>NC_045543.1:119232768-121700268 GCF_009769535.1 Thamnophis elegans | reverse complement strand
CCAATCAGTGAACCATCTAATGTGAATAATTATTTTTAATTCATTCATCACTATCTAGTTTCATTCTTTAAATTGTTGGCAGATGTTAACTTGCCTCAATGTGTTTAGCTGTTTTGGTATCATTGCTTGTGTAATGTTCAGTGCTTGTTTCTCTTCATCTTGGATTATATTAAAATAAAGTGTGTTGAAAAGCACTAATTTTTAGAATATTTACATGATATGGATGATATCTCAGTAATTCTCGGGAAGAATTATGATTATCTTCAAAAATATTCTGTGATGTAGTACTGAAAGCACCAAGATAAGTAGGATTGTATGCTGTCAGGCACAGTGCTAACTTCTTTTAGGTTCTTCAAGCCTAGTTATTATATATTATTGTACATTGTCTAGAGCTGTGACTTGCTATCCACAGACAACTTGCTTAGAAATGAAAAAAAAATTCACATTATATTGCTTAATATTTCAAGAGCTATTGGATACCTACTTTAGTTTTTTTAGTTTTAATGTTCTATTTGTGTTCTGAAAACTCTCCCCCTCCCCCATCCATCCATCCATCCATCCATCCATCCATCCATCCATCCATCCATCCATCTATCTATCTATCTATCTATCTATCTATCTATCTATCTATCTATTATCTATCTAAAAATATCTATCTATCTATTTATTTATTCATAGATTTTCACGGGTGTAGGTATGCTGGTCTTGTTGTATTTATATATATGCTGGTCTTGTTGTATTCGGGTCTTTTCCCGTGTAAGATTGAGATTGTCTTGACAACGTTTCGGTGAGGTCTCATTCGCCATCTTCAGGCTGGTGTTTTGGGCTTAAAGCGTGATTGGAGCTGCCCTCTCTCTACAAATCTTGGTAGGGGGTGGGTGGAGTGCTGGCCCGTTTCAGCAAGTGGATTGATTGGATGTGTGGCTGTATGGTAGATTGGTGCTGATTGATGCTGGATGTGTGTCCGTTGTTGTTTTGTGTTGTAACGGCCTGGGTGGTGGATGGGGCTCGTTTGTTGACTAGGGCTGTTTTTTTGTAGATTAGGACGTCCAGAAAGGGAAGTTGGTTGTTTGCTTCTATTTTCATAGTGAATTGTATTTTGGGGTGTAGGCTGTTGAGATGTGTGAGGAAGTTGTCCAGTTTTTCTTTCCTTTGTGGCCAAATCACAAAAGTGTCATCAACATATCGAAGCCAGAGTTTGGGTTTGTGTTCAGATTTATCTAAAGCGTTAGTTTCAAAATGTTCCATGTATAAGTTTGCGATGACGGGTGATCCCATGAGTGCTCCTTCTAGCAGTTTGTATCTTTGTCCATTATGGATGAAGTATGTGTTGGTTAGGCAGTGGTTGGTCAGGTCCAGGATGTGTTTAGCGGGGTTGTGTTTATTCTGGATAGCTGTCAAGGCTTCTTTTATAGGCACTTGGGTGAAGAGGGATATGACATCAAAGCTCATGAGTAGGTCGCTAGGTTGTAGGTTTTGTTTCTTTATTGTTTCTATGAAGTGGAGTGAGTTTTGTACGTGTGAGGTGATGGATTCTGCATAGGGTTGGAGTTGTTTGGCGAGGAATTTGGCAAGATTCTGTAGAGGTGAGCCTATGGAGCTGACTATGGGTCTGAGTGGTGTTCCTTCTTTGTGTATCATGGGGAGGCCATAGAGTTTGGGGCATTTACACATACACACACACACAAACATTGTATTTAGTTGTTGCTTTCTTACTATTTCTTTTAACTTAGAAATCATAATAAAATTTGGGAACAACTCTAATAGACATATCCAACAGCAATAAAAAAGCCTTGCGTCTAAAACTGTTCAAATATCAAGATTGTTATTCTGTCCTTTGATTCTAATTTATCGTATATTCCATTATTATTATTATGCAAACCTTTATATATATAATTCAACAATGTAGACTGCAGCATATATTTAAAATTACCCTAGAATTTACTTTATTAAATAAAGAAAAATAGTTCATTTTTTTCATTTTCTAACACAAATGCATTTGCATTCTTTCATCACTTAATTGCCTTTCTAATAATGCCAACAGGTGCCAACTTGTTAATTGATAGCACAGGTCATAGGCTAAGAATTGCTGATTTTGGAGCTGCAGCTAGATTGGCATCAAAAGGAACTGGTGCTGGAGAATTTCAAGGACAGTTATTGGGGACGATTGCTTTTATGGCACCAGAGGTAAGATTTCATCTTGGGAAAAGAGATATTAACAACTTTTAACTTAACCTTTCTTTAATTCCATGAACGCTTATTTGGGAGGGTACATGAATATGAGAAGAGCCTTCCTTGATCAAGCCAAAATCCAATTTCATGATTCTCACATAGGCCAACCAGCCACCTATTTCAAAGAAACTGACAAGAACTGATTGAAATAGTTCCCATTTTTGCCCTCTCAATATTCAGAGTTTGATTGACTTTGAATAATTTAACATTCATCTACCACCTATGGCAGAGGTGGGGAACATGGCTGGCTCAGGAATTCTGGGACTTGAAGGCCACAAGTCATAAAAGGGCCATAGTTTCCCACCCTTGACCTATATATCGGGACATCATCCAAAGACATATGCATAATTTGTATGGCAATACCAGCCATAATCATATCCCAATATCCTTGCTCAGTTTTTTCTTAACTTGAAATAGTTAATGACCGTATCACCATAGTAATATGAAATGGTGTCCCATCTACATTTTCATTTATCTGAATTCTTCTCCCCTGTATGTAGGTACAAAGTTCTTTCATTGTTAGTTTTAAAAGCCTCTTCCCCATTATAATATTAGTGTACCAGCCTGTTTTGTGATGATATGTGAAGTATCCTTTAAGAACAAGCTACAAGTGAGCATTGCTGCTTGTGTTTTAAGAAACCTCTTGTTCTGGAAATAAATAGCAAAATACCTTGACTTGTCTCCCCTAATACAACTGGCATTTTCTTTCTTTGCTGTCAAGCAGAGTTCATGTTAGACAGCTGCTCTGAAACAAAGAATGTCTAAAAATACATAAATGATTAATGCACTTTGGGAACCACAAAGAGTCCTCCATTTCCTTCAAAGAAAGTTAATGGGGCCACTGGTCTCACAGGAACAAGTTTTTAATTTTCATGGAATTTCTAAAATATAGCAAAAGCTGAAGAAAATCTATAAAGTTGACATTTGTGCTCTGATCTGGAATTTGCAAGGGTTAATAGTAAGAGTAATATTTTCAGGGACAGTGTTTTATGGATACTGATATAAAGGAATCTCTTGTGACATTTTATGATGGTGTCCTACTATTTAGGCTAATCTCATGATAAAGCATTTTACACTGTTTTTTTAAAGATGCTCCATTGATGAATAAAAGTTAATCTCATTTATTTTTTCCTCTCTTAGGTGTTAAGAGGCCAACAGTATGGCAGAAGCTGTGATGTGTGGAGTGTCGGCTGTGCTATTATAGAAATGGCTTGCGCTAAGCCTCCATGGAACGCAGAGAAACATTCCAATCATCTTGCTTTGATATTTAAGGTAAAATGATCCGTAAGAGAAAACGTGTAAAGCCTATAGTTGAGGAAATGCACTGAGAGCTTCTTCCATTCAAAGGCCATTGACATGCCCAAGAGTGCAGTGTAAATTTGTCATTAGAACTTGAGAGGAAAGGAATTTGCAGCAGATAGCTGGATTAGGCTAAATGATAATCATGTACATAAACTAAAGGATGTGAAAAACATTATATTTCCTTTTCAAAAGGTGATTAGGAATCTCTTATATTTTAAGAATCCTGTCCATTTGAGAAACATTTTCTGTAATAGCCACATCATATGCAAGGATTCCAATTTATTATTTTACTTTTAAAGGGGTAGGAATAAATTCCAGTAGTTTAAAAAATAGCAAAGAAAAAGAAAAGAAAAACAGAGCAAATATCTTCTTGCCAGAGGTGGTATTCAGCAGGTTCTGACCAGTTCTGGAGAACCGATAGCAGAAATTTTGAGTAGTTCGGAGAACTGGTAAATACCACCTCTGACTGGCCCCACCCCCCGAGTCCCAGCTGATTGGGAAGGAATGGAGATTTTGCAGTAACCTTCCCCTGCAGTGGGGAGGGAATTGAGATTTTTACAGTATCCTTCCCCTGCCACATCCACCAAGCCACACCAAGCCACGCCCTCAGAACAGGTAGTAATAATTTTTGAATTCCACCACTGCTTCTTGCCTATTGTGTCTCAGGGATTAATTACTGAACAGTCTGAAAATGTGCTGCAAAGTATGCATATATCCTCCACCATGAACACATGTATTTATACCGTCAATATATAGTCAATTCTTATGATTTTTGGTAGTTCTGTTCTATAAGTTGCCGCAGACACTGAAGTTTTGAATACTGAAACCTCAGCTGGGAATGTCTGTGTAGAGCGACTCAATTTTTTGTTTGTTTTGCACGTCCACAAATGATTGCAAAAGACCATATCTCTTGATTTTGTGGTTATAAATAAATTTGAAAAAGTAGGTGAATTCATAAATATGGAATCTGCAAATAAGGAGAATCAACTGCAATAAACTTAATGTGTACATTGTCAGCAGTGCAAATACTAAGATGCTCTGCAGAATATAATCTGTTGTTTTGGGCTTTTTTGTGTAATTATTATTTTCTGTTTAATTGTAGATTGCTAGTGCAACTACAGCTCCAACAATCCCACTGCATTTGACTCCAGGCTTAAGGGATGTGGCACTTCGATGTTTGGAGCTCCAACCTCAGGACAGACCCCCAGCAAGGGAGTTGTTAAAACACCCTGTCTTTCGCACTATGTGGTAGTTGTAGAAAACTGGGGATACACTGAACTTGATGCTACTGAAAATATAAAGTGCTGGTCTTCCTGTGCAGGTTTGCATAGCAATGTGTATTAATTGCTCTGCCGGCCTTAATTATATGTTTTGAGGACTTGAGGTCAGTAGAGGACCTATATGTATGTGACTGACAAATCGAGATCTTGACATAAGTTCAATATGTGTAACATTTCAGAAATTGTGCAGAAATATGTAAACTGTGCCTTTCTCAAAGATGTGTCTGTTCATGAACAGAGAAGCAATTCCTCTTTTAGATCTGCATGATTATTTAGTGGAAAACGTGATTTTTAAAAAACTTTATTTTAAAGCATTTCTTCAGCGATATTAGCATTTGAGTGGCTAAAAAGCCATTTAAAAACTTATCACTGTGTTGTTTTTTTCAGAACATGCAAATTCCAACAATCAATTTTAAAGAAAGTTTGTGTCTATATTATGGTGAAACTTGTTCTTTATGTGGAAAAAGAAAATTTGGAAAAAGAAAATCATCTTTGCCTGCTTTAGTCACTAAGTATGGCAGCTGTGGTTGACTTACTATTAGTCTTGTAACTGTCCTTTGGAAGTTACCACTGTGTAGTTTCATTTTATCTTTTCTTCACATTCAGGGAAAAATGTTTTTAAAAGAAACCCAAGTAGCTAGAATTAAGTTCAAGCTAATTATTGCTGGACAGCTTACTGAAAAGAATATGGTTAAAATTGGTTTGAAACCTGCTATAAAATGCTGCCCCTGAGTCAGTGTTTTTAACAAGATGTGTTATTGGGGTAGGAGTGCACAAGTTTTTTTGAATAACAGAACTTCATAGCCAAGGACCAAGTGAATGTTCTGTTTTGAAGCCCTTTTTAATATCACAGCTCATGGTAACATTGTGGTAGAAAGGAGTATTGTGTCATACTGCCTTCTGATACCCAACTTCTATTCTATTTAAAGCTGAAGCTTTAAATTCAGCCTTACTCTTAGCATTGCATTATGTTTGCTGTTTTTCCTGCTGTTTTCCTTATGCCATTTGTCATCTTTTTACTAGGGCTGTGCTCTGACTTGGTGTGAACCCATTCAGATAAGGAGAAATACATCATGGGCACTTGTAAAGAGTCGTGCCTGAAACCCCCAGAAACAATTCCTACGAACTGTGACTTTATCCCCACATTAACAGCCTTCCCTGAAAATAGAATCCTATTTTAATTAAAACAAAAAATAGGAGAAGACATTATTGCTTATTTAGGTGTCTTCCCTTAAAAACAAGTGGAGGGGTTCTAAAATTGGGAATGAGTCAGTGGGCATGACATTGCAGCTACAGAAGACAAGCCGATCATATGGCCTTGAAGCATGTTCCTTGCACAGCCCCTTCATTTACAATTTGGATTATGGCAGGGTGGAAATACAAAAAATAAATACATAAAAGTTGACAATTAAGTTATTGGGAACTATCTTTTAAAATGGAAAAGAGCCATTTAAAAAGTTGTATTTAAATTTTTATGCAATGAAATTAAATAGCCTTGAAATATTTTTGCACCAAGAATGCAGAACTTTTAAAAAAAAGTGTCATTGATGATTTCAATGGCAGGTTTTTAAATTCTGATGAATGGGATATTGAAGGAAAATGGCAGCTCTTCTTTTACTTTCTGGCAATTTTTTTGAAGTAAAGTTTTGATTGTGTTTAATCAACTTTTGTTAAAAATAACTGTTCCAATTTTAACTCTTCAGAAGCCAGTTGAAATATTGATCAGAAATTGGTTATGATCAAAGGCTCAGGACAAACTTGATAAGCTATAATACTGTACAATTAAGGCAATGTACAATTTTTTAAAATTGGAAACAAAGTTAATGGAGGTTTACACAATGACCATGCTAAAGTTAATCAAGAGCAATGTCATTAAAGATGGATGTGTATTTCTTCTTGAAATGTTACATTCCTTTGCTTTTTTATTATTATTATTATTATTGGGAGACTTTGAAGAGTTAAAAAAATCTAAATGTGAAGTTTTGTAGCTTTGTTTGTATTTGACTTGTTTCTTGACATTTTAGAATTTGTCTTTATTCCAATCATATTGTTTTTACGTTTCTTCTGTGCAAGCTTTAAAGGATGCACTCTTGCCAATTCATGTACTGGAAGATCGCTTGTCAGATAAATACAATTTTGGACTTAAATGTCAATTATATAAACTGACAAACCTCAGCTAATCAGTATTATCCTTCTAGATCACCATGTCTTTCACATATCAAACTTGGACCACCTCTAGGTGTCTAAAAGCATTCTTTGAGTTTGTTTGCATTTTCCTCCGCTTGCTGGTAATTGTGTTTTTAAATGCAGATGTGATGTAATCTTATTTTCTTTGGATCAAAGCTGGACTGAAAATTGTATTATGTAATTATTTTTGTGCTCTTAATGTTATTTGGTACCTAAGTTGTAAATAACGTCTACTGCTGTTTATTCCAGTTTCTACTACCTCAGGTATCCTATAGATTTTCTTCTACCAAAGTTCACTTTCACATTGAAATTATATTTGCTATGTGACTGATTCCTAAGAGTTCCAGGGCTTAAGGGCTAACTTCTTAGCACCTTACTGTGCAAGTAAATTTTAAAGATCTCTGGGTTAAGAAAATTTGGCTTCATTATCTTTGTTATTTTAAATATATCAAGATATTTTAATTAAAAGTTTTTACCCCTTTGAACCAATTTTATAGTATAATTTGTACCTATTTTGGTGGTTTTGTCTTTATAGTAAATAAAAGATTTTGGACAAAACTTGTCCTTTTTTGAATGCAATTACGTTGACTTTCTTACTTCCTGGAATTACTGTATTTAATGTATTTTCCTTTAAGCAAACAAGATCTTGTAACCTATTATGTGGTCTGAAAAGTGCCTGCAAATAAGGATGTCATTGTTTCTGCTCCTTGGTCTTAGAAGCAGTTTGTATTTGGAATTATAACTGCTAAAACAAAAATCTATAACTGCTTTATCTACATATTCCTGTAGGCTAAGGATTCTTAAAGCTTTCAAACCCATCAATGAATGTGACGAATTAAAAACTACCGATTTTGTTGGGGTTGCAATGATAGAAGCTTGCAGCTTTATAAAATTATATTTTTAATGGGAACTGGGAACTTGCTTTAGTTTTTCATAATTCTTGGAATTTGGATTTTATTTTTTTAAGGCTACCATGCTCATTCTTGTTCCATATTTATTTTGGATTGAAATTTTCTCTTTATAAAAGTAACTGTAGAAAATTCAGACTTTGCTGCTGGCTCATCCGTGGCAGCGTGGGAGCAAATTCTAAGATTAATTCAATTTTGAGTATACATCTGATGGACCTGTGAGATCTCACCTACGGCTGTAGCTTCTGGACAAATTAGCTTCCCTATAAGATTGTATTCAACCTTCCCTTCCCTCTCTACCTACACAAGTTCTAACCAGAACAGGTCCTGTTTACTGTTTTCCATTTAAGTCGTATTAATATGTCCTTGAAGCCCAAAGCCCTCATCTCCTATGTCTACAGCAGAATCTCCAAGCATTGAGGAGAGGGGAAACCATGGGGGCGGCCAGAGGTGGGTAGTCACATAATGTAACAACCGGTTTGCCCAGCACTGAAAATGTGAGTGTGCATGC
The DNA here is from genome assembly GCF_009769535.1 of Thamnophis elegans. Lineage (NCBI taxonomy): Eukaryota > Metazoa > Chordata > Lepidosauria > Squamata > Natricidae > Thamnophis > Thamnophis elegans. The sequence goes on along the minus strand of NC_045543.1, from coordinate 121,691,848 downwards.
ACACGGCTTCAAAATCACGGTGATGTAGGGCGCTATAGTCCCGGGTCGAGTGAGTGGGTCCACCCATACCCACTGGTCGGAACTACTGGTTTGCATGAACCAATACAAACCGGCAGCAGCCCACCTCTAGGCACACCTCTTTTATAATGAAAAAGCTACTTTGCAGCATTTGCTGTTTCTCACATAGATGGCAGATTAGTTAAGAGGTGTTGGCAGCAACATTCTGTCAGAAGGCACCCAGTGCCAAGTGCCATTTTACACATTTTTGATCTCTGTTGTAGAGTCAGCCTGTGGAATAAGCATCCTGCAGAGACCTATGGTATATAGCTCCCATTGTATTCAGAAAGCCGTTTGAAACCTGGCTATTATTCTCCAAGAGCTTGAAGTAGAATGGTTGTTGAATCATTATGCAAAATGTTCTTACGTATAGTTTGTCTTCTGGATGTATGATTTGTATTTTTTTATTGTTCGGTGGTTTGTAACTCACCAGAGCTGTTTTAAGAGTTCTGTAGCCTTTAATTTGAAAGCAGGTTCTTGGTTTACGACCACATTTTGGACTGAAATTTCAGTTGTAAATCGAGTCAAATGTGACTAGGACGGATTTTACAGCCATTCTTATGGTAGTTATAAAATGAATCACTGTGGTTAAGCAAATCACATGGTTATTAAGCGAATCCAGCTTCTCAATAAATGCTTAAATAAATGCTTAATGCATTAAAATGTTGCAAATCGTGGTCACGTGACCATATGATCCTGTCAGTGGTCAAAAAGGTGCCAAGTGCATCTTTCTCTAAACTTTGTCCAAAAGAGTGCCAGGTGCCAAGTGCCCAAATTGTGATCATGTGACCATGAGGATGGTGTGAGTGTGTGTGAATACATGTCATAAAATACTTTTTCTGAGACTGCCATAGTAGCTATGAATCATTATTGAACAAACAGTTGTAAGTCAAGGACTACCTGTATATAAATAAAGCTCCCGAAGACAAACCAGGAAGGGGGAGGGGGATACTTACTCTGTTTGGCCAATTAGTGGGATTATAAAACTGCCAGGATTATCAGCTCCAGCTGATTGGAGGATGACCAAGGAGCCAGGAGAGCACAACAGTGTTGAGAAGGAATGTCTCCTCCTGGTTTCTTAAGAGGTGAAGCACTACTGTTGCAATTCTTCAGCAAAAGGAGCTCCTTTGTGACCAGTCACCTTTCTCTCAACTTTGTCCAAAGGCTACTTGAATCCTACTGATGACAGGCAACTTCCTCGTGCACACATGGTACCTACCAAGTAAGACTGAGACATCCTTTACATAAAATACAGTCCAAATCACCAGGGAGGGGACAGTTGAAGTCAACTAATGCAGAAGGCAGAATCTGCGGTGTGGCAACCAACTAATTGCTCTACTCAAAGGGTCTGGGAAGCCGAAAAGGGTATGCCTATCACTCTTCAGTATCCCTCCAGATGGTGTGATTGCTGGCTCCAAAGGCTTTTTTACACAGGGGGAAAGCAGAGAGTGCAGCTTGGCCGTGCTCTGGTTTTTATGAATATCTCAGATTTGTGACTCGTACTATAGACATAATTTGCCAAGCATTTTGTTTATTGAATTAATTTCCACGAAGTATACCTGTGCCCACAATTATTGCCATGCTACCTGAAAAGTTGAAATACAGCATTATATGAGATCAATTCAGTAGGCATTGACTGATTATTGCCTTCAAGTCAATGTCAACCGTTAACAATTACATGGATTTTTCTTCATCAATGTCTGCCCCTAACCTGGTCTTTCAAGTTCCACAATGTACCCACCACCACTGGTTCATCCACCCTGCCATTGATTCTCTTTCCTTCCACCTTGCTCTATTTCTTTGCTTGGTCTTCTGCTAAAATATGGAGGGAACTATCCCTTTATTATTTATGGCTAATAAATAGTATTCATTCAATTTTCAGTTGATAGATACAGAAACTTACAATCTCAATAAAATGTATATTTTAAAAATACTGTAAACAAAATCAGAAAGTGAACAAAACAAAACAAGGCAATATCTCTGAAACACTTTAAGTTTTAAAGTTTCATAAAGGTTAACGGTGGAAAGCTGGGAGGCTATATACCGGTAAATGTTTTAAATAAATAAAATAAAATGGTTCATTAAATGATTACAATAAAAAGCTGATCGAATTTCAAAGGGCAGGAAGTTTCATAGTATCTTCCATTACAAAAAAGAGGGGGAGGGGAGTTGGGCCTATATTCTCTTATTCAACTGAAAGGGGGAACTACAAGTAATCCTTGATTTACAACCATAATGGAGCCCAAAATTTCTGTTAAGTGACACATTTCTTAAATGAGTTTCGTCCCCATTTACTACCTTTCTTGCCACAGTTGTTAAGTGAATCACTGCCGCTGATCAGTTAGTAACTCGGCTGGTAAGTGAATCCGGTTTCCTTATTAACTTTGCTTGTCAGAAGGTCACAAAAGGGGATCCACATGACCTTGGGACACAGCAACGGTCATAAATATGAACCAGTTGCCAAGCATCCGAATTTTGATCCCATGATTATGGGCATGCTGCAAAGGTTACAACTAAAAAACGTCATAAGCCCCTTTTTTCAGGGACGTTGTAAACTTTGGTCACTAAAGGAAATGTAAGCCGAGGACTACCTGTACAAAAGGCTCTCATTAGTTCAACTAACATTCGAAGAATCAAGATTTTAACTCATCCATTTTCGTGCCGGCTGACGGCTGGCTGTTGCTAACAAGCACTCCTAATCGCTAACGACCAACTCTGGAAAACTCCACTGTTCACAGGAGCCCTGAGCGCACAAGCCTTTAACGCAAAGCTAAGTATTCCGCTCCTAAGCAAGCCTGTAAGCAATGTACGGCAATTGTTGGCCACCATTCGGATCTGCCCCAGATTTTACCCAGAGAGGCACAGAAACCAGAGCGCAAACTTTCTATCGACTTGTCCAGCATCCCCGCCTTCAAACAAGTCCCGGGAAACTGCCCGTCTCAAGTTTGGTTCCGGAGGATTCTTTCCGCAAATTGGAGAGGCCCAGATCTGGAAGGGCGAGTTGGGATTAAGCGCTTTCATTAGGGGGTTATGTTCCCCCATCACGGTGAAGCATATTGGCGAAAGGCAGATTAGCTTCTCCCCCAAGAAATTGAGAGCCGCCTTCGAGATTGACGGGAGCACGTTCAGACACACACATTTTTTATTCGTCCGCTGCGGCGCGCCTCCTTTCTGATTTCGGGCGGCGGGGTGGTTTGCCGGCGCGGCCCCGCCATGCTAGGAGGGTTGCGGAGGCGCTGGGAGGCCTACAAGTACCGCTTCGTGCCCTGGATCGCGCTCAATCTCCGCCACAAGCGCAGGTGAGGGCGAGGGCGCGCGACCACCTTTCCCTCCCGGGCCGCGGAAGGAAAGGAGTTGGGGGGAGCGACGCAGAGAGACCGGGAACCCCCTTTGCGGGTTTCTTGCGGGCGCTGCTGGAAGGCTGCGGAATCTGGGCAGTGGGATTCCGAACGATCGCATTGCTGCCATCCCCTTCTCGCCAGAATTTTCCTTATCCCTATCACTAAACCTTTTCCTTCCTTCCTTCCTTCCTTCCTTCCTTCCTTCCTTTCTTTTCCACTTTCTGATAAAAGTTTTTGTTTAACAACCTGCAGCCGCCTCTCCTTTATATGGCTTTATTTTAAAAAGCCCCCATTCTCTTTATTAATACAATTAACTAACTCATTTTCTTTGAACAGTAATTAAAACTCAAAAGGGAATATTTCTGAATGTGGTATATGAGGACTGACAGCAATTCACATACAACTTAATTGGGCTTTCTCTCCAACCTGTATCTGTGAGTTCTGAATTAATAAACATATGTCTGTAATAAGACAAGTTTGAATTGATTCTAGGTTTTCTTGCAAGATGATAAATGTAGCAAGATGAAAATGTTTGGTTCAATATACTGAGTGAAGTTGTAGGGAATTACAATCTTACATTTTCATACACAAATAATGTTTTATTGTCAACTAGGATACTATTGCTCACAACTGAGATTCATGAAAAACATTATTTTATAAAAACTTCTGTGGTATATTGGTCAGTTTTAAGTTGGGGGGGTTGTACAATACAATATCCTACTCTTCATCTAGTCATCAGTGGTATAATAGATTTCAGTGAATAGTTAAGTCTCTTCTTTTTGAAATAGGTTGTTATTAGAAGTGATCGTTGTCCCTACTTTACCTAAGCAGAAGACAAAGTTGATATTTATTAGATACAAATTAATCATAACCTGCCAATTATAAGAGTTGAAACACAGGGTATACATGTTTGTGTAGCTAACAAATGTACACTACCATATAGATTGTGGGCATTTTGCTCTTATCAATATCTAGAGAGGGCTAACAGAACTGCCCATGCATCCCAAGGGGACCAGGGATCACACCTGTGAACTCTAGTCACTATGAGATATAGTAATTTGCAGATAAGAAGTAAGTCACAACTACTTCACCAGCTACATTGACTAAGGCTATGATTTTCCCATAGTAGCTGTCTGAATGGTTCACTCTGGCAGTGAATCAATGTCACCTATTGGGACCTTGGAATGTGCTTCCTCTGTAGCAGTGCCTGCCCTCTGGAATGTGGTTCCCCTGAAATTCAAACTGCTTCCCACCTACTGGGATTTGAAAGGCCTGGCTTTTTCTCCAAGCCTTTGGACAGGATGATTGATGCCTCTTTATTCCTTTTTCTTCCCTCTGCCATCATTGCCCCTTTGACTTATGCTGCTTTTATGTTTCGGTATTATTCTTTGGGGTTGTTTTTTTTTTTTAAAAGTTTTAACAATTGTAAACTGCCCAGTTTGGGTAGCATATAAATTGAATAAATCCTCATCATTGTCATCATCATCTTCATCATCTAGTAACTTGGATAACATCTGAAATGTAGAGAAACTGCTGTGGGCCATATATCACAATTTAGCTAATTTGAAATTGAAAAATTAAAAATGCATCTATTTTATTTCAAAACAAGGGGGTCTCCTATCCCTAGTCTGCGGCCTGGTGCCAGGCTGCAGCTGATTCAGAACAGGGCCACCAAAGTGGTGGGTGAACATGTGTGCAGGCAAAACCATTCCCTCCCCCACCATTGCTATCACCACCACCTCTTCCGAGCTGAAAAGATTCAGAAACACTGCACTGAAGGTTTTTCTTTTGTTTTCCACTCTGGTGGGAGAAACACAAGCCATTGAGACAGCAAGTCAGTCATTTGCCTAGGAACAGATGTGATTACAAACTATTTTTCCAGACCAGCCATTCTAGGATTTTTTTTTAAGGCAAGGTTGGGGAAACACAGGACCTTTGCAGGCATTAACAGGTGCTGAGGAGCATCCAGTTAAGGTCTGTGGCCTAGGTGATGTATAGGAGTGGACATTCTGTCTGTCTCTCCGTTTGATATCACAATAGCCATGTTTTAATAATTATAATCATTATTAACAATTAAACAAAATTTTCTTATAAAAAGAAAATATATATTTCTGTATGCTTCCTTCCCTACAAATTTATGGAATTTCAAACCGTGACAATTCTTATACTTACCTTTTCCTCCTATTTTACTTCAGGACTCTGCGGTTTGTGCCAGAAGAATCTAAAGACAAAATTGCTTCTGATGAAAATGTCCTTCAAACACTACTGAAAACATTTAGATCTTTATTTGTAAATGACTTGAACAGACAAATGTGCCTTTTGAACGTAATTCCAGAAATTAAATCAAAATACCCAGAAATACATTCAGTGCAATGCAAAACAATACCCAAAGCAATATACAATGATCAAGAATGTCAAAGACCCCTTAATCCAGAAGAAGTTCTGTTCAGTACACTCGGATTCAGCATTATTCGACAACCCAGTTCACTGGAGTCAGCTGGGATAGGAGTTTTTGTAGCAAAGGGGTTTGTTCCAGAAGGAACAGTCGTATCAATGTATCCTGGTATGGAAATATTATTTTCATATACAGTTGTATAGAAACCGCCTTACATTTGATTCAAAAGGTGGTGCAGCAGATCATAGCTTTAGGTTTAATCCTTGACTTAATGTGTAGGACACTTTAGTAGGATTGGGAAGGTGGATAGATGGATAGGTAAAGTGGGTGGATGGAAGGATGATTAATGGTTTCATATCTTAACAAAGCCACCCAGCTGTTTGCAAGCCAGGAATTCAACACTTTCTGAATTGAGTCCTGGATCTGCCCACTGGGTTGTAATTGGATCCATCTTCCTTATTACCATCAACACTGAAGTCAAAAGTTTTTAAGACTTTTGGAGCCTGCAGAGTTTGAATTAGGATCTAATATGTTTAAAAACTCTCTAAACAACAGTTTTTCTCCTTGATATGAATTAATGGTCCAGTGCCTTTGTTTAGTCTTCTGGGCATTACCAACTTGAAGTAAGTGAGGACTGTTATGTTTTGTAGTTGTCTGTTAACAAATGCCCTGCAAACTAATCAACATCCCTTCCTTAAGTGTTTTTCAAAACAGTTTGATTCTGTTTTATGGGATTGCCAATACTAAGCTGAAAGGGCCAAATTTACTATGATATGAACTTTTTTTTAAATAGCCCAATTTTATCCTGTTATTATGCAGCCATTACCAGCTCAGTAATCCTTGGGAAAGGGGGGGGGAGAGAGAGATGGCATCAATGATGTCTTTCATATTGATATTAGTATTATACATTATCAGTATTATAAATTAATAAAATAAAATCAGTGTGACATGGTAGAAATAGGTAGTCCTCGACAATTGAACCCCAATTTTTTGTTGTTAAGTGAGATATTTGTTAAGTGAGTTTTGCCCCATTTTATGATCTTTTTGCCACCGTTGTAAGTGAATCACTGCACCTGTTAAGTTAGTAACACAATTGTTAAGTGAATCTACCTTCCCATGGGCCTGGCAGTGTCCATATGGACACGCACAGTGCTCGCGTACACATGTGCAGCACGCTCATGTGCCTTACCGCTTCCGTGAGCATCGCTCAGGCGCTATACGCGGCATGTGCGTACGCGGAAGTGCCAAAGACTTAAAAGACTGGTGAGCTTGGGCGGGCGGGTGGGTCCTCCGGAGCACCATACCGGAACGTTATCCAGTGCTCCGGGCAGGCTCCAGTACGCCTGTACCGGGGCATACCGCCTGCAACCCACCACTGCATGACCCCCAGGACACAACAACCTTCCTAAATATGAATCAGGTGTCAGGCATCCAAATTTTCTCTCCATGACCACGTGGCTGCTGCAATGGTCATAAGTGTGAAAAACAGTCATCATTTTTTTCCAGAATCATTGTAACTTTGAACGGTCACTAAATGAACTCTTGTAAGTTGAGACAACCTGTACTCACATACTCAAATTTCAACTGCAGGAACCTGTATTCAAATCCTTATTCAACTGTTTCTTGAACTGTTGTTACTTTTCAGCTTAGTGTAGCTCAGAAATCATGTACAAAAGCCCTTGGAAACAGGTGTGATTCAGCAGTTGTCATAAAGTGAAATGGTATTTAATCCAGGTCAAAATTCTAAGAATACCATGCTGTTGAGAGAAAAGTTAAGATTTTGCGCTATTGAAGAATAACTATATTTAATTCATTGCATATACCTAATAAATATATACATAAGGATCTAAAATAATTGCTTTTTTAAAAAACAGGCACAGTCTATGAAAATCATGAACCCATATTTTTTCAATCCATTGGCAATCCATTTATATTTAGGTGTATCGATGGTGTACTTATTGATGGAAATAATAAGGGAATCTCAAAGGCTGTATACAGGTAAGGCATAATAGCATTGAGTAAATATTGATATAAATAAAGAGCAATTAATTATTCCAAATGTTTATACCATATAAAGTTCAGGTAGTAAGAATTCAATATGCTACTGAAGAGGAGCTGTGGATCTTCAGAATACAAACTCTATGAAATAACTAAATTAAAGCCTTTGGGATAGCTAGTTGCTGATTTTGCCTTGCAGAAAAATAAAATTTAAATCTGCAAATTAAAGTTGTAACAGGCAAGCTCCACACAGCTGAAAGTTGAATATACTACATATTGACAGCTTAGATAACTGAATTGAGATCGTCCCAAAGGTGCTTTTTCAAGAGGCAACAACTTTCTGGTTTTCCTTTGAAGATGTTTCACTTCTTAGCCATTATAAAGTTAATAGCACTTTATAATGCCTTGGTAAGGCCACACTTGGAATACTGCATTCAGTTTTGGTCGCCACGATGTAGAAAAGATGCGGAGACTCTAGAAAGAGTGCAGAGAAGAGCAACAAAGATGATTAGGGGACTGGAGACTAAAACATATGAAGAACGGTTGCAGGAACTGGGTATGTCTAGTTTAATGAAAAGAAGGACTAGGGGAGACATGATAGCAGTGTTCCAATATCTCAGGGGATGCCACAAAAAAGAGGGAGTCAAACTATTCTCCAAGGCACCTTAGGGTACAACAAGAAGCAATGGGTGGAAACTAATCAAGGAGAGAAGCAACTTAGAACTGAGGAGAAATTTCCTGACAGTTAGAACAATCAATCAGTGGAACAGCTTGACTCCAGAAGTTGTGAATGCCCCAACACTGGAAGTCTTTAAGAAGATGTTGGATAGCCATTTGTCTGAAACAGTATAGGGTTTTCTGCCTAGGCAGGGGGTTGGACTAGAAGACCTCCAAGGTCCTTTCCAACTCTGCTATTGTATTGTATTATCCAAGAAGCTTCTTCACCTCTGCTGAAGAAAAACCACGAAGTCCAGTTGCCTCTTGAAAAAGTAACTGGGAAAACCATGACTTTGATGACTGAGAATCTCCATTGCCATTTGTGAATTGAGCTGCACTAAAATTGGAGACTTTTAGTCAGAAGATCAAATTATTTTCTACTCAGACATAAAAAAAACAAGGAGTGGTATTAATTACATAGTTAAGAAAAAGTTATTAAAGACAATACCAGGCTATTATGCAAAGAAAAACTGATTAATACTAATTAGAGAATCTTGTGGTATGGCATTGTCTAAATTTATTTATATTATATTATTCTACATACCTATCTGTTCTGACCCCGTCCTCCGTCCAGTAATGAAAGCCAAGACAAGCTTAACTAGAATGTACTTTTAATAGCAAGAAGCCAAAATCTCAGTGGCTGAAAGCCAAGCAAACAAACAGATAAGGACCTTGGCAGCAAGTCAGACAAACCTTGGCAGCAATCCAGCCTGCCAAGTTAGTTACGTTCTCTTTAGTCAATGTGTTGACTTCTGCAAGAGGGGCGTGTCACAAGCAGTCTTTTATAGTCTGGAGAGGAGTCTAATGACCATCAGCTGAGCACAATTAATGCATAATTGTTCCTGATGCCGAGTAGCTCTTCGATGACGTGCATCCAGGAACAACTCACTGCTGGCTTCTGGATCACTCTCCCTTGTCTCCTCCCCACTGGTCCAAGGCTCAGGTGTCACCTGGTGGCCAACCAGTCTCTCTGCGCCCTATTCAGAGTTGGAACCCTGTCCAAGGTCTTCCACATCCTCCAGAGCCGACTCATAGGGCCCCTCGCTGTCGGAGTCTGGTGGCAGCTCCAACGGCTCCTGCTGGGCCACAACACTTATCTTACCACACAATAACTCTGGGCAGCGTATAATCATAACTTTATGATTTGTGCCTCAACCACTAGTGCAAAAAAAGAGGTTGATGAATTTAACGATCAAATGTAAGTTGACATTGACAGACATGCAAGCAAGATGTGCTGCTGTGACTGGAAACTACAATGCCAATGTTAGAAATATTCAAGGCATAAATGACCAGACTCAAATTATCATACTTTGGACACATTATACAAAGACCTAGTTCTGTGGAGAAGACTGTAATGCTGGGAAGGGTGGAAGGAAAGAATTAAGAGAATGACTAGCAGCATGATGGGTGGACTCGATTACAGTGGTGATAGGTGGATTGTTGTAAGGCTTAAAGGACCAGGTTGGGAACAGATCATCCTGGAGAAGACTTGATGGCACATAATCAAGCAATCAAAATATCAGCCGGATTTTATAAAGTGATCTGTATTCCTTGTATGTGTTTTGTTAAGTGTTTCAACATTTAAGCAAACAAATAAAGCACTTACACATGTTTCCTGGTGCTGCAAATACTGGCCAAAATCATTGCTAATAAGTAGTTGGTGGATAAAATGCTATTTGTATTGATTTCTACAGGGTGTACTAAAATTACAGAATGACAGGAGCTCTTATACGTTATTTTCTGTACTTTTTGGTGAAAGACCATAGTGGCAGTTCAGAGTAGGGCACTAATTGAATGCAGTTTCTGCATTCTCTTCATCTGAAGGTCAGGCTGGTTGACACACGCTATGTTTTGCCTGTACTCAGCATTTTGAGTCCAGCAAAAAAGACAGTTATTCTAGTTATTCTAATATTTAGCTCCACCGTTGAACAGGATATATGGTTGTTGGGTACAGTAATTCAGCTCTAGCAAGTGAATGTAATTTGTAACTGTTCAAGAAGCAATAATGGCTTGGGACCCGGTTATATGAGGGACCGTCTCTTGCTAGTCACATGTACCCGACCCACCAGAGTGGGGAGGCAGGTCCCATCCCCTAGGGAGATACACCTGGTAGGACCCAGAAGAAGGGCCTTCTCCGTGGTGGCTCCCTTTCTCTGGAACATCATTCCCTCAGAGATTAGAATGATCCCCACTCTAACTCTCTTCTGGAAGGCACTGAAGACCTGGTTCTGCCAGCGGGCCTGGGGAATGCAGAGCAGGATGGACCCCATTAAACAGCTTGTACGATGTGTTGTCACTGAGGAGGGGGGGCTATTTTATTATATGTGATTCTCTCTTATTAGTTTTATTGTTTTTATATGATGTTTTTATATTCTTGTAAACTGCCTTGAGTCGCCATGTGCGAATAGGCAGCAATATAAATATCCTAAATAAATAAAATAAAAATGGAATGTTGTGGCTAATGTTAGAATATCATTCAGGTCATGCAGCAAAAGAGATCAAATTGGTCCTTTAAAAATGTGTGATGTCTTTTGGCTTACAACTGCTACACAAAATCCATTGGCTGTGGGACAATATGTTAATAATTGTTCATCAGGTAAGACCAATTTTTCTCCTTTGGTTAGATTTAAAAATTGAAGTGGCTATGCATGTTGTCAGTCTGTCTAAATATTGTCGATGGGTTTCCATTTATAGTTTTCAAATAGAGGAGATTTATTCTACATCAGAGAATAGTCTGCTCATCTCCTGCAGGTGGGGTTAGATAGTAAAGGTATTGTTTATTTGAATAAATTCAGAGATAGGTTAACGTACAGGCATCTCTTCCTCATTTAAGATATTTCTCTTTTTCCATCAGAAAAAGAAGCAAATGTTTGCTATCAGGAACTGAATATACCTAAATGTTTTCCTGTAGAATTTAAGCAGTATCTTCCAAACATAAACTACAGCCATGAAATAGAAAGGTGAGAAATTTGTATTTTTGAACATTTCTGGAATAATTTAATAATTTAAAATGTTAAGCATTCTCAAATATTTGAAGGAGAATATATCAAGAAAAAATTGCTTGTGTTGTTAAAAATATCAATGCCCAATTGAGACCAACTTCTTTTCCTGAAATATTCAATCTGCAGGCCCTTGAGATGTGTGGTTTTGGTAGCTCTCCGAAACATTGGCCCAGGAGAAGAACTTTTTTCAAACTATTACACAATTATTTCTTGATGGTCAACAATGGATTTTTACAGTAATGAAACCAAATGTGGTATCCTTTAACAAAGAATTATTGAAGATACATTTTGGTACAAAAGTTTTGAAACTTAGGTCATGCATTCCACTGTATACTTAATAAGTCAACCTTGTTGGGTTTTTTAAATAGCGATAGCCTATCTGAAAGCTTTGGTTGAAATTTAAACTTTGTGGAGTAGTATGGGACATAACTTATTTGGGAAATGTTTGCTACATAAACACCAGTACAAGCAGAAAAGTTGAAATAAACGAGTTCCCCAGTGTACCTGGGTCCAGCATAGAGACTTCAAGTTGTTCATTGTCTCCCTCTGTTGTCTTTTATATGTATTGGATTTAACACACTCATATTTTGGATTTTGAATGGCTTTATCATTTCTTTTACTATTGTTAAAAGAATTTTGTCCTTTTAGTTAACTTGAAAAATATAAACCAAATAAGTGCTTATAGTATAGACTTGATATGTACTATATATGGTAACATACATGTCAGATTATTACTTTTTAATGAAAAATTATGCCTGACACTCAGATACAAAAATAACAAATCTATGTGCAGGCTTCACCCACAAGAAACAGTAACTCTCACTTCATCCATCCTCTAGACTTATATTTGCAGAAACTAATTATAGTTGAATCCTTATTCTCATCAACAGTTCTTGGAATTCTGTACAGAAAAGTTTTAGATGAGTAAATAAAAACTTTGCTTTCAGATAAATAGGTTGTGAAATCTATTTTGATACATTAAATCCAGTAAAAAGACATAGAAACAAACCTGTTAAAAGCAGATATTGTTTGTGTCGATTTGAAACTATATTTAAAGATGTGGAATTTAGGTAGATTTCTAAGAAATACTACATTAATACCTTCCTTGTAATGAATTAATACTGTTGATAGCTGTTGATATATCTATATTTTCTGTAGAATGTTTTTTTGTTACAAAGTACTACCTATTGCACATTTACCAATTTCCATTGCAAATGCATCATTATAAAGATTATGATTTTGAAATTTCATAGCTCAAAAATAAATCACTTGGTGCATATATTTGTGAAATCCACTTCAATATTTTTAGACTGTAATCTTACTAATTTTTTTATGTTATTCCCATTAAAGTTAATGAAGTTTATCTCTTTGCTGATAACCAAGAATGCCCAATACATGTGTTCAGCTTTTTAAAAGTGTGTATATAATAGTATAAAGCAGGGATTTATTGTGTTTGGGGGTTCAGGTATATGATTACATTCTATTTATTTCAATAATATTCCTTTCATCACATTATAAATTACAATTCAAAGGACGCTTTTAGAGAATTTATAGACTATAGCTTATCAAACAAAGATATCCATGCCATGCAAAGAAAAAAAAAGTGGAATATGTTTATGTGATGACTTCCCCAGATGCTTCCCAGATACTTCTCCAGATGTCAACTTGGAAGAGGATGAAAACCAGGCACGTCTGGAGAGAAATTGGTCAATGGTTCCAACCAGTTGTCTGAAAGGGATTTGGCTGAAGCACAGCTGCAGCAGGACAACCCGAGGCTTCATGTTGGGAAAGCATGTAGCTGCACCCAGTGAGTGATGAGGAAGAGGAACTGCCTTCTGCACTGATCCAAGAACATGTAGGGCAGAGAAAAGGCAGGAGCAGAGAAGGTCAGCCTAATTACTCATGAGGAAGCAGCCTTGCCCCTCTTGATGGGATGCACTACAAACTGGCTATTTAGCACAGTAGATAGATGGAGGCAATGTTGGGAATGTGTTTGTTTCCTTGGTGTGTGTTCTTGCTTTGCACCTCGGATTGTGTCTCTTCATCTGTTGGCCTTGCCTTTGCCTTGGACTGGACTTGCCTTGCCTTGAGGACTGGTGTTGGCTTCATTTGGGTAGCCTGTGGAACTCATAGGGGGTTAAGCTGGTGCCAGCACAGGGAATTGCTGAGGAATACAGTTCAGTCTTAGAAGCCTTAATAAAGACTCCTTACACCCATGGTGTGCGTGTGTATGAGTGGGACAACAGAGTTTACAATGGGTGCTACTCCCAGTGTTTTGAAATTTCATTATAGCAAATTAAACTTTGGACAGGTAGTGTTACAACACATTAGTAGTTATGAATGCTTTAATCCAGGGGTCTCCAACCTTGGCAACTTTAAGACTTGTGGACTTCAACTCCCAGAATTTCTCAGCCAATTGGCTGAGGAATTCTGAGAGTTGAAGTCCACAAATCTTAAAATTGCCAAGGTTGGAGACCCCTGCTTTAATCTATAAGATGCTGCACTTACCAAAAAAAAAAAAAAAAAAAACAAAAACCCATCCCAAAACACAAAAAGTTATCAGACTGGTATCATTCTCAAGGACTATCATGTTTGTAACACTGTAAGAGTTTAACATGGTATGCCTAACTGCCATGGCATAGGATGGTCTTCTGTAAAATTTATAAAATGTGATATAAGTAGCATAATAGAACCATCTAGGTCAGTAAGGAATGTTCCTTTCTATATGGAGATCCGTTGGAATATTGTTTTCAATTTCTTATCGACAACAGGTCATATTGATCCTTTTTGCAAATGGCACATTCTTTTCCCCATATTCTTTTCCATAGTAATAATATAGATTTTGTCATTCAGTTTCCTTTCGTCAGTTGCAAATGGAGTAATTGATAACTCATTTTAAAAATCTTTGTCCAAACATACTAAAGGGACAAATAATGTTGCAGGACGAAAACTTTCATAGAAGAAAAAAAGGTTTCCAGACATTTATTTCTGGAACTGTACACCAGGTATTAAAGTACAACAAATACAAAATAATGTTCAAAAAAAATAAGTGTTTATGTACAAATATTAAAACCAATGCGACCATAGCAACTTCCTCTTAAGCATCAGATATTAGCACTGGTTGCGATTGTCACTAATTTATGAGAAAGGCGAAGCTATTTGAACCTAGCAATGATGGACGTGACTGATTTCTTAGAGGTGGACTGCCGTAAACTAGCCTGAAGCAATAACTAGAATACTCCGCCCCATGGGAAATCGTAATCATGATTATTTGCACATTTAATTTCCCATTTATAGACACTGTGCTTGTAACACTGGGCGGTCTTCTAGTGGTTAGGCTATCCACTAATTTACATTCAAAGAGTTTGTTTCAATTAAATAGTATCACTAATGCACTACTGGATGTGAACTTAACATGGGTCTGATTGTTTGTTTCCAAAGAAAAACTGCACAAAAACCTAACAGTACAGAGTTCAATACTTCGGAGAATATAAAGCAGTCTGTAGGTAAGATTGGCCTGTTTATATAAAGAAGAAAAATGAACACTTAAAAAGCTATCAATGAGAGGATGAAATGGCTAACAAAAGTTGAAGTATTGCTCTATTGCAGCACCAGTTCCACATCCAAGTGAATCAAATGTTCTTTTGGAGTTCCTGTAAGCGATACCTCTACAAACTGCAGGTGCCCACCATGGATTTTTGGTTTATACAAATGGATTGAGAGCAGGGGAGAACAGGGAATATACTCAGCAATGAACAAAGAATTCATCACCGTTTGTTAGAAGAATTGTGCTTAACCTACAATGAATCAATGCAATGTAATTTTCACACGGCTGCAATTTAGCCAGCTTCATTCTGATTCAAACGCAATTCTTTTAATAAACAGTAACAATTTCTCCAGTAAAATGTTTAAAATAGAGAGAAACAGTATAAGTCCAGCTTTTAAAAGAAAAATTCAATAAATAGCTATTTTACATGAATAAAGTCATAGTGGTACAAATTTATGAATGTCACATCAAGCATGCACAAAATGTTACTATACACAGAAGTAGTCAGAAAATATTGAAATAGATATCTAAAAAGATATGCAGAATGTACATATTTACATAATCTTGCAAATTATTGCCTCATTTTAACAAGGAATTAAAAGTAAACATTACCAGCTAGCTAGCCAATAGGCTAAATTAGATCAGCAATTAAAAATCTATTAAAACTAGCCGGAATTCATTGTTCTCATACCATTTTTAGAATTTTGGTCAAAAGTCTTTATTAAATAACTAAAGTGTCCATTTAACTTGCTGACAATCAAAATTTTAGACGAGAAACTAGACTGTCTCGGTCTTCATTAAGACCCCAGCAATGCATAGATAAACTGAACATAGTACTGCATCAGTTGATGAGAATGGGTGTGTTCATTTAAGTGCAACTGGTATAAGCATTCATACATTTTGTGTGATGATTTTTATACACACCAGCCACTGGAAAACCCATAAACATGAATGTGTAACAAAAGGAAAAAAAATACAGCGAGTATTTTACAAAATTAAATAAGATGTGTTGAATAAGAAAAAAACCCCACAAGATACAGCATTCAGCACAAATTACAGCAACAGGAACCTGACAATTTGACTGAAAGTATTAGAATGTGACCCAAGGCCAAGGCTACCCATTTTTGTGTACTGCATTAGACTGACAAGTTTCAGGTGTATACTTTACAACAGATCACCATTAACAAATATACGTGGTAATTAAATTCCTAGAATGGTTAAAATGTGCTATTTGAGAAACTCAAAAACTTTTGATAGTGACTCCCAGCACTCTGCTGTTGCTCAAATTCAAGATGCTAACAGTCTGTAGAAATATTTTATACAACACCAGCATACCCACACCTGTGAAAATCATGGGAAAAGACCAATATTTTCGTAGATTTTCACGGGTGTATCTTTTCGTAGATTTTCACGGGTGTAGGTATGGTGTTGTTGTATTCTGGTCTTTTCCCATGTAAGATTGAGATTGTCTTGGCAATGTCTCACTCGCTATCTTCAGCCCAAAACCCAGTCTGAAGATGGAGAGTGAGACCTCGCTGAAATGTTGCCAAGACAATCTCAATCTTACACGGAAAAAGACCAGAATACAACAAGGCCAGCATATGTGTGTGTCTGTGTGTCAGTGTAACATTGGCAAGTTTTACAATTGATAACCAAAGTTTTAGTGAACTTTCACAAATCATTCAACACAGAACAATCTTGTCAAAGATTTCTCTCTGGAATATTAATATACTTAAATGTGAATAATCCAGGAAGAAAACTACACTAATGGCTGAAAGTGATTCAAAGATCCATTGCACCATTCACCATCTATTAATCCAGAAATTTCATGCTATTTTGAACTGCCATGTTCTGAAGTAAAGACAAACCCCAATATGTAATTCATTAGTAGTGAGCAAATTGTATCATTCTTAGTAGCTTTAAGCAATGTTAAGATAATACTTGATGTTTTCAGATTCTATTTCTCAGAAGTATAGATATCCCCCACCCCAGCTCAAACACATCTTTTCAGCCAATACGTTAAAAAGTACACAAAACCTTTGGACAGTAAAAGCATTTTTGTGTAAGGTAGCTGTGGCCTGTGATGTTATAAGAGCATCTAAGCTTGTCCTCAGACTTTGCTCTTACTGTCTTTTGTGCTAGTATCCACCAAGATGAATCAGTTGTTTTGTAAACTGAAGTGCTCTGGCTTAATATCAGATGACACAAGCTTCAATTTAAAAATATCCTTGTGTAGTTGTGCAGTTTAAATTAAAGAAATGTCTCCCTGCTTTTGATTATTTTTTTTAAATGCTACATTAAGCAAGGATCAGAACTGGTACCTGTAAACAAATGTTATTCCACTGCATCCATTAGGGCAGAAGCAACCTAGAACAAAAACCCACTCTATTAAGTTCAGAACTTCTGTGCTGGTTTTGAGACAGCAGTCTCTCTACGGGTTTAAAAAGAAAGGAAGCAGAGCTTAAAGCTGTACCACATGGTTCTCTTAGTCCCGAACTCTGCTAGATATTATATGAAGTTTCCACATTTATGGATTGGAAAAAAAGTGAAATTATTCTTGATAAATCAAGATATAGTTCTGTACATAAAGACATCACTGATGTCATATAGTTCAAACTTCCAGTGAAAGACTAAGCAAACCTGATCAATTCATCAAGTTTACCACAAACTGCCAACAGTGTTCACTGTCTTTAATTTGCTGCTTGAATTCATTCTGAATGGAGGGCCGTGTGCTGGTGTAACGCATGGGCACTGATAAAGCCATTTGTCTCATTTGCCGATAGACTGCTGAAGTCAGCTACCGAGACCGCCATTTTGGCACTAGTAATATGATGTGTATGATTCTCAAAATCAACAGCCAAGTTATTCACCGAAACTTCATTCATGAAGGATTCTGGGACCGCAATTCCCATTTTCAATCTCTTGGCAGGCCTTTCCGATTCTTCACTGCACATGTTCATGGTGTTTAATTCAGAATGATAAAATCCAGTCTCAAATAAATTAAAACAATCACTTTCGCCATTACTAGGCAAGTTAAGCAAATCTTCTGTTACGACAGGCACATGATTAACTGCTGTTCGGGGCAAACTGTCCAGAGGTGGGAAGGCGTCTTCTGAGTTCACATCTGTAGAATGGCAGACTGTAGCTACGCTGTTGGTCAGTGCTGGAAGACAGAAAAAGATGTTATACAAGATGTAACCATTTCCCCGACCTATAGTCATACTAAGCTTTTCTAATTTACCTTTTAATTTACCTGTCAAATCATTGGCAGTGATTGAATTCAGGAGGCCTAGTTGTTGATCAGGAATGGGCTCTAGTCTATTATTTGATATTATGGCTGAAGAAACTGCACCACCTAAAGCTTCTGCTTCATCTACCAACCGATCCATGTAGTCCCTGCAAGAAAATGATCATAGAGAGGTTATTCAACAAAGTCCATTTGGAAAGCATAATGATGAACTACTATTAATTGTGGGACATCCTAAATAAGATATTAAGCACAAATGTTCTTCCAAAGTTTTTCAACTTACGTGACTCCAGGATGGTGGTTGTACCTCTTTTTTCCAAATCTTGTTTGTTGAGCAAAGTAATCATATCGTTCAGATTTCTTCCACATGTAATAAAATGCTACACATTCAGCAACTGTCCTGGTTCTCACCTAAAGACAGGAAAAAAATAGCCTTAATATTTGTGGTAAATTCTTATGGAGAAGGAGTCCAAATGATAAAATACTTGGCAAATTGTTAATACTTGGAAAAGTATAAATTACTAGTTTGATTCCAGTATGATAGTTCTGCAAATATCTTATCAGCTGTTAGCATAGAAACAGAGAATGAGTTTACTACAGGTAGTCCTCAACCTATGACCATTTGTTCAGCAGCTGTTCAAAAGGACTGCAGCACACTCCTGATTTCATGTGCAGTACACATGGGCTTCCCCTATGCACCCCCATTCTCCTTACCTTAAATTCTACCAACTTAAGACCCACAAGGTCACTTAACAACTGCAACTAGAAGAGCCAAGGGAGTAGTCATGATGCATCACTTAAAGACTGCTTGCTCAGGCACTGAGATTCTGCTCTGAATTGTGATCATAAATTGAAGACTACCTGTAACTTAAAATGGCGGTTTTCTCTCCATGTATTTTAAGTTTGTTACAGCATGTTCTAATACAGTCTTTATCTTCTTCCTTAACCTGATGTTTTAATGGCTAACAGTAGAAACTACTCTCTTCTAAATATGGATTCATTTTACTCTGGTATTCATACATTTAATCTACTCATAACACACTAAGTGGCAAAATCAGAACAATTACCATCTTATTTAATTGAATAAAGGTGTAATTGTCCCTGACTATAGGGTTCAAGAAATTCCTACAGAGTGGTTTGGTGGTATGCACATACAATACAGAATTTTACAGTGCATAAATTACTAATAAAATCTATGTTTAAAAAAGCTTGACAGATAATTGGAATTTTGTCCAAAGCACTTAATTCTTATAAAAGCAATGCTAAGTGAGGGTGGAAATCTAAATTTTTAAATAATTATTTTATCTCTTAAAAATACTTTTAATAAACTTCATAGTTTGAAATATGATTCATTGGATATCTTTATAGATTTGGTTAAATCTCAGACTTCCAGAATTTGGATCAGAACGTTTATTCAATATTTGGAACACAAGCAGTTATTAACAATGTAGTGCTTTCTTTTCTTGTTTATATGATGTTATATACTGGCCATTTGTGGACACTCAAATGGTCAGGATATAATGTCATATAAAGAAGAAAAGAATGAAGATATCCAATGAACCATATTTAAAACTATGGAGACAGAGAGGGAGGGAGGGAGAGAAAGAGAGAGAGAGACAGAGAATGAATTTTTTTATATATAGATAACATGGGGGACAGCATCCAACTCCAAGAAACTCCACATTAGTACTCCAGGAACACGAGCTCTGCCTCACCATGACCTGCAACTGGAACTGCTCATTTAGGTAGGAATGAAAGAGTACTTTTAATACCCAATTCTGGGAGACAATCCAGAGAAATACAATAGTCAAGGATTGAATGTTACCAGAATCTAACTGGATCAAGAAAACATGGAAATCCCCAAACCTCTGAAAACTCTTTGGATCCATTAGGAGCTTACATAGACAAATCTAATGGATCGACTGCTCTTGCAAAGTCCAGAATGTTCATGATCCACAGTTGACAAGGAAGTGATCTAACCACATCAAAGGACAATTTCTTCAATATAATGAATGTTTTTGGAGTTGGTCTATTTATAACATTAATTTTCAAGGTCCTTTTAAAATGGCTATATTTCAAATGATATACTATCCATAATATACTTTCATTTTGTTAATCAGTTCTGCATAATAAAATTATTTTCAAAAAGCCTCAAGTGATAATGTTTGTAGGAAACAGTAAAACATGCTTATGAGTATAGCAGCTAGGTAAAAATAGTTTATAAAGAGGCATGCTCATTTACTAGATGGGTAATTCAATTAATTATATACTTGTAAATTATAATCTCTATAAAAATTGTAAATCCCTTATTTACTCACTTGTATCCCCTTCGTTTGCCCTTTTTCCTTCCCTGTTTATATATTTCTCTAATATGTCTACAGTAATACACTGTAATTTTTTTAAAAAAACCAAGTAACTGGTTGACAAAAATATGCCTTTTATGTTGTTTTACATATTCTGACCAACTACTCAAATGTTAACAACTTTATCATTTAGAAATTATTTCTATACCTGCTCACCTTATCTTTTTGTATAAGATGAAAATCTTTCCCATATATCAGAAGTGCATGTTCAAAGTTTCTACATTCTTCTTCTGTCCAAGCGGTCATATCTTAAGATGGAGATTAAAGAGAGAAACTAGTGAGGATTTGATATTTTGACAAATCAGCAAGCATTTGGTCCCAACATTTGAAAAATAAAGAAAATCTTTTCAACAAACTAGACTGGTTCATGCAGCAATCTAAACCAGAATGTGGTTTTACTTGATTTTTGCTTACCTTGTGCTTGGAAGGTACTATGGTTTGTAAGCTGTAGTTTATCTTGGGCTATAGTGTGAACTTAGCCAATAATAGTAAGCCATAAGCAGAAATGATATTCCATCAATTCAGTGGTGGATTTCAAATTTTTTTAGAACCTCTTCTGTAGGTGTGGCCTGCTTTGTGGGAGTGGCTTGCCAGCCATGTGACAGGGTGGGAGTGGCTTGCCGGCCATGTGACAGGGTGGGCGTGGCTAACTTGTAAAATGTGGTGAAACTCACTTAACAACGCTCTTGCTTAGCAACCAAAATGTAGGTTCAGAAACTCTGGCATTTGAAGCATGCAAGTCTTAAAGCTGTCAAGTTACAAGACCCTTGCACCCCTAACCCTTTAGAAAAAAACCTCCAGGGGTGTTCAAACTTGACAGCTTTAATTCTTGTGGACTTCAACTCCCAGAATTCCTCCTCTCGCTCTTCATCTTGATGATGTGCGGACTGGTGGGGGGAGGGAATTGGAACCGGTTCTAAACGGCACTGTAGATTTGTGGAACCTCTTCTATAGAAGAGGTTAGAACTGGCAGGAACCCACCCCTGCATCAATTGCAGCAGGAATTCAATAGGCAGGGAAAAACACTCACGGCTAATGATGAGGTCATGCATACATAACTATATATTTCATACAACTTCATTGTTTCAAGCATTCTTTCTTGTTATCTGACTAGTATTGCAACAATGATAAAGAATGGTGAATGTTTGTCTATAAAAGTGTAACCAGTGGTAAGATTCAACCGGTGTAACAACTGGTTTGCTGAGTGTGTGCTTTGCGCACGCATGCTTCACACGCGCCCAGTGCGTTTGAAAACAGCTCAAAAACTTACCCTTTACTGCAGCCCCAGTGAGTAAAACAGCTGAGGCTCAGCAATCCGCTCTGCCACGCCTATCAGCTGGGTTTCAAACAAAGGAAATATAGGATAGACTAGTGCAGGGGCAGGTGAGCAGGGTCAACTGGTTGCTGGAACTACCGGTTCGCCTGAACCGGTCCGTACCAGCTGAATCCCAACCCTGAGTGTAACTGATTCTAGTTACTGATCAGAACTTTAACCTTATGCAACAGAATCTTCCAAGAGACTAGATGCCTTCTTTAGTTATCTAAGTATGTGGAATAGTCCAGCTGTTACTCTTGAATCACTCTGATTACTTTGCTGCAATTTGTTTTGGTATTACAAAAACATGAGGAACTGTATTGAATAACAGTCATCACAATCCAGGTCTGCACTTGTATGATTTAACATTATTGAACGTATAAACCTCTTGATAGAGGACTTACCCTGTGATGTCTTTCCATTTGAACAGTATTTCTCAATAGCTTCCTTTAGACTGTGGTTACACTTGAAGAGTTCATAGAGTGCCTAGTAGAGATTGCAATATTTCTTGTTTAACCAGTCAAAAGGAGCATACACAATCCAGCAGCTGTAATCTCATGTCAGTCAAATGTTTCTATTACAAGGTTATCTAGCCACTTCAAATAAAACATTGTGCAGTGTAAATAGATACTAACTAAGTTGGATCAAAACCTCTTCCGGCCATTAAATGCTGCTGATCCAGCAGAAAGATCTTAGTGGTAAAAGACTATGGAAGAAGCTTAGTGAACACTACTTTCTACACTGTTTTGGAGCTTCCTTCCATTCTCCAGAACAGACTGCCAGAGATCACTAAGAGAAGGTAAAATGGCAAAGTCTTCCTCCTGCAATCAATGAGATGAACCTCCCATGTAAATGGAGTGACCAGGGTACGAGGGGCGAGAGATGCCCCCTAGGTAAAAGATAAATCAATGAATATAGTTTCCCCTTCATCCCTCTTCTGGGCAGAATCTCCTTGTATCTCCATTGTTTCAAAACAACAGCAGCAATAGCAAAGCACTTAGACTTATATATCGCTTCATAGTGCTTTATAGCACTCTCTAAGCCGTTTACAGCATATTCCCCCAGCAATCTGGGACCTCATCTGGGCAGCAAAAATGAACTAAATCCTTCTATAAACAAAGTAAATTTATCCTTTTATATACATTGTTTATGGACAAATGTTTTAAAGCCAAAGAATAAGATGTGATATACAGTAGGTATGAAATATATTAACTTAAAAAAATAGAAAAAAAAGGAAACATATTTGTTTTTGCATGCCTAAGCATAAAAAAAGAGAGTTCAATTGGCAAATTGTACAGAGATAAGATTAAAACATACCTGTTCATTGTCCCGGGTATGCACTCCATCAGGAATTCTGCCAATTATTTTTTCATTTCCAGTTCTTACGGAAGTTTCAAAAAGGTACTCTTTAACTTTATTTTCTGAAATAACATCAGGTTGCCAAAGTAGCTGGTCCTCATTTTCATATGCTATTAAGATATATTCAAATATTGATGAGACCAAGTGCCCAGTAATCCAGCAACCCCCAGCAATTTTTTGCACATATTACTGGAGAGTAATATATGCAAAGAAATATACAATTTATATCATTTATAACATTTTATGGCCTACACTCTGGCATGATAAAGATCCAGTTGTGATTTTCCTCTAGGGATATTTGTTGTCATATCTCTTCAATGTCTTTAAGGATACACACACTTGTTTTCTAAGGAGCTATATTATTATACAGATAGTCCTTGACTTATGACCACAATGGAGCCTAAAATTTCTGTTGTTAAGCGAGACATTAGTTAAGCGAATTTTGCCCCAATTTATGACCTTTCTTGGCACAGTTGTTAAGTGAATCACTACAGTTGATAAGTTAGTAACCCGGTTGTTAACTAAATCTGACTTCCCTATTGACTTTGCTCGTCAGAGATTCGCAAAAGGTGTTCACAAGACCTTGGGACACTGCAATAGTCATAAATATGAACCATTGGCCAATCATCTGAATTTTGACCACATGATCATGGGGATGCTCTAAAGGTCATAACTTTGACAGTCATAACTCACATTTTCAGTGCTGTTGTAACTTTGAACAGTCACTAAAGGAACCATAAGTCAACTGTAAGTCAAGAATTACCTGTACTCCTGCTATTTAGTATATATGTTACCACAAACTATTAAGATTTGTTTTTCAGAAATATCAACTGTAGCATCTTTAAAATTTAAAGTAAGATAATATGGTTAATAACATATTAAAAACAGCATTTAAAAAAATAACTATACAGTTTTTAATGCAAATGTTTAAGCATCTCATATTGTTGAAATCTGCATCTTTTTTTTCTCTTACAGACTTTCTACTGTCAACTTAATACCGTGTTTCCCCGAAAATAAGACAGGGTCTTATTTTCTTTTGATCCCCGAAATAAGCATTTGGTCTTATTTTTGGGGAGGTCTTATTATTTTTGAGTGCAGGAAACAATGAATGTGGTCACCTCATGGCTGTTGCTGTGTTGCAATATTTTCAGAGAGGGCTTATTTCTGAGGGAGGGCTTATTTTAGCACATGCGCTCAAAAGCCCAATTGAACTTATTATTCAGGGAGGTCTTATTTTCAGGAAAACATGGTATTAGATTATTATAATGAATAATTACCAACTATTTAAGTTGACAGTAGAAAGTCTGCCACAAGATTATCTAAAAAAAGAGAACAATGTAAGCACGAACAATTGATTATATAGGAAGAAAAATTCGATGTAATTATTTTCTATGCAATTCACCCCCTTGTTTCCTCCCCAGCTCTGCAGCAGCAACTTCCTGCTGTCTTCCCCACTGACTTTGGTTGTTGAAAGCCAGCAGAAAGCTGAGAGGAGAAGCTTGCTTAATGTTTGACAATTCTAATTTAACAACAGCAATGGGGATTGCAGATATTGTCATTGCTAAGGGATGCAGCCATGTGACATCATGCTTTATGACTGCATCACTTAGCAACAGAAATTCCAATCTCAAATGCCATTGTAATTTGAGGACTGCCTGTAGTCCAATGTATGTGAAAGACAACTGTTAGGGTGTGATTGAAATGCTAATATTTAATCTATGAACAGTCCAGAAAGCCTCGGATTTTAATCATCTCCAAATACCATTAACAGTTAGCTAAATAAATGGAATTATAATTGCTGCCTTTTTATTGATAAGAATGTTCAGTCTTATATTGTAAAGAAGAGCTTTATTCTCATTTATAGTATAGCAATAGCACTTAGACTTATATACCGCTTCACAGTGCTTTACAGCCCTCTCTAAACAGTTTACAGAGTCAGCATGTATTTTGCATATTTATCTAATATTTTAAATTGTGTACTCCCCTATATTCCCATTCATCAGATAGAGGTCAAGGAGAGCATGAAATGGGACCTGTGACTGACTAAAGATGTTAAAGTAGTAATCATGTCTGAATAAATTAAAATTTCAATTAGCAGATCCCAGATGCAGCAAACTGCATTTCTACCCAGATAACTCTGAAATGGGATGTACAAGTCTATTGCATCTGTAGTAATCCAGACACAGCAGTTAAATTTATCTTAATTTACCACATTTATGGTGATTTATAACTTGTACGTAATAAGATTACACATGAGATAAATTAATATCTCATTTGCAACATCTATGTAATCACACCATTATATAGATGACAAACACAATCATATCCTTTCACATTTAATAGATACTTGGAAGTAACAGATACCCCTCTCCTCAGCAGGCCTGTTAAAATGTGGTCACTGTAATTCTTAGCAATTTTTGAATATGTATAGTACTCTGTAGCATACTTCATTTAAACACTCAAAAACAATTCATAAATTAAGTTCAAGATAACTCAACCAAATATTCCATGTCTCACAATCTTGAACTCAAATCTGTTTATGTTTTTATTTTTATTTTAATTAATAATATATTTTAAACAATTATTTTAAAAGCTAACAATTTAGTAAAAAGTATTAATTACCTTTTTCATCATTGCAACTTTTGCCTAAGAAAGGTGGTATTTCAGCCTGGTATTGTGAACCAATCATTATTTCCTGAAAAAAATTAGAATATAGTACTGTAAACATACATATCTCATTATGATGATATATATTTGTGAACCAAAAAGATCAGGATTCAAATACTGTTTTTTTTCTCAAGATCCATACCCACAAATATTTCCAGGCTCATACTGGGATCACAACAAAATTCTCCTTTAGCAACAATACACTCAGGCAGATCTCGTACTCTTTAGGTTACAGTTGAAATGGGGAAGTAAAACACTTTCAAAGGCAAATACAATTTGGGAGACTTTGAGACCTGCAATAAATGTAATTCTACAACATACATCTTGATATCAGACTTTACATACTTTAAGTCTATAGAACACATACAAAAATTTATATATTACTATAAATCATTTTAAGAATTACCTTTCGCAAATCTTCAGATGAATTACCGGTATCTACTTCCACATCTTCACCATCAGATTCTTTATCACCATCACAGATAGTGTTTGCTTTTTACAATAGAAAAGGAGTGTTAACAGACAACTATTTTAATATTTTTAATGTAATACTGAAATAAAACATCTCTATCAAATCATGTCCAACTTCTGTACATGTTCCGATGTTCAATGCTAAGTTCTTTATTTCATAGCTACATTTTTGTATCATTCCAATCAGATGACTGTGAATGATGGAAACACAGAAGAGGCCCTTGTCTGAGCTCAAAACATCTGTTTATGTCTCTACACACTTCCAAAATTGCTTTAAAAGCATCAAAATACTTTCAGGGTAGTGAGAACCCTTTTGGAAAAGGAAACATTTTGCAAACCCCTAATTCCTGCACCATAGAATTATACATTTGACTGTAAGCAAAATTGCAAGCCCTGTCCTTCCCAACCTTATATATGCTTTAGCAAATCAATACCTAAAAAATCCAGAGTAAAATAACTAATAACAAATATTCATTCCACTTACATTTCTATCTATCAAGTTATAGGGTCACCTAACTTGCAGAAATGTAACTCTAGGCAGTTCACAATGGTAGAAACAAAATCACAGCATTCCAATCACAAATTACTTGGGGCATACCAACATGCACTCCACCTATCAGAATGAATTCATGTAATATCCTAGCCCTAACATTCTGGCTAAACAATACTTTTAATAGCAATCTTACATTTCTAAATTACATTTACTTTACAGTTTCATCACATTCTCTAAGATTTGTTTCTTTCCAGGTACAATTGCTTTCTTTTGTCAAAGTCTGGATGTGCAGAACCAAGTGAGATGAATGGGTTTACAGAGACAATGTGATCTGGGATTGTACAACCCAAATAAGTGATTAATGTACCCAGAGATAAGCTGTGATGCTGCCTATTCTTAAGGAATATATTAGCCATATTAGACGACTTGTGTTTAGCTACGTCCAATATTTCTTAGGAAATGATGTTGAGAACATGGTATGGACTGTTAGAGAAGATCCTAAAGAAAGCTCTTGTCTAGCTCTTTTAAACAGGATTCAAACTCAGTCAGAGATTAGAAATAGCATTGACTGCTTTGTTGGTTGGCTTTCATCAAGACTGGTAGGGGAAATGCAGACCTACTGGCTGCATTCAATAGTGCCAAGCTTGGTATCTGAGATTTGAAACTAATTCCACTTCTGAGTGGGCAATTCTAGTCAGTAGTCTTGAGACAAAGCAACTATAGTTCCTGAATGTGGAATAGCAGACCTCAATTGTCACCTCATATGTTGTTTAATATCCATATGAAATCATCAGAATAGATCCTTTTTTGCTTTAAGATGAGGTGTCATTAATATGCTGTTAATACCCAAATTATATACTGTCAATCCAGGTCATGTAAAAGATGATCTGGATGTTTTGAATCAGAATATGGAGACTGCAATACTGTAATAATTGGAATACTGCATTCAGTTTTGGTCGCCACGATGTAGAAAAGATGTGGAGACTCTAGAAAGAGTGCAGTGAAGAGCAACAAAGATGATTAGGGGACTGGACACTAAAACATATGAAGAACAGTTGCAGGAACTGGGTATGTCTAGTTTAATGAAAAGAAGAACTAGGGGAGAAATGATAGCAATGTTCCAATATCTCAGGGGTTGCCACAAAGAAGAGGGAGTCAAACTATTTTCCAAGGCACCTGAGGGTAGAACAAGAAGAAATGGGTGGAAACTAATCAAGGAGAGAAGCAACTTAGAACTGAAGAGAAATTTCCTAACAGTTAGAACAATTAATCAATGGAACAGCTTGCCTCCAGAAGTTGTGAATGCCCCAACACTGGAAGTCTTTAAGAAGATGTTGGATAGCCATTTGTCTGAAACGATATAGGGTTTCCTGCCTAGGAAGGGGGTTGGACTAGAAGATCTCCAAGGTCCCTTCCAACTCTGCTATTGTATTGTATTGTAAAGGACTGAAATTGGATGAAAAACCAGAGAAAAGTTCAGTTGATATTCATTTGTAAACAGCATGGTTTTCTTGTCACAGAACTATTGGTTACCATAGATAGGATCATAATTCTCTAAAGGAGTAGTTCTTTCCTTTTGATTAGCTTCACTCTGGACCATGTTAGAACCCTGCCAATTAAATTCTTAACTTTATTTTTACATGCAACAAATCCAGCAGAATTTGTTCTTCAAACCAAAACAAATCACTAACAGTCTCTCTAATTTTAATATAGCTAATTTGGGATACTGATTATATTTCCTTACATCTTAAAGGCCGAGGAAAAAAATCTGTTGTTTCATGTGAAGTAACCGATGGTGTCAAATCATCAGCAGAAGACTGTGTTTCTTCATCATCTCCTGACAAAAGGTCTTTGGCTATTTCCTCCTATAATCAAAAGAATCAATCATTAGTATCATTCATGTCTTGAAGAATTAACTAATAAAGCTGAGTTCTGATTCAACAACAATCCGGGAAGGGGGGGGGGAAGCAATTCAGTATGATTTTTCACCTTGAGGTGCCATATTGAAATTAACACATTAATTGAAATAGGACAAAAGTCCCTAATATGCCTTATCCCTCATTCAAAACCCTCTAACAAACTCTGTCTCCACATGAGAAAAGTGGAAAAAAATATGTGTAATGCTGTTTGATTAAAGTAGTGTGCTATTTTATACTAGTGCACTAAATGGATGAGGAGAGATGAACTGGATTCAGTGATTAATGTGTCTGTTCTCCAATCACGTAATGCTACATTCAGATTACATTGGTTTTCTTGATCTGTGAAGAAAAAACTTGAAAGAGAACCTTAGTTCAACTACTTGCCTATTTACCATATTTTTCGGAGTATAAGATGCACTGGAGTATAAGACACACCAAGGTTTTGAAGAGGCAATTTTTTTTAAAAAAAAAGTTTTTGCACTCTGCAAACTCCCCAAAACGGCCCATGTTTCACGAAAACAGGGCCCCTTTTTTCACAAAAAGGGCATGAATAGCCTTTAGGAGGCTTGTAGAGTGATCCGGGGGGGGGGGGGGAGCGGGTGTGGCCAAAACCAAGCCAAAACCGGCCCATTTTTGTGAAAACGAACCCATTTTTTGTCCAAAAAAGTGCATGGATAGCCTTTAGGTGGCTTATATAGTGCTCCTGGGGGCGGGGGGGGGGGATTGCACTCTGCAGACCTCCCAAAGCCTCTGCATGCCTCGTGTTTTGCACAAAAAAAGGCATGCAGAGGTTTGGGAGGCTTGTGGAGTCTCTGGGAGCTGGGGGGGGGGCAAAAATGACCTGTTTTTTGCTTGATTTTGTCCTCCCATGCCCCCAGGAGCATTTTGCAAGCCTCCCAAACCCTCTGCACATCCATTTTTGCAAATGGGGTGGGGGTTTTGTGGGCCACAAATGCTGTATTCAGTGTATTAGACGCACCCAGATTTCCCCCCCCTTTTGGGGGGGGGGGGGAAAGGTGCCTCTTACACTCCGAAAAATACGGTATTTCCTGTCTATTTTTAGAAACTGCAAGAATTGTTAAGGTTGTGTGGCTGGTTTAAGGACTATACTTTTTATGTAAAATAAAAGTATCAGTGAATTAACCTTTTTCCCCCGACACCTTAAATAACAATCAGCTCCAAATCAATTATAGCCAATTTTTGTCATCACTCTTTTCCTTTGGGCAAAATCTACTTTTGAGTAAAATGTCACATAACTATCTCAATCTAGAATCCTTTTCACTACAAATGTTTATTACCTTTTGCTTCAAAACAAAATAAATATGGGCATTTTTATAAAGTTAGAAAGTAAAGTTTCATTTGAAATTCTTTCCTCTAATCCATAATATTTTTTTTATTCTTTATCTCTTTATAGCTGTTGAACTTTTCTGTGAATTTCATCCTGTTCTAGTTATGTTTTAAGGAAGCTACTTTTAAGAAATCATTCAAAACTCCGCATTAATTTCTATTAAATACCTGCTTCCACCATATAGAATACTTTAATTTCCCTGAAAATTTTACTTCTCTTTCTCTCTCTCTGTATGTTTGTGTGCAGGTAGATAGGTAAGTAGGTAGGGTAGGTAGGTGGATAGATGGATAGACAGACAGATAGACAAGACACTTTAAATACATTTATATACATATGTACATTTTTGTTAGCTAATGGACAGTTGGAACACCAGTTTCCCAAACAATATTTCAAAACCTGCTTTTAACTTTTTCTTGTTTTACAAAAAGAAAAGAAAAACCTTATACAAAATAGCAACTAATGTACTTGCCATATTGTATCCTACTAGAAGTTTACATCAAAGCTGTAATAACTGGGCACTGGTAATACATTTTTAAAACTTTACAGTAATACAGATATATCCATTCTTCATTTTAAATTCTGCTATTCTACTTAAAACTAGGCTTGTTCACATACTTGTCCCACCGTTTTTGCGGAAATGGCAAAATTTCGACGGGTTGAATAACAACCCACTGAAATTTAAGGAATAATCAATGTCAGATTCATGGTCAGATAATAAAAGAATGTAATCTCTCAGTGAAATGAAGTCATGGTAATAATAGAAGCTAGGAATCTCCTGCATTTTAGGGCAACATATAAACTTACTTACTTTATCCAAAGTCATGTCTGGAAGCTCATCTGCAAGTTCGCTTGGGGAACTATCTGCGCTGGAACTTGCTATAACAGGAATGGTAGATTCATAGCCATAGAATGCTAGCAAATCTTCTAATGGCATGCTTCCTTCCTGAGTTTTTTAAAATAAATAAACAAAGAGAAAATAGATTGCCATTTGTAGAAGACAATATAATTTTGCACACATGTTGAGGAACAAAGTAGCTTAAATAATTAAAAAGAAATTATGCTATTGGTAAAAATATTTATTAACGCTTCATTGTTTATTGAAAGTGATAATCCCCTTAACAATTTGAACTATTAATTTACAATCTAGCGTGCATCATTAAAATTGAAATACAAAGTATTCTCTTAACAAACAAGAGAGCTGAAGGCAGTGCCACAAAGCAATCAATGTTTCATTACATGCAAATTATATAATAATTAGATTTATCTTTGGAGCTAATACTTCATTCCAAAAAGAAGTCGTACTAACATTACTTTCCCTCATTTATATTGCTAATGTAAATAGGTTTTCCAGTTATTTTTAAAATAGCATTTCCCAGAAATTATTTTTTGAACTGATTTATATCACTATAGTGGTGTACATAGTTGCCACAAAAGTTGTAGAATGCAGCACTCTCAAACGATGTTTAAGAACAAACCTCTAGATGCATTCTTTCGGGAGGGGGAGTCTTACCTTTTCTAAGTCTTCAATCTCAGAACTGAAATTTTTGCCTTCATCCATCATTTCTTCCTCTTCCAGAGTTCTTTCATCATCATAATCATGTACCAACATTTCAGCTGTAGGGTCAAAGTCATGATCCTCAGAAGATAAAGAGCCAACTATAAAAAGATAATTTGAATCTCTTTAGCAAAAGGTACCAATATCTTAAATTTTACATTACCAAAATTCAACAATTAAATGCCCCAAACAAGCATGTATCAACCATGGCATGAATTTTAAGCACGGCTGTAGATTCTGCAGAGTAAATCAAATACAATATTAGATTAATGCTTCTTATTTTAAAACAATTCTATAGGCTCATAATTCGGCCTTTTAGCCCACCTTAAGTAGGAAGGGAGTTCCTTGGAGCAAACACATTCAACGGGCATAGTAGAATGATTTCATTACAGCTTTTGTCAAAAGCACTAAAATTGAAATAATCATATTTGCACTTATACTGTACTAGTATTAGCTACACCAGTCCTAAACCCACTGTAGCTATACAATGTAGCTATTATTTTCATAGCTACTCGATTTTGATTTCATGGATTACTGAATGTGCTGAAACAGTTATAAGCATAATAGTTTGTATGTGAAAGCTCACAGAATCTGTTATTAGGAAAATAGCACTATTTCAGAATGCTAAAAAATGAAGAGATGGTTCAAATTCTAAAGCTAATACATTTTGAGGGAAGACCTAAAGCTACCTAAAAATTTTAGAACTGGTTTCTACAACTCATTGTGTTTATAGAACCGTCTCAATACAAAGCATTATTTTTTAGACCCTGAATTGCTAGGAATTGTGGAAGATGTTGCTCCAATGGCTTCAGAATATCCCTTTGGGAAGATGGTTATAGACTGTTTTGCAGATTTAGAAAAACATATTTTAACAATGAATGGCAATTTTTAAATCATGCATATTGGCAGGTAGAAATACCTAGCTGATTATGGATGATTTTGACAAAGATAAGCGGAGTTTATACTTGGATGGGAAACCACCAAGAAAGCTCAAGACTGTAAGCTAGAGAAGAAGGTTGAAAAATGTCAGGAAAAAAGGCAATAGCAACCAAATTCCATCCTGTTGCCAGGAATGTAGCATGGATGGGCTCTTACAACCCTCAGGAGTCAGCTGGACTCGGGTGAATCTTTGATTTTTGTTTTTAGTACGTTGGAAGTTAACAGAATGCCTTCAAATTATACATTTCCATTAAAGAAAAGTATTTGCACTTGGACATAAAATGTATGTTATTTACCCGAAACTGTCAAAATTAACCATCTAAACAAGCTGTAATTTTCAGTAATGTACATAAAATATAAAACAGCTTATTTTATTTTTGGAATGTTCTTTCTTTGAAAATGATTATGTATGGCACTTAACAGTTGTTTATTCAAATTAATAAAATATGTTCAATCATGATAGAAATGATTATGACAAAAATGTGACATTTAATAATAAAATTTCAAGAGTTTAAGCATTATAAAGTGCCTTTATTCTTGATTGAAAACATAAAATTAATGCAATCAATCATGCTTAACTTTAGCTGATTTTGCTCACTGTTTTTTTAAAATGATTCTTAGAATGAATATTAATCTTAAATAAAATTTATACTGTAAATAAGATGGAAAAATCTTAAGTTACAATAAAATTGGATCATTATTATAAAGTTAATATAAACCTATGCCTGCCTTTATCAGAGCAAACCATAATGATTTCATGAAGCTTACTCCCTAAAAAAGTGATATCACAGTTCCAAAGATGAATTTTAAAGGAAGGGGAGTAAACATGGGTATCATGTGTCACTTCCTCAGTCTGCTAAATGGATGATAACAAGGCTACCGTCAAGCAGATGTAGTTGATTGGCTTGATCTACAGGGCCATTTTGGGAAATAAACCAGCTTTGGATTCAGAGAATCCAAGACTGATTTTAGACAAATGGCCAATATTTGGAACACAGCAACAGATCTATCACATTGTTTTTGCAAGGCTGTGCTTACTGTTGTGAGCCATCGTGGGGACCTTATCAATCCAATCAGGTGGATTTACTTCTGAAAAACATGGTGATCAAGTTAAAAAAGCTGGAATTTTCAACTCATTTCCCATAAAGAAAGTCCTATTGAACTGTAGTGAACTTACTTCCAAATAAGCATACTTAGTATCATACTTAGCAAGTGGAGGGAATCTTACCCATCCAAACTTGTGCCAGACATCAGATTTCTAGTGTAGCACTGCACTATAGTTACAGTAGAAAGATGTTTTACCATTTTTTCTGAAAAATGTATTTGAGATACTTTTGAAATGGTTTTATATTTACATATTACATGTATTATTAAATATATATATATATATTTAAGGAAGAAGACCTTGATAACATAGTTCTACTCAGAATTTATCCTAAATTCAAAGGGGCTAATTTCAAAATTATACCCAGAAACATTGTCAAATTAGTTAATATTTTAAAATATAATGTACTGTGTAACAAGTTGATCAAAGGCGTGTTATAAGACACTTCATACATTTTATATGTTGTCATTATCTGATAGTTTTAATTTTGATTTTATTACAAGTTAATATATTGCACTTTATTTTCACTGACAAAAATAACTTCGCTTTTATTTCTCATAAAGTTATATTTCTATTTAGTTCATTAACATCCTGTAAAGAAAGAAATTAATATTATTGCTTAAAACTAAAGAAGCATTATGATCAAGGATGAATGCTTCAAAATGCAATGGAACTTTCCTTAAGGCAATATACACAATTAAGGAATACATACAATCTATTCTAGCCAGGAATGGTTGGGTCCCATTATCATCAATGAAACTTACTTCCAAATACGATTATACTTGCTTTTATTTTCCTTTGAAGGAACAGCATATATTAGCTGAGCATCCCACTATTCCTGCAACTTTGTTCCCTAAACATACTCCAAAGAGTTGACAGAACTTCTGGAAGAGGATTGGGGAAGTATATAGGGTTGAAGGACACACAAAAATGACAAATTTCTACTAAGTGAACAGAAAACTGCTAATCAGTTCTCATTCCCTACTTTTATTGTATTATTTTTCTTTGTACCAATAAAATAATGCACTGTTAGAGGGTCTAAAGCCCATATTAACAATCTTATAGTAAGTCCAATTTACTTCTGAAAATATGGTAATCAAGACTGTGATTTTCACTTATGTTGCAAAATACAAATTAATGAAAATGGTTTACTTCCAAATAAGCATGCTTCATATCATGCTTAATAAAATAGCAGGAGGTCTGCAGATCACTGAAGCAACATACATTTTTATTCAGCAATTTTTTAAATTGAAGCTTCTTGCATATTCAATAAATGTTTGGAAAATCAAACAGAACAATTTGAAACTGATCACAAGAATTTCTATAGGGCAGAATGCCTCTGCAAAGAGCTTCATACTTTCAATAAGAACCAAACAGGTGATTTTAGGATAAAACAACTGAGCATGAACTACAGACAATGAAGAAGGAAGTAATCATTTTAACATCATCAAGAAAACACATAAAACATCTTTGATAGATGTGCCTGTACTCGGGCCCTTAGCCGTACCCAAAAGCTTCCCACTGCTGGAATCACAGAAGAAGGAACTGAACAGGACAAACCTGGGCTCGAACTCCCAAAGGAAGCCTGGAACAAGCAATGAGAGAGGGAGGGGGAAAAATAGATTACAAATAGCTTGGCCAGAGAGACTTGGAAAAAGTGGTCTTATAAAAGGGAAATGTTAAGGCAACCCCTCCTAATTATTCAATCTCTCTTTCTCTTAGACATACACACTTCCCCACCTTTCCCCCCCCCATTTCTCCCTCTAACTTCTTTCTTTCCCCTCCTTCGCCTCTCAGCATCCCTCCATCGCTTCCCCCCCACCCGCACCCCCACCGCTCCCTCTTCTCGCCTCCTTTTTCCTCCGCATTCAGCCCCCAAGTTGTCTCTCTCCTTCCAACCTTCCTCTTTTCCCAACTCCTCCGCCTCGTCCCCGACGCGAGACCCGGGCCTTGACACTCGTCCCATCCCGGCAGGGCCCGCCCGAGAGGTGACAGGGGCAGCTTAAGAAGGAGAGACCAAAAGATCCGGGCTGCCCGTCGGAGAATCTCACCGCTCCGTCGCCTCCCTCCTCATCTCACCCCAGCCAAACCGTCTCCATCCCGGATTCCGACCCGCCGCGGAACCAGAGAAAAGAGACCTCTCCGCTCCCGGCCCCGGGACTGTGGGTGGAGACCGGTAGAGCGCTCAGCAGACAGCTATAGGCAGACGGACCGACGGACGGACGGAGGCAGCCGCGGCCTAGTCGCTTAGGCTGCGCTTCTCCGCTTCAAGTAGCCTGAGGAGCCCCCAGCCGCCCCCCAAGACCTCTTTGCTAGGGCTCCGACCCCCGGGAGGGAGTTATGGGGGTGCCGGAGCGGCCTGAAGGGGCCGCCCTGCCGCGAAATTCGACCAGGAACCGGCCGGACCCCAGCGCCCCTACCCGCTTTCCCCACTCACCTCCGCCATATTGGGAGCGCTCGGGCTGAGCAGCAGCGATGCGCCAAATGCCCGGATGGGGCCGCTAAGCCAATGGCAGCCCGGCCGGGACTGGGGCTACAGCCGGGTGGGGAAGGAGCGGGGAAGAAAGCGGCCTCCCTGCCTTGCCGGGCGGCGGGGTAGAGGCGGAGAAAAGGGCGCCGATGCTCCGTCCATCCTGCCGGAGACTTTGGCTACGCCGCAGCCCCGGAGGAACGCCGGGAGGAAGGAAAGGAAAGGGGAAGGTGGATGGGAACTCCCCGCTCGCAGTCCGGCCATGGGGATGAAGCCTTCGCCTCATTCGCGAAGTTTGATGGGACCTCTCTTAAGCGCCGGGATAAAAGAACCGCGGCAGCGGGAGGGAAGGGTCCCCACGGGACTAGTCCACCTGGTCGGGCCGGCACGGTAGTTCGAGCACCGCGCTGAAAACGCCTGGCCGCGATTTGCTTAGATAGCAGCACCGAGTAGCTGCAGCGACAACAGTTGGAAGGGGCCGTTTGGGCCGTCGCCACTAGCCGCCTGGCCACTGTGGGGTTCCCCACATTATAGGTCTCCGACAGACGCCTGAACGCCGCCTCTAGTTGAGGCGAGGATCTCCGGGAAAGCGGTGCTAACTCGCAATGTTTTCCAAGCATCTCCCGAGCCTACTGGTAACGCGTTCGTCCATCCCAGTGTCGCTACTAAACCAATCGCGCTGTGGCTGAGGATGATGCCAGACGCTCAGCCATTAATTCTTGGCTACAGACTTCGAGAAGAGAGAGGGTTTGGCCACAGGGATCCCTGGGTTCACCAATCTAACAAGTTTTTAAAAGTTAATTTTCAGCTTTTTTTTTTATTACGGTTGCTTCACTGATGGGACTTTTACCAGAAAAGTAGGGGGTCATCATTTTCCACTTAGAACCCTCTTGTATTTTCCCCATTCGTATTTTTCCCCACAAAAAAATTATTAAGAAATAATAGAATAGATGCACACAATATATTCTGACAGATTGGGCTAAGAGCCTTCTTTGGCAGGCACCAATGAAAGTAGTTAGATTAATTAATCGTTGTTTTATATGCCTCCAAACAACTTTGAACAAATAAGAGATGAGGAAGGAATTGCTGGTAAAAACTGTTTAAATACATAATAAAAGTGTTATCTAGAAATATCTTAAATTCTGCTGGATTAATACTTGTTGCCAAATGATATAGCTAGGTTGTAGCGGGATGCATAAGTTATTTTCAAATAAATATGCATAAGACAGCTGGCTGATTTCCATATTCAATATACTCCATTTTCTCAGATGAAATATATGCATACATACATAATCATTAGACTTTTCCATTTCAAGGTAAGCAACATTATATAGAGTGTGGGAAAAGAATATGAAAAGGAATGAAAATGTAGCCAATACAGTAGTAGTGTACACAAACACCATACTTATTTCTCCATACTTTTCAATACTTGCAAGTTATAATTAGTTTAACCTCATCCATATACTGCTCATATATATTGGGTTTTTTTCACACTTCAAATCTCCTGTTTTCTTTTTGTGGGTGTCTTTGAATTAGTATCGACTATTTTCTTGGCAAGATTTCAGAAGTGATTTGCCATTGCCTCCTTCTAGGGCTAAGAGAATGTGCCTGGCCCATAGCCATCCAAGGTTTGTGGCCTAGACCACGGTCCAGAGGTTTCTATTCTGATGCCTTAATTTCCACATCATTCTCTCTCTCTCCCTCATCTCATCAAATCCATCAAAGGATGGCTTTCTCGTTATTCTTAACTCATTTATTATTCCTCCATATATTTGTTCTACATTTCACTCCTCATTCTTTCTGACCATACCCCTTCAGTATACTTCTTTCATACTGGTCATTCATGTCCTTCTGTACCGATCCACATTCAACTCAGAGTACTTAGTTATTTTTGACCCTTCTCTTTTTGTTTGCCTACTTATATTGAAGTATCCTATTTCCACTGAAATCAATGGATTGTTATGATTCTCTTAACTTATCCACCTCATTTCCATTTAACAATCGATAGAAGCCACTCTATGAAGATATTTTTGCTTCTTTCAAAAAATGTTCTTCATTGCCAACAGGCTGAATATTAACCACTATCATTCTTCCAGAATTTACACATTCAACATTTCTTCTTCCATTTCCTATTTTTTCTCAATATTTTTCCAAAATACACGAATTCATCTATTTACTCTACTTGTTTTACCATTTATATATAACTTGTAATAATGCTATTTTCCCTGTCAGACACAGCTACCTATATTTTTGACAGTCATTTTCAGATCCTATTCCTTGCTGTGTCATACACTTCCTCTAATATTCATTGCAGGTCTTTCAGGTTCTCAGTCAACAATTCAGCATTATCTGTACACAAAAGCATATGTGAATTCCTGTTCCCAGCCAATACACTTCTGACATCAACACAAATATTCCTTATATATTTATCCATTAGCGTGTTAAGCAACCAAGGGGACATCACATATCCTTGTAGTTCTGCTCATTGAATATTCTGTTTATTCCTCTACATTTTTATTTTCACCAGAGTATGGTATTTTTTTCTTTCCACAAAAATTGAGGAAGAAAAGACAGAATAGTTGCCTAATGTATTTTCACAGGAGCTCCTTGAAACCCCAGTCTAAAAGCACAATGGAAGTGATGGGAAACTACAGATTTTGGATCTCTATAATAAACATAACTTATTAAACAGATTACAATGCAATTGTGTATGTAAACATTTTGAACAATTTATTTTATTATTTTATTAAATTTTTAGGTTGCCCATTTCCCCTGTAATGTGATAACTCACTAGCTAATTAGAAGGAAAGGTAGTATTAATCCCAGACACACTGACTTTCCCTATGCAGTACTCAAAATCTTCATGTTGGGTGCTTCACTTGAGATCCTGGTTTCGTTTTACTAAATAATGATGCAATACAGCCATTCAGCTCAGAGTTCACCTGAATCCAATGCACTCTTCAAATTCCCAAAATAACTTTATGAAACATGAAAATCTTGACTTCGTAGTTTATCCAGATATGTCACTGGATCAAAATAATGTAGATAATGGGCATATAGATAGTTGCATATGAAATTTTAGGCACCATTTTCAAATATGTGTGTTTTAATGAATCTGTAAATGAATGGATGTAGACACATCTACATGGTATAAAGTTATTTATACATTGCATATTTCTATAAATGTGAATACTAGTTTACTCTATATGAGTAGTTGTTTACAGATTCAGAATTAGAAAACAGTGGATAGGTACATATGCTTAAATTCTCTCACTTTTTAATTCTTCCCTTGACAAAAATAAATCTTCCAAGTGTTTTCTGCTCCTGGTGATCAAGTCTTTCTATTGCTATATTTAGATTTTCTTCCTCTCTTGTTCTTGGTATAATTCTTCTGGCTCAGAGATATTAAGCCTTTTGCTTTTACTATATTTTTATTTATTTGTTTATTGATCAATCAATTACATGTATACAGATGTCCATCTCACAAGAGGACTTTTTGTAATATTCTAGACTGGGAACTGTGGAGGCTATACTGCACCAAGACCATTATTTTTCTTTCTTGTAATTCGTGGTTGATTTGTTGAGATTTGGAGTGTTACCGAAATATCTGCATCTTTTCAGCTCCAGTTTGTTCAATGAATATAGATCTTAGCTTCTAGGACATGCTGTCATTTAACTGAATCCATTCTTCCTACCATTTGTATAGTATCTTCTGTGCTGCCCTACAACCACAAAGAATAATAGAACCACTCTGGTGCTTGATGGTTGGCTTTTTTTCTCCAAATGTATGTGATTGTGGCCTATCTCTTTTAACTCATCAGTCCAAGCACTTTGTTCCAAACATTTCAGTTTTCTACTGCATACTCTAGAGCCTAGACAATGAGTTTTGTGATACAATGGAAAGAGAGGAAGAAAGGTTTCCTTCTGAGAAACATTCAATGCAAATCATTGTTGTAAAAAAATTGCTGTGCTGTAGACTTGCAGAAAACTACTCCACCGTCAGTTAAGCTTTTCAGTGGGTAGCTTGCAGTGATTTGTGAGTTCTGTTTTGCCAAACTGACTAGTTTTTAGGCAGTTCTAGCCAATTTTTCCTTCTTCTTGGGTCTTTCAGGTTTTGTCTTTGGCAGTTCCGTTTAACTTCCATTTCTCACTATGTTCTTCACAATAGAAATTGCTAGCTGAAATTGTTTCTGTATTTTATAGTTTTCCTACTATAGGAGTGAGCAATCTCCAAATGCTCTTAGAGAACCCCATGGCTGTTGAACATAGCACACAATCATATCCTAAAAGGCTAAAAAGATTATTTAGCCAATTTATCTGCCAATAACAGAAATGCGTATCACTAGCCAAGAGAGCAGAGGAGACAGCCAATTTGGCCTCTTTGGCAAGGAGATGCTTGGATACTGTCCAGAGAAGGTGTAGCTACTTAAGAATAAGAAAATCATAGTGAGACAATTACTTTCAAGCAAGAAAAGGGAAAGAAGAATGAGTTGGTACATTGCAATTGCCCATCAGGTTAATAGATGGATGGCAAACCAACCCTGCTAACAGGCCACCTCAAAACATTTTCATCTATCTTGGTAAGATGTACTTTGCTTCTGAGTAAATAATAGTCATTATCTTTGAATGTGTATACACATATCAGCATAAACACATATAGTATATGGAATCCATTTGTTTATACATACATGTACTTCAGTCATAGACTTATTTAAATCTGGGAAGAATTATAATTCATTTTCTTAATAGGGAGGAAGGTAGAAATAATCCTCCTGGGATTCCTAAGGTACAGCTGTAAAGAAAAACTTCTTGTCCTTGTCAAGTCTGTTCTCTGTCCATTACACATTCTAAGTTTCAAACCTCATGGTACAGCAGTTGCCTAACTCCTTTGCATTCCAGTTTAATGGAGTGTAAACACCTTCATTTGATGTAGATGGAAATCATTTGAAACTTAAGAAGAGAGTTAACTTCCTATTCCTTCAGCAATGAGCTCTTGGTTCATGTAATAAAGATTTGTAGAAATGTCAATTATTCAGAATACTGGCCAATACAAAAAGAGGAAAGAGATGAATAATGAGTTTGTGTTTTCCAACTCAATCCTTTTCATCATCTCTCCCTTTTCTGTCCAATAAGGGAAAAACACTTAGCTGCCTTAACTGAGCAGAAATATTTAAGCAAATGGAGGTTTATTAGTACTTGGACTATAATTCTAATTTCTACCCTAAACCAAGAAGTCAAAAGAAATCCTAGAATAGGGAACTGCTTCCATACTTTAAGAAAACAACATAAATACATTAATCAAGTTACCAGTATTTGTGTTTAACTCAAAGGAGATTGTAGTGTTTAAGCCATCTTCTGAATTCAAGAACTAATGCAATTTAACATAGCTAAAATTAGTTGTTTGTTTTTTTAAATTTTAAGAGCTTTCATTAGTAACGGATTTCCATTTCCAAACATCTGTGGCTTCTCTGATGGATACTATAAATGTTATTTCTTCAAATTCTCCAGGAGAACAAAAACCTCACAAATAGTCATTATTAACCTCTCTATCCATATTGGGTTTAAGTTTGGATTACCATGGGATTGATGGAAAGGCCCTTTTAAATGCATAACAACATCCTTTTAATTAGAATACATACAAGTCATGGCATAAGCATAACAAAACTGGTACTTGTTCATAGTAAGCTTACTAAACTGTTGACATAGGATGCAGAATATCAACAAGTATTGGGAGCTTGCGGTTACTTGTTTGACCTAGGTTAAACACTTCAAAATAATGTGAGTGAAATGTTTTCTGAGCTGCCTACACCTTGGCACATCAAGTTATTTGTCAGCTAATTGAAGTACCATGTTACATCATTAGTGTAGGTTGACATATAAAACTAATTCTTTGACACTCCAGTGCATAACATATTTTTGGATTAGAAAGACTCAAGAAACCAGCAGAAAGTAGTGATTTAAATAAAGCACAAAAGCAGAGGGTACATTCCAGATTATGGGAAATAAAATGCAACATCCAGGGAACAGCTAGTTTTAGACTTTCACTTAAGAAGTGCTGGAAGTTTTTAATCCCTGGTATTTCTAATCTCACAAGAATGGTTGAACTATAAATCCTCAGCAATTTTAAGATGCAGGGACTTCATGTCCCAGAATTCCATTGCATGCTGGCTGGAGGATTCTGTGAGTTTCAAGCCCACACATCTTTGTCGCAGAAGGTGAGAAACATCGGACTATAGTAAATGCTGGATTGTTAAATCCCATGTTACTTTCCAATAGGATGACTCTCTTAAAATAGGCAAGGACACCGGAAATGCGGGCTGTAAATGAAAAGCTTCGCCCACTGGAACGCAACCCTTTTTACAGGCGCCATTTAGCAGCCCAGTTTTCGTCGCCAATATGAAAGTCAGCGGAAAAGTTTCATTCTGTCATTCTGTGCCAGATCCTCGGGTCCAAATAGAGACAATAAAGGCGCCCCCCCGCCCT
This sequence comes from Thamnophis elegans, assembly GCF_009769535.1. NCBI lineage: Eukaryota > Metazoa > Chordata > Lepidosauria > Squamata > Natricidae > Thamnophis > Thamnophis elegans. The sequence continues at coordinate 121,649,057 of NC_045543.1, read as the reverse complement.
CCTTTAAAACTAACCAACCAATCCCCAAAAGAAAATACCGTTTTAAAAGCTACTGGATGGAATGGAATGCTAGGTTACTAATCTCGCTTTCCAAACCCTAGCTAAATTGCGCAACCCCTTTTCCCAGTGCGTACCCGCGACGGACACCATCTCTTCTCGGGTCCGGACGGCGCCCGATCCGAAGGACGCTCGAGACCTGCTTCCGGGGAGCGGGGGGAGGAAGGGGCCTTGGACCTGTCCATTCCGAACCATAAAGTTTAGAACAGGCCTCTCTCGCCTTCGTTCATTGAGAACAAACGCACTATATACTGTATATCTTTGGCGCGGCGCGTAAGATTCACCCGTTAACAATGGCTTGAAACCCTTCTGAGTGGTTGAAGTTTATGATGGGGCTTCTTTGTTTCCCTCTCACCTTCTGATCTATCAAAAATAGGGGGGGGGGGGAGGCGCCCTTTCTTGCGTCAGGGCTGGATCCGTCAGGTTCCGAATCTCCTTCCGCTCATCTCTAAAGACCCCTTTTCTTCCTCCGGCGCCGTAACCTCTCCGAAACAAGAGGAAGGGGAGAGATCGGTGGGTTCTCTAAACCCACCCTTGATTCTCCTTCTGCTAAAGTATTTAATCCCCCCCCCCCGCAACCCCAGGTTTTGCTTCCACTTTCATACTTGGAGAAACTTACGGTCTTTTCCCCGCTTTCTCTTCTGCTTCTCTGCAGCGCCGCGGGTTTGCATCCTGGGAAATGAAAGCGAAAGTCCCCTGCCAGCTGGTTGCAAGGGGGAACGTGAAGGAACGCCCGGCAGAGCCGAGAAACTTCTGGGGCGGGAGGGGGGGTGTCTTTTAACAGGAAGTTGCGCGCGTTTCTACAAAGAACTTGGTCGGCAGTGGGGAAAAGGGATTTTCTTGGGAAAATGTCTTGGAAAAAATGCATTCAAAGGTTGGAGGAAAATAAACCTCAACACCAATAAAACTGCGGGCTATGCAGTTTGAAATGCCCTGCCTCTCTTTTTCGTTTGTGTGAATTTATCTGCTATCTAGCAAAAACTTTTATCACTAGTTGCAGGCAAAAAAAAAAAAAAAGTCAGCTAAACACATTTCACTTCCCACACATGATAAATATCAAGTTGCTGCTCTTTTCTGAACATCTTTCTATTATACGCAGAAAGAGAATACATCTTTCTAATGTATGTAGATACTCTCCTGGATTGGGTAGCAGGTGTACAAAATACAGCCAACATTCTTGAGGTAATGTATGAAACCCAAGGACCATATTTTTTCTTACAGGCAAAGCCAGCTGTCTGGAGAATCATGATGGGAAAATGCAAACCTACATTTAAGGAAATATGTTTTTGGTTAACCGAAGATTCACAAAAAAAATTGGGAGTGATCAAGTTTCTAACAATACATCAGACATGAGAGTGAAAAGATGGTAGGAAAACAGGAGCAGACTAGGGGAGAAGACTATTTAATCATCATCAGTTACCTCCCTACTTTTCCACAGGTATTTAAAAATCTTTCTTGATGAGTTTGTAACTATTAGAACTTTTAGTAAATAGGATGGTCTCCTTTTTTGGTTTGCGTGCCATAAACGAGGGGAGCGCAGGGGGGCTGTGTGTGGGTGTGCCAGACTCATAATGCAATGTGTGAGCCCCCCAGCCCGCATGTGCGCATGACAGGCACTTCTCCCCCGCCCATTTTTTGCATGCTTTTTTCGCCTTCCCCAGGCTCCAGAAGCTTTATAGGAATCTGGGGAGGGCGAAAAATGGCCTGCGCGCTGGCCAGCTGACAGGGCAATGCCTTGCATGCCCTGAGAAATGGCTCTGCGTGCCACCTGTGGCACGCGTGCCATATGTTCACCATCCTGGCTCTAGGTTCTTGATTCTAGGTCAAAGTCTCCTGCACCTGGTAATCCCCCTCCCCTCCCGATTCTTGATGTGGCAGAGACTTTTGGATTCTCCATCAGGAAAGTCCAGACCTGGTACATTTATGACATTATGGATGAGATGCTCATTTTGCTGCAGTATATATTACAACTGAAACATCCCAGCATCTTTCACACTACCTTTGAAGAAGGAATGTAACAAGAATGCTGCTGGATTATTCCAACCAACAAACTTGTTTAGTCCAGCATTGTGAACTAGATTGTACTTTGCATATACCAAAAGCTGTGGCGAAGCAGTGGTTAGAATGCAGTATTGCAGGCTACTTCTGCTGACTGCCAGCTGCCAGCAGTTCGATAGTTCAATTCTCAACATTTCAAGGTTGACTCAAGGTTCCTTCCTTCCAGGGTCATTAAAGGGAGGGCCCAGATTGTTGGGGCAATATGCTAACTCTGTACACCGCTTAGAGAGGGCTGTAAAGCACTGTGAAGTGGTATATAAGTGCTATTTATCTATCTATCTATCTATCTATCTATCTATCTATCTATACATACATACATACATACATACATACATACACATATATACACATATATACACATATATACACATATATACACATATATACACATATATACACATACATACATACATACATACATACATACATACATACATACATACATGCAACTATATATAGTTTCCATAATACTCAACAAGAAGATATCTCTGGGAGGTTGATAGTCAAGACAGAGTAACAATTCCCTTTCCACCAACTTACTTTCAAAACCAGGCTACTTTTGATCTGAAACACCAAAACTATCATAAGTAGTTATAGGAAAATGCAATTCATTTGATTAGTGGCACAAAAAATATTTTACAGTCTCTCAACTATTACATGAGAATAATGCATTTCTTATATCGAGATATTCTTTATCAATTATTTACCTGGTAGTCTAATAATCATAATGTATGGTGGTGTGAAGGTGTATCATGTTCTTGTTTATTTGAAGACCAACTGATAAGAATACAAATAACATTTTATGTAATAATAATATTGGACGGACATACAATACTATATTGTTTTAGAAGTACATCAACACTTGCTTCTCTGAGTTGTCCGCTTATTTTCTTTCTAAGAAAGTATCCAAATAACCTTTGGATTGCTTTAGGAGAATAAAGTGCTGTACTAAATTTAAGGCTTAACAGATCATACCCAACTAGACACATTTCACTATAGCAGATCCACTGCTGTAGACAGCGGGTGATGTAATGATTTGTAATCTATATTTATCTCGGTAATATTTTTAAGTCTACCCAAGCAAATCATTTCAGTAGGATAGGACCTATAGGATTACCTGCGGTCTGCTCTGTGCATTGCTAGAGCATTCCTTGGCTCTTCCTGTGCTCATGCCACTAGCCCCTTCCCAATAGGAGTTTTTGATAGGGAAAAAAAATAAATGTAGGATATTTCGACAGACTACATTAACTAATGCTTTTTTCTCCTCCGCCATCTCAATCCATCTTGTCTTAGTTTAGGAATTGTTAAGAAGATTCTGCTGCAATCTAAATTTTTAGAATCTCAATGAGAGATGACTGAGACTTACTGCAACAATGTATCCAGATCCAACATTCCCTGGGAATGTTTTGACTTCCTGGGGCTTTTTAAAAGTATTCTCCACACTCCATTCCCATCTGTTCCAATTTACAGAGTGGGTTTATGCGTCATGCTGTGTTTTATTGAATTAATCACAACTGGTTAGGTACTCATATATAGCATCCTATTTAGTGTTAGCACTAAATGTTTTAAATATTTTTAGATATCATTTCTTACAATGAAATGTTATTTATATACTCTAAGGCTTTTTTTTGGAAAGCAGTAAATTGCATGTTAGAAATATGTTAAAAATATATAAAAAAACAATACAGGTAATCCTTGACCCACAACTATACGATATTTGTAACTGTTTGAAGTTATAACAGAATTTTAAAAAATGACTTACAACCGATCCACATATTTTTAACCATGGCAGTATTCCCTCCTCCACCCGTGCCCGTCATGTAATCAAAATTCAGGGGCTTGGCAACTGGCATGTATTTATGATAGTTACAGTATCCTGTGATCACCATTTGTAGCCTCTCAGCCAGTTACCAACAAACAAAGTCAATCAGGGGAGCTGCAGTGATTCAAATTAACAGCTATGGCAAAAAAAGTAATAAAATCAGACACAGCCCATTTAACTACCTTGTTAGCAATGGGACATCTGGTCCCAGTTGTGGAACTACCTGTATTAAATAAAACATTCATTAAAAGGGGTAGAGAAAACGACCAACGTTCATACCAGGAAGGCCTGGTGTTCAGGTGAGTTTTCCGTGACCCGTCAAAACCGCGTTCCACAAAAGCGCGGTCGACGAAATCGCGTATGTGACGTCATCACAGCGCGATGAAAAAGATGGAAAAATTGAAATAAAAATTAAATTACAGCAAGCCGATTCACATAAAGGTAAGCGTTAGGTTAAGGGTTAGGGTTAGGGTTAGGTTAAGGGTTAGGGTTAGGTTTAGAGCGTTAGCGTTACGTTTAGCGTTAGGTTAAGGGTTAGCGTTAGGTTTTTCGTTAGGTTAAGGGTTAGGTTTAGGGTTAGGTTAAGGGTTAGGTTTAGGGTTAGGTTTAGGGTTAGGTTTAGGGTTAGGTTTGGGGGGGTTAGGGTAAGGTTTTCACTTTATTTTTACATTTTTCGATCTTTTTCGTCGCGCTGTGATGACGTCACATACGCGCTTTCGTCGACCGCGATTTTGTCGTCCGCGGTTTTGTGGTGGAACCACCACAGCTGCTGGATTTACAAACATGCAAAGTCCAAACTAGATATCCCACATTTTTCCTGTGTGCTCACATACTTTAAGAAAGTGCTTTTGCTTTTGTTTTTAAAATGCAATGTTTAACAGGTAGTCCTTGCTTACCAACTGATTGTTAGTTAATTAGTTTGTTTATTGGATTTATATGATTATTCAGCAACAGTTCAAAATTACACCCATGCAGAAAGAGGTGATTTATGACTGGTCCTAGTGACAGAGTTGCCAGTCCCAACTGTGGTTAATAAACGAGGACCACCTCTTATGGTTAAGGGTAAGGCTAAGATGAAGACAGGGATGTGGAGGTTCAGTGGCTAAGACGCTGAGTTTGTTTATCAGAACGGTCGGCAGTTCGGTGGTTCGAATTCCTAGCGCTGCGTAATGGAGTGAGCTCCTGTTACTTGTCCCAGCTTCTGCCAACCTAGCAATTCGAAAGCAAGTAAAAAATGCAAGTAGAAAATACAGGAGCCACCTTTGGTGGGAAGATAACAGCATTCCAGCTACAACGGTCCTTGGAGGAAGCAAACTATCTCGACCCCTTCCAGTCAGGCTTCAGACCCGGTTACAGCACAGAAACCGCTTTGGTCGCATTGACCGATGATCTCTGGAGAGCCAGAGATGGAGGACATTCCTCCATCCTGGTCCTCCTTGACCTCTCAGTGGCTTTCGATACCATCGACCATGGTATCCTTCTGCGACGACTGCGGGAGGTGGGAGCGGGAGGCACCGTGTTGCGGTGGTTCTCCTCCTACCTCTCGGACAGGTCGCAGTAGGTGTTAGTGGGGGGGCAGAGATCGTCCCCTAGGCCCCTAACATATGGGGTGCCTCAGGGCTCGGTCTTATCCCCCCTACTATTCAACATCTACATGAAACCGCTGGGAGAGATCATCCGCAGGCACGGGATCAGATACCATCAATATGCGGACGATACGCAGTTGTATCTGTCCGCCCCGTGCCAACTCAATGAAGCGGCAGACGTGATGAACCGAGGCCTTGAGGCCGTTATGGACTGGATGAGGGTAAACAAGCTTGTGCTCAACCCAGAAAAGACCGAGTGGCTGTTGTGCTTCCCTCCCAAAGATTCGATCAATATTCCATCACTCAGGCTGGGGGGGTCAAATTCTATACCCCTCAGAGAGGGTTCGCAACTTGGGAGTCCTCCTGGATCCACAGCTATCGTTTGACCACCACCTGACGGCTGTGACCAGGGGGGCATTCGCCCAGGTTCGCCTGGTGCGCCAGTTGCGACCCTACCTGAATCGGGAGGCTCTCACAACAGTCACTCGGGCCCTTGTGACCTCTAGGCTGGAATACTGCAATGTGCTCTACATGGGGCTGCCCTTGAAGAGCATCCGGCGACTTCAGCTAGTACAGAACGCGGCCGCGCGAGCGATTGTGGGTGCACCTCGGTTCACCCACATAACACCTATCCTCCGCGAGCTGCGCTGGCTACCTGTCGATCTCCGGATGCGCTTCAAGGTGCTATTAGTCACCCATAAAGCCCTGCATGGTAGTGGATCTGGGTACTTGAGAGACCGCCTTCTGCCAATTACCTCCCTGCGACCAATTCGATCTCATAGATTGGGCCTCCTCCGTATTCCATCGGCCAGCCAGTGCCGGCTGGCAACTACAAGGAGGAGGGCCTTCTCAGTAGTAGCCCCGACCCTTTGGAACGAGCTCCCCGTGGAGATTCGTACCCTCTCCACCGTCCAGGCCTTCCGCACAGCCCTTAAGAACTGGCTAGCCCGTCAGGCCTGGGGATAAGGATAGCCGCCCCTCCCGAATGATGAATGTATGTTGCTTATTACTTTTATTATATGTGTCTATGTCATTGTTTGTGTTCCCCCTCCCTGATTTTATGTGAGCCGCCCTGAGTCCCCTCAGGGAAAAGGGCGGCCTACAAATGTTAATAAAATCTAAATCTAAATCTAAATTCCATACACCTTCAGTATTTAGTCATGAAGGTGTTTAGTCATGCTGCCATATGACCACGAAGACGTCTTCGGACAGCGCAGGCTCTTCAGCTTTGAAAGTGAGATGAGCACCGCCACCTAGAGTCGGGAATGACTAGAACATATGTGCGAGAGGAACCTTTACCTTTTTAAAGATGAAGTCAATACAGGCTTAAGTCCATCTTAAATTTGCAAAGCAACTCTGTGTGGCTTATAAATTTAAAATTAGAGGAGGAAAAACCATGAAATGCTATCTTGAACTCCTGGAAATAGGGATGCAAATCTAGACAGTAGCTCCCAGTTTTAAAAGCATCTACTGCAGTAGTGGAATTTGTATTTTTAAAATGCTGATTTGATGGCTGCTAAAACACTTAGCCTAAGTTTTGGAGTTCCTTGCTTTTTTGATCTTTGTCATGTACACCTCTTACAATTACACAAAATGCAAATCCATGATTTGTTACGGTAGAATAATCCAATTGCTTGGATTATTTATTAATTTATTTGTTAAATTTATTTGTTGCCTATCTCACTATGGGGCTACTCTAAGTGGTTTACAACAATAAAAAGAAATGAAGAGTGTTTGAACAAGTACATAGAACAATAAGCAATGAAAAATAAAACAAGAATACATTAATATGATAACAAAGGTGGGGGGGGTTGAAGAGCAGAGCGCAAAGGGTGTGGGGGGAGGTGGAGTCTCCCATCAACCCTAGAACTAATGGTAGACAATTGATAGAATAGAAGTCTTTATTGGCCAAGTGTGGTGTGATTGGACACACAAGGAATTTGTCTTTGGTGCATATGCTCTCAATGTTAATAAAGAAAAATAAAATAGAATACATTCATCAAGAAACATAACATACAATACTTAGTGATAGCGATAGGTTACTAATAAGCAATCAAATTGTACTAGGAAACAAATAAAACAATATAAATTGTAAAGATACAAGTAACATGGTTATAGTCATAAGTGGGAAGAGATAGATAGTAGGAAGGAAGAGAAGAGTAATAGTAACACAGTCTTAGTAGATAATTTGACAGTGTTGTGGGAATTAGTTGTTCAGCAGAGTGATGGCATTCAGAAAAAAAAGTCCTTGTGTGTAGTTGTTCTGGTCTGCAGTGCCTTATAGTGGTAGAAGTTGACACAATTTATGTTCAGGATGTGAGGGGTCAGTAGATATTTTCACAGCCCTCTTTTTGACATGTACAGGCCCTCGATGGAAGTCAGGTTGGTAGCAATTATTTTTTCTGCAGTTCTAATTATTTGTTGAATGTCTGTCTTGTTTGGTTGAATTAAAATGAAATAAAAATAAATTGGCACAACTTGCTAAGAAACAGACTATCCAGCCACATTTAAGCTCGGCCTATTATTGGAACTCCAGAAGAATGAGCAAATCCATCTCATCTGCACAGGACGTTGGGGACCAGGAGCGTCCGTCCAGGAATTTAACGCTACAGAATTTCCCCTCTGCGTTGATGTGCTCCAGCGAGATGCGTTTCTTAAGCTGCAGGTAGGTATCATCTTGGAAATGATGGGTCCTTTATCTTGGAGATCTCATCAGCCGACGACACGTTTCTTTTTTTGCTCCTGCTTTCAGATCACACCTGATCGCTGGTTCTCCGGAGAACAGTTATACGGTGGCAGGATTTAATATTAGGCTATTGCGCTATTGCGAGAAGCAATCCAGGTCAAACGTATCCCGCGCAGGGAGATGATGAGCGCATGGCTAATGTTGGCTTCGCTGATGGCATGGACTGGGGGAGGGGGAGGCGGGGATTCCCTCTTCCAGCTGGAGTAGCTCAGGAAAGGGGATTCCCCCTTTCAGAATGCTCGGAAGTTCGGGATTGTTCCGAGTGACGTCACAGAGGGGTGCTCCCGGGTTGGAGGATGAGGCGTTAGTAGCGCAGGGAAGATCAGTGAAATTACGTTCCGGGCCTCTTGAATCCAGCGGGCCTTCCTGCTCATCCCTCTCCGGGGGAATGCCCTCCGCCCTCTCTTCCTCCCGCTAGGCCGCTTTCAGACGGGAAACCCTCCAACGGTCCGTCTCCGTCCCTTCCCGTCGCCTCTCCGGCTCGTGGTGCTGGTGGCGGCGGCGGCTGGTGTAAACTGAACTCTCGCGAGGTTTCAGCGCAGGACATCGCTTGCTGCGGCTCGGAGCGGCGCCATTTTGGGATGGACTGACTGGTGCGAGGTGAGCAAGAGAGAGAGAGAGAGATCTGTGCGCGCGGCGGGCGAGAAAAGGCGGCGGCAAAAAGGAGCTTTCAAATCCGGAGGTCCCGCTTTTGTCTGGGAACTTTGCCGGTAGGTGGGAGACACGCGCCCCCACTCCTTGCTCGGCAGGCCGAGGGAAAAAGTAGCGTTGAAACGATGTTTGCGTCGGGGGGGGGGGAGGCGTCAGCGGCGGCGCTGAAAAGCGGTGGGGGGAAGAAAGGCGGGGGCGGAGAGCTGGGTCAAAGTCCAGCGGCGAGGCCGGAGCTTTTCTCCTGGGAGCTGTCGCCGTCCCAAAGGCTTCCTCTCCGCCCGCCCAAAGCCGGAGCGTGTGGCCTTTTTTCGCCCCCTTCAGCCTCTTCCGTCCGGGGCCCTCTGAACCCGAGGCGCGGCTCTCTTCGGCCTTACTTCAGTCTCGTTCCAAACGCATGTCCGAAAAGGACTTGCGAAGGAAGGGACTAGCGATTCCTCTTCGCCAGGTAAGGAAGCAAGGACTTGTGCCCTACTTTAACCCCAGTCCAAATTTGGCGGGGGAGGGAGGCAGAGGAGGCAAAACCCGCGCGCTCTCCTGGGGTTCAGCAAGCGAAAGCAGCGGGCCCTGGGTTTCCCCCGACCTTTCTTCCTCCTGCTCGGCATTTTAACTTTCTTTTGGCTCGGTGGAGTTGCAACCAGAGCCTTTTGGACTTTTCTCACGAAAGTAATCTCGCGGAGGAAAGGTCTCGGGGCAAAAGCGTTGCAACCCCTCTTCTCCCCCCCCCTCACCCGAAGATCTTGCTATTGTTCACTCCGGTTCTGTACTTTATTGGGGTAAAAGAACTTGGATCCAAAGCCTCGTCCTTCCGGTTCTCCCGTGGCCTTCCTCCTCTCGTGGCGGTGCTGCGTCGGCTCTCCCCGTGAGTGTTTGTGTGTGTGTGTGAGAATCCTCCCCTAAACCTCCTTGGCTGCTGAATCCAGCAGGCATGGATCCGTCTTCGTGTGCCTAGTAGATCTATCTTGTTTGTGGGTGGGGGAAATTGTTTGGATGTATTTTGGAGCATCAATTCGATGTTATTTAGCGAGGAAACCTGACTTACAGCGTGTTTTGTCTCTTTTTCTTGTGCCTCTTCCATTTTAGGTAATTCTCTAGTTTTGAACGTCGGGGGTTATTTTACGTTGCTTCCGATTAAATGAGGAAAAGCTTTCTCAATTGAAAAGGACAATATTTTTCCACCATGGAGTCGATCTGTTCAACCGCTTTCCACTTCGTGTTTTTCTGAAATCTTCAGAATTTAAAGCTTTATGAACTTTTGAAAATTTTCTCCCCTTTTCCTTGAAGACACCTTGGACTAATTTTTGTCCCTATGGAATGGATAATTATATAAACTTCTTAGGCTCTGCATTTTTTTGAAAACTCTTATTTTTCAGTTCAGTGAATTCAGGAAAAATTGAGATTGACTTAATTTGCCAATTATATTTAGAAAATATATTAGCCGTGGCTTCTAGTTCTTCCCCTTTGGTTATAGTTGATGGCAACTATTTAAATTTTTAGGAGGAGTAATATTGCTGCTTGCAGTGAACCCTATTTCCTACATGAAGGCAATGGACTTTATTTTTCATTTGCATTTGCTTTTTATATAAAGAAGCATTATGGAAATATTGAGATAGCTGCTGTGTGCTCATGCCTGAATTAACTCTTAGAAATGCACCTCATTTTGGATGTGGAATTTGTTCTGTTCTTTATGTCTTAAAAGGGGTATTTATTTTTTTATAGAGCTGATGCTCATTATCGTGCAAAATACATGGAATAAGAAAGTGAAGAAAACTTTGTTTCTCAAAACAAGCTTCTAAAATCAGACTTGTTTGCTTCAAGAAATAACTTGGCAGAATCCTTATATGTGAACAATGGGTAGCTGATTTTGGAGAGTCAGCTGTTTGCTACAGATGTAGTATCTTTAGGGAGCTCAGGATATTTCAAGGGAAGCAAAACTGGAAAACAAATTTTGGGAAGTCGATGCCAATCTCCGCAGTACTCTTGGATTTTGTAAGTATTCACCCAAATACTATTTTTGTAGACTTTTAAGAGCATTGAGGTTGCTTGCTTGTGCGACTACAGCAACTTCTCTTTCTAGGACAAATAGCAATATTTGATATTAAATTGAATATTTAAATATGCAGCTTGATTAATGCATAAATGTTTGAAATAACACTGAATTCAAGTTGAATTTCTTATATTTTAAATTTAAATAATGTTGGTGTTCAGAAATAAGGTGTTCATATTCATATGTACTGATCCTGATCCTTGTCAACTTTTTTCAAATAGGAAACAGTTTTTCTTTCTATTCTCTTTCCAATTTTTCCTTACATATGCATTTATATTGTGGCATATTAAAGCCTATTATAGTGTCCTATAATGTCTAACCTGAGAAACCGGTTTAATAAAGCAAGTTATTGACATTGAAACTGGATGTTTGAAAGAGTGCAACTTTTTTAAAACTCAATTAAGCGTGGCTATTAAGGAAGTTATATTCCTAAGCTTTATGTGTGTCAAGACTGTGTCAAGGATGTAATAGTAATATTAGCATAGAAACAATTTTTATTAATCTGAAAAATTGAAGCAGTTGTTAGGAATTTTCCTGTTGCTATAACAGCTTTTGCCATTGCACTTGATCCACTAGCCTTTTCTATACCAATCTAAATGTATGTCTGAACTGTAGAAAAGCTTGTAGAGATCTGGAATCTTGAGAAGATGTTCATGACTATATATGAACATATGTCTGAAATATGCATTCAGGACATAGTTGCTGAACAGTTGTAAGTCATAGAAAAGAACCATTTTCTTGTTTATAGATATTAGCTAATATTTACTGCATTGCATTACAGTATTTTCTAGCATGTTGTGTGAGTTGTAAGAGTTTACTCAACAAAGATTTGCTATTAAAACCTTTCTGCTACCTATTTTAGGTAGCACTGCTGAGCCAAAATGCAGACATTTGGTTTCCTCCATAATGTTAGTATTTCATAGTCTCTTTGCTATTTGGATTATATTAGTGATGGTTTCCAGAATCTGGAAGTAAGGTTAATAATTGGTGTTGCAAAGGACCGAATGCAAGGTGTGGAATCTTCTTGTACAAAATAGAATTAGAATTGGTTCTAATTAGAAATAGAATTTTAACTGGGCTTTCAGAACATCTGTAGATTAATTTGATATTGCTGAGAACTGATTAATAGTGATTGATAAATTTGTATTTGGTTTGTGTTTCTATTAAACAAAAAAGCTACACATTTAATTGGGATAGAGAGCACACTTGTTTATTTAATGCTTTAATATTTTTAAACGTTGCAGGTTTATTTTCAACAGAATCCAGTGCTACCTCATATAAAATGGACACAGCAATCTAATTCAGAAGTAAGTACCATTTATTGCAGTTTGTATGGTTTTTCCTGTTTCTCAGTATAAATTACATATAATAAATAAAACATACTTTGGGCTACTTAAACAGTAGTTTTAAATAATTTCTTATAGTTGCCAATTTACCGTATTTTTCAGAGCATAAGGTTTCTAAAAAAAAAAAAGGTGAAAATCTGGGTGCGTCTTATACACTGAATACAGCATTTTTTGCCTCCCGAAGCCCTGCCCCGTCACCAAAATGGCCATGCAGAGCCTTATGGAGGCTTTCAGAGAGCTCCTGGGGGCTGGGGAGGACAGAAATGAGCAAAAACCGGACCTCCCCCTCCCAGCTATAAGCCTTCATAAGGCTATGCATGCAAAAAACTGTTTTTTGTTTGTTTTCGGCCCCCCACCCTTCCCAAGAGCACTCTGCAAGCCCCCACCCCCCAAGGCTATTCATGCCTTTAAAAAAAACCAGGCCATTTTTGTGAAAAACGGGCTGTTTTTGGGAGGTTTGCAGAGTGCAAAAACTTTTTTCCTTTTGGAAAGCTAACTGAAGAGAATTACATTGATCAAGTGCTGTGCAAGCAGAAACACTTACCTATCTATTGTATTTCTCTCTCTCTCTCTATTTCTCTCTCTATATCCCTTTTTCTACCTACCTAACTCTCTCTCCCTACCTATCTACTGTATTTCTCTCTATTTTTTCTCTCTATCCCTCTACCTACCAACTTATCTACTCTCTCTCTCTCTCTTTCCCTACCTATCTACTGTGTTTCTCTCTCTCTCTCTACCTACTTACTGTATTTCTCTCTCTTTCTCTCCCTCTCTATCCCTCTATCTATTTTTTTTTAAATTTGCCTCTTCAAAGGTGCGTCTTATACTCCGAAAAATATGGTAATTACTTTAAAGCCTTAAATCAAATGTTCAACAAATAACTTTGTTTAGTGAGTACATTACATTTTTACAGTGAAAGATAAATGGAATTTAAGTTGGAATGTCCTTTTTTCAATTTTCATGTATCTGTATTGCTCAAAGCATACCTTTCCCTATATTTCTACTCCCTGACAAATAGACAATCTATTTTGTGGATTTTGGGGTTGGGTATTATATAGGCTATCAAAAGGTTAGGGCATGTATTCATAATATTTAAATGACTATGCTTTGCATTTGATTCCAAGGAAGCATTTCAGAGTATTCATGTAATGCTCTGAAACATTTAAAGCAGCTGTGTCTTTTCCCAGAGTTATAAAATAGCTTTGATGGGAAAAAAGAGTAGTTGCTGGGGTGTTGCAGAAAGGTATATTCATGCTTCTGAAGCTTGTTTTTCATAGGACCAAGTGACCTTGGTTTTAATTAGAAGAAAATTACATGCATTTAGTTTTATGTGCAACTTAATAAATTAACCAAGTATATTTGGGACCATGATCCAAAGAGATATGTATGCCATTTTACTCTTGAGGCATATTTGAAAATGCATCTCAAAATTTCAAACTGCATATTACATTTTTATTTTTTAAAAAAATCAAATTCTTAGTGGGGCATTCAGAGGAAAAATATTTGTCATAGATTATGATAAATTGTGGTATTTCTAAGTTCTATTTTTCATTGTTCTAGAATCGACACATTTCTATGTAAAATTTGTGGCATGCTATCTTATTAATTGCAGACAGTTTTTTCTTAACAATGTTAATTGGGATCAGAAACTGGCATTAAGAAATGCAGTCATAAATCGAAAAATCATATTTATGACTTGAAACTTCCTGCCAGCTTCCCCATTGACTTTGCTTGTGGGAAGCCAGCCGGGAAGGTTGCAAATCATATTCATATGACTACATGCAACAACAATACAATAAATGGTTGTAACTGTCATTGGTTCAGTGCTATTGTAGGTTTGAATGGTTGCTGAGTGTTTGATAAATGAGGACCACCTGTATCTGTCTCACAACTTCAGCAAATGTAAACAAAAATGTATACAAATGTATATAAAATCTTATCAGGATATTTTTAGTTAATTCTGTTAGGATTCATGTTTATAAAGTTTTGTGGTAGCTAAGCAAGAAGTTGAGGGCAAGACAGAACAGAGCATGTGATAACACTAGTTTTTCAGATATATATGCTGTTGAAATTAAGAATAGAAAAATAGTAGAAATGAGTTCCAGTTCTTGTTGGTTGCAAACACAGTAACTTTTAATTCCATTAAAAAGATTCTTTATGCACACATTTTCCAGACCAAATCCTTTCTTGTTCATGAATTCATTGCATAACCTTAGGCAAACTATTCGTTCTGCCATCCCATCTGCAGCGCTAGGGATAAGTCTCATCATTTTTTCTAAAACAGCTATGAGGATTATTAAGATAAATAAATACTTTAAAAATGCATAAAAACTTAAAAACATCAATATTTAATATTTGCATGACAATTGTATTCTATATTTTCTCCAGCCCTGTTAATAGAGTAGGAAACATGTTTTATCTGAAGTTTTATATACTAACCTTAATTGCTTAGGTAAGGATTTCAACTTGAGTTGCTTGTCCCAAAGTGGATTCTTACTACTTTGTTGTTGGGTGTTTAGATAACTTATGTCTCTATTGAAGTTTATCTGTAGGCAATATAGCCACTTTTAAAGGAGGCTTTGTATGTGTAGGAGTGGGGGTTGGATTGTGAAGGACTAATTAGACATAAAGTAAAGAAGATTCTTTTATTTTTTTAACAGCATAAACTGATTTCAACAGATGGGGTTTTTTGTACTTTTGAGTGACAATCTGCATTTATGAGACTATTCAACAGCATAGGCATGCTAAATTAATGAAGAGGAAAAATGGTCCCCTGATGTACCAAGGCTGTATGAAGCACACTTTTTGTAACTTATATTCTTTATCACAATTGCCAAAAATGTTTTTTTTAAATTATGAAGTGAAAAACATGAAAATATCGTCCTAGATAGTCTTCATGTTGTAAGATTATAAATTATAAGATTAACAAATCCTCCAATTTAAGAAATTGGTGGAGGAAATCTGCATTCAATACTTTATTTTTCAAGTTCTGTTAAGTCCATGTCTTGGCTACCACAAGATAATGTGCTTTTACTTAGGTGATGTTTTTGGTGTGTATGTTATTTCAGTCGGGTTTCAGGCCTGGCTGCAGCACGGAAACCGCTTTGATCGCATTGATCGATGATCTCTGGAGAGCCAGGGATGGAGGTCATGCCTCTATCCTAGTACTCCTTGACCTCTCTGCGGCTTTCGATACCATCAGCCATGGTATCCTTCTGCGACGACTGCGAGAGGTGGGGGTGGGAGGCACTGTCTTACGGTGGTTCTCCTCTTACCTCTCGGACAGGTCGCAGTCGGTGTTGGTCGGAGGGCAGAGATCGACCCCTAGGCCCCTAACGTATGGGGTGCCGCAGGGTTCGGTCCTGTCCCCCCTCCTCTTTAATATCTACATGAAACCGCTGGGTGAGATCATTCGACGGCACGGGATAAAATACCACCAGTATGCGGACAATACACAGCTGTATCTGTCCGCCCCGTGCCAACTCAATGAAGCGATGGACGTGATGTGCCAGGGCCTTGAGGCTGCTAGGGACTGGATGGGGGTTAACAAGCTTGTACTCAATCCAGATAAGACCGAGTGGCTGCTGTACTTCCCTCCTACTAATTGGCCAAGTGTTCCACCTCTCAGGCTGGGGGGGGTCAAACAGTACGCCCCTCAGATAGGGTCCGCAACTTGGGAGTCCTCCTGGACCCACAGCTGACTTTTGAACACCATTTGTCAGCTGTGACCAGGGGGGCATTTGCCCAGGTTCGCCTGGTGCACCAGTTGCGTCCCTACCTGAACTGGGAGGCTCTCACAACAGTCACTCGTGCCCTTGTGACCTCTAGACTGGAATACTGCAACGTGCTCTACATGGGGCTGCCCTTGAAGAGTATTCGGCGACTTCAGCTTGTCCAGAATGCAGCCACGCGAGCGATCGTGGGTGCACCTCGGTTCACCCACGTAACACCTATCCTCCGCGAGCTGCACTGGCTGCCTGTTGATCTCCGGGTACGCTTCAAGGTGCTAGTTGTCACCTACAAAGCCCTTCATGGTATTGGATCTGGGTACTTGAGAGACCGCCTACTGCCAATTACCTCCACTAGACCAATTAGATCCCACAGACTAGGCCTCCTCCGAATTCCATCAGCCGGCCAGTGTCGACTGGCGACTACCCGGAGGAGGGCCTTCTCTGTGGCTGCTCCGACCCTCTGGAACGAACTCCCCGTGGAGATTCGTACCCTCACCACCCTCCAGGCCTTCCGCACAGCCCTTAAAATTTGGCTGTTCCGACAGGCCTGGGGCTAAAGACTCGCTGCCCCACTTCGAATGGTATGATTGTTGTGGTTTTTTTTTTTTTTAACTATGTATGGTTTTCTGTTTTCTGTAACTTTGTTTGCCCCCCCCCCCCCCCCTTTGAGTTGTGAGCCGCCCTGAGTCCCTTTAGGGAAAAGGGCGGCATACAAATAAATTAAAATGAAATGAAAATGAAATGAAATATTTATTTATTAAATTTATTTGCTACCTGTGGGGTTATTCTGTATATATGCAAACACAACTGTAAACTGATAAACAATACAAATAATAATCCCTAATGAGTTTAACATGAAATAAATATTACTTTGATGCTTGTAATTGTTAATTGTGAAAAAAACTAAAATAAATTGACAATTGGGCTGCTCTGGTCAACATCTGGGCAGTGATTGTACCATCCAACCTGGGTTGATCACCAGGACCAGAGGTTTAGTCTTTCGAGCTTTCGGACTTGTGCTGGAGCCTATTGTCAGGGGAACTTCTGTCTATCAGAATATGTGCTTTGGGTTTGCATCATGTTTATGTGGTGCTGTCCTATTGTGTTGTGCTTCCAAGTCATCAGGCTCCTAAATACCTGATAAGCTGGTAGTAAATCATTCCTGTTGACTGGCAAGGGGCCTGCTTCTCAGGTTTCAATCATTTCCCTGGCTGTCTTTTTATCTGCATGGGCAACAACTTTTAGTAGCTGTGAAATTGAATGCATGTCCTTATTCATTGCAATGAGAGGCTGCCAATGAGTTTGGGCCTTTTCATCTGACTGCTCCCTTGTATTCTTGCAATCTGGTGGTTAGCTTCCTCCCTGTCTTCCTACATAGTGATAGGGGCAATCCATGCAAGGGATCCAGTAGATTTCATTAGCAGTATCTTCCACCTCCAAGTCATCTTTGCAGTGCATGATTTGCCTTGTATGAGAGCCTCTGGACAGTGTGCAATGCCCTCTTGCAGATGTCGGAAGCTGTATTGCACTGCTTTGTAAATGTTTTTGATGTATGGCAGGATGTGTCATATAGTTGGTCTTATACCTTCTTCATTTCTCTTCCTTGCATGTTACACAGGTATCTTGTAATAAATGCTTGTGGGTACCCATTCAGCCTGAATCATTCATGTGGATAGGTATCTTCTCTCCAGTTGTGTAACTTGCTGGTACTACAGTGGGTTTTCACCCTGCCATATAATGTTCTGATGCAACTCCTTTTGTGTGACAGTGGATGATTACTATTGAAACTACCGTATATACTCGAGTATAGGCCGACCCGAATATAAGCCGAGGCACCTAATTTTACCACAAAAAAACTGGAAAAGTTATTGACTCGAGTATAAGCCTAGGGTGGGAAATGCAGCAGCTACCGGTAAATTTCAAAAATAAAAATAGATACCAATAATGTTTTTGAATATTTATTTCAAAGAAAAACAGTAAACTAGCGGTGTATTCAATGAAATACTTCACTCACCTCATGATGCTGATGTCCCGCTGTGATGATGATGTCCCGTGCAGCCGCGGGAGCGATGTCCCGCCTCCTATGACACACGGCACAGTGATTCCTATCATTGGATCACTGTACCAGAGGAGGTGGGACATTGCTATGTGGCTGCTTGCCATAACAAGGAGGAGGTGGGACATCGTTGCAGAGCGGCAGGAGGGGGAGGAAGGGGAATTGTAAGACAGCCCTGCATTACATTAGAACGTGAGGAGGGGGGATGGTGCGGTGCGCGCTGCGCGGCAAACTGACACAGAGGGAGGGGAAACTCAGGGGCACTGGGCCATTCACGAGTGTCACCCAGCGGCATGGCCCCGCCCCTTTTTCTCCTCCATTTCGGGCAAATTTTTCACTGACTCGAGTATAAGCCGAGGCGGCTTTTTTCAGCCCAAAAAGTGGGCTGAAAAACTAGGCTTATACTCGAGTATATACAGTAAGAATGCATGGAATGTTGGTAATCTTGTGATAAACTGTGTTTTCAATAGTTTGTTTCATTAATTTTCCATTAAAAAGAAATGATTTATATAGAAATATCATCTTAGGTTACATGTAAAGAACCTGATAGATTTGAATAGAATGAGATCTTCAGCTTCATAAGAGTCTTTAATTAAAATATTAAAATAGACACACAAACAATAGTCTATTGGGGTAAACTATGATATACATAAATGATGTGAGGTTTTATAACTAATTTAAAGGGTATCATTGAATTATTGGCATTTCTCACTGGCCTTTTCTCTCTGTTAAATGTAATCTTTATTGTCATTGTACTTAAATACAATGAAATTGGTTCTGCCCAATCTATTGCATTTAGGTTGTAAATGGTACCACTATATTGTCCATTCCCTGAGTTTGCAACCTATGGTGTTTGATACATGTGTGTATGTACTATATTCATTTAAATGTGCTTCTAATGCGCAACTTACTTTCTGGATAATGTGTATTAATATCTAGTAATATATTAATTAACTGATGCTATGCGCTTAAAGATGCTGAACTTGTTAGCTGGAGAACTGACAGCCTGGATTCGAGGCCCAAGCTCTGCGCAACAGCATGAGCTCTTTTACTTGCCCCAGATCCTGCCCACCTAACAGTTCCAAAACCTGCAAATATATTAATAAGTAGAACTTTGGTGGGAAGATAGCCCATGCTGGCCACATGACCATGGAAATGGTCTTCAGATAACACTGTCTCTCTCAGCCAAGAAATGGAGATGTGCACCATGCCCTGGAGTCAGTCATGATTGACAGGGAAACCTTTATCTTAGCAATGCGCACATACTATTGTTGGAAGCCCCAAAATGTTTGGCTTATTTTTCTGGACTGAGCTGATTTGGCTTATCTTTTGGAGGGTTGTTCCAATAATTACATAATAATAAATATTCTTGGACAGGAAACAGTGTACAGATAGTTCTTGGTTAGCAATTTATTCACTGACCGTTTAAAGTTACAGTGGTGCTGAACAAATGATAGCCAGGCCTGGTCAATGAACTTATGATTGTGGCAACATTCCCACAGTCATACAATCAGCATTTGGGTGCTTCTACTTGCACTTATGCACTTCAGCTCCTCTTACCCACCTATCTCTTCCCCATTTCCCTTTGCTACTTTCTTTCTCCCAGCTGAAAGCGTGCCCAGCCTGGCCCTTTGTGAGGCAAACTATTATGACATAACGGCTGCAAGAATCTACTTATTGCAAGCATTAATATAGTGTGTTCCACTATTAGAATTCAGCATGGATTTATCAAGAATAATTTATCTAGATATATTAGATTGTATAAGGCATTGTACCTTCAAGAATACTGTAATGTACAGTGGATAAGACATAATAACTTACTTAAAGTGGTACAAAATGAGTTTTGTGCTGAATTTGAATTTGAATAGGTCTTATTCGTCTTCTTTAGAGAGGTAGTTTCGTAGTGGTTAAGACAGCAGGCTAAAAAGTAAGAGGCAGTGAATTTTAGTCCTTCTTAGCCATGAAAGCCAGCTGTGTGACTTTGGCCCAGTCACTCTCTCAGCCCAATCCACCTCACAGGTTTGTTGCGGGGGGAAATAGGAGGAGAAAGGTGCGTTGAATATGTTTGCTGCCTTGAGTCATTTGTGAAAATAATAAAGGCAGGATGCATAAATAAATAAATAAATAAATAACTACCATAATTACTGCATTAAGCTGATAGGGTTTTTTTTAATCCCAAAGGCTGACAAGCTGTATGAGGGGAGCAGCCACTCCTGATGAGTGCTTTGCAGGAGTGGCTGTGAAACTAGTCTGTCCAATTATTATGCAAATATGCCATCTGTATCTGGAGGAGGGATGCCTTGGCTAGGAAGATTCTGGCTTACTTGGGCAGGAAAGTGTGGGTAGTAACATCCTAGTGATAAATCTGGAGAGGAAAATACATTGGGTGATGGAGGGTGGACCACTCTCAGAAAAGACAGTGTTGGTGTCTTAAATTGATTTGTGTTCCAGTCTCCTGGATTCGAATATCTAGTCATGAGACCACCTGTGCCCAACTGATGTCTTGCTATTTAAGGTCTGGTTGGTTTGTATTAAAGTTAACCTCATGTAGGAGTTAATAATGGAACAGAGAGCTGTCCTGGTGTGTATAAATAAAGCATGGCTGGATATGGAAAAGACATAGCCCAGCCAGGTTTCAGGTGTGGCAGTGTATTGGTGTGACCACACATGATGTGGATAGGTCAGGTTATCCCTCATGATCAGATAATTCTGTAAACACTTGGAAATTTTTTGTGACTGTTATTTAATACAGGAAAGCTTGATTTGATTTGTCTATCTCAGGCATCTTATTGATCAGACTGGATTTCAAAGGGAACATTTGGAATGTCTGTAGACTTTGATAAATAGTTTATCTGAGGCTTCAATTGCTGTTTGATATGTGAGGTCAACTATAATCTTAGACCAGATTGCATCTTTGCAACCCCTTCCTATATACACATAGACCTTGACGTATGACCCAAATTCAGCCTGGTTCAGGCTGAACAAAGTGATTGTTAAGTGAGTTTTGCCCTTTTTTACGACATTTTTTGCCACTGTTGTTAAATGAATTATATAGTTGTTAAGTTAATCCAGCTTCCTCCCATTGACTTTGCTTGTTGGAAGCCAGCTGGGAAGGTTACAAATGGTGATCGTATGACCCAGGGACAGTGCAACTGTTATAAATACATGCCCGGTGCCAGAATTTTGATCATGTGACCAAGGGGATACTGCAACAGATGTAAATGTGGAAAAATAAATTACTTTCTTCAGCGCTGTTGTATCTTTGAATGCTCACTAAACGAATGGTTGTTAAGTTGGGGACTACCAGCACTGACCTTGGAGCACCTCCTGATTTTTAAGAGGAGTCTGGAGATGGTGAGAGAAGAGGTGCCTTGAGTGCACCTGGTGGAAAGCAAAGAGCAAATCTGACTTAATACAGGTAAAAGCATTTATTAGGGATTACTTTGTGGTGTTAGAATGTTATTTTTCTGGTCACTTCATCAGTGGATAGCCAGCCAATGATGTGCTTAGGTCGATTTAGATCCTCTTAGGCAGGGACCCCCAACCACTCCAAGGCCCATTTGGAATCAGGCTGTGGAAGTGGTGGGCAAGCACAAGCGTGATGCTGCGTTGTAAAAGTGATGTATGTGCACGAAACCATCCCTTCTCTCCCTTGCTGCCACTGCCTCTGCGAGTCTGCCGAGCTGGAAAGATTGTGGAACCCCAACACCTTGGGGAAGGAGAGTCTAGAAGGCGTTTGCAGGTCTATTGTGAGCAGTATTCTAACATCTAGCAAATAGGGTTGCTTGCATCTGCTCTAAATGGATCTGGGTGTACAGATCCTACAGAATTGACTAATTACTGTCTGTCTGGGAAGATTTGGAGTCTGTCTTGTCAGAGTCCTCAGAATTTTGTACTAGTCACATGTTTGTTACATCCATGTCCCTCTTAACTCATCAAGGCCATAATGAAAAGTGGAAGTGAATGTAGTTGGAATGAGATAATGGTTAATTAATATGAAGGGGCAATCTTCTGAATAAAACATTGCTTGACCAAACTCGACAATTTACATCCAGTTTCCAACCTTTGTTTTTTAGGGAATACTATAAAGAAGGTGGTCAGGCTGCAACTTCCAAGGGCTCTGAAGGATACAGAGTGTGTACCCAGGCATAGTCATAGAATGGAGACAGCATTGAGTTCCCTTGTCGATAACTTCTAAAGGCCTTTGGATGTATAGCTCAGTACCGGCCTTCTTGGTGGCTTTTAATATGATTGATGATGGTATCTGGCTTAGGTAGACTCATTTTTATGAGCATTTTAATGTTGAATTCTCAGTTCAATCTCCAATATTTTATTACATTGTATTAAATTTTACTAAACAATATAGTCTTCAGAGTGTAGAGAGCTAACTTTAAACTGTAAATGTTAAGGATGTAATATATTTTTTGGAGTATAAGATGCTCCGAAGTATAAGATTCACCTAGCTTTTGGGGAGGAAAACAAGAAAAAAAGGAGGCAAATTGCTGGGAGGCAGAGGCCAAAGGGTTGGGCCGGCGAGTGGGCAGA
Source organism: Thamnophis elegans (assembly GCF_009769535.1). Classification (NCBI taxonomy): domain Eukaryota; kingdom Metazoa; phylum Chordata; class Lepidosauria; order Squamata; family Natricidae; genus Thamnophis; species Thamnophis elegans. The sequence continues at coordinate 121,626,415 of NC_045543.1, read as the reverse complement.
ACTACATTCAGTGTATAAGACGCACCCAGATTTTCACCCTCTTTTAGGTGGTTCCTATTTTTCTATTTGCATTTTTATGTCCTTTCGAACTGCTGGGTTGGCAGAAGCTGGGACAAGTAACAGGAGCTCACTCACTAGGCACTAGGGATTCGAACTGCCGACCTTTCTGATCGACATGCTCACCGTCTTAGCCACTGCGTCCCCTTTTTAACTACATGGGATATTCTAATTTCAATAGATTCCTAGTATTGAATCAACTTACTGTAGCTTATAATTTTGGTCAATTTATAATGCATTTAATATGGTTCCTAATATATATTCTTTGCTTAAAGCTTAATAGTGAGTCCTAGTTTTTTAAAAGTGACTTTTATAATTAATACATAATTGAAGCTATAGTGGAAAACTGTAATCACCATGACAATCTAGATCAGGGGTGTCAAACTCAAGGCCCACGGACTGGATCTGGCCTGTGGGGTGCTTAGATCCTCCCGCGAGGCTACCCTGGAAACAGCACAGGACCAGCCTGTGGTGCCTCTGGCAGCAAAAATGGAGCATGGGAGGCCCGCGCATGGTCCCCCGACTTTCATTTTCCTGGGCCCGGTGGGGCCACATACTACCCTTCTGAGCTCTGTTTTCTCCATAGTGAGGGGAGGAGTATCCAGGATGGGTTGACTTTGTCCTCTCTTGATTGGACTAAGTCAGATAAGGTCTTTTAGCCACGCCTTGGTCACCAAGCTCCACCCAGTTATCGACTCAGTCCATCAACGGACAGCTGTGTTCATCCTGGGATCCTGAAGAAACTTAAAGGAAAATTTTTAAATTGCTGCAAAAGTGATCGAAATTGCCTCCACACTGCCTGATCAATCACTAGAGGCTGAGGAAACCCCCAATGGGGGTAGAAAGCCTGCGCAGCAACCGCTAAGATGGCACGCAGCCTAGGTCACAGAACGAGACCCAGGGTGCTAAGTGAGGACTTTCACCAAAGATAGGCAAGCGAGCTCCGCAAAGGCCCCTGCAGCATGGGCAATGCCCAAGGAGGCTCTAAGGGCACTGGAGCGCTCCCCTGCTCCCCTCGGGTTGAACGATGAACCGCGGTGTTTAAAAATGCCTCGGAGTGCCTGTGCTGGCAGCGATCACCAGAGAACAAGAGGAGAGCCGGAGAGGCTCAGAAAGAGCAGGGGGAGGCGAGAGAGAGAGCCCCCAGTGGCAGCGGAAGCCGCGCAGCAGCCTGCAAAGGCACAAGCCGTTTCCATGTGCTCCAGCAAAGAGGAGCTTTTTGAATTTGGAGCCGGGAGGCATTTTTGAAACCACGTGGTCCAAGATGGTGGCCCCCAGCAGCTCAGAGGAGGCCGGCAGGAGCCAAGCACTCAGCCCTGCAGCCAGCAACCACTGGAGGCACTGAGGAGCCCTTAAAAAGATTAGAAACCATCACAGAGGCATCAGCCAAGGGCGGGGGAGGGAAGCAAAGGCCAAAAGGAGGCATATCTCCATCAAGGGAGCTAAAGAGGCAGGCTGTGGATCAATCCCCCCCCCCCCCCAAGCCTAGCTCCAACTATGAAAGGCAGAGGGATCTGCCACAAGGCCAGCAGCAGGAAGAACCCCCCTCTCCGCCTGGAACCTGAGGAAAGATTACCAGGTTTCTCTTCACCTGGCAGGGCTGCAGAAGGGGACCCCTCCCTCGAGATGAGGATTTCCTTGGACACTTCGGGCTTTGTCATCCTGTGTTCCAGCAACCTTGCTATCACGATTTATGCAAGCCCTATTCAATCCTTTTCTGAGTGCCTGACTAGCCAGAGAAGCCCAGACAGGGCAACGAGGCTCAGATCGTTCCTGAGGCTTCCCCTTTAAAGAAGGTCTTCCCTTTAAGGACAAACTTCCCCTTTAAGGAAGAGAAAGGATTGCTAACAGCAGGAGGCCACAGGTGAGAGCACAGCAGCTCTTAGTAGCACAAGGTGTTTTTTTTTCAAAGCCCTGAGAGGCAAGGCTCTTGTATTTGCCCTGCAGAGCCTGCAAGAAGTGGGAGGAGAGGCCCCATATGGCCCAAGATTACCCCTGAAGGTCCATCCAAGGGTGGGGGTGACTGGGCAAAGAGCAGAATTGAACACAATAGCAGAGTTGGAAGGAACCTTGAGGTCTTCTAGTCCAACCCCCTGCCTAGGCAGGAAACCCTATACCGTTTCAGACAAATGGCTATCTAACATCTTCTTAGAGACTTCCAGTGTTGGGGCAGCCCTAACTTCTGGAGGCAAGCTGTTACACTGATTAATTGTTTTAACTGTCAGGAAATTCCTCCTCAGTTCTAAGTTGCTTCTCTCCTTGATTAGTTTCCACTCATTGCTTCTTGTTCTGTCCTCAGGTGTTTTGGAAAATAGAGATATTGGAACACTGCTATCATGTCTCCCCTAGTCCTTCTCTTCATCAGACTAGACATACCCAGTTCCTGCAATCGTTCTTCATATGTTTTAGCCTCTAGTCCCCTAATCCTCTTTGTTGTTCTTCTCTGCACTCTTTCTAGAGTCTCCGCATCTTTTCTACATCGTGGTGACCAAAGCTGAATGCAAATATTCCAGGTGTGGCCTTGCCAAGGAATTATAGAGTGATATTAACACTTCATGTGATCTTGATTCTATAACTCTGTTTATGCAGCCTAGAACTGTATTGGTTTTTTTGGCAGCTGCTGCATACTGCTGGCTCATATTTAAATGGTTGTCCACTAGGACAGTGGTCCCCAACCTTTTTATCACCGCGGACCAGTCAGCCTTTGATAATTTTACCGTGGCCCGCTGAGCGCGCGCAGGGGTGCGGGGGCGTTGTTCCCTCTCTTCCCTGGAGCCTTTGCGCATGGCCCAGGAGCTTTTGCGCACGGCCCAGGAGCCTTTGCGCTGCAGCGAACATCAGAAGCCCAAAGCAGCATATATAAGTCTAATAAATAAATATTGTGCCATTTTTTCCTGCAACAACAGTGAGATTGGTTCATCTGAGAGCAAATGACCAAAATTACCCAGTGGACTTTTAGGTAAGGGACACCATTGACGGGGGGGGGGGGATGTTTGATTTAAAAAAATTGTTTCACTTAACAAATGTGGCAAGAAAAATTGTAAAATGGGGCAAAACACAATCAATTTCTCACTTAACAACATACATTTTGGGCTCAATTGTGGTCGTGCATTGAGGACTACCTGCACTTACCTTCAGTGTTACTTCATTCTACTGTAGCATTAAATTTCATATAGAACAAGCTTGTTCTTTCAGAATTGTGGAATTGTTATATAACTGTCTACCTTTAGAAAAGTTTCTCTTGAGTTAAACTCAGCTCCTATAATTTTATTGATGTGTCGTAATTTTCTTAGCAGTAGTATGAAAATTGTCATTGTTGCTTTTGGACAATTTTTAATATTTTACTATTAAATATACAGTACTGAGATTCCCAGGTGGGTTCCCCTCCAATTATTAGCCAGGTTCAACCCTGCTCATCTTTTTGAGAGCAGGCAAAAACAGCCAGGTTACATCCCTACAAATTGAAAGCTCTCTCTCTCTATCTCTCTCCCCTCCCTTCCTCTCTCTCTGTCACTCTGTGTGTATGTGTGTGTGTGTGTCTATCTCTCTCACTCACTCACTTAATCACACACTCTGTGTGTGTCTGTCTCTCCCTCCCTCTCTATCACTCTATCCCTCTCCCCTCCCTTCCTCTCTCTGTCACTCTGTGTGTATATGTATGTGTGTGTGTCTATCTGTTTCTCACTCACTCACTCACTCACTCACTCACTCACTCACTCTGTGTGTGCATCTCTCTCTGTGTCTCTGTCTGTCTGTTTTTCTGTCTGTCTCTCCCTCCTTCCCAACCTGCAGATGGGCTCCGGACCAGTGGAGCCTCTTCCTTCTTTTTAACCAGGTGATCTTTATTAAGGCATAAAAATGAACCTTAATTAGAGGCTCAACAAAAGAAGCTGGAAAGAGATAATGAGATAATGGAGCCAAGAAGCTGAAACCAGGAACTGGAGAAAAACCTTTTCTATCCCCTTACCAGCCCATTCGGGAAGACGATCCCTCCCCCCGTGGATGGGTTCTAGATCAGCGGAGCCTCCCTGGACATCACAGCAGCAGCAGCCCCAAGTGTGCCGATCTCGGCGTTTTTCACATCGGGGCGTGCTGCAAGAGGGAGGGAGTGAAGACCTTTTCTAGCCGGCGCAAAGGACTTCCCCAGACTTGCTTTGCTGAGCAGGGGATTCAGTAGAAAGGAAAGCAACTTCAGAGCTACGGCTGGCGTTGGGCCGGCAAAGGCTTCCCACTGACCTCCCCCCCACCTCCGAGTTCCTGACAGATCGAATTATTTCAGCAACAGCTTCCCCCACCATGGCGCCCAGCCTCCCCCTCGTACGTCACCTCCGCTCCGTTCTCCAGCAAGCCTCATGGGGTTTTTTGCCTTTAGGAATAAGAATGTTTAAAAGGCTTTTTTTTTTAATTTGAAAAAAAGATGATGCAGGTTCTGAAAGAGTGAATCTCCGTCGCACTGCTATGCTTTTTCTTCCTCCAAATAATGGTCACTGCTTATTGTAGCGAGTCAGCCTCCTAACTTCAGTCCAGGCTCTGCAACTACCTTCTCTCCCCACCCCCCAAACCCACAGAAACAGGAGGGAATCGGTCATTATCATTAGCACTCTCTCCCACGCCTGGCCTCCCCTTCGGAGGTAAGGGGCGGGGAAGAGCAGATCTCCCGGGGACACAAATATTCCCCAAGTGCCACCACCCGCTTCTCGTAGCTCCCCCCACAAAAAACAGGAGAGGAGTGAAATAATGCTACGCTTTGGAAACGCGGATCTCCAATGCCAGGGCCATGCCAGGAGCTTCGGGGGTTCCCTCCAGGCCACCTGCACAGCCAGCAGCCGCATCCACAGGCTCCGTGGAGAAAGGCAGGCCATGGGAAAGGGGAGCAAGTGCGCTCCCTGGCTCCCCGCTCCAATCTCGCCCGCCCAGTTCCCAGACCCTCTCTTTGGAAAGAGTTCTCCAGCAGCCTCTGGCGAGGTGTTTTCCCCGCCCCACTCGGGCGCAAAGCAAATAAAGCAAATAAAATATAAAATGCTGGTTTACCTTTCTCTGCTGCTTCTCTCCCTGGCTGGAGCCAAGAGGAGATCCCTGTCCTAGTCTTCCTGCTGCCCTCGTGGCATGGGCAAAACGGACGGTACTTTGTCCCTTCTGTCTCCCCGTTGCTCAGAAAAGCAACTCCGGGAAGGTCCTTTGGTGGCGGCCCCCGGCCGCTGCAGCGATCATGGCCCCCGGCCGCTGCGCGGCCCGGTGCCAGGTACTCCACGGCCCGGCACCGGTCCGCGGACCGGGGGTTGGGGACCACTGCACTAGGACTCCAAGATCCCTTTCACAGTTACTACTGTTGAGCAAGGTACCACCTATACTGTACCTGTGCATTTTGTTTTTCTTGCCTAAATGTAGAACCATACTCTTTTCATCATTGAATTTCATTTTATTAGATAGTGCCCAATGTTCAAGTTTGTCTATCTTAAGCCTATCCTCTGGAGTGTTGGCTATTCCTGCCAGCTTGGTGTCATCTGCAGATTTGATGAGTTCCCCATTTATTCCCTCATCCAAATCATTGACGAAGTTGTTGAAGAGTACTGGGCCTAGAACAGAGCCTTGGGGTACTCCACTCCATGAAGATGCAGTTCCGCTGAGGACTGCACATTGAGTACGGTTGGTCAGCCAGTCACACATCCATCTGGTGGTGATGCTGTCTAACCCACATTCTTCTACTTTATCTAGTAGTAGGTTATGCTCTACCTTATCAAATACCTTACTGAAGTCCAAGTAAACTATATCGACGGCATTCCTCTGGTCCACTACTTTTGTCACATTATCAAAGAATGCAATAGTCTGGCATGATCTGTTTTTGACAAACCCATGTTGGTTTTTAGCTATTACTTTGTTTGCTTCTAGGTGTTCGCTAATTCGTTGCTTGATTATCTTTTTCAGAATCTTTCCTGGTATTGAGGTCAGGCTGATAGGTCTATAGTTTCCTGGATTGTTTCCTCCCCCCCTTTTTTTGAAGATTGGAACCACATCAGCTCTTTTCCAGTCATCTGGTAGTTCCCTGGTGCTCCAGGATCTCTGAAAGATATAGTTCAGTGGTTCTGAGATCTCGTCTGCTAGTTTCTTCAGAACCCTGGGGTGTAATCTATCCGGTCCTGGTGATTTGAACTCGTCTAGGGTAGACAGGTGCTCACTTACCATTTTCTTCCCTATTTCAACTTGTGTTCCTAATCTGATTTTTGTGGTGCTGTTTTTGATAGGTTGGACTGTTTTATCCCTTTGGGTAAAGACAGATGCAAAACATGAGTTAAATAGTTCTGCTTTCTCCCTGTTGCTCGTCACCTTCTTGCCACTTTCTCCCAGCAATGGACCAATTATTTCCTTAACCTTTTTCTTGTTTTTAACATGTTGGAAGAAGCTTTCTTTGTTATTTTTTACTTTTGTGGCAAGCCTTTCTTCATTGTGAGCCTTAGCTTTCCTCACTTCATCTTTACACGCATTCTAGTGGCTGACCAGTGAACTGCGTCTGCGTCTACAAAGTTTTGCAATGCACTCTAGTGGCTGACACGTGAACTGCGCCTGCATCTACAAAGTTTTGCAATGCACTCTAGTGGCTGACACGTGAACTGCGCCTACATCTACAAATTCTGGCAACGCACCCTAGAGGCCGACAAGTGAATTGAACTCAAAGAATTCATAATACACTCAAGAAAATTTTTGAGCTAATCCTAGTCATAGAATCATAGCACCCTTCTAGCCATGGCAAAAGGCTCAGACAGGCCAGTCCCCATGCCGGAACTCACCACAAACTCAGAATTGGATGTCCAACTATGAGAAATCGCAGAAGCACCTCGGATAGCCTATGACCTTAGGCAGCATTCTCTGAGGGCAGAACATATAGCATGGGGGGAGAACATCAGAGCTGACTGGCTCAGCCGGACCGAGGTGGACAATTCAGAGTGGAAGCTGCAGCCAGCAATCTTTGAGGAGCTGGCAGAGCACTTTGGATGCCGAGAGGTTTACCTATTCGCCACCCCTCTCAATGCCCAGTTCCCGAGGTTTTACTCCAGGTACCGGACACGGGGGGCTCCTCTATGCCTATCCACCCTTACCCCTGATTCCCAGGGTCATACAAAAAATCTTGCGGAAGGGGGCAGAGGTGGTACTGATTGCCCCACATTGGCCCCGAAGACCTTGGTTTGCCATCTCCAATTCCTCTTGGTGGACAGGCCCTGGAGAACCCCCCAGGAGAGGATCCCCCTCAGTCAGGGGTCGCTGGAACACCCTGACCCTCAGTGGCTCCAGTTGACTGCTTGGCGTTTGAGTGGAGCATCCTGAGGGAAGATCTCTCCTCCCCCAGGGTTATACAAACTATCCAGGCAGCTCGCAGACCCTCCACGGAGCGCATTTATGGTGCTACATGGTGGGCCTTTTCAACATGGTGCATCTCTAGGGGCCTCGATCCGGTCCGGGCCACTTGCACAAGTTCTGGACTTCCTTCAGGCGGGGCTGGACAGAGGGTTGGCTCCCAACATGATTAGGAGACAGGTCTCGGCCATTTCATCGGTACTCCTGGGTGGAAGATCTCAGACACTGACTCACCATCCGATGATCAGGTGGTTCCTCAAGGGGGCCTCCAATCTTAAACTGCACATGGTGCACAGGTACCCTTCCTGGGACACAAGGTGTTGGACGCTCTGACAGGCCCTCTGTTTGATCCGTTACGCACTGTCTCTCTGAAGTTCCTGACACTTAAGATGGTCATTTTGGTGGCCATCACCTCCGCCAGGAGGATATCTGAACTGCAGGCATTGTCTACAGGGAAGATCTCTGCGTGTTCCACCAGGACAGGGTAGTGCTAAGGTTGGACCCCTCCTTCGTACCCAAGGTGAGCTCTTGTTTCCATCGCTCGCAGGAGCTGATATTGCCCATTTCTGCCTGGACCCTTCTCACCCATTAGAGAGAAAGTGGCACACCTTGGACGCGAAGAGGGTGCTGAGGATTTACCTCAGAAGAACCAGAGCGAACAGGAAGTCGGAAGCCCCATTTGTTTCCTTCCAGCCATGGTCCCTGGAAACAAGGTGATCTCCACCATGATAGGCAGATGGTTAAGAATCTGTATGGCTTCTGAAGGAAGGATATTATAATGAGATAGGAATGGCCTGAGGGGAAGTCTGCCTTAGCACTTGGCCACCACAGGTGCCCCTGACATGAGTGATGTCGAGCTGGCCACCCCTATCCTGCCACTCCCCCCTCCGGAAGTCAGACATCACCCTGATGCGGCCCTCAATGAAATTGAGTTTGACACCCCTGGCCTAAATCTTTTAATTATTTGTACTTTACTTTTTATAATTAATTCTGGGGTCCTTGGTGTCATGGTCCCTGGAAACAAGGTGATCTCCACCATGATAGGCAGATGGTTAAGAATCTGTATGGCTTCTGAAGGAAGGATATTATAATGAGATAGGAATGGCCTGAGGGGAAGTCTGCCTTAGCACTTGGCCACCACAGGTGCCCCTGACATGAGTGATGTCAAGCTGACCACCCCTATCCTGTCACCCCCCCCTCCGGAAGTCAGACATCACCCTGATGCGGCCCTCAATGAAATTGAGTTTGACACCCCTGGCCTAAATCTTTTAATTATTTGTACTTTACTTTTTTATAATTAATTCTGGGGTCCTTTGGTGTTCTCTGCTCTGAGTCCTTTTCATCAAATAATACCATTGATGGGACCCAGAAAGCCGGCATCTGTGATGTGACACTTTTCTTTGTGGAAGAGCCCCTCCCCCATTTGGCATTTGTAAGAAAATTGAACTGTCTGTTTCCTCAGTCAAGGATGAAAAGAAACACAGTAATATATCGATTAACGGTTTACAATTTGCTATTATGCTTTGCTTGGTTTTTAATAATTTTACTCATACTGAAATTAGTTCCCTTTATTAGATTTGGCCTGCATGCTAATCTTTTTCAGTTGGCATCAAGGTAGGTCAAAAGCTGAACGTATATTTGCAGTTTTAACACAACTAGAACAGGGTCCAGATAATAGAATATAGTCAACTTACATGTAATATATTGGTCCTTTGAAGGAACTCTTAACAGAAGTGTATGAAAATTTATGTACCAATATTATATTAACAAGATTGATAATAAAGATGGGGAGAAACTAGAGTTGGCTTTACGGTGCATGGTTGAAAGAGTTTGGTGTATTTAACCTGGTTAAGATAAGTTTAATGGAATGCACAAGGTAATGCTTTTAAAAAGTCTTGGGTATATAATATGGACAATAACAAAAAAGCTAAAGCAACATAATCAGTGATACAGTTTTTTATATTCCCATATTTAAGGTCAGAAACTTTTTGCTAGTCACAGGAAACCATATCAAAAAATATTGGAAGAAACTTCATTATCTAAAAAATGGAAAATAATAATGAAAATAATATATGTTTTGCCAAACACACAGTATTGTAAACATTAAAATATTATTTGGCTCTTTTTTAACACAGGTTGTCTCTTTAAGAAATATATGAGATAATAATGGTGGGAATGTTGATTGAAATTCAACATTCTGAAGCTAACTATCCGATAGACTAGATAATACTACCTTTCGCCACTACCTGAGAAATTTTTTTATAACTTTCTCCAAGTCTTTTTAGAAGATATCTTCTAGATATTCCACCAGTTAACAGAATAATAACAAGGAGATCTCTTTGTAAAACATTTTCATGGCACCAATGTTGTTCACCTGGAACTCTTTGTTTCCAAGTGAAGCTGTTTTTTCTCCATGCATTTAATACATTACTTTTTAAAAAAAAAATATCTTGATTTATCTGGAAGCACTGCTGAGAGATAGTTTGTAAAGAAAGTAACATAAAAATGGACTTCCATGTAAAGATTAGAATGTGGTTTACAGAACAGAGTTCCATGAATAACTGCCTCTCATCCTAATGAATAAACATATAGAACTTGTATGTGTTAACATCTTCATGTCTTCCCAATTGTTCCCCCCCCCCAATTACAATACCTATTTTTTAACATTATACATAATAGGAATCGTAAACTAATAGTAAGGTATTGTAATAGTAAGGTATTGTAATTATAATAGTAAGGTATTGTAATAGTAAGGTACTAATAGTAGGATTGCATTAATTGCATTAATTCAAAGTATGGGAGCATTCTTAATTGTGTGATGGTATGTTATCAAACTTAAAGACATTCTTCTTTGGAAATGAGATACGGTACATTTCTCTGTAAAGGTAATTTTCTCCATATAGATGTAATGTATTTTCTGTTTAGTTAAATTATCTTTGTAGTCTATTATTCTGAGTTATTCAGGATACATGGCATTTGCAAGAAACATCCTTAGGTGTTCAGAGATGAAATCTGCTTAGATTGAGTGACAAAATTCTACTATGTGAATTTAGATAATTCTTATAATTATCTAATGCAATTTTTAAAATTAATTTATAATATAAAATATAAAAATACAAAAACAATTAATAGGAAAAATAGAGAGAAAAAGGAAAGGAAAAGTATAGAAAAGAAGGGAAAAAGAAAGATAAGGAGTTGACTTCCAAGTTGACTGCTTTGATAAAAGAAAAAAACACAATTATTTTTGTTTCTACTTGGAAACAGCTTTTGGACTTTGTGCTTGAGGTGGAAAAATGAAACTTTGATTTTGGGTTTTACTGATTAGATAGATTTCTTTTGATAGAAATGGCTAGTTTATACTATTATGTGAAAGTAAAAAGTTGAGGTTCAATGTTACTATCTTATTCTACTGCATCAAATGGAGTTGGAAGCCAACACATTATCTAAATACTAAGATAATTTATATGAAGACCCTGGATTCAGAAGTAATAGTTTACAGGGAGCCATTTAAAAAAATGGATATAAAATGTTTTACCATATATGACTTCTTTAATAAATATGATTGTATTGCTGCTGGGATGGGGATGGGGGATTATGATTTTTATATTGTGAGTTTTTGATGTAAGCCACCCAGAGTGACCTGTGTGTGTGTTGGGAAGTCATATAAATTTATTTATTTTTAATATATAAAAATAAAATAAGCAAATGTAACATTACTTGTAGAAAAAGTGCTCCTTGGCTTTTTCAATATGTGGAATCCATATCAATCTGCATAAGCTAGTGGTTATGAACATTGAGCATTCCTGCAGTTTCTGTTAATTGCTCTTGGTAAACAGTTGCTTCATTTTTTCTTTTTTCATAGCTTTTTAAAGTGCTTTGTGAGAAACCTCTTTTTTTGCTAAGAGTTGTCCCTTCATGGATGGAGTCATGCCCCCTAGTGCTAACCAAACCATTCTGTGCATGGAGAAAAGAACATCTTTTTGTTCATACATAGAAAAGCAGAAGTGATCTGGCATTGAAGAGAATTCCTCTCTTTCACCATGCTCAGGTCACTGAATCTGAAGGGGAGTTTGCTTGGCCGACTCCCCCCACCCCCTCCTTGCAAGAAAAGAAAAATCACTTAATTCCAAATCATTGCACCTTTTATATATTACAAAGGTTGCAAGAGAAGATGAAAACTGATTTGGTACTGGCCACAATTTTTTATTTATTTCATGGTTATTTCTGAACACTGCTAAATTATTAACAAATTTGATTGTCAAAACATTGGCTCTTATCTTTTTGTGTGGAATTATGAATAGGATTGATGTATTTTGACAGCTTTGGAGATCATTCCATTAGTTTCCCCTAACCTAATGTTAGAAATTCAGTACATTGTTGGAAAGAAAGCTATTCTGTGTTCTCTGGCTTGGGAGCAACATATACCTAGTTGGGGAGTTGGCATGTCAACCAATTAGGAAGTGCTAAGAAATTTGCTTAGGACCCTATTAGATAGGGAAAGAAGGAATAGGGCAAGCACACAGAAAAAACAAAAACAAATATGCCTCCAACTTTCTTCTAGTTCAGAAGTTGCAGTTTGTTTTGCCTTTCTGTTTATGTTTAGCCAGCATAGAGCTGAAAGAAATAACATGCTTTTGCCAATTGTTAGAGCAAGGAGAAAAGCGTACCCATTTTGCAGCTTGGTTGGCTTGCAAACAAGCTGGGGTTATGAAACAAATTATATGCATTATCTTTAGTAGAATTTTATCTGTCTGTCCAATATCCTTGAACTTTGAACTTTAATAAAATTTGTATGCTGTCCACTCCCTTGGGAGTCTGGGCGGCTCACAACAGTAAAACATTTAAAATATTTAAAAATACAATATTAAAAATTAATACAACATTCATTCTATCAGGTGGGGCTGGAAATTAATCAACAGCCCCAGGCCTGCAGGAACAGCCAGATCTTGGTCGCTTTACGGAAGGCCGGGAGAGTGGTGAGGGTCCGGATCTCTGCGGATAGCTCGTTCCACAAGGCCGGTGCAGCTACAGAGAAGGCCCTCCCTCGGGGAGCCGCCAGCCGGCATTGTCTGGTTGATGGCACCCGGAGGAGGCCCAACCTGTGTGATCTTATTGGTCGTTGGGAGGTGAATGGCAGGAGGCGGTCTCTCAGGTAGCCAGGTCCAATACCATGTAGGGCTTTAAAAGTAACGACTAGCACCTTGAAGCGGGTCCGGAGACCTATGAGAAGCTAGTGCAGCTCGCGGAGGATAGGTGTAACATGGTTGTATCTAGGTACACCCATTATCGCTCGCGCGGCTGCATTCTGGACCAGCTGTAGTCTTCGGACACTCTTCAGGGGCAGCCCCATGCTTTGCAGTTTCTCTCTTCATTCTTTTAAAATTACTTAACGATTCTTTTATAATAGCCTTCTATCTTTTCAGCTTTGTTGGAAAATATTCTTGAGGAGGGGGAATCTCTTTCATGGTTGCCATAGGTGTGTGTCAAATGAAGAACAAGTGCTGAAACAATAAAAGTAGACCTGTATTGTATCATTGCTTGATGTTTCATGCCACTCTTTTATGTCAGCATTATTCTTGTGTATATTTCAATAAGCAGAAGAGGGCATTGTAATATAAATAATCCTGGCAGTTTTCTATAGCTGAAAGAAGGAAAGGAATGAAGGAGGGAGGGAAGGAAAAAGAAGGGAAGGAAAAAGGGGGAAAAGTAGTGTGATGGAAAATGTGCTGCAGAATAAATATTGTGAATCTGATTGGATCTATTTTGTATTTGGTGTGCATGCCTATGAAACTATTCTTACCAAAAACCTGGATGAAAGTCTGGGCAGAATAAGAGATAACTGTTTTTTTAGAAAAGTGTTTGACTGAAGGCTTTTTTCCTTGACAAATATTTCTCTTCTTAAGGTTGCTGGGCTAGTTTTCTTAAATTAGATCTGTAAAGGTTAGGGTTATTGATTTAAGAAAAAATATAATATTTACTTCAGTTTAATGTTATAATTAAATAATATTAATATTAATAAGCCTGCCTGTGCTTTGAAGTCCATATACACTGCATAATTGATGAGATAATTTGAATGTATTTTTATGAATCCTTCAACAATACCTTATTACTTGTTTTGGGTAGGATTTGCAATACTTTTTAAAGTACCCACATGTAAATATAATCAGAACTGATTTTTAACTTGAGTGGGGGAGGATAAATAAGTGATTCATTTACTGTATGGCATTATTTTTATCTCTTCTGTGATCAGAATTTTGAACTTTAGTTATGCCCAAGTTAAGATAGACTGTTGAGTTGATTTCAAATCTGTGGGCACAGATTTCAAATCTTTGGGCATATGATTTTCTTGTTAAAATATGGAAGTGGTTTGGTTATTTTTTTAAAAAAAAATTATCTCACCTTTTCTGCAGGAGTTTAAGATGGATATTTTTGTATTTTACTCACTCAATTTATAGCACCAGGATTACCTTACATTTATTTTATTAATTGTGAATAGCCTTGCTTTATTTATTTATTAAATTTATTTGCTGCCTATCTTGTCACAGGCTATGCAAATAACGTGGTCTCTATATGATTCAAAGTACCGTATTTTTCAGAGTATAAGACACACTAAGTTTTGAAGAGGCAAATTAAAAAAAAAGTAGGTAGGTAGATAGAGGGATAGACAAGGAGAGAAAGAGAGAGAAATACAGTAGTAGGTAGGGAGAGAGTGAGTAGTTAGGTAGGTAGATAAAGGGATAGAGAGAGAAATAGAGAGAGATAGAGAAAGAGTGTAGGTAGGTAGAGGGATAAAGAGAGAGAAATAGAAAGAGATAGGTTTAGGTTTTATTTGACTTGTATGCCGCCCTATTCCCGAAAGACTCAGGGCGGCTAACAAACAGAAGGGGAGGGGGTACAAAAATAAAAATAGAAAACAGAAATTTAAAATACAACAACAGTCATAACCTCGAAGGGGGCTGGATAGTTCAACAGCCCCAGGCCTGCTGGAACAGCCAGGTCTTAGCTGCTTTGCGGAAGGCCGGAAGGGTGGTAAGGGTCCGGATCTCAATGGGGAGATCGTTCCAGAGGGCCGGCGCAGCCACAGAGAAGGCCCTCCCCCGGGGAGTCGCCAGCCAACATTGGCCGGCAGATGGAATTTGGAGGAGGCTAGTCTGTGGGATCTAATAGGTCTTTGGGAGGTGACTGGCAGGAGACGGTCTCTCAAGTAACCAGGTCCGATACCATGTAGGGCTTTAAAAGTAACGACTAGCACCTTGAAATGTGTCCGGAGACCAATGGGCAGCCAGTGCAGCTCGTGGAGGATAGGTGTAACGTGGGTGTACCGAGGTGCACCCACAATCGCTCGCGCGGCTGCATTCTAGATAAAGGGATAGAGAGAAATAGAGAGAGAAATATGGTAGGGAGGGAGAGAGTGTGTGTAGGTAAGTAGGTAGAGGGATAGAGAAGTAGAGAGAGAGAAATGCAGTAGATAGGTAGGGAGAGGGAGAGAGTGTGTGTAGTAGGTAGGTAGGTAGGTAGGTAGGTAGGTAGAGGGATAGAGAGAGAAATAGAGAGAGAAACACAGTAGATAAGTAGGTGTTTCTGCTGGTACAGCACTTGATCAATGTAATTCTCATCAATCAGTTAAAGAGCTTTCCAAAAGAGAAAAAAAAAGTTTTTTGCACTCTGCAAACCTCCCAAAAATGGCCCGTTTTCCCCAAAACTCGTTTTTTTTAAAAGGCATGAATAGCCTTGGGGGGGGCTTGCAGAGTGCTCCTGGCCCAGGGAGGGGGGGGGGGCAAAAATGAACAAAAAACCTGCCCGTTTTTGGCAAAAACAGGCCCATTTTTGTCAAAAAAAATGCATGCATAGCCTTATGGAGACTTATAGAGTGCTGCTGGGGGTGGGTGGGGCAGTTTTTTGCTCATTTCTGCCCTTCCCAGCCCCCAGGAGCTCTCTGAAAGCCTCCATAAGGGCATGCACAGCCATTTTGGTGAAGGGGCGGGGCTTTGGAAGGCAAAAAAATTGTTGTATTCGGTGTATAAGACACCCAGATTTTCAACCTTTTTGTTTTTGAGAAAAAAAGGTGCGTCTTATACTCCTAAAAATACAGTATGTCTCATTTTATTTGGTGAGACTTAACTGGGTGGGGTGAAAATAATTGTATAGAAAAAACTTGTCTCCAGTTTTTAAAATCCTTCTGCAGTATGAATTAAAGATGTAAGGTCCTTCTCTCCTTCACTTGCAGATGGGAGGTTTTGATTAAAGGGTTTATACAGGAAACATTTTCACATCCAAACATCATCTTAAAATGCTAATATATATCTTTTTAATTAGATAAAATGTAAATTTTGATGACAGCATTAAAATTGTTGACATTTAAAATTCTTGGTTCAAAATATGAGATCTCTCTGTGTTGTCCATTTAACATTCTTTTCCAAATAGGCTTTGCAAAGCTATTATGTATTGGTGTTATTTAGTTGTATTTCTAGGTTTTTTAAAAAAAAAAATCTGTTAATTGACCCATGATTAAAGTTTATCATACTTAAAAACTTATGACATTTGTTTGACAGGTATTGTCATGAGGTGTTGAAGCCTTGTTTCACTGATTGGAAGACTGGACCTAAATGGCGCAGCATGACTTTGCTCCAGCCTGGCTTAATTTTCCTACTCCACCACCATCACAAAAGGTTATTTGTACTACTTATTAAATTACTAATGCAGGCAATTTTCCCTTTCCCGTTTACCATGCAATAGTAGGTGTTGCAGTCATCCATAAGAGGTTTTCAAAGAAGTACTAAGGAGCTGGGTAAAGAAGGAATTTTTTAACCCAGATTTTTGTGCAATGTGGGAATCCTACCCATTGTATTTTTTTTTTTAAACGTCCCCTCAGGAAAACACCATAAAAACCTGCAATTAAAATGTTTTGGTGTTTTTTCAAATATTTATCCTTACTTTTTTTCTATTATTTGATATACATTTCAAATTAGGAAACTAGACTTCAATTCTTAATTTTTAATAATATATATTTTAACTACTGTTTTGAATTTGGCTTTTTAGCATCACTTTCGTGGTTAACTGTATTCTTATTATAATTTAAATATAATTTAAAAATGCTTCATATTTATTGTTAATATTTCTTATAACTGCTGCAAAAGTTTACTGGGTATGGAGGAATAAAAGAAAAAAATGGAAATAAAGTTGAAAGACAATTTATATTATCTTTTGATTTTTAATTTTATGAATGTGGTTTATTTTTTACATTCTATCTTGATTTTATTAACAAAATAGAATACATGGGTACTTCCATTCCAAGTATCAAGTTTTTCCCACCTCACAATAGTCCGGAGATCTACAGTTTGAAGCATAATAAATCAATAAAACTAGCAACTTTCTTTGATTGCAGTATTCCGATTAATAGAACGCTAGCTCCACCATGTGCTGAAAAGGTAGATTGTATGTAGTATCAACATTTTTAGAAATTTTGAATAATTTCATATCCTTGACTATCTAAATGTCCTACAAAGGATTTAAGCAGAAAAATCTAGGAAGAGTGATGAATGAGTTAGTTTTCTGTATAGGTTTCAGTATTTCAGTGTGCATATTCATAACACTAGAAGATCTCCAAGGTCCCTTTCAGTGCTGTTATTCTGAATATTTGAATGGATGTAGTATATATAGTATAATTTACCTTTCTTCTTTAATGTGACAATGTTTCAGTGGTGGGTTCTGGATTCTGTTCCAACCGGTACGGTTGGAATGGGCCCGGTTGCGTCCACATGGCGTCCGCAGTGCGCGCATGTGTCTTAGCGCCTCCGTGAGCCTCCTTGATGCTTCAGCTGCTCAGTGGAGCATTGCGCAGGCGCTGTACGTGCCGTGCATGTGCGCGGAAGCGCCGAAGACTTAAAATACCAGTAAGGAGCTCGGTTGGGTGGGTGGGCCCTCCGGAACACTGTAATGGAACGGTATCTGGTGCTCCGGGCAGGCTCCAGTATGCCCGTACTGGGGTGTACTGCCTGCAACCCACCACTGGAATGTTTAAACGGTAAGGATAAGATTGCATTAGAGTGTAGTAGTTGGGTATTAAAACAAGATTATAGTCCTCAGCAAATTTACATAATAACGTGTTGATTAATTTGTGCTTCTGATACAAACAACATAAAATAATGTTTGTTTTCATCTTTAGTCATCACTGAATTTTGAGAAACATTCCAGCACCTTTTCATGGACAGAAAATCGTTATGAAGTTAATCGTAGACGGCATAACTCTTCTGATGGATTGGATCCTAGTTGTGGCTATTCAAATGGAGGTTTGTTTGTAATTTTTTGTCTTTGAATAAGACATCAAAGTGTTTATTTACATAGAATCATGATATTTTCAATTACAGTGGGATTATACAGGTTCTGAAAAAAATGGTATATAACTTTTAATTTATAGGTAGAATGAATAAAAAACATTGTTAGCATAGTTCTGAGTCCTCTGCAATACCTTAAAACCACTAGATACATTATGCTTATTATATTAAGAGTGGTATAAATGTTTTTACTATTTCTTGCTCCTTTCTGGAAACTTGCATGTCATTGGAGAAATTATATATATTGTCCAAAGACTCTTCATACTTGTAAAGTAGAATCGGTTATTAAATCGAACTGTTTCATTTACATTTTCCTATAATAAATTTTGTGCAACATGGCATGTAATTTTGATTGTAATCTTTTAAATCTTATTCAAGGGCATTCAGGAAGAAAAGAAAGAAATGGTTGGCGTTCACAAGGCAGAAATGGAACAGAAAACTCAAACTATAGAGCAGGATATCATAATGGAAGTTCACGTGCTCGCACCAGGAGCTTTCAGTCTGGAAAAAGCCAAGGATCACAAGAAAACAAAGCATCTGAATGTGAGACACTGAAAAAGACACGCAAGGAAGAACCCAAACAATTTGAAGCTGAAGATTTTGTAAGTTTATCATAGTGCATTCAGGTACTTGCAGAAGGAAACTATTCAGAACATTTCATGAAATTATTGTTGGTTTTTGATATTGGAAAGATATTACAGGTAGTCCTTGACTTATGACAGGTCACTTAGTGACCATTTGAATTTATGACAGACTCCCCAAAAACTACTTACAGCCTGGTTTCAAAGTTAAGATTCAGTAGCACCTCCGTAGTCATTCACCCTTATGACCAAACTGTAAGGATGCTACGGTGCTCAACACCCACCATCCAGGGTTCCTGCAGCTACTCATTCACTCAGGCGGACGTAGCTTGGATGAAACAACTGGGGCTTGCAACTCCATCTTCCTTCCCATTCAGCAAGCAACGGGAGATCAGGCCAACAGTTTGCAAGCCTGCAAGTTTCTTCCTGCCCAAGGACTTTCAGGACTCAATGTGCAAGTCCAGAAACACCCAACTTTCCTTCCTGTTCTTGCTGTAGCTGCCTTTCCTTAAACGCAAGGTGTCTTCATTTTAAGAGAGTTCCAAAAAATAATCTTGAAAGTTGTGTCTCGTCATCCAACCTCATTTTCAAGGAAATATTCTCCAATGGTAACCATGTTACCACTAATGATACTAGACCAAATGTTATTAAATTACTAAGTTCAGTGTGGTAAACCCATCCTGTTCTCATGTTTGATGTTTATCTTACAGGCCAATATAAACCATTTAGATTATAGCCTTGTTAAGATTACACTTTCCATCCGACTAGTATGGCTAGTTTACCAATTTCATTATCGCCTCTTACTGATTCAGAGCTCTTTGATAATGCTTCTTTCAATCTAGAAAATGATATTTCAATTACAAGACAGTTTCTAATGGAACTTAAACTAATCAAGCTGTTGATTTGTTATTTTAGCCATCCCTGAATCCTGAACATGAGAGGGAACCAAACCAGAATAAATCATTAGCGGAAGGTGTTTGGGGTAAGAACATTAGGATTATTATTATATATTACACAAACCATATTAATTGATTTTTCAGCAAGTGCCTCTGAAGTAACATTTGTAACTTGGGATTTTGGATTGTAGTACTGCCTTAAAAGTTAAATCTATTTGGGGCTTATACTTTTTTTTGTCTTAATAACTGGTAATTTATATTGCTGGTTTTCCACAGTAATGTTTTAGAGGCTTCGTGTTAAAAAAAAGGCAGTATCTATATGTGTGGGTTACAAGTTGCCCCCTCCCCAAAATTTTGGTATATCTTGATTTTTCTAATAGTTTTTAGTGTGCTATATATCAGTTAGTGTATAGATGCTATTCATACAGAATTAGGCTTATATATGTCTGTCCTCCTTTGGCCTATTCATGTATTTGCATGCTAAGAGACAAGATAGATACTGAAAATAAGTATGTGAGATTTGCAACAAAATGCAGCATTATATCATCATCACCTAGATGTTCATTCTGTTCTTCCTTATTTTATTTTGCATTGATTTCAGATTGTATTGCAGGACTGCTGTCCATGCTAATTCTCATTAATGGTTTGGATACCCTGTTTCCCTGAAAATAAGACCTCCCCGGATAATAAACCCAATCGGGCTTTTGAGCTCATGTGCTAAAATAAGCCCTCCCTGAAAATATTGCAACACAGCAGCAGCCATGGGATGACCATGCTCGCCGCCTCCTGCATCTCAAAAAATAATAAGACCTCCCCGAAAATAAGGTCAAGTGCTTATTTCGGGGAGGTCAAAAGAAAATAAGACCTTGTCTTATTTTTGGGGAAACACGTTATTAAGTTTTTTTTTCTTTTGAATATTTCTGCACACATCTATTTCCAAGATTGTTGAGATCTTCCTCTTGTTTCTGAGTAATCATTTTGGTTCCTGATCTATTGGGACTCAAAATTGGAGGAGAATTAGTACGTTCTGTGTTTTTAGACATAGCGTTACTGTGTCTTAAGTCTAAACAGTGTATCACGAGTATCAGTGAATGCAAATACCTCATCTAGAAAACATTTCAACAACTGTATACAAATAGTCCTCTATTTACAACCATTCATTTAGTGACTGCAAAGTTACAACAGCACTGAAAAAAGTAATGTATGACCATTTTTCACACTTAAAACCATTGCACTATCCCCATGGTCACATAATCAAAATTAAGTTGCTATGCAGCTGGCATGTATTTATATGATTGCAGTACAGTGGTGGGATTCAAAGTTTTTACTACCGGTTCTGTGGATGTGGCTTGTTGGGCATGGCAGGGGAAGGATACTGTAAAATCTCCATTCTCACCCCACTCCAAGGGAAATTTACTGCAAAATCCCCATTTCTTCCTGATCAGCTGGGACTCGGGGGGGCAGAGAATAGATGAGGGCAGGGCCAGTCAGGTGATATTTACCGGTTCTCCGAACTACTCAAATTTTACGCTACCGGTTATTCAGAACTGCTCAGAACTGCTCAGAACTGCTGAATACCACCTCTGTTGCAGTATCCCAGGGTCATGCAATCACCTTCTGACAAGCAAAGTAAATGGGGAAGTCAGACTCATTTAACAACTGTTTACTAATTTAACAACTGCATGATTCACTTAACAGCTGTGGCAGGAAAGATTGTAAAATGGGGCAAAACTGACTTAACTGTCTTGCTTAGCAATGGAAATTTTGTTCTTAATTGTGATTGTATGTTGAGAACTACCTATATATGAGGACTACTGTATTTCTGATTTAAATGTAGCCATAATCTAGAATGACATATATTTTTGTGTCTTTGCAGAATACCCTCTAAATCCTAAATCTAGATCTCCACGAATGCTGATTATTAAAAAAGGCAATACAAAAGATTTGCAGATATCTGGATTCCCTGTGGGAGGAAATATTCATTCATCACAATTGGTTGGGAATGGAACTGGCCTGAATGTCTATAAAGGTTTAGTTCCTAAACCTATTATTCCACCAGCAAAGGTAAGATTTGAAAACATCGTACTTACTGAAAATAAAAAGCAGATACAACTACAGCTTCTCCACCTTTTTAAACTAGAGCTGTCATTTCAATTACAGAGAAGAGGAATTCATTCTCTTACCTGTGGAAATCATTCTGACTTGCATGAACAGCAAAGAAGGGGAGGGGAGCCGAATGGTAATGGAGTAGAGAAAAAATGGTTGTGCTAGAAAGTTTTCCTTTCTAGAATAAATCTGGATGGAAAAATAACAGATGGATAGGAGAGGGAGAGAAGCCCTGTTTAAATATTGCAAAATGCATTTAGTTCACCAGGTAAATGTCCCCTGCGCTCTCATACAATGGCTAAATGTGATGCTAAGCTTCAAAGGCATCTGTACTTTTCCATCTCTGGTACTGTATGATTAGTCCTTGGCTTATGACTATAATTGAGCCCACAATTTAGTTCATAAGTCTTGATAGTTGTAAAGCAGGTCATGATGTGACAGACCCAATTTTATTATCTTTTGAGTCAGTTGTTAAGAAAATGTGATAGTTGTTAAGTGAACCCACTGTTCGCTATGGGGCAGTTTTTGTGAGAAAATGGAACTAAAGGCCAATTTGTGGGAACAAAATCGCAGACCCATGTTTGTGGGTCAACTGCAAATGTGGGTCAATAGCTGAGTGCCCAAAATGCAGTCATGTGACCCTGGGGGGAAAGGTGAATTTTGTAACTTCAAATTTGGATCCTAGATTCCATTTTCAAGGTCTGTTGTAACATCGAATGTTTGCTAGGCAGCTGGACATAAGTTGACGACCATCTTTAAGCCATTTCTACTTTTGCCCATCCACTGTAGCCATTTCTATCATCCATTTCTACTTTTGCCAATCCAGTGAATGTAAGAAGACATGCATACTTCACAAGCAGTGGGGAAAATACAGTAAAGCTTGAAAAGTGGATATTTTAGGGACTTTTCTGGCAATTTTTATCTTACTTTGTAACAGTACTGTAATATGAAATTGTATGTATTCATCAACTTAATTTTACTAAGTTGTGGACATTACGGGGATGTCTACAATTCATTGTTGGCTCTTCCTTTTATTTCTTCCTCATTATAGAGACTTCCCTCGTCTTTGCTATTTTAAGATACCAGCATATTATGTTGTTAAGGAAAATAAATGTAAAGGACGAGTTTTGTTGGACACTTTAAGTTGTTTATCAATCTGAGTACAAAAACATTCTACTATTTTGATATGTTTAGATCACACAGTGGAAAAGCCAAACAAAAGAGAACAAAACTGGGCCTTCATTTCCTCATGACTCTGCATATGGTAGTGGAAATTTTAGTGCTTTAAAACCTACTGCCAAGCCTATTGGATCACAAAAGTCAATGAAAGAGGTACCTTTTTTTGTCAAAATATGTCTCTATGACAATTTTGAAAAATTAAATGGAAGATCTGAAACAATCAATGCTCCCTATAATTCTGTTGATGAAACAATAGCAAGAACTTTTTTGCCACTCATTACACACGTTTCTTCTTCTTTTTAGTGTAATCGGTCAAATTCCTTATCTCCAGTTGATAAACTTGGCCAGCCTCGTTTAACCAAATTAACACGAACACGCACTGATAAGAAGAGTGAATTTTTGAAGATGTTAAAACGGGATCCAGTGGAAGAACATGATGAAAACTCTGTTGAGCAAGAGAAGGTACAGCAAGTTGTGCAGGGAATAATATGCCTGTTTATCCATTACTTATTTTTCGGTCATTCCTAAGGAACTTAGCAAACACCTAACAGTGTTTATTACATTATAAGCATTTATTGCTTTTTTACATAATAAACTGTTAAACCAGAATACAAACCAAAGATAACATCTATAATTTAAAAAAAACAGTTAAATGTTAGGGAATAAAAAGATAATGTGTGCATAATATCAGTAATTAATACGAAACTTTACAAGTCCTTTGCACAACTTTGTGGTAGTGAGCCCAAGTTGAACTTGGTGAGACTTCTGAATAAATAACATGCGTAACATGTTAAATAACATACATAGCATAATAATGGGCATGTTAATTTAGCAGCATATATGTGATTTTTACTAAATCAGTTAATCTAGCCTTTAGCTCAGCAACCCTTGAATTTCTTAAGGTATATTTTTGACAACACATTATGAGTATTCATAAGGGTTGGGGAAAACAAGCAGCAGTACTTCTTAGTTTTGTCTTTTTTTCTGTGCTGATAAGCATACTTCTGAGAAAGCTTATGTGATCAGAGTCATTTTGTACATAAAAAACAATGAAAAATGTAAAGAACTAAAGAGAAAAAAATGGAAAAATAAAAGCAAATAGCTTAGCACATGCACTTGCTATGTTGCTGATCCTACATCATACTTTTGCGATACTGAAGAGGTTTTTTTTTTTTTAAAAAAAAGGAGGCTCCGTTTGCTTATGCACTTTATGGAGCCTCCTTAAAAAATAGAGGGTCCTTTAAAAAAAAAAACTCTTCAGTATCACCAGAATTGAACCTGTTGCAAAATAGGAGGAGCTTGCCAGGAGGCTGACTGTGTAAGAAACTGATCCATTCGGGGCCTAGTTGCTTCCCTTAGCAGCTGAAAAAACAGAAAAGTAAGTTGTGAACTGCTGTGCCTTAAGCACGCTTGAGTCCTGCAAGTCCTTGGATGGGATGTCCTCTCCCTTGCCAGAGTTTGCAAACTCCGTGTGCTCTGCTTTCCCCTTCCTTGCCAGAGTTTCCACACTCTGTTTGCCCTGATCTCCCTTTGCTTGCTGGGTGGGAAAGGAGGCTAAAAGACTGTAGGGACCCCAGTGTGAAGCAGAGCACACGATGCCTTAGGATGGGGGTAACATTGCGAGGACTGAGACAGGCAAGCATGGGCCTGTGCAGACTTCTCAGGGCCTTCCCCACCACCGAGTCACCCTGTGCTTCATTTAATGACTCCTGTTTGTTTAGCGCTTGCAACAACAAGAGCATGGAATGGGGTCATTATGTGCAGCTATTTCATTTAACAACGGTTGCAACATGCAGCCATAATGGGCAGTTTTTCAAGGAATACCTGTAACCTAGCTTTTGAATATGTGTGTAAAAACAGTTAAAACAATTAGGAACTACTTTGCTATACATTCAGCATTGGGATTGTTTAGCAGACAGCTCTTTTAAAGATAAATTACATTCACCTGTAAAGTGGGAAGGTGCTTTTGACCTGGTATGGGTCCGATTCATTAATGTTTATTCAACACATATTTTCCTGGAACCGCAATTGTGCAAGACCACAAATGCTGCTGTTAGGTACAACAAGGACACATTTCGGGTCTAAAGCACTTTCCCAGGTCCATTTCAAATATCTGCACATTCCTGGGGACAAAGTTTAGCCTTTCCTAATTTTGGCATTTTCCAAATGTATAAACTTGTCTACAACTTACTGTTTGTAAATCTTTTTTTTTTCTTTTTGGAATTTACTCAGATATGTGACTTCTTTAACAGGATGATGATGATGATGATGATGAAGATGAATTTAATTTACATAACAGCAACAATGGCCACCAAGGGAGGGACGTAAACAGGAATTTTGAAAATGAGAATCCTCAGCAAATGATCCAGTCTTCAGCATTTCCACAGACTGATGTCCTTTCGAGTTCACTTGAAGCAGAACATCGGTTAGTATTTTGGTTATATCAAAATAATTTAATTCATTAGCAGAAGAAAAAGCTATATGTGGACCATTTAGTGGAATAATTTATCTTTACAATCTTTACAAATTATGTATGTAATTATTCATAAAATAATTTATAAGAATACTTTAAAGAACTAAATCCCTGATGTGCAGTTCAATTTACTGATGGACTGCTCTGTCCCAAAGGTGCATTTTCAAAAAGCAACTAGATTTTGTTTTTCTTTGAAGACGTTTCGCGTCTCATCCAAGAAGCTTCTTTAGCTCTGACTGGATGATGGAGAATGAAAGGATTTAATTCCTTGCAAACAGCTGGTGATTTTCATTCTTTTAGAGAGTTGGGGTTTATCTGTGTCCTCAGGGTCACCTGAGTAGTGCAAATGGGTATGGAGCCTTCTTGAAACTGCTGAAAGGGTTGAAGACTGGAGATAGATAATGTCGTATCCCTCCCCCTTCCATTCCTTCCCCACCATCCGGTCAGAAGAAGTTTCTTGGATGAGAAGTGAAAAGAAAAAGAAAGTCCAAAGAAAGCCTCTTGAAAAAGCACCTTTGGGACAACCATAATCGGAGAATCTCCATAGATGGATTGCTCTGTAGAAATAGAGCCAGGAGTAAGAGAGGTTTCCTGCCATTGGAAAAAAAACTTGTGAAATTGTTATAAAAGTGTAAATATTTATGAACCTTGTATTTAACATGAGGGGGAAAATATCAAGCCAAAAAGGGAGATGCACTTTTTCTACTGGTTCATGAATTTCTGAGAATTTTTTCCAAGTAGAAAAGTCTTGCAAAAACGTTGTAAATGTCCCTCTTTCAGGTATCTTAATTGTGTCTGAGGATCATTGTGGAGTCTATATTAGCTTCCTATGCCTATATGTGTGTGTGTATATGTATACACATACATACATACATACAAACATACATACATACATACATACATACATACATACATACATACATACAACCTTGAGCTGCTTGCTAAAAGGCAGGATATAAATCTAATAAAAAATATTGTCCCTTCTCCCTTTTTTAAAAGGTTGTTAAAGGAAATGGGTTGGCAGGAAGACAGTGAAAACGATGACACTTGTGCTCCACTAACGGAAGATGAAATGAGAGAATTTCAGATCATTAGTGAACAGGTAAGATAAATTAGCACAAAATGTGTTCTGAGTGAAATGTTTTATAGAGCAAAGTATGGATTAGGATACCTATTTAATATTTCCTAAAGTAATTTCTGTATCCTATTGTTGGGGTGATATTTGAAGATTTCAAAAGCCAACGAAGTCTGATCTATTTAATTTTCCAATGCTCTTTGTGAAATTCTGGAAGGGTTTACACATATGCTGAGTTATATTTTGGCATCTCATGGGCAAGCAGAAAACCCGCTGAGAAAGTTGTTGACTTGCCCTTTCTTTGAAAGAAACCAGGATTTTAGATCTCATTCTGCTTATGCCTTGGTATATGGATCGGGATAACTAATTTAAATAAATTCTAGTTAATTGCTAAATAAACCAATTTCAGACCATGAGAGAGGGAGAAACAAGTTTCCTATTACAGCAAATCAATAATAGACAATATTTTAGTACCCTGAGGATTCTTCCTAAATGCATAGAAGTCTTAATAGAAGAGTGCAATGGCTTTTCAAGATGCAAATTATTTTTTAAGTGTTCACAATCCTTTTACAAGGAAATACAATCATTGTTTTGAAATGCAAAATAGTAGTTGAGCCTCTCAAACTATTCAGTATGATGGTTAATATTCCATTTTTTCTTACTCTACCATTCTTCATCCCTCCCCCAACTTTTGTAGCAGTTAACTGGCCTATCCCACTAGGCTTTCTCTAGTACCTGTTACATGTAAATAATATCAATGGACATCATTGTGTTTGTGATGATAAACATAGAAATGAAAATGAAAATCCATCTACGTTTTACTGCCACATTGCAGGTTCAAAACAAGCTTGCATAGCTGCCTGTCCTCCAACATAACCAAGCCTTTTTACCTATAGGTTGTTCATTTAATGATGATTCACCAAGTAAAATGGTCATTAAATTGGGTCTGGTCCCATGTCTCACTTTATGACCTCAACAGAAAATTCAGTCCTAATTGTAGTCTTAAGTTGAGGACTACTTATACTGAGATAGGTCATTTACCATCTACTCCCATTTTTCTTCCATCTGGTCTGATTGGGACAGTCAGAACTTACGTCTACTCTTGTGAGTTTTGGTTCATTAAGCTTGAGGTTGCCCGTGTTTCAACTCTTCCTCTTCCTATAAGACTGGAAGAAGATTAGTGATTATCATTCGTTACTTGGAAGTTTTTTTTTTAATTTTGCACACTAGAAAATTATTTTAATTATTATTTTCAGCTTTTAGGTGAAATAATTGTCCCTAAATCCTGGCTTACTGTGCAATAATCAACCAAAAGAGTCACAGATGCTCAAAATTAAAAACAGAAACGGTGTGCTGTGCTATTAAAAATATATAAAGCTATGTTTTGTTGACAAGTATAAAACCCAAAAAGTCAAGATCCTTTGGCATTTTAAGAGTTCTAATTCTATTTGTTTTCTATTCCAGTTGCAAAAAAATGGCCTCAGAAAAAATTGCATTCTAAAAAATGGTCTCATCTGTGACTTCAAGTTCAATCCCTGGAAAAACAGCACTTTCAAAGCAATGCTTGAGAATGAAGATACCGAGACAAGCAGCAGCGACACATCAGATGATGATGCGTGAAGAGTTGAAGATTTGTACTGTGCATCTCATGCAATTTAAGAAATGTTGAAAAAGGAGAACGATATTCTTATGGTAGCGATATGCACCAGTAGAAGGAGGATCTTTGGGACTCCTCATGAAGGAACCTAAGATTGTTATGCTAATGAGCTGTGTTGAACCTGATTTTTAATTTCTTTGTAAATGGATGTTGTAGAAATGAGAACTTTTTTCCACATTGCCTTTCTTCATCACTGCAGCATTTCTCTGACTAGCAATGTGATAATGTAAGAGAATGATTTTTTTCATTTAATAATAATAAAAAAGATTATGTAATATTTGGCAAAGTTTTGTCTTAAAACTCTGCAGGTGTAAGGGATAAAATGGCAGCTTGACTCAGTATGTTGCTCACTGAGGCAGATTTATTTTAGAATGGAAATTTTGAGTGTTCACTTGGTGTAGTGAACAGACAGTATACCGAGAAGCATGTCTGCCAACAAGAGTGCACTAAAACATCTATTTCCTGAACTGTTACAGTTCTACTTCTTGAAACAAAGCGGTAATTCTCTAGCAGTTTATTCTATACAGTAATTATGAAAAGACTTGCTTCAGTTCCAAATTTTATGGAAGTGGTGTAAATCAAAAGCTTTATTTGGATGCTGCAAGACCCAGGAATCTGGATCCTACAAAATTGATTCTGATCCTTGTGGGAAAATAAATATTATTTTGATAAATTATTCAGATGCAGAAAGTTTATTTCGTGGGCTGGATCCATCCAACATGTACAAAATAAAAACTCTTAGAATCTTGAAACATTCCACTGAATCTACTCATCTAAAATTGTCCTTTATTCAAGATAATTTTCATTTCAGAATTAATCTTGACTGCTTTGTGTTGTGTACAACATATTGGTTTGTTTTGCATCTAAAATAGAACACTAGCTTCCGGATTAGTTATATAGAATTCAAGAGTAAAAATGGATATAGTATACTCTATAAATTTTATATAATACCTAGTTTATTGTTTGCTATCTAGTCTCCACTTTAAAGTGGAAAACAGACAGTTTGTAGAAACTATAAAAGTCAATAAGTTGCCTGTAAACCCTTGCACCATTTAGATTTTTTATAAATGAATTCTCTGATTCAGCTATGCAAAGGAAAAGTTACACAGCAATCAGCATTTTCTCTTGAAAGAGCTGTTCTTTTAAGGCAGGGGTCCCAACCCTTAGGTTGTGACCCGCTACCGGGCCTTGGGCTGTTTGGAACCAGGCTGTGGAAGTGGTGGGGTGCATGTGTACATCCCCTCTTGCGTAAGCAGCGGACAAGTGTGTGGATGGTGGGTATGCATGCCCACTGCTTGTGCAAGTGGAGCTGTCCGTGCGAGTCCTCCCCTGCTGCTCATGCAGACCCCCCCACCTGCCATTCCACAAAGCTGCAAATGTTGGGGAGCTCTGCTTTAAAGGATACTTAATGGCATGATGAAGTAGAAGAGACTCTGGATGAGAAATGCAGAATATAGGTAGTCTTTGACATACAATTGGGACCAGAATTTCCATTGCTAAGCAAGTTAGTTATTCAGTGAGCTGCATCTTATTTTGTTACCATTTTTGTCATGGTTGTTAAGCAAATCACTGAAGTTGTTAAGTGAATTGGGTGGGTTGTTAAGCCAATCTGGCTTCCTTCATTGACTTGTTTGTTGGAAGCCATTGGGAAGGTTGCAAACGATGATCACGTGACCCTGGGGCACTGCAGCAGTCATAAATAACATGCTGATTGTCCAGCACCTTAATTTTGATGACATGACTTGGTGATGCTATCTGAGTATGAGGATCAGTTTCAAGTCACTTTTTCAGTGCTGTTGTGACTTTGAAGACTCACTAAATGAATGGTTGTAAGTCCAGGATTACCTGTAATGGCTGCAAAAAAATGAGGATGAGAGGATGATGGTGCACAGTATGGCTAGAAAGAAAAAGGTGCAAAGAATTAAGTCAAGGAGACCAAGGAAGAGTCAAGATTAAAATAAAGAAACTCCTGAGCAATTTTGAGGGAAATAAAACAATTGAATGAAGAGGAGCCTTTAGTGAAATTAATGGAAACAAAAACTGAAATGTTTTGGCATAAGTAAATGAAGGAATGTTCGAAGAAGTACTTTTAGAAATGTATATTTGATCCAAATGATGTAAATGTTAGAATCCAAGATTATTATTATTTTTTTGAAAAAGAAGCATAAATGCTAGTGAGAGAAGTCTGCAAGTGTAGCTTGTGTAAGCAGAAAAATATACCTGGTTTATTTATGGAATGGCTGTATGTACGAGAGGCAACTGTATCCATGCTTTATCATTGAAAGAAGGCAGTGACAAGACAGGAAAAGATCGGATTAAAAAAAAAACCCAGGGCGTTAGTTTGTCAATGGGAAGCTGCTTGGCAAAAACCTCCAAGAGATAATAAGTGACAATGAGCCAAATTACAAAAGGTAGCACAGTGTGGTTATAGCCAGGCAAGGATGTGTGAAGAATTCAACAGGATATTGGCACTCTTCCAACATCCCTGCAAATTCTTGCACAATAATGTTTATTGTATATTTGTTAAATGTAGAAAAATATATATAAAAAGTCGATAAGCTTGAATTATAGAATACTTTGTGAATAAGGAGCTTGCTTACTGAAGGACAACAGTGGTTTATAGAGTATAGAAAAATAGGGCTGGAAGGGACTCTCAGATCTGCTAGTCCAACCTGTTCGAGGCAGGAGATTTTATACATCTCAGTCAAATGGTTGCCTATTTGGTTTATTTTGAAAAGTAAGTTTTAAAGTTTATTTTTTAAAGCCTTCACTATTGAACCATTCACAACTCTTGGAGGCAAGCTATTATGACAGAAGTAAAGCATATTTGATAATGCTTAAGAGAATGTTTAATGCTGAGAATGTTTAACAGACCAGTGTATAAGGAATGCTTTTGATAATAGAGGTAATTTGGTTGGGGACATAAGCATACAGATAACAGATGACCAGTTGGCCAAGAACCCAAATGATTTTCTGCAAGTGTTAAATTGTATGATGTATTGTGGAATATGCATCACAAATATGATAAATAGCATAACAGCTTTGGGCAAAGCTTTAATAGAGGCCACTGAAACAATCAGTTGCATTAACAGTTAATGCAACCCCCCCTCGAACATTCCATTGATCTGAAGAAATGGTCCATTGACATCTGAAGTTGTAATGAAGGTTGTACCGTACAAAGTCTGCACCTCCAGTGGATTCTGAAAATTAATTTATCAAATACCAAGGTCATTCTACATGGCTGGGTAAATGGATCAATTGCAAATCATAAAAAAATGCTAAAAAAACTATAGCAAGTAAACAATAGTACGTATTTTCGTAAGGCATGCATAATGTTGGTATGTTGCTACAGATAGTTCTCAATAATGGTACCAGAATTTCTATTGTTAATGCAGTCATAAAGTTTGATATCATATGACCTCACTGTTTAGCAAAGGACATTCCAGCACTTCCAGTTTGCCATTAAGCAAATCCCCCCCAGGTCATTAAGTGAAGACATCAGAGGTTGCCAGGTTTCTCGCTGCCTTTAGGAAGCTTAACCATGGGATGCCATGACATTGTAATTGGAAACTGGTTGCCGAATGCCCAGACTATGATCACATAACCATGGAGATCATATGGCCATAGTATGAGGACGGGTTTTATGTACCATTGATTCAAGGCTGTTGTAAGTTCAAAAGGTCATGGAATGAATGCATTCCATGACCTTTTGGAATTAAGCCTGTATGAGGAATAGATATAAATGTCTACAACTGATCATGATTAAAAGGAATACACATATAGATTTTCTCAAGACTGGAGGACACAAAGCAGAAACTAGAACACACACAGCAGCGTACAGAAACAACGTATAATAAATGCAAAAATATTTGAATAATTTATATACAACCTACAAAAAAAAAGCAAGTAGCTCTTTAGAAGTGGGGTATATTTCAAAACGGCATTTACATCTTTAATGTGACAATATTACCAACTCACATGTGTTTGTTTATTTAATACATTCATTTGCAACTCCGGACAGCTTACAACATTACAAACCCAAAAATCTTAAAAATATAAATATTTCCAAAACAATAAGAATGGGAATTACAATGAAAAATAGAAATAATGTTAAAAGATGGGGAAGGAGGGAGCAGGATGCCTCGGAGGGTAGGTGGATCGGTTAGGATTGCCTCATAATGCATCAACCACCTCTACTGTGATGTTCCCGTCAGGTCTCCAAGCTATCTGGCAGAGACATCACTTAACATATTCTCAAATTTATTATTTATGTGTTAAGAAAATTTATATGAGCACCCAAATCAGTGATGGTGACTGGGCAGCTTACAAAGATTAAAAACCCAATAAAGCCCCATTCCTCTAGTGATACCAATCAGATAAACCACTTGTTAGGTTCCCCCTGGCCCATTGGTAGAACCAATCCCATGTCTGGGATCCCCTGGACCATTGGCAGAACCATGTCTCCAGAGCTTGTGAAAGAGTGTCAATATTACATCATTTTACACCATTTACAACAATATCTAGATACATCTACCTTTCTGATAAATTATTTGGGGCACCCAATAAACTCAAAATATTTTGATAATTTCAACCTTGGGTCCAAAGAATGAATTTAATATTTCTTAAGACAAGTATCTTCTGATGTCCAATTACAAATTGCAATTCAAATTGGATTACAAATTGCAATTCTTCTGTTAAACATCAACAATTCCATTTTTAAAATTTAGTTTCTGATAAAGATGAAGTCAATTTCAAAACAAAAACGAGAACATCTCAGATTAGGGGATCTGATCTAAATTGAACTATCAAACATTTGAGTCAATTATATTACTGCTGTTGTGAATTAGGGAAATAAATTTGTAGACATTGAAATTCCTTAAAATAATCATTCAAGACTAATTGATTTCAAATTACCATTCCAGACTGTCTTATTTTTTTAAACAAAACATTTTAGCACCTATTTTTCAAGTAAAAAAATTTAAAGTACAAGAGTTTTAAGTTAACTAATCATGAAATTTCTCATCAAAATCTAATTTACATCTATATTTTTAGGGCCCAAGTGAGTATATGACCTCAAACCAGGAAAGAAAAGCTCCTTTTTGCTTTATGAGCCAAGTAATTACCAAGATCTTAATGGAAATAAGTAATAATTTTCCAAGTCAGCCTTAATTCAGTTAACTCATCTCATATAAATACAGATGATAATGTAATATTTATAAAAGTCTAATAAATGGAAAAAAAACTTTAACAAATTTTTCAGTTTAGAAAATTAAATTTTTGGTGACCTATCTTCCCATATATACATGTATATGTAGCTATTGTATCTATATTTTCTAGATTGATGTCTTTTGCTTTAGGAATTATTTTCTGGTATTAATAAGAAAGTTTTTGAGTTTTTTGAACTGATGATCTTTGGCCATTTGGCATTATTTTATTTTATTGGGGAATAAAGATCCAGTTAGCCACCAGGTGGAGCTAAAGCTATAGTTTTGTAAAATACATAGTGCCTTGTAAGTTTTATTTTACTCTGCAATTCCTGCTATCCTGATCAAAGCATGGATCAGATGGTTTAGTTAACCATTTGTTGTTTAGAATGAGTGGCTATTTGTACGGCTAAGTGAGGGTTATGGAAACTGTTTTATATGGTTTTAATTCCCAGATCAATAAAAATCTGGTAAACAATGGATTATCAACTTCAGAAAATGTTACAGCCCTGGTTCCTGCTACCTAGACCTGTTCTTTGCATCTCCAAATAACATGTTAAAGTGGAGCATTCATACTGATAGCTATGAAGTTGTTCGAAGAAAAATCCATCTGGTTCAGTTCCAAGCCTGGAGAAAGGCCCTGGAGATAAAATGGAGGCTGGAGGCTGATTGAACAGAAAGATTCTCTTTATTGATAAAGCAGAACCAGCATGTGATTCTGGGCAGCTGACAAAATGGAGTTGAGAATGGGTGGGTTTTTATACCTTCTTTGGGCTTTGTATTTGAGCTTCCTGTTCCTGTGCAAGAACATGTCCTTTAATATTCTATTGGCTATTGTCAGATTCCTATGGCGTCATGGCTGACTATATAGGCAAAAGGGGAAGTGCAAATCCTTAGTACTTGTTGGAGTTAATTTTGTCAACCTTTTGTTTGTTGCTTATCTGAGTTTCTGTCTTGTATTTTTTTTTTTTTTGTATTTGAAATTTATTTATAGGCCGCCCTTTTCCCTGGGGGGACTCAGGGCGGCTCACAACTCATGGGGAGGGGGGATACAAACAATAACAAACAATAACACATAAGAGCAATACATAATAAAAAATAGAGCACAACATTCATACCATTCGGGTGGGGGTGAGTTACATTCTTTAACCCCAGGCCTGACGGGATAGCCAGATTTTAAGGGCTGTGCGGAAGGTCTGGAGGGTGGTGAGGGTACGAATCTCCACGGGGAGATCATTCCAAAGGGTCGGAGCTACTACCGAGAAGGCTCTCCTCCGCGTAGTTGCCAGTCGACACTGACTGGCAGATGGAACTCGGAGGAGGCCTAATCTGTGTGATGTAATGGGTCGCAAGGAGGTAATTGGCAGGAGGCAGTCTCTCAAGTATCCAGATCCACTACCATGAAGGGCTTTATGGGTGGTAAGTAGCACCTTGAAGTGCACCCAGAGATCGACAGGTAGTCAGTGCAGCTCGCGGAGGATAGGTGTTATGTGGGTGTACCGAGGTGCATTCTGGACTAGCTGAAGTCGCCGGATGCTCCTCAAGGGCAGCCCCATGTAGAGCACGTTGCAGTATTCCAGCCTAGAGGTCACAAGGGCATGAGTGACTGTTGTGAGAGCCTCCCGGTTCAGGTAGGGTCGCAACTGGTGCACCAGGCGAACCTGTGCAAATGCCCCCCTGGTCACAGCTGATAAATTGTGGTCGAAGGTCAGCTGCGGGTCCAGGAGGACTCCCAGGTTGCGAACCCTTGATCCAGTCTTTCCAAATGGATTACCAAATCTGCATTTCTAAAAGCTGGTCTCCTCAGTTTCTGCTTGGGGCAAGGAAACTGGTTTTTGCCTCCCATAAGATTTTTTTAAATTACTCCTTTAGGGAAAATATTTTATCCCGCCTTTTTAATATTACCCAAAATATTTCATTCTTCTAAGAGGGGGCTTCCCACAAAGTCTCATTCCAAAGAATGATTAAATAACAGCCTTCATAGCATTTTGGTCTGGTAATGCATATATCTTAACTTTTGAAATGCATTATCAGCAATGTTGGAGTGAACTGGTTCCTCTCTTGTCTGGTGTCTTGAGGGCAGTTCTGCAACCTTGCTCCATCACCACATTAACCATGATTGCTGACCGCTAGATATATTACTATGGTTATTGGGGGAATTTTTCTACCCCAGTTTTGTCTTTTAAGAAATATGGCATTTTCTTCTTTATCAAATTTTGTGCATTTGATAATGCAAAATATGATAGGCAGTACATACCATATTTTTCAGAGTATAAGACACTCCGGACTATAAGATGCACCTACCTTTTTTGGGGGGAGGAAAAAAAATCTACCTCTGCCTACCAACATCCATCGATATTTGTTGTGGCCCAGCAGGAGCCATTGGAGCTGCCACCAGACTCCGACAGTGGGGGGCCCTATGAGTTGGCTCTGGAGGATGTGGAGGACCCTGGATAGGGTTCCAACTCCAAGCAGGGCACAGAGAGGCTGGTTGGCCACCAGGAGGCGCCTGAACCTTGGGCCAGTGGGGAGGAGACAAGGGAGTGTGTTCCTGACATCAGCAGTGAGTTGTTCCTGGATGCCCAGCACCGAAGAGCTAATAGGCGTCAGGAACAGTTGCGCAAGTACAGGAGGTAATTGCACTCAGCTAGTGGTAATTAGGCTCCTCTCCAGACTATAAAAAGACTGCTTGTGCACATGCCCTTTTGCAGAAGTCAATGCAAGAACTAATATTGGAGAACATTATTGTGAGCTTGGTAGACTGGATTGCTGCCAAGGCTTATCTGTGCCGGTTTGCTGCCAAGGACCTGTCTGTCTGTTAATTAAATGCCGTAACTTATCTTTGGCTCGGAGTGTGTGTTGGTGTGGGACGAGGGGGGTCAGAACAGGTATTCATCTGGTTAGAGTCCTTGCAGCAAATAACAAACAGCCTGGTCAGCTTCAGCACGCTATCGCAGCCTGATTTAGCACAAACAGCTGATTGGCAGTTGGATCGGCCTCCCGGAATACCTCCAATCAGCTGTTCCAGGCTGCGGGGATTGCCAGAGCCCATTGCCGCCTCCGCGTGTTGCGTTTTTGGCATCCACACATCGTGTTTTTGGCCTCTGCACACTCGGTTTTAGATCCGTTCCAAGCTGATCACCACAGCACATTGCTGCTGATTGCCGCCTCTGCACATCGTATTTTTGGCCTCTGCATGCTCCATTTTTGGCCTCTGTGCATCACATTTTCGACCAGTTTCAGGCAGTGGGGATTGAAAATGTGATGCACGGAGGAAAAAAATGGGATGTGCAGAGGCCAAAAATGCAATGTGCAGGCTGAAAATATAACATGTGGAGGTGGTGATTGGCAGCGATGTGCTGTGACGATCCCCGCAGCCTGGAACATGTGTAAAATGGGCCATGCGGTGGCCGAAAACACAGTGCGTGGAGGCCGAAAACGGCTGAAAGGGGGGGGGGAAGTGGATGGGCGTGGCTTCAGCAACATTTGGTGTATAAGACGCACTGCAATTTTCACCGACTTTTAGGGGGGGGGGTTGCGTCTTATACTGCAAAAAGTATGGTAAATGCCAGGTTGAATTGGAACCCTGGTCCTCAGGGCAGTTAATATTCTTTGCAAAGAGGTGGGTCTTTTTTCAGTTTGTTTTGCAGTGGAAGCATACATTCCAGAGATAATGTATTATCCTTGAATAATCTCCAATTGATTAGTGATTCTAAATGTTTTTTCTAAAATTCCGAAAGAGCCCTGCGCACATTTCAATGGGTAAAAAAAAAAATTCTGTCATTGTCAGCCTTCAAGATAATCCAGATCAGGAAACAGACTCCAGAAGTTTGAACTCGACTTAATGGAGATAAGCTGTAGTAACAGAATCCTAAAAGCATGACTGTGTTTTCTCTTTCCTTCCTCTTATACCCTGAGGAGCTAGACCAAAACCAGTTTGAGTTTCTTTCCTATGTGTTCCTAGTTCCCTCGTCTTAAAACATGTTTTTGTTTTTGTAATTGTTTCTGCATTGATTCCCCAGGGTCCTATCTAATGGCTCTCTATAGTTATTCATCTTTTTTATACGTACTCTGAACTGCAATGATGCACAGGCAGATGATCATCAAAAGAAGAAAAATGGCTATGGCATATACTTAAAACATCATGAAAGGATTGTTGGAAGAAATGTCCTTCTGGGTTCGGCTCCAAGTGGGGAAAAAGACACTGGAGGCATGAAGGCTGCTTAGAAAGATGGTTTAATGTTTAATGGTGGACAGGATCGCATGGCTTCAGGTCCTGGGGAAAAAGGTGATCACATGCTTCCAGGTGTTGGGTGAAGAAGAAGAAGGGTCAAGGGAGGGGCTTGCAGGGCTTTTTATAATCTGTTCGGCCCCACCTATCTGCCTCCTGCTCCTGTGCAAGAAACATATTCTGATTGGTTGTCAGATTCACATGGGGCCATGCAGGGGCAACTCTCTAGGCTGAGTTTTGAATCCAGGTTTGGTTGAGTTCTCAGATGAGTGGGTAAGGTGAGTGGGTAACGGCTAGTTATGCCTTAATCCCACCTCCCTGGAGCTGAAGGGGAGAACTCTTTATTATGTAAAGTGGACTAGTTTAGGCTTTAATGGCTCATTGACAAAAGGAGGGGTGGATGGTCAGGAAGCTGCAGGAATTTACTTTGTGTTTAAAACATGTTTCTCCCTCTTTCACATCCAGGAAAATATAATATTCTGCCTTTTCAATATTTCCTAGGGTATTTCATTTTTCTGGGAGAGGGCTGGATGATAACTTCCTACAGGATTGTTGGGTTAAAAGATCAGACTTAGCATTAACCAGCATATGAATCTGGGGAAGGGATAAAGGACTCTGGAAATTAAACTATAAATAAAGCAAGACGAGAAAGTTGGTCACCAAACCTACATAGAATGTTGACTTTAAGCTGGTTTTCTCGCAATATTCTTACTGAAGGAGCATATTTAATATTAGAAAGGCTGTGCCTGAGATAACTCAATGCTATGCTGCAGATGGTTTTGTAGGTGATAACTAGCACTTTCAGCGGGATCAGTCTGTGCAACAAATTATAAAGGAAATAGGTCATCAGTTAGAAAATACATTTTCCCAGCATGTGATATGTGCTTCATTAAAACTAAAAGATAGGGATTTATTTTAAACACTTGCCCTAAAAATCTAGGAAACAAAAATTACATCTATCTATCTATCTATCTATCTATCTATCTATCTATCTATCTATCTATCTATCTATCTATCTATCCATCCATCCATCCATCCATCCATCCATCCATCCATCCATCCATCCATCCATCCATCCATCCATCCATCCCATTAGGGATAAGAGTTTTCCTCAATTTTCTTGAAGTGAGAGTAAGTGAGAGTAATGAAGTAAATGAATAACTGGATCATAGGATAATTCTGGTAAACCTACTTCTCTGTAAAATTAAGTATTCTGTGGATAAAAGATGAATCACTTTAGAATGTGGTAGACTGATGAGTTTAGAATCTGTTCAGATAGTCCCATTTGTAGTCTGAATAGATAATGCAATACATTTCCTTTGCAATGATCTACCACTTAATCTAGAAGTTTGCAAGCCAGATTTGGTCAAGATAAAGCCACACTTCTTTATATGCATCCTTTGTGTGATAAATGTAAAAACTTTGATTGCAAAGTTGTAGCTGCCATTTTTTAATCTTTCACCAGAGGTAGGTTCCTACCAGTTCAGACTGGTTCGGCTGACTAGGTAGTAACTCAGCCTGCCATGCCCCCTGGTTCTCTTGGCAGCACCATAGGCACCACCATCTTGTTTTTTGTTCAAGTGTGCACGGAGCGTGTCCTCGAGGGAATCAGCAGTAGCAGCAGCCAGAACCCACCCCTGCCTTTCCCCCACCCATGACCCTGATCAGAGTCCATCACTACTATATTCAGACAACCATTACACAAGGAAACCTTCATGTACAGTGTTTCAAAGAACTGCAACAGAGAGGGGGGTTTTGTTGACTGAAATCTAATTGGAAGACCCTTCTCTTTACACTCCAAACACTGGATAAAATTGGAGCTTCAGAATCAAGAATCAGGGATGAAAACACTACTGCTATGAGCATATGCAAGAGTACTATAATTAGAATTATTGCTGCTGTCCAAGTTAACCTTAAAATACTGCTCAGTTTACTTGCATGCAAATTGGTAAACAGTACTATAGTTGAAACAGCAATATCCTGTTTACATTTCAAATCAACATGATTCATAGATATCATTTTCCTGAGGTTTTTGGATTGTACTCATTTCATGTTTAGTTTAGGCAATTCGTTGTTGATTTAATTTTTGTGGGTAGTTGTAAACTTTTCTGGAAATGAAGTCTTTGACGCAGTCAAAATGCTCTCATTGGAAAAGAAGAAAAGACACCCTTAATAGAAAGATAGCCCATGATTCATCCAATACTCTGTTTCCCCTTTAAGTTAGTCAAAGGTCAATTCTTAGATGTGATCGTCACCAGGGCCCTACACCAAATGGAGATAGAACCAGAAAAAGAAAACTTCGATTAACTTTAAAATAAAATTGAGTTATATTAACCATACAGTTTCCTCTGATCATATTGCAGTTAAAATTTGCGGCAACTTTTGAGGTCTGTACTCAAGATTTTAGGGATTCATTTGTGGACTTTGGATGGCTGTACCTTGCTTTGAAGCCAAAGAGGTGGATTAAAAATATCGCAAAAAGTTAGGTGTGTTGATCGATAGGCCATTAAAAAAAATTATGTGTCTAAAGACAATTTTTGTTTTTATACCATAGTTATCCAAACTTTTGTCTT
Source organism: Thamnophis elegans (assembly GCF_009769535.1). Classification (NCBI taxonomy): domain Eukaryota; kingdom Metazoa; phylum Chordata; class Lepidosauria; order Squamata; family Natricidae; genus Thamnophis; species Thamnophis elegans. The sequence continues at coordinate 121,586,699 of NC_045543.1, read as the reverse complement.
TTCTGGTCTGCATTGAATGAAGAGGAATTGCCTTGGGCTGCATATAAAATATACAATATAATAATGTATATGAATGTTACATAAGAATGTTAAAAGTTGGTTTAACTTGTACACACCTGTTCTATATACTTATTGATATGTACGGGTTGTATAAATGTTACAACAGGAAACAGGGAAAAGTTAGCTTTTGGAGAGACTAGGGAACTTTTCTAAGATGATTTAAATATTGATAAATAGATAGGACTGTTTCAATGTGGTGCCCTTCAGATGTGTTGCAGATGAGATTGATGTCCTACACATCTGTGGGCCATCTGGTTGGGAAAAGCTTCCTACAAAAATATAAGCATTAGCAAAATAGTTCAAAGTGGCTAATTTGGAAATAATGTGGGTGTGGGAAGAAATCAGCAAATGGGACAGGAATTAGAAATGTGTTTCTGGAAGCCACAACAGAAACATGTGGAATTGGTCTACCACAAGAAAGCCAGTCTTTACTTTTTAGTGTTTAGGAAGTTTCTGTACACCCAATTTCACCTGCTCTAAAAACAAAGATAAAGATTCCCCTTGCACAACAGTGCTAGTCGTTTCCGACTCTAGGGTGTGTGTGTGTGTGCTAATCTCAGTTTCAAAGCTGAAGAGCCAGAGCTGTCCAAAGACGTCATGTGGCCAGCATGACTAAACGCCAAAAGCGCACAGAACGCTGTTACCTTCCTACCAATGATGGTTCCTATTTTTCTACTTGCATTTTTACATGCTTTCGAACTGCTAGGTTGGCAGAAGCTGGGACAAGAAACGGGCACTCAAGTAAACAAGTAAAGTTACGCGGCACTAGGGAATCGAACCACCGAACTGCTGACCTTTCTGATTGACCAGCTCAGCATCTTGGCCACTGAGCCACCCTTACTTTTCACCTGCTCTAGAGACCTAAATATTCATATGTATTGTGATGTAATAGAAATACATGTATTCATTACAACCTATTACAAGCATCCTTTAAAAAAAAAAACCCAAGACTGGTAACAAGCTGGGTTTCTAGAAAATTGTTCTTAACACTCTCAACAACACCTTTTAATAATAACTTCATAAGTTCATCAAATCTTGATGCTAATTAAGAGTAAAACATGATGTGCTAGACTTTGAAGGACAGGATTAATTTCTAATTAAGGTTTTTTTGGGCTTTTTTAAAAAAAGGGGGGTGGGGGAGGAGCTTAATGTTACAAAACTGCCACGTCCCATTTAGCAGGTTGGCAAGTTACTGATGGAGATATGGAATGAAACATTGGAGTAGAGACCAGTGAGTGTATCTTTGCTTCAGTGGTGGGTTCCGGATCCCGTTCTGAACAGTACAATTGGAACGGGCCCGGCGGTGTCCACATGGACGTGTGCAGCATATACATGCATCTTAGCACATCCGTGAGTCTCCATGACACTCCAGCTGCTCAGCGGAGCATTGCACAGGTGCTGTATGCGCTGTGCACAGAAGCGCCGAAGACTTAAAAGACTGGTAAGGAGCTCTGGGGGGTGGGTGGCCCCTCTGGAGCACCATACCAGAACGGTATCTGGTGCTCCGGGCAGGCTCCGGTATGCCCGTACTAGGGCATACAGCCATCAACCCACCACTGCTTTGCTTCCATGTTACTGTGGCTTTCCTGAACTTGGCACCCCCTCAAATGAATTAAATAGAATTCTGAGAATTCCAGAATGGAATTAGCAGCTAACTGATTGGGGGAAGCTCCAGTTTCTCTTGCTTTACCCTCTATCAGAAAATTGGAACTGGAGATCCAGGAAACATTTATCAATTTAGGAAACAGTGGAAGCGAATTAGAATCTAAATTATGTTTTATGGAAAATGAACGGAACTATATCTTATTATATTTGTTTTATAGTGTCTCTGGGCATTTATTCCAGACTGGAAGAGCAGCCAGAAGGCATTCAGATGGTTCCTGGAAAATCAGACTCTATTCTATTCTTTTATTATTTATTTATTTATTTATTTATTTATTTATTTATTTATTTATTTATTTATTTATTTATTTATTTATTTATTTATTTGTCAGCAGGTACAAGGTAACAGATAATAGACATGGACATTTTCACATGATATTGGTACAAGTAGATGGTTAAAATAAGTATAACATGGCCAAGAACACATAAAATGAGGGACATATCAATGGGGACAGTAGGACAGGGACGGTAGGCACGTTAGTGCGCAGATGCACGCCCCCTTAGGGACCTTTTAGGAAACGTGTGAGGCCCACAGTGGACAGTTAAAGGTTAAAGATATGAGGGTTTGAGGAACTAACAACAGAATCAGATAGAGTGTAGAGACATTGACCACTCTATTGCTGAAGTCACATTTTCTGCAATCGAGTTTGGAGCAGTTTACTTTGAGTTTGTATCTATTGTTTGCCGTGTATTATTGCGGTTGAAGTTGAAGTAGCCGTTTAGAGGTTATAGCAGATAATTTTGTGTACTATGCTTAAGTCGGAATGTAGGCGGTGTAGTTCGAAGTTATCCATGCCTAAAATTTCAAGCCTGGTGGCATAAGATATTTTATTGCAAGCAGGTAAGTTAAGTACTCTTCTCCTGAAATATCTCTGGACCCACTCAATTGTATTAATGTCCGATATACAGTGTGGATTCCAGGCAGGTGAGCAGTATTCAAGGATTGGTCTAGCAAAGGTTTTGTATGCCCTAGTTAGCAGTATAGTGTTACCTGAGAAAAAACTTTGTAAAATAAGGTTGACAACTCTTAATGCCTTTTTTTTTGGTGACGTTTACAGTCGGTTTATAACTGGATTTTGCAAAATGCGCTACAGGATTGTTTTCGGGGATTCCAGGGTCTCAGAAATTTTTTCAAAGATCTGAAACAAGCTTTTCCCATTCAATCTCTTGTTTTTAGAACCCAGTTATTTTGTTTTATTGTTTTGTGATGCAAGCAGATTCTTGGGAGCTGATCTCCTTCACACTACTATTGATGATGGAAAATATTTATTGTCTTATGCCTTTGATTCCAGCCTGCTTTTACTACTTGAAAGTAAGGATGATATGTTAATAAAAAACACTTGGCCTTAAAATATGCCTCTCAATGTTTTGGAAGATTCAGCATATCCCATCCAAGTCTGTATTGGGAACCTAGAACATCTATAGACGTTTTAGAAACTCTTGCAAAATCAACTTGGATGGCTACAGATTTAAATGTTTATAGAAACCATGATCCTACTTTACATAACAGGCAATCCTCTTTTTCATAATACTGAATAGTTTGTTACTTATAACCCATTACTTTTATCATTGTTTCCAAAATTGAGATTGTACACACTATACCAGGGGTATCAAACTTGCGGCGTCACATTGTTGTCACATGATGTATTGTGACTCCCCCCTTCACTAAACTGGGGGTGGGCATGGCCAGTGCCTCATCTGGCCCGCGGACCACGAATTTGACACCCCTGCACTATACCAATTTTGATTACGGAGATGTATTTATGGTTTAATAAATGAGTGAGCTTGGAGCAGCCAGATCCAAGGAATTCCTGTGAATAACTTCACCCTTTTTCTATTGTTAGTTGCTCCATAACAGTAATTTTTTTAGACTTTTATGTCACCTTTTTTTCTAATATACCATATTTTTTGGAGTATAAGACGCATCGGAGTATAAGAAAGCACCAATATTTCGAAGAGGCACATTTAAAAAAAAAGTTTTTGCACTCTGCAGATCTCCCAAAATAGCCCATTTTTTGCAAAAACAGGCCCAATTTTTGTCAAAAAGGGGCATGCATAACATTTAGGAGGCTTGTAGAGTGCTCCTGGGGACTGCCCCCCCCCAAAACAAGCAAAAAAGGCCCATTTTATGTGAAAGCAGGCCCATTTTTTTGTCAAAAAACCCAGCATCCATAGCCTTTAGGAGGCTTATAAAGTGCTCCTGTGGGCTGGGGGGGGGGGCAAAAAAGAGCAAAAAATGGTCTATTTTTTGGTCAATTTGCCCTCTCCAGCCTCCAGGAGCACTCTAGAAGCCTCCTAAAGGCTATACACGACCATTTTGGTGAAAGAGGCGGGGTTTCAGGAAGCCAAAAATGCTGTATTCAGTGTATAAGATGCACCCAGATTTTCACAGTCTTTTCTGAGGGAAAAAGGTGCGTCTTATACTCTGAAAAATATGGTATATAACTCAAGGCACATACCAATACTCCTTCCTCTTTCTATTTTCCCCACAACAACTCAATGGGGTAGGTTGGCCTGAGAGAGAATGACTGACTGAGAGTCACTCAGATGCTTTTTCATGTATAAAGCAGGACAAGAACTCCCAATCTCCTGGTTTCTAGACCAGCAGCCGAACCATGACACCAAATTTGCTTTCTTTGTGTACTCTTCATTCCATCTGGAAAGAAATTTTGAAACTCTGTGCTGACAATCAAATCAGTTTGATTTTTGGAGACTATCTTACATTTGCTACATGCCAAAACTTTAATTAACAAGCCAACTAGGATATTATACCCAGAGAGGATATTATGCCCCTCCACAATACTCTTGAAATATTGTCTTTTTGGATTTTATTACTTAGTCCACAAGGGATGGAAGCCTGACTACGATTTTGGTAGTCGTAGATCTGTTGACAAAAATATCTAAATTCATTCCTTGAAATAGCATTCCATCTTATATCAGAAATTGTCAGGTTGTTTATCGATCATGCATTTTGCGTTTGAGTTTGAGTTTCATTTTATTTATATGCTGCCCTATTCCCGGGGGGACTCAGGGCGGCGCACAAACCCAAGGAGGGGAAGGAAAGGAGACAAAAACTACAAAGTACAGGACATTTAAAAACAACCAACAGCCACACGATTCGAGAGGGGAAGGGAACTCATCGACTCCAGGCCTGCCGACACAGCCAGGTTTTAACGGCTTTTCGGAAGGCCTGGAGAGAGGTGAGGGTCCGAATCTCTGTGGGGAGTTTGTTCCAAAGGGCCGGAGCCGCCACAGAGAAGGCCCTCCCCCGGGTAGTAGCCAGATGACATTGGCTGGTAGACGGAAGCCAGAGGAGGCCTACCCTGTGAGATCTAATGGGTCTTTGGGAGGTAATTGGCAGCAGGCAGTCTCTCAAGTACCCAGGTCCAATACCATGAAGGGCTTTATAAGTGACTACTAGCACCTTGAAGCGTATCCGGAGACCAATCGGTAACCAGTGCAGCTTGTGGAGGATAGGTGTAACGTGGGTGTACCAAAGTGCACCCACAATCGCTCGCGCGGCTGCATTCTGGACGAGCTGAAGTCTCCGGATGCTCTTCAAGGGCTCCATTTTGATATGGAGGCATGGCTAATCAATTCACTTCAGAAAGGGGTGCAGTACACGGCATGTTTTTTTAGGAATCTTTTTTTCAGATCCCTTTATTCATCATCTGCAGTTCAGTGGCAAATTAAAAAGAACTAATGCTACTCCAGAGTAATACCTTTGCTGCTATATTGACTGCTGCCAGCAGTTCAATTTGCCTGACTGCTTAGTTTGGGGAGAATTTGATTGTAACCGTTCATTCATATACTGGCAGGATACCTCTTCAAGCTTCTTATGACATTAATCTCTGCTGTTTAATTATGCCTCCCTCTTTTCTTCTTGAGCGTCTAGATTCTTAAAAGAGCTGCAAACATTGCAATTACTTATTAGGAACCATAATTTAATTTTGTTGCTGTTTTAACTGTAGTGGTTCTTTTGTCTTTTTTTATTGTGTTCTTTTTCTGTTTTTGTTTCTTTGTTTAGTTTAACTATTTAAGCCAGTGGTTCCCAAACTTGGCAACTTTAAGACTTGTGGACTTGGGCTCTGCTGGCTGGAGAATTCTGGGAATTGAAGTCCACAAGTCTTAAAGTTGCCAAGTTTGGGAACCACTGATTTAAGCCACCCAGAGTCTCTGGGAGTCAGGTGACAAATAAATTTAATAAATTGTTATCACTGTTTGCATGCTGTTTGGTTGATTGCCTAGAGTTGCAGTTGGTTCAGTCGGGCAACCATATGAATTTCATCCTAAACAAATAAATAACAGTTATTACTTTCACTGTTCTGTCACTCCCGGGAGTCACAGAATATGAAAAAGTTAAGAAATGCTATGTGTGGTGAAGTCACACCACCAACCTTCATTTGAGTAATCCACAGCAGCAGAGGATGAGCATCTTCAAACTCAATTCTAGATGAACAATAAGGCTGTTCTGGTGAAGGAGCATGTATAGGGCAGAGGTGGGTTCCTCCAGGTCCTGTCTGGTACGCCAGAAGAGGTAGTGAAAATCTGGCATACTGGACCGGACCAGTAGTAATGGTGGATGGCCACGCCCCCGAACCTCCGTCGAAAGCTTTTTTTAAAGCCCTTTTTCCCTGCCAGTTCAGGCATGGGAAAAGAGGTTTTAAAAACTAAGAGAGAGAGGGGGGAAGGGAGGAAGGAAGGGAAAGAAGAAAGAAAAAGATAAAAAGAAAGAAAGGATCTCACTTTTTAACTGGGATTCAGCAAAGTAGAAAAAAATGATGTTGCTTTAAATTGGAACTGAGCATGCCTGGCTGTGGAATTCTGGGAGTTGAAGTCCACAAGTCTTAAAGTTGCCAAGGTTGCTTTGCTGGCTGTGGAATTCTGGGAGTTGAAGTCCACAAGTCTTAATGCTGCAAACTTTAAATAGGAACCTGTTTTAAATTGAAAAGCTGCTCAAAAGGAAGTGACATTCAGCAGTTTGTTTCTGGGTCAACTGAACAACAAACTGGATAAAAGGTAGGAGTCTTATATGGTTCTATGTTTTTGACGTTTTGGGGTTTGTGCAATATGGACTTTGTGTTTCTAAAAGGGGTTGGATCATTCCATGCTTGTGAATGGACACAAACTTTCTATAGGCTCATTATTTCATTATCTATCTGGCAGGCATGTGGAATGAGCCTTTCTGGGAGTAATATTTTATTGGAGGGTTGGTTCCTTCCCACAGAGGGAAGAAAGAAAGAAAGAAAAACAGCACAGCAATTTAGGGCTAGAAGGCTACGCAGAGGTCATCTAGTACCACTCCCTGCTGAAGCAGGAAACCTTACATTATCTGGATTATTTTGATGCCTCTAACAGAGAGGAAAATTGCCAGAAAGGAGAAGGAGTTTACTAGGACAAGGCTGCCATGCAGAGGAAGGCAGAGATAGTCCATGATTTATTACTACAATTGAGGCCAAAATTTTGGTTGCTAAGCAAGAGCGTTGTTAAGTGAGCTTCACCACATTTTACCCAATCCATGACATCTCCTAGTGAGTGACATCAAGTTGGCCATGCCCACCCAGTCACATGACTGCCAAATCATGCCTACAAAATAGGCCACACCCACAAAATATGTAGTAAAAACCCACCCTGGTATAGGGTTCAGAAGAAGGTTGATGCCAAAGAATAACAATGAGAAAGCACCTGTTGGATTATCCTTATTAGGTCTGTACAAACAAACTTCTCTACCCTTCTTCACTATCTGGCTTGACTCATTTGATTGTCCGGGCAGAGAAGTGAACTGGTTCCTCAAGCAGCAAAGTCTTTCTTGGAGGAAAGAAGAGGTCAGAGACCACTAAAGTAAAGAGTTGCATATATGCCAATAGCTGAGACTGGAAGGTTCAATAGAAGGAGAACAAACCTGAAACTGCTGCTGTTGAAAGTGTTTACTCCCTTGGCTAAACATTTTACAATTACTTTGAGTTCTTGGTTTAGGTTGCTGAGTGACCAAAGAATGTGTTTTTGTTTTTAACACCTGCCCCTGAATGCTCAAGGGACTGGGGAGAATAAACTTCAGCAGGGTGTCTATATCTTTGGAGAGTCAGGGTTCAATTTTTTTTTTTACTCACTGCTCAGCTTCTCATCTGTCTGTCTACAAGGTCTTGGACACATTAGGTTTATAACAGAAGTGGGTTGCTCCCGGTTCAGTCCGGATTGGGTGAACTGGTAGTAGCAGCGGCAGGAGGCTTCGCCCTCCTGCCCGGATGCTTCTGTACATGCGCAGAAGCATCGCACGCATGGAAGTGGGCCCGGAAGCGCTCCCAAACCGGTAGTAAAAAAATTGGCAAACCTATGTAATGGATATAAAATGTAATCGTTGTAAATCCAAAAACTACAGAATATGGAAATGTTTATGTCAGAAATGTTGCACTATATGTTTAATGTTTATCTAATAAAAAATAAAAATAAATAAATACATTGGCAACCCACCACTGGTTTATATCAATGAAAACATTATGAAAAGTTGCATTCCTAATTAACAAAGGTTTAATTAAAATAGCTCCTCTAAGTTTGACAGTGATTGTCTGGTTTGCCTTGGCATCAGGGTATGGGCAGTCTACATGATTTTTACCACCAACCATATATAGTATGGTGTCCGGAGTACAGAGCCTAGGATCTAGAATGAATGTAATATGAGGATTTGGAAGCTGTAAGATGTAGGAAAATGGTAGTAGGGTTGGATAAGTTAGCATGGTGAATTAAAAAAAAAGGTTAGAGGTTACTGGGAAGCTGAAGAAAGTCAGGGGAAATTTGGGTCTGGAGAAGAAACAATTAAACCTGGAGATCCAAAGTGACCCTATATGATTTGTCTGTCACTGCAGAGCAATAGAAGTACTAGATGGAAGCGAAGTTGGAGATTGCTTATCTCTGAATTGTCATAGCTATCATTGGCCTCTGGCCAGCCGTGCAGACAAGAATAAGTACTACATGGTAAGGAAAGAAGAGGGTTACAGGACATGAATGAAGAAGTTCTGTTCTGACCCCCCTCGTTCCACACCAAAGCACACTCCGAGTCAAAGATAAGTTACGGCATTTAATTAACAGACAGACAGGTCCTTGGCAGCAAACCGGCACAGACAAGCTTGGGCAGCAATCCAGCACAGATAAACTGTGGCAGCAATCCAGCCTGCCAAACTCACAATAATGTTCTCCAACCGTGGCACGACAAAACCGCGCTCGTCAAAATAGCGGTGATAACACCGTGTTGCTAAAGCCGCGACGTCATCACCGCGACGTCATCACCGCCGCGACAACAGCGCGGCGACAGAAGGGCGCTTTAAAACAGCGCGGCGGCAGAAAGCCGATTTAAATTAAGGTAAGGGTTAGGATTAGGTTTAGGGGTTTGCTTTAGGGTTAGGTTTAGGGTTAGGTTTAGGGTTAGGTTTAGGGTTAGGTTTAGGTTTAGGCTTAGGTTTAGGCTTAGGTTTAGGGTTAGGTTTAGGCTTAGGTTTAGGCTTAGGTTTAGGCTTAGGTTTAGGCTTAGGTTTAGGCTTAGGTTTAGGCTTAGGTTTAGGCTTAGGTTTAGGCTTAGGTTTAGGCTTAGGTTTAGGGTTAGGTGCTGAGTGCTTCGGAAGGCGCGGATTTGCCTTCCGCGATTATGTCATCGCGGTAGGGTCGCGTTTTTCCTTAGCGCTTCAAACGGCACGGATTTGCCCTCCGCACTTATGTCGGTGCGGATAAGGGCTTCGCGGTTTTGTGGTGGAACCTTCTCCAACATTAGTTCCTGCGTTGACTTCTGCAAGAGGGGTATGTGTGCACAAGCAGTCTTTTTATAGTCTGGAGAGGAGCCTAATGACCACCAGCTGAGTGCAATTACCTCCTGGACTTGCGCAACTCTTACTGACGCCTATTAGCTCTTAGGTCCCGGGCATCCAGGAACAACTCACTGCTGGCATCCGGATCACTCTCCCTTGTCTCCTCCCCACTGGTCCAAGGCTCAGGTGCCTCCTGGTGGCCAACCAGCCTCTCTGTGCCCTGCTTGGAGTCGGAACCCTGTCCAGGGTCCTCCACATCCTCCAGAGCTGACTCATAGGGCCCCTCGCTATCGGAGTCTGGTGGCAGCTCCAACGGCTCCTGCTGGGCCACATTCTATAGCCTGATGAGGAATGGGTCCTGGAACAGACAAATCTAAGGAAGAGGGAAGACACTAATGGTTGGGCCTTTTGCTGTTATTTCAGGATAGTGTGATAGCATTGCATGTATAGAATGAATGGCCTAAGAGGTGAGAAAGTTGCTTTTTGGGTGAGGAGCAGGGAACAGATGGAGGCAACCTATTCTTCAGTGAGAGCATAGATATTGAATGCCATAGAGGAGTGTGCTGGAGGGAGGAGGGAACTCAGTTATGAATGTGAGTGGTGATATTTTGGAGAACATTGGGCTGAGAGAGTGTGACTGCTGATTTTCATGGCTGTGGTGGGACTTGAACTCACCATCTCCTGCTTTCCAGCCTGGTGCCTTCACCATTAGATCAAACTGGCTCTCTCTTTGACAAACTCATGCCACCACCACCATTAGGCCTTTTAGACTATTCCAACACAGCCTACTTGGGCTTTCTTGGAGAAATACTGGTAGCTGCAGTTGGTCAAAAATTAAAACAATTATCGTTGTTTTGTAAACCATCCTGAGCCTCTGAAAATAAGTTCATCAGAAACCATAAGATACAACACTTAGTGATAGAATCAACATAAATTGTACTAGGAAACTAAATAAAACAATATATTACATAAAGATACAAGCAACAAAGTTGTGGCTATAAGGAGAAAAGGAGATAGGTAATAGGAAAGATGAGAAAAAGAATATTAATACAGTCTTACTGAATAGTTACATTTTTCTTATGGCACAAATGTTTTGAAACTTTGATCAAGCTACTAAGTGGAATCCTATTCTGATTTCCATAAGATCCTGAAGCTGGATTTGGATCCTTTTCAGCACCCTGATTCTATGGCTCTTTATAGAAAAGCATCGACAACTGTGCTTCAATTTCTTGACCTAAACAGGGCAATTTCCACATATGTTATCTAAAGAAAAAGTATTTCAAAGTTAAATATTTTGAAGACAGGTTGTTAATTAAGCACTAATAAGAAAGTAACAATGGCCAGAATGGATGCTTTTTACTTTCACTAAAGGATGCTTATATTTTATCATGCTGACTTAAATGTCCTGCTAATGAAGTCCTTGCTGAGTCTTCTTAATATATTCATTGCTTAATGGTTGACTTGATAATGAGGACTATCAACCATATATTGCAGAATGGTTTGCACTATTATTATATGGATTCTTAATCAGGTTCTGTATTAGGTGGTAATGATTTGGAATATTTATAGCTTGTAAATGTGCTAGTTGCTAATGCGATATAGCAAATGTTGCCCATGATTACCAAGACTATGAATGTCTGAAGACACTAAGGAAGGCAATGAAAGTGTTCAATCAGCTGTAAGGGATGTTTGGAAATGGTGTAGCTACGGTATAAAAGCACATTTACCTCTACAGCCCACCTCAATCCACCATAGATTTCATAAGCTCATGAATGCCACAAAAATGTTTGTTTGTTTGTTTATTAAACAGTCAAGCTAGGCTTTTTTATTTACAGTACATATAGCTGTTTTGGTCCACCAGCAGAGCTGGCAGCAGATTTGGACAATGAGGAGGGCAGGGAGGAACATGGGCCAGTCCTGGAGTCTGGGAAAGGCTCTGATGAGGGCTCTGTGTCAGAGGGGGAGTGGGGCCAGAGCTGTATGCCAGTTATCAGCTGCCTTCCGAGGCAATATCAGTGAGGCAGATGAACAGCTGGAGCCTGTTCCCAGTATGTGCATGCACACAGTTTCCAGATGAAAGGAACAGCTGAAGAACAGGGGTAGACTTGAGAGCAGTGATGTGCAGTGAGGTTTATGGCTGTTGAGGCACTGATATAGTGGTGGGTTTCAATTTTTTTTAGACTTGTGGACTTCAACTCCCAGAATTCCACAGCCAGGCATGCTCAGTTCCGATTTAAAGAGACAGCATTTGTTTTTCTCCTGTGCGAAAAAGTTTCCTTCATTCTTTTTCTTATCCTTCCCCCTCCTTCCTCCCTCCCTCCCTCCCTCCCTCACTTCTCCCTCCCCCTTCTATCAAATAGACACAAACATAGAAGTTGGATTGGAAATATTTTCCAATGGCTTGAAAGCAGCCATACCCCCCCCCCACACACACACATTGTCTTTTCAAACTTGTAATCAGTGAAGTTGGGCTTATATAGTTTTATCCAACTGTGTCTGTGTGTATGTGTGTGTGTTTGAAAAGGCAACGTGGCTCTGCCTGCAATCAAACTACACTTGGGGAGGGATCTACACTTGAGGATGTAGTTTGAATTCCTCCCCCTCCCTCCGACCCACACGTACCTTTTCCAGCTGTTTCAGAGAGGATTTCAACTCTGCTCTTGCCTGTCATCATGAAAAGAAAAAAAATGTAAAAGGAAAAAGGCAAGAGCTGAGGTCAGGCTGAGCTAGTTGGTGCCAGAGTCACCGTGGATGACTCTGCTTAACTGTTTAAAAAAGCCTCTAAAAAGCGCCCTCTACAGGAGGAGGCAGGAGAACGACGTGCCTTACCTACGTCAGGAATTTTTAGGCTTTTAACCCTTGCTTAACTCTGCTCGAGTGATTATAAAACGCCTAAAGTCAGACTTCCTGGGGGCGTGGCCTGTTGCCGAGGAGGGCTCCACCGAGCTCCTCAGAGATCTGGTCTGTATATCTAAATAAGATCATAGATAGCACCCCTTTTTGGCAAAAAAAAGGGGCAGGGAGTAGCTCTGTAGGCGAGAGTCTATTCGTAAGCCACAGCCTTTTTCTTTTTTTTGGCTGTGGACAGAGATTAGATCCAGCCGGAGCAGAGCTTTTATCTCCAGCCAGTTCTTCTCAGCTGCCTTTTTTTTTTTGGCAGCCCCAGACAGGCTAGCCCCCCCCAGGACAAAACAAAGTTTTTTCAAGCTAGAATTGATACGGGCGGGTCCCACCCCTGTGAGATTTATGCTTTTATTACCATCTTAAATACCAGCACCATTTGTCTTAGAGACTTCTTTGTCTAAATGGACTTCAAAATGGCGATTTCTCTCCGTGGATGATTGATAGTGGATGTACTTAGCCGGTTTTACCTTCCTGCAGACCGCTCCTTAACAAAATAAACTCTTCTTCTTTGGAAATAGAGGGGAGCAAAGCGCTGCTTACTTGTTTATTTATTATGGCACCCAGGTCAAAGAAGCGTCTTGCTACAAATGTGTCTAAAGAATTTAAAGAATTTTTACTGGAACCACAGCCTTTGTCTCCTATGCCCTCTACTGGAGAATTTCTAACACAGGAATATTTCTTTAAAATGTTTAATGCCTTTAAACAAGAAATTAAGGAATTTGTATTGGAACTATATGATGATTTAAAGTCTAAAGTTAATCAAATGAAGGCGAATACGTTTGCAGCCGTGTCTGCCCTGTCAGATTACTCTGCTGAAATAGAGAACAAATTGGAAAGTTTGGAGAAGGCTAATTTTAATTTGACTACCAATATTCAAATTTTACAACAAAAAATTAGAGACAATGAAGAACAGCTCATGATGATAAATTTTAATAGGAAGGCATTTGCAATAAGAGTCAGAGGATTCCGTGAAAAGGAGCAAGAGAATTTGAAACAGACCTTTGCTGAAGCCTTCAGCTGTGCGGTGGGAAGCCCGGGACTTAACTTTGATTGGCAGATTCGGAAAATCTATCGCCAGAACTCATTGATAGCGGAACAGCGACAGCTCCCGAGGGACATAATTATACATTTCTCTACAAAAGAATCTAGAAATACGATTGTGCAAAAGTTTTATAATAACAGTCTCCGAGTTGATGGCCAGAACTTGATTGTCTTCAAAGAAATACCTTTCCAGATGTTAAAGGCAAGAAGGGACTACACCTTTTTAACTAAGGAGCTTAGGAGTCAACAGATTCGATACAGATGGGAGGCCCCTGCCGGCATCACGGTTACATTTGAGAATCAAAGATTTCGACTTAACTCTGTTTCGGAGGCTCAAGATTTCTATTGCAGGATTCTGAAGGCGGGACTTCCTGACTCGCTTGGAAGAGAGGAGAGACAAGCGGAAGGAGAAGGCAAACGGCAGGCCATGTGGTTGCAAGATGGAGGGGGTAGCCCTTCCTCCCTCGGAGAAGCAGAAAAACGGAGATCGAGAATTTAGACATTTTAAAATACTCGCCAAAGTTGAGGACTGAATGGGGGTTTGAGACCTCTCTCCGGTAGAAAAAGCGGACTAATTCTTATTAGAAGGGAAAGCTGGGTGAAACTACTTTGAGCTAGATTTTAAATTAACGTTAGCATAAATTTGATAGTGGTAAACATCAGACAAGCAAGGGATGAGGGTAAAATATATGTGGAATGATTTACGTTGTTTAAGGCTTATTAGAACAGAAAGCCGGTTGGGATTATCTTAAGATAAGTGTAAAAAGAACGCGGAATGATTTATGTTGTTTAAACTTTGTTAGAAGGGACTATTTTAAAACAGAAGGTTAACTGACTCTTGCTGAAAGTATTGTTTGAATATGTGGAATGATCCATGCTATTTAACTTTTATTAGAAGGGAAAGTTGGTTGAAATTGCTTTGAGTTAGATTTTAAACAAATGCTAGTATAAATTTGATAGTGGTAAATATTAGACAAGTAAGGGATGAGGGTAAAATGCATGTGGAATGAACTACGTTATTTAAATCCTATCAGAAGAGAAAGTCGGTTGGAATTATCTTAAGATAGAAATTGATTTCTGTGTAAAGTAATATTTGATCTACGCTGCTTAATTTTACTAAGAAGGGGAAGCTTGGCTAGATTATTTTGAATTACTGTTTGAAAAGGAGGTTAAGAAAGATCACTTACGCTGTTTAAATTTTACTAGAAGGGAAAGTTTGATCACTCTTCTGTAAAGTCATATTTGAATATGTGGCATGAACCACGTTGCTTAAATCTTATCGGAAGGGATCATGAGGTTTAGGAAGAGGAACGGGAGAGTCTACAGAAGGTTGGGGTAAATAGCAAAGAAGTAAGAGACGAGAATAAAATATAGATAGAATGATTTATACTATTTAAGAATAGATAAAGATGGGGGGCTGAGATCAACACAAAGAGTGGTTTCTTTTTCTTTTTTTCTTCTTTTTTCTTTTCTCTTTTTTTTTCTCTCTTCTTTTTTTTTCTGTTTTTCTTTCTTTTGACATATTACTTTTATTTTTTAATCCATATTTATACAAGATATTTTAGACAGAAGGTAGTGCCAGGTGTGGGCCCTGGGAAGTCGGGAGGATTGGGGATGGGGATTTGTGGGGGGTGGGTGGGGGGGTGTTAAAATAGTCTTAATAAGAATAAGAATGTATTTATATACGGTGGTTTTTTCTTTCTTTTATTTTTTTTTTCCTTGGTTCATTTTACTTTTATCAGATCAAACAACACTCGAATAAAGGCATACACCAAGGAGGGAGGTAGAGGGAAAGAAGAGGGAGGAGTAAGGAAGGAGTAAGGGGAATGTAAGGAGGGTGTCTGGGGAGTAAGGGGAGAAAGGTTTGTGGGGAAAGGGAAGTAGGAGGGGAGTGTTAGAGGGAGAAAGGAAAGTTGGAGGGGGTAGATGGGGTGTATGGAGGATGGAAGGGTTAGGTGGGGTTGTGAATGATGAGTTGTGTTTCCTTTTTATTTGTTCGTTTTATTCCCTTTTTCTTTTTTTCTTTTCTTATAGTAAATACCCTGTATATAAGTGATTGCAAATGGAATGTGAAAAATGAATAAAATATATTTTTAAAAAAAACAAAAAAAAAACGCCTAAAGTCAGACTAGATGAGGCACGTCGTTCTCCTGCCTCCTCCTGTAGAGGGCACGGTGACTCTGGCACCAACTAGCTCAGCCTGACCTCAGCTCTTGCCTTTTTCCTTTTACATTTTTTTTCTTTTCATGATGACAGTGGTGAGGCTCTGCCTCCCCTGCCTCCGCTGACTGTAGCTCCCTGCTTGGGAGTAAGGGCACAGGTGGAAGATGACTGGCCCTTCCCAGAGGAAATAAAAGAGGAGCAAAAGGGGAGTGGAGTTTGCAGAAAACAATTAGTGGTTCATGACTTTCCGAGACTCCTTGCCAAGTTTTATGGATATCAGCCCGTCAGCTCTCCAAGCCAGATAAGGTCTGTGACTGTAAATCCTCCCTTGAAAAACTTTGCTGGATGTGAATGAGCAGAATTTGCAGTAAATTAATAAAAGGGGTTTTTGTTGGGACAAGGAGTTTGCTTCATGCTCTTGGGAAGCCTCGGTCAGAACAATAGCTGCCCATCTCACATGTGACTCTAGGCAGCCTGTAAGAAAATTGATAAAATTGATAAAAATACTCTACATTAAAAACAAAAACACAGAGAGGCTGAGCATCGTAAAAACAACCATCACCAAAGTCAAGAGGCTCAGGCACATAATCACATTTTCAGAGTTTTACTAAAGGCCCTCAAAGTTGGAACTATCTAATTTCAGGTTCCATTAGATGGCGAGGGGGAAGTCTTTCTTTCTGGGCCAGCCAACACTCCTTAGCTGATGGGATCCAGACCATATGCCCCTCCTGCCAGACTGGGTTGGGGAGAGAGAATCCCATAAGTAACGCAGGATGTTGGAAAACTGGTTTTTTAAAGAGGGCAAAATGGAAAGGAAATATCTCGAGACCACAAAATTATTCTATGGAGCAAAAATCTATCATGACATTTGAAGTGGTGAGAAAATGAAAGAACCCTGGGAACAGAGATTCCACCTGTCATCTTGATTTGTTTTGCTGGCAAAGTTGAAGTTTTAAAGTTCTACCAGCTTTTATAATCGAGGAAATGACCATTCAAATTCAGAAAGCAATGAGAGAATTGAAACCTGTCTGATTCATTTTTGATGTCAGATGTTATCAAGCTTTGTATCAGATTAACAGATGGATCCCTCTGAAATGGAAATGCTATCTTATGCTGGGAAATTCAAGGTTTTCCTAATTAACCCCAGCCTTTTACATCAAGCTAATATTAAGCTTTATGTTTTGAATCCTGTTCTGACTTTTCTAGTTATTTTGACTAGTGAGTCTCATTTCCTGTATTTTTGGGAAAAGTTAAGTAATCCCTGCAGGCCCCCACTCCCCCCATCAGGAGGAAGACATTGATTCTTTCCTGCACATGTGTCTGAGGTCAAAATAGGAAGGTTTGGTTGCAAGCTTATTTTACATCAGACTTCACCAAATGAAAGCCTCCCAGAAATGTTTTTTTCAATACATCTGGATGGCATCTGTTTATTTTAAGTTTTGGTCTGCAGAAAATAGCTTCACATAATTCAGTTCCAATCTGGTGCCGTTTGAAGACGTCAATTCACTTCCTTTGGGGATATCTGAATTACAGGCAACTTCAGTGGCATTACTGGGGCAATTATAGTTCTACAAATGCACACGGCAGCCCATGGTTTCTTCTGCTCCATTTTACAAGTTGTCCTTGAGATATGACTATAATGAAGCCTTCCCTATTAATCATATAACTGATCTGATTTTATAACCTTTTCTTCAGGGGTTGTTAAATGAACGTGGATCAGGGATGGGTTGCTGAAGGTTCGCAGGGGTTCAGGAGAACCTCTAGCTAAGATTCTGTGCAGTTCAGAGAACCCCCCAAATTCCATTCTTGGCTGGCCCCGCCCATCCCTCCCAGGAGTCACCACATGGTCTGTTTTGGATGCAGGTAAGTGCAGGATGCACACAGAGGTTCGGGGGAGGGGGGGAGAAAAACGGGCCTACTGGAAGTTTTGGAAGGCTGGGAAGGGCCTGTTTCTGGCCTCCAGAGGGCTTGTGCAGCCTGGGGAGACCATTTTTGCCCTTCCGGAGGCTCAAAGAAAGCTCCCCCTGCTGTGGTGCAGGAGGCCAACTAGGCCACGTCCACCCAGCAACCGGGCAGAGAACCCCTTGCTAAAATTTTTGAAGCCCACCCCTGAACACAGTGGTTGTTAAACAAACTCATTGTTCACTATGGCATGATTTTTCCAAAAACTGGAAGTAACTTGCAGGCAAAATTGTTGTAAAACCTGGGCAAATGACTGTGGGATGCTGCAAATAGCCATAAATGTGGCTGTGTTGCCAAGTGCTCAAAGTGTGGTCAAATGACCATGGAGTAGGGGGGAGAAAACCATTGGAACTTCAGTTGAAGCTCCCTTTTTTGCAGGTAGGTTGTAACTTCGAATGGTTGCTAAGCAACCATCCTCAGTTGAGGATTACTTTGAAGTTCAGGTGATTATGTCTTTTTTAAGAAGATCCACATGAAATGCTTTGTTAAAACCTTTTCCTCTGAAGTTCTTAGATTGAGTCAAGCCTCATGCTAGCATATTTTTTTCCCCTATTTTTATTGCTTCCCAGACGTTTGGCGTTCCCTTTAATTTGTGTAACAATTATATTTCATCTCCCAGAATTCCTTAGCTGGCTGAGGAATTCTGGGAGTTGAAGTCCACGTATCTTAAAGCTACCATGGTTGAGAACCACTGATAGAAGAAGGGTGGCACCACTGAAAATTAGATAGAGAGTTGCTTTGAGAGTTCTTCCCAAAGGTAGAAATGGTATTCCGTTGGTCCAAATTTCTGTCTACATCTAGTTTGAGGGAAATGTCAGTGATCTGAAACATCTTACATCAGTGTTTCTCAACCGTGGCTACTTGAAGATGTCTGGACTTCAACTCCCAGAATTCCCCATCCAGCGAATGCTCACTGGGGAATTCTGGGAGTTGAAGTCCAGACATCTTCAAGTTGCCAAGGTTGAGAAACACTGTCTTACATTATTTGGAGTAGAAAGGAGTAGGCCCCAGAGCCATCATCAGGTCTGTTTATCTTGCAATAATACGCAAAGGAACTTCAACCAGCAAACACCAAAAGCTTGAAAAATCAGCTTATAAAACAGTAATGAATTACTGTATTTCTGGTAGCAGCTGCAAAAATTATAGTCTGGTTTACAGCTGATTTTATGTATAGTACAATTCCCATCCCCATTTGAGATCAACCGTCAGTTTGGTTAATGTGTCACTCATTTTTTGGCACTGTGAGCAATTGCTTGGCAGAACAAATCTGAGAAAATTGGGATTTTCTTACTTTCTCCACTATGTCTTTGCTCTTGAAATCAGGTAGTCCTCAACTTACAACCATTTGTTTAGTGACCATTCAAAGTTGACAACAGCACTGAAAAAGGTTTTCTCATTTACAGCATCCTGATGATCACATGATCAAAATTTGGGTGCTTGGCAAATAACATGTATTTATGACAGTTGTAGGGTCCCCGGATCATGTGATCAATACTTGCAACCATCCCATCTGACTTCCAACAAGCCAAGTCAATGGGGGAAACCAGATTCACTTAACAACTCCATCAGTGGTGGATTTCTACCGGTTCGGATCGATTCGGCTGAACCAGTAGTGGTTTGGCGGCGTGGGTCACTGGAAGCGACAGTGACCCAGGTATGCCACACCCCCAAACTGGTTCTCCAGGCGGCGCCATAGGCACCACCATCTTGTTTTTTGGTTCTGTGCATGCATAGAACAATTTTAATTGCCCTGCGCATGCGCCCGTGGCCAGATGGAACCCACCCCTGGTCTGCATGATTTAACAGCTGCAGTGATTTGCTTAAGAACTGTAGCAAAACACGTCATAAAATGGGGTGCAACTCATTTAACAACCGTCTTGCTTTTGGATTCAACTGTGGTTGTAAGTCAAGAATTGTACAGCACTTGGGATATGAGCCTTTTTTTTTTACAGTTGATGGTGGCAAAGAAAGACTGCATTAGAAATGTAAATGAACAGAGGTATTGTGATAAGGACAAAATAGTCTATCTGATCAAAGAGCAAGAGAGTCAGTTAAGAGCTTCTGTGTTGCATAAAGTTTCCTGTTAATGATTTGATTCAAATTTCAAATGACTGCAGTGTTATTTTTTGTAATAATTTACCCATAACAGAGCTGCATCTGGGGGAAACTTCAACTCCTATTGTGCCTCATTGGTTGTTTTTTCTTTTCTTTTTTTAGTGTAACAACTAAGCAAGGTTTTCTCAGTGTGTCTGGAACCACAAGACAATGTCAGAAAGTTAGAATGCAGGTTAAATGCAAATGATGAATTACCATTCAGTCAGCGTTCTATGTTTCTGTCTTTGGATCCTGGTTTAACATGGGTTACACTAGCAGGCTTGGCTGATTACTCCCATTTGGAGATCTGTTAGGGTCCCCCACAGGGGTGGGCTGCTATGGGTTCGCCCGGGTTCGGGAGAACCTGTAGCTAACATTATGGATGGTTTGGAGAACCTTCAAATCCCCCCCTGGCTGGCCCTACCCACCCCTCCCACGCCTCTCACCCCTCTCACCCCTCCCAGGATTCTCCCTGCAGCCCATTTTGAATGCGAGGTAAGTGCAGGTCCCGCGCAGACGCTTGGGGAGGGGGAGCAACAGGCCTCCCGGAAGTTCCAGAAGGAAACAGGCCTGGAGGGGGCCTCTGGAGCCTGGGGGAGGCAGTTTTTGCCCTCCCAGAGGTTTGAGGAAAGCCTCTGGAGCCTGGGGAAGGCAAAAATGTTGCCCCCCACCATGGTGCAGGAGGCTGACTAGACCACACCCACATGCCCCCCCCCCCCCAGCAACTGGGCAGAGAACCCATTGCTGAAATTTTTGAAGCCCAACCCTAGTCCCATACCTACTGGAAAATCTACATGAAGGATAGGTTGGTAATGGGCTGAAGTAGCTGAAGTTTCCAAGGTCATGCTAAAGTAGTCCTTGCTTACTTACGTGAATTGGACTGGGAACTCTGTCTCTAAGCAACATACTCATAAAAGGCACAAAGTCATATGACTTGCCAACTTAACAATGGCAGTTCCAGAAGTCCCAGCTGCTGTCATTAACACATGTGGTTGCATGGTGATGTGATCACCATCTGCAGCCTCCTACAGCACATTGTTGGAAGCTGAAGAAAATGAAATTTTAGAATTTCCTAGAAATAATATTTTGAAATACGGGATGAGAATCAATACATGGATATGTTGATCATCTTGTAAGTTTTATATGGAACCGCCATGATGCTTTGATTTTGAAAATAACTCTACTCACCTTCTTCCAGTGGTGGGATTCAATTTGTTTTTACTACCAGTTCTGTTGGTGTGGCTTGGTGGGAATGGTGTGGCTTGGTATGCATGGCTTGGTGGGTGTGGCAGGGGAATACAGTAAAATATTGCAAAATCCCCATTTCCTCCCGATCTGCTGGAACTCGGGAGGCAGAGAATAGATGGGGGTGGGGCCAGTCAGAGGCGATATTTAACAGTTCTACAAACTATTCAAAATTTCCATTACTGGTTCTCTAGAACTGGTCAAAACCTGCTGAATACCACCTCTGCCTTCTTCCCGTATATTATAAAAACCTGGCAAATAGAAATATATCCACTTTCTATTCAGTTCCATAACAAGTTGTGAGAGCTCACCTCTTTTTTTCCTATGGCATATTTTTTTTAGTGAAATTAAACATCTGTTATCTGTACAGCAGAGGAAGTGGAAAGAGAAGGATGTGTGTTTTTTGTTCAGTTTATCATGTTGATTCATTTGGAATCCATTGTTCAGGGCTAACGGCAATTGAAATAGGAGACCACAGTATCGTCAGCAGTACATAAACAGTTCATTTTGGGTAATGTATTCATTTTTATCGTCACAATGAATCCTAGCCAAAAAAATTAAAAACTTCCATTTTTCAAGATGTTGTTTTATTTCTTCCCATCATTTGTTATATCTGTTTTGAAATATATCTTTATTGCATCCTGTCAAACACACTGGTGTTTTTTTTATAAAGTGGGGGGGGGGGTGGGCTGTTTGAAGGGAAATGCCTTGTTATTATCTTAGTTTTCTTTCCATTGATTTTGTATCCAGAAAGGCAGCCAAATTCTTTGGTTACTTTTATCAAGTGTTGAGTGAAGTTTCTGGTTGCATACTTGTTAGTAGTACATCATCTGCATAACATTTCATCTTGTATAGCTCTCCTTGAATTTCTTGGTTATTTTCTTATCGTTTTGGAACTTGTCTACCAGGACTTCTAACCAGGGCTGGGTTCCGGCAGAGATTACTGCCGGTTTGCTCAGGGGCACACCATGTGTGTGTGCTTGATGCGCACTGTGCACGCATGCTCATTACAACTAAAATTGCTTTGTGCATGCACAGAAGAAAAAACAAATGGCGGTGCCATAGGCACCACCGGGAGAACCTCAAGGCTGGATTACTGCAACGTGCTCTACATGGGGCTACCCTTGAAAAGTGTTCGGAGACTGCAACTAGTCCAGAATGCAGCCGCGCGAGCGATATTGGGTGTACCTAGGTACACCCACGTCACACCGATCCTCCGCGAGCTGCACTGGCTACCTATTGGTCTCCGGACGCAATTCAAGGTGTTGGTTATTACCTTTAAACCCCTACATGGCTTATGGCCAGCATACCTCCGAGACCGCCTACTGCCACATACCTCCCAACGCCCGGTGAGATCCCACAGGGTGAGCCTCCTTCAGATGTCGTCAGCCAGACAATGCCGGCTGGCGGCTCCCTGGAGGAGAGCCTTCTCTGTGGCTGCTCCGACCCTTTGGAACGAGCTACCCCCAGAAATCCGGACCTTGCCCACTCTCATGGCCTTCAGAAAAGCTGTGAAAACCTGGCTATTCCGGCAGGCCTGGGGCTGTTGACCTCATTGTTGAGGTCCAGCCCTGATCGTAACGAATGTATGTGTGTTGTTTTTAACATGTTTTTATTGTCATTTTTTAATTACTCTTCTTTCTTCGATGTAAGCCGCCCGGAGTCCTCTGGGATTGGGTGGCCTATAAATCGATTTAATAAATAAATAATAAATAATAAACTAGTTCAGGGGTATGGCAGGCCTGGGTTGCTGCCAGTTCCAGACCCAGGCTGCCAAGCTACTACCGGTTCAGCCGAATTGGTCCAAATCGGTAGGAATCCACCATTGCTTCTAACCAACTACAAATAGTAAAAGGGAAATTGGACATCCTTATGTCGTACCCTTGTGTATTGAGAAATCTGCAGAAAGTGTTCCATTCATTTACTCTTTGCCATTGATATACAGGTAGTCCTTCACTTACAACTTTATATTTAGTGGCTGCTCAAAGTTACAACAGCACTAAAAAAGCGACTTATGACCTTTTTTCACAGTTATGACCGTTATAGCATCCCCATGGTCATGTGTTCAAAATTCAGATGCTTGGCAACTCACTCATATTTATGACACTTGCAGTATCCCGGTGTCATGTAATCAACTTTGTGACCTTCTGACATGCAAAATCAATGGAGAAGCCGGATTCATTTAACAACTCTGTTACAAACTTAACAACCACAGTGATTCACTTAAGAAATGTGGCGAGAAAGGTCGTAAAATGGGAAAAAACTCACTTAACAAATGTCTCACTTAGCAACATGAAGTTTGGACTCAATTGTGGTTATAAGTCAAGAACTACCTAGATACTCCCTTCTCAAGTTTTGATTGTTTTTGTCTTGGATTTGTTTATTTTAGAATGTCTAGCAGAGAAATCTCACATTTCCTAACTGTGTTCCGTATCATAAGGAAAATTGTCTATTATGGACAATAGAATGCATGAAATTTCAGCAAAGTTGGAGATCAATTATAGAAGGAGCAAGTCTAGCTAAGGGAGGGTCTAGGACAGTGATGGTGAAACTTTTTTGTCTTGCATGCCAAAAGCGGGGGGAGCGCAGGGGAGTCATGCACTAGCATGCAACACCCATAATGCAATGTGGGACCCCCAGCACTCCCCCCATTTTTGCAGGCTTTTTTCGCCTTCCCCAGGCTCCAGAGGCTTTATAGGAGCATGGGGAGGGCAAAAACAGCCTCGCCCCCCCCCCAGAGGCCCTCCGGAGGCTTCAAGAGCTTCCCTGAAGCTTCCGGAGCGCAAAAAAACCAGCCCTACAGGCAAACCGGAACTTTAGTAATGGACTTCCAGTTTGCTCGTAGGGCCGGTTTTAGCCATCTGGAGCCTTCAGGGGCCTTCCGTAGGCTTCCCTGAAGGCTCTGGAGGGCAAAACATGACTCTATGAGCAAACCAGAAGTCACTTCCGGTTTGTCCGTAGGGCCATTTTTAGTCCTCTGGAGCCTTCAGGGACCTTTAGGAGGCTTCCTGAATTTCCGGTTTGTCCGTAGGGCCATTTTTTCACACTGGAGGCTTCAGAGAAGCTTCAGAGGAGGCTGTTTGTGCCCTCCCCAGGTTCCTATAAAGCCTCTGGAGCCTGGGGAGGGTGAAAAATGGCCTCAAAAAAAGGCTGAAGTCAGCTGGCCAGTGCACATGTTGGCTAGCATGCCAGCTGACAGGGCAACACCTTGCGTGACCTGACAAATGGCTCTGCGTGCCACCTGTGGCACGTGTGCCATAGATTCGCCATCCCTGGTCTAGGACAATTTGTTGCAGCCAACTCTCCATGGCCAATTCACTACAGGACAACTCACTGTGGGACAAGAGTCATACAAATATCAAAGAAATGGTGGAATAGAAATTAAAGAAATGATGCACAAGGAAAATGAAACATGAATGGCATTTAAAAACAACAACAAACAATTAAATAGAATTGTTACATTGTCCCGCAGCAAGTTCTCCTGTGGTGAATTGGCCATGGCAAGTTATCCAATGGCGAGTTCAGAGATGGGTTCCTACCGGTTCGGACTAGTTGGGCTGAACCAGTAGTAACTTGGCGGTCCGGGTTGCCGGAACCGGCAGCAACCCAGGCCTGCCATGCCCCCAAACTGGTTCTCTCGGCGGTGCTTATGGTGCCACCATCTTGTTTTCTCCTTCTGCGCATGTCCAGAGCAATTTTTTTGTGCTGCGCATCAAGCGTGCACACAGCGCATCTTTGAGCAAACCAGCAGTAGCAGCAGCCGGAACCCACCCCTGGGCAAGTTGACTGTAGTGAATTGGCTGCAGCGAGTTGGCCACAGTGAGTTTGCTATGGTAAATTGTCCCATTCGGAGCTAAGGTACCTATGTACAATGAAAGAAAAGAAGCAGAAGGGACATATTAAAAGAAAAGTTTGTTAAAAACCATGAATCTTTTAAAAGAAAGGATAAGTCCTGAAGTCTCATCATAAATATCACCATCATATAGGGACATTGTAGGGTCCCCGGCACAGGAAGGAATGTTACAGATCCCCACTTGTTGGTATGTTGCAATTATTATTTGGTTCAGAGGGGATTGCAGGAGGCCTGTCTGGAACTGGGAGGCTATTTGGGTCCAATCGGATTAGGCAAAAGGAACATCCAAAGCTTTTTATACTAAGTTTTTGCAAAAATAAAACTAATCAAATTATTTGAAAAACAGATAAATCATGTTTTCTTATGGTTTGCAATACAGATTGGGATTGATTTATAAAAAGCACAATACAAAATCCATATTGATTTTTAAAAAGATAGTTCCTGCTTCTTTACCACTGTCACAACAGCAGGCCAAATCTGTGGTGTGACAGCATGGGTTTCTGAATGAATAAACCCACAAAAAAGCATACCAAATCCTTTTCCTTTTCCTTTTGTTAATATTCCAGATGTGAAAGTGGAAATAATCTAAACATGTTGACTCATTTCATATTGTCAGCATATGGAATTTGCATGAAATTTCCGGTGCTTCTGAAGGGAGCAAAACCATGTATTAAGGATGATGATTACATTTGCTTTTTTCTAGCTAATAGGAATATGCTTATGGATGCAATAATCTATGTGTCAATCTCTTGCTCATGAAAGATCGTTGCAAGCAAGTACCATGTGGTGATGGCTCTCTGGCTGTTCTATCTATCTATCTATCTATCTATCTATCTATCTATCTATCTATCTATCGATCGATCGATCGATCGATCAATCGATCAATCGATCTATCGATCTATCGATCTATCATCTCTAATCTTCTTGTCTAGCCATTGCAATTTTTGTTATAAAAATGAACATTGTTTGATAAGATATAAGTATTGATTCTTTCTCCAAAGTAGTTTAACAGAATCATATAATATAAAGATAGGAAGGGGCCTTAGATATCACCTACTTCACACACACACCTGACTTGTATAGTATTCCTAACAGCTGACCAACCAGCCTGTTTTCAAACACCTCTAGCAAAGGAAAATCCACCACTTTGCAAGACAATCTGTTCTATTGTTGAAAAGTTTTTACCACGTTTACCAAGTTTTTACTACTTGGTAAAAGCATTTACCAAGAAAATGCTTGGTTTCCAACCAAAATCTATTTCCTTGTTATTTAAACTCACTCATTCCTACTTTTCTTTTGAAACAAATCTAATCTCTCTTCCCCATGACAATCCTATGAATACCTTATGCCACCAAGCTTGAAAATTTGGACTTGGGCAACCTGGAACTATGCCACCTATGGTCTGACCTAAACATAGTATATAAAATTATCGGTTACAATGTCTTACCTGTCAATGACTACTTCAGCTTCAACCACAATAGTACACGAACACACAATAGATACAAATTCAAGGTAAACCGCTCCAAACTCAATTGCAGACCGATGATAGCGAACCTATGGCACGCGTGCCACCGTTGGCACATAGAACCATTTCTTAAGGCACGCTCTAGCGTGCATGTGCGCGCTGGACAGATGACTTCAGTCTTCATTTTTGGACATTTTTTGCCCTCTGGAGGGCGAAAAATGCCCCTATGGGCAAACCGGAAATTCGGGAATGGACTTCCAGGTTGCCTGTAGTGGTGTTTTTTGCCCTCTGGAGGCTTCAAGGAAGCCCCCTGAAGTCTCTGGAGGGCCTCCGAGGGGGTGGGGGGGGCAGGGGAGGCCGTTTTTCCTAGAAAGCCTTTGGAGCCTGGGGAGGGCAAAAAACGGGTTCATCACACGCAAAAAGGTGGGGAGGGCAGGGGTCGCATGCACATGTGCAGGTGTGTGTGTGAGTGTCATGTACATAGACTTATGGGTGTGAGCACGCTACGCACTACCACCCTGTGCTCCCCCTACTTTTGGCACGCAACATCAAAAAGGTTAGCCATCACTGCCTTAGACTGTCTACTGTTGACCTCACCCCATTCCTAAGAGGTCTGTAAGGGGTGTGCATAATCATACCAGCGTGCCTACCATCCCTGGCCTACTGTCTCCAATTATTTGTACCCATTTACTGTGTTCATATTTATACCTATACCTGTTATCTTTTATATGTTTGACAAACTAACTAAATAAAAATAAATAATTGATTATGTGCCCTCTAATTGTTTCCAACTCCAATAGCTAGATATTCTCCATGACGATCTACCACTAAGCCATCTCTCAATAGTGCACTAATTGCCACAGGAAGTGAATCCATTCACTTTGCTGCAATTCATCCTCTTGTCTTTCCTTCTACCTTTCCATGCATTAGAACCTTTTCAAGAGACTACTTGAAGACAATTAGTCTATTTGATCACAGTTTTCTGTTCTTCAGACTAAACATATCCCAACACCTCCCAACAATTTCTCACATGTTTTTTTCTTTCAGATTCATTATTGTTTGGTTTGCTCTCTTCTGAACATTAGGTGTTTATTGTGCTTCCTGAACACAATGGCAAGAACATGAGGATTATTCTAGTTATGGTCTGCTTAATGTAGAACTGAGAGGACTTCCTTTGATTTTGACAACATACTTCTGTTGATGTAGCCTAGTTGTAACTGCTCTTTTTGGAGCTATTTCACATTCTTGTATCATGTTCAACCTAGAAATCCACCAAGACATTCAGATACTTTCCAATTATACTGTTGTCAAGTGTGATTAGTCCTGAGCCTATGTGAACTGTGATTGAACCACATTTTTTATTTAACACCTTGAAAGAGAGGCTCTTGTGTCGAGCAATTTCCTCCTGTCTACTCTTGTGAGCTATGAGATAACAAACTTTCACCTCTAATGATAATTAGATCATTATTTCCTCTTTTTTGCCATAGAAGGTACCTTGCGCCTGCTAGATGATTAGTCCTCATTAATATGGAACCTGCCTTTGTTGAATCCTAAACTCTGAGGGTTGGAAGAGGAAAGACAGGTTGAGTGGCTATTAAAACGTGCCCAACAAAAAACGAGCCTTTTCTAAAGTCAAATTCTGGAAACTGCCCTTGACGTTTGAGCTCATTGTGGAAATTAAAGAAGGAACTGGTAATTAATGGGGACAATTTAAATAAACACGATGCTGTTTGTTTCAGAATATGTTCAATAGAGCTGGGTTTAGTACAGAGCCAATGGAATCCACTTGACACGTCTTTTTAGCTTGAAGTAGAAACATTCATATCCTGTTGGAAACAACTATACAACCAGTTCTGTATCTATCTACTCCACATTTTAGCCTCCTTTTTGCTAGAATTCCATGGGAGACTATATTAGATGTTTTGTTATGTCAACATTTTTGTAGTCAACTAAACTGGGCACTCAGGCTGGTTTGGTTTGTGTTGTGGTTTGATAAATGTGGGAGCATGTCAAACAGTGCATTTCTTCCAACTGTCCACAAATCATCTTCTACATAATCCAATTCAGAGTTCTTACGAGAATCAGTCAGGCTGGTTGATCTGTAGTTACGGGTCTTTCTTTTGCCCTTCTCCAGAATTCTGGCATTAAGTTCCTTCAAGAATCAAAGAAACGGTCATTGAGATGATATTCGCAAAGTTATTCAAGACTATGAAATGTAAATTTAAACTTCTTCAAGGTAGCGAAGCCCTGCTCAAATAGTTATTTACCCAATCTGGGCTGCCATTCTCTCCTATTCTCAATTGCTTTGATTAGAGCAGTGATGACGAACCTTTTCTGGCTCGTGTGCCAAAAGCGGGGGGTGGGCGAAGGGGGGGTCATGCAGAGGTGTGTCACACCCATAATGCAAGGTGGGACCCCAGCGCACATACGCGCAAGACCAGCGCTCTCCACATTTTTTGCATGTTTTTTTGCCCTCCACAGGCTCCAGAGGCTTTATAGGAGCCTGAGGCGGGCAAAAGCAGCCTCCCCCCCTGGAGGCCCTTTGGAGGCTTCAGGAGCTTCCGGTTTGCTCGTAGGGCCAGTTTTAGTCCTCCGGAGCCTTCAGGGACCTTCAGGAGGCTTCCCTGAAGGCTCCAGAGCACAAAAAATGGCCCTATGGACAAACCGGAATTGACTTCTGGTTTGCTCGTAGGGTCATTTTTTTCCCCCAGAGCCTTCAGGGAAGCCTCCGGAAGGCCCCTGAAGGCTCCGGAGGGCTAAAACAGACCCTACAAGCAAACTGGAAGTCTGTTCCCGAACTTCCGGTTTGCCTGTAGGGCTGGTTTTTTGCACTCCGGAGCCTTCAGGGAAGCTCCTGAAGCCTCCGGAGGGCCTCCGGTGGGGCAGGGGAGGTTGTTTCCGCCCTCCCCAGGCTCCTATAAAGCCTCTGGAGCCTGGGGAGGATGAAAAATGGCCTCAAAAATGGCTGAAGTGAGCTGGCCAGTGTGTGACGCTGGTCAGCTGAAAGGGCAACACTTCGCGTGCCCTGATGAATCACTCTGCGTGCCACCTGTGACACGCGTGCCATAGGTTCGCCTCCCAGGATTAGAGCATTTGTCAGTGGTGGTTGATACCCTCTCTGATGAGAAATGGAAGCAAAATAGGAATTTAGGAAGTCTGCAACCTCCCTGTAGTCTGTCACCTTACTGTCTTCTAGCATCAGACACAACCCTTACCTTTTCTTACTTCTACTCCCTTTTGATAGTTGGTTTAACTCCTTATTCTTCTGTTCCCCTTACATCCCTTTTAACTCTGAACTGAGCTGAAAACTTTCTGTGCATCCACAGAGATTTCCTGGGCTATCTCTCTCCTACCTGCTACAATGTCCTACCTGCCAATGACTACTTCAGCTTCAACCACAACAACACACAAGCACACAATAGATACCAACCTATAGTAAAACACTCCAAATTTGATTGCAGAAAATACGACTTCAGTAACAGAGTTGTCAATTGCCTGGAATGCACTACCTGACACTGTGGTTTCTTCCCCAAACCCCCAAAACTTTAACCTTAGACTGTCTACTGTTAACCTCACCCCATTCCTAAGAGATCTTTAAAGAGCGTGCATAAGTGCACCAGTGTGCCTACCATCCCTGTCCTAATATCCCCTTGTATTTGTATTCATTTCATGTATTCATAACCATGTCTATACTTATATCTGTTATTTAATTCATGCTTGATGAAATAAAATAAAAATAAAAATACCTCATGTCATTTTTTTTAATCTTACTTATTTCAGTTGAGTATTATGCATATTTTTTCCTGCTTTTTCCAATCCCTGTAAACTAGGTGATTTTTTTTTTTGAAATTACATCTTGCCACATGCAAGTAAATCTTAGATATGGGTTGTGTGCTATGTTTGATACATAAACAGCTTGGTTCCTGGGATAGATGTCTTTTGCTTGGAACCTGATGAATGGGGAACTGTCAGTGGTGGTTGATACCACTGATTTTAACATTCATCTTTTCAGACTTCTGGGTAAAATAATATTTTGTAGATGGTTAGTTTTAGAATACAGTATGGAGTGGCTTTTCATTCACTATACAGTATGTAGCTTATGCCAGGATCCTATCAGCAGTGTTTCCAAATCATGGAGTTTCTTTCCAAGTGACTGAAATGTTTCCCCTTTGAAGCACTTAAGACCCTTATAGTTTTCTCTGATGACACCATATATGTTTCCACAGCATTTCCAAAGTTTCCAAAGCAACTTAACAAAGCAATCAGGGTCATGGGGGAAGGGAAGGAAGACATAAACTCCAGATGGTACTGATGCGATTGAAAGCCCACCTCTTTGTGTGTGTACTACATATGCAACATGAGTAAAAAAGGGGAGATGTTGATCAAATGGCTCCAGGCACCCTTTTGACTTTGTTTGACTCCCTGTTGATACCCCTGAAAAGTTATCTGTATAAGGTTGCCTCTCATTTTTCTTTCATGTGGTGTTTTGTAAGATTTTAGCCCAAAGATTAACTAATTGAAATAAATGAGGAGCTCATCTTAGTGAAGCAGAACTTTTTTTAAAATATAAAAGCAACTGGAATAATTCCATATTGGAATCAGGAACAGCTGATGCTTGGATAACGTTCAAAAGAATTTGCACACAACTTTATTATCTTGTTGGCATTAAATAGCATTATGCATGCCTCAAACATGTTACACAACTTCTGTGTAAATAATGTTGCTGCTTTAAGGGACTAACTAACTTAAAACAGTTACCCCCTTTCTTCAGGATTTCATGAAATCCAGAAAAAAGTTAGGCTGCTTTAATGAGTAGCAGGCGAGTGTTGCACTTTTAAGATCCAAACCAGTGCTTCCAAATCAGGTTTGAAACATGCACAGCTTGTGCAAAATGTTCTCGTATATTCAAAGTTCAAAGTTTAATGAATTTATATGCCGCCCAATCCCGAAGGACTCCGGGCGGCTTACATAAAACAATTCTAAAACGAATACTAAAAAAATTAAAATAGAGAGGAAACAAGTTAAAAAGACACATCATGCACTCAACCTTAGTGGGGCTGGACCTCATTCATGAGGTCAACAGCCCCAGGCCTGCCGGAACAGCCAGGTCTTAGTAGACTTTCGGAAGGCCGAGAGAGTGGGGAGGGTCTGGATCTCTGGGGGTAGATTGTTCCATAGGGCCGGGGCAGCTACAGAGAAGGCCCTCCCCCGAGGAGCCGCCAGACGACATTGTCTAGTCGACAGCACCCGGAGAAGGCCCATCCTGTGTGATCTTATCGGACGCTGGGAGGTATGTGGCAGAAGACGGTCTCGTAGATATCCGGGTCCTAAGCCATGTAGGGCTTTAAAGGTGATAACCAGCACCTTGAAGCGCGTTCGGAGACCGATGGGGAGCCAGTGCAGCTCGCGGAGGATGGTTGTAACATGGGTGTATCTCGGTACACCCAGTATCGCTCGTGCGGCTGTATTCTGGACCAATTGTAGTCTCCGAACACTCTTCAGAGGCAGCCCCATGTATATTGATGCTTGCAGTTCAAGAACTTTGCAGTACCAAACTTTGTAGTGCATTGTGGACAGCTTATTTGAAACTTCAGTTGAGAGGCTGGGCAAAGAGCATTGAGGCTACCAAAATGACTTAAAAAGTTTCAGAAAAGTCTTTTAAATAGTGGGGCTGATGGCTCTAGAAATCTATCTTGTAGCCCGATTCCTATTTCTTACTGAAAATCAAAGGGCAATGGAGTTGGCCATAGTGCAGGCTTATCAAGGCATATGTGGACATGTGAATTGCTGAAGTTATATTGATCCACGGAGCTAGTGCACTACTAATAAGCATTTCATGAATAAAAATGTCCTTATGAAAATTTTGTAGGATACAGTTTGTGTAATCATTTTGTAACCCTCTAGATGGCACAAGCATTACTTTCATTACCAGTTTACAATAATGTGTTATTAGCTCCAAATTATGTCTTAAGAATATAAAGTTCAATTCATATATACCACTTGGTATATATTAATCATCTATTAATTTTTATTTTTATTGACAAAAAATGTTTTTCAGGTTCTAGATTTGCAGTTTTTTTCTATTTTCATTCATTTAAATTAAGTTGAACCTCAATTTTGGCAGAGATTTGTGTATAAAGTGATGACACTGGAAAGATGATGCACAATTTATAGTTGCGGGTGTGGCATCTTTGCTGAGTATTTCAAAGGATGCATATGAAGAGGGCACGAAACAATAAGGCAGCTGCAAATTTATTTCTTTCATTGCATATTATTGGGAACATACACACCCTGAAGAAAATGCATATCTTTATGTACATGCAGTATCTGAGTCAACACTGAACAGTGGTAATAGTTACCTAGTTACCTGCAACTATAAACTAAAATGAATTTTTTGATACTTTATTTACCTAAACTGTATAGAAAAGCCTGCAATAAGTATTAGATCAATTAAGACTTATTAAAATCTGTACCTGGCCAGATGTAGTAAATATTTTCAACTTCTGGGTTTATCACATAGGACTTCTGTTTTCTCTTCAAGATCCAGGCAAAATGTCAGAATTGTTTATTTGGCAATTCTCAAAAAAATTTTGGAAAAAAAAGTACTTCTCCCAGGGTCTGTTATCTGCTTTACAAAACCTATGAATGACTGTATCAATCAAAAAATGTTGGCTATATAAAAGAAAGACATCAGCTCAGTGAGAACAAATAACTCAAGATGTATTCCTTAGACTGCAGAAGAAAAGCAGTGAATAGGTAAAAAAGAAAAGCAACTGAACATAAACATTTACTTCTGGCATCTTCATAGATATATCTACAGCAGTGGTGGGATTCAAATGATTTAACAATCGTTTCTCTGCCCTAATGACTGGCTGGGTAGGCATGGCCTGGTGGTCATGTGACTGGGTGGGTGTGGCTAACTCATTGTCACTCATCACACCCAGCCCCGTCTCCCGGCCACTCACCTCAAAGGCCTCAACAATGTACAATTTCCTTCTCTATTTATTTACTATTACTGAATATCCAAAAGGGGTCACAAGATGGCCCAAAAAAACGGTGAGGCCAGGGCCATCCAGTGGTAGGATTAGCCAGTTCACTGAACTGGGCAGAATTTTAACAACCAGTTTGCCGAAACTGGTCCGAACCGGCTGAATTCCACCTTTACAGCAATGTTTCTCAACCTTGGTTGAGATCTTTAAGATGTATTGACTTCAAGTCCCAAAATTCCCCAGCAGGAATTGAAGTTAACATATCTTAACGACACCAAGGTTGAGAGACACTGAATTACAGAGTTTTATTGCCAGCAATATGGACATAGCCTGCAATTAGTATTATGGACATAACCTGCCATTGTTTCCTACCACAATTAAAAAAACCATATTTCTCATTCTTACCTATAGTCCTTACTGTCACTGTAGTTTCCCATCCAAGAATTAGCCAGGTCTACTCATTCAGCTTGCCTAGGTTGTTATGTAAGCTCCCCATTGGGAGAGCGAGTGCGTTCAGAGAAGCGTTGTGAGAATGGTGTTGGAGAACACACAAACCAGCATACAGAGACACTGCAGTTTAAATAGGCTTTTATTTTCATGGAAATAGAGGTATCAGAGTCCATCAAACAGTCCAAGTCATACATGGTTAAGACAGTCAGTCATCAACATCTTTCAGTTAAGGGATAATCCAAATGGTCCATTATCATACATACAATCCGGTACACAAAGTTTGCTGGTATGACTAAATGCCAAAGGTGCATGGAATGCTGTTGCCTTCCCACCAAAGGTGGTTCCTATTTTTCTACTTGCATTTTTACATGCTTTCAAACTGCTAGATTGGCAGAAGCTGGGACATGTAATGGGAGCTCACTCCATTATGTGGTGTTAGGGATTAGAACTGCTGAACTGCCAATTTTTCTGATCAACAAGGTCAGTGTCTTAGCCACTGAGCCACCGAGTCCCATTTTTTAGCTAAAAACTCATTGCTAATTCCCATTCAGTTAATAGCTTATTAAACTTGTTAAATTCTGTTCATATGCACTGCTATAAAACCAGGTGCACCCCATCTGTTTTCTGCTATCAAAGAAGCACTTTAGATTTATCTCTCTTAAAACTTACTTCTTGATTTTGGCCACTACTTGACCTTTGCTTAATGCTCTCTAAAAGAAAAAGCTGAATGCTATCGAGTATTTTTTTTTGTCCTCAAAAGTTCACTTTCATATATTTGGGTACAAACAAAACAACTCACAATTAAAAAGCTAAACATTCAACTTGTGCCTGAAATATCCAAAACAAACAGATGTTTGGAGGAGTTACAGATCTGCTGTTTCACAAATGACTTGCACCATATTTATCCAGAGTGAACAATTTATTCTATAATCCTTTTTCATTTTGTAGCAGGGTGAATGCAATTCATGTACCTGAATAAACTTTGGAAGTAACCGGCCTTTAAAAAAAAGAGAAAAGAAAAATGAGATGGGGGAGGTAGATAGATAGATAGATAGAGAGAGAGAGAGGGAGAGAGAGAGAGAGAGTTGGGTAATCCTAGAAAGGATTGGTTAATGAGGAAAATGTCATGCAGATGTTGGTATTTGTTTGAGTATGTTTGGATGACTTCACATCACTGAGTCAATTGCTACTTTGTTAAGTAAAAGATTTCAGAGGGAATTTTAGATTGGAACAATGATTGGCTACTCTAGTCTTAAATAAAGCTATGATAAACCAAGTGTTTGGAACAAAAATCCAGTAGAACTAAGCATGAATAAAAGATACCAGATATTCTTATTTAAACAATTGTGGCTCATGGGCTTTATTGGAACATAGTAACTCCTCAAAGCCATCTCAAGGACTAAGTGAGGAAAGCTACCATTCTTGTAAAACCTTGATTGAGTCACACTGAGAACCACAAGGTTAATTCTGAGATTTTGGCACGCAAATGCCTTCAGTACTAGCTTCTAGAGCTAGTTTCATAGTTATGGTAGTGATAGGAATGTGTAGAGAAAACACGTGTTCCTTCTAATATTTTTTTTTTTGCTGATTTATGGGAATCAACCATATTTTATGTACAGTATCACGAAGGATATAGTACAGTTCCAGAATCTCTCAATCAGATTTCACAGATGAAGGAGGTGTTTTATGAATAGAGTAACCAGGGTCTCCTATATGCTTTAATCTAAAGCATGGGTGTCAAACTCGCTGTGTCACATTGCCATCAGGTGAATTTTGCAATGTTTTCCCCCTTCACAGAGCTGGGTTGGGCGTGACCTCCATATGATGCATCTGGCCTGTGGGTTGCCAGTTTGACATCCCTGATCTAAAGGAATATTTTATATAAAATCTTGTTATTGGCATCCTCACTTCCTGGAGAGAAAGTGAAAAAAGTAAGAGGCCCTTGCACAATTAAAATTTGCCTTCTACGAAAGAGCATTAAATTTGAATCAAACAGTCCATAATTACCAGAACTAATTTTTTAAAAATATATTGACCTGTTTTTGTATCATTTAAACCTGGAAATTATCTAAAAACAAGCTCTTAGGCTTTGTTAAATCTAACCTTCGCTTTCCCATCAAAGTCTCACCTTCATTTAAAGTCTGATTAAAAAAAAAACCTCTGGATACCTTGAGCTGATCTAAAATAATATATGTATGAATGGCATTTCTCCCTCACTGCCAAAAAGTAGAACAGAAAAATTGTCACAGCATAGAGCCACAATGATCCTGGATTATTGGCTATAAATTTCATTAAGTTAAAAGCAAACATACAGAAGGTCAGTAAAAGGAAAAGCTGCTCATCGCTACCCACAAGGAATGTAAATGTGTTATTCCCACAAAGGCAGAACAAGAGTAAGCCCTTCAGAGTAACTTCTTTGCAAATCTTCCTTTATACTTTTTAAGCACAGCGTAGTGAAGGAAATTCAGATTATCTATAACACAGGTATAAAACCTGTGGCTTGGTTTAATTGTTCCAGAATCTCTCAATCATATTTCACACATAAAGTTCATAAATTTTCAAGTGAGATAATTTGGTTTCTTCCTTTAGTAACATTTCCAGGTTATTTATTTGCAACACAATTAAGTTTCTTTAACCTCTTCTGCTTAGTTTTCTTTAATACTCAGAAGTAGTCAGTTGTCATTTTTGTACCTCAGAAATTCATTTGTCAAAATGCCTATTTTGTTTAAAAAAAAACCCAAAAACTGAGATAGCACTTAACAATTCATGTGTGTTCGGCATCATTATTACATGTAATTCTTAGGGAAATTATCCTAATAAAACCCTGTGATAGAAAATCAGAAACAGAAGAATGGGATAATTCCAGAATGGTTGACCGCATCTCTATTGATAGTTGGGTAGATCAAATACAGCACACTGTAAGAATAAATTGAATAAAGTGGAAATGGGATAGCCATAGAGTTGTGGTAAATCAAGAAATGTAGGGTCAAGAATGAATGGATGCTCGATTGAAACAGATAATAAAATGAGATACCAGTATAAAAAAGGGTTATTAAGGTGGTTTGGTTATGCAAGAAGAATGAATGAGAACTTGTAGCAAGAACTAATGGGTTGTAAGAAAGAGGAAGACTCAAAAAGTCAATGCTGGATGGAGTTGATGAGATCTTCAGAAAGAGAGATGAAAAGTTTAAATAACAAAAAAAGCAATATATGATGGATGATAGATGATAATAGATGATGTATGATACCTAAATAGATAGCTAAATACATAGCTAATTAGATAGATAGATAGATAGATAGATAGATAGATAGATAGATAGATAGATAGATAGATAGATAGTTGTTAGTTGAGAAGTCATGTCCGACCCATCACAACCCCACGGACAACAATCCTCCAGGCCTTCCTGTTCTCTACCATCCTCTGGAGTCCATTTAAGCTCATGCCTACTGCTTCAGTTTCTCCATCCAGCTACCTCATTCTCTGTCGTTTCATTCTTCTTTTGCCCTCAATATTTCCCAGCATTAGGCTCTTCTCCAGTGAGTCCTTCCTTCTCATTAGGTGGACAAAGTATTTGAGTTTCATCTTCAGGATCTGGCCTTCTAAAGAGCACTCAGAGTTGATCTCCTCTAGGACTGGCCGGTTTGATCGTCTTGCAGTCCAAGGGACTCGCAGGAGTCTTCTCCAGCACCATAGTTCAAAGGCCTCCATTCTTTGGCGCTCAGTCTTTCTTATGGTCCAAATTTCACAGCCATAAATTGCAACTGGGAAAACCATAGCTTTGACTATACAGACTTTTGTTGGCAGGGCTATGTCTCTGCTTTTTAGTATTCTGTCTAGATTTGCCATAGCTTTCCTCCCTTGGAGCAAGCGTCTTTTGATTTCTTGGCTGCAGTCCCGACTTGTGGTGATCTTGGAGCCTAGGAAAATAAAATCTGTCACTACCTCCATTTCATGGAGAGAGAGTGAGAGAGAGAGTGAGTGAGAGAGAGAGGGGGGGGGAGGAGGAGGAGGAGGAGGAGGAGGAGGAGGAGGAGGAGGATGAGGAGGAGGAGGAGGAGAAGAAGAAGAAGAAGAAGAAGAAGAAGAAGAAGAAGAAGAAGAAGAAGAAGAAGAAGAAGAAGAAGAAGAAGAAGAGAAATAGATTATCTACAGGAACAGAAAACGGCTGTAAGCATAAACTATTTTTGTTTTTCTTCTTTCCTCTCCTTTGCTTTTATTTTAATTTTATTTTTTATTTTAGCATTTTTCCTTTCTTTTCAGTGCTCTGCATAACGGTTTACTAAGAAAGCAAATTTGAATATAATGGGTCTTTATCATGCTTAGTCTATGGTTGAATTTTTTTTTCATTAATGTGTAAATCTGTCAGAAAAAAACCTGTATAATTGGTACCTTTGAAATGTGCATTTTGATAGAGGACATGTTTTTAAACTTACATGTAATATCAGTGCTGTTCATCAACCTTTACAAACCAGTGCAAAAATAAGACAGAACAGACTCATGGGGAAACAGATGTGAAAATGTCATGAAACAGAAATAAATTAGAAATCCCCCCTCTTTCCTTTCAAAATATTCCTTAAATAGTAGCTTCAAAGTATCAAACTGCAGGCTATGCAAACAGTTGCACAACAAAAAAACAAAACAACACCCCCACCCCTTTCCCATAACTGCTTTTCTTACACATGTTGCTTTTTTGTGCAACCTCACAGCCTTGGAGGTACTTTCAGGTCACCAGCAAATTTTCTCTTTTCACTAGATCACTGAAAGTTCATATTTATTTTCAAAATTCTTTCCTGGACATCAAGTCCAAATTGGCATAAAACATACTGTATGAACAGAACTTTAGTTCAACTACTAGAGAGCTCTTCTAATCACAGAGGAGCAAAGTGTGTATATATGTAATATTGTGTGTGAATATATGTGTACATACATAACACACACATACGCACACAGAGGAAAATTTGCATTGATTTTTTTATTTCAGTCTTATTTTTTCCAAAGCGTTGTACTTAGCAGCTGTTGTCCATCTCACCTCAAACAGCCTCTAAAAGAGGTCAGTTGTAAGTTCAGATTGTTTAAATATGGACTATTTTAGTAACAGTGTTTAACATTTTTCCCTAGATTCCTAGATCTTTAACATTAGAACTACTGGAGAAGGAGCAAAACATTTCTTGTTGTTACCACATGTCTTCCATGCCTTTTAAATCATGTTCAACAATGCTTTTCCCAAACTGAGGCCTTCTGGATAGTTTAGTTTTCACTCCTTTGCTGGAATCCTGGCAGCTAAACCAGGTATGTCAAACTCGATTTCATTGAGGGCCGCATCAAGTTTGTGTTTGACTCTGGGGGCATGGGGTTGTGTGGGACCAGTTTAACATCATTCTTGTTGGGGGCACATGTGGTGGCCCGAGTGGTCTGCCAGCGAAAACAGGCTCCCAAGCTCCGTTTTCAGCTGCCACAGCCTACTGCAACCCTCTGCCAATGAAAATGGGCTCTCCCATGCAGAGGGCTGCAGAAAGCCATGGCAGCCGAAAATGGAGCTTGGGAGCCCATTTTAGCAGGCAGGAGCACCGGGGGCTGGTCCTTCGCTGTTCCCAGAGCAGCCCCACAGGCCAGATCTAAGTACCCCGTGGGCCACATCTGGAGTTTGACACCCCTGGTCTAAACAACTGAGAAACACCTGGTTGGGGAAGAAGATTGGTGTAATAAAAAGCAAATTAATCCTAGCATCTAAATCAGAAAAAAGCCACCAATTTAACAGCCAGGGCATATAATTTCAGTGACATATGAAACATGAAAAGAATGGATTCAAGCAAACTGATTCTTCTGCTTTCTTACTTTTCCTTTCTTCTCTATATGAATTATCTCTGCTGCTTTCTGCAATGCTCTGAACAAATATTTAATACTGATTGAAGTACAATCAAATTATTAAATGATATAATAAACCTGTTATGAAAGTGGAGAAACTGTAAAATAATTCTTTAAATCCAATCTAGATTTTGGATTACAAAATGTGCAATCCTCATGAAAGAGACTGGGATCCTTGCCAGCACTTGAACCAACCCTATTTTTTTGGGGGGGGTGGGGGGGAACGGTTAGGGGAGCCAAAATTGCTGTGATTATTAGTTCAAATGACATTAATCAAGGTTACATCATATAAAAAAGAGCTTTTCTCACAACTGTTGACTCAGCTATTTATATCCTGATAATAAACATTTGCCCTGAAAATCCCATGTCCCATTTACCTGAATTATATATAAATCCTCCCATCTGTTATCTTTGCATCACAGCTAAAACAATCTGCTCTTAGTTTTAGATGTAATGATTGTATTAACCGTATACATTTAAGTAGCGTTTCATGTTGAGTTTGGATGTTTTCATGTTTGAGAAATTTCTTTTAATTCTATTACAATAATGGAAATTACAAGTGACTGTCGAATGAACACAGTGTAATTTTCTAAAAGTTTTGTCTCCTAAATAAAAATAAATTAAAAAAACCCTAAATAAATTAAAGCTTTGAACAGACAACTTGTGGAAACATAAAGTCCTTTCCTATATTCTAGAGCAGTGTTTCTCAAACTGAAACGCTGGCTCGCCAGTTCTGTGAACTAAAGCCCACACATCTTAAAGTTGCCAAGTTGGAGAGTACTCTTCTACAGCCTCTTCCGACTGTATCATTCTAATCTTTCTAATTCTTGATGATTAGAGATGTAGTTTTTCAATGGTATTCATCTGTAATGGAATGTGCGAATGACCTTGGGCTACAAGGGGAAGAGATGTTGGCTAGGAAGCAATCAGACAAGAGAGGGGGTGGTCTACAAGTGCTTAGAGTGGGAGATGGATCTTGGAGTCTTAGTGGATAACCAATTAAACTTGAGTTAGTAGTGTGCGGTGGCAGCCAAAAAAGCCAATGCGATTCCTAAATTGCATTAACAGAGGGATTAAATCAAGATCAAAGGAGGTACTAATGTCACTCTATAAAGCCTTAGTAAGACCACACCTAGAGTACTGCATCCAGTTTTGGTCACCACTCTATATAAAAAAGATGTTAATACTCTAGAAAGAGTGCAGAGAAGAGCAACCAAGATGATTCGGGGACTGGAGGGTAAAACATATGATGAATGGTTGCAGGAACTGGGCATGGCTAGTCTAGTGAAGAGAAGGACCAGGGGAGACATGACAGCAGTGTTCCAATATTTGAGGGGCTGCCACAGAGAGGAGGGGGTCAATCTATTTTCCAAAGTACCTAAAGGCCAGACAAGGAATAATGGATGGAAACTGAACAAGGAGAGATTCAACCTGGAAATAAGGAGAAATTTTCTGACAGTGAGAACACTCAACCAGTGGAACAGTTTGCCTTCAGAGTTGTGGAAGCTTCATCACTGGAAGCTTTCAAGAAGAGACTAGATTGACATATGTAAAAAATGATGTAGGGTCTGCTTGAGTATGGGGTTGGATTAGAGTGTCAAACTCACCGCCCATGGGTGCTGGCCCTTCCACCCGCCCGATTTAGCGAAGGAGGAGAAAAAAGTCCTGATACATCACATGATGCCACCATGACAACGTGAGTTTTACACTCCTGGAATAGATGGACTAGGTAGTCTATAAGATCCCTTTCAACTCTGTTAATCTAATGAGCTTAATAGACAGAAGAACCTTAAGAGGGTTATCTTAATTGTTTTAGTGGTCAAAAGTGGTGCCAGACTTGCAAGATTCTGTTAATGTGGTCTTCCAGTTAGAGTTATCTCATTTAATTTTATTTCCTATTTCATTTACCTGATATCATCATGGCTTTTTGCAATGTATCTTATCTTGTATGCCTTGTTTCCTTAAACAAAAAGCAGTATAATATAGGAATAAACATATCCTATTAGATGAGTGTTTTTCACTCTTCATGGAAATAAAAACTGTAAGCATGATCAAGGTTTGAAACAAACTTGCAGCTGTCAGATATAATTGAAGAGCTTACAGGGAAACAGGCTCATTTGAAAGGTTTGTTTTAGGCTATTTGTCTCACA
Organism: Thamnophis elegans; assembly: GCF_009769535.1. Taxonomy (NCBI): domain Eukaryota; kingdom Metazoa; phylum Chordata; class Lepidosauria; order Squamata; family Natricidae; genus Thamnophis; species Thamnophis elegans. Next base: position 121,544,999 of record NC_045543.1, on the reverse strand, counting down.
AGGAATCTAGATGGAAAAGCACAAAGTCTTTGCTTCTTTCTGGACCACTAATTATAGGCAGCTGTGCCAACATTGCATTGAAGTCAAGATGTCCAATAAAGTCCAATCAGTATATATTATTTATACTGAAATCTTGTACATGAAGCTAGTTTTATCAGTTCCTAAATTGCATAGGAACACAATATAATAAGAAACTTGAAAATACTATGGTGGAAATAAAAGAGCAATAATGTATTTGGTTTCCACATTCACAGGCATTGACTTCTTATTCAGTGAGATATGGGAAAGAATAAGATGGATTGGCTGGTTTAACTGGATTTTATGGTCGGCTTTAGAAAAGAAAGAGGAAAGTGAGCCAAAGGTTGATGAGAAACAGATATGAAAAACTGTAAGAAAATTATTTAACAATTTTTAACACCTTATATCAGTGTTTCTCAACCTTGACAACTTTAATATATGTGGACTTCATTTCCCAAAATCCCATGGTATTGAAATTGCTAAGTTTGAGAAACACTGCTTTATATCATTGACATCTAGAACTGGAATTCCTATTCTTTATTCCAAATTTGTTAATTAGCTATACATTGATTGACTGATGATGTGCTATCAAGTCATTCTTGATACCTGGCAGCTACAGTGACAGATCTTCTTCAGGATGATGTTATCTAATTATTGATAAAATTTAACAGTTTTTAAGCCTCTAAATAAACTTTATCTAATATCCTAAAAACCCTAGGAGTTTCCAAGACTTCCAACATATCAGAACCAAACTGAGAACAAAATATTTTAGTGAAATATATTCTCAAGAAACAATTTTAGCCAATTTATTTTATTTTTATAACCTCTCAAAGCATGCCAAAGCACAATTAGCTGATCAAGGTATTAAATGGGCTGTTAATGCCATTTTCAATTTACTTTTTCAAAATCCTTTTACTAACAATTGATGAATTTATTCCAAAGAGTCAATTTTTCACACAAATAAGAATCAAAGTGCAGTTTCTTTGTCTAAAATCAACCAAATGGCTGTCCATTTTGTGAGAAGCAGGACAACACTCCTCACAACAATAACTTCAAGATGGAATTTTAATCAGTCCAAGAGAATGAAAAAAAATAACAGAACATCCCATCCCAATTGATATTTTTTCATAAGCACAGAGTGTCTATAATACAGAATTCAGTGCATACAAATAGTATTTTCAAGAATTTAAGTGCAAGGACAGACTTTCTGTTGCCTAAAGCCTTGATTTGTAATAGGACAATCATTTTTACCTTCTCCTTTAAGTTCAAGGGCCAAGCAACAGCAATGTTTGTTCTTATTTTTTAATCTTTAATCATGTTTGGCAGTAGCTGGCAGAACTCCCAGTGAGAATATATCCTCATTGGTTGCTGCATATGTATAGCTTAGAGTTGGCATATCTTGACAGTATGGAATCAACTCTTTACTAATGGATTGAGAGAAGAAAGATAAAGCATTTTAGCACTTAATTGGCAAGTGGGAAATGTATTTCTATGCATTATGATGCCACTGATAATTATTTTAAACCAGCTTGGGTAAGTGCAGTGCCACATTGGGATAGTGAGGTGCAGCCAAATAAATGTGGTGATGGAGAGAATCTGTTTCCTCTTTAAGCTTGAAATATCAGCTTTCATATTTGTGGTGGTGGTAAGGAGATCAGAGATCCTTCCTGACAGTGTAGTAAGAGTGGGATATAACACTTTCCTTATACCAGATGTCCAAGATGCTATTTAACTGTATGAATGACCATTTATAGACATAGACAATGTTGGGAAAAGAGTAGAGAGGGGAAGGACTAATTTCTCAGAACAATATTTCTTGTATCTTCCTGTCGTCTTTCACTTGCTTTTTACCTAGGTAGTAATAAAATTTTATCCCTTGCACAAATTTTCAGTTTCACCCATTTGCCTTGCCAAGATAACTCCTAGATCTACAATGATTGTTATTTCCGTATTGGTTATTAGATAAATAGAATAGAATTCTTTATTGGCCAAGTGTGATTGGACACACAAAGAATTCATTGTTGGTGTATATGCTCTCGGTGTACATAAAAAGAAAAAAAATACATTCATCAAGATACAACACTTGATAGTGATAGTCATAGGTTCCTAATAAGCAATCAAATCATACTAGGAAACAAATAAAACAATATAAATCGTAAGGATACAACCAACATAGTTATAGTGTTAAGTGGGAGGAGATAAGTAATAGGAAGGATGAGAAGAAGAATAGTAATACAGTCTTAGTAAATAGTTTGACAGTGTTGTAGGAATTAGTTGTTTAGCAAAGTGAGACATTTGGAAAAAAACTGTCCTTGTGTCTAGTTGTTCTGGTGTGCAGTGCCCTATAGCATCGTTTTGAGGGTAGAAGTTGAAACAATTTATGTCCAGGATGTGAGGGGGTCTGTAGATATTTTCATAGCCCTCTTTTTGATTCGTGCAGTATACAGGTCCTCCATGGAAGGTAGGTTGGTAGCAATTGTTTTTTCTCCAGTTTTAATTATCTGTTGAAGTCTATGTTTGGTTGCAATACTAATGTTAAAATAAATAGTAATGGGGAGAGGGGACAACCTTGCCTTGTTTCTTTTTGTATACTAAAACTTTCTGTCATATCTCCATTAACCAATACTTTTGCATTCTGTTGAGTGTAAATTGCTTTTATCGTATTTATAAATTTCCCACCCTTGTGCATTCTTAAAACATGTCATATATAAAGCCCCAATGCCTGTTTTCCTGAAGAAGAGGAAAAAGGCTGTGATGTATCATACGGATTTAACTTTTCCACATGCTCATTTTTCATTTATGTGATGATCTCATGATGTACATGATGTTATTGAACTAAATGCCCATGCACTCTATTTATTTATCAGATTTGTTACTCAGTAGAACTATCAAATCACTTTGTCTGTTACTGAGCTTATGGTTGGGCCCCATATAATCTGTTATAGAACAGAGTCATGGTTTTACATGTTTGTTTGTCCAATCCTCCATTATTACCTACCGTGTTTCTCGTAAAATAAGACCCAGTCTAATATTTTTTTTACCACCAAAAAAAAAAGGTACCAGGTCTTATTTGGGGAGGGGGGGATGTTGTCCACTGACTCACCTCACTTCCGTGCATTGCCCCCCTGGCCTCCTTTTTGCTGTCAGAGGTCACCAGGAACTTCTTCAGCTTCAGATAATTATAGTGTTAGAAGAAACGTCCTTCTGGGTTCAGTTCCAAGTGGGGAAAAAGACACTGGAAACATGGATGCTGCTTGGAAAGATGGTTTAATGGTGAACAGGATCACATGGTTTGAGCTCCTGAACAGAAAAGGGGATCACATGCTTCAAGATGTTGGGTGAAGAAGAAAAAGAGGCAGAGATGCTGAAAGTTCCTGGCTTTATGCTCTCTCTGGCCTTTGATCTTGAACTTGTATTCTGATTGGTTGTCAGACTCCCTTTGGGCCATGCAGGGACAACTCTGTAGGCTGCGCTTTGAGTCCAGGTTTGGTTGCCTTGCTGGCTGATGTAATTTGATCTTGATCTTGTATTCTGATTGGTTGTCAGACTGCCATGGAGCCATGCAGGGACAACTCTGCAGGCTGTGTTTTGAGTCCACGTTTGGTTGAGTGTTGCTTCTTCCCAAGTGCCCTGTGGTGAGATGGGTAAAGAGCTAATACTATCATGCCTTAATCCCATCACCTTGGAGCTGAAGGGGGATCTTTGTTATGTAGAATAGACTGGCTCGGGCTTTTTAATGGCCCATTGACAAAGGTGGGGGCTATTAAGAGTGATTCTGTTTCCTGCCTAAAACATGTTTCTCCATTTCTTATCCAGGGAAATATAATATTCTGCCTTTTCAATATTTCCCAGAATATTTCATTTTTCTAGGAGATGGGTGGGTTTTAACTTCACACAGTAGCAGTGGTTTCAAATTTTTTAAGAACCTCTTCTGTAGGTGTGGCCTGTTTTGTGGGAGTTGCTTGGTGGTCATGTGACCAGGTAGGAGTGACCTGGCAGTCATGTGACCAGGTGGGAGTTGCTTGGCAGTCATGTGACTGGGTGGGAGTGGCTTGGCAGTCATGTGACTGGGTGGGCATGGCCAACTTGCAAAATGTGGTGAAACTCACTTAACAACGCTCTTGCTTAGCAACCAAAATGTTGGCTCAGAAACTCTGGCATTTGAAGGATGCAAGTCTTAAAGCTGCCAAGTTACAAGACTCTTGCACCCCTAACCCTTTAGAAAAAAACCCCAGGGGTGTTCAAACTTGACAGCTTTAAGACTTGTGGACTTCAACTCCCAGAATTCCTCCTCCATTCATGTTGGTTCAGGAACTCTGGCATTGAAGTGTGCAAGTCTTAAAGCTGTCAAGTTACACTGAGACTTATGTACTGGAGACAAATTCCTTGTATGTCCAATCACACTTGGCCAATACATTTCTATTCTATTCTATTCTATTCTGTTCTGTTCTGTTCTGTTCTGTTCTGTTCTGCTCTGCTCTGCTCTGCTCTGCTCTGCTCTGCTCTGCTCTACTCTACTCTACTCTATTCTCTCTAGGAAAGTACAGAATCGGAGGACTCAATTACATTAGCCATGTGTAACATGTTGGCCAACTTCTTGGGAGTTAAAAAAAGAAATGACCAATGACTACATGTGCTAAAGAGATGTGGCCAAAGAGAGAGGCAAAAAAAAACCAACCCCCCGACAGATGGCCAAAAAGAAAAAAAAAAGACCTAACAGAGAAAAATGATACTCTCTGGTGTCCTGCGCTTTGGCTGTGCCAGAAGAGGAACAGTCAGAGTTGGGGTTCCTTTAAGGAGAATTGTTGCTTTTATGGAATTTGACAGGCAAATTGTCTGCTAGAATACTTAAAGCTTTCTATGTTTATGTATAGATAGGTTTGTCTTTTGGCTGATAAGACAGTCTAGATCAGTAACTTTAAGATGCAAGGACTACAATTCCCAGAATTCCATGCAATGAGATGAACAGAAGAATTGAAGTTCACACATCTTAATTTTTACTGAGGTTGAGAAACACTGATCGACACGAAAATGCTCTGCAATGCCTTGAATATTTTCTTTGCATATGAAAGGGAGTTCTAGGTTTTCTGCCTTAATCTTGAGAATTTCATTCATATTTCTCTGGCTGATATTTCTGAGCTACTTCTGTTGTTGGAAGATGCTACCCCCACATTTGGCCATGGGTTTGACTCTTGCCTCTGGTACAACAGTGAAATATTCAACAAGACTGTTTTCATCAATCCCTAACAGGAAATAGCTATGGTTTTGTGTGTTTGCACCAGAGGTGGGTTCCTACCAGTTCACACCTATTTGGTAGAACCGGTTCCTCAAATCTACCAACCCGGTTAGAAGAGGTTCCACCAGTGGACCCGGAAAGCAGGCCACACCTACAGAAGAGGTTCCAAAATTTTTTGAAACCCACCACTAGTCCTTGGGTATGATTATTCTACACTATCATGCTCATATTTATAAAACTCAGTGCCTCTGTGAAAGGTAAGGATGACTACTGCGTTTGTGGTGCAATCAGAACATTGCGTGTGTTGAAGTTGTTTTAACGCAAACCAAAGATGCCTTTAAAAAAAAAGTTTACATCATATTTTTATGCATGCCAGTGTTGTGTCTGAGGTAATTTAAGGTGGTTCTGACAAATGTCGTCAGCATCTTCATATCCGGTCACATGGGTGGCAAGCCACTCCCATCCAGTCACATGGGTGGCAAGCCACTCCCACAAAGGAGGCCACACCCACAGAGAATTTTTGAAACCCACCACTGGTTTGCACCCACAGTAAACGATACATGCTAAACTCCATTTGCTTCCAGACATAGGACTCTATTTTTACATATTCAGCGGTGGGGAGGATGCAGTTAACATTCTGAAACTTTGGCTTCTTGCAAAAAGGACACCATGAAGAAGCTCTTCAGCAGAAAAACTCAGATTGACAGATAGACAAGATGTGCAATTTGACTATCGTAAAACTGTGCTGAAATCTAGGTTACAATTTTCACATAAAAAAGGCTTCTATGAAAGATATTTCAGTTACCTTGTTTTCAGGGCTTGAGAATTTATTTCAAATATGAATAAGCAGGGAGACAAGGTCTTGAGGCTTGTGTTAGCAAATAGATTGTTGAATACTTAAAGCTTCTTTCTTGCATGCAGTAAAATAACTTATTTATCTATATCTGTGATGGTGAACCTATGGCACATGTGTCAGAGGTGGCATGCAGAATCCTCTCTGTGGGCACGTGCACTGGGCAGTTGGTCTTTGAGTTTCCAGTGAAAAGGTTCACCATCACTTGGAGTTGATCTATATCAACTCCAAAATGTTTTAGCTTTTGATTAGTCCCTGCATGTAGCAATGACTTCTTGGAGCATATAAATTTATTGATATGCTCTGGCAGAATGCTGATATTATGTATTGCATTTCTTTACATTCTCTTGGCCTTATTAAGCAGCAACCTAGAAAATATTGGGCAAACTAGGATTAATTAGTAAGTAAATAAATTTATTACAGGTAGGAAGATAACAGAAAGATTCTCACATTGTAGCAATACAGATAGCAATACCTTTTTAAAAAAATGTATGTATACATTTCTGAAGAATTTGTTTAACTGTACCTTAGATGTTCAGAAAATACTATGGTATATATCGTAAGAATGTAATACTTGTGTATGCATGTGGACAGAAGATGCAGCCTTTGAAATCCTATATTGTAATAAGTGCACAGTTTGAAGTCCTTCAATTTTTTGCTCAATTATACCTAAAGCATCATCATCATCCATATCCAATTTTCAAAGTCGGTGCAAGATACTGTTTAAAAACATCTGGAAGGCTGGATATGTAAATTAATGTAAAAGTATTGATACAAATTGATATACCTTCCTCAAATGTGTACTCTGTTTTGATATTTACCATATTTTTTGGAGTATAAGATGCACCAGAGTACGCACCAAGGTTTTGAAGAGGCAAATACAAAAAAAAGTTTTTGCAGTCTGCAGACCTCCCCAAAATGGTCCGTTTTTCACAAAAACGCCCCCCCCCTTTAAAAAAGGGCATGAATAGCCTTTAGGAGGCTTGTAGAGTGCTTCTGGGGGCTGGAGGCCCCGTTTTTCACTCATTTCTGCCCTCTCCAGCTCCCAGGAGCACTCTGCAAGACTCCTAAAGGCTATGCATCGCCATTTTGGTGAAGGGGGCGGCGTTTTGGGAGGCAAAATATACTGTATTCAGTGTATAAGATGCACCCAGATTTGCAGCCTCTTTTTTGAGGGAAAAAGTCCCTCTTATACTCCAAAAAATATGGTATATCTTCATACAGCCTGTATGTTTAAGCTGTGCAATGTATAATGCCTGGAATTCTACTTCTGCCTTAGCCAGACTTCCTGAATACATTACCAAGTGAAACGTGCAGAAGATCCATGACTATAAATCAAATACACAGTATCTACAAAGATGAAACTTGCTCATACCTCAAAGCCTATATCCTTAAAAACAACCTTTTGCCAACATTAGAGACCAACTGTTGTGATAGTCTGATAGATGCAAACTGAGAAGCATTTGAGCTTCTGCCTTCTTTTGATAACCAGACATCTCCAGGGATTAGCTACCTTCCTGTGGATAAGCTTGGAAGGATAGCAGGAGGCCCAAAGCAGAATGGAAAGAAAAAGAAGAAAGAAACATGATGCAATGTATTATTCCTCTTTGTTCTGAGCTCAGCCCAGTAGGATTTGACAAGAGGAGTTTTAGCAGAGAAGTATCCTGCAAAATAAAATTTAAGCAGCTTTCCACAAACCATTTCCTGCATTGATCAAATTTGGAGTCTCTGTAAAACAGCATGAAAATTAAAACAAGAAAAGGAAACTGTTACGAGAGTCACTTCCTTCTGGCAAATTAAACTCTTCTTCCTGTCATTTTTCAAAAGAGCGAAACTATAAACGTTTCCATCCAGGAGGCTCAAACTGGGTGCAATACAGCATTTCTCTTAGCAGTAATGAGTTCTGAGATACGCAAATCATGGAAGAAAGAATTCCATATACGAAACTAGAGTGGAATGGCAACCTTACCCTAAACAGCCTTTTCAAAAAGGCAACTTTCCATTATAGGTGTCCTCGACTTATGACTGTAATTGAATCTGGTAATTATGGTCATAAGGATTGCAGGTCCTCATATGATCAAATCAATTTTATGACCTTTTTTGCAGTAGTTATTAAGCAAACACCATGGTTGTTAGCAGGCAATACTTAAGTGTTATAAAAGATTTGGGGGAATGATCATTTTTAAGGCAGAAATCAAGAGAAGTTTCCCACTTGAGAGAAAGACTATAAATCTAGCCATAAATCTAGATGATATAATATTATGCAGAAATATCATACTAATGACCAAAATACATGTACTAGTAAGACAAAGGAGATGGTGCTAGATTTCCGGAAGCACAGAGAGGAACCTGCCCCACTGTATATCATCATTAAGTGAGTCCATTCATTTGAATCGGTGTTTATTTTCCTAGAAAAATGCTGGAAACCACAAAAAGAAATCATGAATTGTGATCAGATGATTGTGAAATGTCACAACAGGTAAAAATCCTGACCCACCTGACATATGGTCATGTGTCAATAAGGTTGTATGGCCAGGGGTGACTTACAGACTATGAAGCACCTGTTTTGTGGCTGTCTAAACTTCGAAAGGTTATAAAACAACTGGTAATTAAGAAAGGCTATCTAATTGACAATTCAAAACTTCCAACTCCAACCAAAATCACCCATCCAAAAGTATTATTCTAGGACCATGATGGGGAACCTATGGAATGCATGCCCAAAGTGGCACACGCAGCATCTCGTGTTCTTCTGGGTTTCTAGTGCGCATGCACAGGCCAGAATCAGCTGGCCTTCACTTGTGCGGCAGTGCCAGAAACCATTTTCTGGCATGCACACTGGCCAGCTGATCATTGTGCACGTGTGCGTGTCAGAAACTGGACTATCAGCTGGCTGGTGCGCATGCATGTGCTGGAAACCAGAAGTTCATTTCCCGGCATGCACATGCCCCCTGGGCAGCTCCTCTTCTGGGATTGTGATCCCGATGAGCATGCACATGCTCCCCTTTCAGCACTCGGTGTTGAAAAGTTTTGCCACCACTGTTCTAGGAGAAGCGGCTTGTGATTTCTCAAATTAATTAGGACGGGCGGGTATGAGGGGCAGAACAAAACCAGAATGTGGCACCCATATCTGGAAGTTCGAGAACTTATCCCAGCCCATTTGGTGATGGTCTTTTGGAAAGGAAATGAAGATCAAGCACTTCTTACGGGGTCTTTGAGGAATAATTGTGCACTATCTGTGTAGCAGTGGTGGGTTTCAAAATTTTTTTAGAACCTCTTCTGTAGGTGTGGCCTGCTTGTGGGAGTGGCTTGCCGGCCATGTGAACGTGTAGGTGTGGCTTGCCAGCCACCTGAATGGGAGTGGCTCGGCAGTCATGTGACTGGGTGGGTGTGGCCAACTTGTAAAATGTGGTGAAACTCACTTAACAATGCTCTTGCTTAGCAACCAAAATGTTGGCTCAGAAACTCTGGCATTTGAAGGACGCAAGTCTTAAAGCTGTCAAGTTACAAGACCCTTGCACCCCTAACCTTTTAGAAACACCCCCCCCCCCGAGATGTTCAAACCTGACTGCTTTAAGACTTTAAGGTTTAGATAGGACTCTTAGAGGCAGGCGGGGCAATTGGTGAGTCAGCCAATCAGTGAGTGGCGGGCAGGGGGAGGGAGCTGGAACCGGTTCTAAATGGCATGGTAGATTTGTGGAAGCTCTTCTATAGAAGAAGTTAGAACTGGCAGGAACCCACCCCTGCTGTGTAGAGAACTATAGAAATCACTTTGGAGAAGCACCATAATGATAGTAAAACATGACCTAAACTCTGGAAAGGAAACCATTGGAAAGACACTTAAAATGGCCCTTCCTTGATTCTTCTTAGTATACACTCTCAGGTTGTCAAAAATCTGTTATTATAGCCTACATAAAAAAAAACAGAATTCCCATATATTTCTTATAAAGTTTGCTTCCTGAAGAGCTGACAACCTTAAAATGGAATTAATTAGTTAATTTATACATTCGTTTCTTGATATTGTGTAATGTTTACTTTTGTTTTATTTTATTCTGCTCTGCTGACCTTGTAGTGGTTTTAAGGGATTTTATACTTCTTTCTGCATCTTCCAGGCAGATAGCCAGCGAGCAGAGTGGGTGGATATGCCAGGCTCTAAGTGTGATCGCTTGCTTCCTCTCTCTGAATTAAGGTTAATTGTGTGGAAATTGGAATGTGCTCACTAATCCTTACAGTTCACACACTGACAGACCCCCTCTAGATAGACTTTACACTTCCTGCAGTGATACCCCTGCTTTGCTGCATCTGGCTTCCTTTAAAGTACACACATTTTCTTAGCAAGCCATCTTAGGAAGCATGTTATTTGTCAATGGGGGTGATCATTTGCATTCCAAGATCACGGTGCTCTTGTCAATTCCTTTCCTTTCCTTTTATTTTCCTGTTAAATAATATGGCATTTGATCCTGATAAAGATTATTGTGTCTTCCCATTTATTCTGCCAGCCCACCTCTGTACCTACTGGATTATTTAGTGTGGGTTTTTGTTTTTTGTTTGATGGTATGAATCTAGCAGGAGACATTGTACATTGTGGTCAAAGCATATCATAGCTATCATTGACGGTTCCACCACAAAACCGCGATGCCCTTATCCGCGCCGACATAAGTGCGGAGGCAAATCCGCGGCGTCCGAAGCGCTAAGAAAAAACGACCCTACCGCCGCGACAACAGCGCGGTGACAGAAGGGCGTTCTACATGCTTCGTTCTTTGCCTCCAAAGGTAGCCCTCCTCCTCCAGCTGACAGCGGCAGCGGGCACGGGGCAAAGCGGGCTGCCCAGCAGCAGCAGCCCGCGGGAAGGGTCCAGCTCAGCCGCAGGGGGCAGCAGGAAGCGGAGGAGGACGTGGCAGCGGCGGCGGCTGAGGCTCTCCCGGGCCGGTGAAGCGGGCTTGCCCGGTGGAGGCAGGCTGCCCTCTTCTTCCTCAACAAAATCTCCTTGGACGGGTGGCCTCCGCTGCCGGCGCCTCCCCCAGAGGAAGAGGCAGGGCGGGGTGGCGGCGGCGGCTCGGCGGCCCTGCTCGGGCCCCCGCGGGCTTCCTGCTGCCCCCCGTGGCTGTGCTGGACCCTTCCTGCAGGCTGCTGCTGCTGGGTAGCCCGCTTTGCCCCGTGCCCGCTGCCGCTGTCAGCTGGAGGAGGAGGGCTACCTTTGGAGGCAAAGAACGCCCTTCTGTCGCCGCGCTGTTGTCCCTGCGGTGATGACGCGCGGTGATGACGTCGCGACTTTAGCGACGCGATTTAATCTCCGCTATTTTGCGTAGCGCGGTTTTGTCGTGCCACGATCATTGACCAATACAGAAAAGATACAAATTGCATTTCCAGTGGTTGAACTATTACTGTTGCTTGTTTATATAATCAAATACCACTGTACAACCTGATCCTAAGACAGTGATGGCGAACCGGAACATATGCATGCCGGAACGCATGCGCGCACACCATCCAACTGGTCCTTGGTTTCCGGTGTGTGCATGTGCGTCGGCCAACTGGTCTTTTTTTTAAAAAAAACAAAGTTTTTTTTATTTTTGTTGTTGCAAATTTTAAATTCTTTTATGAACAAAGTGTTGCCCGGAATTTCCCCTTTAACATCTTCTCATGTACATAGTCCATTTTACATCATATTTCCATTTCCAATATCAACCATGTTATTTCATTTCCATATCTTCCATCTTAAATTTAATTTCTTCTTAATACATAAACAGTATCATCACTGCCCCCAAAGTTAACCAAATTTATTTATTTATTTATTAGACTTATATACCGCTTCATAGGGCTTTCAGCCCTCTCTAAGCGGTTTACAAATTTTTTAGCAAATCGAGTCAGCAACTTGCCCCCACAGTCCGGGTCCTCATTTCACCCACCTTGGAAGGATGGAAGGCTGAGTCGACCTGAGCCAGTGAGATTTGAACCGCTGAGCTGCAGATCACAGTCAGCTAAAGTGGCCTGCAGTACTGCACCCTAACCACTGCGCCACCTCGGCTTATCATTTCATTTCCGTCTGTTATTCTATTTACTATAGATAACATATAGCCTCAAATCAATTTTATATAATAAGCATTTCACTTAGTTAGTTATCCACAATTAATAATATTAACATAGCTCCTTCACATCATAATTAGCTACATATCATTAACAATATTAACACATTTCATTTTTTTCTACTAGTAAATCCTTTTCTTTCTCTGCCTCCTTTTTTTAACCGTTTGCTCTTGGTCTCTCAGAGATTTCACTTCTTTTATGTTCTTTTCTTTCCACCCATTCACCTAGCTCTTTTTTCCCCTTATTTTATAATTCCTATATTTTTCTTCCCACTCTTTTTTCCTCCTTTTAATTTTATTGTTCTGGTAACTTTCCCCAGGTTTTCTTCCAATCTTTCTCCACTATTCCCATCAGCCAGCTGGTCTTTGCGTTGTGCTGGGGTGCTGGAAGCCCAAAGACCAGCTGACCAGTATGCATGTATGCACCAGAAACTGGAAGAGCAGCTGGCAATAGCATGCATGCCCCCAGAGAAGGCTCTGCGTACCATCTCTGGCACACATGCTATAGGTGTGCCATCACTTTCCTAAGAGATGTTAGACACAGCTCTTTTTCTCTATAATGTTTCAACATATTTGGCCTAATGCGTATACCATATTTTAGTTCTAGCAAGTTGCAGGTTCATAGAGAAACTGCTTTAATCATGTGTGGATACCCATTTTCCTAATGCTACTTCAAAAGTAATCAGGGCTAAAAATGACCACAATCCCAAGATAAGTAGGAGGTTTCCCCCCCTGAATATTAAAAGGCCTGACCTTTAACAGAAAACTGGAATAAAGATAGACTGTGTGCCATAAAGTCATTTTGACTCTTAGCAACTACAGAGATAGATTCCTCCTCCCACCTCCTCCCCAGGGCAATATGTTCTTTGGCTTGGTCTTTTAGTTCTTCCAATGGTTTACTCATTGCTGCTATAATTGAATCCAGCCACCATGCCCCTGGTTGTCCTCTTCTTGTTTTTCCCTTCTACCTTTCTCAGCATTAAAGTCTTCTCCACAGAGCTATTCCTTTGTATGATGTGTCTGAAAGAGGATCATTTGAACCTAACTATTTGTACGCCAAGAGAGAACTCTGTGTTGATTTGTTTGAGGATCCAAAAGATTCCTGGATTGGAGTTCTAGAAGCTCATCCCTTCCTCTGAAGCAAGGAGTCTGCTTTGATCTGCTGACTTCTGAGGCTCTATCATGAATAATTCAAACATAATGAAGTCAGGCTGCCCAGATTTAAGAGGCAGATTTTTGCTTAGCAAGTAATAAAAACATTGACGTCCCAAGATACCAATCATCCCGGTTTTCTGTTTTATTTGCAGGGCAGTTATAGAAGCAGGGATTGTAATGTCACCCTTAACATAAACGTTATCAATCATTCAAACTGGAGAGAGAGAGAGAGAGAGAGAGACGAGAGAGAGAGAGAGAGAGGGAGGGAGGGAGGGAGGGAGGGAGGGAGGGAGGGAGGGAGGGAGAGAGAGAGAGAGAGGAGAGATATGAGAAGGTCTGCTGATGATTCATAGAAGAGTACTTGAATATGAATAATTGAAATTTGTCATCTTATTGCATCCTATTTACAAACTTAACCTCTCTCTCTCCTGTTATTTGGATCCTCTCCCCCTATTTTGAATTCAACTGTTTCCTTTTTAATGTCTTAAAAATACATCCTGTACTCCTGCAGAATTTGATCTGTGCCATCAGTCTTTGTAAAGTACACGAAGAAAGGCTTTGAAAAGTGAAAAATAGTTTATAGCGATCTTTAGAAGGATCTATTTAAAGCTTTGTTCTGACACAGTTCACATTTTAACCTCTGTATTTTCATCCACACGCTGACTTGCAATTATCATCTTATTAAGAGTTTTTCAAGTGTTCCCCTCTAGTTCTCTTAAGCCCATTGAATCACTCCTTAGATTAAAAGACCTGAAGAATGTATACAGGGGAAGGACATGGATTTGAGCTGCAGAGCTGCTGGTGGAGGCTTTCCTTGTGATCCTTGGCTCGTTGCCTTCCATTTAGAATACATACTGTATGCTCCTATTCCAACAGCTAATATCAGCTTCACAGAACACAATACAACATGATACAGTTGGCAGGTCAGGTGTACCATGGAATAGATTCTTGAAGAGATCTAGGGATTGATCCAAGGGCCATGATACCATGTATTTTAAGAGGTATACAGAAGGAATCACAGGTCTTGGGGTGAATATTTTTAAAGGATCCAGGGACGGCACCAGTAAACATTGGATGTGTACCTGGAAGAATATAGGGCTTGATTAAGAAAAGAGCCTGGGAAATATTGGTTGTGTAGTGAATGGAATTTCATGATTTGATGGATCTTAGATATGGAGTTCAGTGATTCTGGTAGCTGTCGGAAGATGGAGCCTATTGCTTTTGATTTATGTGGTTTGCTGAATGTGCTACACAGAATCATTTCACATTCTGAACCAGGTTTCATTTTGAGGAAATGCTGCTTCATGTGAAATGTATTTGAGCGCAATAAAGATGGACAAAGTCCTGTTCCAGACAAGATAAGCAGAGACTTTGACAGGATCATGACCTAAAACAGCTGCTGCTATGCTAGATGTTTGTTATTATTCTGTGAGTTCTGCCAAAGTGTAACTGATTTTCCATAAAAATGGGACTCTTGGCTAAGGGACTCTTGGCTAAGGAACATGGTCGCTCAGTGGCTAAGACACTGAGCTTGTGATCAGAAAGGTCGACAGGTCGGCAGTTCGAATCCCTAGTGCTGCGTAATGGAGTGAGCTCTCAATACTTGTTCCAGCTTCTGCCAACCTAGCAGTTCGAAAGCATGTAAAGATGCAAGTAGAAAACTAGGTACCAACTTTGGTGGGAAGGTAACAGTGTTCTGTGTGCTTTCGGCATTTAGTCATGCTGGCCACATGACCACAGAGACGTCTTTGAACAGTGCTGGCTCTTCGGCTTTGAAACGGAGATGAGCACTGCCCCCTAGAGTCAGGAACGACTAGCACATATGTGCGAGGGGAACCTTTACTTTTACCAGCTAATATACATTAACCTGAAGTTCAAGAGACAAGATACACCTGTACATATTTATGTTCCCGCAATACACAGTGCTATTCCAACAATTGCCAGAAATGGGATACATATTTTATCTGGTGGTCTTAAGTTCCCTGTCAAAAGAGTTCACAATAAAATCTGATAATCTCACTAACGTATCAACTATATGTTCTACCTCACAATAACTTCCCTTTACATTAATTACATTTTGAAGCAAATGAATCCCACTTTTTTTCAAGTCTACTATGTGGGAGTGTCTTGGGGTGGGGTATGTGAGGAGGGGTGTCTAAAAAGATATTGAATCATGCAATCAAAACCCTCATTCAAATTTTTATGTGTATGAAATGAGCAGGCAGGATGAGCAACGTAATCACTTTTAATCCACTTTTATTACTTTCTAAGTCACTCAAGGAAGCAAACATACCTAATATTCCTTGCTCTTTTCCCCCATAACACGCCTAAAACAGGACTTAAAATTCACTGTCTCCTGGTTTTTAGGCCATTCACCTAGAACCGTGATGGCGAACCTATGGCACAGGTGGCATGCAGAGCCATTTCTGAAGGCATGCAAGGCGTTACACATGCATGCGTTGGCCAGCTGATTTTTGGCCTTGATTTTTGGCTGTTTTTTACCCTCCAGAGGCTTCAGGGAAGCCTCCTGAAGTCTCTGGAGGGACAAAACCACCCAATGCGCAACCAGAAGTCCAGAGGCTTGAGTGAGGCCTGTGCGCATGCACAGGGAGGGGTTGTGCACACATGTGCGGGAGAGGACATTTCATTATGGGGTGGGCACATACATGCGCCCCCTGCGCCCCCCGCTTTTGGCACGCCTCGGCAAAAAGGTTAGCCATCACCATCACTGACCTAGAAGCTGTATGTATATACGTCAGTGGTGGGTTTGGGATCCTGTTCCAACCGGTACAGTTGGAACTTGCCCAGCGTCACCTACATGGACATGCACGCGCACACATGCATTGTAGCTGCCAGCAATGCTTCTGCAAGCCTCTGTGATGCTCCAGCTGCTCGGCAGAGCATCACTCAGGCGCTATGCCGTCATGCCCGTGCGCGGAAGCGCCAAAGACTTTAAAGGACAGATAAGGAGCTCAGGTGGGTGGATGGGCCCTCCTGAGCACCATATTGGAATGGTATCCAGTGCTCTGGGCAGGCTCTGGTACGCCCGTACTGGGACTTACCGCCTGCAACCCACCACTGATATATGTGTACATACACAAACACATATATCTTTAATTGCAAAGAAGAGAACCAGAAATATTATCTATGTTATATCATTCTCTCATTTAGGTGCTCCAGGCTCAGCAAAGTCTCTACATTAAATCTTGCATTACAACCTTTCTA
The DNA here is from genome assembly GCF_009769535.1 of Thamnophis elegans. Classification (NCBI taxonomy): domain Eukaryota; kingdom Metazoa; phylum Chordata; class Lepidosauria; order Squamata; family Natricidae; genus Thamnophis; species Thamnophis elegans. The sequence continues at coordinate 121,528,432 of NC_045543.1, read as the reverse complement.
TCCTCCCCTTTTAGTTGCACTCTTAGAGTCCTTTTAAAACATGGGCATTTTGCCTGATCATCTGTACTTAAAATTTTGCAGGGTCCCCTTTGCCAAGGAAATCACCAGAAACTTATGAATGAAAGAAAATAACAGCTATATTTAGAATTTGTGTCTGCATTAAATAAAGCATGTAGTTTACTGTGGTTTCTTTCTGCATCAGGGGTAGGTATCATATTTCTTTCCTATGTTTTTGTGAAAAAGAATGGTAAACAAAGTGGTAAGTGAGATTTCTGATCAAATCAACTTCATCAGATAAATCTGCAACAGTATCATTCTCTGTTCTCTTATGCAGGAAACTGTTTTCATGCTCTCCAAAAGTCATTGTTTAGGGCTGTATGGAACTGATATGACATCACTTTGACTTGGTTGCTTCAGTGTATAATTCAATACACATATTAAAGCTTGTTGAAATTGGCTTTTCCACATGAGATTCTAAGAGCTGATTAACTAGTGTAAGCCTACCCTGACCACCCCCTCTTTGATTCTGCAGGAACATCAATTAAAATCAGGAAAAGATGCTAAGAGAAAACAGCTTCCTTAAGAGAAGCCAAAGCAACATATTAAAAAATTGAAAACCAACTAGCCCATATCATTACAAAAACAAACAAAAACATAAACACATACAGCCTTCTTCCATTCATATAACGTGTCATTTGCTTACAAGATTTTGTGCATCCTTTCCAGGGTCACCACTTACAATTATGTATCGAATCAAAATTATTCATTAGATAAAATAAGTACATTATTATCATTATATATCAATTATTCAACTGTAATTATTATTCCTTAATTTAAATGAGTCATTCTAAGTATTGAATCATACGTACAACCTCATTTGCATCAATAGTTCAACTCCAATTATTATTTCTACATTTTAAACAGAATATTCTATATATTGAGATCATACAACATCATTCCAGCACATCATTCTAATCTGTTTAACAATGTTAAACCTTTAAAGTATTGCATATATATCATTCTATTATTCTTAAAAATAAAAAGTTCTCCAACATTTTCCATTACCATGGTTTTTTAATCTACCATTGATAGAACAAGTCCCAAACCTTATAAAATTGTTCATCTTATTGTTCTCTAATTTTGAATGTCAATTTATCCATTTCTACACATTCCATTATTTTTGAATAATTTCCTCCTGCGTTGATATTTTCTCATTTTTCCAATTTTTTGCAAATATAATTCTAGCTGCTGTTAAAACATTTACAATGAAATATTTCAAATCTCTATTCTATATTTCTGGTATAATTCCCAATTAAAAAATGCCTGGTTTTAAGTCTATATTTTTTTGGTCATTTTCTCCAACCATGTGTGGATCTTAGTCCAATATCTTTTTGCTTCTGTGCAAGTCCACCACATATGGTAATATGAACCCGGTGTCTGATGATATTTCCGACGCTTTTCTGATTTATTCTTGAACATTCTTGCTATTCTCGCCGGGGGTAGATGCCACCTGTATAAGATGTAAAACATCTTATACAAATTTTCTTTATATGCTGTTGTCATTGTCATTTTATAATTTTGGGACCACAATTTGTGCCACTTCTCTAATTCAATCCCATGCCACAAATTTTCCCCCCAGGCTATCATAGATCCTTTAACCTGTTCTTCTTCTAACTTAACCTCTAATAAGTGTCCATAAAGTTTTTAATTACTTTTTCATCAGTACCAGTCAAAATTTTATCTAGTTGAGTTATTTTATCATGAAAACCAGTTCATCTTTATTTCTTCCTGTTCCAACTTTGCATAGATTTAAGTTCACCCTCTGCATTCAATATTTCACCATATCTAACTTTGTTCCTTTTTGTATATTATTGAGTATGAAAAGGCTTCAATGGTTGATAGCCAGACTGGAATTTTTAGATAGTATTGTCTTTTAATCTTCTCCCAATTTAGTAGCAAAGCTTCCCGTAGGTAATGTCTTCTAAAATACCCCTGTGATTTGATTCCCTTGTACCATAAAAAGACATGCCATCCCAGCAATAGATCATGTCCTTCAACAGTCAATAATCTAGTGTTCCTTAATGTTATCCATTCTTTAACACACATCAAACTTGCTGCCTGGTGATATAATCCCCAGTTGGGAAGGCCCAGTCTGCCCCTTGTTCTTGAATCCTGTAACAGTTTTAGTTTTATTCTTGCTTCCCCTTCCCTGCCCCGCCATATGTACTTCAACACTTTATTTAAGTCATCAAAATATTCCTTCCCTAGTCTAATTGGAATTGTCAGGAACAGATATAAGATTCTAGGTAGTATGTTCATTTTAATTGTAGATATTCTCCCTATCATCGATAGTTGTAAATTTTCCCATTTCTTCAGGTCCATCACAATCTGTTGTTTAAGCTTATAGTAATTGTTCTCTTTAAGAGCACTACATCTTGCTGTTAAGTATATCCCCAAGTATTCGATCTTATTCGTAACTTGCATCTCCAAAGTTCCTGTCAGTTCTTCCTTTTGTCTTGTTGATATATTCTTTGTCAAGATCTTCGTTTTATCTTTATTTATTTTCAGTCCTACTACTTTTCCATATTCCTCTATTTTTTCTACCAGTTTAGGTGCTGTTTCTAATGGACCCTCTAGGATGAAAACCAAATCATCTGTGAATGCTTGTAGCTTATATTCTTCCTTTTTGATTCTCATTCCTTTAATTTATTTTTCTTCTCCAATGTTTCTATTTAAAACTTCTAATGTTAAGACAAAAAGTAAAGGTGATAGTGGGCAGCCATGTCTCGTCCCTTTCTTTATTTCAATGGAGTCTGTCAGGTCTCCATTAATCATTATCTTAGCTGTTTGTTTATGGTATATAGTTTGTATGGCTTGAGTAAATTTCTCACCAAAACCCATCTGTTCCAGTTGTGACAACATAAAACGCCAATTAACATTTCAAATGCCTTCTGTGCATCCAAGAACATCAAAGCCAATTGTTTTTCGGGATGCACCTCATAATATTCCAAAGTATCTAAAATTATTCTTATGTTATCTTTAATTTGTCTCTTTGGTAGAAACCCATTTTGATCAGGATGAATAAAATTATAAGTATTTTTTGAGTCGTTCTGCCAATATTGATGCAAACAACTTATAGTCTGAATTTAACAGGGTAATTGGTCTGTAATTCTTAATTTGTAGTAAGTCGGCCTCCTCTTTTGGTAAAAGTGTAATATATGCTTTGGGTATCTGGGGTAGGTTGGCTTCCTGTAAATATTGTTTCACTCCTGCCTCTTCTATGTTCTCTTGATCATATAGTTTACCAGTAGTCTTGTATAATCTTTTTCTTCTCTTCATTCCCATAACACAGTGGTTCTCAACCTTCCCAATGCCATGACCCTTTAATACAGTTCCTCATGTTGTGGTGACCCCCAACCATAAAATTATTTTCATTGCTACTTCATAACTGTAATTTTGCTAGTTATGAATCGTAATGTAAATATCTGATATGCAGGATGTATTTTCATTATTACAAATTGAACATAATTAAAGCATAGTGATCTGCCAATCTTGGTTTGGGAGAAGATCAGCCAGGCTGGGATTTTCCAGGATAAAACGACCTCCCTGTCTGCCTCCAGCAGCAGTTTGTGGTTTACATGAGTTTCACTTTATTAAGTCTCAATAATCGGTACAACCAGGCATGGGAGCGTGTAGCGGTTAATTGGTGCAAGCAATCGATTTAACACAGATTAAGAAGTTGCCCTTTAAATGGGATTTTAAACAGAGGCTTAAGTTTAAATAAAAAGGAGAGTTGTAGCCCATATCATTTGAAGCAGACTAAAAAGCATTTACAAGTTGAGCTTTTAAGAGTATCCAAATAATAATTTTACTGTGACAGAGTGGACAGTTTTCAATTGAGCTTGATTGACTTTTAAGTAAGTATACAGTTAAATGTAATTAGTTGAATTGACTTTTAAATAAGTATAAAATTAATTGGTTCCAAGTTTAACTTTTTTTCTGGTCACCTAAATCTTTGTCCTGGCTTTACCCACACATCCATTAGTTAAATACTGCTCCAATACAAAAGAGTGAAGCAACTGCCTTAGTTGGTTTTGATGAAATATAAGGCCATCCAATTAGTTTTTAGTTTACACTAATTGCATACAAAGGGACGCAGTGGTTCAGTGGCTAAGACACCGAGTTGTCAATCAGAAAGGTCAGCAGTTTGGCGGTTCGAACCCCTAGCGCATAATGGAGTGAGCTCCCACTACTTGGCCCAGCTTCTGCCAACCTAGCAGTTTGGAAGCATGTAAAATGCAAGTAGAAATTAGGGACCACCTTTGATGAGAAGTAATAGCGTTCCATGTGCCTTTGGCATTTAGTCATGCAGACCACATGACCATGGAGACGTCTTTGGACAGCGCTGGCTCTTTGGTTTTGAAATGGAGATGAGCACCCCCCCTAAAGTCAGGAACGACTAGCACATATGTGCGAGGGGAACCTTTACCTTAATTGCATACATTTTATAGGAAGAGGCATTTATAGACCTACAGGGGCAATTTCTATCACTGCTGGTAACTGGACATTGTGAGAAGTGGTTCTTTCATCTATCCTTAACAGAAAGGCTCAAGAGATTTTCTATATATGTAGCTTTGATGTCACAGAGGCTGGGCAGATGTTGAGCTTGTGAGTTCTATTTCTAGAACAGGATTCTTGCTTACTAGAACCATGAGATGCATAAAATGGAAATTGGTCCAAAAAAATCAATCAGAATTTAAAACTCCAAAACTTCAATCTTTTTATTTTATTTTAGCAGTATCTTTTAAGGCCAATTTATTTAAGTATTTGTTTCTTTAGTTTTCTTAGTTATTTAAACAGTTTATATAGTCTCCCATCTTTCTACTGTGACTGGGCATCTGATAAGGAATTGAAACCAAAAACAGCAAAAACAAATTGGGTTAAAAAAAGAAATTAAAACAGCAATATAATCATAATAATTTATTAAAATTATGTGCTGCCCAATTGCCTATAAATCTGGGCAGTTTACAATTGTTAAAAGCATTTAAAAACATAGAAAAATACTTTAACAAAAAGAATACTAGATAAAAGAGCAAAGATAAAGAATCAATATAAGAGGGATCTTCTTGAACAAATTACAATTATTATTGTATCTATATAACTCCACTTCTGTAACCCTGTAGGAGTGGTTGTCTTTACCTAACCTATAACTTTCAATCTTTTATCATGCTTTTAATCCTTACTACAAAACCTACTATTATAATATTTCAAAACTATATTTATTTTAGTATTTTTTTAAAAAAATGTTGACTATTCTCCAAAGCACCTGAAGGCAGAGCAAGAAGCAATGGATGGAAGCTAATAAAGGAGAGAAGCAACTTAGAACTAAGGAGAAATTTCCTGACAGCTAAACAGTCCAACGGTTGAAAGACTTGACTTCAAAAGTTGTGGGTGCTCCAACCCTGGAGGTTTTTAGTAAAAGATTGCACAACTATTTGTTTGAAATGGTACATGGTTTTCTGTTTGACCAAGAGGTTGGACATTCCATTCTGATGCTCTTCTCTGGGTGTAGGACAAGGCGTTATTAGGTCATCTTTCATTCTTGAGATGGTGGCTCTGACGTGGGTCGACTCTCAGTTTCTTGGTTTGGTGCTGAAGGTGCTGAAGGTGTCATGGGATATTCACACAGGGATGAAAACATCTCCATCTCTACTGGGATCTCTAATACCCCTTTGGGTCTTGGCTTCTATTTTCCATGATCTTGTATTCATGTAATCCCTTGTCCTCTGGGGGAGAAGTGAGAGGCTCAATTATTGGGGAAACCAGATCTATAAGCGGCTCTGCTGTGTCCATTGTGACCAATAAGGATTTCTTTAAATTTTCTAACTTGTATAATATATTGTCTTGTTCTTTCCTTAGGAGAGTGCCAAAAGTGTTAATGAGACCAGCTTCTGTGCTGTTAAGTATCTCTTCGCCAGGCAGGGCTGGTTGACTCCCACTGTCTTTCTCTCTCTTTCCAAGGTTGAAAATGAGGAGGAGGCAGCCACCTTGGGAACTCGCATGTTAGCTATTAACGAGTAACCCGTTCCTCACCAAAGGCTCTGATAGGAAATAAAATAAGAAAGAAAAACAAAAGACGAGAGAGGATTTGGAAGGAGGCTAATTATGCCTTCATCTTGAATAAACTCTGTGGTATTATGGTGGCTTTTGAAAGACAGGAGAATCCGCTTCCAATTTGGGGCCTAGTAACCACTCCACAGCGGAGATCAATCATGCCTCTGTGACAGTGAAGAAGCTGGCTAGGGAATTTAGTATTGCACTTCTGGAATTCCAACGTCCATAATTAAGTCGTTCATATGGATTCTAAAAGCAATCCGTGGGTTTGAGTGACGATGTGATTATTGTAATTGAGGGAGGGATGCTTTCCTGATTTTCTTTATTGATACCTTTCCTCTCGTTGCCTTGTCTGAGAGCACTGTTTTTTGAGAGGACTGTCCACCTTTTATCGAATCTTTAACTGTTTCTCTGGCTCTTTGCTCTTTTTCCTTTTCCTTATCCTGCATATGACGAAGTCTTCTGCAAGAACTTTAGTGGGGGTACCTGGGGCCCGATTGTACTTGAAGAAAAACAGCTAAGTCTTTTTTCAATGTCCCTACATCATGTTGGATGGCAATTAATTGTTCAAATATTGAAACCACCGTTTGCCCTGTGAGAAGGCATTGCTTTGCCATAAACTCAGTTGAATTTTTCCAAGGTAAACTTCCGTACTCTGAATTATCTAGTTGTTGGTTGCCTTTAGCTCAGCCTCCATATAGGAAGTTATTGGGCTAGTTGTTTGTGAGAAGAGCTGGCTTTCAGTTTGCCCCCCCCTGCCAGATTGGGAAAGTCTAGTAAATGCTCTTTTGCCGGTCCCATTCTAATCTCTCCAGATTTTTGGGAATGGGGGGGGGGGTTAGTTTTACTTAGAGATCTCTTGCCAACAAAGAGCTCCTCAATTCTTGGTTGTTTTGCTGTCTTCACTGGAGGGAGAGATCCTGGCTGGTGCCATGGCTTCTTTCTTTTTCCATGCTTTTTTAATTCTCGGCAGCAACAAAAGTTTTTATTTGTATTATGTTCTACACTGTTATCTCCATCAAAAATGTTAATTAAATAAAAAAGGATCCAATAGGAGTACTAAAATTGATAAAATAAAATAAAACGGGAGGCACTGCTGCGAACACGCTCCAGCTGCACCGGCTGCAGCTCCGTCCCCCGGGAGGTTGGACAAGAAGATCTCCAAGGTCCTTTCCAATTCTGTTATTCTGACTTATAGGATGGACTTTTCTTTATATAGGCCTGATTTATTTCTTTAGTTTTTAATCATCTTTCTTCAAGCTTGCTTTACCTGGGGCAATAGGATGACCTTCATACCTTGAGTGACCCTGCTGGAAGTATCTACTCTTGTCATATACCCTTAGCATTCAGTATTCATCCTTCCTCTCAGGAACACCCAACCCTGCATGATGAGGCGGCATAGCAGGACTTGGGATGGAGGGGGTGGGTTGTCATTCCATACACACTGAAATACAGCTGTATTGTAGAATTTATCACCAGCCTGCATGATAGTGGCAATCGATTTGGATGGTTATAAAAGAGGGCTGGATAGAATCATGGAAGTTGACCATACTTGGAATACTGTATCCAGTTCTAGTCACCACAATATAAAGAAGATGTTGAGACTCTGGAAAAAGTGTACAGAAGAGCAACAAGAATGATTAGGGGACTGGACGCTACCACAGGAATTGGGTATGTCTAGTCCAGGGGTGTCAAACTCAAGGCCGGGGGCCAGATCCAGCCCACAGGGAGCTTAGTTCTGGCTTCGGGGCTGCCCTAAAAACTGCAAATGACCAGCTTGTGGGAACTCTGCCAGAAAAAATGGAGCTCAGAAGGGCCGTGTGCTCAATTTTCGCTAGTGGAGGATTGCAGGAGGCCATTCTAGGTGAAAACAGAGCTTCAAGGGCCATGCGCACCCCCCCAAGTTCCGTTTTTTGGCAAAGGGTTGCAGGACATCGTCCAGGCCATAAACTCAGAAGCCTGTTTTCACTGGCTCGGGCCACCATAAGTGCCCCCAACATGAGTTACATTAAGCTGGCCATACCCATCCTGGCCATATGCCCTGCCCCCTCAGATCAAACACAACCCTGATGTGGCCCTCAATGAAATCGAGTTGACATCCTGGTCTAGTCTAATGAAAAGAAGGACTAGGGGAGACATGGTAGCAGTGTTCCAATCAATAACAGAGATGAAGGGGTCAAATTATTTTCTACAGCAAGATAAGAAATAATGGATGGAAACTAACCAAAGAGAAAAGCAACCTAGAACTAAGGAGAAATTTCCTAATGGTGAGAGCTATCAACCAATGGAACAACTTGCCTTCAGAAGTTGTGGGTGCTCCATCACTGGAGGCTTTCAAAAAGAGGCTGGACAAGCTGAAATTGTATAGGGTCTCCTGCGGGCAGACGGTTCTACTAGAAGACTCAAAGGTCCCTTCCAATTCTATTACTCTATGTTCTAAGATAGGTGAGCAATAACTACTGATAAGCAGGAGTCTTGAATACTGTTTGCTGAAAAGTGGGCTATCGCTCTTCAGTCTCACTTGTGAGCATCCCAAATACATTACTTTGCCTATTGGCCGACACAAAATATGGCCTATATAGGTCTATGATCTGATTCAGCAGGCCTCTGCTCACATGTTTATGTTTACTTTTCATAGTTAGCTTATTCCACTTGATGTCACCAGTGGGTTACTTGAGGAAACGTTGTTTTAGAATTTGAAATGCTTCTTCCAAATGTTTAATTTATTCTATTGTTAGATTTTAGGATACACAAATCCTATATTGTTAGACTTTGGATTGGCTGCTGCCGTGGGAGCATGATGTAAATGACTGGTGAAAGAGAGGGAAATATGATGAAGAGAAGAGCAAGAAAGAGATGAATAATCTGCTTTAGGGAAATTCAGAAGTTATGATTAGCCTGTGATTAACTGAACCATTTTGATTTCCATTTCCTTGACTAATATGTGAATCAGAACAGTTATCCTTTGATTTGTGCACTTCTTCAGATGTTGCAGTATATTATTTGTTATGTTTTTTATAGGAAAAAAATGTGTGCAAAAAGGAAATTTGAGAGTAAAATGCATGCAGAAGAATAAACTTTTGTATCTGTTTTAATCACTACAAAATACAGAATTAGGAATGAACATTTGGTTCAAAAGTTACATGATAATAGATAGGTGTTGTGGCCCAGCAGGAGCCGTTGGAGTTGCAAACGACTCTGATAGCGAGGGGGCCCTATGAGTCGGCTCTGAAAGATGTGGAGGACCCTGGACAGGGTAGAGCCGAGGTGGCACAGTGGTTAAATGCAGCACTGCAGGCTACTGCTAGATCAGCAGTTCAGCGGTTCAAATCACCGGCTCAGGGTTGACTCAGCCTTCCATCCTTCCGAGGTGGGTAAAATGAGGACCCAGATTGTTGGGGGCAATATGCTGACTCTCTGTAAACCGCTTAGAGAGGGCTGAAAGCCCTATGAAGCGGTATATAAGTCTACTGCTATTGCTATTGCTATTCAGACTCGAGCAGGTACCAGAGAGGCTGGTTGGCCACCAGGAAGCGCCTGAGCATGGAGCAGCGGTGAAAGCCAAGGGAGTTTGTCCCTGATGTCAGGCCCTGGAGCAGTGGGGAGGAGGTAAGGGAGTTGACCCGGACGCCAGGCAAAGAGGGCAGATAAATGCCGACAGAACTATGGAGATACAGAAGATAATTGGGGCCAGGTGGTGTGATTAGGCTCCTCCCAAGAGAAATATAAGAAGAGACTTTGGGAGGAGGCTGTTTGCAGGGCACAACTATTATACGAAAGCTGGAGAAGCTTTTGTGGTAGTGTTCTTATTGTGGGAGTCTGGGTGTGCTGCCAAAGTCAGTGTGTTAATTTACTGTGAATAAATTGTCTAGCAGTAATCTTGTGTCGGTGGACTCACCGTACGGAGGGGGGGTCAGAGGGGGGGGTCAGAGGGGGGGTCAGAACAGATAGGTGGTATTGTTCCTAGCATGCACCACAACACAGACTTTAGAAGAACTTTATTTTAAATATAAAAGTCTAACTGGAAAAGTATGCAAGACGAAATTAAGGGCAACTTCCAAACTGCATAATAGAGATGAAGATGCAGGCTGTAAGTCTATGCAGTGTAAAATGTACCTAAGTTAAGGAAGAACGTATATTCTTTGGATAAGAGCTGGAGGTTGACCAGCATTGTTGGATTAGAAAACAACAATAATCAGAACGACTGCATTTGTCAAATGTGACTCATTTTTGAGGGGGCAGGTCACATTTAATTTTCCAAATTAGTGACATACCATTAAATCATCCCATCTTTTCACTCTTCTTCAAGCATGCCTTTTCTTTATCTAACTTTCAGTGTCACCAACCATGGTGCTGGCATGTTTCTAGCTGAAAGCCAATTGCCATAATCAGTGTTTAATACTGGAAATAAGAACAGGGAGAAAAGAGCAAAAGACAAAGATGATGCAGCAAAAGTGAGGAGAGGAATAAGAGGAGAAAGAGGGGGGGAGGAGGAGGAGGAGAAGGGGAGCAGCAGATAAAAAAGGAAACAGAAAAGCCAATAATTTCTGTATATACACTATATTGCCTAAAGATTCGCTCACTCATCCACATAATCAGTTCTGAGCGAATACGTTTGGCAATATAGTTATTTTGATGGTATTGAATATATTCAGTTTTTTTCTCCATATTAATTTCAAAGTAATGCTAAATGAAAATGTCCCTCCAATGTAGGCCATTTACTAGCTGTAAAGTGGGGCTTTCTTCAGGCAGGAGCAGTGAGTATCAGAACAGTAGTGACATTCTCTTCAAATTTAATGTGAAAACTTATAAGTTTTATGTTTTTAGCTCAGTAGCCCTTTATTATGCCACAAAATAGACTCTCCTAAGGTGGCCTAGTCCGCATGTTGAAGAATTTCTCTCATTCCTTAAAACATTAGTGGCCGTTTACTTGCCACGGAACACTTTCCCTAATTATGTTTGTTTATTTCCATGAGAAAAATGAAAACAAGGGTGAGAGGGAAGGAGAATTGGATAATAAAATGGAATATTCTGATGACAGTGGTTGGAACTCTGAGCATGAGCATTCTCTGTTCTTTACATCCTTTTGGAAAATGCATCAGAAACCAAGGACGGTACCATTCATATTATAGTGCTACCCATCACGGAATCTTAAGATTGTAGCTGGTAGGCATATCTGGAAGTTTAAGCACATGTTGTAGAGTCTTTCACAAAATGGTTGCCACATTCATAAATCCTATCTGTCCTATTCTTCCTATTAAGAGAATCTGCTAGCCTGGTTTTTTCCCCTTCTTTTTTTCAGGGCAGGCATTTGTATTTCCAAACAAAGCACTGGGCCATGTATGTACTTTTAAAGTTTCTATGAAATGGTATGGAGAGACTTATTTGTAAAATAAAATATATATCTTGAAATCTGTGATTAAACTGCACATTACCAGCATCTCTCCTCTCTCTCTTCTCCTCTCTCTCTCTCTCTCTCTCATCTATCTATCTATCTATCTATATATCTATCTATCTATCTATCTATCTATCTATCTATCTATCTATCATCTATCTAGCCACATAATTGCCATATGACTTCACCAGTAAATGATCATTACAGCTCTTTGTGGCTACAGCATTTTTCATGAAATATTGGCTAAATCTAGCCTGTGTGTGATGGAAAAAAAATCTTTGGCTACAAAGACCTAAGAAAATCATTGAATGTCAGATCCTGGCAGTTAATATCTTGATTAAAAACTCCCTTTTGTTTTTTTTTAAAAAGAAACCAGCAGCTAGCAAATAAAATAAAAACAAAAGACGGACACTGAATAGAATCCTACTGGGACCTAAGCTCCTGTTATGCCCCTTTTCGATAGGGTTATCGGAGTGGAAGTGTTGTGGAAAATCATGTATACAGTTCTCTGTTTCATTTATGACTAAAGTAAACTTCCTCGCATGCAGAGTGCTCTTGTAACTTTTCCAGCTGAGATCACAGCAGGAGCAAAAGAAACAGATTGGTAGAGTGACTTCAGTATGCAATTGCACAGTGTGAAACTGTGTGTGCAGGTCAATGTGGTCCGTACTGATATGCTATGGTGTGTGATGGCACTTATAAACTGTATTAGAATACAGGAAGAACTCTAGTGGATCCACACTAAAAACATCTGACTAATCAGCTTCAGACTAATTCTTGTTTCTCTTGGAGGCAACACGTAGGATTGTGTTCTTTCTTCCAGGGACTAGCCAGTCATATAAGACCCCTGAACCCACCAGCATAAATTCTTCCATGTGTTTTTGTGTTCCAGAATTGTTAAAGTACAGCTAGTCCTGGATTACAACACAATTGAATCAGAATTTCCATTGTTAAGCAATAGCAATAGCAGTAGACTTATATAGCTTCATAGGCCTTTCAGGCCTCTCTAAGCGGTTTACAGAGAGTCAGCATATTGCCCCAACAATCTGGGTCCTCATTTTACCCACCTCGGAAGGATGGAAGGCTGAGTCAACCCTGAGCGGTGAGATTTGAACGCTGCCTGCTGATCTAGCAGTAGCCTGCAGTGCTGCATTTAACCACTGCGCCACCTTGGCTCAAGCAGCAAGGCAGTTGTTAAATGAGTCACCCCCAATTTTACAACCATTTTAAGCAAATCCAGCGCCTCCTATTAACTGTTTGTTGAAGCCAGGAAAGAAGTTCAAATGGTGATCACACGACCCTGGGATGCTGAAACCATTGTAAATACATGCCACTTGCCAAGGAGCCAAATCTTGATCATGTGACTGGGGGTTGTGATGGTAATAAGTGTGAGGACTGGTGTCACTTTTTCAGTCCCTTCGGGGAAAAGGGCGGCATATAAATGCAATAAATTCAAATTCAATTTAACTACTCTAATTGTATCCAAACTCTTTTAAAGCCTTCAAAATTAATACTAAGCACCAGATCTTGTAAAATGTACCCCTATAAAGAACATGGCAATTTGAAGAGCTCCTTTTTCATCCAGAATACCTTTTAAATCATTTGCATTAAAAAGTATTGATTTAGTAAAAAAACAAAGAATTTGTATCTAATTCTCAGCACTATTCATGCTTGAAGAATCTAGGTCTGTCCATCTTATTGTCTATTTCCTGTACTAGAACTTCCAGTTAGCTTCCAGAAGAGCGAGGTGGTGCAGTGGTTAAATGCAGCACTGCAGGCTACTTCAGCTGACTGCAGTTCTGCAGTTCGGCTGTTCAAATCTCACCGGCTCAGGGTTGACTCAGCCTTCCATCATGAGGTGGGTAAAATGAGGACCCGGATTGTTGTTGGGGGCAATATGCTGCTCTGTAAATGCTTAGAGAGGGCTGAAAGCCCTATGAGCGGTAATAAGTCTAACTGCTATGCTATTGCTTCCAAATCCCTATAGGGCCTCCAAAATTTGGCGAGAAAACACTGGATTGGGTAGCCTAATTAATTCTTGGGTCCAAAAATGTTGCTCATCCATGCCATACCCAGAAACCATAAAAGTATAATTCTTCCCTTTCACAGAAGGTATTCCATCTGGTGAATTTCTGAGGTGGGGTGGAATATTCCTAAAAAAAAAAAGGAGGAGATGATTCATGAGACAATTCTATAAATTCTTTTCATTTATTGTTTCTTTTATTTTTTAGCCATAGTGTCTAGGTCAGTTAACAATAAAACTTTAAATAAAAGAATATTAACATCTAATAGAAGCATTTTTTGTAGTGTTGAAAGGAAGATTTATCAATTAACTTCTCCTTGCAAGAATTATTTACATAGAAATCTCATGGTTACAGTGTTTGTAACTTCCTATCCTTTCTTTGATCTTCCTTGTGCTCAGTGTTGTTCTATCTCTCTGCTCGGGTCTGGATTTTAATTTAGCCATAGACATGTCTTCATAAATCGATTTCCAATGTTCTTCCTTACTACAGCAACACACACACACACCACACACACACCACACACACACGAGAGAGAGAGAGAGAGAGAGAGACAGAGACAGAGAGAGAGAGAGAGAGAGACTCTCACAATATTTTTTCAGTCAAAAATATTTGGGTCTCCATAAAACAAGCAAGTCACCTTCCAAAACAGCCTAGTCTTCTCCTCTGAGAGATTGTAGAACATACAATGTGGGAAGAAAATACTTATACAGTTTTCAAACTGGTTTAAAATGTGGGCTGTGAAAACGAAGACAACTTAGAACATTCAAATGTATATTTCCTTCTGTTGAAAAGCAAAGTGATAACCATAATAATCCCTTCCCCAGGGGTGAAATTCAACTGGATGAGACCAGCTTGGGCAAACTGGTAGGATGATTTGAATCAGTTCACCGAACTGATTCAAATCACCCTGGATTGGTCCCACCCATGCCCACTGATCAGTCTCCTTGTCGGTCACCGCTCAGCTCTTCTGGCCGCTCGCTTGGCCCTTCCGGTGCTTGACTTGCTCACCAATCTGAATGTTTATCCCTCCATTCACAGCAGAGCTGCTGCAGCCTGTCCCCTTAAGGTAGTCCAGGAGGGAGGAGGCTGGGGGGGAGGAACCAAAAGGGAACAGAGGCTTCGCTGTGAATGGTGGCAGAAAAGTTTGGATTCTCTGCTGCATTTAACATTGAATTCTGTGGCAAAGAAATCCAAACTTTCTCCCTCCATTCACAGCGGTGCTGCTGTAGCCAGTCCCTTTAAGGTACTTTTGACCCCCTGGGAGGGAGGGAGCTGGGGGCAGTGGTGGGTTCCGGATCCTGTTCCAACCAGTACAGTTGGAATGGCCGGCGTCACCCACATGACATGTGCAGCATGCACACACATGTGTGATGCGCGCATGTGGTACCTGCCTGCAAGGCCTCCGCAAGCCTCCGACGCCAGCTGCTTGGCAGAGCATGCGCAGGTGCTGTATGTGCCATGCACGTGTGGGAAGCGCCAAAGGCTTAAAGGACAGGCAAGGAGCTTGGGGGCTGGGGCCCTCTGGAGCACCGTACCGGAACAGTACCCGGTGCTCTGGGCAGGCTCCGATACACTCATACCGGGATGTACTCCTGAAACCCACCACTGGCTGGGGGGGGACCATGAAGGGAGCAGCAACTCTGCTGTGAACGGAGGGAGAAAAGTTTGGATTCTCTCTTCCACAGCATTCACTATGAGCCCTTCTTGTGTTCATATACACATTTTTCCTAACGTGTTCTTTGGGCATGGCTTGGTGGGGGTGTCATGTGACTGAGTGGGCATGGCTGTGAGTGACATCAAGTTGTCCACACCCACTCAGTCACAGCTCCCCCCTGAAGCCATGCCCATAGAATCGATAGGGAAAAATTTGAATGTCACCCTGCTCTCCCGTCTCCAGATTCTAGTCTAATGCCTTAACCACAACACCACTACTGGCTGTACATACTGAGTCAGTCATATGATTAAGATAACTCTCAGTTAATCATGATAAACAGATACTGAAAGCATTTTAAGCAGGTGAAATTATGGAAGCCAAGCTAAGAGCTGGTAATAGCTAAATACCACTTTCTGAATTGCCTTTAGTATCTAGTTATTGAATGTGGTGTGTTGGATATTCTGTCTGAATTGTTAACCCTTGAGAAGAAAACTCTTTGTCTTGTTGACTAATAAAACAGAATCTCCTGCTTGAACTATTAGCCAGACAAGCTCTCATCATAAGCCAAAATAGGCTTCTTATTTGGGCTTCTCTCACTTCTATTTTCAATCCTGCTTTAAAGTCCTCTAATCATTTCTCTTTCCAGTCTGCTCACTCTCTATACAATTCCCCAAAGGTTCCAACAGCATTCTTGCTACTTGCTGATATTTGAGAGAATTTGAAACAGTCTACAAAGTGCTTCACTTCATTGATTGTACTCTTGAAGAACATTATAAATAACTGCTTTGCTAAACAAGATTGAATGGGAGATATATAAATATTGCCTAAATAATGCCAGTCAGAGCTGTGAAACATTGGCTTAGAAGTCCATATCTGGGTTTTCTAACTAGGGCCAATCCACACTTATCTATTCCTGTTTCCATATCAATTAAAATAGAGCTCTTTTTAGGCATTCATCTTTGTGGTAACTGGGATTGCATGAGGGGGAATAAAGGGAGAATTGATGGAGATGACTATTCATTGTGTCTTTTTCATCCAGCCCTAAATTCCTATATATTTTTTGAGAAAGATCTGTATATAAAGGTAGAATCTTGCTCTGCAGAGCTTATTAATTAATCTAATTAATTTTGAACTTTCTCTTGACAATGTAAGTATACCAATAATTTCAAAGGCAGAGGAAATGGACACCATACCCTTGATTCATAATCGACAGGCTCAGCATCTAGCCACCAAGCCATGGCATCCCTCAACTCTGGCCACAACTTGAAGATCGGTCATAAGTTTCCTTGTAACTTCAAGTGGTTGCTGAAAAGTGCTTGGTAAGTGAAGATTATCCTATGGCAAAAACACTGTAATTTGTATCTGTATAATATGCATTCCTTTTCAATGATATATCAATATGCCATGCTAAAATGTCACATGTTCTTTACATGAGTCCTGTAGCAGAACTTTTGCAGAGTCTGTCTGAGATTTTATTCAGGTGGTGTAGTGACATTAACAGGTCAGATGAGGCATCATGAGTTGTTTGTAATTGCTGGATAGGTAGGATTGACTAATCCAGAAAAGGGAAAATAAAGAAGCAGCAGAAGTGATTAAAAAAGACAGTTGGCAGTGGAGGGAATATCTGCATGATTATTTTTGAGAGGAAAATTTCATCATTTCGAAAAGATTCTTTTCAAAATCTTTCCAAATATACTGCTATTGAAGATTTTTTCCTCCTGGCAAGAAACAAGAAAATCCTCTGCTCCAAACCCAAAAAGGAACTGCTGTAAAACTGTCTCTGTAGCGTTTCTCTGCATCAGGAACCGAGCTGATGATTACTTGGATTTACATTCCCAAACCCCAGATGGATCCCTTGGTATGAGAGGGACACACCAGTAGTGGGATTCAATTTTTTTTACTACCGGTTCTGTGGGCGTGGCATGGCTTTGTGGGTGTGGCTTTGTGGGTATGGCAGGGGAAGGATACTGCAAAATCCCATTCCCTCCCCCCCCACTAATCTGCTTTCTAGCTCTTTTTCCTGTTCAGGGCAACAAAAGAAGATCAGCTGGGAGGCAGCAGGGGCAGGGCCAACTATTCGCCAGTTCTCCAAACTACTCAAAATTTCATTTCATTTCATTTATTAAATTTCTATGCCGCCCAATCCCGGAGGACTCCGCTACTGGTTCTCCAGAACCTGTCAGAACTGGCTGAATACCACCTCTGGGACACATAGGGGTGGCAATGGGGATGCTGGTCTCAGATTGGCACAGCTTTCACATGTCAAAAGGGCCACAGTGCAATACAGTTCAACCTAACTGCAGCACAGTTGTAGTTAGGAACCTACAACTCAGAGCGAACTGGATTCTCAACCCATGAGGACCTCATCTATACATTCTTGCTTTCTGTTCCATGACTGATTACCATCCAAGAAAAGCACTTTATTTAGGAATGCTGTGGTGGGGAAAAATGGGCACCTTTTGCAAGGATGTCTAGGCATCCATAGTATTGGTAGGACGTCCCTTTCTTTCACACATGGTGAACATTCCAAAGTTGCAAGTTCTATTATTTAGCTATAGGAATTTGAAGAGCTTAGACTGAGATGTTGGGGAAGCAGTATTTTCTGCAGAAACTGTGTTTCAGGAGAAATTCATGTTCTTTTTTTATGACAAAAGACTGGAGAACACCAAGTTTTTTCTGGACAAGGTACTCTTGATGAACTAATAGCCAACCCAACATAGCATTTTCTAGACGTAATATTATTGACTGGCTTCTGATGCTTAAGCTATGATTAGGGATTTAATAGGATCTGAGAATTTGGCCATTTTAGTTGCAGGATTGGACTTATTGATTCAATTTTTCAGCATCTTCACAAATGAAAGGAAGGAACATTATATTTTAAGGTACAGTAAAATTTAAGAAACAAATTACAGCCAAAGAAAGGAGAAACGTGGGACAATGATGCCCAAACAAACTATGATTGGGTTTATATTTTTTCTAGTATGTAAAGCATGAAATTCTGTAAATATTGAGGTCAGCCATACAATACTTGATTACCCTGTGCTCACCTGGTTAAAATCAGGAAAAAGAAGTTGGCAAATCAAATACTTTAAAATCATGTTCTCCTGTGCTTAACAATATGGGACATATTTCACCTGTGGAACATGTTTGTATGACAAAGTATCAGACTTACCTTGGTATCTATCTTAAAACAGGGAGAGGCATTCCATAGCCAACAGTATACATACTATGATTTGTTTGTTTGTTTACTTATTTATTTACTTACTACAAGTTAACTCTGGACAGTTTACAATATTAAAAGTTCTTTAAAAGTTAAAGATAAAATAGTTCTTCAACCTATAACAACCAAGATACACTAAGCCTACCTGATATTCAATGGCCTATTTTGCTTTCTGAAATTTCATTTTAAAACCAAATTATGACAAACAGCATTTTTAAAAGGCAAAATAATCCCTATTGCATTACTACCATGCTCTTTGAAGTTCTTGGAACCTGGAAAATAAATGTCTATCTGTACAAAATGGTGCTCAGTCTTGAAATGAATGGGCAGATATGATGGAAAGGCATCTTCCAAATACTTGGAATCGCAGCAATTCAGAGAAGATGGTATATATTGAGCTGGTTCATATAAGATAGCTTCTTCTACATGCCTAAAAAATTTAAGCAAATTTCCTGGTCCATATTGGTTCTGAAAAAGATGAGAGAAGAAAAAGGAGAAAGTATCTGTATATGGCTAGTTCAGGGGAAAGCAACCTGTGGCACTTCAGATCCTGCTAAATTAAATCCCAGCTTCCTAAGGAATACAATAAATGATTATAGCTGCTGAAGGTTGTATTCAACAATATCTGGCATACTCTCAGATTAAAAAAAAATTGAAGATGTGTTTGATAAAAAAAAAGACCAGCAGCAAGATGGATGGACTCACTTACAGCAGCTATGAGTGTGCAGTTTGAACATTTGAGGGACCAGGTAAGGATCAGATAATCATGGAAAAGCTCTTATCTATTATATGCAGTTGTAGGAGCTGAAAATAGCTTGATGGCACATAATGAATCATCCAATTGGTAGTTCTAAGAATGGTATAATGGCTGGAACTCATTTATCATGATCCTGATTTCTTAATAATGATGTTCCCTCAGCCCTCAGTCCAGAACTACTTGGTATTACCAATAATTATTCAACAAACTCCCTCATGTATTTATTTACTCAATAAATATGACTGTGCTTTTGGATATATCAGAATGACTTGGCTTTCTTCTCTATCAGGTAGCTGCCAAATAACCAAATATAATCACACACTGAACGAAGGGATCAATGTTGAGGCCCAATTATTGTGGAGTAACCCCAAGTGACTTTGCCTTATCCAAAATAACAGATAATGCCTGCCAGATGAACTCAATATTTTTCAGTGGGTAAACAGTGACTGGCAATCAATATCAGGACAAAGGTGGGATATCTGTGAGCTAGAGTCATGAGGGCTTCTGTTGATGCCCAGCCATACTGTCTTTGAGCCTATCTGAAGACACTTAAACATGAGGATTCCATGCCAGTCTGAAAGCAGGCCCAACCTGTGTTGTCATGGTGTCAGCAGGATTGGAGAGCTGAAAGGATTAATTCCTGGTTCTGCTGCAGTGTAATTAAAGCCTCAGTAAAACAGTGAGGGAAAGTATTGCAGCTCTGTTTTCTAGTTGGACTAAAAATTGTCTCACTCTTGCTCCTGGCCATTGAGCTTTAGGTCCTCTAAGGAAACAGTAGCTTCATGCCTTTGCATCTCCCCCTTAGATATCCCAGGGAGGGGGGGGAGCACTTGGTGAAACTGAGACACAGTTTTGGCAGGCTCTTCCATGCACCACTGCAGATATTCCCACCATGGTGGAGTTTCTGACAGACTTTGCATACCTCCAGCTCCAGAGGAAACACTGAAAACTATTTTGCAGCATTTTACATGAAGCTATGGGACAAGCACTGGCAATCTGGACATCTGTTGACAAGTGGGCTAAAAGTGGACCAGCCAACAAACAACAAAAATATAGTGCAGATGAAAACCGTGCCATAATGGCCTGTTACTACAACTCAGAGCCAGAAAAAAGAGGTTATTTAAAGCGAATGTATGAATTATGGAAATAACAATATCCAGATTCAAATGTTAGTGAACAACAACTAGCAGATCAAAGGCGATTTATTGTATGGAATAAAGTGTTTAGTGAAGTTGAACTTCAGGAAATTCAGGCAAATTGCAAAACCAAAAAAACAATATCACAAGCGGAAATAACTGATATTCAAGACACAACTAAAAACATTATAGTAGAACTCCCAGAAGAAGCTCTCATGGAGGAAATAACACCACCACCACTAGAACCAGTTATCACTGAACCAACTGATGAAAACTCAAAAACAAAAAGAATTGAAGGATAAGATCATGGAGCATTTTCTGCTTAATGAGGAAAGGCAACGTTTACCATCACTAAAACTGTGCCTAAGAAAATTTTGGTCCCTTTCATGAAAATGGTTAATGCAGTGTTTTCAACAATTAAATCGGAATCCATCTTGGAAACGAACCAGTTAATGTACAGCGCAGCTGTAATAGTCACTAATGAACTAGACATTAAAATCAAAGTACCTAGTCACGCAACAGAAAAAGCATCAAAGCCAAAGTGGAAAATCCGATTGGAACAAAAAGTCAAAAAATTAAGGGCAGATGCTAGTAACTTAAAGAACATGCATGAGCAACGGCTTAAAAACAACAAAATCATAGATCGGCTAATCAGAAGATATAGATTGGATACAAGAAACATCAATGAAGCTGTAGAGATTGTAAAACAGCAGATAACAGCAACAGCTAGAAAAATTGAAAGATATGAGGCACGAATCATCCAATAAACAAAATCAGCATCACGAAGATGGAATGTCGAGGCCGTTGGTCCAGGCGGGAAGCACTCACGCATGCGCAATCCAAGCATCTGGTACATCCTAGAACATTCCTCCAGCACATCGAATAACCCCTCCCAAATACCAGCCCTCCCTCCCCGTTTCATGACAGCTGAAGCAACAGCAAGGCAGAAGCTGACATCCGGCCGTCCCCCGGAAAAAAGGCTGTTAGGCCTGGGAAAAAAACAAACAAACGAACAGACAAACAACAAAACATAAAAGAAGATGGAGGGGGGAGAGAAAATTAAGGCTTGTCGGGATAAGCAGCATAAAACTTTTGAAGCAGTCGGGGAGCACGAACATGGGAATTTACAACCCATTCTGTGGGAGGGAGGAAAATGCTTCCAAGCCACCAGGTATTGGATGCGATTACGATGCGGGAATCAAGAATTTCACGAACTTCGAAATGACGTTCCCCATCGACTAGTAACGGAGCAGGCGGAGGATCATCAGGGGGACGCAAGTGGGAAACCCGAACAGGCTTGATGAGGTTAATATGGAACACCGGGTGTATCCGGTTGAGGTGTTTGGGCAATTGTAAACGAACAGAGACAGGATTGATGACCTTTACAATGGGGAACGGGCCCACATATTGGGCCCCAACTTCTTTGATTTCTGCGTAGTGTGCAGGAACGTTGTTGACAAATACACCAAATCCCCAGTTCGGTATTCATAGGGCTGAGAGCGTTTCTTATCCGCTTGTGCCTTATGTGCAGCGTCCAAAGTGGAGAGGGTCAATGGCCAAACTCGACTGAGACGCTCACTCCAGTCCGCAACTGAAGGAACCTGCGGTTGGTCCCGAGGCAATTCAGGAATAGGAACAAATCCTGACCGTAAACGACCCGAAAAGGGGTGAAACCTGTGCTGGAATGAACCGAGTTGTTGTAGGCCACCTCAGCATGTGGTAACAAGTCTACCCAGTCATCCTGTTGATAATTGATGAAACAACGTAAATATTGCTCAAGAACGGAATTAGTACGTTCACAGCCGCCATTAGTCTGAGGATGGTAGGCGGAGCTAAGGCCCTGGGCGGAGCCAATGCGTTTGAGAAATTCCTTCCAGAAATTAGATGTGAACTGGACACCACGATCGGAGATAATGCGGTCGGGCATTCCATGCAAACGGTAAATGTGGGAAATGAAAAGTTTAGCAATAGCAATAGCAGTAGACTTATATACCGCTTCATAGGCCTTTCAGGCCTCTCTAAGCGGTTTACAGAGAGTCAGCATATTGCCCCCAACAATCTGGGTCCTCATTTTACCCACCTCGGAAGGATGGAAGGCTGAGTCAACCCTGAGCCGGTGAGATTTGAACCGCTGACCTGCTGATCTAGCAGTAGCCTGCAGTGCTGCATTTAACCACTGCGCCACCTTAGCCAAAGCCTTAGCGGAAGGAATTTTGTGGCAAGGCACGAAATGAACTTGCTTGGAAAACAAGTCAGTGACCACCCATATGACCGTATGCCCCTGGCTTTCGGGAAGCTCAACAATAAAGTCCATAGAAATCTCCTTCCAAGGGGCAACCGGCCGAGCGACAGACTGGAGCAGCCCTTGTGGTTTCCCCGGCGGTCTTTTGGCGGTGGCACAAACTGGGCAACTGGCCACATAAAGTTCAATGTCCTTTTTTAAAGAGGGCCACCAGAATTGCCTCTTCACTAGATGCAAAGTTTTGACGAATCCAAAATGACCCACCAATCTGGAATCATGTGTGCGACGAAGGACCACAAGCCGTAGGGACGCGGGGATGTACAATTTGGCGCCAATCCACGGCAGATCATCCCTCATAGTGCACTCGTCCCGATGGTTCAGGAACCAGTCATCGTGAGGAAGCGCTTGTTTGAGGTCAGAAAGAAGATCTTGAGGCACATCCTTTTTTGCTCGGGTCTGCTGGCGCGTGACCACTGGAGCCGCTAGGAGCGGTTGGACGATACTCAGTTTAGAGCAATTATATTGAGGTAGTCTGGACAAGGCATCAGCCATGAAATTTTTTCCCCCCGGGATATACTTAAGTGTGAAATTGAAACGGTTGAAATATTGGGCCCATCGCATTTGTTTGGGGAGAGACGTCGTGGCGTTCTCAAAGCTTCCAAATTCTTGTGGTCAGTCCACACCTCAAACGGGTGTGTAGCGCCCTCTAGGAAATGGCGCCACGTGGCTAGGGCCCAACGGACTGCGAAAGCCTCTTTCTCCCAAACCGCCCAACGTCTCTCCATGTCAGTGAGCTTTCGGGAGGTGTACGCGCAAGGTTGTAGGTTACCTTGGTCGTTGGCTTGCAGCAAAATGGCCCCCACGGCGACGTCACTGGCATCAGCCTGGACGACGAAAGGTTTGTCCAGGTCAGGATGCTTTAGCACTGGCTCAGCGGCAAACAGACGTTTAAGTTTTTCGAACCGCCTGGCATTACATGTTCCAGTCCAGAGGCTTATTAGGTTTAGGTTTCGGTTCCCCCTTCGACTTGAGCAAATTAGTTATAGGAAGAGCAATTTTAGCAAAAGAAGGAATGAACTGACGGTAGAAATTAGCAAAACCCAAAAATTTTTGTAACTGTTTACGAGTTTTGGGCACGTCCCATTCAGTGACCGCCCTCACTTTCTCAGGGTCCATTTCAATGCCGTCTGGTGAGATGCGATATCCAAGGTAGTCAATTTTAGTTTGGTGAAACTCACACTTAGACAATTTGGCATAAAGATCAGCGGCTCGGAGTTTTTTCAAAACAGTGCGCACAAGAGCGACGTGTTGGTCATAAGTGCGAGTATAGATAAGGATATCGTCTAAATATACGATAACTCCTTTGTAGAGGTGGTCGTGCAAGATCTCATTGATTAGTTGCATGAAAACTGCAGGAGCCCCCTGTAAGCCAAAAGGCATGACCCAGAACTGGAAGCAACCAAGAGGGCAGTTGAAAGCAGTCTTCCATTCGTCTCCCTCCTTTATGCGGACCCTATAGTAAGCTTCCCTGAGGTCCAATTTAGTAAAAATGCGGCCCTTCCCCAGCTGGGCCAACATGTCTTTCATCAACGGGAGTGGGTAGAGATTCTGAGTTGATATAGCGTTCAGGTTTTTAAAATTACAACATAATCTCAGAGAGCCATCTTTCTTTTCACGGAAAAGTACAGGGGCAGCCACTTTGGGGCGAGCCGGTTCAATGAATCCACGTTTCAAATTTTTATCAATGAAAGTCCGCATTTCCTCCATCTCCCTGGGTGACATGGAGTAAATTTGGGGTTTTGGCAGTTTAACCCCGGGTAAGATGTCTATGGAACAGTCAGTAGGCCTGTGGGGAGGCAGTTTGTCGGAAGACTTTTCGCTGAAAACCTCCTTAAGGTCCCAATACGCTTTAGGAATTTTCTCCTCTCCATCAATCCTCTCCTGCCCTCTAGCGGCCACTTCAGGAGTGTCAGTCATAGGTTGCGCCGGAGTGCCCTCCCCCTCTGGAGGCTCCTTTGTGCGAATGCGCAAGCGGCCTGTTCGCCAATTTATGTGAGGGTTCCACTTCCGGAGCCATGGGAGGCCCAAAATTAGTGGCCTGTCCATGCCAGGCGCAACCACAAAGAAATTAGTTCAGTATGGGAACCCATCTTCATCTCCAAGGGCTCCGTAAAGAAATGGGCGGGTCCCCCCTGCAATGGATCCATCTATTTGGCAAAACACAATCGGGGTTTTCAAAGTGCGCAATTTAAGGCCCAATTTTTCCACCATGGCTGGATTGATCATGGACCGGGAACAGCCCGAATCGAGCAAGACATGAAAGGTTGCTGGTTGCCCCTCAGGGGGAACTTTTAACTCTATGGGATTAGCAGGGGCCCTTTGTTTGAACTCACCAGTGAGGCAATGTGTCGTCATCGGAGTCCTCAGAAGAAGAGGAGTTGGCGTTCGCGTCTCCCTCCAACGCCTGGGCGAAACGGGGGGGCTGGGAGTCCACAGCGAAGGCAGCTTCCTTCTTCTTCTTGTCGGAGACTCTGCCAGACTTCTCCTCACGTTTGGGTGGGGGCTGGGCGGAGATGGGCAATTTAGCACGACAGTCGGGGGCGGTGTGCCCTAACTTCCCGCAACGGAAGCATGTTATGGGTCTGGAGAGCCCTGAAGGAGGCCCCCTCCCCTCCCCCCGTCGTTTGAATTGCGATTTGCCGCCTGGAGGGGGGGTGCTCTTAGCAGCTTTCTTCTTCCTCTTCTTTCTTTCCTCTTTAGCATAACGGAGCCTGGTTAAGTCGAGTTCAGCGTCAGCTGCGTGTTCAAACCAAGTGGTCAACTGCCTGGGCAGGTTGCGATTGACACATTGCTGATAAATATCTTCGTCTAAGCCCGAAGCAAATTTGTCCAAAAGGGCGTCCTCCCCCCATCCTCTCATATATTGGGACAGACACTGAAATTCCTGGATGTATTGGGCGACAGGCCTATCGTCCTGCTCGAGGGTTATAAATTTCAATTTGCTCCGCTTCTCAGTCAAAGGGTCATCAATGCGTTGTCGGAAAGCCTCCATAAATCGGTTGAAATCCCCCAAGAGGGGGGAGCCAGACATATGTAGAGCCGTGGACCAGGTGGCTGCCTCGCCGTCCAAGGATAGGAGAACCATTCTGACCCTCATGCCATCTGTCTCAAAATCACGGCCATAAATTTCCATGTAATTAAAAACTTGCATAATAAAAGAGGCCAGGCCAGCAGAATCACCATTGTATCGCACAGGCAGGGGAGGGATTTTTGCCATCCTGTGCCTTCAGGGAGGTGGGGCCCCTGGTCCAGCAAAACCTCTAGCCACAGGGGGTGAAGCAGGTCGAGGGGGGGTGAAGGCGCGCGTGGGTATTGTCGCTCCCAGCCCCTCCAGTCTTTTTCATCTTCCCCACTCCTTTCCCCAAAATACCTTTGACCCCAATAATCAGGTAATTCACTCCTCTGGGGTTTTCTCACGGCTCCCGTCTCCAGCGTTCGTTGTCGGGGTTGCCTTTGGATGACCCCTGCATTCCAGCTTGTCTCTTCCTCTCTTTGTCCTACCGAAGTGGACCATCGTGGGGGGGGGAGGGTCAGGCTGGCTGGATATTTGTAGTTGAAACAAATCTTCATGAAGTGAGAGGTCGGGAGGCGCGGGCTCGTGAAGCGAAAGTTCGGGAGGCCCGGCTCCGCTGGTATCCACATCGCAAGCGGCCCCCTCCTCTTCCCTGATCGATGAAGACATTCCTCCCTTCACGGTAGACGTAAATCTCCTGGAAAGGGAATTAAGGAGACTTTGCTTCTAGTCAGCATCACTCCATTAAATAATTAGGAAAGAAAGACTAAGAAGTTCCATGCGTTGGAAATCAAAAGCACTTTTACTAATTACAAATGGTAAGCGAGCAGTTGCGAAGCAAAGTCTACTTAATTAGGCGCGAAAGCGATTGATATATAGAATAGTCCATTCCCCACCCCTTAGGATCATAGCCTCAGGCCAATCATAAGTCCTTCAAATGTCAGGTGTGAGATAACTTCAAAAGACATCACGAAGATGGAATGTCGAGGCCGTTGGTCCAGGCGGGAAGCACTCACGCATGCGCAATCCAAGCATTTGGTACATCCTAGAACATTCCTCCAGCACATCGAACCCCTCCCAAATACCAGCCCTCCCTCCCCGTTTCATGACAGCTGAAGCAACAGCAAGGCAGAAGCTGACAGAAGCAAAGTGGATACATGACTTTGAGAAAAGCATTGGCAACAAACAAATGCAAGTATTAGAAAAAACAACGGAGATGGTCAAAAATCGAGTAAAAAAGGTAAAGAATTGGAAATCACCTGGAAAGGACCAATTACATGGTTTCTGGCTCAAATATCTGACCAGTTTACATGCAATATTGGCCAGGCAACTGAATGAAATTTTACAAAAGGGCCAAATTGATGAATGGTTGACAACTGGAAAAACATACTTGATTCAGAAAGATGCAACTAAAGGAACAACACCTGAAAACTACAGACCAATAAAATGCTTGCCAACAACCTTCAAATTACTCACAGGCATTATTGCAGATAACATGATGGATTATTTGGAAACAAACAACATCTTGCCAGTAGAGCAAAAAGGCAACAAAAGAAGGAGCAGAGGTACAAAGGATCAGCTCCTAATTGATAAAATGATATTAGAAAATTGTAAAACGAACTTGAATATGGTCTGGATTGATTACAAAAGGCATTTGATAGCATGGGATAGCAAACTGCAGTAGAAAGTCAATCAATAAAATGGCAGTAATAACAACAGAAACAATAAAACACCTCCAATTTTATTCAGATACAGCAACTAATGACAGGGAACCATCTTAATCTGAGGCAACTATCAGGTAACACGCAGGGATTAGCTGATTTGGTACGTGCCAAATTTCTGGACCTGGAAGGGTGCAAATGTGTCTAGATTGTTAGAACATGACTGCAACAATCTTGGGCCTCTTGAATTACCTCCATCATCCACCCACCACAGTTTCCTGCTTTGTTCAATACTTCAGTAAAAGAGAGTATCCTTGTCTCACTAGCAATAGCACTTAGACTTATGTACCACTTTACAGTGCTTTACAACCTTTTCTAAGCAGTTTACAAAGTCAGCATATTGTCCCCAACAATTTTACCGACCTTGGAAGTATGGAAGGCTCAACCTCGAGCCAGTCAGGATCAAACTCCAGGCTGTGAGCTGAGTTTGCCTGTAATATTGCATTCTAATCACTGCACCACCACGGCTCTTGTATAATGCTATTGCTTGTCCCAAACTGCTGCTCCTCCCTGATATTTCTCATCATATTGATTATTCTCAGAGACAGCAGTGGAAAACTATCGGTGAAACTGCTGTCAGTCACATTGTGCTTGTAAAACTTGATGCGTCTGTCTAGCCAGCATGGCAAATAGTCCAAGTCTCCCTGTCTGATTGCACCCAACTTGTGAAATGATCATGTTCCAAAAATTTGCATGCAGGGCAGTAAAAAAAAAAAAAAAAAAAAAAAACAGATGGAAAGTTTCCATGGTGCTTTCCTTTAATGATCTTAGTTCATTCCTTGTAATAGTGATCTCAGACTGCAAGTAGCAACAGGATCATAATCAAAATTGGGCAAGCAAAATAAAAGAATAAGGCATTGGTATGCTTGGAGAAAATCACAAAGTTTCAAAAAGTGGAAGAAAACTTTATATGGGGGAGAGAGAAATTAATTAGGCAACATAATACAGGGAGTAACTTTTGAAGAGTCTACATACTCAGTAGTCCAAGCATATTAATGCCTGTTGGAGCAAAGGAATGGATTAGGTGGAGAAAAGGCATGGCTGGCTGTCTGGCTAATCAGCATGCTAAGAAGAGATACTACAATACTCATTACAAGTCCTGTTTGTTATGTCCTATATATAATAATATCTTACGTCTTTGTAACATGGTATGCTCTCTCCAATCTTTTCTTTCTTAACCACTTTAGCCTGTATGAGAAGGATTGTTATCATTTGAAATCAGAGAGAGAAAGATAGCCAAAGAATGTGGGTTAAACTAGTTTGGACTCTCAGCTGTTTGGAACTCCTACCTTTTATTGTACAAGTCACTTTTAATGTGATGGGAAAACGTGGAATCCATCCAGCGGTGGGTTCTTGCCAGTTCTAACCTCTTCTATAGAAGAGGTTCCACAAATCTACAGTGCTGTTTAGAACAGGTTCCAGCTCCCTCACCCTGCCTGTCTGCACATCATCAAGATGAAGAGCGAGAGGAGGAATTCTGGGAGTTGAAGTCCACAAGTCTTAAAGCTGTCAAGTTTGAAAAACCCAGGCTATTTTTCTAAAGGGTTAGGGGTGCAAGGGTCTTGTAACTTGACAGCTTTAAGACTTGTGTGCTTCAAAGGCCAGAGTTCCTGAGCCAACATTTGGTTGCTAAGCAAGAGCGTTGTTAATGAGTTTCACCACATTTTACAACTGGCCATGCCCACCCGGTCACATGGCTTGACAAGCGACTCCCCCAGTCACAGGCCGGCTGCCACTCCACAAAGCAGGTCCACCTATAAGAAGTGGTTCTAAAAAAGTTTGAAACCCACCACTGAAGCATCTAACTCTTAGCTTCCTAAAGTTGCACTGTTTTCCCTTCATGTTGTGATGGAGAAGATATAGATCAGAACAGGGATAGAACTAAATGCTAGAGTTCTACCATCCAGCAATGCAATTTCAAAACTCAATTTCAATTTGAAAAGAGCAACCAGAAATATAGCAAATAAGGTTGTCGCACCTTAAAAGCATATATTTTTTTAAAAAAATGTATTCTTCAAGGGAGTCACACAACTCTTTTTTTCTGTAACATGTCAACCAGCCTTATGGAAAAAAATTGCAGAATTTGATTTCTGGAATGACAGTATATTTTCAACGTTCATTGTATAGACTCTAAGCATTGATAAGAAGAATTGCATTTACATCCACTCCACAGATCCTTAAAATTAGAGTGGAAAGAGGGAAATGGGAATAGTTCAGATCAATGTTTCTCAACTTCAGCCACTTGAAGATGCATGGACTTCAAACCTCAGAATTCTGCAGCCAGCCAGGGAAGTTCATGCATCAAGTGGCCAAAGTTGAGAAATACAATATTCAGATGGACAACTAGCTATCTTTAAAGTTTGGACTTAAGAGTCTTATGAGGGTTTCAGGACAGATCCACATAGTGTTAGCAACATTTTAGCAGATCTTGACTATAATAAAATGAGCATTTATAATTTGGTATTTGCTGTTATTTCTAGAACGTACTTTTGGAAAAAAAAAATAAAGGATACTTTGGGGAGTCTGATATATCTATGCAGATCCAAGTATTGACACAGAACCTATTTGCATGCCTTCCCCAGCTTACTTGGATATCTTTCCTACTTGTTCAGTTCCTGTTGTTTCACTGGGAATTAGTTTTTCAGAGGTGGCTTGAAGGATCAAAGAGATATATCTTAAATAAAGGAAATAAAGTGTAACATAGCAGAATGTTCTAACCTTAAAACAAAGAACAGCATTCTCTTCTCCACATTAGTACACTTTGGAAAATAAATTCAGGTATCATAGAGAAATATTCCATTGTCAGTCTATTTCCTTCCCTTGGAATCATATAGACCAGGGGTGTCAAATGCGATTTCATTGTGGGCTGCATCCAGGGTCGTGTTTGAGCTCGGGTGGGT
Organism: Thamnophis elegans; assembly: GCF_009769535.1. Classification (NCBI taxonomy): domain Eukaryota; kingdom Metazoa; phylum Chordata; class Lepidosauria; order Squamata; family Natricidae; genus Thamnophis; species Thamnophis elegans. Next base: position 121,498,196 of record NC_045543.1, on the reverse strand, counting down.
GGGGTGGGTGTGTGTGGCCAGGAGGGGGGGGGCATGACCAGCTTGATGTCACTTGTGTCAGGGGCGCCTATGGTGGCCCAAGCACTCTGCCAGTGAAAACAGGCTCCCGAGTTCGTGTTTTCGGCTGCCACAGCCTCCTGCAACCTTCTGCCAATGAAAACAGAGCTTGGAAGAGCTGCTTGCAGCCCTCCCGAGCTCTGTTTTCACTGGCAGAAGGTTGCAGAAGGCCATGGCAGCCAAAAATGGAGCTTGGGAGTCCATTTTCACTGGCAGAAGCACTATGAGCCAGTCCTTTGCTGTTTCCAGGGTATCCCCGTGGGCCAGATCGAAGTACCCCATGGGTCAGATCTGGCCCCTGGGCCTTGAGTTTGACACCCCTGAGATAGACAACTAGTTGCCTTTCTTTAGGCTACCATTCCTGTGTTGCTCCCGTTTAACTTTCATAATGGCATGCATGCCTAGTGTCCCTTCCATAAGTACTTTGCTTGTAACAGCTTTAAAAGAAAAGGAATCAGCAGTCTTATTAGTCTACAGAAGGGACAAAGCTACAGTCTAAAAGCTCAGCTTAGTGATAGCTGTAATGAGATGGGAGAGCAGGAGAGAATCAGCATTTCCTCTGGGTCAGAAAGCAAGAGCCAAGACCAAAGCTCATCTGAAAGGGAAGTTGATCTTGGCCTTTATCCAGCCTTCCTTTATGATTAATTTTTATGTATCTTTCCATACATATCTATGACCTATAACGGACCCTGCTTAATGAACTCAAAATCAGGTGCTTCAAAACAGATAATTTCTTAAATATGGACATTTATTTAAGGCAGCAGATACTTTCACACAAATATAAAATAACTGTCTATTTTTTTTCTCTTGTGTATATATGCACGCACACATGGCCTGGGTGTTTCCAGCCAGTTTTTCACAGAATTTTCCTGTGTAGTTTTGAGTTGTATATGAGAGGAATTCCTGCTTTCTCATTTTCCCATTGTTGAGCAGAGTTCACAGCTGATCAGTCAGGAACTCCCCTTTCCCTTCCTTCTTCCTGAGAGTTTCTCCAAGAAAGGAAGCTGTCATCACAATCAACGAATCCAGCAGAGCTAAATAGTCTTCTGAGTTAGTTTCATGATTTGTATAGAGTCCTAGGTAGCCTCAAAGACTGTTCTGAGACCTAATCTCAAACATGATAGCAATAGCACTTAGACTTATATACCTCTTCACAATGCTTTACAGCCCTCTCTAAGTGGTTTACAGAGTCAACATATTTTTCCCCAACAATCTGGGTCCTCATTTTACTGACCTTGGAAGGAAAGAAGGCTGAGTCAACCTTGAGCCTGGTGAGATTCGAACTGCCAAATTACAGGCAGCCGTTCAGCAGAAGCAACCTGCAGTACTGCATTCTAACCACTGCACCAATCAATGGCTACAGACCTATCTGGATTAAACCATAGTTGGGCAAATGCAGAGGCATCAAACCCCATGGCCTTTCACTGTTAGCTCTACTGAATATATTTCAAGCAATTGGTAGCCTAAAGAGCATCCATCCATTCTTTATTCAAACTCAGGACAACTCTGTATGTGAAAGAAACAAAAGAGGTGTATTCAGAAGCGGTATTCAGCCAGTTCAGACCGGTTCAGGTAAACCGGTCTGAATAGGATAGCATAGAGCAGGTCTGGCGACCTGGTCTATGCTGTCCTATTTATCCACATTGTCTCAGCTGTGCACATGTATGCAAGCCATGTGCATGAGCAAAGTGCATGTGCGGAAGGCTGGCACATGCGCAGAAGGCGCTCATGCTCATGAAGTGAGTGTATGTGTGTGGGGCAAACCAGTGGAAAACCTATGTGAACCCACCTCTGGAGGTATTGTGATCGCTAATCCACTCTTAGGCTTCAGTCATCTGTAAAAGAGAGCTCTAATGAGTTTCCTCCTTAAAAGTATCATTTCTCTGAGAAATAAGAACCTCTATGCTAATTCCTACTTCATAAAAGGGGTTAAGAGGCCTGGGAGAATTATGTCTGAGCAGACAAGTCTCTCCCTGCTCTCCAAACCTAGAACGACCTCCTGAACCAGGGCAGAGTTTTTCCCCTCTTTTTCTTGTATTATGAATATTTCTATAGGCCTTATTTTAAATAATGATTAAATAATTATTATTTTTTCCTTTTTAAAGTTTTGCATAGCCGTGTTCACATCTACTTGAGAGAAAGTCCCCTGAGCTTCACTGAAACTCACTTCTTAGTAAATCTCCCTAGAACTGGGCTTGCACGGCATAATTGTGGTTGAAAGCTCTGGTTTCTTATTGCACAATTCTCTGTATTTACTTTACCAACTTCATAATTGCTGTTTTCTCTTCAAAAAACCACACACCGTGACACACATTTCCTTGCAGCCGCCTGCTGCTGCTGTTCAAGTTCTGAATTAAAAATCGTTCTTCTTCTATGTCTTTGGGACACTCATCTGCATAGTAATGTGGCTGTGTTTTTGTTTTTGTTCTTGTTTCAGATAAGCGCTTGTCTAATTAGATCTGCAGAGACTTGTGTGATTTGGGGCCCTTGTGCTTCATCTTGGACAGAGGTAAAAACATGTATTACTGGTAGAGGCCTATAACTCTCCTGGAAGCCTTTTTGAGGGACCATTGGAAACATGTCAGAAGGTATTTCCTCAGCAAGTGCTGGCAAGTATTGAATTTGAAGAAACGATTGCTGTATCTCTTAGAAGGCTGCCACCCAAGACTCACTGAGATTTACTTCTGAGTAGAAATTACAGGACTATTGGAGAACAGAGCAACTGTGCTGCCTTATTTGAAGAGTTCTGACATTAGTGGTTCTGAGGACATCATAAACCTAGCTAAACCCCTGCCAGGAACTGTGAGAAAAAACAGTGGTTTCCTTCCTTCCTTCTTCTTAACCTATTTAATTTTACCCAAGTTGTGCCTCACTGAAACTAATGGGAAAATAATAAGTAACATTTGAAACGATTCCAGACTGGGCTGAGATAAGCAACCCACTTAGAGAAAGGCTTAAGGTCTTCTAGGAGGAGTAAGGATCCATCGCCTCTCCCATCAAGCTCCCCCACTTTCCTATTTTACTTTCTTTCTTTGTAATATCTCAATATAGGATGAGCCAGAGTTTATTTGCTTTCCAAAGTTATTTTTCCCAAAAGAGAAATTAATAGAGACCAAGAATTTAGTCCCCCCCTCACTTAGGTTGGAGGGATAACTTTAGGCCACTTGTGTGCTCCTTGTTTTTGTGGGAAAAATAGGTGGCAGAAAATTAGGTAAACATATTAGTTAAATTGCCCCCAAATTAAAAGTGGGATAAAAACCTCACGGCGTGAGGTTTCATTGTCTTCTTAGAGCTTATCCTGTATCCCAAACAATGATATGAACATGAATTGTCTTTTTAAAATGGCATGACCTCTTGGCTTCATCTCATCCTATACCAGTGTTCTCAACGTTGGCAACTTGAAGATGTCTGGACTTCAACTCCCAGAATTCCCCAGCCAGCAAATGCTGGCTGGGGAATTCTGGAAGTTGAATCCGGACAGCTTCAAGTTGCCAATGTTGAGAAACACTGTCCTATACTGTAGTGCCATTAGCAACTACCTTACCCAGTGTGCTTGTGCCCACCCGGTCACAACATCTAGAGAGGATTTGCTCCTTCAATAATGGAAAACACTAGACCCAGAGGTGTGTTTGTCCTCCCCTCCCAAATCTAGCATTGAAGAAGAGAGCGAAAAACTTTCTTTTAAATAGAGATCTGGTACTTAGCTGCACAAGGAAGGATTGTTATAACCTTATCATCTGCTTTTAAATACTTTGTTCTGTGGCAGGTTTTAGCATTCTTTATTGCAACTTTTCTCAACCTCAGGAACTTCAGTTGAAGTCCATACATCTTAAAGCTGCTGTGATTGAGAAATACTGCTTTATGATTTCTATACTACCCAGAATCTTTGGTTTGGGTGGAAAAGAAATAATTTAAACTTTTTTTAAAAAGTATGACAGTGGTAGATTACATATATGTAATTTTATTCTGGAAAGTCACAAAGGAAACAAATGTGTGCAGATGTTTCTGAATGGGAACATTGACCTCTCATGGCTTCCCCATTGTTAAAGCCCTTCCTTATTTTCTCCAAAGTTTAAACTTGATAGAATCAGGACTATCACAAATGGCTCTCTTTTTCGACAATTTATGAGTGGAGAATTTCAGTGAACATTTCTTCCAATTTCTCCAAGGAAAGATAATCAACCAACCAACAGTTTTTCAAGGGCAGAACTCTGTTAGTAGTATTATTATTGAAAATATTTCCGTGGGAAGAATTCCTAATGCTACTTTCCTTTGAAATTTAATAAAATTGTGGGGAAGAATAGATCACTTAGAGATATGATGGTTCAAGATATTCACATGCAGGTCTTAGCTACTTCATGTGCACAAACATCACAATCTACCCATGAGAATTTCTCTGAAATAATTTCTCTAACAAATTATCTTCCATCAAATTGTAGGAGAACTCATAGGTGAATATTTTAGATAAAACCACCACTATTGTTGCTCGCTACTTCAGTCTCATGAGTTGTGTCATCCTGGGCCATATAGTTCAACATATCATGTAAAACAGAAAATTTGATTGATGAACAAGCTATGGTTCAGCATCTGTGTTGAGTGAATTTAGTCTTTATGTAAATAATTTCAGTGTATTATCACAATGTCTGATTCAAATCAGACATGCAAAGACAAGAGTTATCCAAGCAAAAGCACCAACCAAGGATGCAGATGAAATTCTACAACAGGCGTGTCAAACTGGTGGCCCATGGGCCAGATGTATCACATGCAGGCCAAGCCTACCCTAGCTCTTCAAATGGGGAAAACATCACAAAACAGCACGTGACTGCAACATGATACCACGAGTTTGACACCCATGCTCTACAAGATGCTATGTATGAGCAATTATCAGACCTATCAATGATAATCTAATAATCACAATGCCAAATTACTCACTAGAGATATGACTGCACAAATAGGCAACAACAGACAAGAGGAGGGGAGGTGTTACGACATCTAATCAGCCTTCATGGATCAGGTAGATAAACAGGCAAGAAGTTATTATCAAGTTGCCAAAGAATGATAATTACAACTGTAAAGCTGAAGAGCTGTCACGCTCTGTTCAGCTCAAAGTATTTTGAATCATTCTGTTTAGGAGCTTCCAGATACAGTGGGCAGCATGATACAGGTGGAACAATGTGGATTTCACTGTGTATAGTAAGCAAGTCTTCATATTATGCATTATTTACTAAAATATTGAATTCCAATAGTCAATATTAATCAACTACCTTCATTTCAAAAAAAGCACTTAATAGCAGAGAGAGTTACAGACAACATGGCACCCCCAAAATTATCTTAATATATTTCTGAACTCCAGTTGCTATGTGAGGACTGATAATGACTTCACTGATTTTACATATTTTTTAAATGGGTGTGCAGTTAAAAGGACAGCAGACAATTCGTAGCTCTTGAGTCATGATCTGGCAAAGTATTGAATAATGATTTCCATACCAGAAAATCTCTCACACACCTCAAGGTATGGCATGCATTGTATCAAGTGTAACCTTTGTGAAATCAACAAAATTCCCATAGGACTTCAAAATGAGAATTGAGCAATTGCACCATCTCTTTTATAGGATTTTTCAAGGGATCAGACAAACAATGTCTATTGGCAATTGAAAAATTCTATATGTGCATGTGATTTTTTCTGAGAGTGGGAATCTGACCTAAACATGATTGAGGAAGAATTTTGTAGCAGAAAGGACATTTATTTAAAGGGAACATGTTATGAGCAGAACAAAGCCTAGTACTTAGTTAACTACCCCACTAGGAGAAAGTGAAAAATAATACATGCTTTTTATATATGTGCCAGGAAACAGAATAGCAATAGCAATAGCAATAGCAGTTAGACTTATATACCGCTTCATAGGGCTTTCAGCCCTCTCTAAGCGGTTTACAGAGTCAGCATATTGCCCCCAACAACAATCCGGGTCCTCATTTTTACCCACCTCGGAAGGATGGAAGGCTGAGTCAACCCTGAGCCGGTGAGATTTGAACAGCCGAACTGCTGAACTGCAGTCAGCCTGCAGTGCTACCTTTAACCACTGCGCCACCTCGGCTCTTAAGCAAGTAAGCTTAGATTTGGAATTTTTAATGACAAAGATTAGGCAGCGTAATAGACAAAGAGGAACAGGCTTCCTGGGAGGAGCCTACTGGTGGAAGCAGCAAAAAATCAGCTGCCTCCGAATTCCTGGCTACGTACCTGATTAGAGGATCTTCCATCTGACGTCTTATCAGGTTTTCTTATCCTTCAGGCAAGAGGGAAAGAAGAAACTGTTTTGCTGGCAAATGCTCTTCGATTTTTGCAGCTTTTGTGCTTGCAAGGAAAGGGGGGCTAGCCCAAGGCAGAACGGCTGTCCGTGCTGGGAACTTCCAACTGCCTTGTGCAGGACAAAGTAGGTCTCTCCCACTCTGCTCTAAGTTTTGTTTGATTTAATCTTATCACGAGCTGAATCCGTTTACTGCGAGGACAATAATTGCTTATCAATATTTTAGCTTCTTCTCTTTTTCCCCTCCGAAAAATTATTTACTCAGAGGCTTTTAAAATGGCGCCGAGCAGGCTGGTTTCTCCGGTAATAACGAACACTTTTTGCTAATTCTCACAAGACTTCAAAAGAATTCAAAACAAAAGAGATAGCTTATCACATGTTTTGGTTTCACAATAGAAGAATTTTACTCCTTCATTAACTTTGCTTATTTGGAAGTTAAATGGTGATGAATCTGTTGAACGGTTTTGTTACAATGTTTACTCACTGAAACTTTTGCCAAGCCTTAAATTTCAAAATAAAAGCCTCTTTACTTAAAGCTGCATATTTAGGCAATAGAGTTTTATTAACTGCAGGCAGACAAATTTTGAAATGGCCTCAAAACCAAATATTAACTTGAAGACGTCACCCTCTACTTTCAGGGGCACATCCTCAGTGCCTGGTACAAAGCTGCAGCCTCCGCTTCCTACGCCCCCTGCTGGGGATGTGTTAACGAAAGAATTTTTTCTGAGTAATCTAAGTGAGGCTTTTAATGCACAGACAATTAAAATGGAAGATAAATTTAGAGATAATAGAGAGGAGAGAAAAGAGGAAATAAAAGAAATGAAAGAAGAAATTAAAAGTGAAATTAAAAGTGAAATAAAAGGACTTAAACAGGAGTTGTATGAGAAATTTGAGGCTAAGGTTGATAAAATTAGAGACGACATGCTGAGTCTTGTAACTGTATTAACAGAACATATTTCTGGAGTGGAAGATACTCTAGAGGTTCTTAATGATGCCAATGCTAACTTGACATTGAAAACAGAGGTGGTGGAACAAAAAGTGGAAAATGCTGAAAAAGAAATTATTATGATACAGTACCGACAAATGGAGTTCGCATTAAGAGTAAGGGGGCTGCGTGAGGAGAAACAGGAGAACCTGAAACAGATCCTATCGGAAGCTTTTGACCGCCTGATGGGAAGACCAGGGACCAACCAAGGCTGGCAAATTGACAAAGCTTACCGCGTTAACTCCTGGCTGGCAAAGCAGAAGCAGCTTCCTCGAGACATCGTTATATATTTTACTACAAGAGAGTTCAGAAATATGGTACTGCAAGCGTCTTATAACACTAAGCTTCAAATTGGCGGTCAAGACCTGGCTGTTTTGAAAGAGATACCACCTCAAATGTTAAGAGCCAGAAGAGACTACGCTTTTTTGGTCGAAGAACTCAGAAATCGTCAGATACAGTATAGATGGGATGCACCATTTGGCATCATATTTACATTTGATAAGCAAAGGTACCGCCTCAACTCTGTATGGAAAGCCCGAGATTTTTATTATAATATATTGAAGGCCGGACACCCTGCACCATCTGGACCTAGAGAAAGACCACAAGAAGGACAGGATAGACAGCAAACTACACAACCACCAGACAAGATGGAGCATCTCTCTTCTCTAGAAGTGCAAGGTGCTATGGAACCAAGACCTAGCCGCATGACTACTAGACGTATGGAGAAACAAGCTAAGAGGCAACAGCATCAACAATCATCGGCCATCGATCAAGGAACTACAACAACAAATCTGGAAGCAGTGGGAGGAGCTAGACCTAAGGTTAAACAGGCCGTGCAGGAAGCTCTAAAAATGCTTCAACCAACCAAAGATGACAACTAAGATTTTAACATGGAATGTCAACGGACTGAACTCTCCACAGAAGAGGAAGAAAATATTTCATTATCTTAAACAGTTTAAGAACGATGTAATTTGTTTGCAAGAAACTCATATCAAGTCAACTGATCAAAAATATTTGATCAACTCAAAACTTGGTCAACATTTTGCAGCTTCTGCTATGGAAAAGAAGAATGGTATAGTTGTATACTTAAGAAAAGATATGAAAGCTGAATTAATAGAAGCAGATCCCTTCGGAAGATATATTGCTTTAGACTTAATCTTAGAAGGGAAAAAGACATTACTTTTGGGAATTTATGCTCCCAATCAACAGCAAGATAGATTCTATAGAAATCTTCATGCTAAATTAGTACAGTGGGACTATAGTTCCTGTATACTATTGGGTGACTGGAATGGAGTGATAGATACTAAGAGAGATAAGAAGATTTCCCGCCTAAATACCAAGATGCGAGCAAAGTTACCCAAATCTTTCTTTGACATTATGGATGATTTTGAATTGAGAGATATCTGGCGAGAAAGAAATGCAGAGGAATATGACTTCACTTTCTTCTCGGACAGGCATCAATCCCTTTCAAGGATCGATTTTATTCTAACCACTAATGATTTGCTTCCTAGGGTCAAGAAAACAAAGATTGCAGCTAGAGTCCTTTCGGACCATAACCCAGTTTGGATGGAGTTGGGAAGGGTAGTGCAGGCAAGAAGGTCTTGGAGACTGAATGAAAATTTATTTAGATATGAAAACTATATTAATGATTGTAAAAAATTACTATCTGAATATTTTGTTTTGAATATGAATAAGGGTACATCTATGGAATTTGTATGGGATGCAAGCAAAGCGTATATGAGAGGAGTTTTGATGAATATAAATAAAACACATAGAAATAAGCAAGGGCTAAAACGAACAGAACTGGAAGAGGAAATTAAGAGAAAAGAGCTGGAGTTAACAAGGAAACCAGACGATACAAAGGTTAAGGAAGCTATTAACATATTAAAATCTCAATTTGACATGTTGATCTCTGACCAGGTAGCTACTAATTTATTATATGCAAAACACAATACTTTTTGTAATGCAAACAAACCTGGCAGATGGTTAGCTTATCAGATTAGGAAAAAAAGGAAAACTCGAAATATATCTAAACTGATTTACAGAGGGAAGGAGGTGTTCCAACAGGAAGAGATTCAAAAGGCTTTCTGGGAATTTTTTACAGAACTGTATAAAGGGGATAAAATTAATGGTTTAGACATAGACAAATATTTAGACAAGGAGAAAATACCTTCAGTTAGAGAAGAACACAGGCAAAAATTGAATCAACCAATAACCTCGGGGAAATCCTGCAGGTAATTAAGCAATTAAAGCCAGGGAAAGCACCAGGTACAGATGGCTTGACAGCGGTTTACTACAAAAATTTACAGTTAGAAATGGTAGAACCTCTTAGAGAATTATTTAATATGATTCAAACGGAAGGTAAAGTCCCTCCATCTTGGAAGACAGCGTTTATATCTTTGATACCCAAAGAAGATCAAGATACTACTCAACCCAAAAATTATAGACCCATTTCATTACTGAATGTAGATTATAAAATTTTTACTAAAATATTAGCAAATAGGTTAATGTTGGTCATTCAACAATTGATACATACGGACCAAACAGGTTTTATACAAGGGAGACAGATGAAAAGTAATGTCAGATTAATTATTAATGCATTAGAATATTTGGGAAAGAACAACCAGATCCCTGCTGCGTTTATATTTTGGATGCTGAGAAGGCCTTTGATCGAGTTAACTGGCAATTTCTGCTGAAGATATTGCAAAAAATGCAGATAGGAGATAATTTTTTACAGTCAATTAAAGCAATATACCAACAGCAAACAGCACAAATCATAGTCAATGGAAGTTTAACAGACTCTTTTCAAATTGGAAAAGGTACAAGACAGGGTTGTCCTTTGTCCCCATTATTGTTTATTATAACTTTGGAAGTATTGTTGAATAAAATACGGGGCTTGGATGGTTTAAAAGGGATCAAGATTAGGCAGCAAGAATATAGAGTCCGCGCTTTTGCGGATGATTTGGTCATAATATTGGAACAACCGCAGGAATCCAGTATGGTTTTAATGAATACGATTAATCAATATGGTCAAGTGTCTGGCTTTAAAATAAACTTAGGAAAAACCAAAATATTAGCTATAAATATGAATATTAAACAAAAGGAAGAATTAGGAGTGATGCTAGGATGTGAGGTAGTTAAAAAAGTCAAATATCTTGGAGTTAACATTTTAACTTCAAATGGGAAATTATATAAGCATAATTATGAACCACTTTGGCATAGCATACAGACAGAGATGAAAAAATGGGAGAAATTGCACTTATCTTTGCTGGGCAGGATAGCGGCAGTGAAAATGAACATTTTACCAAAATTTTATTTCTTTTCCAAATGTTACCTATACTTAAAAAAGATGCGAACCTTTTAGAATGGCAGAAGGGTATCAACAAATTTGTGTGGGCAGGAAAGAAGCCGAGGGTAAAGATGAAAATAATGCAAGATGTACGTGAGAGAGGAGGATTGAAACTACCTAATTTAAAACTATATTATGATGCAGTGGCATTATCTGTAATTAGTGATTGGATTCATTTAACCAATGATAGAATATTGAACATTGAGGGACACGATCTGGTATTTGGTTGGCATGCTTACCTGTTATTCAACAAAAAATTGGATAAGAACTTTAAAAGTCATATTTTGAGAAATGCTTTATTGCGGGTTTGGAAGAAATACCAATATAAATTAAATGACAAGATACCCATGTGGGCAATTCCTAGACATGCAATTGAAAATATGAATACAGCACAAAAACAGGATAGATTTACTTACAGACAGCTTCTTACCTCGGAAAGGGGGGTATTACAATTAAAATCTTTAGAGGTATTAAAAGAGGAGAAGGTAGTTCAAACATGGTTCCAGTATGGGCAATTACAGGCTAGGTGGAAAATAGATCAAAAAATTGGCTTTATTCAAGTTGAGGATAATCTGTTTAAACAAATAAGAGATCAAAGCTTAATGCATATAAAGAGGATATATAATGTATTAATACAGATGGATTCGGAAAAAGAATTAGTTAAAGATTGTATGATAAAATGGGCTCAAAATATTGAGGAACCAATAATGTTGGATACATGGGAAAGAATTTGGGTAAGAAATGTGAAATTTACACAAGCTCAAAATCTGAGAGAAAATTTTTACAAGATGTTTTATAGATGGCATTTAGATCCTAAAAAGTTGGCTTCTATGTATCCGAATGTACAGCCTAAATGTTGGAGGTGTGGTTCTCTCGATGCTACATATTATCATATATGGTGGACCTGTCAAAAGGTTAAGGCATTTTGGATAAAAATATGGTGGGTCATGCAAAATGTTTTTAAAAAAAGGATAAAGTTTATTCCTCAGTTATTTTTACTAGGTATATGTACTGATTTTACAGTGGTAGAGACCAATTTGATTCTGCACCTGATAACTGCAGCAAGACTGTTGGTGGCGCAATATTGGAAGAAGGAAGACTTGCCTACAATCCAAGAATGGACATTGAAAGTAACAAACTTAGCTGAAATGGCTAAAATATCGGCATATCTTAAAGATCATTCAAATGAGAGATATAAACGAGACTGGAAAAAATGGATTGACTATATACAAAATAAATACGGGACTAAGAAATTCCAGTTAGCCTATGCTTAAGATCAGAAATGATTTAAACTGTTAAAAGTTAGTTCAGTAAGAAGAAGCTAAGTTCAATCTAGAATGTCATTAATTTCTTTATTTCTTTTTTCTCAATAGATTTTAGACTGTGTTAGTTAAAAATCCATACCGTGTACGGGTTCTGGGAAGTCGGGGGGGGAAGGAGGAGGGGGGATGGGGGGGTGGAGGGAGGGAGGGGTACACACAACAAAAAAAATTGTATTTCAATGTCTTAATGATTGACAAATGATGATATATTTGTGTTTTTTTTTTTTTTAAAGAAAAATAAAAAAGATTACATTTTCTGACAAAGAGGAACATAGAGTATTTTTTTATCTTTCTATGCACAGCCCACTACTCACTCATGGTCAGTGGATCATGAAATGCTGAACTTTCAGGACTGCTGGATTCACAACTTCAACATTGCCATTTTTCACTTGTGACACCACCAGCTTTCAACTTTTCTATTTCCTAAGAAAGTAGTTAGCAAGTAAGCAAGTGAGCAAGGAGGCAGGAGGTGAACAAATGGAGTAGCTGGACCATTATTGGTTTTACACATTGCAGTGAACTGGAGAGGACAACCTGAAGTGCCACTATAGCACCTTTAAAATTACTTGTTGCAAACAGATGGCGTAATTGAGTTTCCAACAGATGCTATATTGAGTTGGAGAATATTCAAGACTTGTGTGCAAGACCAACTTAAGTTTACTATAACTAAAAAAATGCAAGGAAAAACCCCTATATTTTCCCCCTAATATATCCATAGACCATAATATATCCATTGAAAAGTAAAAATGTTAAGTATGATCCTATCCCTAAACTGAACCATCATGTGATTTGCTTAGTTTTCATTTAATTTGCTTGGGTGTCATTGCCAATTGTGGTTTATGTTGTAAATCATGATTGAATAATGCTTGGCTTAGTAGAATGAGAAAACAATCACTTTGCCTTTTGTCTGACATGAGTCTTCCACCTGGACATATCCAAAATGTTGAGAAAGCATGTTTTATTTTATTTATTTTTTAAAGAAAAAAATCACCAAAAAAGAATCAGTTTAACCAAGTAATTTAATTAATCCACAAAATAACCAATTAAATTATTCAAGGAATTAAATTGAAAACCAATAATTGCAGAAGGTATGTTGACACATGTCAACATGTATATATACTTTTTTATTTTCTCAGACTAAGCATGTATTAATGAGCTCATTAGGAACCAAGATAAATGAATTTTATCCATTGGTTGTCTGAAGAAAGCTTGACTCATTATCGTCTAATTTTCTGCATGCGGATAGTTTTATTCAAGGATGAATGAGAGAACATTTGTAAAATAATTTTGTAAATCAATATTATTTATTGTTTCATTTCTTCATATTTTTTAAAAATAATTATTTTTATTCATTTTTTTTAATACACAGAAGGAGCACAGAAGAAAAGGTTCAACAATAACAATTCCATTTCCATTTCCAGTGTATTATCCCATCATAACAAGATGCTTGGTGGTTTTGTTTAAATGATAGTAATGCTTTCTAAATATGAAATAATATATATCTGTTTGCATGGGAATCCATGTCCTTTTTTGGTGATGTAACTACTCTAATCCCTAGGAATCCTGCACAAAGAAGTAAGATTTAAGATTTGAAAAGGAGGAGTAACATACTGGAGCTGTGAAAAAATATAGAAATTGCAAACAGCATTTTGGTTGTGGAGTTCTAGAGGACTTTTTTGTACAGCTCTAAAGTTCCAGTTGCTGAATTGCACTGCTCAACAGAAGAGAAGTTTCTTTGCACTATACCAGTGGTGGGTTCCTGTACTGGTTGGTACTGGTTTGCTGATTGTGTGCTTTGTTGCTCATGCATGCGCAGTTGATTGAAAATTGTTCTGTGCATGCGCAGAAACATGCTGGTAATGATAGAAGAGACAGGGGAACCAGTTCGGGGGCATGGTCAGCCTGGGTCGCTGCCGGTTCTGTGACCTAAGCCAAATCACTACTACCAGTTTGGCTGAACTGGGAGCAACCCACCTCTGCACTACACCTAACATTATATGGATCAAATGCTGGTCAAGAAATATTGAGCAATGGTCTCTCTCTCTCTCTATTAAAAAAAATCATGATGTTAGCTAAAGATGGGAGAGACAGATATAATGGAAGCTTTTCAAAGGAAATGGAAGTTCTTCAGGATGATGGAGACTCCATCAAAAGAGTAAGGTGCCTGTTCCTTCATGTTCCCTAAAGACTGTCATTGTGTGCCTATTATTGACTCATATTCCACCTCAATGGATTCTCCTTGTGGAAATATGAGGTTCCCCCTTGTCCCCTTAGTTTGTTGGGGAAGGATCAGAAGGTTGTGCCAAACCTGAATTTTTAAACATCCTTTATTTGCTAAGGTAAGGGATGGGCTGGTGGGATTTCGCAGAGGTTCAGGAGAACCACTAGCTAAGATTCTGTGCAGTTCGGAGAACCCCCAAATCCCACACCACCCCTCCCCTACCAGGAGTCCCCACACAACCTGTTTTGGATGCAGATAAATGCATGGTGCGTGTGGAGGCTTGGGGAGGGCAAAAAACGGGCCTACTGGAAGCCCGGGAAGGCTGGAAATGGGCCAGAGCCTCCAGAGCCTGGGAAGGCCATTTCACCCCTCCTGGAGGCTCAAAGAAAACCTCCAGAGCCCAGGAAGGGCAAAAACACCCCCCACCATGGTGCAGGAGGTCGGCTAGGCTATGACCACTCAGCAACCAGGCAGAGAACCCCTTGCTAAAAATTTTGAAGGCCACTCCTGGCTGAGGTAATGTCTAATTTGACCCCTTGTGTAATTCAGTAATGCAGTGTTAATGCAATCCGTTTAAGAAGAAATTTCAGAAGTCTTATCATTTGCCAGACCCAGTCAGTTTCACCTTGCAGTAGAAACCTAAACAATCCCACACAAACCTTGATGAACCAGGAATGCAAGGACACGCTTAATTAAATGAGGCTCACTTTTCTTTCAATCCAATTTTTTTTTTAGCCCCAGTGTTCTCAGTGAATTGTAATAATAAATAATTACGTGTGGGAGAAGAAAAAAGTCTGGTCGATGCGGTTGCATTCCTGATCCACAAGCCAGGCAGCACCTTCTCCTACAAGAGAAAATGCCCTGAGAATGTTTGCTTTAGTGGTTTCTGTTTTAAACAACTGGATTGGCCAGTTATGTTCCAGTTTCAGTGATGCCATCCACACAGTGTGGCCTGAGCAAGGTTGCACTTTCTCCACTGTTTCGTTAAAGGAATGTCACCGAGCAAGGTTTTGAGCTACACAGAAGTTTTGTTATGGAAAACACTGTTTGCAGGATAGGTTAACTGTGGGTATTTAAATTAACTGCATAAATATTGTGGGCATTTGAATTAATGACATTAAAAATGTGGGTATTTGAAATAATTACATGAATTAAAATAATTTAAAGCCTCGTGATTATTTCAGTCTGCATTTGGGAGATACTACTGTACTAAAGGTCTCCCTGAATAGGCATGCATAATATGGTTGGTAGCATAGTTAGTCAGATGTTTAGATTTGACATTTCTGTCCACCTATTGAATCCTTCGCAAGAACCTGGTAGATGTTGTTTGATGGTATTAAAGATATCATTGCAGGATATAAGCTGTTCCAACAAATGCTGCCTTTTGCAATTGACTGATGGCAATTTTGTCAATGCTGATGGTGTTCAAGTGGTGCTCCAGATGTTTTGGGATTGCACCCAGGGTGCCTATTGACTATTACTTTGCTTTTTTGGTATTCTGATGACAATGATTAAATCCACAGCCTATGCATTATCTGATATTTAATCAGAGAAGTTTGCACTGGTGTTATGCAGGTTAGCTTTGAAGGTTGTCTGGGGCAACATGCAAAACATTACATAATTTTCATAGCTTTCCAATGACTAAGAAGCCAGCACATCAGGTTCTATCTCTTGCTCAGCAAGTAAAGATCATTCCTCTCTCCGCCTGAAGTTGACATTGCATAAAGCAGTGTTTCTCCACCTTGTCAACTTTAAGATGCCTGAACTTCAACTCCCAGAATTCCCAAGCCAGCATGCTAAAGTCCAGATGCCTTAAAATTGCCAAGTTGAGAAACACTGGCAGAATTACATAACTTTCATTCTATAGGGAGAAGTAACTTCCCTTTTTTCCCCAGAATCTTACAATTGGACCACTTTTTGTTGCAAGGAATTATAAGTTTAAGCACTGTTCAAAGACTCTATCCTTAAAGCATAAGTTATTTTAATATGCCTTCTATTTTTAAAATGTATAATGAGCCACATAATAGTACACCTCCAATTTTGCACTGGTGGTAGGAGATCTGTATGACAGAGATAGAAGGGGGAGAAGAACAGGAAAAGAGGCCAGTTTGAATAGTATCCATCGAACCATCAATATCTTCTGTGTTTGAAGAACTATACTAACAAAGTCCAATTTAAATGCAACAAACGATCTGGATCAGAGTCAGCACTGATGCTCTTGCCATTAGAATAGCTCCACATTGTGCACTAAGAAACCAGTTGCAACCTTTCCTTTAAATTTAAGCAGTAGCTTCTGATCTGATAAATGTTGCTTGTACTGGGTTTTTTTAAAAAAACTGTAAAGCCTAAAACATCTGCCAATATAAACATACTTCCCATAAACCTGAATATCCTTCAATTGATTGGAATATATTATAGTTGGGAAGCGGGGGGCAGGAAATCTGACCCCTCCCTCACGTACATTTTTCAGAGTGGTGCTTGCTTGATATAATTACCCTTGAGGCTATCTGCCCTTCTGTCCTTGAGCCCTGCTGATAGGAGAAAAAAACGGCAGAATCAAGAAAGGAAGGGCTAACCTGTTATAGGAATGGCTGTCTGCCTGGGAAGTTAATTATGATTTCCCTCACAGCTAGTGTGTGGGGTGCTTCCTCTTCTTCCCCACCTCCTCCTCCCTTGACCCAACTTGTTCAGGAATGTGAGAAACGGGTGTGACCTTCCCAGCTATTAGGGTGAAAGGAAGGAGCATACCAAAGTTATGAGGCAATAAAAAAGAAAGAAATGCTGTTCATTCGAATTGCTCCACTGCCCAGTGGCTGCAACTCGGCAATATTTTGCATGGCTCCAATAAGAATAATAATGAAAAATAATAATTAAAAGGGTATTAAAATCAAGTTAATAGCTGTTATCTAACACTTAGATTATTTACTGTACATGTCACCTGATCAGCTGCTACTGTTGCTTTATGCATATTTATTCAAGACATCCAAGTGAGAATGAAAGACTTGTGAGACAATGAGTATATGAGGTCCTTGATTATTTCATTTTGAGTTGAGATTTGTCTGGATGTTCCATGTGAATCATTCCCATTAGACAGGAGGCTTTCTTTGATTTTCTCTCCCCCCTTCCTTTACTCCTAAGGAACCATGCCTCTAGAATAAACTGTGGCAAATATTAACAGAGACTGTATTTCTCTCTAGTGCATCCACTGTGTTTCCCCAAAAATAAGACAGGGTCTTATTTTCTTTTGACCCATGAAATAAGTGTTTGGCCTTATTTTTGGGGAGATCTTATTATTTTTGAGGTGCAGGAGGTGGCAAGCATGGTCATCTCAGGGCTGCTGCTGTGTTGCAATATTTTTGGGGAGGTCTTATTTTTGGGGGAAGGCTTATTTTAGTGCATGCGCTCAAAAGCCTGATTGGGCTTATTGTCTGGAGAGGTCTTATTTTCAGGGAAACAGGGTAATAAAAAATTCCCAAAGTCTTTAATAAAGAAACCTTAGTAAAATAGAAGCATTTCAAGCTTCACCAAAAAGTGAAGCCAACATCCAACACTTCTACCCTCTAAGTAAATTAATCTTGTGTTGGAGAAAGAGAACTTGGCATAGGGAAAGGTGACTAAAGATAGGAAAGTCAGAGTAGGTTTCAACTTAGACTCAGTTACTTTAATATTATTTCTTGCTAGACTGTATAGGAATTTCTAGTTAAGTGAATTAGGCAGGGTGGAGGATGCAAATATAAACCCTACCACTCAGTGGTGGGATATGACTGGTATGGGTGTATCAGTGCCTGCTGGGAGCACCAGGTACCGTTCCGGTACGGTGCTCCAGAGGGCCCACCCACCTGCCATTCCATTCCAGTGCTCCGGAGGGCCCACCCTCTCTCCTTTCCTGTATTTGAGCCGATCGGGGCTTATGCACACACGCACAGTGTATGGTGCCTGCGCAATGCTCCACCGAGCACCTGTGGCATTACGGGTGGTAAGTACGGATGTACACTGTGCGTGTGCTGTGTGTGTGCATGTGGTGGACGCCCAGCCCCATTGCACCGTACCGGTTGAACCGGGATCCAGAGCCCACGACTGCTACCACTTCTGTAAGAACTGAGATTCGTGGTCATTTTCAAAAGCAGGCAGATCATCTGCTTTCCTTGTGGCCTTTTGTATCATAAACCGCGAGAAGACCAGAATGCAGAATAACAGAGTTGGATGGGACCTTGGAGATATTTTATTCCAACCCCCTGCTCAAGCAGGAGACCCTGAACCACTCCATACAAATGAGTGTCAAATCTCTTCTTAAAAACCTCCATCTTGTGAAGGCAAGCTTTTCCACCAATTGTTCCCACCAACAGGATTTTTTTCTTTAATTCTAGATTGGATCTCTCTTTGTTAAGTCTCCATCCGTGACTTCTTGTCTTGCCCTTTGGTGCTTTGGAGAATAGGTTGTTCTGCTCCTCTCTGTGACAGACCCTCAAATATTGGAAGACTACCATCATGTTCTTCTTTTCCCCTGCAATCATTCACCATATGGTTTAGCTTCCCTAGTCATCTTTGTTGCTCTTCGCTACAGTTTTTCTAGTCTCAATATCTTTTTTGCATTGTCATGACTTAAACTGTATACAGCAGTGATGGCGAACCTTTTTTGGCTTGCGTACTAAAAGCGGGGGGAGTGCAGGGGGGGGTTTGTGCGTGGCTTGCCACACCCAGAATGCAATGCGTGACCCCAGCGTGCATGGGTGCATGACCAGCATTCCCCCCATTTTTTGCATGCTTTTTTCGCAAAAAGCCTCCCCTGCTCCCACAGAGGCCCTCCGGAGGCTTCAGGAGCTGCCCCAAAGCCTCCAGAGCGCAAAAAAACTTACAGGCAAACCAGAAGTTCAGGAACGGACTTCCGGTTTGCTCATAGGGCCAGTTTTAGCTCCCTGGAGCCTTCAGGGGCCTTCCGGAGGCTTCCCTGAAGGCTCCAGAGGACAAAAAATGGCCCTATGGACAAACCGGAAGTGACTTAGGTTCGCCATCACAGGTATACAATTTTCCAAGTGTCTTACCTGTGCAGTATAAAGCGGTATTAATACTTCCTATGATTTTGATACTATCCCTCTGTTGATGCAGCCTATTTTTTTATCTTTTATCTGTTGATGCATCTTATCTATTGATGCCGGTTAATCTATTTATGGTACTTATGCTTTGCCTTTTCTCTTTGCTTTCATATAGAGATCTCATTCCAGTTTTGCATCTAGTTTTGCAATCCCATAAGGTAAGCATGGGTCAGAAATAGTTGCTGCTCTGTGCTAAAAGCTCTCTAGAGAACTTTATTACTGAGTGGACACTTAAAACTAGGTCTCTCTATTCTTCGTCCAGCACTCCAGCCATTATATCACATTCAAGATTTTACCTTTAGTTGATTTATTTTAATTTATTCAACCTGGTATTCAAAACAAAACAAATATTTATCATACAATCGCCTTTGTCATTTATTCTTCCATCTCCAAATGGCCTGATCGCTTGCTTGTATTCTTTCATCTCATTCCATCCAATCATTCGTATAGCATGGATTGCCTCCCACTCAGATTGAATATTGTATAATTTATTCTATCTTTGTTTTTTTCATTATCACCATTCACTGGAGGGTAATATCAATTTCATAGACAGTCAGAACAATGCAAATGAGACCAGTTCCTATATCTGATATGTGTTTAGCCCTTTCATTTATACTCATGGAAGGAAACTCCAGCACAGCTGAAATGTGAATAAGTTAAAAGGACAAAGTATGAGAAACAGAAGCATGGAAAAATCAAAACTGCCTACTGTTATTATTGGTCACTAGATGTAAGGATGTCTCCCACTCCACGACAGCTGCCCACAATCTTGCAACACTGGACATTTATATTTGATCACACACTGAAGCATTATTTGAATGTCAACTTCCACACTAATTACATTGCTAACGTTATGCATTTCTCAGTATGTACAGATGATACCATTTTTCTTTCTTCCTTTGAATTTGTCCATTGTTTCTGATTTCATTTTTGATAAAATCATTCATGGTTTGACAATGTTATTCTCAAATAAATATAGCAACTTTGATTACAAGAATATCAGTAGCTATCATAGAGTCAATGGTGACTGTATTGCAAAGGAAATAGTGTATCCTCTCCCTCAGATTATTTTTTTAAATAATAATAATAATGGTTTTCATTATTTTTTAAATGATTTTTGTTGTCATGATTTTGATTATTTTGTTTTCTTGTTTTTAACTTTGTATGCTGTTCAGAGTCACATATGTGAGATGAGTGGCTATTCAATGTACCAAATAAATACATTAAATAAAGGTTTGGAGCCAATCAGCTTCCCTGCCATTCATCAAGGAGATAGCAGCTTTACAGAGTTTTAGATAGTAATACCATGAATTGAAACTGTAAAAAACCCAAACATCTGGAGGTACTATCAGTCACTGACACAGATAGATGATAGATGATAGAGAGATAGATAGAGAGATAGAGAGATAGAGAGATAGAGAGACAGAGAGACAGACAGACAGACAGACAGACAGATAGTTAGTTAGTAATTGGCAGTTACTAAAAAGAAACTGAATTTCTTCCTTAGTTTAACTCATGAACAATGGCACCATTTTACTTTTCACCTGTTGCTATTTTTAGTTTTCTTCTTTACAAAATGTAGTTATGGGGATTCTTTTGATGAACTTTGTTAAATATGTCCCCGCTAGAAACAGAGGAAACCAGCTGCTGCAAAGCAACAAAATGGTGTGATGTAGGTTATTCAAATTTGATTGCTATTTCATCTCAGGGCTCTGTTCTGTTTATCTAGCTATCAATCATCTATCCATTTATCTGTCTATCTATTCTTCCAGCAATTGCAAAACAGGAGTAATGAAGGTGCTGGGTTGGTTGCAAGTAAAATGACAGCTTACCTGCTGAATTAGTGGGAAAAAAACAGTAACATATAATTATTTGTGCTTTTGATGTGTGAGATGTTTGACAAGTTTAGATACAGGATTCAAAGTCAATTTCATGTCACCGAGTTCCAAAATCCATATTAGGGTGATGAAGCCAAAAGAAAGAATGAAAATTGTGTGCTTGTTTCAAATTCTCCCGAACTCCCGAAGAGAACAGAAGGAAAAAAGTCATAGATATTGAAATGTAGAATCTGAACAGTCAGTCTCCAAGAGGAATGTGGAGGTATATGCTGTAAGCATTCAAGTCTGGTTGTAGCTCAAGATTTTTAAGGTTGCAATGTTAGTACCACTTTACAATGCCTTGGTAAGACCACACTTGGAACATTGCATCCAGTTTTGGTTGCCACGATATACAAAAGATGTTGAAACTGTAAAAAGAATACAGAGAAGAGCAACAAAGGAGGACTGAAGGCTAAAACATATGAAGAACAGTTGCAGGAATTGGGTTCATCAGTGGAACATGTTGCCTCCAGAAGTGTGGGTACACCAATCCTGGAGGTTTTAAGAAGAGACTGGATAATCATTTGTCTGAAATGATATAAGGTTTCCTGCCTAAGCAGGGGGTCAGATTAGAAGACCTTCAAGACCCTTCCAACTGTTATTCTGATATCCTGTAGCTAGGACTGTCCCTGACAGTTTGGGGATAGAAAGACAAAAATTACAGAGCTTTTCCACTTTTGAAACTAGAAAACTCATCTGAATAAATCAGTTTTCTACTTATCAACCCCATCTTCCGAAAAGTACTTTCTATCATAAATGTAGTCAGAAAAAACAGTTGTATTACTTTTCCACAACTTGGTCAATAATTCTTTGCTGTGGTCGGTTGTGTGTGGCTATGTAACATTCAAAATATTTTAAAGTTTGATTGTGGCCCATGAACCATTTTCTTCCCAATGATTCATAATGGGTTTTGGAGAAATGTTTATTTCTAATTAAGAAAGGAACAGGCATGTGTTCTTGGATAAGCAGGTGCCAATATCTTGATTGTGCCTAATATTGCTTCCTTCATATGCACACCAACTTGTTGCCACAATTAAGGAAAAGGACATTGGGACATTAAAATAACTGTTTCCTTTTCATTTTGTATACTAAGTTGTTTAACAAAAGACATAGATAGAACACCTTAACACCTTACATTTATTATAAAAAGAATAAATGTTCAAAATTAACCATCTCAAATTTACATTCAGCTCTAGCCTTCCAAAACTTTTTAACAGGACTTCTATTCTGATAGTTTTTGACTTACAACTAGAATTGAGTCCAAAATTGATGTTGCTAAGTGAGACATTTGTTAAGTGATTTTTTCCTCATTTTATGACTTTTCTTGCCACACTTGTTAAGTGAACCCCTGAAGTTATTAAATTGGATTGATTGTTGAGTGAATCTGACTTTCCCATTGACTTGGCTTGTCAGAAGATGGCAAAAGAGGATCATGTGACCTCAGGACACTGCAACCGTCATGAATATGAGTCAGTTGCTAAGTGTCCAAATTTTGATCACATACCCATGGGGATGCTGCCATGGTCATGTGTGAAAAATGATCATAATTCACTTTTTTTTAGTGTCATTGTAATTTTGAATGGTCACTAAATGAACTATTGTAAGTCAAGGACTACTTTCCATACATTATCCAGGGTGAACTAAAGATGTGAACTTTTGAAGGATGGGTGTCAGAAGAAGAAGAAGGGAATTATGGGAATTCTTTTCCAAATACATTAAGGTTGAGGGGATGCATGAAAACCTGTCCTATTGTCATTATTTTCAACGATTATATTGACCTCCTAGATGGAAGTATGAATTTATAATAATGAATTTATAAGAAATCACATTTCAGAAATTGTACCAGATTACCATTATCTATCTATCTATCTATCTATCTATCTATCTATCTATCTATCTATCTATCTATCCATCCATCCATCCATCCATCCATCTATCATCTATCTATCTATCTATCTATCTATCTATCTATCTATCTATCATCTATCTATCTATCTATCTATCTATCTATCTATCTATCTATCTATCTATCATCTATCTATCTATCCAAATAGCTGTGTGTGTGTGTATGTTCCAGCATAACTCTGGAACACCTCAAACAATTTCAACCAAACTTGGTACACAGATCGCTTGCTCTCTGGAAACAAATACTGTGGTGGTAAGACACCTCTAACACCCCTTGGGGTGTGTATTCTGTTAAGATATAGCCTGTTGTGCCTTAAAATGGATTCTACCGTACTACCTTAAAATGGCTTCTACTGTACAGTGCTGTGGAGTTTCCATGGTAATGGCTTCACAGTATTTCACAAGGGAGCTCCCTCTGGTAAGGGGGAAAATCCAACATTAGAAATTGCGGCAACGTTAATGGAAGGAGGGTTCAGATGAATAAATATCCGGGCAGTGCTGGGTTATCAGCTAGTAGAATATAAAAAAAACCTAGGATGTTTCAGAAGGCAGTCACAGTTTCAGTACATGGTAAGCTAAACAATGGTGAAACAATTTCCTCAGTATCTTTTGCTGAACTGTTATGTTATCAACGATTCTATATACAGTATAGGAACGAGAAAGCAAATGAAGGATAGACATCTGTGAGTTATTTTCACCATGAAACATATGGCATAACACCTGCAAGAATACGATACATTTCCATATAAACCTATATCTTGATCCAAAATAAATACATTTTGGCAGTCAATACATCCTTGCTTCCTTTATGAGGTATTATTTGTGGTGAAAATCATGTACTTTTATCTTTGGATCATTGGAGTTTGTGCATTGTGGCTAGAATCCAGTCATTTTCTTGTGCATCCAGAGTCTCTAGCCAACTATTGACAGCACATATCTGCCATTGTATTGCAGAAAAAAAGGAGAAAGAAATAGAAACCAGAAACTGGCTATGATTCCAGGACTTCAGCCAATATCTAGCCCAATTCCAGAAGGTAGAATAGCATGTCTTTTGTTTACTGAGTTTCAGAAAGCTAGTTTTAAGAAGATTCCTGGACAAGAGATCTCTTACAGCTGTTCTATGTCAAAAATATATATTTTCAAAAACCAGCCAAGCTTCCTGTAAGAATAAACTTCTTTTCATTCACAAAGTTTTTAGCTTCAGAGAATGTCTGGGTGGGTAAATTAGTTTGCTTTTTTAAATCTAAGTTTAACAGAGGCTGCAATTTTCGCCCCATTTAATTAAGAAAAAGTTCCATTGGATTTGGTGAGTCTTGCTTCTGAGAGGCATACATAAAGTTTTATTGTTATTTGCTTTCCTCCAAGGAATGGAGGAAAACTCAAAGCATAATCTATTAATAAATTATTCTATGGAATCTGGTACAAACAAACTATTTATTTAGAGATTTGATGTTGAAGACTCCTATCTCGTCTTTCCAGCAAACCTGGATCTATATTATTAACTAAAGTGAGGCAGGGTCTTCAGAGTGTGGAAGATAAAATAAAAGTATTAATAATAGCTACCTAACTGGCTGTTTCTATTCATACATATGTAACAAAAATCCCATAGATAGAGATGTAGGAGATACATATACATATATAAGGGTGGGTGGGGATTGGAGACTAAAACATATGAAGAACGTTTACAGAAACTGGGCATGGTTAGTCTAGTGAAGAGAAGGACCAGGGGAGACATGATAGCAGTATTCCAATATTTGAAGGGCTGCCACAGAGAGTGGGGTGGGTGTCAAGCTATTTTTCAAAGCACCTGAAGACTAGACAGGAATAATGAATGGAAACTGACCAGGGAGAGATTCAACCTAGAAACAAGGAGGAACTTTCTGACAGTGAGAACAATCAACTAATGGAACAGAAGTTGCCTTCGGAAGTTATGGGAGATGCATCACTTGAGACTTTCAAGAAGAAATTGGACTGCCATTTGTCAGAAATGGTGTAGGGTCTCCTGCTTGAGTGTGTGTGTGGGGGGTTGGACTAGATGACCTACAAGGTCCCTTCCAACTCTGTTAATCTGTTAAAATAAGCATAGGGAATACAAGAGAAAACAGTTTGCATACATAAATGGGCATTCGTTAGAGAGTCAACACAGAGGTCACAACCATATGACTGATTATACCAAATGTCAATTCTCTGATTTCACTTTAGTTTGAGTTGCACTTTGACACAAAATGAAGAAGAGGCAGGTAGCACTGAGATATGGATTATATTTGTTGTCTATCTGACATAAAAATGCCATTAAAAGTAAGTAGTTCTTTATAATTTTCCATCTAGATTTAGTGTAGGGCTTTTGCTAATGTTCTTAAAAAAAGTTAAATATATTGAGCCACAATAAATTGGGCCATCTAAATGGTGTGGTCAACTAGAGGTAAAGAAGCTCACCTCCCAATCCTAGGCAGTGACAGATGTTTCTCGATCAGCGTGCAAAGAGAAAATATCTGCTGTGAATTCCGCGTAAGCATCAGGAAAGGCATCCAGCTAGTAAACGCTCAGCTCCACTCAGTCACCACCCTGAAGCAAAGAATTATAGAATTGTAAAAAAGAAAAAAAAAACCAGAATGTTTCCCCCTTCATATGAAACAGACATGTGTTTTTCTTTTCATGTTCAAAATGCTTGAGAAGTCATCTTGGTGTTTTTAAATACATGTGTATTTAAGCATTTAGCTTAGCACTAATGGAAATGTTGAACATTTAGATCACGTCACCCTGTCACTTCAGCTGTGGGAGCACTCACTCATGATAGTCATTCCACATCAGTCTCAGTTCTCTCAAAGAACTGCCAATTGATTCAAGCACCAGACTATGTCTCTTGAAAATATGGCATCTGGAAAACTTTTGTTCCCTGCTTAACAACAATGAATCCCAGGGTGATTTCAGAAGCTGCTAAATCGCTCTTCTTCCATGTGTTTTACCCAGCTGGCCTGTGAAACTGATGCTCACCTTTTATTATGCAGGTGCAAGGGTGTTCATTGCCAAATTTCCGAAAGGTCTTAACTTCCTGTTAATAGGCTCCCTGTAAAAAAAAAAGCCACATCAAAAGAAGAAGAAATGCTTCCAACTTCCCAGAGCAAAACTATCTTGCGACTTCCAACTTTCAGGTTGAGTACAGACAAAGACATTTCCCCAGATTATAACTGTGCTCGGCCTCTCCTTAAAGGCCACATCAATGACTGGGCCTGGAATCAGCATTTCTTAACTTTTATTAGACATGGCCTTTCCAATGTTTTCTCAAAAATGCCTACACTGATACTGCTACGAATTTGTCAGCAGTAAACTCATAATATTGTAAGCTGCCTAGAGTAACTCTAGAGTAGCGACAGGATAGGCAGCAAATAAATGTAACAAACAAATAAATATTTGTCTTAATCAGTGATTGCTAACAGTGATGGCTAACCTTTTTCTAAAGGTGTGCAAAAATTGTGTGTGCACATGACCACCCCCCCGTGCATGCATGCATGACACACACACAAACCCTAACCCAATGGCCCTCTGGAAGGCTGAAAATTGATCTGTTGGGCCTGTTTTTCACCCTCCCAAGGCTCCGGAGGCTTTCCTGAAGCCTGGGGAGGGTGAAAACAGCCTTTTCCAGCTCCCCCGCCCAGAAGGCCGAAAATCAGCTGGCCCGTGCACTCATGTGCACTGGAGCTGAGGGCGTGACACCAAATATGGCTCTGTGTGCCACTTGTGGCATGTGTGCCATAGGTTCACCATCATGGATATAGGACAATGCTTCTCAACCTATGGTCCCCATGATGTTGTCATGGAAGGTCCATGAGGGCTTGATGAAATGTTATGATTTAAATCTTGAATTAAGGGGGTCTTTTAAAATATATTTAAAAGAAAATGTTGAGAACCACTGATATAGGATATGGGTGTAATCTAAGGATTTTGTGTCATCTGACATTTTTGTGTATGTGTGCATGGAAATTCACTGAAAATTTTGGAACTTGAAGTCTATAAATCTACAAATTGCCACAGTTGAAAAATATTGTTCTACACAGTCATTTGTGGATATCCAGGATTCTAGCTGTATTCAGAGGATAAGCACTGTGTGAATTGGAACAGTGGCAGAAGAGTGGGATTGCTACAGTAAATGTACATGTGAGATGGAAACTATTTTATACTTGAGAAATGGTCAAAAATGCAAACGATTCTGCCTCAAGGTTTTACTCAATGAAATCTCCAGAGTTCACGTCATTACCTAAACTTCACCCTTCATTGAGTGCCTATTGTAAATTACATACTCGAGACAGGGCAAGTACAAAAATATTGCTCAAAAACTGATTTAAGGAAGAAAGTATTATTGGTTGAAGTGAGGGAGGAGGGAATTGTTTATGGAGATTCTCATCATGGTTGTACCTTTCAAAAGGTAATTTTATTTTTCTTTGAAGACATTTCACTTTTCATCCAAGAAGCCTCTTCAGTTTGCTTCTCATCTGAAGAAACTTCTTGGAAGAGAAGCAAATTGTCTTCAGTGAAAAACAAAGTACCATGTCCAGTTGCCTTTTGAAAAAGTAATTTTCAGCATCCTCTGGAACTCTACTTTCTACGAGAACACATTTTCAGCCTTAGTCAAAAAGGTGTATGTGTCAGTCATTGGAGAAATCTTTGCAGAAGCTGCTCAATACATTTTCTTTGATAGCTTCAAATGTATACATAATTGCTTAATTCAATACAGCATTATAGCCTAAGTGTACAATGGCTAATCTAAACAACCATTTTATCGGGCTATAAATAATGTCATTGTGGATTCAATTCACTGAAACAAGAAAAAGATTTGCCACTTCTTTTACACAATGTAACTCTGCAAATATGCCTACACAACAATAACATGTCCTCATACGTTCAAAGATAAGCAAGGGTTTCTCTTATTATTAACCCTTAGCCATTAGCTAATTCACAATGTCCATTATGTTTGATTTGATTTGTTTATTTGATATGTTTCTTCTACCTATTGTTCAGCTACCAAGTCCCACAAAAGTCACATGACATTGGTACAGAAAGCAGAAAAGGAGGAAAATATGAGTTAAGAGAAGGTAGCAATTAAATTGTAACCAGCCACTTCACTGGTAGGCCTATAATCTTCAGAATATGATATTGTATTAAAGTTTTTTTTTTAGAGTTGACAAAAACTGTCATGAAGATCTGGATAATCTGTTGTTTGCTGAATCCCAGGACTAACTATGGAATGGCCAGGAGGGAAAAAGAAATCAGATTTCAGATTTGCACCTTGATTGGCAAAATGTTTTGTTTATATATTGTGATTATATTCTTATAAGGTAAAGGTCCCCCTCGCACATATGTGCTAGTCGTTTCTGACTCTAGGGTGCGGTGGTCATCTCTGTTTCAAAGCCTAAAAGCCAGATCTGTACGAAGATGTCTCCATGGTCATGTGGCCGGCATGGTTATGTGACAACACTGAGGCGCATGGAACGCTGTTACCTTCCTACCAAAGGCGGTCCCTATTTTTCTACTTGCATTTTTACATGCTTTCGAACTGCTAGGTTGGCAGAAGCTGGGACAAGTAATGGAGCTCACTCCATTACGCAGCATAGGGATTTGAACCGCCAAACTGTCGACCTTTCTGATCGACAAACACAGCATCTTAGCCACTGAGCCTTGCCTTAATTTTGTATACACAGTGCTTATCCTCCTATTGTCTGAACAAGAACATGGTGAAGTGAATGTGTTCTTGAGTATTCTTGTTCTTCTTCTGTGAGAGTGAGTAACTGGTCCGGTCACCTAGCCAGCTTCCATGCTTCGGAAAAGACTAGAACTCATGGTTTCATAGTTTCTGGTGCATTATCTAAACCATTACACAAAAAGCACTAGCAATAGAAATTCCACTTAGATTTATATACCACTTCATAATGCTTTACAGCCTCTCTAAACAGTTTACAGAGTCACCAAGAATCTGCATCCTTATTTTACCGATCTCGAAAGGATGGAAGGCTGAGTCAATTTTGAGCCGGTGAGAATCCAACTGCTGGCAATCGGCAGAATTAACCTGCAGTACTGCATTCTAACCACTGTGCCATCACCACCAAATAGTCTTTCTGTAGGATTGCTTTTCCTACTCTCACTTTGAATTCCTTCGGTTCCTTCTTGTTACTGAAAACCTCTCTTCTTTGGTATTTCAGATGTAGTTGATTTCTGTACAGTATTCATTATCAATCCCTTTGTTATCTTATGTACACTCAGGTGATCCAGGTTTTTCCAAAAATGTCCATTGATGCTACATTGTCCTGAAACATCTGGTGTTACAATGTCCTGGAACATCTGGGAGAAAAATGGTGTTATGGCTTACATTCCTCTCACCCAGTTTGTCTTGGAAAAAGAAGGATAAAAGAACGTTCTGAGGTGTGACCGCAGAAGTCAGCATTTCACACTATTACAAGCAGTTAAAAAAAGTTTTGTTTAAAGTAAAACAAGGATTTAAAAGGATAAGGCAACTCCTCCCCCTCCTTTTTCCCTCCCCATGAATAGAACAATGGGCATGAATTCATTCTTCTCTGCATTCATTTTGAAACGATAGAAATTAAACCAAATGCCCCCCCCCTCCCCAATCAGTTCATTCTTCCTAAAATGAATGCATGCCCTGTGCAGAAAAAGTCATGTGTATTTACACACTGGGAATGGCTGGGAAAGTTGATATGAATGCCTGATGTTTATGGAACCAGTTGCCTGGGGGATTAGCTACATAATACAAAGGATAGTCTTGAAATGTGGACATGTGAAAGATTGTGGGAGTGTTTGTGGAATAAGTTTGGTAATTGGAGTCATGCTGCAGAACATATAATTAATCCTTTTTTTAAAAAAAAAGGAAAGAGTATTTAAAAAGTATTTCATTTTAAAATAAAAGGATGTCACAGCTATCTGTGTTGAAGTAAAATCCAATGTAGTTGTACTTTCAAATACATTAAATTAAGCAAAAAGATTTTTGACGAAAGAAGAAACAATTTTCCTAACTAAAATAGCTATTGTTTTTCTAATTTACATGCATAATCTATTCATCAACATCTTCATTATTGTCACCTCATCATCAACATCAATGAATGAAGATTCATAATAAATGAAAGACAAAATTATGTCAAATGAAAGCTTGCTTTGAAAATGACACCTGTACTTAGGCACTTAAGCCTGCAAATTTTATTTGGGAGTATCTTTGAATGCATAGAATGAGGAATTTTTCATGCAGTTCCTCCTAGACCAGTGACGGTGAACCTTTTAGGCTCTGAATACCCAAACTGGAAGGCGCGGGTGGGCCGGAAACCTGAATACCAGCTGGCTGGCGGGAGGCAGGGCATCCCAACACCAGCAGCTCTGCGATCTTTTTCTTCCGTGAGCTTCTGTTTTGTCGTTTGCAGGGAAATGGGGAAAATAACAGAGAGAGACGCCACAGAGAAACGCAGCGGAGCTGAGCTGGGGCAACAGTGTACATGCCCACTGAGAGGGCTCTGCATGCCACCTCTGGCACACATGCCATAGATTCGCCATCATGGTCCTAGACATTTAGGTCAATACATTTCAGACTTCTAGTTTGAAACTCAGGGAGCTGTTGACCCAGGCTATCTGGAGTACACCAGGCTAGTACAGAGCTTATTCTTAAATGATGTATCATGGGAAAGCGGAAATGAAGCATCTTTAAACAATTCCATGCAGCGATTTCTTCCCATTTTTTTGTACAAAGTATCCCTACTGGTCACATGATAATTGTCTTTAAGCAAACACAGATGTGAGGCACATTTTCAAAAATCTGATTGCTTGTCATCCCGGTATAACTAATTGGCATTTTTTTCCTGCCTTGATTTTTTTTTAAAAAGGATGAACTTCGTGATCTAGTGAAGTTTCGATAGGAGAGATTGTCTATTATACTCTCACCAGGGGTGAAATCCAGCAGGTTCTGACAGGTTCTGGCGAACTGGTAGCAGAAATTTTGAGTAGTTTGGAGAACCAGGAGTGGAAATTTTGAGTAGTTCAGAGAATCAACAAATGCCACCTCTGGCTGACCCCAGAGTGGGGTGGGAATGGAGATTTTGCAGTATCCTTCCCCTGCCACGCCCACCAAACCTCACCCACCAAGCCACACCATGCCCACCAAGCCACATCCACAGAACCAGTAGTAATTTTTTTTGAATTTCACCATTGACTCTCACCTCCATAGTTCCTGTATGGAGCACAGTTTAGCAGGGTACTACTGTAATCATGGCTATTAGAGAAAACCCTCAAAAACATTTTTGTTGTCATGCAATACTAAGAGAGTTTCCTGACATATTGTGTTTATAGCTTTTTGGGGTTCCATCATTTCACAAAGTTCATAGGAACAGCATTTTTAGAGAGTTCGCTTTACAATACAAATAGCAATAGCAGTTAGAGATATATACCACTTCATAGTGTTTACAGCCCTCTCTAAGCAGTTTACAGAGTCAGCGTATTGCCCCCAAAAATCTGGGTCCTCATTTTACCAACCTGGGAAGGATGGAAGGCTGAGTCAACCTTGAGCTGTTCAGAATTGAACTCCTGGCAGTCACCAGTGAGTTAGCCTGAAGAACAGCATTCTAATCACTGCGCCACCATGGCTCACTAAAACGAATCTGGTGAACACCATGCTTTTGAGGTTTCTTAATGCATATAAAATTGTTTTAATAATCAATTTTTTTCTTACAATTAATCCCATAGCAAGCAACTAGGAGGAAACTTTTGCAAACTGCCAGATGAATAGTGCACTGTGCATGGTTGTGCTGGAAATACAACAAGCTTTAGATCTATGTATGTAATTTCTGATTCATTTTATGTGGGTTTATAGTTTCTGTTTCTGCTGATTATATAGTGTGTGTGTGTTTGTGTGTCTGTGTGTGTCTGTGTGTCTCTGTGTGTCTCTCTCTGTGTGTGTACCAGCATAACTCTGGAATGCCTTGAGCAATTTCAACCAAACTTGGTACAGAGATGACTTACTCTCTGGAAACAAATACTGTGGGGGGCAACCCATTTACTGAAAAATTAATTTTGCTTTGGACATATCTACATTATTAGGAACATCCTTCCAACTCTGTTATTTTGTGACATATAATCTTAGAAGCCTACCAAAATAAATAGAATATAACAATGAAATTTAAGAGACAAAAAACAAAAATCAAAGGTATAAATTGTATGAGATATTAGTTGGGAGTTACTTAACTGAATAATAGCTGTGAAAAAGATTTTGAAATAGAAATTGATTACAAAGTGAAAATATAGTAAGTCACCTGTATGAACCATTTGAAAAAGAGGCGGATGCAATTCTCATCAACAGAAACTTAGATTCTAAATCATGAGAAATAATCATTACACTTTATTTTTCATTGGTCACATCTTCCAATTCTGGAACAATTTTTAAAAAGGCTTTAGAGCAGTGGGTCTCAACCTTCCTAATGCCACGACCCTTTAATACAGTTTCTCATGTTGTGGTGACCCCCAACCATAAAATTATTTTATGTTTTCCGTATTTTTTTGAAAATATTTGTTTTCCGATGGTCTTAGGCGACCCCTGTGAAAGGGTCGTTCAACCCCCAAAGGGGTCCCGAACCACAGGTTGAGAACTGCTACTTTAGAGAAATTAGAATGGCTATAGAGAAGGACAAGTAAGATCAGCAAGATATTAGAAGCAAAGCCCTACGAAACAAGAG
This sequence comes from Thamnophis elegans, assembly GCF_009769535.1. Classification (NCBI taxonomy): domain Eukaryota; kingdom Metazoa; phylum Chordata; class Lepidosauria; order Squamata; family Natricidae; genus Thamnophis; species Thamnophis elegans. Next base: position 121,465,363 of record NC_045543.1, on the reverse strand, counting down.
TAAATTCATTGAATGTATTTTGTTTTTCTAATCCAAAGACTAGTATGCAAAATATTGGAAAGGGTGTCACACAGAAGAATACAGAATAATAGAATAACAGAGTTGGAAGTGACCTTGGAGGTCTTTTAGTCCAATCCCCTGCTCAGGCAGGAAATTCTACACCACTTCCGACAAATGGTTATCCAACATCTTTTTAAAAAAATTCCAGTGTCGGAACATTCACAACTTCTGGAGGCAAGTCGTTCCACTGATTCTTTGTTCTGTCAGAAAATTTCTCCCTAGTTCGAGGTTGCTCCTCTCCTTGATTACAATACAATACAATACAATAGCAGAGTTGAAAGGGACCTTGGAGGTCTTCTAGTCCAACCTCCTGCCTAGGCAGGAAACCCTATACCATTTCAGACAAATGGCTATCCAACATCTTCTTAAAGACTTCCAGTGTGGGGCATTCACAACTTCTGGAGGCAAGCTGTTCCACTGATTAATTGTTCTGTCAGGAAATTTCTCCTCAGTTCTAAGTTGCTTCTCTCCTTGATTAGTTTCCACCCATTGCTTCTTGTTCTACCCTCAGGTGCCTTGGAAAATAGTTTGACTCCCTCTTCTTTGTGGCAACCCCTGCGATATTGGAACAGAGTCTCAACATCTTTTTTACATCATGTGTGACTAAAACTTCACATGATCTTGATTCTGTCCCTCTGTTAATGCAATCTAGAAATGTGTTGGCTTTTTTGGCAGTTGCAGCACGCACTGCTGGTTCATATTTAAGTGATTGTCCACTAAGAGTCCAAGATCCCTCTCACAGTTACTACTATTAAGTCAGATACCAACTATACTATACCTGTGCATTTGGTTTTCCTTGCCAAAGGACCTAGCCCTGTTACATAAAACCCCATATGGTAAGTCATAGACTTTGTATTTCACTTTTATTTTGTGCAACTCAAGGCAGCATATATAAAATTCCCTCCTTCTAATTTTCTCACGCTAAGAACTCTGTGAGCTGGGTTGGGCTGAGAGCGAGTGACCAGCCCCAATGTCACCCAGCTGGTTTCTATGCCTAAAGAACGAATAGGACCCAGTTTTCTAGTTTCTACTGTAGTACAACATTTTCACCACTACATCAAACAGGCTCTCAGTTCCAGTGAACATGCTGAATAAGGTTACATGAGTCAAGGAACTCAATCTGGGAAAAGGAAAACATCATGGCTTTAGACAATCAATTGATACCATAGAACAGTTCCATTTCTGAATAAGCTATTCAAATTATTATTTCTTCTTCTTCTTCTTCTTCTTCTTCTTCTTCTTCTTCTTCTTCTTCTTCTTCTTCTTCTTCTTCTTCTTCTTCCTCCTCCTCCTCCTCCTCCTCCTCCTCCTCCTCCTCCTCCTCCTCCTCCTCTTCCTCCTATTTAGGATATAAGAAAGCAAATTCTTAGTGAACATAAGAAAAACTTAACAATACAAGTAATTTGACAATGGAACTAATTACCGAAAGGGCTCTGGGATTTGTTCAAGCAAATATTTGAGGCCCTTTGATGGTGAGGTTTTAATGTGGATTCCTGCACTTAGCAGGAGGTTAGACTTCAGTATTTCCTTCAATTTAAATATTTCATAATGATAGTTTCCTCTTCTATTATATTATAAAATACTGTTTGCTAATAATTTTAGAGGAACTTTGGGGGTTGTCACCTAGAGCCACATGGGGACTTGGAGTGTCAGATTATGCATCTCTCATTTTACAGCAGAGGTCATCAATATTTAAATATTTAAAGTTTCCAACTAATCCAACTATTATAATTTTACTTTGCTTCCCCCATCTATTTACACCACATTAATCCTGACCCTTATAAGTGACAGATCTGAGAACAAAGGACCCAGAACAAAGAAGACAATTTTAATTTAAAAAAAACAATTTTCATTCATTAAGATGTTGGCTCTTTATCATGTGTCATGCTCTCCATGCTAGCACCCTCAACACCAGTGTTTCTCAACTTTGGCAACTTTAAGATGCATGGACTTCAATTCCTGCAATTCTCCAGTCTGCCACATATCTTAAAGTTGCCAAGGTTGAGAAACTTTCTGCTCAAGACTAAAACAATCTTCTGCCCACAATGGAACCATACCAAATATTGTACTTGCATCAAGATAAATCTCAAACCTGCTCCACTGCCTCTTGTTCTCAGGAAAAGAGCCTGGACCACACCTCTGCTTCTGATGCTTAAAGGTTAGGCTGTTAAACTCTTTGAACTTTTTTTCATGTATTTTCAAAACTCTTTGTTAAAAGTCAGGGGCATTCTTCTTCTGCAAGTAATTTGAAGCTTACAAAGTAATATTGATATTGATATTGCTAGGCTAGTTAACACAAAAGATACTCTAGATCAGTGGTGGGATTCAATTTTTTTACCACCGGTTCTGTGGGTGTGGCTTGGTGGGTGTGGTATAGCTTGGTGGGCATGAGAGGGGAAGGATATTGCAAAATCTCCATTCCCTCCTCACTCTTGGTGAAGGTTACTGCAAACTCCCCATTGTCAGGGTTCCAAATAGCATCCAAAAGTACACCCATTCCCTCCCAATCAGCTGGGACTCAGGAGGCAGAGAATAGATGGGGACAGGCCAGTCAGAGGTGGTATTTACTGGTTCTCCGAACTACTCAAAATTTCTGCTACCAGTTCTCCAGAACTGGTCAGAACCTTCTGAATTCCATCTCTGCTCTAGATGACAAATACAATATTTGTATAAAATTGGCACCAGCTAACCAGTTTAACTTTAAGAGCAATTGCTATAAATTAAATTGAAATTCAACAATAGGGGGAGACTGTGATCAGTTGACTTATACATCTGCTTGAAAGTGATTTGGATGACTCATAAATTTTTACTTCAGTAAAAGCATAGCTGTATTAAAAACATACAAAAAGCTATCATATACTCTAAGGAGTGTTCCTTAGTCTGGGTTCTAAATGAAGGAAAACTAAATATTTGGAAGACTGTGGAAGGCATGGAAGAAAAATCCTATTGTAAAAGGAAATAAAGCTAAAAATATAATTTCAGAACTGAAACAGAAATATTAGTTGCGTAATTTATATATTTATCAGAGAGTAGGTATTCAAAGTGCAGTCCCTTCTATATTGAACCTGAGAAGTAGTTTTTTAATTCTACCAGTTTTTTTTACTATGAATAAAGTGAATTTATACAAATGGTCATTGAAAATTACAAAAAAGGACATTGAGAGACATTTGTGTTATATAGTATTGGTTCTTCGCAAATGTCCATCTCCAGAAAAAAAATTAGTTGCCTGCCAAGTTATTAACTAATAATATTCTTGCTTATTCACTGTTTTTAGGGACAATCTCCAAGTAATCATTAGAATGCAATAAAACCTGGAATACCTCTAGGCTTGTGCAGTGATCAGAAGCCAATATTTCTAAATGGACTTCAATTGGAAGGTTTCCCAAATTTCCTGGGGTTATTTACATGATCTTCTCATAAGGATTCAGATGCAGTTTCTGACTGGTGAGAAGGATGAACTTTTCTTCTAAATGATCATGTAAAGCAGGGATGGTATTCCCTTCCCTTCCCTACCGGATCGCAAATGTGACTGTCTGGGCATTCTGTGGAACTGTAGTCAATTAGTAATAGTAATGTTGATGGAAATGGATAAATGGTCTCATTAGCAATAAGATAGCTAAGTTCATATCACCTGCCATCTGCAGTTTGTATATACACCACACAACAGCTTTTACTATTGCTTTTCTGCAACAAATTCTTGGTCCATATAGCCCTATTTTATGGGACTGCTCTCTGGATTGTGAAACACAGTTTTTTTTTACACCACCTGCTTCTGATCCTTCCAGCTCATGATGACAGCATTTGAACTCAAGGCTCCTACATTCAAAAGGTGTGTGTTAGCCTTTCAAGGCAACCTAGACAAGTTGCCTTGAGACTCTAGAAAGAGTGCAGAGAAGAGCAACAAAGATGCTTAGGGGACTGGAGGCTAAAACATATGAAGAACGGTTGCAGGAACTGAGTATGTCTAGTTTAATGAAAAGAAGGACTAGGGGAGACATGATATCAGTGTTCCAATATCTCAGGGGTTGCCACAAAGAAGAGTGTATCAAATTATTCTCCAAGGCACCTGAGGGTAGAACAAGAAGCAATGGATGGAAACAAATCAAGCAGAGAAGCAACTTAAAACTGAGGAGAAATTTCAGGGGGAAGAAGGCGGGTCTTAGCAGTGAGAAGACGGAGTTTCAGGCCATTCCTGAAATTCCCCTATTCCGGAAGAATTGGACGGGTCGTTTTCGATCCTAGCTGTCCTGGAGGGACAGTGAAGGTTTGGGGAGATCCAGTGACCTCAGAGACGTTCGCAGGTCTCGGGGGGGGCTCGGAATTTAATCCCTTTTGCCAACCCTTTCTGGATTAGCTGTATGCTAACCGAAACTGCAGGTAGCCCCTAAGAATGGTAGAAGTGATTTCAACTGGTAAGCTGATTTTATTACTCAAAGAGAGATGGTCCGCATTAAAATCTAAGCTAATTGAAACCAAAGAACAGAAGAATCTAGCGGCGAATTGGTTTTTTTTTTAAATGGATTTATGGCTGGTGGTTACCCTATTTCTTAAATGTTTTGAATGCTGTTTACGTGGATAAAGTAAAGTTTACTTTACTTCAACACTCCCTCAGGCTCTCTTTAAGTGGGCTGTAAACCAATTTACTATAATTTGGCTTCTTATAACTTGACACTTTTACTGCTTGGCTGTGTTGGTCTAAGATCAGATAAGATTGCATAGCTCCCAGCGTGTCCTTATTTGCAAAAATCTTCTGCATCACATCATGGCGTCTGTACTTGCTTCAAGTGATTCGTTTCAAATGATTTTTTCTGCTTTTCAGAAGTTGTTTGATACATATGAAAAATCTGAAAAAAAACTGGACTATCTGTTGTTTTTAACATCAAAATATGAAAGAAAGAGTGAGACCGTTGAATGTTTGAGTGCTCCTGAAATTCAAATGAAGAATGTCAGAAAGGAAGTCTCTCAACCTGCTGACACGTCGGGCGTCTGGTCTATTTCGGAGGCAGAAAGAGAAAGAGATGCAACGCTTGAAAGAGGGGCGGCCATACAAAAAATTTATCTCAAAAGACAGATTGCAGGAGGAATGAGAAGCATTAAAGAATCTATACTTTATGAAACATTATTTGCAGAATTTTTGATACCACCCTTGAAAATCAAAGACAAATTGAGTGGAACAAGCCAAGGACAATGTTATTACACCAGAGGCACCCTAAGCAAAAAGGTGCGAAGATATTTCTGTTTGGACTTGCTTATAAAAACGTTTGGGGAACTTGTTTTAAGAATGGCGATAGGACTAAGGAAGTTTTGCTATTGGAGAGACATAGACTGATAGATTGAAGAATACAATTGAAAATTAGCTAAATCTAATTACTCTTATTTGTAATAGATATAGCTGAATAATAATTGATATTGATAGTAATGTATATAATGTGGAGTTGATATGATAAATAATAATTGGATATGAGAAAGGAAGGTAGGAAATATTTTTGGATTATATACAAAGGTTATTAATCACAATAATTATCACTATTAAAAATAAAATAAAATATATACAGTTAGATGTTAATTAATATGGGGAAAATGTTATGATATAAGATATAACTACATAAAGAAGGGAGAATGATAATAAACTATACTGCATGGAAGATGGACTTTTTGGTATTAAATATTATGGATGTTCAGCTAAAATAGGATATGAGGATTTGATGTTAATAGAGGATTTTACAAACAAGTAAATGAAATGTCAGCAGGTGTTATGGATTAATTCTTTGGCATAGTTAAGGATGAAGGATGTTTAAATAACTGTAGTCAACTAAAAGTGGAGATATAATGATGTTAATATGGTAAACATTTGAGTTAAGATATTTGAATTAATATGAATTAATGGAAGAGATGCACCAAAACATGTTGTAACCAGCTGATATACTTTTTTTTATATAACATATACCTGTGTCCTTTTTTTGTTTTTGTTTTTGTTCTTGTTTTTGTTTTTGTTTTTTGTTTTGTTTTTTCTTCCCTGCCTTGTCTTTTGTTCTTTTTTTCTTTTTTTTTCTTTTTTGATTTTTTCTTTTCCCACTGGTGTGGGCATGTATTGTTTAAGATTATTATTTTTATTAATATTTTTAAATAATAATTACAGTCAAATTAAAATGGATATATGATGATGGTGATATGTATGAATATTTGAGTTAAAATGCTCGAATTAACATGAGTTATGTTTGTTGACTGTGGAGGAGATGCACGAAAGTTTATTTGTGACCGACTGACATACTTTCTATAGCATGTAAAGAAAGATGTTGTACTTGTTTTAAATTAAAAATTAAAAAAAAAATTAATAAAAAAAAAAAGAAGAACTGAGGAGAAATTTCTTAACAGTTAGAACAATTAATCAGTGGAACAACTTGCTTGTAAAAGTTGTGTATGCCCCAATACTGGAAGTTTTAAAGAAGAGATTGGATAACCATTTGTCTGTTGTAAAGTTTCCTCCCTAAGCAGGAGGTTGGACTAGAAGACCTCCAATGTGCCTTCCAACTCTGTAATTCTATTCTATTTTAAGTAGCACATGAATATTAAATCTACTTTATTGTAACTTTACATTAATAGAATCTTGCAAGCTGAAGTACTTCTCTTCCCTGCCACCATTACAGCCCAAGAAACTAGGCAGGGTCCCTTCTGGAGATATTTGCCACATCCACATTCCTGTTGACAGTTAAGCTTTCTCTTATCTGATCATTGCCTGGCTGCAGCTCTTCCCTCTGTCTCAGAAGGTCATTCTCACATAACATTGCAGTATCCTATTAATGACCTACGTTCATGGAGCTGTTTCAGTTGCTGCTAAAATGTGGCCCTGAGACCTGAGAGCAAGCAAAATCTCAGGTTAAATGTTTGGAGAAGACCCACCCTACCCATTGGCTGCTTTTTTCAATGGTGCCAAATTATAACATGGAAACATTTTCCCCGCCTCCCTTTCTGGCAATCTGTACAAAGAGATCATTCTTGATGAAATCCTCCAAGTCCCAGTAAGCAATTTATAAGTCAGATCCTAGTCATGTATCTTCTCTGGAAACTTAATAATGGGGAATAACGTTAACATCACTTCCTCACTGAAAAAAAAAGTTTATTTGGCAGCATTAGTAATCTGGGAAGTTAAACAGCATTGTCCTAATAAGATAAATAAATTCAGGAAATGTCTTCGTGATGGCCCTGCAAAGCTGCTTTCTGCATTTGGAGGAAATATCCTTTGGTACCTCTGGGAGTTTCCATCTTAGTATCCGTAGAAGAGAGACAAACAGACGGAAAGAAATAAGTAACTATAAAGATCCTACAAAAAACCATTGGAAGGCTTGTTACAGTTTTGCTTTCTTTATTTCTTAAAATCTACCAAGGTTTAGAATCTGATTCTTTCAGTCTAGGGGACTTTTACAGGGCAGGAATTCCAATGGATTCTTGGAATTTCCACACATACAGTATATATTTTCCATTTCCTTTGCCTGGGGCAGTTAAATCAGCTGAGAGTAATGGGGGATGCCCATAGAGGCAAAGTCCTATGTTTTTTTTAAAGCCAATGTAGTGACATAGATTTCTAAACTTTGGATTTAAATAAGATATGTACTATTACAATGAGGGACGCGGTGGCTCAGATGTTGAGCTTGTCGGCGGTTTGAATCCCTCATGCCGTGTAACAGAGTGAGCTCCCGTTACTTGTCCCAGCTTCTGCCAACCCAGCAGTTCGAAAGCACACAAAAATGTAAGTAGAAAAGCAGGAACCACCTTTGGTGGGAAGGTAACAGCGTTCTGTGAGTCTTCCGCATTGAATCATGCCAGCCACATGACCATGGAGACATCTTCAGACAGCACTGGCTCTTCAGTTTTGAAACGGTGATGAGCACCGCCTCCTAGAGTCGGGAATGACAGGCACATATGTGCGAGGGGAACCTTTACCTTTACTACTACAATCTTACTAGATGCCTTTTAAAAGAACTATTTCTTTTTACAAACACTTCTTTCTCACAATCAAAACTTGAATCAATTTTAAGAGTTTTGCAGAGAGATAGAAAAAAAGCAGCTTTGCAATTTGCAATTCATGTTAACAACACCGGTGTTTTTTGGGTCTGGGAGTTATAAACCTTCTCTGAATCAAGTACAAAGCCATTGGGAGTTCTTGCATGAAAGTCTGTATAACTGAAATGATTCCGCTTAAGTGGTGGAGAACAAATGTTTTTACTGCTTCCTGGAAGTGTCTTCTCCCATTATCAATTTTACTCAATGTAATAGGAAGACAATTAGTTTCTTTGGCCTGACAGAACAAATTACATAGTGCTACATGAGTTGGAATTTCTCAGACTGGAACAAATTCCAATGGCACTTCAAGGAGGGAGAGAATGTCTGCAAATGAGACAAATTAACCACAACATGATGAAGAGGTGTGTGTTTGTGTGTATGTGTGTGTATGTATGTGTGACTACCCACCCACCCTCACACACACACGTCAGCTTGATATTTACCTAGTATCTATGATCTAACATCCATAGTACTCTTTGGTATATGAAGAACACTATTTTAACATACTATCCTTCTCTGATTAAATATTCTTTGTAAATCAGCTATTCTTACAATGTCTTTAAAACCCTGTAAGTATGCTATGGAAAGGTACCTATTTTGACAGGTCATCCATGACTTTTGTTAAGTTGTTTTGTTTAAAGTAAAAATTCATCCTAGGTTAGATGAGACCAGTGGTGGGTTGCAGGTGGTACGTCCCGCTATGGGTGGAGAGCCCACCTGCCCGTCTGAACTCCTTACCTGTCCTTTAAAATCTTTGGCGCTTCTGCGCATGCACACGACACACACAACACCTACACGGCGCTCCAGCTGGAGAGTCACAGAGGCTTGTGGAAGCATTGCTGACAGCTACAATGCATGTGCGCACTGTGTGTGGGCAACACTGGGCCCTTTCCAACCGTACCGGTTGGAACGGGATCCGGAACCCACCACTGGATGAGACCCAGTTTTATCCCCACCCTTACACATGGGAAACAACCCCCATCCCCGCATGACATTGGGCCATTTACTAGCTCATAAATTGGTGAAACTGTTAGGAGGGGAAAATGGAATGAAAAGTAATACTAGATCCCCTTTAGCTCTTGGGGAAAAAGGCCAAGTATGAGCGTAATGAATCATTTAAAAACTCCTTTGCTTTCCAATTAGTGAAGAAATTCATTGCATAATCCTTGTAACTCTGAATGAATAAAAATATTGATTCAAGATATTAGTGGATGCGGTGACTCAGGTGGGATTGTATTCTGATCTATTGTTTCTGCTGGCTCAGGGTTATGGGAGATGGAATCCGGTACATTTGGTGGCTTCAGGTTGGACAGCGGTGGGAAAGCATTTTGCACTTCTATCATGTTTTAATTATAATTAACTAAACATCTAAGAAATAAAAGTCTTGCATCTATTGTGAAATTGGTGTGATTAGAAAGAAGAAAAGTGCTTCAAGGAAAACAGAGAACATCTTTAAAGTGGCCAAAGTGGATATATTAGGAATATGCAAGTCAGCCTATATGATGCACTAGAACAGTGTTTCTTAAACTTGGCAATTTTAAGATGTGTGAACTTTAGTATGAATTTCAATCACACATCTTAAAGATACCAAGTTTGAGAAACACTGCTTTAGCACATATAAACTAATATAAATAATCTTAGTTCATATTTAAATTTTTTGTTATGCTTTTTGTAAGTAGTAGTTACTATATTAGTTTGTGATGTTCATCAGTATTTATTTATATGTATATTTAATTAATTAATTAATTAATTTGTTTGTTTGCTTGACTCTCACCTCAAGGTGACCCTGGGCCTATTAAACCATAATACATAAACATTTCTATAAACAACAAAAATAGCATGACAATTAGAGAAATAATTAAGCTTTTCATTCTATTAAAGTCTTAAATTGGCACTCTAGAGAGAGAGAGAAATGAATCTTAAATATTTTGAGTATTTTCTCATCCTTCCCACTGAATTAGAAAAGCAGTGCAACTGGTATAAACCTCTTTAATATGCAGTGGAATATACTATGCTAATGTCTGATTAAGTTATATGAATATTTCACCTAATGAAATTATCCATAATAGTTGCAGGAAATCAATTCAAGCCAACTTCAAAATGTACCATTGGGCATTTCCTGCTTGAAGCAAACCCTGTAACCGAAGCCACATGAAGGATGAAAAAACATCCTAATTAAACAGGGAAGGAAAATCTCACTTCTGAATTGACATTTGCTACTATTTTTGAAGTATGCATTAATTTCCTGTGCTTCATATAAATCACTTCATCTCTGATGACCTTTTTTCAATACTCTTTAAATGTATGTAAGTACAAAGTCCTTTCGATTCCTTGTTACTAATAATGGCAGACTTGTTAGGTTTCAGCTTAGCATAATAAAATAGTCATATGTGTAAGTTTTTTTGGAATACATAGTCATAATGGCCACATTTTTCTTCCTTCGAAATGGAAACTAGAAAATACAGTTGCAAAAGAAGTAAAAACTGTTGTGGGATTTCCAAATGCAAACGGATAAAACCTTGGCTCATAACACACCAGATTTAACTGTGATCCAAAGAGGAAAGTGTGGATGTGGCAAAACAAGGGGGCGGTGGAATAGAAAACATAGAATTAGAGAGGATCATAAAGTATCAAGATCTGAAGACTGAAGTTGAGAGATGATAGCATAAAAAATATCTGCATTTCATTTGAATGAGGGCCAACACCAGCTAAAAAACAGACTTCTGTGATGATACTATATATGTGTGTGTGTGTGTGTGCGTGCGTGCATGTGTGTGTGTGTGTACTGTGTTTTCCCCAAAATAAGACCTAACCAGAAAATAAGCCCTAATGCATATTTTGGAGCAAAAATTAATATGACACCAGGTCTTATTTTTGGGGAAACACAGAATATGTATATATGTGTGTGTGTGTGCACGTGCGTGCATACATGTGCCTATGTGTATATGTACACACACATATATGCATACATACATACATATACGCACATGCATGCACGCACACATATACAGAGATTTCGGTGAGGTCTCACTCGCCATCTTCAGGCTAGTGTTTTCTGCTTAAAGCGTGGTCGGAGCTGTCATCTTGGTATCATGATTGGTAGAGTGGTGCTGATTGGTGCTGGCTGACATCTGGAAATCAGCCATAGTCAACAAACGAAGTCCACCCACCATCCAGGCTGTTACAACACAAAACAACAATGGACACACAGCCAGCACCAATCAGCACCAATCTACCAATCATGATACATCCACACAGCCAATCAATCCACTTACTGAAACAAAGCCAGCACTCCACCCTCGCCACCAAGATTTATAGAAAGATGGCAGCTCTGACCACGCTTTAAGTCGAAAACATCAGCCTGAAGATGATGAGTGAGACCTTGCCGAAACATTGCCAAGACAATCTCAATCTTACACGGAAAAAGACCCGAATACAATAAGATCAGCATATATGTATGTGTGTGTATGTGTGAGTGTATGTGTATACACACACAGAGACACAGAGACACAGAGACACAGAGATACAGAGACACAGAGACACACACACACACACACACACACACACATTATATAATATAATATACTGCTTATATACAGTACCATTCCCTTTACTGATTCTATATTGATGGATATATGGAAATATAGCATAGTCTTTTGGTGAGGACCTTTGGAATTAAAAGATTGGATCTTAAATTTTAATTATAAAGGATACTTCAAAACTGCTTTGCATGTTGTGTCAGTTAACCTTGAATATAAGCAAGAGATGACTTTTAAGGCTATACTCCTATAGATCCTGACTGTGTATAATCAAAGATGGCCCAAATGCAGGTAGTCCTCAATTTACAACTGATTGCTTAGTGACCATTTGAAGTTACAAAGGACCACAAAAAGGTACTTATGACCCAGATAAAAAGTTCTGATGACTGTACCACCTCATTCCCCACACAAATGATTGCATTTGGGCATTCAGCAACTAGCCCACCTTTATGGCCATTTGAAACATCCCATGGTCACATGAGTTCAATTTATGACTCTTTTGCTGGAAACTGACAAAAAAAATGCCCATTGCATTGCATTCACTTAGTCACCTTTATTGAAGAAGAAACTAGGGAGGGTCTGTTCTGAGATGTTTGCTACATCTTAATTCTTTCTGAGGACTCAGCTGTCGGACTATTGCTCTTTTCCGAGTGTCACAAAATAATTCTCACAAAATATTACAGGACACAAACTGTCATGCCATGAGATAGACACAAATGTGATATCTGACGACACCTCCAAAACAAACTTTTAAACTTGAATAACTCACCATGCTAAAGATGAACATGGAAGATAGGACAATTGTAAACAATTTGACTAAAGTTGAGTGTGGAAATGAAAGATAAGAAAGTGAAAGGCATGATAGCTAGGGGAAATTTTTTACTTTCCTTGGTGACCTAGATATGTGCTTATTTTGCCTAAAGATTAAATCAGGGACTGAAGAGGTGTCTATGTGTGGTGGTGAACAGTCAGCAATGATGGTATTGACTATTTGGTACAAGACCAAATAATCTTGTATCAAAAAACTCATTCTTCCAGAAAATAAGTAAATGGGTTGGAGAAGCAACAATTGTCAGGAGGTAATGAACAACTTCAACAAATCTTCCAGAAAGCACCAGGCTTATTTATTATTATTATTTTTTAGTCATTCCTTTGCATTGTAATGATTAATTTCACTGAGTCACTGTTATATTTTTTTGTTCCTGTTGATGTGACAGAGGAGGCAACTAACACAAAAATAATGTATGGCCTGCAGAGTAAAGTAATCTTACATTGCAAACTATTGTGTCAGTTTCCACTAGAGAAATAATAATGATAAAATTTAATTTACAAGCAGATGAAAAATTAATTGAATTTGTGAAAATATTTGTTTCCCACTTGAGCAGTGGGTACTGAGATGCTTTAAGATGACTAACATTGTAGAATTAAGTTAGAATTAATCTGTCTCTTGATATTTTAATCCTCCATAGGAATCTCTTGAAACACAGCAGACTTGAATAGATTAGTTCCACCTGCTGTCATTGATCCTCTATAAAGCTGTGAAAAATATCTGCTTCCCATTAGAAGGTCACAAGATTTGAGGACTGCTTTAGGCTATTTGTGAGATTCCTGGATTTCTGTTAAGGGGGGCGGGGGAAGGTGCAAATGTTACAAAAATGTCATAACGTACGTACATGCACCATACTTCCTTTCATCTTAGCATGGTCCAATCATGGACAGACAGCCTAATGCTGCTCCTACTGAAAACAATTTTGATAATCCCTCAAAAGCAATCTGTGCCAGTCATGGCAATAAAGATAACTTGCAATGAACTTCCTGACTCTTGGAACTGAGAGTGGGCTCGTCTCACGCTCTAGCGCTGGAGCTTTTCAAGAAAAGATTGGACAACCATTTGTTTGGGATGGAATAAGGACTCTGACCTTGAGTAGGGGGTGGGACTAGAAGACTTCCAAGGTCACTTCCAGCCCTATGGTTTTATGATTCTACTGTAGAAAGTCAGATGATTCCAACAGAGTTTGGATGAAGTTGTCAAAAGCCAGTCTCCTGTACTCCATCCAAACTCTATTGAGGGATAGAGTTCAACCTCATATGGATGCCACATTAAGGCTGTCTTTAGGGTCATCATCTGGTTTCAGGAGGCTGAAAGCCTATATAGAAAAACTTCACATTTTTAAATTTTAATTTAGTATTCATATTTAGTTTCAAGGCCAAAGCAATAACATAATAAGTACAGAAGGAGTAGGTACCAATTTAAGGTTAACTGCCACCTTCACCTGAGACTTAGAATAACTCTATTGCCACTTTAAATGTACACTAATTGGCATCCATTAAAATGAAATTTCATTGCATACAGCTCTCACAGTGTCACCATCCCCGATATACACTACATAAATATGATAGATAGATAGACAGACAGACAGATAGATAAAAACATGCATATACCCACATTTATTATATGACACAGAGAAACAACTCAATCTAGTTTGGATGTATACATGTACATGGCAGTGGTGGGTTATGGCTGGTTCACCCCATTACCTGCTGGTAATGGCTTTCTGGAAACCAGAAAGGCTGAACTCTCCTGGAGAAAATGGTGGGTTGATAGAATCCTTCACTATAATCATTCATCATGTTTCTCATTCTTTACTGTTATTCTTACTGTTGGTTTTGGGTTTTTTTGAGTTGTTTAGGGCTCTGGGATTATTATGAGGGCTGTAGAATAAACTATTAATTGTTTACTATAACCCCCCCTTTTTTTTCTTATGATGGCAGTTTATTATATTTACGGTTTTATGCAAGTTTTACTATATTTTGTTGTAGGCTGTCAGGAGTGAGAATGAGGGGGCATAAAATGTAATAAATAAATAATTAGTGTTAATTGTACTCTTCTACCATGGATAGTGCTACTGTTCTGTATTTTTATGCTTCCATTTAAGATGTAGCCAAAGATCTACATGGTATAGGATCCTCCATGATAGATCTGGAAATATGTTTCTGATCATAATGAAGCAGCTTGTTCGTTTATTGGAGAGAAAGGTTTTCCATTTGCTATTTTGCTGTTTCAATAGAAGTGAATATACATAGCTCAGGGTTCAATTGTGGAGTCCTTGGTGCTCTCTAAACTTGGTTGTTTTTGTGCACATTTTGCTGTATGTCTTTGCATTCATTAAAAAAAACCCTGCAAATACAGCAATTATTTTCCAACATAAAAATGTTACATACCATATGTTAGAATCGTCATAGGCAAGCAGGTTATTTTATTCATTTTTGCAACTGAATGTTCCATTGTTATTTTTTGCCTCTGGGTAAACTTGTTTTCAAAGCCTTGTGATAAAATCTATCAGTGCCTTTTTATAGTTTTTTTAAAAATGTGAAAAAAACATCAGCAAGCAAGAAATTGTTATGCACTATCAGTTTTCAGTTACATCAGTTTAAAGCTTACATTGCCACTTTATTATTAATTTCAACCTTTGTAAAAGAAACTTTTGAGCTGACAGTTAATTTATGTTATTAGTATCTTTGCCCTTTAATTTTAAGTGTCTGGCAAAATCTGAAATGTGTTTATAGTTCACAGGGATTAAGACCATAGATCAGTGTGTTTCAAAATTGGCAACTTTGAAATGAGTGGCCTTCAACTCCCAAAATTTCCCAATTAGCATATTGAAGTCCACCATCATGTCACAATTGGGAAAATACTACTGTAGTTCATACAGACCAACAGAAGACAGAAGGTAGAATTCAAAAATTGCACATTTCACATTAGCCTTGCTAGTCTACAGCTAAATTTCCATCTCTGTATATCAGTATTTCTCAACCTTAGTAACTTTAAAATAGGTACCCTTCAACTTCCAGAATTGGGGCTAGCTGGGGAAATCTAGGAGTTGAAGACAACCTATCTTAAAGTTGTCAAGGTTGAGAACACTGCTATATACCAAGAAGATACAATTTAAACATTTAAAGTCACTTAACTGTATGTCTTTTAGCTTATGCAGTTTTTGTCTTTTATGATTGTAAACACTGCCCAAAGTTACTCTGATGTAAGATGGGCGGCCAATACATTTTACAAATGAACAAAAAAACCCAATAAATATTGGTTCAATGTATGTATCTTAGGAAAATGTGATATTATACCACCAGCGATAATAATTGCATCATAATTTTGGCTTGTACTGCATAGTTGATGATTTAGGTAACACTATGCTTATTCTGACACTGTAGTTTATAAACAATGTTTTATTGTTTAGCCTGATGGCAAAGCCCATCAACTGTAGCTTATTTAATAAACCAGGGTCAATCAAGCAAAGGCTTATCATGATATTAGAATGAAATCATGGAGTGAAAGCCATCTGTTTGAACGTCTATTATGGAGGATCTAACATATGATTCCTGACAAACAAGTAATATCTGTTGGATAGTCCTGGCCAGCTGCTACTGAATTATTATTTTTAAAGTAGAGCCACTCTTCAGAACTGATAAAGGAGCTTCCATATCTCTTGTGAATTACTTGTAAAAATTACTTACATGTAATTATTCAGCAGAAGAATTAGATATGAAGATTGTTATAAAATTCCATTTGTATTAACCTTTGCATCCTACCTGCCTTCCTGCAGCTATTCCCACTCCTTAAAACAAATTTATGTAAGATATATGGTACATATTTCAGAGATCCTCTTCTGTCTGGGGAGGAAGAAGGGCTAGTTTAAGAGGATGCAGACAGAGGAATAAGGCAAAGAAACATAAACTATGACTATTAAAAATAATTGGAAGAGAAATACTCACTGGTCCATGTGCACAGCAAATATTTTAAAAACCAAATAAAAACAGCATGGATACCTCAGCTACAAAATTGTCTAGAGTTCCACCCCATTTATTTTTAATAGAATTTATTTTTAAGATGAGATTTGCAAACTGGAAAAGCATGTCTTTTGCTCATATCCTAAATGAACTGTACTACAGAAAATATATTTCAGTCACTGTCAACTCAGCTGTATACTAACCAAAGAAAGCTCTTGTCATTTTTGGCTGCTACAAATGACATCTAATTTGATGAACTGTCAGAAGACAGTCGGTGAGTAACTGTTAATGGTACAAATTAAGCAGAATCATGGGTAAGATCATGTCAGAATAAATGCAATAGTGACACTCTTGAGACAAATAAGAAAATAAAGTTAATCCCTGTTTTATTTCTGGTAGGTTTGTTTGCCCTAAAGAAAAAGGTTTAATTTGGGAATGATTGTCTTATAAATATTTATGACCAACATAAAGAACAAAAATGCTTGCATTTTAATTGCAAAACTTGATATTGTCCTTTTTAAAGACAAAACCAAGTATTCATAATGAGACTAGTGATAAGGAGATATTCAAAAATCAACTTAGTTCTAATGTTTTCTTTGGCATTTCCTAGGTCTGGACAGTGGACATTGTGGTTTTGCTTATTTCTACAGAGGGATTGGCAAGTATATTTTAATAATAAAAACACTCTATGAAGGAAATGAACAGTTCAGAAACGTGAGAAACAAATAAAAGAAATTGATGAAACATTTACTAGACATGTGGACTAAACATGGTTTGCATTTATGGATTTTTTTAAAAAAAACATTTAATGTGGCTAAAGGATTTTGCCCAGATTTACTTTATAATCATACAACTAGTCCAAAAGGTTTATTTGAGATGGAGGATTAATGCTGGTGGGGTTTTGCTTCTAGCTAACATTTAAGGATTCTATTTGTGATTAAAATTCTATTTGGGACAAATGAACAATTAAAATGAATGGAATAAAAACTATAATTTAAGTGGCTGCTATTCAAACCCGTTAATCTGGCATGTACAATTTGAGATGAGAGGCTTAATTTTTTTTCAAACAATGACCCCACTTTCTCTTTGTCACCAGGATATTCAACTTCAAAAGTTTGTAATAAAAGAGATTTCTGTAAGTATATTAAGTGTTTCTGATCAGAGGTTTTATCTGGTGAGTTCAAGGGGTGTGTTGTTTTCTTGATCCCAAGTCTCAAGGGCTTCCTTGAGCCCTATTTAAAGGATAAGGGCAGCACTGAATATATATGAATATTGTTTTGAAGGTTTTCAAGAAATATTAAAGACTTTTTTGCATTGTAATCAGGTACTTCCAGACATATGACCACAAATGGGGCTTGAACAGTGGTGAAATTCATTTTTTTTACTACTGGATCTGTGAGTGTGGCTTGGTGAGCATGGCAGGGGAAGGATACTGCAAAATCCCCATTCCCTTCTCATTCCTGGAGGAAGGATATTGCAAAATCTCCATTCCCATCCCGCTCTGGGGCCAGTCAGAGGTGGCATTTGCCGGTTCTCCGAACTACTCAAAATTTCCACTACCGGTTCTCCAGAATCTGTCAGAACCTGCTGGATTTCACCCCTGGGCTTGAACTTCCATTACTAACTGAGGTGGTCATTTGTGCCCAAATTCATGATATTTTTCGCCACATTCATTGAATCACTATGGATATTAAACAAAACCAAATTCCCCTACTCACTTTGTTTGTCAACAGGTGGCTAACAAGGTTATAAATAGTATTTTGGACATTACAACTATCATAAATACATGCTAGTTTCCAAGCACCTGAATTTTGATCACATGACTGTGACAAAGCTGTGATAGTCAATTATCTTTGATCATCTGAGGATTTTGCTCTTGCAATCCATAAGTCTTATATAGAAAAGATATTTTCTGACTTCCTTCTTTGTATTATTACATGTTTTCTTAAATCAGGATCTAGGGCTGGGTTTTCAATCTTAGCAACTTTAAGATGGGTAGACTTCATTCCCCAGCCAGAAAGCATCTGGAGCTTCTGGGTTTTTTCCATATGTATAGATCATATCACGGGTGTCAAACTCACTGTGTCACATTGCCCTCACGTGATGTTTTATGACATTTTTCTCATTCATGGAGCTGGGGTGGGCGTGGCCTGCATGTGATGCATCTGGCCTGTGGGCCACCAGTTTGACACCCCTGGATCATATCATCAAATGGTGGGATACACTTCTTTGAAACCAACTAGTGGTATTGTACTCATCAGGTTTGACAAAGTTACATAGCAAACATAAACATAATGAAGAATGAACTACTGCAACGTGCTCTACATGGGACAGCCCTTGAAGAGCATTCGGAGACTTCAGCTTGTCCAGAATGGAGCCGCGTGAGCGATCATGGGTGCAACTCGGTTCACCCACGTAACACCTATCCTCCGCGAGCTGCACTGGCTGCCTATTGGTCTTCGGATACGCTTCAAGGCGCTAGTCGTCACTTATAAAGCCCTTCATGGTATTGGACCTGGGTACTTGAGAGACCGCCTGCTGCCAATTACCTCCAATAGATCGATTAGATCCCACAGATTAGGCCTCCTCCGAATTCCATCTGCCGGCCAATGCCGACTGGTGACTACCCGGAGGAGAGCCTTCTCTGTGGCTGCTCCGACCCTCTGGAACGAGCTCCCCGTGGAGATTCGAACCCTCACCACCCTCCAGGCCTTCCGCAAAGCCCTTAAAACCTGGCTGTTCTGACAGGCCTGGGGCTAAAGAGCTGTTGCCCCCCTTCTCGAATGGTATGACTGTTGTGTGCTTTTAAATTATGTATTGTTATGTTCGTCTTTTTTTATTCCCTCTGTACCCCCTTCCCTGATTTGAATTGTGAGCCGCCCTGAGTCCCCTTCGGGGAAAAGGGCGGCATATAAATGTAATCAAATCAAATCAATCAAATCAATCAAATATATTTTAACAATCTATTGGAAAACTTAGCAAAATGTACCTAATAAGTGGTGGGTTTCCATTGTTTCATGCGTGTGCACACAGGAGAGTGAGCGGAGCTTCCTGCCAGACTGAACTGGCAGAAACCCACCTCTGTACCTAATGAGCTTGAAAACAATTAAGAATGTTATAAATGCTGGAATATGGAAGTTTTTTTTCTGTTATATTCAACTAAAATGTGTTAATGAAATCACAGTGAAACCTCATTGTACTGCATCTCAGTGTAACAAATGTCATGTGTGCTGGGCCATTTTACTCTTATAATTTATGCCATTTATGTAATGATGAAGAATACAAAAAGAATACAATCATAATAAGTAGTTCACCTGACTTTCCTGGATACAACTGCCACTTCCTTTTTGAGCAGGAGTTATCCAAACTGCGACCAGTTCTCTTTGGAGTAATGCTACTCAACTGAGAACTAAAGACAGAAAATTGCTGGATCTGGGGTACCTCAACCCAAAATCATTTGGTCTTGCTAGATTTCCCCAAAAGCCTGTTCTTCCCCATCCAGATCATATAGCCTCCAGGCCTTGAGAAAGAACTCCAGCATCATTACATGGTCATCCCAGCATAGACATGTATAACTGACTTTATCTGATGACCTTGTGTCAGTAAATGACTCTTGTTGGAAAATTACTTCACACAGCATCTTTATGTATAGATGTTGAACAGAAGCACAGAGCCCAAAGGAACACCACCAAGAAGGGTATTTGGCTAGATTGCTTCCTTCATCAACACCAATGATATCTCTATATGTTTCTACCTGTTCAGTGAAGTCAGTAGAGTTCCAGGTTCTGTCAATTAAATCATGTCTTTGAAGGACCCAGAAAACATTCATTGATGATGGACTCCCTTACCCCAGATCCATACTGCTCTTAACTTTCTTGACTTCCTGTAATTGTTAAAGATCTAGTTGTTCTCTCAGGCCTTGGGTGATGGTTGAGGCCTTTTGGGTTCTTCCTTCTGGCCAACTGAATATTTTTTAATATATGTTCAATATTTTGACCCAATGGAGTTTTCACACACATTGGTTGTTAATTGATAAGATACAATGATGGGTCACATGTAACCTATGTCTGCATAAACAACTGTACTTCCCCTCTTCTCCCCCATCATCTCAAAGGAAATCCTGTATCAGTCTCGTTACTTCATGAATCGGATGAAGTGGGCTACAGCTCGTGAAATCTGATGCCTCCTAGTAGTTTGTTTGAAAAGGTGTTACCAGGCTCCTGATATTTTTGCCCGTAGACTAGCACAGCTGAACTCCTACATCACCTAACTGCAGTTTTGTGAAGGTTAAAGCTGCACAGTTGATGAGAATCAGAGCTCCTTTACATCTGATGTTGATCCCTGGCAAGGAAGCAGGTGCTGGCTATGACACATTTCATTACATTTGCACACTTCCTTTACTGTGACAGGCCTCACCTAAACGCTTGCAACTCAGGAAATCTGCTTTGGTGGGTGGTTTGTCAGCAGATGTGATAAATGGAGAACATTGCCAGAAACATTTTGTCAGCTTCCTTATCTTGACTATAAAGACTCTGGAGCACTGGGAAGGAACAAACCCTTTAAACAAACAAACAAACATGCAGAACACAGTCCTCTAAGCATATTGACAAGAGCGGATGGGCAATTTAGCTGCCGGGAACCAGAGTAACCATAGCAAGAAGATGGGGGTCAAACATCTGTAGTGCCTCCAACATTTCATCTAACTACATTAACACCTGAATCAGTGGTTGCCCACTGATTAGATGCTTGTAGCTTCCTAATGTAGCATTACTTTTAATTGACTACAATTGACAATTATTAATATGGACAGATGTTCTTTTTCTTCAATTCATTTTAAAGAATGTAAAAAAAGCACAACACTGAAAGAAAAAAAAATAAAGGTTGGCTTTGAGAGTCAATTTTGGTCGTCGTAGTCCAGTGAGGGCGAACATTTTAGACACAGAGTGCCCAAACCAGAAGGTACGCTTGTGCGCACATGCACACACATGGACACATGTGTGCCAGAGCACCAGAAACCCGATGCCCAGCTGGCCAGTGCGCATGTTGTGCCTCAGAAACCCAACAACAAGCTGGCTTAGTTGGGGTGACAGTGCATGTGCCATGCCCACAAAGAGGGCTCTGCAAGCCACCTCTGGCACACATGCTATAGGTTTGCTATCACAGTCCTAGTCTCTCTCACATTTTTTAGCCATTGTGTCCTTCCATTATCTTCTTGGAGCAAGGCTGGAACCACACTGTTGATTCCTTATGAGCCACTGAGTCTTTATCAGCAGCCACATAGATCTTCGCCATGACAACCAGTCCCTAACCTGGCATTTCAGGTGTTTTATAAGCACATGGATATTGTTTAAGAATGAGATACCTTTTCTTTAGAGGTCAAATTGGATGATGATATGCCACAAAATCAAGCAAGTATAACACAGGAAAGGACCAGGGGTGGGTTGCTGCTGGCATTACTGCTGGTTTGGTGCACATGAAATTTTGCGCGCTCGCTGCATTTGTACAAGCACCAGACATGCCCTCCGGGCACGTGCACATTTGCCCATAAATTCAATTAAAAATTTTTTGCGCATGCACAGAACTGAAAAACAAGATGGCGGTGCCACCCGGACTGTTCGGGCTGCCTGGGCCACCGGGGGAACCGGTGTGCATGTGTGTGTGGGGGGGTGGCAGGTCTGGATTGCTGCCAGTTCCAGTGACCCAGGCCGCCAAACCACTACCGTTTTGGGCGAACCAGTCCGAACTGGTAGGAACCCACCATTGGAAAGGCCAGACTCCAGATCTAAGGGTTTCATGGCAAAGGCCTTTTTGATGCCTCCACTGATTTAAATATTCTCCTTCCATTTTGTTGAGCCTTGTGTACCAGTACAAGATAGCATGATCTATCATAGGATAGATCATAAGCACCTGAGAACCAAACGTTTAACCCACTGTTATACCAGATACTTTTTTTCTCCAACTTGACAGCTTCCCTCCAGCATAAACATTTATGTCAATTGTAAAGCATCTCATTCTGTTGCAAACACAGCTATCCCAGGAAAACCCCATAGTGGTAGCCATGTGGAAATAGAAAAATCCAACTCTCCCAGGCTTGGTCACCTAGTACTATTGAAACCTTGGGATACATTTTCAAGGGTGTACTAAAAGGCAAACACCAGCAATGAAAATTTCCAGAATGATGAATCTTGACAAGGCTTCAAGAGTGCTTCATACAATCCAGATGTGGCAGACTGCAATCAGAATTCTCTAGAGCAGTGTTTTTCAACCTTGGCAACTTGAAGATGTCCGGACTTCAACTTTCGCTGGCTGGGGAATTCTGGGAGTTGAAGTCCGGACATCTTCAAGTTGCCAAGGTTGAAAAACACTGCTCTAGAAAGCTGCTGCTTCATCATGTCCTACCCAGACATTTTTCCTGCTCCAAATTGTTATAGCAGAACTGCCCTTCATCTTCCCACCCCCCCACCCACAGTTTGCTTTAGCATATTGATTTCACGAAGGGGCATTCCTGCTGTTCTCTGGAAGGAAACTCTGCTCTTCCAACAGAAAATGAAAATAGAAATTCTCTCCATAGCTCGACTCCTAAGAAAGTGGAACAATTAAATGGCATCTACAATTCATGATATATGAATTACTGGCTGGTAAGCATAATGGGGTCATGAAGGAGGTTGTGAAAATAAGCGGCAATTATACTTGCTAACATCGTCACCTGATTGTACAGGATTATCTCAGCTTGAATATTTTAATTATCTTTATTTTTTAATGATTATCATTCAAAGAAAAACTTATTTCGTAGAAAGACCTGAAGGCTGATTCAAGGCCAAATCTGTACCCTGCCATTTACAAAACGATTTCCATCTCCTGATGTTGACACACATCCATTTTTAGGTTTCATCCTCTTTTCCCATCTCCACTCCTCATTCCAGGGTCAAAATGGAATTGGTAGGAGAACTAGCAAGAAACAGAATTATATTACGATTATTGGTACTGTTGGAAGAAATGTCCTTCTGGATTCAGTTCTAAGTGGGGAAAAAGAGACTGGAAACATGGAGGCTGCTTGGAAAGATGGTTTTAATGGTGGACAGGACCACATGGTTTGAGGTCCTGGGGAAAAGGGGGGATTACATGCCTTGAAGATGTTGAGGAACAAAAAAAGGGCCGAGATTCTGAGAGTGCCCTTGTTTTATGCCCTCTGTTGGGCCCCACCCCAGAGCTTCCCGTTCCTGTGTAAGAAATGCATTCTGATTGGCAGTGATATTCCCAGGGGCGGTACAGGGGCAACTCTGTAGACTGTGCTGAGACCCAACCCTGTTTGTCCTGCTGGCTGATGCAATTCTCCCAGGTACCATATGGTGAGATGGGTAGAAGGCTAATCCTACCCTTGTTATGTAGAATAGACTGGGCCAGGCTTTCAATGCCCTGTTGACAAAGGTGAGGGCTATTAAGAGTGAGTCTGTTTCCTGCCTAAAAACATGTTTTTCCATTTCTTATCCAGGGCAATATAACATTCTGTCTTTTCAATATTTCCCGGGATATTTCATTTTTCTAGGAGAGGGGTGGGTTTTAACTTCCTACTGTTAAAGGCTTGTATGTTCCTACAAGGCAACATTATTTATTTAAATGTATTGGTTGCCCAACTCCAGTGGACTCTGGGCATCATTCAAAACTAGAAAAAAACATTCTGTTAATTTGGTTGAAGGGCTAATGGCAATGCATGGAGGATAACAAAGCCTTTTGGGTTGACAGCCGTTGGATGGGGTAAACCTTTGGAATGAAAGAAAGTCTCTCTTCCCCCACCAAGTGGGAGAGATTAATTTATAGTGAGTTCAAGTGCTATAGAAAAAGTGAAAGTCATCTTCTAGGTGAGAAGAAAAATGTTAGTATATTTTCCTGGTATGCTTCGGGGGTCTCACACTGAGAAAAAAAATTATATATAAAGAAAATCATACCTTGGTGGTTTTATTGTTCCATTAGACAGGACAACCAATTGGGGTTTCAAAATATGCTCTGCAGGTGAAGGTGACTTGAAAAAATGCTTTATTGGTCTGAGTGTGATTTTCTGAGAAAGACAAGAAGTGTCATCTTGTAGATCAGACTGCTGGCTTCCTGGGCCAGACAATACTCAACTCTGCTAAGTTTTGTTGATCCTGATTAGTAGCTGCTCTTCGGGATTTCAGAAAGGTGACTTTCTCAGTCACAGATGCAGAAGACTAAACACACATTTGTTTCCTTAAAAATTATGTTCTTACTAATTGAGCTACAGTCAAATTGCCTAGAAATTTTACTCTCAAAGCGGCGCATCTTGCAAATATAAAATCTCACAAAATAGAAAATATTGCAAGGCTGCCAGCACTGTTAATATGGGGCAATAACTAGTGAATACATATTTTCTGTCCTTTCTTGTAATAACAATTTGCTCCTGTTTCATGCTGGCCCTCTTATTTTGCTTAACGAGAAGGCCAGCCCTGGATATAAATTTTCTCTATGCTTATAGCATATAGTATTTCCAAAAATTTTTTTGATCTAAGCATTCATCACAGTTGATCCAGCACAGCTGCTTAGATCAGGTGAGGTGATGTTCTTCTAAATTAATGCTTAATTCTATTAGGCAACATGTGCTTCAATGTTCTGATCTTTAAAAAAAAAAACATGCAAGCATGCGGTATAGTGTATTGTACTACAAAGTAGCCCCAAATCCCTCTTGGGTAGATTCTCTTTGGTGGATCCTTAAGTTGGAAAGTATTGCAATCTTTAAACACAAATACATCACAAATTAATAAGGATATGGGAATCAAAAGGATTTATGAGAACCAGTGTTTTATAATGGTTAAGGTACAAAGTGAACAAGGTTTTAGACAGGAAGACACAAAACAAACACGTCTCAGTCATAGGAACTTACTGGGTGACTTTGGACTAGTCATTTTCTCTCGAACCAAACTAACTCACAAGATTATTGTGGGGGATAAATGGAGGATATGAGGTACATATGTTGCCTTGAATATCTGGATATTCAAAGGATTATACTGGAAAAAAGATTATACTGTAAATATAGCAAATATATGAATAAATATAGCAACATGGAAATAGATTGATCCATCTATCTTGGCCTTGGTTATGGAAATTCTTCACATAATACAGTAGGCCAGTGGTTCTCAACTGTGGTCCATGGACCACGGGGGGGGGGGCACAATGTCATTACAGGGAGTCTGTGAATGCTGGAAGAAATGTGATGATTTAAATCTTAAGTCATAGTGGTCCGTGGCCATGATCTGTGGCCACAAAAGGTATTTAAAGGGGTCCAATGTGAAGAAACAGTTGAGAGCCACTGCAGTAGGCCTTATGTCAGCTTCCCCTAACCTGGTTCTTTCTAAAAGTGTTGGGCTATTACTCCCTAAATTCCAGTCTTCCAAACATAGTGGCTGAAATTTTTGGAAACCGGATTCTGTAACAGGTGGGAAATTCCATGTTGGGGAGGATTGTTATATTAATGCATTACAATGCATTATAATATTATTAATTTATTCATTAAATTTATATGCTACCCATCTGACTGATAAGGGGACTCTGGGTGACTTACAAACAAATATATTAGAATAAAAATGAATGTTTCCTATCATTCTATAACACAATATAAAGTTCATCCCTACACTTTAACAAGCTGGCATTCTACTATCTTAATTTTCATGATCTGTCTCTTTAAACCAGTAATCTCAGTTGCAGGATTCTAGTTTCCTGAAGATTTGCTTTGCTTTCATATCTGCTATTGGGCTCATTATCTCTAGTTAAAGAACCTGCTTAGTATTTCCTTCCTGCCTGGAGCTATGCCATCAGATGGGCTACTGCTTTTGATATTCCCCGGGCTGAATACGCAGGAGTTACACCCAGTCCCTTAGTGGGACATAGACAAGCGATGACAAAGGTCACAGGTCTTCCCTCAGCAGGAAATGAAATTCGCAAGGCATGACATTTGGGAGGTGTTTATGGGGCAGGTGGGACTCAAGTCGTAGGAGTCCAAGGTCACTAGAAGTTCTCTAGGCAGGGATATCATCATTGCAAATGTGTACCCTTCAACTTTACCTCTTTCTAGGGGAAAGAAGAAGAGCATAGCAAAGAAGGATTATGAATGGAATGGTTGGAAACATAAACCAAGGGATCTGTGAAAAAAATTATCAGGTCATTAGCTTCCTACCTGCATATAATAGCTTAATTATCTGACATATTATTAGTAACAGATCTTATTTGCCATTAACAGCTCATTTTGTCATCTAGTTAATTTCCACTCATGATTTATAGCCTCACTACTAAACATTTTGGCTAGGAATAGCTGAGAGAGGAAAATACCTTTGCATAATAAAAAGCAGATTATAGTTCTTCAGTATCAAAGATGCAATAAAAATCAGTAACCTTCATATAAGCAGGCAGGTATATGTAATAGATACATTTTTTTACTAGGAGATCCAGAATGCCTCTTTGAAATTCGGCTGAGTTTGCAGATGTCTACTCCTTTAAAAATAAAGGTCTTCAGTCAATCAATCGTTCAGCTTTTTGTACCAAAATGAATTGCTTGTCATGCACATATACCAATTATAAAAGATACTCTTTGTATTCAGGTCCATGGATAAATAATACTAAATCCAGCTTGACGTTCTCATGACCAGGCATGAAAACTTAACCTGCTAGTAATGGTCCATTGAGTCTTACATATTTAAGTAAAGTCATCTAAAATGCTATTAAAATCCCAGAGAAAATAAATATGTTGCATCACATTAGTCCTTCTGCTTAGTCATGAAAATAAATTGGCAAAGATGCTTTTTTTCCTCCCAAAGTGGCTGATGTATAAGCAGTAATTTTATTATAATTGAAGTGAGTTTCCTACTTTATATAGTCCTAATTTGTATATAATCCTTCAGTAGGATAAATGCGGGAGACACATTGTGGTTGATGCTGACTTCATATCTGCCAGTGGTAGGTGTCACACTGGAGTTTATGTTTAGACAACCTCATCACACTGGTGCCTTCTGGATAAATTAAGCTGACAACCTCTGGAATCCACAATGGGATGGAAAGAATGCCACCGGAAGACATCTTGCTAAAGCCTTATTTAGGCTTTAAACTAAATCTGGAGGGGGAGGAAGACATAAAACAGGGGTATCAAACTCGATTTCATTGAGGGCTGAATCAGGGTTGTGTTTGACCTTGGAGGGCCTGGGTGGGCTTGGCCAAGGTTGGGCATGGCCAGCTTGATGTCACTCATATTGGGGGCAGCTGTAGTGGCCCAAGTGCTCTGCCAATGAAAATGGGTCCCTGAGCTCCATTTTTGGCTGCCATGGCCTCCTGCAACCCTCTGTCAGTGAAAACAGAGCTCAGGAGGGCTGCATGTGGCCCTTCCAAGCTCAGTTTTACTGGCAGAAGCACCGCGGATCGGTCCTTCGCTGTTTCCAGGGAGGCCCCGTGGGCCACATGTAAGAACCTTGTGGGCCAGATCTGGCCTCCGGGCCTTGAGTTTGACACCCCTAACATAGAACCATACTCAAAACATAAGACCAAAGGTCTTTACAACAAGGAAGAAATGGTAGGTTGGAAGGGGGGCATTCCAGAATTTACCAGGTGGCACAACAGGGAAACTTAGTAAGGCCGTTATTAATGGGCTCAGATGCTTGTACACCAATGTGCAAATTATGAACATGGAACAGGTTGAACTTCTTTTTTTGAATTTTATTTATACATTTTTTTTCTTCTTTAAGATACATAAGTGCTTATTAAACAATGCATTGTCTGGATCAATTTGCTTATACAAGATAATAATAAAATACTACTAGTAGTAATAATAATAATAATAATAATAACAACAACCATAATAATACTAATGTTTGCTTATATGTAATAAAATTCTTACATCATTTACTTATACATATCAGTAATCTTTCATCCTCTAATTTCTACTCCTTTTATCTAACCATTGATAAAACAAATCCCATGTTGAAAAATTGTCTGTTTCTTCCTTATCTTTTAATACTAATGTCAATCTATCCATCTCCACACAATCGAATATTTCTCTAATTATACTTTCTTCTGTAGGTGTATCCTTATTTTTTCCAATATTGTGCAAATGCAATATTGAACAGGCTGAACTTGATGTCCTGATATAGGAGGGCAAATATGATATTGTAGATATACTGAAGCTTGGCGGGATGGATCTCATGACCAGAATATGATCGAGAGAAAAAGTGGAAAATATTCTATGAATATAAATCCTGAAGTGAAAAACAGTTCAGGAGAACTAGGAAATTACAAACAATAAGATAATTAATGTCATTAATTTCTTTATTTCTTTTTTCTCAATAGATTTAAGACTGTGTTAGTTAAAAATCCATACCGTGTATGGGTTCTGGGAAGTCGGGGGGGGGAGGAGGAGGGGGGTTGGGGGGGTGGAGGGAGGGAGGGGCATATAAAAAAAATTGTACTTCAATGTTTTAATGATTGACGAATGATGAAATATTTGTGTTTTTTAAAAGAAATAAAACGTTGTAAAAAAAAAAGATAATTAAGCCCCAAATGCAATCAATATGAAAAAGAAAGGGAAAGAAGGAATGAGAGGGAAGAAGATGGACTTGATGAGAACATTGTGGTTTCACCAAGAGAAATGAAAAGGGCATTTAAAAAAAAAATGGAAAGATGGGCATGTAACAAATGCGTAATATCAGGAAATAGCCTGAATCTGCAGGAAGGAAGGCTAAGTCACAGCATGAGCTAAGGCTCTTTTGGGTTCTTTGGCTAAGTCACAGCATGAGCTAAGGCTTGTTATGAATGCTAAAAATAATAAAAAGTTTCTATGGGTAGAACAAGAAGAGAGTCAAGGAAACAGTTCTCCCTCCTGATTAGAGAAGATGGAAGCTGATCATAGGCAATAAGGAGAAAGTTGAAGTGCTTAAATTCTACCTTGCACCTATCCTTTTAGAAAAGGAAAAAGCAGTCTGATTTACAACAGCAACACTATAGGGAACAGGAGAGAAAGCAGCTCAGAATAATAGGCAAGGATGTGATGAAAGAACACCTAATTCCTCTGAATGAATTCAAGGTTCCTGGAGAAAATGGATTATATCCTACAGTGTCAAAAGAACAGCAGATGTCATCTTGGAACTACTGGCTGAAATCTTTGGAAAATCCTGGAGCACAGCAAAATTGCCCAAAGATTGGACAAAAGCCAATCTTGTTCCAATATTTTAAAAAAGAGGCCCCAGGAAACAGCAGACCAATCAGCTTGACATTAGGAAATGACTGTTGGGAGAGTTCCAATCACAACATACACTATCTCTCCACATGCAGGATACTTCCTGTTACTTTTGCAGGAGTTATTATTATTTTTAAAATTCATTTTTTTATTAGTTACATTTCTTAGTGCTTAATACACATCATGTTCTCTGGGTATTTAATTTGCTTAACCAAACATATTAAGTTCTCAATTTCCCCCTTTTTCCCCAACCACTGGTAAAATATTCCATGTTTGATGATATTCTGTATCTTTTTTCTCTTTCATTTTTAATGTCAGTCTATCCATTTCTGCACACTCTAGTATCTTCTTAATTATTTCTTCATCTTGTGGCGTTTCTTCTTTTTTCCAACATTACGCAAATACAATCCTCGCTGCTGCCAAAACATGCAATACAGTGGTGGAATTCAAATAATTTAACAACCGGTTCTCTGCCCTAATGACCAGCTGGGTTGGTGGGGCTCAGTGGTCATGTGACTGGCTGGGTGTGTCTAACTCAACATCACTCAGGTCGATGGGCACTTCGCCTTAGCTGTTACAATGTAATAAGGGTTAACGGGAGAGGCAGCTTCTGTAAGCAGGGCAATAAAGATTAGGCTAGAAACAACACCAGAATGTTTCCTTCCTGTATTCCTTACAGGATTAGCCCTGTAAAGTGGAAAAAAAAAACAAAGGAGATTTCTTCCAACAAACAGTTCTCCGAACTGCTTAGAAAGTTAACAACTGGTTCTCCTGAATAGGTGCAAACTGGCTGAATCTCACCACTGGTGCAATATTAAATACATATGTTTCTTATCAAGTTTACCTAATAAAAATAGTTCAGGCTTAAAATCTGCATAGTTTCCAATCATCTTTTCTAGCCATTTATATATTTTTCCCAATTTTGTTTTGCTTTGCCACAAGTCCACCACGTATAATAACATGTGTCTATTTTTTGTTTATATTTTCAACATTTGCTAGACATATTTTTTAAACATGTTAGCTAACCCAGCTGGTGGTAAGTGCTATCTATAAAACATTTTATATACATTTTCTTTATACAACGTTGCCATTCTTAATTTATAATTCCTTTCCCATAATTTTTGCCATTCCTCTAAGGCAGTGTTTCTCAACCTTGGCAACTTGAAGATGTCTGGACTTCAACTCCCAGAATTCCCCAGCCAGTATTCGCTGGCTGGGGAATTCTGGGAGTTGAAGTCCGGACATCTTCAAGTTGCCAAGGTTGAGAAACACTGCTCTAAGGAGTTATTTTAGAGTAGGCATATTCTCTTTTTGCTTCAAACAAAAGATTGGTGGATGGGCAGCCCCACAGGCCCCGAGGAAGGATATGACCACAGTATCAAGTATACCCTGGGTGCCATGTTGGGGACTGAAGACTGACACATGCACACCTATTTTTGCCTATAAAAAAACACAAAACCTGTGTTATTTTTGCAGTACAAATTCAAAATGCCTGCCCTAAGCACTATTGGCATTTGCTGGCGATGTTAATCAGAGTTTATTAGACTGAGCCATATGACTCCTACACAAACAAATTACTGAAATGGGCATGACAGAGTAACAGTCACAGGAAAATGTGTGGGATTTCTTAGTGAGTGACTCCAAAGAGTAAAGCTTTAAAAAGAGCTTAAAACTGTAATGCTAGTCACATGTACTGTATGTGGGAGCAAGTCCTACTGAACTCAGTGGGAGTTACTTTTGAGGAGGGAGGCATAAAACAGATGGTGAAAGTCAAAATGAGATGCTTGCATCTGTAAGAGATATCTTCTCTGTTGCATTGAAGTTAGTTTTTCTCTCTGAACACTAAATAAGTCATATATTCAGAAATATATTTAGTAGCGATGAGTTAAAAACATTTTATTTCACCCAATCAGAGGTAGTATTCAGCTGGTTCAGATTGGTTCGGGTGAACTGGTAGCGGAGATCACAAGTGGGCCCGCCCCCGCCCCCCTGCCCCGGGCTATGCCGTCCTATTTAGCCACGTTTTTGAGGCCAGGCACATGCGTGGAAGGGGTGAACCGGTGGTAAAAATAAGTGAAACCCATTGCTGCACCCAACCACATATCTACTAACACAGATTTTAGGATACCCTGCCTTTCCTCAATGGAATTTAATGGACTAAAAGCAAAAATAAGTAATTTCATTCTTTTATATAGCTATATCTAAAAAAAAATATGTGCACAAATGCACATAGCATTGGAATTCAGCATATCAAAAGAGATTGCATAATAAAACTACAGCACTACTACTAGCAGTTTGTCTTAGTATGCAAAAAGTATAGTACCGGATCCGGGAGGAGGAGCCTGTCGCCGAGGAGGGCTCAACCGAGCTCCTCTCAGAGATCTGGTCTGTATATCTAAATAAGATCATAGATATCACCCCTTTTTGGCATAAAGGGGCAGGGAGTAGCTCTGTGTGCTAGGGTCTATCCGTAATTCACAGCCTTTCTCTCTTTTTTTGGCTGTGGACAGAGATTAGATCCAGCGTGAGCGGAGCTTTTATCTCCAGCCAGTTCTTCTCAGCTGCCTTTTTTTTGCAGCCCTAGACAGGCGACCCCCCCCCCCCAGGACAAAGCAAAGTTGTTTGAAGCTAAGATTAATACGGGCGGGTCCCACCCCTGTGAGATTTATGCTTTTATTACTATCGTAAATACCAGCACCATTTGTCTTAGAGGCTTCTTTGTTTAAACGGACTTCAAAATGGCGATTTCTCTCCATTGGTGACTGATAGGGGATGTACGTAGCCGGTTTTACCTTCCTGCAGACCGCTCCTTAACAAAATAATTTTTTGTTTTGTTTTTTTGGAAACAGAGGGGAGCGAAAGCGCTGTTTATTTGTTTATTTATAATGGCACCCAGGTCAAAATCGAAGCGTCTCTCTACAAATGTGCCTAAAGAGTCTGTGAATGAACTTAAAGAATTTACACTGGCATCGCAGCCCTTGTCTCCTACGCCCTCTACTGGAGAATTCTTAACACAGGAATTTTTTTTTTCAAATGTTTAATGATTTTAAACAAGAAATTAAAGAATTTGTATTGGAGCTATATGGTGATTT
The DNA here is from genome assembly GCF_009769535.1 of Thamnophis elegans. Lineage (NCBI taxonomy): Eukaryota > Metazoa > Chordata > Lepidosauria > Squamata > Natricidae > Thamnophis > Thamnophis elegans. Next base: position 121,432,589 of record NC_045543.1, on the reverse strand, counting down.
AAAGTCTAAAATTGACCAAATGAAGGCGAATACGTTTGCAGCCGTGTCTGCCCTGTCAGATTATACCGCTGAAATAGAGAATAAATTAGAAAGTTTGGAAGAGGCTAATTCTAATTTGACTACTAATATTCAAATATTACGACAAAAAATTAGAGACACTCAAGAACAGCTCATTATGATAAACTTTAATAAGAAGGCATTCGCAATAAGAGTCAGAGGATTCTGCGAAAAGGAGCGAGAGAATCTGAAACAGACCTTTGTTGAAGCCCTCAGCCATGCGGTGGGAAGCCCGGGACTTAACTTTGATTGGCAGATTCGGAAAATTTATCGCCAGAATTCGTTGGTAGCGGAACAGCGACAGCTCCCGAGGGACATAATTATATATTTCTCCACAAAAGAATCCAGAAACGCGATCATGCAAAAATTTTACAATAATAGTTTGAGAGTTGATGGCCAGAACTTGATTGTCTTCAAAGAAATACCTTTCCAGATGTTAAAGGCAAGAAGGGACTATACCTTTTTAACTAAAGAGCTTAGAAATCATCAGATTCAATATAAATGGGAGGCCCCAGCCGGCATTACGGTCACATTTGAGAATCAAAGACTTCGTCTCAATTCTGTTTCGGAGGCTCGAGATTTCTATTACAAGACTTTGAAGGCGGGACTTCCTGATTCACTTGGAAAAGAGGAGAGACAAGCCGAAGGAGAAGGCAAGCAACAGACCACATGGCTGCAAGATGGAGGGGGTAGCTCCCCCTCCCTCGGAGAAGCAGAAAAGCGGAGTTTGAGGATTTAGACATTCTAAAATATTCACTAAAGTTGTGGATTGAATGGGGGTTTGCGACCTCTCTCCGGCAGAAAAAGCGGAATTTATTGGTGGGGTGATATTGAATGTATATATGTAAAATGCATGCATAATGATTTACGCTGTTTAAATCTTGTTAGAAGGGAAAGTTTGAAGAGATTATTTTAAAATAGAAGGTAAACTGATTCTTGCTGAAACTATTATTTGAATATGTGGAATGATCTATGCTATTTAATTTTTATTAGAAGGGAAAGCTTGGTGAAATTATTTTGAGCTAGATTTTAAACTAATGTTTGCATAAATTTGATAGTGGCAAATATTTGAGAAGCAAGGGATGAGGGTAAAATGCATGCGGAATGATTTACGTATATTGGTGGGGTGATACTGAATGTATATACTGAATGATTTACGTTGTTTAAATCCTATTAGAAGGGAAAGCTGGTCGGGATCATTTCAAGATAGAATGCAAACTGATTTTTGTGTAAAGTAATACTTGATCCACGCTGCTTAAATTTTACTAAGAAGGGAAAGTTTGGTCAGATTATTTTGAATTATTGTTTGAAATTAAGGTTAAGAAAGGGAAAGTTTGATTATTCTTCTGTAAAGTAATATTTGAATATGTGGAATGATCCACGCTGCTTAAATTTTAATAGAAGGGATTATGTTTGAGTTAGATTGTATATTGATGTCTATACAAATTTGGATAAATGTTTATCTGAATACAAGGTTAAGGAAGAGGAATGGGAGAGTCTACAGGAGGTCGGGGTAAATAACAAAGAAGCAAGAGACGAGAATAAAATATAGATAGAATGACTTATACTATTTAAGCATAGATAAAGATGGGGGGCTGAGCTTAACACAAAGAGTTTCTTTTTTTTTCTTTTTCTTTTTTCTTTGTTCTTTTCTTTTTTTTCTTTTTTCTTTTGGTTTTTTTTTTCCTTTAATATATTACTTTTATTTTTAATCCATACGAACATAAGATACTTTAGATAGAAGGCAGTGCCAGGTGTGGGCCCTGGGAAGTCGGGAGGAGTAGGGATGGGGATTTATGGGGGGTGGGTGGGTGGGTGTTAACATAGTCGCAATAAGAACAAGAATGCACTTATATACGGTTGTTCTTTTTTTTCCCTTTTTTTCTCTTTTCTTTCTTTATATTTTTTTCCCCTTGGTTTATTTTACTTTTTATCAGATTATAATAAACAACACTTGAATAAAGGAATACACCAAGGAGGGAGGTAGAGGGAAAGAGGAGGGAGGAGTAAGGAAGGAGTAAGGGGAATGCAAGGAGGGCGTGTTGGGAGTAAGGGGAGAAGGAAGGTTTGAGGGGAAAGGGAAGTAGGAGGGGAGCGTTAGAGGGAGGAAAGGAAAGTTGGAGGGGGTAGATGGGGTGTATGGAGGATGGAAGTGTCAGGTGGGGTTGTGAATGATGAGTTGTGTTTTCTTTTTTTTTTATTTTTTTTTATATATTTTTTTCCTTTTATAGCAAATACCCTGTATATAAGTGATTGTAAAATGGAATGTGAAAATGAATAAAATAGATTTAAAAAAAAAAAGTATAGTACCAATTTGGAATGGAATACAAGACAAGCCTTACCTATTTTTCAGCTGGGCATCTCTCTCCTGCCTGATGTTTCTGTTAATGCAGAAGGAAACCTGCTATGACAGAAATAAAGAAGAGACAGCATGCTGATTTCAGCAAAGAAGGCACACAACCAGTCCTGGTTAGCTTTTTCACCCAAGCTTTCTGAACATTTAAAAAATTATCTGTTCTACAAGTTGCAAAGTGGACTTTACATTGAAGTAATAAGTAAAGTAAAGTAAAAAATGTTTACCTTTTGTGCCGCTACTGTTGCTCATTTCATGTTTTCTCTTTTAAGGATGCCAGAAGAACAGAAAATTGGGCTGCAACTTTGCCTTTTCTTTTTTTCTTTTAACTGTAAGTTGCAATTTTAAAATTACTGGATTTATTAAAGCATACTTTCTTATTCCTTCTTATTTCTTACCGCAGCTATGACATTAATTGTATCTCAGGCTACAAATCTGCTTATGAAATCATGTCTTGTTTATATAGCTGTATGTCTAAACTGAGATGAAATCAAAGTTTCCTGATTGTGGTATCACAGGAAACTGATTTAATAAAACACCATGACAGAATAGAGAGAAGGAATAGAGAAGCATGATAAGATGCAACAATTCATATGCATGACATGCATAAAACAACATGTGGAGTTTGATAACACTATCATGGCTACCATCTCAACCTTGTGCATCCAATTAATACAAATTCTCAACTGAATGAGCCACAATTAATTAGTCTGAGTTTCTTGTATTTAAATGGTCTCCTTCATATGGCCTTTGCCCTTATGCTAGTCCTAGAGTGCTATCTTTCTACATTTAACAGAATAACAGAAAAACAGAGTTGGAAGGGACCTTGGAGAGGTTTTCTTGTCCAACCACCTGCTCAGGCAGGAAACCCTATACCATTTCAGACAAATGATCTCTTCTTAAAAACCTCTAGTGTTAGAGCACCTACAACTTCTGGAGGCAAGATTTAATTTGCAATAAGAAACAGAAAGATCCTGTACAAATTTTGCATACAGTTTACAATGTTGCTCAGAAAGTATTCTACAAAGCAAAGCATCCTAAAGAGAATTTGTGCTTTTCATAGTCTCTCAATCTTAGAATAAATCTGGATAAATGAATTACAGAAGCATTTTGAATTCCTAAAAGTGGTGGATACTAAGAAAAACATTTGACATCAGCTTATGTGAATGCAGTCCAAGAAATATAGCAGATCAGAGAAGACAAAGGTGGACAAGATTAAAAAGGCTTTTATTTAAGGGATTTGCATTTATAATGTTTGTAAAATGACTGATATTATTGGATCAATAGCATGAGCTGGATCAGAATGAAAGAAGGGAACAATTAGAATTCATAATAGGAATTGCACTTGGGATGACATTGGAAAGCATCGAAAACTAACATTGAAGCTGGATAAGAGAGATGTTGCATTGTCAATTGGCATTGTTCATCAGTTAGGTTTCCATCATTAAATTATTGTGGGTTAAAAGGACATCCCCGTGAATTCCAGAAAACCTTTATTCTGATTTATTTAAAAATATAATAGAAAAAGCACCTTTTTCTTTTAATTTTGTTTTAAAAGGCTGATACAAGCATTAATTACCTAATTGCTTAATTAAGTTGAGCAGCTGTAAAAATTGAGTTAATTAATTAAATTTCTACAGTTGCCCAACTTAAGCAAGTGACTGTGGGTGACAAACAATCATAAAATGATTTAAAGCAATAAGCATTTCCTGAAAGATTATGAACCCACAACTAAGAACACATTTATAGATGGATCATGTTAAAATCCAACTTTCATTACCCTTTGCACCATTGGAAAGATGGATTTCAAGTCTAACAGGTTTTGTTTTAAGGATTTCAAAAAATAAACATTAAAATGTCACAATCATTTGTGTTCATTCTCCTGATCATCTGTCAGCATTGCTTAAGAATGTGTTTTTAATGCAAGCATATTTTGTTTTTATTCTTCAGTGTATTTATTTATCCAATATTTCTCTGGTTAAAATTTCCGTAATACAAACTTAAACATAACCACCACTATTGCATACCTTGCAATAGCAGGTCTTTTCATAATTACTTGTTTCCTGATGTTTTTATCAGAGAAAGATGAAAGCTAAGCAGATCTTATTCCTAGCAATCATTCTGTTACAAAGTCTGATAATATGAATGGAGCAGCCAAATGTCTTCCATCTTCTGTCCCCATGGAAAAATTATTCATATTATGTTCCTCACAATAGACCCTGCTATTTCCTCTTTCATCCTCACAGCTAGCATGCAAATAACCCTTCAATTTAGGGACCCCAAATAAAAGAGATGTACAAGGTGACTACTAATATTAAGGGAGAAAAATAAAGATTATATTTCATGCAGGAATACATTTTTGAATCTGAGAGACATTTAGTTTATTAGCAAGTGGCACAGTGGTTAGGGTGCAGTACTCAAGGCCACTACAGCTGACTGTTATCTGCAGTTCAGCGGTTCTAATCTCACCGGCTCAAGGTTGACTCAGCCTTCCATCCTTCCGAGGTGGGTGAAATGAGGACCCAGACTGTGGGGGCGATATGCTGACTCTGTAAACCGCTTAGAGAGGGCTGAAAACCCCATGAAGCAGTATATAAGTCTAACTGCTATTGCTATTGCTATTGCTAAGTGACCTCCCTCCCTCCCTCCCTCCCTCCCTCTCTCCCTCCCTCCCTTCCTTCTATGCCACCCATCTCCTATTGCATTGACTCTGGGCTTCTTCAGACAAAGGATAATGATATTAATTTTAATTCACTAAAATATTATCAATTCACCTTGGTGGGATGATTGATGAATTTTCCCCAGTTTCTAGCTAATGGCAAGTAGGAATGATTCCCAACCAAATCCTGCAGCAAATAGAAGAACCAATAGAATGAAAGGACAAAAAAGGCACTTTTGTTTAGAAAGAACGCTGTCCTTCAACAAGTGATCAATAGTTTCAACACCACAAGTGGGACGAATATTATCATTTTTCCAATAAGAAGCAACTTGTCCTGAGGAAAGTCATGTCCAGACAGTACATCAAGAGAGAGACACTTGAAAAGCTTTGTCAAAAAGATTAAAAAATGAAAAGAATATTCCATTCCAGACTTTCCAGCCAGGAATACCATCCCATTTCTTCTGCCAGATGTTCCTCACCTCATGTCTAACCAATTTTCTTGATCCAAAAGATACTTTACAGTCCACCTATGACTGATACAATGCATATTTAGCTACTACATCCACTAATCCAGGGGTGTCAAACTTGATCTCTTTGAGAGCCGCATCAGGATTGTGTTTCACCTCGCGAGGGTCAAGAGGCTTGGCCAAGAGGCTTGGCCAGGGTAGGTGTGGCCAGCTCAATGTCATTTGTTGAGGCTCCATTTTCAGCTGTGATGGTCTTCTATAACCCTCTGCCAGCGAAAATGGAACTCGAGGAGGCCGCTAGGAGGGCCACATGAAACCCTCCCAAGCTCCATTTTCGCTGGCAGAAGCACCATGTGACATTCCTTCATTGTTTCCAGGGGAGCCCCATAGCCCTGAAACCTAGCTTGAAAGTTTCAGGAAGAAACTCAAAATCCAAATTTCAACTACCAGAGATAGTTGATGACCAAACCCGCTTGCTTGTATAGCCTGTAAATCCAGAGAGAATCTGACGTCACAAAATTCCCAGGACACCAATCCAGCAGCCATTCTCAAGACAAATAAATTACAATCAGTTCTGCTGACATCATATTAACCCTATCTTTCAGCTGAAAACCCTTTTCTTCATTCAGACTTGGTACAGCAAAGGTAGACAAAATTCTATCAACCATCTGCAACATATACAAGTGCATTTTTCATTGCAGAGTAAAGCAGTGCAGAACTCTCCTTTGAGAGGCTTCTAGAAAAATCCTCATTATATGTTTACCATGCTAGGTTAGTAAAAATAACAAAATGTACTTTGCTATTGTAGGAAGTTAGCACCCAACCCTCTCCTAGAAAAATAAAATAGCCTGGGAAATATTAAAAAGGCAGACTATTATATTTCCCTGGATAAGAAATGGAGAAACATGTTTTTAGGCAGGAAATGGACTCACTCTTAATAGCCCCCACTTTTCTTAATGGGCCATTAAAATCCCCGAGCCAGTCTATTCTACATAACAAAGAGTCCCCCCTTCAGCTCCAAAGTGATGGGATTAAGGCATGATAGTATTAGCCCTTTACCCACCACAGGGCATCTGGGAACTCAACCAAACTTGGACTCAAAACGCAGCCTAGAGAGTTGTTCCTGCATGGCCCCATGGGAGTCTGACAACCAATCAGAATACATTTCTTACACAAGAAGAGGAAACAGAGAGGTGGAGCCGAACAGAGTATAAAAAACCCAGCAAGTCCCTTTTCTCTCTCTCTTTTCTTCTTCATCCAACATCGGATCCCCCTTTTCTGTTCAGAAGCTCAAGCCATGTGATCCTGTCCACCATTAAACCATCTTTCCAAGCAGCATCCATGTTTCCAGTGTCTTTTTCCCCACTTGGATTTGAACCCAGAATTTCTTTGAACACTATTTTAAAGGTTGTGTTTTTTTAAAAAAAAAAATTTAGTTGGGTGCAAAAAGGTCCCATAAACATGAGCAGACAAAGAAAGGCATTTCTTGTCCTTCAATTAAATTTGTTTACATAGATCGGAAACTGGGTAAACAAATGTCTTATCATGCCATGTTTATACTTGAGAATCCTGGGTGTTCTGGCATGAGTGTGACACTTTGTCTTAAACACTTTTATCAGCTTTCCTCTCTTGCCACTTTTACCAAACCAACAAGATGTTCTAGGAAAGCTGGATGCTGACAAAACAAACAGGAAATTGAAAAGTGATTAGAACAATTTATCTAATAAAAACAAAGGCCCGCAAAATAAGCAGAAAGAGAAAACCAGTTGCACACTTCTTTCATTTCCATTTCCTATCTGGGTTCAGGATTGGAAACTTTGCCTTCTCAGAATGGGGAGGTTCAAGGCAGCAAACTCTTAAACTACAATACATCTAGAATACTATGTCCAGTTGTAGATGGATAGACTCCCTGAGAAACTGGAGTATTGTCTGAGAACAGCAATCAAAATGATAAGGAACCTGGAAGGGAAAAAAATAACTTAGATGGTTGAAAGTGCTGAGAATGTTTAACCAGGACAAGAGAAAACTTGCAGGGAGATATGGTATCTATCTTAAATATCCGAAGGTCTGTCACATAGAAAGTAAAGCAAATTGTTCAGTGTTGTTCCAGAAGACAGGACAAAAATCAATGGGTTTAAATGATAAGAAAGCAAATATTGTTTAGACATTGTGAAAAAGTTTCTAATGGTTCAATAATGGTTTGACAATGGAACAGAGTAGAGGTGGTAGATTATTGAAGTTGTATAAATGGAGGGTGGGTAATACCTGTTAAAGATAAACATAGCACTTAAACGTATATAAAACTTTATAGTTCTTTACAGCAGTTTACAGAGTCAACATATTGACCCCAACAACCTGGGTCCTCATTTTATCGACCTTGGATAGATGGAAGGCTGTCAGCCTTGAGCAGATCAGGATCGAACTACTGGCAGTCAGCAGAATTAGCCTGCAATATTGTATTCTAACCACTGCATCACCATGGCTCTAGTACTGGTAGTAAAGAGGCTGTAGTACTGGATTTCTGTACTAGATATGAATTAAATTGGGTGAGCCCCGAGATCTCTTCCAAGTCCTACATTCTGTGATTCTTAATATGATGAGGTTGATCTTCTGGAGAAATAAACCCTGCCAGATTTTTTGACAGAAAGGTGGTGTTTTGTGTGTAAAGTGGATTTCTATATATTTGAGTCATATGAATGGGTGTAAGAATCATGCAAACTTTGAGACTGTGAGTTTCAGATTGCACAAACCCTGCCTATTAATAAGGAACATGTCCAATTATAAAAAGGTAACTGTAGACAATTCAAAGCCATGTTTCTTTGCTTTCTGATTTTACTTGAAGGAAACATTTTTTCTTTTTTTAAGTTTTTTTTATTTATTTTCCATTTAAAAAAAATATAAACATTTCATCTCTCCTTAAGCAGTGTGTTGTCTGTGTACAAATATTTTTGTGCAACATCCTTCCACAAATTATATACATTGAACAATTATGCCACGTGTAACTCTTCATTTCCCTTATAACATATCTTCTAATAAAAATACAATAATAACATTAAGCATGATTATTCTCATCATATTCATGTTACAAGTTGCCATTTTATTCTTATCTCTTTCTTAATGTATTTTCTATTTTTTCTTGTTGTCTTCTTCCTTTATTTCCATTTCCCTTTTTTATTCTTTAAACATTGGTAAAATGCTTCCCATAGCATATATTAATCAGTTTGTTGAAGAAACTTTTTTTTCATAAAGACAGAATTATATTATATTTTCAGGCAACGCTACTACTTTGAAACACAATTGCAAGAGACTTCCTATTTTATAACCATTGTGTTCGTATGGTAACAAGTCCACACCTTTCTTCTGCCTATTCCTCTCAATTTTACAGAGAAATGAAAATTAAAAGCAGGTTTTATTTAAAAAAAAACATTGCAAGACGCAATAGCTTCAAATTGTGCGCAAAACCTGTTGATAATAATGATTAAGTTCTGATCATCTTTGAGAGAGCTTGTCTTATCTGATATCACAGAAGGATTGTGAAGCAGCCCAATTTGATTTGAAATTCTTAACTTAGTTGGATCCAATGCAGAAATAATGAAGAAGGAATGAAGACTGGATCAATAAGAACCAGAAATCAGGTTATAATTACGTACACTGACTAACACAAAGTACTCATTTTAATATAATCAATAATCCATTGTATCCACCTTATTGCATAGGATATTTCAGTTCTGTGGTCCTTAGCTCTTTCATTATTCTCAAATTTTGTGTATGGCTCCCTAGCCTGTTAAACACTTTGTTATTGATTTTTATTATCTCACACCCACTTCCAGTGTTTTCATCCACAAAATACAAAAATACCAAATACATTTTCTTGAAATGTTTCAAAGCAATGTATGCACACTGTAAATGGATGAATGGCTTTCCTTTTTTAACTCAGCAGCATCTGTTTCTATGGTAACACTTTAAAAGAGATCTGTGGGAAAAATGAATAGATTTCACACAGACACAAAACCTTTCCTCTTTCTTATTCTTACAGTATATTGCTCTGCAGTCCATTCCTCCTATATTCCAGTTTAACTAGAATTCACAGGAGATAAGGCCCATTGAAGATCTTCATTACTCCCCGTGTGTGCATGCAATAGGTTTGTCCATCCCTGAATATCCACATCTGGTGTAATATTTGACTATTTGTTATCAACTAGGGTTTGGTGGATCAGAGCACAACCCATTCTGTTCTGACTCCCCCCCCCTTCCGTACACCAAGGCACTCCAAGACAAGATTACTGCTAGACAATTTATTCACAGTAAATTAACACACCAACAAGACTTGGCAGCAATCCAGACTTCCAAGATAAGAAATACACACGAGAACTTCTCCAGCGTTGGTATATTAATTGAATCCTGCAAACAGCCTCCTCCCAAAGTCTCTCCTTAAATACTTTCTTGGGAGGAGCCTAATTACAACCACCTGGGTCCAATTATCTTCTGTATCTGCATAGTTGTTGTCGGCGTTTATCTGCCCGCCTTTGCCTGGCGGCTGGAACCAACTCCTTTAGCTCCTCCCCATTGCTCCAGGGCCTGACTTCAGGGACCAATTCCCTTTGGCTTTCACCGCTGCTCCATGCCTCAGGCGCCTCCTGGTGGCCAACCAGCCTCTCTGGTCCCTGCTCGGAGTCGGAACCCTGTCCAAGGTCCTCCACATCTTCCAGAGCCGACTCATAGGGCCCCTCGCTGTTGGAGTCTGTTTGCAGCTCCAACGGCTCCTGCTGGGCCACAACACCATTCTATTCACTATCTGGAGAAATTTCTAATCTGGCATTTAAAAAATAAAAATAAAAGTCGGTAAGTATTTGCACTAGAGTTGAACAGTGATTATGCTTACTGAGATCTTATGGCTCTTCCCTTGCATAACTCATGGCTGTACCAAGAGGCATCAGATAATAAGTGTGTTTTAAAGAACCAGACACTGCTAGAAGCATGGCATCTTTTTTTAATGCTTAAAGGAAAATAAAAGACACCCGTTGACCATTTTGTAAAACTTACTTAATTACTGATGCTCTGTTTTACCCTCTGCTGATTTTTTTTTCTAGGAAGAATAGAAACTGACAAAGATTCATTCCAGCAGAAAAAGGAGCTGTCATCGCGACGGTACGACATGCGATCTCATAGTACTGAGATCACAGTTGACACTTTTGCCGCTGGACAGTCCATTCAGACCTAAACCGTCCCGAAGAGACGGTGACAGGGAAGAATACATCTTGCTGATCTCAGGGACACCACAAAGTCCCTGATTGATCCAAGAGAATCTCTTCTTGCCAGCGACAATAAGCTCAGCCTTAAGCTGCTGAAGTCAGGACAGCTCCGCAACGGAAGGAAAGCGGAAAGAGAAAGTGTGTCCATCTAGTGAGGAAATCTTATTTTTATAAAAGACTGCTCCAAAAAGATTGAAGTTAAATTAAACTGGTAAAGAAAAGGAAATAAGCGGTGAAATTAAGCATTATTGGACAGTGTGTTACCTTTTTTATTTTATTTTTTTCTATGGATGGAAGTTTTGTAAATATTTTTTACTTTTTAAAGTGAAAGTATCGGATTTTCTTCTTCTATTTCTTTTTTATTTGTGGATTAAATATTTTCCTTTATTTCTACAATACTGGTTGGGATGGATTTTTTCTTTTATTTTGTTTCATTTAAGAATTCTGTTTCTTCTAAGCCTGAAACATAAAGAAGATATAAAGGGAATATAAAGAGGGTAGTAATCTTAGAGGGAAAAGAAGTTACACTGCCACTTGGAGGTTGGAGGTTGAGACCTGGAAACATTGCTTTTTCTTTTTTTCCTTTGATCATTCTGACCTTGCACTTTAAAGGCTTCAGCTTGTTTATAGAGGAAATAAGGAGAAGAGCATGGGTTGTTTACACAGGTGGTCCTTGGATGCTTGTTGGTAACTGGAAAGAAGTGAAAACAAAGATTTGTTTTTAAACCAGAGTGGCAGTGTTTACTAATTGGAAGGATGGCACGACATCAAAAAGAAACCATAACATTACAACAGATTATATTTGGAATTCAAAAATTATTAGAAAAAACAAAGAGAATTGAGAAGAGATGGGAAAATATTGAAAATATAAATTGTAATGTGGTAAAACCTGATGGAAAAATGGAAAATATCCAGCAAATGGAAAAAGTGGAGGCTAGAGTCCAAAAAACCTAAGGGAAAAATGAACAGAGGCAAGATAACCGTGGATATTGACAGTGAACTGAGCGTGGTGGGAGATGGAAAGAGTGGAACAAGGAAAGGGAAGATTTGATTAAGGAAATAACCAGAAGACTAATTCCACAAATGGCAAAAGAAATAGGACTACACTATTACTGGAAAGACACAGGTTGAGATATGAAAATTAATAATAAAACACTAGTTAAATTTAGTTAAAATTAGAGCATTAGGTTAAAAATGTGGTGATAATGGATAAAGTTAGATAAATAATTGATAATAATAACAATGTATACATATGTATTGGTTTGATAAGAGGAAATTTGGTATAAATTTTAAATGGTTGAAAAAAGGGGGAAAAGAAAGTTAAACTTAGTCAAACTATTGTTAAATAAAAGACTGATAATGATAATAATGTAATAATTTGTATTGACATGATAAAAGGGAAATTGGATATAAATTGTAAACAATGTTTAAAAAAAAGGTCTAGAAATTTTGTTATTAAACATAATTAATTTTTATTTTGAATGTGTTATAAAGATATAATGTGGCTGGATGATATTGAAAATAGATAAGGGAATGCCATTATGTGGTTTTGTTTTAAATTTTGGAATGTTTGTTATAAAGGGACGTTAAAACAACTATAGTCATACGAAGGATGAGGTATGACAATAGCAATATATATATAAATATATTTGATGTAAAATATATCTTGATATGAATCATAGGTGATGACTGTGGAAGGGATGTATGAAAGTTCTTTGTAAACAATTGACACACTTTCTACAATTTGTAATGGAAGGTGATTTTAAGATGTTTGTTTGTGTTCAAAAAATTAAATATATTTATTTATTTATCAGCACAAATACAACATTATATATATATATGTTTTGTATTTGTGCTGATAAATAAATAAAGGGAGACTAGTATAGATCTATTTCAAGCTATTTAGCTCTCATCAGCTAGCCAATGTGACGAGCCGATAGACAGATAATGGAAGCAGTTAGCTTCCTCCCATAATTGGGGCATACCAGGGGTTGTGACACTAAATATATACCTACTTCCCTGGCTTCAGCTGATAAGGAGGAGGACCTGTGGCTTAATGGTTAAGACATCTGCCTAAGATGTAATACAGCACAGGTTCGAATCCCAGTAAGGGTATGATTAGCTGATGAGAGCTAAATAGCTTGAAATAGATCTATACTAGTCTCCCTTTATTTATTTATCAGCACAAATACAACACAAATGTGGCAAAAGGCAACAGTAAAAATATTGGGTTTCTGTCGTGATGGTGACACTATATATATATATATATATATATATATATATATATATATATATATATATATATATATATATATATATATGTCTGTGTGTGTGTGTGTGTGTGTGTGTGTAAACCTTTTTTGAGGGGGAATGTATTTTTGAGGTTGAATGGCTAATAACACCACTTTTGGGGGGGAGTAGTAGCATAAAATTATATATCAATGGAAAGATAAATTAATCAAGAATATAATGCAATGAAATTTGTTCAGTTATCTGTATTCTATGAAAATTTCACATTATAACAGCTGCAGAACTAAAAAATGTGGTTCCCCCCATAGGAAGATATTGTAAGACTGTAATTCATGCTAAAGGTTACCCAACTAAATATTAACTGACATGGTGATAATCTTTGTATATCTCATTTTTTCTGTGGTGATAATTCCACAATTTTGGCCACTGCTGTATATTCAATTTCATAAACATAATTTATCAGAATTCCACTTGGAAATGTTTGTAATCTTTCTTGTATTCATATATAATATCCAATATTGTGTCTGAAAATTTTCTATGAGCTTGATTTACCCAGTGATATCTTGGAACTGACTGCATACCAGAGATCATGCCAATTAGCCTTTATACTCATAGGCTGAGTACAAATTTTACGTCTCTATAGAATCAGAAACAGATCAGAGCTGTTAGTTGATGTGAGAGAGGAGATGGACATCCCTTACACTCTATATTATTCTTCAGAGTAGATAAATCCACAATAGGAACTGCTGTCAGATTTGATCTCAAGGAAGTGGCTAAAATTTGGTTCATAAAAGAAGTCCTTTCCCCATCTTTCCCCAGAGAAAGATGAAAGATTTTGGTAGATCTAAGACTACAAAGACGAGACTCTGTACCAATGAACTTCATCTTCAGCTATCTTTGTAATCAATGCATTGCTTTATATAGCTACATAAAAGGAAGTTCTATTAAGTTCAATAGCATGTACTCTATTCCCAAGAAAGACTGTATAGCATGGCAACCTTAATTAATTTTCTTAATCCAGCAATAGAAAATAAAATCTCTTAATTACATGGACTGAATTTCTACAAAATACTTAACTTGAAAAAAAAATCAATTTTCTAGGTTTGACACATTGAATAAAAAAACCTAGACTGTTTGCAAAAAGTCCCCTTTAAATCTATACAAACTTGACATGTGCTAAGGCAGCTGTTAAATCTTTAAATCGACTCTGTTCAGTGTATTGTGTAATCATGTGGGGGCTGAAATTGAACTGCAATGTGCTGGTTTCCCATGAAATATGAAGGCATTTCAGATCTCTTAGGGGGTAAAACATAAAAATAAAATAAATATGCAGTACTGTCCACATTATCACAAGTTGTATATTTGAAGTTGAGGGTGGTGCATGAATACATGTATGGATATGAATTTAGGATATTGAGAAACCATTGTCTTAAAACTTGGTAATTTACTTGACCAAGCAGTCTTGTGAAGAAAAAAGTTTGCCGGACTGAATGCTGCAGAAATAGAAGAAAATTTAAAGTCATCCTTTGGAAGATAACACTTTTTCTCTTTAAGGCTGGCAGAGACCCAATGGCGTTGCAGCAATGAAACCAGGGCCTCCAGCTATCAAGTGAAGAATCATCTAACAGCAAACTACTTATTCTGTTTGAGAAAGTGCAAAATCTAAGATTTGGCTTAAATTAATCACAGATGTGATTGAAATATGTCTTAGAATGCTGCATTAGGTACAAGATGGTATTTAAGATATGACTTCGTTTTGCTTGTTAGAAAGATAGAAAAAGTGCACTTATAGATGGAATGTCACCTAAATGATGTGTATGTATATTTCTATTTATTTATGGAACAAACTTTCATCTTCCGTAGCCTTGGTCTCCAGGATGGACTGAAATAGAAAAGATTCATGTTTTTTAAAAGTGTTCATGCACCTGACCTCCGACTGAGACCGAAAATTGGGTGGCTTTCCAATTTCCTAGACTTTTTCATGTTAATTGGAGTTCTCAGTAGGAGATAGGATTCTAAGAAGCCCCATTTGATTAGCTATGTCCAAAATTTGCATGCACAATTAAACTTTTGAATCTAAGTAGTGATTGACTATCAGCCAAGTTGGAAGGAATAGCCCAAAAATCAAGTTAATTGTTTTAAACCAAATTTTAACTTTCAGATGCAATTCATTATATTGACTAATGGGAAAATAATCAGCAGTGCCCCAAATTTGTTTTCAGGCTTTAGGAGCCCGTTCACTTTCTGATCTATTTTGTAAAATTGAAACTTAACCTGTTTCCTAAATAACTATTTTAATTTATGGCTTTGTTCACACCTTATCTTGAATACAAAAGTGGTATTCAGCAGGTTCTGGAAATTTTGAGTAGTTTGGAGAACCGGTAAATATCACCTCAGACTGGCCCTCCCCCCATCTATTCTCTGTCTTCTGAGTCTCAGCCGAGGAAATGGAGATTTTGCAGTAACCTTCCCCTAGAGTGGGGAGGGAATGGGAATTTTACAGTATCCTTCTACTGCCATGCCCACCAAGCCACACCATGGCTACCAAGCCACACCCACAGAACCGGTAGTAAAAAAAATAGAATCCCACCACTGCTTGAAATGTCAGGCCTGCAATTATATTCCTTTTAGCATTTTGGCCTGCCACACTTTCTCTTATTTCATTATCCTGTTTCATTAGTATAGTTGATGGGAGGGGGTAATAGAAGGAGTAGGATTGTGGAATGTATTATTTTCATTCTTTACTAGAAGCCAAGGTCATCCTTTGTCTCTGCACCAGTACACCTGACTGGAAGCAGCTGGGTGTGGATGCCAGCATGGAAGAAGAAGATTGGACCATGTGATGGATTGTGGGTGTGGGAACAAGATCATGAACTTTTAACTGGGTGGAATTCTGATGTCATTTCCAGTATTGGGATCCATAGCATGATGCCAACATGTCTGTCTTATTAAATTGGAACTTTAAGGATAGTTTTGCTTTGGTCTCTGATTTAATTCTGCATGATATTTGGAATGCTGACATGAATATTATGTACATTTCTGGATAACAAACATAAGAAATTGGAATAGGTTTGGAGAAGGGTAATAAAAATAATTTTAAACTAGACATTAAATCTTAGGAGGAAAGATTAAAGAAGTTGGGTATAGTTAATCTTGAACAGTGAGAGTTGAGGAGAGATATAACTGCTTCCCCCCGCTTCCCCAACTTGAAAAAAGTGTCCTTCAGAGGAACACGAAGACTATTCTCTCTCATTTTAGACTGAAGAACACACAATAATGAATTTAGGTTTTAGCAAAGGAGCTTCTGTTAGCCTCACTAGGTAGACCAGTACAAGAAATGGTAGGCTAATGCTACTATTATTGGCTACAGTAACAAAATCTAATTATTTCCTCCTCCTCCTCGTGTTTGCCTGAGTCACTTCCAAATGTTATTTCATTGTGGACTTAAAAAAAAAAGTCAGTCCCTTTTACCTAGGTAAAGGGCCCTACATATCTTCATCAAAGTCACTTTCATATGTCCTACACAGTCTGACTGAATGATAGAAGACATTTCCCAATTGAAGAACAGTTCCACCTTGAGCTAATAGCCCTAAAATATAAGAAGTTCACCTTCATTGGATTTTATGGATGTTTTGTGAATTTGATCTTGTTGAATTCTGATAAAACTGACTTGATTGGGATCTTCCAAACTAATGTTATCGTTTGAATAGGTGCACAGGTATTGATCAAATTTTGCACGGAGAACGATCATGATAAGATTTTTCTATTTTAACCGAACCTATATGTTATATAATTCAGTATTGTAGTTAAGAATGGAGCAGAAACATTGGAGCATACAAAAGTTGCACTAAGATACTATTTAGGTGTGAGATTACCTTGTGCATGGATTTTTGCTACGTACATACAAAAATACTGTAGGTTTAAGGGATTCTTTTTGGACAGTTTCACAAATAGCAGAATGTCTAACCAACATTGCTTCTTCATGCTGCCTTTCCAGGAAATGTTCACTATTTCAAGAATGTGACATTGCTGTAAGTATGTCAGGTTTTCTTTTTTTAAATATTAGAAAGCATCTCTCAGTAATGCTTCTAAAGTAAGTGCTGTAAAACTCCCAGGTCCAATTTGGCAAATTTCCAGGATTCAATTCTTAATAAACTAGGCACCACATTTGCCAGATCAGCAATCTTTTCATATTGGCGGTCTGCAAAAACAAAGAGGCATATCATTGCAGGAAGTTAAAACCCATCCCTCTCCTAGAAAAATGAAATATCCTGGGAAATATTAAAAAGGCAGAATATTATATTTCCCTGGATGTGAAAAGGGAGAAACATGTTTTTAAAGACAAAGTTGCTCCCTAAAGCTTCCTGGCCCCCCACCTTTGTCGATGAGCATGAGCTAGTCTACTCTACACAACAAAGGTAGGATTAACCTTCTACAGAAACTTACCACAAGGCACCTGGGAAAATTACACCAGCCAGCAAGGCAACCAAACTTGGACTCAAAGCACAGCCTACAGAGTCAGCCTACAGCCGCATTACCATGGATATGTCTTTGGACAGTGCTGGCTCTCCGGCTTTGAAACGGAGATGAGCACCGCCCCCTAGAGTCAGGAATGACTAGCACATATGTGCGAGGGGAAGCTTTACCTTTACCTTTGTAATATCAAGGCAGTTCATTTAAATCATTTTGTTTCTGTTACTTTGTCTAGTACTTTGTCTAGTATTTCTCAACTTAGTAGCCTTATGATGTGTAGATTTCAACTTTCAAAATTTCGCAGCCATGTAATCTATAATATTCTGTTTTATGCTGGAAAGTGCAAAAACTCAATCCACTAGTTTCAACTTTGCCTTTGCTAGTTTCACTGGACCAACAACTTTTTGGTTCTCCTTGGTCATAGACTTAGCTGCATCACGAGCAGTGAGTGGTGGGATTCAAATTTTATTACTACCAGTTCTGTGGGTGTGGCTTTGTGGGCATGGCAGGGGAAGGATACTGCAAAATCCCCATTCTCTCCCCACCCCACTAACCTGCTTTCCAGCTTCGTTCTCCTTTTCAGGGAAACAAAAGAAGATCAGCTGGGAGGCATTGGGGGTGTGGCTAGCCTATTTGCTGGTTCTCCGAACTACTGAAAATTTCTGCTACCGGTTCTTCAGAACCTGTCAGAACTGGCTGCATACCACCTCTGATCATGAATACTCCATTCAAATGCCCCACAAGCTGTTTGATCTATTCTCTTCCCAAAGTAGAACTTGGCTGAACAGTCCAAAGTAAAACAGTCTAGCCTTTTTCAAACATTGAAAGAGTGACATGATATTTGGAGATGATTTAAATTCTAAAGACAATTTGAAGAGAAATAAGCCTTTCCTTTGTTGTAAAATCACCAAATTCAAGTTGCCAAGAACTTCTGTCCATATTTTCCATGAATTCTTTGTCATTACAATAATGGCCCTTTAAAATGATAGCATCACTTCTGTGAGGAATATTATTATGGAATCAAAATCCAGTTGACAAAAGTTAGTTATTTTAGAAAGCTAACTGATGCAAAGAGGGAGCAAGAGAAAAATCCCTCAGTCTGGTATGTAATGCTTTTCTGTTAAATTAAGGTAAAACCCTCCCACTTTGTGGGTTTGAAAAGTCCTCTTTAAAGTCAATCCATCGTCTTTTCAACTATAGTTGGCTGCAAGTTTCTGTCTTGGCTGTATTCAAGACAACAAATACAGCCATGAGATTGACTTTATATGTGAGTCACAAATGAGTCACAAATGTAAGCTATGTAACAATGAGCAGGGCTTTGATTGTAAGATGATGGACATTTTTTAACACACTGAAAAATAAACAGCATTATGATGTATTTCTTTACCGTACCAATTAAGTCTTCTATTTCTATACCAGAAAATAAATTAAGCACTGTTACAGATGGATTGGATTATCCATAGCTCAATAACTCACACAAAGCCTCATTTATGCCCCCCAAAACATCCCAAGATCACACCACATTTGCTGGCAAAATGACAATTTGGGGAAGGCTTCTGTCTCTGTTGATAGTGCTTTGACAAACCCTCTGAAAGTTACAAATATCAACAGACTCTCTTGAAGCTACACAATAGAAAATTAGACATTAGTTCTTCTAACTGAACGTGTGTGTGTATGATCTGAAAAAATACCTAAAGGACCTTTTTGTGATTTAATTCAAAAACATCCTTCAGTGGCACATATATCTAATGTGACTATTGAGAAGATGAAATAATGAAAGTATATATGGGAAGATAATGAACTGGAACATTTCTAATAAATGGTTGTCTCTCAGCCAGCATTTTCCTATTTGCTTATTTGAGGAAATAATTTCCATTGCCATCCTAAAGATTAGTGCTGATCCAATCAAGCAAAAACAAACAGAACCATTGTACTTTTTAGCACAGCTGCAAACATTAGAAAATAAATAATAGGGAAAAGGATGAAAGAAACTTGGATAACTGTTAATGATGATCTTCAATCATCAGTGAATGGGATGCTGTGTCAGAGACTAGTGAGGGAAGAGAAAGGACACTAAGAGCATGTAGAAACAAGAGTTCAGTGTGTAAATGTTAAAATACATGCTTATGAGCAAACTCCAAAGCCATGCTTCATGATTTCAGGAAAGGTCACCTCCTCCAGACTCTGTACATTAATACATAACTGGAAGATTCCAGGCTTGTGCCCAAGAATACTAAGGTCATGTTTAAACATAGCTTAAAGCTTTAAAATTTTAAAGGGGTAGCTCAGTGGCTAAAACGCTGAGGTTGTCAATGAGAAGGTCGGCATTCAGTGGTTTGAATCCCTAGTGCCGCGTAATGGAGTGAGCTCCCATTATTTGTCCCAGCTTCTGTCAATCTAGCCGTTCAAAAGCACATAAAAAAATGCAAGTAGAAAAATAGGAACCACCTTTGATGGGAAAGTAACAGCATTCCGTGCACCTCTAGCCTTTAGTCATACCGGCCACATGACCATGGAGACGTCTTTGGACAGTGCTGGCTCTTTGTCTTTGAAACAGAGATAAGCACCCCCACCCCCTAGAGTTGGGAACAACTAGCACATATGGCAAGGGGAACCTTTACCTTTACTTTTAAAGCTTTTTAAAATCACATGTGAGGGCTGATTTTCTATGAGTTTAGTTCACTAGTTCCTGATGCCAGGAATTCCTGACAAACATTACAAGACAGATAACTGGAAACCAAATTCAGAAAAGGGAGATGTTTCCTTGCACTTTTGAGGGCAATCTTTTTATTCCAGTCTTAGGCCTCATCTCTTTATGAGGAACCAAAAAAATGTAATTATCCAAGTTACAATGGTTTCAAAGAAATACATAGTTAAAGTACACAATTGTTTATTATCGCCACAGAATGCTCTAATGTTCAGGCAATGATAGTCCCATTTAATTGTATAAAGTTTAGCTTTTGTGGTACAACATTATAAGTATTTGAAATGAAGCAGCCTATCACCTATTGTATTTGCCTGACATTTACTTAGCAACTTTTCTGCAAAAAGGAAAAAAAAAACATTTTCCAGGCAAGCCATGTGGGCCACATTTTTCTAGAAAGATCAGAATTTTTTTCAGTACTCCCTGCCTTCAATTCAAATGAATACTTGGACAGCCCAACCTTCCTCCAGTCCACAAACTGTTAGCTCAGTCTTACTTTCACACTGGGAAAAGGATAACATAAGGGGTGGGATTCATTTTTTTTTTTTACTACGGGTTCTGTGGGCACGGCTTTGTGGGCATGACAGGGGAAGGATACTGCAAAATCTCCATTCCCTTCCCACTCCTGGAAGAAGGTCACTGCAAAATCCCCATTCCTTCCCCAATCCACTAACCTGCTTTCCAGCTCTGTTCTCCTGTTCAGGGCAACAAAAGAAGATCAGCTGGGAGGCAGCAGGGGCAGGGCAAGTCTATTTGCCGGTTCTCCGGACTACTCAAAATTTCCGCTACCGGTTCACCAGAACCTGTCAGAACTGGTTGAATACCACCTCTGGATAGCATCCTTCATACATTGAAGGATAACAGGCTAGTTCCAGTCAGGAACAGGTCATCTGATAAACACCATTCTATCCTTCATGACAAAAATGACTAGCTCAGATGTAAAGGAATGGCCAGTGGACCAGATTTCCACTGTTGACTCCTCAGGCAAATGCTTTTCTTTGCTTGCTGGCAAGTGTAGTCCTTGGTAGCAGGACTCACAGAAAGCTTCCATTACCAGCTGACCTTTCTTGAATGACAAAAACCCAACTGAGAATTTGAATTTCTAGTTTTGTTTTCTAGCTTGCTCTTTTTAGCCATGGTTGCTCTCTGGCCTTGGCTCATCCCATGGCTCCTTGCTCCCCTTGCTTTATCGGAAATGAGACGGGCTAGGGCAGGTTCTGTTTTCTTCTGAAACTTTTCTTTTCTTGGATTTATCCATGGCTGACCTACTGGGGCTCGAAAAGCTCAATAAATTGTGTGCTGATGGGTGTCGCACATTAGTGGTTGTGACACATATTTTTAGCAACAGGGAGCCCCAGCAGAGGGATGAAAGAGCCACATGTGGCTCCAGAGCCGCAGATTGCTGATCCCATGGCTAGGGAAAGACTTCTGCATTTCTGTACAGCAGTGATGACAAACCTTTTAGACATCGAGCGCCCAAACTGCGTTTGTGCATGCCCAAACTGAAAGGTGCACATGTGCATGCAAATGTATGCACCCGTGGACATGCACACTCATGTGTGAATATGCACATGTGCTGACACATGTGAACATGCCTATGTACCAACATGTGTGCGCATATGCATAGCAGAGACTCAAAGACCAACTGGCCACCAACACTGGCATGGCATCCTGACAGCAGCAGCGCGGTAATAAGTAAGATCTTTCCCTTTTGTGAGCTTCTGTTTCGTGGTTTGCAGGGAAATGGAAGCTCACAAAAGAAACGCCACGGAGATCTGACCTAGGGCAACGGCACATGTGGCAGCAAGAAGACTCTGGGTGCCACCTCTGACACGCGTGCCACAGGTTCGCCATCATGGCTGCACAGCCTTCTATAAAGTCTTAGTTCAAGCAATGGGGTTAACCTTTGTCTGCTATGCTATTTTATGGAAGAGAGAGTGGATTATTTCATGTCTTTGATCTCTTTATTTAAAAAAATAATATTAGCCTCATTTAAGATGTCTGTTGAAGAACATACTATAGAAGAATACAATCTGGATCTAAAAAAATATTGGATAAGTATCATTTCATGATGGTAATGATGATGACTAAACATTAATAAAATCTCAGTAATATGTACTATGTAGTCAGTACTATTAGTAATATTTAGATATTGTGATGTTATATATCCTTGACTTGGGTTTTTACTCAACAATTCATAGCCAGTTCCAGAATAATGCTAGGAAGAAGGGAAGACCTTTCTGCACCTCAAATTGTTCCCAGGGCAAGTCTAAATCACTTTGTAATGATCATAGTCACAGAGATAGCCCTTCAATGCTGAGAAAGACTTAAACCTACTCCGCTCCCTCTGAAAGCAGTAACCTTCATCTAACACCGTCAAGAACAATGCTGTGAAATACTATGACCTCAGAGACATGAAAATTCTCAGGCTATTTATGAATGCAGTGTGTAAGAGGCCAATGGCTAAATTCAGGATGAGGAAGTCTGGGAGAGCCAATTTTAGTTGGGAATTATTGTGTGAACAGTGCGTGTGTGGTGATGGGAGGAAGCTCAGGAAGAAAACAAAGCATCAGTATTATAATAGCCAATCTACAAGATAAAGGAGAGCTTTTGCACTTAAGGTTCCAGAGTGCATCATTGCTTCCTCGTGGATATTAAAACATTATTTTTGCCATTTGTGTTTGATTTTGGAAACATTGCTGTTAATATACAGGGTAACTAATCAATGTGTTTCAAGTGCTGCAGCAGATGATAAATGCTTGGCAAAAGACACACTTAACAAGAAGGAACCCTTAGCCTTGAGATTAATGAGATTGGTAAGTAAATATTACCTGTTCATGGGTGAACCACATGATACCAAGTACTAGCTTCTTTTTAATTTTACTTCAAAAGCATCAGAATAGTAGTAGACCAATTGTCACATTTTGCCCTCCATGTTCTGTACAATGGAATGACTGAGAATACAGTGACCACTCATCACATGTCCCTTGCTATAATAAACTTTACTCTCAATTTCTTCTTCTCGAAATAACATAACTTCAATCTCATCAGACTCTTTTTGTGGAACAATTTTAAGAGCCACCCATTATTGTTGTTGTTTTTGTGAACCTGTTTCTCTTTTTCTGAAACTTCATGTTGGTGCCTTTATGTGTCTATACAGATCTCTGCCTGAAGGCCTCCCTCTTCACTTGATATGAAATCCCCAGGTGAGAAAATGTTCTTCAACTATGAAATATGGAGGCCAATCAGCTGCTAATATGAAGAAGTAGAATATATCTCTGTCCCCTCTTGGTCTTTGGCCTCCAAGGAATGCTTTTGGTTCTCTTCTTTCCCACCCTAGTCATTGTCGAGCTGCACAATGCATACATCAGTGCAAGATTAGTAGACTTCCAAGTTAATAGAATTAGTGGCATCTCTTTACGCTCAGGAACAAAAATACTATTCTTTTTTCAAAGTTTCTCTACATCATGAATTCCTTTTTAAAATTACCTTGGGACCCAGACATAGAGGGGACCCCATTCAAAGTACAGTTTAGTATATTGAAATGATCTACTGTACCAACAATTCCCATTCAATTTCCATTCAGAACATATATATGCTCTTTTCTTTTAGATTCTTTTAAATTGTAAGCTGTCCAGAGTTGCGAAGGTGGGTGGCCTCAACAGTGACATCTTAAATTAAATTAAAATTCAAGACAGTAAAACTAATCTGTTGAAATATAATCACAAGAGTTATTTCAGCATTACAGGGTTCAGTAATAAGACTCCTCATTTACTCTATTTACTGTAGAGAAAAATCAAAAACTAACACAGAGATTTATCCAGCAGGAATCAACACTGATTTGAAGGCATCACAAAAAACGTCCCAAAGACTCAATGATACGGTTCCTGAACTACAAAACCAATTTCATAAACATTTCAAAAACTTACTGCTTTGCATGTAGCCTCATCTGGAAGGAAACATCCATTGCAATACATGCTGTAAAGAAAGTCAATTTCCACTGGGGACTGCAGAATGCCATTGTTAGGTGAAAAGGCAGAGAGGGCTGGGGAACAGTTTTGCAACCCTAGAGAACCCCTCTCAGTCAGAAGAGGTAAAGCTGGGCTTCACAGAGACGATGTATTATTAGGCAGCCTCCTATGTTTTCCTTGTATGCGATCATAATAGAATATAGAATAACAGAGTTGGAAGGAATCTTGGAGGTCTTCTAGTCTTCCCTCTGGAATGAGCTGCCCCTGGAGCTTCGTTTAATCCCCGACCTCCGGTCCTTCCGACATGCCCTAGAAAGTTGGTTTTTCCAGCAAGCCAGCCTGGCCTGAACAAAACAAAATAAATTATTGATCATTGTTAATTTTAATTTGATTTTTTTTAAAAAATGTTATTGTCAATTTTAATTGGGTTTGTTTGGGATATTCTATTTAATTTTTTTAAACTTTTGTATTATGTGTTTCTTTTAATGTTGTATGCCGCCCTGAGTCCTTGGGAGAAAGGCGGCATATAAATCTAATAAACCTAAACCTAAACCTAGTCCAAACCCCTGCTTAGACAGGAAACCTTACACCACTGCAGACAAATGGTTATCCAACATCTTCTTAAAAACTTCTGGAATTGTTGTTGTTCCACTGATTAATTGTTCTAACTATCAGGAAAGTTCTCCTTAGTTCTAAGTTGCTTCTCTGCTTGATTTGTTTCCACCCATTGCTTCTTGTCCTACGATCAGCTGCTTTGGAGAATAGCTTCTCCCTCTTCTTTGTGGCAGCCCCTGAGATCTTGGAACACTGCTATCAGGTCTCCCCTAGTCCTTCTTTTCATTAAATTAGACATAGCCAGTTCCTGCAACCATTTTTTATATGTTTTAGCCTCCAGACCCCCAATCCTCTTTGTTGCTCTTCTCTGCACTCTTTCTAGATTCTCCACCTCTTTTTTTCATTGAGGTGACCAAAGCTGAATGCAGTATTCCAAGTGTGTCCTTACCAAGGCATTATAAAGTGGTATTAACACTTCATATGATCTTGATTCTATCCCTCTGTTTATGCAGCCTAGAATTGTGTTGGCTTTTTTGGCAGCTGCTGCACACTGCTGGCTCATATTTAAGTCTACTAGAACTCCAAGATCCCTCTCACAGTTAGTACTATTCAGCAAGATTCCACATATACTGTACCTGTGCATTTTGTTTTTCTTGCCTAAATGTAGAACCTTACTTTTTTCACCATTTAAATTTCATTTTTCATAATATATAACACGGGGAAGACTTACCCATTTCCCATGAAGGAAAAACCTCACCGAGATCCTAATTATGTGTGCTTTGAAGTTCACCTACGTTTAGAAACCAAAGGGATTGTTTCATGAGGGGGAAAAATGTACAGGCAGAAGCCCACATTACTTAGGCTTCAGATTGTTAGATCCTGTCCCTTTAAAATATATCTCATATTTTCCATTCTATTTCTGGCTCCTGTATTTCCCTTTGACACCAGCTTTGTCACGTACAATGAGAGGTGTGTTGATATTATGCTAACTTCATCTCAACTGCTCATGAGAGGCAATTTTTTTCCTTTCTATTTCAGATCTGACCTTATTGAAAGATGAAAGGCACACTCTTTGCACAAACTGTACCTCAAAATGTGTCAGAAATGGATACTGGACACTCCGTTTCCATTATATCAGGAGACCGCTGAATGACATTGTAAGGATATATGCCAAAGGTGGTTGGCAGATTACCTTCTGTATCCTTTGCAACACTTGCTGAAGCAACAAATTCCAGCTTGTACAAGAGTTTCTTCAAGTACTTTGTGGCATACATTCAAAAAAAATACAGTGGTTTATTGATTTAAAAAAAAACTGTTTCTTTGCAGAATTCCAATCAGAGCATATTTATGCTGCAAAAACTTTGTAGGTAATTGTTTTTTATAGTGGAGATCAGGACATGGTGGCTCAGTGGCTAAGATGCTGAGCTTGTTAATTGAAAGGTTGGCAGTTCGGTGGTTCTAATCCCTAGCGCCGCGTAACAGAGTGAGTTCCCGTTACTCGTCCCAGCTTCTGCCAACCTAGCAGTTCGAAAGCATATAAAAATACAAGTAGAAAAAATAGGAACCACCTTTGGTGGGAAAGTAACAGCGTTCCGTGCACCTTCAGCATCTAGTCATGCCGGCCACATGACCACGGAGACGTCTTCGGACAGTGCTGGCTCTTCAACTTTTAAACGGAGATGAGTACCACCCCCTAGAGTCGGGAACAACTAGAACATATGTGTGAGGGGAAACTTTTATAGTGGAGTCCTTGGTGCTTTCTGAACTTGATTCCTGGCAGACGTCTCATTATCAAACTAGGTAACATCATCAGTGTTAGAAGGGAGTGGAATTCGCTCTCAGATTTATTTATCTGACTACCCATCTCACAAGAAGTTAAGTCCAACATGTCAAACACAGTCAAATTAAAATATATACACACACATGGTTTTCATCCCCCATCCAAGTGCATAGTTCCCCCTCAAATTTAACTTCTGTTGTATTAAATTAATAGGAGGTTAGCTAAATGAATGGATACTAGGCCTGTCAATGCATATTGGAAAGAATAACAAAATATTTATTTATAGGATAGATATTATCCACAGAATTTTCACAGTAGCACATCTAAGTTTCCTAGGCAATATTTTCAGGTTTTAATTACAATTGCAGCATCATATGCCTTTAGAACATAACCTGAGGCATAGATAAAACAGCAATGCATGTCTGAATATTAGTTGCTGGAAGACAACAGGGGTTGCTAAATGGTTTTTTCATGTGCATGTCCTGGCTACAACTGGAAATGGAATTCTGAAAGAGACAGGTAGTTTTGTCTTATTTATTTATGTTATCTTTAAGTTGCCAAATGCCCCAGGTGGTTTACAATATTAGTCAATAATACAATACAATACAATACAATACAATACAATACAATACAATACAATACAATAGCAGAGTTGGAAGGGATCTTGGAGGTCTTTTAGTCCAACTCCCTGCCTAGACAGGAAACCCTACACTGTTTCAGACAAACGGCTATCCAACATCTTCCTGAAGACTTCCAGTGTTGGGGCATTCAAAACTTCTGGAGGCAAGTTGTTCCACTGATTAATTGTTCTAACTGTCAGGAAATTTCTCCTCAGTTCTAAGTTGCTTCTCTCCTTGATTAATTTCCACTCATTGCTTCTTGTTCTGCCCTCAGGTGCTTTGGAAAATAGTTAGATAAGATCAATTAAATAATAAAACCAACATAAAAACCATAAACTATCCACCAATTTTAGCATCTGCTAACAGGCAGCAACTTTATGATTACAATTACAGATTTAAAACTCCATGAAGCAGCTCTGTTTTAATTTTTATGTAATTTATGTAGTAACCTAGTAGGCTAGCACAAATTAGTTTAATACACTGCAGAATTAAAAAGTGATATATATCTTTGAAAGTCAGGCTCCCCAATTCACTCTTCATGAACATGTCATCCTCCACAATACTAAAGATGATTACAAAGCCCATCTTCCTTAGTCACTGGGATTGGGGAATTATGGAAGCTGCTGTCAAACATTTCTGGAAGGTACCCAGTTTGAGAAGACTGTTTAGATCATTTTGTTTTATCAGACAATTTTATCAGATTTAAATTCAGAGACCATAATAAAAATGTTTTTTCAGATATGAATATACACACATATTTTTTCAGAATGAAATCTAAACAAATAAATTAAAAAATCAGTGCATCATTAATTTATTTATTACATTTATATGCTATCCATCTGGCCATTGAAAGTGACTCTGGGCTGTTTATAATGCAATAAATAAGAATATAAAAGGAATTGTTTAAAGAAAAAGAATTAAAAACCCAAGAGCTCAACTAATTTGTAACAGAAGAAACCCTTAAAATATGAATACACAGAAGAAAATTACTTCATTTGAAGACTTGTTCATATATTAATGAGAACCATTGTGGCGCAGTGGTTAGAACATAGTATATTGCAGGCTAATTCACTGCTCACTTCCAGGAGTTTGATTCTGATCAGTACAAGGTTGACTCATCCTTTCATCCTTCCAAGATTGGTAAAATGAGAACCCAGATTATTGGGGGCAAGATACGTACCATATAAACTGTTCAGAGAGTGCTGTAAAGCACTATGAAGCGGTATTTAAGTCTAAGTGCTATTGCTATTCATTTTCTACTACCCTTGTAAGAATAATGTGCACTCACTGGGACCAATCATGCGACAACCCAAAAAGTTACCATAACAATCAATAATTAATTCACAATCAATAGAACTATTTGCAAAGAGCAACATGGTTCTAATTTTATTTCTTCATATTCCTTCTCCAAGATTGTATTCCCATACACTATCAGATTACATGGTAGCCTGGAAGAAATAATAAATAAATATTTTTATTAGAGAATTTTGAATGCTGCAGCTAACATGTATATATTAAGGCAAATGAGAACATAACAGAATTTGATATGCAATGATAGTAACTTAATTTTTAGAACATAGAATACAGGTCTTTTCCAGGTGAAAGAGTGGGAACAGTCAACTCAGGATATGGAGTGTCCAGATTTGGAGAACAGATCTGTTCGTAACTTGCTTGTACAGGTAATTCTCGAGCCTGCCCAACATGGTTGTAACTCATGACATTTGTAAATATAGTCAACCATATGACTGACTCGATTTTACAATCTTTTTTGTTTCAGTCATTAAGCAAACCAATGGTGGGTTTTGGCAAAAAAACCAGTCATTTGATTGTGTGATGCTGCACATCAGGGGTGGGTTTCAACCGGTTCGCGGCGGTCCCTGCGAACCGGTTGGTCGCCGAACCCAGAAGTAAGTAACTTCTGGGAACGGCGAAGGGCGCGCCAGCCCGCCCGCGGTCCTTACCTGGTTTTGACGAGTTCTGCGCTTCCACGCATGCGCAGGACGCATACAGTGCCTGCGTGATCGTCCAGGAGCAGCTGGAGCGTTGCGCAGACGCTAGTACGCATGCGTGCACCGCGCACGTGCTCAAGGACGCCGCCGGCCCCGTTCCAACCGGTTCGGTTGGAACGGGGCGAGAAACCCACCCCTGCTGCACATGGACATATGTGGTCTGATTGCTAAGCACACATAGTGCAGTTCTGCAGGAGAGGCCATCAGATCTTCGAATCTGGATCATAGGTACCCTCAATGAGATTTGTCATAGCTTCAAGCGGTCATAAACAACCTGTCGTAAGTTGAGAACTACCTGTAGGCAGCCACCATCATGTACCCTGGTGATGGTACCACAATGACAAAAGTGTAGTGGTTGTTGAACTAATGTTCATTTATTCCCAGAGAAAAAAAAGGGAGTCTTAAATCTCTATATAAACCAATACGTGTTAACAATCCATTTTAAGGAGCTTCAAAGAAGTCTTAGCCAGTTAATTTGCTGAGCAATTTACCCAGAAATCTCTAGATGGTAGAGCTGTGTAGGAGATTCTTAGAATGTCAACACAATTCTCAGTAGCTATGTTGCTGTACAAAGTGTGGCTGTAATGGTATGCACCTAGAGAATCAGTAATTGCACACTACTTTTGTGAACAATCAATTGCAAACATGACTAATGAAAAGAGTATTCATTTTTTTGAGTGAAATATTTTCATTCAGAGAAATATTGTATAAGAACACTGAACATTGGTATGCCAGAGGAATGCACTTAGTGAATGGATTTACCTGACAATAAATCAGGCTGAAAATTTCTTTCCTTTTGAACCGCTGGTTGAACTTTTAATAACTAAAAGTATGCATTTCCTCAATTGTTCCCAAGTTCATAATGGAAAGTGATAAGTCTACATAGTGGGTTAACTTTTGTTAGATGGAGAATGGAATATCTGATTTCTCTCTATTATTTGAGATGTTTATTTGCTTTCTAAAAATTGCATAGTGACTACAATAAAATAGACTACAACAGAAGTGGACACAAATTGCAGTTTGGGGAAATGTCATCATTTGCCAGTGTTTGTTTTTCACCAAAGTTCAATCACCTTGAACTTGATCATTGTGTCTTATAAACATAAAAACTTTTTTTTTAAACTACACATTCAAAATGGCTCCCAGAGCAGAAAATTCCTCTTATATTTATTATAATATTAAAATATCTAGCTATACAGTAGTACCAACCAAGTAACCAGATCAGGGGCAAAGGAGTGGTTATGTTTATCTGAGCTTTATTGGTGGCATTCAGAGGCACTGCCTCACAGATAATGGGAAGTAAGACTCTGTTTGTCAGATCAGTTGGGATGGTTGCTATTGTATCTGCCTTCCTGCTTCATAACAATCATCTTACCTGATCAGTTGTGGGATTCAATTTTTTTTACTACCAGTTCTGTGGGTGTAGCATGGTGGGCGTGGCTTGGTGGGCATGGCCAGGTTGTCATGTGACTGGGTGGGCATGGCCAATTTAGCAGTCCATTTTGCCAATTTAGTAGTGTAAGGATAGAGGAAAGGTTACATAAAGGCATGCGCAGCACACTGCCATGATCTCAGTAGTTGTTTAGCTCTTAACCTATGAGCTCACCTAATTAGTTCACCAGGCAGTACCGGGAACCATCTGGATATGTGAGACTCTAGCCTGGGTGGGATGTTATTAAAGGTTGACAAGGAGAATGTGCCAATTACAATGCTGTTGCTATATGATCTTTGCTTTGCTTGTAAAAACTGTAGAAAAAAAATAAACCCTGCGAAGGCAGAAAGGCATTTTGGAATTAACCCTGTGATGTCTGGACTCTGAATCCATCAAGCAGTCCATTAAACAATACACAGCTGCCCCCTTTTCTGTTCTTCTTTTTAATACTGCATACTTAGTGTGTGTGTGTGTGTGCATGTGCGCACATATGCACACTGGAGGATTAAGGCTCACGGGTGCCCTAAGCGCTGACAAATCTTGGTGCCCTCCTTCTTTGTACATACTGTACAAATCTTCATTGGTTTTTCTTTTCTTTCTCAACTTTGTGGTACCCCCTTGGGCCTGGTGCCCTAAGCACGTGCTTAGTCTGCTTAATGGTTAATATACCAGTGTGTGTGTGTGGGGGGGGGGCAGCAGGAATTATGTGAACTTCTGCACAGTAGTTAAATGACAAAAACAAGAAAGGAAACCAAATCTTCTGAAACGGCAAAAGGGAGCTTTTCATTGACTATTATAATCGCATAGGCACACATACGCAACCCCTGTGCACGCACAGACACATATGGTATACAAAGAAATGGATATTCCTTATGTTCTCTGGAAATAGAACAAAAGGCATCAAGTTTTCTTCTTGTAAGAATGTGAGGCTGAGAAGTTTTTACCCTTATCAAAGCTATCAGTGTTTGCCTCAACAGTTTTTCTTCCATGTAGCAAAATCTGTAATGTACTGCAAGCAATAATAATACTGTGCATTTTCTGAAGCCACAGCAGTGACTTGATATAATTCCATGAAAGGCGACTTCACGGGATGAAATTTCTTCACTTGATTATATGTAAATGGTTCCATTAAAGTGCCGAATAGAGAAATGCTCTGGCATAGTTTTTACTGTAACTCACTGAATCTGTTAAAAAAAACATGTTTCCAAGGAGAAGAGAAACTTACAGAAATTTTTATAGATGGGTTATGATGCTCTCATACTCCTATAGCTACAGAACAATCCGGGGATGCATGTGAAGGTCTGCATTCAATTCTACTATCATCTCCCCGGAAGGTTTGCAATTTACTTGATTTCTATGTTTGTTTAAAAGCAACCCCTGTTCTGACCGAGGCTTCCCAAGAGCATGAAACAAACTCCTTGTCCCGACAAAAGCCTCTTTTATTAATTTACTATGAATTCTGCTCATTCACATCCAGCAAAGTCTTTCAAGGGAGGATTTACAGTCACAGACCTTATCTAGTGTAGAGAGCTGCCAGGCCGATATCTGAAAAACTTGGCAAGGAGTCTCGGAGAGTCACAAGCCAATCCCGTGTCTTTGAGGTATGAAAAGGGTGGCCTAGCAAATGGACATAGCTGGAGAAATTTAAAAATAATAACATCAAGGTTATATTTTAACTGATTACTCATACTGTCTTGATGGGAAAATATAGCGTAAACCCAACAACTTTTTCATCCTTTTCTAAAAGCAGAGCTAGGGAATCTGTGGTTTTCGCAATATTATTTGACACAGCAAAGATGTAGATGAGTAGGAGTTAATTTGAAACAAACAATGTGCCAGGTAGAATTGTCTCCACACTATTTATTTATTTATTTATTTATTTATTTATTTATTTATTTATTTATTTATTTATTCATTCATTCATTCATTCATTCATTCATTCATTCATTCATTCATTCATTCATTCATTTCATCAAGCATGAATTAGATAACAGATATAAGTATAAACATGATTATGAATACATGATATGAATACAAATACCAGGGAATATTAGGACAGGGATGGTAGGCACACTGGTGCGCTTATGCACGCCCCTTAAAGACCTCTTAGGAATGGGACGAGATACATATGTATGTGAGATTCCCATACAGATAGCATCTAGATGTCTATTTGCATTTGTAAATTGGCTTTTACTCTTGAAATGGAGTGGGAAGGAATAAATTAACAAGGTTGCATAACCTTTGTTTGAACTGAAATGGGACACCCAAGTTGCTTATTTAAAACCTCCTGCTTGAACTCTAATAGAGATCAACAAACGTTTGTGCAGTCAATATGTGTCTTAAGAGGCTCATAGGCATTAGATCATTGCATCAGGCTTCCAAATAATTCTTCTTTCAAAAGTAGACATTCACATTAGCTCATGAGCTTGATATTATAATGGGAGCAGTTCTCACCCTTTATAGCTCAGGGAATCAAATAAGGAACTCAGTTGTTAAGATTCTAGATTAGACTGATCAAAGGAGTTTTCTGGGTCAAACTATTTCCTCATATGGTAGCACTGGCATGGGTGTAGTAGCCTTCTCCTATCCAGCATTTGTTGTTTAATAGCCTTCCTGGGGAAACACCAGATGTGTGAAGCAACTCCTGGAATCTCTAGCCAGCATGCTCTTTGCAAAAAATTCAAGGAGCTGATGTCCATATTCTTGAGATGGTCAGATTGATAGTACTACTGTTTTTGCACATGAAAAGTGCTTGTATCTATTAAGATAATCGACCAGTGATAGACTTATCTTTTATGAATTTAATGACTTTTAAAAAAAAATAAAGATAGCTCTATCTTCATATTTGTGATGAGGTCCACGAGTTACAGAATGAGTAAGGATGTTCTTTTTATTTTGTCCTTTTATTCCTGAATCTCTTCCTGAATGACCCAAATTCTACTACTGTTAAAGAAAAAAAAAACATTTCTGGGTGTACTTTCTCATCAATGGCAGAGGTTGGCATCATAATGTTGCCCAGAGTAACATTTGTCCCTACTCCAAATTATAAAAAGAAAAAAACGCAATCTTCCAAAATAGGCAAACATCCCAAGATTTCCATATTCTTACGTGAGATCTCATTTTATTATGCACACATTTTATTTACACACACAAGACAGTATATCAGAGGTGGGTTGCTCCCGGTTCTGCCCAGATTGGGCAAACTGATAGAGGTGGCAGTGAGAGGCATGCATGGGCATGAGCAAATTGGTAGCACCGGGATTTGCAACCCACCTCCGCAGTATATGTATTTACAATACCATACCATACCATACCATACCATACCATACCATACCATACCATACCATACCATACAATAGCAGAGTTGGAAGGGACCTTGGAGGTCTTCTAGTCCAACCCCCTGCCTAGGCAGGAAACCCTATACTATTTCAGACAAATGGCTATCCAACATCTTCTTAAAGACTTCCAGTGTTGGGGCATTCACAATTTCTGGAGGCAAGTTGTTCCATTGATTAATTGTTCTAACTGTCAGGAAATTTCTCCTCAGTTCTAAGTTGCTTCTTTCCTTGATTAGTTTCTACCCATTGCTTCTTATTTTGCCCTTAGGTGCCCTGTAGAATAGTTTGACTCCCTCTTCTCTGTGGCAACCTCTGAAATATTGGAACACTGCTATCATGTCTCCCTTAGTCCTTCTTTTCATTAAACTAGACATACCCAGTTCCTGCATATGTTTTAGTCTCCAGTCCCCTAATCATCTTTGTTGCTCCTCTCTGCACTCTTTCCAGAGTCTCCTCTATTTATATTTTCACATCACTGCATAAAATTGTTTGATAATATCTCCTCGCCTTGTGCATAATTTTATAATGCATTGTATCTCTTGTACCGTTCATCCATGTTTCCTTTTCCAATTGTCTTTTCTCCCTGAAAGATAAATAGTTGGGAAATCGGATACATTTCAGGTTTTAGAGCAGCTTCATTCTGCCTGGATACTGGAGGGAGGTATTGAATTTCCAGTGCTTGTTTGTTTGGTACCTGAAGATTCTTATCTTTGACTTAACTAAGTTCCAGTTTTTCCCAATGTACTTTAAAGCATTAATTTTTGCAATGATGTCAGAAGTACAACCATTTCATACCTATGTGCCAAAGCACTTTCTGTGTCTTAGTAGGTGGTAAGTAACTAAACAGACCAGCTAATTTGTAGGTGGAACCAGTCTGGTACTTTAATACTATTCGTCAGTTCAGCAGTCTTAAGAGGAATTCAGAGTGAATGCCTATGATTCTATATGCTGAACGGTAGATAGCAATTATGGAGGAGTAAAATTCTACAGTTAAAAGAATATGAAAAGAAAAGGCATATCCATAAATGATGAAATATATATGTTTGTAAGAGAGTGATGGGGGTGAGGGGAGCAACAACCAATTTCCAGGTAACAGAGTCAATCATATTCACATTATTATATGTTTGAGAGTATGTTTGAGCATTGGAAACCCTTCTATATTTTCATTACAGTGCAAGTCAAGCTTGATCTATTTAATGTTATCTGAAAGAAAAACAAAACATAAAAATATTGTCAGCATATTGTTGTTTGTTTCTTACAAATTTTTATCCACACTGTTGGTAATACCACACTGTGACATTTAGCAACCTGACCTTTTTTGTTTAATGTTGCCTGTAATTCATTAGTTTCATTATCTAATTATTATAGACTCATTCTAATTATTCCTTATCTCAAACGTCTCGTAGTGAACTTGACAAAACTCATTAACTTCAATACAGCAAGGTAGGTCAACATCTTGGAAAGCTGCAAATAAAAAAAATGCTTCAGTGATGTCTAGGATTTCTATGTCTTTTTTGCCCAATCACGCTTCCCTTGTTAAGGGTAAGACCTCCTCTGTTCATCTGTGTCTAGATATTTTCTCTGCATAGTCATGGACATGTGCACTTCTGATGTTGAGGAGCAAGGAGATGAGTTCTTTGGGTGGAGAAGTTATAGATTCTATGGATTCCAGAGATTCCAGAGATTTCTGTTGTGATCCAGTACTCTCTCTCTCTCTCTCTCTCTCTCTCTCTCTCTCTCTCTCCCTCCCTCCCTCCCTCCCTCCCTCCCCTCCCAAATAAGGCTTATTTGGGGTCCTGGCATTCCCGCTTTTTGAATATACGTAAGTCTAAAGTCTACTCAGATGAAGCCTGGTATAGTCCTTGAGCAAAGGACATTGTTCATCCTTTCTCTAGAACCAGTGGCTTGGCAGTATTGCTTGCTGGTTCCTCCCTTTTTATCCAGTTCAAAGTTTTGTGTCTTTTGTTCTTAAGGAGAATGAATCTGACCTCAAGGCCCTCTGAGAAGCAGAAAGGCGAATTATCTCAGAGTTTCAAAAGGTGACTTAGTCTGAAGCTCTAAAACTATATGTAAAACATTATTCAATTCAGAACTTTTATCCCAAAAAAGAATTTCCCTCCATCTGACATCACTCAGATGATTTCAGGCAGTCACATGCAGATTTTCATATGAACCAGGACCTTTTATGATTCATACGGAAGTCAATTCATGTGCTTTTGTATTTTCAAATGTTTTTTTTCTCCTGGAGGGGCTTGTACTGAATAAATTGTGCCTGTAGAATGACATCATTTGAGTAATGCCAGTGAGAGGTAAGGCATACTTGAAATGTTCACATGCTGTGCTCTTTAAATGTAATTACTTCTGAACAGAGTAATGATCATTCCAGGAAGTGCTGGAGAAGCGAATGAGATGCTCTGCAGAGTTCAATACCATGGTATGAATATTGGGTTTTTAAAATATTACAAATGGAAAAGATGATCTAAAGACCAAATAAATCAAACAAATCAATACATCAATGCAAGTACAATTCCCCAACTTTTTTGGGGGAGGAGTTTGTTTATTTTGAGGAGTGTGATATGTATGTGTGTGTGTGTGTTGTGTGTGTATGTATGTAGGTATGTATGTGTATCTATGTGTATGTATATGTATGTGTGTATGTATATGTACACACATACACACACACACACACACACACACACACACACAGAGATCAATCAGAGGTGGTATTCAGCAGGTTCTGACAAATTTTGTAGAACCAGTAGTGGAAATTTTGAGTAGTTTGGAGAACCAGTAAATACCACCTCTGA
Source organism: Thamnophis elegans (assembly GCF_009769535.1). Lineage (NCBI taxonomy): Eukaryota > Metazoa > Chordata > Lepidosauria > Squamata > Natricidae > Thamnophis > Thamnophis elegans. The sequence continues at coordinate 121,395,862 of NC_045543.1, read as the reverse complement.
CTGACCCACAACTATTCTCTGTCTCCCAAGTCCCAGCTGATCAGAAGGAAATGGGGATTTTGCAGTAGCCTTCCCCTGAAGTGGGGAGGGAATGGAGACTTTACAGTATCCTTCCCCTGCCACGCCAACTAAGCCACGCCCACAGAACCAGTATAATTTTTTTTTGAATCCCATCATTGGTATATATGTGTGAAAAGAAGAACTTTACTTTTTCTCTGGGAATGAAAAACTCAAATACTCAACAGAGGGACAATACTTCCCTGATTTCCCCCTTAACTCTATGTTTACCAGTGTGCAACTACTTGTACATGAAGTGACTGGATTTCTTTCAATCCTGGCTGAAATCTCTCTCTCTGGTTCATGCTGAAACAGCAATTTGAGCTGGAAAAACACCATGCTGAGTGTTATCCTTGGAATCACATTCATTTTTTCTAATTTGGTGTACATTGCAATTCTGTTTGGAAATGAAACAAATGCATTTTCCCCAAATTTATTGAATAATGTCTTGGAAGGTCTCAAAAAGTTTTCAGACAGGTCTGTACCGATTCCTTAGACTTTCAGGTTTATCCACTGTTAGAAGTCCCAGGTCTTATTAATTATGCAATACTCATGAACCCTTATAATTGACAATAAGAAGACCTTAGGAGTAATATATGGAGGTCTGGTAGTTGGATAAAACCAACCAAAAAAGATGAATGCAGAGCTTTAAGTGGAAATTAATGTTTTAGAATATATTATGATAGGTCAGTTGATATAGAGAGAATAGGTAAAGGTTCCCATTGCACATATGTGCTAGTCACTCTCGACTCTAGGGGGCAGTGCTCATCTCCATTTCAAAGCCAAAGAGCCAGCGCTGTCCGAAGACATTTTCGTGGTCATGTAGCCAGCATGACTAAATGCCGAAGGCACACAGAAAGCTGTTACCTTTCCACCAAAAGTGGTTCCTATTTTTTACTTGCATTTTTACATGCTTTCGAACCATTGGGTTGGCAGAAGCTGGGGTTAGGAATTTGAATCATGAACTGCTGACCTTTCTGATAAACAAGCTCAGCGTCTTAGCCACTGAGCCACTGCATCCCTTTAAGAAAAAACCAAGATGTTAAAAATCATTGCAAGAAACAGTAATCACTCCAGTTAATATTTTTAAAAATTGTTTTTTTCAGAAAGCTGGCATTGATACTCAAAGGATAGTATATAGAGTTTACATACACCAAGTAGAGAGCTGAGTGATTTTGACTATATCTGCTCAAACTAAAAATAATCTTAAAATCTCTTCTAATAAGCGAATCTTACACCGAAGACAAAGTAATCAGGAGTTTTTCTTTTCAGGGAGGGTTGTGTGTTCCTTTTTTGCATTTTACAAAATTGAGGACAAGGAGAGACCCATAGCTGCTTAAGTGGAGACTTATTTTCCAAATCAGTTTAGCAACTTCTGCAACAGAATGGCCCATTAGAGGAAAACTATGTTATAGACTATCAATTCAATTTTCAGTTCAATTTAGAATAGAATAGAAGGGACTTGGGGGGGGGGGTCTTCTAGTCCAATCCCCTGCTCAAATAAGAGATCCTATACAATTTGAAACAAGTGGCTGCCAATCTCTTCTTAAAAACCTCCAGTAATGAGGCACCCACAACTTCTGAAGACAAGCTATTCCACTGGTCAATTGTTCTCACTGTTAGGAAGTTTCTCCTTAATTCCAGGTTGTTTCTCTCCTTGATTAGTTTCCATCCATTGTTTCCTGCCCTGCCCTCTGGTGCTTTGGAAAATAAGACAACCCCCCTCTTCTTTATGGCAGCTCCTCAAATTCACTATTTCCCAGAGATATGTTCAGGAGAAATAGAGACTGCCTTTATTGGATGTTAAAAATAATAATAACAGAAAACAGAGTCTTTCTTTGTTTGAAGTTGATAACTTCATCAGAGAGAAACTTCACCTGGATGTAGCCAAATTCCCATAAAATAATCTTTCCATAAATGTCTATGGGGCCAATGGAGGATGGCTGAAAGGAGTGTCAAAAAACTCCAAATGCCAGTTTTGATCACATGAAAATGGCTGCCATTTTGATTTTTTTTTAACTCAAAGCACTCCTGACTCCCTTCCCATGAACACAGCATGGATCAGCCAGGTTGTGGCTAGTAAAAAGAAACTAAGGGGGGAAAAACCCATTTTCCTACTTTGAAAGGGAAGTCAATTCTATTGTGAACATTCTTTCAATTTTCCCTATGCCAAATACTACATATAAGTTTTTCAGAAAATGAAAGTTCCATGAAAGGAAGGGGGAGGGTATGGAGAGATGGAAGTAAATAATCCAGCTGTTATTATATCCAGTGTTCATCTCCCCACAGTTCAGCTTCCTAGAAACAAGATCTTCACACATTTTCCCTCCCTCCTTGACAACAAATGTATAGCAAGATTTATAACTAGGGCTGTATGGCTGTTAAGCATCTGGCTGGAAGGTGTGAGTTTGGGAGGTGGCAAGAATCCACCTGTCAACAGGACATAGAACACAGCAGTTAATAGCATTTGAGCTCGAATCCAATTACATTCCTTTTGCTTATTTTACTCAGATAATTTAGCTTGAAAATGAAAGCTGAGGCATATGTTTGGTGTAGGTGAGATGTTAAACTGCCTGAGGTGACATAGCAACCTTTAAACAAACACCCATAAAAGATTTTTCAGGCCAAAATCCCATCTGTGTTGAACTCTCTGGGCATAGCACTGTTTCACAGCTTAGACAATCTAATGATGTTCAGAGGTCAGTAAGAAGGTGCATTAGCTTGCTGTTTTGATCAACAATCTTGGCATGTTATCAAAGTTACAAATATTCCAGATATAATTTTGCTAAAGATTTCACCAAGTCAATGTTTTCCAACTTCGGCAGTTTTCAGGTGTTTGGACTTTAAATCCCAGAATTCAATCACCAGAAGGGTTATTGATGAGAATTCTGGAATTGATCCACAGAACTCGAGGTTGCCCAGATTAAGAACAAAGCTCCATCTAGATTTTATTTGAGTTGCTGATGTGAACTAAATTGTATTGTCAGGGCTTTTCTCTTTTGGACCACACCCTGCAGATAAAAATGATTAAAAAAAAAACATTTGCCAAAGAAGAACCAAAATCCACCTTTAAGTTAAAAATATAATAGAAGAGAGTGTAACTTTAAGGATATAATTTTATTAGGCCATAAAAGTAAAACATACTCTTCAGAACATAAATATAACAGGTAGTCTTCAAATTACCAGAATTGGGACCAGAATTTCCATTGGTAAACAATTGGTTGTTAAGTGAGTCATGCCTGATTTTGCAGCCTTTTTTATGCCATGGTTGCAAAACAAATCACTGCAGTTATTAAGTGAATTGTGTAGTTCAGGGGTGCTTAGATCTGGCCTGTGGGGCTGCCCTAGAAACATCAAAGGACCAGAGTGGATGGGGCTAGCTCAGCATCACTTGTGTCAGGGGTGCCTGTGGTGCAGGGGTGGGTTCCTGCCAGTTCTAACCTCTTCTATAGAAGAGCTTCCACAAATCTACAGTGCCGTTTAGAACCGGCTCCAGCTCCCTCCCCCTGCCCGTCCACACATCATCAAGATGAAGAGCGAGAGGAGGAATTCTGGGAATTGAAGTCCACAAGTCTTAAAGCTGTCAAGTTTGAACACCCCTGGGTTTTTTTTCTAAAGGGTTAGGGGTGCAAGGGTCTTGTAACTTGACAGATTTAAGACTTGTGTGCTTCAAATGCCAGAGTTCCTGAGCCAACATTTTGGTTGCTAAGCAAGAGCATTGTTAAGTGAATTTTTCCACATTTTACAAGTTGGCCCAGTCACATGGCTGGCAAGCCACTCCCACAAAGCAGGCCACACCTACAGAAGAGGTTCTAAAAAATTTGAAACCCACCACTGCTCTGGTGGCCCAAGTACTCTGCCAGAGAAAACAGAGTTTGGAAGGCTGTGACGGCCTCCTGCTGTCCTCTGCCAGCAAAAACAGAGCTCAATAGCCCATTTTCGCTGGCAGAGCACTCAGGCCACCATAGATGCTCCCGACATGAGTGACGTCAAGCTGGCCACGGCCACCCTGGCCCCCAAGGTCAAACACAACCCTGATGTGGCTCTCAATGAAATCGGGTTTTACACCCCTGGTGTAGTTGATAAGTAAATCTGACTTCCCCATTGACTTTGCTTGCCAGAAGCCAGCTGGAATGGTTGGAATGGATCACATGACCCCAGGATGGTTCAACCATCATAAATATATCCTGGTTGCCAAGAACCCAAATTTTAATCAAATGTTTGTGGGGATGCCATGATGGGTGTAAGTGTGAGACCCAGTTGTAAGTCACTTATTTCAGTGCTGTTGTAACTTAGAATGATTGCTAAATGAACAGTTGTAAGTTTGGGACTACTTGCATATTAGAACATGAGATCTTTATGTAAGATTATTGTCTGACATTTAAGTAATAAACAGAAGACAATGGCAAACCATTGCCATATTGTTGCCAAGAAAACATGAATATGCCCATGGAGTTGCCAAAAGCTGAGCTTAATTCAGTAGATTCTTCCTTTTTATCCACAGTAGAATATTTCTTTCTCAGCCCACATTTGGCTGCATTTGCTGGAGTAGTAACAAACCAGCTCTAGGACAACATGATTCTTCCAATTTTACTGCTCCATCAAGCCTTGGATTTGCATGATTTATTAGTATGTTTTATGTTTGCATTATCCAATTAATTTGAATTATCAGATCGAATAGTTATACACTGCAACTCAGTTTCATCTCAGAGGCAGCCCTACCGAAGACTGAACAGTTTGTTTATTTCATTCAAAGGTGTAGTACTAATATATTTCCTCACCCCAGAGGTATCTGTAGTACGGAAAGGCAATAAAGTCAAGATAGTGATTCTGCTCACATAGTTGGGACCATCATATTGCCCCTCTTCCCTAGATATCAATTTGTCACCCGTCTTCCAGGTCTTTTATGTTTTCTTTGCCTGGCAACATTCATTCCCTGAGTGCTTTAGCATTCATTTAGCATTTCGTTTGGAGATGATCTTACCCTTTTTAAACAAAGATAGGCAGTGCTAATATTGCTTCTGTTGTCATTGTCTCTTATCCATTAAACTGAATGAGAATATTTGTCAAAGTGTCAAGGCTGCCTTAATTTTGATGTATCCTTTCACAATCTGTACCTATCTTTTGAAAATAAGCCAACGCAGTAGATCTGATGAAGTGGTAGACTGAGCGGCTATATATTTCATTGTATTCTTTTTTCTTCTACTTTTCATCCCAAACAGATGCTGAGAGCTGTTCCCAACAGTAAAACTCCCAAGCCGAAAAAGTAATGATTGATCTACACAAGATTTAAAGACGAGAATGTCCTTGAACAAGGTTCTTCACCCAGAGACTGGTTTTTAGATGGCACCAATCCTGCAAAAATAGCTAATATTCAACATATTTTATTTAATTTATTTGCATATCTGTAATCCAGAGTGCTACCCAAACAGGACAGCTGCAGATCAATCAAAACTCAAAGACAAGGGAGGGGGGGAGTGCTATTTTTATTGAGAGGCAGATGGTAACATATGAATTGGGAATATAAAATGCCATTTAAGATTTTCCTTTTAAAAAAAGTTTGATAAAAGTGCTGTCTCTATAAGAGTATGTGAACTCCAGGTGGCTGTGATTTTTGTTGAGAATAATTGGAATCATATTTTCAGGCAGAGTCAGCAATTTACCATGACAAGCAACAATTCCCATTATAAGTAAAGCACACAGGGGTTTTTATTACTCTTGTCCAGGAAAAAAAAATCAGTCAATTTGGAATTAGATTTATAGCTCAATTGTAGCCTGACTGTAAGGAAACTGCAGGAGACAGACCAATAAACAATTTAGATAGGGGGACATTTTGAACTCGGATTAGAGAAACTGATTGTAATAATGTCTAAATTAGTAAGGCAATACATTGTGTTTTTAAATCCATATTAAAATTCTGCACCTGCTTTTTTTAAAATACAGAAAATTAGATATGGAGGTTTTTAATGCAATTTTTCACAACCAAGGACAACCAATGTTGTGCGGGCCTCCGATCCTATTTTTTCAGCTGCTAGAGTGCCCAAAAACTAGTGTTGAAATATGAGACAACTCAAACAAAAATAGATGTGGAGTCCTTGGTGCTTTCTGAGCTTGGTTCTTTTCTTGTAGATATTTAATTACCAAACTAGGTGTTGTGCTGATGATGTTACCTAGTTTGCTAGTGAAATGTCTTTAAGACAAACTCAGAGTGTTATGTATTGTATAGAGTGTATAGTTGTCAGTTGAAGTCCTCATTCTGGTCCCCTTTGGAGGCGGGAAAATACTCTCTCCTGATTGGTTGTTTGGCTGACCAGTTTCCTATAAAAGTTGCTGTATCAGCCAGGGAGTTCAGTTGCCTCAAGGGCAGTATTGAATGAAGAGCTGTTAGAAATCACTCAGGCCTTGTCTCCATTCTTTGCCCAGAATTTAACAGAGGACCAAGGGCTCAACAGTTTAATCCTAAATTACAAATATTCTCTTCTAAAATAGATGTGTTAAGTCATCATTAGACCAACCTTATCCTTGAAATAAAAAAGGAGGCCAAATATTCTGTCGCTTTTTCTTCCTGATCTTGCTGCTTCCCTTGTAGCCATCCCAAAAATAATTTTAAAATATGGTTTCAGTTGCAAATTGGTGACTATCCCATGTTCTTGGGTCTGCAGTTTTAAATTACACAGCTTTCAAAAACATTCTTTTTAAGGTGAAGAAACACAGAAACCTATTGGCCCCTAGGGAGCTGTTGGAGAGCAAAGGAAAGGTTTATCTGAAGCACTTTTGTTCAGTAGTAGAATGCAGCCTCAGCATATCAAAAATGTTGATTCCACTTTCTAAAATTATTATTTGATTAGGAATTTTTAATTTTACTATGGGATATGGTTAAAAAAGATCCTGTGTGAAGCTTTTTGTAGACTACTACACATATCTTGTGGTGGTTCAATTGTTCAAGTACTTCCAACTCTGTTATCTGATGAATAATTAGCCAGATTAGTCTGTGTAGGAAGTTATCACCCAGCCCTCTCCCAGAAAAATGAAATATCCTAAGAAATATTGAAAAGGCAGAATATTATATTTCTCTGGATTTGAAAAGGAAGAAACATGTTTCAAAAAGACAAAGTAACTCCCCCTGCAGCTTCCTGCCTCCCCCCCTTTTGTCAATGGGCCATTAAGAAGGCCAAGCCAGTCCCTTTACATAATAAAGAGTTCTCCCCTTCAGTTCCAGGAGGATGGAATCAAGGCATGCTAGTATAAGCCTTTTACTCAACTGACCACATGGCATCTGAGAATTCAACCAAACCTGGACTCAGCCTAAAGAGTTGCCCCTTCATGGCCCCATGTGAGTCTGACAACCAATCAGAATACATTTCTTGCACAGGAGCAGGAGGCAGATAGGTGGGGCCGAACAGATTATAAAAAGTCCTGCAAGCCCCTCCCTCGGCCCTTCTTCTTCACCCAGCACCTGGAAGCATGTGATCACCTTTTTCCCCAGGACCTCCAGCCATGCGGTCATTAAAACATTAAACCATCTTTCTAAGCAGCCTCCATGCCTCCAGTGTCTTTTTCCCCACTTGGAGCCAAACACAGAAGGACATTTCCTCCAACATCTGTTGACAAATGTTTCTTTGATTCCTTGTAAGTGCCTGCTTGTGATATCAGTGAGAATATGAGCTTGTCTCCTGCTAGCCTCTTTGTCTGTTGCTTTTAGTTCTTCCAAACACCATGGTCTTTTTCAAAGATTTTTCCCTTCTGCATTATGTGTCCAAAATATTTAAGCTTTAGTTTCATTATTACAGTTTCCAGAGAACAAGTCCTTCACCATTGCAAGCTAATGATCCATGAAGGAGACTTTATATGTGTATATTGCTATGCAGTTAATTTTATAGCCCCTTTCAAAAGATGAAATATCTTTAATGGGGGGAAGAGTGTAAAAAGTGTATAAATAGGGTGTCTCTATGTTATCACTAGGAAGAGACAGCCATGTTGCCATAGAGATACTAGCAGGTGGATGACGATTTCCACTGCATACCAATTACAAGTCCCCAACTTGTCAACATGACTTGAAGTTGCTAAGGCAACAATTAGAAAAAAAAATAGAAGTACTTCCATTTTTATCCAAACGGCTTAGAAACAAGATTCTGTAAAAGGTATAGAGTTTATTATTACATCCCACTTCCCTTCATTCTTCTCCTGTTGATTGAGACAGGTTGAAAGCTTTATTAAATCCCACAGGTTCTAGTTTTGTGTAAGAGTAATACTGTTTTGAAGTCTAATTATTTTTAATAAGTAGTTGCTTCAATTATCATATAGTAATAGTATACTGAGTGCAAGAAGTGCTAATTGCCATTGTTAATCAGACATTTAATATGTCCCTTCAAAATGGGCTGCAACTACAACTCCCAGAATGCCTTGCCTACAGAAGGAAGAGCATAGCAATTCTTCAAGGACTAATTGGAAAAAAAACATACTTGCAAAAGAGTAAGCCAGGATTAGCACTGAACCACACCAACCTGTGCTTAATGTTCCAACTTCTCATTGAAAAATATTCCTCCCAGAACACTTTAGGCCACCTTCATAGATTTTAAAGTAACTTTTGATTCCATAACATGAGCCAAACTTTGGAAAAAATCGAGGCATGCTCAATTGACCAATATTTACTTCATCAGATACATATGTTTCATGAAGAGACCTCACTCAAAGTAAGAAGCAACTTCCAGGGCCATCTCACCAGGGCCATTGGAGCTGAGAAAGATGTGAAGCAAAGCTGCATATTGGCCCACTCCTATTCAACGTCTATATCAACTCCCTGGTGGGCCATTTCTTCAGCACTCCCCAAAATTAGCTGGAAGACACAGCTCTGTTTTCCTCTGCAGATTATGCAGCAATAGTCTCAAGAAGTCTCAATGCTGGGAAAGATTGAGGGCAAAAGAAGAAGGGGACAACAGAGAATGAGGTGGCTGGATGTAGTCACTGAAGCAGTAAGCGTGAGTTTAGATGGACTCCAAAGGATGGTAGAGGACAGGAAGGCCTAGAGGAATGTTGTCCATGGGGTTGTGATGGGTTGGACACAACTTCACAACTAACAAGTCTCAAGAACCTATTGGGCTTAAAAGAACACTGAGAGCAGCAGCACAGTGTTGCAAGGAAGATCCACTAGAACAGTGGTCCCCAACTTTTGTGGCTTGACAACCCAGCTTGGATGAGGAGAGGAACTGGGCTGCCAAAATACCAAGGGAGTTGTGTGTGCACTGGCCCGCTGCTTGTGTGAGTCGAGCTGTGTGTGTGTGTGCATATGCATTGGCTCACCACTCATCAAATCAAACTGGGTGTGCATGTGCGCCGGCCCAAGGCCTAGTTGTGAATAGGCATTGGCTCTGTAGTGAGCCCCAGCCTGGTGGTTGGGGACACCTGAGCTAGAACCCAACGATCAAAAAACCAAAAGCATGGAATTTGCCAAAACACCCTAAAACCACTTTCGGACAATAGATATAATTCAATGGAATTTTGTTAGAATTCAAAAGAGGAAATTCCCACCAACCCCCAAAAAACGAGTGTCAAAAGTTGAAAGATAATGTCAAGAGAATCAAGTCTTTCCAGGATGCCTGAAATCTACATCAATAACTGCTTGATTAGAATATATATACTGTATGCTTAAGGTCAAGAAAAAGCATCATAAGTTCCAAAAGGACAAGAAAGTGATTTATGAGCAGAATGGTAAATGTAGTTCCATGTAAGCAAGTTGATAATGGAGCCTATTGGTACAATATACCAAACTTCTCGAAAACAGTAATGGGATATTAGTGGCAGTGATTGAAAGGAACCATATCTAAACAGACAGCTCAGTGAAAATGCCAACATAGTAGGTGGCTGCTATAAAAATTCCACAGATGGAACAATTGGGAGCTGCCTGAAAGTAAAATAGCTAAATCTCTAATACCATCAGATAAACAATATAAAAAATAGACTTGGCATGCTACTGTATATACTGTACATTACTGTAGGTGGCCAAGCCTAAAAAAAAAAGGAGTCAGTATAGAGCAGGGTGTCAAACTCAATTTCATTGACAGACACATCCGGGTTTTGTTTGACCTTGGGGGTCTGTGGTGGGCGTGCCCATGGTGGGCATGGCCAGTTCAATGTCACTTGTGTCTGGGGCGCCTGGTGTGGCCCAAGCGCTCTGCCAGCAAAAACGGGCTTCTGAGTTAAGTGTTCAACTGCAACAGCCTCCTGTAACCCTTTGCCAGCAAAAAGGGAGCTTGGGGGGGGGGGGCTTCCCATGGCCCTCCATTTTCAGTTGCAATGGTCTCCTGCAACCTTCTGCCAGTGAAGATGGAGTTCAGAAGGGCCGCATGTAGCCCTCTCGAGCTCCATTTTTGCTGGCAGAGGCACTGCAGGCTGGTCCATCGCTGTTTCCAAGGTGGCCCCATGGGCCAGATTTAAGTACCCCACAGGCAGGATCTGGCCCCCAGGCCTTGAGTTTGACACCCTTGCTATAGAGTCATGGTTAAAGTGCTGAACAACAGGCCCCCTGTTTCAAGTATATGGGAGTAGTTCTACGCTCTACCAATAGTAAGAAACCCCATGGGGACCACGTCACTGAAAATGCACTGAGGAATTCATCTGACATCCTTAAATTCCTCAAGACAAAAGGCGATCACTACATACCTGTAGCATTTAAACTACTGAAGCCAACCCAATAGCACAACTTCATTATGGTGCACTAGTCAGGTGATCCTGAATACACAGATAAACCTCCAAATGGCCTCAATGATTCTCAGAAAGCGTGCTAATAACAAGATGACCACAAGAAGATAAATCCTTCCATTCTACATCATCACTCAGAACTGATGGAACTTATTGGATGAGAAACAAAATGTCTTCAAGGAAAAACCAAAGTCCAGTTGCCTTTTGAAAAAGCACTTTTGGAAAACCATGACCTGGATGACTGAGAATCTCCATAGACCTTCCTTCTGTGCTCTACTCAAATGCTCACCGGGAGGCTGCAGGGGTCCACTCAGTTCTGCCTCAGCAACTGACTCATTTTACCTCAGATCTTGGAAGGGTCAACTCTGAACCTGTCTTATGATTTAAAAGTCCTTTTTCTTGCAGAAATAAGGCATCTCAGTCTGTCTTTTCAGCTCAACTTCAATCTGCAATTTATCTCTCTCAAAACACTCTTTAACATTCTTCCACAGGAATTATGTTGCATTGGTAACAGCTCATAGTATATTTTTCTACTCTGCGGTTTGAGTCTTCATTCTTATCCTAACCTGATAAGCACCTGATAAAATATTTATATGGAAATAATATTCCACCGTTTTCAATTCAATTACCTGCAATGATGTCTAACAAATTTTGTTCCGTAATTGTCATTGAAACTCTGAATAGTTCATCAAAGTCAGCTCCTTAATATAATGGTGCTTAAGGAGACAACTGGAAGGTTACACTGAAATAACAGCAATATATGGTTAAGCATATTCTGGGAAAGACAGGAAGAAAGTCAGAGAGAAAATCAGACTACAGAGGAGCCAAAGTATGGTTGCATCAACTCCGGTTTTAAGATTTCTGTACTTAAAATAAGTACTGCTTCTGATACTAAATTCATCTCTCCTGTTGAATTATGGTCAATCATTCTGGATGTGTACACCTCTGTTAGCAAGGTCACTTGACTAATGTTAATTCATGGCACTTGAATTGAGTGCTTGAGTGCTGTAGAATTCCTATAGTGCCTGGCATTCAATGTCAATGTTATTGCAGTTATAGAAAATATGAAGTAACCAAGGAACCGCACGACATTTGTCTTTCCAAGTGAAGAATAATGCTTTTAACAGAAGTGAAAGGAGAATGCAAATTGAGCAGATCATAATTTGGACTTAGAACAGGTGTGTCAAACTTGATTTCATTGAGAGCCACATCAGGGTTGTGTTTGACTTCAGGGGGGGCAGAGTGGGCATGGCCAGCTCAATGTCACTTGTGTCAGGGGCACCAGTGGTGGCCAGAACACTCTGCCAGTGAAAACTGTCTGCTACCCCTGGTCCTCATGAACTCCATTTTCACTGGCAGAGGCAGCGTGGGCCAGTCCTTTGCTGTTTCCAAGGTGGCCCCATAAGCCAGATCTAAGCACCCCATGGCCCAGATCCAGTCCCTGGGCCTTGAGATTGACACCTGTGAATATGTGGGAGTCAAATTCCCTACATGAGATGCTTATGTTTGATGGGGGTGAAAGTAGGGATGATGGAATTATTTCCTCCAGTTCCTTCTTCACCCAAATATTGTATTTTTCAGAGTATAAGACACACCTTCCCCCCCCCAAAAAAGAGGGTGAAAATCTGGCTGTGTCTTATACACTGAATACAGCAGTTTTGGCCTCCCAAAAACCTGCCCCTTCACAAAAATGGATGTTCAGAGGGTTTGGGAGGCCTGCAAAGTGCTCCTGGAGATTGGGGAGGGCAGAAATGAGTTAAAAATGGGCTGTTTTTCTACAAGTCTCCTAAAGGCTATGCATGGCCTTGTTTTGGCAAAAACCGGCCCCATTTTTGTGAAAAATGGGTCATTCTTTGCTCGTTTTTGCCCCCCCCCCCCTGAGGAGGACTTTGCAGGCCTCTCAAATTCTCTGCATTTCCAAATATTTTCAGTGAGTAACAGGCAAAACTGTAGCTGGCGTGGCACGACAAAACCGCGCTACGCAAAATAGCGGAGATTAAATCGCGTCCCTAAAGTCGCGACATCATCACCGCGTGTCATCACTGCGGGGACAACAGCGCGGCGACAGAAGGGCGTTCTTTGCCTCCAAAGGTAGCCCTCCTCCTCCAGCTGACAGGAGATGTTGTTGAGGAAGAAGAGGGCAGCCTGCCTCCGCCGGGCAAGCCCGCTTCGCCGGCCCGGGAGAGCCTCAGCCGCCGCCACTGCCGCGTCCTCCTCCGCTTCCTGCTGCCCCCCGCGGCTGAGCTGGACCCTTCCCCCGGGCTGCTGCTGCTGGGCAGCCTGCTTTGCCCCGTGCCCGCTGTCAGGTGGAGGAGGAGGGCTACCTTTGGAGGCAAAGAACGAAGCATGTAGAACGCCCTTCTGTCGCCGCACTGTTGTCGCGGCGGTAGGGTCATTTTTTTCTTAGCGCTTCGGATGCTGCGGATTTGCCTCCGCACTTATGTCGGCACGGATAAGGGCATCGCGGTTTTGTGGTGGAACCCAAGCTGGGGGTGCAATTATGTTTTAAAAAATGGGATCAGCACAGGCTTCAATGAATCAAGAGTGATATAATAATTTAACCAAAATAGATGGGGCAGTATTACTGGAGCAGGAATTGAGGAACTGAGATTATTTTTTATTTCATTTTCTTCTTGTGCTATGTCTAGAAGATTCCTTACATCCTTTTGTTGTGGTTTCTACCAAACAGTGGTGCGAAACGGCAGCTTTGATTTGAAATTATTCAAGAGCAACCAGTGATTCTTAGGCTGGGAGTTACCAAATCGTAAATCATCTCTTCCTCCCATCTGGTTTATATGAGTAGTATTTGGAATGAGCAGTTGCTAAGGGCTTCCTCCTGCTGAGTTCACTAACATGATTCTCTGAATCCTGACCAATGTTGTGAAGAGATTGACCAGGGCTTCCAGAAAATGGAGGACAAATCTCTCTTTGAGAAAGCTGAAATATCCTCCCTCACAATGAGGCAAGTGTAAAGAAGAGGAGAGGAGTTGTATTATTATAAAGTGCCACTAGAAGTCCTATGTTGAGAGCTCCCTGGATTCCTTCCTGAAAACACATCACATCATAGTAGAACATTCACACCTTGATGCTTCATCAAGGAGACGTTTGTCATTCAAATTCTTTTGTTGTAAAGTAAAATAGACATAAGCTTGAAGGACCCTATGAGCCATTAAGGATGAATGAAAACTCAGACCTTGGAAGGTAGAATGAGTAAAAATAAAACCTTTCAAATAATTCCACTTTCATTCAGATGGTTGAAGGAGGGTTGCTCTCCTTCTCTTGTTTGTTCCTTCTCAGCATTCATCCAGAGTTTTATTGAAAGTCAGCCACCATTAGACTGATTGTTTCTTTGCTGAATCAAGAACAATGCTTCATCAATGATATACTAGATCCAACCATCAAATCAGAAAATAGCAATGATCCTTGATGACATTTTAAAGGAATGATCTGGTTTTCATCAATTCTCTACACTTGGTTGCTGGTTTTGATGACATTAATATTTATGATCTATTGGCATTAATGTCATTCAGAACACTGCACATTTATTCATTTAAATCTCCATCTGGCAACTATTCTTAGTCTGTGCAGTTTTCCATTTATTCCTTCCAGATCAACCTTTCTTGTAATTTGTAATTCTGATGCAGTGCTCACACCCATAGATTCTTCTTTTGGTGAAGTTGGAATTATGAAGTCATGTTATGTCAATCCCCAACCCATCTATAACCCCTGCTTTAAGACCTACAGACATGTTTACAATTAACAGTTAATCTCTTACAAATATGATTCCCTCCCCAGCCTTTAATATAACTACAAACATGTTCCAAGATGTATAGATACTTTTATATTTTTGATTCCAGAAAAGATGGTTTCAGCCTACAATCTAAATAATTAATAGTTACAGTAATTAATTAAAATATTTATAATAGGATAAGAATACATATATGCCCCCACATTCGTAATGATTTACTGAGTAGGATATTTTTAGAGGGGGGGGGAACCCTACATTATTTTAGAACTCCAGATGGTAAGGACAAATTTAAATGTCATTTGGAATCAGAATAAATTCTTCACTCACACAAAAAGAAATGCTTCTTCCAATATGTCACCTTCAACAGATTTTTTCTTCTTCAAACAAGTATTTAGCTAAATGAGAATATATGTTGTTTCAGGCACTAATCAATTAATTGCTAGAAAAATTGTTTAATTAATTGACCTGATTTCTTTACATGGATGACACTCTTAATTATACTTGACAAAACAAATCCTGATTTATTTATTATATTTACATCCTGCTGAAGAACCCAAAAAAGTGTATATCTCCCCCCCCCCCCAAATGATTTTTTGGGTTATCTACCTGTCTCATTAACCATGGCATAAAGATGCCATTTTCAAAGGACATTATTCTGGCAAATCACTTCTGAACTATTGTCCCAAAAAATGTTCATAAAAATCACCAGAAATCAAAGTCTACTGAAACAAGACTTTATTTTTTTATGCCCAGTGGTGCTTAATACCTCTTCTTATTACCCAAGCATCCATGAATAATCCAGAGAATATAAAAGAGTGTTTTTAGAACATGCACAGCATGAGTTCTATTTTTGATTTAAGCAAAAGCATTTATTATACACTAGCATTTATAGTTGAGACGACCTACCAATTTATTTGAACACTCATAGTCTATGTTTGTGTTTACCTTATAGCAAGCATATTCTGTATATAATTTCATTAGTCCTATTCTTGAGCATCTAGGACTGTGATGGCGAACCTATGGCCCATGTGCCACAGGTGGCACATGGAGCCCTCTCTGTGGGCACGTGAGCTATCACCCAGCTCAGTTCCACCATGCATGTGCGCGCCCCTCTTGCCAGCCAACTGATTTTTGGGTCTCTGCCACACATGCGGAAGATGTGTATGTATGCATGGGGGGTAAAGGGGGAGTATGTGCATTTGCGGGGGAGCACTGAGGGGTGTGGGGCCCCCCTTGCAGCCCATTTCTGGTCCCAGGAGGCTTCAGGAAGTCCTGTAAGGCCCAAAATGGAGTACGGGGGTGCCCCTGCCTGTGGCCCCGTTTTTAGTCCCAGGAGGCTTCAGGAAGGCCTGCTAGCCCAAAATGGGGCACAGGGGGTTGCGTGCACATGCACAGGTGGGCGTGGCATGTGGGGGGCTGTCACATGTGTAGAATATTTGTAAATATTCCTAAAGGGCCAGCAACAGCCTATGCTGCGCCCTGATTGGCTGGCCTGTTGCTAGCCAGCTAACGCTTTCTGATTGGCCGGGGTACTGCGTCAGCAGTTGCTGGACAGTACTCGGCCCCCTATTGGTTCCCTGTCTTACAAACTGTATATAAATACCTTTGCGCGGATTCCATTCCTTTGAATCACTGTCATCTGTTCTATACTCAATAAATCGTTTGCTTGTTTGGAAGTCCTGGCTCTCGCGTCTTCTGTCCACCTCAATCCACAAAACTGGCGACGAGGATGGGATGTAGCAATTCCCGCAGATCCTAGGACAACGAGCGAGGAATAATTAGCCAGCCGCACAAGCCGCGTTCAAACCGCCGGCGCGCGAATGCTAGGAAAATTTTTTTCTCTCCGCTCCACTTTCTGCCATTGAACTGTCTCAATCGGCTACCATGGCATCTGCTTTGCCACCTTTTGCACCGTTTGGATCAGCTGGTGAAACCTGGGAAGGTTTCATGGAGCGATTCGAATGTTACCTGATCGCATCAAAAAATCACAACCAGCCCGAGGAGGAAAAATGTAGTTTTTTTTTTAAGCTGCTGCGGCCCCGCGATGTTCACGTCGGCCAGATCCTTAGCCGCCCCTCGGCCAGCCTACACGCTTGGCCAGGCTCAAGAGCCACTACGCCCGGCACCGTCCCGCATCGCTCGCCGCTTCGCCTTCCACCGCCGCGTCCAAAAGCTGACCGAAAAAATCAGCCAGTTCCTGGAGTCGCTCCGCGTCACAGTGGCTCAGTGCGACTTCCAGAATCTGGACGAAAATCTAGTCGAGCAGTTTGTGTGCGGCGTGAGAGACATTAACTTAAGGAGCCGCATGTTTAGGCACCACGACATCACCCTGCAGCAAGCCGTGGAGTCTGCCAGAGCAGCGGAGCTCTCTGAGCAGTCCACCACTGACATAGAACGCCTGCAGCTGGCATCGCCTCTCTCTACCCCGATGCCAGGGTGCCCTCCTCCTGCCTCGCATGCCTGCCTGGTTGACGAAGTGCTGCCACCTGAAGACCCCTCCAACGAGGTCGTTGGCCAGCTTAGGGCGCAGCCAAGGCGCCCTCCGCCACCACCACTTCCTGCTGCTTCTGCCACCTCCGGTTGTGTTGGCTGTGGCGGCCGCCATGCCTGCACGGCCTGCCCGTTCAAAAACACCATCTGCCGCCGCTGCAACAAGAAGGGGCACATTGCCCAGGTGTGCCGTGCCTGCCTGCCTGCCATCCTTCTTGCAGCAACCTGCAGCATCCCAAGCGCAGCCATGCTGCCAGCTGCCGCAGCCCGCTCAGCAGGCCTAGGGATCCGGAGCCCGACAGCACAGCCACCTTCCGGCCGGTGCCGACATCACAGGCCTTCCCACATCCAGGCCTTGCCTACCCCTCGATACCAGAATGTTACGCTCCAGTTGAGCCTTCTCAAACCGACCCAACGCACCAAGAATGGGCCTTCCCAAAGTCAGGCCCAGCCTACCCGAGCGCCCCCTGTTGGGAAGCGCTCCTGCCATCTCAACCCGTAACAGAAATCCCGCCAAACTACAGCCCTCCATTTGTTAACGCCCCCCAGCTACTTAACAATCCTACAGTGGCCATGCCCCCTCAGCCCGGCCTACCTGGTTCGGTGAGCCTGCCTTCTGGGCAGTCCAAAGATGGCGTCACTCGGAGCTCCACTCCCTTTGGGGAGGAGCTTCCACGAGCAGGTCCTACCCCTCCGACGACTGCAGGTGAACTGAGGAGATCTGGGCGGGTCCAGCGCCGCCCCGCCTATTTGGACGACTACGCATGCTCCACCCAGGGGCATGCGCAGAACTGGGGGGAAGGGATGTAGAATATTCGTAAATATTCCTAAAGGGCCAGCAACAGCCTATGCTGCGCCCTGATTGGCTGGGACGTAGCATAGCCTGTTGCTAGACAGCTAACGCTTTCTGATTGGCCGAGGTACTGCGTCAGCAGTTGCTGGACAGTACTCGGCCCCCTATTGGTTCCCTGTCTTACAAACTGTATATAAATACCTTTGCGCGAATTCCGTTCCTTTGAATCGCTGTCATCTGTTCTATACTCAATAAATCGTTTGCTTGTTTGGAAGTCCTGGCTCTCGCGTCTTCTGTCTGCCTCAATCCACAAAAACATGCACATTGCATTATGGGTGTGAGCACACACACATTGTCATGCATACCTACACACTTTCAGCACGCGAAGACAAAAAGGTTAGCTGTCACTGATCTAGGAGATCTTGTGGGATGCAAGATTTGATGGAAAAATACTAGCCTTCCCTCCTCTCAAAACTTTTTGCACACTGAACCGGTAGTAATACCAGCAGGAACCCACCCCTGGGATGATCCCATGCCTACAATCAATAAAGCATGAGGTTTGAAAGCATGTAACTAGTAATAACCTGGAGATCAGAAACATCAAAACCATTTCCCCCCCTCAGGCAGCATATTAAGGATCTGATACATAGCTAAGTTTGCCAATGATCTAATAGAGACTAGAGAAACAAACACCAACACCCAAATATTTGTTTAAGAATAAGTACAATAGCAATGCAGTTGTTTTGCTTTCTATCGTGCTCGGAATCCTTGTTCTGTCAGCTCCGAGATATTGTCTACTGTCTTGTGTACTGTCGGAAGCAAATAATGAACAGAACAAAACTGAGAACAGTCTCCAAGTCACAAACATTTAGGATAAGTGTTAGAGAAGATGATAAACTTATTACCAGAGTACAATTTGGGGCACCAGCCCATGAAGGAGAAGTGCAGCATTATACATCTAGTAAAACAGAACTTCAGTTTTCTATTCTGAAACTGAATCCTCATAGGATTCTGGTCTTTTTAGGTTTAATATGCTTGAAAAGAGGGATGCGGTGACTCAGTGACTAAGACATTGAGCTTGTCGATCAGAAAGGCAAGCAGTTTGGCAGTTCGAATCCCTAGCACTGCGTAACGAGTGAGCTCCCATTACTTGTCCCAACTTCTGCCAACCTAGCAGTTCGAAAGCATGTAAAAATGCAAGTAGAAAAATAAGGACCACCTCTGGTGGAAAGGTAACAGAGTTCTGTGCGTCTTTGAGTTTAGTCATGCCAGCCACATGACCACGAAAAACGTCTCCGGACAGTGCTGGCTCTTTGGCTTGGAAATGGAGATGAGCACTGCCCCCTAGAGTCAGGAATGACTAGCACATATGTGTGAGGGGAACCTTTACCTTTATGCTTGAAAAACCATGAACACTATCTCCTAAAACTTTAGAAGCCACCAGGACCATTGAATTAGATTCAGAAATCTAATCTTTTTCTTTCCCCCTTAAGTAGTGAAATCAAACAAAGCAGATAAAATGAAACATTATATTTGATATAGATATATGTATTCGAACACATACATTCAGACAATGTATTCGTAATAGGATTCAGTTTGCTTGGCACAAAACTTTGCTTGCATCATATATACGGGATTTTGATATTTTATAGAGAGATGCAGATGATCCCGTTATGCACTGAATCAGTGCTCTTACAAACTTATGAGGAAAAGAGTTTGCAAAAATCATTAAGTATGAATTTGAATTTCTATATACCAGCCAGTATTCCTCAACGCCTGTCAAATTTAATTACTTCTGAATTCCACAAAGTAATTCTCAAAAAAAAAAAAAAAAAAAGACCAAGAAAAATAGTTTACAATCATGTTTTCTGACTATTACAAGGATGAACTCTTTGTAACATATTTTCATTTGGATACAATTTTGAATAATCTTTTTAGATATAAACCACTTAGGCGTGGGGTAGAATGAATAATCAAAGTCTCAGGAGATTATGCAAATTTATTTTTTTAACAGGCATACCTAAATGAAGCATAAATAATTTTAATATTTATTTCCATGGTCCTAGAAATTTTCCTTTTTAAAAAATGATAAAGTATTCTGAGGCAATGTCAATGATCTGGTTTCTACTCTCAACTGATATATTTTCTCCAACATTTCTATCTTATGACAAAGGAAAGAAGAAAACTGGAAATGCTTTGCTCAAGAGGGAAAGAACACTGCATAATATCAAAGGATTAAATGAGAATTAGCATAACTTTTGACCCCTTTTTGCTCTCTGAATTTTTAACAGATGTAAAAATAAATCTATATTATCTCCTAACAACTTTTCAAATGTTTAAACAGCAGTTTTTACAATTATTGAAAAAAAGCGGGGGGGGGGGACTAGAAATAAGACATATTGCACAATTCTCGATATTTATTTATTTATATTTATTAGCCACTCAACTCCAATGTAGCGAAGTCACCTTGACATAAATTCATTTTATGCAGGACACTACAGAGGCTGCAAATAAGCCTGAGCATTATGCTTTCAGTGACCTTATAAAAAATTAAGTCTGAGTTAGATGATGGCCTCTATCAGTTTACAGCCTTTCATCTTTATAAAAAAGACGCAGGCACAAGCTTTACAAACACTTGTAACATAAAGTGTCTATAATTCCGAAATGTCAATGAGAAAGAATACAGTCTACATTTCCCATAAAACTGTTTAATCAGTTTTACAACTCTGCTGACAGCGTATTTTGATTTAATTAGCTAAAAGAGGGGAGAAATGAATACTGACTTCTGGTCAGGCCAGTATCTTCCAACTGTGGCGTCAAACCTTCATATTGGAGAGTAGAATATAGTGGGGTTTTATTCAGGGGTGGGCTTCAAAATTTTTAGCAAGGGGTTCTCTGGTTGCGGGATGGGCATGGCATGGTGAGCATGGCCTAGTTGGCCTCCTGCACCATGGCAGGGCGGGGGTCATTTTTGCCCTCCCTGGGCTCTGGAGACTTTCCTCGAGCTTCTGGGAGGGTAAAAATGGCCTCCCCAGGCTCCGGAAGCCCGCTGGAGGGCGGAAACGGGCCCGTTTCCAGCCTTCCCAAACTTCCCGTAGGCCTTTTTTTCGCCCTCCCTGAACCTCTGTGTGCGCCCTGCACTTACCTACATACAAAATGGGCCGTGAGGGGATTCCTGGGAGGGGCGGGGCAGGGTGGGTGGGACCAGTGAGGAGTGGGATTTGGGGGGGTTCTCCAAACTGCACAGAATCTTAGCTAGAGGTTCTCCTGAATCTCAGCAGCCCACCCTTTAGTTTTTATACACATATGAATGAACTTGATTTGTACTATACACAAATCAGAATGCAGATATCCTTTCATTATTTTTTATTTCTCTGTATTTTGCAATACAAGTTTTTAAATGTACCAAAACGCATACAAAATATGCTTAAAGCATGTGGATTAAAAAAAGAAAGATAAATCTGGAAATGGCTCTGAATGTACTTAGGAAGAACATGTGGATCTAAGATACTCTGATACATCCGCCTGCTGCCTGGGGGTGATGAGTTCCCTCCCCTCTCGACATGTATGGTTGTGCAACTGTTGTCTACTTTTATTATTTGTATTTTGTCTTTTATGTTCCCCCCCTTTTTCCCCTTTGAATTGTTCGCCGCCCTGAGTCCTCCTGGAGAAGGGCGGCATACAAATAATAAAATACCAATACCAATACCAATCCACCTGTATGGTATTTTGTCTTGGCAATGGCTATTTTTTAAAAAAATGCCAAAGCAGTTTTGTTGACATTGTTTTACATAGTGAAATGTCATTTCAAGATTGATCAAAGTTGGATGAAACATTCTTACCACATGCTGGGTTTTTGACAGCTACTTAGGTAGAGAAGGGATGTGGTGGCACAGTGGGTAAGATGCTGAGCTTGTCGATCAGAAGGTCGGCAAGTTCAGTGGTTCAAATCCCTAGTGCCGCATAACAGAGTGAGCTCCTGTTACTTGTATCAGTTTCTGCCAACCTAGCAGTTTGAAAGCAGGTAAAAATGCAAGTAGAAAAATAGGGACCACCTTTGGTGGGAAGCGGTGGTGGGTTTCCAATTTTTTTACTACTGCTTTGCTAATGCGCACAGAAGCATCCGGGTGGGTGGGCAGAGACTCCTGCCACTGCTACTACTAGTTCGCCTGATCCAGGCCAAACCAGGAGCAACCCACCTCTGTTGGGAAGGTAACACTGTTCCATGTGCCTTTGGCATTTAGTCATGTCGGCCACATGACCACGGAGCTGTCTTCGGACAGCGCTGGCTCTTTGGCTTTGAAACGGAGATGAGCACCGCCCCATAGAATCAGAAACAACTATCATATATGTGCGATGGGAACCTTTTCCTTTACCTATGTAGAGAATTTTTCAAGATCTCCTTGTTGACTCAAGCTTATTTTTTTAACAATCCAGTTAATTGTTACTAGGTTTCTACATGTGTTAGTATTAAAAAAAAGCCACTCTTCCTGAATTATTCTGAGAATCCCTTAAATTAGCATTGACAGCAAACTGGCAGATGCTTCTAAGTCTTTCCAAGAATGTGGCATGAAAGGATGGGCCCATTCTCATTCTTTAAACTTAATATTCAGTTATGGGATCACTATGTGCTAAGCTGGTATATAGCTGCCATGGAGGGGCTTCATGTTGGATTATAAATTAATATCAGATCCCACCTCCCACTCATCCTGTTCCTTCCATTTCATCTTTTCTATCATATTTTGTATTTTATATTTTGTACCATTCTATTCATATAGTTTTATTTTTTTTAATATTGTAAGTTGCTCAGTGGTACGATGGGCAGCCAATAAATGATGGATGGATGGATGGATGGATGGATGGATGGATGGATAAATAGATAGATAGATAGACACAGAGAAAGAGATTTAGAGAGGTTGGTAGGTATTTAGATAGGCAGGTAGGTAGGGCTAGATAGAGATAGACAGAGAGAGAGACTTAGAGGTGTAGGTAGGTGGAGATAGATAGAGATAAAGATACAGACAGATAGACAGAGATTTAGAGAGATAGGTAGGTAGATAGAGATAAAGAGAGACAGACAGAGACACAGAGAGAGATAATTAGGTAGGTAGGTAGAGCTAGAGAAGGTGAGAGATAGAAAGATAGATAGATATAGATAGATGGATGATAGATAGATAGACAGACAGACAGACAGACAGATAATAACTGCAT
Organism: Thamnophis elegans; assembly: GCF_009769535.1. Classification (NCBI taxonomy): domain Eukaryota; kingdom Metazoa; phylum Chordata; class Lepidosauria; order Squamata; family Natricidae; genus Thamnophis; species Thamnophis elegans. Next base: position 121,372,865 of record NC_045543.1, on the reverse strand, counting down.
CATTTCTAGGTTTGTGTCAATGTTCAAAGTCCTCCATGAAAGAACAAAAAGATTGCCTGCCTGTTTTAGAATGGTGAAATTATTTTGTCCTAATTGGTTGCTTTTACTTGGTCTCTCTGATTATGCTGTATACACATCAGATTAATTGTTGTGCCATAACCTCTTGATGTTGCTTTGGTTTGGATATTTAATTTCCGATCTTATTCACTGCTGTACAAAAATGGCAGAAATCCAGATTTATGGGTGGTCAAACTTCAGTAGAGTAGCCTGAAAGATGGATCAATCCTGACCTTAGCTAGCCTGTGCATGTATCTGTATGACAGAAAAAAGAAAGCACTTTGGCAAGAGTGCCTTATTACTTGGCGCATCATGGCTGGTCTGTTTATTACAGAGCAGCCCTTGGCTCCAGTTCTCTGCCTTGTATTAGCTACAGAGTCAGAGCTCTCAATTAAGAACATGACTGAAAGCATTAAATGAAAGAACTAAATGAAAGAATCTTTGAAGAACCTTTATAAAAGTTTGGGTGGCATCCTCTTTGCCATCCTTGTGATTCCCAACCCTTTGAAGTGCATCTCATGCTGAACACTCACTTCTATAATGCAGAATATCTTAATTATCGGACTGGTTATGGTATGCACAAGAGTGTGAAGTTTTCTTTTGCTTACAGCTCCTGGAATGACAATTTGGAATAGGTCATTCTGGAGAAAGGATTCAACTAGCTGGAGCGGGAGCTACCTTCAAAAGCAGATGCAATGTAGGGCTTCCTGGGAGGAGCCTGCTGGTGGTGGCAGCAAAAAATCAGCTGCCTCCGAATTCCTGGCTATGTACCTGTTTAGAGGATCTTCCATCTGACGTCTTATCAGGTTTTCTTATCCTTCAGGCAAGAAGGAAAGAAGAAACTGTTTTGCTGGCAAATGCTCTTCGATTTTTGCAGCTTTTGTGCTTGCAGGGAAAGGGGGGCTAGCCCAAGGCAGAACGGCTGTCCGTGCTGGGAACTTCAAACTGCCTTGTGCAGGACAAAGTAGGTCTCCCCCACTCAGTTCGAGGTTTTGTTTGATTTAATCTTATCACGAGCTGAATCCATTTCCGTGCACAATAATTGTTTATCAACATTTTAGCTTCTTTTCTTTTTCTCCTCCGAAAAATTATTTACTTAGAGGCTTTTAAAATGGCGCCGAGCAGGCTGGTTTCTCCGGTAATAATGAACACTTTTTGTTAATCCTCACACAAAACTCTGAAGGCGGGACTTCCTGATTCACCCGGACTTGGAGAAAGACAAGGAGAAGGAGAAGATAAGCAGCGGGACATGTGGCTACAAGGCGGAGGGTGTTGCTTTCCCTTTCCGGAAGGGCAGAAGAGTAAAGAATAAAGATCCAGCTATGCCTTTAAAATACTTCTTAAATTTTTAATTTGAATAAAATTTCAGGACTCCTGTCTGGTATAAAATGACAAAGCTGTATACCGATGAAGAGATATTGAGACTGAAAGAAGCGGTGCTGAATTTGGACATATATTGTATGGGACTTATATAAGACTTGTTTGAATCTTAATTTAAACTGCGCATGATCTATTCTTTGGGGCGAGGAGAGCGGAGATCATAGTTTTCTTGGATTGTGGTTTGGGATGAATGGAGTTGGGTGCGTGGGGTAGATGGAAGGGTAGTGAAAGTTCAATTAGATTATCTTGATCCAGAATGTAAGCTGATTTTTGTATAAATTGTTATTTGAATACAAGGTTAAGAAAGATTATCTGGAGAGTCTACACAAGGGTGGAGTAAATATGAGAGGAGCAATGGATGAGGATAAAATATATATGCGGACACGGGTAAAGGCAGGATGGGAGGTATAGAATTTATATGCGGAAGCAGGTAAAGACATTGTTTAAGATTTTAAAAATAATGAGAAGCTGAGTTTAATGTTAGAGAGTATATTGACTTCTCTTTCTTGGGGGGGGTTCCCCCCCCTTTTTTCTCTTTTTATTATTCTTTTCTTTTTTGTTCTTTATTTTTTATTATTTTTTATTATTTTGTAACTTCTAATCTATTTGGTTTCAATATACTCCAGACTTTGCTTGATAAAGAACGATGCCGGGAATGGGACCTGGGAAGTCGGAAGGGGGTCAGGGAGGGTGGTTCAGGGGGTGGGTGGGGGGGGAGGGTGGAAGTATAGACTCAATTTTCAGAACAATGAATGCACTTGGATACTGTTGCTTTTTTTTCTTTTTTTCTTTTCTTCTTTCTTTTCCTTTTATTTTTCTTTTGTTTTAGTACAAAACAAATAGACCAATGAATACTAGAAATACACCGAAGCGAGGTGTAGAGGGAAAGAAGAGGGGGGAATTAAGAGGGAGTGAGAAGGGAATGTAAGGAGGGTGAGATGGTGGGAAGGGGAGAAAGGAATGGCTGAGGGGGAGGGGAAGTAGAAGAGGGGATTGTTGGAAGGGAGAAATGAAAGTTGGAGGGGTAGAAGGAAGGGTGTATGTAGGATAGAAGTGTTATGAGTTGTTTATTGCTTCTTTTTTTTTTAACTGCACAGTATTTAAGTGATTGTATAAAGGAAAATGAAAATGTAATAAAAGAATCTTTGATTATTAAAAAAAAAAAGCAGATGCAATGTAGATGGGATAACTTTCCACTCAAAGACCATGACAACAAGGGCAATCTGCTCATACAGGCCCACCATGTATCCTTTAGGCCAGTGTTTCTCAACCTTGGCCACTTGAAGATGTCTGGACCTCAACTCCTAGAATTCCCCAGCCAGCATTGCTGGCTGGGGAATTCTGGGAGTTGAAGTCCAGACATCTTCAAGTGGCCAAGGTTGAGAAACACTGCTTTAGGCAGCCGAGGGTGAAGTAACAGTAACTTTCCCTGGCCATTCCTCCTGCTATTTTGGTCTACTTGAGCTGGAGCTCCGACCACTAGCAATGACTGATTCTTCCTTGGCTGGATTGGCAGACTATGTCACTTAATCACAATTAGTGGACTCGGAAAAGTACCTGACTTGAATCAGCAGGCCGCAGAGATGGTCAGACCAGGCCATGCATAATGAAAAATAATGCTGTGCTGAACAGTTTTGGTCCCTTTTTAATCAATTTGATGGGAAAGAAATTGCTTTCATTTTTGAGAAAGAAGATTGATTAAATCGCTACGGATGATTATGATTAAAATCTTGTAGATATGGTGCAGGGTCCTTGAAGTTAGCTTTATTGCAAAATGACTCAGATGTGTGTTTGTGTGTGAGGTTTCTTTGTATGATCCCTGGCAAGTTGGAGCCTCCTTGCTTCCTGTGATTCCACCAGAGTTGGAATTTTTCTGGTGAAGCTTTCCCAGATCCGGGCGGCCAGGAAGGTTGTAGAGAGCTGTATAACTGAAAAGAAACAACAAAAAAAAACCCTCCAACAACAACAGTACCCTTTGGCACTTTGTGGCAATAAAAATGAAGCTTTAAAAGGCCACCTAGATAAATGTTGAAGAAACTTTAAAGCAAAGGTAGAGAAACAGACACTTTCGTCATAAGAGAATAATACTTTATGAAACTAGAGATTTTTGGAGTATTCTGCTCATGTAAGGCAAGCAAATTGGCATCAGCACAAATATGTCTAGCTGGTGATGAATGAATTATAGCAATGTATTGAGCATAGAACTATCTGTATCATGAGGTAAAAAGAGAGAGTAGGGGAATAAAAGAAAGTAAAAGCTACACTAAACTGCATGCATGTGCTCTCTGCAAATACTTGTAACATTACTACTTCCAATTTCCACCATCATTTCTGCCAACCTTGAAATACAGAGAAAAGAGAGTACATCAGTGCTCCCACCAGCTAACCAACAAGAATATGCAAACAGCATTACTCATTATATTCTGCGTGACCTTATATCCTAAGTTCTCATTGAGAGACAGAGAAGGAGGCGGAGAAGGGGAAGGGGGAAAGAGAGAGAGAGAGAGAGAGAGAGAGAGAGAGAGGGAGGGAGAGAGACTCAGTTGTCATATGAACCACATCATTCAATCTACTACTCAGGTGACCCTGAAGACACAGATAAACTTCCAAGTGGCCTCAATGACTCTCTAAAAATGCAAATGACTAGCTATCTGCAAGGATTATAAATCCTTACATTCCCCACCATCCAACGCTGAAGAAGCTTCTTGGATCTTCAAAGAAAAACAGGAAAGTCCAGTTGCCTCTTGAAAAAAAAAACACCTTTGGGACAACCATGACCTGGATGATTGAGAATCTCCATAGACATCCTTCAATCATAGGTCTAGGCCTGGCTCTAAACATATCCAAAACTCTCAAATAGAGTATTTATGATTCAAAATAGAACAGTGGAAGAAATGGCTTGAATCCAAAACCATGTAGACCATTTCAAAAATAATAACAGCTTCCACAGGTTGTACTTTGCATACAGATTGTACTACAAAACTCGGTAGTACCGGTATGTAGGTGGAGGTGGTTTAATCAGTTATCAGACATTACTGCAAAACTCCCCCACTTCCCCAAGTGGACAGTTTAATATATTTAAACATTTCTCCCCACTTTTGGAAAGGTAAATATCTGACATTGATTTGGAGACCTATTTATAAAGCTAAATGGTGACTCTGTGGTTTCCCTCAGCATTCTGTCCATAAACTCTTCTTACTTTTGAAGACCTCACTAGTAGTAGTGAATATCACTAGTAGTATCTCAGTTTCACTCCAAAGATTTTGAGAAATCCACCGGCGGCTTCTCACTATGCTAACTGAGAGTTTCCATTAGGGGTGTGTATCCCTTTCTAAAAACTGTACGCTGAGCACAAGTAAATATGAGGAGTGTCTTTTAAACATTTCCAGATGATTTGCTTCATATATAAACTTCTCTAGGCCCTATAAGGAACTCACAGCTGACTTTGACCAATAGGTGGTGCTGTTCCTTTTAAAGTTCTGATTCACTCATTTTATGGAAGAATTAACAGCCTCAACACCAGAAGGCTGCAATACAGCCATATTTTTAACTGTGTTAAAAATAAATAGCACTATTCAGGATCGGCTTGTCAGGAAAAAAAAAAAGGACTCTGGGCTTGTTCTCAGAAACACGTATTTCCAAAATATGGGAAAGGCAACAGATTTTGACTCTTTTATGTTCCTATCCCAGCATTCTCAGCTATGTCTCAATTTTTTTTTTGTTCTGCTTTTCTAAATTGCTACAGGCTCCTGCTGTAAGGTGCACAAAGTTGTACATCGCTCAGGTGTAAATTTTGAACAAATTCCCCATTCCAATGGCTTAATAGTCTAAAATAGCATGCCCAGCCATGATTTGTAACTGACATTCCTGACTGTACAATTAACTTGTTTATTTCCGTATGTGAAAATGACACATTCTTCCGAAAACACATCTAGGAGAGTTAATGAGGAAATTAATTGTATTACTAAGCCATGAATTTTACATTTAGGCAAGAAACGTAGGTAAGCAAATGATTGCAGATTATTTTTTCAGGTTAGGCAGTTTATCATCAATGTAGATAAAAAAATCCCTATATTACTTCTGTATCTCTGGAAAAGTTGCACTGTTGAGTGAAATAGCATACCGTACTTTTCACACTGTAAGGCACTGTAAGACACACTTTCCCTGCGTGTCTTATAGAGCAAATATTGTGTGGGGGGATGTCCAGCGCCAATCAGCTATTCTAGGTGGCAGGGATTGCCGCCGCCTATCGCCACCTATTGCCGCTGTCTGTTTGCCGCTGCCTGTTTGCTGCCAATTGCAACAATCAGTGACAAACAGGCTGCAGCAAATGGGCTGCTGAGGCAAGGACACTAGCCAGATGAATACCAGATGGATGCTGGGAGGCAGAGCAGATTTGTTTCCCTCCTCTACAGCTAATATGTGTCTTATAGTCCAGAGCATCTTATAGTCCAAAAATATTGTAAGTGTTCATTAGGGGAAAAATACCTTTATTTAGGTTATTGTTCCAATGAGATAGGACATGTAATACGTGCATCCGTAGAATATTGTTGCATTTGGGATTAACTTGAATGCTCTAAAATCGCTCTGCCTAGTTGCCAGATAAATTATTCATGACCGTGACCCTCTGAATCTGTTGATTTTGATCCATCATAATCTGGCCAATATCACCAAGTGCCAGTTGCTTGTGGCTATTCAGACATTATCTTCTTTTTCCTTATCTGTGGGGTAGGAATTTTAGGTGGAAACATGTATCATTTTACTTACTTCCGAATATGCTGATGGTTTTTCAGCTGCTATCTCTAATAGCTATTCAGCTTGGCTTGGGCCAAGATCAGAGGTCTCTGTAGATCAGTGAAAAGATGTATATATGATTAAGTACTTTAGCTATCAACCAGGTCCTGAAACCACTGGTTGTAGGCACTTTGGAATTATAGTTATTTATGTAATTGTCTGTCAAACCCAAGCCCAGAGATGTAGTGGAAGGCAATCTGCAGGAGTCCTGGAGAGCAAAGAGACAGTGCAGCTTGGAAACTTTTGTAGGCCAGAAGAAGGTAAAGGCAGACAAGACTACCCAATGAGTGGTTCACAAGGTTTATCTAATTGTTCTGCAGATAGTTGCTTTAGTCTGGCAAGGTTCTGGCAAAACAGCAATAAAGAACTGCTCGTAAGTTACTCAGCGTATCATTCTTGGATCTTTGAGCCTGACAAGAGATAAGATGGTGAGATCCAATAGAGTTCATTCCTTTATTTGTCACAGGTAAATGTCTTATTTATTTATTTATTTACTTACTTACTTACTTACTTACTTATTTGCAATAGTGGCAAATATCTGTAGTTGGGATATAAGATGAAAGTCAGAGGTGGGTTCCGGCTGCTGCTACTACTGGTTCACTCAGGACATGTTGCGCGCGTGCACTTTATGCGTACATGCGCAGTACTAAAAAAACAAGATGGTGGTACCTCTGGTGCTGGCGAGAGAACCAGTTCAGGGACGTGGCAGGCCGAGTTACTATCTACTTGGCTGAACTGGTCTGAACCAGTAGGAACCCACCTCTGATGAAGGTAAAGGTTTGTTCTACGAGCTTGTGGGTTGGTTTCCGAATGTTATTAGGCTAGGTAACATCTTCAGTGGAGTGTAGTTTAAAGTTTAAAGTAAACTAAATTCCACTGAAGATATTACCTAGCCTGGTAATGAAACGTTCGGAAACCAACTCACACACTCGGAGAACGAACATTTACCCTTATTTATTTATTTATTTATTGAATTTGAATCATAAAAACACTTAAGAAAATCAAATTACATCACAACACTAAAAATTAAATATGTATAGCAGCTGAGAAAAAACATTACAATTCATAAATGTTATCATAACCAGGAAATAAGGGTCTTCACACAATCTCTACATGATCGTAACTATCATCCTATGCCTATATAAAATAGATGGCCAGACTGGGTTATAAAGTCCACTGAAGCACAGAGCCGCTGAATGTCGAACAAATCTCAGAAGTGACACCCAATTCCAGTGTAAACTTCTGATTGAGCTGCAAGGTGGTTACTCTTTTCACTCACACCCTTCAGGATGGATTTTTTTTTTAACAGCTGCTATCTGAAGAGTGTCTAGAAATAGCAACGTAAGTGGTGTTCTGCATTCAGAATTGCTTCCCAGCCTACACCTTTGAAAATGCCAACCTCTGATTCCAGTAGCTAGCACTCCAAAGATGATGTCATCCTAGCTCAGATAGAGGGAGAGGGAATGACATTAACTATAGTAAATAAAATGATTTCAGTTTAAGTGCTGATGGTTTATTCTTCAGCAAGCCAGTTCCAAATGTCAAAGTACTGTGGGGAACATTAGACATGCATAAATCAACAGCAAACAACTTTTTCTTTGGCAAGAGTATAGCAATTTGGCTCCAAATGGTGCAGCATGCCTCACAATTGTGAGGTGGTTGTCAAGGCAGGGGAATGCTAGAAATGTATTGAAAACTTTTTCATTATGATCAGGTCAGTCTGAAAAGAAAAAAAATCCTTTCTTTTCCGTGATGTCCCCATTCCTTATCAATGGGGTTTCATATTCTACCATGTTTTCCCAAAAATAAGACCGGGTCTTATTTTCTTTTGACCCCCGAAATAAGTGGCCTTATTTTCGGAGAGATCTTATTATTTCTGAGGTGCAGGAGGTGGCGAGTATGGTCACCTCATGGCTGATGGTTTGTTGCAATGTTTTTTGGGGAGGGCTTATTTTAGTGCATGCGCACAAAAGCCTAATTGGGCTTATTATCCGGGGAGGTCTTATTTTCAGGGAAACAGGGTAAGTTCCTGAAATATATAGTTTGAGCTGAATTAAATCTATCAGATGTACATATTGAAAATATGCTAAGAATAAATAGCGGCTTCCAGTGTACCTGAGATTATATTGTGTACTCAGAGGAAAAATATCTGGAAACAGTCTCCTCCTCCTGATGTGTATACCAGTCTAGATTTAATATAAAGTTGCACACTTGAATGATTTAGAATATGTTTGAATGAAATATTTAGGGCTTCTTTGTCAAAATCCTAAAAGAATTCTGCCATAAAGCTTGGTGGGAATGAATGTGAGACTTCTGTCTCTGCTCTGTTTGCTTCAGATGAAAGTAAAGTCCAGCAGAAACATCTGTAGCAAGGTGGGAACCATGAGACAGATAGGTTGCACTTATCTTATGGCAGTGTTTTTCAACCTTTTTTGTGCAAAGGCACACTTTTTTCATGAAAAAAATCACGAGGCACACCACCATTAGAAAATGTTAAAATTTTTTAACTCTGTGCCTATATTGACTATATATAAAGTGTTTTTCCCACGGCACACCTTATACTATGTCACGGCACACTAGTGTGCCGCGGCACAGTGGTTGAAAAACACTGTCTTATGGCATTTAGAAGGTAGTAAAATGTTAATGTGTAAAAAACTTATCAAGTATGTCCACATGAACACAGAAAGGTGCAGATCTTACAAACATTTGAGAAAAAGCTGAAGAAGAAACAAGGAGAGAGTTTCTTCTGCCAAGAAATGTGGGCCCTCATCCACTTTGATATTGTCATAAAATAAGTGCCACCTTGTAAATAGGCTTGGCAGTTGATCTTTTCATTTCTTTTTAAGATTTTGTTTAAAAAGGGTTTTTTAAAAAAGAGATAACAGTGCTGCCCAGTTAAAGCAAATGCTAAAATGGAACTTACTTGTACAGTTCTCGGTATCTTTACAGTACCAAGACCTCATACACAATTTCCTTGTTTGACCTACTCCATCTGTGAATTTTCCATCTGGTAGCAAGGTTTTAGCAGATCTCCTGTAATGAAATTTTGCTAGAAGAAAAAGTCCATTTCCTATTTCTTGGCTAGCACAACTAAGGGAGGAGATTGTTTGATGTTAAAATTAGTTTGGTTTTCAAGATTATTTTGTCTTTCAATTTTTCCCTTGTAACAACAATAGGTGAAAGTAATCTAACAAGCACATACTGCATCTCCACCCTGAAACTTTTCTTTCATCTCCAAGTCTTGTATATTACCTGTGTTGAATGTGATAAAAGGTTTTTTTTCCGGGTGAAACCCTCAGTTAGTTGTACAAAGATAAACGGCTGGTTTTTTAAAAAAATACTCATTCATTCATTCATTCATTCATTTATGTAATAATGCTGCCACAGAAACCCAAGGCACTGGCTGGAACATAATACTAAAAACAAAGTAAAGGATGCCAACCATTTTAATATATAAGAATAAAATGCACAATAGTGTCCAAAAGAGCTTAAGCCTATCTTCTAGGCAAACTCAGATTGGATCAGGCAGGCCCTATCCTGGTGCTGCCAAGCTTTAGAGTAATAGCTAGCTCTTTGAATTGGGCCCAGTAGTTTCTTTCCTGCTTGAAATCAGACAGACACATTCTGTACCAGTCATAGCTTAATCTTGTATGCAAAGACAACCCCGTTTAGTGTAAAAAGAAGTTATCAAATTGTGTGGTGATAAGAGCACCATCTTTTGTTACCATGGAAGGAAAGAGAAAACGATGAACAGCGCAATGAATAGATTCAATTACAGGGGTATAGGTGCACCTTACCAAGACACACAGGATCAATTTGGGCACAAATCATCCTGGGGAACTTGATAACAGATAATCAATCAATCAATCAATCAATCAATCAATCAATCAATGCTTCTAAGACCATCCAGTCCAGCTAGGACTACAATTGACATATTAGTTAAAGCATAGCCCTGCCTCTAGGAAGATCCAAGAGTCATAGATCAGCTCCTTCTAAGCTAGAGCACTTCAGTGACTGACATTTATTTGTGTTTATGTGAGGTGTTTACTGATAACCAGCAACTCCACTTTGCTGATTTAATCAGAGCTTGTTCTTCCACATTCAGACGGCCTCCAGGCAAATTCAAGACTTCCACTGTATCCCCAGTTGAACCTAGGATGATTATGCATAATTCAGTGTCCCAATTATTCTGATGATATCTCCAAATTGATGGGTGTTCTCTCACAGCAACTTCACAGAGGCACTAAGTAATATGTGGGAAGAGACTAGGCCCATATTAAAAAGTAGGCCTGGGCTTTCCTTTTTCTCTTCTGTTAATACGAACTGGAGCTGTTCTCTCAGATAGGAGCAAACCAGTGGTGGGATTCAGCCAGTTCGCACCACTTCGGGAGGACCGGTTGTTTGCTTTCTGAGCAGTTAGGTGAACTGGTTGTTGGAAGAAATCATTAGGGAAGAGAACTGGTTGTTAAATTATTTGAATCCCACCACTGGAGCGAACCACCAAAGAATGGTACCCCTAACCCTTTCAGGTAGTGTAGAACAATGGGCCCTAAACTTTTACATACGAGGGACCGAGTGTGTGTGGCTTCACATGCAACTGTGCATGCTCAGTTGAAGCATCACTCAATCAATATCAGTTTGTGGCCTGGAGGTTGGGGGACCCCTGATGTAGAAGACCATCATGTTTGACAAACATTTCCAAAAACATCCGATGCAGTGAACATGGGTGCACTCTTCTCATCCAAGCTCCAGTGAAAGTTTTCATTCAAGTGACAAATATTACTTCCGTCCCATGCCTGGGTTTGAAACACAACTGACAGAGACTAGACAATCTGCTTCTTCTACAAAACTCATCCTCATCCTACTTATCCCCATCCTCTCAAGCTATGGCTAAGCAGGGAGCTTTGCATTCAGAAGCAAGATGGGATAAGCCACTGAGTGAAGTTATCTTTATTTTCAGTTCTGTTGGTGCAGGACTAAAGTCTACAGGGCATTTGCCTTTGATTTCTGTAACTATGAGAATTATGCTGACACTGTTTAAGTAAAAGAGGTCTGCTTTATATTCTGGTTTCTTTGGGTTCAAGCTTTGCCATACTCGTTTTAACAGAGCAAGTAATATATTTTCATACTGACAAAGGTCACAGGCATGCTGTATAAACACCGGCTAATTAAATTTCATCAAACACTTGTGCATTAGATAGATGAAACAATTAACCGATATTATGTAGGGATAGACAGAAGCAGAGAAAATGAAGGGATTAAATGTATCACCAAAGTGGCTTTAAAAGTCAGGAACACTGACTATCTTCTCCTTGATTTACATGCTGTGCATGATGTCTTCCAGATCTCAGAAGCCTGCAGAATATCTTTGACATAGGAATTCAGGCGGGTGTCTTTTAGCTTAACAAAGATTTAGGACCTTAAATTATAATGTGTTGGATAGGCATGCATTCTTTAAAATCAATACTGAATACAATACAGTGTTTGGGACCAGAATACAGAATGCGAAATATTCTGTTGTTGTTCTATTTTAAATGAATCTGGACCTTGGGAAAGTGTTACTCTTTGGGTGATTATTTTTAATTCCTGGTTCATTTAATTAATTACAGCCTTGCGTGTGGGAATCCTGATGTTTTGATAGCAGCTCCTGTCCAAATACTGTTCTCATTCACAGTCAATGACAGGACTTCTCCAGACACTGATACACTGGAAAATGCAGAGCTCTATACTTAAATATGTAAGAGGTTTATTCATTTGCATGGGCAAGCCAAGTCCAGGAAACTCAACTGGAACAAACTGAATTAGTGGGCATTTTTTCCTTGTGAGAATTTCATTTAGGAATTGCTCCTAGTGCCCTTTCTGCTGCCATTGCTGAAAATTGGTGACACCTTTTCCCTCTGTTAAGATGGATGTGGGAAACACATGAAAGCTGTATTACAAGTCCTAAAACAGGCTTGACATTGATTAAAGGAAAAAAATAAAAGCCACACCAATACCTCCTGGAATAAAAGGAAGAAATACAAAACATATTATTCCATCCTGTCCATACTTCAGAAAAGCTCCACTACTTTTGGTGACTTTTGTCCCTGCCACTCATCACCATTATTAAGTGCAGCCCCTGGCCAACAGATGTCAACATATTTAATATGATTTATGTTTGAAGCAGAGAATGACATGTGTTTCAACGGTGCTATATCAGGCAAGGTTGGCACAATACATTTAATTATGGAATTAATCCATTTTCTACGTTTGCACAGTACATTGAATAATAAACTAACCAGATTAACTATCCAGGGTTACATAGCAATAGCACTTAGACTTATATAACGCTTTACAGCCCTCTCTAAGCGGTTTACAGAGTCAGCATATTGCCCCCAACAATCTGGGTCCTCATTTTACCAAGCTCAGAAGGATGAAAGGCTGAGTCAACCTTGAGCCTGGTGAGATTCAAACTGCCAAATTACAGGCAGCCAGCAGTCAATAGAAGTACTGCAGTACTGCACTCTAACTACTGCGCCACCGTGGCTCATAAAGCTAACTTTGCTTAAGATGTTCTGTAAAAGTACTGTTAAATCATTCATGATCTAGATCAGTGAATTCTATGAACCCAGGCCCTGAATTTTTTTTAAAAAACAACCATGTATACGTACATGCCGTTACGATAATTTTTGGCCAACTGAGATGTTCTTTCTCTCTCTATATATATATACAGATCACATGAACTCTGTAAGAATTCATCACATAATATAGGAGCTTAACATTTCTAATAAGGAAGTTACATGGGAGAGGTAGATACTTTATACTAATTCATCCAGAGACATGATGTGAAGCTTTTAACTTCAGGAATCAAGAAACATTTTGATTTCTATTCAAGAATCCCCAGTGGGCAAATTCAAAGTCATAACTTTTATTTCAGAGTGTTTATGGAGATTCTCAGTCATCCAGATTGTGGTTGTCCCAAAGGAGCTTTTTCAAAAGACAAATCTCTGTCTCCTCCCCCCCCCCCCCCGGTAGACATTTTGCTTCCCTTCCAAGAAGTTTCCTCAGTTCTGACTTTCTGATTTCATTTCAGAGGCACATTAAACTAGCTCAGAATGGCCAGGCATCCCTCAAAAGGTTAAAGCTAGCAGATCAAGTTAGACTGCATAGCAGCAATTGTCACTGCTTTTCAAATAAAGCCCGAGAGTTAGAACCTCTGTCTTCACTCTGTTAAACTTTGAAATATTTGGGAGAACTGTGTCACAATGTCAGCATGCAAATTGTTTAAGTTGAATCTTTTGCACAATATGGCATGACGTGCATGTGTCACTGTGGCTTGTACCAGACAGCTATGTTTGAAATGCAGGCCTGGCACCAGATCCTGTGGAAATTTTGGCAAATGGCCCTCAATGAATGAATGCTGGGTGTCACTGAGATTTAGCAGCAGAACTGTTGCTAGCTGTAAGCCGCTTACAAGTAGTCCTCGACTTATGACCAGTTGCTTAGCAACCGTTTGAGGTTACAATGAACTCCTCAAAAGAGATTAACAGCCCAGATTTAAAGTTGCAAAGTCCACCACCCTATGGCCAGGTGACCATTTGCAGTGTCCCATGGGCACATGATTGCAATTTATGACATTTTTCCTGGAAACCAACATTTACTGCTGGTTTCCAAAAAAACAAAATGCACCCTATAGTGCACAATCATTTCACTTAATGACTGGAATTTACTGAATAACCACTACAAAAAAAGTCGATCCACTTTATGACTGTCACAATTTACGACCGAAATTGCAGATTCAATTATGGCTGTAAGTTGAGGATGATCTGTACTCCTTCTTCAGTTAATGTAGTGGCAGTAATGAAGTGGAGCCATTTTTTTCATTTATTTCCCCTTCATTTTCATTACTTCTTTTAAAGCTTAAATTTAGCTTTGATCGGCTTTGCGCACTCTAAAGATGGATTTGGGCGACCATTCGAGGTCATGAGTTACTACATTTGGAGAACAAACAGTTGGGGAAATCTGCATTTGAACAAGCCAGATACAGATATCTGCCATACATCTGTCCTACGATTACACTGAGCAGTAAAAGTGGTGATGCTTCCAAAGGAACAGCTCTGAAAGAAAAAAAGAGAGACAAAATAAAAACAATAAATACATAAATTAAAAAGAAAACGAAAATACCTCAAAGGGCAGGACTTCAACACCACTGAGTCTTCTTCTGCTGTCAATTTTCTCTGCTTTTATTGAGCGATTCTATTTTAGAGCATGGATTTAGGATGGGATCTGAATATGTATACAGACTATGCATGTAACTCATATCATTATATTACATCATAACCACATGCTCAGAAGGATGACACATTCAAGCCAAGGCTATCCGCCTCTCTGTCAGAGATGACTATCTGGTGCTTGGATTCCTTCAGTGGGTCCAAATTGCCCCTTCCAGTACTGAGATTCCAAGTGATCTACAGTACAGGTAGTCCTTGACTTATAACCACAACCGAACCCAAAATTTATGTCGCTAAGTGAGAGACAAATTAAAAATTTGTTAAGTGAGTTTTGCCCCATTTTACAACTTTTCTTGCCATGTTTGTTAAGTGAATCACTGCAGTTGTTAAATTAGTCACATGGTTGTTAAATGAATATGACTTCCCCATTGACTTTGCTTGTCAGAAGGTGGCAAAAGGGGATTACCTGGACACGGCAACCATCATAAATACGAACCGCTTGTCAATTATTCGAATGTAAATCACATTTACATTTGAACCAAGGACTACCTGCATTCCTTCCAGTGGTATAAAATTAATTGATGTAATTCAGAACACATAGCAGGTCATTTGTGGTGCACAGACATGTACAGGTAATCCTCGACTTACAACAGTTCATTTAGTGATGGTTCAAAGTTACAACATCACTGAAAGAAGTGACTCATGACCATTTTTCACATTTACAATCATTGCAGCATTCCCATGGTTGCATGACCAAAATTCAGATGCTTGGCAACTGGTTCACATTTATGACATTTGCAGTATCCCAGGGTCATGTGATCAATGATTGCGACCTTCTGCCAAGCAGAGCCAATGGGGAAACTAGTTCCACTTAACAGCTGTGTTACTAATTTACCAACTGCAGTGATTCACTTAACTGTGGCAAGAAAAATTGTAAAATGGGGCAAAATCACTTAACAAATGTTTCACTTAGCAACAGAAATTTTGGCTCAATTATGGTCATAAATTGAGGGCTACATGTATAAACCAGCTGAAGGATGTGCTGTAGCTAAACTGAGAGTTGTGTACTGTATGATAATTCTTATATAACGCAGCATAGAATCAGAGTTTCACTGGGTGTGTAAAGCTTCCCAAATGTTCTTGTTTAGGGGCACACAATGCCCTTTAAACATTAGTAGTTCTGCCTCTCTATTGTAATTCCAGAAGAAGGAAAAGCAAACAGAAAGTATAATAAAGAATTGTTATTCTGCATGTGACTGTAGAAAGTTGGCAAGTGTGTTATACCAAGCCATTAGCTTGAGACTAAATCAAATAATGATTTAATTTCTGGACAATATCCAAATGACAAATGACCTTGTGCCAAACTTACTGCTATAACACAAACTATAACCATAGAAAGTTTCTTTTTAAAATGGCAAATAATTTTCTCCAAATGCTTATGTCCAACCCTAAGATGAGGGAACACAGCCAACTTTTTAGATTGTCGGGCCTTAGAAAATCCACAATCCACAATATGTTTTGCAATATCTAAAAGTCTCTTCATGCTTTCCCAGAAGGAAAAAAATCAAATAATACATAACTTTGATTATGATTTGCAACATGTAGGTGGTTTTTTTTTTAATTCTTCCAATTATAGTAAGTGGTTCTAAATGAGAAAGTAAAGGACTGAGGTGAAAGACTGACTGAACATTTTTCCTCACACAGGTTCGGGGGTGGGTCCCGGCAGGCAGTACTGCTGGTTTGCTCATGGGCGCATTGATGCACGCAGTGTGCGAATGCGCACTACAATAAAAATTGTTCTGCGCATGTGCAGAAGTGAAAAACAAGATGGTGGCACTTATGGCGCTGCCCAGAGAAGCAGTTTTGGGGGCGTGGCAGGCCTGGGTCGCTGCCAGTTCCAGCAACCTGGTCCAAACCGGTAGGCTGAACTGCTCCGAACCAGTAGGCTGAACTGGTCCGAACCGGTAGGCTGAACTGGTCCGAACCGGTAGGCTGAACTGGTCCGAACTGGTAGGAAACCACCACTGCACTGGTTGTATCCTGGTTAAAAAATAAGGAGGTTGAACCTTGAATTAGAATGTTCCGAATTCATACTTCCTTGCTGTAATCATGTAACCACTTAAGAGATGCTCTATGACTAATTTTCCCATTCGAAACATAAGCATTTCATTTAAGTGGCGGGAGCTCTCCTCTCAGATTTGTTTCCCCATACAAGTTGTGACCTTCTGTACAAAAGCCATCCATCCATTTAAACTCAGCTCCATTAAATGTGTTATTCCTCACTACTTCCATTCGGTTGAAAGCCTTGAGTGGTATTACACTTGAATGATTCACTCACAGTTGCAGTGCATCATAGCTGTTGTGGTCTTAAGGCTTCTTAAACACTGACTGTTGGTGATTCAGATAAAGATCCTGGATGCTTTCAAGCAGATACATTTCTCTCTCTCTCTCTCAGTTCTAAGAAACACATCATAGTTTGTGGAATCTTCCAGTTGCATAAGCAGTTAGTTGTTGCTCGCTTGAGGAAAACACCCTAAATGACTTCATGTCAGTGTGATTTATTTATAGTCACATCACATCATTACTTTTGTAGACCTATCAGTGCAAAAGAAACTACTTCATGCTTTAGGGTTAAAATCTTGCAAGATAAATATGACGTTAGTGGACAGAATAACTTATTACCATAGTATGGGCAAAAAACAAAACAAAAACAACCCTTCGAAGCCCAGGGTAATGTACCACATAATCCTGTAAATAAATATAAAGTATCACTGAGTTCAATAAGACTCATTTCTGGGCCAACGGATTATAGAATTGCAACCGGAATATAAAGAAGTTTCTATTTTTCTTTTAAAAAATAACACTGATATATTTATTATTTGTTTCTGAACATGGAATACCATTTTTGTTTAGAAACATAGGACCAGAACCAATTCAGTTGACGGCTAATTCATTCAATTCAACATTTTCCCCAATGCTTTTCTCCTATCATCTGGAAATAATAGGAATGGAAGTTTAAGACATTTAGAAGCTCCAGGTTAGGGAAGGATATTTCTTAGCAGAGATTGTCAGTCTCATGTGGAGGTGGTGAGAATGATGTAACACTGACAGCAGCACAGCTCATTTTGGCATAGGATTGTAAATTGTGGCAAATCAGAAGGAAACGTACGCAGAGTTGGAAATCCTATGTACAATAGCTTGCCCATGTGTGGTCTGCATTAACTATCAGCATCTTTCCAGGCTTTCAGAAAGGGTTCTTCCCCCCCAGCCAACTCTGATTGGAGATTCTGGTTTTTAATCCTGAGAAATTCTAAATCAGTGATGGGATTCAAATTGTTTTATTACCAGTTCTACAGTCATGGCTTGGAGGGCATGGCTTGGAGGGCATGGCAGAGGAAGGATTCTGTAAAATCTCCATTCCCTCCCCACTCCAGGGGAAGGTTACTGAAAAATCCCCATTCCTTCCCGATCAGCTGGAACTCGGGAGGCAGAGAATAGATGGGGTCAGGGGCAGTCAGAGGTGGCATTTACCACTTCTCCAAAATTTCCACTACTGGTTCTCCAGAACTGGTCAGAACCTGCGGAATACCATCTCTGTTCTAAATGCCAAACACATTCTCTACCCCAGTCTTTGGCATTGGGTAAGAATCACACTGCACTAGATTTTGCCTTTGTTACATCACTTTTGATTTAAAAAAAAAACTGTAAAAAGTGTAGAGCACATTCAAGCGAAACTCCAACCCCAAATGGATTTTAATGGGCATTCACTTGGTTAGTCATAAAACAGAAATGACCTAATTTGAGGGACATTAATACTTCTGACCTAACTCTTTTCATTGTTGCAAAACAAATGAGCTATTTTGAAATAATTTCTGTACTATTTACAAAATCAGGTGATTTTATAATCAGGTGATTTTTAATCAGGTGTTATTCTTATAACAGTGAATTAAAATATGGGTAACAAGACTTTGACAATCATATGTAAGGGAGAAAATATACATGCATATAAAATCCCTCTAAAATCCTCCTCAAACAGGACTAAGTCGAAACAGGACAGATATGTGAAATTCTTTGCTGCGGATAATGCTATCTGGACTGTATTGCTAACTTTAGATATGCAAGAGGGCAAGAATGGAATAGCAAATAATGAAGGTCACCCGTATTATTATTTTAAATATCACAAAAGAAAATAAATTCATTTGTTTGAGTCTAGATTGAGAGTATTTATATATGATCCATTGAAATGTATGAAAAATATGATTTCAATATTTCACTTTGTGCATCTGGATTCAGTCCACTGGATTCCAAAGTTTAAGTTGCCCATGGAAAGAAATGGCATTTTTATAATTACAAGGAAGAATATCAGAAGCCATTTTACATTTTTTCCTTCCTTTTCTTTTCTTTTCTTTTCTATCACTTTTTGCTTTTTTCATTGATTTCTTTTTTTCTTTCTTATTTTCAACTGATTTATATTATCTTCTTTCTAAAATGGAATATATATATATATATACATACAAACACACACACACATCTATATATGTATAAAGTTAAAGGTAAAGATTCCCTCATACATATGTGCTAGTCGTTCCCAACTCTAAGGGGTGGTGCTCATCTCCATTTCAAAGCCGAAGAGTCAGCGCTGTGCAAAAACGTCTCCATGGTCATGTGGCCGTCATGACTAAATGCTAAAGGTGCACGGAGCACTGTTCCCTTCCCACCAAAGGTGGTTCCTATTTTTCTACTTGCATTTTTACATGCTTTCGAACTGCTAGGTTTTTGGAAGCTGGGATAAGTAACAGGAGCTCATTCCATTACACAGCGCTAGGGATTCGAACTGCCAAACTGCCCACCTTTCGATCGACAAGCTCAGCGTCTTAGCCACTGAGCCACCGTGTCCTTTTATGTATGTGTGTGTGTGTTTTTGTGTGTGAGTTTTTGTATGTATATGTATATGTATATGTATATGTATATGTATATGTATATGTATATGTAAATGTAAATGTAAATGTAAATGTAAATGTAAATGTAAATGTAAATGTATATGTATATGTATATGTATATGTATATGTATATGTTATATATGTAATGAAAAAATAGCATTCAATAGCTAGTGCTAAGAATTTTCCCTGAAATACAAAAATATTTTCACAGATAGTAACATTTCTGATAAACGGGGATGTTATAATATGTAATGAATTTTATAGAACTATAAGCTAGAAGTAACATGATAGTTCAATGGATGAAGTACAGTTTATGTTATATCTTATGTAGCCCAAAAAAACTCTTCTAAAATAACATGAGAAAAAGAACTGTAGATTTTTACAAGAGAGATAGGGATATTCCAACTGAAGATATCCATTCACAAGCTGGATCAGAGGTCCTCTGTGAATCCTTCCTCCTTTCTTAAAGTTCTATTAGTCAGGCATGGCATTCCATTTTCTTGCAGGGGTAGCCTTTTTCTCCAAGTACTTAAGTGAAAATAGAAAAATCTGCAGAAACTGGATTTGGAATGGTATATGGATTCAAATGCTACTGTTGAAGTTTGAACCTCACTATGAGCAGGACACTAACAAGGATAGACTCATTTGAACCTCCCTCCTCAGGCTTTTTAATGGGTTGCTCAGCTTAATAGAAATAGAGTAGTCACATTTATATACCAGAATAGGACAATGAAGAAGATGGTCAAACTTCATATTAGAACAGAAATACCTGAAGTTATGGGTTTCAAAGATGAGTTTGAATACAAGATAACCAACAGGGAAGGATAACAGTTAACTTCTTTGTGAAGTATTCTTAATATATAAATGAAACATGTTTTATATTCATAGATCCAAACTTCTTACTTTACATTTCTGATAGGTTAATTCCAGCTTAAAAGGCAAATAAGAATGCTGTAGAAGTATCACTAGACTAAGTAAGTGGTCCTAACCTCAATAGACCAACAGCTACAACCATTCTCAGGATTAAGCATCTAGTATATTCATTTTACAGAATGTCAGCTTGCACTGATTTTCCAGAATTTGCATTATATATACATCATATATAATATGTAAAGTATAATATATACATACATGCATACCACAATGAATGCAAGGAATCTTGTATGCATTCATCATGCATGAAATTGCAGCAGCTTATATTTTTGCTGAATTATCAGAAGCTTGCTTTCCTTGTGCCGCAAAGAAATGCACACTGAGATATGTTGCAGTTTGTGGTAGTGTGCCCAAAGCATGGTGCTGTTTACTTTTTAAGACTATTATGCTAGGATTGATAGCTGTCGTTCTTGGTCCTCTGCCCTCTTCCATACTTTTTAACATTCTGCCATACGCCCAACTTCAAATTTCTTATTTGTTGCCCAGTTTTTGCCATCTTTTCTTATTTTTGCTTTTACACTATTTCATCCACCCACCCCACTATGTTTTTACTTGCAAACAATCCAGGGTCTTTGGGAGTCAAGGGATTTTCATGTTTTAATGATAACAATAAATAACAACAAGGCAGAGGATGCTTTTTAAAAGCCATTTGATCAGTTTTTGGTAGGATACCATCTACGGCTCTGCAATTCAGCATAAAAACAATCCTTGTATTATAGCAATAGCAATAGCACTTAGACTTATATACTGCTTTACAGTACTTTACAGCCCTCTCTAAGCGCTTTACAGAGTCAGCATATTGCCCCAATAATCTGGGTCCTCATTTTACTGACCTGGGAAGGATGGAAGGCTGAGTCGACCTTGAGCCTGTGAGATTTCATCTGCCAGATTGTAGGCAGTCAGCAGAAGTAGCCTGCAGCAGGAGTGAAATCCAGCAGGTTCTGACAGGTTCTGGAGAACCGGTAGCAGAGATTTTGAGTAGTTCAGAGAACTGGCAACTACCACCTCTGGCTAGCCCCAGAATGGGGTGGGAATGGAGAGTTTGCAATATCCTTCCCCTGCCATGCCCACAGAACTGGTAGTAAAAAAATTGAATTTCACCACTGGCCTGCAGTATTGCATTCTAATGACTGCGCCACTACAGTTCATTATCTCCAACAAATGAATAGATGTAGCACAGAAATACAAACAACTACTATTCTCTCAAGCCATCTTTCTTGAGCCAAACGTAAGTGGTGTTGTTGGCAGTGATGATGATGGTAGTACAGCACATTTTATAAAACTAAAAAATATCAATGGGAATGCAAAGTAAAATCACCTGCTAGAACATTTCTGTTTATTTCTTCTTCTTTTGTTGTTGTTTTTCTGACGATTCAGGGGTTAAACATCTGATTACTATTAGGAAGAAATTAGCTTCCTGGATTTGATTGCAACATTTACATATCTGAACAAAAAGGTAGGAATGTTCTGTGCACATGCTTGCAGGAAGGTTTCATTATTTACAATGTGTGGGAACTAAGAAGACCTACTTTTCAAGTGAAGTGAAATCGAGTTGCTTTTCCAGAATCAGCCATATGTTTATGAATTGGACAAGTTATTCATCTGGTAGGACTTCAACTTTAATTGCTCTTAGGCAGCTCTTTTTGCAATTAACCTGCAGGCTTGCAAAACCTGGTCTAGACTGGCATTAAATGAAACTGTTTTCAGTTGCTTGGCTGCTGAAAGGAAGATAAAAATCAAGTATATAACACGATCCTTTAAGATATTTAATTAAAAAAAACACTTTATATTTTCTTTAAGGTAAAGTTTTCACCAGTTAAGACAACAAGGTAAAATGATGTATGTACAAGGAAGCAACAATCTTACTTATTCAGTGTTACCACAAAGCTAAATCCTATTCCTCCACGCCCTATTTATACCAGCCCTGACTGTCTCCTGTACAGAAACTTCAAAATGGGATGGTAATTTTGCAATTCACTTGCATTCCTTAAAGGCACCAAGATGCCTTCTAACCTCCTCGTGCATGCCTTAGGCCTTCTCAAAGGAAAGCCTATCCTGATTTAGAAAAACCGAAATC
Organism: Thamnophis elegans; assembly: GCF_009769535.1. Taxonomy (NCBI): domain Eukaryota; kingdom Metazoa; phylum Chordata; class Lepidosauria; order Squamata; family Natricidae; genus Thamnophis; species Thamnophis elegans. Next base: position 121,350,474 of record NC_045543.1, on the reverse strand, counting down.
CTTATGAAGGAACTCTTACTTCACAGAGCTCTGTTTGCATTCATTGTTCTTCAAAACATTTGACCTAAAAACACTTGCCAGATCCCTAAGGCCTGAATTGTATTTGTCAGAAAGCCAGGATAACTTCTAAACACTCAGGTCCATTCATGCCTTCTATTCCATGCCACGTTCTGTCTGTGGAGCCTTTGTTGTTCTCTGAGCTTGGTTGTTTGCTTGCAGACATTTAATTGCCCAACTACGCAGCATCAGAAGTGCTTATCATCTGTGCTCATTATCTGATGAACACTGATGATGTTACCTAGTCAGGTAATGAAACATCTGTAAACAAACAACTGTTCAGGAGGCAACAAGGAATCCATAGTTTCAACTCTCTTCAATTGCAAGGTTTTGTCTGCTGTTTTTTTTTTTAATCCATTTTCATCTATTCTCATTCTCCTACTCCTTTCTTCTTCTCTTTGTGATGGTCTCAGTGAGTGTGAGGCAAGATTCTTGTAGCTGTCCCAGAAGTGAAGAAGCTTCTTGGATGAGAAGCAAATATTTTCAATGAAAAAAATCAAGAAAGTCCAATTGTCTTTTGGAAAAAGAACCTTTGGGACAACCAGGACCTGGATGATTGAGAACCTCCATAGACATTCTTGTAGTTGCTTTACTTATAAGGAGGTTGAATGACATATGTGAATAGTCACCTTTCACTAAGTATCAGCACTCAGCCTCCGTAGCATTTCACACTTCAATTAAATCCCATGGGAAGGCACCATAAGTAATTTCCCAGGGATCTTTTTCGGAACAAGGACAAGTGAGTCACAGAGAGACTGCAAAGTGATGGCTAACAAACAAAGGAAAAAACAAAGCAATATTGGCACTCCTGACTTTATGATTGAGACACATTTACCTTCTTTTCTTGTGGAGGCTCAAACCCACATAAGAATATATTACCAATATATTAATATTGCCATTTGGGAAGAACATCAAGTTCCTTCCAAATGGCAGTAAATTCTAGCTCCCAGCAACTGTATGTGGCTTCACTTGGTAAATACCCAAACTGAGGTAAAGTTTCTGAAATGCTTATCATGATACAGTTAGAAAAAACAACTTTATGATAAACTTGAGTGAAGCCATATTAGAAACTTCAATGCCTTCTGCTATTACAAGAGTATATTTCTCCTCTTATACCCAGAGAATGCCAAACCTATTGCTACTGCTTCCCACTTTTTAATGGATTCTTTGCTTTGTCTTTCTGGCCCCGAGAACTGCTGGCTCTCAATTTATCTCTTACTATTAGGAATTCAACCATTCATCACACAATACAGGCAATATGGGATTTCCTTGGCCTGTGTCTGCACTGCTTGCTATGCCTTGGTTCTCCCCATGGTAGTGATAGAAAGAATGCCAGGCATCCTTTATGAATAATAACTGGCAAAATAGCAAATATGGACCCCACTTTCCTCCTTATTGCTTTTAATGAGCTGGTTTTTTAGTTTGGTTAAGTAACCTTCATGTTACATCTAATAGGATGCTAGTATACTAGTTAGCATTTAATAAGAACCCAGGGGCCCCAGAGACTCAGCACCATGGGTGGGATTCTACCAGTTCGGACCGGTTCAGATGAATCAGTAGCTCCAACGATCAGCGGGAAGCAAACCGGTTTGCTCCGACGATCAGGTGGGCCTGCCGAACCAATTGTTAAATTGGCAGGATCCCACCACTGCTCAGAACACCTACATTCCATGGCTGAAAGTCTTAAGATAATGTAGGTCAGTAAATTTCTGAGAATTTCCATCTTGCCTTACCTCCCCTGGTAAAAACTGTCTAGCACAGGGATGTGGAGAAAACAAGAATTCATTTATAACTTTGTAAAAAGTTAGGAAGGAGTCAGCTACAGAATCAATCTATTTTTAAGCGTCATGGTGGATTTGCCCTAAAGAAACTGTGGTGGCTGCCTTCTCTTTTAACTCTGTGGACTGTGTGGATACTTGCCTGATCTGATCCTGTATTACTTAATTACTAAAAATTATCATCCTTTCAGTTTTGCTCCATGTCTCTGTAGGTGGGTAGGGGAATAAAATAAATGGAAAATGTCAAATAAATTACAAATCATCCTAAGGTGGTGATGGTGGTAGGAATTGGAATACTGATTTCAACATTATATTAATTCCTTGTTAACTTAATGTTCACTTTCCTAGGAGGTGTTTTGAATGGGAAAGAACCACCCTGTTGACTAATGTGGTTCAGGAGTATGGAAAGAAGGCACAAGGAAGTAATTTTTGTCCTACTCCAGATTAATTTAAAGTGACCTAGATCTGAATAAATTAGATCTGGAACTATATTAAAGATACCATTTTATGATATGCAGATCTGAAAACATGAGTTAAAATAATCACCAGTTGGTAGATAGAATGCTTTAAGTGTTGCTTCAAATAATAATGTACCCGCCCTCATTTATTTGCTATCACTGCTGCTATGTTAACCGACATTATGAGAAGCCAGCATATGAGACAGTGCATGAGAAGTCTTCAAAGAAAAATAAGAAAAATTTGGATGAAAGCCACCCATGTTTTACATTTTTATATAAAGCATCATGATTTAAAGAAAAAGGAAAATATTAGTTTCAATCTTCATAAGATTTGGTCAGAGCAGAGTGATTTGTCATTCAAATTTCAAATGCTCATCCAAATCACCTTGCCTCAGATGAATGGAGACCAAGCTATGCTTTAGCTTTCCTGAAAAATTCTTAATTCTCAGTCCCTAAAGAAATAACATAGGAGAATTTTTTTTTAAAAAAATTTCTAAAGAGGATATTTCAGTACAGGAAATATCTTAAATACTATGAAAATTGTTGCATTTCATCCACTTTCCTGAAACGTCTGGGAGGACACTTTGCAGTATCCAAAGCAAAACAAGTAGATTCAGTACTAACTTTATGCCATATAGTATCAACCTTGTTAACTCTCAATACTCTTTTTTCCATTATGTAGTCAGAATGGACTGTGATACACACTCATAAACACACACACACAAAAGCTTAATTTTTACTCATGCACCTTGGAGTGAACAGGGTCTTAATTGGGGCTTATTTTGGGGGCAGGGCTTATATTGGATGCATGTGTAAAAATCAAGCTAGGACTTACTTTCGGGGTAGGTTGTATTTTAGGGAAAACATTTTATGTGTGTGTGAGTTTGTGTGTGTGAGTGTATATATGTATGTATCAGTGGTGGGTTGCTTATCCCATTCCAACAGGTTTGGTTGGAAGGGGGCCGGCGGCATCCTCGTGCACGCACGCAGTCCACGCATGCATCTTAGCGCCTGCGTGATGCTCCAGCTGCTTGTGGAGAATTGCGCAGGTGCTGTATTGCCATGCGCCTGCGTGGAAGCGCAGAAGCCTTCAAAGACCAGTAAGGAGCGCAGGTGGGTTACTTACTTCCAGGTTCACCGACCAACCGGTCCGCGCGGACCGCCGCGGACCAGTTGAAACCCACCCCTGGTATGTACGTATGTGTGTATATATATTTATATATCATTTATATATGTAGGTGCATATATGTGTATGTGTATATTCTGTTGAGAACATTAGAATTTTATTTTTTTCATGTGTGCCAGTGTGTTCAATAAACGCTGAACAATAAATAAAGGTTACAGTGACAATAAAGGTTATCATCTCCCCTCCTCTTCTCTCTTAATCTCATTCTGATTACAAACAAAAAGTCTAGAGCCACTTTTTCTATGTTAAATTAGATACAGAGCTACATTTTTTTCCCCAAAAGTGAACTTTGGATTTGAGGGCCAAATTGACCATTTCAGTGAGTAGCTGTGTATTGTAGACCTTAAAGTAGATTAAGTGAATTATTTATATGTATAGATATGGTCCAGTAATAAAAGTTATAGTGTACAGTAGTTTAAATCCACAATGAATGGCTTTCGATAGGTAAAAATTGCTGTCCAAACACACATTCAGATGGCATGTAGAACTGTTACATCATGATATAAAAGTACATCAACTCATAATGTAATCAAGGGGTAATCAATCAAAAATAAAACTATAAAAAAATCTACAAAAAAACCTATTTAAAAAAGAAAATGCATTTCACTTGCACTATAAGTCTTAAAATAGCCATGTTGCCATTAAATTTCAGCCACAAATGAATTTCAATGTCATGTTGAAGAGGGCATTTTTAATCCCTATTTTATTTTGTTTACCAGAATTATAAAAAGTTTGGAAACTCACTGTGGAAATAAAAACATAGGACTGCTGCCAAATAAGCCATGTGACCTTGAGTTCCTTTTGCCAATCCAGGACACCTTCAGTAGCTGTTTATATTTATTTTTTTCCTTCAGAATATGCTCTTGAAAACAGTGACATTAGACTACATGAAAGACAATCCAAAATGTCCAAGAATGTTTGGTGTTTTGGATAAAGCTGCTAATTTAGCTGTGATTGGGCCAATCATAAACCATCAGTCAAGCTTGGGAAGAATGTTGTGATAAGAAAAATGGGAGATAAAGAATGACATATGCTGCACCACACTCCTAAAGAAAAGCAAGGGATAAATGAAACAGGATATAAATATATGGGATGAGAAAACTGTACAGGCTCGTGTGTGGCTGACTAATGCCCTAATAAAAGCAGGAGCCTCAAGTCAGTTTTCAAGAAAAATCTTTATTAGGAGCACCATGTCGGCACAGACCTAGTGAAGTCAGCTCTGACCCCACTCAGTTCATGCCTTGTCTCTGACCCTGTTTCCCCAAGGAAGAAATTTCGCGGGTCATAGAAGTCACTCCCTCCGGCCATTACTGGTTTCTATGGAGATGACCTTGATTTTGGCCAGCTAGAATGTGCATTATTTTGACTGAGGTGCAAATTCCTCAATGCAGCTGCGAGGCTTGATTCCCCATCCCCCTGCCTATGGCAACTCGGGAGCAGGTTAGGGAAACTTCACGACCTTGTGTATATTCCTACTTCTCTCACACGTGTACACACTTACAGATACACATGTATATTTTTATTTATATAAACTTAAATAAATTTTATTTAGATAAATTTATTATTTTTATATAAGCACACACACACACACACACACACACATGTATTGGGTAAGAAGAAGTCTGAAAGTTGACAACAAAGCTGCCACAGGTTTATTTCAAGAGATGAGACGGAAACCTGAGATGTTGTATTGGGAAACATGTCTATGAGATCAGGACCAAAAATCTAAGTCACTCCCATGTCATTTGAGTGCACATAGAATTGTTCGCACCTTATATTTATCTTAGAAATCATAGGTCAGATCTGAGCTATAGGTCCTATCCTACTCAATGAAATATCCTTGGGATTATTCCTAGCCTTTGTTCGGCATTGTTATAATGATGTGCTTATATGGAATTCACGAGAGGAAATTCAACCAATATGCTCACATGATTTTCTTTATTTACAGATTGCTTGTATCTCTGCTGGGCTCTCAAAGAATGTGAAAATATAATGAGCCGAGGTGGCACAGTGGTTAGGGTGCAGTACTGCAGGCCACTTCAGTTGACTGTTATCTGCAGTTCAGTGGTTCTAATCTCACCGGCTCAAGGTTGACTCAGCCTTCCATCCTTCCGAGGTGGGTGAAATGAGGACCCAGATTGTGGGGGTGATATGCTGCTTAGAGAGGGCTGAAAGCCCTATGAAGCGGTATATAAGTCTAACTGCTATTACTAAAATTTATATGCACTATATGTACAACTTTTACACATGCACAGAGATAGAGGATAATATTGTAAAAGCACAATAGAAACTAAAAATTGAAACTTTTAAAAAGAAAAATAGAGCACTTGTAATTCTTCAGAAATTGCTACTTTATTGGCCAGGCAGGGATTTAGTCACTTTTATCATCAAAAGAATTTGGATTAATGATTTTTATTTGAGGGGAGGGGGATTCCTGGGTGCTCCTGAAATTGCCAGAAGTTGGTTCTGAAGTTTTCAGTGGCCGATAATTTCTTCTTTTAATCAAGCTTGAATTCTTACCAAGAGTGGTTTCTGTATACAAACTTTATCATCTATCATCTTTTAGCTAGCTGGGCAGAATTTTATTTAATTGTCCAATTTATTTTTGCTTAGTTCAAATGGAAGTGAGGATGGAATGGCCCCTTTTTTTGCTGTTCTTGTGTGATGCTTTGATATTTCTTATTAATCTACTCAGATTAGAGTTGATGAAGCAGACCATTTTCATTAATTGAAAAGATGAGTTTTTCAGTGCAAAGTGTCTTCTTGAGTGACACTTCAGCTAATATTTTTTGCTGACTATATAACAAAAAATTCTGTTAGAATCAAATAGATCTCTCTGCCAATCAGCATTTGTACTGGCAAAGTTCTGAAAACTTGCAGACTGATCTCACTTTGACCTTATGTCAAAGACAATGTGGTTATTTATTTTATTTTATTTAGTTTGTCAAACATGTAAAAGATAACAGGTATAAGTATAAATGTAAGTATGAACACACTAAATGGGTACGAATAAATGGAGACAGTAGGACAGGGACGTTAGACACTGGTGCACTTATGCACTCTCTTTACAGATCTCTTAGGAATGGGGTGAGGTCAACAGTACACAGTCTTAGGTTAAAATTATGAGAGTTTGGGGATGTAACAACAGAGTCAGGTAGTGCATTCCAGGCATTGACCACTCTGTTACTGAAGTTGTATTTTCTGCAATCGAGTTTGAAGTGGTTTATCTTGAGTTTGTATCTATTGTTTCCTCATGTATTATTGTAGTTCAAGCTGAAGTAGTCATTGACAGGTATGACATTGTAGTAGATAATTTTGTGAACTATGTTTAGGTAAGACCATAGGCGGCATAGCTCTAGGTTTTCCAAGGCCAAAATTTCAAGTTTGACAGCATAGGGTATTCTGTGAGTAGAGGAGTAGAGTACTCTTCTCATGAAATACCTCTGGACTCTCTCAATTGTATTAACATCCGATATATAGTGCAGATTCCAGGCAAACAAGCTGTATTCGAGAATTGGTCTAGCAAAGGTTTTGTCTCATTTTATAAAATGTATGAAATGCCATCCAAGGTACTACAAATGTTTTAATCAGTGCATTGGGACTATTTATTTTCTTTCGCATGTTCCAGTGAGTTTACAGGTAACATGCAATATTATGACGCTTTTTCATGGATCATATAGCTTTTTAAATTGTGATGGAGCCCATCTTGCAAATTCAAGCTTAGAATATAGAATAACAAAATTGGAAGGGACCTTGGAGGTCTTCTAGAACAACACCCTTCTCAGGCAGGAAACCCTATACCATTTCAGGCAAATGCTTGTCCAGCATGTTATTAAGTTTCATTATCCTCCTGGTAATTTTATTAGTACAAAGTTGACAAGTTCAGATTATTTATTCTTCTGTCTGGGCTGTGCATGCTTGGATGGAAGGGTCTTCATTTGTAAGTGATTAATATTTTGTTACTAACACATTATTTATTTGGTAGATAGTGGTGATTCTGCCTTGTAAAACATGTTTAGAATGCTACTTACTAGTGTACGTTTGTTAATACAGAAAATGATATTCCTTATTAATCTTAAGGAGAAAAATATTTTCTTTGAAAGCCTATTATATAGTTCTCTCTCTCTCTCTCTCTCTCTCTCTCTCTCTCTCTCTCTCTCTCACACACACACACACACACACACACACACACACACACACACAGACACAGACACACACAGACACAGACACAAACACACACACACACACACACACACACACACACACTGTTGTTAGTTGCAAAGTCACATCTGACCAATCGTGACCCCATGGACAATGTTCCTCCAGGCCTTCTTGTTGGAATACATTTAAGCTGACACCTACTGCTTCAGTGTCTCCATCCAGCCACATTATTCTTTGTTGTCCCCTTCTTCTTTTGCCCTCAATCTTTTCCAGCATTAGTCTCTTCTCCAGTGACTCCTTTCTTCTCATTAGGTGGCCAAAGAATTTGAGTTTCATCTTCAGGATCTGGCCTTCTAAAGAGCAGTCAGGGTTGATCTCCTCTAGGGCTGACCAGTTTGATACTCTTGCAGTCCAAGGGACTCGCAGGAGTCTTCTCCAGCACCAGAATTCAAAGGCCTCAATTCTTTGGCGCTCAGCGTTTCTTATGGTCCAACCTTCACAGCCATACATTGCAACTGGGAAAACCATAGCCTTGACTATATGCACTTTTGTTGGCAGGGTGATGTCTCTGCTTTTTAGTATGGTGGTGTCTAGATTTGCCATAGCTTTCTTCCCCAGGAGCAAGCGTCTTTTAATTTCTTGGTTGCAGTCCCCATCTGCGTAAGAGAGGGAGATTGAAGAGAACTGAATAGGCAAAACTTTTTTTAAAACTGCTTATTTCATGCACTAGCTTGTAAGTCTCAGGTTTTATGGTCATTTTATTCCTTTTCTATATAGGTAGTCCTTTACTTATAATAATTCACTTAGTGAGCATTGAAAGTTACAACGCCATTGACAAAAGTGACTTATGATCATTTCCCACACTTTTGACATGGTAGCATTCCCATGGTCACATGATTTACATTCCAACGCTTGACAACTGACTCATATTTATGACAGTTGCAGTGTCCCAGAGTTTCATGATTTCTTTTGTGACATTCTGACAAGCAAAGTCCCTGGGGAAGCTAGATTCACTTAACAACCATGTGACCAATTTAACAATTGCAGTGATTCACTTAACAAATGTGGCGAGCAAAGTCATAAAATGGGAGCGAAGCTCACTCAATAAATTTCTCACATAGCAACATAAAGTTTGGGCTCCCTTGTGGTCATAGATTGATGACTACCTGAATTATCATTCTTTTTGTTCTGACCGAGGCTTGCCAAGAGCATGAAGCAAACTCCTTGTTCCGACAAAAACTCCTTTTATTAATTTACACTGAATTCTGCTCATTCACATCCAGCAAAGTCTTTCAAGGGAGGATTTACAGTCATAGACCTTATCTGGCTTGGAGAGCTGACAGGCCGATATCTGCAAAACTTGGCAAGGAGTTTCAGAGAGTCACGAACCAATTAAGCGAACAAATTATCTCCTGCAAACTCCACTCCCCTTTTGCTCCTCGTTTATTTCCTCTGGGAGACCCATTCATTGTCCACCTGTGGTCTTACTCCCAAGTCAACCCCTGTTCTTTAGCTGTTCCCTTCATCTGGCAACTCTGCGCATGCGCACATTGGAAACAGGCTCCAGCTGTTTGTCTGCCTCACTGATGTCAAGCTCTGAAGGCAGTGGTAACTGGCATACGGCTCTGGCTCCCTCTCTGCCTCTGACACAGAGCCCTCATCAGAGCCTTCCCCAAACTCCAGGACTGGCCCATGTTCCTCCCCAACCTCCTCACTGTGTGAATCTGCTGCCAGCTCTGCTAGTGGGCCACAACACTTTTTTCATTCTAGTTTCAATATCAGAAAAAAAGCTGCAACTGTCCCAGTACTTATACTCTTCCTCTTTTACCTCAGGATCACCTCAAGAGAATGGCAGAATGCAGGATTCTGAAGTCTCCATTATTCTCTGAGTAGTCAAAGTCTGCCCCTGTCCATTGCCAGCATTGTTATGACTGAAGAATGATTTCAGTGATGAAGATCTCTATTGATGGACTTTGACTGCCTCTGGGCCTCTTTCCTCATAAGTTAAAGGAGGTCCTGGGCATCAAGGAATGGATAACATTATACTTGGTTCATTTGTTTGAATAAGAATGTCATAATAAATCTTAAAGTTCAAAGTATTTGGCTTATTCCTATATTCAGGATTTACTCATCCCATGAAAAATGCTTTATTGCTGCTTGTCGAACATTGAAATACCAATCCTTTTAATATAATATAACATATAACTGTAATTTTGCTATGTAAACTATAGCAATAGCACTTAGACTGATATACTGCTTCCCAGTGCTTTACAGCCCTCTCTAAGTGGTTTACAAAGGCATCTTATTGCCCCCAACAATCTGGGCCCTAATTTTACCCACCTCGGAAGGATGGAAGGCTGTGTCAACCTTGAGCCTGGTGAGATTTGAACCGCCAAATTTCAGGCAGCTGGCACTCAGGAGAAGTAGCCTGCAGTACTGCAATCTAACCACTGCATCACCCTGGCTCATTATTGCTACAATTAATTGATCCATGTGTATTATTGAGAGGAATGCTCTTCCAGACTTTTGTAAGCTAGTTAGATGCTGTGAGATGAACTGATGTCATTTCCAATTATCTTTTTAATTTCAGCCACCTTTTCTGTTACCTTTTCATTCTTTCACTATTTTCAATTTTGCCAAGCATAATAGTTGCATTTTTCTGAGTTCATTATCCAATTGAATCACATGCCCAGAGATGTATGTTTCTGGGGGGGGGCTCCTTGGTGCTCTCTGTGCTTGCTTGTTTTCTTGCAGACGTTTCATTACCCTAACTAGGTAACATCATCAGTGCTAGTAAGGAGTGCTGTTTGCTGTCAGTTTATATTCTGGTGACTTGCCTATCTGTGTGGGTGGGGAAGGTCTTAGGGATTCTTTGGTTGGGCTGTTTACTGGTGGCTCTTTGAGAGTTTCTTGATTATGGTATTGTTTAAATGATTGTTAGTGTGAAGTTGACCTTGGAGTTAATCTATGTTGATCTGAGTGCCAATTACTGGTGGAGAGTTGCTGGAGACTTTTTCTCTTTTGGGCTGGTTGATTGTCTCTTTTGCATAGTCTATATATGTTGTTAATGTCTATGTGTCTATTAATGGTTGATTTGTCAGAGTGCCAGGCTTCTAGAAATTCCATGGCATTTTTGGACTTGGCCTGGTCTAGGATTATCACATTTTTCCAATTGAAACTATGCTTAAAACCTATCTATATGCTGTGAAATTAAAGAATTTTCATCATGTTTAATTTTCCATTACCCAGCTTCCTGTGGCGTACTGTATATGAGCAAATATATGGTATTTTGAAATTGCAGGAATGCTTTCTGCTCTTTTCTATAATTTGATATAATAGTTATATCCATGCTCCAGCTTTCTTTATATTTGTTCTTTCCTTATAATGATAGAGGCATTTAATATGCATTATTTCTACTCCATATAAGCATTTATGAAATGGTGCTATTTGGATAAGAACTTGTACATTTAATGCTTCAAGATTTTTTTTTCAAAACTATTCAAAGAATCTGTTAAAGATTACATGGAATTGGATCATACTTTGTTGTAAAATTAACTTGAGTGGACTGCGTTTAATGTAGCTGGAATTAACAAATGAGGATGTAGGGAACTGAAATAAACCATACATAACCAATCTGAGAATTGGAATAAAGTTTTATTTCAGGTTAAAATTGGCCGGAACTTTATTGATTACAGCATATAATAGTTTTGGCATATCCCAAAGCAAAGATGTGCCAAGTAGACCAGGAACTTCCACAAAAGTGGGACTTTAGCCACACAGAATTCTTGCCAATTATGTGATTATATCCCAGCTGTTGAATCTGTAGCAAACAGAGTCAATTCCTGATTCTTCTTAGCTAAACTGCCAAGGGATTCTTGATTCAAATTCTTCATATAGAACATAATTTTTGTGGCCCACTCCCTCTTCCAGAAGCCTGGCCCTGACATTTCTAAGCTCAACTCAATGGATTTGATTTTCAGGGTATTAATAATAAACAGAGAATGAGTTTGGTATGCTGATTAAAGCAGGAGGGTAGAAACCAGAACACTATGAGTTCTAATTCCACTTTAAGCACAAAGTCAGTTGGGCAATCTTGGGCCAGTCACTCTCTCTTGTCCCTAAAAACAGGCAACGACAAATTATTTCCAAAACCTTGCCAAGAAAACTGCAGAAATTTGTCCAGGCAGTTGACTTGAAGATGTATGAATGCACGTACGTGCACACACATCAGGGGTGGGTTCCAGATTCTCTTACTGCCGGTTCTCTCAGGAATGTGCTTGGGATGCATGTGCAGTAGGTAAAAAATTGCTTCTGCGCATGCACAGATACAAAAAACAAAATGGCAGTGACAATAGAACCAGTTCGGATGTGTGGGTGGCCAAGTTACTACCTACTCAGCTGAACCATTCCGAACCGGTAGGAGCCCACCTCTGACACACATCATACATACACACCTAATGGTGGGATTCAAATAATTTAACAACCGGTTCTCTGCCATAATGATTTCTTCCAACAATCAGTTCACCAAATTGCTCAGAAAATTAACAACCGGTTCTCCCAAAGTGGTGCGAACTGGCTGAATCCCACCACTGCCCCTACCGGTTTATGCCTACCTGGTTATTTGTGACCTATAGAATATTTCATTTATTTCCAGGAACTTTAAACCAAAAATAGTTTGGTTTTAAATGCTGCATTTTGCCAAGATAGCATTTTAATATATATGGCATGTTTTGTGTACTGCACAGTAACTCAGTTTTATTGTATTTTCTTTTATATTTTAAATATTTGTGTGATTTTTATATTTTTAATATTTATGTAAGCAAAGTTTCTGTTGGTTATTGGAGAACTACTGCTACAACAATAACAACTCTCGATTGACCTTTAGGTAACTTTGGCTTCACACGAAGTCATGGTTCAACGTTTTAGCACTCTGTTGCTCAAGTGTAACAGGTTTATGCACCATATCATCACAAAGTGTTCCTTCCATACACCCGAGGTGCTTGAATTGTTGGAAAATGGAAGGACGGCTTTAGTAACTTTCTGTTCTTTTCGGTCAATCTTGAAATATTAGCTGATTTCATGGAAATAACAGCCCTTGAGAATTCAAAAATATGTTACATGCCAAGTATGCCAGAAGCCAGGTAATCATAGAGCCAGAAACACTAAGCAACCTGTAACTGATAAAAAGCAGACTTTCTCCTGGCAGAAGCACACTTCAAAGCAAGACCAAAAACACTTCTCAGTATTTAAGAATTTAAGAATTGAACTACATGCACCTCTTAGACTCAATAGTGTTTCAGTTAATGGGATCCTTTTCTGGCTTAAAGAATATTCTGTTCACAGAAGAAAGAATGTTGAGGATAAATTGAAGACTGGCAATCCACTACAATTGTTCTCCATGGAATCAGTGTGGGAAGTATAATGGTTTTGATGATTTGCAGGTGTGTGATCCTTAAAAAGGGGAAAAAAATAAGATTTCACCCAAATTTGGACATCGTTTCCTTTTGCTTTCTTTTCATTCTTTTCTGCAAAACTCAGAACAAGTAACAGAGCAGCTACAGAAGATCTCTAAGCTTCATATTAAGGGTTTTTGAAAAGGACTGAAAATAAATGTCCTATTCATTTTTTGATTCTAGATGGTGATCCATATCTCTATAAGGCAACTTCTTGTGTTGTGTGAAATGTCATAAATTTCAACCAATGGAAGCACACATGGACAATAGCTTGTTTTCCTTTCCATGCTACCAACTGACAGAATTCCATTCATGGATCTTACTAAGCAAATATCCAGTTCTGAATTGTCTACTAAATCAAAACTCAGAGGCCCTAAATATAGTAGATGCTAACTCTGCCCAGCAACTAGTTTTCTTCTGGATTCTTCTTTTCTAGGTAAAGATAAAGGTTCCACTTGCACATATGTGCTAGTCATTCCCGATTCTAGGGGGGGGCTGCTCATCTCCATTTGAATGCTGAAGAGCCAGCGCTGTCTGAAGACATTTCCGTGGTCATGTGGCTGGCATTACTAAACACTTAAGGTGCACAGAACACTGTTACCTTCCCACCAAAGGTGGTCCCTATTTTTCTACTTGTATTTTTACATGCTTTCGAACTGCTAGGTTGGCAGAAGCTGGGACAAGTAATGGGTGCTCAATCTATTACACGGTGCTAGGGACTGGAACTGTTGAACTGCCAAGTTTTCACCGACAAGCTCAGTCTTAGCCACTGAGCCACTATCTTTTCTAAAGATGGATAATTCAGTCCACCAACATTTTTAGATATCGCTATAAAGGTCCTACCAGATATAGTAAAATTCAGAAAATTTGTACCATCACAAACTTTAGAACAAAATACCTAACTCAAAAATATACCCAAGAATGCTGCATTTATATTGGAAAGAAATGAAAATACAGAGAAAAGAGTAAATCCAGAAATGTGTACGTTACAGAAATATAAGTACAAAAAGCATGATCAAACTGAAATAGTTTAGTTAAGGTGTCATGAATGATCAATCAAGTTACATTTCCTCCTAGAAAAAGACAGCCTAGGTCACCTTTTTTTCAGTGTGACCTCTTGTTGGAGCTGGATTGTCCAAGATTCCATTTATTAGGCTGGCTTGGAATTTTGGGAGTTGCAAACTCAACATATCTGGAATAGAGTCTCGGAACAGACTGCCTTTGTCATATGAAGTTGCATGACTGTTTATTGTTGTTGCTTTGGTAAATAAACAGAAATTGTGGGAAGTCTCTTTCAATCTTAGGGCCTTTCCCTGCTGCAACGTTATAGTACTATTCACTCTGCCTCGACACCTCCCTATTTCACTGAGAAAGAGGTGGATCAGAATAACAGAGTTGGAAGGGACCTTGTAGATCATCTAGTCTAACCCCCACCCAAGCAGGAGACTCTACACCATTTCTGACAAATGGCAGTCCAGTTTCTTCTTGAAAGCTTTCAGCTCCCACAACTTCTGAAGGCAACTTCTGTTCTATTGGTTGATTGTTCTCACTGTCAGAAAACGTCTCCTTATTTCTAGGTTGAATCTCTCCTTGATCAATTTCCATCCATTATTCCTTGTCCGGCTTTCAGGGGCGTTGGAGAACAGGTTGAGCCCACTCCTTGCTGTGACAGCCTTCCAATAATGGAACACTGCTATCATATCTCCCCTGGTCGTTCTTTTCACTAGACTAGCCAGGCCCAGTTACTGTAAATGTTCTTCATATGTTTTAGCCTTTAGTCCCCCTAATCATCTTTGTTGTTCTTCTCTGCATTCTTTCTAGAGTCTCAACATCTTTTTTATTCTGTGGTGATCAAAACTAGATGTAGTATTCTAGGTATGGTTTTACCATAGTAAGGTTTTATAACCAGTTTATACAATAATACAATAGCAGAGTTGGAAGGGACCTTGGAGGTCTTCTAGTCCAGTGGTCTCCAACCTTGGCAACTTTAAGACCTGTGGACTTCAACTCCCAGAGTTCCTCAGCCAGTTGAAGTCCACAAGTCTTAAAGTTGCCAAGGTTGGAGACCACTGTTCTAGTCCAACCCCCTGCCTAGGCAGGAAACCCTATATCGTTTCAGACAGATGGCTGTCCAACATCTTCTTAATAATGTTTAATAATGTTCTGGTCTTCATCAGGAGTTGATTTTATTGTCTGATATGCCTAAGTGTGGCTAACTGATCTGGAGGAAGTGATAGTCTTGTCACAGTCCTGATCCAAATAAGTAGGGAGCACAATTGGCAATTTCCTCCCAATGCAAATAGAATAGTGGAGTCAAATTTGTGTGGCAAGACAAAGAAGGAAATAATTCTTGGTAAGCCTTCCCTTTGATTTTCAAACAGATCTTCTCCTCCCCAAGATTCAGCACAATCCTGAATCTCTTACTTGCACAATTATAGTTACTTTGGAAGAAAAATAATTAGCAGCATTCCTTGAGAAAAGGAAGAATATAAGAGAGCTGAGAGAAGAAGCACTAACTCCTCTTTTTCAAGAAAAACTGAGGTGCACTGCCAAAAGACTAAATAAATCTGGAAATGTTTTCACATGGCTGCAGACAGTAAGATACTGCAGAAAATGCCTCAAAGTGGCTTCCAGTGATGGCTCTGGCACAGGCAATTTTCCAGTCTAATTTGCAATGCAAATGTTTGCAGATTTCCATACATTAAACCTGCTGGTACTGTTGAAAGTGGGGGAAAGCATTCAAAAATGTAAATGATAATTTTACCCATGTCTGTTGCAGCAATGCACCACTGATTACTGCTTGCATGAATTATGTTTTTGAAATATCTGTACAATTATATGAGAAACAAACCAAGCATAAGTGCAAATGGGACATTATTGTAGCTGTAACTGAATTATTTCCTTCTGCAATTTATAGTTAACTCACTGAAGGAAACAAACAGCTACAAAACGAACAAGCTGACATGTAATTGTGAGGTGCCAATAGGCGTAGCAGAACTCTTGATTGGGAAAATAAAAATCAGCCTAGCTCTGCACCTAGAGTCTTTTTTGATCTCTTAAATATTGGTTTTAAAACCCACCAGAGCATTGATGTGACTGATAACCTCAAGCAAAGCCAAAAATACCAAACCCATAATGGTTTCAGTTTTCCTATCTGTAAAATGGTAATAATAGAGAATCAATCGATTTACTGCAAATCTATCAACTGAAAAATAAAATGATAGTATATGAAAAAGTGTAGCTTAGAATTGGGCCCTTTTTCCATATTGGTTCTGGTAAATTTTGATCAATTTCAAATGAAATTTATGATATTGCTATGCAAAGTTTCACATCCTCCTGTAAGCTGGCTTTTGACATTCCTCTATTCAACCTATTCCCAATTAATGAGCTTCATAGTATCCAAAACCTACTCCAACAACATCCTTACGTCTAGCTGCAATGTTTTTTTTTAACCTTTCTCTCGCTCTTTTTCTCTCTCTAGGCTCAACTGGAATTCACACGTTTGTTCTAAAAGAAATAAAATATCACCTCATATGCAAAATAAAGAAGAGTTTCTAATAATGTGGATTGGCTTTTAAAGAAAACATCCAATTTTAATACTAAGACCCAGCTATTGCAAAAATGAGGTTGTGCATCGTATACTGTATATTCCTCAGGCCTGATAGTTGCTCTTTTCTTAAGGAACTATCTCAAGTAGATCCAAAATGGATCTTTCTCTATGAAGTTGGCTCAAAGCCATTTAAATCTCACCACTGAACCTTGAAATACCATGCCAAAGGAAATAATATTTGTCCTTCCTCTGGAAGTGCCAAAATCTGAGTGACTGTAATCAACTTCCATCCCTGCAAGCCAGGAGTGGGTTCCTGCCAGTTCTAACCTCTTCTATAGAAGATATTCCACAAATCTACAGTGCCGTTTAGAACTGGTTCCAGCTCCCTCCCCCTGCCTGTCCGCACATCATCAAGATGAAGAGCAAGAGGAGGAATTCTGGGAGTTGAAGTCCATAAGTCTTAAAGCTGTCAAGTTTGAACACCCCTGGGGTTTTTTTTCTAAAGGGTTAGTGGTGCAAGGGTCTTGTAACTTGACAGCTTTAAGACTTGCACACTTCAATGCCAGAGTTCCTGAGCCAACATGACTGGAGGAGGAATTCTGGGAGTTGAAGTCCGCAAGTCTTAAAGCTGTCAAGTTTGAACACTGCTGGGTTTTTTTTCTAAAGGGTTAGGGGTGCAAGGGTCTTATAACTTGACAGCTTTAAGACTTGCGTGCTTCAAATGCCAGTTTCTGAGCCAACATTTTGGTTGCTAAGCAAGAGTGTTGTTAAGTAAGTTTTACCACATTTTACAAGTTGGCCACACCGACCCAGTCACATGACTGCCAAACCACTCCCACTTGGTCACATGGCTGGGAAGCCACTCCCACAAAACAGGCCACACCTACAGAAGAGGTTCTAAAAAAATTGAAACCCACCACTGCTGCAAGCCTTAATTCTGCTGTGATGAATTTCTTCCATTAGCTTACTTTTTGGTGAAATTTTTGAAAAGAAATGTACAACTGATAAAACCGGGCATTACACTTTGGTGTATGAATGCCTATCAGCAATTGCTCCAGTGAACTAACATTCCTGTGGGCTGCTTCAAAGGATTTTATGATGAATGGTATCTCCTACGCTGCCTGTGTGGTTTAGAAAAGGGGAGTGGAACATTAAAGTAATAATGCAATTCTCCCTAGAAGCCCAAGGAGAATTCCCCGCCTGAGCTCCAATCTGGATCAGAAGATGCATACCAGAAACAGCAGGATTTTGTTTGGCCTCGAAGGAGGGACAGAACGTAATGCTACTTGGGCTTTTGTCAAAAATTGCTTTTTACCTTCCTGACAGATTATATCCCATCATACCCAAGATTTGATTTTTGTTGTACAATTTGTATAATTCAGAGTTTCAAAGGTACAATGTGTCTTTTTTAAAAAAGAAGAAAAAAGAGAGGTTAAAAAAGACAGATTTTATAAGACAGATGTAGAAATTTCTCTTACACTCAAATGAAAGCAGTGAAAAAGAAGTTGTCATAATAAACCAATAATAGGAAATAAATAAAAAAAAAAGATGATTCCAAGGCATGAATGTGTCAATCAATTCAATACATTACAAAAGACAAATATATATTTTTCATGAGGACTAGAGCCTTGCATTCATAATTTATGTAGCTATTGTTTCTTTCTTCTCTGTTGGCACTTCCTCCTTTGGGCCACTGATCTTAAGATTCTCTCTTCCGATTTCCTTCTCCGGCTGCTATCTCAGGTTCACATCTTTTACTTGGGAGATTGCTGTGCTGAGTATTCAAACACAGACAAAATGAAAAATATAAATCATTTGGCTACTGTAACAAGCTAGTTGCTTCTCTGACTCTTTGATAAATATGCTTCCATCTTTAAAATCTGATCATTCCCACCCATAGCAGCTAAGGCATTTCCTCCAGAAGTGAAAATCAGAATGTTTAAGTCTACCATTTTTTCCAAGGTCCCAGAGCATAAATAAACAAAATTATTACTTTTATTTTACCTATTTTCTCATTTTTCAGTGTTGAAAAATGTTCACTGTTTAATGTTTGCGCTGTCTGATTTCTGTATCAAATATATTTTTGAAAAGCTTGCAAGGTAAAATGCACACTTTCCTCTTGGCCTGTTTGTCACATTATAATTATCAGCATCAAATTCTGATTCTGTCCCAAAGAATATGACGCAAACATACAGCAGTCAGTTGGCGATCCATCCCCAGTGAAGAATAAAATCAACCCAGGGCAATCTCAGTCAGAATGCATTGAAAACTGCAAACCTCTTAAAATAAAAGGCACAGTGGATTATTGTGAGTAAAATTGGAGTGTTCATCAGGAAGACAAAGGATGGCAGAATAATGAAAATGGCATTGTAAATTATTCCCACCTTGAGCCAAGTAACTGATGTGGCCCACTTCTAATATGTACCTTTGGCATTATAGTTGTTTCCTATTTTCACTAGAGGCAAATAATATTTTCTTTTTAAAAAAATATTATAACGGAACTACTTGTTCCAAACTCTGCTCAGATTTAAATTAAGCAAATTCCAGCGAAGAATTCTAAGAGTTTTATCTCAGGATGATGCTTATCAACAGTACGAAGACCTACGTACTTCAGTGCACAAATGCCAAAAGTACTAAAGGAAAAATGATACTTTTGCACTTATTAAAAAATAACATGTCAAAAATGACCTTAGCAGCTTCTGCTTTTAAAGAAATCTTTAAAACTACAGTGCAGAACACTGTAATCTAACCTAGAAAGAATGTGATTATTGTGCTTGCTGCAAGTTTGCTGCTGAACATGTATAAATTGCCTATAATTTTCTAAGTTGTAATTGGTGTCACAAAAGGGACAGTTTCTGCTAAGGTTCATGATCCAATCAACAGAATACAGAAGCCTGGCTTGAGAGGAAGAACAGAAGGAGGAAAACATTAACAACCAAGATTCATTAGCCTGAGGATGGTCTTCCCTTACCATGATAGAGAAAGGAGGAAGAAAGAAGTGGAACATCAAAAGCTTTCTCAGTTTTTATGTGGCAGATTCATAACAGAAAAAGAATTATTTTTAAATAATATTTTTATTGTTTTATATCATAAATTCCATTCCCATTTCTATATTGAATGGTGTGTTTTCTAGATGTCCAAAGTGTTAAAATATAAAACATCATAAGCATATATGCGATAGTATCAATCGTTATTGAAAAATATACTATCTTCCATTGTGATATCAATTAAATAACCATCCATTTCTACAGTGTGTTTTCTATATGTCAAAAGTTTTAAAATATAAACATCATCATAATCATTATCATCATGTACATATAAACATATATGCAATAATATCAATCGTTATTGAAAAGTTTACTATCTTCCATTATGATAACAATCATACAACCATCAAAATATTTATTAATCGTTTCTTCTTTCTCATGTAGTCCATATTTCATGCACTGTATTTTTCAGAGTATAAGATGCACCGGAGCATAAGACACACCAAGATTTTGAAGAGGCAAATTTAAAAAAAAGTTTTGGCACTCTGCAGACCTCCCCAAAACGGCCCGTTTTTGTGAAAAACGGGCCTGTTTTTTGTCAAAAAAAGGGCATGAATAGCCTTTAGGAGGCTTGTAGAGTGCTCCTAGGGGCTGGCAAGGGCCAAAATGAGCAAAAAAAACAGCCCATTTCTTGTCAAAAAAAGAGCATGCATAGCCTTTAGGAGGTTTCTAGAGTGCTCCTAGGGCCTGGGGGGGTGGCAAAAACGAGCAAAAAACAGCCTGTTTTTGCTCATTTTTGCCCTCCACAGCCCCCAGGAGCACTCTAGAAGCCTCCTATGCATGCCCATTTTTGCAAAGAGGGTGGGGTTTCGGGAGGCTAAAAATGCTGTATTCAGTGTATAAGAAGCAGCCAGATTTTCAGCCTCTTTTCTGAGGGAAAAAGGTGCGTCTTGTACTCTGAAAAATACAGGTAAATCCACTCATCTAACCTCTGTATCTGTCAGCTAACCATTTGTAGAAAAGTTCCCATATCACAAAATATTCAGAATATTCAGAAAAAGAATTAATTGATCATATAGTGAATGGGCCAATAATCCAGGGCATTAAAGATTAAAGAAGATATTCAGTCAAAGGCATGGTATTATTTCATAAAAGGATATTATAAATGCAGGCAAAATGCAGCAATCTTTATCTGGCCACCAAATTTGTTTGACAGTCTTGTTCTTCTTTTTTATATTGGTGTGGAATAATTACTCTACAATGATCCTACAAGGGCAAATTATAGGCAATATGAAGAGGCACAAGTCTCGATTAACACTGAGCAGTAACATCAAGTCTGGAAACCCTGATCACCAACATCAGAGAAGCTTTGAGAAAAGGTATATGGCTAGAAAAAAGTGAGCAGAAGAAGGCATCTTGATTTTTTTTCTCTTCTCCTTTCCCTATTACGTTTCTCCACAGTACGACAGAAACAAATTTAGGAACCGAATGTACTGAGGTGTGTTCACAAAGAAAAAAAAAAAAGCCCAGTTCCAGAATGAATATGTTTTGGGAAATTATTGTCAGGATCAGGCTCTTAAGATTCAGCTTCTGTGGGGATTCTTCACAAACCTCATTCCCACAGGAGCCCTTGAAGAATCTCTAGGAAACCAAGAACTGCCTTAAGAATCTGTTTCCAAGGAAACCATCCAACAATCATTCAGCATCATTTTGAAGCCTTCTGAAATTGTTGGTCCTCTTCCCTCGTCACATGGCTTTTCAAATACTAGCAATAGCAAATACAGGGAGAGGCTCAGAGCCATATCATTTAGCTCTAGAACAGAGGTCCCCAACCCCTGGTCTGTGGATGGACACCACTCCATGGCATGCCAAAAACTGGGCAAACCCCCATCTGCAGGATGCAGGCAGCACAGGAAACCACACCCCCTCTGGTCCACGGGAAAATCTCTGTCCACAGAACTGGTCTCTGGTGCTCAAAAGGTTGGGGGCCGCTGCTCTAGAAAACGCCACTCAGGAAAAAGTTATGCACTGTGAACTGTGATCACCTACCAGCACAGAGATATGATATCATGTGGGGCTCCACCACAAGAAACAAAACCCTGTATCCTCTGTAGAGACCCTCTAGTCATCATATGATACAGACCAGGGGTGGGTTGCTGTCAGTTTTACTACCGGTTCGCAACCCGCTTGCGCGCACACCACTGTTCAATGTAAATTGTTCTTCGTGCATGCGCAGAACAATTTACAGTGAACTGCACATTCACAGTCACTAAAATCCAAAATGGCGGCAGTTGAGCAGCGGCGAGGGAACCGGTTTGGGGCCATGGCAGGCCTGGGTCACTGCTGGTTTTACTACCAGGCCTGAATTCCATTACCAGTTCGACCAAACTGGGCTGAACTTTGTGGTCTGATGCAGACCACAAAGCAGTGTTGGTATGCTGTAATCAGCAAAAATGCAGTTCCTGGACACTTCCCCCCAAAAACCTGCTTGCTACTCACTCCCCCAGGGTAAAAGTGAATGCGACTTCCAGGGAAAAATCCTGTTGTGCAGGAGCCTATCTGCCACTAAACTCTACCTCTCAACTTAGGTTTCACAGCACAGTTCGGGGAAAAATCTTAAATATGAAAGGAAGTCACATTGTTATAGGAAGCTGAGGAAAGTTGCAGGACTGCTGTGTTGAATATAATTGAAACAGATGGTGGTGTGAAGGAACAAAACATCGCTACTGATTAACAGTTGCTCTACTGCTCCAGGTTGGTTTGCCAGCAGGAATAGTATAATTGCCCTCCAAAGAAAGATGTTTTGAATATACAGATAACTATGAACAGGAGAAATCCCATTACTGTACATGCAATATAAACATTATTTTCTTTTATACTGCATATCAGTCTTTAAGCCATAGTTATATAAATATTAGGGGCATATTTTATAAGATTTGTGGCAATATTGTTTGTTTAGATCAGGGGTAGTCAACCTTTTTATACCTACCGCCCACTTTTGTATCTCTGTTAGTAGTAAAATTTTCTAACCGCCCACTGGTTCCACAGTAATGGTGATTTATAAAGTAGGGAAGTAACTTTACTTTATAAAATTGATAAAGCAGAGTTACAGCACACCCCTACCACCCACCATGAAAGCTGGAAAGCCCACTAATGGACGGTAGGGACCAAGTTGACTACCACTGGTTTAGATATTACGTTTATCATGTCTGCCCTTCCAGAAGCTCAAGGCAATATGGTTCCCCTGCTAGATGAAGTATAGTTGAGGAGAGGTTGTGAGAATAAGTGACAGGGCCTTGTTCATCTATTTGTTAAATTACTTGGGGCAAACTGCATTTATACTGCATTCACAAAACATACTCAATCTTAAATGCAGGTTAATAAAAAACAATTAATGTGCAAACTCATTATGGTTTAATGTACTTAATAGCCTAGCTCATGTAACATTCTATTACAATGAAGTTACTCATAGCAAACTAAATTACAAACTATTCAAATCAAATTTAGAATAGTCAAATACTTGTATGAATCTAGCTGACTGTGACTCATGTTCAAATTGTTATTCACACCAAAATATCCCCATTTTTCCAGTTTCCCCTCATCATTTCCATTCCTTGGTATTTATTTACCTACTTAATTAATTTGCAAATATTGTATCCCATGCCAATCAGAAAACTCTGTTGCACAACAAAGAGAATATAATAGAACACTGGATTTCTCTTTTTTGAATTAAATTTTTCAAAAAGTAAGTCAATTGTCACAGTCTAATATAAAGTCAGGGATGTGGTGGCTCAGTGACTAAGACGCTGAGCTTGTTGGTCAGAAGGTTGGCAGTTCAGCGGTTCGAATCCCTAGCACTGCGTAACAGAGTGAGCTCCTGTTACTTGTCCCAACTTCTGCCAACCTAGCAGTTTGAAAGTACGTAAAAAATGCAAGTAGAAAAATAGGGACCACTTTGGTGGGAACAGCACTCCGTGTGCCTTTGGCATTGGGTCATGCCTGCTACATGACCACAGAGCCATCTTTGGACAGCGCTGGCTCTTCAGCTTAGAAACAGAGGTGAGCACCGCTCCTGGAGCCGGAAACGACTAGCATGCATGTGTGGGGGAACCTTTACTTTAATACAAAGTCCTGCTGAAATAGCAGAGTCTCCAAAGGCAGCCTCTCCCAATATGCAATATAACAGTACAATCAAGGAGTGATCAGGGTATGAGTTACTGTTGCAAAGACTTCCTTGCCCAAGTAGGATCATTATTTGAATACTGTCTGAACCTGGGGAAATCTTTTCCTCTCCACCTGCCATTTATGCATGAGCCTCAAGAAGAATGACCAGACCATGGAGCAGTTCTTTAAAGGGATCACAACTGTGTCAAGAGAAAGCAAGCAATATTCCAAGATAACCCAGATTCTTCCAATTGAACAGCTACTCTCCCTTGATAGGATTTAATCTGAGCTTGTTTCTCCCTTGTACTCTCCAGAAACCCATTTAGGACTTTCACAGCATTTCCGCCAATTGGTGATATATAGTGGAGTGTCATCAGTATGATTTGCTATAGCAAATTTGCCATAAGAAAGGCTGAGCGCCAAAGAATTGAGGTCTTTGAACTATGGTGTTGGAGAAGACTCCTGTGAGTCCCTTGGACTGCAAGGCAATCAAACAGGTCAGTCCTAGAGAAGATCAACCCTGACTGCTCTTTAGAAGGCCAGATCCTGAAGATGAAACTCAAATATTTGGCCACCTAATGAGAAGGAAAGACTCACCGGAGAAAAGCCTAATGCTGGGAAAGATTGAGGGCAAAAGAAGAAGGGGACGACAGAGAATGAGGTGGCATGAGCTTAAATGGACTCCAGAGGATGGTAGAGGATGGGAAGGCCTGGAGGAAAGTTGCCCATGGCGTTGCGATGGGTCGGACACGACTTCATAACTAACAACAAGAACATCATCAGTATATTTGTAATCTGATGAATTTTATCTTCCAGAGGTTTTATATAGATGTTCATATAGGGAGAGAAGCACTTGCACTCAAGCTGCCAGGGGTTCAACTGCACATCTTCCATGACTACCAAATTAAACTACCCACTTGTGTAGGAGTGGGATTATTATAAAATTCACAATCTTGAAGGTGTTCCAAAAAAAACATGATGACTGATGGCATTGAATGCTGTCTAAAAATGTAACAGAATCAAAAATAGTACAGACTCCTATCCAGGTCCTTATGAAGGTTATTGTTTAGTGTGATCAGTGCTGTTAGTATCCCATGATTGAGCCTGGTTCTTAATTGAAATATATAATCTATTTTATCTGAGAGTCTCTATAATGAATTTTCTCATACTCTTTTCAAAAAATAAATCTTCAAAAATTGAAGGTTAGAACGAAAGTTGTCAAATGAACCAGGGAGGGAAGGAGAGAGGGAGGGAGGGAGGGAGGGAGGGAGGGAGGGAGAGAGAGAGAGAGAGAGAGAGAGAGAGAGAGATATGCCTTGTTCAGGAAAAAATCAAACCACAACTTCTTTCAGAGGTCCCAAAGGTGCTTTTTCAAGAGGCAATTGGACTTCCTGGTTTTTCTTTGAAGACGTTTTCCTTCTCATCCAAGAGAAGAAGTTTCTAAGAAGCTTCTGCAGCTCTTTAGGAGGCGATAGCATAAATCCCTCTCTTCAAGAAGTGAAACAACCTTTTGAATCCAACTACACATTCTTCATCCAACAACCTTCATAAACCAGTAACAACATAGGTTTGGCTTAAGAGCTCATCTTATGAAGAAGCCTATCCATTTCCTCAGATTGCACAAGCTCAAAAGTATCCCAGACTGTAAAAGGAGATGCTGCCCTGCTAGCTGCATTTGGCCTCACACAACTACCATCCAAACAAGGGGAAATAGGAGTGACTTTAGATGCTAGAAAATAATAATAATAACCCAGATAAATTGCATGCTTGTTCATACTCCCCCTTTCCTTTGGGTCTTGTCCATCCTGAACAAGAATGCAAATTGGAATTGGTTATGTGTAGTCTAATGAAAAAAAGGACTAGTGGGGACATAAAAACACTGTTCCAATATTGAAGGGGCTCCTAGAAAGATGAGTGGGTCAAACTAATTTCTAAAACACCAGAAGGCAAGACAAGAAACCATGGTTGGAAACCAATCAAGGAGAGAAGCAACCTAGAACTAAGGAAGAATTTCCTAAAGGTGAGAGCAATTAACCAATAGAATGACTTGCCTTCAAAAGTTGTGGGTGTCCATCACTGAAGGTTTTCAAAAAGAGACTAGGCAACCATTTGTCTGAAATGATATAGGATCTCCTGCTCAAGTGGAAGGTTGGACTAGAAGACCTCTGAGGTATCTTCTAACTCTATTATTGCTACTCTTTTCACTATTGAAAAGGTTCATTGGTATGGAAGAAGCAGAGCTTAGCTACATTTGCTTTTGTTTTTATACTACTATTATTCTAGATATCTGTTAAAAGTTCCACAAGTGATGAAGGATACATGTTTACATCATTCCAAGAGTCATTGTGATTCCTTGAAAAATCTAAAATTTTGGGAATGGGAATGGGCAACTCAAGTCAGATCACTTTTGCACTTCTCAAAGTTATATATTTTCAATATTCAGTGACTAAAATTCCCTCCTCCCAGAAATAAGGGCTAAAATAGATATAATAAATATCTATTTATTATTATTTATAGTGTAAGCCATAGTGTGCGGACTATAACAACAACTATTATTTATTCATTAAATTCATATGCTGCCCATTTCACTATCCTAAGCGGCTCTGGGTGATGTTGTAGGACAGATAGACAGAGGACTAGCAAAGAGCATCCATAAACACCAGCTAGCAGCTAGAAGACATGATGAAAACTCCATAAACACCCATGGAGAAATTCAAAGTTTCATCTGGAAAACTGTGAGCATCCAAGACCAAGCTAAAAGCAAAAATGCCAAGGAATTCCTGGAAGCTTAGAAAATCAGACATATCAGCTATCAGAGATAACTCATATTTACTCACAGACCAGAACATATCCTCAGTGACAAAGCTTAAAGGGCACCTGATCCAATAAATCTTCACACATTTTGCCCTTTAAACCTGCTCAGTCCTCTGTCTGAGGACACAGAAAGTCCTCAACCCACTTCAAACTCACTACTTCTCTGGGAGGGCCAAAACCTATTTTGAAAATATAGGCCTCAGAACCATACAAAGCTAACTTTTTTTCTTAAAATAATGCCACCAAGATAAATGCCACCAGGCTTGAAATTTGGGGCTTGGACAATCTGGAACTGCGCTGCTTGCGGTCCGATCTAAGCATAGTGCACAAAATTGTCTGCTACAAACTCTTCTGTCAATGACTTCTTCAACTTCAACCCCAAAATACACAGGCAAACAATCGATACAAACTCAAGGTAAACCGCTTCAAACTTGATTGTAGAAAATACGACTTCGGCAATAGAGTGGTCAACACCTGGAATGCTGTACCCAATTCCATTGTTACAGCCTCAATCCCTCACAGCTTCAATCTCAAACTGTCTACCGTGGACTTCACCCCATTCTTAAGAAGTCCATAAAGGGGGCGTGCATATGCGCACCAGCCTCCCTTCCATCCCTGTCCTACTGTCCCCATTTATTTGTATTCATTTCTTTTATTCATATTCATGTTTATACTTATACCTGCTATCTTGTATATGTTTGACAAATAACAAACAAACAAGCCTTGCAACCTTTGAGCATTTAAATAAGCTGAAGATGGATTGGAGAAAAATATCATGCTCGGCAAGAGAAGCAGAAGAAAAGGATGACACAAATTATATTGAAAGAGCTACTGGTTATTTTTGGCAACAGAAAAAGATGCCGAACCTTTGCCTGTGTCAGGTGTCAGGCCCATTCTGGTGGTATCTGAGTAACAGCCACGTAAGTCTTATTCTTGTGGGTTTCAATGAATCCCATTTTAGTGTGGTTACATAAAGATTCCTGTTACTAGGGTTTCAATATACGTCATATCTAAGGTAGATCACTGAATGCCTATTTTGCTCTGGCAGAACCGTTACCTCTGTATCTGAAAAATTGAAAGATGGTATAGGATTATCTTACTACATGAATGAATAAATAAATCCCCATCTTTCCTATATCGCACTGTATTGTAATGTTTAGGTGTTTCCCTCAACTTTCTTTTAGCTATGCTTTGTGTTAAATGTGGGTTTGGTGGTTTTATTTTTATTTTTTGGTTTATGGATGAATGTTCATCAAATGAAAATATTCTCCTGGTGGTATTAGGGTTTTGGTCAAACAGCAAGGAACAAAGGCAATTATCATCAAGACAAAAGAGACTTAGGTTGACAGATGAGAGTGGAGAATAAGTTACAGTAAAAACAGCATCAAAGGAGCACATGTGCTAAAGTCTCAGGTTCTTCCTGGGCACAAGACCAAGTTCAGTTTGCAAAAAGAATAATAATATATCTTTCCTCCAATAATACAGAGGGTAAAATATTAAGGTGAGCTAAAGAGAAAGCTCTGTGATGAGCAGATCATGCTGGATAAATCATTTCCTAGTGTGAAAAGTCTCCTATTTATATACTTCCAGTTGGAGTGGCCTAATGTGCCCTGCTCTTTGTCAAAGATTGATTATGATTATATGCATTGTATTAGGTACAAAACAAAAGCAAAAAAACCCCAATCCAACAAACTTGATTTTGAATACCAGCGATTAAATAAGGGTGTTTTCAAAAGAGAGAAACAATCAGATATTTCAGTTTTACATGTTGCAAGTGTGTTTGTTGCATAAGAAGACAATGTTTACAAATGCAATCTTTTTTCAGTTCCCCTCTCCAAGGTGTAATACAATACAATACAATAGGAGATCTTGGAGGTCTTCTAGTCCAACCCCCTGCCCAGGCAGGAAACCCTACACCATTTCAGACAGATGGCCATCCAACATCTTCCTAAAGACTTCCAGTGTTGGGGCTTTCACAACTTCTGGAGGCAAGCTGTTCCACTGATTAATTGTTCTAACTGTCAGGAAATTTTTCTTCAGTTCTAAGTTGCTTCTCTCCTTGATTAGTTTCAAACCCATTGCTTCTTGTTCTGTCCTCAGGTGCTTTGGAGAATAGTTTGACTCCCTCTTCTTTGTGGCAATCCCTGAGATATTGGAACACTGCTATCATGTCTCCCCTAGTTCTTCTTTTCATTAAATTAGACATATCCAGTTCCTGCAACGGTTCTTCGTATGTTTTACCTCCAGTCCCCCTAATCATCTTTGTTGCTCTTCTCTGCAGTCTTTCTAGAGTCTCCAGATCTTTTTTTACACCATGGCGACAAAAACTGAATGCAGTATTCCAAGTGTGGCCTTACCAAGGCATTATAAAGTGGTATTAACACTTCAAGTGATCTTGATTCTATCCCTCTGTTTATGCAGCCTAGAATGGCTTTTTTGGCAGCTGCTGCACACTGCTGGCTCATATTTAAATGGTTGCCCACTAGGATTCCAAGATCCCTCTCACAGTTACTACTATTGAGCAAGTACCACCTATACTGTACCTGTACATTTTGTTTTTCTTGCCTAAATGTAGATCCTTACTTTTTTCACCATTGAATTTCATTTTGTTAGATAGTGCCCAATGTTCAAGCTTGTCAAGATCCTTGACAAGGATCTTGTATCTTAAGCCTATTTTCTGGAGTGTGGCTATTCCTGCCAGCTTGGTGTCATCTGCAAATTTGATGAGTTCCCCATTTATCTCCTCATCCAAATCATTGATGAAGATGCTGAAGAGTACTGGGTGTAAAATAGAGCCATGGGGTACTCCACTGCATACTTCCCTCCATGTAGATGCGGTTCCATTGCGGACTACACATTGAGTGCGGTTGGTCAGCCAGTTAGAATTCATCTGGTGGTGATGCTGTCAAACCCACATTTTTCTACTTTATCTAGTAGTAGGTTATGGTCTACCTTATCAAATGCCTTACTGAAGTTCAAGTAAACTATATCAACGGCATTCCTCTGGTCCACTAATTTTGTCACTTTGTCAAAGAATGCAATAAGATTAGTCTGGCATGATCTGTTTTTGACGAATCCATGTTGGCTTTTGGTTATTACTTTGTTTACTTCTAGGTGTTCGCTAATTTGTTGCTTGATTATCTTTTCCAGAATCTTCCCTGGTATTGAGGTCAAGCTGATAGGTCTGTATTTTCCTTGATCTATTTTTTTTCCATTTTTTGAATATGGGAACCACATCAGCTCTTTTCCATAATAATAATTATTCTCTGTACTCTACATTTTTCAGTGCTATATATTTCTTCTATAATCTAAATTTATATTTGCTTTACAAGAGATTTCATATTTAATACCTTGTTAGGATAATAAAATATAACAGTATATAAATCATAATAATGTCCTAGTGTGATCTTTCCTTTTCTTTATTTTTTCTTTATCTTTCCTTTAATGCACTTTATTCATCTAATGAAATAGCAACTAATTTTTGACAACTACTCTAAATATATTGACTCTCGTATCTTGACAAAGCAATAAAAAATGCTTCCCAAACTTGTGGGGGTGGTTGGGAAACATTATTTCTTTATTTCGGAATGCTTAGTATAAACTGCAATCTAATAAATGACTCACTATTTCCGCTTGCACTTTCTTAATGTTGGACTTTTCAGCTTTTTTCTGTTGCCCACTTTGTGCCCTATCCCATCTGATGAAAACCTCTGGAAGCTTAGAAAAACTTAGAAATAGTTTACAATATTGTGTTTTTAATAAAGGTATTAAAAACCTGGATGTACTTACTTTGCTTTCTTTTCAACATTACTGTCCCTTCCAGATAGATAGCTGGGTGGCTAGCTGGCTGGCTGGCTGGATGATGGAAAGAAAGAAAAAAAATAGACAGACAGACAGACAGACAGACAGATAGATAGATAAATGATGGATTGATAGATGATAGAAAGAAAGAAAGAATCTTTACTAATTGGAAGGATGGCACAACATCAAAAAGAAACCAAAACATTACAACAGATTTATGTTTGGAATTCAAACAACAGAGAAACAACAGAGAGAATTGAAAAGAGATGAGAAAATATTGAAAATATAAATTGTAATGTGGTAAAACCTGATGGAAAAATGGAAAATATCCAGCAAATGGAAAAAGTGGAGGCTAGAGTCCTAAAAACCCAAGGGAAAAATGAACAAAGAGGCAAGATAACCGTGGATATTGACGGTGACGGTGAACTGAGTGTGGTTGGAGATGGAAAAAGTGGAACAAGGAAAGGGAAGATAGGTGGAAAGGTGCTTTACTTGAGATTTCAAGGTATAGAAGAAGAAGAAAGAGAAGAATTGATGGACTTAAGGAGAGAAACTTTGACAGAAACACTACTGATAACCAAAGATAAGCTGATTAAAGAAGCTGATGGAGGCTTTCCAGATTTTACAAGATATGTAACAAGCAACAAGTTGTGAAGAGAAGTCCAAACAAATTTGATTAAGGAAATAACCAGAAGACTAATTCCACAAATGGCAAAAGAAATAGGACTACACTATTACTGGAAAGACACAGGTTGAGATATGAAAATTAATAATAAAACACTAGTTAAATTTAGTTAAAATTAGAGCATTATGTTAAAAATGTAGTGATAATGCATAAAGTTAGATAAATAATTGATAATGATAACAATGTATACATATGTATTGGTTTGATAAGAGGAAATTTGGTATAACTTTTAATTGGTGAAAAAAGGGAAAAAAGTAAGTTAAACTTAGTCAAACTATTGTTAAATAAATGACTGATGATAATAATGTAATAATTTGTATTGACATAATAAAAGGGAAATTGGATATAAATTGTAAACAATGATTAAGAAAAGAGGTCTAAAATTTGTTATTAAACATAATTAATATTTATTTTGAATGTGTTATACAGATACAATGTGACTGGATGATATTGAAAATAGATAAGGAAATGCCATTATGTGGTTTTGTTTTAAATTTTGGAATGTTTGTTATAAAGGGACGTTACAACAACTATAGTCATATGAAGGATGAGGTATGATTATATATATAATGGAAAGTCCGGGCGAAGGAGGGGCGGTGGCGGCGGCAGCGGCTGCTTTAAGCGCTCCCTTGTCTCACAGCCGGGGCCGCTCCGGGCCACCGGCCGCTGACACATGCTCCTGCAAGAGCCTCTGCGCAGCGCCGGGAGGCTGCAGAGAAGCTTCGCTCCGCTTCTCACCCAGCCTTCCCCCAGAGGCGATCCGGGGCTTCCAGCGGCGGAGCCTGGAGAAGCAGGCCGGGGCAGCGGGCAGCAGCATCGGGGATGGTGGGGCACTTTGCATCGCGGGAGCCGCCAAGCGCCCAGGTCTGCAGCAAACAGCCAGCCTCCTCCTTCTCTCCCACTCCTCTCTCCTCTGAAGCACGCCCCACCCAACGTAAGCGTACTCAAGAAGACATGATTGGCTGCTTCCAGATCAGGAGGCAGAAGAATTAGTGCCTCTTTTCCATCTGAACTTCTTTGCCTTTTAACTCTTTCTTAACTTTTAGAAGGTGAAAAATACCTTATGGAAAAGAGGCCCCGAGTTCTCTCGCCTCCTGCTTTGGTTAATACTAAGCAGACAACAAGCCACTGTGAGCTGGAATCTGGTAGCAACTATCTTGGCTTTAATTATTTAAAAATATATATTTAAATTTCTTTCTTTTTCCTGAGGAGACTGGTGAGGCTCCGCCTCCCTTGCCTCTAGTGACTGCACATCCCTGATATATATATATCAGCACAAATAAAAACACACACACACACACACACACACACACACACACACACACACACACACATATATATATATATATATATATATATATATATATATATATATATATATATATATATATATATGCTATATTTATGCTGATAAATAAATAAAGGGACCTTCCTCCCATACTTGGGCATACCAGGGGTTGTGACTTTAAGTATATACCTCCCACCCTGGCTGGCTGATAAGGAGTCGTTCTCTGTAGCTCAAATGGTTAACTCCCTGCCTGGGAGGCAACAGAGCACAGGTTCGATTCCCAACTTGGGTATGGCTAGCTGATGAGAGCTAAATAGCTTGAAATAGATCTATACTAGTCTCCCTTTATTTATTTATCAGCATAAATATAGCAAATGTAACAAAAAGGCAACAGTAAAAAATATTGGGTTTCTGTCTGGATGGTCTCTTGTGACGAGCCTAATGACAGAGAGTGGAAGTGTGACCTTCCTCCCATACTTGGGCATACCAGGGGTTGTGACTTTAAGTATATATATATATATATATATATATATATATATATATATATTTATTTATATAGTCACAACCCCTGGTATGCCCAAATACGGGAGGAAGTTCACTGCTTCCATTCTCTGTCCATCAGCTCGTCATAAGAGACCAGCCAGACAGAAACCCAATATTTTTACTGTTTTTACTGTTGCCTTTGTTACATTTGTGTTGTATTTGTGCTGATAAATAAATATATATATTTGATGTAAAATATATAACTTGATATGAATCATAGCTGATGACTGTGGAAGGGATGCATGAAAGTTTTTGTAACCAATTGACACAATTTCTACAATTTGTAATGGAAGATGATTTTAAAGTATTTGTTTGTGTTTATTCAAAAAATAAAAAATTTATAAAAAGAAAGAAAAAAGACAGACAGACAAACAGACAGATGGATGGTAGAGACATACACATACATTCATTCATGCATGTACACACAGAGAGAAAGAGAGAGAAAGAGAGAGAAAGAGGGAGGGAGGGAGGGAGGGAGTGGGGCAGGCAGGCAGGCAGGCAGGCAGAGTGCTATATCCCAATGCACTTGGTTACATAAAATACAGAGAATTCTTGCAGCTACTTGATGGGACTTTACTGCTTTCTGCTTGTTCATTCGTGCATCCCCTAACCCACATTGACAATCATGGTGGCTGAAAGATTCCTGATTTCTTCTACATCAGAAATCTTTTATATATTTTGTGTATGTGCATGTGGTCATTGCATTTATAACAATACAATCCCTATATATCATTTAATCCTTTCCATTCCACAAAATAGACGGACACACAGTAGACCTGGTCACCCATACACAAATCCTGACAACCTAGAAATCTGTTCTAGCTTGGTTTTTCTTGCAGAGCCATTAATATTGCCCTCTTTTTCCTTAAGAATAACAGAAGTTTTTTTTCATTAAAAAAAATACAGGTAAGGATTGAGCTCCTCGCACTATTTCTTTCTGCTATTTTCTAGATAGCTGACAAGTGTCGCCAGTCTAATTCCCCATTCATGCGCCTTGTTCTAAATCCTTTGCATGTGCATTGTTTTCTGTTTTGGAGTATGCTTTACTTCCATAGTTTACCCTGTGGGCTTTTTTTCCTTGGACAGAAGATTTAAGGTTAAAAGGCTAAAGATACTTCAAGATGTCTTACGACTGCTAGATTTGCATTTCATGCACAGAAACTTTAAAATTTTGAACTGATTTTGAAAGCAAGAAGAATTTTGAAAACCTTGATACTTACTTTTTTATTTGTTTGTTTGTTTATAAAATATATAGGAATGGTGGTCAAACAATTCTGGGCATGAATCATAGCAGCTGTTAATTGCTCATAGCAATTAACAACTAGTTCAAGAAATTGTTACTTGCTTGCACTCGTGAAAAGTTTTTCTTTACTGTGCAAGGAGTTTCCATGCACAGACTGGCTGAGAGACGTGACGGAGCTGCCAGTGTCCAGTAAGATGCACATCTTGTGGCCCGCCCCGCCCCGCCTCACCCCATCCCGCACTCCACCTGCCCCCTCTGAAGTTTGAACTCGCGAGAAAGCTTTTTTACAATGTGTTTCCTTGGACACAACGGTGAGGAACGTGACAGAGCTGGAAAGGTAAGACGTGTGTCTCGCTTCTCACCTGCCAGAAAATAATAAGCCTGCTTCCCCCACCCCATAATAAGGCTAAGCCCTTATTATAGGGGTCAAAAGAAAATAAGAACCTGTCTTATTTTCATGGAAACATGGTAGATGTTAAAAAGGAGACAGGAGAGGCCTGGATCTTGAGGCATCCCACAATGGAGATGTCTAGGATTCAATCTCTCCTCACCCAATAATATCAATTAGAACTGGACACGGAGAAAGGAGGAGAACCACCCCAAAATGGTGCCTCCCACTCCCAAGTCAGAGCCAGGATATCAGGGTCAATGGTACTGAAAGCTGCTGAAAGACCCAGGAGAGCCAGGACAGTTGCTCCATTCCCACCTTAAACCCTCAAAAGGTGGTTGACCAATGTTGTCTGAACCCAGAATGAAAAAAATCCAGATAATCCATGTTTCAAATCTGCCTCGTTTAAGAAAATTAGAATAGTAATTTGGACCTTAGTTTACAATTTTATACATTTGGAATTGCTAAAGCCAATTGTTTTCTCAATTACAAATTGTTTTTTTTCCATTCAGCTATTTTTTCAAATTTTAAAGAACAGTTATTTTATTCTGTTTTCTTTTGGGGGGGGGAGACAAGAAACAGAATATTTCTTCAGTATTGTGCTTATTTTAGGGTCTCTTCTCCCCTGAATATCTTTTGGGTGAGGAGGGATCTAGTATCTTATTGCAGTTAATTTCGTAACACATTGACTGACCTTCTTGTTATATGACAATATTTTACTGAGACTTGTGATTACCACACACACTAACACACACACACACACAGAGAGAGAGAGAGAGAGAGAGAGAGAGAGAGAGAGAGAGAGAGAGAGAGAGAGAGAGAGAATAATCAGAAAGCAAAGCAAACATTTAGATCTTTGACACCTTGCTTTGTTATTTACAGAAATTTACAGAAATAGCCTTTGAAATTATAGTAAGCATAAACAGCATTATACATTCTTAATACCAAGTTCTTGCTACATGACTCTTAATTAGGGGTTATATCTACTGTTTCCTTTTCTCTGTAATCACACACCCTCGTGGTTCAAACTCCCCCTTCCTCTTATAGCTCTCTGCAAGCAGCCAAAACAGATACAGATCCTAAAGTAATTTTGACAGGAATGTAGGGATTTGCAGAGAGGAAGGGTGGATGGGCAACTCCCTTGAACAAAGTCCATCCATTACACTGGATTTAGCCTTACAATGCTGATATTTCTTAGATTAACTTCTGGCTGCTTGTTAATAAGCGGATCCCTACTATATCATCAAGCAAGAGCCAACTAAAAAAAAGTAGATATGTTTTTAAACCCATAAGCATTATTTTCATTGGTCTGCACACTTATATACATCAAAATGTAATCAATGAGTGAAATACTGAAAACGTATCTGACAAATGAACTTAATCAAGTTTTTTCATCTGAGGAAAATCCCTCAAATTAGTTACACAACAATCCAAAATGACTTTTAGTGCTTTTCCGCTGCCAGTATGGTTTGTTCTTTAACAAAAAATATCTTTGCATCTGCCTTCGTTGCCATTACTTAGGATAGTGATGGCGAACCTTTTCGGCACGTGGAAACATTGTGCACGTGAATGTATATGCGCTTGTTAGGCCCGCACTACGGAAAAGCTGAACTTCCAGGTTCTAGCATCATGCACGCCCATCGATCAGCTGGCCGGCATGCACGCACAGCCTGGTTTTTGGCACTGCTGCGCGCGCAAATGATTAGCAGTCTTGAAAAGCTGAACTTCCGGGTTCTGGCGCATATGTGCACCTGACAATCAGCTGGACGGCATGCTTGCACACTGTGTTTTGGAACTGCCACACACACAGACAGCTGATCGTCACAACCACAAGCCCCCCCGAAACCTGGAAGACAAACAGGTGAGGCCGTGTGTGCTGGGTGACATGGCTTCACATGCCACTTTGGGCACAATATGCCACAGGTTCGCCTTAGGACTTAGGATATCATTCTGATAAATATGTTTTCAGCCTTTTAAGCCAGTGGTCCCTAAATCTTTCATGGACTAGCAGCAATGGTGGCAGGCAGGAGAGGATGGTTTCATGTGTGTGCCTGCTCCCTTTACAGCCCAGATCTCAATGGGCCACAGATTGGTATTGGTCTGCAGATCGAGGATTGGGGACCCCTTCTTTAGACCAAATTAAAAAAATAGAAGTAGTTTTGAGACCCCTGTTCCACTCCAAGATGCTGCCTGAAGTAAAAGACAAGAAAGTTGCCCTAGAAGACAACTGGACTGTCAGTTGAATCTTACTTCAACTGCAATGGTGGAACACCAATGTCATCCATTATACCTGATGAGGTGGCAGGCCAGCTTGGATATATACCATTGCTGAGATTTTCTTTCAGAGAATAAATTTCTTCAAGAGCATTGTTGGACGGGGTGGGGGGAGGTATAAAAAAATCAAGATGACAGTGATAGTAATGCGATTAAAGTCCCAATCCTTTTTAATGTGTGCTGTGCCACATGAAAAGGGACATTGCTTTGATCAGAGAGGTTGCTGCATCTGTCACCGGAGGCATCTCATCTCATATGGCTGGCTCTGCTATTCCTTGTGTGTAGGAAGTAGGCAGTTCCTACGCTTTGCATGGAAAAAAATGTTATGGAACCTTAAACACTTCCTGTTTAAGCTTTCATAGATTACTAGAAGTATGAAATGCTACCTTTGCTTGACAGGTTTGTGTGTCTGTATATGCATCTTTCTTTTCTCTATACATAATGCCCTTGGTTCATGAAGGAGGGAAACGAAATCACATTTATTTATTTTTAATTGTGTTTATTTCTGGAACAGGAAAATAACATTGTCTATACCATATAAGGAAAACCTATATATAAGTTGTTTTATAGTTGGCACCTTCCCCTGCAAGAATCGCCAAAATGTTTAGAAATTCATCACCAAACTGCTGGAAATGTGACCAAGAACCAGGCACGTACTACCATATGTGGTTGTCCTGCCAAAAAGCCAAAATATAGCAATAGCAATAGTAATAACAGTTAGACTTATATACTGCTTCATAGGGCTTTCAGCCCTCTCTAAGAGATTTACAGAGTCAGCATATTGCCCCCAACAACAATCCGGGTCTTCATTTTATGAGTCAACCCTGAGCCGGTGAGATTTGAACAGTCGAGCTGCTGAACTGCAGTCAGCTGAAGAAGCCTGCAGTGCTGCATTTAACCACTGCGCCACCTTGGCTCTTAAATATACTGGCAGAATATCCAAAAGTGGTTGATAGAGATAACAGAAGAGGAAATAGAATTCACACCGGAACTATTTCTCTTGGGAATTATAAACAAGAAATACAAGAAGAGGATTATCTTTTTAACTATACATATTATCACGGCAGCAAGAATGGTCTTTGCCCAAAATTGGAAAACAGGGAAACTCCACATGAAGGGGAAATAATTAGGAAAATCTTGATCTGTGCTGAAATAGATAAATTGATATGGGAATTGAAGGATAAAGATGAATCAGAATATTATAAGATCTGGGATAAATTTTATTGATGGTTGGAATATAAAAGGGAAAGCCCAAAATAGGTACGAGCCAAGATTCATAGAATGGAGACTAGAATTATGTATGGAATGATAAATGCGAGAATCTACAAGATAAAAACAAACCAATACGGCTGGAAATAGGTTACTTTTTTCCTTTTTGTAAATATGGTATGGATCAAATGTTTAAAAAAAAACAGGGTGGCTACAATATATAATTGAATATCTTAGCATATATGGTATAGATTCTGTCAGGATGGTTTCCACTGTGTCCAACATTTTAATTTACGTTTAATAAAAAACTTTTAATAAAAAAATGAATCTTTTCTCTATACATAATGCCGTTGATTCAGGAAGGGTGGAATCACATTTTTTAAATTTTGTTTATAAAACAAATGTATATGGCTACCAAACCCAAACACAGAGACTTATAACACTAGAAATACCCAGTTTAAAACCACACACCCCAACACCATGTGTGATGGTTTATTTCATCACATTCATATCTGATGAAATAGATAAACAAACAAATCTTTCATGTCTAAGATATCACTGACTTTTGTTTCTCCCAAAAGAATAATACAATAGCAGAGTTGGGAGGGATCTTGGAGATCTTCTAGTCCAACCCCCTGGCTAGACAGGAAACCCTATACTGTTTCAGACAAATGGCTATCCAACATCTTCTTAAAAACTTCCAGTGTTGAGGCATTCACAACTTCTGGAGGATAGCTGCCCTTCTGACAACTGATTGATTGTTCTAACTGTCAGAAGATAGCTGCCCTTCTGACAATTACTTTTTCAGAGATATTTTTTTAACATGATTATCTTGGGCTGTCTGCAAATTATGTGAATCTGCCTCTGTTCCCATTTTCACTCCATGCAGAGATCTGACAGAAACAACATGTTGTTATTTTCTTTCCTCAAGGTCAGTATACCTGCTTTATGTTAGTTAAAATGAGAAAAAAAAGCTTTCCCATAAGAAGAATTTTCAGTTCCTTGCTAGTTTGTTTAACATTCAGTATTGAACCTCAATTTTTTAAAGCTGGAGAAAACATCAATAGTTTGCTTAATCACGCATTTGCATTTCTGCTTGCTGCAGAGAAATATTTATGGCCTGCAAACAATCATGAATCATTTAACATAACCTCTTTTTTATTATTGTCCCAAGCTTTCTTGTTACAATGAGCAGCTTTCGCTGATGCTGGATGATTTCCAAGTTTCTGTTTGGAAACAAAATATGCACACTAACCATCAATCGACAGGACTGTGAATCTTTAGGTACTAAGGATAAACACTGAGCTTCCTTTGCAAGTGCGAGGCTTTCAAATGATAAAATAAAATATTTGGCATGACGCTAACCCTGTATTTTCTCCCACAAATATATACCTTCCCCTATTGTGTCTGAAATACATGTACAAAAGCAGATACAGATCGCAGCATAGACAGCATTCATTCTGATAATATATTGCAAATGGAAAACAGCTGTAAAATGCCAAAGGGTGGAATGAACTGGGGAGACAGTCAAGTTCCAATTATGTCCATACAATAAAAAAACAGACTCTCCACTAAATCATCATCTTAAAAATATTACTATATTGTGGATACCTTCTGGTAGGTGCCAAACAAAGCTTGCAAACTAGCCTCTAGATTAGAGATCCTACAAAGTTGCCTTGAGTAGCACAAATACGTTTGGCGCTGTATGGTGAAATACTGGCCAAAATTGATACCATCCTTTCCACAGGCAGAGAATGTTATCTATGGTGCAGATGCAGAGGTGGGCTGCTGGGGGTTCGCAGGGGTTCAGGAAAACCTCTAGCTAAGATTCTGTGCAGTTTGGAGAACCCCCAAATTCTACTCCTGGCTGGCCCCACCCACCTCCCCCTCCCAGGAGTTGCCACGCAGCCCGTTTTTTATGCTGGTAAGCACAGGGTGCACATTGAGGCTCAGGAGGGTGAAAAATGGGCATATTGGAAGTTTGGGAAGGCCAGAAATGAGCCTGTCTCCAGCCTCCAGAGGTCCTCTGGAACCTGGGAAAGCCATTTTCGCCCTCCAGATGCTTGAGGAAAGCCTCCGGAGCCTGGGGAGGGCAAAAACGCCCCTCCTCCCATGATGCAAGAGGCTGACTAGGCCACACCCACATGGCCATGCCTACCCAGCATCTGGGCAGAGAACTCCTTGCTAAAAATTTTGAAGCTCACCTCTGGATATAGGTGCACCTATCTTTATGGGAATGCCTTAACTGATTAAAGCAGTGTTTTTCAACCACTGTGCCGCGGCACACTAGTGTGCCGTGACATAGTGTAAGGTGTGCCGTGGGAGAATTACTTTATATATAGTCAATATAGGCACAGAGTTAAAAATTTTTAACATTTTCTAATGGTGGTGTGCCTCGTGATTTTTTTCATGAAAAAAGTGTGCCTTTGCACAAAAAAGGTTGAAAAACACTGGATTAAAGCAATAATGGACAAAAGCTATAAATATTTCAATAATAAAGAATAAAAGAATAAATGATAAAGACATGAACCAACAAATAAAATGAAAACAAGGAAATATATATGTTGTCTGTCTGAAACTAAATGAATGGGGGAGGAAGCAATGAACAAAAGTGGCCTGATGTTATAGGGTGGAATTGATGAATATATCAATATGCAGGAAAGTGAAGGCATAGGCTCAATTATTGATAAAAGGGCCACGATGCTGACAGAAAATAAGTGCTGTTTCTTAGATGGTGTCTCTGTATGAAAATAAAAATTCAGAGCTTGATGATAACACATGATATGCTGTGGTGAATGCTTTAAATACAAAAAAAAACAAAAAAAACCAAGCTGAAGTATTAGGGAGAAAATGTGCACAATTTTGAATGAATGCAATCCAGAGGAAAACATTATTCTGTTGGGTGACATAATGTTTTTAAAAAAATATGCTCGCTATATTTTACTGGTCTAGATGTTCATGACATCGCATATAACTCACTTATCTCTCATAGATTCATGTCTATGCAAGATGCATCTCCAGTTATAACCCCTTGGGATACGTTTATCCAGTGTAGGAGCTCTTGAAATCATGACAGAATAACTGATAGCTAAGAGATAATAATTTTAGCACCCTCCTCCCTTTGCTATTTTTAGAATATCCTGAAATGATGTAAGAGACCATAACATGCCATTTAGCTGATAATGAAGCACAGCTGATCGAGAGATCAAGACAAGTATTATGTGATTGACAAACAGCAAACTAAAAGGAAGAATTTATACTGTTACGGTGTTAAGCAACAAAGGATTTTCCTGCAAAAGTATTAGGGGGCTGCATGCGTGCTTTAAACAATTTCAAAGATTGATTTGAGCCCCTGCCCTGATCTCCTCGGCATCTAAGCAATAAAGAAATGAAATGAAAAGAGTAATCTCTTAACTATATTAATCATCTCTTGGCTATATATATAAGGATTACAGAGATTTATAGTACTAAGAAGACCAAACATAGCACACTGCTTATATTTAAATGATAAAGTATGGAAATCATTTTCAATAAAGTAACATTTATTTTAAATAGTATATCCTGCTTTTTTTGTCCCAAAGTCTTCTCAAGGATATCTTGCATGTTTCAGGTTGAGGATTGTCTGTTGTGTCAGCTGCATGGAGCTAGATCTTTAAAATTACCCATATTTATTTAACAGTCCCTTTAGGACATCCAAGACTGTAATGCTTCTTGCAGGAATCATGCAACAATGATCATTTCTGCTACAGAGGAAATGCATGTAACATAGACAGGAGTTCCCAAACTCTTTCCTTAGCTGATTTGTTCCCATGAACATTTCCTTTCCATAAACTGTTTCCTTTATTACGTATGTCTCTCCCCACAAATTATTATTATTATGATTACTAATTATAAAAAATTGAAATGTTTATGCCATATATTTCCAAGTGTTTGACTACATTCTAGGGTTTGGGCTGCAAGTTTGTACAAAACTTTCAGAGCCACTTAGAGTTTCTGGAAATCTCCTCTTTTTTAACGTAGTTTATTTATTCAAGAAAACTGTCACTGGGCTGCTCTGTGTACAACTTATATTACTTGCCTTGAAAATCACTTCTTTTATTCCAATACATGTGGAATTGGTGTGATGAATGAGAAATGCCTCAAAATTGAAATTATCTTATTTTAATCTCTCTCACTCTGTGTGTGTGTGTGTGTGTGTGTGTGTGTGTTCAGGCATAACTCTGGAATGCCTTGATCATTTTCAACCAAACTTGGTAGACAGATGACTTACTCAGAGAGAGTAAGAGAGAGCTGAGGTGGCACAGTGGTTAGAGTGCTGTACTGCAACCACTTCAGCTGACTGTTATCTGCAGTTCGGCGGTTCAAATCTCACCGGCTCAGGGTTGACTCAGCCTTCCATCCTTCCAAGGTGGGTAAAATGAGGACCCAGACTGTGGGGGCAATATGCTGACTCTGTAAACCGCTTAGAGAGGGCTGAAAGCCCTATGAAGTGGTATATAAATCTAACTGCTATTGCTATTGCTATTGCTACTCTCTGGAAAAAAAATACTATGGGAGTAAGACACCCCTAACACCTCTCGGGGTATGTGTTCTGTTATGATACAGCCTGTTGTGTCTTCAAATGGCTTCTACTGTACTGCCGTAAAATGGATTCTACTGTACAGAACAGTGTAGTTGCCATGGTAAAGGCTTCACAGTACTCCACAAGGGGGCTCCCTCTGGTAAGAGGGAAAATCCAACATTAGAAATTACGTTTGTTCCAGACATTTTCCCCTTAAATACCTGGGCAATGCCAGGTTATCAGCTAGTACTAAACATATATGAACATAACAAGTAGCCTTGTATGTCTATCTTATCATTGGTTGATATTTAGACAGGGAGAGGGAACACAGTTATAAAGGAAGATATCTGGTCTTTTTTGTTATTGCCAGATTTCATCTATCCTTCCTTGTCGGCTCCTTCTTTGTGACACATTCATTCTCCTTCGTTTTGGTCTTAAATGGAGGTTCCTCTGTCTTAAGGGTGAGTTTATATATTGCAACTGGTAGCACAGATAGAGATATAATGAGAGCCAGTTTGGTCTAGTAAGCTAGAAGTGGGTGAATTCTAGTTCCGTCTTGGCCATGAAAGCCGTGTGGGTGACTTTGGGCCACTCACTCTCTCTCAGCCCAACTCACCTTATAAGGTTTGTTGTGGGGAAAATAGGCGGAGAAAGATGCATTGGATATGTTTGCCTTCTTGAATTATTTGTAAAAATCATAAAAGTAGGATACAAATAAATAAATAATGCTAGACAACTTTCCCTCTAAAAGAACAAGTATTCAAACAAATCTTTTCAGACGTGTCATTCAGGATCTGCATGCAGCTACTATAATCAAAACCTGATTTTTTAATGGTCTACTTTGAAAGGGTAACTATTAGGATTGGGACTTTTTATAAGAATGGTTTTACTTACACTCAAAATCAAGTCAGATGGGCATTGCGTGTTTTAAAAAGAATATAACAAGTGTTGTGGCCCGCCAGTGGCCAGCGGATCCAGTAGCAGTTTCGAACAGTGAGGAGATTGGGGAGAAACATGGGCCAGTCCTGGAGTCTGGGGAAGGCTCTGACAAGTGCTCTGTATCGGAGGCAGAAATGGGGCCAGGGCTGTCTGACAATTATCAGCTGCCTTTGGAGTTCGACATCAGTGGGGCCGAAGAACAGCTGGAGCCTATTCCCAATGTGTGCATGCACAGAGTTTCCAGGAGAAGGGAACAACTAAGGAACAAGGCTTGACTTGGGAGTAAAGTCACAGGTGGACAGTGAATGGCCCTTCCCATAGGGAATAAAGAGGAGAGAAAAGGGAGGGGAGTTTTTAGGAGACAATTAGTTCAATTCACCAGAGTGAAGATCTGTTCCTGACTTCTTGCCATGTATTCCGATTCCGATTTAATTTATTTGTATGCCGCCCTTCTCCGGGAGGGATTCAGGGCGGCGAACAACTCAAAAGGGGAAAGGGGATACAAACACAATACATATAATTAAAATACACAAGAGTCATACAGCCATACAAGTCGAGAGGGGAGGGGAACTCATCAACCCCAGGCCTGTATTGTCTACTACAGAATGGTGTTCGGAAGATATTGGCCTGGCATCTCTCCAAGACTGTAGTTGTGAAATCTCTTGAAAGACTGTTGGCCGGGACTTTACTGGAGTGGAATTCCTTTAAACTAAATAAAAATGGTTTTATCAGAACGAGGAGTCAGCTTCATGCTTTTGAGAAGCCTAGGTCAGAACACCAAGTGTTCAAAGAATCCCCATTAGAATGTTTGAACTTTTAATTAATATGGCCAGATATGTGCAGTCATCATTTTTCTTTATCCACAAAGTTTCCTAG
Source organism: Thamnophis elegans (assembly GCF_009769535.1). Lineage (NCBI taxonomy): Eukaryota > Metazoa > Chordata > Lepidosauria > Squamata > Natricidae > Thamnophis > Thamnophis elegans. The sequence continues at coordinate 121,306,059 of NC_045543.1, read as the reverse complement.
AATGACCATGTGGTGCATAATTTTTGCTCTCAGCTTGGTTTTTTTTTAGGTCCTTCAAGGTCTCTTCCATATTATTAACAGATTGTTATTTGGGTCAGAAGCACCCATATATTTTATTAGTTCAACTTAACTGACTATATCTGTGTTTCTCAACCTTGGCAACATTAAGCTGTATTGACTTCAAGTCCCAGGATTCCCCAGACAGTGTTGCTTAAAGTATGCTATTGAAGTCCACACAGCTTCAGGATGTACATACATGTTCCTACAATATTGCATTGCTCTATAAGGAAAGGGTTTCTATTCCATTGTATTTGGGTAAGAAAGCCATACTGCAAGATCTTTCATTTGGCAATTAGCGATCCTATTTTTTTTTTAACATATAAATCAATAGTGGCATTTTTGTAACTATCCTTAAACATCATCCTATTCTAGAAGAACATATGTTTGGCAAAACAAACCTCTTATTTTTCCTTCCAAACAAAGCATGCTTTCTAGCAAAGTTAAAAGTTGGCCGCAGTTGTGATTTGAAGTCTTCCCAAGTTATGATAGTGTGGTTTGGTTGCTCATGTGGCTTGCATTAAATTCTCTTTTTATTCTTGGTACACCCTTATGGGTCAACATGGCTTTTTTTCCCCTTTACTAAATTTCAGTGCTAAAAGGTTAGGCAAGGTGCTAATTTGGAGTATTCGTTTTTTTAAATGTGTTCAAGACAGGAACAGTTTTATTGACCTTTCCTCCTAGTCAGTGGTAAACGGCTTGTTTATGCACTTAGAGCTAAAGGTTAGCAACATCAAGAAGCAATATCAAAATATCTAAACCTGGATCAGCCTTTTTAAGTTTAGCTGAGAGCAGTTCAACCATTTTTATAATACTTTTGAAGATCCACTACTTAAAGAGACGAATATTAACTGAAACCTCACCTTTTCTCTTAAGATTCTTAAAAAGAATTTGCAAAGTAAGTTGGAAATTGGACAGAATGAATTAGGGCAGATATGTTGGCCAAATCAGAGAATTTGCCAAACACTATTTGTCCATAGCAATGCAAACTCCCCTTTTATGTGCTTATATAATATCACATGTACCAAACAAGTGGACTTTGTATCATGACAGTGAAGAGCTGCTTTCATCCCTTTCCCTCCCCTTTGACCCAATTGATGTTCATAAAATGAGAAACTAAATACAAGTGAACATGTCAATTTTTCATGGGAAAGTAACCTTCATTTCTTCTTTCTAGCAGCATCAGATTCTTATCGTGTAAATTAGATTAAAACTGTATTTACCATATCCTCATTAAGACCATAAGCTACTCTCCCTCTTTCTATGCCAACAAAACCATCTATGTGCACTTTGGAGCATAAGAAAAACCTCTTTAGTTCTACTACACAAGAACTTTCTTGATGAGATTGCTTTTTTGCTTTTCTTTTGCTTTTCTTTCTTTTGCTTTGTTGGATTGTTGGGATTCAAATAATTTAACAACTGTTTCTCTGCCCTAATGATTTCTTCCAATAACCAGTTCACCAAACTGCTCAGAAAGTTAACAACCAAAGGTTCTCCCAAAGTGGTGCGAAATGGCTGAATCCCACACTGCTTTGCTGGAATACTTCCTAATAGAGATGTACAAAGAGTGTTGCTGCACTTTGAGGAGCTGAAAGAAGTGTTCCATTATGTTTCAATTTACTTATTATTTCCAGCACATGTGAGAGCTTGCTAGTCTTCAACAATAAACCCTTGAAGAGTATCTCCCCATTATCTGAGATGTAAAAGCTTGAAGGCCTATTGTTCCCTATTGAATCTAGATCCTTATTTTTGTTTTCACGTTTTTTTTAAAAAAAAGCTTTGATATGAAATAATACTTATGCATTCTTATTCTCTTTTTTCCCCTGATTCTTTTCTCATGGATTTGAAAATACATATACACACATGTACAAAAACAACCAGATGCATTTCCTGATTAATATCTTATTTCTCAGTTGACTGCTATCCCTGCTGATAATAGATTGCTTCCAAGATGAGCTGGCCTACCCCTGCATGGCAGTTGCTCAGGAACAATAGAGGTAGACAATTCAAGAGAGTCGCTTAATACATTTGTCAAAAGAAAGAATTTCTTCTTAAAATAGAGCAGAAGTTGCAGATCAACAAAGTAACTTACTATAACAAGAAATTTGACTGCAGGGAAGAAGAAAGATCACCTGCCTGCTAACTATTCAAGGCTGTGTTTTGTTTTGTTTAAGCCAGGTTTATTTAAAGCTTCTGAAAAAGAAGCTTTAAATAGAGAACTGTGCACTATTTGGACAGATGACCATTTTTAAAGCGATGTAATTATACTATATCAAGGTTGTTGGCATCCCATACATATCTTATTGACCAATAAGAAGAAGAAGATGCTGGACCCAAAAGATCATTGGTGGAATCAAGCAAGTTGATTTCTGTGTCTGCTTTTATGGTGAAATATAAAGGAATTGACTGGACGGATGAGTTCCTGCCAGTAAGTGAAACTTTAAGCGGGCTTGCAATTCATGTGTTCATAATTAACTACTACTGACTAAAGGAAACCCAAAGACAAACATTTACTTTTACCATATAATTGTTGTGCTTTGAATTTATCCTTTGATCCGAAAGCATCTCAAGAAAACATTAACTAACCAAGAGATGCTTTGGGTGGGTCTGCCAGAGCCAAAACCTAAACTTTGACCGATCAAAATGTGACTGAGCAGTAATATTTTGGCTCTTTTCAATATTTTTAAGAAGCAGAACAAAACACAAAAGTGTGTATATCTTCATCCCTCAATATTAATGTTAACTCAGGAATGCCACCTGAGAACCCATCAGAGAAAGTAAAATAAGCAAGGGCAATAATGGAAGGTAGGGAGGATGAGGAGGGAAAGGAAGAAAGGGTAAAGCAGAGGAAGTAAGGGAGGGCAATTAAGAGTAGGAGAGAGGGTAAGAAGTAGAAGAGAGCAGGAGGGGGGAAAGAGAGGGGAACAAGGAAGGAGGAAGGAGAGAAGGAAATAAGAAAGCAGAGAAGGGAGATTGAGAAGATGGAAGAAGCAAGGTTATTGCAAAATAAGGTGGAGGCATGGGTGCCAAGGAAGTGACCCAAACTATATTCTATATATTTTTAAGAAAATAACAATAAAGATTAATGATGAATTGATAAATGTTCAATAGCAATTATAAGAATATCTATTTGTGAATAAATTTGAAAGGGAAAAATAAAAAAAATCTTTTTATATAAAAAAATATTAATGTTAGCTCAGATTGGCAATGGAAGTAATCTCCTCAAAGAATTAAAGGATCTGCTTCAACAGTGCTCATCAAATGACATCAAATGGGGAGAAGAGTATTGATGGAGGACTGATATTGAAGGAGGGAATGGCAAGTCTGGATGAGCTGGATGCCATCAAGTTGGGTATGACAACTGTGGCAAGAAAAGTAATCAATATCGGGCAAAATTCACTTAGCAAATATTTCACAGAAACATCGGGCTCAATTGTGTTCATAAGTCAAGGACTACCTGTTATTGCTCTTCCAAGGATATTTGTTTGTATATTTTCTGTGTTTTATTATTTTTATAAATAACTCAAGGTGTCTATTTTCCTCATAACAGCCACTCTCCCTTGCAAATATCTGCCCAACAACTTTAACCTGAATTAAAGCCAAATGCTGAACACTCAGTCATAGGAAGACACATAAATGACCCCACAAAAAAGATGCCACATCAGCAATGGACAATCCCGAATAGGATTTATATCTCACATGGCATCTGTTGGGACTCTCTGTATAAATAGGACATAGAAGAATAGAGTTGGAAGGGACCTTGGAGGTCTTCTCATCCAACCTCTGCCTGAGCAGGAGACCTGATACCATTTCAGATAAATGATTGTCCAGTCTCTTTTTGAAAGCTTCCAGTGATGGAGCACCCACAATTTCTGAAGGCATGTTGTCCCATTGGTTGATTGTTCTCATCGTTAGACATTTTTTCCTTAGTTCTAAGTTGCTTCTCTCCTTGGTTAGTTTCCATCTATTGTTTCTCTTCTTGCCTTTTGATGCTTTGGAAAATAACTTTACCCCCTCGTCATTGTAGAAGCTCTTTGAATATTGTAAAGTGTTAAGTTCTCATTGCAGTTCAGGGAACAATTTTATCATTTAACCTATAGCTGTAACTGTAACTATAATTGACATGTGAGTGGTATGCTCCCCTCAGTGTGACTACAGGATCCCATGTCAAACTGAAGATCCCACCATGATTGGCTGTAAGCTGAGGGCATATACTAGTCCAGCATCTGATTTTTTTTTAATGTAAACAATGTTGTACTTCAATGGTTAGATGGCCTAGACATTGATATTGAATATAGATCTTTTTGACATTATTTTATTGGGTTCTACTAATCTAGTTGGACTGTTAATTTATATTACTAGTCTATGTATCACATGCAATATGCTAAATAATAATAATAATAACAACAACCTGTGAGGTAAGTAAGACTGAGCAAAAGTGACAGGCAAGGTCATCCAGCCAGCTTTCATGTCTAAGGCAGGACTATAATTCAGGATCTCCTGGTTTCTAGGCCAACACCTTAATCACCAGACCAAACTGTAATTATTTTGATTCTGCTGTTCCACTTTATCCACTGTCTTTTTTTCCTTTTCCTTTTTTTTTAATTAAGCCACCTTCTGCTTGCATCACATGGCCAAAGAATGTAAGCTTCTACTTAGTGACCTTCACCTCAGGGAAACTGCCAGTCTTTATATGATTCAGAATTGACTCATTGTTTTTTCCTGCAATACATGGTCGTCTTAGTAACCGTATGCAAATTGTAATCTGAGTGTGTTGATATTCAATGTCTCCCACTTTTATAGCTATACATTATCACTGGTAAGGCCATTACTACAACTTATTTTTATTTTTGCCCTTCCTTGATAAGTCCTTATCTTCGAAAAATTCTACCATGTATTCAAATATCTTTTGTATGTGATCTTCAACCTGGGCCATTTCACGTACTGAGGCCATGTGTAAGTTGCAGTTACACACCGTGTGTAAGTTGCAGTTGCTCTTGTGCAGCAAGTCATGATATACAGAATCCATGGCAATAGTTTTTTTTAATGTCAGAAGACAAAAATCTCCAAACTGCCCCTGAAGAGTGTTCGAAGACTGCAGTTGGTCCAGAATGCGGCCGCGCGAGCGATAATGGGTGTCCCCAGATACACCCATGCCACACCTATCCTCCGCGAGCTGCACTGGCTCCCCATTAGTCTCCGGACCCGCTTCAAGGTGCTAGTCATTACTTTTAAAGCCCTACATGGTATTGGACCTGGCTACCTGAGAGATCACCTCCTGCCATTTACCTCCCAACGACCAATAAGATCACACAGGTTGGGCCTCCTCCGGGTGCCGTCGACCGGACAATGCCGGCTGGTGGCCCCCCCGAGGGAGGCCCTTCTCTGTAGCTGCGCCAGCCTTATGGAACGAGCTACCCACGGAGATCCGGACCCTTACCACTCTCCCGGCCTTCCGTAAAGCGACCAAGACCTGGCTGTTCTGGCAGGCCTGGGGCTGTTGATTAAAATCCAGCCCCATGTGATTGAATGCATGATTTTATTTTAAATAATTGTACTTTTAATATTCTATGTCTTTGCTTTTGTTGTAAGCCGCCCAGAGTCCCTAGGGAGTGGGCGGCATACAAGTCTTATTAAAGTTGCAAAGTTGCAAAAGTTGCAAACATTTTCCAATGAATGAATGAATGAATGAATGAATGAATGAATGAATGAATGAATGAATGAATGAATGAATGAATAATGTTGAATGTGAGCTGGAGTGTAAATTGATAGCCAGATAGTTAAAATGATCCTGGAGCAGGCGTATCCAAATTCTTTCCCTCATCAACCTCTTCATGAAATTTCCAGTTATTCATTGACCGCCCCCCTAGGCATTGATTATACAAACAAAATTTAATGAATACCATAACTTACCTTATTATTGAATGATAATAACAACACTAATGGATAGTTCCATTGACTCCTAAGGGATTCTTATTGACCACTTTGAGGAACCCTGCCCTAGAGCAATAGAAAGCAAAATATTGCTCATCAAACTCTGCTGATTAACAGCAATCTAAATCAATAAAAGCTTCTGAAGATTTAGGGGCAACAGATCTCTGAATCAGTAATCTGCCAACCTTATATGATAACATGAATACCAAAATATTTTTAACCCCAATCTCTTGACTCTAAATATTTTAAGTTATAATCAAATCTTGCTCAAGAATGCCACAATATTTCATGATGTTATTTTCAATTAATTCTCATAAGACTTTATGCAAGAATCCTGAATGCTGAAGTGCTGCTGATATTGTCTGAGTGTTACTGGACTTTAGTATCCATAAATGCTACATTGCTGGGTCAGATACAAAAACTGTATAATAAAACGCAAAGCAAAATAGAGTTTTCAATGAAAATCTATATTAGCCACACTAAGTGTATTGAATATTCTCCAGAAGGTATATTTTCACTGCTGGTGTTCCAACCCCAAACTTATATTACTGTTTCAAAAAACTTTTGTGGTTTTCTAAAGAAGGCATTAAAGTTCTCCTTCATGTTGTCAAATTGTGCTGGGTATCTGTTTTTCTTGATGATTTCCCTTTTCCTTCCTGCTAAATTCTCTTGATTTGTTTCTGGTTTGGGGTTACTGTTCTGGCAAGGAAGTATTTATTTATTACTTCAACATTGCTCTGCAACATAGTTCTATGGAGATAACAAATTTAAAATAACATTAAAAACATCAACTGTATGTCATATAATCTATATTCCAGACAAAGACCCCCAAAATGCTGAACTTGCATGTAGGGAAAAATCTAATATAGTCAGAAGTAAAAACAATATTATGTGGCTAAATAAAACCTCACATACCTCTGATAAAACTAATAATAAAATATCAACCACAAGAAATATTAAGTATCATTTTGTAGGATTTCAATGTGTACATTTCTGGCGTGTATGTGTGTGTGTGTGTGTGTGTGTGTGTGTGTGTGAGAGAGAGAGAGAGAGAGAGAGATGAGAGAGGAGGGGGGAGAAAGAGATCACTTGTATTGAGATTTTTCACTGCTGATTTCTAGATATTTGGCTATAAAAGGGATCAATCATTATTTTAACTGATTTGCATGTCTGAATAATTCCCATTAGCTCACAAATGCTTCTCAATGAACTGAATTTGCACATTTTCATCTGAGAGTCATTAAAAGCCACAGTGTTGACTGCTGCACATATATTGGTGAGAGTCATTTGAATAAAGTTGAATGTCAGTTGAATAAAGTTCTCTCCTACTTTTCTTCTTCCATTAACATAATGATCATACCAGGGGTGGGTTTCAACCGGTTCACGGCGGTCCCTGTGAACCGGTTGGTCAGCGAACCCGGAAGTAAGTAACTTCTGGGAACGGCAAAGGGCCCACCCGCCCGCCTGCGCTCCTTACCCGGTTTTGACAAGTTCTGCGCTTCCATGCATGCGCAGGACGCATACAGCTGGAGCATCACACAGACGCTAGTATGCATGCGTGCACCGTGCACGTGCACGAGGATGCCGCCGGCCCCGTTCCAACCGAACCGGTTGGAACAGGGCGAGAAACACTTTTCGAAGTACACAGCAAAGAAACCACAATCCAGGATCAAGGAACGTTGACTTCTGCGAGGACTTCTGCCTCTCTTGTCTCCTCCCCACTGCTCCAAGGCTCAGTCTCTTTTATGTCCTCCCCACTGGCCCAAGGCTCAGCCATTATCTGGGGACCAACTAGTCTCTCTGAGCCCTGCTCGGAGGCAGACCCCTGTACAGAACCCTCCTCCTCTTCCAAACATGACTCAAAATCCCCCTCGCTGTCAGAGTCTGATAACAGCTCCCAAGGCTCTAGCTGAGTCACAACACATAGGTAATAGCTTGGTATCTCTAATATGTCAAATAAGATCTTTCTTGATAAATTGGAATGATGTGGGATGGATCATCCCAATACTGCATTGACTTGCAGTTGGCTAAACAACTGTAATCAACTCCTGGTTCTTAAAGGGTCTATGGAGAGACCTGGAGAGAAGCATGCAATGGTGATCCTTAGGATTCTGTCCTGGGCCCAGTGGTCTTCAACATCTTCATGAATAACGTAGATGAGGAAATGCTCATAAAATTTGTGGATTACACACAGCAGTGAGAATGGATTGTTAACATCCATAAGCCAAGCTCAAGATTCAAAACAATCTTGATAGACTTTGGGCTATTTTCAATAACATACTGTTCAATGATAAGACATGTAAGTTTCTACATTTAGGCAAGAGAGAAACAGGTGCACAGATAGAAGATAAGTGGCATCTTGCTTAGCATTAGAATTTGCAAAATATATTTGGGCATCCTGGTCAACCACAGTTTAAGCGTGAGAAAACCTTTCATGTTTCATAAACTAAATGAGACATACTGTATTTGTTGTGTCCTCACTAAAAATATCAAGGTATTTTGTCTTTCAGTATCTTTTTTAAAATTACTTTTATTTTTTCATCATTTTTTTCATCAGGGTCTTCTGCCATCACATTATGGATTCTAAATACTTAAATTTTGGGCTCATAATTACTGCTTTCAGTGACTTCACGCACTATTGACTGGTTTATTATTCTTGCTGTTCAAGATTCTTCCAGCATCACATTCCAAAGCATCATTTTTTTATTTTTTTAAAAAGTCATGTTTTCAAAAACAGGAGGAACATAAACTTTCCTTTGATAAAACAGACATCAAACAACTATGCTCAGAAGCATCTAAAATGAGCAAAATAAGAAGAATCTGAGTCTTCATGGGTCCTGAAGCTATCAACCAATAAACTTTATTCCAGCTATTTGTGGCCAGCAATTTTTGCAACTGGAATTCTTCTGTGAGACCATAGAGACCTTCTTGAGAAATAGGAATGCCTCTATGTATGTTCCCATTTGTACAATATCTGCATAGAACTTTTATCAATCAATTTTAATGAATTTTACTTCATTAAGAATGGGTGTCCTTTTGATGTTTCACCTGAGAACAAATATTTAATTTTTTTTGCCCCCTTAAAAAATACTGCGAATTATATTTTTGCATCTTAAGCTATTATTTTCTACCAGGTGTGTAATAAGATTTCTTGATACAGAAGCTTATTGTTATCTTATTCATTTTTTCCTCAATTTCCTTTACTTTATTCCAATTTTCAGTTATAAACAGGAGGGCAGGTTGAGGTATGTAGCATATTTTTATTCCTTTTTCTAAAGGGTCTCTAGAACTAAAGAATCATTTATTTATTTAGCACATCTGTAAGACTATCTGATTCCATAACAAGTCTGGGTGGCTGTTGATGTGTTTTTCCACACATTAGGAAAATGGATATGAGAGGTCTAAGAACAAATACTGGGTTGAGGAAAGTCCCTTGGCATAAAAATTGTCCAGAATGGAAATTGCATTTCACATCTGTGCCCTATTCTGGCAAACCCTAATGATGCAATAATGCAATGGCACTGCCAGGGTTCATTAACACGGGTGTTAAATTTTCCCTTCATGGAGCTGGGGTGGGCATAGCCTGCCTATGACACATCTGGCCCGTGGGCCGCCAGTTTGACACCTCTGAATGTTATGAGAAACCATATCTGCTGTTTTCCCACCGTTTTCAGGAGGAAAAAAACTAGTCATGAAATTGGGAGGAAAGGAGCAAAATTTGCCATTCAAATTCTTGTAGCACATGTAAGTGTGTTTCCATAGCAATAGAATTATTTGAGACATATTTAAGTGGGCAGAGAGAGGGAAGGGAGGAAGAAAGGCATAATAAGAAATGAGTAACATATAGAAACCAAAGAGCTCCTCACATTGTTTTAAGTGTGATTTCAGTACACAAGGGGATTTTACAAAATCGGTGCTGTCTTACTTATTAGTCTAGAGTAACAAAGGACTTTTTCCTCAGAAAGCCAGAAAATGTTGATGAATAATGGCAACATATTTATGTTTCAATATATATAATAATGACGTCTTGTGATTCTTCTATGTGTTTGACAAACAGACTTTGGAAAGTTAAGAAGGCTGCTTCTGCTGTTAACATCTGTACAGGTTCATGCTATGAGCAGTGGCTCAAACTTGACACTTTGGAAAAAGTGCAAAGGAGAGCAACTAAGAAGATTAAAAACCTGGAGACAAAAATAAATGAAGAACAGTTGCAGGAATTGGGTTTGGCTAGTCTAGAGAAAAGAAGGACTAGGGGTGACATGATAGCACGATTCCAGTATTTGAGGAGCTGCCATAAAGAAGAGCGGGTCAATTTATTTTCCAAATTATTATTATTATTTTCTTGCACCAGTAGGCAAGACAAGAAACAATGGATGGAAATGAATCAAGGAGAGAAGCAACCTGGAATTAAGGAGAAACTTCCTAACAGTGAGAACAATTAACCAGTAGAATAGCTTGCCTTCAGAAGTTGTGGATGATTCATCAGAGTAGACAGAGAGCTGTCTGAAATGGTAGAGGGTCTCCTGCTTGAGCAGGGCATTGGACTAGAAGAACTTCAAGATCCCTTCCAGCTCTATCTGATTGAAACAGATCCTAACCAACACCAGCTCAATTCTTTCTACACTATTCAAAGCTACACAGGGTCCCATTTTTTAAAAAAACCCACTATGTCATTTGTTCTAGTACAGGTAGTCCTCGACTTACGACCACAACTGAGCCCAACATTTCTGTTAAATGTGTGTTAAATGACACATTTGTTAAGTGAATTTTGCCCCATTTGATGAACTTTCTTGCCACAGTTGTTAAGTGAATCAGTACAGTTGATAAGTTAGTAACCTGGCTGTTAACTGAATATGGCTTTCCTATCCTTTGCTTGTCAGAAGGTCACAAAAGGTGATCACATGACCTTGGGACACTGCCACAGTTATACATATGAACCAGTTGCCAAGCATCTTAATTTTGATCACATGATCATGGGGATGCTGCAAAGGTCATAACTTTTGCTATTGCTATTGCTTTGAAAAAACTGTCATGACTCACATTTTTCAATGCCGTTGTAACTTTGAATGGTCACTAAACAAACTATTGTAAGTTGAGGACTATCTTTATTTGTCTTTCACATTTCAGACATCCCAGGTGCAATAAGCACCATTTTCATGTTTGAAATCTGTAAACAAGTATAAATAGAAAGTACATACCTAAATCTGCAGAGCAATGTCATACTTACCTTGGTATCATGTAGAAGCTGTTCCAGCTTCTTTTTTGCCTAAGAAATTCTTGAGACAATCAATTTGGGTGCCTAAATCTTTGCATGCAGATATACCCAAAGAAGAGCAAATACATACAGTACTTAGCCTCCCTTGATGAGAATTCCAGCAAAATCCTCATCTTTGAGAGGATTTCTCAAGCAAATAAATTGGTACATGGTAGTGGGGTGGGGGGTGCTTGAGAACGTAGGTACTTGAAGTCAGCGACACTATACTTGTTCTTTCTTTAGCCAATGAAATCTTCTGAAGGAGAAAGCAGGCTCTCAATAAACAATCATTTAACAATCAATGTAGCTTCATCCCAGTGGTGGGATTCAGCCGGTTCGCACCTATTCGGGAGAACCAGTTGTTAACTTTCTAAGCAGTTCGGAGAACCGGTTGTTGGAAGAAATCTCCTTTTGTGTTTTTTTCCACTTTACAGGGCTAATCCTGTAAGGAAGGCAGGGAGGAAACATTCTGGTGTTATTTCTAGCCTCATCTCTATTGCCCTGCTTATAGAAACGGCCTCTCTGATTAACCACACCACTGAAAATTACATTGTAACAGCTATGGTGAAGGCCCATTGACCTGAGTGAGGTTGAGTTGGCCATGACCACCGAGCCACACCTACCCAGCAGGTCATTAAATTATTATGCTAAATTATTGCTTCATCCTTAAAAACAAAAAAGGGGATGTTCAAATTATACACAATTTTCAAATGGAGGAGAGGGGGTGTCTATAGTATTTCAGCAAAAATGAAGAGGTGTCCATATCTTCTTGACTATCCTGTTGGGGTGTTTATATACTGTATGAGTGTGATCACATGCCGGGTTTTATTTCCATTGTTAAATATGTAGGAGAAAAGCTACATGTGATTTGAATTCGATCATCCCTACTGGGTGGATGAAACAATGATACAGGAGGGATTAGAAAAGTGTTTCTCAACTTTGGTCTTGATCAGAGAAAGCATTAGAACAGTGTTGCTCAACCATGATCCCTTGAAGATCTGTGGACTCCACTTCCCAGAATTCCTCAGCCACACATCTAAAACTGGCCAAGAGAGAGAAATACTGGATTAGAAGATTTAGGGATCTCCCAGAGGATGGGCAAATCACTATTTGGATGAAATCCCATGGCAGATTCTATTTGATGTTGCTATATTGTTTATCTTCAGAGGAAGGGCAAGCTTATCCTCCCAAAAATTTAGAAGCCAGATCAATCCAGTCTACCTTAGCAGGAAGATTTATTTAAGTTTACTCCTCATCAAGGATTTAATGGCTGTTTCTGTTAAAAGTTCTTTTAAATTCCAGGGTTATATATGTCTTTTTAACTATCTGTGATCCATGGTTATCAATAACTATGACTTGATGTGAAATCTGCCTGGCCCACCATAGCAGCAGCCACCCATTTACAGATGCCAGAGTAGAAATGATTGCAAAACAATAAAAAATAAAAAGTACCAGTCATATCCAACAAGTTTTCTGGATTTAATTTGTTTGTTAGCAATTCCACCAAACTTCCTCTGCGTCACTCTCAAAGGCTGCTTCCTGATCACCTTGGCCTCTGCGCTGTGACTTGGCAAAGCTCTCGTTTGCCTGGGTCTCATAACCACTTCCTTTCATCATCTGTGCTCACACTTTCACTTAACAATCCTGCTTAGATGACTTCTATTTTACACCTCTTGTTTTGTTTTGTTTAAATCTTCCATGAGGTTATGAATCTCTGTGGTGTGTGCAAATGTCGGCCTGAACTTGCTGTCCTTTGAACTACTTACATTTTCAATAGGTTCTACGAAACCCCCTCTTATCCATTTCTATAGAAATTCAAACAGCACACATTCTTCCTCTGAAGAACCACAGTCTCTGTGACATGTTTCATTTAAGAGAACTGTGATGATTTTTTTAAAAAAGATGGTAATTTTGGTAGCACATCAAAGCACACACTATGCACTCAGTAAGTGAGCTGCAGAATGCTTCTGAGGAAATTATTACTACTGCATGCCATTTACTGAAATCTGAACTGTTCTGTGGCCAGATGAACTTCACATATTCAGATATAAATGACTTCTTAGCTAGACCACCTGACCCTCCAGATTAGATTTAGTGGATTGAAGACTGGATAAGGTATGCAAAGGACAGGGATGAAAGGAGAGGGGGAAACAAACTTACCGACATATGCACTGCAGACCAATATGGTTTTTATTGTAGACTCACTCATTTATTTTAAAATTGTCTCCAATTTTTCTCTTTGCCTCACCATGTGCTTCTGATACATTCCAGAAGATCCTGTGTGGCCCTCAGCCCAAAACAAACTGAATGCCTTTGATCTAAGAGAACATTAAGGTTGCAATCTTACCATTTCTTTCCTAAATGATAGGAGCTGTCTATTACATTGGATCTTTCTAAGGATCTCCTCAGACCACCTGAGTAGCAGTACTGTTACCACTTCAGGATTTCTGGGAGGAAGAGGGGAAGATGGTGTGATTAGGGCTTGATAGGGGGGAGGGCAGTTTTAAGACTGTGTCACCTGTCAAACAGGTTATGCTCCCTGAGAAAAACCTCTTCTCTAAAAAAAAAACAAGCTGCTTTCAAAGCAAATTAGTATCTATTGGGAATCACATTGATGGGATGTGCTCAGCCTTTCTGGCTCTGAGTTTGGCAGGCCAGATATAAGCCTCTCTGGATTTAAAAACCAATTTAGTGAGCTAGTGCAGGAAGAAATGTCCTGGGTTCAGTTTCAAGTGGAGAAAAAGACACTGGTTTCATGGAAGTTGCTTGGAAAGAAGGTTTTAATGGACAGGACCACATGGTTTGAATTCCTGGGGAAAAGGGGGATCACATGCCTCAAAGATGTTGAAGGGGAAAAAACATGTTTCTCCACTTCTCATCTAGGGAAATATAACACTCTGCCTTTTCTATATTTCCTAAAATATTTCATTTTTCTAGGAGATGGGTGGGTGCTAACTTCCTTCACTAGTTAACCATTGAATTTGGCTGGTTGAGTGTAATGCATAGTGTAAATTCAACCTTTTCTCTCTTTTTCTTTTTTTTCCAGAGTTCTTTCTCCTTATATTATAGTATTTACATTATCTAGATATTCTCCTTTCTCTTTCTCCCAAGACAATATTTTCCCCCTGTAAGGAAATATGGGAAGAAATATCCATCTGGTTCAGTTCCAAACTGGTAGATAGAAACTGGAAGCATTGAGGTTGATTGGAAAGAAGGTTTAATGATGAACAGAATCACAAGCACATGATTCTGGTGGAGCTGAGAGTGTGTGGGGTTATACCTTCTCTTGGGCTTTGCACTTGAGCTTCCTGTTCCTGTGCAAGAACATGTATTCTATTGGATGTTGTCAGACTCCCATGGGGCCATGTAGGGGTCATAGCTGGCTCTATAGGCAAAGACCAAATCCCTAGGTGTTTGTCTGAGCTAAGTTTGGTTGAAGTTTGGACTGCTCTGAAAGGCTGTTGGGCAATTCCTATTGTGGCTTTGTCCTGTGTTGGATCTTGAGTGAGGACTAATCCTACTATTCTGCCTTTGTTTTAAAATATCCTGTCTTGAACGTATTACCAAATCTGCATTTCTAAAAGGTGGCTTCTTCAGTTTGATTTCTGAATAGGCTGGCTCAATCTTTCTCAGTGGGCACAAAATATCTGCTGGGACTATTAAGAAAGTGGGAGTTGCTTTCTGCCTCTAAAACATGTTTCTCTCTTTGGGAAATATAATATTCTGCTTTTTTAAAATATTCCTCAGAATATTTCATTCTTTTAGTATGGAGATGGCTTCCCACAGAAGGTGCTGAGAATAACTCATTGGACAAGTCTAGGCAAGTTCCTTCCTCCACACCCTTAAGTCATGGATTTTAAACTGACCCGGAATCCTTCTTGTTTCACCAGGGCAAGTCTGAACTTGTCTCCCTTGCAAGCCCACATGGTTCCTTGCATATATACTTAGATGAAAGTGTCATTTTTATGTCTGGGAATCGGCTGTCAATCTTGAAATGCTTGAATGTTGGAGTGCTTGCCATCATTGAAAGGAAGAAGTGCTTGCCATGATTGAAAGAGGGTTAGCCATGCACATTCCTTATCCCCACTGTTTTGCTGCTATTGATTTTGAATCATGTTTGAACAAATATACTCTTCAAGACCAAAGTTTTTCAATAATGGATCAGGTGGCTGGTCACATTTAGTGTAGGATGCTACTGGGCTCAACAGTAATATGCAATATAGTAATAGAATGCTTTAACCTATAAAACTATATATTCTATAGAAATAGTATTTATTTAACCTATTTCAGTCTGAAAGATGGACAAAAGTGTGGGAAGCTACCCCACTCCTAGAAGAATGAAATACCCTGTTTTCTTGAAAATAAGACCTCCCTGGAAAATAAGCCCAATCAGGCTTTTGAGTGCATGCGCTAAAATAAGCACTCCCCTAAAAATAAGTCCTCCCTGAAAATATTGCAACACAGCAGCAGCCATGAGGTGACCACTCTCACCGCCTCCTGCACCTCAAAAATAATAAGACCTCCCAGAAAATAAGATGAAGTGCTTATTTTGGGGGTCAAAAAAATAAGACCCTCTTAGTTTCAGGGAAACATGGCATTTTGAGAAATATTAAAAAGAGGCAGGATAAAATATGTCCCCTTGATGAAAGAAATGTCCTTCTGGGTTCAGCTCCAAGTGGGGAAAAAGACACCAGAGACATGGAGGCTGCTTGGAAAGATGGTTTATTGGTGGACAGGACCACATAGCTTGAGCCCTGAACAGAAAAGGTGATCACATGCTTCAATGTTGGTGGAGAAGAAGAGAAAAAAGGACAGAGATGCTGAGTCCCTGGTTTTATGCCCTCCCTGGCCTTTGATCTTGATCTTGTATTCTGATTGGTTGTCAGACTCCCATGGAGCCAGGCAGGGACAACTCTCTAGGCTGCGTTTTGAATCCAGGTTTGGTTGAGTTCTCAGATGCCATGTGGTCAGTTGGGTAAAGAGCCAAATATTATCATGCCTTAATCCCATCCCCCTGGAGATGAAAGGGAGAACTCTTTATTATATAAAGGGACTGGCTTGGCCTTCTTAATGGCCCATTGACAAAGTGGGGATGGGCAGGAAGCTACAGGCAGCTATTCTGTCTTTTAAAACATGTTTCTTTCTTTTCACATCCAGAGAAATATTCTGCCTTTTCAATATTTCCTAGGATATTTCATTTTTCTGGGAGAGGGCTGGGTGATAACTTCCTACACCCTAAAAGAGAAATAAAAATCTTAATGGAGATAGAAACTCAGAGCCTCAGATCCCTGCCCCCCTCCAAGAAGATACTGAGCTGGGCAGTTTTAGAAATGCAGATTTGAATAATCCATGACACCCTGCAGCAAGGTCTGAACAAAGGTAGGATTAGTCTACTACCATCTAGCAGCAGAGCTCACCACATTGCACATTTCCTAAGGACATTGCATCTCCCTCCAAACTTCAAACCAAACTTACAGAGCCATCTATGACTCCTACAACAGCCAATAGAATACATGTTCTTGCACATGAACAGGAAGCTCAAGTTCAAAGCCCAAGAGAAAGTATATGAACCCCCCACTCTGAGCTCCATGTGATCAGCTACCCAGAATCACACATGCGTGGTGGTTCTGCTTCATCATTAAACCATCTTTCCAATCAGCCTCCCTATTTCCAATGTCTTCCTCCTGGCTTGGAACTGAACCAGATGGATATTTCTTCCAACAACAGGATAAGGAGGGAGAAAGCCATGTAAATTTAATAACCCAATGACACAATGTTCAGAATAAATGTATGTTTTGAGTGTTAAACTTTTATTGTATTATGAAGGAAAAAAGAGGAGAATCAAATTATTCTAAATCAGGAAATATACCTGTCATTGAGCATCATATGGAACAAAATATGTCCTGAATTACAATCTTACAATTTCCCTCAGTATTTTATATGATTTTCATTCGTCTCGATTTACAAATAACCCATCAGTTAAGAGCTGCATAAAACATGAAAGCCTAACTTGAATGTGGTATATCCAGTAAGTTAGAAAATTAATTTAACCTCAATTTCTTTTTATCCTGGCTCCATTAATAGATGGACATGTTCAATGATGCTGCTACAATGTTGGCTAGGGGAGTTCTGAAATATCATACAAGATATTACTTACATATAAAGCTGAATCCCAAGCTTTCTAAAATGAACTTTTAAAATCACCTGGGGACTGATCTATGCCAGAGGTTTTTTGGGGAAGTGGGCCTCTATTAGCATTGCTGAATCTCTTGGTAATCTTCAGTAGCATTTTGGGAGTGGGGAGAAGTACTTTTGACTCAGTTATGGACACCTGTTGGAAGAAATGTCCTTCTGAGTTCAGTTTCAAGCAGTGAGAAAGACGCTGGAAACATGGTAGCTGTTTGGAAAGATGGTTTTAATGGTGGAAAGGATTACATGCTTTGAAGATGTTGGGTGAAGAAAAAAAGAGAAGGGATGTGGGGTGCCTGAGTTTTATACCCTCTTGGGGCTTTTGAATTTGAGTTTGTATTCTGATTGTTTGTCAGACTCCCCTGGGGCCATGCAGCGGCAACTCTGTAGGCTGTTCTGAGTCCCTCGCTTGGTTGAGTCTTGCTGGGTGATGCAATCTTCCCAGGTGCCATGTGGTGAGATGGGTAGAGGGCTAATCCTATCATGTCCTGAGGGCCATGTCTTAATCCCATCACCTTGGAGCTGAAGGGCAGATAGGGCGCTGCAGGGAGCTGCTTTGTCTTTAAAACATGTTTCTCCTTTTCTCATCCAGGGAAACATAATATTTTGCCTTTTTAATATTTCCTAGAACATTTCATTCTTATAGGAGAGGGGTGGGTGCTAACTTCGTACAAGCCAAAACAAACGTAAACTTGATTTCTGGAAGCTATGAAGTTAAAATGCTGCTTGACCAATTTGTACCAGCATTGGGATGGCTAAGATTATTGTCACTCTTTCTAATGGAATTCCTGCTTCCTTTCCTTTCACATACAAATGCAGAGCTACTTATCTGAAAGAACGTAAGAAAATCAGTGCAGCCAATGGGGCAGGAGTGGGAGGGGGAAGGGAAGCAGGGAAGCCTTGTCATCCTGCATATCCTTCAACCTGAGCCAAGAGGAAATTCATTTCTATGTGCTTTGAGCAAGCATTGAAACCAAACAATGACAGTCCTTCACAGCTGGGCTTTCTTACAGCTCAGATGTCAACAAGATTTGAGGGTGTGTATTTTATCTTGAGCAAGATTTAACCAAACACAGCATGGCCAGATAAACGAATCCTGGCAAAGGAGAGATGTAGCCAAACTATCAGCAGGAACAAGGTGAGAAACAACTACAGCATTTAGCACCCTCTTTCAGATGCAGCAAGTCAACCATTTAAGGCTGCCAAAATTCTAGGAAAGATCTGCTTCAGCTCTATAAATAATTGAGAACAAGAGAGTTTGATCCTACATTTTGGGAAGAGCTATCTAGAGATCCCTGAAACACTTGGGTGGGTTCCATGCCAGAAGCCAGAAAATCTTTTGGGGAAGAAAACCGTCTCAGAATAATTTTGAATGGGAAGTAATGCAGCATTTGATTTGCCTATAGCAGTAAAACACTTAAGGCTAGTCTAGCTTTTCCCCTCTGTTCCTTGTGCACATGTATTATCTAACAACATATTTTCTATGTAGGAAGTTAGCACCCACTCCTCTCCTAGAAGAATGAAATATTCTAGGAAATATTAAAAAGGCAGAATATTATATTTCCCTGGATGAGAAATGGAGAAACATGTTTTTTTAAGCAGGAAGCAGACTCACTTTTAATAGCCCCTACTCTGCTCAATAGCCCACAGCAGATGTCAGCCCTTAAGAGATAAAGAGATAGCTAAGTCTATTCATAGGCAAATGCCCTCACCCAATATCCAACAAAGATAGGGTTAGCCCGCTATCCATCTAGCAACAGAACTCACCACATGGCACCTGGGAAAATTACATCACCCAGCAAGGCTCAACTAAGCATGGGACTCAGAACAGCCTATAGAGTTGTCCCTGCATGGCCCCAGTCTGACAACCAATCAGAATTCAAACTCAGATTCAAAAGCCCAGAGGGCATAAAACCCAGGCACTCTCAGCATCTCTTCCCTTTTTCCCCAGCATTTAAAGCCATGTGATCCTATTCATCAATAAATCTTCTTTCCAAGCAACTTCCATGAATCCAGTGTCTTTTCCCCCACTTGGAACTGAACCCAGAAGGATATTTCTTCCAACACTTACTGAAGAAATGCATAAATAAAACAAAGATGAGACCTTAGGTGCATTGCTAATGGCACTGGTTTTGCCGCCTTTTAACTAGAATTATGAGTGGAATGTTTTCCTCAGAAGCCTCTTTAATCCCACTTTTGCAATATGCATTTCCATTTATAGCTTAACTAGCTCAAGACTCCACTTCCTTTAACATAAATAAATGTTGATTCCTCTCCTCCCCCCCAAAGACTAATACATTACATGCCTTGCTCTCACAAGAAATCTGTTGCTTTTTAAATGCTTTAGTTGTTCATATGTCTCTTGTTGTCCATGAAGTGTGAATTGGGGTTGAAAAAGAAGAGAGAGGAAACCAGCCGTTATTATGATCCAAAGCAATTTTCATCTCATTGAGATGGGACCTTCCTGTTTCCTTTAGCTTCTGTCTTATGTGTTCTTCAGCATATGAAAAATATACAGATGGTTGACAGCAACAGTCACTTATGTTACTAATGTTCTAAAATCGGAATTCCAGATTCCTATAGGAGAGGAAAAAAATGAATCAATAGGCAATCAGGATCTTTTTGATTTGGTGGGAGTAATTGCATTCCTACAGAAGGTCATTTCAGAGATCAGTATTAGATGGCCGCTATTTTATTTTTCCAGAATAATGTGAACAAATATTTTTTTTAGCTGGAGGAAAGGTGGGTTAAAATCTGAAAAAGGAACAAGTAAATTGACTTACATTCTCAGACAATTGTTTTAAAAAATAGCATTTATTTATTTATTTATTTATTTATTTATTTATTTATTTATTTATTTATTAATTAAATTTTGTATGCCGCCCACTCTCAAAAGAGACTCAGGGCGGCTTACAATAAAAGGGAGGGGGGATATATAAAAAATAAACAACAGTTTAAAATTACACAACAGTCACAAACCTGAAGTGGCGTTGGACAACTCAACAGCCCCAGGCCTGCCGGAACAGCCAGGTCTTAGTCGCTTTGCAGAAGGCCAGAAGGGTATTGAGGGTCTGGATCTCAACTGGGAGCTCGTTCCAAAGGGCCGGAGCTGCAACAGAGAAGGACCTTCCCCGGGGTGTCGCCAGCCGACATTGGCTGGCAGATGGAATCCGGAGAAGGCCTAGTCTGTGCAATCTAATCGGTCTTTGGAAGGTAATTGATAGTAGTTTGCTACCAACCCCAGATCACAATTATATGATGATCATCCACTCACTCCACATGTTTTTCCCTTCCCAGAGTAGTTAAAAATTCAATATATGGGTTGTACTTCCATATGAATTATGATGCATGCCATTCTGCTATGTTCCTTCATTCTTTCAAAAAGGATAATTGCATTGTACAAAATAGGATATCAGTTGAAGATCAAACTAGAAAGGCAAAATTTAGCTGTATGGTTCTTCTTAATGGGACAGAGTGTATGTGGAGTCAACAGCATACTAATATAGGAAATAAAGAAAGCAAAGTGATCTCACTAAGTGAGATCCTTATGTATTTAAAAGTACATCAAGCTAACTCTCAGATTCTTATTGCTCTGTCAATGAGTTTGTTATTACTGTTAGTCCCAGTATGCAAGGTTTTCTGGAAGATGATTTTTCTAAAAGGCAGCTGGACTTTCTTGGTATTTTTTTCTTTGAAAACATTTTGCTTCTCATCTAAGAAGCTTCTTCAGTTCTGTTCACTTCCAGTTCATTTCTTCAGAACTGATGAAGCTACTTGGGTGAGAAGTGAAATGTTTTCAAAGAAAAAAACTAAAGAAAGTCCAATTACTTTTTCAAAAAAGGACCATTAGGACAATCATAATCTGGATGATTGAGGATATCCATAGATTATATATTTATGCAAGGTTATATTTAAAAAAATATTTCGAATTGTCAACGAGTAAGATATTTGGAGGAGACAAACTAGAAAGGACTCAGTTATTTGGAAAATATAGATGTAAGAAAAGCTTTACATTCCATCAGGCAGGTTTCCTAAGTTTTGTGGTTGGGAAAAAGATAATGATTAAAGAGAAAAAGTTGAGATGGGAAGAGGGGGTCAGCAGTTGGGAAAAGGAGCGGTAATTTCTTAGGTTGAATGTGCATTTTCCAAAAACCGAATTGGATCTCTGGGTCAGAGGTTCTCCATGCTATAGGGTCTTTCATGGATGACAAATCATAACATCCATGTTAGTTGAGAATGATATGAACTGTAGTCTCAAACATGTGGAGGAGATACATTGGTAAAGGGTACTAAGATGATGGCATCCGGCCCTCTCAATTCCTGGCAAATAGATGGGGAAGAAATGGAGGTAGTGACAGATTTTACTTTCCTGGGCTACAAGATCACTGCAGAGGGGACTTCAGCCAAGAAATTAAAAGATACTTGCTCCTGGGGAGGAAAGCTATGACAAATCTAGACACCATACTAAAAAGCAGAGATATCACCCTGCCAACAAAAGCGCGTATAGTCAAGGCTATGGTTTCCCCAGTTGCAATGTATGGCTGTGAGGGTTGGACCATAAGAAAGGCTGAGCACCAAAGAATTTGAGGCCTTTGAACTATGGTGCTGGAGAAGAGTCCTGCGAGTCCCTTGGACTGCAAGGTGATCAAACCTGTCAGTCCTAGAGAAGATCAATCCTGACTGCTCTTTAGAAAGCCAGATCCTGAAGATGAAACTCAAATACTTTGGCCACCAAATGAGGAGAAAGAACTCACTGGAGAAGAGCCGAATGCTGGGAAAGACTGAGGGCAAAAGAAGAAGGAGATGACAGAGAATGAGATGGCTGGATGGAGTCACTGAAGCAGTAGGTTTAAATGGACTCTAGAGGATGGTAGAGAACAGGAAGGCCTGAAGGGACATTGTCCATGGGGTCGTGGTGGGTCTGACATGACTTCTCAACTAACAACAACACTTTCATTCAACAAAAACAAAAGACTGTTGGAAACATCACTGCGATCCTTGTAATTTTCCTTAGCATTGAGAAGAAGGTGTATTAATCCAAAAAACCTGAAGCTAAAG
This sequence comes from Thamnophis elegans, assembly GCF_009769535.1. NCBI lineage: Eukaryota > Metazoa > Chordata > Lepidosauria > Squamata > Natricidae > Thamnophis > Thamnophis elegans. The sequence goes on along the minus strand of NC_045543.1, from coordinate 121,283,567 downwards.
AGGAAGTATCAGGATTTTTTTCTCAGGATAAAGAGAAACTAAGAGAAAATTAGCAGCAATTAGGTTTCAAATGATCACCTTCCCTCTGGGAAATTAACAATCTCCCTCTACTGGAATATTGTTTAAATCCTATTCTTTAGTGATACGTTTTTCTTTGTTGAGCAGCACAGAACATTTCATTCTCTCTCCAGACAAAGAGTTTCCAAACAAGTCCCCACATGTTTATAAAGATGTCCATAATGTTTTTACTTGGCAGGACCTGATTTTAGCTGGAAATCTTTGGTTGTGCAATACTCTTTTAATAGCAGCGGTCTTTTGTTTTCTGGATCTGTTTGCCCATTTGTGAACGCTGGGTACCCTTGTTTCCCAATTATTCATATACATGCAAAGAGAAAGAGATTGTGGATGAGACCTTTACACAGTTGGTCAATTATTTTTAAACCAATGACTGAATGAACTACAATGCCCTTCAATGTTAATCAGTAACTGAAAAAGCTCTTGAAAGATAACATGGGATTGACTTTATAAATGGAATACATCCAGATAGCTAATTGTCCTTTGAAACAGCAACAAACTATATTTATTCAACACAGAACACACGAGGACCTATCGCATTCTTAGGAGACTGTGGTGGGGTTTAAGCATTCCTCATCATGACAATGCACATTTTATTTCCTAGCATAAATAATAGGGCTGCTATTATTAGAGACCCTGGGTGTTAAACCCAAATGGGTTGAAATGTCAAATTTCTTATCTAACCAGAAGCCCAAATGAATATGAATTAAAATTATGTATTTAATTTTGATCAAAATGAATCCTGTACCTATTTTTAGTGTCGTGTTGGGATACAGCAAACATAGATCTAATTCAGTCTGTGCATTTCTCATGAGATGATGTGGTGTGGGAAAAAACTGACGGGAACTGTTATTTGCAAAAGAAATCCAAACAGCTTGAAGTTAGCATCAAATCGATTTTTTCGGGGGTTGTGACATTTCACAACTCTTGAACAGAATTGAAACAAGGGACATTTCACCCCCATCTTAGCAAAAAGAAAAAAAAAGATATTCCACAATAGATATCCCAAAGCCATATTTCCCCTGATTGTATCATTTCCTATAACAAGTCTCACATCCACAACATGTACTTTGTTCTTTATTACCCCAGTGGGATTTCCCCACCTGCAGCAAAAGCAAGTAATGGAATCTCAGGGCTGTCTGTTTATTGATTCTTTGAGATAGCACGTCTTATTTCAACATGTACTAACAAATACTCCCACCGTCAACAGAGAAGAAAAAGCGCCATGCAGAAGGAAAGCACATTGTGCCACTTTTTCAAAGAAATTGGTTTCCAGATGAAAGAATCAAAGTATAGAAGAGTTCAGATTCATCTGTATAAGTATCCTTGGGGTAAAATGGCCTTTATTTTCTCCCCCAGAGCAGGCCTGATGAGTTTGATGAGTACCTAAAATGAAATTATTAGCAACATTTTTGAATGTGTGTCTGTATATACACGCAGACACACAACACACACACACACACACACACACACACACTGATGTATGTGTTAGCAGTCCCTTGAGACCTGAAAATCATTTTGAAGGTTTTAAAGCTTTCTCCAGGGTTGACAAGGGCTGATCTAAAGTAACAATTTCATTGTGTTCTCATAGTTGGATCATTCATGCTAAATAATTGTTCAGCATTGAGGGACATGTCAATTAGGATCTTTTTTCTTCCTTGCATTTTCTTTGTTGGTGTGGAAGTTCTACCAGTGGGTGGTTAACATGCCCTCGGGGCTGAAAATATGCAATACCATTCCATTTACAGTCTAATGCATTTGCAGTCTGCAGTCATTTATGCCTATGAGTCTGCTGCAGTGTTTCTCAACCTCAGCAGCTTTAAGACAGAAGAACTTCAACTCCCAGAATTCCCAGGCCAGCCCAAATTTCCCATCCTAAAGTTCTGAAGTTGCTGAAGTTGAGAAACACAGGCACATCTTGAATATTGGGTGTTGGTTAGCCGAAAGGCTTTCTTATACATAAAACAAAGGTCTTCAGACAAAATCTAACAATTTAGATCCAAATGACAAACTAAGCATAGTGACCATATGACATAAGCGCCATCCATTTCATATTTTGGTATATTATAATGCATGTACAAGAGACACGGTGGCTCAGTGGCTAAGACACTGAGCTTGTCGATCAGAAAGGTCGACAGTTCGGTGGTTCGAATCCCTAGCATGTACTTGTCCTGTTACTTGTCCTGGCTTCTGCCAACCTAGCAGTTCGAAAGCAAGTGAAAATGCAAGTGGAAAAATAGGGACCACCTTTGGTGGGAAGGTAACAGCGTTCCATGCGCCTTTGGCATTTTGTCATGCTGGCCACATGACCACGGAGATGTCTTTGGACAGTGCTGGCTCTTTGGCTTTGAAATGATGAGCACTGCCCCCTAGAGTTGGGAACTAGCATATATGTGTGAAAGGAACCTTTATCTTTACCTTTAATGCATGTAAAAAAAAGGGCAAAGCTTGCGTCATGACAACGCAAAGCTGTTTGTGTCATTTGCACCCCCTCTAAGGTGATTTCTGGGTGAATGTGTAGGCATAGTTAGACCGCAATCACCCCTTTACTGGAAGACAAGTATTATTTCCTCTCTATATCTTCTAGTCCCAAAGTTTCCACATATGACACCCATCATTTGAACTTTTTCAGGTCATGTAAGCACATTTCAGTTCAAAACACTCAACTGCAGCTGGCTGATAATTTTATTTACTAAAAGTGCCTATAAAGCCTTTGAAGAGCCAGAGATACTCATACGCTGACACTTTGTTTGCACTTTCCATTATTATTATTTTGATTAAAAGAAACTTTAAGACGTCAGATGTAATATGATGCCTGGCCAGCCTCTTAGCAAAGTATCTACTAGTTGGGCTATTTCTGCTTCCATATTATGAAGTTCTGTTTCGAATTAGGAGTTCATTTGAAGTTAAGCATTTATTTCAGTGAAATAATGGATTTGATCTGATTTTATAAAAAGCTGTGTACATATATTTTAAATCATCCATAGAATCATCCAATTGAATTGAAAGCAACTTGACTTAATGTGTGGATCTATGTGACAATCTAAAGGATGGTTTGACAGAATCATTTTAAACTGAATCTTGGAATCAATTTGTCACAAAATCTGCTTTCCTAGGCTATAGACATATATGAAGTGTGGTGGGAAGAATGGGAATATTTTATCTCAAATCTACAACCAAAAATTAATGAATGGAATAGAATAACAGAGTTGGAAGGGACATTGGAGGTCTTCTAGTCCAACCCCCTGCTTGGCAGGAAACCCTACAACACTTCAGACAAATGATTCATATAGATATTAAAGTACAAAAGAGCCTTTGAATTTCAAACTATACTGACCCTTATGGGTCAGATTATTTGAAGAACTGCTACTCCACATTTGCATTCATCCAGTCCACCAGAGTGGGAAGGCAGGGTAGCATGTTGCGTACATTTATCAGAGAAGTACATCTAGTGGGACCAAGAAAAAGGGCTTTCTCTGTGGCTGCTCCCTCCCTATGGAATATTATTCCCACAGAGATAAGATTAGCCCCCACTTTGATACTTTCCCAGAACACTGTGTCAGTGGGCCTTGGGATCCCAGGAAGAGATGGAACCATTCAAATGCTTAGCTTGATTGCGTTTGTTGCAGCTGTGGAATGAATGGGGAGGGGATTGTGGTTTTCTATAATGTGCATTTTTAATTTTGTCAGCTGTATGGAGTCAACATGAATGAGTTGGGCAGCCACATAAATATATTGAATAAATAAATTGCATTAAAAACATTTCATATGATCAAAGGCATTCACCATTTTCAATAAACTGGCATTTATTGATGTCTATGGAGATTCTCAGTCATCCAGGTCATGGTTATCCCAAAGGTGCTTTTTCAAGAGGCAACTGGATCTTCTGGTTTTTATCTGAAAGCGTTTCACTTCTCATCCATGAAGCTTCTTCAGCTTTGAAGAAGATGAAGAAGCTTCTTGGATGAGAAGCGAAAGGTCTTCAAAGAAAAAACAGAAAGTCCAGTTCCCTCTTGAAAAATACCTTTTGGGAGGACATTTGTTGATGTTAATAAATATTTTTGGAATCTATTTAGTTTGTTCCTTACATTCATTATTAAATGAAAGCCTATATTCCAGGAAGAGATTAGTGAAAATAAATTGTAATATTTTCCTATCCAAGTTCATGATTCCTCTGAAATCTATGGACAAATTCTTCAAGGGGTCCATGCATTCCAAGTTAAGAACCCATGAGGTCAGAAGAAAATGGAAAAGATTCATGCAGCTGGAACAAAGTATTTTGTTTTGTTTCGGGGTAAGATAACCACTTTGTTTTGTAAATATATCTATATCATCTATAGAAAAGTAAAAAGAAATTCAGGGCCTTTCTTCTTATGACCCTTTCGGGTCATATTGATTTTTTTACCATGTCTTTTTCTCCCTTGCCACCCTTTTATTCTTATTGATTTCGTTCCATATTGATCCAACCCTTTGACTTTAACTTTTCCTGCTTTATGAAGAAAATTGTAAAGCATAACCAATATGACTGTAAAATGCTTATTATTGGGGGGGAAAGCACTTCATTTTACAAATCTTTGCTTTTTTTTTAAAAAAAAGTATAATTTTTCCTTTTCTGGCTATAGGCAGTTATAGCAACAGCACATAGACTTACATACTGCTAACAATAGTCTCAGTGCTTAAGCACTGGTATGAGCCCTAATTCCATGTTCAATTACTGTCACAAGTGTAGGACTACCTGTAACACACTGCTGTCCAGGACAGTGGTAGGTTCCGGCTGGTACACCCCGGTACAGTATTGGGAGCATCAGGCACTGTAATGGAATGGTGCTTTGGAGGCCCCACCTGCCCGCCAACGTTCCTTACCTGTATTTGACCCAACCGGGCCATTTGCGCATGCACACACAGTGTGCAGCGCCTGTGTGACACTTTGTCGAGCAGCTGGAGCGTCGCTGGGTGGTGGGTGCACATATGTGTGCTGTGCGCATGCACGTGGTGGACGCCTGGCCCCGTCGGAGCGTACTGGTTGCGACGGGATCCAAAACCCACCACTGGTCCACACCACTGTACTTCCCGTGTTTTGAAGATCAATTGGGATAGGAACAGATCTATGAACTTTTATAAAGAGACTTCAATTAAAAAAAAAAACCAGTTCTTCTTTCTCCCTCTTGTGAAGTGTACCTGGAAGCAAAAATGCAGAAGAAAACAAACAAATCATACTATGTGTCCTCAGTAGAGGAATTATAATATGAGACCAAGGGTGGGCTGCTGCAGGTTCACATGGGTTTGGGCAATCCTCTAGCTAAGGAACTGCCCAGTTCAGCAAACCCGCAAATCCCATCCATGGCTGGCTCTGCTCACCCCATCCCTCCCACCCCAACCAGCCCCTCCCAGGAGTCTCCATGTGGCCCATTTGGGATTCAGATAAGTACAGGGCCCACGTGGAGCCTCAGAAAGGGTGAAAAATGGGCCTCCCGAAAGTTCCGGAAGGCTGGAAACAGGCCTGTTTCCAGGCTCCAGAGGGCCGGAGGAGGCTGTTTTCACCTCCTGGAGGCTCGAGGAAAATCTCTGGATCCTGGGAAGGGTGAAAAAGAGGCCTCTCTCCAGAGAGCCTCCGGAGCCTGGGAAGGCCATTTTCACCCTCCTGGAGGCTCGAGGAAAGCTTCCGAGCCCTGGGTGGGGGGGAGCAAAAACACCCCACCACCACCGTGGTGCAGGAGGTTGATTAGGCCACACTCACCATGGCCACGCCCACTGAGCAACTGGGCAGAGAACCCATTGCTAAAGTTTTTGAAGTCCACCCTTGATCGAGACTAATATAATTATGCTAATCTTCCTGATATATTTCACGGTATGAATACCTTGACTAAAACATTATCTTTATCATGATACATTAAAAATCTGTCACTTCTCATTTTTTTCCAATTCTTGGAAAAATTAAAAGCAAATGCTTCGAAGGGAGAGGTTGAAAAAGAAACAGTCAAGGAAACAGATCATGTCTCTGTGTAGGCATGAGGCTGATAGCTAGACACAAAGATACAGGAGACTAAGATATTTAATCCGCTTTTGTCCATCTCTAAGTACAGATACAACATGAAAGGATTTCTTAGAGGAGACGGTTGATTCTCCCTTCCAATTCTCTGAAGAATTTATCGAAAAATGGGGATTATAACATGCAGCCAACAGAAACACTGAGAGACAGGACCTGTTCTTATAAAATAGTAGATTGGCTGCAAATGCTATGTATAGGTATCATTCCAAATTATCATACATTTTGGAAAAATCTGCAGAATGGTACCATATTTTTCGGAATATAAGACAAAGAGGCAAATTTTAAAAAAGTTTTTGCACTCTGCAAACTTCCCAAAAATGGCCCATTTTTTGTGAAAATGGACCCTTTTTTGGTCATTTTTTTTTGCATGCATAGCCTTTAGGAGGCTGATAGAGTGCTTCTCAGGGACGTGCAGTCAGGGGAGACAGGAAAGGCAGGGCCTCACCACTGTCATCATGAAAAGAAAAAAAATTTAAAAGGAAAAAAGCTGAGGTAGTTGCTGCCAGAGTCACAGTGGATGAATCTGCTTAGTGCTTAACTGTTTAAAAAAGCCTCTTAAAAAGTGCCCTCTGCAGGAGGAGGTGAGAGAATGACATGCCTCATTTAGTCTATCTTTATGATCATTTGAGCAGAGTTAAGCAAGGGTTAAAAGCCGAAAAATTCCTTATGTAGATGAGGCACATGGTTCTCTCGCCTCCTCCTGTAGAGGACACTTTTTTTAGAGGCTTTTTTTTAAACAGTTAAGCAGAGTCATCCATTGGAGGCTCTGGCAGCAGCTAACCCAGCCTGACCTCAGCAGCTCTTGCCTTTTTCTTTTTACATGGCAGACAAGAGCAGAGTTGAAATCCTCTGTGATTGTGACACAGCTGGAAAAGGTATGTGGGTCAGAGGGAGGGGGAGGAGTTCAAAATTAATGTAATTTGTAAGTAATTTTTTATTGTAAGTAATTGGTGTGTGTGTATGTGTGTGTGCGTGTGTGTTTGTTTCTTCACTTCACTCAAACAAACTCTCTCTCAATTTGAGAGAGAGTTTGAGAAGAGAGGGGCAGCCTTGTTTGAGAAGAGAGGGGCAGCCCGCCAGCAGAGGCGGGTCTTTTACCCGCCTCTGCTGGCGGGCTGGCGCTTTCTTTCTTTTGCCTGCTGTGCCGCCCTTCCCTTTCTCCTCTCCCCCCACTGGGAGCCCAGTCCTGCTCCCCTCCCCTTTTCCTCCTCCTCTCCCCTTTCTTCGCCGGCTGCAACTGAGCGAGGAACCACCACGGGGCCAGGCCCCTCGCACCCACATCCAGCCCGTTGGAGCTCGCCGCACTAGGGTAGGAGAGACCCTGTTGTCCTGCAGAGCCTGCCGCCGCTTGAGCAGGGAGGAGGAGGAGGAGGATAAGAGCAGTGAGGCCTTGTGCTGGCCGGCCGGCCAGACGGGGAGTAGGACGGACGGGGGGTGGGGGGTGGGTGGGCTGGCTGGCTGAGGAAGGAGGATCATGGCCCCCGCTGCCACTGCCAGGGCATTGCTTCTCTCCACCACCATGCTCCACCGCCTCGCTCCCTGATGAACAATCCTCCGCTTTCTTCAGCTCGGACAGAGCCGGGACACCCAAGCTACTGGCGGCGGTGGCAGGGGGCACCTGAGCTGCCATGATCCCCCCTCCCCAGCCAACCAGCCCACCCACCCCCGCCCAACCTACACCCCACGTCTTGCGTCTATGCCGGACACAGTGCCGGAGGGGCCAAAAGCCTCTTTCTTTGCCTGCTGTCAAGAAAGAGGCTTTTGGCCACTCCGGCGCTATGTCTGACATTAGAGGTGCAATGCGTCCCGCCTCTAATGGCGGACATAGCACCAGAGCAAGCTCAAGTGGGTGAAAGAAAGCACTGTAATCAGTGGGGTGCCAGGGGAGAGGACTGCCTCACCAGCCATAAACCTCATCGTACATCACTGGTGCTTCTGGGGGCTGGGGCAGCAAAATTGAGCAAAAGCAGATTGGTTTTTGGTCATTTCTGCCCTCCCCAGCCTCCAGGAGCACTCTGAAATGGCTCAGCATGGCCATTTTGGTGAAGGAGGTGGGGTTTCAGGAGGCAAAAAATGCACCCAGATTTTGAGCCTCTTTTCTGAGGGAAAAAGTGCATACTCTGAAAAATATGGTATATGAAACTGAGCAGGAATGAGGCAATATTCAAAAAATAGAAATATATTGTATTCCTTCCAAGAAAGGGGGGGAGGGAGGGAGGGAGGGAGGGAGGGAGAGAGGGAGAGAGAGAGAGAGAGAGAGAGAGAGAGAGAGAGAGAGAGAGAGAGAGAGAGAGAGAGAGAGAGAGATGATTGATTTTTGATATCCAAGTTGTACAGATACCAATATGGCATGGAACTGTTTTCTGTACCTTTCAGGCTAGTTCTAACCACATATTAAAAGCAATTTCAAATTAACTGTATCATCTGGACCTATCCCAGCAGGTTATCCCTAGCCCAAAACTAATAATCTTGACCTATCTGCCAAAGAACTAAGATGCAATCACTTCTGTCACCAAAGCAGTATTGCAGCAACCTATACTTCAAATATCCTCCAATCAATATTTTTAGATTTATAGGACATGACAATATTGAACTGTCCTTTTTTTGTTTACTGCAGTTAATATGACAGGCAGTAAAGTGTATACAGTGCTTGCATTCAAGATCAATTACTGCTATGGAAACAGAATGCAGCAAGTTTAAATGCAATTACCATTTATTTTGCTTTGCTCTTGACTTATAGGGTTAAATAGAGCAGAATGGCTTGCTGAAGCATTTGATGGTTGGCTAGATATCTGATAGTTATATTGAGGGTACAGCTATTTAAAAGAAACTGCATGATAGTCCTGAAATTAAAGCAAGTACATTTGAGTCTAAGCTTGGCACTGTTCCAGGAGCAAAATATAACATTTATTTTCTTCATTTGTGCTTAATATTCCAGCAGGAAAGATAAATTGGGACTTTCATTTCTAGATTGTTGTGGTTTGGGAAAAGAACGGCATAATAATTTGGTTGGTTGGTTGGTTGGTTGGTTGGTTGGTTGGTAGGTAGGTAGGTAGGTAGGTAGGTAGGTAGGTAGGTAGGAAGGAAGGAAGGAAGGAAGGAAGGAAGGAAGGAAGGAAGGAAGGAAGGAAGGAAACATGATTTCATTTCATAATTCCAATGAAATTCAGAAATGTATTGCCATGGTCTCTTTGTCAAGGCTAGTCAGAGGAGGACTAATTTGATCCCATAAAGGGATGTCCTTGCATGATATTTATTTCTAATTAGCTACTAACCCTTTAAGCTTTCTTCTCCTGGCTGTGCTTTATACTGATGTTCATTTTAGATGATTATGGATTTTGTTGTTACTCTACATTTATGCACCAGTTCTGATGCTCAATCTGTTCATTGCTCAACTCTTGGCAATATATTGGCAGTTATGGAAAGGTTCTGGCATCATTTCCAAACTCTGCTCCCCTACACCCTGTTATCTGCCCTGTTCTATGTAGACCACAATGAGACAGGAGTGGATTCATCAAAACAGACTTTGCCCATAGCATAAACAATCCATTAATATCTGTACCAACGTGCAGTTGTTTGTCATAAATGTACCCAAAACATAGAAACTTTTTTTTAAAAAGGGCTTCCTTTTATTCAAATCTACTGTATGCGGTCTCTAAACATCAACATCAACTTGATGGATTATCATCATCATCATCATTTTATGGCAGAACACCAAAGCAAAGGGTATCCTTTTGAGGGAAGAAGTATATTTCTGGGTACTATATTGCTTCCTCCAAATTTTAGTCCTCTCATTGAACTATTCCTGGCTTTCTGATGCTTTTGGTCCACTCACTATGCAAGCTTATCAGCTTACTCAGTCATGGAATATGCTTACTCTCTCTGCCCACCTAGCTACCATGTTGCTTTTTTCCCTTCCTTACCCACGCTTTAGCTTATTTGCTCCATCATCCAGTACCAAATGCACTTATTCACCATGTTCACTCAGTCTTTGATAATCCCCATGGGTTCACTTGTGTATGTTCCCTATGCTGCATTTTCTGAAAAGCCAGCAAATTGCTAATGAAATCAAGATATATATTTTTAGACAGAATGTTTAAATAATCTGTTTCAAAACTCAAGTGAACCAAATTAGGTAAAGGTTCCCCTGCACATGTGTCCTAGATGTTTTTGGCTTTAGAGGTAGTGCTCATCTCCGTTTCAAAGCCAAAGAGCCAGTGCTGTCCAAAGATGTCTCCGTGGTCATATCGCCAGCATGACTAAACACTGAAGGCACACTGTTACCTTCCCACCAAAGTGGTCCCTATTTTTCTACTTGCATTTTTTACAGGATTTTGAACTGCTAGGTTAGCAGAAGCTGGGACAAGTAACGGGAGCTCACCCCATTAGGCAGCACTAGGGATTTGAATTGCTGAACTACCAATCTTCTGATCAACAAGCTCAGTGTCTTAGCCACTGAGATAATACAGAGTGTAGAATGGGCAACTTTGTCATTGAATGGTTCCTGCCTTGGCACCAAAAATTGCAATACCACTTCTAGATCATCCACTGAATCTTGATATTCATTCTGAATTCTCCTCCTATGTAGGTCCTAACTGTAAAGCTGATGGAGATACTGTATATATTCCAAGACACTGTGAAGACTGAATGTTTATCCTTCACAGTCTGGACTTAGCCAAATGATGTGAAGCAGTTCTCAGTTCAAGAAAGAATACATGCACTTTAAAATGCACTTGTATATTTAGAAATGTGTAGTTGGAGAGAAAATATATTTAGACAGGAACATTTAATGAAAAAATGCATTATCCCTTGCATAATTCAATATGTATTAAAATGCAAGGTTTTCTAATAGATTTTGTTTTAAAAATGTAGATGATTATTAAGACACATTTGTAAATCTGTCCCAGATGATAGACCAAGACTCCCATCTCTAATAGCTTTTATCTTGACATTGGCCCCATTTGATGGCTTTCAGACCAGCCATATAGGCATAAAGCCAAGAAGACTCTTGAAATGCACATTCTTATAATAGGAGTCCCAGAGCTATTCTTACCAGGAAAGGCTAACTACTTCTGTAAGAGCCATCTGGATGGACATTTAGGTTCATCTCCACAGTCTGCAAAAAGCCAAATGTAAGACAAACAGCATTTACACAGAATAATTTAGAAAGGAGAAGATTCATAAAGCTTGACATGTCAGGAAAAGCTTCAACCTCCTGAGCAAAATCTAACCCAGGACACAGGCTGCCATTGACATGCACCTAAACAATTAAACTCTATAATATTTTAGTCTAGGAGGTCTTTCAGAACAACAAACAACCCTCTGATTTTATCTTCTGTGATATCTCCTTTGAGCGTTTTTTGCATGAAAAGCTCCTGCAGTACAACAGATGGATAAGTACTGAGGAAGAAGAGTTATTATTAGTGAAGTACTTACTATATAATTGCTAACCACATTCCTGTGAATTTCCAAAAATATGAAGACATTAACTTGCTGCAGCTACAAGTGCACTCAAGATGTGTCATTTTGGCATAGATTCTAGTTCTTAACAAAGAAAGCACTAAGCACCAACAGATGTAACTGTATGTGTGTGTGTGGGGGGGGTATTTTTGGTTCGGGAAGAGGCACAGGATCAGAAAGGGAGGGGTTTGTTTTCAGCTGTAAAATCAAAGGGGCAGTTAAACACAATAATGTCCTCAATAAATATAGGGATTTAATACTAGCAATTAATTTCCCCCTCTTTTTTCTAATTCTGTAGGATTATAGTACAGAGCTAGGCAATCTGCTCCACGTCCCATATGCTCTAGTCACTAGGTCCAGAGTGAGGAAGATAAAGTGTGATGAAGTTAAGTTTACAAAGTGTGTTCTATGGAGCACTTGCATTCTGTAAGAATTTAATGGGATTCTGAGAGAGACCAAAAAGGGGAGGGGGGAGTTCATTCAAACACATTCCATTTTCTAATAACAGAGCATTGCTTCTTGACCAGAGGTTATACATACATACATACATACATACATACATACATACATACATACATACATACATACATAGTTGTATAGTTGTATAGTTGTATAGTTGTATAGTTGTATAGTTGTATAGTTGTATAGTTGTATAGTTGTATAGTTGTATAGTTGTATAGTTGTATAGTTGTATAGTTGTATAGTTGTATATATATATATATATAGTTTAGTATATATATATATAGTTCGGTATATATATATGTGTGTGTGTTTGTGTGTGTGTGTGTGTGTGTGTGTGTGTGTGTGTGTGTTTATTAAACTAGTAGCTGGATACCGTGTTTCACGATGAAACTATGTGATCGGGCTATGCAGGAGGTATTCGGTTCAGAATCTATTGGCTCAGTGGTACTCAATGATTGAAACACATAAAGAAATATCACTCCTGCAGCCTTGAATCCGGAAGCAGGCATAGACATTTTGGTGAGGTACCGACATTTAATACTATAAGGAGCCCCAGACCTCCTGAGTGAAGAAGTGAAACGTCTGCCAGTTTGAACTGAGGTAATGGAATATGAGGCAACTGGAAGTTGGAACAGAGTTCTTTTCAGGTGGGGAGGGGGAGTGGAATGTCTAACTCCTTAGCATCACAGGGTGTTAATTACTGTATAAGAATTACTAATGATCTGATGGTTATTTCGAAAAATCTTTCTTAGCGAACACCTAGAAGTCGAGAGGAACACAGGTGCCAAATTTTGAGTTTGTAGGCTTTATGATTCTGGAGATTTCGTGATGAGTGAGTGGTATTTGTCTTTTATATTTATATAGATTAACAGGCTGTGCAGGGTGAAAGTTTAAAAAGTCCTGCTTTACAGCATATATTGGCACTTACCATTTAAGCTTCAGTCCAAGACAGCTAGACTCTAAGTCACTTTAACTAAAAAATTTAAAAATCCAGTTTAGTCTGGGACACATTGGCAACAATTTTCAAGGTACTTAGGACTGCACGATGTATCAAAACAGACATGTTTTGATATAGAGATGTCCATGGTGCACATGTTCTTAGTACACATGCTCCTATGTATTAAGCATAATAGCACTAGCTTTGTAGATATAAATAAGCATAGAAATGCAACATTTTGAAAAAGAAAACCATGATTAGAGTCTTTGTTGACATGGCTGAGTAAGTTAGTTTGTAAAAGTCAGTTCATAGTTTTGCATACATTTTCTTTACATTTAAAAAACTGGATTTGATGTTCAGAGTCAATTTTTGACAGAGCAAAGAATATTAATCTAACTCTGTGGTGGGATTCAAAAACATTTACTACCGGTTCTGTGGGCATGACTTGGTGGGTATGGTGTGGCCAGTGGGCGTGGCCTGGTAGGCATGGCAGGGGAAGGTTACTGCAAAATCCCCATTTCCTACTGATCAGCTGGGACTTGGGAGGGAGAGAATAGATGAGGGCAGGGCCAGTCAGAGGTGGTATTTATTGATTCTCCAAACTAATCAAAATTTCCGCTACCAGTTCTCCAGAATTGGTCAAAGCCTGCTGAATACCACCTCTGATCTAACCCCAAAGTAGAAGAAAGAAGCTAAGAAAAGTAGGGTGTGGATGGAGACAGGGTGATCTTTAACTATCAGCAACCCAGGAAAAGTTTTAAAAGAAATATCACATCCTTATTAAACTTGCAAATGAGATCCCTTAAAACTAGACTATTAATAATGTTTGCAATAAACACAATAATACTACTGCTATCATATTTAGAAATTCTACACGGAAACAGTGATGCATACAAATATTTGCTATCTAGCCCAGGTAGGATCATACTGGTGTCTAGGTCACTGTAAGGAGTAACTTCATTACTAGCCAAAACATTACAAATTGTTTTGACTATCCTACATGTCCTCCCCTCCTAGTGGAAAGCTTAGACCTTTATTTTATTATCAGAACCAGGTCACAAAAATCACAAGAAATCATTGATTTACACTTGTGCTACCATCTCTTCTGAAAATTCAATTCTCGATTCTCCAGCTCTAGCTGTTACTAAACAGTAGCTATTCCATCAAGCTGTAGCAAGCTGATAAGAACCAAGGTTATTCTATGAGTTCTTATCTCTCCCCCCCCTCTCTTCACACACTCAAACACATACACAAACACACATACACAATCCTATAGTTTTTAACAGTTTTCTATTTTCTCTTAACCGTTTTCAGCACCGAACATTGTAAGAAACATTACTGGACTTTTCAAAATTAATGCTAATTTTTTTCTTCTCAGGCCCTTTCCTTCATGTGTAATAATAATTTTAGTGTGTAAATTTGAGATAAAATGTTGTGATCCTTTTATCTAAATAATATATCAAATATTTTAAATTAAGAATCCTTTACACCATCTATGCAGGATATTTTTTCCCTGTAATTAAAAAATAATTAAATTACTATCCCTAATTATTACATAACTTCCTAATCAGACTGACTGTCAGATTGTTTTTGCCTTCAATAAATTAGTCATTAACTACTGCTTTGATAATGGTTTCAAGTAGAGTAACAGAGGAACCTAAGAAATCTTGTAGTTAAATGTCATTTAGTATTTTAGTTGCTTTGAATATCTTTTTGTTGTTGCTGCTGCTGACAATCATATCTCTTTAAAAGGAAGAATAGAAGGTTTAGATCTTGACATGCTTAGAATAGAGTTATTAAAATAAATAGGATTAAAAGTGTCATGTTTAAAAGGGCTAGTGTTGTTAAATGAAATAAATGAGAGTTCTGCTACTAAAAATAAACTGTCCTCTGACTAGTCTGCATTATTCATGACAAAACTCTACATTTGCTTTGGCGTTCATTTTTTTTAAAGCTAGGCTGTTTTCCAATCATCCAATTGTCCACTGTCTCCAAAACATTGCGTTCTGTTTCAGACCTCTTCCATCTCCATAATCCAAACGTGATTCAGCCAACTTGAACTGTATAATGTTAGGACTACCAGTACTAGGCTGCAAAAATCTAGATCACTAGTAGATAGCAGCAAAGACATACAGAAAATTTTAATTGTCATCTAGTCTTTGTGCGTACGTTTTGCACTTCATATTTGGAATCTCTTTATGTTAGATTTTTTTTTGTGTGAGATCACTTCAAATATTGCTTGAAGCATCAATATTGACCAAATATACACCCTAATTTGAGACTGCAATCCTTTCGAGATGGGTGTATCAACCATTCAGAAAATGCCTAGAACTTGATTCTACTGTCATCTCTCTCCAGTGGTAGGATTCAAATTTTTTTACTACCAGTTCTGTGGGCATGGCATGGCTTCATGGGAATGGCAGGGGAAGGATACTGTAAAATCTCAATTCCCTCCTAATTTCAGGGGAAGGTTACTGCAAAATCCTCATTTTCTACCAATCAGCTGGGACTCTGGAGGCAGAGAATAGATGGGGGCGGGCCAGTCAGAGGTGGTATCTCCGAACTGCACAAAATTTTCATTACTGGTTTTCCAGAACTGGTCAGAACCTGCTGAATACCACCTCTCTCTCTCTCTCCACCTCCCTCTCTCCCTCTTCCCCTCCTTCTCTCCCTCTCCCAATTATTCAAATACTGTCCAGCTATAAATGAGAAATGAAACATGCATCCACAGACTGTAGGAGAGATAATCAAATTGCATGCATAGGAATAACATATGAGCAAAATTGGATGTCTTCCAAATATATATATAAGTAGCCCTTGATTTTCAGCCATTTGTTTAGCAACCTTCCAAAGTTGCAACAGAATCAAAAAATGTGACTTATGATTGGTCCTCACATTTACAGGTTGACACAACATCTTCATGGTCACATAATCAACATTTCGGTGCTTGCCAACTGGCATATATTTAGGATGGTTGTAACATTTTAGGGTCATATAAGCATCATTTGGGGAATGCGGTGGTGTCGATCAGAAGGTTGGCAGTTCAGCGGTTTGAATCCCTAGCGCCACATAATGGTGTGAGCTTCTGCCAACCCAGCAGTTTGAAAGCACATAAAAATGCAAATAGAAAAATAAGAACCACCTTTTTTGGGAAGGTAACAGTGTTCCGTGAGCCTTTGGTGTTTAGTCATGCTGACCACATGACCACGGAGATGTCTTTGGACAGTGCTGGCTCTTTGGTTTTGAAATGGAGATGAGCAGCGCCCCCTAGAGTCAGGAACAACTAGCACACAGGTGCGGGGAAACCTTTATTTGTGACCTTCCCAGCTGGCTTCCAGCAAGCAAAGTCAATGGGGAAAGCCAGATTCTCTTAATGACCACATTATTAACTTAACAACTGAGTGATTTAATTAATGACCATGGCAAAAAAAACAGTCATAAAATTGGTTGCAACTCACTTAATGACCTCCTTGCTTAGCAATATACATTCCGGTCCCAGTTGTAGTTGTAAGTCAAGGACTGTCTGTATGAGATTTATATGCTTACAAGCATATGGAGTCTATTCTCATGCACAGGCAGCACTATAATGTTTTCTGGAGAAGTTGTTTTCCACTACAATAGTCATCTGGTTTTTTTCCCAACTGAAAGCAACAGGAGGATGGAAATCTGCACCAGGCAAACAGTAGTGGGAATTCCCCATTCCCACATTTTAATGGCAATGGGAGCATATTATTGCTGGGACATGTTGCTAATATTTTCAAAGGAAATTGCCACAATCCATTCTCCAGAACAGTGTTTTTGTGTGTGGAAAAGCAACCTGCACAGCTGCTGTACTCCCAAGTCCAGCTTTTAAATTAACAAAACAAAATCCCAAAGTCAGAAAGCAGCAGGGAAGCAGCAAGTCTTTCATCCATGTTTGATCAGTAGACCAATTTTCCCCATTTATAGGCATTGGGATCTGTGCTGATGTAACAATGAGATTAATAATGTGTGCGCAAGCTTGCATATCTTGCACAATGTACTCCTTAACTTTGGATACAAGTGTATTGTTTCCAAATATTTTAGCCTTTGCCTAAAGGAAGGTAAGTCCATTCATTTTGCTATAGCTCAGGTTTGAACATCCAGAGTCAGAAGCAATCTTGTCTAGATTATAAAATGTTGGGATCAAACATGACAGCCCTGTCTATCTTCTTTGTCCTCAGTCTTTATCTAAGGATATTTTTATTGGCGAAAGAACACGGAACTGAAACCATTCTGCTGGAAATCAGAAGGAAAATTCTTAGGCAAGAATTATATGCCAGCCTGTCTGAAGTCTTCACTTCTCCTAGACTGAAAACAAGGGAAATAGGGATTTCGCAGTATTTGGGTGGGTGATTCTTCTGCATGAATATCGCATCAATAACAGAACCACTGTCATAATAGAGTTCAGGAGGAAAAAAAATATCTTGAAAGAAGAGAAGAAAAATGTGCTTTTAATGTCTTTAAGATAAGTTGTTACATTATCAGGCATGACTGAACTATTTCCAGGGATAAAGACATGCCACTAAATGTGGGGAAATTCCCATATCCTCTCTTCAGTGATGGAAGAATTTTAATAAAAGGTTTCTTTGTGTGTCTCTCAACAACTACGCACATCCTTCTTCCAAGTATATCCCAGAGGTTATTCAAAATTGAAAGACAAGTTTGTTCAGGACTTTTTGAGTTCTATTAACTTTTATACATAAGCCAGTCTTATAATGAGCTGCTGGTGGATATAGCTCAGTATTGTTTATATTGATAAAGAGCAGTTCTCGAAGGTTTAGGCTACAGTCTTTCCCAGCCCTCTCTGAAGAAGATAAGAGTTGGATCTTGTGCATGTGAAGCATGTGCTCAGCCCTGAGCTAGAGTTCTTGGACCATAGATAATAACTGGAAGAGTTCTCATAATTTTGAAATCCGCAAATGGAAGACTTCAGCTTCCATTGAGTTCTATGTTGATTTATTTGAACAATGTCTGTGAGAAAACAAAATACGTTATTCCGAAATATGCATTCAAAAGAGGTTGGATTCAGTCCTAAATGGATTGCTCCAACTTGGTGATTCTGAAACTTGCGGGTCCTTTTCAGAGATGGATTGGTATATGAGCCATGGTGGTGCAGTGGGTAGAGTGCAGTACTGTACGCTACTTCTGCCTGAAGTTTGGCAGTTCAAATCTCACCTGACTCAGCCTTCCATCCTTCCAACGCCAGTAAAATGAGAACCCAAATTGTTGGGGGCAATATGCTAACTCTGTAAAACCGCTTAGAGAGTGCTGTAAAGCGGTATATAAGTCCAAATGGTATTGCTATTGCTGTAAAGACATTAAACATACATTTAAATCAAGTTCAATTCTTTTTAACTTTAGGCCTTTATTTTCCCTGAAAAAGTATGCATTTTTTTTCTTTTTTTTTCTTTTTCTTTTTTAATTTTATAGTATAGACATAAGCACATCAACAGAACACATGAACACATTAACAAAAATAACTACATAACTTAAAAACAACATAGGAACAATAAGTTCCATCGTATATCATACAGTAGTTCTGAATCAGTTTCTTTTCAGTTAGTGTTTTCCTTTCTATACATTTCTACCTTGCGTTCGTAATCTCGTTACTCATTATCCATTTTTATATACATTTCTTTATTTATTTATACTTAGCTACTTATGATCAAGTATTATTTACCTACATTGTGCTTTATATTTTTACTATCATCTATTCTCTTACATGCGATTATAGGTATACATTCACATAGTTATTCTTTTTCTTTGCCATTCTTATATTATTATTATTCCATTTAAAAGGGGTATAAGGTATAATTTGGAATGTATTATTTACCATCCTTCACACCTGCTTTGACAACACCTTATTTTCTCTTTCTTTTCTTTTCTCCCTCCCTTCCTTCTCTACTTCCTTCCTTCCTCCTCTCCTTCCCCTTCTTCCTTCCCTTACTTCTCCCCTACTCTTACCCTCTGTCTTCTCCTTCCTACCCCCTCCTTCTCTTTTTCTCTCTTCCTCCCTCCTCTCCTTCTCTTTCTCTCCCTCCCACCCATCTCTCCTTACATCTTTCTTCTTCCCCTACCTCTCCTCCACATCTCACCTTATTTTCTCTTTCTTTTCTTTTCTCCCTCCCTTCCTTCTCTACTTCCTTCCTTCCTCCTCTCCTTCCCTTTCTTCCTTCCCTTACTTCTCCCCTACTTCTACCCTCTTTCTTCTCCTTCCTACCCTTTCTTCTTCTCTTTTTCTCTCTTCCCCCCTGCTCTCCTTCTCTTTCTCTCCTTTCCACCCACCTCTCCTTACTTCTTTCTTCTTCCCTTACCTCTCCTCCACACTTCTTCTTCCTTTCCTACTATCTCTCCTTCTCTCTCCCTCTCTCCCACACTCCACTTCTTTCCTTTCCTTCATCCCTCCATTCTCTACTTCCTTCCTCCCCTCCTTTCCTTCCTTCTTCCCTTCCTTTCTTTTTCTATTGTTATAGGTGTCTCTTTCAGATCCAATTTATGTTTTCTTGAAGGTGTTATTTCCACAAGTCCATTTTTTTTCATATTATTTCCTTTTTTCTCTATCATTCTACAGTCTATATGCCAGCTATCATCCTGATTTGATTTCACCAATCATGACACCCTTGTTTTACTCATAATTATTATTTTTGAGAGTTGTTCTATTGCTTTTTATTTCTTTGCTCCATCCATCTATACCAATTAACCCATATCTTGTCTACTTTCAATTTCTTAGGAATATTAAACATCTGGGCTCTTTTTTTGTGTGAGTTCAGTCCATTCACGTTTATCAACATAATTGTTATTTCTTGATCCATCTTTAGTTCAGATTGTTCCTTTTACTTCTAGTTTGTATCTGACTTTTCCCTCTCGCACCTTCCTTCTCTGCTCTTTCTCTTTCTTGCCTCTGTTCTTGTCTCCTGCTTCTTTCCTGTCTTCTGAAGTTTCTTCCACTTGACCTCTGTATTCTAATTCCTCTTTGCTTCCTTCTTTTCCTTCCCTATTACAGTGTTCTTCATAGAATTTGTGTGCTTTTTCTAAATTCTCTATCTTATATCTTTTTCCTTGCCAAGATACCAGAACCCCTTCTGGTACCATCCATCTGTACATTATTCTGTTTTTATTCAACTCGTTTGTTAAAAATTGGTATTACCTGCGTTGTTCCCGGATTCTCCGTGGGATCTGCATTTTTGAACCAATTGGTTCAAACCAGTGGTGGGATTCAGCCAGTTCACACCTATTCGGGAGAACCAGTTGTTAACTTTCTAAGCAGTTCGGAAAACCGGTTGTTGGAAGAAATCTCATTTTGTTTTTCCCCACTTTACAGGGCTAATCCTGTAAGGAAGGCAGGAAGGAAACATTCTGGTGTTTTTTCTAGCCTAATCATTATTGCCCTGCTTACAGAAACAGCCTCTCCAGTTAACCCTTATTACATTGTAACAGCTAAGGCAAAGTGCCCATCGACCTGAGTGACGCTGAGTTGGCTACGTCCACCAAGTCACATGACCACTGAGCCCTGCCTACTCACCTGGTCGTTAGGGCAGAGAACCGGTTGTTAAATTATTTGACTCCCATCACTGGTTCGAACCAACCAATTTGTTCTGCTAATAGCAAATATTTATTTATTTTTTGCTCTGTGATTTTATGAGCTGACCTAGATGAAAGCATGTTAAGAATTGCTGAGTTACTTTTCAGAGAATGATCAAGGATCAGAATATTTTAAAACTTTAAAAAAAGACACCTAACTGAAAGTACATTACGATTATGGGCTTTTCTATTGCCCAATAGAAACATGCAACTTTTTGTTTTATGTGATTTAAAATATAACTCCATTTTAGAGACACACTTTAGAAGAAAGCTTAAACCATATGTGCTCAATTTGTGAAACATCAACATAAACAAAAGTCAGCAAATAAATATAATGTTGTAAAAGAGATTCAATAGATGCTTTGATGTTCACCTGGTGGAGAGACACAAAGGGCCATAGAATATGATTAATGGTCTATATTTTTTGATGAATCTAATTTAACTCCAAAAGAACTGTTGAATATTTGATGCGGGGGGAGGTGAATGTTTCATAGACACAGAGATTTCATAAAAGGAAAACTGCTCCTGGGGAAAAATACACTAAAATGCACTATCAATTTGATGAAACCTATCATGATTCAGAGTCCAAAGAAAGCTATGTAGGCATGTTAGTATTATCCACTATACTTTGGTTTTCAGCTTTAATTCTTCACGGAAATACAAAGAACAAACATGAAGTTTAAATTTTACTTTTTACATAGAACAGCTCCCTTCCCCCTTGAATCATAGAAGAATAAACTTTTTAGCTATTTCCAGAAATAATGTAAATATAATAGTCTGATAACAAAGTCATTTTTGCATCCAGAACAACAATATTATGTGTTCTTCTCTGATACTGAAACGCTGCATGGAAATTTGCTCCGTAGTGGTTTGTGAAGTGACAATTTGGTATGATCAGTGAGGTGATTAAGTCCAGATGTTTCACCAACAAGGCAAGGAAAAGACAGTTCCAGAACCTGGAGGAAATTATGGTAGTAGAGCATAGTACAGTAGTGAACATAATCACTATAGTTCAAAGCAAATGCATTCTTAAACATATGACAGGTTTTAACTTTCTCCCAAGCATATCCACCATCACCACCCCACTCCTTCTTCTGCCCCAAGTTGCTATTTGTTCCAATTTCACAGGAAGGAAGTGTGGTTGAATGTTCTCAGATGGACTTGGTCTCTGACAGAATGTTTGCAAATGAGATAAATCTGGATCCAGTTTGCAGAATCAGTTGTTGTGAAACAAAACTGTGACTTCACTCTGAGTTTTCAGAGTCTGAAAGAGTGTTTATGACAGAGTGCAGGCTTTTAATGCCCAGGATTCTAAACCTCAGAACCAGCTTCCATTCATAGAAACATAGAATTGGGCATGTGCGTGTACACACTGCAGAGTTGGTATCTCCCACTGGAAGGCAGTGAAAAGAAAATGGAGACATCGTGTTCATCCTTCCTCTCTTTGTCAAGCTTACACACTTTGCAAATGTCTGAAGAGTGTTATATTATTTGTGAGAAACAGATACCAAATAAAAAGGGCTCCCCATATCTCACGAGGGGCAATGCATTTGTCCTATCTTTATTTTTATTCATTGTATCCTGCTTCTATTTTTATTTTACAAATACACTCAAGATAGCAAACACAACCCATACACCTTCCTCCTATTTTCTCCACAATAACAATCCTATGACGCAAATTGGGCCAGAGAGAGTGACTGGTCCAAAATCAACCAGCTGGTGTTCATGCCCAAAACAGGACTAGAACTCACAAATCTCCTAGTTTCCAGCCTAGTGCCTTAATCACCAGAAATCTAGATCAAACTGTCTCTCTCTTCCAGCTTGATGACGTCTAGTAGTTCCTGGTTTTCAGTTTTTGAGCGGGGGGGGGGGGGGCACCTGATAACATCAGATTATAAGAAAGAGCCAAATTATTACCTTTAAATTGCCCACTTTGAAGATTGTTAATTTAACAAGTATTCATTCAGAGAACTTCTTTTTCTACCACACTCTTGCAATTAGATGGAAAATAAATTGTATTACATTTCTTTAAAGGCAATAAGTCTGACTTTTGACCCTCATGCACTTACCTTAAATGCAAGATGATAAATAATAATGTTATTCTTCATTTACATCACTATATTATTATATTATGTCAAGTCATGGTTTTCATTATATTTATTAGCTCTTCAGTGGTCAGTATCCTTTCTGATTTCAATGATTGAAGTTAAGGATGGCAACTTGAGAGATTCAAAGAATCCAGCAGATGAGTAATAACAAAACAGAATTCCACAACCTGCAATGATGAGGTAGGCTCAAAAATAAAGTCAACCTAAAAACATAGAATAACAGAGTTGGAAGGGACCTTGGAGATCTTCTACTCCAACCTCCTGCCTAGGCAGGAAACCCTATACCATTTAAGACAAATGGTTATCCAACATGTTCTTAAAAACATCCAGTGTTGGAGCATTCATAACTTCTGGAGGCAAGATGTTCCACTGATTAATTGTTCTAACTGTCAGGAAATTTCTCCTCAGTTCTAAGTTGCTTCTCTCCTTGATTAGTTTCCACCCATTGCTTCTTGTTCTGCCCTCAGGTGCTTTGGAGAATAGCTTGACCCCCTCTTCTTTGTGGCAACCCGTGAGATATTGGAACACTGCTATCATGTCTCCCCATGTCCTATAATCAAAGGGAATTCTAAAGACACTCTAAAGCAATCAGAAAATTAAATTAAGAAGCCAGTTTCATGTCATTGCCGTTACTGTAACATATTTGTCAGTATGGATCCAGATTTTTCTCCAGGCAGCTTATGTGAAGGTCTCCCTTCATTTTATCCACATAACAACCAGCTTTGAGGGAGATTTGACTGAGAAAGTGACTGGATCAGATTGCCCAGAAAGTTTCTGTAGTTGAGGCTGGATTGAACCTGGCTCTCTTCCATCCTAGTCCATCGCCTTAGCCAACACAACTACCTCTCCACCTCTTTCTTATTCTATATTATTTGGGGGAAAGTTCTGCTGAAAAAAGATCATGTGGAAATATGGACAGAAATCTGCACAAGCTACAGACGACATCACTGCAACACTGATACTGATATTTTGGAGAAAGCAGTACAAAGGACAGACGAAAAAGATTCATATTCTACCCAGTGTATTCTACTACAGTGATGGGTTGCACACAGTACACCCTGGTACAGGCATACCGGAGCCTGCCCGGAGCACCGGGTACCATTCCGTTACGGTGCTCCAGAGGGCCCATCTGCTCGCCGGCACTCCTTACCTGTTTTTAAAACCTTTGGCGCTTCCGCGCACGCGCATGGCACATACAGCACTTGTGCAATGCTCTGCCAGGCATCTGGAGAGTCACGGCAGCTTGCAGAGGCATTGCTGAATGGTAAGATACATGTGCGTGTGCCACGCACCATTGCAACTGTACTGGTTGCAACGGGATCCGGAATCCACCACAGGGTAGCCACTACAGAATATAGCAATAACAGTTAAGACTTATATACCGCTTCATAGGGCTTTCAGCCCTCTCTAAGTGGTTTACAGAGTCAGCATATTGCCCCCAACAACAATCCGGGTCCTCATTTTACCCACCTCAGAAGGATGGAAGGCTGAGTCAACCCTGAGCCGGTGAGATTTGAACAGCCGAACTGCAGAACTGCAGTCAGCTGAAGTAGCCTGCAGTGCTGCATTTAACCACTGCGCCACCTCGGATGTGGCTCCT
Organism: Thamnophis elegans; assembly: GCF_009769535.1. Taxonomy (NCBI): domain Eukaryota; kingdom Metazoa; phylum Chordata; class Lepidosauria; order Squamata; family Natricidae; genus Thamnophis; species Thamnophis elegans. Next base: position 121,259,274 of record NC_045543.1, on the reverse strand, counting down.
AAGAAGCCTTCCCCAGAATTTCTAATGAGAGTTGTATCCTCACATCGGAGGACCAGAGAGCAATTTTCAAGTTTCACAGAGAGAATTAGCTTCAGTTTCTATTAATTCAACTAATAGCAGAGACAGGATGTAACCAACCAAGAACAGCCATGATATTGTGGCCCAGAAAGGAGAAGGGACTCACACAAATAGCTTTTCCAGCTTTTGGAAAAACTACAGTAAACAAATCTATAACGATCAATTTGCTAACCTTTCATGGCATATGAAAGCAGCTGTGGAGAGTAGTTCTTCATGCTGTCAAGAGCCTTCTCAATTGATACTTTACATTTTAAAATATCTACAAATATAGTCAATTAATACTGAATGCAGCTCAGTATTTTGGGCAGCTCATTAGAATTCCAACCATACCGAAGGAAGATATTAGTTCAAAATTTAATAATATTAGAGATTTGCTAAACTACTATTTTATTATTTTCCTTTTAATATTAATAAACATGACCACGATTCTCTTAGAAAGAGAAAAGAAATGACTGCAGTTTGGACCTGGGTACTTGAGAGACCGCCTGCTGCCAATTACCTCCAATAGACCGATTAGATCCCACAGATTAGGCCTCCTCCGAATTCCATCCGCCGGCCAATGCCGGCTGGCGACTACCCGGAGGAGAGCCTTCTCTGTGGCTGCTCCGACCCTCTGGAACGAGCTCCCCGTGGAGATTCAAACCCTCACCACCGTCCAGGCCTTCCGCAAAGCCCTTAAAATCTGGCTGTTCCAACAGGCCTGGGGCTAAAGAGCTTTTGCCCCCCCCCCTCGAATGGTATGATTGTTGTGTGCTTTTAAATTGTGTATTGTTTTGTTTGTCTTTTTATCCCTTATCTGTATCCCCTTCCCTGACTTGGATTGTGAGCCGCCCTGAGTCCCCTCCGGGGAAAAGGGTGGCATATAAGTGCAATAAATTCCAGTTCCAATTGTTAGTACTTAAATAGCCCTTTCAAGATTTTTATGACAAACCTGCTTTGAACTTTTCTTAAATTGAAAGTTTTTCTTCTTCTGCACAAAGCGCATTTCAATTTTTCTTTCTTTCTTTTTACTGTCTCAAATTTCTTTTTCTGTTAATGGGAAAATAACTTCCCCAACAGTCCCGTTAAATTGTAGCAGGGATGCTGGTAAGGTGAGAACAAAATTAGTATGTTTAAGAACATTTATAAAAACCTCACTCAAAGGCCAAGGTAAATAGGATTAAAAACAAATCCAAACTCTTCTGCTTTGAATGAAACTGCTGCTGTAACTGAATTAATCCACCTTCTGCTCAGGGGTGAGTTCCAGCAGGCACTACTGCCGGTTCGCTTGTGTGTGTGTGCGCATTCTTAATGTGCGCTGCATGCGCATGCACAGTGCAATTAGAATTGTTCTGTGCATGCACAGAACTGAAAAACAAGATGGCACTGCCTAAGGCGCCCCCCTAAGGAACCAGTTTGGAGGCATGGCAGGCCTGGATTGCTGCCTGTTCCAGGGACCTAGGCCACCAAACCACTACCAGTTTGGCTGAACCAATCCGAACCAGTAGGAACCCACCACTGTTTCTGCTGGTCATCCTCTTTTCTTTCCTTCCAACTTTTCAAGCACCAGAGCCTTCTCCAGAGATGGGCTGCTGCCCATTCAGACAGGGTTGGGCGAACCAGTAGTTTCAACCACTGGCTGGGCCTGCCCACCTGCCCTGATGCTATCCAGTCCTATATATCTCACTCTCTGGCTCGCTTGCCCTGCCCACGCAGCCCAGCTGATTTCCATGCCTCGCCCACTCTACTCACCTCGGCTGCCCGAGAAGGTGTGCTGGAATCCACGCACATGAAATCGCCGTATGTTTGAAGCCCCACACGCTCACATTTTTGGTTCTGCACTAGGCAAACCGGTTGTTAAATTATGTGAAGCCCATCTTTGGCCTTCTCTAGAGAGCAAGGACTTTGCATAATGTGCCCAAAGTAGAATAATTTGAGCTTGAACGGTTGTGCCTATTTAGCTCTTTCATAGGTTGTTTAATTATTGAAACATAACATTTTAAGGTAGCCTTGTAACGAGATAGACTTTACATTTTGAAACCTGAATTTATTTGCTGCTTATTAGTAAGCATCTTTTCTCAAGGTGGGCCAAACACCTCAAAATTGAAAAGAAAAACCTTATTGAAGAAAGCAATTATAATTGTATTGAGGATTTGATTTTAATTGAGCTGTGGTGGTACAGTGGTTAGGATGCAAGCTACTTCTACTGCCTGCCAGCTGCCTACAGTTCAGTTCGAATGTCACCAGGCTCAAGGTTGACTCAGCCTTCCATCCTTCCAAGGTTGGTAAAATGAGGACCCAGATAGTTGTGGGCAATAGGCTGACTCTGTAAACCATTTAGAGAGAGAGGGCTGTAAAGCACTGTGAAGCGGTATATAAGTCTAAGTGCTATTGCTATTGCTATTCTTTCTCCTGCAAACCATTAGCATTTGTCTCCTTTTGGCTGAGCAGGTCCTGTCTTCAAAAGTCAGAGAAATCATCATCAGCAAGCTTGTACTTTCAATAATTGGCTGGCAGTTCTCAGATCAGTTTCCAAATTCCTGTTGACCTCTTGGATAGGTTTCAAGATGGAAGCAAGAAAAGAAGGAGAAGAACAATAAGTTATAGGTTGTCAATTCAAGTAGAACATAAATTTAAAGAGCCTTCCCAATTCAGTAATGCCAGAATTTTGGAAGCATAGTTCTATCAAGAAGAAAATCAATGGCAAAAGTAGGTTTAAACTTTGTTGCTCCTCTAGTGCTCTATTACGTGTGGCAGAGAAGTATCAGCACTGCATCAGGAATGGTGGTAAGAACCTCTCCAAGAAAAACTAGTGATGTCTTCCCCACCCCGCTGCCCCAATCCTTCCACCTCATAGTTAGCAGCAATACTGCTGACTTGGATATTGATTTTGACCCCTGCCTACTTATTGGAGAGATCTGTCAGCAGTTTACCATATCTCATCTTTCACAGCACTCAAGGAGAGTCAAACATTATTTTTAAATCACTCTGAATGAGAACATTGTGGAGAGTAAGCATAGCATTTCTTCCTTGCCCAAGACTGCAATTCCATTCCAATGAGACCTCTTTGTAAAAAAGGTCTTGTGCACTGTTCTGTTCTGACCTAGGCTTCCCAAGAGCCTGAAGCAAACTCTTTGTCCTGACAAAAAACCCTTTTATTAATTTGCTGTGAATTCTGTTCATCCACAGCCAGCAAAATCTTTCAGGGGAGGATTTACAGTCACAGACCTTATCTGGCTTGGAGAGCTGACAGACCAATATCTGCAGAACTTGGCAAGGAGTCTTGGAGAGTCACGAACCAATTAAGCAAACTAACTGTCTCCTGCAAACTCCACTCCCCTTTCGCTCCTCTTTTGTTTCCTCTGAGAGGGGCCATTCATCATTCACATGTGGCCTTACTCCCAATTCATTAGCTGTTCCCTTCGTTTGGCAACTCTGCACATGTGCACACTGGGAACAGGATCCAGCTGTTTCTCTGCCTCACTGATGTCTGACTCTGAAGACAATTGATAACTGGCATACAGCTTTGGCCCGCTCTCTGCCTCCGACATAGAGCCCTTATCAGAGTCTTCCCAAGACTTCAGGACTGGCCCCCTAACCCTAACCACAACCTCCTCACTGTCCAAAACTGCTGCCGGCTTTGCTGGTTGCTGGTGGGTCACAAAAGCCAATATCTTCCAACAATGCCCCGCTGGATTCTCCCTAGGACATGCAGAACAAACTTTGTGCAAAGAAATTACTGGCACAAGTTTAACATCAGGTCTCTTTCAACTTCCATAGCAGACTTCAAAGTGATATGACAGTGCTTCAACTACATGGTCAATGCTCACATTTTGTTTTTAATTTTCCCATAAATGCCTCTTCATTAAGAGGTCTTATTTTCTTTAGACCTCTGAAATAAGTGTTTGGCCTTATTTTCGGAGAGGTCTTATTATTTTTGAGGTGCAGGAGGCAGCAAGAATGGTCACCTCATGGCTGCTGCTGTGTTGCAATAATTCAGGGAGGGCTTATTTTTTGGGAGGGCTTATTTTAGCGCATGCGCTGAAAAGCCCAATTGGGCTTATTATCCGGGGATATCTTATTTTCAGGGAAACAGAGTTAGTAAACATGAACTTAGTAAGTAATTGTTCTTAAACCCTTTGGGAATCTCAAGTTGAATCTAATTAATATAAAGAAAGATAAAGATTTAAAGATTAATATAAAGAAAGATTTTCTCCTACATGATTGACTGATTGATTCTATGCCATCAAGTTTGTATCAACTCCTAGTGACCACACAGATTTTCTCTATGATGACCTATCTTTAATTTGGTCTTTCTGGTTTTTCAGCAGTCCTGCATGATTATATAATGACAATTTACCATAGTTAAGTGTAGATACTTCTGTGGAATTTTTTATCTTTACATTCATTTTGATTAGCCCTTTAAATAAATTGCCAGAGACCAACTAGATTAGAGGTGTCAAACTGGATTTCTTCGAGGGCCGGACTGTAGTTCTCCTCCGTGGGATGGCTGGGGGTGGGGAGATGGGACAGATGCCTCCTACAGCACCCTAATGGCCAAAACAGGGCCCTGTTTTTGGCCTGGGCGGCCTCCTACAGCACCCTGCCAACCAAAATTGGGCAACCCCCCCATGCCCCATTTTGGCTGCCAGAAGCACCGTGGACCGGTCTTTTGCTATTTCCAGGCCAGCCCCATGGACCAGATTTAAGCACCCCGTGGGCCAGATCCCATCCACGGGTCTTGACTTTGACACCCCTGAACTAGATCTATACAAGATATAATGTAGCACTGAATTATTTCTCCTTCTTTTTCAGATATCTCCTTACCTTTTCTCAGCTACTCCACTCTTCATTATATCACAGTTATTGTTATCTCAGAATGACTTTCAAGGGCAAAAAACAAAACCCACAGATTTTTCCACATGTGGATCATTCTTTACATGCCATTACTGCTGATCTTTCTCCTCATCCATTGGCTTTTCAACATTCCTGCTGTTTGCTCTTCTGCAGCATACTTCTAATACCTGTGTGTGCCAGTTCAGATGGTCCAGATAAAATACCAAAGTAGACAGAACAATGCATCGTATCCTCTTTGAAACATTTTTAAGTCCTTCTTAGCTTTTTTAAAAAAAATGTGGTTGCATTATATTACCTTTGTCCTTTTCAATAAGCCACATTAAGAGTGGTCTTTAAATATTTTGCCTTTAGGGAACACATTCCACATGGCTGCATCTTCCTAAGGAGCCTCTCTTACTGTAGAGGACTCAAAGGCACAAAGAAGCCTTAATTCATCTAAATTACTTTAAAAAGCAGAGTTCGGAAGCCACAGTTCAGAGAGGGAAAATAGCCCAGGAAGGGAGTTTTCTCCACTGGCTCTATTCTGATCTCCCAATGTGTCTCTAAATATATTTCTCTTTATTGAGTTCACCCAAAACCCCACATGGGAAGAAAATATGAATATAGCTTTAGAGTTATGTCCTGTTTATTTATTCAAGCAAACTTTAAAAGAAGCAGTTAAAATGAACAAAGTACAAAATTTGGTCAATAAAACAGTATATATAATTAAAAATCTTCAGGCTAAAAGCCTGTGTGTGTGTGTGTTTGTTTGTTAGAGGTAGATTCCTACCAGTTCGCACCTATTCGGTAGAACTGGTTCGTCAAATCTACCAAATCGGTTAGAAGAGGTTCCACCAGTGGACCCAGAAAGCAGGCTACACCTACCGAAGAGGTTCCAAAAATTTTTGAAACCCACCTCTGGTGTGTGTGTGTGTGTGTATTGCATTTGTGCTGAAAGGCCTACCAGGCATTCTTATAAAAACTAAAATTGTTAGTAGTTAAAAAGCTTCTGATCCCACACCTTTTGGCACTTCACTGATTTCATGGGGAGACAGGAATTCCCTCAGGATGAAGGGAGATGCCAAAGGTGGAATCTGCATATCTGAGGGCAAGTGCAATCTATCTATCCTGAATTTCACACAGGATCAAAGCCCAAAGTAGGAGTATCCCAAACTGCATAGGAAGAACATGGTGAAACCAATATATACACTCCCTGCTCACAGCAAAAATAAAATAAAAAATCTAGTCCCTCTATAAAACCAAATCCCTGCACTTCAGTATCTTTGTAGTCTAGCCTTTTATTCTTGAGAATAAAATCTCCTTTGCACAGTATGTCATGATTTCATTTTTTTTATTTGTTCTTGCACCATCCCAGCTCGTGAAATCCCAAATTATTCTTCTAACAAAAGAATTTCAGTCATTGCCCTGGGCAGATTCCCAGGAGATACAGTGAGGGTGGTAGTGATGGCACATTGGAGGAGGTCATTCTTCATGTGCCACAACATGTATTAATGTGTTCTCCCTTCTGCTATGAATCTAACTGGGATTTTAATGCTCTGGCAGTTCGTTTATCATTCTCTTCTGCTTTCCTGAGCTTCCTGTGCGTACAGGCAGTCGGTTCCAAAATAAAGAAACAACAATTGTGCCTTTTCTTTTTACAAGGAAATAATCTACTAACAAATTCTTTCCTCTTTTCCTCATATGGTTGGCTGGTGCTGCTTCATGCTTAAGGCAGGGACTTTTGAACAGGCACATCTACTGAATTCATTTTTTCCACAAACTTTTGAAACTACCCTCGTCCCTTTGTTCTGTAGGAAGTTAACACCCACCCCTCTCCAAAAAAAATGAAATATTTTAGGAAATATTAAAAGGACAGAATATTTCTCCTAAAAGGGAGGCAGAAACTCATCTCCCCCCACCTTTGTCAATGTGCAATTAAGGCCTGAGCCAGTCTATTCTACATAACAAAGATCTACCTCCTTCAGGCAGAGCCATAATAGGAATCCCAAAGCCCTTTCATTACATCATCACCCAGCAAGAGTCAACCAAGCCTGGGACTCAGGACAGCCTACAGAGTTGCCCCTACATGGCCACATGGGAGTGTGACAACCAATCAGAATACAAGCTCAAATTCAAAAGCTCAGAGAGGGCATAAAACCCAGGCACTCTCAGCATCTCTTCCCCTTTTCCCCCTAGCCTCTCAAGGCATGTGATCCTGTTCATCAATAAACCTTCTTTCCAAGCAACTTCCATGAATCCAGTGTCTTTTTCCCCACTTGGAACTGAACCCAGAAGGATATTTCTTCCAACAGTTCTACTGCAAATTACAAAGGGATTCAACCTTGCATGAACTTCAGCAAGAATTCCTTCTTTTCCTTCATCAAAACAATGGGATTCAACAATCACAAGAGACATAAAGTTGTACGCTAAGAATTAATGAACTTTGAGTCCAGAAATATGTTTCGAATTAGTGTTGTACTTTAAAATTCTGCATTTTTTCTCTCTCCAATACTCATTTATTTGAATGATATGCTTGTAATGTGACTTGTGTGTATGTGTGCATGTGTATGAATGCTCTATGAATTTCCTCCCCAACATTCTGCCGCTTTCATGGCTTTCTGCATTTGAAACTCAAGAAAAGAACTCATGAGGCAACAGTTCTACAAGACTGTGTAGGGCTTCTAGTTTAGTGGCCATGGTCTAGATCAGTGGTCCCCAACCTTATGGATGCCAGAATCCATTTTTTGTGGAGGGAGGTTTTTCTTTTCTTTTTTATTAAAATTTTTTAGTTTTTAATTTGAAACAGGTACAACATCTTTCTTTACATGCTATAAAAAGTGTATCAGTTGGTCACAAATAAACTTTGGTACATCTCCTCCGCAGTCAACAAACATAACTCAAGCATTTTAACTTAGATATTCATACATATCACCATCATCATATATCCATTTTCATTTGACTGTAATTACTATTTAAAGATATTAATAATAATAATATTCTTAAACAATACATACCCACACCAGTGGGAAAAGAAAAAATTAAAAAAAACAACACACACACACACACACACACACACACACACACACACACACAAAAGAGCAAAAAAGACAAAAAGAACAAAAAACAAGGCAGGGAATAAAAAACAAAAAACAAAAAAAAGAGAAAAAAACAAAAAATGAACACAGGTATATATTATCAAAAAAAAAAGTATATCAGCTGGTTACAACATGTTTTGGTGCATCTCTTCCATTATTTCATATTAATTCAAATATCTTAACTCAAATGTTTACCATATTAACAAACTGGTGCTCAACCCAGACAAGACCGAGTGGCTGTTGTGTTTTCCTCCCAATAATTTGACCACCGTACCATCAATCAGGCTGGGGGGACAAAACTTATACCCCTCAGATAGGGTCCGCAACTTGGGAGTCATCCTGGATCCACAGCTGAGTTTTGATCACCATCTATCGGCTGTGACCAGGGGGGCATTTGCCCAGGTTCGCCTGGTGCGCCAGTTGCGGCCCTACCTGAATCGGGAGGCTCTCACGACAGTCACTCGAGGCCTTGTGATCTCTAAGCTGGAATACTGCAATGTGCTCTACATGGGGCTGCCCTTGAAGAGCACCCGGAGACTTCAGCTAGTACAGAACGCGGCCACGCGAGTGATTGTGGGCGCATCTCGGTTCGCCCACATAGCACCTATCCTCCGCGAGCTGCGCTGGCTGCCTGTAGATCTCCGGGTGCAATTCAAGGTCTTACTTACCACCCATAAAGAGCTCCATGGTAGTGGATCTGACTATCTGAGAGACCGCCTCCTGCCAATAATCTCCCTGCATCCCATCAGATAGAGCGGGCCTCCTCCGTATTCCATCCGCCAGTCAGTGCCGACTTGCGACCACCCGGAGGAGAGCCTTCTCAGTTGCTGCTCCGACGCTATGGAACAATCTCCCCGTGGAGATTCGTACCCTGACCACAGTCCAGGCCTTCCGTACAGCCCTCAAGATCTGGCTAGCCCGTCAGGCCTGGGGATAAACTCTTCTGCCCCTCCCGAATGCTGAGTGAATGTTGTGTTTTAGTACTTTTTAGTTATTTCACGTTTTTTTTCTGTATTTTGTCTTTCACTCCCCTTCCCTTATTATTGTAAGCCGCCCTGAGTCCCCTCAGGGAAAAGGGCGGCCTATAAATGCTAAATAAAATTAAAAAAAATCAAATTAAAATCAAAAAAAAAAAATCAAAAATATTAACATCATTATACCTCCACTTTTAATTGACTATAGTTGTTTAAACATCCTTCATCCTTAACTATGCCAAAGAATTAATCCATAGCCACATGCTGACATTTCATTACTTGTTTGTAGAATCCTCTATTAACATCAAATCCTCATATCCTATTTTAGCTGAACATCCATAATATTTAATACCAGAGATTCCATCTTCCATACAGTATAATTTATTATCATTCTCCCTTCTTTATATAGTTATATCATATATCATAACATTTTCCCCATATTAGTTAACATTTAACTGTATATATTTTATTTTATAATAGTAATAATTATTGTAATTAAAACCCTTTATATATAATCCAAAAATATTTCCAACCTTCCTTTCTCATATCCAATTATTATTTATCATATCAACTCCACATTATATACATTACTATCAATATCAATCATTATTCAGCTATATCTATTACAAATAAGAGTAATTAGATTTAGCTAATTTTCAATTGTATTCTTCAATCTATCAGCCTATGTCTCTCCAATAGCAAAGTCCTCTTACCATTCTTAAAACAAGTTCCCCAAACATTTTTATAGGCAAGTCCAAACAGATATATCTTCGCACCTTTTTGCTTAAGATGCCTCTGATGTAATAATGTTGTCCTTGATTTATTCCATTCAATTCGTCCTGAATTTTCAAGGGTGGTGTCAAAAATTCTGCAGATAATGTTTCATAAAGTACAGATTCTTTAATGTTTCTCATTCCTTCTACGCTCTGTCTTTTGAAATAAATTTTCTGTAAGGCTCCCCCTCCTCTTTCTGCCTCCGAAATGAACCAGATGCCCGGCTTGTCAGCAAGTTGGAAGATTTCCTTTCTAGCATTCTTCATTTGAATTTCAGGAGCATTCAAACATTCATTCTGACTCTTTCCTTCATATTTTAGTGTTAAAAACAACAAATAGTCTATTTTTTTTCAGATTCTTTTTCAGATTTTTCATACGTATCAAACAACCTTTGAAAAACGGAAAAAATCTTTTGAAATGAATCACTTGAAGCAAGTACAGAGGCCATGATGTGACGCAGAAGATATTCGCAAGTGAAGACACGCTGAGAGCTATGCAATCTTATCTGATCTTAGACCAACACAGCCAAGCAATAAAAGTGTCAAGTTATAAGAAGCCAAATTATAGTAAATTGGTTTACAGCCCACTTAAGGGAAGCCCGGAGGGGTGTTAAAATAAAGTAAACTTTTCTTTATCCACGTAAACAGCATTCAAAACATTTAAGAAATAAGGTAACCACCAGCCATAAATCCATTAAAAAAAAGCCGATTCACCACTGGATTCTTCTGTTCTTTGGTTTCAATTAGCTTAGATTTTAGTGCGGACCGTCTCTCTTTGAGTAATAAAATCAGCTTACCAGGTGAATCCACTCAGACCATTCTTAGGGGCAACCTGCAGTTTCGGTTAGCATACAGCTAATCCAAAAAGGAATTGGCAGGAGGGGTTAATTCCACGCCCCCCAGAGACTTTGCGATCGTCTCTGAGGTCACTGGATCTCCAATCACCTTTCACTGTCTTCTACGGGACAGCTAGGGTCCAACGACCCGTCCAAAAATCCTTCGGAATAGAGGAATTTCAGGAATAGCCTGAAACTCCATCTTCTCACTGCTAAGCCCCGCCTTCTTCCTCCTGGAGGGAGGTTTTTCTGTGGACTGTGTGGGGCATGGATTTATGTGCTGTCTGGATCCTATGCATGCACAGATGTGGCTTTGCTCATTTGCATGGCCTTGTTCCTGGTGGACCACAGACCAGTGTCCATCCACAGTCCAGGGGTTGAGAATCCCTGGTCTACACAACAGATTTCCTACAGTTTCATGTATCAGACCAGCTTCCCGCTAAAGATGCCAACTGCACTTGTTGCTGAAACATCACAAAATCTGTTGTCTAGACCATGGTCACTAAACTCTGAAGCCCCACAGGTACTAGCTGTGAAACCCTACACAAGTATAATTCTATAGAACGTTTAATAAGAATCATATCCAGTCATAATGAATCATTGTTGCAACATGACTATATGGCATCTATGTAAAAATCAATTCAGAACAAACGGAGATTTTGGCATCATATATTCCTAGTTGTAAATCAGCACTAAAAAAACAAATACATACAATAACAACAAATCAGGGGTGGAATTGACTTCCCTTCCCTACCAATTCGCCAATGTGAGTGTGTGTGCTTGCATGCTCACTTCACTCGTTTCGCACGAGCCACCTTAGCACATGAGCACAGCCTTCCACGCAGCAGTGGGTTCCTGCCAGTTCTAACCTCTTCTATAGAAGAGGTTCCACAAATCTACCATGCCATTTAGAACCGGTTCCAGCTCCTTCCCCCTGCCCGTCCGGACATCATCAAGATGAAGAGCGACAGAAGGAATTCTGGGAGTTGAAGTCCACAAGTCTTAAAGATGTCAATTTTGAACACCCCTGGAGTTTTTTTTTCTAAAGTGTTAGGGTGGAAGGGTCTTGTAACTTGACAGCTTTAAGACTTCAAATACCAGAGTTTCTGAGCCAACATTTTGGTTGCTAAGCAAGAGCGTTGTTAAGTGAGTTTCACCACATTTTACAAGTTGGCCACGCCCACCCAGTCACATGGCTGGCAAGCCACTTCCACCTGCTCACATGGTCAGCAAGCCATTCCCACCCAGTCACATGGCTGGCAAGCCACTCCCACAAAGCAGGCCACACCTACAGAAGAGGTTCTAAAAAAATTTGAAACCCACCACTGCTTCCGTGCATGTGCTTTTGGTGAAACAAGGGTCTAAATGGGATGCTGTAGAGCTGGGACAAGTGGCCGGGGCCACCCACGATTTTCACTACCAGTTTGGACGAACCGGTCTAACTGGTAGAATACCACCTCTGCAACAAATACATACTGAACCAATACATACTGTTTTATCGCATAGCCCTTTGATTATTGACTTGAAATTCACAGAATAATTGAAATTGACAGTACCTTGGGTGGTGGTGGGTGGTCTGTAGTATCAAGATAGAGGTCATGGCAGGTTGATTGAAGCCCTGTCTGCTTCCCCATCTGTGTGATATTGATACACATTCAAAAGGGGCAAGGCTTGGATATTTATTTATTTATTGCTATCCTGCCTTTATTATTTTTGTAAATAACTCAAGGTGGTGAACACACACAATCCTCCTCTTCCTCTTTTCCTCACAGACACAGCTCTGGTCTGAAAGAGAGTGACTTTGAGTGGCTCAAAGCCACCCAGTCCACTTTCATGGCTATGGCAGGGCAAGAATGCATGGTCTCCTGGTTTCTAAGCCAGCAGTTTAACTACTAGACCAAACTGGTTCTGTAATATGGCAATTAATTTTTTCATTATTAATTAATATGGTAATTAGCATGGTAATCTTCTTTGCTCTATCGTGGTTAACATCTTGACTTTTTTATCTCTCCATATGGATACTGCTCAGAAAATTTTGCAAAAAGCGGCCTTCATTTCATTTCTCATATGATTCTTCGGTTGAATCAATATTCTATTTTTTAATCAAATCCTTCACTAATTCCTACTTTCTTTTCACCTTTAAGTGGTAGTGAAGGTGTACATGCTGAAGCCTTTCTCAGTGGTATAGGCATGACTGGAAATATGTTATATCTCTAAGAGGAAGCCAGAAATAAAAGTTCTTTGCATTTCTCGGTTTGTTTTTTTTGCTAACTCAGCAGAAGCCTGTAGGCAAAATGGAAACAGACCTAACAGATCAATTTTCACACTTGCCATAAAAATTTTCTCTCCTGCCATTTAACAGAAATGCTGTTTGGATGGACAAAAACATTTCATGAGCTTTCTTGGGAATAACTGCTGCACAATATCAATATGTGGACAATATAATTTAATTCCATGTCAATTTTGCGATTTTCACATATAATTCTATCACATCAGGTTTTTTTTTCATACAGTATTCATATCATACAGTATTCAAGTTTCCAAAGTGCCTGTAGTTTTTTTTTTAATGCAGCTTCCTTAGCCGTAACTGGGACATAATTATAACTTGTAGACCTTTTGAGCCAGAAGTGGTGGGAAGTGGGTGGTTTCACATCACTAATTTAATTAATTAAATTTATTTGCCATCCATCTGGTTTCAAAGTGACTCTGGGTGGCTTGCAGCATAAAAATAATCATAAAAGTATAAAATGATAATACAAACAAAATAAAATCACTAACACAGGATGGAAAAGAAGGAGCCAGAGGCACCGGGGCAGGTCGGGGGGAGGAAAGAGGTGAGATTAGCTGTTAATAATCAACCACCTCCAGTGTGAAGCTCCCCCATTGGAATCTAATACATCTGTCAGAAGCAGGTCTTAAGGCTCTTACAGAAAGTCAGGAGGGTGGATATTTCAAAGGGCAGGATCCATGGCAGAGAAGGCGATCCTGGACCCTGCAAGCTGATATTCCTTGACTGACAGGATCCAAAGTTTCTCCCCTCTGGCTGTGTAGATTGGGTGGGCCAGTCCCATCAGGGTAGACAATTCCACAGGTAACCTGAACCTATGCCATACAATGCTTTAAAAGTAGTAACCAACATCTACAATTGCATTAGGGACACTGTGGTTAAGTGGCTAAGACGCTGAGCTAGTCTATCAGAAACGTCAACAGTTTGGCAGTTCGAATCCCTAGCACCACATAACGGAGTAAGCTTCCATTACTTGTCCCAGCTTTTGCCAACCTAGCAGTTCAAAAGCATGTAAAAATGCAAGTAGAAAAAATAGAAACCACCTGTGGTGGGAAGGTAACAGTATTCTGTGCGCCTTCGGCATTTAGTCATGCCGGCCACATGACCACGGAGACGTGTTCAGACAGTGTTGCCTCTTCAGCTTTGAAACGGAGATGAGCACCGCCACCTAGAGTCAGGAACGACTAGCACACTTTGTGCGAGGGGAACCTCTACCTTTACAATTGCATTTGGAAGCACACTGGCAACAAGTGCAGGTCGTGTAGCAGTGATGTAACATGGGTCCCATGGGAACCCTAAGAACTGCTGCTGCACTCTGTGCCAGCTATAGCTTCTGAATAATCAAGCTATTAGAATACCCTTTCAAGGTTAGCCCAATGTACAGCTGATGCCCATTGATGCAATTATAAAGTTTATATTATTGTACTTTCATATATTTGGGGGGGGGGGGTGTCCACATTTTTCAACCCTCTGCAAAAAGATAAGGAGAGTCTCAAAAAGATTCAAATAAAAATGTCTCAGTTGAGACAACTGCCTCCTTATCACAGATTTTACCCAGGTTTCAGAGCTGTTGGGGAGGGTATTAAATGTTTATTCATATCTTTAACGTTTATATAATTCTAGCATGAGCCAAAAGGAATCATTTGGGAATGATTAACATTTACATTTGTAAAATGAATACATAAACAATACCAAAATTTTGGCAATATAGGCTCGCTTGTGGAATTTGCACACCAGTCTGCAACTCTGTGTTTTTCATTCCTCAAATATATTGACAAAACAAGAAAAAAATCCTGAATCTCAGGTTTACTTTTCATTTAATAATAATTCAGCAGATGAAAACAAACTGTTATGGACAAACAGTTGCACTTGATTCACTTTGATATTATTTTAATGCAAAAGAGAGAGAAAGAGTGAGAAATGGCTGCTTTGTTGGATTTCTGGTATACAAGAAATCCTTAAGTTGTGGCCATAATGGATTTACAAACATTGCAGTCGAACTCATGACAATTGTAAAATTGTTCATCACATAATTAGATCTGTTTTTGCAACCTTTTTTTGTAGCAGTTGTTAAGCAAATGCCATAAAGCAATCACCGTAGTCATTAAGCAAATGCTGTGATCATTAAGTCAACCAGTGGTTTGCTATGGGGCGTTTATTTGCAGAACCAGAAGTAAATGCCAGTCTTTGGCAAAAATCATAAAACATAACCTTGTCACCATAAAGGTAAAGGTTCCCCTGCACATGCGTGCTAGTCATTCCTGACTCTAGGGGGTGGTGTTCATCTCCGTTTCAAAGCCAAAGAGCCAGTACTGTCCGAAGACATGTCCATGGTCATATGGCCAGCATGACCAAATGCCAAAGGCGCATGGAGTGCTCTTACCTTCCCACCAAAGTGGTCCCTATTTTTCTACTTACATTTTTACGTGCTTTCGAACTGCTAGGTTGGCAGAAGCTGGGACAAATAATGGGAGCTGACTCTGTTACGCAACGCTAGGGATTCAAACTGCTGAACTGCCTACTTTCTGATTGACAAGGTCTTTTCACCATAGAACGCTGCAAACAGTCATAAAAGTGGGCTGGTTTCTCAGCGCCCAAAGTGTGGTCATGTAACTATGGAGCTCCAAGTACCCCCCAGAGAGGTGCATCATAATTTTGAACAGTCACTAAGTGACCAGTCATGTGTCTGTGTGTGAAATAGAGAATTATCAGATGGCAGCAGGAAAGATGGCGATCTTTGTCCTGTTTTCTTAGCTATCTATTTTCATAGGGAGACAAAGGATTGCTTGTGCTCAAAACCAGTGTTTAATGACAGAGTCCCCGATGCTTTTTAATTTTAGTACACTATCATTCCTTCTCACTTTAGGACTCCTGTTAATAAGGAAGGGGGAAATGCCATTCAGTATATATTATATATATCAGTATATATTATCAGCATGATGGGAGTGAAAACCCAGCTCAAGGAAGTAAAGAATTTTTGCCTGAATCCGTTGACCTAGGTTATAGATTTTTGCCTAATCGAAACATCTCACAGAAGAGTGAAATCTGGTTCCACTAGAATCTGTATAAAGTTTCTAATCTCAATGCTCCCTAATGAAAATTCAAACAGAGGTTTTTGGTTTGTTGCTTGAAAGACAGAAGCCTTCAAGTTGACAGATGTCGCAATTAAAGTGAAATGGCCTATCCAGAATCTAAATATTAAGAGAAGGGAGTAGGTGTATGTTACATACTGACAGCCAGTATGGTAGTTTCTTTGGGAATGGTCAGGGGTGGGTTAGTGCCAGTTCTAACCTCTTCTATAGAAGAGGTTCCACAAATCTACGGTGCTGTTTAGAACCGGTTCCAGCTCCCTCCCCCCACCCATCTGCACCACGCTTGCCCTGTCCACTGGTCACTGATTGGCTGGTTCACCAATCACCCCACCCACTTCTAAGAGTCCTATCTAAACCTTAAAGTCTTAAAGCTGTCAAGTTTGAACATTCCTGGGGTTTTTTCTAAAGGGTTAGGAGTGCAAGGGTCTTGTAACTTGACAGCTTTAAGACTTGCACACTTCAATGCCAGAGTTCCTGAGCCAAAATAACAGGAGGAGGAATTCTGGGAGTTGAAGTCCACAAGTCTTAAAGCTGTCAAGTTTGAACACCCTGGGTTTTTTTTTCCTAAAGGGTTAGGGGGGCAACTTGACAGCTTTAAGACTTGCATGCTTCAAATGCCAGAGTTTCTGAGCCTACATTTTGGTTGCTAAGCAAGAGCGTTGTTAAGTGAGTTTCACCACATTTTACAAGTTGGCCATGCCCACCCAATCACATGACTGGCAAACCACTCCCACCCGGTCACATGGCTGACAAGCCACTCCCACAAAGCAGACCACACCTACAGAAGAGGTTCTAGAAAATTTTGAAACCCACCACTGGGATGGCCCATGATATTTTGCTACCAAGGCAAAGGATAAATAGAGACCTGCTCTGTATAGGTGAGTACACATGAATGCCCAGCTTTTTTCCTTTTCATTCCAAGGCATTTAATAGTTTTCATAGCAGCTAATACCAATAAATATAAAATAGAATTACAATTAAACTATAGCAACAAATCAATTCAAACACCTTGGGGGAAAAGCTAAACTTGAGGAAAAACTAAAACTCAGGGGAAAGCTAAACTAAAAAGCTAAACACCTTAACTAGCTAAATTGATTTCAGCAGATATATCAGCTCTAATGCATAAATAGCAATAGCAAACTTATATACAGCTCCATAGGGCTTTACAGCGTTCTCCAAGTCTAAGCGGTGTACAAATTCTCCTTTTTTGATAGCAGAAAGACAGAAAAGTAAGGGTTCAGTCTGGCTTTTTATGGCAGGGAATTTCTGATATTTTGCTGCCCAGTTGGGCCTGGTAGTAAGTGGTACTTTCTGGAACCACTGTGGAACCCCATATCAAACTGTGCAATTCCAAAGGTCATCCCTAGTACATTGACTCTTGAAAGAGGAACCCATAAAAGTGGTTCTCTCAGTCCTTGTTATTAAAACTACAGCAACAAATCCATAATGAACAACTTATTTCTTATTCCTGGTGCAAGGAACTGCTGGAGGCTATTTCTCGTGCTGTTTAATGGCACAACTAGGGGTCCTCTCCTAGGACATACAAGCAAGGACACAGACATAATGGGAGAATGGAATCTTTCAAATAGCTTGATCCCAATTATGGGGGAATTTGAATTTCATAACACAGAGTCTGTTTTTATTTATCATACAATGCCTGAGCTGAGATCTGTAGCAAAACTATTATATATCCCCAAAGCCCTAGCTTCCAACACACATTTTTTTTAAAATAAAGCTTCTGTGTAAAGAATGCAACATTTTCTTAGTATATTTATTCATATATTTTAAGTGCTTCTGTGCATTAATGAGCCCTATGTTTTATCTTTAGTTCAAAGGTGGGCAGTTTGCAAGCCATTTCATGAACTTAGCCCTCCAATTTTTGCTGCATCGTCGCCCATTAATAAAGGAAAGAGGTATGAATCTAGCTAGATTCTTTTTAAAAAAATGCCTCAGTCAAGCTTCTCCACAGACATTTAGAAGAAACATTTTTCTTCTATAATCCTGATGCAAAAGGCCTCAAATGTAGCTAATATGCTTAGAGAAAAAAAATCACTGCAGCACAGAGAGAGGGATAAGACCAGTGGTGGGATTCAGCTAGATCGCATCTATTCGGGAGAACCGGTTGTTAACTTTCTAAGCAGTTCAGAGAACTGGTTGTTGGAAGAAATTTTATTTTGTTTTTTTCCACTTTACAAGGCTAATCCTGTAAGGAAGACAGGAAGGAAACATTCTGGTGTTGTTTCTAGACTAATTTTTATTGCCTTGCTTACAGAAACTGCCTCTCCGGTTAACCCTTATTACATTCTAACAGCTAAGATGAAGCGCCCATCGACGTGAGTGACATTGAGTTGGCTACACCCACCCAGTCACATGACCACCGAGCCCCGTCTACCCAGCTGGTCATTAGGGCAGAGAACCGGTTGTTAAATTATTTGAATCCCACCACTGGATAAGACCCTATTTTGTTTTTTATATAAATACAGAGAAGCCAAAAGACAAAACCATTAGCATTAAAGAAGAAAGAAAAAGGCTCCAATTTTCCATTTAAAATAACAGTAATGTTTTTTCAGTGGAATCAAGAAATTACAGGGTGCCAAGGTTATATTTATATTATATCTACATCAGTTGATGTATGACCTGTATGTTCTATTGTATTTTAATGATATCAAAGTAGATTAGAAGGACTTACTCCATACACCCAAGAATGGTGCTCCATGCAACCAAATGGTGCTCCAAAAGTGAAGAGTGGGAACTATCAGCAAAGTAAGGCTTCAATTGGCAGTCAGTTCAATAATAAACTGAGGTCAAGCTCTCCTCCCTTTGAGCTCTCAATTTGTCTCCAAAAGAAGCTAGTGAGATCAGCTATTGTTTATGTGTAGAAGGAGTGGCAGAAGCTGGGGGCAGAGTCAAAAGAGAGATCAGCCTAGAATCCCTACGTTGTCACAAGCAAACTAAATCCAATCTCCCTTGAATTCCATGGACTTTTCTCTAACTCTAAGCAAACACTAATCATTAATCGAGAAGAGAAGGGTTCTGTGCAAAGGCATGATTAGCAATTTAATTGTACCTTCACATATGGACTTGATCTTTCACACCTGACTTTATGGGACACAGCTCTCTGAGATTGACTGTGACAACAGTAGAAGCATTTATTGTTCAATCACTAAGTTGTGTCTGATTCTTTGTGACCCAATTGACTGTAGCACAACAGGACACGCTCCCCCCTATTCTGTACTGCCTTCTGGAGCACTATAAGGAAATTTTTCTGAGTGGTGCACAGGCTCCTTTTATAAGACAAAGTTATCCAGAGCCAAAACAACCGGCTCACCAATGGCTCTATAGCACAGATGCATATCACCAATCATCATTAGGAAATACAAAATCATAACTTGCTTTTCCAGAAAATTCCTAGGGGTATCCCATGAGCTTTTGCACAAGGAGAACATTGCTAAGGCTTCCTTACATCTCTATCCAATTGGTCAAGCAGCCATTAATAACAGCTAACAACTGTTGTAACCAATTAACATTTGAGAGTTAGAGTCTATACTGCCAGGCCTAGTGAAAAGGCTTCCTTTACTGGACATTCCATATCTCCAACTCTTTTTCAGAAAAGAACTGAGGAAGTGTGCAAACTGCCTGCGTTTTGACTGGGTCATGGTATTCATAAACCCCGCTGATCAGATGAAGGCAGTTTAACCCAAAATAATTCAGAACTGAAATTAACCTTGTGCTCCTCTGCTACTTGAGTTATATGATATTCACTTACCCTGCATAAACCAAGTTAAATGAGGTGCGCAGAGTTACTGCAAAATAGTGGTATAGCTGAGCAGCCAATTGTGAAAATAAAAGGACAGACATTGCTGTGGCAGGGAAGAGTTCACATGAGGCAGCATAGTGTGGGAAGGTGTATGGTTGTGGCAACAGCAGAGGAAGTGCAGATGTGCAGAAGTGCAAGGTGGCGCAGTGGTTAAATGCAGCACTGCAGGCTACTGCTAGATCAGCAGGTCAGCGGTTCAAATCTCACCGGCTCAGGGTTGACTCAGCCTTCCATCCTTCCAAGGTGGGTAAAATGAGGACCCAGATTGTTGGGGGCAATATGCTGACTCTCTGTAAACCGCTTAGAGAGGCCTGAAAGGCCTATGAAGCGGTATATAAGTCTACTGCTATATTGCTATATATATTGCTATGTTCCTCTTACCTAGGTGTTTGAGGGCATCCCTGTTTACAGTTTGACGTGATGTTATGCAGGTAGCTTTTGAAGTTGCAACTTTCCATATCAAAGTTCTATATTCCGACTTAGCCATTAATCTATACTCTTTCCTTTAGGAGGTTTTGCGATGAATATTCAGATTTTGGAGTTAAACTACACTGAGTACAGAGGATAGAGTCAATAAACTGTGCCTGCAGTTACACAGTGTGCGTAGAAACTTGGCTGCATTCTTTCTACACAATAGAGAAAAGCCTTCCATACTTGGGATTTGGAAAGCACAGAAAGAAATGAAAAGGCCTCCCTTGGCTGAAATGCTTAATAAAAGCTGGCATAGTTCAGATATTTCAATTTGTGTCTGGACTTGCCTCAGATGGAGAAAGCATAATGCTTCAGCAATGTTGCCCTTAATTGAGGCATGTGAGTGCAGATTTTTCTCGGCATCAATGAATGCTCCATGTTGTGCACTGCATATTTAAGACAGCTCTCACCCTGACCTGAACTTTTAAGTACAGTTCAGAGGGGGAAAGTGGTTGGAATCAATACAAAAGAAGCACCAAATATTACATTTCAAATAAGGTCTGCAGAACAAGAGTGGCAATAAACATGTCCCTTGGTTTTTGGAAAAAAAGTACTTTCATTGATGGAGTAATCTATGGCCATAAGTCTCAGTTGGTCTGACTCTTTTGCCCTGAATGGAAAGCTATTCATAATGGCCAGATAATGGGTGAACATGGGTACAACATGCTGTCAAGCAAGATGAAAATGGGGAAGAAAATGACTCAATATGGAAAACTAGTGTCTACATCTTGGGAATATACTAAGCTATCTATGATAAACTCTTGACTAAGTTATTCTGAAAGTCCTCTGTTCTTAACAAAGAGACATGTTTCTTTAAGGATTTTTTTGGAGGGGATAGAGCACTCCAGACATACAAAACTCCCCTGTTTTATCAGTTTGCTACAGAGTCTGCAACTCACTTTGGTCCCCATGATTCCTAGCAGGTATCACTTCAAAAAGGCATGACATTAAGGAGTATAGAGGCATTTATCCAAGCAATAGAAAGAACATTCAAATCAATGTTGATAGGTTTGAAAAACAGAAAATAACAAAGTGAAACTTGATAGAAGCAGATGCAATTTTTTCCAGGGAGAAGAAATCACATGCGTAACTAGTCTATAAGATGGTGCTAGCTAATTGGATGCTGTTGTACGTGAAAAGGAATTTGGAGTTGAAACGGATCAACATCAATATGACTCAGCACTGTGTCATGGCATCTAAATCAGCAAATAGAAACTGTTTCCATATCACCCGCCATAATTGGTCAACGATATTTGCACAGGTCAAACCACACCTAAGCGCTGTGTCATATTCTGTCCTGTCACTTTGAGAGAGTTAGACAAATTAGAAACAGGTGCAAGGAAGGACATTGAGGAAGAGCTGGAAATAAAGACTTAAAATAAAAAAAAGATTATTTAGCCTTGATAAAAGATATTTTAGGATGGAATATTTATTTACTTACTTACTTACTTACTTACTTACTTACTTACTTACTTACTTACTTACTTACTTACCTATACCCAACCTTTAAGAAATGAAGGTTGTGACAGATAATATTTTCCTGGGCTCCAAGATTACTGCAGATTGGAACTGCAGCCAAGAAATTAAAAGACGCGTGCTCCTGGGATGGAAAGCTACGGCAAATCTAGACAGCATACTAAAAAGCAGAGACATCACCTGCCAACAAAAGTGTGTATAGTCAAGGCTATGGTTTTCCCAGTTGCATTGTATGGCTGTGAAAGTTGGACCCTAAGAAAGGCTGAGTGCCAAAGAATTGAGACCTTTGAACTATGGTGCTGAGTGCAAGACGATCAAACTGGTCAATCCTAAAGGAGATCAACCCTGACTCCTTTTTAGAAGGCCAGATCCTGAAGATGAAATTCAAGTACTTTGGCCACCTAATGAGAAGGAAGGACTCACTGGAGAAGAGCCTAATACTGGGAAAGATTGATAGCAAAAGAAGAATGGGACAACAGAGAATGAGGTGGCTGGATGGGGTCACTGAAGCAGTAGGTCTGAGCTTAAATGGACTCCCGGGGATGATAGAAGACAGATAGGCCTAGAGGAATGTTGTCCATGGGGTTGTGATGGGTCGGACATGACTTCGCAACTAACAACATTCCATCTTTATTATTTTTACAGATAACTGCAGGAGGACAACATATCCAATACTTTTTCCTTCTATTTTTCCCAACAATAACTCTGTGAGGTGAGTAGGGGTTGAGACAGTGTCTGATCCAAAGTCACCCATCTGCCTTTCATGGTCAAGGTGGAACTAGAACTCATGTCTTGCCTGCTGGGTTAAATGAAGCCAGGGCTAGAAGAATATCAGCGCTGTTCTCTAATGTACACAACTTGGAATAATGATCATAAATGATAAAATTGCAGATTATAGATTACTAGTAAGAAAAAAAATCTAACAATAAAAACAGATCTGTAGTGGGCCAATTATCTAAAGAAGAAGTGGTCTTCCTTTTGCTGTAAATTTTCAAGCTGGATGTTCACCTATTAGAACTAACTTTTCCAGCCATTACAAGCTGGCAAGGTTGTCACACTCCAGATTCCTTCAATTAAATAGTGTTCTTTTATTTATTTATTAAGAAAATTTATATGGCCGCCCAACTCACAGTAACTCTGAGCAACTTAAAAGCATAAAACCACAATAGCCAATAAGCCCCGAACTAATATTAATTTTAACTCTAAATTATCATTTATTCAATTTCTCAGATAAGCAACTCTAGATTCACTGACAGTTGGGCAGCATATAGATTTAAATAAATAAATAAATAAATATCACAGAATGAGATGGCTTTTAGTCCAACACTTGTCCAGGGTAAGAATCCTCAATTAGGCAAATAGCTGTCTAATCTTTGTTTGAAAAGGCCATGCAGGGACATAGAGGTTTTTGCCCAAGCAATAGAAACAAAATTCAAATCAAAATCGATGGATTTGAGAAACAGAAAATAACAAAATGAAACCTCATAGAGGTACTGTAGATGCAAAGTTCTTCAGTCGGGAAGAAGAAGAAATCACATGAAGAACTCTAAGATGGTGCTAGCTGGTTGGATGCCATTGTATGTGAGAAGAATGTTGAAGTTGACATTGACCATTGTCAATGAAGCATGCATGACTAGAAGGGCCAGGCTCTTCCATTGCTAAATTGTCCTCAGTTTGGTAATTTCTCTTTTCAAGTTTGAATCTTCCTCTGTAAAACTGTTATCTGTTGGTTCTTATCTTGTCCTCAGAAGCTCTGGAGAATAAAATTGTAGCCTTTCCAGTATTTAGACTGCTCCCTTAGTCTTTTCTGTTCTAGACTAAGATCACCCAGCTTCTTTAAATGTTCTTCACTATCTTTAGCCTCCAAGCTTTTCACCATTTTCTGCACCCTTTCCCATTTCTCAGGTTCTTTCTGTGGTAGGGTAACCAGAAATGGACACTGCATTCCAGGTCTGACCAGTACAGCACAGACTAGTACACGTACAACCACAGTTGAGCCCAAAATTTATGTTGCTAAGTGAGAAAGTTGTTAAGTGAGCTTTGCCCTATTTTACGAGTTTTCTTGCCATGTTGGTTAAGGGAATCACTGCCATTGTAAAGCTAGTAACAGGGTTGAAAAGTGAATCTTTGCTTCCCCATTGATTTTGCTCATCAGAAGGTTGCAAAAGGTGATCCCATGACCTGCGACCGTCATAAAAATGAACCAGTTGTTAAGCATCCAAATGTTGCTTGTGGATGCTACAACATAAGTGTGAAAAATGATCATGTCACTTTTTTCAGTGCCATTCAGTGTCGAACGGACACTAAATGAACTGTTGTAAATAAAGGGCTACTTGTACTATCGTTTTCTGTAATTTTGCCACTACACCTGTCACTATACCTTTCATATGTCTTAATGCAGCCCACATTCACTCTTTTGGTGCTACAGTTCATGCTTAACATGTGGCCTACAATGACACAAACCTTCTCACAAATAGTACCACCAAACCAGATGCCATCTCTCTTGTGCTTGTGCACTTGATTTTTCCCACCTAAATGCAATTACCTACATTTCTTGCCATTAAATTGCATTTTATCACCCTTCTCCTCCCACCTATGATTGTAGTACTATAACTTTGTTGCTTGTATCCTTATGATTTATATTGATTGTTTCCTAGTATGATTTGATTGCTTATTTATACTGTATGACTATCATTAAGGTTGTACCTTATGATTCTTGATGAATGTACCTTGCCTTTTTATGTACACTGAGAACATATGCAGCAAAGACAAATTCTTTGTGTGTCCAATCACACTTTGTGTGTCCAATCACGACCTGGGTAATTGAGAGACCGCCTGCTGCCAATTACCTCCACTAGACCAATCAGATCCCACAGATTAGGCCTCCTCCGAATTCCATCCGCCGGCCAGTGTCGACTGGCGACTACTCGGAGGAGAGCCTTCTCTGTGGCCGCTCCGACCCTCTGGAACGAGCTCCCCGTGGAGATTCGAACCCTCACCACCCTCCAGGCCTTCCGCAAGGCCCTTAAAACCTGGCTGTTCCGACAGGCCTGGGGCTAAAGAGCTGTTGCCCCCGTCTCGAATGGTATGACTGTTGTATGTTTTTAAATTATGCATTGTTATGCTTTGTTTTTTAAATTTTCTTGTCTGTACTCCCCTTCCCTGGTTGAGTTGTGAGCTGCCCTGAGTCCCCTTCGGGGGAAAAGGGCAGCATATAAATGTAATAAACTGAACTGAACTGAACTTTGCCAATAAAGAATTCTATTCTATCCTATCCTATCCTATCCTATCCTATCCTATCTATCCTATCCTATCCTATCCTATCCTATTCTATTGGCTAGAGATTAGTGTTCAAGACTATTAAGAACCTTTTTGAACTTTGACTCTATTTTCTGAGATGTTAGGAATCCCAGTTTTGCACGAGGGATTGCAGATTTGATGAGGGTACTTCCTATCTCCTCACCTAGGTAATTTATGAAAATGTTAGGGAGCATTGAGCCAAGCACCACTTCCTGAAAAGCAGCTTCAAGACAGAGTTAACCCCCACATTTCTTTGCTCATAAACAACCATTTCCAGAAGCTATTTTAGAACACCCCAACCCAAAGACACACAGCCACACTGTACTGAATTTACTCCTTACATGTTCTGAGTAATGAGGCAGTCATAGCAGTTCCCTTTGTTTTTAAATAGCCTCCTATTCCACTGATTAGAGAAGGATTGTAAGAGCCTTTTGCATAAATCAGCAGAGAAGGCTAATCTTGAATTTGGTGTCGGTTGTTAAGGAGTATCAAGGATTGATCTGGGACTGGTAGATGCATCAAAATCCAATATCAAAAGGTGCATTCCTGGAGCATAAGGTTTAGGGCTAACTCATGAAATTAAATTGTGCAGGCTGACAGCTTGATAAGATAGGAGAAGCCAGGATATCCAAGGGAGTTGATGTTAAATGTTCTAGCAACTCTGTTCAAAATCCAGACTAAACCTCCTTATCCTATTCTTTCTCTTCTTGAACCAATTTAATCTCACTGTTGGGATTTAATTTTGCATTTCAGTTAAATAGCAGTGTAGATAAAACATACACAGGAAGGCTGAGCTGGTCTTGAACTCTTTCAAACAATTTTAAAAAATAGACTTTTAAAAGGAAAAGCTATAAGAATATGAGTAGTCAATTTTCTATAATTTACGTTTGGTTGTTTTAAATGTTAAAACAGATTTCTGACTTTCTTCTCTTATTCATACTGATAAACAGAATCTTTCTCTTTCGAAATTTCAAACTATGGCCTCTGCAAAGAATATCTGCAGCATTTTAAACTCTTAATAAATAAAGATTTAGGAATGAAGGCTAGCATAGTTCATTCTCGGTGACATATTAAAAGGCACATGCATATGGAAGAGAATCCAAATATGCAATCTCCCACCTGCAGTTTGAAGTACAGTCATAATTCAGGAATGACTGTATGACTGTATATTTGCACATTCAATTCAAGTCCAATTCTTTGGAACTGAGGACAAGAAGCAGGAGGTATATCTAAAGGTATTTGGTTAAGAAGGTGGTGACTGCAGTCCAAGATTTTTGGAAGACAAGAGTTGGAGAAAACTACTTTTATTCTCGCCAAGTCAAGCAAAATCACCTGCTTGACATTAGATTCATCAGTACAGCATCCTATTTTATACATGTTTTAATACTTTTTCTACAGCTTGTAACATTAGCTGAATACGTAGCATCTGAGAGTTTTCCTAATCTAGGTAATGTTACATGAACCTGTGGAACAAGTTTGCTCAAAAGGTTTATTTTTAGCAGATTTAAAGAGACTGGAGATTATGTACACTATCATTAAAAGTCATTGGAAAGACAAGTTGCCGTAACCTGGCTCTAGCAAATATCTTTGTACTTTAAAGCTTTTAAGTAGTTAAGCTGGGTCCAAAAAATGTCACCAAATACAATCTGGAGCATTTTAATCCCATTCCAGTAATGATATGCTTTTGATTTACCTTGTGAGATTTTGGGATTAATGCTGTTGCCACTCCCACCCCCAAAAAATACTTCAGATAATTAGAACTTTGATATAACAGAGCACATTGTCAAAGCATTCACGCCAAGAGAATTTCCCTATAAAAGAGTGTCACTATTTAGAAATATCAATAAGAAGGCATTGTTAGCTGATTATTGCTGCCCTAGCTGATGTTAAATGGAAGAATGTCTCTATGTGACTAATATTCCCAATAAAAAGTGTGCAGTATGTATTATTCATGATGCAATTTCCCCTCTTGTATTCCATCACATTCGAATTCTGATACATATGGCAGAAGAAGAAGAAATGGTTTGATTTCACTTCTACTTTTTGTTTATTTCTTGTAAACTGCTTTTGAGACATGGTTATCAAACCAATTCTTAAAACTCTCCAAGTTGGAGACCTTACGACCTGCACAGATATTCCATCTTCTGTCGGGACATTTTTTTCCTTTATTTAAATCAAACCTAGGTAGTTGCAACTGACCTCCATTATTTCTATGGAAATGGAATGTAGTCCGTGACCATCTTGGTACTTTCCATGTACTTCAACACAGAAATTGTATCTCTAATTTTTTCTATAGATCAAAATTGCAACTTTTCTTTAGCTGGGCCCTAGAACAGGGCCCTCCAACCCCTGGTCCATGAACTGGCACTGGGGTGCAGCATGCTAGAATTCGGGCTGCACAAAGAGGTGAAGGCCCCTCCGCGGGATGCAGGCAGCATGCAAAACCATGACTCCTCTAGTCCACAGAAAAACCTTTATTGGTACCCAAAAGGTTGGGGGCTGCTGTTATAGGACATCTCCTTGAGAACCTGCGAACTGAGCCAGAACAAAAAAGTGGGGTCAGTCACAAACGGATAGGATTTAATTTTATCTTAACAACTATCCAAGTATAGTTGGTGTGAATAGTGCTTGTTCATTTATCCAACATATAAAAATCAATTAGCAATTATTTGGGAGATATTTTTGAGATTGCATGCAGGGATGGGATTCAGCCAGTTCAGACTGGTTCTGGCAAACCGGTAGCTACAACGATCAGGTGGGAAGTGAACAGGTTCGCTCCGACGATCAGGTGGCTCGCCTGCCCGCCCTTGCACTTTACTTATCTATATCCTCTCAGCTGATTTGCGTGGTAGAGCAGATTGTCACACCCCAGAAGTAACACAGAAGCTAAGTTTGTTAAAACTGTGCACGTGCGCGGATAACACAATCACCAAACCGGTGGTTAAACCGGCAGGATCCCACCACTGATTGCATGCATTCCTGGGCCCAAAACATTGCATTGACCTTTGAATCATATTCAATAGCCAGTTTTCAGATGTTTGGCTTTTGACTTCCATAGATATTGGTTACCTTGCCATAGTCTTCCCCTTCCTTGTTTTTTCTATTTAGAGGATAAGAATTGTTTCTAATCTTGCATCTATATCTATAAATTGGCAATACGTACAGTCTTTTGCTCTTTGTCTTGGTATTTTTCTTTTTATAGCAAGGTCCTGGATGGTCACTAATTGCTTACAGTCAATCAAAGGATTGACAAAAATGGCTGGGAAGGGAGGCATTGAAATTACTTTGCAGTTTTTCAGTATTTGGTGTGATCAATGATGAGGCACAATATTGGGAAAGCACAGTATTGGGAAATAAAACAGAAAATACACCGTTCATATTTCTAGCAACTAGCTATTTGGAAGCGATACAGGAAGCGATACAAAGACATATCGAAAGCCTCCTTCAAGTCTCTGGATATTGACACCACCTCCTGGGAAACCCTGGCACAAGATCGATCGACATGGCACATGCTGATCCACCAAGGCTGTCAGATATCTGAGACAGGAGAACAACCCTAGCACAAGAGAAGCGAGCACTCAGCCAAGCCAGAGCTGCAAATACTGCAACAATGGTGCCCACACATGTCTTTCCGACATGTGACAGAACATTTCGTGCCCGCATAAGCCATATCAACCACCTGCGGACACATCGTGGACAGTCCACAACCTGTTAGATGTCAAGGTCCTCTTTGAACACGATGGATGAACATCATCATCCACTAGCTATTTAAAGGAAGAAATTAAAATGGAATCTAAAACCCTTTGGTTACATTGCTTGCCTTAAACAGCTATCATGTAGGAAAAGAACATAGTCCTTCAATGACTTTTGCTTGTGGACAAACATTTTCAAGTTGGCAAACTTTTGCTATTGTCATTTTTGTGATTATTAAGCCAGTTACTTAAGGTGTACATATCTTACTTTCCTGTTTGATTAGGAAGCTAATGACACATAATATAGGAAACTGGTTTTGTACAAATAATGTCAATTGAAAGTAGAAATTACAGAAAGACCCACCTTATCAAAATAACACTATGCTCAATGATCCATAAAATGTGCATTGCTCAGTAGTCAAATACAAGCTAATGCATGTGTCTCAAACAGAGGTTCTTTTTTCCTGTATTGTTTGTTTTTATAAGTTTTAACTGATAATTTTTATTGTGCATAAATTAGGCATTCTCAGGTATCTAAGTAAAGTACTTAAAATAATTGGTCAGGTACTTGCATCTACTTGTTCACACCCTCTCTCATGGAATGAACAGTATTTCTCCCAAAAGCCCGTGAGGAAGGGCCTGGGACTAAAGATGCTGGGTCCCATTGGCTGGCACAAACAGCTAGGGTCCTAACAGCGTAGGCGAGATGGCAGAGGTTAATGACTGGGGGAGGAAACCTGGGGGTGAAAAAGGGGCGGCGAAGGGTACGAGAACAGTCCTAGACCCCCTTTCTCATTTGTCTTTTCCTTTTGTTTGTGCCCTTCTCTTCCCTTCCACCAGAGTTCCTGGATGACCATATTACTGGAGGTCTACAGGAAGCAGAGGGGGGAAAATACACCTATCAGCCAAAGGCATCTTTGTACTGGTTGTGCACTTCACAAACAGACACAGAACCATTCATCTGTGCCTTTGAGCCAGCATTGACTCTTGCATGCCTGGATTGAACCTACAGTCATGACAAAGTCTTTGGGAGTCGTTTGGTCTTGCCTCCTTCCTAGAGTTGAGAGAGAGGAATGATCCAAGGTCACCAGCCTAGCTCTATGCTAAGGTGGGACTAAAACAGTTTTTAGCCTGATGCTATAACCACTACACCAAACTGGGTCTGTACAAAGATTCTTACATATATTCAAATATAAATGTAGAAACTAATCAGGGAGAGAAGCAACTTAGACCTAAGGAAAAATTCCCTGACAGTTAGAACAATTAATGAAGTGTTAATACCACTTTATAATGCCTTAGTAAGGCCACACTTGGAATACTGCATTCAGTTTTGGTCGCCACAATGTAAAAAAGATGTGGAGACTCTAGAAAGAGTGCAGAGAAGAGCAACAAAGATGATTAGGGAACTGGAGACTAAAACATATGAAGAACGGTTGCAGGAACTGGGTATATCTAGTTTAATAGAAAGAAGGACTAGGGGAGACATGATAGCAGTGTTCCAATATCTCAGGGGTTGCCACAAAGAAGAGGGACTAAAACTATTCTCCAAGGCACCTGAGGGTAGAACAAGAAGAAATGGGTGGAAACTAATCAAGGAGAGAAGCAATTTAGAACTGAGGAGAAATTTCCTGACAGCTAGAACAATTAATCAGTGGAACAGCTTGCCTCCAGAAGTTGAGAATGCCCCAACACTGGAAGTCTTTAAGAAGATGCTGGATAGCCATTTGTCTGAAATGGTATAAGATTTCCTGCCTAGGCAGGGGGTTGGACTAGAACACCTCCAAGATCCCTTCCAACTCTGCTATTGTATTCCATTAATCAATGGAACAACTTGCCTCCAGAAGTTGTGAATGCTCTAACACTGGAAGCTTTTAAGAAGGTGTTGGATAACCATTTGTCTGAAGTGGTGTAGGATTTCCTGCCTAAGCAGGGGGTTGGATCAGAAGATCTCCAAGGACCCTTCCAACTCTGTTATTCTATTCTATTCTAAGTTTGTTTTGTGTGAACCTTGGTTTACATATTTCAGTTCAAAGGGAACCCCATATTTTATGGCAATGCATATTTAATCCTGTACAGTGTAGGTCTTGGGCCTAGAAAATATAGTGGGAAAGAGATCGAATTAATTCAGTGGATTCTGACAAAAGAGGTTAAAATAGGATAGCAGGAGGAGCAGCTGGAATGTTTTGGGCAGCCAAAACAAATACACAGACTAACAACACTGTGATTCATCCAATTCAAGTATGTAAATCCTGAGGCTGCCTGAGGCCCACAAAATCCATGACTGTGATTCCCAGGGCCACATCAAAAATGCTGATGGATTGAAAAGTAAAAAGCATTTAAAAAGTAATGATATTTTCAAACTAAAAGATAAGGAAATTTAGGTTTTGTGCTGCTCCTGCCCACTTTGTTGTCCTGACCTAGGTTACTTTTTGGAATGCAGCACCCAAAGTCCCCATCAAACAGTGATGGGTTTCAATTTTTTTTAGAACCTCTTCTGTGGGTGTGGCCTGTTTTGTGGGAGTGGCTTGGTGGTCATGTGACCGGATAGGCATGGCGAACTTGGAAAATGTGGTGAAACTTAATGATGCTCCTGCTTAGCAACCAAAATTTTGGCCTAAATTGTGGTCATAAGTTCGCTTTCTTTCTTTCTTTCTTTCTTTCTCTTTCCTTCTTTCTCTTTCTTTCTCTCTCTTTCTCTTTCTCTCTTTCTCTCTTTTTTTCTCTCCCTCTCCCTCCATTCCTTCCTTCCTTTCTTGTGTGTATCTCTCCCACTTTCTTTCTTTCTCTCTTCCTTCCCTCCCTCCTTCCTTCCTTCTTTCTTTCTCTCATTCTTTCTCTCTTTCACTTTCTCTTTCTTTCTTTCCCTCTTTCTCTCTCTCTTTATTTCTAAATCACTCTAAGGTTTGATGAAAGAAGTCACAAGTTTAGGGTGAAATAAGTCTTTCTCCAAAACTTAAACCAGGATTTCAACAGAAACCTCTAGGTCAGTATGAAGCTCAGATTTTGACCTTTATCCAGAGCCCACCAGCTTTAAAAGTTCAGGACAGACCAGGTCTCTCCAGCTTAGATTTCCCAAATAGCCCTGGCAATCAGGAAACCATGGGTGTGTGCCACCTCTGAACCCTCAGCCACCGTTGATACTACAAGAGGACTTATTGATGCTCAACTATCATGGGCTTTAGAGAGTGGCCATGACAAGGGATGGAAGGCAAGCGAGGCTAGGAGGCATCAGAAAGGAAGGCTGTGATGAGGGATGTCTATGAGGATTCTTGGTCATCCAGGATGTCTCAAAGATGCTTTTTCCCCCAAGAGGCAGCAGGGACTTTCTGCTTTTTCTTTGAAGACCTTTCACTTCTCCTCCAAGAAGCTTCTTCAGCTCCTCCAGAAGCTTCCTCAGAGCTGAAGAAGCTTCCCTGAGCGCCAAGAACCTTCGTGCTCTTCTCTATGCTCTCCCCAGCTCCTTGCAACTGCAATAGATGACCAGAAGCAGCGGGCGCTGTCAGGCTGGAAACCTAAGCCCCATTAGCCCCAAAAGCCACTGCACCAGCAAAGAGCTTATGTACCTCCTTGACAGGCAGCAACAGAGAGCCAAGGGCTCTCTATAGGGCTTTTAGAGGTATGGTGCGGATGGGGGGGGGAGCAAGCAGACCATCAGTGACCGGATGGACGGGGCCTGGGGTGAACGAGCAAGGAGGCATTCCACCACTGGAACTGGTTCTAAACAGCACACTAGATTTGTGGAACCTATTCTAGCGAACCGGTTAGAACCAGCAGGAACCCACCCCTGCCATCAAAGATAATATACAGGCCAAGGCCTTAGCAAAGATGCACCTGTAATTTCTATACATATTGTCCACTACCATTCTGAACTAATTATT
The DNA here is from genome assembly GCF_009769535.1 of Thamnophis elegans. NCBI lineage: Eukaryota > Metazoa > Chordata > Lepidosauria > Squamata > Natricidae > Thamnophis > Thamnophis elegans. Next base: position 121,226,690 of record NC_045543.1, on the reverse strand, counting down.
GAATTCTTGTCCCCTAATTGGTAATTTAAATCTTTGCTTAATTTTGGTTAGTCATCTGAATGTTCCTTTTGTTCTTTCCTCCTTTTCCTCTCCCTGTTAATTAAATCTTAATTCCTATGTAGCAAATGTCAGTAGGATTATACATATTTCCTTTCTGCGTGATGGGACTTTCATGTACTATGAGCACCACAGAGAACCACTTCTGCCAAGCATTCAGCCTATATGGAATAGGGCTTCTAGATTGATCTATATTTAGTTGCTTAGTCAGATATTTATACTGTACTTAATCAATGTGCAAAGGGAATTTCCCCCCAATTGTTGTAGATGCCATGTCAGAGTTGGATCAGCCTTCCTTTACCTTATTTTGCCTCAGAGCTCAAGTTTACATGGGTTTTTTTGTTGTAACAAACCATCTTCAGGAGATATGCCAATTACAATGGTGTCTTTTGAAAAAAGGAGGGAAAGTCTCCAAACTGAGGATAAGATAGCCTTTTTAAACATATTATTGATGAAAGAATTAGAATACCATTCAAAGTATACCATGTTCTGTACATTTTGAACACCAAAATGTAGCTTCTTGACATATCTGCAGTTTCATAACTTGTCAATAATTATATTAAGCCAAGTTTGGCAACAGTTCCTGTTAATAATGCATTTAGCAGAGCTTGCAAGATGTATCAGGTGAGGTACAGGTGTGGGAATTTGGCAGTAATCTTTTTCATTGGAGAAGGAAGTGTTTTTGTGGCATGTCAGAGCTTCTCATTTTAAAAATCAGATGAGAATTGTCACCTCTATAAAGCAAATATTCAACTCTACAGTGTCTCAGGTTTCAGAAAGGTTAGGAAGTATGTGTAGATCTAGGGCTCAAAGCCAGAAATGTCAAAACCTTGGAAACTTTAAGACTTGTGGACTCACAGGTCTTAAAGTTGCTAAGGTTGGACAATCTTGCTCAAAGTAAAGTATTTTTAAAGCCAATAACTTGTCATCTATTCACATATTGTTTCTGATGACATTTTTTGCTCTGTTTCATATCTGCCTGCAGAATGGGAATTAAAATAGGGACCTAGTCAAGGTTCTTGGTGGGCAGAGTCCAAAAAAGTTGAGTTGGTGTCTATGATCAAGGCCCTGCCCCTTTTTTATTTGCAAAACTTAAATCACGCCATTAAGGATGCTTGTTTGACTTTTTTTGACACCTGGTCCTGGAGACATCTGAAGATAATCAATATTCATGAATCACTTTGAGAATTCTGAAATTATGCATATATCCTAAGTACATACAGCCTATATTATTACAGTCAGATTAAATATGGATATATAAAATTGTAAGGGATAAAGCCATTGTTCTTAATGCTGGGCAAGGAATTCTGGGGGTTGAAATCCACACATCTTTAAGACATCTTTTTTCCTGCCAAGTCACTCAACCTCTTGTGCCAGCAAAGAGCAATTGTGTGTCAGATAGCTGGTTCTCCTGACCTGGAAGGCTCTGGATTCCCTCCCTGTTTTCTAGCCTTTTAAAACTGTTCCCCATGTCTTTTATTTCTGCCCTTTGCTCTCAAGAAAGGAACTGAAATAGACACGTTATTTGCCACAACTGTGAAACAAAATTTCCTTTGTTTATCTAAATCTTCTCTTTGACTTAACTGAAGATCTAATAACCCAAAAGGAGGACACAAATTACTACTACATTCACTTTGGCCACATCTCACACAACTTTACATATGTACGTTCTTTTTTCTTTTTGTTCTCTACACAATTCATATTGCTATCCTTCTTTTTAAAGGATTTGCTTTTAAAATCCCTCATCATTTAAGGAGCCTGGTTTTGCACACATTACGTTTCGGTCAATTTGAGTGTTCTCTTTCAATTTTATGTGATAATTGAATGAAGGTCCTTGTCCACGCTGTCTGGTTGCCACAATGCAACTGGGGAAACAAAAATATTTTTAATTAAATAATTAGAAATAACACACACGCAAACACACAGAGACTGTCATACCTCTTTTGTTTTGAACTGAAGGTGTACTATATGAGGAAACAAGTGTTCCAGCCATTATACGGCTCAGATGATATTATAATATCAACATGAGTAAAAAGTCTTCTTGAAGAAATGCTTTGCAAATACAAGAAAGGCATTTTAAAACTGTTTATTTTGCCTGCATACCATATACACAGGATGTGCAGTAATATTTTCCCATAGAAAGGAAAGTGATGGGCCACTGCCCTCCTGGAAGAGAAAGTAAGGCAAATTGTCCAATGGGAAGATATTGTATCTTGTAGTCTGAACAAAATCCTTTCCAAGTTGTTAACAATCATCTCAGTCTGAACAGCGTTTTCTTCAGCCATCTTAGGTGTAAACTTCCCTGATTACAAGACAGTGCAGATTTATTCAGTTTTATAAATGCGCCTGGCGATATCTTTTACTTGCCATTACACCATGATATTGATCCATGCTTTGCTTTGACTCCATGGGTGAGATACGGATATTAAGTCATCCTTAGCAGTATTCCTTAAAATACTGTTTTCCTTGTTATTCTGACACTCACCAAAGACAACTACCAGACACGTTAAATCTCATGTGCCTCACCAATGACTATGTTGGTGGCAATATTAGGGGTCAGTAGTGGGTGGGATCGGAGTGGTGCTGCTTGGCAATTTCAGGCTCATGTTAGCATGCCCCCTTCGTCCTTGGCCAGCCTCATCTGCCAGAATTCTGCTGTTGTTTTCCTAAAGAGCTGAATACAACAGTGCTTTATATCAGAACTGCACAACTACGTTAGACTGTTCAGATGCCCTTAAACCTTGTGGCCTTTACCAGTTCACTCCATTCTGAAATAGTGAAACAATGGAATGACTTTCCTCAGACACACACCATTATTTTCCAGACAGAATATGGAAGAATCTAGAAGCCTGTGTATTGCCTATATGAAGAAGTTACACAGATAGACTTAGCTCTATCTATGATTCTGTTCTTTTTATTTTAATGTACCCTGTTTCCCTGAAAACAAGACCTCTCTGGATAATAAGCCCAATCGGACTTTTCAGTGCATGCACTAAAATAAGCCCTCCCCCAAAAATAAGCCCTTCGCGAAACTATTTCAACACAGCAGCAGCCATGAGATGACCATGCTCGCCGCCTCCTGCACCTCAAAAATAATAAGACTTGCCCCCAAATAAGGCCAAGTGCTTATTTCAGGGGTCAAAAAAAATAAGACACTGTCCTATTTTCAGGGAAACATGATATTCATCTGGAGAATAAATTAAAAGAAGAAGCCTAAAAATCCAGACTCCTGCAGATGTGCCCCATTCCTGCCATGGTCCATGATTAAAAGATATTTTTCCCTATCAGTTGGTGATGTGCAAAAGAAAGAGGACTACGAAGCTACAAGCATAATCTAGTCACTTTATGTATCACATGTTGTGTTTGTAAAATCAGAAGAGCACCAAACAATACTGAAGCTGAATATATGCAATAGACGTAAGACGAAAATTGATGGAGGAACAACAAATTTCATGCCAAATATGTTTTTTTGCAGTTTCAGAAAGGATGGATAGCTTCCTAACTCAGCATAGGAGGAAAGCCCTGAATAAATGCATGGCACGACATAACCGCGAACGTCAAAAGCGCGCCGACAACAGCGCGCCGACAGAAGCGCGATTTAACTTAAGGTAAGGTTTAGGGTTAGGTTTAGGGTTAGGTTTAGGGTTAGGTTTAGGGTTAGGTTTAGGGTTAGGTTTAGGGTAGGTTTAGGGTAGGTTTAGCGTTAGGTTTAGGGTTAGGTTTAGGGTTATTTTTAGGGTTATGTTACAGCGCGCTTCTGTCGGCGCGCTGTTGTCGGCGCGCTGTTGTCGCGCGGTTTTGACGGTGCGGTTTTGTCACCGCACTTTAGTCACACGCGTTTTAATCTACCGCGGTTTTGTGGTGGAACCGAATAAATGATGTAGAAGAAAATAACTATTCTGTACCTAATTGCAGGGCAGTTTTTCCCCCCTTAGCCTTCAGCTGCATATTCTTGTGGTAGTAAATCTGTAGGTACTGGACATTAGGCTCATATGTATAAAGTGAATGACACACAAAAATACAAATACACATGCATATACATGCATACATACTGTGGGAAGAAAGTAAAAGTGCTGAAACTCAATGAAGCCCAAGCCCAAGCAGGGCCTTTGTCATCAAGAAGGGTGTGACTGACTCTTTTCACTTGGGGAAAACAATGGCATAGTTGGAGGACTATTAATACCATTTGGAATGTAGCTGAGCTCTGTAGACAAACTGAACTTGCTGAATTGCACTATTGAACTTCAAAGCTCACAGTTCAAAGCTAAGATATGTAGGAGGGAGCACACCCCATTGGTGCTTGTCTCCGAATATGAAATTTATGCAACACAAAAACTTTTCCTCTGCCATAAAGATCAGAAAGATACTGTGGAATCTAAGAGACATAAATTCTAATGTAAGATTAGCCTCCCTTCCTCTGAATCCTCATCGTCAGATCAGCTCCTCTGGAGCCTTTGCAGGACATGGAAACCATATACTCAAGCTGAAGCAAGTGTTCCAGCTTGAATTAAGGAAGATACAGTGTGAATAAGGGGAACAATAGCAGATAGCAATAGCAGATTTTTATATACTGCTTCATAGGGCTTTCAGCCCTCTCTAAGCGGTTTACAGAGTCAGCATATTGCCCCCAACAACAATCCGGGTCCTCATTTTACCCACCTCGGAAGGATGGAAGGCTGAGTCAACCCTGAGCCGGTGAGATTTGAACCGCTGAACTGCTGATCTAGCAGTCAGCCTGCAGTGCTGCATTTAACCACTGCGCCACCTTGGCTCTTATGTCTTACAGACATTATGTTTTCTGAAGGCGTACGATAGAAGGTCAGAAATTAATGCTTATGGTTTTGTAAACTGCCTAAATGGGAGAAACCCATTTCTGTGGGTGTTCCAGTCACAGCTGCTTCAAGACATTTGGGAGCCCAAAATGCAGAATAAGATGGCATCTCCCCACCCAATTTTATGTGTTAAAATGGTGGCTGAACTGGAATTCACTAAATCTGAATAAGTCTGATTTTAGTTGAAGAAAAGGAACAATGTTCTAACACCTTAAGACATCAAATTAGTTCAGAGACTATATGGCTGCCCTCTATCAACATCTTCTGCCTAATGTCAACATGTTACAACATGTTCAGAGATACAACTCTTCCAGTCAAATGGTAATCAAATAGAAATCAAATACAAGTAACACGAGTGTTTTTGAAATGGCTGGATCACAGCCCATAAATGCCGATATAGCAAAGACAAAAGGAAAGCTTGCTACTGCAGAAATATGTATACTATGTGTTATATCGAATGACTAAATCATGGCATGACTAAGCATGAACCTATTTGATGTTGTTGAGGCATCAGCAAACTGAAATGGGATGGAATAGTTCTTTCACATCAGGGGAGCATCAGATCTTCTACAGCAGAAAAAAAAACCTGATACGAATAGAGTATCCATAATTTGGATATGACTCTTATTTTATCCATCACTTTGTTACAATTCAAAAAAATAATTCAGTTTAAGTCCAAAGCAAGGCAACACAGAGGAAGTAGAAGGTAATAGTTTTGTAGTGACTTGCAACACGTTGTAGACACAACATCAAAAGTAGATAAATATACCCCAAAACTCACATGCCAATTATTGGAGACTAGAATGCTAAAAGTTGGAATTCCAGAATAATGGGAAAATATGGCATAAATAAGCAAAACAAAGCAGGAAGGAAGACAATAGAAAATTTAATTTTATATCAAATAACTTTTCCAGCATCTTAAAAGATAATGCTTAAAAGATGGACACATGGACATCACTGGATGGTTAACACCAAAATCAATGTCCTATACAACATGTAAGCAAAAATTTATTTGTTTGTTGGTATGAATTTATTAACTGCTCAATTCCAATGGACTCTGTGAGGCAAAAAAAAAACCCTGGGCAATCTATAAAACATTTTAAAAAATGGAACTTTATTCAGTAAACAAAAAGTAATGAGGTACTGACTGAGGCTTCTCACCCTTTTTGAAAATGTATGATTTAAAGTAAAGAAAACAAGTGAAAGCATCAGAGCAATAAATACAGCAGATTTCATGGTCAAGGTAAAGATTTATTTCAAAAGATTAGATATGATAAATAGAGTGCTACAAATCTGAACTAAAATTAATGAATTAAAGATAAAACAAACAAAAATTTCCCAAGATGATAAAAGCAAAAGAAAGCCAAATAGTTTGATGATGATGATGATGATGATGATGATGATGATGATGATGATGATCATGATCATGATGATCATGATCATGATGATCATGATCATGATCATGATTTGTCTACTATCTTATTTCAAAGTGGGCAGTTTGCTACATTAAAAAATGATGAAAAATAGAAAGCAAATGGTATGAGAGACAAACATTGCTACATACTGAACTTAGAGAAAATGCAAACATGTTAGGATAACAATTGAATAGGAAGAACAAGAGATTTCTTTAAGACAATTACAGAAACCAAATGAAACTTCTATACAACAATAGACATGAAAAAAGACAAAAATCCTCCAGGGTGGGGGTGGGAGGGGGAGATATAAAGAAAAGGTGAAATGAACATACAAGATAATATCTCAACCTTCTTTGATATATAGCAAAAAATGTTATCATTATCTAGAAAGTGAAGTTAAACAGGATGCAGAAAACATTGCTAACAAAACTTCAGGAGTTGATAAATTACCAGGGCGGCTGTTTAAAATCTTACAACATGATGCAGTTCAAACATTATACATGATTTGGAAGCTGGTATTAAAAACACAGCAGTGGCCAAGGACCTGGAAAAGATCAATGTATATTCAAATATCAAAAACAGGCATGCTAAAGAATGCTCAATGCTGAAAAGAATGTTCAAATGATCAAACAACTATGTTCCTGAATCCAACAATGTAAGGAACAAAAAAGCATACAGATGACACCTAATAGATAATGGAAAAAGCAAAGTGATTTTTTTTTAGATTTTTACATTATCTATATTTAAATCTCTAGATTTAAAAAAAATCTATTATTGCTTCATTGATTAGCTAAAGTTTTTGATGGTGAATATCACAACAAATTGTAGATAGTCCTGAAAAATCAGGGGATATGGGTCATTTCCTTTGCCTATTGAAGGATGTGTATCAATCAGGAATAGCAATAGCAATAGCAGTTAGACTTATATACCACTTCATAGGGCTGTCAGCCCTCTCTACAGAGTCAGCATATTGCCCCCAACAACAATCCGGCTCCTCATTTTACCCACCTCGGAAGGATGGAAGGCTGAGTCAACCCTGAGCCAGTGAGATTTGAACAGCCGAACTGCAGAACTGCAGTCAGCTGAAGTAGTTTGCAGTGCTGCATTTAACCACTGTGCTGCCTCGGCTCAGGAAGAACAGAGAAGGAACTAAACAATTCATATTTGGGAAAGAGCAGTAACTGGGATTAACACTATTTTTTTAAAAAAAACAAAAAAAACCTTCTTTAGCAGTGTGGGATATGTCATTTTACCACCTTGATGACTGAAAATGAGGACAATTTAAGCAGGGGGTGGAATTGAAAATTTTTAGCAATAGGTTCTGGCTGGTTGCTGGGTGGGCGTGGCCAGGGGCATGGCCTCCTCGGCCTCCTCACGGTGTTGGTGGGGAGTTTTCTCCATCCCTAGGCTCTGGAGGTTTTCCTTAAGCCTCCGGGCAGTGAAAACAGCTTTCCCCAGGCGCTGGAGGCTTTCCCCAAGTCTACAAGAGGGCAAAATGGCTTCCTCTGGGCTCCAGAAACCAGAAACGGGCCCATTTCCGGACTTCTGAAACTTCCGGTAGGCCCATTTTTCACCCTCCCAGAGTCTCCACGTGGGCTCTGCACTTGCCTGGCATGATGAATGGGCTGCATGGAGACTCCTGGGAGGGGTGGGTGGGGCCAGCCAGTCCTTACAACTACTGGTTTGCCAAACCAGTATTAGCATCTGGTTCTCCTGAACTGGTACAAACCAGCTGAATCCCACCCATGAATTTACAGTATTGTTGAAGGTGAAAGAACAAAAAAGAGGGCAAATGCCAGTCTTCTGCTCATTTTTGTTTTGCTTTGTTTTTAAAACTAAGATCATGGCAACAGGTCAAAAAGAAGTTGTAGTAGGCCCAAAAACTCACAGGGATGGTGACTACACCTGTGAAATATAGACACGGCTGCTGTTTCTGGGATATATTCCCATCTGAAATTGTGTTTTGATGATTTCCAAATATGAAGGAGATCTTCAATTAGTGATTATTATTATTAATAATACCTGATACCAAATTCCTTCCATGTCTCTATGATGCAAGGATGAAACAGTCCTAATGAATGCCGCTTAAAGTATAACCAGGTAGTCCTTGACTTACAACCACAATTAGGGCCAGAATTTCTGTTGCTAAGCAAAGTGGGTGTTGTGAGTAATGCCCAACTTTATGACCTTTATTGTGGCAGATGTTAAAAGAATCCATCTTCTGCCATTGATTATTTCGCTTGTCAGAAACTGGCTGAGAAGGTTGCAAATGGTGATCACATGACCATGGGGATGCTTCAACAGTTATAAGTGTGAGGACCGATTTTAAGCCACTTTTTAGAGTCCTATTGTAATTCTGAACAGTTGCTAAACAATGATTGTAAATTGAGGACTGTTGTTCAGTCCCTGAGTCATGTCCAATTCTTCCTGACGTATAACATCCCATACCACCTCTCCTCTACTATCGCCAAAGGTTTGCCCAAATTGATATTCATTGCATCAATGACATTATCTAAACATCTCATCCTCTGCTGTTCTCTTCTCCTTTTGCCTTCAATCTTTCCCAACATCAGGGCCTTTTTCCAATCAGTCCTCTCTTCTCATTAGGTGGCCAAAGTATTTGAGTGTCAGTATCTGTCCTTCCAAAGAACTGCCAGGATTGATTGGTGACCCTTATTATAAAAAACCTATGATTTCTATTGTCTATTTTGTGTTTCATAGAATCATAGGTTTGGAAGTGTACACAGAGGTCATCTGCTGCAACTCCCTGCTTGGGGTAGGATTTGCTAAAGCATTTATGACTGACGACTATCCAGCCTCTCTTTGAAGACTTCCAGTGAAAAGGATCATAAGACAGCCTGTTTCACGGGTTGACAGTACTCAACCATCAGGAAATTCCCCCTAATCTAACCTGCATCTACCTCCCTTTCGCTATGCTTCTGTTTTGTTGATTTTCATCAGAGAAGTTCCTAAATTATCATCTCCATGCGGAGAGGAAACCACCAGAATCACAGCTGTGATAATTTACTGAGTCTAGTACATAATATAGAAGTCTAGCCATAATGAGTGCAGGTGTTTCAGTAGAGCAGAGCATTTTTAGTGTAATGCCCCTTCCCAGTAGACATGATTTGTAGACTGCCTGGGAAAAACAAGTTCCTGATCATAAAGATCTCAGAAATTGCAATAAATTTAACAGATTAACATAGTTGGAAGGGACCTTGTAGATCATCTAGTCCAATCTCCTGTCAAAGCAGGAGACCCTACACCATTATTGACAGATGGCAGTCCAATCTCTTCTTGAAAGCTTCCAGTGATGAAGCTCCCACAACTTCCGAAGGCAACTTCTGTTCCATTGGTTGATTGTTCTCACTGTCAGAAAATTTCTCCTTATTTCTAGATTGAATCTCTCCTTGAACAGTTTCCATCCATTATTCCTTATCTGGCCTTCAGGTGCCTTGGAAAATAGCTTAATTCCCTCCTCTCTGTGGCAGCCCCTAAAATATTGGACCGCTGCTATCATGTCTCCCTTCTCTTCACTAGACTAGCCATGTCCAGTTCCAGTAACTGTTCTTCATATGTTTTAATCTCCAGTCCCCTAATTATATAAATGATGGAGTTAAACAATATAAACAATGGAAAAGAAACTCTCTCATTTGTAAAAGTTCCAAACTACTAAAAAAATTCAATAAAGGTCAATGATGCAGAAGTAGCATTGGTAGTCCCTACTTAATGACCACCAATGAGACTAGTACCTCTATTATTAAATGATGCAAAACATAAGACCACGCTGGACTTACATCACTTTTGCTGCAGTCATTAATCAAATCAACCATGGTTGTTAAGCACAATGTCGTTTGTAATTTACTGCCAGTTTCTCCATTGATTTTGCTTGTTCGGACGTCAATTGTGAAGTACGCAAATGACAATCATTTGCATGTGCTTGCTGTGCTGTGCATGCTGTGAGTATGATAAGTTCTAGGATAGGTCATGAAGCTACTTTTTCAGTGCTGTCATAAGTTTGAAAGATCATTAAGCAGGGCAATCATTCAGTGAGAGCTACCTGCATTTGAAAATGGCATAAGGCCACACTTCTCTTGCCAGGCAAGGATTTGGTTGATGTCACTAACTCCTGATTGAAAGCTTAAATTTCCTGTTCAGAAACTTTATCTTGGACTGTGGTTTTGCAACAACTCATGCAGGGCATGCCCAGACATCCGTTGTGATATTAAACGGGATGTATCAGCCAACATAATCTTTGTACATGCTTGAGTTATTATAATGTATAAAACTGACTAATTTAGTTTACAAGAGCAGATATGGACAGCTAGCAGGGACCTGTGAAAATTTCACAATGGAAAAGGATAAATTGGCATCAGACTTTTATCACTCTAGGGAATATTTATTTTACAGAACATCCGACATGTCGGCTCCTCTGTCAATGTGTGACGTGTATTTTCTGGAAACATTACCCAGATTGTTAAGGTCAACATGCCTATGCTGTCCTAGAAGAAGCAACCAAGCTTAAAGCTTGAGAGCCCTGTAGCAACAATAAGTGTATTTATGTCTTGTGTCTCCTCTACTAATTGAGTTAAAAAGGCAATTTCCATTTGGTATTATCCTTCAGGATTTGAATTATGGGTCATGCACTGGTGACCAATAGATTTCCAAAAGCAACAAGACTTCCCTACCTGCTTGCTTCAGATATGAGTCTTGAATCTTAAACCAACAATTATAATATTCATGATAATGTCATAATAATTAGTATAAAAGAAATATTGTAAAACAATCCATGCAGTAGAATTAATAGTAATGGAGTAAATGGTAACCAAAATAACAAATGTTAGATGGCAACAAAATGTTAACAATTAGATGCCCTCCTGGACAGAAGTGTCAAAATGGATTTCTTTGAGGGATGGATCAGCATTGGAGTTCTCCTCCATGGGCCAGAGATGGAGATGGGACAGACGCCTCCTGTAGCACCCTGCCAGCCAAAATGAAGCACGGTGCTGGCAAAATGCTGCAGGAGGCCATCCAGGCCGAAAATGGCGTTGTCAGTGGCACTGTGGGCCGGTCCTTCAGTATTTACAGACTGGCCTCATGGACCAGATTTAAGCACCTTATGAGCTGCATCCAGCCCACGAGCCACATCCTGCCCATGGGCCTTGAGTTTTTCACCTCTGCTCTAGGAGAACTCTAACTTACAGAATTCCAGATAATTGTATGAAATGAAAGCAATTCCATAAGGCTGGTGAATTGGGGTACAAGTGAGAGATTTCTTTGGAATTGGGGTGAATTGATCCTGGATGGTAAAGGCAGTACTTCATAGGTTAGAATAGTTCTCTCTGTGTTACTGTCTCTTTCTGTTAACCATGCGCACCATAGAAAGGATAAGAACAGTATTTCTAAGCTTTGGAAACTTTAAAGTGTGTGGACTTCAACTCCCCAAATTTCCCAGCCGGTCAAACCTCACAAAGGCTCACAGCACTTGCTACGAGGCTAAGGAGATACATTAGAGCAGGGGTCTCCAACCTTGGCAACTTTAAGACTTGTGGACTTCAACTCTCAGAGTTCCTCAGCCAGCAAAGCTGGCTGAGGAACTCTGAGAGTTGAAGTCCACAGGTCTTAAAATTGCCAAGGTTGGAAACCACTGCATTAGAGCAGGGGTCCCCAATCCCGAATCTCCGGACCATGAAACAGTACTGTGACCTGTTAGAAACCAGGCCACATAATGACACCGAAATCATGCCCCATCCCATTCCTTAAAAATATTGTCTTCCACGGAATCGGTCCCTGGTGCCGGTTTCATGGAAGGTTGGGGACCGTTGCATGAGAGAAGCAGACACAAAGAAGATAAATGTTGTGTTCTCCAAACAACCATCCAAGATGTACTTCCAATGGCAGTACAATCATACAATAGAGTCACCATCAGGGATGAAATTCAGCAGGTTCTGACAGATTCTGGAGAACTGGTGCCGGAAATTTTGAGTAGTTTGGAGAACCAGCAAATATCACCTCTGACTGGCCCCAGAGTGGGGTGGGAATGGAGATTTTGCAGTATCCTTCCCCTGCCGCGCTCACCAAGCCACAACCTCAGAACTGGTAGTAAAAAAAATGAACATCACCACTGGTCACCATCTTCAGAAACTGAACAGTACTAGAAGAACATATGGGAGAAAGACAAAACACATAACATCAAGTGCAAAGTGATTGCAGGACCTGAGAACAGAGCACAGCAAACTCCCAGAATAAAAACCAGCCACAATCACAGTAGCTGACATCCAGCAGTGGGTCAAGAACATGACGAGCTGGATAGCACCTGGCCCAGACAGGATCCACACTTACTGGCTAAAAAAACCAGCAGTACAGTGCATGAATATCTAGCAGCACAAATGAACCAGTTGCTAGCAGCAAATTCCCATAAGGAAGGACAGTGCTGAGACAAGGACCAAAACTCAGCAGTGGCAATAGATGTAGCCCTGCCAGGTGACAGATGTACCAGGAAGAAGAAGTATGAGAAGATACAAGGCCTTAAAAAGGAACTGGAGGGGATGTGGGAAGTAAAGGCTAAAGAGGTACCAATGCTGGTAGAGGCACTCAGGGCTGTGACTCCTAAGCTGGGAGAGCAGCTCTAACAGATCCCAGGAACGACATCAGAAGTCTCTGTCCAGTGCAGTGTTAGGAACAGCTAAGGTCCTACACAGAGCTCTCAAACTCCCGGTAGAATAACCAAGAGTGGGGAAGACACATAACAGCCATAAGAGTGAGACGGGAATATTTTTATACATGATTTTTAGTATTTTTTTTTAATAAAAAAGATAAAACGAATGCAAACAAATATAAAGTATATATAAAACATCTAAATGGAGAGAAAGAATGTCAGAGATGAGTATATTCTCTGAGCCCAATCAAATAATCACCTTGGAAACCAAACTAGGCAAGATGGTGAAAAGGGAGTCCCTTGTTTCTGTTTGGCCCACCACTAGTTTTAAAATCTCATGTCTGAAAAGTTTTTGCCCATCTAGTCATAACTGATTGATGTAACAGCCTTGTGGTAATTATGGCATGGGTACATTAATTCACAGAACCATTGTTTGATAACCCTAACCAATTTGTTAGGTGGAACAGTGGTGGGTTGTAGGCGGTGCGCCCCAGTACAGGCTTACCGGATCACTGGGTAACATTCCGGTATGGTGCTCCAGAGGGCCCACCTGCCCACCTGCACTCCTTACCGGTGCTTTATGCTGTTGGTGCATCCGCGCACGTGCATGGCGCATATGGCACCTGCCCGACGCTCCACGGAGCAGCTGGAGCATCATGGAGGCTTGCGGAAGCATCATTTGATGCTAGAATGCATGCATGCACCGCGCATGTGCATGTGTGTAACTCCGGGGCCGTTCCAACCATACCGGTTGGAACGAAATCCGGAACCCACCACTGAGGTGGAAGTGTTAGACAGTAGAAATAAGTGGATAAAATTTATCAGTGCTTGAGACTCTCTAATAAGCAAAAAAAAAATTGGTGGGGGGAAAACGAACAACAACCAAGATACGTGTGTTTAAACTCTTATTTGTAACAATGATGTGGTAAGTTATAATCTGTACACGGCAACTGCTTTTCTTCAAGTAAGAACAACAATTCAACAAGTGGAAATAGCAGAAGCAGCCATGCCTTGTCACTATCTGCTACATATTCCTTTTTAGTTGGAGTAGTTCTTTCTATCCAGCTCAGGGGTATCAAATTGTATGCCTTAGGTTGACCATCTCGGATCTCGTCTTTGGAAAGGCCCATTTTCTGTGCATATGGAGCAGATGTAACTTACACATTTTCATGAGGCTTCTATTCATACAGAGATAAAGCCCAGAAACAAGTTCCCTTCCTCTTGCGCTGTTTATATTATGAGAACCAGACTTATAATGTCCGCACAAGCAGGATTAAGAGGTGCATACATTCATTTGGTCCTCCTGTACAACATCATTTGTATTCCACTGAGATTTTTAAACGGTATTTGCAAGTTAATGGGTGTACATTAGTCTTTTGAAGTGTAAATGAAATGCCAATAAATGTGGTTGAGAATTACTTTTTTTTTTCATTCCAAGTTCAGTCTATATGAGAATGAACTCCTAACATAAGATCATATAGTAATAAGAGATTTTTTTAAAAAAAAAGCTTGTTATGCTAGATACAAAGGATTCTAGAAACAAAGGATTCTAATGCAGTTTTGAAAACTAAGAAAAGCATTTCCATTACCAAATGATCATCTTCTGGTTTCCTTTTTTACCTTAACTGAGATCCTCTCCTCTCCCCTCCCCTTCCTTTTTCTCCTGTTTCACTGCCTTTCTCCCTTTGTTCTTTATTGCAATTGCAATAGCACTTTCTCTCTCTCTCTCTCTCTCTCTCTCTCTCTCTCTCTCTCTCTCTCTCTCTCTCTCTCTCTCTCTCTCTCCATACATACATACATACATACATACATACATACATACATACATACATACACCCTTGCTGGGAATCGAACCTATATATCACTTCACAGTGCTTTGCAGCACTCTCGACTGGTTTGCAGAATCAGCATATTGCCTGCAACAAACTGGGTCCCCATTTTACCAACCTCTGATGGAAGGAAGGTTGAGTCAATGAGCAGGTCAGGCTCAAACTGCTGGCAATTAGCAGAATTAGCCTACAATACTGCATTCTAACCACTGTGCTACCAGTGGCTAAATGCAATCTATCACTATCTATTATTTAACCACCAAGATTTTCTAATGGAGTGTATATAAAGATGAGATTTTTTTTAAAAAAAATAATTAACTGATGAGTAAAACCTGAAGAAAATAAGACACAGAATTTAATAGGAGAGCATATACAGGTAGTCCTCGACATGACCAGAATTGAGCCCAAAATTTATGTTGTTACGTGAGACATGGTTACATGAGTTTTGCCCTATTTTACAACTTTTTTGCCACAGTTGTTAAGTGAATCACTGCAGCTGATAAGTTGTGAATTTGACTTCCCCACTGACTCTGCTTGTCAGAAGATCACAAAAGGGGATCACATGAGCCTGGGACACAGCAATGATCACAAATGCATCTTAATTTTGATCATGGGGATAAGTCACATTTTTCAGTGCTGTTGTAACTCTGAACAGTCAATAAATGAACTGTTCTATGTCAAGGACTACAGATTTAACAAATGTTAAATGTGAACAAAATTAGTTGTGCTGAACATACATTGACTACATACTCTAGTAAAACCTATATATTTATGTAGCCATATATTGTACAAAGGTACAGGCAGAATAGGTTGCCACAATCTCTCCCCAATCGCATTGATTCAGTGTATAATTGATTGATTGCATGTTATTAAGTAATGGGTGATTATTAGCAACCCCATAGATAAGATTTTCCCCATGAATACATAAATTAAGCATCCATTAAAACAGTTGGGAATCTTATAATTTGCGTGAAAATATGAATTTAATTATAAGCCTTCATCCATAAGTAGTTTTCAATAGGATATGACATCTTCCAATATGTTTATTGATAACTGATTGTTGTAAGCTGGTGCCTGATTTCTCAAAATGGATGACTCTCAATTTCAATCTGTTTTACTCATGAAGGGCCTAACATTCAATGCAGTGTGCTGAAGCTACCATAGTATTTTTCCCCCCTGTAGTTCATTTTAGATTTTGCCATTTGTTTTTGTTTCACTAGAAAAGCACATTCAAGGGAATTTCAGCAGTGAGAATTTATAATTAAGTCAAACTGCCTTAAACGTTACCGTCTTGCAACATATGTTTTCAACTTAAGAAATTCTCCAATATTTGAACTGGAATGAGTTCACAGAGATGACCTAGAAACATAGGGATTTATCTTTGTAGAAATCACAAAACTATATCAATGCTCATAGAGCGTTAAAAAGTTAACACCAATCCTAGCTTTGAGCTAAGTAAATTTCTTTTGTAAGTGGAATTGCCTTGGGCCTTTGAACATTCATTTCTAGCCAGAATGCAGATAAACTGATACATATCAGATGAATTTTGTATTAGATATTTCTATAATGCAACATTAAACAGCTAAAAATATCCTTATGCTAATTTCATTTCTAAGAGACACTCAATTCATTTATTACTAAGGAATGTGACAACTTGCCTTCATTGTTGTGCATGTCAGTAGGTTAACTTATTTAAGTTTCAAATGTGGTTTGATCACAATTTAGAGCTTCCAGCATAGATGAAACTTGAAACTATCAAGTATATATTGCTTAGCAGTATTCTCCGTTGGTTTGGAGGGGAAGATTTTAGCATGGTTGTTGAAGTTATAGATCAATTACTCTCTCCAGACATACTGGATTTCACATTGTAAGTAGCTGTTTCATATGGTAGTATGGGGGTGTCAAACTTGACTTCATTGAGGGACGCATCAGGGTTGTGTTTGACCTTGGGGAGCCAGGGGGCGTGGCCAGGATGGGTATGGCCAGCTTGACATCACTCGTGTCTGGGGTAGCCTCAGTGCTCTGCCAGCGAAAAGGGGCTTCTGAGGTCTCTTTTGGCTGAAACAGCTCCCTGCAACCCTCTGCCAGCAAAAACGGAGATTGAGAAGTCGAGCTCCATTTTCACTGGCAGAGGCACTGTGAGCCGGTCCCTCTCTGTTTCCAGGGTGGGCCAAATCTAATTACCACATAGGGTGGATGCGGCCCCTGGGCCTTAGTTTGAGACCCCTATGGGAGTATAACCATAGAGATTGATATCTATCAAAGAGCACTTGACCTACTCTCTCTGCCAATATGAATTTGCTCTGTTACAGAATCCCAAAAATCCTTAAAGAAGGCAATCTCCACCATGTTTAAAGACAATATGTTTCAGTCTCACCCTGTCAAGAAAGTCTTCTGAATGTGTGTGTGAAATGTTCTTCTGGGTAATCTGAGCCTGTTGATTTGGATTCAGCTGTCTGATGCAGGAAAAATATTTTTTCCCATCATCTCCATGAGGATTGAGAACCTTTTTGAGTCAGACAGACAGACTTTCTCCTGGAGACATATGTAGGTATGCTGGTCTTGTTGTATTTGGGTCTTTTCCCATGTAAGATTGAGATTGTCTTTGGCAACATTTTGGCGAGGTCTCATTCACCAACTTCAGGCTCAGTTTTGGGCTTAAAGCGTGGTCGGAGCTGCCGTCTTTCTATAAATCTTGGTGGGTGGGTGTGGAGTGCTGGCTTTGTTTCAGTAAGTGGAATGATTGGTTGTGTGGTTGTATCATGATTGGTAGATTGGTGCTGATTGGTGCTGGCTGTGTGTCTGTTCGTGTTTCGTGTTGTAACGGCCTGAGTGGTGGGTGGGGCTCATTTGTTGACTAGGGATGGTTTCCAGATGTCTGGTAGGTGGGAGGTATCGTCACGTTTATTCATGTTGTGGGGGTGTTTCTCTATTTCGATAGCTTCCATAATTATTTTCTTGTTGAAGTGTTCAGTTTTGGAAATTAATCTGGTTTCTTCAAAATTAATTTCATGTCCTGTAGCTTTAAGGTGTTGGAAAAGGGAGGAAGTTTTTTCTTTTTTTCTTACTGCGTTCTTGTGTTCTGCAATGCGTGCATTTATTCTCCTGTTCGTTTGTCCTATGTATGTTGCAGGGCAGATTTTACATGGTATTTCACAGATTCCTTGGTTTTCTAGCTAGATTTTGTCTTTGAGGATTCTTAAGAAGTTGGCTATTTTTTGGTAAGTGTTGAAGGCTGTCTTGATATTGTGTTTGTGGAGAATTTTGCTGATTTTATCTGTGGTGCCTTGGATGTAAGGGAGGAGGGTGATGCCGTTGTCCTGTTCGGTTTTGGGGGGGGGAGTCTCCCTTTGGATTAGGTTGGTAATTGTTTTTCTTTGGAATCCGTTGGAGATTAATACGTTTGTGAGAGTGTGTAATTCAGTTTTCAGGTGGTCTTTGTCATTTGGTTCTGGAGATGAGAGTCTTGGCTACAGAGTTGATCTGTGCAGAGTTGTGTTGAACTGTGAAGAGTTGATCTGTGCAGCATATATATATGCTTGTCTTGTTATATTCGGGTCTTTTCCCGTGTATGATTGAGATTGTCTTGGACCTCGTCGAAATGTCACCAAGACAATCTCAATCTTACATGAGAAAAGACCCAAGTACAACAAGACCAGCATACCTACACCCATCAAAATCTACGAATGTGTGTGTGTGTGTGTGTGTGTGTGTCCTGATTAGCCTGATAGCCATTCAAAGGTTTTTCAGGTGGCCCTTGTTGTTTATTATTGTTTTTATTTTAAACACGAATAACAGAAATAAGTCATAATACAAGAAGTAGTTTTGGAAAATAAAAAAGTTCAACATTTGGAGCAGCCCCCATTATGCATTCATACTGCATCAGCCCTGATGCTCAGCAATGAGATGTTCAATTACTTGTGGCTAGAACAAATAATGTATTAGCATATATATCATTATACTTTAAAACATGACTGAGGACTCATTAGCCTGGAATTAATGAATGCAAGTGAAATGAAATCCTCCCAGGCAATTTTTCTAAACTAAGACTTTGCCACTTTAAACCAAATCCTTTTGCTATGGTGCTTAGTAGAGATAAAGTTTGTGCGCAGTCAGATACTTTCATACTAACTGTGGAAAAGAAACAAATAAAAGAAGGAGAAAATTCATTTGCAGATTTATTACATCTGCTTGACTTGTCCTCTGTTACTGTTTCCTACCATTAATTAGATAACAAAAGTTGGCAGGAGAAGATGAGAAGGGGCACATATATCATATGCATTGCCTATGATAAAAACAACTTTATCCATTAATTTTATTCCGTGAAACATTTATTTGTCATAATACAGCACTCGAACTCTAACTTAGTCACAATTCATTTGAAATCTGTGAAAACCAATTCAATACATATATCAACATATGAAATTGTTTAATTAAACAACTTTGGGGAAATAAAATAGCAATTTTAGCAACACAATTCCATTACTGATAACATCTTTGTCATCATCATTTGCTCCCAAATTGAAGAAACACGCCACCTAATATGACTTCCCCATCACAAGACCCTCACTTGATGCAACCCACACCTGACCCATTACAAGACCTTCACCTGACATGACCTCCCCATCATAAGATCTACTAACCACATTCGAAGCCCTTACAAACAGAACAACAATACCGGTGTCCCCTAAATTCTGCTAAAGATGTTAACTAGCCTGGTAATGAAACATTCAGAAACTAATCCACAAGCATGAGGAACAGACCTCCACCCTCAAAGCCTTTTCAGTCTGGTTTTGGAATTAGAGGAGTAAAAGTGGAAACAGCAACAGATCACCTCTGAGAAATCTCCTCTTCCCATCCTCATCCTTCCCTAGAGAAAAAAAATACAGATTGAACATTTTCAACATAGTTCTTCCATTGTCATTATTCCCAGGCTTTCAGAAAATTTAGAGCAATGTTTCTGAAACTCAGCAACTTTAAGATGTCTTCAATGCCCAGAATTCCCCAGCCAGCAAGCCATACTGGCTAAGGAATTCTGAGAGTTAAAATCCGTACATCTTAACATTGCTGAGGTTGAGAAACATTGACTTAAAGATTTACTTGTGCCCCTCCCCCCACCAATTCCTGAAGTCTACTGGCTACTTACTTAAGCCTTTGTGCAAATTTGATCTGTAGGGTTTTATAAGGTCAGACATCCACACAATCCATTTTACTTTATTTCCTGTTAATAGTTCCCACATCCGTGGTAATTTCCTATCTGGTTTCTCTAGAACTGGTTTGTACAATGCATATAGCCTTTTAATCTTAGAAATATAGTGCCAAATCATTTATTAGACTGAGTTTAGGTAGAAAAGTCCTCCTGGGTAAATTCATTGCACAATTTCCATAAAGATACTAAAATTTATTTTTAATAAGAGATATGTGCCAGTTTTAAGTAAGCACTTGAAGGGCCAGCCATCTTATTTTGCAATTAGTCATAATTTAAGACTTATACATTAAAAATAAGTGGTCATTCCATAGACAACAGAATATAGGCTGTATGTTAGGCTCTTTCCTTTTTCCTTCTCTAAAGCATGAAATATTAAACAGTCTGTTCTGTTTGTGACATATATTGCCTAAGCTGACTGCAGTCCATGATTGTATCATAACACAAGAGAGTGGCAATGATATGTAAGACAAGAGAAGTAGGGGGGAAATGTTGATTGCAAAGGAGAGAATTAGCTCAGTGAGATCCACTGCATTATTCATGCTGTCATTATTTTGACTCAGTGGGACTGTCAAATGTGTTATCTGTTCAAGAAACGTGTGATACAACATGAGTTGTTTGCATCAGTGTAATGTTTCATTAAACACTGGCAGATACAGAAGTTATTTTGGCATGAACATTAAAAGGGCAATGTGATGTCTAATATTTTCTAAGTCTTACCAAAGTTTTCTGATGGTTTAGAGGCTGTATTGTTTGTATCATGCTTCAGTGGCTGCTTCAGTACATGTGCATTTTCAAGAAGAAAACACTCATGGGAATCATATTCTTTAAATAAAACATATATATTTTGGCCAGGCATGTTTCACTGTGTCCCACTATGTTATGGATCCAAGAGTCACCCTTTTCTGTTTTTTGTAGCATGGCTAGAGGAAGACCAATCTTCCATCAACCAAAGAACAGTTTCATGAAGCTTATTAAGAATTTGTCTCCATTCTCAGAAACAACACTCTGTTATAAAGCTGTTGTAAGTTTTCAGTGGTTCTCTTTGCTTTCACTTGGATTATTTTAAAGAACTAGAAAAAATAGGAATGAACAGGCAATTTGAATATTATAATTTATAATAGTGGGATGTGTGAAATGGGGTGTGCAGACTCTGATGTTGGGAGTTGTATGTTTAAATTTATTAGCATATGTTGAGAAATGGATAAACCAAGAGATAGTCAAATTGCTAATGCCATCATATTATCTGCAATTTGTCACAATGTTCTTCTATTAATCAATAGTGAGATCACGGTTGGAATACAGTGGATATTTTTTTATTAGATAAACATTAAAAACATTGGACATAGTGCGATATTTCTGGCATAAATGTTTCCATATAGTGAGTAGATCTTACAACAATTACATTTTATATCCATTACATAGGTGTATGTAGTCAATCAGATTATCTGTCCGTTGATCCTTTTCTTTATATAATTACTAATCATACAAATACATATCCAATTCCTACCTATCACATATTCTTAATACCATATTTTCCTATTCTTAATTTGTCTGTGTTTTTCTGTCCCGGCCTTTTTCCCTCATTTCTAACCATCGGTACCATTTGTCCCAGATTTTGTGATATTCTGTCTTACCCTTGTCTTTGAGCTCTAGAGTCAGTCTGTCCATCTCTGTGCACGTCAGTATCTTATTTATTATTTCTTGTTCCGAGGGAGTCTCCTTATTTTCCATTTTTGTGCAAAAACCAGTCTTGTTGCCATTAAAATATGCAGTGTTAAATATAGTCCACCTTTGCCATATTTTTCTTTTGTGATCCCTAGTAAAATATGGTGCATATTTCTGATCACCAATCTCAAAATGCATTTTTTATTGCTGGAAAAGAGGGGTTGAGGGAATAACCAGAACAAGGAGGAGAATAACAGTAACTCGCTTTTGTAGAAAGACTATAGTCATTGGGGCCTTTTAGTTTAGTGAAAAAGTAAATAAAGATAAAAATGGTATATCTATATATCTATAATCTATATCTATCTATCTATCTATAATAGTAGATGCCATTAAACTATACATATAAATAAGTTGATCCTTTTCCACAGTGTAGGACTTCAGGGCAACTAAAAGTTTCCTGTTCCAAAGTTGGCATTCAGGGGATTGAGAAGAACAGGAGAAGACAGCTATGATGGAATATAGTATATCCTGAACACATCACAGGGATCACTAGAGGACAGGGGAGGCTTATTTACAGCAATGTTTCCTAACTGTGGCAATTTCCACATGTGTGAACGAATGAGTTGTCACAGTTAAGAAACACTGGTTTAGAGAGATCTTTGGTTGAATCCTAGTATAATGTTGTTATGAATCTATCTGACAGTCAATCAATTAATGAGTGTGGGGAAAGGATGGATGAATGAGTAGATAGATGGAGATAGATAGGTAGGTAGGTAGGTAGGTAGGTAGGTAGGTAGGTAGGTAGGTAGGTAGGTAGATAGGAGACATAGTCCTGTGGCATGTTGTCATGGGTATCAATTCTACATACTAAACTGCATTTTGAATCATCTTTATTAATGTCCATCATATAGCAAAGCATCATGGGAAATAATGCTAAAGTAGTGTCATTGCTAAGTTTGCACTGTTCACCGCCTGTTTGAATCTTAACTTCAAAGGCAATTCCTCCAGTTCAAAGTCCACATAATAAATTCCCAAGCTAACTATGAGTAATATGCTGTATATTTTCCCCCAGCGTAAGTAGAAAGTACCTGGCACTTTTTTTTCAAAGCAGAGATATTAACAGCTTGACACATTTGTACCTAAAACAGAGCAAAATATTCCCCTATGCCAATCAGGAAACAGAACATTTAAAATTATCTGACACTTTAAAACTACACATTTTTCCATATCCAACTTTTAATAGAAGTCATCACAAACTAAATAGTTAACAATTTGCTAACATTTAAAGATAAGTAAAAAACCTGCCGCCTGAAGCCGATGGGGCACTTTATTTTTTATTTCTTTATTTTATTTGGTTTGTCAAGCATGTATGAGAAAACAAGTATAAGTATGAATATAACAGATAAACATATAAGTATAAGCAGGTGTACATATATACATAAGAAATGAGTACAAATAAATGGGGACAGTAGGACAGGGACGGTAAGCACGCTGGTGCACTTATGCACGCCCCCTTTACAGACCTCTTAGGAATGGGGTGAGTTCCACGGTAGACAGTTTAAGGTTAAAGTTTTGAGGGTTCAAGGATGCAACAACAGTCAGGCAGTGCATTCCAGGCATTAACCACTCTGTTGCTGAAGTCATATTTTCTGCAATTGAGTTTGGAGTGGTTTACTTTGAGTTTGTATCTATTGTTTGCCCGTGTATTATTGCAGTTGAAGCTGACGGAGTCCTTACCTTTACTTAAAGTTAAGGACAGCCCTGTTTGTTGATTGCAAGAGATGACATTTTTTTTCTGCATTTGGGAGAAAATCTTTGAGGCTTGAATACCTACTAACTGCATGACAGTGCAGTAATTTATGTCTCACAGCTCCTGATTTCCCTTCTTGGGGTTGAATATAGTCATAATTTCAGGCTGACACCATGTTTTATGGCAGCATCTTTAATCCTGGCCCAGACTCATGGAGGACAGGAACATATTCATGGCACACAATCTGGGTTGCATTTTTCTGTTTTTTGCATTCATTCAAACTCATGAGCAATAAAATGCAATCATAGCAAGTAAATATTCTCCCTCCATCCCTCCCCTAAGACACCACTATGCATCATGTGCAAAAACAATATCCTGATTAAGAATAATGGCTGACCAATATCCTGAAGAGGGAGTAAGTACAAAGAAATATTGCTGGAAATATTTTCACACTGCTTCTGTCATAAGCAGACTATGGCAATGGCACTTGTTAGGTAAGCTCCCCGTTGGAAGAGTGAGTACGTTCAGAGAAGCATTGTGAGAGTTGTGTTGGAGAACACACAAACCAGCATATAGAGACATTGCAGTTTAAATAGGCTTTTACTTTCGTGGAAATAGAGGTATCAGAGTCCATCAAACAGTCCAAGTCATAGACGGATAAGACAGTCAGTCATCAACGTCTTTCAGTTAAGGGATAATCCAAATAACATAGTCCATAATCATACAAACAGTCTGGTACTCAAAGTTTGCTAGCAGTTGCAAAACTTACAATAGCTCATGGCACTTTCTAACAGCCAGCTTCCAAAACACTCAGATCAGATCAGCCCAGCATCTAACAAACAGAGAGCTAACAGTCATTCTGGCTCCCTCTTATGGCCGATTGAGGAAAACAGCAACCAATCACATTTTACAGTATGATTAGCACTTAGATTTACATATCATTTTACAGTCTTATCTAAGCAGTTTATAGAGTCTGCATATTTTCCCCAATAATCTGGGTACTCTTTTTACCGACCTCGGAAGGATGGAAGGCTGAATCTACCTTAAACGGGTGAGAATCGAAATGCTGGCAGTTGGCAGAAATAGCCTGCAATGCTGCACTCCAACCACTGTGCCACATGGCTCCTATAATGATTGTACTCATCACTATTCAGTCACTTTGTTTTCTTTTTACTGAGCATTCATGTAACTATGACCAGGTTATAATGAAAAGACTCAGGGTTGTTCGCAGGGAGGATAAAACAAAAAGCCAAGTTGGCAGTCCTATTTCCATTCAAAACAGTTTTTTTTTAATGTGTTGTGTTCATAATGCACTTTAATCAGAAATGGGAAATTGTCAGTCTGATTTCAACCACCCTATTGACTTGTGTGCCTCTGCTGCTGATATGCTCTTTCTATCGACTGTATCTAGATAATTGAGTAGCTCCACTCTCTTCCCCCTCCTAGGAGTTACATAGTACCAGTGGAAACTAGGTTATGTATGCTTTAGGTCTGTAACCTCTCCACTGTATCCTTTCCATAAGATTTTGCAGAAAGGTTTGCTGCCCTAATGTCGTTACACATGTTTTTTGGGGTTTTATGTGCTGCCTTTTCTTTTCCCTTCCTTCAAATGTCACCAAGGGGGAGGGTGCAAAGGCGAGTGAGGGAAAAGGAAACCGGATGCTGCATGCTATCAAAATATCTCCTTATATTCCTTATATTCATGGGTGGGCTTCAAAAATTTTAGCAAAGGGGGTCTCTGCCCAGTTGCTGGGTGCGCGTGGCCATGGTGGCCATGGCCTTGTCGTCCCTCTGCACCACGGCGGGGAGGGCCGTTTTTGCCCTCCCTGGGTACCGGAGGCCTTCCTCGAGCCTCTGGGTGGGCAAAATTGTCCCCTACAGGCTCCAGAGACCGTCTGGAGGCCAGAAATGGGCCTGTTTCTGGCCTTCCCAAACTTCCGGTGGGCCTGTTTTTTGCCCTCCGCAAGCCTCCAAACCGCACACAATCTCAGCTAGAGGTTCACCTGAACCCCTGGAACCCACAGCAGCCCACCCTTGCTTATATTATATTTTAACCTCTGTTCAATCTAGGCAAAGGCTGGATAAATGCCAGATATGAGCTTTCACAGAATATCTCCCTTTTTATAGCCCTATAATCTGTTAATTTGGAGTAGGGACTGGATGGCCCTGAGCATTTACTGGCCAGATGTCCTTCCTGACACCTCATGGAATTTGCAGAGGTTATTTTTTATTTGTGCCCTAGAAAAGAAACGTCTGCCACTACACAGGATTGAATTCTCAACTTTCTGAGTGGGAGGTGAGCATCTTCATGACTAGGCTACCAGACCCCTCGTGAACTTCCCAGAACATTTCCCAAATATTATTGCAAAGGAGCATGAAGGTAGGGGAGGGCATGTATTTGGTTCCAGGTAGTCCTCATTTTGCAACTCTAATGCAGTTTGCTCATTATAGTCATAAGCTGTGATGTTTGTTCAGCCGATCACCCACATGAGCGATTTTATGGCCATTTTTTTTGCTGCAATCATCAAGCAATTCTGTAGTCATTAAGCAAACACTGCAGTTATTAAGTGAAACCATTCTTTGCCCAAAACCAGAAATAACGTTTTGGCAAAAATGTTGTGATTATGGTCACATAACTGCAAGATGCAGCAAATGGCCATTGATATGGGGCAGTTGCTAAGCAAACAAAATGACTATGGTGGAACGGCTGTTGGAACTTCAGAATCAAGTCATAAGCAACCAGTCATAAATTAAGGGCTATCTATATAAAAGATGGGCCTGCCAAATACAGAATAACAAAGTTGGAAGGCACCATGGAGGTCTTATTCAATCCCATGCCCAAAATGAGACTTCCCAGTCAAGTGGTTGTCGAATCTCTTCTTAAAAACCTCTAGTAATGGACCATCCATAAATTCTGAAGGGAAGCCATTCTACAGATTACCGTAATTGTTCTCACTGTCAGGAAGTCATGCATAGTCTTTCAAACAGCCGATCAGGGACGTGCAGGCAGGGGAGGCAGGGGAGGCACAGCCTCACCATTGTCATCATGAAAAAGAAAAACAAATGTAAAAGGAAAAAGGCTGAGGTAGTTGCTGCCAGAGTCATAGTGAATGACTTTGCTTAGCGCTTAACTGCAGGAGGAGGCAAGAGAACCACATGCCTCCTTTACTCTATCTTTATAATCACTTGAGCAGAGTTAAGCAAGGGTTAAAAGGCGAAAAATTCCTTATGCAAAGGAGGCATGTAGTTCTCTTGCCTCCTGTAGAGGGCGTTTTTTAGAGGCTTTTTAGAGTTATCTGAGATCAACTATCTCAGTCTGACCTCAGAGCTCATGCCTTTCTCCTTTTACATTTTTTTCTTTTCATGATGGCAGGCAAGAGCAGAGTTGAAATCCTCTCTGAAACAGCTGGAAAAGGTGCATGTGTGGGGAGGGGGAGGAATTCAAAATGTTTGATTGCATGCAGAGCCATATTGCCTTTTCAAACACACACACACACAGCTGGATAAAAGTATATAAGCCCAGCTTCACTGATTACAAATTTGAAAAGGCAATGTGGCTCCACCTGCAACCAAAGGCTCGGATCGGAAGGCAGCAGGGGAAGGGGAGGTATGGCAGAGAAGCTGCTTTCAAGCCATTGGAAAATATATCCAATCCAACTTCTGTGTTTGTGTTTGTTTGAGAGAGAGTGAGTGAGAGAGGGATCCAACTTCTCTGTGTCCGTGTGTCTGTTTGAGAGAGGGGGGAGGGAGGGAGGGAGAGAGGAAGGAAGGAGGAGGAGGGAGAAGAAAAAGAATGAAGGAAAACTTATTTTGCAAGGGGGAAAATGCTGTTGCTTTAAATCAGAACTGAGCATGCCTGGCTGTGGAATTCTGGGAATTGAAGTCCACAAGTCTAAAAAAAATTTGAAACCCCTGTGTCAGTGCCTCACCAGCTATAAACCTCACCACACGTCACTGCAGCCAATATAATTGCAGTACAGAATATAGCTAAAAATAATGTACCTTGGAAGGTAAAGGTTTTTCAGAGCCTCTTCTTAGCAATTTTCAACAGGTCCTTTACTGTCTCTTTGTGGTATAGAAAAGGAGGAGAAGGAATGCTCAGCTGAGGGAGGGTTCTCCTGCTTGAAGGGATTGGACTAGAATTAGCATCATTTTTTCCCTTTCCTCTGTTTCCATAGAAGTAGAAAGCATTATTCTCCTGCCTTTTATTTAATTAACTTCATGAAGACATGACATAGCCGGTGATGAGTGATGGTGAAGAGTAAAGTTTCCACTCTCACTCTTAACATTCCTCTACAGAGAGCAAGAAGGAAAAGGAAATATGATTATTCCACATATTATTCTGATTTTTTAATCTTATTATGCTCATTTGACTTTTTTAAATAAGAAAAAATCCCTCGTCATTTTCTGATACATCAAATCCTTACCCTTCAGAGTTGACTTTTGAGGCATCCTAACAAATGTCCAAAAAAATCAAGCTGGCAGGCATGATTGTATGATTAAAGGCTCCATCTTGTCTTTACACTACAGCTGAGGTCCCTGAATGACAGCTAAGATCTCTTGTGTGAACAAGCCCACTCTATTGACGTGCAACTATTTCTTTCTTTTATGGGGATAAACTATTGTGAACAAAGTTACTTTCATACACAGCTATCCTCCCTTGACCTCTGAGTGAGATCAGTAACAAAACACACTTTTCAGGGTTTCATAAATGACAAGAGAGTGAACTTGAAGGAATGAATAAAATGAAAACATGGATAGGACATAACTTTAACTTGCTGCCTTGCCATGCGCTGACATGAAGGTGGTGCATTTGACACCATTGCAAGGATATTGCATAAGGCAAAGTCAACAGATAAATTATGTGGCAGTTCAACACCAAACAAATGTGCCAACTTTCTCTCTTGGCCCACTCTCACTTCCTTATTACAGGCAAATGGCATTTCAAAGGTATTTCTGCACTGTTTGTTACAAGTTGCTCTCCTTGCTGGGAAGTGAAAGCCTAGAGGAAGAAAATTACATACAAATCCTCTAAAATCCTTTCTTGAACTTTTGCATTTGGAAAAAATGTCACTAGTGAATTGCTTTACTGGCCCAGCAAGGAAGGAATAAAAGAATTACGTGTAAATGCTTTAAATTGCCCTAAAACTCACTAATTTCATCTCTGTATTGTGAAGGGATGTATTAGGTCTCTCTGTGTTAGAATGACAGTCACCTACAGGTAGTCCCCATTTAGTGACTACAATTGGGACCAGCAACCTGGTCATTAGGTGAAGTGGTTGCTAAGTGAAACCCTAACTGTGCTCATGATCTTATTTCAATTATTATTTTATTTTATTTGTTAGATGTTTATCTTGACTTTTCTTCAGGATCTTAAGCAATGCATACCTTTACCTTTACTTCAATTTACCTTTGCATGTGCAGAGCATCAAAAACGGGATGTGATGATGTCCAGGCAGGTGGGCGGAGCTTGCTACTGAGTGTGTCTGCAAAGGTAAGTAGAACAGCGGGGGGGGGGGGGTAATCTAGATTTAGATTAGCTAGAAAGCAGGAAATCCGACAATTCTAGTTAATATCAATTGCACGTCACAGCTGATCATGGTAAATACTGGTTCGCCCTAACCAGTAGCATTTATTTTACTACCAGTTTGGGCGAACTGGTCTGAACTGGTAGCATTTCATCCTGATCCCCTCCCATTTTTTTTCCACAGCAGCAACCCTTTGAGTTAGGCTTGACTTATCAAGTTACAAAGTACTTGAATGAGCCTCATGCCTGAGAGTAGGCTTGAATCTGAATCTCCCATGTTTTATTCCTTCCATAAAAAAATTATAATGCAATATTTGCCATTATTTTAAATGCTTTCTTGGATTATACGCTATATTACTTAGTTCGACCAGGATTCCACCTTTCAACAATCCTTTTGAAAAGTTTTAAATATTTTTAGAGGAAGTTTAACAGAGCTAAAATTCTGCAAACAATTGTGGTCGCAAAAAATATTTTATCTCATCACACTTTGATCATTGCGTGGGGAGAGACAGAGACTTTTAAAGACTGTAAAATAATCCACTGAAAATGGACTTGTAAATATCTCTTCTATGTTAAAAATAGGAGGGACATGGTGGCTCTGTGGCTTAGACACTGAGCTTGTTGATCAGAAAGGTCGACAGTTCAGCAGTTCAAATCCCTAGCACAATGTAACAGGGTGAGCTCCCGTTACTTGTCCCAGCTTCTGCCAACCTAGCAGTTCGAAAGCATATAAAAATGCAAGGAAAATAGGAACTACCTTTGGTGGGAAGGTAACAGCGTTCCATGTGCCTTCAGCATTTAGTCATGCTAACCACATGACTATGGAGACGTCTTTGGACAGCACTGGCTCTTCAGCTTTGAAACGGAGATAAGCAGCGCCCAGAGGTGGGTTGCTGTGGAATTCAGGCCTAGGTCAGAGAACCAGCAGTGACCCACACCTGACATGTCCTGGAACCAGTTCTCTGGTGTCTTCTGCCGTTGCTGGCATGGTTCTGCGCATGTGCAGAGCAATTTTTAGTCAAATGTGCATGTGCAGCGAACTGGTATTAACCAGTTCAGGAACCCACCCGCCCTCTAGAGTTGGGAATGACTAGCACATATGTGAGAAGGGAACCTTTACCTTTATGTTAGAAATATTACAACCACAACATGAATACTGATGACTGTAAGGGTGAGCTAAGTCCTTGAAACATTAGAAGCAATTTTCATTTCCATCTTTTCTGTTTTGGTTAATATCAATATTTAAGCTTTAAGATAATCGTCACAATCTTTATTTATTATATTGTATTCTCCTTTGATCCGACTGTTTATGTCTCTTTCTCTCTGCTTTTGTGTACACATACTTGCCAACTTGGGATAACATTTCATGCATCTGATGAAATAAATTCAGGGTCACGAAAATGTATGCAATAACAAATGTGTTAATTTTGGACAGTGCCAAAAGACCTTTTTTTTTTTTTTTTTTTTGCTTTGGGGTCATGATAGGCAAGAAATGAAAGATTTTTTTTATTAAAAATGGCATTCCCACAGCTGTTGAACACCTGGAATTCTTCACTAAAAATCACAGAGTTGTAAGAAGCCGCTTAGGCCACAAGTTCAAAGCCCCATTCTGTGCCAAAATACAGTTTATAGCATGCCAAACAGATGGCTGTATAGCGAAGGGGAGCCCATCCCTGCCAGGGAACTGTTTCCACTGTGGAATTGCTCTTATTCTTAAGAGGTTTGGTCTAAGCTGGCTTCCCTATTTTAAGTGAGATTTAAAAGAGAGTCTGTGCTTCTGAAATCTTGATAGGAGACTGCTTTCTTTAAAAAAAAATAGGAATGGTCCTTTCTGATAGAAGATACAGGTGTCCTCCTTTAGGATTCAGTCAGTCCAGTAAACCAGACATTAAACAATCATTATCTCTTCCCCTTATCCTTCAGTCATTTCTACGTACCATTACAGAATCTTTTGGGTCATCTTCAGTACTACTCCCTAGGATGACCCCATTGGTGAAGGGAAGCAGCTCATTACAAAAGAGAGGCCTTTTAAATTATGATGTTTTGATAACGGCAGTGGTTTTCAATCCTGGAATCTTTGAAATGTGTAGACTTCAACTTCCAGAACTCCTCAGCCTCTGGTTTGCAGAATCCTCTCTTGGAGAAATCACACATGCTAACACCAGATGTCTTCTCAGCCCCAGAATAACCAATCTTCAATTCTAGGTAGCTTACAATTATTAAAAGCCTATAAAAACATTAAAATATTAAACAATAAAGTAAATAATAACAAAACAGGCACAAGCCACATAACACCTAAGACTTGACAATTGTCCATAATAAAGACAAAACATTATGTATGGTTGATGACGGTGGGTTTCAAAAAATTTTAGAACCTCTTCTGCAGGTGTGGCCTGCTTTGTGGGAGTGACTTGCCAGCCATGTGACTGAATGGGAGTGGCTTGCCAGCTATGTGACTGGGTGGGCATGGCCAACTTGTAAAATGTGGTGAAACTCACTTAACAACGCTCTTACTTAGCAACCAAAATGTTGCTCAGAAACTCTGGCATTTGAAGCACGCAAGTCTTAAAGCTATCAAGTTACAAGACCCTTGCACCCCTAACCCTTTAGAAAAAAAAACAGGGTTGTTCAAATTTGACAGCTTTAAAACTTGTGGACTTCAACTCCCAGAATTCCTCCTCTCACTCTTCATCTTGATGATGTGCGGACGAGTGGGGGGAGGGAGTTGGAACCGGTTCTAAATGGCATGGTAGATTTGTGGAACCTCTTCTATAAGAAGAGGTTAGAACTGGCAGGAACCCACCCTTGGTTGATGTGGCAGTACCAATGGTGCATTGGAAGATGTGCAAGAAATATCATTTGCCTCCAAGCAAGAAATGGCGGAGCCATAAACTAAAGTAACAGAAAATGTTGACGTTAAGATGCTTTGTCCCAAAGGTGCTTTTTCAGGAAGAAACAGGACTTTCTTGTTTTTTTCTTTGAAGACATTTTGCTTGAGGAAACTTGGATCACAGAATCTCCGTAGGCTAAGCGCTCTGGGACTTAGATTTCAAACAGACATGCACCTGCCACATAACACCTCAGACTTAACAATTGTTTTTTTTTTTTTAAATATATATTTTATTCATTTTCAGATTCCATTTTACAGTCACTTATATACTGGATATTTGCTATAAGAAAAGAAATAAAATAAAATAAAAAAGAAAACACAACTGATCACCATTCACAACCCCACCTGACACTTCCATCCTCCATACATCCCATCTTTCCCCTCCAACTTTCCTTTCCTCCCTCTAACACTCCCCTTCCCTACTTCCCTTTCCCCTCAAACCTTCCTTTCTCCCCTTCCTCCTAGCATTCCCCTTACGCCCTTCTTACATTCCCCTTACTCCTTCCTTACTCCTCCCTCTTCTTTCCCTCTACCTCTCCCCATGGTGTGTTCCTTTATTCAACTCTTATTGAGCTATAATATGATAAAAAATAAAGAAATAAAAAATGAAATAAACCAAGGAAAAAAATATAAAGAAAGAAAAGAAAAAAAAGAAAGAACAATCGTATACAAGTGCATTCTTCTTCTTATTGAAACTATATGAGCACCCACCCACCCACCCACCCCCCATAAATCCCCATCCCTAGTCCCCCCGACTTCCCAGGGCCCACACCTGGCACTGCCCTCTGTTAAACCCCTTCTAAAATATCTTATGATCGTATGAATTCAAAATAAAAGTAATATATATAAAAAATAGATAAAAAAGAAATTACAAATTATAAAAAGGAAAAGAAAAGAAAAGAAAAAAAAAGGAAAAAAAGAAAAAAAGAACTCTTTGTATTAAGCTCAGCCCCCCATCTTTATTTATGTTTAGACAGTATAAATCATTCTATATGTATTCTATTCTCGTCTCTTGCTTCTTTGTTATTTACCCCAACCTCCTATAGACTCTCCAGTTCATCTTCCTTAACCTTATTTTCAAATAAAAATTTATACAAATTTATGCAGACATCAGTTTACGATCTAGCTCAAAATAATCTCACCAAGCTTTCCCTTCTAGTAAGATTTAAGCAGCGTGGATCATTCCACATGTTCAAATAATACTTTACACAAGAATCAGTTTGCATTCTATCTTAAAATACTCTCATCAAGCTAACCTTATATTCAAATAAAAATTTATACAAGTTTATGCAGACATCGGTATACAATCTAGCTCAAAATAATCTCACCAAACTTTCCCTTCTAATAAGAATTAAGCAGCATGGATCATTCCACATATACTTTACACAAGAATCAATTTGCCTTCTATTTTAAAATGATCTCATCAAGCTTTCTCTTCTAATAGGATTTTAACAACGTAAATCATTTCGCATGCATTTTACCCTCGTCCCTTGCATTTAAACAACATAAATCATTCCGCATGCATTTTACTCTCATATCTTGCTTCTCTGATGTTTACCACTATTTCCCATAGTCCCTCCAAATAATCTTTCTTAACCTTATTTTCAAACAATAATTCACACAGAGGTCAGTTTACCTTTTAACTCGAAATACTCTGATCAGGCTTTCGCTCCCCCTCCACCTATCCCGCGTTACCCGGCTCCCTCCTCCCCAACTAAAGTTCAGTAAAGTTACCATCTCCACTCTCTTCACTTTAGAGTCCTGGACAGTTTAAATTAAAGTTCAGACATACAAGTCCCGTGAAGTATACATTCAGCATCCACATAATTCAGTCCCAATATCACACCACCAATATCCAGTTCCACTTTTTCTACCGGAGAGAGGTCGCAAACCCCCATTCAATCCAAAACTTTGGCGAATATTTTGAAATGTCTAAATCCTCAATCTCCGCTCTTCTGCTTCTCCGAGAGAGGGAGAGCTACCCCCTCCATCTTGCAGCCATGTGGTCTGCTGCTTGCCTTCTCCTTTGACTTGTCTCTCCTCTTTTCCAAGTGAATCAGGAAGTCCCGCCTTCAAAGTCTTATAGTAGAAATCTCGAGCCTCCGAAACAGAATTGAGACGAAATCTTTGATTCTCAAATGTGACCGTAATGCCGGCTGGGGCTTCCCATCTATATTGAATCTGGTGGTTTATAAGCTCTTTAGTTAGAAAAGTATAGTCTCTTCTTGCTTTTAACATCTGGGATGGTATTTCTTTGAAGACAATCAGATCCTGCCCATCGACTTGCAGCCTGTTATTGTAAAACTTTTGCATGATCGCATTTCTGGATTCTTTTGTGGAGAAATATATAATTATGTCCCTCGGGAGCTGTCGCTGTTCCGCTACCATCGAGTTCTGGCGATAGATTTTCCGGATCTGCCAATCAAAATTAAGTCCCGGGCTTCCCACCGCATGGCTGAAGGCCTCAACAAAGGTCTGTTTCAGATTCTCTCGCTCCTTTTCGCGCAATCCTCTGACTCTTATTGCAAATGCCTTCTTGTTAAAATTTATCATAACGAGCTGTTCTTGAGTATCTCTAATTTTTTGTTGTAATGTTTGGATATTAGTAGTCAAATTAGAATTAGCCTCCTCCAAGCTTTCCAATTTATTCTCCATTTCAGCGGTATAATCTGTCAGGGCAGACACGGCTACAAATGTATTCGCCTTCATTTGGGCAATTTTAGACTTTAAATTACCATATAGCTCCAATACAAATTCTTTAATTTCCTGTTTAAAATCATTAAGCATTTGAAAGAAAAATTCCTGTGTTAAGAATTCTCCAGTAGAGGGCGTAGGAGACAAGGGCAGCGATTTCATAGTAGATTCTTTAGATTCATTCGTAGATTCTTTAAGCACATTCGTAGAGAAACGCTTCGATTTTGACCTGGGTGCCATTATAAATAAACAAATAAACAGCGCTCTCGCTCCCCTCTGTTTCCAAAAAAAAAATTATTTTGTTAAGGAGCGGTCTGCAGGAGGGTAGAGCCAGCTAAGTACATCCCCTATCAGTCACCAACGGAGAGAAATCGCCATTTTGAAGTCCGTTTAAACAAAGAAGCCTCTGTGACAAATGAGGCTGGTGTTTAAGATAGTAATAAAAGCAAAAATCTCACAGGGGTGGGACCCGCCCGTATTAATCCTAGCTTCAAACAACTTTGCTTTGTCCTGGGGGGGGGGAGTCGCCTGTCTAGGGCTGCAAAAAAAGCAGCTGAGAAGAACTGGCTGGAGATAAAGGTTCCACTTACGCTGGATCTAATCTCCGTCCACAGCCAAAAAAAAGAAAAAGGCTGTGAACTACGAATAGATCCTAGCCACAGAGCTAAAACTCCCTGCCCCTTTCTAGCCAAAAAGGGGTGATATCTATGATCTTATTTAGATATACAGACCAGATCTCTGAGAGGAGCTTCGTTGAGCCCTCTTCGGCGACAGGCTCCGCCCCCAGTGTCCTCAGACTTAACAATTGTTGATAAGAAAGACAAAAAAGAATAGAAGAGAAGGAATTGGATAAGATAATAAAATACTGCATAAAGACCTGCAAATAGAAATAGAACAATTCATTTTTATATAATAAAATAAAAGTAACAACAGGAAAAACATGGAATAATTGCATAACGATAGATTGCAATCTAATATAAAGGTGTATTATTATTAAATAAACATAAGTTGATTGAATGTAATAATTATGATTTACTTTATCAGTTTTACTTGTATTAGAATGTATGACACCCAGGTAGCACTCTGTTCATGCATTGATTTGATATATTTGTAAAAAATAAAAATGATGACAGAGAATGAGGTGGCTGGATGGAGCCACCGAAGCAGTAGATGTGAGCTTAAATGGACTCCAGAGGATGGTAGAGGACAAGAAGGCCTGGAGGAATGTTATCCATGGGGTCGTGATGGGTCAGACATGACTTTGCAACTAACAACAACAATACAGAATGCTCTGGAGTTTCAATCAAGCTGGTGGTATAAGTATCAAACTCCCAATAGATGACTATACATCTTCAGTGACATACCAATACCACAGGGGCTATTTTATTTTTAAATTGATGCTGCCAACAATTTCAGAGATGATGAACAATCAGCGTACCTTACCAACCACATAAATTCTGGTCATATTAAAGATGTGAATCTTCGTCAATGCCATTTGTCAAGGCCATAAGAAATAGTTAGAGGGATTCAACTTTAGGGGAGGACAACCCTTGTCATTACAGGAAGTGGAATGGCTAGGATGACTTAAGAATCATAGGAAGGTACTACCTTATATTGAGTCAAGGCGAATTCATTCATTTCATAGAATATCCCTGACTGGCTACAATTGACAATATTTGAGGCAAGAATCTTTACTCAGATCTATCTAGGAATTCCAGACATCGAACATAAAACTTCTACAAGGTAAAATATGCACCTTACCATTGAATTACCTTTAGAATCATCAATGAGTGAATGGCTCTAAAAGTTTTACATTATTAATTAGGTTTGATATCCATTGGCTGCATCCTATTTACCCTGTTTACACAAACTGAAGTCACACAGCTGGGAATACTGAAAGCATTTTTTCCCATACGACTAAAATATCCATAAATGTTTTCATATTCTCTGTGTCTTTAAACTACTTTTAAACATTATCTGCTGGTTAAACATAGAGCTGCAATTTGAATTGAAACTTGGCAGTTACTCTATGTTTATCCAATGAGCTGCCAAAGCCTAACAAAATAGCACATTCCACAGCTATCAAGGAACAAGTGTGTTCAGAAATCATCTAGTAGGTTTAGACTGGGTTTCTGTTGAGCAATCTGTCAAGGTAATCCGGATCATTCTCATGAGGCATGGAAAATAATAGTGGGCCAAAATTTGTCCTCTGCTTAACAAAATATTTTCTTCCCTTGCAAAAAGCGGCTTCCATTGTTATTATTTTTACTTCATGAATTGTTTCAGGGCAGTGTTGTTGGCTTTTGAAGCTTACACAGGTGTCACCACCCTATTCTTCATGGAAGCCCATGCTTCCCAGCCTGGTGGGGGGGGGAGACACAATAAAAGTTGCAGCTTTTATGAGAAGTGTTTGTACAGTGAAAGACATATGCCCCTGTCAGTTACCTCATAGATTGCTTGACAGTGAGAGGGGCAGGATATAAATTTAATAAATAAACACATAAGAGTGGCACTCTTCTTAAATTTCCTCAAACTTTTCTATTTCTTAGAAATAAAAGACATAAGCAAGCAATTATCTTTCCAAATGTGTAAAGGATAAAAACATAGTAAAATGTTGATGCACTGTTTATATTGTAATGTAATTAGGTAGTTAAGCTTTATTTATTTATTTATTTATATCTCAACTTTATTCTTATTTTTATAAATAACTAAAGGCAGCAAACGTACTAAGGAGAAATTTCCTAACTGTGAGAGCGATGTGTCAATGGAACAGAAGTTGCCTTCAGACGTTGTAGGTGCTCCATCACTGGAGGCTTTCAAAAAGAAACTGGACAACCATTTATCCAAAATGGTACAGGGTTTCCTGCTCAAGCATGGGATTGGTCTGGAAGGCTTCCAAGCTCCCTTCCAACTCTATTATTGTATGCTCTACGTTCTATACTTCTTCCTCCTGTTTTCCCCACACACACCATGAGGTAGGTTGGGTGAGAGAGAGCGACTGGCCCAAAATCATCTAGCCAGCTTTCATGCCTCAGGTAGAAATGGAACACATAGTATCATGGTTTCTATCCTAGTGCTATATTTTATTTGATTCTATATCAGTGATGGCTAACCTTTTTCTAAAGGTGTGCCAAAACTGTGTGCACATGTGCTGTTGCACATGCATGTGTGCCCTGTGCATGCATGAGTGACACCTCCCCCCCAAATATGTGCAAGTGACCCCCACACAGGGGGATTTTTGCTTTCCCCAGGCTCCGGAGGCTTTCCTGAAGCCTGGAATA
Organism: Thamnophis elegans; assembly: GCF_009769535.1. Taxonomy (NCBI): domain Eukaryota; kingdom Metazoa; phylum Chordata; class Lepidosauria; order Squamata; family Natricidae; genus Thamnophis; species Thamnophis elegans. The sequence goes on along the minus strand of NC_045543.1, from coordinate 121,188,883 downwards.
GGCAAAAATAGCAGCCTCTGGGGTGGGCAGGGGAAGCCATTTTCGCCCTTCCTAGGCTTCAGGAATGTCTCTGGAGCCTGGGGAAGGTGAAAAACAGGCCCAACGGGCCAATCGGAAGTTCATTCCCGAACTTCCGATTGGGCCGTTGGGCCTGTTTTTCACCCTCTCTAGGTTCCGGGGGTTTTCCTGAAGTCTGTGGACGGTGAAAACCGCCTTCCTCAGCCTTCCAGAAGGCTGAAAATCAGCTGGCTGGTGCGCACCAGAGCTGAGGGCTGCCGAGGGCTGCCGTGCCTGCAAATACTGCTCCGCTTGCCACCTGTGGCACGCATGCCGTAGGTTCGCCGTCACGGTTCTATATTCTTCTCCAGTTTGAGAGCATCCAGATAAGTGGACATCAATTACCAGCATCCTCCAGGCAGCATGACCGTTGTAAAATATTGTACAATTTGTGCAGTGCTTTGCAATCAGCCAACAAGTCGCTCTTTAGTGCACAAGCTTTTTATTCAGTTAAGATTAAACCACTTAATATTGTGCCCAGTAATCCGCCTTCTTTACAAATGACCTGTCAAGAAAGGGAACAGCCCTCTGTCAGTTACTGACCTGATTTGAACCAGTGCCTCAAAATCTCAGAAGCATTAAAGACATAGCTAAGGGGGTGAGTCATGCTTTCTCTTCCAAGCATTCCTTCCTGAGCTTCAGATATGCCCATCACATTCTTCCTTTTTCTGCATTCAGTCTCATTCTTTAGCACTCCGGTAAACCATCATAGGAAGCCATTCTGTTCCACAAAAGTACAATTTCCCCTCCCATGACTATAGCTACTTACTGGGATGAACAGGGATGCATTTAAATGCTGATGTTTGACATGCTTGGTTTCATTAGAGCTGTTGGGGGAGATTTCATACTGAAAATAAAATTAAAAAGAATAAACCCCAGAGGCCAGATCCTTATGTTCTATTAAAGAAAATTCCAAACATTGATGAACCATGATATTAGATTTCAATACCGTATATTTAAATGGCATTTAAAATCTTAATTTGAATGTATTGGTCTAATTAAGCACTAGCAATTCAATCAAAGGGATGTTTGCCATCACAGAACTTAATAAGGCATAAAAAGCAGGGAAGCAGACAGGAAGCTACAGGTTATGAGCACAAGTTTACATTTGTAGAGAGCCAGAGAATTTCAAATTGGATTTTATAACTACCCATTTAGCTTAAAGTTTCCGATGGGCTTCAGGCATTTACAGTACATTTGTAGATGTTCTAAAGCTTGTCTGAACAGGAAATAAATATTGCTTGCCATTTGCCATTGGTTCTTTCATTCCAGTTTTTGATTAATAAACCAATTAAATAGAATAGAGTTGCACCTCACTGGACATGATACTAATATAACACAGCTTTCCGTTTCAAGAGATTTCTGGTTGCACATTTGTAACATAGAATTATAAACTGTTGTGGATTGCAGAAAGATCTGAAATATCATCTATTGATGTAATGATATTCAATAAAAGTAAAATGAAACACACAGACAGGCAGACACATTTTTAACGAGCTTAATAGGACCTACTTTGCATTGCAATTCCAAGCATTTTGTTACCAAGGTCAGTGTCCAACTATAACCTTGCCATCTCACATTTATTCTTGCATGGCAATATTATACATCTTTTCGAGGCCTCTCTGGACTACTCAAATTGTTGCTAACCAGTTCATGGTATCGTTCAGCGTGAATATCCCAGAGGTTCTTTTCCAAAAGGCAAATCCAAAAGGACTGCATTTTTTTTCCTTGAAAATGTTTTGCTTCTCATCCAAGAAGCTTTTTCAGTTCTGATGTAGCCCGATGTAGGGGCTAGGATAATATACTTAAGTGGAATAGACCCAAGTTCAAATCCCTAGTGACCTAGTAAATCAGGGATTGCTTTGAGCCAGCTGATATATATATTTGTTGTATTTGTGCTGATAAATAAATAAAGGGAGACTAGTATAGATCTATTTCAAGCTATTTAGCTCTCATCAGCTAGCCATACCCTTACTGGGAATCGAACCTGTGCTGTATTGCATCTTAGGTAGATGTGTTAACCACCAAGCCATAGAGTTCGACTTCTTATCAGCCAAGCCAGGGTGAAAGGTATCTATTTAGAGTTACAACCCCCGGTATGCCCAAATATGGGAGGAAGATCACTACTTCCATATATCCCTCCCTCCCTCTCTCTCTCTCCCTCCTTGCCTCCCTCCTCTCTCCCTCCCACTCTCTCTCCTCACCCTATTTCAGGATTATTGCTGTTGGGACCAATTATGGAAAGTCATAGGATTTCAAGGGAAAGGTATAATAATGATGTAATGAATAAACCTAATTCCCACAATACTTTCTAGTAGTCAGCTTTCATTGAATTCAGTGCAGCTTGTTTATCTGAGTTAGCACTGTGAGACAGAAATCTTATACAGGTAGTCCTCGACTTGTGACTATAGTTGAGACCAACATTTTTGTTGTTAAGTGAGGCATCTGTAAGATGAGTTTTGCCCCTTTTTATGACCTTTCCTGCCACAGTTGTTTAGTGAATGACTGCATTTGTTAAGTTAGTAACACAGTTGTTAAGTGGAATCTGGCTTCCCCATTGATTTTGCTTGTCAGAAGGTCACAAAAGATGATCATATAACCCTGGGAAACGACAACTGTCATAAATATGAGCCCAGTTGCTAAGCATCTGAATTTTGATCATGTGATCAGACGAGTGCTGCAATGGTTGCATGAAAAATGGTCATAAGTCACTTTTTTCAGTGCCGTTGTAACTTCGAACGGTCACTAAGTGAACTGTTATAAGTCAAGGACTACATGTAATGCAGTTGAAGGGTTCTTGGTGCTCCCAGAGCTTGATTGTTTTCTTGCAGGCATCTCATTACCAAACTAGATAACATCATCAGTGCACCAATGTTCCATTTTAATTTACATTAAAATGTTTACACAACAGTCATTCATTCGAAGGGGCAGATTCGTTCTACTCCGATTTTTATGCAGAAATGGTTCCCACTTTCCATACAAAAGCATTACATCAGTAAAGGAAAATATTTATAGCTCAGGGTTGAAATGAAGGGTCCTTGGTGCTCAAAAAGGACCCCTAATTTCAACCTGAAAACATTTTAATGTAAATTAAAATGGATCTCATCCAAAGGCATTCTTTTATTATCATAAGCTGCTCAGAGTTACCTTGTGATAAGATGGGTGGCCAATAAATTTTATAGATAAATAAATTCTAGACACACCTTTCCGCACTTTAGTGTTTACTACATACTTTGGACTATAATTCCCATTAATCTCAAGGACAGTATTAACACACCTGATAGTAGCAGATTAGGCAAAGTTTCACTGGATTTCTTTATTGTGATTCATTTAATATATTGAGATTGAATTTATTGATTGTGATTCATTTTATTCACAGTGAAAACTGAGTTTTCACAATAAATAAAATGAATCACTAAGTATAAAATAAAATCATTTTGGAAAAACTGTTTTATGTTTTATGACTAATGTGGGAAAAGGATGCTGTAGGATATTCTACATTTTAATTAAATGGTATAACATTTAATAATTTATGCTGAAAAACGTCCTGAATTTAGATATTCAAATGCTTGGTTTAAGAGACGTTTTTAAGTTTTGAAGTGACAAACATCAATCAATACCTATATTCACTGAGATACAAAAAGAAACCATGCCTAAAATAGTGAAGTACAATATGAGGTTTCCTAGAAACTCACTCATCATTCATAATCTGTATCAAGCCCATATTCATCTTTCAGTCAACACTACCAATCCTTTACAAACTTGGGTGGAAGGTCTTCATTCATCTAAGAGTTCATCGAAGTTGTAAGTTCTCATGCAGCACAAAATGCAGGTTTGGAATGTAGATATTTATTATATCAATCATTTTCAAATCTATATATCACAGTATTACTGCAGCCTTATTCAAAAAATGACAAGGTAGAATGGTCATAGCCAGTCACAAATGTTTTTTTAAAAAAAGGCAAACTGATGGATCTCAAAAATATCTATGGAGATTCACAGACATGCAGGTCATAGTTGTCCCATTTGCACTACTCAGGTGACCATGAGGACACAGATAAACCTCCAGGTCGCCTCAATGACTTTCTAAAATAAATGCAAATGACCAGCTGTCTGCAAGGAATATAAATCCTTCCATTCCCCACCATCAAGTCAGAGCTGAATAACCTTCTTAGATGAGGTGTGAAATGTCTTCAAAGAAAAACAAGAAAGTCCAATTGCCTCTTGAAAAGGCACCATTTGGGTGTCAAAAACATGTGTGTTTCTCCAACACTCTGTTCAAGGAAAATATATGGCCCTACCTTCCAAAAGATGAATCTACTTCTTTCTCTTATTGGGAACATTCCCTGAAATACTGTTTATCTCTCTCTCCAATTCCTCTTCATCATTTGACTCTAGGGGTGGGTTCCTGCCAGTTCTAACCTCTTCTATAGAAGAGGTTCCACAAATCTACCGTGCCGTTTAGAACCAGTTCCAGTTCCCTCCCCCCGCCTGTCCACAGATCATCAAGATGAAGAGCGAGAGGAGGAATTCTGGGAGTTGAAATCCACAAATCTTAAAGCTGTCAAGTTTGAACACCCCTGGGTATTTTTTTTCTAAAGGGTTAGGGGTGCAAGGATCTTGTAACTTGACAGCTTTAAGGCTTGCGTGCTTCAAATGCCAAAGTTCCTGAGCCAACATTTTGGTTGCTAAGCAAGAGGGTTGTTAAGTGAGTTTCACCACATTTTACAAGTTGGCCACGCCCACCCAATCACATGGCTGACAAGCCACTCCCACCAAGCAGGCCACACCTACAGAAGAGGTTCTAAAATAATTTGAAACCCAACACTGTTTGACTCCATTTGTTTAGTAGCAAGGGGGGAAATAGCCATTGTGCAGATTTGTCCCTTAGATTAAACAAGAAAGATGAAGATATAATTTGAAGACATCATGTCATCTTCTTAACTCTTTGAAGAGAGAGTGGGAGAGGGAGAGGGAGAGAGAGAGGGAGATGGAGGGAGGGAGAGAGAGAGAGAGAGAGATAAGCGAGAAAAGAGTGAGAGAAGATAAGAATGAGCTTATCTTATCAGCAAAGGGCAACTACAACTTCCACAATTTTAAAAGAAATGAGGCAAAATGTCTCCTTTGAAATAGTGGTGGAGTCAATTCATTTTGAATGTAAAGATTATAGCTGCAAAAGCATGGTGGGGATTAGGGACATATGATGATTGGTTTAAAAAAACCTTGCATGTGGAAGGGGCTTATCTATATTTGCATTACACTATTCACATAAACTTTTAAATTAAGGGGTATTTTCCCTCTAAGGTCTCTGTATCATATTACCTGTCTCAAGAAAAGAATACCACAGGCAAATCAGTAGCTATAACACGTGGACACAAATTACAAAAATTGGTAGCTTTTCTAGAAGGCTACCTTCTGGAAGTGTACAAGAGAGGTAATACTGTAACTTTATACCAGCACCATGATGTCCCAATGAAGGTATAGCAATAGCGATAGCACTAGTGGTGAGTTCCTGTTCAGCTGAACAGGTAGTGGCTCCAGGCCTACCATGCCCCCAAACCATTTCTCCTGGTGGCACCTATCTTGTTTTTTGCTTCTGCACATGCGCAGAGCAATTTTTACTGCTCTGGGAATGCACGGGAAGTGCACAGCATGTCCACAAGCGAACCAGCAGTAGAGACTCCGGAATCCACCCCTGAATAGCACTTAGACTTATATACCACTTTACAACATTCTCTAAGCAGTTTACAGAGTCAGTATATTTTCCCCAACAATCTGGGTCCTTATTTTACCCACCTTGGAAGTATGGAAGGCTGTCAACCTTGAGCCTGGTGGGATTTGAACTGCCAAATTGCAGGCAGCCGATAGTCAGCGGAATACCCCAAATTTTAAGCATCTTAAGCATGGGACAAATAAATCCATACCAACACCCTCCAATTTGTCATATAAAGAATGAAGTATAGTTGTAGACCTATGAGCAAGTCATCATGTTTTTCCTATTGGGGTGGTATTTAATTTCCCACACTTCTCTATTCTGTCATTGCAGGTCCTGATATCTCCAGGTAACAAAGGGCAGTGGGGATAGGGATAAATTATATCTATTTCTTAATGGCATTTTAATTTATATTTTGCAGCCAATACATGTGCTAATATTTAGTGATATGTGCATTGCAGAATTAAGGTAACTACACCTTTTAGTTTCTTATTAAAAATGTAGGCTAGGGTGAAAGAGATACAAAAATGATGTTTTCATGAAAAGTGTACTAAATGCCCAACTTCTGTTCTGAAGAGAGAAAGAAAGTTCACCAATCAAAACTATGAATAAACATGCCTGAACTAGCCTTACCTACAACTTTCTACTTTCTAGTTACAAAAAGGGCCAAGGAGAAATTTTTTAAAAATGCAGTATTTATGAAAAGTAACCTATATTTGTAGGGGACTCTTTTGAGAAACCATGTACATTGGTCAAAATTGGAAATAAACATACCTTTGTTTAAAGAAATGTACACCCAAGGTAAGGCTTTTAATGAGTTTTCTCTCTAAATAAGCCCCATTCTATGGTGTAAATTGAGATTTACAATAATTAAATATTGACAAAACACCCAAAAGATGATTCATCAATCTGCAGCTCAGTGAGAACTGCAGTAACATCAGTGGCAAGATTTTGCTTTCTAAAATACAGAGGATTTCCTTATAACAGAATATTAAGGAGTAGACCAAGATGAAGGAGCAGCCATCTTTTGATTTTCATTATAGGACAAAGAAGACAATGGTGTCAATTTTTGAGAGTAATTACAAAGGTTTTTGTTTTGCTTTCGATGCCTTCAGAGTAAGATAAGATTTTATGTCAAGAATATGACAGGATATGACCATTCCTACTTTTCCTAAACATTTAATCTCTTACTATTAAATCGAGTTATTGTGGTCTTCTCTAACACTGTTGAGGGTGCAGTAGAAGTAATATAACTGTCCAAACAACAGCATTGTGGCCACAAAGCTTTCCTGAATCTAAAAACAACAGGCAACCAATAACTGCTGTGATTAAAATAAGCCTGCTTTCCTAAATATAACACCTCTCCACTGTTCAAATAGCAGACAAAACTTGGAAATCTTTCTTTCATACTAGGTTCTGTGAACAACTGCACATCAGTTTTATGTTTAGAAGGCAAAGAGGTCTACGTGGTTAATATAAGTTGCACTATCTATCAGGCTGTTCAAATGTTTACTGTAGTTGCAATGAAGAGCATTGTTAAAGGGACACATGCTTGCCAGTAGCTGTCTCTGCAAAAACTTTATTTAAGATAACTGCAACTCCCATCACGGAAGCTGTGGTTAACCTCCATCAAATCTACTTTTCTCTAGCTAGATTTTGTTTATGTTGGCAACAGCCAAACTAATTGTTAATACAGTGCAGAATGGTATGTGCCTTTAATATTGCTTTGAATTCTCTATTGTGGCTATTATCCCTCAGGCAAGAATAACTGTTGAATCATTTTATTTGTGCGAGTTAAGTAGGAAATCCCCAACATTTTTTTTCCTTTAGTAAGACTAATCTGCCAAATTCTACATTCCTGCACAATACATCAGGTCCATGATAGAGGTAATTAAACAAAAAGAAATATCCAAGAAATAAATTAAGATGATGCCTTGTTTTCATGCATTGTATAAAGCTGTCAGTAGAAAAGTGGAACATTACCTGTTAATGCTATGTTTACTCAATTGTCAAATCTTTATGGATTCATAAGAACAGGATCAATACTAGCATTCTCTTGTAATAATCTGCAATTACAATTCTCAAAATAGTCAAAAAAAAAAAAGAATAAGTCTATCAAAAGGGTATCCACATCCCATCCAAACTGTTTCTGATATTAAGTACACAGTATTCTTTTGGGCATATGTTTTCTTTCCTAGTCATTAAACATTATGGTGGATGAGTCATATTAAAATGTTGCATTCAGTTACATCAAACATTTTTAAAAAGTCCATTTCTTTGTAATTTATATTTTGAGCCAACTTCTCCACTGAAAACTGCAGCATGACATTCCATAAAGAGGTGCCTAGCTTGTTCTCATCTGTATGAAAAAGTGCAAAGTGAATTTTTCTCCAAGTCTCCTAATGGGAAAGGGCATTGAGGACCACCCCCCAGCTTTCATAAACTTAAAAAGAAATTATGTTAAAAGGATTATTTAATTCCCACAGCCACACCACTATATGAGTGATATAAAGAAGGTCTATTAAGCAAGCAAAACTTCAGACAGGAAAGCTTGGTCTTCACACACTCATAAGGCAGACTGATTGCTAACTGTGAAAGGGAAGAAACAGCAATCAGACATTTCCCTGTGAGCATTGCCTTTTGCTTTTTCTTGGAACGCAGTACATACCGGAGGAAAAATCATATGGAAACCATCAGTTCAGGTTTTTTCCACTCTTTATTGCCAACAAATGTATATTTAAAAATCACAATTACAAAAAAATGTATGTAATAAATACTTTGCTTTGGGCTGTAATAAATAAAAAAAAGATTATTAACAAGGAATGCACTTTGCCAGCCACAAGTGTGATCAGTTCTTGGAAGAATTAAGAAAAGAAAAGGAAAAAAAAATATGGCCATAGTTCACAGTTTAAGCAGCCATGAGGTGCCTCTTACAGATATTCCACAACATCGAGATCTCCCTCCCTCCCAATTCCTCAAGTGTTATTCACAGTTTCAAGTCCTCCAATAGTTTGCTGCAGAAATGTCTTCCAACTCAACTCTTTCAAAAGGAGTGAACCAAGGAAAGCTACATTCCAAAGGATTCCTGGCCACCACATCATTAATCCAACAAAGACTACAAGCTTCATGTCTGGTCCCAGCCCAGTACATAAGATGAGACATTTCATCGTACCAGTCCCTACTCCTCACACATCCATCAACATGCTAGGTTTTTTTTTTAATCCAACTGCCTTCACTGTAGACTTCAGTGAGATAAGTCCTTTTTGGTTTTAGAAGAGTTCTTTTAATTACATCTTTGCAACAGCATGTTCAGTGCATATTCCATTCGATGCTTGAGTTCCAGAGAACATCCAGACATCAGAAGAGTCGTCAAACGAAATGTTGTAGATAACCTATCTTCATTAATATAGGTAAGAAGATATTCCTCATTTTGGTTGCAAATAATTATTTTTGTGTGATCATGGTAGAAATTCACCTGAAAAGAATCAAGAATTGAAACTTAATGTGTTTGTTCCAACCACCCTATACAAAGACACTTAATAATATTTATGATATTAGTGATATTTGGACATACTCAGCAACTTATTAGCTAAATGCCTACCATGTTGGGTCTCATTCAGGTGAGATTGATTGAAATGGGTCTCTTGGAAAATGCCCAGTATAGTCCCTGAATGTCTCTGCATACTGATTATTACTCTTAAAAACCACATTGATTTTTATTGACATGAGGAATTAAAATAAAAATTCTGGTCGTGCATTGCAGAATCTACCTGCTTAAGCAACGATTAATTCCTCTAACTATAGCAGCAAAATTCCCTTTTACTTTGAAGTTAACTTTTATTGTATATAGTAGGGTTTAGATCTGTAAATACAGTATAAAGTCAACTGTGCATAGCTACAGCATTCTGGAACACTTTCTATGACTTGAGAAATATTGATGTAAACTGAAAACTTTGCAGAAGATAATAGGGGCACTTCTTTAGGGGCAAAGAAGTGCTCACCTAGCACCTGTTCAGAACTCTTTAAAGCCACTGCATCTTTTCCTAGGATCATTATAAAGGCCCAGACCAAATAAACAATTCATAGAAATGTTGACAATACTTAAAACCCCTACTAGACCATGCATGGCACTATTATTATCCATAGTGCTCCATTTCAGTAAACTGGCACTTTTGATATTATTCTACATTATATCTTTTCTGCATACCTTTGATGACAAGAAATTTTGATTTCAGTTTCTCTTTAATAGTTATGACTGACACCCTTAATTTGGAAATGCCCACTTTTGGTTAGTAAGCCCCAAACAATAGCTCATATTTTATGCATCTTTTATGTTACTTGCTGCAAAAGGAAATTAAAGCAATTTCCTTAGGTTGCCTGACAAGCATATAAAATGCTATTCGCATGAGTCTTCTGCCATTAATATACTAAGGGAACATCCTACAGCAGTGAAGGCTAAACTTTACATCACCGCGCGCTGACCTGCGTGCTGGAAATGGCATGCAGAACCATCCCGCCTGGAACACGCAGCCTTGCTGGCCTTCATGTGTGCAGGAGTGCTGAAACCTGGAAGAGAAGCATTCCGCCAGGCGTGTGCCAGCATCCAAACTTCTGGTGTTCCGGCACATGTGCGCATGCAATGAATAGCTGGCCATCACGCATGCGCGTGCTAGAAACCCAGATGTTTGGGTGCCGACACACGCATGTGCGGTGGAATGCTGCTCTTCCAGGTTTTGGTGCTCCTGTGCAGGCAACGGCCAGCTGGCCAGCGCTCATGCGATCACTGGAACATGGAGCTAGTGAGGCCTGTGTCCCGCCCAGGACAGCTCTGCATGCCGCTTCCGGCATGCGTTCCATAGGTTCACCAACACGGTCCTACAGAATCTTGAATAAGCTCAGAGAAAACTTTGCTACTCCACCTACCTGAAATGTGCCATCATTGAAAAGCATCATCAACGCCTTATCAGATTTCAGCCACTGCAGGAGGTAAAGTCTTGGTCTGCGGACATCTGTAACACTGGGAAGATCCCCACCCTAAAAACAAGCACATAGCAAAGTTAGAACAGAGCTCGTTATATAAGCTACCATTTAAGCCACCTTACCCACTTCTTTCGTTCCAACTTACATCCATAAGGTTTTCCTCCATGTAATGAGAAAAGTATTTCAAGACAGTGACTTGACTGATGAATTGTTCCGGGGCATCAGTAGAGGAGAAAACTGAACACTGGCCAAGTTCTGCATAGTAATGGACTGTTCTGGAGAACCAAAAGCAAAGGCAAAGGTGTTAAGCTCAAGCAGATAATAGAATGGAAACTATGCAACAGCTGGATTTATAATCAAGCAGCTACTCACTTTTTGTCCGGAAGAAGGCTCATGTGTGCACCATTGTTGAAGAGAACGCCCACAGTGTGGTCAGACAGCTGATAACCAAAGCCGTATTTGTTGGAGTAGTCTACCCACTTTGTGACCCACTGGAAAGAGACAGCCAGCTGTTCTTTGGGAATATGATCAGATTCCGGCATATTCTGTAAACATCCACGCAATACCCTTGCGACGGTATCAGCCACACTTCCCATTGTGCTGTCTTCAAGACCTAGCAAGAGACAAAGGGGCTCATGAATAATGCGTCCAGTAGTGAAATTGACAAAAAAAAAGGCCACCTCAATACACAATGACTTGCTCTACCAAATTGCTTAGAGAAATATAACATAAATTGCTTTAATACACAGCTAGAACCACACTTCCTACCTATAAAGGGAAAGGGACAATTAAGAGATCCATCAGAATCTCAGCACTCCCCCAAACCCTGACCACTTTGTGATGTTTAGAAAAAGATATATCTTATTAACTGCTGAGTTTTCTATCAGATTTATTATTTTACTTAGATTAACAAATTAACAGAGTTGGAAGGGAGTTTATAAGTCACCTAGTCCAACCCCCTGCTCAAGCAGGAGACCCTACACCATTTCTGACAAATGGCAGTCCAATCTTTTCTTGGAAGTCTCAAGTGATGAAGCCCCCACAACTTCTGAAGGCAAGTTGTTCCATTGGTTGATTGCTCTCACTGTCAGAAAAATTCTCCTTATTTCTAGGTTGAATCTCTCCTTGATCAATTTCCATCCATTATTCCTTGTTTGGCCCTTGGGTGCCTTGGAAAATAGCTTGACCCCTTCCTCTCTGTGGCAGCCCCTTAAATATTGGAAAGCTGCTATCATGTGTCCCCTGGTCCTTCTCTTCACTAGACTAGCCATAGTCCCATGGGTGTAAGAGAGAAGAAAGAACACTTTCCAAAAGACCATATTTTACACTATTCTTTTAGCATTCCTGATTGAAATCCCTACCCCGCCTGTTTGACACTACAAAGCCCTTATGCCACAACTTACATTCACTACTGCTACTGCAGCTTCCCAGAGTTCCTCGAACAATCATCCGGATTGCATCTATTTGCTTGGTTTCTGCTAGAGCACTAGGTTTTGCTACAGTGGTGCTGGAAGGCTGGATCTCCTGGGAGGGGAAAAAGAGTATTTTTAGGTGAATCCAATATACCTATTGCTACTCCATTTATGAAAGTGCATAGCAAAAGATGCCCATGACAGGAAGTCTATGGAGATTCTCAGTCATCCAGGTCATGGTTGTCCCAAAGGTGTTTTTTTTTCCCCCAAGAGGCAACTGGACTTTCTGGTTTTTCTTTGAAGACATATCACTTCTCGTCCAAAAATATTCTTCAGTTCTGGCTTCCATTTTCCAACCATTCAGTCAGAGCTGAAGAAGCTTCTTGGATGAGAAGCGATATGACTTCAAAGAAAAACCAGAAAGTCCATTTGCCTCTTGGGGGGGGGGAAAGCACCTTTGGGACAACCATGAAAGGAACCTTACAAAGTACTTACAATGCACACAATGCTTTTCTATCAATAAAGGCGGAGTTCATCGAATATCAGAGATGAAAGAAACAGTGTCATTTTCATGAAAAGGACAGGGAGAATTTTGTTTGATCCACATTTACGTGTCTAATCCCAGATGAATAGACAAGTAAACAGTCCTTCAAATTACTTAATGCCTAAATTTTGCAATGCCTTCAAAAACTCCAGAAAGTCATAAATTTGCACTGCATTTTAAAAAGTTTGCAAGCTGCTAAAAATATCCCAAAGGAATCACAAAAACCTGTCTTTGGACATTCAATCCTGGAACATTGCTTCCATTTCATATTTTACTCAATAATCACTGAACTGTCTTTACTCCACCCAACTCTCACCAGATTTAGCTCCTACAATACATGTTTTAGTTTGAGAATGCAAATAAATTACGAGTGGAGAGAAGCTTTGAATCACAGATGGAGTTCAGCAATCTTTAAGGATTGCAAAGAGCAAAGAAACACAGATGGTGGTTCATTTGTACTATTGAGGTATGGAACAAACAGAAATGTGGAGTTCTTGCACTCAATTGTTAAAGGTTACATCTTGCTCACAATATTGTGCTCAAGCTGTTGATGCTCCAATTGTTTGCAAGTCCCTTCTAATTAGGTTTAGAAATGCTCAAACTTTCAGAAGGATGGAGTCATACTGGGTAATTTCTGCTTACCTCTTCGGGTCTGTGTTTCAGAGCCTGCTGAGTTATTGAGGTCTTCTTTAAGTCATGCCTAAGTTTATATATTTCTTCATCTTCCTTGACCAATCGATCTGGAAAATTTAAAAAAAACACAACAACAGATCCATTAAATTTGATACTTAAATCTAAAGAACACTACTGTGTATCTGTTGGGCAAGCTTATTAGCTGTAGAAACTTGTCATGATTTGCCTTTCAGTCTAAATTATTACCAAGAGTGGCATAGCACAAACTGCACTTTCCAGCCAATAATTAACTCAGTGACTGGCACTACTGTTTATTATGAGCCTCGATGGTTAGAGTGGTTAGAGTGCAGTACTGCAAGCTACTTCTGCTGCCTGCAATCTGGTAGTTCAAATCTCACCAGGCTTAAGGTTGACTCAGCCTTCCAACCTTTCGAGGTGGGTAAAATGAGGACCCAGAATTGTTGTGAGCAATATGCTGACTATGTAAACCGCTTAGAGAGGGCTGTAAAGCACTGTAAAGCGGTATATAAGTCTAAGTGCTATTGCTATTAGCAGAATCTAAAATCTTAGTTGTTTCTATATCCCAGCATGCCAATTATTTCGGAATATGGCTAGTTGATTACTAAGTATCCATCACTTATGAACAGAGGGAAGCTAAGCATGCAAAAATCGTATTGCAAAGATGCAACCAGATTTATCTTTTTTTTAAAAAGCATTTTCAGTAAAGACCCCCCCCCCAGATATAAATGGATACATACTGTGTGTGTCAAAGTATCTTGCTTTTTCCTTCTTGCCCCCAAAGAGAGCTGCAGCAGCCTTTTTGAAGAAATTCTTAGCTGGACTTGACAAATTGAAGTCAGGAATTGTGTGACAACAGCTAGGTGGAAGCCTGTCTGGAGTGAAACCCTGTACAAAGAGAACATACATATATATAGAGTACATGCAATCAATTGTCAGCAGCCAGTGTCATTACTGAAAGAAGAAACTTCAAATGCAAAAATACTACTACTCCCAGCAAAAATACTACTACTCACCAAGAAGAAGTCATGCCGAACAATGTCATCTAAGCTGGGGCGGTCTTCTGGATTTTTGGACAGCATGCTTGCAATCAAATGTTTTGCAGGAGGCAACAAAGACGATGGTAAAGAATATTTTGCTTCTCTTATGCATCGATAAGTCTCCTTTAAGTTGGTTGTTTCAAATGGAGGCCTTCCCAATAACATTGTATACCTGTCAGAAGACAAACACAGGACTTTTGTTATCTCCCAAATTAAAAAGAAGAAGAGCAATCTCTTTATGAAAATACAGAGATCCCAGAGGTCAAAATGATAGAAAACACATCACACATTACTTTGTACCAGTATAACACAACAAGTGCCCATGTGGTGTGATTCTAATAAAACACAACCAGTTTCTCATTATTTCAAGCACTGGTTTGAAAATCCACCTTAACATTCTCAATAAATACTCACATGACACAGCCCAAGGCCCATATGTCAGATTCACAGCCATGCCCTTGTTTGTTAAGGACTTCTGGGGAAAGGTAATTTGGTGTGCCACAGATCGTTCTGAAATAAGAGTAAAATCAAAATTTAGAATCTTATCAGTTCAGAAGAATAAACTATTGTCTAAGTCCAAGTCCTTCCTACCACCCAAAGGCCTGCCCATCTGAAACAAGCTAAGCAGTGTTAGAATGGGTTAGGACTTGGATGAGATCCCCAGGAAACCTAAGCGCATAGGCCAGACTACGAAGTTGAACAGCACATCTGAAGGCAATGCAAGCCATCTTTATTTATTGCCAAAGAAACTATGTGAAGCATCTCCGTGGTCATTGAGTCTTGAACTTAAAGGAATTTTTACTTTTATTAGTTTGGCTGTTACTTCCATACTGGGAAGGTTCACTGTTAACCCCTTTTCTACTTCTTTATTCAAACTTCTCCAAGCTATCCTTGGCTATAATATACTCCATAAAATAGGTTATATATAAAATCACTATGGTTTCAAATAGTTTTGTTATTACTGCAGAAGATTCAGTAACTGCCATCCTTAAGACAATTCACTTAGTTAACTTTATCTACATCCATCCGTATCCTGTAATATTCTGGAATTGTTCAGAGATAGAAGACAGCATGAGTTGACCCCAAGAGATGAGAAACTTGTGACCTCTGCATTGTTAGTCATTATCATGGCTAACAGCCTCAGATCATGTGGCTGGTGTTGTGAGATGCTGAGAAATGCATCAGTACCTAAAAGGCCCATTCACATCCAAAGTAAATTATATAAGTGGAATGAGTGAGTATCTGATGACTTGGCAGTCATCAGATGCCATGTCTTAAAGGCCAATCTTTGCATACTATGGAAGCCTTCAATCTCTCCTACTGTGAAACCCAAGACTTCAAAGCTAGGCAAGAGAAGACACTGAACCCAAATAATTGTCCTCTTTCTTTAAAAAAAAGCCTTACCTTCTCCTATGTTCCAATGGTTCAAGCCTGGCAGCCAGGCCAAAGTCACCCACTTTCAATTCCATGGCATCATTAATGAAGAAATTACCTACAGATCAAGAGTGGGGGGGGAAAAGACAGCTGAGCACCAGTTGATTAACATATTGGACAAGTGCTGGCTTGTGTCTAGAGGAGGTCAGCAAATAGCTAGCCAACTTTTCTTTATGAATGACTACTTAATGCTATTACTCAAGCATTCCAAGGCTCTCTTAGCAAAGGAGCCGATTGTATCTATTAATCTCTGGGAGTGCAATATAAACACAGAAGTAAAATAATGCATAAGGGGGAGGGGGAGGAAACCACCCTGTTCTTCCAATATCTAATACAAGCCAGGCATGGGAGAGAATGTCAGCTTACCTAGCTTCAAGTCTCTATGCAAAATCTCTTGTTCGTGAAGGTATTTCAGTCCCGATACAATCTGCCTTAGATAGTATCGCACTTCTGGTGCCGTCAATACCTTTCTTGCTTTCAAGATGTGTGCCATCGACTAACAGGAAAGGGAAAATAAAATATAAAAGACAGAGAAAGTTACATTCCTGAAATCACACATGGAGCCAGAACATATGTAAACAAAAATACTAGCATTAGAGCAAGGGATAAAGGCTGCCTCTGGAACAGTGTTTCTCAACCTTGGCAACTTGAAGATGTCTGGACTTCAACTCCCAGAATTCCCCAGCCAGCATTCGCTATTTTATGGAGCATTCGCTGGCTGGGGAATTCTGGGAGTTGAAGTCCAGACATCTTCAAGTTGCCAAGGTTGAGAAACACTGCGTCTGGAAGATACCTTTTACATTTTAATTTTTTTTTTTTTTACATTAGCTGCTGTTTCCATGTAAGTGAATAGTGGATTTTGCCCACTGGGATGCTCACCCTTCGGCTGCAGTATTCTAGGAGGATGTAAATGTTCTCCTTGTCTTCAAAGTAGTGGAAGAACTGGACGATATGCCGATGGTTCAGCATTCTGTGCAATTCGATCTCTTTATCAATCTGAAAAGGAGGGGAGGCAAACAAAAGGATTATTAGCCTTGCTTCCTGCCATCCATGGGAAGAAAGGGTTTACACGTGAGCAAGCCATTGCAGGAAAAGGGAAGGGCCACCCAAGCCTCCGAAGAGATTCCTGAAAGGAGAGTCACCCTCAACACACACCTTTTCCCTTTGATGGGGTTTGGCCACTCGGCTGTGAGGAATGATCTTTGCAGCGTAGACTTTGTTTGTGGTCAGATCCGTCATCTCGTAACATTTTGCAAAGCCACCCTACAGAGACAAAGCAGAGGAGAAAGCACATTAGGGTGAGAAAGCAAGATATTTCCCCTTCCCTCCTTTGAGGAGTCCAAATCAACTGGGTAATCTCAAAAGAACAAGAGACGTGTAATTATGAACAACAGATCGCCCACCACGAGCCCAAGTTGTTGATGAGGTTTGGGGGTCATCCCCCCCAAATCTGACCTAAATTTTCACCACAGGCAACCTAAGAACATCTTTCTCCTAGTATTTAAAAATGAAGCCAATTTACTCCGCTCCAAACAAACCATCCCACAAAGGGAAATTGACAACATTCCCTTTTACAGCAAGGCAACAGATCTCCTGTCCTGTGCATTCCCAACCTCACCATGCAGGAATCCGCAATTTCTCTACACACAGACACACAAAAGAAGGTCACAGTTCTCTATTGTATCTATATGCTGACAAAAAGAGAAGGGGATGGGGGGCGGAGGAGAAAAATCCAGATGTTTGGATTCCTGCTTTGTGAAATGCCTATTGCATCTGCTTTCTCTCCATAATGGCACATAACACGCTCTATGCTCTCACCCTGCATGGAAGCCACACTCTGTGTAGGAGTTTTTCACATCCTTTTGTGAAACCACCTCTTCAGACAGGCGGCTTATGTGTGTCACAAGATCCCTAATGGCAACAGCCTGGAGTTTTTTTTTTGTGGGGGGGGGAGTGCTTCAAGTGAGCCAGGCCAGCTGTCACCAACTGGTGGTCCGCGGACCACTGGTGGTCTAGGAGAAAATTTTGGTGGTCCGCACAAAAATCAATTGCATTTTTTATATTGCACTAAATACTATTTATCTTTTTTTTTAATGTATAAGTGGTCTGTGGGATTGAAAATTAGGAATTAATGATCGCTGAGGTCCGAAAGGTTGGTGACCCCTGAGCCAGGCGACACAAGAAAGAAGGGAGGGAGGGAGGGAGAGAAAAGAGAAGGCAAATCCAGGAGTCAGAAAGGAGCGAATACGCCTTTAATATCTATTTTATCCCCCCCCCCCTGTTTGTTCATCCTTCTTTTTTTTTCTCGCCCCTCCTAAAAGCCACGAGAGAAATAAAGGCGAGAAAGAAAAGGGGGAGGAAGAAGGAGGGAGGGAAAAGCCTGCACAAAGAAGGAAGAAACGGGGACGTCATTCGATCGAGCGCTTCAAGGCGAGGAGAGAACTGTGCAAGACCTTCACAAAAAGAGAAAAAGGAGAAGTATTCAAATGCCCCAAACGGCGATCACATTTGGGGACGGACTTGGGGTGCTTGTTTTTTTTTGGGGGGGGGAGGGTCGGGAGGAGGCAGGAGCTGCCGTAGCTCATCCTCTGCAACCGCCTCTCCGTGTGTCTCCCGACTAGTCCAAAGCCCAGCCAGGCTTCCAAGCCGTTTTCTCTCTCAAAAGTGCCGCCGGGCATTTACCTTTCCCAGCACTTTCCCGCGGCAATATCTCCTTCCCGTGGTTGAGTCTGTAATAATCCGAGAAATCTCGGGAGCCGAATGCGAGTGGTGGTGGTGGTGGTGGTGGCTTTCGGACGACTCCGCCGCCTTCTTTCTCCGCGACTCCCCACCGCAGGCTTTGCCCAGCGCCTGCTGCTGCTCCCCCATCTTACTGCCGCCGCTTCCACCTCCGCCAGAGGCTGTGCTGCCCGGCTGATAAGCGATAGTCCTCAGTAAATCCATGGCTCCTTTCGGCTGGACCTTCACCCAGCAACCCCCCAACAAGCCCGCTCGCTCCTTCTCCTTCTTCTCCTTCTTCTCTTCCTTCTCGTCTGCCGGCTCCGCTCTCCCCGATAGCTGCGCGAAGCGTTCGGCGGTTCGGCATCCCTTTTTATAAGGCAAACGGCAGGTCCCGCCCAGGCGCTGACGTCACAAACCCTACTTGTCACTCCGTCCCCTCCCACCCAGGTGAAGTTCTTGCGCGGGCTGGGCTGGACTCCAGCTCGGAGTTGCCGTGTTGCGCCGCGGCGGGCGGAACGATCCGCGAGGGGGGGGGGCTGGCGTTGGGGGCTCCGAGGTCGAACAAGAGAGCTTGGCTGGGTTTGACAACAAAGCCCCTGTTCCAGCCCGATGCTGTTCGCTGCTTGAACCCTGCGGGATTTGCTTCCAGTCCAGGCTTTCAACTTCCCCCTATATTCCCAATCGTTCCAACCGAACCAGGCAATAAGATAGATATTCATAAACAAACAATCCATCTAAGTCAGTGGTTCTAAGCATCCCTAAAATCCTCATCCCCCCCCCCAATATAATTCTTACTTTACTCAAAAAGTGAACTCTACTCATGCAGAGGAAGCCTAAAAGGCCTATAACTTGGTTTAAACAAGGTTCAAATTGCCCCCATTAAAAATCAAATTGCCCTCCTGTGGGGCGTGGGCCCCATGTTGGGAACCATTGATCTAAGCCTTTTAGGAGTGAGAAAGGTTCAAACCAGAGGTGGTTTTCTGCTGGTTCAGGCCAGATTGGGCGAACCAGTAGCGGCGACTGGAGGCTCCGCCCACCCACCCGGACGCTTCCACGCATGCACAAAAGCTGTCCATGCGCAGAAGCATCACGTACGCATACGAGCAAACCAGTAGTAAAAAAAAAATGGAAACCCACCATTGGTTCAAATGACAATAATTTAAACTTTCAAACTTTAATGGTATTTGTATACCGCCCACTCCCTAGGGACTCTGGGCAGCTCACAGCAAATAAAAACAACAATAAAAACATTTAAAACATTTAAAATTACAAAATTAAAATCAACACAGCATCATTTCATCAAATGGGGCTGGAAGAAGCAGTCCTAACCAGAGGCAAACAAGGGGCACATCCCCTCTGCCCCCTACTTCTGCCCTCTTTCTGTATGAAAAATGCTTCAGGTGCCAGTGTCTCCAGGTTGGGCATTGTTCTTTTGCACCCCATGCTTACAATCTTGTGTCTCAGAGAGGGTAAATCACAAATTAGCCGCTACTTTTCAATGGCAGAGAAGAGGAAGAAGAAGAAGAAACTCAGCTTATGCAAAGAAGACCACGCAGGTTATAAGCAACAACACAACATGATTCATTGGAACATCTGTAAAATTATCATGTGCCAATAGTAAAAAAATTGGTGGGAACATAAAGTTGAAAAAATAGTTGAAAAAGAGGGGTTGAATTGGTCCATTGTGGCTTTTCACCAAATTTTGGTCAAAAGATGTCTTAGCAAGATATCTGGGGTCTAGTATCTTAGCAATAAGTTAAAACCAGCTTTTTAGTTTTATACGCAGTGTATACAAAAATTAATCCCCAAAGATACTACATTTTATAAAAAACTTTAAATAACTTTGTATTCATTGCCATTTTCTTCTAAAAGCTTCCTTACTCATTTAACCTATGGTGTCTCAACATTCCTAAATATAGTACAGTAATACAGTACTTTCTCTTACTGTGATTGTCCTGTTGGAGGGTAAATTTGCACACTTGCATCTATGTGTAAACACAGCCAGACAAAGACACATATGAACAATGGCTGAATTTCACCATCATTTTAATCTGCCACCAACACCCTATTCCCAGCCAAGCTATGCTTTGAGCAATTGTGGGAAAATCACTCTAAAAGTCTCCTTCTTGAGAAGACACATACAACGTTGCACATAAAGTTAAATTATTTAACTCTTATGCTCCTAACCAAGCCTTGAATTCCTTCTCATGCATTTTCCCCTGACTGGTCTTGGTTTTCATTCTTCTTTGCTTATATATGGGCAGGGAAGTACAATAATCTAGATGTTTCAAAGGAAAAATGGTGATTTGGAGTCCATCTGGGTCAGTGTTTCTCAACCTTGGCAAATTGAAGATGTCCGGACTTCAACTCCCAGAATTCCCCAGCCAGCATTCGCGAATGCTGGCTGGGGAATTCTGGGAGTTGAAGTCCGGACATCTTCAAGTTGCCAAGGTTGAGAAACACTGATCTAGGTGCACACATCCAACCTCCTTAAACCAGAAGCAGTTTATTCATAATATTTGCATTCCTAATACTTAAATAGCAAGAAGAACTGACGGCGGGTAGACCAAGGCAGTCATAGAATGGATCTAATTTGATAAAAAGCGTCCACGAAAGAGACCTACTCAAAATGGGCCAATGACATCCGCAAGTATTGTGGGCCCAATTGGCAAAAGAAAGCTCAGGATCATATTGGTTGGGAACATTCAGAAGAGGCTTTCATCCTGCAGTGGATATAGACAATGAATAGAATGGTGATGAAATGATGATGATGAATACTGAAGTTCACACTCTTCAATTGGTTCTGCAAATTCTCTTGGATAAAATTGGTTATAACCTAACATGCTAATAAACATATACTCTAATTGTCTCTCCATTACATCTTCAATTGTGGCAGCTGCAATTTTTCTTTGGAGTTGGCATCACTTTCGAAGAAACTGAAGAGCTGCTTAGCATTGATTGAAAAACCTGCCATTATATTAAAGCACCATATAATAAAGCTGAGCAGGAGGAATCCGGAGAAGGAAACTGCAGAAGGAGAAACTAAAGGGTCATAATAAAAGAACCACTTATTGAGATGGCCTAGAAACTAGGTTTGCCAGAAACACTGTTTCCTCCTCCTCCGTAAAATCCTACTGATTGATCTTCTGAATGTCTTCTCTTGGTTGGAGAAATCCTGCCAATCAGCTGCTTGGAGCCTAAGAATCTAACTGTTGCTAAGTAGGATACTTACTGTTGCTAAAGTAACTAGGAATTATTCCTTTGTAGAGTTAAAAGAAACAGGAGCGGCCCCTTGTGGTATATTTTAATACTACAGGTTAAACAAACCTTGCCAAATAGAATGATATATTCCAATGTTGGTGAACCTGTTTGGCACCGAATGTTGAAACCGGAGCCCGCGGGCGGGTGGGGAGTGCCGGAAACCCAAAGAGCAGGTCCCGGGCAGGCGCTGTGTGCATGTGTGCCAATCACATGGTCTACTAGTTACTGCCACGCATGCACATGCTAAGAATTGCTGGTTGCTGCACATGCATGCATGCATGCATGAAGACCAGCTGGCAGGCGTGCATGTGCATGCCGGAACCCGGAAGAGCAACAGGCGGCAGCTGACATGCCTGGAGAGATGGCTCTGCATGCAACTTCCGGCACGTATGCCATAGGTTCGTCGTCACAGGTATATTCTAAGAGACTGGCACAGCCAAGGGTCCAAATTGTTATGGCAAGAAAATTGTATCCTTTTTGCTCTAAATCTTGTTCGAATACATTTGTTTCTTTGTATTTTTTCTTAAAGCAATGTTCTCATTTCTTCAATGCAGTTGATAAACCTACGCTGGATGACTTGGCAGAGAGAAATTGATTTGCAAACCTATCTGACCAACCTGAAAACCTGAATTATACTAACTGCTTACTATATTTAAGTGCTGCCCACTTGTGCCATTGTCAATCATTTTGCTTGTAGTGTTTGAGTTCCCTGCCTTGCTGTCTAATATGTCATGCTAGGGTACATGTTTTTTGCCATACAAATGTGTTGACATAGTAGCATCAAGGTGGGAGCAAGAGTGTTCTTTTCCTCTGTTGAAAGAAATGTCCTTTTGGGTTCAGCTCCAAGTGGGGAAGAAGACACTGGAGACATGGAGGCTGCTTGGAAAGATGGTTTATTGTTGGACAGGGCCACATGGCTTGAGCCCTGTACAGAAAAGGTGATCACATGTTTCAATGTTGATGGAGAAGAAGAGAGAAGGGTGAGGAAGGGGCTTGCTAGGCTTTTTATACCCTGTTTAGTCCCACCTCTCTGTTTCCTGTTCCTGTGTAAGAAATGTATTCTGACTGGTTGTCAGACTCCCATGGTGCCATGCAGGGGGCTACTCTCTAGGCTGTGATGAGTTCTCAGATGCCTTGTGGTCAGTTGAGTAATATCCCTTACCCCTACAGCTGCAGTGAGGAGAAGTCTTTATTATGTAAAGTGGGCTAGCCTGGCCATCTTAATGGCCCATTAGCTGGGGATGGGCAGAAAGCTATAGGCAACTATTCTGTCTTTTGAAACATGTTTCTTTTCACATCCAGAGAAATATTCTGCCTTTTCAATATTTCCTAGGATATTTCATTTTTCTGGGAGAGGGCTGGATGATAACTTCCCACACCTCTACAATTGAATGCATTTGCAAATAGCATATATGATTTTAAGTTTTACAAAAATCTACCAAGAAATTCATATTTGAAAAACAATTAATCCCCAGATTAAACGTAACATAGTGCATTCAAAAACCTCATAAGGATTCAGTCCAGAGGTGGGTTCCTACCAGTTCGCACCAGTTCGGTAGAACTGGTTTGTCAAATCTACTGAACCGATTAGAAGAGGTTCCACCAGTGGACCCAGAAAGCAGGCCACACCTACAGAAGAGGTTCCAAAAAATTTTGAAACCCACCATTGACACACACACACACACACACACACACACACACACACAGAGAGAGAGAGAGAGAGAGAGAGAGAGAGAGAGAGAGAGAGAGAGAGAGAGAGAGAGAGAGACTCACACAGAGAGAGAAAGAGAAAAAGAAATAAAGGAAAAAAGAAATAAAGAAAAAAGAAAAAAAGAAAGAAATACAGAGAGAGAAATGAAAGAAAAAAAAGGAAAAGGGGACAGAGAGACAAAAGGAAGGAGAGAGGGGGGGGGGAGGGAGGGAGAACACATGGCCGGCAAGCCACACCCACAGAGGCCCAAAGGAGGCCACACCCACAGAGTAGGTTCAAAAAAATTTTGAAACCCACCACTGATTCAGAAGAAAGGAAAGTCTGGTGATCAAAAGTGCTGCAGAAAGTCAGTGGAAAAGGAAGAATCAGAAGCCTGGAAGAGAAATGGAGAGTGTTACATGTGAGATCTGTCTTATTCATCCTTGAATCAGCACACAACAATGCTGGTATCTAATCTGAAGTCCGCATTATCAATTCTTAACTGACCTATTTTGGGTCTACATATTCTGCATCCCTGACAACTTGTTGTGGTCCTGATTTGTGAGTGAGTAGAGCAGAGGTCTTCAAACTTGGCAACTTTAAGACTTGTGGACTTCAACTCCCAGAATTCTCCAGCCAGCCTAGCTTGTTGTGGTCCTGACAACTTGTTGTGGTCCTGATTTGTGAGTGAGTAGAGCAGAGGTCCCCAAACTTGGCAACTTTAAGACTTGTGGACTTCAACTCCCAGAATTCTCCAGCCAGCATAGCTTGTTGTGGTCCTGACAACTTCTTGTGGTCCTGATTTGTGAGTGAGTAGAGCAGAGGTCCCCAAACTTGGCAACTTTAAGACTTGTGGACTTCAACTCCCAGAATTCTCCAGCCAGCCTAGCTTGTTGTGGTCCTGACAACTTGTTGTGGTCCTGATTTGTGAGTGAGTAGAGCAGAGGTCCCCAAACTTGGCAACTTTAAGACTTGTGGACTTCAACTCCCAGAATTCTCCAGCCAGCACAGCTTGTTGTGGTCCTGACAACTTCTTGTGGTCCTGATTTGTGAGTGAGTAGAGCAGAGGTCCCCAAACTTGGCAACTTTAAGACTTGTGGACTTCAACTCCCAGAATTCTCCAGCCAGCCTAGCTTGTTGTGGTCCTGACAACTTGTTGTGGTCCTGATTTGTGAGTGAGTAGAGCAGAGGTCCCCAAACTTGGCAACTTTAAGACTTGTGGACTTCAACTCCCAGAATTCTCCAGCCAGCATAGCTTGTTGTGGTCCTGACAACTTCTTGTGGTCCTGATTTGTGAGTGAGTAGAGCAGAGGTCCCCAAACTTGGCAACTTTAAGACTTGTGGACTTCAACTCCCAGAATTCTCCAGCCAGCCTAGCTTGTTGTGGTCCTGACAACTTGTTGTGGTCCTGATTTGTGAGTGAGTAGAGCAGAGGTCCCCAAACTTGGCAACTTTAAGACTTGTGGACTTCAACTCCCAGAATTCTCCAGCCAGCATAGCTTGTTGTGGTCCTGACAACTTCTTGTGGTCCTGATTTGTGAGTGAGTAGAGCAGAGGTCCCCAAACTTGGCAACTTTAAGACTTGTGGACTTCAACTCCCAGAATTCTCCAGCCAGCCTAGCTTGTTGTGGTCCTGACAACTTGTTGTGGTCCTGATTTGTGAGTGAGTAGAGCAGAGGTCCCCAAACTTGGCAACTTTAAGACTTGTGGACTTCAACTCCCAGAATTCTCCAGCCAGCACAGCTTGTTGTGGTCCTGACAACTTCTTGTGGTCCTGATTTGTGAGTGAGTAGAGCAGAGGCCTTCAAACTTGGCAACTTTAAGATTTGTGGACTTCAACTCCCAGAATTCTCCAGCCAGCATAGCTTGTTGTGGTCCTGACAACTTCTTGTGGTCCTGATTTGTGAGTGAATAGAGCAGAGGTCTTCAAACTTGGCAATTCCACAAGTCTTAAAGTTGCCAAGTTTGAAGGCCTCTGAAGTAGACAATTCATTACAGAGAATGTGATTGGCTTCCCTCTGTAGCTTTGTTTTTGTGTTCCTTGTCACCAGCCAGAGGAGAAAGACTCCTTCCCAGTGGGAGCCCTGCAGCAGAAATAGGATGGACCTGATTTCAGACTCTGCCTGAACGTTTCTAGGTTGGTTTGTCTTCCTGGTTTCCACATCCCATTTGAACAACTCCCAAGTTAAAATAACACCACATACAAAAACATGGAAAGCCAGCAAAGCATAAATTGCCATGGAAAAGAGATTGTTCAAGTAGATAGTCGCTATAGAGCTGGAGAAAACTACAACTGACTTATGGTTGAGTAATTATCTATCTCCCATCCCCTGAAGGAAGGGGGAATGACTGAAATTGACAAACACATAGAAACGATCAAAGCAACAACAAATCTTCCCTTTTTATTTGAGGGAACGGGACTAGAATGACAAAAAGTGTATCCATATTGTTTTGCTGCACTTCGCTCCTTATCTTTAGCAGTAACAATAGCACTTAGACTTGTATGCTGCTTCCAGTGGTGGGCTCCGGCATCACCCACATGCACGTGTGCAGCGCGCGCACGCATTGTAGCATCAAAGGATGCTTCTGCAAGCCTCTGCGATGCTCCAGCTGCTCAGTGGAGCATCACATATTCGCTGTATGTGCCATGCGCATGTGCAGAAGTGCTGACAGCTTTAAAACACGATAAGTAGCGTGGGTAGGTGGATGGGCCCTGCGGAGCACCGTACCGGGAGGATACTCGGTGCTCCGGGCAGGATCCAGTACACCTGTACTGGGACATACCGCCTGCAACCCACCACTGACTGTTTCAAAGTGCTTTCCAGCCATCCCTAAGCGGTTTACAGACTCAACCTATTGCCGCCAAAAATCTGGGTCCTCATTTTACCGACCTCGGAAAGATGGAAGGCTGTGTCAACCTTGAGCAAGTCAGAGTCACACTCCTGGCAGTCGGCAGAATTAGCCTGCAATACTGCATTCTAATCACCGGGCCACCACAGCGCAGTGGTTGCGTAGTGGTTTTTAAAGGGAATAGCACAATCAGTTTGCAAATATGCATTTACTAAGAAATATGGCAGCTTCTACAATACTTCCAGTGAAGTACAGGTAATCCCCAACCTATAATCAAACACTTCCCAACCGTTAAAAGTTGTGAATGAACTACTTTGAATGAAATCAGTTCTGAAGTTCTGACCATCAGGCCCCCTTGTGGTCATGTGGCCAAACTTTGAGTGCTTGGCAACACAGCTGCATTTATAGCTGTTTGCAGTTTCCCAAGGGTCACATATTTTATGTGTATTTTATGAAGGTTTTGTTGAAAACCAGCACTTAACGATTGCAGCTTTTGGTTAATGACTGTTGCAAAAGAGGTCATAAAATTGTTTAGCAACTGCCACAACATACAACCATAATGGACAGGCACAACTGTAATGGGTAGGCTTCACTATGTTCATATGTCAAGGACTACCTATATCAAACATCACGTGTTAAGCTGTAAGCCACACTCACAGTTCCGCATTAGCCACTAAATCATGCGTAACTCTCTTACTAAGTACATCAGTGCTATCTTATAGATGAAAAAGATATTTTTGACACTGCCTGCTACATATGCACTAACTCCAATAAGCTCAGGGACTGATGTATAAGAACCGACAGATGCATTAATGCATCTGATTCAATCCGGTTTTAAATCAAACTCAGCAAAGCCAGAATGAAAGTGAAATAAATTGCATTTACTGATTAACGGTTTCTGCTTCATGCAGTCCAGACTGAAGTATTGATACCTACATGCAACCATCAAAACCAGTATACATTAATGCAACAATTCTAATTAGCTACATTTTGAAAGCATCAATAAATAGTCAGTGTAAATGTGTTATGGTCTCAATCACAACAATCAGTTAACCTTTACAAAACCTTATAGAGGGGAATGTATTGTGTGGGGGGAAAATGGTTTTAAGCATATAAAAGGCTCAACACTCAAATTTTATTGTTGTTGCAAAAAAAGAAAAAAAAACATGTTGCCACAATTCAGACCCAAGTTTTGGTGATATTTCAAATAATGATCCTTAATGTAATTTTTTCATGGGTAAAAGGATCAAAATTACATTTATGTCTCAAAGATATGTCTGGGACAAAAAATGGACCATGGGGGCCCCCGCGCTCCTCCGCTTCCCGTGCAAGCATGTGTGACCCCCACCCCCATGCATGAGTGTACATCTCCTATCTGCACCCCGCTTCCCACGCATTCATGACAGAGACCCAAAAATCAGCTGGCTGGCACAAGGTGCGTGCGCATGCGCTGAGCTGGGGTGATGGCTCTCATGCCCACAGAGAGGGCTCTGCGTGCCATAGGTTTGCCATCACGGCTCTAGGCTGATGAAAACAGAGGCAGCACAAAACAATGCCAGCAGAAGCCCCCTCCAATACTAAAATAAGATACAAAACACACCCAAGAGAAATTGGAAAGACCTTTTCTTTCCTGAGAAATAGGTAGAAAGAGAGGCAGCTATTTCACCAGGGGGGGGGGGGTGCAAAATTGTACAGCAGATGGTAACATATTATTCAAAAACAACTGTATTGCTTCATTCCTTCTTTCATTCTGGGAGATACTGTAAACACCTCACCCTGCTCAACAAAATAACCAGCCCCAACTTTTTGTCTTTGTCTCTCACTTTTCCTTAAAAAAACAAAAAAGAAAAACAACTTGTATTGTAACAGAATAATTTATAATCTGTATTGTAGCACCCTCTTGTGGTAAAATGACATAATGCCACTTCTTCAGCATGGCTGTACTGAAAATAACAAATACAGGATTGTGTTTGATATATAATGATTGCAATCTATGCTTCCCTCTAAATTTAACTTCACCTGTATGCAATTTTGACTTTTTTCCTCAAAAGTAAGTAAACTAGTTCTTTCATGTTGGATTAATATGCTTACATCAAAACCCCATGCCAACTTTATTTTCCTGTTACTTGCAAACTAGGAAAGCACTGTTTTAATGTCGTACGAAGCTCTGGCTAAGTTGAGCTAAATATTTAAATATTTATTAATATTTATTACCTATGGTAATAGCTGTTCTGGACACAACAGAGTGTAGAATTTGGCTTTCTTCTCCGTCCAAATGAAAAGGACTATTGAATAGCTACACACAGGGGCCGTAAGCCAACCACACTAATATGGTCAGCAAAATGATGGGGTTATAATTCCATTGTTTCTGATTCTTGGAGATTCCATGGGCCAGGTCTCTCCACGTCCTCTGATCTTAAACTGCTTCTTTGAGTTTTTCTATACTTTGATCAGTGTCAGCTTTGATGGAGTCCAACTATCGTGTTCTTTGGTGGCCTGGTTTCCTTTTATTGCTAACTGTTCCCAACAGCTTTCTCCACTGAATTCCCCTTCATTAGATTGGTCAACATAGTAATGGTGTTGCTGTATGTTCATATGAGGAAGAGCAAAGGGCTCTGGCAAGAGAGAGGCTTATTCTCCAACTAACTGATAACTGATTATCTGGGTATTTATTGATCCTAATCCTGTATTAGACAGGAAAAGCCCTGATTTTGGCAACAATTAAATTAGTTACAAATGTTTTCCCTGTGCCCCCGAAAAACCAAATTGTCCTCAAAAATAATCAAAGCCTGGTTGAAAGTGTCCAGACCAAATGTAACTTCTAATGTTGATTTTCCCACTTATCAGAGTGAGCCCCCTTATGGAGTACTGTGAAGCCGTTACCATGGCAACTCCACTGCGCTGTACAGTAGAAGCTATTTTACAGCAGTATGGTAGAAGTCATTTTAAGGCACAACAGGCTGTATCTTAACAGAACACCCCCCCCCCCCCGAGGAGTGTTACGGGTGTCCTACCCCCAGCATATTTATTTCCAGAGAGTAAGTCATCTGTGTATCAAGTTTGGTTGAAATTGCTCCAGGCGTTGCAGAGTTTTGCTGGAACACACACACACACACACACACACACACACACACACACACACACACACACATATTCTAAAATACACTGCAAGTACATTAGAAGATGAATGTGCTGTGAGATTACACTGTGGTCTTTTTGGAATAAGAATCAACTTATTGTGTATTGACAAACCTGTCACAATCAGCTTGAGGTTTGGATGCTCTTTTACCTGAGCAATTCTTTTGAATGTTAAATGTGCTTCAGGGCCACCCAGGGGAGGCACTGGGAAAACCTGCCCCAGGCCTTCTTCAATTAAGCTTGGACATTCTGCCCCATCTCATAATGCAGCTTTCTGGCTCCAGGCATCGCAAGAATATTGGAACTTGGAAAATCAAGATGATCTTGGGAATAGAGAAGATCACTACAGTAAGCAAAAAGGATACCAGGGGGATAGTGCTGACCTGCCCATAAATATTGTATATAAGATAGGCAGCTATATAAGTCTCACATATAAATACATAAATAAATATGTA
Organism: Thamnophis elegans; assembly: GCF_009769535.1. Taxonomy (NCBI): domain Eukaryota; kingdom Metazoa; phylum Chordata; class Lepidosauria; order Squamata; family Natricidae; genus Thamnophis; species Thamnophis elegans. Next base: position 121,158,937 of record NC_045543.1, on the reverse strand, counting down.
ACTAATGCTGGAAAGGCTGCTGGGACAAGGCAAATCCTGAGGAGAAGAGAAAGAGGCTGAGGGTCTCCTGGAGAAGCAAGGGGGAAGTTAAGGAATTACAAGCAACAAAGATGCATAGCAAGCAGAGGTAGGATTCAGCCGGTTCGGATGGGTTCAGGCCTTCATTTCCTACTTTCTAGTTTATCTCAATTACGCCCCCTCCCTTTCCTTGCTGTTCTATTTACCGTTGCTGACTTGGAAGACAAGCAGCTGAGCTTCTAAATGCTCCATTTCAGCGCTGTGCACAAGAGCTTTAGGCGTGCATGAAGCGTGCGTGCACACATTAACCGGTTGTTAAACTGGCAGCAACCCACCACTGATAGCAAGATGGATGTACCACTTCTGAGTATACTATCTTGGTCCACCAATGGCAGCCTCATTTAGGGTGGCTTTCAGGTTTGATTGAATGCTGTCAGTGACCTGTAGCCAGACCAGCTCTGAAGCTGCTTCTTTGCTCCAACAGGTAGGAACAACGAGCAGCAACCCTCCTCAAGCTGGTCGTTTTCTTCTTGCGGAACAGAAAATGGAGCAGACGCATCAATCTGAGCAGAAATAAACAGGAAACAAAGGAATGAGCTGGAAAGAAAGAAATGTTGATCAGCAAGAGTCTGGGGCACTTTATTTGAGATTTCCCTCCAGAATAGGGGTGTCAAACTCAAGGCACATGGCCCAGATTTGGCCTGCGCAGTATTTAGATCTGACCTGCAGGACCACCCTGAGAACAGCAAAGGACCAGCCTGCAGTGCTCCTGCCAGCAAAAACGGAGCTCGGGAGGGCTTCCTGCACCCTCTGCCAGAGAAAACGGAGCTCGGGAGGGCCGTGTGGGGCCTTCCTGAGTTCCATTTTCGCTGGCAGAGCACCTGGGCCAACACAGATGCCCCGACATGAGTGACATTGAGATGATCACCCCCACCCTGGCCACGCCTCCCCCACCCCCCTCAGGTCAAACACAACCCCCATATGGCCCTCAATGAAACTGAGTTTGACACCCCTGCTTCATAACAATGAAAATATTCTGCAGGATCTGGTTAAACAGGTAAGATGGTGGCTATTATTGGTGTGATTGCAGCTCCACCCATTTTTATGTGCATCTTATGTCCCATGCATATATAAATAAAAAGACAGGATGTTGATCACCCAGTCATGGCCATCAATATTTTTTTTACAACAAATTGTGGAAACACCCCCCTCCCCCGCCCTGCTTAAAGGCGAAGTGGAGCCATTAATGCATGCTCTCTATGTAAGGGCATTTAGCCACTGGTGGCTCCAACTACAGTAGCATCACTGAATCTGCATTTCATATACGTGTCCCCTGAAAATTGTACTTCTCTTAATATCCTTTGCTCTCTGCTGCTTTGGAGAGGCCGTTTACAAACCTGCATTTTATACAAAGCCTCTGTAACTTTAAAGAAAGGCAATTATTTTCGGTTCACCCACAAAACCGCGCTCGACTAAACCACGTCGCTGACGTCATCAACAGGGTGACAACAGTGCAGAGACAGAAGCACGCTGTAAACCCTAAACCTAAAATTAACCCCTAAAGCTAAACCTAACTCCCTAAACCTAATCCTAAACCTAACCCTAAACCTAACCCTTAACCTAACCCTAAACCTAACCCTAAACCTAACCCTTAACCTAACCCTAAACCTAACCCTAAACCTAATCCTAACCCTTAACCTAACCCTAAACCTAATCCTTAACCTAACCCTAAAGCTAACCCTAAAGCTAACCCTAAAGCTAACCCTTACCTTAAGTTGAATCGGCTTGCTTTCAAAGCGCTATTTAAAGCGCCCTTCTTTCTCCGCGCTGGCTGTTGTCACCCTGTTGATGACCTCAGCGACGCGGTTTAATCGGGCGCGGTTTAGTCGAGCGCGGTTTTGACGGGTCACGATTATTTTCTACAGCTCAAACAGATAAGGCAATTTTTTAAAATGTTGGGGCGTAATAGATACAACGGCAGTACAATAATACAGTTGAATGGACCTGAACTTCTTTTTGAGCTTAGTCAAAAGGCGGCACAGGCTTTAATTAAAGAGGCTGTCCAGTCCTCATGCTTTTCTACATGCCCTGCTGAGAGAAACCAGCAATCAATGCACTTGTCCTCATTTTTACGGTTCAGATACACATGGATGAATGAGAACTCAGGAGTGGAAACTGTGGCCTATAAACAAATTTTGAATGTCATTATGTGGTTGTGTCTTTAAGTATGAATGATTTGAGGTAAAAGTATGTTCAAATAATTGTAGTCAAATGAGAATTGTGGTACATTTATAGTAAGATATACAAAGATTTTTGACTTAAAGTGTATAATCTAATATGAACTATAAGTAATGACTGTGGAAGAAATGCACGAAAGTTATCTGTAACCAATCAACATGCTTTCTACAAGATGTAATGAAGGATGATTCTTTTTTGTGTGTGTTTTTGTTCAATTGAAATAAAAAAAATTCAAAAAAACCAGCAATGGATTCTCTGCCCGGTTGCTGGGTGGGCGTGGCCATGGTGAGTGTGGCCTAGTTGGCCTCCTGCATCACGGGGGGGGGGGGTTTCACCTTTCTCAGGCTGTGAGGCTTTCCTCGAGCCCCTGGGAAGGTGAAAACTGCCTCTCCCGGGCTCCAGAGGCCTTCTGGGAGGCCCATTTCCCCCCCCTCCATGAGGCTCCATGCGGACCCTTCACTTATATCGCATCCAAAATGGCCCACGTGGAGACTTCTGGGAGGGGTGTGGTGGGAGGGGCTAGCCGTGGGGTGGGATTTGGAGGTTCCCTGAAGTGGACATAACATTAGCTATGTTTTTTCCCGAACCCGGACAAACCCATAGCAGCCCACTTCTGACAATGTCCTAATCTGATCTGTATTGTTATATCAATGGATGTGCAATGTACTAATCTATCCCTGCAGATCTGGTACAGTGAGGGGAGTTGACAATTCTCCCTCTTCCAGCTTCCTGAACTTGATGATGCCCCAACAGCCCCCCCAAAAAATATCAAGTAACATCTGCATTATGCTAGGATGTTATTTAAATTGCAGTATTTTTTTTTAATTACATGTAAGTACTGTATATCAGCTCACCTGCATAAATATCATGCAATGTTGACTTAAGGTTATGTGTGTATGGCCCAGAATTAGTAATCATTTTATTCTGGCTTTTATTCAGTGCAGCTTTTTCAAAGTCATCTGGGACATCCATACTTGCATAAAAGGTAATATTTGGCTGTTGGTGACTAAAGTTCCACCACAAATGCGCGAACGACAAAAGAGCGCCTGACTAAACTGCGGTGACAAAACCGCGGTGACAAAACCGCGCCGACGAATGAGCGCTGAAGCACGCCGACAACAGCGCGCCGACAGAAGCGCGCTGTAACCCTAACCCTAAACCAAACCCTAAACCTAACCCTAAACCTGACCCTAACCCTAACCCTAACCCTAACCCTAACCCTAAACCTTACCTTAACTTAAATCGCACTTCTGTCAGCGCGCTTTTGTCGGCACGCTGTTGTCGGCGCACTTTTGACATCACGGTTTTAGCGCCGCGGTTTTGTTGGCGCACTTTTGACGTTCGCGCATTTGTCGGGTCACGGGTGACTACAGGTTTTTTGGCAATGTTACAGAATTAGAAGCTGGAGAAAATGGGTGAAATTTAGCTCAGGGGTGTCAAACTCATGATTGCACATTGTCATCACATGATGAATTGCAACTCCCCCCCTTCGCTAAAAAGGGGGTGGGCATGGCCAGTGCATGACGCATCCAGCCCAAAGATCTCAAGTTTGACATGCCAAGACATTTTGTTACCTGAAGCAAAAGAAAAGAAGATACCGATTAATCCATACATAGAAATTAAAAAAGACTGTCTGTGGGTTAATCTCCGTCATCTACAGGGCAAGCAGAATGTTACATCTGTGCCAGCCATATGTCAGAACTATGCCATATCCGAAACAGAAGTACTTTACCTTTGCTTTCTTCAGGTTAAAAGTTTTTTTTATTCTAATTTCAAGTCTAGCCCACAACTTTGGAATTAGATACATGTATAGAGACATCTTGATATTTATATAGGTGCGCTATTCTGTGCTGTGTCCTCTGTTGCGTATTCCTATCACAGTGATAGAAACGTTTCATTTCACCATATCAAATCCATTTCACCATATTCCAAATTCATAGAATAACAATTTAACGAAAAGAATGCTGCCCACAGAGAGCGCTCTCTGGCTTTGAAAAGATAACATGCTTTTTTTTTTTTTTTTAACAATCCCTGTAGTCTGTAATTAAAGAAACTGACATTTGGAAAATTGTAGGTAATAAAACTCACTTCATTATTTCATTTTACTTGAGATCAGGGGTGGGCTTCGAAAATTTTAGCAAGGGGTTCTCTGCCCGGTTGCTGGGCAGGCATGGTGTCAGCACTCCTCCATTGAATAATTAGGAAAGAAAACCACGAGACTCCATTGATAGAAATCAAGTGTACTTTTACTAATTATAAATGATTAGAAGCGTAGCAAAGCGAAAGACTGATTATTTAGGCGCGAAAGCAAATGATATATAGAATAAGCCATTCCCCTCCCCTTGGCATCCCAGTTACAGTCCAATCATAATTCTCCCAAGTGTCAGGTGTGAGATAACTTCGAAAGGCATCACCCAGATGGAATGTCGCTGCCGTTGGCCTTGGCGGGAAACCTCCTCTGCATGCGCAGCAAACTCCAGGATCTTCCTCCAGCACAATTAGTATTCCCCTCCCAAATACCATGCCCCCCTCCCCGTTTCAATGCAGCCGAAGCAGCAGCAAAGCAGAGGCTGACACATGGCCATGCTGGGTGTGGCCTAGTCAGCCTCCTGCATCACCGCAGGTGGGGCATTTTTGTCCTCCGCAGGCTCTGGAGGTCTTTTTCGACCCTCCGGGAGGGCAAAAATGGCCTCCCCAGGCTCTGGAGGCCCTCTGAAGGCCGGTTTCCGGCCTCCCCGAACTTCTAGTAAGCCCATTTTTCACCCTCCCCGAGCCTCTGCACAAACCCTGCACTTACCTACATCCAAACAGGCCGCGTGGGGACTCCTGGGAAGAGAGGGGTGGAAAGGGCCAGCCAAGAGTGGGATTTGGGGGTTCTCCCAACTGCACAGAATCTTAGCTAGAGGTTCTCCCGAACCCCTGCAAACCCCAAGCAGCCCACCGCTGCTTGAGATCTTTTTTCTACATGAGCATTGTCAATTCAGATTCAAGCTGAGTTGGTAACGTTCGGATTCCAATAATTTCAGCGGCTTGGAGAACTTTGGGATACAAGGTGCAACCTCAGGCTAGTGTTATACTTCAGAAGCACTGGTGCCCTGAATTTAGCAAGCAGGAGTATTTGATCTTGGTCCTTAGTTGAAAATTTCTCCCTGGATGGATGACAGCATCTAGTTTTCATTCGCTGGTGATCTCTGTTCTGGATTAGATCTGTTGAATTCTGGAATGGAATCAACAATAAAACTCCAGGCTGGAGGCTAGCCTGGGAAATTAAAAAAAGTCTTCAAAGAAGACTGTCCTGATCTACTTCTATACTGCTGCTAGAAAAACTACAAGCTAGACTTGTAAAGAAGAAAAAAAGTACCGTATTTTTAATTTTTTAATTTTAAATATATTTTATTCATTTTTCACATTCCATTTGCAATCACTTATATACAGGGTATTTACTATAAGAAAAGAAAAAAAAGAAAAAGGGAATAAAACGAACAAATAAAAAGGAAACACAACTCATCATTCACAACCCCACCTAACCCTTCCATCCTCCATACACCCCATCTACCCCCTCCAACTTTCCTTTCTCCCTCTAACACTCCCCTCCTACTTCCCTTTCCCCTCAAACCTTCCTTCTCCCCTTACTCCCCGGACACCCTCCTTACATTCCCCTTACTCCTTCCTTACTCCTCCCTCTTCTTTCCCTCTACCTCCCTCCTTGGTGTATGCCTTTATTCGAGTGTTGTTTGATCTGATAAAATGAACCAAGGGGAAAAAAAAAAAAAAAAGAACCGCCGTATATAAATACATTCTTGTTCTTATTAAGACTATGTTAACACCCCCCCACCCCACCCCCCACAAATCCCCATCCCTAATCCTCCCGACTTCCCAGGGCCCACACCTGGCACTACCTTCTGTCTAAAATATCTTGTATACATATGGATTAAAAAAAATAAAAGTAATATATCAAAAGAAAGAAAAACAGAAAAAAAAGAAGAGAGAAAAGAAAAGAGAAAAGAAAAAAAAAAGAAACCACTCTTTGTGTTGATCTCAGCCCCCCATCTTTATCTATGCTTAAATAGTATAAATCATTCTATCTGTATTTTATTCTCGTCTCTTACTTCTTTGCTATTTACCCCAACCTTCTGTAGATTCTCCCGTTCCTCTTCCTAAACCTCGTGATCCCTTCCGATAAAATTTAAGCAACGTGGTTCATGCCATATATTCAGATATAACTTTACAGACGAGTAATCAAACTTTCCCTTCTAGTAAAATTTAAACAGCGTAAATGATCTTTCTTAACCCCCTTTTCAAACAGTAATTCAAAATAATCTAGCCAAGCTTCCCCTTCTTAGTAAAATTAAGCAGCGTAGATCAAATATTACTTTACACAGGAATCAATTTCTATCTTAAGATAATTCCAACCGACTTCCTCTTCTAATAGGATTTAAGTAATGTAGTTCATTCCACATGCATTTTACCCTCATCCCTTACTTGTCTGATATTTACCACTATCAAATTTATACTAACATTTGTTTAAAATGTAGCTCAGAGCGATTTCAACCAACTTTCCCTTCAAATAAAAGTTAAATAGCATGGATCATTCCTTGTATTCAAATAATACTTTCAGCAAGAGTCAGTTAACCTTCTATTTTAAAGTAGTCCCTTCTAACAAAGTTTAAACAACATAAATCATTCCGCATTCTTTTTACACTTATCTTAAGATAATCCCAACCGGCTTTCTGTTCTAATAAGCTTTAAACAACGTAAATTTTACCCTCATCCCTTGCTTGTCTGATGTTTACCACTATCAAATTTATGCTAACGTTAATTTAAAATCTAGCTCAAAGTAGTTTCACCCAGCTTTCCCTTCTGATAAAAATTAGTCCGCTTTTTCTACCGGAGAGAGGTCTCAAACCCCCATTCAGTCCTCAACTTTAGCAAGCATTTTGAAATGTCTAAATTCTCGATCTCCGTTTTTTCTGCTTCTCCGAGGGAGGAGGGGCTACCCCCTCCATCTTGCAGCCACATGGCCTGCCGTTTGCCTTCTCCTTCCACTTGTCTCTCCTCTCTTCCAAGCGCGTCAGGAAGTCCCGCCTTCAGAGTCCTACAATAGAAATCTTGAGCCTCCGAAACAGAATTAAGACGAAATCTTTGATTCTCAAATGTAACCGTGATACCGGCAGGGGCCTCCCATCTGTATCGAATCTGTTGACTCCTAAGCTCCTTAGTTAAAAAGGTGTAGTCCCTTCTTGCTTTCAGCATCTGAAAAGGAATATCTTTGAAAACAATCAGGTCCTGGCCGTCAACTCGGAGACTGTTATTATGAAACTTTTGTACAATCGCATTTCTAGATTCTTTTGTAGAGAAATGTATAATTATGTCCCTCGGGAGCTGTCGCTGTTCCGCTATCAATGAGTTCTGGCGATAGATTTTCCGAATCTGCCAATCAAAGTTAAGTCCCGGGCTTCCCAGCGCATGGCTGAAGGCTTCAGCAAAGGTCTGTTTCAAATTCTCTTGCTCCTTTTCACGGAATCCTCTGACTCTTATTGCAAATGCCTTCCTATTAAAATTTATCATCATAAGCTGTTCTTCATTGTCTCTAATTTTTTGTTGTAAAATTTGAATATTGGTAGTCAAATTAAAATTAGCCTTCTCCAGACTTTCCACTTTGTTCTCTATTTCAGCAGAGTAATCTGACAGGGCAGACACGGCTGCAAACATATTCGCCTTCATTTGATTAACTTTAGACTTTAGATCATCATATAGTTCCAATACAAATTCCTTAATTTCTTGTTTAAAGGCATTAAACATTTTAAAGAGATATTCCTGTGTTAAAAATTCTCCAGTAGAGGGCATAGGAGACAAAGGCTGTGGTTCCAGTAAAAATTCTTTAAATTCTTTAGACACATTTGTAGCAAGACGCTTCTTTGACCTGGGTGCCATAATAAATAAACAAGTAAGCAGCGCTTCGCTCCCCTCTATTTCCAAAGAAGAAGAGTTTATTTTGTTAAGGAGTGGTCTGCAGGAAAATAAAACCGGCTAAGTACATCCACTATCAATCATCCACGGAGAGAAATCGCCATTTTGAAGTCCATTTAGACAAAGAAGTCTCTAAGACAGATGGTGCTGGTATTTAAGATAGTAATAAAAGCATAAATCTCACAGGGGTGGGACCCGCCCGTATCAACTCTAGCTTGAAAAAACTTTGTTTTGTCCTGGGGGGGGCTAGCCTGTCTGGGGCTGCCAAAAAAAAAAAAGGCAGCTGAGAAGAACTGGCTGGAGATAAAAGCTCCGCTCCAGCTGGATCTAATCTCTTTCCACAGCCCAAAAAGAGAAAAAGGCTGTGGTTTACGAATAGACCCTAGCCTACGGAACTATCCTCCCTGCCCCTTTCTTAGCCAAAAAGGGGTGCTATCTATGATCTTATTTAGATATACAGACCAGATCTCTGAGGAGCTCGATGGAGCCCTCCTCGGCAACAGGCCACGCCCCCAGCAAAAGTACCGTATTTTTCAGAGTATAAAATGCACCTTTTTCCCTCAAAAAAGAAGCTGAAAATCTGGGTGCGTCTTATACACTGAATATAGCACTTTTGCCTCGTGAAAACCTGCCCCTTTCACCAAAATGGCTGTGCATAGCTTGTAGAAGACTTTCAGAGAGCTCCTGGGGTCTGGGGAGGGCAGAAATAAGCAAAAAAGCTCAGTTCCTCCCCCTCAGCCCTCAGGAACACTCTATAAGCTTCCTAAAGGCTATCCATGCCCTTTTTTTGGGGGGGGGAAAATTGCTCATTTCTCCCCCCTCCAGCACTCTACAAGCCTCCTAAGGGCTATTCATTTGGCTGATTATTTTGTAGGGAAACAGGTGTGTACATCCAAGGATGTGAATAAAAACTATTCTGAAGTGATCTACAGACATTTCTGAATTGTATCTCCCTGGTAAACAGTGTGATCCTGGAGGACCTTATTAATCCATGAATAGCCTCCTAAGGGACTCACTTGAAGAAAAGATATGATTAATGAAGAATACAGTTAACCAATGTGCTTAACCAAGATGCAGCTAGTTCCTGGAAGTGATAGGAGAACATTGATGTCAATAGATCTTTTGACAGCTGCCTCAATCTGAACCAGGATTATTAGGGGATTGGTGATTAGAACATATGAAGAACAGTTACAGAAACTGGGCATGGCTAGTCTAGTGAAGAGAAGGACCAGGGGAGACATGATAGCAGTGTTCCAATATTTGAGGAGCTGCCACAGAAAGGAAGAGGCCAAGCTATTTTCAAAGGCATCTGAAGGCCATACAAGGAATAATGGATGGAAATTGATCAAGGAGAGATTCAACCTAGAAATAAGGAGAAATTTTCTGACAGTGAGAACACTCAACCAATGGAACAGTTTGCCTTCGGAAGTTGTGGGAGCTTCATCACTGGAAGCTTTCAAGAAGAGATTGGATTGCTATTTGTCAGAAATGGTGTAGGGTCTCCTGCTTGGGTGGGGGATTGGACTAGATTATCTACAAGGTCCCTTCCAACTCTGTTAATCTGTAATCTGAGATTCACTGGTCTGTCCTAATCTTAATCTGAACTTTACCGGAGTATTATTTATGAGAACAAACCAAAATGAACAAGTGGCACAGGTAGAGCAATAATCCCAAATTCAGTCTATGGAGAAACTCGGGTTGGTCCCTAATCTGGTCATCCATGCCTTCTGATGATGTAGTTATCATCCCTGTAACTGAGTCTATCCACCTTGTTACTGGTTCTCCTCTTCATGTCTTTTGTTTCACCTTCCCCAGCAGAACAGCCTCCTCCACAGAGCCAAATCTTTGCATTATGTGTCTTAAGTAGGGGAATTTGAGCTTGGTCATTGTATCACCTTGAGTGAAAATTGGGGTTGGTTTATTCAATGATCCATCATTTGGAGCAGGTATACTTGTTAGTTATTCTTAGCCATGCTCTAGATCCCCACATTGCAGTGTTGTCTTCAGGATTCATGCAGCTCATCACACCACATTAATCCTGAAGTTGTCACCAAAGGCCACCTTCTCCCAAGATCAGTTTGCATTGCAGTGAAAGAAAAATGTACAAATGAGGACCCTTTTTCTTGTGCCCCATACAATTTTGTTGCTGGTATTATGGAATTGGATTGCCATTGATTCTTCTTAGATATTATTTTTTTCTTTCAACTTCCCAGTCTATCCTATGCCCTTGGTAATTCCTAGTTCTGTGATGGTGAACCTATGGCACGTGTGCCAGAGATGGCATACAGAGCCTTCTCTGTGGGCATGTGCCCTGGCCAGGTGGTCTTCCTGGGGGCCAGAGCTCTGGAAAACAGCCTGAAAATGGCCCAAAACAGCCAAAAGCAGCCAAAAAGGCCATTTTCAGACCATTTTTTGAGTTGTTTTCAGGCTGTTTTTCAGGCCATAGCACCAGAAAACAGCTGGAAAATAGTCCGGAAAATGGCCCAAAAGACAGCCAAAAAATAAGTATGTGTGCACCTGATCTTCGGGCCACCTGATCTTCAGGTTACTGGTGCTCCAGCACTTACACATATATGTACATACACATATATTCCAGTTTGGCACTCGGTGCCAAAAAGGTTTGCCATCACTGTCCTAGTGGATTTATCTAGGTATCTTCCTGGTGAAGAGAACTCAGCTTTCATCTATTGTTATATCTATGCACTTGTAATCGTACTGTGCTGGCTTGCAGAACTTATTCATATCTGATTTCTGAAAAGGTTTTTATATCCTGATGTATCCACACCGCAACCATGTTCCTCCTAGTTAATGGAGTTTCTGTGGGTATGTTTGAGGCAGAACTTAAGTTTCAGCAAAATGTGCTAAGTACACAGGGAAACACTTAGCTCAGAAATGTGAGATGGAAAAAGCCATGCTGGATCTCGCTGGGAAAAGAAGACAGATGATAGCAACACCCTGAGACTCTTGGAGCAGCAAAGAGAGAAAGACACATTTAAAACATAAGAAGGAAAAAAAGGCAATATTAAGATATAAATGAATTAGGTTGCCCTATGCTTTAAAAAGACCCGGTGACAACCCTTCTTTAATAACAATATTAAAAGCTGTTGGTGTTGTTTTCCTCCTCCAGTTACATTCTATTTGTATGTTTGCAAATAGACAAAATCATGTACAAGTCTCAAATGATCTCTCCTCCTAAAGAATCCAGACTTGGTAAGTAGTGCCCTTGTGTTGATAACTTGAGGTAGAAAGTTTCCTTGGTGTAGTGGCCCGCCAGTGGAGCTGGCAGCAGAATCGAACAGTGAGGAGGTTGGGGAGGAACATGGGTCAGTCCTGGAGACTGAGGAAGGCTCGGTTGAGGGCTCTGCGTCAGAGGCAGAGGTGGGGGCCAAGGGCATTTGACAGTTCTCAGCTGCCTTCGGAGCTAGATAGAAGTGAGGCATTTCATTTCATTTCATTTCATTTCATTGGTCTTGTATGCTGCCCACTCCCGAAGGACTCCGGGCGGCTTACAATAAACAAAGGAAGGGGATAAATAGACAAATAGACAAACAACAATTTAAAATACACAACATTCATAGTTACAGGCAGAGGAACAGCTGGAGCCTGTTCCCAGTGTGCACATGTGCAGAGCTGCCAGAAGAAAAGAACAGCTAAGAAATCAGAGTCGACTTGGGAATAAAGTTACAAGTGGACGGTGAATGGCCCCTCCCATAGGAAATAAAAGAGGAGTGAAAGGGGAGTGGGCTTTTGCAGGAAACAATTTGTTTGTTCATTCGTTTGTTTCAGGAGTGTGAAGATCTGTCCATGAATCTCAGAGACTCTGTGCCAAGTCTTTCCTTGCACAGCACTGCATTTGGAAAATATTTACATAACAGCTTTCCAAGCTACATAAGGTCTGTGGTCATAAATTCACCTTGTTTACCAGCCCTTTGCTGAATGTGAATGAGGGGAAATCACATTCATTTAATAAAAGGGGTTTTGTTGGGACCTGGAATCTGCCTCATGCTTTTTGGGGAAGCCTAGTCAGAACACTTGGGTCCTATGAGAAAGAGAGAGAGAGGGAGGGAGGGAGGGAGATTATTAAGTCAATTGACCATGTCAAATATATAAAACTGATACAAAAATTCAAATAAATATAAAGAAAACAGTAGGACATGTTCACAATAAGTCATCTTCCCTATAGTTAACCTCAATATGGTCTAGATATTCTGTAATTTTCATAATGACCTTTAATACAAAGAGTGAAGTCTTACTAGTGATTTGCAGATTCATTGCCTGCAGGCGATAAAGCTATTGGATTGTGCCCCAAGTACCAATAATTATTAGAATATAAACAATATTGGAATATAGGAATTCAGCAAGAATCACTGCTTATTTCTAAAAAATGATAAGTTATTTTCTAATTCATTAAAGAGACATTGGGGGCCTAGACATAATTGCTTGATCCCCATGGAATTACTTCTCCGTAAACATGCAGAGGCTTGTACTGCAGAAGAGCCCATGAAGGAAGCGAGATTAAGTTTCTACTTTGACGTGTGATTCCTTCCCCACCCCCCAAATCAACAAGTTGTATAATGGGTTGTGTAAGATCCAACACGGCCGTGAAAGGTTACCTTTCCTTAGAGGTACATAGGGATTTCTGTGTATTCTAGGAAGTCATACGGATGCCACAAATCCCTTATGAAATGCTTTGCAAGAGCTTCAAAAGACAAGGTAAACAGTGTGTGTGTGTGTGTGTGTGTGTGTGTGTGTGAGAGAGAGAGAGAGAGAGAGAGAGAGAGAGAGAGAGAGAGAGAGAGAGAGAGAGAGAGAGAGAGAGAGAGAGAGAGAGAGAGAGAGAGAGAGAGAGAGAGAGATTGGGACACAGGAGAGCTTACACAATGCTTTTTACCTAGAGAAGGAACATAAATGCCTGGCTTCCACAGAGCAAGCAAATGGAAAATAAGCTCTGCACTCACCGGAAAGCAAAAGACAGATCGGTTGATCATTTCCTCAGATCTGTTTGGAAAAGTTCTCCTAATATCAGTAGTGCCCATTCAGTCATCTTGACAAGTCATATCTATAATCTTGTCAACGTCTTATGTCTTTTTCTGTTGACTATATTTATTTTTTCCCAGGTATATTATCTTGGTTGTGTGACGTACATTGGTCTATTATGTAGCTATTAATGATGAGAAACATTCCCCTCAAAAGAAATAGTGACCCTCATTCAACCTCAGAAACATTATTCAACACAGATTTAGACTTCTGAGATGGATACATTATTGGCTATCCCTTTCTTTCTTTTTTAATGTCAAGTTGTTTCCAACCTTCTTAATAAATGTGGATAAGAATGTATTTTCAAAAAAATAAGGGGAGCAAAGCTGGAAATTTTGGGCTTGGACAACCTAGAACTATGCTGCCTACAGTCTGACACAAAATTTTCTGCTACAACGTCCTACCTGTCAACGATTATTTCAGCTTCAACCGCAATAATACACGAGCATACAATAGATTCAAACTCAAGGTAAACTGCTTCAAATTTGATTGCAGAAAATACAACTTCAGCAACAGACTGGTCAATGCCTGGAATGCACTTCCTGACTCTGTTGTTACATCCTCAAACCCCCCAAAACTTTAACCTTAAACTGTCTACTGTTGACATCACCCCATTCCTAAGAGGTCCATAAAGGGGGCGTGCAGAAGCAGACCAGCATGCCTATCATCACTGTCCTACAGTCCCCATTTATTTGTACTCATTTCCTTTGTTCATGTCAATGTTTATCCTTATACCTGTTATCTTTTACATGTTCGACAAACTAAATAAATATAGGGATAACCATTAGCTCTTAGCTGAGAGGCATAAAACCAAGATGATGAAAGTCTTTCATTTATACAGGCAATCCTTGACTTATGACCGATCCCGTAGTATTATTTTAACCTATGACCAATCTCTAAAAGGGAACATGACCTGGATTCAAAGCTCCGATGGTCGAGCCCCCCTCTGTGGTCACATGAGCAAACTTTGTTGCAGTTGGCAACATAGCTTCATTTACTGTCGTTTGTAGTGTCCCACAGTGATGTTTTATAATGGGTTTGCCAAAAATTAGCACTTACTCCTGATTTTCAGTAAAACCATGCCCAAAATGTACAGTTGGTTTGATGACTGTGGCAATCGCTTAGCGAATGTGGTAATCACCTTAACAACCACAACAAAAAATATTGTAAAATCAGATCAGTCACGTGGCTGACCCATTTTATCCCCATTATAATGTGTAACCATAATGGGCAGTCTTTATTACAGTTGTAAATTGAGGACTGTAAAGTAGGATAACAGATAACAGATTAACAGAGTTGGAAGGGACCTTGTAGGTCATCTAGTCCAAGCAAGACTGCCTGTATTCCTTATCTGGACTGCCTGGCCTCTAAGTCCACAGAGAAAGCAGATAGCAACAGTAATTCCTAGTAGGCAGAGAGCAGACAGTCCAGATTAATAACATCTGTTCAGATCAAAGCAAATATATGCATCTGGCTTAAATGATATCTTAGTGAAAACATCATAAGAAAGCTGTGTTTAGACTTCTTTTCACTCGTAGAATAGAATGGCCCATTGTTCTGGGCTATGATTTGGTTAGACTATAGTTTATTTATTAGTCATTTAGTCATTTTATTTTTTAGTCATTTTATTAAGATTTATAGGCCACCCTTTTCCCTGAGGGGACTCAGGGCGGCTTACAATCACAGGGAAGGGGGTGCAATATCAAAGACAAACAATATGTGAACAAAAAAAGAAAATAATAAAACACAACTTGCATTCAACAGTCAACACTCGGGCGGGTAAATTGGGAACCTATCCCCAGGCCTGATGGGAGAGCCAGGTCTTGAGGGCTGTGCGGAAGGTCTGGATGGTGGTGAGGGTACGGATCTCAACGGGGAGGTCGTTCCACAGGGTCGGAGCTGCAACAGAAAAGGCTCTCCTCCGTGTAGTCGCCAGTCGACATTGACTGGCGGATGGAGTTCACCTTCCCCATGGTTAAAAACCATTCTAGGCTAAATTAATTATTATTGCCTGAGCTTGAAAACCCATTAACCCATTATAAGGGCTCAGTTCACACAGTTTAGTATGTCAGTGTTTCTCAACCTTGGCAACTTTAAGATGTGATAATTTCAACCTCCCCCCCCACCTCAAATTCTTCAGCCAGACAGATATCATGATTCAGTGCAATGTTTGGACTTAGGCATAGAAAAGAGAGGACTGCTTAAGGAAGGAATACACAAAGACCAGCTGTTGTTATGCCTTTACTAGCTGATAACCAGTGGTGGGTTTCAAAAAATTTTCGAACCTACTCTGTGGGTGTGGCCTCCCTTGTGGGAGTGGCTTGCCATCCATGTGTTCTCTCTCTCTCTCTCTCTCTCTCTCTCTCTCTCTCTCTCTTTCCTTCCTTTTGTGTCTCTGTCCCTTTTTTCTTTCATCTCTCTCTCACTTTTTCTTTCTTTTTTCTTTTTTTCTTTATTTATTTCTTCCTTTCTTTCTCTTTCTCTCTCTGTGTGAGTGTGTGTGTGTGAGTGAGTGGTGGGTTTCAAAAATTTTTAGTTTACTTTGCATGCATGAAGAGAAAAAACAAATATACATTAGCAAGTGTCTTTAGTAATAAACCTTGAATCCTGGCTTATATAGTGTAAAAAGTCTGTTAGGTAGCAGCATAGCTGGTTGTATAACTGAATTATTTTAGGGAACCAGAAGGTAAACATGTTATATGTTTTTTGCTTTGTTCTCAAAATTAAATAACTTAATGTGCCTAGAAATTATGTCATCTTTGAGAATGTAATCTAAGTATTTAAAGACCTGATAATAACTGATACATTTTGCAGATAATCACATTCTTAGGCGGGGAAAGATTAAGTCCTACTGAAAATAATAATAGGTGAAGGTAAATGTTCCCCTGCACATGCATGCTAGTCGTTCCCAACTCTAGGGGGCAGTGCTCATCTCTGTTTCTAAGCTGAAAAGCCAGCGCTGTCCGAAGATGTCTCCATGATCATGTGGCTGGCATGACTCAATGCCAAAGGTGCATGGAGTGCTGTTACCTTCCCCACAAAGTGGTCCCTATTTTTTTATTTGCATTTTTAATGTGCTTTCTAACTGTTAGGTTGGCAGAAGCTGGGACAAGTAACAGGAGCTCATTCCGTTACGCGGCACTAGGGATTCAAACTGCTGAACTGCTGACCTTCTGATCGGCAAGCTCAGCGTCTTAGCCACTGAGCCACCGCATCCCTAAAATAATAAATAGACCCAGTCAATTTAACTGTAATAACTGATTATGTTGCAAGTAACCTTAATCTGTGTTTGAACAATCACAGCTGAACACATGGAGAGGGGAAACTTGCTGTTTGAAAGCAGCATCAAGAAACCATTTAAAGGCATTCTTCATAAATTCACACTCACCCTTATTAGTTAAAACCATACAAGGATCTTCAAATAATTGAGAAAGGGAAAACATCTCTAGCCAGAATACATTCTGCTCAGATTATGGGAATTATTTGAAAGGCGCCTTTTCTTCCTCCATAAAAACCAGCTTGCCACATTTTATTAAATCCTGCTGCTGAGTCTCCAATCATTTGCAAGACTGAGCAAGCCAGCATTTATCTCCATGTTGCCAAAAAAAATAAAAAAGGTTCGCAGGCCAATTTTTGTAGACCAAGTCATCGTTAAAAACACCCTGGATTGTTACGGTCCTGCTCTGTTGGCAATGTCACAAAAAACCTTTCAAAAACATTCCTCAAACAACTTCAAGAAATTCATCACAATGGCAAAAGCAAAATGTGCAGCCAGCATCCCCCACTGACATTCTCCTTTATAGCTGTCATGGTAGATTGTTACGTGAATTTCGAGGGAGAGAATTTCTAACATGCTGACCTAGTAGCCATGGCAACTATAGAGCTATGATTATAAGTTATCCCAATGCTTTTTCGCATTGGCCACGGGGCCCTGATAATTTATATGACTCAGCTGTGTGTCTGGCCACAGCGATATGGAATCCATAGAAAATGCTGCTTGAAGTTCCTGTCCCCTTAGTTATGCATAGACTAAGACATTCAGAATCCCTGTGTTATACAGCAAAATTCAGGAGAATCTTCCCTGCAAATTAGTCACTTCCAAATTTGAGGAAGAAAGAGATGGGGTTGGTGGTAGTTTTTATATTGTTTTATATTGTTATGCTTATATGCTTATAACCTTTTTATGCATCCTTTCATGAAGAACAATTCTAGTTTACTCTACATAACCTTTCTCTAGGGCCCTTTTCTTTTACTTGTTTACTGTTTGTATCCTGCCTTTATATATTTTTTTAACAAATGACTCAAAGCAGTGAACATATCTAATACATCTTCCTCCTCTTGTTTTCCCCTCAACAACAGTCCTGTGAGGTGGATTGAGAGAAAGTGACTGGCCCACAGTCACCCAGCTGGCTTTCATGGCTAAGGCAGGACAAGAATTCACAATCTCCTGCTTTCTAGCTTCTGCCTTAACCATTAGACCCGGGATGGTGAACCTATGGCACCCGTACCAGAAGTGGCACACAGAGCCCATTCTGTGGGCATGCCTGCTTTTCTTCTGGTTTCTGGCACACACATCCACTGGCCCCAGAGCTCTGTAAAATGGCCTGAAAAACAGACTGAAAGCAGCCTGAAAAACAGACTGAAAACAGTCTGAAAATGGCCCAAAAAGCAGCCCAAAACAGTGAAAGAACAGGGATGTACATGCTAGTCAGCTGATCTTTGGATTTCCATTGCTCCTCCCCCACACATGCACATGCATGCATGCGCATTCCGGGTTGGGCACTCAGTGCTGAAAAGGTTTGCTATCACTGCACTAGACCAAACTGTTGTATGTTTCATAATATAACTAGATCGATAGGTAGATTGATGATAGATAGATAGATAGATAGATAGATAGATAGATAGATAGATAGATAGATAGATAGATAGAGATACGCATGTTCACGTGTCAACATAGACACAACTACAGATTGTGGGATATAATGTAAATTGCCTATACGTTTTGGCCTATAAATATTGTAGGTGGATGAGATATTTCTAGAAGCAACTGACTAGCTGCTTTCTAAAAATAAATTGAAATTTAATTTTAATAAGCCTGACTTTTATTCAAGATGCCAGCACTGAAAAGACATCTTACAGCGGCCGAACAGAAGTGGCAGCCTGGGAACGACCTTGACAAGTTTTTGCAATGTGGAAACTGACGGATATACAGAAATTCTGTCTTGAAAAAGTTGACAGCTGCAATATCAGCGGCTATAGAGAACTCATGGTTGTGGAGAAGTGACCTAATGTCATTCTGAGCCACAGATTTCAAGAAGAGCCTACTGTTCCTTTGCGCCCTTCCTGTGAGTCAGAAGGATATGATCAGAGATACCTTGACATCAATAGAACACAGAGCTTGGGAGATGAAATGGATTCCTTAACCTACAAAGCTCGTGCAGACTGTGAATTACTCCTTCCTGACCTAACTATTATGCCAATATTCTCAGTGAGTTTTAACTTTTTTTTAAAAATGGGTTTTCAGGAACCACTTGAAAAATTGGGTTAGTTGCTGATGGGGGCCCTTCCCCCCCAAAAAAAAAATCAGTGGGGGGGAAGCAGATGAAAAGATTTATCAGGCTTGCGATGGTTATAAAAAGACAAGAGTATAGAGAAAGATCAAAATCAAAATAGATGGAGTTGCTGAAGGGAGCAAAAAAGGATATTTTGGTGGCCCTTTTGATGCTATGGAAATACAGCTTTGAGATGGGAGGAGACCCTCAGATGAATGAAGTGGCCTGTGAAAATGACTTTGGTAGCTTTCTAGTAGAATGTATCCTCTTTAATCAATATGTTGATGAAGATTCTCAGTCATCCAGGTAGAATTGTCTGGAAGTTGTGTCATGACAACTGGAATTACTTTTTCATTGGTTTGAAATGTTTTGTTGCTTTTCCAAGTAGCTTCTTCAACCTGAACAAGTTGATTAAGGGAACCTGAAAAGGTAGAGTCACTGGAATGTACCAATTACTAAAATTCTTAGGGGTCATTAAGTGTGGCCTCCCTGGTGAAACTGTGAAATTGAACTTCCTGGGGACTGATGAAAGAACAGGATAAAATATTGGGGGGGGGGGGGGCAGGTTGCGTCTGAGGTCTTCACCTCTATTGAGGGAAGAATTTTCCACTTTGGCATAAATGGATACATCCACTCCTCTCACAAACCTTCTATCTTCTCTGTCAAAAATGTGAACATTACTATCCTTAAATGAAGAAGTAAAAAAAAAAAGTCTTTAGTCAATATTTGTGAATCACCTTCAATGAAAAATTCTATTAAAAAAAAAAAAAGATGAGTAACCTCAAGATGACTACTTCTCAGTAACAAAGTTCCATCATCAATATGACTTGATGGATGTCTTCTTTCAGAAGCAAATTAAAGCAAAAGGCCATGACTCTTCCTCAAACTTAAAAAAGCATATACATAAATACAGTTTTGCCTTTGAACCACCAAATTCCAGATAAGGTATAGCCATTTTTAGTCCCTCTTTTAATCCATCAATCTACCCAGAATATCCAATTCACCCAGACATGGGAATGTAGGTGGTATCGCAATTTCTGCAGAGCCATAGATTTCTCATTTTTCATTTAACAGAGCAATTGAAAGAGCATTCTATTTTCATTTCAGTTTTTCTCAAACAATTCGAAAGAAATTTCGGAATTCGGACAGCCGATGTCCTGATAATCATTTGAGATTGTGAAAGTTTATTTTAGTATGCATAAAGGAATGAATATATGTAAGCAGGGGTGGGATTCTATCGGTTTGGACTGGTTCGGGTGAACTGGTAGCTCCTAAGATCAGCTGGGAGTGAACTGGTTGGCTCCCATGAGCAAGTGGGCCCACCTCAGGGGTGGGTTCCTGCCAGTTCTAACCTCTTCTATAAAAGAGGTTCCACAAATCTACAGTGCCATTTAGAACCGGCTTCAGCTCCCTCCCCCCGCCCATCTGCACATTATCAAGATGAAGAGTGAGAGGAGGAATTCTGGGAGTTGAAGTCCACAAGTCTTAAAGCTGTCAAGTTTGAACACCCCTGGGTTTTTTTTCTAAAGGGTTAGGGCTGAAGGATCTTGTAACTTGACAGCTTTAAGACTTGCGTGCTTCAAATGCCAGAGTTCCTGAGCCAACATGACTGGAGGAGGAATTCTGGGAGTTGGAATCCACAAGTCTTAAAGCTGTCAAGTTTAAACACCTCTGGGTTTTTTTTCTAAAGAGTTAGGGCTGAAGGATCTTGTAACTTGACAACTTTAAGATTTGCATGCTTCAAATGCCAGAGTTCCTGAGCCAACATGAATGGAGGAGGAATTCTGGGAGTTGAAGTCCACAAGTCTTAAAGCTGTCAAGTTTAAACACCCTGGGGTTTTTTTTTCTAAAGGGTTATGGGTGCAAGGGTCTTGTAACTTGACAGCTTTAAGACTTGTGTGCTTCAAATGCCAGAGTTTCTGAGCCAACATGACTGGAGGAGGAATTCTGGGAGTTGAAGTCCACAAGTCTTAAAGCTGTCAAGTTTGAACACCCCTGGGTTTTTTTTCTAAAGGGTTAGGGGTGCAAGGGTCTTGTAACTTGACAGCTTTAAGACTTGCGTGCTTCAAATGCCAGAGTTCCTGAGCCAACATTTTGGTTGCTGAGCAAGAGCGTTGTTAAGTGAGCTTCACCACATTTTACAAGTTGGCCATGCCCACCCAGTCACATAGCTGGCAAGCCACTCCCACCCAGTCACATGGTCAGCAAGCCACTCCCACAAAGCAGGCCACACCTACAGAAGAGGTTCTAAAATTTTTTGAAACCCACCACTGGGCCACCTGCCCGCCCCAGCACTTTACCGACCTTTATCTTCTCAACTGAGTCACATGACAGAGTGGATTGCTGTGCCTCGGCTGTTTTACTTCCCAAGATGTAATCCAGAAGATAGTCTTCCCTAAATTGCGTACGCACGTATAACACTCATCAGGCGTTTGTGCAAGCGAAGTGAGCAAGTGAGCGTAAAGCACAGGCTCAGTGAACCAGTTGTTAAACCGGTAGGATCCCACCACTGTATGTAAGCATAGATATCTGAGGGATGATCAAAATTTGCAAGATGGCAGACAAGGCATCACAATGAAACCATGTCATCTGGCATATTTGACATCCTGCTCCCCTCTGCAGACACTAATCTATTTAAATTTACATATATGTATACATATAAATAGATACATGTAGAATGCCTTTCATATTAAATATAATTTCCTATTTCCTTCAATATGGCTATCTATTTCCTATTTCTGGCTGCTTTTGTTAAGAGTTAGCATTAGGATAATTATCAAAAAGGAAATTCTGATGATTTCATCAATTCCAAATCTACTTAGAAAACAATTTTGACAGAGTATAATCAATCTTTTGTTCCTTATACTATCAAGTACAGAACACAGTAATCAAAACAAGCTGTTTTAAAAACAGGTCATCTGTGTTTTATTAAATTCAACATTGACATTAAATAATGGTTTCTATTCAACCATCTTTTCAAATAACATGAGGCATTTCAATTTTATTGAAAGTATTTTCCAACCTATATGGAACAGCTCTAACTTGAATTAAAGACTGTGTTTACTGTCCTTTTGTGTTAAATGTTTAAAAGGCAAAGTGGCTAATTCAGAATGATGCATAAATCAAATGCGTCAAATACATTACTGCAGAGAACTAGAAGACAATTTGACAAAACCTTAGAACATCCAGTGAAAGCTTCCTGATTAACCTACATATGATTTAAGAGGGACTGCACTCCCTGTCAAATTTATATTTGTTTTATAAGTCAGAGTTAACTCATTTTGACATTCATGGGAGCGGTGAGTGCCTCCACATGTATACTGGACCAGCAGGGAGGTGACACGTGGCTGGATCCAGAGGATAGTTAACACCTCTCTCTGGGAGGGATCCTTCCCGCTCCTTTTAAAGGATGCAGTGGGCTGTTGAACTATCCAGCCACATTCGAGATTACGGCTGTTGTAGAATTTTAAATTGTTGTTTTTTATTTTATTTTTTTGTATCCCCTCCCTTTTTATTGTTAGCCACCCTGAGTCTCTTGGGAATAGGGCGGCATACAAACTTAATCAAATCAAATCTTTTAGTACAGTTTCCAGCTGCCAAATAAGAATTTCATGAAAAAGTGAAATTCTATCATATGGAGAATATTATCAATTTAAAGATCTAATATGAACACAATATCGTTTCTCTCCTTTCTTGTTATGCTTTAATAAACAAAACAAATAATTCAAAAATGCCTGAATGGTTTCATTTTTATATTCTCCAGAATATTTTTTACCAATCATTAAGAATCTCTTTGTCTCTGATATGCTTTAACTAGTCATCTTGTTATGTTTCAGTTTCCTATCAACTTTTACAATATATAATATTTCAAATTAAGGGAAGTCAGTATCAACCTGGTCTTAGAAACATATATCTTGTTTACAGTCAAAATCCTGAGCTTTAAGTTATGGTACATCTGATAGTCTACAGCGAATCCAAGCTGTTATTTTAAAACTATTTTCCATGTCATTGCTAGAGATAATAACAATATGATGGGCTATCATCTCAACCAGATAGAGGAAAAAAATGTGTTATGAATTTGTAAACAACATTTCATCTTTATTCCCAGGAAGAAACATAGCAAAATTGTCACTGTTTTTGTTCACTGAAATAGACAAGTAAAATATCACAGTATTCATCCATTTTTGATGTCGCAACACATTCTTGCACCCCTTTACAAGCCAATGGACTGGAAGTAACAAGTGAAACAGGGTTAGTATTAACTTACCTTCACAACTGGTTCGAAAATGTGAGCGAGCTCTGCCGCCACTTCCACGCATGTGCAGGTCCTTCTGTGCATGCACAGAGCATCAAAAATGGGATGTGATGATGTCTGGGTGGGTGAGTCGAACAGGGGTGGGTTTCTCGCCCCGTTCCAACCGGTTCAGTTGGAATGGGGCCGGCGGCGACCTCGTGCACGCACGCAGTGCACGCATGCGTACTAGCATCTGTGCGATGCTCCAGCTGCTCCTGGAGGATCGCGCAGGCGCTGTATGCATCCTGCGCATGCGTGGAAGCACAGAACTAGTCAAAACCAGGTAAGGAGCGCGGGTGGGCGGGTGGGCCCTCCGCCGTTCCCGGAAGTTACTTACTTCCGGGTTCGCTGACCAACCGGTTCGCAGGGACCGCCGCGAACCGGTTGAAACCCACCCCTAGAGTGGAACCTCCTGCTGCTGCCGCTACCAGTTTGCCGAAACCAGATAGAACTGGCTGAATAGCACCACTGAAGTGAAAGTATAAAACAACCTGGAAAGATTCCAGCATAAAACTCTATGGGGTGACCTATCAAACTGTGATAATAACAAAATTATTTTTGAATCAGTCAATCATTCCACTATTGCAATATGAGCCCATGAACAGAATGGAAGCAAATGTTCCCTGTTTGTTCCCCGTGGGAATTGGTTCTGAACTGACTCTGAACTGGTTCTCATTCTCTTCCCATCAGTTGAGATGGGAGAGTTATTGTGGTGAGATATGACCGGTACACCCCAGTACAGGCATAGCGGTGCCTGCTGGGAGCACCAGGTACCATTCTGGTACGGTGCTCTGGGGGGCCCGCCCGCCCACCCTCCTTACCTGTATTTGAGCCAATCAGGGCTTAAGCACACACGCACGGAGCGTACGGCGCCTGCGCGATGCTTCACTGAGCAACTGGAGCATTGCAGGTGGTAAGTACGCATGCACATGCTGGACGGGTGCTGCGCGCGTGCATGTGGTGGATGCCCAGCACTGTTGCACCGTACGAGTTGCAACGGGATCCGCAACCCACCACTGGAGAGTTAGCAGGCTGGTCAGAAAGGAGACAATAGCAGATTTTCTAAAGTTTACTCCACTTAAGATGCACACTTATCTGAGCATATTATGTGTGGGATTATTCATATCTGACTTTGCTGAAGGTGGTACATGTGAAAGAAGAGATCATGATAAGTGATAATGGATGCTGTGATCTACCAGCTTCCCCAGTATGGAAGAAAAGTAGACAGTTGAAAAAGGAGTAATAAGATTCAACCCCTAATGTTGAGGCTGCTCCCAACATACCAATCTAATTAGTTCAGTTTAGAGATTTTAAAATAAGAAACATATGGATTAACTTTTCCAAAATTGAGGTATATCTGTACCTAAGGAAACTGAAAAAGTAATGAAAAGAAGAGATTCTCCTTCTTGGAATTCTCCTAGATAACATGCAGCTTATTTTTTTTTTTTGTGGCTTCTAAAATTATTTGCAATGGATTACATTAGAAGAGTAATTATAGATTGGATGGCCCATCTATACCTCCATGCACTTGTTCTGGTTTGCAGTGATCTCCACAATCTCTTAAAAACATAGGTCAATTTTTAGCTTGCTTGGTTAGTACAAATGATTTCCCAGGCTCAGAAATTCTCAGTTACAAATGAATACATCCTTAAAACAGAAAGAAAAAAAGCCTCACACACAAAAAAGCAAATAGAGCAACTACAAAACAAAAGGAAAAAATAGCTTTGTGTTATCAGCTTTGCTGCTAGCCCAGGGTACCTTTAGGTGTGCATAATAGCAATTGTTGACCCTATATAACCATGATGGAAAAACCTATGGCACGAGTGCCAGAGGTTACACACTGAGCCCTCTCTGTGGGCATGCATGCCATCACCAGCTGCTCTTCTGGTTTTAAAAAAACAGGCCATTTTTGGGCTGTTTTTCGAACCGTGTTCAGGCTGTTTTTCAAGCTTGAAAATAGCCTGAAAAACAGCTTGAAAAATGGCCTGAAAATTGCCCCCAAAAGGCCTGAAAACATCCTGAAAATGGCCCGAAAAACAGCCCCAAAATGGCAAAAAAAAAAAACCAACCAAAAACAGGCATATGAGCACCAGCCAGCTGGTCTTCAGGTTTCCAGTGCTCATATATGCACATGCATGCACGTGCGTTGCAGTTTGGGCACTCAATGCCAAAAAGGTTCACCATCACTGCTATATAAGCACTTTTTATATGTGAGATACACACACACACACACACACACACACACATGAAATAGGTGGAATGTACATAAGTTCTGCAGCCATTCTGGGTTCCATGACTTTTTATTAACAGTCTCTGCACCTTTGTATCTTTTATTTGTTTCAGGAAACATAAATATAGACACATGGAACACGGTTGGCAAACGAAGCATAAAGTGCTCTTTACAATTCCAGCAGATTTGTAAATTGCAAGCATAAAAAAACATTGAAAGAGTAAGAATAAAGTCTCCTTTTGATTAATGGTACAGCTTGTAAATAGTCAATTCATGTGGGGTTTTTTTTTTAAACTTCTCCATCTGATGAAAACATCTCTGGAAGCGCTGTCAAGAATCCCTCTGAAGTGGCTTCTGGGGGTGGAGCCTGTCGCCGAAGAGGGCTCAACGGAGCTCCTCTCAGAGATCTGGTCTGTATATCTAAATAAGATCATAGATATCACCCCTTTTTGGCTAGAAAGGGGCAGGGAGTTTTAGCTCTGTGGCTAGGGTCTATTCGTAGTTCACAGCCTTTTTCTTTTTTTTTGGCTGTGGACGGAGATTAGATCCAGCGTAAGCGGAGCCTTTATCTCCAGCCAGTTCTTCTCAGCTGCTTTTTTTTTTGCAGCCCTAGACAGGCGACTCCCCCCCCAGGACAAAGCAAAGTTGTTTGAAGCTAGGATTAATACGGGCGGGTCCCACCCCTGTGAGATTTTTGCTTTTATTACTATCTTAAACACCAGCCTCATTTGTCACAGAGGCTTCTTTGTTTAAACGGACTTCAAAATGGCGATTTCTCTCCGTTGGTGACTGATAGGGGATGTACTTAGCCGGCTTTACCTTCCTGCAGACCGCTCCTTAACAAAATAATTTTTTTTTGGGGAAACAGAGGGGAGCGAGAGCGCTGTTTATTTGTTTATTTATAATGGCACCCAGGTCAAAATCGAAGCGTTTCTCTATGAATGTGCTTAAAGAATCTACGAATGAATCTAAAGAATCTACTATGAAATCGCTGCCCTTGTCTCCTAAGCCCTCTACTGGAGAATTCTTAACACAGGAATTTTTCTTTCAAATGCTTAAGGACTTTAAACAGGAAATTAAAGAATTTGTATTGGAGCTATATGGTAATTTAAAGTCTAAAATTGCCCAAATGAAGGCGAATACGTTTGTAGCCGTGTCTGCCCTGACAGATTATACCGCTGAAATGGAGAATAAATTGGAAAGCTTGGAGGAGGCTAATTCTAATTTGACTACTAACATTCAAACATTACAACAAAAAATTAGAGATACTCAAGAACAGCTCGTTATGATAAATTTTAACAAGAAGGCATTTGCAATAAGAGTCAGAGGATTGCGCGAAAAGGAGCGAGAGAATCTGAAACAGACCTTTGTTGAGGCCTTCAACCATGCGGTGGGAAGCCCGGGACTTAATTTTGATTGGCAGATCTGGAAAATCTATCGCCAGAACTCGATGGTAGCGGAACAGCGACAGCTCCCGAGGGACATAATTATATATTTCTCCACAAAAGAATCCAGAAATGCGATCATGCAAAAGTTTTACAATAACAGGCTGCGAGTCGATGGGCAGGATCTGATTGTCTTCAAAGAAATACCATCCCAGATGTTAAAAGCAAGAAGAGACTATACTTTTCTAACTAAAGAGCTTATAAACCACCAGATTCAATATAAATGGGAGGCCCCAGCCGGCATTACGGTCACATTTGAGAATCAAAGATTTCGTCTCAATTCTGTTTCGGAGGCTCGAGATTTCTACTATAAGACTTTGAAGGCGGGACTTCCTGATTCACTTGGAAAAGAGGAGAGACAAGCCGAAGGAGAAGGCAAGCAGCAGACCACATGGCTGCAAGATGGAGGGGGTAGCTCTCCCTCTCTCGGAGAAGCAGAAGAGCAGAGATTGAGGATTTAGACATTCCAAAATATTCGCCAAAGTTTTGGATTGAATGGGGGTTTGCGATCTCTCTCCGGTAGAAAAAGTGGAACTGGATATTGGTGGTGTGATATTGGGACTGAATTATGTGGATGCTGAATGTATACTTCACGGGACTTGTATGTCTGAACTTTAATTTAAACTGTCCAGGACTCTAAAGTGAAGAGAGTGGAGATGGTAACTTTACTGAACTTTAGTTGGGGAGGAGGGAGCCGGGTAACGTGGGATAGGTGGAGGGGGAGCGAAAGCCTGATCAGAGTATTTCGAGTTAAAAGGTAAACTGACCTCTGTGTGAATTATTGTTTGAAAATAAGGTTAAGAAAGATTATTTGGAGGGACTATGGGAAATAGTGGTAAACATCAGAGAAGCAAGGTATGAGAGTAAAATGCATGCGGAATGATTTATGTTGTTTAAATGCAAAGGACGAGGGTAAAATGCATGCGAAATGATTTACGTTGTTTAAATCCTATTAGAAGGGAAAGCTTGATGAGATTATTTTAAAATAGAAGGCAAATTGATTCTTGTGTAAAGTATATGTGGAATGATCCATGCTGCTTAATTCTTATTAGAAGGGAAAGTTTGGTGAGATTATTTTGAGCTAGATTGTATACTGATGTCTGCATAAACTTGTATAAATTTTTATTTGAATATAAGGTTAGCTTGATGAGAGTATTTTAAGATAGAATGCAAACTGATTCTTGTGTAAAGTATTATTTGAATATGTGGAAAGATCCACGCTGCTTAAATCTTACTAGAAGGGAAAGCTTGGTGAGATTATTTTGAGCTAGATCGTAAACTGATGTTGGCACAAATTTGTATAAATTTTTATTTGAAAATAAGGTTAAGGAAGATGAACTGGAGAGTCTATAGGAGGTTGGGGTAAATAACAAAGAAGCAAGAGACGAGAATAGAATACATATAGAATGATTTATACTGTCTAAATATAAATAAAGATGGGGGGCTGAGCTTAATACAAAGAGTTCTTTTTTTTCTTTTTTTCCTTTTTTTCCTTTTCTTTTCTTTTCCTTTTTATAATTTGTAATTTCTTTTTTATCTATTTTTTTAATATATATTACTTTTATTTTGAATTCATACGATCATAAGATATTTTAGAAGGGGTTTAACAGAGGGCAGTGCCAGGTGTGGGCCCTGGGAAGTCGGGGGGACTAGGGATGGGGATTTATGGGGGGTGGGTGGGTGGGTGGGTGCTCATATAGTTTCAATAAGAAGAAGAATGCACTTGTATACGATTGTTCTTTCTTTTTTTTCTTTTCTTTCTTTATATTTTTTTCCTTGGTTTATTTCATTTTTTATTTCTTTATTTTGTATCATATTATAGCTCAATAAGAGTTGAATAAAGGAACACACCATGGGGAGAGGTAGAGGGAAAGAAGAGGGAGGAGTAAGGAAGGAGTAAGGGGAATGTAAGGAGGGCGTAAGGGGAATGCTAGGAGGAAGGGGAGAAAGGAAGGTTTGAGGGGAAAGGGAAGTAGGGAAGGGGAGTGTTAGAGGGAGGAAAGGAAAGTTGGAGGGGAAAGATGGGGTGTATGGAGGATGGAAGTGTCAGGTGGGGTTGTGAATGATGATGAGTTGTGTTTTCTTTTTTATTTTATTTTATTTCTTTTCTTATAGCAAATATCCAGTATATAAGTGACTGTAAAATGGAATCTGAAAATGAATAAAATATATATTTTTTTAAAAAAAAAGAATCCCTCTGAAGTGAGGGAGGAGGCATGGAGGAGATAAAAGACCTTCTTTGTGATGGCCTCTATACTTGAAACTCTTGATTTGAGAACTAGATGAGGCTCGGGTCCTCATAGTTTATAAATAAAATGTTATTGCATCAGACTTTCAAGGTTAGCTAAATGTAATTGGTGTCCAGCTTAAAGGTAAAGTTCCCCTAGCCCAATATGTGCTAGTAGTTCCTGACTCTAGGGGACAGTGCTCATCTCCATTTCAAAGCTGAAGAGCCAGCACTGTCTAAAGATGTCTCCGTGGTCATGTGGCCAGCATGACTAAACACTGAAGGCACACGGAACACTGTTACCTTCCCACCAAAGGTGGTTCCTATTTTTCTACTTGCATTTTTTACATGCTTTCGAACTGCTAAGTTGGCAGAAGCTGGGACAGGTAACGGGAGCTCACTCCATTACACAGTGCTAGGGATTCAAACGGCCAAACTGCAGACCTTTCTGATCGACAAGCTCAGTGCCTTAGGCACTGCCATTAAGCCTATGGTGGGCTTAGGGTTGTTTTTATAATTTTATGTGTTTGCTGTGTTTGTAATTTTAGATTTCTATAACCTGCCCAAAGGTGGCTGAGTGATAAAAGTGTAGAATAAATAAATCACTAAGGAAGGCAGAACGGCAACTGCAACCTTTGGATCCCAGATAGATGAATCAACAAAAAAACCACCATTCCTTCTCCAACCGGTGCTCTCCAAATATTCTAGATTCCCGTTCATACAACCTCCGGACAGCTAATAAACGATGCTAGGGAGGATTGAGGGGATCCGATCCAGCTGGAAAGCATTAAGAGCAGGGGGAAAGACTCCCTAACCTTTTCCTCTAGCCTTTGACGAGCAGTTAACTCGGTCCAAACCTCCCTCGTCATCCTGGCTTCGGCACTTCTTTTGTTTTGCTCTTGAGGAGGTTGCCGTTTCCACAACGCGCTGCCTCTGATTGCCCCCTCCCGCCCCCTCCACCCGCACCTGCTCTTCTTCTGCTCGGGGGCTAATTAAACCAAAGGTGCCTAAAGGGAGCTCTCCCGGGTGGCGCGAGCGCCAAAGAGCGGTGCTAGGAAACTCTGCTCGGAGCTGAGGCGGCCGAGGCTCCAAACAAAAAAGGCGCCACTGGATCCCAGCTTCCAAGGGACGAGAGAGTTCCACGCTCTGCCTTGGCTCTTCTCTCACCCCTCCCCCCCTCCTCCCCAGTTTCCCCCCCAGCCTCGCTCGGTGCCTTCGCCGGTCTTTGTGTGCGAAAACCAGGACGACGAGTTGCCCGCTGGGCTCTGGGCTCTCGTTTGGCGAGGCCGAGATGGAGCTGTACGGCAAGGTAGGGCTCTTTTCCCTCTGTTTTTTTTAAAGGGGGGGGGGAGTCCAGCATCGATGAAACTGCCCGAATTCTCTCTCCCCCCCACCCCCAAAGCAAGGGGATGCCTCGATAGGTCCACGCTAAGCGAAGGAACGCGCTGATCTCTGCTGGAGGCAGGTTTCCTACCCAATGAAGCGCCTTCCACCCGAAGGCGCCAGAATGGAAGGCAACCCATTTGGGGAATGGAGGTTGAATCCGGCTAGAAAACGTGGGGAGTGGGCGAGGTCCACTTCACCTCCGGCTAGTCTAATGGAGAAACCCGGGGTTTTTTTGGGAGGAGGGGTTGAAGGCTTCCCCACCCTCCTCAGAAAGTTCAGCCAGCAGCAGCCCAAGCAAAGACTTGCCCAACAGCTGGGAAACTATAAAGCCGAGGAGACCCTTGTTTCCGTTTCCATCATGGAGCGATTACATTGGGGAGGGGAACGAAAGGGCGAAGCGAAAAGCCCGCGAGCGGGTCTGGGAGACGTAGTTGTGGGTATGGAAGGTTCCTCTTCGATTGGGCAGCCTTTAGTCGGTTCTGACTACAATTCCCACAGATCGTTGCGAAGCGGGTGGGGGGGAGGAGGAGGAGAGGAATGACACCGTGGACAGCTCCCGTGCTGATCGGTCTGCTCTGGATCCCTGGCGGAGCAGCGGCTGAGCGCGTCGCCCGCTGCTGTTGCTCCCGCCTTGAGCCGAGAGGTCTTGGCTGTGGGCTCGATCTGCTGCTTGGATCCTAGCGATAGTAAATCCGCGGGGTGGAAGAAAGCGGAGAGGGGAAGAAAAGACGTGCGGTTGACAATGAGGCACGAAGGTGCTATGCAGGTTAGTGGCACGTCAAAGGGGAACCGGGAATATCCCTTAAAAAAGGGACCCTGGCCGCCTAGATTCACATGATCGGGGCCAGGGGACAGCGGCTAGGAGGGGAAGGGCTGCGGCGCCCAAAACGGGAACCTGTGGTTGAGTAATTCGGAGATCTCATTTGCAAACAGGAGGGAGAGGAAAGGACGGACGATACTCAGGCAAACATCACGTGTTAATTCCCATCGCAAACACCGTGTGTCAGTTTTCCCTTGTGTCTTCCTCAAACATTCTGATCCCTTCATTTGTTCTCTTTGGCCGACTAAGGGGAGAACAAGGCATTAAACTCAGAGATTACTGAGGAATTCAAAGCATTGAGGACCACATGTAATTTGATAGAACTGTCTTTCAGCTGACAACTCCATTTGCAAAGGCTGATTCAGGGCAAGAACAGAACATTAGCGTTTTAACATCATAGAGGAAAGAGGCTTCTACTCTTATTCTTTGTATATCGATCATTTCTTCTTTTCCTTCTTTCCTTCTCCCTTTCTACGTGAAGTCTCCAAATTTAGGTAGCCATCCTAAATCATTGCCTACGGAGTAACACTTGAACATATTAAGTCTAATTTCTGACTCTATATTGTGCAAGATGCAGTCACATGTAGCCAAAAAGAAATCCAATTGTGCTGAATGAGTCTTATAGGTAAGCATAGCTTGCTACCTTAATATTTCAATAACATTAAATATTGATGGATCTTTGATGAGCGATGGATCTGCTGCTGGAAAATTCTGGATGGCCACTAGATGGAAAAATAGTGTTAAGAGTTTCCACTATCTCTTTACTACTGCCTAGTGGTCATTTGAATATTGCAGCCCAACTCTGTGCTACTTAAATCTTCCTAGAAGTCACTTTTGCATTTGAATTACTAAATTTTCAAAGCATTGTCTTTAATCACAGCTGCATTGAGCAAGGGAAAAATTAAAATATAATAAATATGAAGAAAAGGATATCTATTTTTAAAGAAGCGCTGTGAGTGTCAAAGTAATAGCTTATTAAAATTGAGAATTAGTTTGATTCTCCTTCCCAGGAAAGTCTTGTTTTACTTTTAAGCACAAAATAAAGCTCCATCTTTGGAAATTGACAAGGCTGAGCATTTCTACAGCCCAAAGGTAAACTACATACCCTACTTTCTATCTTGTCCAATTTGGAGGTAAAATCCACTGGTCCTAATGGGACTTGAGTGTAGACGTGCATAAAGATGTTTTGTTAATTTCTGTATTTTTAGTGTATAGCTTGCCATAGTAGTTGTATCATATCTATTGACAAATATTGCTGTCTAGTATTAGAAATTTTGCAACCAGATTTACAAAATATTATCAGCTACAGAATATTTACAGGGTTTTAATTTTGCAAAAATGATTCTGTAGGGATTGTTCATCGAAGGTCAAAATTCAAAACTTTTAACAGAATTATTTCTTGTTTACTGTGTCCCCCTACATAACATCTCTGTAGGGTGTGTATTCAGATCGATTACTAGTGTTATGTTACATGATGAGATCTATTTACCCCAGAAGTAATTATAAATATATC
Source organism: Thamnophis elegans (assembly GCF_009769535.1). Lineage (NCBI taxonomy): Eukaryota > Metazoa > Chordata > Lepidosauria > Squamata > Natricidae > Thamnophis > Thamnophis elegans. The sequence continues at coordinate 121,126,207 of NC_045543.1, read as the reverse complement.
CATCTGCAAGAATTAAATGCAAAAGAATACGAACTCTTTACAAGTGAATATATGTGTATATATCAAATATATCTTCATATTGTTAGGCAATTTTAAAAGAAAGAATTAGAACCCTACAGCTGAATAAAAATATTACATATTTTCATAGTAAAAGTGAAAGTTATAGGCTTATTTTGCTTCTGGATCAGTTACAAGAATTGCATTTGTTCAGAAAACACATTGTTACATTTTTATTTAGTTTTGAATAAATTTTTAAAGCTTGGGTCCTAAACAAAATTGTGGCATTAAAGCAGAACAAGAACATTGGTTTCAAGTGTCATGATCAATAACAACATTGCTTTAAATATATAGAGCTCCCTGTTCTCTCTATATCCTATAGGCTTAAAAGACACAGGTAAATTAATTGGAAAGGGAGGAGAATCAAACGAGATTAAGTCAAGGAGGATTCTATCATTTAAATTACTCATAATTTGGTTTAGCTACAATAAGTATTAGGATGAGACTATCAAGCAAAAGCCATGGTGGGGGGGACACCCAGTTTTAAGGTGTCTTTTAAAGCCAGGTCTCCAATCTTTGCAACTTTATGACTTGTAGACTTTAATTCCCAGAATTACTCAGCCAGCATGTACTTAATGACTGCCTGAGGAATTCTGGGAGCTAAAATCTACAAATCATAAAATTCCCAAGGTTGCTTTAAGGGAAATACGTAAGTGAATCAAGATTTAGAGGCAGCAACAACAGGGAAGAGTTTTTCCACTGAGCAGGATAGCTTTCGACCACTAATTACAGCACAATTGGATCAACAAAGGATACTAAAGAAAACCAAAGAAGGGTTTAGGAAGTGAAATCACAGTGATGTTGCAATAATTTTACTTCTGAGGCTTCCACCACTAGTTAGAAATTAAATAGTACAGCTAAGTAATATTCAATATTGGAATCAACAGTCTTATTGGAGAACCTTTTTCAGAAAACCCAATTCTTTTGTTTTTGAAGATCCATCTGTTGGTTTTGATGAAGGGGAACCTTTTCTTCTACACACACGTCTTGCTGTCATGGCATTATGCACAAAAAAAAAAGTTTTTGCTGCTTCTCAAAGGAGCACAAGCACTGATTTTATATAAACCAGATGCAACAGAACTGTCAAAGCAAAGCTGCGGAGGATTGAAAGAGACTAATAATACAAATTTGCATGTCGGTATGTAATTATAATTAGAGAGTATCAAGTATTCTCAGAGATGCAAAAAAAAATTGCAATCATGCAAAGTACTTCTGATTAGCATCAAATCCTCTCCCTCCTCCCAGTCCTCTGCTGAAAATTAGACCTATCAAAACAGCACAGATCCAATTCCAGACTATCTAGCCCACAACTTGGAAAATTGAGTCAATCTGCCTCAGAGTCCCAAAATAAAATACAGCATAGAGGTGAGCTGAATCAATGTGGCCAGCTGTTTTGCTTTGCTTTACAAGGTTTTTTTCTGCATGCACAGAAGGTGTGCAGAGGTCATTAAAATATCCACTTTGATTTGACAGTCTGCTTTGATAGTATTATTTGAAGTTTTATCAAACACTCTATTGAAGATTTGTCTAGCCGTACTGAATATGTTGATAATTATTCAAGCCTCAAGCTATTCCAGATTGTATTATGAGTTTGAATTTTGTTGGGATGTAGGTTTCTGATTACTTTTTTCCCCCTGAAAAGAATCTTTTTTTCCTTTTTTTTTTTTTCCTTTTTTTTTACAAAAATCAAAGGCTGGTTGGATTCATTTGATTTTGTCAAATTAGCCTTACTAAGCCAATTTACTGCCAGATGCAGAACTTGTGACTGGAACTTCTGTCGTTAAATCAGGCAGCCATTAAGTGAACTACATTCAATGTGATGACATTTTGGTGTGGTCATTAAGCAAATCACAATGGTCATTAAATGAATCACATGGTCATTAAGTGAATCTGGAATCCCACCCCCCATCACCCCCCCCCCATTGACTTTGCTTGTTGGAAGTCAGCTGGGAAGATTTCCAAATGGTGATCACGTGAGCCCAGAATCTGGGTAATCATTGTAATATATGACATTTGGCAACTGCACAGATTTTGATCACATGACCCTGGGAGGACCAGTCTAAGGTACGTTTTAGCACTATTGTAACTTCAAATGGTTGGTAAACAATTGCAAATAAAGGACTGCCTGTAAGAAGACTAGAACCCCAAATTACCCAATTTTCCTTTTCTGCCCAAAATTTTAAGTGGCTAGAGATTAAAACACAAAAATAAAAATATCTGAGTTGAGCTAGATGCCTGACATCTTCATGAACATTTCTACACAGTTTTCTTAACAACAGTATGTATGGTAAGCCCTTGCCATCTTCCAATATTTTATTTTTCAGTTTAATTTAGAATCCTGGGTTGTCCTAATTCTCCTGCTCTGGTTCTTCCATTCAGGTACTAACCAGATCCCATTCTACATTTTTTTTAAAGGTCAGCCAAGATTAGATAAACATTTGTCAAAAATGCTGATTTCCCCTGGATTTCTTAGACCTGTCCCTTAGATAATAGAATCTTCTATTATCTATATTCTTCCATAGAGTTGGATATATTTTTCATGGTCACCCTATGTTTTTTTCACAAAATCTTTTAGATAGGTCCAGGCCAAGAAAGCATAGGTGATTGAACCCTATCAGCTTCATGGAAGAATAAAGCCATGGGTTTAATCTTCCCACTGGTATCTAAGATTCCAATCAGTGTGTCACACTTCTTTCCTTTAGTTCTGATGAAACAGTAGCTATCTCAAATAGCTCGTATCAGACATTCATTAAAGAAATACAGATGAGGAAAATCAGTATCTGGGAGGCCCTGTTTTCACGAATGAGATCAGTATAATACTCTGAAACTTTCAGAATTGATTAGGTAAATTTGCCTCCATTCATATTTCTTTTCCACGTCATCAGAAATTTTATCTGTTCAAAATACACAGGGAATCTCAGAACTAAAATGATCTGGGCTTTTCTCTGTTGTGTGTTGCCTGGCTCATTCGAACATCTTCAGTCAGGATTTGAGTGGATCCAGAAATATGGGGAAGCAACATCACAAAAAATAATAATTCTAATAATTTGATATCATTGTTCTCATAATCTTCTGATGCTTGGAAAAGGAGGAGCTGAAGATGAATTGTTATTCAGAAAAAGAAATACTGTGAATAATTGAATATGATGGCTGGAACTCAGGAAGTATAATGGTATGAGAGAAAGGCTTTGAGAGGTGGGGTGAGGAAGTACTGCCTAGGGAATGGCCAGATAAGAGATGGCATAGCCCACAGCTGCATAATGGACAGAGATGCGGAAGCTAGCATCTTGGGCTGTCACGGGAGTGGCTGGAGATTTGTACTTTCAGACTTACAAAATTCTGTTAATGTAGCCTTACAGTAAAGTAAAGTTGGAACATCTGGTTGTGTTTCATGTCTGCCTCGTTTACATGGGAAGGCTGACAGGAAGCTGCTTTTGATTAGGTATTTACCAGCCTGAAAAGAGAAATAATGATTGGTATGAGGAGTCACAGTGATGTCACACAAGTTTACTTGGAGTCAGGAAATTTCACCACAATTAGTATTAGTTCTTGCATAATGAAGGTTATGTAGGGGAGAATTTATGGGCTTTCAGAGATCAAAGATCTTCAGTACGAACCATGCAGCTATTAAAATTCAGAGGAATTTTTTAAAAATGAAAATGAATTATGGATAAATAGTCTTCTGTGTGGCCTCCTTAATTGATAAGGGCCACTTTGAAGATAGCAAATATTGGTATAAGCCAGCATGCTTGCACTAGCCTCTTAGGGTATGATAGAAGCTGACAGGCAATATGACAGAACAACTGTCTCATTTGTCATATGAATACAGATTGTCTCCTTAGCAAAGTCGGCAACAAATATTTTGTGCATTATCAACATTAACACAGACTTCTGGTGTTTCTGGTGGTAGGTAACTTCTACACGTTTGCCATCTGCTTTTATTTATGAATGTTATATGTGACTGAAAGATTGTTCCTATGGTGAAGAGTGTCCTAGGCCATAGAAGAACCTCTGGTTATGTTACAGAGTTCAGAGCAGTGGAATAGTTGTCAAATTTGTGCAAGTGTTTGGAAGAACAATGGGTTACAAATGCATGAAAGTATTTGGCACTTTATTCCAACGTATAGATATCAGGGGTGAAATTCGGCAGGTTCTGACAGGTTCTGGAGAACCGATAGCCAAAATTTTGAGTAGTTCGAAGAACTGGCAAATACCAACTCTGGCTGGCCCCAGAGTCGGGAGGGAATGAGTTTTGCACTATCCTCCACCAGCCATGCCCACCAAGCCATGCCCACAGAACCGGTAGTAAAAAAAAATTGAATTTCACCACTGATAGATATGAATTGAAGCCTAAGCAATAGGAACTCCATGCTAGAGGAGAGTCCAGAGATGTATAGAAGTATTTCTTTTTTATTAAAAAATCTCTAGTGAGGAATCTAAGGGGGAAAAAATCACTAATAAAGCACAGCACGCTGATTAAATATTGGGATTATTCTCAGGTAAATTCGGGTGGCTCCGTGTTTTGTAACACAAAGAGTATAATCCACGCAAAGGAATCCAGGAAGACCAGGGAGCTACAAATGTTTGCCAAGGGGAAAGTGGGGGGGGGGGAATACCTAAGTCAAAACATACCAAAGTGCCCTAGTGGGAACAACAGCAGCAACATCTGGCAATGGTTAAAAACAGGGAAATTAAAGAGAAAGAAGGATTAATTCTGGTTGCATAAGACCAAACCTTAACAAATGCATACAAACCTGGAATTGAGAAGAGAGTGACAAGTAGCAAATGCCATCTCTACAAAGAAGGTGAAGAAATAATGGACCACCTAGTTAGCTGCTCTAAGAAGATCATTCAGACTGGCTGCAAACAACAGAATGACCAAGTACAACATTTCCCCCCTTTTTCTTATAGAGCCTAAATTCATGGTAGAGTTGGGGTGACTGGATGGAGCTGAGCATTTACTGTCCAGATGTCCTTCCTGATGCCTATGTGGAGTTCGCAGAAGATATTTTTTTCTTTGTGCTCTATGAAAAAACTTCTGCTGCTATCTGAAATTGAACATTCAACCTTCTGAGTGGGAAGCCAGTGTCTTCACTATTAGGCTACCATATGCCACTTGACAAAGTAGAAAAAATGGTGCATTGAAATATCTGTAAGAACTGCCATTTGCTTGCAAGCAAGACCAGTATGACCATAAAACAGAAAGTAATAGAAAATGAAGAAGCTAAATTTCTCTGGAACCTTAGAGTTATAACACCCCAGATTTTTAACAATTGTTGATAAGAAAAACAAGTCTGTATAGTGAACATGACAATAGCAGAATATAAGAGAAAGAATCAGAAAAAAATATATAAAAACCTGCAAATAGAAGTAGAACAACTGTGGCAAAGAAAGCAAAGATAGAATCAATAGTATTAGATTGAATGAGCCACAGTAGCTCAGTGGTTAGAGTGCAGTACTGCAGGCTACTTCTTCTGGCTGCTGGCTGCCTGCAATTTAGCAGTTCAAATCTCACCAGGCTCAAGGGTGACTCAGCCTTCCATCCTTCTGAGGTGGGGGCAACAGGCTGACTCTGTAAACCGTTTAGAGAGGGCTGAAAAGCACTGTAAAGTGGTATATAAGTCTAAGTCCCATGCCATGCCATTGTTTTGGGTGCAATCCTAAAACAGCACTATTAAAGCACCACTTTAACACTATTGGCATTGGTAATATCACCACCAGTTAATTGCAAAAGGCAGCTTTCCTTGGAATAACTTACATCCTGTAACAATACTTTTAATATTATTCAAAAACACCAAGCTCTTCCTGTTCCTTGGCAAGAACTTGATAGGCGGACAAAAAATGCCAAATCCAGTCTAAACATCTGCCTGACTGCTTGATCAACCATAATATATTGAGAAAAAGCAATTCAGGAATGTATAGAAATTGCCCTTTCAGACTTAACATCCAGGCAACATGATAATGAGACATATTGTCCCTTGTTATCACTTACCATGCAGATCAAAGCTTTAAAGTTTTAAATCATCATCCTGAACCGAACTGGAAACCAATCAATAAGCAAGAAAATATCTCACTGCAGAAGATTACAATAATGCAAAATAATATACTTAATTATGAAATTAGTTTTACCATGACTTCCTCTGCTTACAAGTGATAGTGTCAAGGAATCATTCTTTGTTTACTTAACACCTCCTTTTTCAGAATTAGACAATATGATGATTTGAACATCTTTTTGATCGTCTTCAAGACCTTTATCTCATCTTTTTTTTAAAATCTTTTTTGAAAGAAGATTTCAAGATTTTAATTACAAATAAAAACCAGGAACAAGGCACGTGGCAGACCAATGCATTCACAAGGAAACTTCTGGGTCCTCAACAAATCCCAAAGCAAAATAAGTAATTGATAGCCACTTTCAAAATATTGCCACTTTTCCAACATTGAAAAAGAAGCTGAGAGATATGGAACATTTCAGGGATCTAAGAAAAAATGGAAAATATTTTCAACTGACCATTCTGATCAATATTTGTTCAATGGCTAGTCATATCCATCATGTAAGTCACTTAATGGACAAAACATTCTAGCTACTATAAAAAATATTCTTTGTAGAATCCTGAAATATCCCTTCTAGATTCTGATTATACCTTCAGCCTCTGGGTCCTAAAAATGGATTTATACACAGGATGAAATGCTGAGGGTTCGCAGGAATTTGGGAAAACATCTAGCTAAGATTCTGTGCAGTTTGGAAAACCCCCAATCCCACTCATGGCTGGCCCTGCCAACCCCTCCCCTCCCAGGAGTCCCCAAGCAGCCCATTTTGGATGCAGGGCGCACACAGAGACTTGGGGAGGATGAAAAACAGGCCTACTGGAAGTTCAGGAAGGCAGGAAACAGGCCCATTTCCAGACTCCCAGAGGGCCTCCGGAGCCTGGGGAGGCAATTTTCAGCTTCCCAGAGGCTCAAGGAAAGCCTCCGGAGCCCAGGGAGGGCAAAAACACCTCCCCTCCCCACCATGGTGCAGGAGGCTGACTAGGCCATGCCCATCATGGCCATGCCCACCTAGCAATCGGGCAGAGAACCCTTGCTAAAAAATTTGAAGCCCACCCCTGTTTATAGATAACCATCCAATCATCTATATTTCTGTAGTCAGTTTCTGTCCATGCTTATAAAAGTCAAAACATAATTCAAGCAGGCAAATGGATAGTTAATGCTTATTATTATAATGCAGATCCATTGTGATATTCCCAACACATCTGTTAATCATTGGCAAAAAGTGAGTGAACACCACACACACCTTTAAGAAGGGAATACTGTAGTTACATTCCATGAAAGAAATGAGTGGGAGTATATTTCAGTGTAATGATAACAATAGTGATTCCTGAATCTTGATATATAGAGAGAACTGAAATCCTGTCCTTTAAAGTGTTTTGCACTTGTCTGAAAATGAAAGTCAAGCACCCCAATTTTGCAACAGTGAAAGCAGATGTTACCAGTTAAGAAAGCAGGCCGAGGGGATCAATTACACATAGAAGGACTGAAAAGCCTCAATAGCATTTGAAAAATATCACCACCTTGAAATTGTGCTTTATGTTGTAGCATTTGTATTGTAATAGCAGAAAACTCAAAGTCTGCTCTTAAAGGCTGACAAGATCCTTCCTATCACTATCAGCTATTCATTCCCATAACCACTGGGATATTCTGTTGGCTTTCTGTTGGTCTAGAAATGAAGAGAACTGTGGAACCGGTTTGGGGATGTGGCAGACCTGGATTGCTGCTGGTTCCAATGACCCAGGCCGCCAAACCACTACCGGTTCAGCTGAACTGGTCCAAACCGATAGGAATCCACCACTGGTGTAGGCAAGTTTAAGTCTGTTGCATCCATTCAGTTCAACTATCTTCCAAGATTGTTACAAAGATAAAATGAGAGTAGGGAATAAACTATGGCTCCTAGTGCTACATGGAAGAAAGAAGGATACGAACATTTTTAGGTTAATATGTTTTCTAAAATGCCACTCATAGCAATAGCAGTTAGACTTATATACGGCTTCATAGGGCTTTCAGCCCTCTCTAAGCGGTTTACAGAGTCAGCATATCGCCCCCACAATCTGGGTCCTCATTTGACTCACCTCGGAAGGATGGAAGGCTGAGTCAACCTTGAGCCGGTGAGATTAGAACCACTGAACTGCAGATAACAGTCAGCTGAAGTAGCCTGCAGTACTGCACCCTAACCACTGCGCCACCTCGGCTCATAATTTCCACCTACCCTTTTCAACAGACTGTGTTTTGTACGGTGTGCTCTGTTTCAGGTTCAATTCAGCCAATTTAGCCTCTGTCTGAAACTCTTTAAAGCAGCTGCCATATCATCATCATCTTTTAACGACCCCATAATCCCTTGGGGGTAGAGTCTGGGCAACTGGAGTTAAGTGTTTAATGGCCGGATGCCCTTCCTGTAAACAATGCAGAGTTTTGTTCCGCAGATATATACTCGTTGTGCCCAGAGAGAGAAATACTGCCTATCTAGGATCGAACTCACAGCCTCCTGATTGTGAGGTGAGAGCTCTACCTCTAGGCCACTGCAGGACTCTTTAAAGCAGCAGCCATATGATTCTGCTAAAAGATACACCTGCAGGATGACAGGAGCTATGCTCACACTCTAATGTGGTCCTTAGGTCTTTGGGATTAAATCCAAGACACTGAAAAGCCCACAACATTTTTTATGAGCCTGTATTTTCATACCATGGCAGACCTTTAATTACCGAGATGGCACAGTGGTTAGAGTGCAGCATTGCAGGCTAATTCAGATGACTGCCAGCTGCAGTTCAGTGGTTCAAATCTCACCAGCTCAAGGTTGACTCAGCTTTCCATCCTTCCGAGGTGGGTAAAATGAGGACCCAGATTGTTGGGGGCAATATGCTGACTCTGTAAACCGCTTAGAGCGGGTTGTAAAAGCACTATGAAGCGGTATATAAGTCTAAGTGCTATTGGTATTGCTACCTAGCCCCCCACTATTTGAGTCTGTCTTGGCATTTGTGCAAGTCAAAGCAATCATCCTGTATTGCTATACCAGTTCTCCTTTGGTATAATATTAGCTGGATAACTGATATTAAGGCAGATGCATTTGATTTAGAAAAGAAACTATCTGCTTCAAAACTTCAAACAGCTTTCTGAATTGTCAAGTCAAACTGACATTTCATATCGGATTCAATCTAGTTTGTACACACTTGATGGAGATGAAATTCCCTGATTGCCCATATTCCTGAACTGAAAAAGCACCATGGGAGGTGTTCCTTATTATGTTTTCACTTAGGACTATTGATTGATATGTGGGAAGCCAAAGAAGATATAGATCATCATTGAAAAAAAATGAATAAGGCAGGAGAACATCTGACACTTACAGCAAGTGCAAGAAACTCTGCATACTATCCACCTTCATTAGCAACTTTAAGATATCTGGACTTCAACTCCCTGAATTTCCCAGTCAGTTTATCACAATGTTATATTGTTTTTTTAAAACATAAAACCAAATTAATTTTCATTATAGTGAAGAATTATTAGGATTTTTTTTCTCCAGGAGAGCAGAAAATCACATATTTAGGATATACGTTCAACAGTAGCAGAAATTAACCAAAGCTGAGTGAACATTCAGAAAGGTCACATCAAAATACATGCTTTGAAATTCCTACTGGCCAAATTAGAAGTCAGAATCTTTTGTCCTGGCAGATGTATGTATTTATACATATTTACATAAATTTAAACCCTAAATAGCCAGAGGCGAACTATTAAAAAAAACTCATTTAATGATGACAACTATTCTTTTCTTTGCACTTTCCTAAATATAATTCTTTTGAATTCATTTCATATCTTTACTACCTGTATCAACGAAACACCTATAATGTGCTATTTATTTATTCATTTATTTCTATTTATATGCCATTGTGTCTTTGGAAATAGAAAGGAATATAAACGAGAAGTAAAAACAGCAGATGAATAAAATGCAATTATAATCCAATTGAAATTAAACTATATATACAGCTATTATCCCATATTTGCTCACCCTCCTGTCCTTGCATACTTTTAAAATTACAATCCCATTATATTACTCAAAGCCAGCCCACCCACCCCCAATTATGCTATGTATACACAATTTTACGTTCCTGGAGGGGAAAACAGGATATCAATTTGATATAGCAAGATTATAATACAACAAGAAAAGATGGAGACAATTCAAGTCAACTCAAGTAGGTTTTATTGTCATTTCAACAATATACAGTACAGTACACAGTGAGACGAAACAATGTTTCCCCAGGACCAAGGTGCTACATCAGACAGCATAGATAAAAAGAAAAAGAGCAGAACACAGAACTACATATAGCTCTAAATCTAAGAATTTAGAGAGTGTTGAGGAGTCTGATGGCTTGTGGAAAGAAACTGTTACACAGTCTGTTTGTGCGGGCCTGAATGCTTCTGTATCTTTTTCCAGATGGCAGGAGAGTAAAGAGAGTGTGTATAGGGTGTGTGTGGTCAGCCGCAATGTTTCTGGTTTTACGAATGCAGCGTGTAGTGTATATGTCCATGACAGAGGGAAGAACAACCCCGTCCTCACTATTTGCTGTAGGGTCTTGCAATCCCAAACCAGGTGGTGATGCAGCTGCTCAGGGTGCTCTCGATAGTCCCTCTGTAGAAGGTTGTGAGGATGTGTGGTGGAAGCTATGCCTTCCTCAGTTTCCTAAGAAAGTAAAGATGCTGCTGGGCCTTCCTTGTTATGAAACCGGTGTTGAGGGACCAGGTGAGATTCTCTGCCAGATGAACACCAAGGAATTTGGTGCTCTCTCTACAATCTCCACAGAGAAGCCATTGATCTTCAGCGGGGAGTGGTCGCGTTGTATCCTCCTGAAGTCTTTTCTCTTGTCTACATTCAGAGACAGGTTGTTAGCTTTACACCAGTTCGTTAACCTCTCCACCTCCTCTCTGTATGCTGTCTCATCGTTCCTGCTGATAAGACCCACCACGGTCGTGTCATCAGCAAACTTTATGATGTGATTCGAACTGTGCATTGCTACACAGTTGTGCGTCAGCAAGGTGAATAGCAGGGGACGGAGCACACAGCCCTGAGGGGCTCCAGTGCTCAGTATGTTAGAAGTGTTATCCACGATCCGGACTGTCTGAGGTCTTCCAGTCAAAAAGTCCAGGATCCATTTACAGAAGGAGGTGTTCAGGCCCAACAGGGTCAGCTTCCCCATCAGATGTTGGGGAATGATAGTGTTGAATGCTGAACTAAGGTCTATGAAGAGCATTCGTACATATGAGTCTTTGTTTTCTAGGTGAGTGAGGGCTAGATGGAGCGTAGTGGAGATGGCATCGCCGGTAGAGCGATTTGAGTGGTATGCAAACTGCAGTGGATCCAATGTTATGGGCAGCAGGATCTTTATATGCCTCATGACGAGCCTCTCAAAGCACTTCATGATGATGGGAGTAAGTGCAATGGGACGGTAGTCATTAAGGCAGGACACTGATGGTTTCTTTGGCACAGGGATGATGGTCATTGTCTTGAAGTACTTTGGGACAACAGTGGTGCTCAGAGAGATGTTGAAGATGTTAGTGAAAACATTTGCCAGTTGGTCTGCACATCCTCTGAGTACTCTGCCAGGAATATTGTCTGGTCCCGCAGCTTTCCGTGGGTTGACTCTGCTTAGAACTTTCCTCATGTCAGTAGTGGAGAGACAAAGTATCTGCTCGTTGGAAGGAGGTGTAGTCTTCCTCGCTGTCATAGCATTCTGTGTTTTGAAATGGGCATAAAAGCTGTTTAACACATCTGGAAGTAAACCATCACTCTCACAGGCATTTGGTGATATTCTGTAATTAGTGATGGCTTGGATGGCCTGCCACATACGTCGTGTGTCGCCGCTGTTCATGAAGGGTTGGTGGATGCTCTGGGCATGTGCATGCTTTGCTTCTCTGATGGCCCGGGACAGATTGGCTCTCGCTGTTCTTAGGGCTGCTTTATCATCTGCCCTGAATGCAGAATCTCGGGTTTTTAGTAGAGCACGCACCTCTCCAGTTATCCACAGCTTCTGGTTGGAGTGTGAGATAATTTTCTTGGAGACTCTGACATCATCAATGCACTTGCTGATGTAGCCGGTCATTGACGATGTGTACTCCTCCAAGTCAATAGAGTCACCGATGGTTGCAGACTCCCTAAACATGTCCCAGTCAGTGTATTCAAAGCAGTCCTGAAGAGCAGAGATGGCTCCTGCTGGCCAGGTCCTCACCTGCTTCTGAACTGGTCTTGAACGCCTGTTGAGTGGTCTGTATGCTGGAATTAGCATAACAGAGATGTGGTCTGGTCTGAGTAGCCAAGGTGGGGGCGGGGCTTTGCCCAGTATGCACCCGGGATGTTTGTATTCACAAAGCTAAGCAAGAGTTTTTCCCCTCCTCTTTTAACTGCTTTGTCATTTCGTCTTCTTTGGCCTAGGCACTAGAATTCTTCTCCTTTTCATAGCAATTGATTTTGATGATTGTGTTGCTATTTTAGGAATGCTTAAAAACACTTCTGTGAATATACACAATCTTGGCCATTTGGATAACAGAATTAATTAGCACTGCTCCCTTTTGGAGGAGAAAGTTGCCACTTATTTTCTGGAACCAAAATGTTCACTCTGATTATTGGTGTTATTTGAATATCGTACGATCTCCTTCAATTTCTACACAAATACTTGGGCACCTAGTCCTGAGAAGGGTGGTGAAAAGATAAGCACTTTGGAGTTACATGAAGCAAACATAACATTTAATTTTTTTTAAAAAAAAAATCTCTCTCTTTCCTCATCTCCAATCTACAGATGGCATCTGCGCAAGATACCCGACATGGCCAAAAGGAAACGTCGGATCAGAACTTTGATTATATGTTCAAACTTCTCATCATTGGTAACAGCAGTGTTGGGAAAACCTCCTTCTTATTCCGTTACGCTGATGATTCTTTTACTTCAGCTTTTGTAAGCACTGTTGGGATCGATTTCAAAGTGAAAACAGTCTTCAAAAATGAAAAAAGAATTAAGCTACAAATTTGGGTAAGCAAGCCTACTGTATATGTGTATGGTTTATCTCTGCTTTTCAGGTTTATATATTAAATGTTAAAGGCAAATTACTCTATTTCAGTGTTTCTTGGCAACTTTAAGACATCTGGACTTTAAATCCCAGAATTCATGCTAGATGGGGAATTCTGGGAGTTGAAATCCATATTTATTAAAGTTTCCAAGACTGAGAAACACAGCTCTATTTTAATCTTTCTTCACAATTGTATTAATTAATCTTGATTATTCTTCCGTTTACCTTTCTTGCATTTGACCAGTCCAAGCTCACCATTTGGTAAAGCTATGTGGTTGCTTCGAGCAGGAAATGGTGAGGAGGGAAATAAGGAAACATAGAAGGACAGAATGATACATACCATATAGTTTGTCCAGTAAATGATGTCTTGTCCTCTTATGCTGGATGATTTTGCCCTGGTAGCTGCCTTAATGGAGGATTTATGAATTACATGACCTACAAGTAGAATGGAGAAGCGATCGTTCTCTTTGTTCAGAAGCAAACTGTCTTCAAATAGTACTGAATCTACCGTAGTTTGCTTCCATCTTAGTTTCCATCTTCTGGAATACATCCTTCTCTGATGATGGGACAATCTGATATTGATTATATATGACTTTGCTTTTAAAGCAGGGGTGTGAAACTGGCAGCCCACGAGCTGGCTGCATCATGCACAGGCCATGTCCACCCCAGCTTCGCGAATGGAAAAAAACATCATGAAACATCATGTGATGGAAACGTAACGCTGCAAGTTTGACACCTGTATTTTAAAGGATTGATGTTTGAGTGGTTCTGCTTATAGCTGCATGGAGCAGGGAAAATGACTTTAGTGGAGATATTTGGGAATTGTTACCTAAGGAAAAAGAGCTGAAGCATTTTATAAGTCCACAAAGAATAAGATGACATTCAGATATGATTCAGGTAAACATGTCTCTAATTCATTGACTTATCAGAAGAAAGGGGAAGTACAGCATGATCTGACGTGCAAGCTTCTGCAAATGTTCGCAAGCATAGTGCTAGTTTTCCTAATATTATGAAGTAGGTCCTTCAGCTCCTGTTCTAGTCTTTAAATGGTGATGATCATGACATCTGATATTCTTCTTTTCCTTTTACTATTTGGAAAAAGAGAGACAATATTTTACTCATATTGACTGGTTTACAGTTTTAGAGGCCTGGATTTTTCATGAGTTTTCTCATCTCACTGCTTTGAGACATTAGTCGTGGAAGTCATTAATATTTGTTTCCTGGAAATACACAAACACATTAGAATGTAAAAGCTGGAACCTAGTCTTCCTATCTTACAGAATACCCTTTCTACTAATATGGGCTGCTGTGGGCCTATCTTTAAAAATATCTCCTTCTCCCTAATCATCTGAAGGTAGAGTTCCGAAGCTAGAATTCTAAATATATGGCGTTCAATTTCTTTATATATGCAGTTGAAATAAGTGCTACAAATGAAAGCATCTAATGGGGTCTTAAGCAAAGCCAGCTCTTATAAATTGGTAAGGTTTTACTTCAGAGGCTTCTCTCAGAACAGGGCTGAACAAGAACCTCCAAGGAACTCCAAGAATCTCTTCAAATGTCACCACCATATTGATAAAATGCCTTAATTCACAGGGAGCACTCAAACTATCTTATTTCAATAAGTCAATATAATTAGTTTTTTAGTTTTTTCCTGAACACCATCACTCTGCTAAACAAATATTTCCCTCAACCCTGTCAAACTATTTACTAAGGCTGCATTACTATTACTATTAGTCTTCTCATCATTCCTATCACCCACCTCCTCCCACTTATGACTGCAGGACTTTGTTGCTTACATCCTTACAATTTATATTGATATTGATTGTTTCCTGATTGATTATTTATACCCTATGACTATCATTAAGTGTTGTACCTTATGATTCTTGATGAATGTATCTTGTCTTTTTATGTACTCTGAGAGCTCCAAGAATCGCACCAAAAACAAATTCCTTATGTGTCCAATCACACTTGGCCTATAAAGAATTCTATTCTATTCTATTCCAGAAACATTTTAGTAAATAAATAAAATGTAATTGAGTTAAAATTTAGGTGTTGTTCTAAACTTTCCCATTTAGGTAAGTCCCACATCTTGTTTTGAGTACAAATCCCAGCATACCTTTCAAAGCCCTTTGACCCAAATGCGGGAGCCCATTTTTTCAGGTCAGCTAAAGACTTTCCCATCACAATTCAATTTCACCTTATTAAGGACTTAAAACGTGTATTTGAGCATATGTGAGGGGCTGTAATTGTATGGGCTAAAAGCTCACATGTACCCCCTCATTCATATTTAGCAATTATCCCCATCCTTGTTGTTGTATCCTGTACACTATCCCAGATAATTGTAAGTGCCTAGGGAAGGCTAATATATGCATATTGTTTTAGAAGAAGCTTATAAGCTATTGAGATGCATACTAACTCTTGCTGATGCCTCGTCATTACCTGCTTATTATGCAGCAATAAATTGTCTTTCAGCTACAGGAGATGCACTTCCTTTTTTTACTGTGTATCCTATTAGTGTGCATGTTATTGATAAGTCTCATAATGCAAAAACAGCTAACATGAATGCAGGGTCTTATAATTTACACTAATATGTTTACAGATAAATATCAGCAAAGCATTATTTCCATTTTTTTCATCTGGTAAATGAAATGTCAAAACTGAATCAAACTTTCCCCTATATTTTGCTTTGCTCACAGTTTTACAAAGAATGGGGGTGGGGTTGATTAGAATGCAAGGAGGGGTGAATGGCCTCCAAGCATCATTGGTGCCCATGAGACATTGCTCACCCCCCTTCAAGGACACCCAGGGTAGATGCCATAATGTGGTCGGCTGGTTCCCAAAACAAAATTAATAGAAATGATTGGTGGATATAATGGATTGTGGGTGGTCCATGGGGAAATGAACTATGTGTGCATTTGCACAGGAAGCCCAGTGCTGGCTTGGCTTCTTCTGTGCCAATGTGAATTTAATCAGTAAAGTTTATAAAATAATGTCCCAGGAGTTTCTTTTTCTGGATTTGCCAGCTTGACAACTGAGTTTCATATAAGGTAGATGTGAATCAGTTTGCATGGTAGTTCCAGTTTAAAGGAATATTTATGTGCATCCTTTTGAACAATAACACCTAAGAATATTGTTCTTCCATTATCTGATTGCTTGGATTTAGAACCTGATCATTCCATATCCTCAGCTACATAGAAATTTGAGGCTTCCAAAAGGACCACAGGTTCCTTGAGTCTAGTAATAAGTAGACGATTCATGCCTCTTTTCTCTTTGCAAGTGCTGAAACCCATACTCAAATGTCTCCAGGTTCTATCTTCTGGTGAGGACATAGTTCTTGTAGGCTTTCTAAAGTTGGAATGAATTTTTGTAGGGGAAAAGTTTATTCTATCCAATGAAAGTAAAAAAGTGAGAGACTTCTAGTTGTAGCCAAAGAGCCAAGGAGATCAAATTAAAGAAAACAAAGAACAGAACGGGATAGTTGATGCATCGAGCACATCTTTATGGTTTCTGCATTGTTTAATAGGAACAGAATTCATGAAAAATTTGAGCATTGTCTCTCAAAAAGTCATTGTATTTAGAGTATTTAGAGTATTTATTAATACTTATAGGCCGCCCTTTTCCCTGAGGGGACTCAGGGCGGCTTACATAAAATAAAGGGGGGGGGTATACAGACAATAGACACAACAATACATAGAGTAAAATAGTAAAGAACATTCATTCATCATTCGGGTGGGGACA
Source organism: Thamnophis elegans (assembly GCF_009769535.1). NCBI lineage: Eukaryota > Metazoa > Chordata > Lepidosauria > Squamata > Natricidae > Thamnophis > Thamnophis elegans. The sequence goes on along the minus strand of NC_045543.1, from coordinate 121,109,314 downwards.
GTTATCTTTGTCCCCAGGCCTGACGGGCTAGCCAGATCTTAAGGGCTGTGCGGAAGGTCTGGACGGTGGTGAGGGTACGAATCTCCACGGGGAGATCGTTCCAAAGGGTCGGAGCTACTACTGAAAAGGCTCTCCTCTGTGTAGTTGCCAGTCGGCACTGACTGGCAGATGGAACTCGGAGGAGGCCTAATCTATGTGATCTTATTGGTCGCAGGGAGGTAATTGGCAGGAGGCGGTCTCTCAAGTACGCAGACCCACTACCATGAAGGGCTTTATGAGTGATAAGTAGCACCTTGAAGCGCACCTGGAGATCAACAGGTAGCCAGCGCAGCTCGCGGAGGATAGGTGTTATGTGGGTGAACCGAGGTGCACCCACAATCACTCGCGCGGCTGCGTTCTGGACTAGCTGAAGTCGCCGGATGCTCTTCAAGGGCAGCCCCATGTAGAGCACGTTGCAGTATTCCAGCCTAGAGGTCACAAGGGCCCGAGTGACTGTTGTGAGGGCCTCCAGGTTCAGGTAGGGTCGCAACTGGTGCACCAGGCGAACCTGGGCAAATGCCCCCCTGGTCACAGCCGTCAAATGGTGGTCAAAAGTCAGCTGTGGGTCCAGGAGGACTCCCAAGTTGCGAACCCTCTCTGAGGGGTATAAAGTTTGACCCCCCAGCCTGAGCGATGGAACACTGATCGAATTATTGGGAGGAAAGCACAACAGCCACTCGGTCTTCTCCGGGTTGAGTACAAGCTTGTTTGCCCTCATCCAGTCCATAACGGCCTCAAGACCTCGGCTCATCACATCCACCGCTTCATTGAGTTGGCACGGGGCGGACAGATACAATTGAGTATCATCCGCGTATTGATGGTACCTTATCCCGTGCCTCCGAATGATCTCACCCAGCGGTTTCATGTAGATGTTGAATAGTAGGGAGGATAAGACCAAACCCTGCAGCACCCCATATGTTAGGGGCCTAGGGGTCGATCTCTGCCCTCCCACTAACACCGACTGCGACCTGTCCGAGAGGTAGGAGGAGAACCACCGTAACACAGTGCCTCCCACCCCCACCTCCCGCAGTCGTCGCAGAAGGATACCATGGTCGATGGTATCGAAAGCCGCCGAGAGGTCGAGGAGAACCAGGATGGAGGCATGGCCTCCATCTCTGGCTCTCCACAGATCATCGGTCAATGCGACCAAAGCGGTTTCTGTGCTGTAACCGGGTCTGAAGCCTGACTGGAAGGGGTCGAGATAGCTTGCTTCCTCCAAGGACCGCTGGAGCTGGAAGGCCACCACCTTCTCAACAACCTTCCCAACAAATGGGAGGTTGGAGACTGGACGGTAGTTGTTAAGAACAGCTGGATCCAAAGATGGCTTCTTCAGGAGGGGTCTCACCACCGCCGTTTTAAGTGCGGCGGGGAAGTGCCCCTCCCGAAGGGAGGCGGTAACAACCGCCTGGATCCAGCCTCGTGTCACCTCACTGCTGTTAGCAACCAGCCATGAGGGACACGGGTCCAGTACACAGGTGGAGGCACTCACAGCTCTCATGGCCTTGTCCACATCCCCAGGGGCAACATCCTGAAACTCAACCCAGAGGTGGTCTACCAATTCATCCTCTTGTGCCTCGGCTGGAACTGCAGGGATGGAGTCCAAATCCGACCGAAACCGAGCAATTTTGTCGGTTGTGAGTGAATGTTCCATATTGTTGTCCTCTTGTGTAATTTTAGACTTCTGCATTAAGTGATTTGTTAATGCAGCTGGAATACAATTGGATGATGGATACACCCCAAGGCTACTGATGAAAATAAGATATGAATCTTGAAAGAGTTATTCTGTGGAACAGATTTCAAATAAAGGTGTTCCTGTTGCATTATAACCTACAATAATAGTTATAATATGAACCATGCCTATAGCATTGCTGTATAGTTCTAGTGAGGATGCTCCATTATTATTAACATCTCTTCACCCATTATTTCTTCTTTTTAGCTTTATTTTTATAGTTTTAAATATGTTGATAATAAATGAAGCTAAAGTGCTCTGGGACTTTAGAATTCAAACAGACATGCATCTTCCACCTAACATCTCAAACTTAATTATTGTTAATAAGAAAGACAAAAAAATCTGGATAATGGACATGCCAGCATCTGGACAGAGCAGAATAAAAGAGAAATAACTGGAGAAGATAACAAAATATAAAGACAAGCAAATAGAAATAGAATGATTGTGGCAAAAGAAACCAAAGGTAGTGCCAATAGTGGAGGATTCTTGGGTGCAATCCCAAAACAACTGGAGCATCACTTAAAATACCATCAGCATTGACAAATTCACCATCAGTCAATTGCAAAAAGCAGTTTTACTTGAAACAGTTTACATCCTGCAATGAGATCTCTAATACCATCAAACATGAACCCATCCCAGGTTCTTGAGAAGGAGTTGGTAGATGGATAAAAATGCCAAATCCAATCTAACCATCCTGATGACAAACAATTAACCGCAATAACAATAAAGTGATACTTCAATATCTAGAATGGACTTCCTGAATACCTAGAAAGTTGAATTTATCAGACCTGAACAGCATGATTTTGCAAAAAAAAAAAAAAAAAAAAAAAACTACCCTGCTTTGAACTGCCTATATTCTTAGAAACTTGGTAGTTCCTACGTCCGTGGGATTTGAATCAATGGTGTCTCAATGGTGCCTATTGATGTTTAATTTCTTGGTTTTACTCCAGTGGTGGATTAAAAAATGTTTACTATCAGTTCTGTGGGTGCAACTTGGTGGGCGTGGCATGCCCTGGTGGCCATGGCTTGGTGGGTGTGGCAAGGGAAGGATACTGTAAAATCTTCATTCCCTCCCCACTCCAGGGGAAGGTTACTGCAAAATCCCCATCCTGATCATCTGGGACTCAGGAGGCAGAGAATAGATGGGCGCGGGGCCAGTCAGAGGTGTTATTTACTGATTCTCCGAACTATTCAAAATTTCTGCTACCAATTCTCCAGAACTAGTCAAAAACTGCTGAATACCACCTCTGATTTGAATTATTAGTTTCCAGCAGTCTTAGACTGAGGATCTAACTGTACATTTCTCACAGAATCGTTTTGGATATGTATTGACCATGTTTTAGCTTTGTTATATGCCACCTATAATCCCTTATTTTTGATGCGCAAATATATACTGCAAATTTGATAACTAAATAGTTCAATGCACAGCTTTCTCCAAACTACCTTATTAAATAAACAGCGCTTGTGTTCCATTGATTTACATTTGAAATTATATTATAAGGCAATTGCATGCTTCACACACAGTATGCATTTATAATTGAAAGTGATGGTAATTTGCATCAGGCACGTATTTCAAGAAACATATTATTGGAATATTTGATGTGAGTTGTGTAGTGGCTCCAATTCCTGCTCATATGTATATTTTCAAGTTAAAGTACAATATTAGTTTGTATAAACATAGAGAAAAATATTGCATTATTTTGTTTGTTTTATGGCAACTTTTGTTATTGTGGCTGTATAGCCAAGGAAGGCAAGGTGCATGTACCTGACATTTTACAGATATTAACCCATGGAACTAGATTACCCACATGGGCTTCTAGCCTGATTGTGCAGAATAAGGCCAGACAGAGTCACATGAGTAAATACATAGATTATTCTTCATATCCTTTCTTGTGTTCATGTAGGTTGAATACAGATGTTTTGCAAACTTGAGTTTGGTTTAAGGTGTTCTTGAGAGGTACTGCATGGATACTCATGAATCATATTTTGTCCTTTAAATCCAGACCTTATCCAGCCCCAATTCAGAAGCTTCCAAATTCCTCTAGATTCTGCCATTTTAAAAAGATGAACTTTGTAGATGAACTTTTTAAAACACTTTTTAGAGTCACTGTCAGTAAGAACAGATAATAGTTCAGCTCAGTAAGGCAGCATAAACTGCCTGTTGTTGTACATGACTTTAACTGTCCTAATTCTAGTCAACAAGATTAAAAGCCTTGATAATAAGTCTAAAATTGAATATAAATAAAAGCATTCTGTATTCCTATGCATCTGCACTACATTTTTTTATACCAATGAAAGTCCTATCTTAAGAAGTTCAAAGTAGTTCAGTGATCTTTCTTACTGCATCCTCTGATGGGTTGCATCCAAAAATGTGCCAAGCAATTTGGGTGGAAGCAACAAGAAGATTTTGGTAGATTGGCTGTGGAAAATCAGTTGTTCTGCTCCTTTCCTGTGATGCATAAGCACAGGCTAGCATTGCATGTTGTACCATTCCTGATCTCTCTGTTCCTATCACTCCCGATGTATTCTGACTCATTAAGAACCACAACATTTATTAGAAATTGGTGAGACTTTCTGTCATTCTCTAAAGCTTCAGTGACTCATCAGGAAGTCTGCTATATAGTCTATTGGGAGTAAAACAGAGGTGGTATTCAGTAGGTACTGATCAGTTCTGGACAACCGGTAGTAGAAATTTTGAGAAGTTCAGAGAACTGGTAAATACCACCTCTGACTGGCCCCGCCCCCATCTACTCTCTGCTTCCGGAGTTCCAGCTGATCAGGAGGAAATTCGGATTTTGCAGTAACCTTATCCTGGTGTGGGGAGGGAATGGAGATTTTACAGTATCCTTCCCCTGCCACGTCCACAAGCCACACCCACCAAGCCATGTCACACCCACCAAGCCATGCCCACAGAACCAGTAGTAAAAACTTTGAATCCCACAACTGGAGTAAAACCCAGAAATTAAACATCGATGGGCACCATTGAGACACCATTGAAGTAAATAAGATTTCTAACAGCAGAATCAGGGCAGGGCAGTCCATTGAAATAAATTTAAAGCAATAAGCAATAATAAGTTGAAGTTGCCATAATACCTCATTAAAACCAGAATGTTCACCAAGCATTTCTGGCCAAATAGAATTACAGAATTTAGACTGTGAGCCAGCAAATCTGTCTTGATTCAAATGATTCAGCCGAACAGCAATCTGTCCTGTAAATAGTGGTGGCTGACTTCATTCACTTTCACACAGGTAGACCTGACAGACTTGGAAATCTTCAAGTTCTTTTGTAGATCATCAGAGAGCTAAGGTAAAGAGAAAGGCATCAGTTTGATATGTCTGAAGTGGATGTAGGGAAAGGAAAGAGATGAGACTACCAGTGATGAAATTACCTATTAAAAACCAATAGCTAGGGAGCGATTGCTTAATGTTTTATTTAGTTTTTGAACTAAAACCAGAATATTTTGAACCCCTTCGAAATATCCTGGAAGTCCCATCCCAATGCATACTTTTGGATCTTTCCTCTCCTAATTTTTTCTCTCTGCCAGCTTCCCACTACCCTTACACTTTCTGATATTTCTTTTTCATCACTTACCAGTAACAGAGCAACCTTTCTCCTTCTTCCCTCCAAATATTAAGATGGAGCCAGTGAGCTTCAGGTAGGCTAATGGTTTGAAGTTGGATGGGAAAGTTAGTGTTAGGCCACAGAGCTCTTATTGTTGTGGGGATATAAATAAATATAATTACCATCTTGAACTCTTGGAGAAAGATAAGGATGTAAATAGGCTTAAGATACAGAAGGATCTTGACAAACTTGAACATTGGGCACTATCTAATAAAATGAAATTCAATGGTGAAAAGGGTAAGGTTCTACATTTAGGCAAGAAAAATGAAATGCACAGATACAGTATAAGTGGTACCTTGATACCTGTGAGAGGGATAATAATAACTGTGAGAGGGATCTTGGAATCCTAGTGGACAACCATTTAAATATGAGCCAACAGTGTGCAGCAGTTGCCAAAAAAGCTAACAAAGTTCTAGGCTGCATAAACAGAGGGAAAGAATCAAGATCACGTGAAGTGTTAATATACACTTTATAATGCCTTGGTAAGGCCACACTTGGAATACTGCATTCAGTTTTGGTCGCCACAATGTAAAAAAGATGTGGAGACTCTAGAAAGAGTGCAGAGAAGAGCAACAAAGATGATTAGGGGACTGGAGACTAAAACATATGAAGAACGGTTGCAGGAACTGGGTATGTCTAGTTTAATGAAAAGAAGGACCAGGGGAGACATGATAGCAGTGTTCCAATATCCCAGGGGTTGCCACAAAGAAGAGGGAATCAAACTATTCTCCAAAGCACCTGAGGGCATAACAAGAAGCAATGGGTGGAAACTAATCAAGGAGAGAAGCAACTTAGAACTGAGGATCTAATTGTAGCAAATCAATATTCTCATTTTAGCTACCTGTAAGTTTCCAGCTAGAAACACCCTTAATCTGATTTGTAGATTTGTAGATTTATTGAACATTTATAGGCCGCCCTTTTCCCTGAGGGGACTCAGGGCGGCTTACAACAATGGGAGAAGGGAGTGCAAAACAAGACATAAAAGAAAAAAACGTGAATAAAAAAATTGACTATAAAACACAACATTCACTCAACATTCGGGCGGGGTGAGAGTAAATCCTATCCCCAGGCCTGACGGGATAGCCAGATCTTGAGGGCTGTGCGGAAGGCCTGGACTGTGGTGAGGGTACGGATCTCCACGGGGAGGTTGTTCCATAGCGTCGGAGCTGCAACTGAGAAGGCTCTCCTCCGCGTAGTCGCCAGTCGGCACTGACTGGCGGATGGAATTCGGAGGAGGCCTTCCCTGTGCAATCTGATGGGACGCAGGGAGGTAATTGGCAGAAGGCGGTCTCTCAGATAGCCAGATCCACTACCATGGAGCGCTTTATAGGTGGTAAGTAGGACCTTGAAGTGCACCCGACGATCAACAGGTAGCCAGCGCAGCTCACGGAGGATCGGTGTGATGTGGGCGAACCGTGGTGCACCCATGATCACTCACGCGGCCGCGTTCTGGACTAGCTGCAGACGCCGGATGCTCTTCAAGGGCAGCCCCATGTAGAGCACATTGCAGTATTCCAGCCTAGAGATCACAAGAGCTCGAGTGACTGTTGTGAGGGCCTCCCGGTTCAGGTAGGGCCGCAACTGGCGCACCAGGCGAACCTGGGCAAATGCCCCCCTGGTCACAGCTGACAAATGGTGGTCAAAACTCAGCTGTGGGTCCAGGAGGACTCCCAAGTTGCGGACCCTGTCTGAGGGGTATAAATTTTGCCCCCCCAGCCTGATTGATGGAACGTTAGCCGAATTTTTGGGAGGAAAACACAACAGCCACTTGGTCTTTTCCGGGTTGAGCACCAGTTTGTTAGCTCTCATCCAGTCTTTAACAGCCTCAAGGCCCCGGTTCATCACGTCCACCGCTTCATTGAGTTGGCACGAAGCGGACAGATACAGCTGAGTATCGTCCGCATATTGGTGGTACTTAATCCCGTGCCTCCGAATGATCTCACCCAGCGGTTTCATGTATATGTTGAATAGCAGGGGGGACAAGACCGAACCCTGCGGCACCCCATAGGTTAGGGGCCTCGGGGACGATCTCTCCCTCCCCACCAACACCGACTGCGACCTGTCCGAGAGGTAGGAGGAGAACCACTGTAGAACAGTGCCGCCCACCCCCACCTCCCGCAGTCGTCACAAAGTAAAATATCCCACTGAAGTTTTGCACTGCCCTAATATTCCGTAACTGATGTAGCAAGGACTATTTTTGTGTCCATAGGAACAGAAGAACCAAGCTGGGTCAGGCACAGCACCTTCTACTCTAGCATTTCCTTTCCACAGTGATGCACTAGCCACCAACCTGAAGCTCATGAATACACGAACACCCTTGTTCTCATGCTTTCTATTACCTGTGTGAGCCACCCACATATAGCAATAGCACTTAGTCTTATATACCACTTTACAGAGCTTTACAGCCTTCTCTAAGTGGTTTACAGAGTCAGTTTATTGCACCCAACAATCTGGGTCCTCATTTTACCCACCTTGGAAGGGTGAAGGCTGAGTCAACCTTCAGCTGATGACATTTGATCTGTCAAATTTCAGGCAGCCGGCAGGTAGCAGAAGTAGCCCGCAGTACTGAATTCTAACCACTGCACCACTGTGGCTCTTATTGTCTGAACAAGGCATTATATGTTGCAGAGATATTTGCTTTAACAAGCTGCAGTAATGATGTGATTTGTCTGACTAAGGCGCCAACACCTCCAGTGATTTTTCCAGTATTCATTAAGTAGGTCATTGGGACTACCAAAAGAGAGATAGACAGATACTCCTTCCTGCTACTGCAAGAATAAAATAAAGCAATGTAGCAGCTATATTTCATTATTTAGGAGTGGAAAGTCAGGGGTTTTTTTTGCAGCTTCCTCAATGTGAATATAAATCTTCTAAATCAGGAAGTTCCGCCATGTTCTTCTTTAACAAAATTTATCAAAATGAAGAGGATAATGTGACAAGAATTTCAGTGATGGAACTATTTTCCAGTGAGAACCAATTTATCTCCTCTTAGATTAAAGCAGAATCAGATTTTCTGTGAACTAGTGAGGTGGTGGGTAGTTTTACTAATAAGGGAAGAACTTTCAGCTTATTGACAGAACCTTCTCCTAGGTCGTAATCAGTCTGTGAACTGACTGTTGAGAACTGAATTGCCTCATCAAATAGCTTGAAGCATCAGCAAAGTAAAATATCCCACTGAAGTTTTGCACAGCCCTAATATTCCGTAACTGCTACAAGAAAATGTTTTATTTCTATTATGTTTTAAACTAGGATTTGAAGGTTTGAGTTACCTGCCTGAGACATGACACAGATTTTGTGCATCCTCTTAGGCAGAAGTGTAAACCCAACTGGTTTCCTTGATTTTAAAGAGACATAGGATAGTTGACTCAATGATTGTGCTGTAAACTGAATTCCCACATTATATTCATTCTTAGCCTGCTTTTGCAAAATGATTCCAGATGGTTAACGGCATTCAATAATATTCAGGCTTATTTACAGATTTAACAAAGTAGAGATAAGTAGATATAGATCATACAGATATGCAACTCTTTGGAAATAATTAAGAAAATGTGCCTTAGACAAGTACAAGGATGCAACTGTAGCATCTCTCTGCCACTAGTTAAGCAGTCACATATCTTTCTTTAACTACCATGTAATCTTCTTTTAATAACCCCATAATACCTTGTGGGGTGGAGTCTGGGCAACTGAATGGAGCTGAGTGTTTACTGGCCAGATGCCCTTCCTATCACCAATGCAGAGTTATATTCAGCAGATATATACTCATTGGGCCCAGAGAGAGAAATATCTGCCTCTACTTAGAATCAAACTCACAGCCTCCTGATTGTAAGGTGAGAACTCCACCTCTAGGCTACTGCATCACTCTCTTTAACTACCATGTGATCCCAGGAAATATTATAGCTTTAAAAATAAATTTAGTCCAGTGTTACATTCATGTTGCCTGAACTCTTAACCACATTTTGGCAGTCAAGTCCAAAATGGTGCATATCCCTAAAGGATAAAGTAAGAGTTCTGCAAAATCACTAATCCAATGCCTATTAGTATCAAAATCTAGGTTCTGTAGGTCATCATTGCCATAAATCCTGTTTTGGTCAGACCACAGCTAGAAGATAGCATCCAACACTTAGTACTGCAGTTTAGGAAATACAGCAACCAAGCGATCTAGGTTCCAAGAAGAGTAACTACAATGATTAGAGATATTGAATATGTTTAGCCTGCTGAAAAGAAGATGGTGAGGGAGGCATGTAGAAGATATGACAATTATATAGAAGTATATTTTAGTTAGGCATCAGGTAAAATTTTCTAATTTCGTTGTTCATGTTTATTTTGTTTTTTATATCTTTCTGTGGAGCTGAGGGGGAGAATAATTTGAAAGAACAGACTGTCTCAGGCAGTTGTGGAAGTATTTAAGGAGAGGGAGAGCTCTTCTTAACAGAAACATATTGTAGAGGTTTTGTGTATTAGACTACCCTTTCCCCTGTTGGGGGAAAGAGGGAGGATAAAGGAAGCTCTCTATGCAAGAATTGTGACTTTTAATTAAATTCACTCTTCAATTTATCTCTGGAAATATCCCATGGGAATACCATGTTGTGAAACCATTATGATGATCAGGAAATGTCACTTCATTGATTGCAAAGAAATCTCAAAGCAAATTCTATTCCTTAATTTTTATGAAATGTGCGTCCATTCTTGCTATCTGAATCTGTTGCTGTTGGCTGCAGAACTCCAAGAAAGTGACAATACTATCCTGAATGTGTCTATTCAAATAGAATAGTTTGACTGGGTTCGATGCTGCTTACGCCGAAATAAAAGGATGCAGATACAGAAGCTAAGCCTTATTGTAATAATTCTCAATATCTGAAGATATACTTGGAAACTGTTTACCTGTTATGAAAACTAGATACAATAATTTTCAATGTTACTTACACTTGCAAGGAACGAAGACATTGTAGTTATTTCACACAACAAGTTCAGGATCTTTACACTACAAATCCTATAAGTTCCTTTAAAAGTGACAATTACGGTATTTACAACACATTCATCTTATAAAGAAAGTATGGATAAAAGATGTTGCGAACACATTTCTCTAAATTCTTCTGCCTGTAGTGATGTTGCACAGTCTATGCAAATGCTGTCTTTGGAGCACAAAATACTTTTATGCTGCATAATAGCAATGGGTTAAATCTGGATCTTTAAAAACATACGTTTTCAATGTTTATAAAATATAGAGATGTGTGGGGTCTATATTTATTAGACCTTACTAAAAAGCACTTGTTAAAAATTCATAACAAGGACCTTGTGTTTTTTGCCCATGGAAAATATTGGCGATTGGACCTAATGTCACCCAGAGAATTTCCTTGGTTAAGAGTAGCCTTAAAATTGACTCATCCCTTTGCCAATAGTTAGTACTATTATTGTAGTAATCTTGATTACTACAATATTAGAACTATGCAATATTGTTTTAATTACAAGTAAATTAATGAATCGGTTAAAGTCTTACCTTTTATTTTACAGAATTATCTTTGTCCCTCTTCAGCTTTCCTTGATTCCAAAGTCAAATTAAATCGAACAGGAAAACATCATAAGAAAATTTATCTCATGGCTATTTTTGAAATTAAGAAGCACTGACAGAGAAGCTGCAGAAAGATGTAGGTAGAATTGTAGAGTCAGAAGGGGTGCCTTAGGCTATCAATGGCCTGTCTTCACAAAAATCCAGTTTAAAGGATCTATGACAGATGGAATAATTTATGATAGATATATTCAGTGAAAGGGAGCCCACTAACATTCCAGATAATTGACTTCACTTATGAAATAATCTTACTTTTAGGAAGTTTTTTTTCTAACTTTCAGTGGATTCCCTTCAAATATTTGAAAAGTATTATATTTTCCTTGCAATCGCTTCTTTCTCAAGTATCCTCAAATATTTCTCTTCATAGAGAAATATTTCTCTTTCTAGGTAGCAGGTTCACGTTCAACATGAACGTATTATAATTTCTCTGAAGCTATACGGTATGGTGTCCAGAAATGGATGCAGTACTTCAGAGAGGAAAATTTCATGCAACCTAAAATTGCATTTGTTTCTTTGCAACCTCATCATACTTAGTGGCTTATAATTAATTTTCAATCACTTACACTTCTAGTATATATATTTTTTCACAAGAACTATTATCATATAGGGTACATCCTATGTGATATTAATGAATTTTATTTTTGTTTCCTCAACAAAGAATTTTGTATTTTTCACTTAAAATTCATTGTTGATTTCAGTCAATTTCTCTAAATTTATTTGCATTTTCTTTATGCCCTTAAGATTGGAATGTCTTTATTAATGAATTTTAGATAATTAATGATTCCACCAAATCTTGAATTATCTGTATATTTCATAAGTAATCATCCTAGGGATTAATACAAATATTAAGGAGTAGAATTTTGGCAGCACACCAGATATCTAAGTCCAATTGGATGAGAAATGATTTATGAACAGATTTTGGGTATGATTTATGAGCCAGCTATGCATTCATTTAATTACCATGCATTTGGCCAGTACAATTAGATTGCTAATATCATGATATACTTTGTCAAATGCATTATTGAGATGAAGATATATCGATAGCATTTCCACAATCTCTTAAGAAACTTATCCAATCCAATTTTTAAAAAAACAGGCAAATCCATTCTGATGTTTATTGTTTTCAATGTACTTACAGATCCATCTTTTTATGATCCCTTCTGGAATCTTTCCAGATGTTGATATTAGACAAGCAATCTTGAGAAAGAGATACAACTTCAAGTCAATGTTCCTCTTGATGTTGTGATGTTCCTCTTCTGAATTGTGACCTTCCTCTTCTGAAGATGAATAATATTTGCTTCTTCTAGCTTTCAGTCATTTTATCAATTCTTCACAATCCTCAAAAACAATATACTTAGGGCCAAACTGAATATCAGTAAGTATCGTGGGTACCCAAAGATCAAATTAATCAGAGTTCTAGGGGTTTAAATTAATTCACAATTGACCTGTTTGTGACACAGCAAGAATTTACATTCTTCAGCGCAGAATGAAGCACAGTTTGGTTTATTAGGAAGGACTGAGTGTATTATAATGAGGTGGTTTCTTTTGTGGCTAAAATAATGTTGTGTTGAACATACATGGAGCCACTTGCCTTTACAGTGAAAAGGAAAACTGATTTGCACATCACAATTGACCTGAAGTTGTGTCTCTTCCTCAAGGAATTTCAAGGATTCCCAAGGAATCGAAATATGACACATGGGCTTCAATAAAAATAGAAAGTCTCTTGGGGTGCTTTGGAGCCAAAGCTGCAAAGTCACATTTTAATGAGTCCATGTTTTTTTTTCAATAGAAATCAATTGCTCAAACAATGAAATGACTGAACTATAAGAAGAAATGTCGACTACAGTTTAACCATAAAATCAGCTCGCCAACTCTATTGGAACAACCTTGGAGTCTTGTTTCTGCATTGCCTTGTTTTGTGTGCAAACAATAAGTGAATTAGTCTGGCTGGGAGTTAGACTACTGGTTAAATTGTGTCTAAAAGAAGCTGAGACTTCCAGCAACTGTTATTTTTCTACTTCCCTTTGAAGTTCCCATTCAGGCGCCTCAGACCTATTAAGAGTCGAAGTGCGAGCTGATTTTCTTATAGCTAGACTGGCTCTGCGGTGTTTCTTTTTACGTAGGGAGATCTCTTCACAAAACTTTTGATTCTTCCCTTTTCCTCCCTCCCTCCTTGGAAGCTTGCAGCTAGATTTTATTTTATTTTATTTAAAACATTTATGTAGCCACCCATCCTTCAGTTACTCTGTTGGATATTTGATGTGGCTTGTAATATTGCCTCTTAAGAAACAGGAAAGCAGGGGCAGAACAGCAGACAGCTGAGGAAAGTTCTTGCTGACATAACATCCTTGAAACCATTAAGTCTACGTTTATTAGAGCCATCCTTGCAGTTCCAAGATGCATTTTAAAATGTTACTTCGTTTAGAGATGGGGTTACTCTTCATTGATGTTCGAGTTTGATATCCCCTTTTTAAATTTTGGGAAAACTGTGCTCCCACCCCTTATACTTCAGTGATTCAGGGAGGCATCTGCCTTCACTGCTTCCAAATGTTTGTATTTGTAAACAGTAAACAGTAACAGAGTTGGAAGGGACCTTGGAGATCATCTAGTTCAACCCCCTGCTCACACAGGAGACCTGTACTAGGGTTTCAAACCGCCGAACCACCAACCTTTCTGATCGATTTGCATTTATTAGTTTGTCAAACATGTACAAGATAGCAGGTATAAATATAAACATGGACATGAACGAAAGAAATAAATACAAATAAATGGGGACAGTAGGACTGGGAAGGTAGGCACGCTGGTGCACTTATACACACACCCTTTATGGATCTCTTAGGAATGGGGTGAGGTCCACGGTAGACAGTTTAAGGTTGAAGCTGTGGGGGTTTGAGGATGTAACAATGGAGTCAGCAAGAGCATTCCAGGCGTTGACCACTCTGTTGCTGAAATTATATTTTCTGCAATCGAGTTTGAAATTGTTTACTTTGAATTTGTATCGATTGTTTGCCTGTGGATTATTGAGGTTGAAGCTGAAGAAATCGTTGACAGGTAAGACGTTGTAACAGATGATTTTGTGTACTGTGCCTAGATCATACTGCAGGTGGAGCAGCTCCAGATTGTCCAAGCCCAAAATTTTGAGCCTGGTGACATAGGGAATTCTATTGTGAGTAGAGGAGTGGAGTACTCTTCTCGTGAAATACTTCTGAACCCACTCAATCATATTAATGTCCGATATACAGTGCTTTGTGCTATTTTTTTTTAGCTTAAACATGTTTCAACTTTCAGTAGGAATTGTATTCAGGAAGAATGACATCTTGACAGTCAGGCATCCCTAATTTCTTAGCAATCTCATTTAGACAAATGCACACATGTAAAACAAACATATACAACAAAACCATGTGAAGGTGCAAGATAGCAATTTTTCCCCATTCTGTGTAGAGTGAAAACCATGATATTTTCCCACTTCCAGACAGTGCTACAGTTCAGAGAAGAAAGTAATGAGTAAATGTTTTCTGTAGTTGCTTCTTGATCAGCTGGAAGGAACATTGATCGTGGTGTTCATTACCTCATCTTTTCAAGGCCATCAGAAGTAAATAGGACTTCAAAATACTTTGGAGGCATTCAAGAGGGGATACCGTCTGGCAGGGGTGGGCTGGTTGGGGTTTGCAGGGGTTTGAGAGAACCTCTAGCTACGATTCTTTGCAGTTCAGAGAACCCCTAAATCCCAATCCTGGCTGGCCCCGCCCACCCCACCCCTCCCAGAAGTCCCCACATGGCCCATTTTGGATGTAGGTAAGTGCAGGGCACGCACAGAGATTTGAAGAGAGCAAAAAATGGACCTCCAGAAGTTCAGCCTCCAGAGGGCCTCTAGAGCCTGGGGAGAATGTTTTTGCCCTCCCGGAGGCTCGAAAAAAGCCTCCGAAGCCCAGGGAGGGTGAACCCCCACCCCCTGTGGTGGAGAGGGCTGATTAGGCCACACCCACCCAGCAATCAGGAAGAAAACACCTTGCTAAAAATTTTGAAGCCCACCCCTGCCGTCTGGGGTGAAAGTACTTTGGGCTAAGTGACTAGACCACATTTCAGTTTAGAATATGCTGAGTCATTTCTCTCGGAGAGAAAATGGGAGGAAATAAGCATCTTATTAGGTAACAGATGCAATTTTCCAACATTCATTGTGTTTTTTTTCTTTGTTCTGCCTATTTGCTTGAATGGAAATAATTAGTTTTGTCCTCTTGATAGAGTGGGGCTACTATTTTCTGCCAGTTTACCATCTACAAAAAGTGATTTATTCTGCTAAGGCCACTAATGTCTCCTCAATTAAAAAAACTAATAATATTTTGTTCCAATTAAGGGTGGCTGTTCCGAGAAAAACTAATTGATGTATCTGCCTTTGGATGTTTGGTTGCCTACACACATAAAAACACTATGATTTCAGAGTAGACCCAAAAAAAATCCTTAGGTGAATCTCCCTGCACTGTTCCAACTTTTTATAATTAATACTAAACACTATTTCTCTTGTCTAAATTGAATTTAAAAAAAGTTGGCCTGCTAACTGCACTGGCAAAACTTTGATCTGACAATGTCACTTGAGGTTTTTTTTTTCTGCCAGCTTTTTTGGGCAATTTTCTCCATCTCTTGCTGTTCTTTTCTAGACTGGCATGAGGTAGTCATCTCAGGTGACAGATTGAGAAGGATGACAGATCAAGGTTATGTTTCAACCTACCATTCTGTCTGCTGAAGAGGCTCCTTTGCTCATGGTTGTGCTCTAAGAACGTCTAAGAGCAAGACGGGCAGAGGGCATAGCTTGATAGAAGTGAGCCACTCAAATGTCATTGTCAGGGTTCCAAATAGCATCATTAAACAAATCAAAATCCAAAGCAATAAGTTCCTCAAAGTTGCAATTTATTGAAAGAGCCATGTTGGCACATCTGGGGAAACCGAAATCTGAAAACTTCCCAATTTTCCCCACCTAGTTGAAAATTCAAGATCTTGCTCCCACACTTACAAGTCCATCACATGGTCCAATCTCCCACTGCCATGCTGGCAGTTCCACCCATCCAATTCGGGTCAGGTGCAGAGACAAAGGATGACCTTGGCTTTCTAGAAAGAATTTTGTTGTGGTTACATAGTATGCGACTCCTTACAATCCCCCCTCCAATTTTCCCACAATAGAAAATGCATAGCAGAATAATAGAAAGTGTGGCAGGCCAAAGACCCAAAAGAAAAGATGCTGCAGGCCTGACAGTCATAACTTTTTCTGAAAGTTATTAGGAGCAGTACATACTTGGGAGAGCTGTATTCACCATTTTCTTGTAGAAATTAGCACAGTAGTTCACAGGCCTATATAAATAGACCGCTGTGCTCTACTCATCAGAGAGGACAATCAGAACAAGCCACACTATTCCATAAAGCTTCATTTGGAGGCCCCCTTTTGAGGATACATTTTAGCCTAGTGTCTGCTGTTAAAACATTGCTAGTGACTTTTCTGCAGGAAAGAATGATTAGCAGATGATGGTAATACAGCCTGCAAGTGAGGAAAATAAGCAGCAGGTCCAAATGTGGGTAAGTGGGTAAGTGATGGCAGTGGCTGTTCCCCCTCCCAATGGGAGATCTTTTGTGCCTTCCATTTTTTCACCCTGTTTGAGGTTCCAGCTAACTTATTTGCAATGGAAACACTGGGATTTAAGTGGCAGACTAGCATCTATTGGAGGAAGCTGTAAGGAAAGAATAATAGATGAGAGGGGAAAAAAACTTCCTTGCTACAGCTGTGTCTGTAGCTAATTGTGCCCTCTGCTATGTTGTTCTATTGTAATTTTTTATTACCAGATAATTTGTCTGGTGAACTAATTATAGAACGGTGATGGCTAACCTTTTCCAGAGCGAGTGCCCAAAGTGTGCATGTGCCCAAACCCCAAAATGCAATGCATGTGCAGCTCCCATGCATGTGCCTCCATGCATGCGCACCAGCCCCCTGCACACACCCTGTCCCCAGTGCATGCACGCACAGCCTCTTGCACACACCTTACCCCCCGCACATGTGCTCCAGAGACCCAATGACCAACTGGCCAACGGGAAGTACACATGCATGCATGGTGAAGCTGAACTAGGGTGACGGCTTGTGTGCCCACAGAGAGGACGGTGCATGGCACCTGTGGCACGAGTGCCATAGGTTCGCCATCACGGATATAGAATATGGAACAAGCAAGGTAGCTGAACCCCATTTGATAAATCCTGAATGAGGTTTTACTTTTCATGCTTTAATCCCAAAGGTGCTTTTTCAGGAGGCAACTGGACTTTCTTGTTTCTTTTTGAAGAGGTTTTGCTTCTCATTCAAGCTTCTTCGGTTCTGACTGCATGGTGGGGAATGGAAAGATTTATATTCCTTGCAGACAGCTGGTCATTTGCATCCTTTTAGTGTCAAACTGGAGGGCTGTGGGCTGGGTGCGTCATGCATAGGCCACGCCCACCCAGGTTCCAGGAAAAACACGTTGCACTATATCACATGACAGCAACGTGACACCTTGAGTTTGACATCTATGCTTTAGAGGATCGTGGAAGTCATTGAAGGTTTTTTTGTGTCCTCAGGGTCACCTGAGTAGTGTAAATGGGTGTGGAGCAGAGGTGGGTTTCTACCGGACCGGTTCAGCCAAATAGGTAGCAACTTGGCAGCCTGGGTCGCTGGAACCAGCAGTGACCCAGGCCTGCCATGCCCCTGAACCAGTTCTCTCAGTAGCGCCATAGGTGCCACCATCTTGTTTTTGGCTTCTGCGCATGCGCAGAAGCATTTTTTAGTACTGCACATGCATGTGTAGCATGCATCAAGCACTCGTGTGGTGCATCCCCTGAGCAAACTGGCAGTAGCAGCAGCCGGAATCCACCCCTGGAGTGGAGACTTCTTGGTTGCAGGATGTTTTCTGCCCTGTGTCCCTTCACTATTGAAGACAGGTGCAGGCTGTTGGAGAAGAGCCTGTGTTGTCTGCATCTCAAACTAAAGTGCAAATGGTTCCTGTAGTCTGCTATTTTTCTGGAAATCCATTCATACTCCCACACTGTTTGAAGGGTGTTCATCCCAACATGCGTAGCTAAAACCCTATAGAGATTCTTAGTCATCCAGGTCCTGGTTGTCCCAAAGGTGCTTTTTCAGGAGGCCACCGGACTTTGTTTTTCTTTGAAGATATTTCACTTCTCATCCAAGGAGCTTCTTCAGCATCTTCAAAGAAAAATGAGAAAGTCCAGTGGCCTCCTAAAAAAGCACTTTTTGGACAACCAGGACCTGGATGATTGAGAATCTCCATAAACGTTTAGTGCTTTAGATTTAGTTGCTAAATATAACTCATTACCTGCACAGTAGAAGCTTCAATGGATCATGCTGGGAAGCAGCCAAATCTCAAAATTATAAAAGGCACACTAACAAGGATTTGTGATATCTATCCTGTTGGCTAAAAGGAAACAAAGCCTGAAACTGCTAAATTGTGATGACCTGATGTCTCCCACTGGTATGCTACCCAAACAGAGAGGCAATCAGGAAATCTGAAAAGAAAATGATCCACAGAAGAACTGAAAAAAATTATTAATGTTTATACTGAATGGAGTTTCCTCTAGCAAATTTGTTCCAATTTCCACTTGTTCTATTTGCTTGTTATAATTTCCTTTGATTTCCAAAACTCATCCCTGAATGACGCCAGAGATTACCTTCCAGTGCTGTTGAGTGCACAATTCCTTTTACAATTAACTAATTGTAGATTTAGGTGGAGAAAATTAACAGGGCCAAACTGAAGATGTTGGCTGCTTTTCATCAATCTTAATTCTCCCAGCTTTGCAGCAGAGAAGGAAAAAAAAAACAGATTATAAATAAATCTTTTGGAGGCAATTTACCAATAAATAAACAGGCGCCAATTTTTATATTGATGTTTTTGCATTTATTGTAGAATTTGGGGGGTGATGAGCTTATCTCTAGAAATCTATGAAGTATGTCTATATTTATTTATTTCTCAAACTTAGAAGTTCAACCAGTTCCATTAAGACTCTATATAAACCAGGTTTCTCAACCATGACAGTGTGAAAATCTAGGGATTTCAACTTTCAGAATTCTCCAACCAGCCATGGTGCCAAAATTGGAAACACTGCTCTACACACAGCACTACACTTATAGCAAGCATCTAATAAGATCGATAGAAAAGCTAACTATTAGGAAAGAAGAAGTAAGATAGACTCACTCAAGGCTTTGAAAGAGGTCTTGACATAGCTCTCTTCTTCTAGGATGCTTTAGAAAGCATTGTACTAAAATTTCCAACTATCCCACAGTATTTAATTTTGTTATTCACAGAGTGAAGCAGAATGTTTTGAGACAGTGCCTCCACCAGAATTGTTATGGTCAGGGAAGGGATCAAAAAATGGGAGACCTCTTAAGAAACGAGTGTGAATATGAAGGAGCTTGCAGAAAAGAAAAATGGACATACAAAGGCAATCGAAGAAGGCAGTCATCAGAAACTGTAGGGATTGTGTCAGAAAGGCTAAAGCTCAGAATGTGATGAGGCATGCAAAAAAATGCTCAAAGCAACAATGCTTGGGGAAGGGGAAGCAAAGAAAAGCCAAGAAGTCTGCAGCCAAGAGGAAAGAGTGGATTAGTGGCTGGTGGCAAGAAATGTCTTAATTCAAATTTTACATCTGTCTTCTCTCAAAAGGGAAACAAAGCCATAACTGGCCAGTGATATACCTCTAGTGGATGAAGAATAATACAGCTCAGGCTAAAGTAGGTGATAATAAAAGAACACTAAGCTCTAATTCAAAGGCAATCAGAGGTATCCACAACTCAGGATGAGGTGGAACCCTATAGCAGGCACAAATGCACATCAAAGCTCTGCCATTTTCTATATGCTTAAAGTTATATGCACATATATATACAAAGGGGCAGAGAATACCCCTGAAGCAGTACAGTACAGTAACTCATGCAATAAGAGACTTAGTGTTCTAGTAAATTGCAGGTTAAACAGAGCTACCAGTATGATTGCACCTTTTAAAAAGTAAATGCTATTTTTCTGAAAGTATTAGCTACAGGAGCATATAATTCAGATCTCAGTAAGTAATAGTCCCACCCTATGCTACCATGGTGTGTTCCCTTCACTGACAGTCTTCAAACAGAGACTGAATGGTCATCTGCTTTAGATGATCCTGCACTGAGCAGAAGGTTGAATCAGATTATTCTGAGAACCTTTGCAATTCTATGATTCATTGTGCAAATTCAAACTAAGCCAACCTTTATTGCAAAGAGATTGCAACCCTCTATAACTATGAACCTAATTTCACCATTCCATAATAGAGAATAGTATTGTCTGTTTCTCATCTGATTTAGTGAGTTTCTGGGTTTAAAAATAAAGACAATTTTGTTTCTCACTCTTGTCCTCTATTTCAGGACATAAAATATGGGTAAAATATACTAATACATGTTTTTATTAATATATCTACATTTCACTTCAAATATAATGAACATTTGTTAGCATTCATATTCTGCATTCAAGAAAATCATATTATGGCCATTAAATAATGGTGGAATAGACTTCCACTTAATTACCCAGTATTCCTTCAGTCTGTATATGTTCTAGAACAGTGGTCACCAACTGATGGTCTGTGGGCAAAATTTTGGTGGTCCACAGAAAAATTATTTGCATTTTTTATATTTCACTAAATTAGGGGTCCTCAAACTATGCCCCCTGGGATGGTTACCTGCAATGAACATTTGTGTTGCTGCAGAGAGTCTCCCCCTTTGGGGTCTTTTTGTGTAGGTCGGAGGGGGGCAGAAATTCCAACTTGGGGTCTGCTTCGGTCTCCTGGTGTGGGACTCTGGGCGAAGGCTGGAGGGAAGTGCCACTGGTGGCAAAGACCAGAGGGTCTTGTTCCAGTGGGACTGCGTCATGGCCTGGAACTAGCTGACCATCTCAGCCTGCTGAGCCTCCAGGCACCGATACTTGGCTTTGCACTCCTGGTCTGCTTTCTGCCTGGAAAACCTATGCTCATAATCCTCAGTGAGGTGCTTCTATTGAGCCTCCTTCTCAGTCAGATCCAATTTAAACTGAGCTATTTTGCCAACATTTTCTTGTGGTGGTACTTACTTCCAACAATTGCTTCCTGTTGGGGCTCTAAGGAAACTTGGTGGTGAGGTGAGGAGTTACTGGGAGGGTGAGTAGGGGCTGACGAGGTGCCCCTCGATGTGAGTGACATTGAGTTGTCCACTCCCACCCAGTCACATGACCACCCAGCCATGCCCACCCAGCCAATCATTAGACAGATCATATTAGTGGTCCGCGGGATTTAAAATTATGAATTTAGTGCTCCCTGAGGTCTGAAAGGTTGGTGACCTCTGTTCTAAAGTTTCCTGATGAATATTAATCTCCAAACATCTTTAAAGGAGACTTCTTCCTCGTTCAACTTCCGGTAAAGGCTTATTTTGAATTTTCTCTGAATATTCCACTATCTCCCGCAAAACACATTTTCCCACAATGATACACAAGGAATATATTAAACATAGTGCACTTTAAATAATCCTCAGGCATATAATCTCACATTGCCCATTTAATTTTGTTCCCAGATTTCTTTGTGAGTTTGTTGATCACTACCCAGATTGGGGCAGGTTATAAAAATGGTAAAATGCATTAATATGGATGCATTTTGAAATAAATTATTTGAAATGGTTTCAGAACAAGGGAGAAATGAGGGAGACTGATACCCTTCCATTCTAATAATGAATGCCAGCCGTGAAAAACCTGCGAAGGTTATTTGCTCTGCAGGCAGAACAGTTTTGACCAATGTTGTGCAGGCTGAAAGACAAATATGCAAGATGGGAGAAATTCCTCAGGCAACGAAGGCAGACTCATACTTAAAATTCAGCCTCATTTCAGATGCAACATATAAATATAGCACAAGTACTAATCAAAACAAGGTCCTGAATATCTTGAACAACAGTATAAGCAAGCTCTGAATGTTCCTAAGCTACCGCTCTCTGCAATGAATGATAACATTAGCCCCTGCCTGAACAAGGCCAGGAGAAAGTCCTAAATTCAATTACTCATATTGGTTTTTATGGATTATGCTAAAGGAGTTTTAGTGCACTTAATCAATATACAGCTTGGTGTTTTTTTTTAAGTCCTTGATTGATTTATTCTTTTTATTTTCTATGAGTTTTTAAATTAAGTGGGGAAAAAGGGTAGCTGCAAATCATTTGGATGCAAGATTTGGATTAAAGAGGGAGCAGCTGCCCAGTTCAGAGCAGAGGAGGGTTGTTGAGAGAATTATAAACACGTCCTCTTGCAGCTTAACCAAGATAAATTGAGGAGGACCACTTCACAGCTGGCAGGGTTTTCCTTTCCCCAGGGCAACTGACAAGAGAAAAATAAAATAAGATAGAAATGCCAATAAATCACATGAATCAAGAAACAAAGAGTAAGCAGTCCGATTACCAGCCACCTTTACTGGAAGGAGATATAACTGAGACAGACCATTGCCATCAACCAGTGGTGGCCATCCTAAAATTAGAAGCAATTATTCCCGCTTCTAATGTGCACTGACTTTGGCCAAAACCAGATTTCAGGACTAAGTAGATAGATTTCTGTCTTTGTTCTAATATTGGATTTCCATTAAGTTTCTGACCTTTCCTTTGGAGCTTTTGAAACTGGTTTACTTATTTCTATGGAAGAGAAGACCAGGGACTTTATCCCTTATGTTTGTGTAAGAATCAGATCCTAGTGCTGCCCCTTAAAAAGATCACTGCCTGTTTATCTGAAACATGTTATGAATATTTCCATACCAAAAA
The DNA here is from genome assembly GCF_009769535.1 of Thamnophis elegans. Taxonomy (NCBI): domain Eukaryota; kingdom Metazoa; phylum Chordata; class Lepidosauria; order Squamata; family Natricidae; genus Thamnophis; species Thamnophis elegans. The sequence goes on along the minus strand of NC_045543.1, from coordinate 121,086,549 downwards.
AGATATCATCACTGCAAATTTTTGTTACTAGAATAAATATAATACTAGGCAATATTTAAAAACCAAAAGATTTAAAGCAGTGGTGAAATTCAATTTTTTTACTACAGGTTCTGTGGGCGTGGCTTGGTGGGAGTGGCAGGGGAAGGATACTGCAAAATCTCCATTCCCACCCCACTCTGGGGCCAGCCAGAGGTGATGTTTGCCAGTTCTCCGAACTACTCAAAATTTCCACTGCTGTTTCTCCAAACTATTCAAAATTTCCACGTCTGGTTCTCCAGAACCTGTCAGAACCTGCTGGATTTCACCCCTTATTTAAAGGGATGAAAAATTAAACATACAGTAATGTCTATGTATTTTTTGGGAGAACACATTTCGTCATCTAAATAGCTCTAGAACTTGTTGGCAATCGCCTCCTTACACTGAAACATTAGAAAATTGCAATCCTTCCAGGCATTTTGAGGGAGAAAGATATTGTAAACTTCTCAGTATATTTCAGATTCAGGAGAATGCTTCCAATCAAGCTATTTCTAGATCACTGCAAAGGGCATGGAGGTAGTTTGAGTAGCCTCTGGGCTTCTATATACTGTGAGCAACTGGAGAATCCTTGGTGTTCTCTGGGGGCCACAGAGATAGTTCAAGTCCAAGCTACAAATATTCTCATCATTGTGTACGGTCACAAACACTTGTCTCTGGACAAGGAATTTCAGCCAGAGGTTACATAGATGCATGTGTACACTGAGTTCTTTCAAATGCAAAGGATTACACTTTTACTCCTCTCTTTGGGAGGAAAATAAAATTGAAGATTTTTCCTTGTTCCATCCGTCTGCTGAGTCGATTAAGTGAATCTAGGACATTCAACCACTATTCTTCATTGAGAGCTGACTGGTCTTGTAACACTCGTGCCCAGGGGTGGGCTTCAAAAATTTCAGCAACGGGTTGCTGGGTGGGTGTGTCCATGGTGGGCATGGCATAGTCAGCCTTCTGTCCCATGGAGGGCAGGGCATTTTCATCTTCCCCAGGCTCTGGATGCTTTCCTCGAGCCCCTGGGAGGGCAAAAACTGCCTCCCCTGGGCTCCAGGGCTAGGGAGTTTCCAGGAAGCCCATTTCCCCCCCTCCCCGACCCTCCGCATGGGCCTAGCACTTACTTCTCATCCAAAATGGGCCATGTGGAGACTCCTGGGAGGGGTGGGGTGGGCAGGGCCAGCGAGGGGTGGGATTTGGAGGTTCTCCAAACTGGCCATAATGTTAGCTACGGGTTCTGTAGCAGCCGCCCCTGCTTGTGCTCCATCTGGCTACTCAGAACAGCTTTTTTTCCTTCAAGGGCTGCATTCCCTCAGAAATGCAGCCCTTGAATTCTTCTGCGACAATTCATAATGGAACATCCCATCAAAGTAACACCTCACAAAGGAAAGTGTTGCCCTGTTCCTAGTCAACTGAGGGGCTTCCTCTTTGTTTTGATTTGCTTGGTTAACAGCTTTTTTATTACAGCTTTAGAAAGACGGGGCTGACCTGAATCTTTCTTTGTACACCTCTACAAGACATATCCCCATAATTTAGCAAACAACCTGTGATCTATATACTACACATGTATGTGTGCTTCACTCTACTTCTTGTTTATTTAGAAGAGAATATAAACCTCCTTGAAAGTAGAAACTCAGGATAATTGTTTTAAAATATAGCAATTAAAAATATTCACCTTTGGAATTTTGATGAAAGCAGGCTGCAGCTTCATAGCCAGTGATTTGCTAATGCTTGCTATAGTTTAGTTGTCCTTTTTGTTATAATACTCACACTTAAGATCAAATATTTGCAGATGTTAATGATTTGTACTTAATGTTTCAGTTTAAGTCTGTGTGTCAATGTATTGAGGTAGGGTATATACTTGTATTGCTAAGAGCCGAGGTGGCGCAGTGGTTAAATGCAGCACTGCAGGCTACTTCAGCTGACTGCAGTTCTGCAGTTCGGCTATTCAAATCTCAACGGCTCAGGGTTGACTCAGCCTTCCATCCTTCCGAGGTGGGTAAAATGAGAACCCAGATTATTGTTGGGGGCAATATGCTGACTCTGTAAACCGCTTAGAGGGGGCTGAAAGCCCTATGAAGCGGTATATAAGTCTAACTGCTATTGCTAAGAACCTAGGCTCTTTAAGGTTGCCACACATTACAGGAAGCATTGAAGCATCTTTTCATTCACTCCAGGATCCCAAAATTTGGAATGTCAATGACTTGAATATGTTTATTGGGCCATTTTGTTAACAACAGACATACCCTTTGGAGACTAATGTCTGCCAAAACTTGAGTAAATTGCTGTCAGGGATGACTGAATAGGTTTATTGTAAATCTGTTTCTTCATACCAGAGAATCTCTGATGAGTAGAATATAAATAAACTTTCACATGCCATAGTAATTTTAAAGTTTATCATAAAATTCTTTTTATAAGCTGAGAACTGTGGATACTTTCAAATAAATTTATCATCAAAAATACTGAATGCAATTTCCAAAACTGAGGCTTGTCATGGGCATTTCATAGATGTGGCCGTCTAATATTGGTCTCCCTAATGGTTCTGACAATAATAGGAACATTATTGGAACATGCAGTTTTCATCCAGTCTTTTGGGATCAGCCGCAGTGGCACAGTGATCAGAGTGCAGTACTGCAGGCTACTTCTGCTGATCACTGGCTACTGCAGTTTGGCAGATCGAATCTCACCGGGCTGAAGGTCGACTCAGCCTTCCATCCTTCCAAGGTTGGTAAAATGAGGACCCGGATTTTGGGGGGCAATAGCAATAGCAGTAGACTTATATACCGCTTCATAGGCCTTTCAGGCCTCTCTAAGCGGTTTACAGAGAGTCAGCATATTGCCCCCAACAATCTGGGTCCTCATTTTACCCACCTCGGAAGGATGGAAGGCTGAGTCAACCCTGAGCCGGTGAGATTTGAACCGCTGACCTGCTGATCTAGCAGTAGCCTGCAGTGCTGCATTTAACCACTGCGCCACCTTGGCTCTGTAAACTGCTTAGAGAGAGCTGTAAAAGCACTATGAAGTGGTATTTAAATTTAAGTGCTATTGCTATCAGAGGCCTCAGTTAGGATAAATTTTCTCTTACCAAAAACTTATGTACTGGTTTGTCTTAAATATAATTCCACCACCAACCCCAAAGTTAGTATTTTAATTTTTGTCAGATCTTTACATGACTATATTTATGTCCTCGTGAAATTAATACCTCAAAAAATAGGATTGTGCCAGGTTGTGGTTCTACTCTGCTTCACTTCTTTGTTTCTTCAAAATCATACATTTGGTGGAAAACAAGTTAAGAAACTAATGTCATCTTTTTTTTTATCAATCCAGATGATTTTTTTTTTTATTAATAATTTTTTTTTATTTTTTTGTTACATAAATAACACATGCCCAAAACAGTGGGGGGGGGGGAAATCAAAACAAAAAAGAACAAAAAACAAGACAGAGAAAAAAACAAAAAGAACACAAGTATATGTTATAAAAAAGTATATCAGCTGGTTACAACAAATTTTTGTGCATCTCTTCCATTAATTCATATTAATTCAAATATCTTAACTCAAATGTTTACCATATTAACATCATCATACCTCCACTTTTAGTTGACTACAGTTGTTTAAACATCCTTCATCCTTAACTATACCAAAGATCCATAACCACATGCTGGCATTTCATTTACTTGTTTATAAAATCCTCCATTAACATCAAATCCTCATATCCTGTTTTAGCTAAACATCCATAATATTTAATACCAAAAATTCCATCCTCCATGTATATAGTTTATTATCATTCTCCTTTCTTTATTTAATTATATCGTATATCATAGCATTTTCCCCATATTAGTTAAGATTTAACTGTATATAGTTATATTTTATTTTTATAGTAATAATTATTGTGATTAATAACCTTTATATATAGTCCAAGAATATTTCTAACCTTTCCTTCTCATATCCAATTATTATTTATCATAGCAACTCAACATTATATACATTACTATCATTATCAATTATTATTCAACTATATCTATTACAAATGAATTTAACTAGGTTTAGCTAGTTTTAAATTGTACTCTTCCATCTATCAGCCTGTGTCTCTCCAGTAACAGAACCTCCTTAATCCTGTTGCCATTCGTAGGTCGAATTCTCCAAACATCTTTATGAGCAAGTCCATACAAAAAAATCTTTGCGCCTTTTTGCTTATGGTGCCTCTCATATAATGCTGCCGTCCTCTGTTTATTTCCTTTATCAGCTTGTCTTTAATTCTCAGTGGTGGTATCAAAAGTTTTGCAGATGGTATTTCATAAAGTATAAATTCTTTAATGCTTCTCACTCCTCCTGCGCCCTATCTTTCGAAGTAAATCTTCTGTGTGGCTGCTCCCCCTTCAGACATTCCATCTTTTTCTCCCTCAGAGGTAAACCAGTTGCCCCGAATATCAGCAAATTGAAAATCTTTATCTCTGACATCCTTAGTTTGTATTTGAAGAACATTCAAACGTTCAACGTTCTCATTTTTCCCTCATATTTTGTTGCTAGAAACACCAGATAATCCAACTTTCTCTCAATTCTATCATGTGTGGCAGATAATTTTTGTAGTGCCGAAGAAATCATTTGAATAGAGGCTTGAATAGACGCCATATTTGTATGGAGTTAGTATTTTTTCTTTAGGAACTCTGAGGTATTTGCAAGTAAAAACAAGCCGGGAACTGGAATCTTATCTGATCTTAGACCAATCCAGCCAAGCAATAAAAGTGTCAAGTTGTAAGGAGCCAAATTATAGTGAATTGGTTTACAGCCCACTTGCAGAGGATCAGAGGAGATGTTGGAGTAATCTATCCTTTGTCCATGTAAATAGCATTTAAGACATTTAAAAAATAGGGTAACCACCGTCCATAAACCAATAAAGAGATCGAAATCGCCGCTAGATTCTTCTGTTCTTTAATTTAAATTAGCTTGAATTTTTAGGCGGACTGTCTTTTTCTGAGTAATAAAATCACCTTACCAGCTGGAAACACTTCGCCATTCTTTGGAGCTATCTGCAGTTTCAGTTAGCCTTATGGCTAATCCGGAAATCACTGGCAAAGGAGGTTAAATTCCAAGCCCCCAGAGACTTTGCGAACGTCTCTGGGGTCACTGGATCTCCTCCTACCTTTCACTGTCTCTCCGGGACAGCTTGGATCCAAAAAGGAACCGTCCTAGTGCTTCAGAATAGGGGAATTTCAGGAATAGCCTGAAAATCCATCTTCTCGCTGCTAAGCCCCGCCTTCTTCTCACTAATGTCATCTTTAAATGCCCAACAATAAATGAGAGTAGCTAAATATTTAGAAAAGAGATTCATGCCATTACTCTTCAACCATTTTTGCAGAAGGGGTGACTCTTAATCCTGAAATCCAGTCTCAAGAATCAATAACAGTTCCATCTTGTCAGAATTCAGCTTCATTTTATCATAAATAGCCTTTACAGATTGGGGACATGTGACAATTTGGATGATACCTACTCTGAATCTTCAGGAAATGAATGTAAAGCTTTCACTTGCATTTTGATGACAGTTATCTCCAAAGCCATAAATGATCATCTCCAACAACTTCATTAAAGTCATTAAATTAACATGGAATGCAAAATGGAATATTGCAAGATCACTTTACAAAGTTCTTTTATTTTTTAAATTGATTTTCTATTAAATACATTTCTTAATGCTTAATAAACATTGTGTTGTCTGGGTATTTAATTTGCTTAACAATACAAATTTGCATTCTTAATCTCCACACCTTTTTTCAAACCATTGATAAAATAGATTCAATGTTTGATAATATTCTACATCTTTTTTCTGCTTAATTTTCAATGTCAATCTATCCATTTCTGCATAATCTAGTATCTTCCTAGTTATCTCTTTATCTCGAGATATATCTTCATTTTTCCAGGACTGTACAAACATAATCCTCGCTGCTGTTGACATGTACTATTAAGTAAAGAAAGTTCTCAATTGGTTGAACAGATGTTTCCCAGTATAATACATATTCCTCAAATAGTGGTTCTAAGCAACAGTTCCCTCCTACAATACAAGAGCTCCAACAAGATGCTATCATTAAGAAAATCTTAAGTCATGAAAAAATGACAGAAGTTACAAAAAAGTCAACTTTCTGTAGTCTGCTTATCAATGCATTCAGTGGGTCAGAATCTCCATATCTAACCTATTTCCTCTAAGAGCTGCAGTGCTACCACCATCTTCACAGGCTTTGCTCAATGCTAGATAATAGATGAAGTTCAAAATGGATAGGTCCAGTGTCAATCTTAAGCATTAGGGGTGAGGCCCCAATGTATCTTTTGCAAAGAAACGTTAGGATGGAATTCTTTGATGCTCTTATTAACCAAGGCATGAAAGAATCCTACACATAATTAGTGCTGTAAGAGTCTTAACTGCTACCTTATAGGAAAAGTAATAGAACTTATTCAAAAAGATATTATTAGAGTGTGATAAATACCCTAGACAAAACATTTCCCAAAGTGATACTGATCCTACATGAATCTGAGTGATTTCATCTCTGGAGAATTTTACAAGTTGTTCATAACATAGTTGAACTCAGATGGTATCAAAGCATTGCTGAAATAATTGGAGGCTAGGCCATCTATTAATGCAATCACTGAAGAAATATGTTTTCTTCTCTCTGATTTCTATCATGTAGACCTTATTAATAATTCCACCACTATGTCTAGCCTATATGAAGCTGGTGCTGACCTGTCAAAGAAGGAATGTTTGATGCTCTTATTAAAATATACAGGCATGAAGGTATACATGGGCTATATAAGGGATTTGTGCCTGGTCTGTTTGGAATCTCACATAGAGCCCTTCAGTTTATGGCTTATGAAAATTTAAAATCCCGATATAATAAATATAAAACTATCACATATGAAATGGAACACTTGAAATATATTACCATGGCAGCATTATCCCAAATATTTGCCGTCACAGCAACATACCCGTATCAGGTTGTGAGGGCATGTCTCCAGGATCAGCACAACAGATTCTCTGGAGTACTTGATGTCATCCATAGGATATGGAGGAAAGAAGGAATTCATGGATTTTATAAAGGAATTATGCCCAATACAATACGAGTCACTCCTGCATGTTATATCACCTTTATAGTATATGAAAAAGTATCTCATTTTTTACTTTGACTTATTAATAAATGAAGATTGAATTTTGACTCCATATATTGTTCTGCAGCCTTTCAGTGAAGCAGGAATGCCAACACCTGTCTGCACATAGAATTTTTTTCTGGATTCATATTTGTCAGTTTCATTTGTAATACCTTTTAAATGGACCAAGGTCACCTGCAAGTTGGTATGTTTCGTGTGTGTGTCTGTGTGTGTGTTTGTGTGTGTTTGTGTGTGTGTGTGTGTATAACAGCTTGCTTCCAGAAATTGTGAATGCCCCAACACTAGAAGTCTTTAAGAAGATGTTGGATAGCCATTTGTCTGAAACGGTATAGGATTTCCTGCCTAGTTTCCAGGTTTTCCCCACCCAAATGAAAGTCCAAGTCCCTGCCCAGGACCCATGTGTCCATCACATGGTCCAATCAGGCACCATTCCAACTGGAGATTCCTCCCAGTCACACCACTCCAGGTGCAGGGCAAGATGTCCTTGAGTTTCTGAGAAAGGAATGCTATTTTGACTATATCTATTACACTCCCTATAATCTCCCCTCCCAATTTCCCACAGCATTAAATGTGGCAGGCCTTAAGGCCCAATGCAAAAGATGGCTTTCAGACCTGATACTGTCCTTATTTAGGGAATAAAGTTGTGCTTGGATTATGCTAGCTCAGAAGGCTAAATGCCTGGATATTTCTCTGCAGAAAACGTGGGAAAGTATTTGCATAGAATACTAACCTCTCTTTCTGGCTAACCTGCTAGAATTTTTAATTAAAAAATTCAGTTAGTTTATTTTGATGCTGAGAAGTACATGTAGTCCCCGACTTACAACAATTCATTTAGTGATCCTTCAAAATTACAACATCAAAAAGTGACTTACGACTGTTTTTCACACTTATGACCATTGCAGCATCCCCATGGTCATGTGATCAAAATTCAGATGTTTGGCAACTGACTCATCTTTATGATGGTCCCAGGTCATATGATCACATATTGTGACCTTATGACAAACTATCAGTGAGGAAGCCCGATTCACTTAACAACCATTTTACTAATTTAAAAACTGCAGTGATTCACTCAACAACTGTCTTACTTAGAAACAGAAAATTTCGGCTCAATTGTGGTCGTAAGTCAAGGACTTATCTGTTTTTAGTATGATTCAGTTTGAATACCACAGAAACAGATTCATCTCCTAGGTTATATTTCTGAGAACTAGAGGATAAAGTTTATTATCTGCTTCTTCAGAAAGTAGAAGTGGACTTTAAATTAGAGATTAGATTCCAATTTAACACTATGAGAGACTTCTTAATGCTGAAAATAATCAGTGTGAAAATGGGATTATTATTAGTCGAGGGTGAGCACTGCCTTTCCTTGGATTTTATTTTTTTTAGCTAAAGCTAGCATATTTTATCTGTTGTTATAGATTGCTGTAATGTTTGATTTCCTGCATCAAGCTTTGGGAATTGGGATAAACAATAATCCCAAATTGCATGACTGGATCCCAGGAACATGTTCAGAGATAATGTGGTTTGTTCAACTTTGGCTAAACATGATATATGAACCCAGCTATTGATGTTTCCTGCTTAGCACTATGAGGAACTGGGACTTGTGCCATAAAACTGTCAGTAAATCTTGACTAAACACTTTGTCTTAACTAAGGATTTTAAGCAAAACCTTGAAATATTTTGGAATTGGCAAATTGTTAAACAAAGGAGCAATTGCTGATTCACAAGCCTATTGCAGATAGGGATACTGGTGTCTTGTGAGCAGTTTTGGTCTTGAGAGGAATTTTACTTATAAGCAAGCTTTCTTGAGATTGAATTGTCAGGCTGTAGTCCTATATACCCTGTTTCCCCGAAAATAAGATCTCCCTGGAGAATAAGTCCAATTGGGCTTGCACTAAAATAAGACCTCCCCTAAAATATTTAAACGCAAGTGCAGCCAGTCCCTGCCATATCCTGGGGTGGGGAGGGGGGTAATATGCCCCATGTGTCCCATATGCACCTGCCATACACGCGGAACAGCTTCGCAGAGGCCACTCCCGCAAACTCTAGCTACTGCGCCCCTTTTTTTAGTGGCAGCTGCAAAAAGGGTGGCAGGCCCAGTGATGCTAGGGCTGGCAAGAGTGTGCCAAAAACAGAAACAGAACCTCTGGTCCTCTCTGGATCAGCTGATCCGCGGGCCGTGGGCTGAGGTTAAGGGGCCTCCTGCACCTAAAATAATAAGACCTCCCCCAAAATATGGACAAATGCTTATTTTGGGGGTCAAAGGAAAATAAGACTCTCTTATTTTTGGAGAAACATGGGATATTTATAATCGAATTGTACGTATATGTATATATACATACAATTCGATTATAAGACCTATGTATATTTATAAGCATATTCACTAGTACAGCAAGACCTACAATTGAGTAAACAACCATCTGATTTAGAGTAAAAATTAGATTCTTCTAGCTTTACTTCTACATGAATCATCACTACATACCCAACAGCAATCATTATCAAAGGACATTTTATTATGCGCTTTCTGTATGGTGTGTATCTATAGCTACAATTACAACACCTGACTGACTGTCTGGTACCAAAGCAAAGAAAAAGCTCCTTCAAAAATCTTTATGCATTTTCACCATTCAACCAGGAAAAAGATGGATTGCCATGGTAACATCATAATGGAAAATAGGGCACGTTTTTATCAATATTTGTCAGGCTTATTGTATGCTGTTAGACTTTTGCTTAGAAAATTACTCTGAAAGTAGAAAGGGACCATGGCATTTCAGTGTTAGAATAATCTGATCAGTGGGTAAATTAGCACCAATGAATAAGGAAGATTGAATTGATAACCTAACTGGTTTTCCATAGAAACCTATGTCAAGATTTAATGAAAAAAATCAGGATTAATTTTTAGTAAGAAGTATAAATGAAATATGGAATTAATTATTCTGAATAGTCTATTAGCATAATAACTAGACATACAACATGCAACAAAAGGACTGCAAAGTTCACTGAGCAGGGAAATTGATGGCAAAATGTTAGCATAGTAAATGAAGTCATATTTAATTGCATTCATGTTCACACTAGTTCTTCACATGGTTCTAATAAATTATGAATGTATCAGTTGTCACTAAAGCATTTTGTCATAAATGAAATTTAAGTACTTGGTTAATTTTTTCCAGAAATACCTTGTGTATGGACTATCTACTATGACATTTCCCCATGTACATCAATTGTAATGAAGGTGTCATTCATGACAATGGACTCTGCAATACACTGGACATTTTCTTCTTATGGTTACATTTGTTTAATGTTGCAGCAACAATTCATGAATATGAATGCAATAATTGGGACAGAGGAGATATATAATCTGTAAAACCTATTTAAATGTGCATCAGGGAAAAATTAATGTAAAATTAATGTATTTAACAGACTTATATAAGCAATGCTGCATTTTGGGAAAGTCTTTGTTTTGTAACTAGATAAAACTGCAGTTAGACAAAACTGCTTGAAGACAAACAAATGTTATTTGTTTATTCAGCACCATCCAGCTGTTTGGATTACAATTTCCTCCTCCTCCTCCAGTAACATAGCCATGGGTGCAAAGACACAGTTTCCCATACAGTACTTTATAATAAAATTTAACTGGCCTCTTTATGTAAAAAGAAATTCTAGAAAGTGTGAACTGTAGCTAAGATAACTTCTATAACAGCATCTAAAGTTTGTATGTTGGAATCAGGTCAATCAGTGATTTGTCTCATCATATGAGAACCTCCAACCAACCAATGATTCCTCTCACCAACTAGTGTGACAGCATAAAACAGTATCCAACATCATCATACTCCTTGGGGCTTTATAGAGTGCTTGCAGGCATCACAGTATCATCCTTTCATTAAAAGAAATGTGACTGGTGACAAAATAACACGATGCTCCAAATCTGGGAGATGGGAGTTCCACTCAGTGGGAAAAATGTTCCACATCCAAATTCAGTGGAGCCCAAGATTTTGAAAACAAAGCAGAAGTGAATTAAGAACAGGTAGTCCTCAACTTATAACAGTTCATTAAGTAACCATTCAAAGTTACAACAGCACTGAAAAAAGTGGCATGACCATTTTCACACTTATGACCATTTTCACACTTATGACTATTGCAGTATCTCTGTGGTCACATGATCAAAATTCAGATGCCATACATATGAGACAGGCAACTGTCTCATATGTATGACAGTTTCAGTGTCTCAGGGTCCTAGGATCACCTTTTGCGACCTTCTGACAAGTAGTCAATGGGGAAGCCAGATTCACTTAACAACCATGTTACTAACTTAACAACTGCTTAAGTGATTCCCTTAACATCTGTGGCAAGAAAAGTCATAAAATGGAGTAAAAGTCACTTAACAATAGAAATTTTGGGCTTAGTTGTGATTATAAGTTGCAAACTATCTGTATAAACCTGGAGCAGAACAAATGCCACTTGCGCAGAAGTTGTAAGAAAGTTGTACTAAATGTTATTCTTCCCATATGATTTTCCATTTACACTTAACCATCACCTACCAGACCTACCAGAAGAATAAAAGCAACTTTAATGAGGGAGAAAACTCTTCTCAAGGAAAAGATATTACATACTTTCGCCTCTTGATATTTCTGTAATGAAATCTGCCCTCCAGGGGACCTTGCAATGGAGAAGCAAATGTCTTTGCCATGGCTCTAATATAATTTGTAATTTGCCCCAAAATGCAGTCAACATCAAATATGTTGACAGATAAAGATGGCTGAAGGCTTATTTTCTCACGTGCATTTGAGTATCTTTGGGCTTATCATTTCATATTGAGACTCATCACTTACTTATCAGATGAAAATAAATCACAGTTGAAGCAATGGAAGCTAACAATGACTTCAAGATCCATGATCTGAAGTAACTTAGTTCCAGCTTTTGCCTAGATATACCATACATATAACTATCAAACAGTGGAAAAGGGTGTTTGATCTCCTGAAATGTTATTTTTGTTGAAAATAATATTTTGAAATGCCATCAGTATGGGGCTGATGTAAGTGTTGAATTTCACTACTTATTATTAGACATTAACTATTGATATTTCATGGTTTTAGGATACAGCAGGTCAAGAGAGATATAGGACAATTACTACAGCCTACTATCGGGGCGCTATGGGCTTCATTTTGATGTATGACATCACCAATGAAGAATCTTTCAATGCTGTACAAGACTGGTAAGTAAAATATATTTAGGAATCCATTGGAAATAAAGGATAGTTACCTGACAACCTCATTTTGACTCTTGTTGTTATAAGAGTTGGCTAAAGGTGCCTTTCTTATTAACGTGAATCTGATTTTGAGAATTATTTATTCTGGATTAAACTGTGCCTCATGGCAACTACAAAACTTTAAACGTTTCCCCTCCTCATTAGTGACAAATTCAAATGTCTTCAAAACAACATAGGAAGTGTTCTGCTGGATTGGACATTTGACTCATCTAGTCTAGGGGTGACATGATAGCAGTGTTCCAATATCTCAGGGGCTGCCACAAAGAAGAGGAAGTCAAGCTATTCTCCAAAGCACCTGAGGGTAGGACAGGAAGCAAAGGAGGGAAACTAATCAAGGACAGAAGCAACTTAGAACTGAGGAGAAATTTCCTGACAGTTAGAACAATTAATCAGTGGAACAGCTTGCCTCCAGAAGTTGTGAATGCTCCACACTGGAAGTTTTTAAGAAGCGATTGGATAACCATTTGTCTGAAATGGTATAGGGTTTTCTCCCTGGGTTGGATTAGAAGCCCTCCAAGGTCCATTCCAACTCTATTCTATTCTATTCTACTTTACTCTACTCTACTCTAATCCAGTGGTGTGTTCTCACAGCAGCCAACCAACTATACAAGGAAGCCCACTAACCTTCCAGCAAATCTTCAGAGGTAGTCGCAGTGCCATCACAGCTAATAGACCTTGATCCCCATGAATTGGGGGATGAATGAATTGGTGCTACCCCTTTTTTAAAGCCAGATAGCCAGCACCACATCTTATAGTAGCAAGTACAAAAGTTTAATTGTGCATTTTACATTGAAAAAAAATCCTTTTGTCCTGATTCTCCCAAGATTTTGTTTCACTGAGTTCTAGTTCTTTGGGAAAAGGGAAATAGCTTTTCCTTGTCCACGTTGGTTGTTTTTTTAATCCCTCCTTTATTATTTTTACAAATAGCTCAAGGTGGTGAACAGATCCAACACATCTTCCTCCTCCTATTTTTGCCCCGACAACAACCCTGTGAAGTGAGAGGGCTGGGAGAGAGCGAATGGCCTAAGGTCACCCATTGGCTTTCATGGCTAAGAGAGGACTTGAACTTAACCATCTCTGGCTTTCTAGCAGGATGCTTTAACCACTATACCAAACTAAGTCTACACCATACACAAGTTTGTATACCTTCATCATGTCCCATCTAATTCACCTTCTTTCTAGGTTAAAAAACTCTAATTGTTACGTTTCCACATGGGGAAGTTCTCCAACCGCTTCACCAACTTAGTTGGTTCCCCTGACCTTCTCTAGTACCCTTATATCGTTTTTGAGATGTCATGACCAGAAATGTTCACAACGCACACAAACCAGATACTCTCTCATTGATTTATAGAAGGGCGTCATGATATTATGGGACTATTTTCAGTCCCATTTCTTTTATGTCTAACATGCTGTTCACCTTTTTTTTTACAATGAATGTATACCGTGTGAATACCTTAATTGCATTATTTGCCATTACTCCAAGATCTCTTTCTTCCTCAGTCATTGCTAGCTCTTAATGTATACTGTTATTGTTATGGTAAGTTACACAATAGGCCAGATGTTTAGACTGGATTTGGCATTTTTAATCCATGTGTTGCGTCCTCCGCAAGGGCTTGGGATAGCAATAGCAATAGCAATAGCAATAGCAGTAGACTTATATACCGCTTCATAGGGCTTTCAGCCCTCTCTAAGCGGTTTACAGAGAGTCAGCATATTGCCCCCAACAATCCGGGTCCTCATTTTACCCACCTCGGAAGGATGGAAGGCTGAGTCAACCCTGAGCCGGTGAGATTTGAACCGCTGAACTGCTGATCTAGCAGTAGCCTGCAGTGCTGCATTTAACCACTGCGCCACCTCGGCTCCTAATAATAGGCAGATGTTGTTGTTTGATAGTGTTGAATATATCGTTGACGGATGTAAGCTGTTCCAAGTAAAACTGCCTTTGATTGATGGTGATTTTGTTATTTCCATTCCCTCCTTTTTTCTTCCTCCTCCCTGTTAACCCTCCCCCACTCAAATTCTTATCAATGCAATCAATACAGTCTTTCCTTCTTTCAACAAAAAGTCCATACAAGGTTTCCAGTCTTTCAAAAGGTCTATATCATTTCTCCTCTGACCATGCTGGTCAATTTCATCATTCCTGTTAATTCCATCAATTTTATAATGCAGTCTTCCACTGTGGATATTTCACTGTTCTTCTATCTTTGTACATCTGGAATGGCAATCTTGCTGCAGTTATTATATATGATGTTAATTTCTCATATTTGTTTTCTAGTTCAAAGTGCAGAAGTCTTTGATCAAAAACATTCTGGTTTCATAATATTTTCGTAAGCTTGTTATGTATAATTGAAAGGTTTTATTACTTTTTTATTGCATTTCTTATAAATATATCAAATAATGAAAAGATTGTTTTCATTCTTATGGGGAATTCCGATCCTTCATATATTAAATTATAGTTTTTAAATCCCATGTCTGTATTGTAAGTTTTGAAAAGTCCCATAACTACGGTATAACTTTAATACTGTAATTTCTTCTATTTTCTTTTCTTTTTTTTAGTTTTCTGACTTGCTGCAGTGCATTTATAGCAATAGCACTAGACTTACATACTGCTTCACAGGGCTCTCTAAGCAGCTTACAGAGTCAGTATATTGCCCCAACAATCTGGGTCCTCATTTTACCCACCTCAGAAGGATGGAAGGCTGAGTCAATCTTCAGCCTGGTGCAGAGGTGGGTTCCTGCCAGTTCTAACCAATTCTATAGAAGAGGTTCTACAAATCTACTGTGCCATTTAGAACCGGTTCCAGCTCCCTCCCCCGCCTGTCTGTACTTCATCAAGATGAAGAGCGAGAGGAGGAATTCTGGGAGTTGAAGTCCACAAGTCTTAAAGCTGTCAAGTTTGAACACCCCTGGGGTTTTTTTCCTAAAGGGCTAGGGGTGCAAGGGTCTTGTAACTTGACAGCTTTAAGAGTTGCATGCTTCAAATACCAGAGTTTCTGAGCCAACATTTTGGTTGCAAAGCAAGAGCATTGTTAAGTGAGTTTCACCACATTTTACAAGTTGGCAATGCCAACCCGGTCACATGGCTGCAAGCCACTCCCACAAAACAGGCCACACCTACAGAAGAGGTTCTAAAAAATGTGAAATCCACCACTGGCTTGGTGAGATCCAAACTGCCAAATTGCAGGCAGCCGGCAGGCAGCAGAAGTAGCCTGCAGTATTGTACTCTAACCACTGCACCACCACACCTCATTTATATTTGTCTGAATAATATTGGTGTAAGAGGCATAAAAACATTATTCAGATGAGTACCAACACACAGCAGCAACTCAGAACATCAAAAAAAGGAAAGAGACTATAACACATCTTCCAATCAATGGATACCCACTGATTCCTGGCAAGTTCCTTCCCTGTAGGATTTTTGGCAAAACTTTTCAGAAGAAGTTTGCCCTTGCCTTTTTCCTGCTGGGTTATTATATGATTTTTCAACCTACAGCAGATATCTTCCAAGGCCAGAGATCCCACCTTTGGCTCAGCACTGTAGGATATTGTCCAGTTCAGGTGCTGTAAATCCAGCTTTATTTGTCAACTTTCCAACAGTGACATTGTGGCTACCATCATTTAGAAGAGATGTTACAAAAGCAAAGTTTAAAATAAGAACTTTCTAACCCATCCAGCCCTCTCAATTCCTGGCAAATAGTTGGGGAAGAAATGGAGGTAGTGACAGATTTTATTTTCCTGGTCTCCAAAATCATTGCAGATGGAGACTGCAGCCAAGAAATCAAAAGATGCTTGCTCCTGGGGAGGAAAGCTGTGGCAAATCTAGACAGCATACTAAAAAGCAGAGACATCTCCCTGCCAACAAAAGTGTGTATAGTGAAGGCTATGGTTTCCCCAGTTGCAATGTATGGCTGTGAAGGTTGGACCATAAGAAAGGCTGAGCTCCAAAGAATTGAGGCCTTTGAACTATGATGCTGGAGAAGACTCCTGCGAGTCCCTGGACTGCAAGGTGATCAAACCAGTCAATCCTGGAAGAGATCAACCCTGACTGCTCTTTAGAAGGCCAGATCCTGAAGATGAAACTCAAATACTTTGGCCACCTAATGAGAAGGAAGAATTCACTGGAGAAGAGCCTAATGCTGGGAAAGATTGAGGGCAAAAGAAGAAAGGGATGACAGAGAATGAGATGGCTGGATGGAGTCACCAAAGCAGTAAGTGTGAGCTTAAATGGATTCCAGTGGATGGCAGAGGAGAAGAAGGCCTGGAGGAACGTTGTCCATGGGGTTGTGATGGATTGGACACAACTTCACAACTAACAACAACCTCCCAGCTCCTTCTCGTCATTCTACTTCCCAAACCATCTTCCATGTTTCAAACTTAGTTTGCATATAACAATATTTAAAACTTGTCATTTGATTTAATAGATACTCTTTCTCTTATTTTATTAAAAGCATGTGTACCCCGGAAGACATTTTCCTATGCTGGGAAAAGAGCACTCTCAGCTTTGTAACTATCATACGCAAAACATTCTGTTCCGTTAATATTTTAAGATTTACATCTTTTCTGCCCATTGATTATTTATAGAATTGAATCCAATGCTTCA
The DNA here is from genome assembly GCF_009769535.1 of Thamnophis elegans. Lineage (NCBI taxonomy): Eukaryota > Metazoa > Chordata > Lepidosauria > Squamata > Natricidae > Thamnophis > Thamnophis elegans. The sequence continues at coordinate 121,069,517 of NC_045543.1, read as the reverse complement.
CCAGTACAGAGCAACAAGATAAGCTATCATGGTACACACCATGATTGTGGAAAACTGGGGGAAAAAACTATCATAGCACTTTGAAGAGGTCCTTATTTTTCCCTCTGAGATATCTTATTCAAAGAGAATGGAATCGTTTTTTAAAAGAAAACCTTGGAAGTCACCTAATCTAAACTTGTCCAACTTAAAGGTTGGTCCAGAAAATCTAGAGCAGAGGTGTCAAACTCAAGGCTCATGGGAGGGTCCATGGGGTGCTTAAATCTGACCTGTGGGGCCACTCTGGAAACAGCAAAGCACTGACCTGTGGTGCCTCTGCCAGCAAAAACAGAGCTTAGTGTGGCCTCATATGGCCCAATCAAGCCCTACTTTTGGCCCTGATGGCCTCCTGCAACTTCGGCCAGCAAAAAGATACACACTCCAGCTCTATTTTCTCTAGAAGAGGGCTGCAGGAGGCTGTTGCAGCCAAACATGGGCTCTCTTTTTGCTGGCAGAGGGTTAGCAAAACAAACTAAAAACAAAACAAAAGGAGAAATGTTTCAGGAAAGGAGAAAGGCAAAGAAGAAAGGCAAAGAAGAAGGAAAGATGGGAAGAGAGCAAGGAGGGAAAAATAAGGAAAGAGAGAACAGGAAGAAGAAAGGAGAATGAAGAAGGAAGGAAGGAGGGAGGGAGAATGAAGAAGGAAGGAAGGAGGGAGGGAGGGAAGGAAGGAAGGAGATTATAATGAGAGGGAGGGGGGTCCTGAGGGGAGTCTTACCTTAGCACTTGGCCACCACAGGTGCCCCTGGCATGAGTGATGTCGAGTTGGCCATGCCCACCCTGGCCATTTCCCCCCCCCCATCCCCTCAGGTCAAACACAACCTTGATGCAGCCCTTAATGAAATTGAGTTTGACACCCCTGATCTAGAGGCTCTGGAGCATTTCCAGTAGAAGTCTGCCTAGTCTTTGCCTGAAGATTTTTTTGAAAGCAGGACCCAACCATTATACAGAATACAGAATAACAGGGTTAGAAGGGACACTGGCGGTCTTATTGTACAATCCTCTACCCAAGCAAGAGGCCCCTACCCATCTGCACAAATGGGTATCCAATCTCTTTTTTTAAAAACCTCTATAAAAACACCCACAACTTCTGAAAGGAAGTCATTCCACTGATTAATTATTCTCACTGTCAAGAAATTTCTTCTTAGTTCTAGGTTGGATCTCTGTTTGACAAATTTCCATCCATTACGTCCAAAGGTGGGTTGCTAATCTTTTTATTATCAGTTTGGGTGCACACCTGCACGCTCCCACATGTGCACAATGTTTCTGCGCATGCACAGAAGCGTCCAGGCGGGTGGGTGGAGCCTCCCATCACTGCTACTATTGGTACGGCGGATCCAGGCCAAACCAGCAGCAACCCACCTCTGATTACATCTTGTTTTACCCTCAAGTGCTTTGGAGAATAAATTGTCACCCTCTTTTTTGTGACACCCTTTCAAGTATCAAAAGACTATAAGTCCTTCTCTTCATTTGATTTGTTATAGTCAATTCCTGCAACCATTCATCCTATGTTTTAGCCTCCAGTCCTTTAATTATCTTTATTGCTCTTTTCTGGACTTTTTCTAGAGTCTCATCATCATTTTTTGTATCATGATAACCAGAACTGGATGCAGTATTCCAGGTTTGATCTCACCAAGGTGGTATATACGATACTAATACTTCACACATTTTGTGGTACTATTCCTCTCTTGATGCACCCTAGGACTGATTTATATGTTAATGATTCAAAAAAAGATACTTGTCCTTAAGCATTTCCCCCAAGAATTGCCAATCCACTTGTTCCATCCCATTCTCATCTTTTTTTTTAAAAAAAGGATTTTTTTTGTTATTGTGGGGAAAAAAGAAGACTTGTAGTACTAAAGTATGCAACATTTCCATTTTTTAAGCAAGAAAATGTTTCAGAGCCAACGAGGTGGTCGTATTCTATCAATTTTTGTATTAATTTTTAATACAGATTCAGTCTTTCGATCCAAATATTTTAGTATATAGTTGTTATATTTTTTACACATAGAAGGATGAAAACCTGTGAGAGGCATAATGAATACTAGGGTAAGCTACATTTCTTTTTCTTTTCTACCATCTTTCATTTAATATGAGCTGTGGTGGTGCAATGGTTAGAGTGCAGTACTGCAGGTTAGTTCTGCTCCTTGCCAGCTGCCAGCACTTCGGCAGTTCAAATCTCACCGGGCTCAAGGTTGACTCAGCCTTCCATCCTTTAGAGGTGGGTAAAATGAGGACCCAGATTGTTGGGGGCAATAGGCTGACTCTGTAAACTCTTAGACTCTGCTGACTCTTAGAGAGGCCTTTAAAGCACTATGAAGCAGTATCTAAATTTAAGTGTTATTGCTATTTCTTTTCATTTCTTCTGTTCCTTATCTCTCATTCCTTTTCTGTACTTTGCCTGAGTTGTTTACCCTGAAAGGAAAGAATTGTCATAAATGTGTGTGAAATATAAAGTAAGAGGTGGTGGTTAAATGCAGCACTGCAGGCTACTTAGCAATAGCAGTTAGCAATAGCAGTTAGACTTATATACCGCTTCATAGAGCTTTCAGCCCTCTGTAAGCAGTTTACAGAGTCAGCATATCGCCCCCACAGTCTGGGTCCTCATTTTACCCACCTTGGAAGGATGGAAGGCTGAATCAACCCTGAGCCGGTGAGATTCGAACCGCTGAACTGCAGATAACAGTCAGCTGAAGTGGCCTGCAGTACTGCACCCTAACCACTGTGCCACCTCGGCTCATACTTCAGCTGACTGCAGTTCTGCAGTTCGGCTGTTCAAATCTCACCAGCTCAGGGTTGACTCAGCTTTCCATCCTTCCGAGGTGGGGAAAATGAGGACCCGGATTGTTGTTGGGGGCAATATGCTGACTCTGTAAACAGCTTAGAGAGGGCTGAAAGCCCTATGAAGCGGTATATAAGTCTAACTGCTATTGCTATTGCTAAAACAAAACAAAAAGCAAAAGCAAAATAGCATCTTGGTTTCAAAGTCAAGCAATATGTGCCTTTAAAATCAACATACCATTTGTGCCTTTCTATCCCCAGACTATGATTTGACTAATTAAAAAATGTGTCTAGGCTCTGTGATATAGGCTAAGATTGTATCTTCTGAAGTTGTTCATTCTACATCCAAATTACAGCTAAACTTCATTCTTACTGTTCCGTTACTTTCTACTTCTCCAAAAATAAGACCGGGTCTTATTTTATTTTGACCCTCAAAATAAGCACGGCTTTATTTTGGGGGAGGTCTTATTATTTTTGAGGTGCAGTGGGCGTGGTCACCTCATGGCTGCTGCTATGTTGCAATATTTTCAGGGAGGGCTTATTTTCAGGGGAGGGCTTATTTTAGTGCATGTGCTCAAAAGCAGACTGGCCTTATTATCCTGGGAGGTCTTGTTTTCAGGGAAACAGGGTAGTTTCTCATTTTCTTTCCTATCTAACAATAGGACTATGTTATCTATATCTATCTATCTATCTATCTATCTATCTATCTATCTATCTATCTATCTATCTATCTATCATCTATCTACCTACCTACCTACCTACCTACCTACCTACCTACCTATCTATCTATCTATCTATCTATCTATCTATCTATCTGGCTCTGTTTGTGTGTGTCAGTGGTGGGTTCCGGATCCCGTTCCAACCAGTGCAGCACATGCATGCATCTTAGTGCCCCCGCAAGCCTCCGCGATGCTCCAGCTGCTCTGTGGAGCATCGCGCAGGCACTGTATGTGCCATGCGGATGCGCAGAAGAGCAGAATTCTTAAAAGACAGGTAAGGAGCTCGACTGGCGGGTGGGCCTCCGGAGCACCCTACTGGAACGGTATCCGGTAGTCTGAGCACTCCTGTACCGGGGTGTACCACGTGCAACCCACCTCTGGTGTGTGTGTTCCAGCATTACTCTAGAGCGCCTCAAGCAATTTCAACCAAACTTGGTACACAGATGACTTACTCTCTGGAAAAAAATACTTTGGGGGTAAGACACCCCTAACACCCCTCAGGGTGTGGTTCTGTTAAGATACAGCCTGTTGTGCCATACAGGCTTCTACTGTACAGCGCAGTGCAGTTGCCATGGTAATGGCTTCACAGTAGTCCACAAGAGAGCTCTCTATGGTAAGGGGGGAAATCCAACATTAGAAATTACATTTGGTCCAGACATTTTCCCCCTATAAATAAATACCCAGGCAACGCTGGGTTATTGGCTAGTTGCAATTAAAACACCATTTGTGGCATATTCTATCTTGGTTTGTAACTGTTAGCTCCCATTAGAACAATGTGATTTTTCACCCCTTCCTCTTTTAGTAGGTATGCAAAAGTGCTGAGGGGGAGGGGAAACCCACATTTTTTTAGCATTGTCTCAAGTACATTTTAAGCTTCAAACTTCCATGCTGCTGAGTTCTATATACAACATCTGCAAGCACCATATAATTGGAACTGCTGGATTTGATTTATTTCTACTAATTACTTTAACCAAATTCAAACATGAAATAAATGAATGCCAAGAGCCATTTCATGCTGCTCTCATGTACATTATTGAATTAGTTCTGGCGTAGATGACATGGCAGCTGTTAACTCTTTACATGCTGCTCTGCTCTGTGAACATTTGCCTGTGTTCTGAATTGTCTTGAGAAAATTGATGCTGTTGCTTATTAACTTGGTGACTCAGCACATCTGACCCACCTTTTCAGGAAATTGCACACAAGATGGTCACAAGCAGGCAGGGAAGATGCTTGAAAAATCTTCCTGTATGGGTTCCCAGCTTGTGCGAAAGCAATTCCTACACTCACATAGGATTCTGTTTTTCTGCTGGATATCCATACAGACATTTTGAAAAGAAAAGATTGAAATATTGTAGTGTTTCTAAGAGTGAATCCTGGAAAAAAAATGAATACTGTAGATGAACACAATCAGCTTCAGAACTGGCTGTAAATTATACATACATACATACATACATACATACGTGTGTGTATTTAGTGTCACAACCCCTGGTATGCCCAAATATGGGAGGAAGCAGACTGCTTCCATTCTCTGTCTATCGGCTCGTCACAAGAGACCATCACGACAGAAACCCAATATTTTTACTGTTGCCTTTGTTACATTTGTGTTGTATTTGTGCTGTATTTGTGTCTCCCTTTATTTATTTATCAGCACAAATACAACATGTGTGTGTGTGTGTGTGTGTGTGTGTGTGTGTGTGTTGTATTTGTGCTGATAAATAAATAAAGGGAGACTAGTATAGATCTATTTCAAGTTATTTAGCTCTCATCAGCTAGCCATACCCTTACTGGGATTTGAACCTGGGCTGTATTACATATTAGGCAGATGTGTTAACCACTAAGCCACAGGGTTCTCCTCCTAATCAGCTGAGCCAGGGAAATAGGTATGTAATTAGTGTTACAACCCCTGGTATGCCCAAATATGGGAGGAAGCTTACTGCTTCCATTCTCTGTCCATCGGCTCGTCACAAGAGACCATCCAGACAGAAACCCAATATTTTTTACTGTTGCCTTTGTTACATTTGTGTTGTATTTGTGCTGATAAATAAATAAAGGGAGACTAGTATAGATCTATTTCAAGCTATTTAGCTCTCATCAGCTAGCCATACCCTTACTGGGATTTGAACCTGGGCTGTATTACATATTAGGCAGATGTGTTAACCACTAAGCCACAGGGTTCTCCTCCTTATCAGCTGAGCAAAGAAACAGAGAAAAGAAAAGAAAAAAATTATAAAGAAGTAGCTTTCAGCAGTTACAAGTTCATTTACATTTTACCCTCTTTCTCTAAGGTTGCAACATAATTCCCCCCACTATAATTTACCTTTTCTAATAATTAAACTCATAAATCCAACTTCATTGCTTTTTTTTTCTTCAGCAAAAACTCATAAGAGATTTCCAGTCATTAATAAATTGAAAGCTGCTTTTGGGGGGGGGGGAGGTGGATGCAGTCCCTTTGCTTCTAACTATAAAGGCGAAGGAACAAGCTGTGGACTTCTTTGTGCTGATCAAATTGGATGACTTCCACTATTGAAGGATTTTCTGCTGTGTGTGCCAATAGCAACTAGCCTGCAGCCTTTTCTGCACCACTTGCTAAAGATTTTCCAGGATTACAGTTGGGGACAATCTTGAATGAAACTTTAGAGGTGGTCAGCCTGGAGTCCCTTCTGTGCATAACATATGTCTCCCAGGTTGGGTTACTTTCACATGTACTCAAGTTTGGAACTGCCTATTAAGAATGAACATTACAAAGTAGTGCCGTCAACCTCCACATCTACAGGTGGTCCAGAGGGATACCATGGTTGATGTTTTTGAACACTGTTAAGAAGGTCCAACATCACCAGGAGGGGTACAGTTCCTTCATCCTAGTAAGTAAAGATAGAGGTTCCCCCACGCATGCATTCTAGTCATTTCTAGCTCTAGGGGGCAGTGCTCATCTCCGTTTCTAACCTGAAGAAACAGACCTGTCCAAAGACATCTCCATGGTCATGTGGCCGGCATGACTAAAAGGCGAAGGTGCACGGAGGGCTGTTGTCTACTTGCATTTTTACATGCTTTCGAACTGCTAGGTTGGTGGTAGCTGGGACAAGTAACGGGAGCTCACCCTGTTACACGGTGCTAGGGATTCGAACTGCTGAACTGCCAACCTTCTGATTGACAAGCTCAGCGTCTTAGCCACTGAGCCACCGCATCCCTTGTTCATCCTAGTAATTATCCATAAATATGATCAGTGCTGTCTCTCCATCCTAGACTAGGTCTGAATCCTGACTAAAATGGGTCCAGGTAATCTGTTTTCTCTAGGGTACTCTATTTCTGTATGTCAACAACAATATGTATAATGTTCTCCTGAAAGGCTAGAGGCATAGTGATAATTATCAAAAATAGAATGGTCCATAGTGTTTCCCTTTTTAAAAATTATCTACGTCCACACATTAAACCCTAATGTGATTTGTTTCATTTTGACCTAACATGTTGCATTATAGACACGTGCCAACTGAAAAACATTTATTCAGTAAAGCATTGTTAATCAAATCATAGTTTAGCATGACTTGTAAGTCTAAGCATGGTTTTTAAACCATGTTCTTGGCTTAATATGTCAACTACAAAACAGCAAATTGTTCATTGAACCATGTGTAAACATAAGGGATGAACTCAGCTACTGAATAATAACGCAAGCCATATTTTTTTTAATAGATTAAGAAAAATAGATCAACCACACTTATTGTCTTAACTTGGCTTGACTTTCATTTTTGTTTGAAAGGAAATAAGAAACAACAAACAAAATAAAGAAGCATGCTGATTTTTTTCAAGGCATCAACTAACAAACTTTTTCATGCATTATTTGACAAGTATAAATTTAAAAACTCTTTAATTTATTGAAAATAATCTCTTATGGGACTTGTGGGATTGTATTGTGTTTTCTTTTCTCAGATATAGTTAATTAATATATGTTGATTTGAAATGGTTTTGCATTTGTCCCAAGCCCAAATCAGCAGCATCTTTTACCATGTTTATCAGGGATGTCAAACTCAAGTTGTCATGGCATCGTCATGTAACGTGTCATGACTTTTTTCCCCTTTGTTAAACCAGGCATAGATGTCATGGCCAGCGTGTGGCGCAGCCAGTCCGTGGTTTGGGAGTTTGACACCCCTGATCTTTACAGACAGTCAAGAAATCTGTGACATGTAAATTAATAGGAAGATTCCTCCGGGCACGATCATGCTAAACTGGAGTTATCTGTTACTAATTTCAAGAGTACACATACTCAAATAGACACACAGAAAATGCAGGTGGACATTTCCTGTCTCAAAATAGAACATTATGTACTGAAAACAATTATGTTCCCCACCCTCGCCCCATCTGACAAAGACATAGGCAGATGGAGCTCGGTTTTGTTGAGCAACTAAAGAGGTTAAAAACTAGCCCCACATCAACTTTCATGATTCATTCTAGGCATATTGTAAGATCTAAAAGAGCTTATACTGCAGCTAATTGACCATTAAATAAAGTCTGATCGTCTTTATCAACTGTTCTACCCAATTAAAGCAAAAATATCAGATTTTAGGTTGCTGGTTTGGTTTTGCTATTCTGCATTGTGCCTGCTTTTAAATTGTAATTGTGGTATTCAGTGTTGCGAAAAATACAATGAAATTTAAATTTCTGAAGTAGCTATTTCCATTTAAATCTTTGTGGAAAAGTATCGTGAGAATTTTTTTTATACCCATGCCAATTCCTAAATACCTGTCTGTCTATCCATGCAACATCACTAATGTGAATCTTTGCATTATGGCTTTCTATCCTAGAGTATATTCTGAATATGAGCAACAGCTATCCTAAAGGGAAAGGCTGTATAGTTAGTTCTCAACTTGTGAGCATTTATTTAACAATGGTTCAAAGTTACCACTTACGGCGTACGCCACTTACAATGTGTACTCATACGTACAATCATTACACCACCTCCACAGACATGGGCTTGCAATTTGGCAACTGACTCACCTTTACACCCGGTTGCGCTATTCTCCAGACACATGATCATGGCTTGCAATCTTTTTTGTCAACTTCCAGAAGGAAATTCCCATTGGGGAAGATCCATTCACTTAACCATGGGATTTCTTTAAGTGACCACCATAAAAATTGTTGCACAATTAGGTAACTTGACCTATGACCAAATAACTTAAAATGGAAATTCCAGTCTCAATTGTGTTGTAAGTCAAGAACCACCTGGCAAGTATTCTTTCCAACTAGTATTCTAGTCTAGTCTAGTCTAGTCTAGTCTAGCCCTAGGTACTATTTGTATCTGTTGTCTAACTCTCTGCCTCAGCAACAATAAGATGTGTGGACTTCATTCCCCAGAATTGATGAAAAGAAATATTATTTCTTCAAGTAAATTGTTGTCATCATAAGGAGATGAGTGCACATAACAAGAAACCTAACATAATCACTGCTCATTAATAAATGTAACTTAATGTAGTATGCAAAATAAAAGAACAACAAAGAAAAAGTGTGTGATGCACATTCAGTGATTTCTCAGTGAAGTACATTCTCAGGACTGTCTTTCAAAACCAAAATATTTAAAATGGTTCCTTGGTCACCATGGAGATCTTTTCTGTTGAGCTGCAATAAATCTGAATATAAATCCCAAGCTGAAGTACATGTTATTCAGGTTGCGTAGAATTATTTGGAATATTTTTTGGAATATTTTTCATCATTTCCTGTCTTCTTACGATGCATTATACAATTTTTTTAAATTTTCACTAATTATTATTATGATTTTTAATAATTATAAAATTATTATAAACTAAAGTAGACCTCCAGAATATGCTCAGTTCACAATTACTTTACAATTAAATGATCAATTAGTTATACCTTCATTCACAATTAAATGATCAATTAAAATTATGTATGGGTTCAAATATGGAAAAAAAGGTACTTTCCTTCCACAAGAAAGTATCCAGTATAGCCAGCACATTTCAGAATGTAAAGGTTGTGAGAACAATAGTATTATTAATTTATTCTACCGTATGTTGCATCTTAATACAGAGTACTAGATGTACCACACTTGCTAGATATAGAATATCCAATCACCAGGCTGCTTTCAATATGGTATTTTCTGAACTGTATTTTAAAATAAATGCAGGGGGAAAGTGGAGATGTGCCTTTTAAAAATCAGAATTAAGAAAGAAAAGGAGGCATTACATTCCAGAAAAATGGTACAGTTCTTCATTTATTTCCCTACAGTTTTTATCATCTCTTGTTTGAAAATTCATGACTGCTTTGTAATTTATAAGTGATAACATCGTATCTATATATAAAAATGTCTGTCTGTCTCTCTCTCTCTCTCTCCCTCCCTCCCTCTGTGTGTGTGTGTGTGTGTGTGTGTGTGTGTGTTTTCCAGCAAAGCTCTGGAACGTCTCAAGCAATTTCAACCAAACTTGATACACAGGTTACTTACACTCTGGAAACAAATATTGAGGGGGTAAGACACACCTAATACCCCTCAGGGTGTGTGTGTTCTGTTAAGATACAGCCTGTTGTGTCTTTAAATGACTTCTACCGTACTGCAGTAAAATGGCTTGTACTATGCAGCACTGTGGAGTTGCCATGGTAATGGCTTCACAATACACAAGGGAGCTCCCGTGGGTAAGGGTTGGGATAAATAAATACCTGGACAGCATTGGGTTATCAGCTAGTATAGCATAAAACATGAGTTCTACATAAGGCATACAGACATGCATCAATATACACATGCCATCTTTAACACTTTTTCTTCTTCATGAGCAGATTGAAGATATGTTCATACTTAACTCTTTTGGAGGAAAGAGTTAACCTGAATGCCAAAATCTACTCCAGCTGGGCAAATTATTTCCCAAAGCAAACATTTCGGATTTTTCCTGTAATGAAGAATTGCCTGCTAAAGATCCTGAGTAAATATCTCCTAAAATAAAGTTCAGCTTTTGTTTTAACTCTTCCTTTTTAGTTAGTTTTTTTTGTCAGTTCAGATAAAGAAGCAACTTATTTTTTACATCAGGTACCAATGCATCATGAATCAGTTCTCATTCCTGGCTAAAATGTGTGGATAGATCTGGTTCAGCCCCTGTTTCTAAAGCACATTTAGTGGCAATAAGGTACCCCAAATTCATGACAGTTGCCAATTGCCCAAATTTTGAACACATGAACTTGGGGATATTGTGATGGTCATTAAGTATGAAAAACAGTTGTGAGTCACTTTTTCAGTACTGTTGTAAGTTCAAACATTCACTAAACCAGTGGTCCCCAATCCCTGGGCCATAGCCTGTTACTGGGCTGTGGCCCATTCAGAACCAGGCTGTGCAATGTGTCAGATGAACACATGCAGCTCCATTTGTACGAGTGGTGGGTACCCTGCACATACTTGAAGCTCTAATTGTGTGAGCAGCATGTTTCCAAATGGAGCTTCATGCATGTGCACGAGTGCCAGTCGCTCGTGCAAATGAAGCTGCTCATGCAAGCGGGCACACCTGCCACTCACACAGAATCATTACTCTCCCCCCCTTGCTGGTCTGCAAAATTGGAAATTGACTATAAGTTGAGGACTACCTGTAAAGAATATTGTTTTATTCTCAGTTATGGTATAGAGAACATGTTAAACTTTAGTATTCCAGAGAATTTAGAACTGAGCGTTTATCCATTCTGTTGGAAAAAATATCCATCTGGTTCTGTTCCAATCTGGGAGAAAGGCACTGGAGACAAAATGGAGGCTGGAGGCTGATTGGAAAGAGGGTCCATTTATTGATGAAGCAGAACCACAAGGGTGATTCTGTGCAGCTGATCACAAGGAGTTAAGAGTGAGGGGGATTATACCTTCTCTTGTGCTTTGCACTTGAACTTCCTGTTCCTGTGCAAGAACATGTATTCTATTGGTTGTTGTCAAACTCACATGGGACCATGAGGGGCAATGTTTGTCTGAGCAAAGTTTGCTTGAAGTGTGCTGGATGATGCAATGTCCTTAGGAGATTGTGCGATGTAGTGAGCTCTGCTGCTAGATAATCCTGTTATGTTCTGGAAAGTCATGTCTTAATCCCATCATCCTGGAGCTGAAGGTCTTTTGTCTTGTAGAAAGGTTGCCCAGTCCTGCTGGGGCTATTAAGAAAGATGTGGGGGTTGCTTTCTGTCTTTAAAAACATGTTTCTCCTTTACGAAAATATTATATTCTGCCTTTTTAAATATTCCTTAAAATATTTCATTCTTCCAGGAGGGGGATGGCTTCCCACAATTCCAATAAAGCCATCTCTGGGAAAAGCTCTAAAGTCTGATTAATATGGACTAGGTCCATGACGCTGAACCTATGGCACTCCTATGGCATGTGGAGCCATTTTTAACGACATGCGTGCGCTGGCCAGTTGACTTCAGCCTTCTTTTGAAGCTGTTTTTTGCCCTCCAGAGGCTTCCTTGAAGCCTCCGGAGTGTGAAAAACCACCCCTACGGGCAAACCGGATATTCGGGAATAGACTTCTGGTTTGCTCGTAGGACTGTTTTTTGCCATCCAGGGTTTTCAAGCCTCCTGAAGGCCCCTGAAGGCTCTGGAGGTCGAAAATTGGCCATCTGGACAAACTGGAGGTCATCATTCCCAAACTTCCGGGTTCCCTGAAGGCTCTGGAGGGCAAAAAGGGGCCCTACGAATAAACCGGAAGTGAGTTCCAATTTGTCCGTAGGTCCATTTTTCACCCTCCGGAACCTTCAGGAGGCTTCCCTGAAGGCTGCGGAGGGCAAAAACATGCCCTATGAGCAAACCGGTAGTGACTTCCCTAACCCCTGTGCTCCCCCCGCTTTTGGCAAAGGAGCCAAAAAAGGTTCGCCATCACTGAACTAGGTCGTTTCATTGCTAGGTCAAACATGACTACATTTTGAAATACTTTAGCAGCCTCTGGGAAATTTTTCATATTAAACTGTCACAGTGCAGTAACTATGATTACAAGCTATGAAAGAGTGCTTTATTTTACATTTCTGGCAATAAAGGCTGTCCTGGAGCTCAAGTAAAAAAAATATATAGTTTTTTAATTTTCTGCAGTCAGAATGCTCTACTGAAAGAAATCACATAAGCTTTGCAAACTTTGCCTGCATCATAAGAAAAGATATCAGTGCATTACTGTATGTTAAATATAAATCTCTCATTAAAAGGAAGTTATGAAGGTTACTCTAAAAGTTCTGTTTCTAGATCCAAGATTAATATCCAATATATGAAAAGTGGCATGAGTGCACTCATTTTGGGAAATTGTGACTTGCTGGGTCTTCATATCTAAGGCATGCACACCTTAGTGCAATACACACCTTCCCCCCACCCTCTTAGTGATGTGAGATATTTTCAGCCTTTGAAGGAAAGGTTAGGGTTACACTAATAGGCATTTTTTTTCTCAGCAAACTCTAATTTCCAAGATTTAGTTTGTGAATCAATCAATATGATAAGCACTGACAACCTTGAGTGGGCATTTCATAATAAATCATTTCCAGACAGTTTCAGATCTCCCTTTACTTACTTATTTAAATAAGATTGAATTGAGCATGTGATAATCATCAAGAATGCTTTCAGAAAATCTTCCCTAATTAACAGTTGGGGGGAAAAAAGTTATGATTTCTTAGAAGGGGACTCAGAGGATTTTATAATTTGCAGCAATGTCTAGCACATTTTTAATTAGCCTTTCCAAGTTTGCAGCAGGGATAATCTGAAGGGGGGGGGGGAGAATGCCTTTACTGAAAATACATGAACTCCAATTGAACTTGCAGGTTTCTGGAAGACAATAGAAGTCTCGCAGAGCCATTTTTGTTTTTATTTAGAGATAGCACTTAACATGTAGACTTATATTTACTATCCATAGTACTTAACAGCACTCTTTGAGCAGTTTACAATGTCACTAGATTGCCCCCAACAATCCAGGTCCTCATTTCACCAACCTCAGAAGGATGGAAGGTTGAATCAACCTTGAGCCCATCAGGATCGAACTCCAGGCTAACTCCAGAGTGTCTATTAACTACTGCGCCAGTGGTGGGATTCACTTACTTTTGCTAACAGTTTGTAAATATGAGCATGCTCACATGCACACTTGCTTTGCTCGCCTGCGCCACCTTCGGCACATGCGCAGAAGGCTGCACATTACTTTGGGGCAGGTGGGTGGAGCCTCCAGCAGCCACCGCTACCAGTTCAGTTGAACCAGTAAGAACTGGCTGAATACCATCTCTATTCTGCGCCACCAGGATTCTTCTTCTTTTTTTTAGAGATGAGAGAGAAACAAGAAAATAGGTATAAACATCACAATTAAGGATGAATATATTTATTCAAGTTGCTTCTCTTCAAAATCTAGTGCCCATTTCTAGTTTTGAGCCTTTTACAGAGGGACATTATGATGAACACTTTTAAAATAAAGTAAATTGATGAACATGCAGAATGATTTATAACTGCCATGCCTGAAATAAAAGTTAATAAGTGTACAGTGAAAAAAGACAGTGTTATTCCCACAAAAGAAAGAAACATAAAAATTGTGGCATTGGTTATATAGATGAATAAAATTAAATACTTCAGTGTTTCAGATTTTTTTTTAAATTACAGTCTGGCTGTACAAAGTATAAATTGATCTATAAGGGCAACTATCAGCTAATGTCTGTAGTGTACATTGCCTTAGATCCATCAGAATAAAGCTTAAGTATTATGGCATTAGTATTTATAGAATATTTAAAGAACGACAACCAAAAATCACAGCTCTTTCACAATTTATCCAAGTAAAACAATCATTATATATGATAGCAATCAGTAAAGCACAACTTCATTCTGCTGAATTGAATAGATCCTGAACATGTTGCAATACATTACTAAGAATCTAGAGCTTTGATTGACAATATTAAAATGTAAGTGCAATAAGTAGTTGAGAACAATACACTCCCTGGATTATAGTATCAGACTTCAAATCTATGATATCCCCAAATCAAAAGTGAAGGGTGTCTTAGTAAGAACTATCTGTTGTTCTCCTGAAGAATGAGAACACAGAGTAGATATTCTTTCATGTAGAATTCTAGACGCCTAATATCATCACCAAGGTGTTTCTAGCCTTAGTAACAGCAGCTCTCTCAATAATTTCTTTGGTTCATTTTAAAGAATATTGATTGATGTGCTACACAAGATTATGGCCATGACTGTAAAGTCTAAGTGATAACACTGTTAACTTAAGTGCCAGGATAATAAATCAGGATGACTCTAGCAGCATCTTTTTCTGACTATCAATTTTTTATTAAAAGGGATTAGCTTCCCTAAGGTGAAGCTTATGCCTTTTAATAAAATTTATTGATCTGAAAAGATCTCCTGGTTTTTTTTGCTCTCCACACAACTCTCCAAAATAAAGTACTAGCAGGAAAGAAATCTATGTCCCTCCAGATGTTGACAGCCTCTTCAGTGAAATTTCCCAGAATCCCTCAGAAATATGGCTGCTGATGCTGATGCATGAAATAGCATGTAGCAGTATCACTTATAATACTGCTTCACAGTACTCTACAGCACTCTCTAAGGGGTGTGCAGAGTCTACACATTGCCCCGAACAATCTGGCTCCTCACTTTACTGACCTCAGAAGGATGGAAAGCTTTGATACAGACAGAAAACAGGCTGATCAAAGTGTTGTATAGTTTTTTGTTGGAATATAAGCTAGAGGAGGAACATGTCAAAGAAACTATGGTCGCCTGGACGAAAAATTTCGGTTATAATGTGGAATTGGCTAAGTGGGAAAAACTTTGGATACTTAATCAGAAACTAACAATGGCTACGGCGTATAAAGAAAATCTTTATAAGATGTTCTATAGATGGCATCTCCCCCCAGCACGGCTCTCCAAAATGTTTAAAAATCTGGCCTTTTCCTGAATCACCTTATTGCCTCTCTTGCCTGGAAAATCTGTCTTCTATACCCAAAGAGAAAATCTTTTGAGTAGAAAGCATGGACATAATCTGTGAGCAATTTACTTATATTTTGAATTCCTCCTTATATTCAGGAGCGCAGATTCCCCATCTGAGCGCAGTTACGGTATTCAGGGAAGGAAATGAGATCATCAGGGAAGGTTTTGCCAATTTTCTCAAGCAAAAAGCAGCCTTTTCCTAAATCTATATCTGTGTGGTTTGGAGGGGGCCGCGCCTCTGGGATTTTTCATTTAGTCTAATCCATCATCAGTGTGAATACCTGTCAGGTCAGAATTGCCTTTGGATGAAACATTTGTTGTAGGATTATGGACAATTTCTTTTTCAAGATTTATTTCTTTTAACACTGATTAAAAAAATACATTTGGTGCAAAACAAAATGTGAAGCAATCATATTTTTCCCCTGCATATATTGTATGTGGAAGTCAGTGGCGGGTTCCTACCAGTTCGGATTGGTTCGGCTGAACCAGTAGTAGTTTGGTGGCCTGGGTCGCTGGAACTGGCAGCGACCGAGGCTTGCCACACCCCTGAACCAGTTCCCTGGTTGGCGGTGCCATTTTGTTTCCCAGTTCTGCACATGCGCAGAACAATTTTAATTTCACTGTGCACGCGTGGGCAGTGCATGTGCAAAGTGCGCACACGAACGAACCAGCAGTAGTGCTGGCTGGAACCCACCCCTGGTGAAAGTTGAGTAATTAGATAACTCTCAAGAGAAGAGCGCACAAAATAATAATGAAGAATTTGGGGTAAATGTCTTCCTTTCTATAATATGCCATCTTAAATCCTTGTAACAACTTGGGGAGAGGGTGGAGGGAGAGAGGCCAACATTCTGCATCATATTGTTATCTGATGAAGGATTCCAAGCTTGTTTCCAAGGTAACCAATCTCATCATTTAGCAGGCTCTGCCTTGGTGTCACCTGTTTCCGATGAATTTGATTGTTTCCATTCCCAGATTCTTGGAATTATTTTCTCCTTTCCTATTTAAAAATATATATATAAACACATTTCTCTAGATTTACCTTTGCTACTTAAAAATGAAAGCAAATGGAAAGCAAGTTAATATTTACATTATTCAGTGGCCACTAGCTTCTGATGGTAACTAACACTTAAACAAATTGCTTTTCTAGGAAAGGTGGATTAATCTTGGCACTATTCAAGGCTCTCTACTTTCTGGCTCTTAATAGTTTCCTTTGTTCTGCATTTAAATGGCTGCTGGAGAAAACAACTCAATTTTAAACGGAATAAGAAGATATTATCAATAAAGGATGAATGTCTTTTGCAAGATGACAAAGACCAGTCACAGGCTTCCTGTTATTGTTAGTTTGCTGGGGCTCGGCTGATAAATAAGGGCCAGGAATTGCTGTTCCTAACTTCTTCTTTTTAAAAAAAATATTTTATATCAAATATAGGCAATCTAAGTTCTCCAGGGAGACATGGAATAAACTCATTTTTAAAGTCCTATAATCCTAACCAACCAAAAATTGCTGAAACTCTGCAACATAGCTTCTCATTTATTTGAGATGACAAAAAAACCTGTAGAGAAGGTATAAAATAACTTTAACAACAACAAAAAAGGCATTTTGCTCCTACCGAAACATGAGTGAAAAATAAAGGAATAGTCAATTTAGCCTCATCTATGCCCATTGTCACTTGGCATTACCAGCCTGCCCAATGAGGCTCTTACCCCTACTCTCAAGACCAAACACAAATAAGGAAATAAAACCAAATCTGCAAATTACAGTATAGTCTCTTAAAATAAAAGATTAGTTCTACTATTCCCATTTTGAACACAGCCTTGTGACACCAGCTTCTGTATCCGTGATGGCAAACCTATGGCACGCACAGGTGGGACACAGAGCCATCTTGCAGGCATGTGAGCCTGGTCAGCTCCACTGCACATGCACACATGCCTCCCACCGGCCAGTTGATTTTCGGGTCTCTGCTGGGAGAAGCGCATGCATGCCTGGGGGTGGGGGTGGGGGTTACACTTGCATGCCTGGGTGGTGGGGTGGATGCAGCGGCCCCCATTTTTGGTTCCAGGAAGCTTCACGGAAGCCTGCTAGCACCACAATTGGGGGTAAGGGGTGCAGGGCATCCCCTACCCCCCATTTTGGTGCTCGCAGGCCTCCCTGAAGCAGTGGCCCCCCACGCCCCGTTTTTGGTTCCAGGAAACTTCAGGGAGGCCTGCGAGCACCAAAATGGAAGTCGTGCATGCGTGCACAGGGTTGGGGGAAGCAGGGGGTGTCCCATGTGCATGCGCAGGAGTGGGACCTGTGGGGCATTGGATTATGGGTGTCGGTGTCCCTGCTTGCGCATTTGGCACCCAAGGGAAAAAAGTTTTACCATCACTGTTCTATATTAACTTCCTTCAGCTACAGGCAGGAGTTGCTGATACCCAGAGCTTTGTAGTAATAGAGATACAAATAGAGTTATAAGGTTGGGAGGGACCTTAGTGGTCTTCTAGTCTAACTCCATGCCCAAGGCAAGAGTCTCTATGCCATCCTGGACAAATCTTAAAATCCATCAATGATGGAGCACACACGACTCCAGGAGGCAAGGACTTCCATTGACTAACTGTTCTCACTGTCAAGAAATTTTTCCTTAGTTTCAGGTTGGGTCTCCCTCTGACAAGCTTCCACCCTTTGCTTCTTGTCCTTCTTGCTGCTTTGGAGAATAAATCAACCCCCTTTTCTCTGTGATGGTCCTTCAAGTATTGAAAGATGGCTATTGTTATCTCTACTGTCTTCTCTTTGTTAGACTAAACATACCTAGTTCTCTTGGTTGTTCCTGGTATAGTTTAGCCTCCAGTCCCCTTATCATCTTTGTGCTCTTCTCTGCACGCTTTCTAGAGATTTTTGGTATTGTGGTACCTAGAACCGGACACAATATTCCAAGTGGTGGTCTTACTAGTGCAAATATAGAGTGGAACTATCACTTCTTGTCATTTTGATGCTAGCCCTCTGTTGATGCAGCCTAGGGCAATAAACCATATGAAAAAAATAAATCTTGGAATATAATTGATTGATGTAGGATGTGGTTGCATAAAAGGAAAATGCAGCTGTTGCATCAACATAATTTCTATCAACTAGGCATAAACATTATTTCAAAAAAATCTTTCTGAGAAAGATATGAAGAAGGGCATTTAAGATGAGCAGGGCAGTGGTAGGTTCCGAGCGGTATGCCCCAGTACAAGCATACTGGGAGCAGCTGGGAACAGTGGCCATCATACCAGAATAGTATTTTGGAGGGCCCACCCGCCCATCTGCGTTCCTTACCTGTATTTAAGCCAACCAGGCTATTTGCACACGGATGTGTAGCATACGGTGCCTGCGCGACCTCTGCTGAATAGCTAGAATGTCGCAGGGTGATGGGTGTGCATGCATGCGCAGCATGCGTGCCTGAAGTGGATGCCCAGCCACGTCGCAGCGTACCGGTTGTGATGTGATCCGGAACCTACCACTTGTCAGGGCACTAGAAACTATAGTGATTGAAACTGTTGAGTGTCATGTAGCCTTATCGGATGTTACATCTTTTTTATCCTGCTCTATGGAGTAGAGAGTTGGTCTCTGATAGAAAGCCACTTGAAGAGTCTAGAAGCATTTGGAATGTGGATTTACATGTGGCTGTTTGTTACATATAAACTGGGTTGACAAAATCAGAAATAAGGAGATGCTAAGCTGCATGGGAAAGCCGAGGGAAATCATCAAACCATAAAAAAGCGAAAGTTAGAATAATTTGGACACATGATGCGACCTCCCCAAAAATGCAGCATACTTCACTTAATCATCCAGGGAAATATAGAAGGCAAATGAGGTCCAGGCAGAAAAAAAACACCATGGCTTCAAAATCTAAGGGACAGGTTTGGACAAAACTCAGCAGCACTTTTTCGTGTGGCTGTTGATAAAAATAAGAACACCAATATAATCACCAATGTCCGATGATGGATATGGCACAAGAAGAAGAAATCATGTAGTCTTGTCAAAAGAAGGGTTAGAGGGAATATAGTTATAGTTTTCAAATACCTGAAAGGTTGTTTCGTAGTAGAAGGTCAAAGCTGTTCTCTTTCATTCTAGAATAAGGGATGTAAACTACAGAAAAATAGATTCTGATTTAATGGGGTTTTTTAAAAAAAGAACCTAATTCCCTAACAGAACAGTAAATAAAGTCGAATCAATTATCCAGAGAGGGTGGGTGGCCCTTGGCAATATTCCATGTTGCCAGCTGTGAGTGTAGCTATCTTTCTACACAATAACTTGACAATGGTGTGAAGCTTAATTGACCACAAACTCATTACTACCAAATTTCCAATCAACAGCAATAGTGAAATAAACCCTGCTTCATCACAGGGCTGAATTATTTTTTGTATGAAACAGATGGTCACTCAATAAAATTGTGATCAAAACACATACCCTATGGGTTAAATTAAGGCCACATCTATTTATTTTTACAGAAGAAAACACCTGCAATGAGAAGGTACTTAGTGCATATACTATTACCTTTTCTCTGCCAAACAAAGTATTTTGAAGGGTGACAGTATATATATATTTTAAAAATAGTCAAGGAACAGACTGTCATCCAAAAGGTTTAGCTGGGGATCTTTCAATCCATCATATCTGTGTCTACAATTCAAAGTTTTGAAGTTATCTTCATGAATTACATACCCCCAAGTCTATGGAGATTCTCAGTCATCCAGGTCATGGTTGTCCCAAAGATGCTTTTTTCAGGAGGCAAATGGACTTTCTTGTTTTTTTCTTTGAAGATGTTTCACTTCTCATCCAAGAATCTTCTTCAGCTATGACTGGATGGTGGGGAATGGAAGGATTTCTTCCATTCCTTCCATTCCCCATCATCCAGGCAGAGCTGAAGAAGATCCTTGGATAAGAAGCAAAACGTAAGAGGGAGTCAAACTATTCTCCAAAGCACCCAAAGGTAGGAGAAGAACCAATGGGTGGAAACTGGTCAAGGAGAGAAGCAACTTAGAACTAAGAAGAAATTTCCTAACAGTTAGAACAATTAATCAGTGGAACAACTAGCCTCCAGAAGTTGTGAAGGCTCCAACACTAGATGTTTTTAAGAAAAGATTGGACAACCATTTGTCTGAAGTGGTGTAGGGTTTCCTGCCTAAGCAGGGGGTTGGAATAGAATACTTCCAAGGTCCCTTCCAACTCCGTTATTCTATTCTATTCTATTTTCAAAGAAAAAAGAAGAAAGTCCAGTTGTCTCCTGAATGCTATTGTATGCTAATGCTATTGTATTGTATTGTATTGTATTGTATTGTATTGTATTGTATTGTATTGTATTAGACGTTGATATCTGAAAGGCACAGCAAGATTCTGAAGAGAAAACAATATTTTTCGCTAGCAAAACAAATTGAGATGTTGCTGCCCCAACAATTGGCAAGAGTCTTGAGTTTTGCTTGTGTTGGATAACACTATAACAGCTTCAGGCTGTTGAATATCAGTTTCAGGCTCCAACAACTTACCTCTAGGTTGCCAAGTTTGCAATGATGCATACTGGTCTGGAGTGGAATATGGCTTTTCTGATGCCAGCTTCTTTCTGACTTACAGTTGTTTTCATAAGATATGAGAACTAGTCAATTTGCATTATTTATGATTCATACTAGTAGGAATCTTACCTTGCAGCATTATTGTTACAATTTATTACTGACTAGTGATTGTGATTATAAATATTGATTGGAGTTCCCTTACAATTTTCTCTATGACTTTTAGGTAATTTCTAATCTGAGCAGTTTGGTCTCTTAGCTCAGAATGGCCTCTCTTTTCCAAAGATTTCTTACCAAAATCTTCATAAAGATCTACTATGAATTTATGTTACTGATTTGGTTCTTTAGTAATAAGAATTAATCATGGCTTGGCTCAAACTCTCTGGCATGAGAATTAACTGGAAGCAATTCAGTTCTTACAGGCAAATAAGGTTTTGTTTTCTCTGCTCACATAGCATAATGCAATTTATTTCTGAAAATAACAAGCATAAATGTTGAAAATCAAGATGTAGTCCTTTGCAATTATGATAGTGCCTAAAGAAGTCACCAGGGGGTTCGACCTATGCATGGGAGTTGCCAAATTTGACATGAAGCAATAAGTGGGATGCTAGAGAATCAAAAGAGACTTCCTTCCAAAATTTGATGACGTTGAACAATGTCATGGCTAACATACACATAAATTAGAAATGGAAACTAGGAACAGACAACATCTTTGGAGAGGAAAAGTAGACAGAATGATAAAAGGAGTCCTGCCATATAAACCAGAAGTGGGTTGCTCCCAGTTCAGCCTGGATTGGGCAAACGGGTAGTGGTGGTGGCGGGAGGCTCCGCCCACCACCTGGACGCTTCTGCGCATGCACAGAAATTTCTGTGCATGTGGCATGCACGAACGAACCGGTAGTGCCAGAATTTGCAACCCACCTGTGATATAAACTCTGCCCTTTTGGTACTTGAATTGTGACATCACACAGATATACAAAAGGGGTGAAGCTGGTGCCACAATGCTGCTTGCGTCATTTGTTGGGATGTGTGGCTGCAGAATCCATGTATGTATGTATGTATGTATGTATGTATGTATGTATGTATGTATTTATGTAAATCAGATAGAATGTCTCATGACCAAACAATTTCAGAAATATCTTTGTTGAATGGGAGAATGTTGAGCAAACACCATGAAAAAAGATCCTACTGGATCATATAATTCACATAGAAAATACTATGTGGAATCACTATCCTAATTCTATTGGGACAAAGTAATACTTCAGCAAACCACTCTTATAAGGTAGCAACCTTATTCCAAATTTCTTTTCTGAATTCATGTCCAAACCTGCATAAATGAAGGGTACTTAGCTTGTCCTTGAAGTTTTGGCCATGGTAGCGACTCTGCAATCATATGATCACAGCTGACAACTGTAGCTTGGCAACTGGCTTGCACTTACAACAGTTGTCCTGTGATCACTATTTGTGACTTTCCTTACTGGCTCCCAACAAAAGCAAAGTCAATGGGGGAGCTGGAAGGTTGCAAGTCGCTCTGTTAAGTCATTCCTTTACCGACCACTTTTCCCCTTGAGGAGCTCCTGAGTGGCAAGATGAGTGCAGACCCTGGGTACGCAGGCTGCCATCCACTAGGTGGCACTCACACCCCACCATCCACCACCTGTCCTTTCTGTGCTCTGGCCACACTGCGCCAGCCACCTGGGCCTTCCTGCATTCATGATGCACCAAAACCTCCCCTCTTATGATTTCCCCCGCTTTGTACCACTCAGCTGCCCACTAGGGCATGCTATGACTGGAACTTGTCACTTCTTGCCAGCTTCTCCATTTGCCGATTAGAAGCTAGTTCTGGTCACATGTGGCCCTCGCTGAATGAGCCATGGCAACTGGTACCTGACATTAAATTTTATGCCCCCATTGCTTAGTGTTGGGAATTCCTGTTCCAATTACCAAAGTTAAGCAAGAATTATGTGTTTTATTTATACTTCATCAGAAACAACTTACAATAATGCAATAGCAGAGTTGGAAGGGACCTTGGAGGTCTTCTAGTCCAACCCCCTGCCTAGGCAGGAAACCCTGTTCCAGACAAATGGCTATCCAACATCTTCTTAAAGACTTCCAGTGTTGGAGCATTCACAACTTCTGGGAGCAAGCTGTTCCACTGATTAATTGTTTTAACTGTCAGGAAATTTCTCCTCAGTACTAAGTTGATTCTCTCCTTGATTAGTTTCCACCCATTGCTTCTTGTTCTACCCTCAGGTGTCTTGGAGAATATTTCACTCCCTCTTCTTTGTGGCAACCCCTGAGATATTGGAACACTGCTATCATGTCTCCCCTAGTCTTCTTTTCATTAAACTAGACATACCCAGTTCCTGCAACCGTTCTTCATATGTTTTAGTCTCCCCTAATCATCTTTGTTGCTCTTCTCTGCACTCTCCACATCTTTTCTACAAAACTGAATGCAGTATTCCAAGTTCTTTTATAAGTGCATGGGACAAGGCACTACTAATTCAGGCGTGTTCAACCTTTTGATTTGCCTGGGCTGCATTGAGTGAAGAGGAATTGTCTTGGGCCACATATAAAACATACAATATAGTTAATGTTTATACAGGTCTATAACAAACTTCTTTTATTTTTAAATATTTTTTTAATAAAATCTTGTGGGGCTGCATTACTAGCTGTCCAAGGCTGGATGCGACCCATGGGACGCAGGTTGGACACATCTGCACTACATCTGCACTACACACCAGCACTAGACTAGGGCTGGCTACTGCTATTTTCTATTTCATGTGACATTTTTTTCCTGCATTCTTTTCTTTTTTAAGAATCCATTGTTCCTACTGAGACAGATCGACCCAAGCAGCCCTAAGATTGATTGCATACTAGAAGGCTGACAATAGGTAGTGTGCGTGGAGCAAAGAACACAACTGATGCAATGGCACAACAAAGAATAGCAATGAAATTTTTAAAAAGCTCAATGCTGCATTATAAAATATCGTTTCCTTCTTCTGCACAGTGGCTTTGTAGCCAAGTCATTGTCATTATTGTCAGTGCCTAACCTGCCTAGAGAGATGTCAGCAGAGAAATAGATGCACTTTTTTAAAAAAAAAAAAAGTAAGCTGCTCGTTTCTAATCTGCACACACTTAATTCATCCTACTTTGCATGCTGCTCCACGCCGTCTTCTTCTTGCCATATAAGGACTCTGTGGCATCTTCCTGCAGCACCCTGCCTCTCTTGAAAACAGCCCAAAATGGCTTTGTTATCTTCCATGTCTATGCTTTAGGCCTCACTCTGTTCTGGCTTCTATGTACCGCCGCATTCCTTTCCTTCATTCATGCCTTCCTGCAGGTAAGTCAAATTCAGGTTCTTAACTTCTTTCTCCATCTCCCGAGAGGATTCTCTTTATTTGATGCCCCTTCTATTGTTGCTGCCTCCCCCACCTCCTCCTCCCCCCCTCCCCATTCCCAGACAAATAAAAGAAAGAGAATGAACAAACAATTCTGTTTGCAGATTTTTTTTAAAAAAAAATGGGATACATTTAAAGGCAAAACAAAGCAAACATGTTGATTGGAATTCTGTTTAAAATATTCTGCGTATAGAATCCCAAAGAGAATCCTCAATGTCTCTTTTGCGCCTTCTCTATTTTCCTTAGCATGTTCTTGGAACTCGCAGCAGAAGGCTGTATGCAATATTTTACTGTAAAAAGGAAGCAATATATTTATTGCAGTTTGCATTGCAATTTCAGCTCTAGCTGGACTCTGAGTATAACTCCATACATGGTTCAGTCATTGGGTACATAGCATTCAGTGTGGGGATGATTCATGGCACTTCCTGTGTTAACTTCCTTCGAAATATGCAATTTCTGTATAGGTTTTACTGTTTATTTTACCTTTCCATTTTTTTTTATACTGAGTCATATAGTAGATTTGGATCACAGAAACAGAAGCAATACAAAAAGAACATTCCTCGTGAAAATAGCATTGTGCTGCTATCTCTGTTGAGGGTTAATTTGAGTGAACTGCTTTGTTGATGTCTTGGTGTTAGGTCTTTGGTTCTACTCTTTAGAACCGTAAGGTCTACAGATTCTGAATCCAAGGGTGGCATCTGGGAATGGAAGAGTTTACTGCCACTGTGACTTAAAAATCAAAAGCACTCCGAGTGATGTGCAGCTTAACCCTCCTTTTTTGTCTCATTTTATGTTAAAAGGTTTACTTCTTCCATTTGTTTGAGTATTCACCTGTTGCTCATTCAATCTGTTGGCCTGAAGGAGGAAGCCAGAATAGGCAACAAAATGAAGTATATGAAAGAACTAAGACTGGAAAAAAGGAGGCCACTAAAAAAAAAAAGAGGAGGAGGGAAATGGGATATTGAGCCTTGGGATAAAATAATGTTCACATCTTGATTTTCTGATTTCTTGCCCCAAGATTAAATTGTTTTCCATAAGTCCTTAAAAAAACCATTCAAGCTATGTGCAAATGTTGAGTGAACATGGTTTAGCCTGGATTGTATTTAGTCTACCTTGGCTATTTAGAAAGATTCATAGCTGGGCCTCCAGGACTTTTCCTTTCATGCACAGTAACATCTGTGATAAATGTGTGAAATGTGGATATGATAGTAGTACACAAATGAGTACACATCAGCGGTGGGATTCACTTATCTTCACTACCAGTTTGCAAATATGAGTGCGCTCGCGCAGAAGGTCCGCATTATATTAGGTTGGGGGGGCAGAGCCTCCAGCAGCAGCCGCTACTAGTTCACCCAAACCGGTAAGAACTCGCTGTGTACCACCTCTGGTACACATCTGAAAGAAAAGCTGCATCTCTCCTGCTTTTCCTGTCCTCTTGGCTCATAAAACTTTATAAAGTTTTATTCAGGATCATTGGCCTTACCATGAGGCAAAGCCAATTTGGTTCAAGTGAGTCTATGTGTGTGGAGGGGGAATGGGAGGGGAGAGACTCCAAAAGGACCTAAAGTGTGGAAATGTGTTCTGATTCTGGTGCATGTGTATTTTGTCTGCTCTAGATGCACAAATATGTTGGAGGGAAGAGACCACAAAAGATATAACAGGCAGACAGGAGAGTTGGTGAATGGGCATAAGAGAACAATGTTGAACCAGTATACCATTTTTACATAATTGTACTTTATATTTTGGGATAATAGTTTAGTAGGTTTTTCTTACACAATCAAGAATATTGCAGGTATAATCACTATATTCTATTACTTTTACATGCAACATATACAGCATTTACCCAATCAACCAAGATTTTTCATATAACTGAATGTGGTGGATGAGTGTCCTTTTGCAAGCAAATGTAAATTTCCACAAAATGTCTCCTGAATTCTGGATTTTTAATTAGTATTGGATTCAATTCCATGATCTCATGACAACTTCTGCTGCCTAATTTGTCATTACTATAGAGACAGCATTTCAAAGTAGACTAAGAAAGAAGCAAAGTTTTTGAAGACAAGCCTAGACATTACGTGGAGGGTACTGAAACATTACTCTTTTTGTGGTGTCAAATAAGGTTTTAAAATATTTCTTTGGGAACTCTTTGACAAGACCCAGAAAATAAATTGTGCTCAAGCCACAGACAGCAGAACTAATTGGAGTCTGCTTAGTGTTTGTCTCTTTCAGGTCAAAATTCTACCGAACAATTATGGTGAAGAAGGAAGGAAGGAAGGAAGGAAGGAAGGAAGGAAGGAAGGAAGGAAGGAAGGAAGGAAGGAAGGAAGGAAGGAAAGAAGGAAAGAAGGAAGGGAATCAATGAATTTTTGCCAATCATTTCCACCAAAGAAGGTCATAGGAGAAAATTGGCATCTGTGTCATTGATCCACATTTGGCCATTTATAAGTCCATGTTCAGACAATTAGATTTACATGCAGAATAATAAGAATGAACTAGAAATATAATACATTAAATACATAAAAACATCACATGTTATTGTATTTGCAAGTGGCCTTTGATGAACATTGGAAGGGAGTTGGAAGGGATCTTGGAGATTTTCTAACCCAACCCTTTGCCCGAGAAGGAGCTTCTATACCAATCTCTTCTATAAAACCTCCAGTGTTGGAGCACCCACAACTTCTGAAGGCAAAAGCCATTCCACTGAATAATTCTCACCCTCAAGAAATTTATCTTTAGTTCTAAGTTGGATCTCTCTTTGATAGGTTTCCATCTGTTACGTCTTGTCTTGCCCTCAAGTGCTTTGGAGAATAAATTGTCCATCTCTCCATTGTGGCAATCTTTCAAATATAGGAGGACTGCTATTGTGTCACCCCTAGTCTTCCTCTTTGATAGATTGGAGATATCTGGTTCTTGCAACAGTTCATTATATGTTTTTGCCTCCAGACCTCTAATCATCATTGTTGCTCTTCTCTACAATCCATGAACCATCAAATTCACAGTTGGACATACCATACACCATTGTGTCTGAATACAAAATCTCTATTAACATGATGGAAACTTTAGACCATTTTCATGTGTCTCTATTCTCCGTCCCTTTATGACACTGGACAGCATAACTAGAACATGAAATTACAATTGAATACATATCAGGAAATATTGTTTGGCTTTGCTAACTGTGGTAAGCATTTGTTTATATTTATGGCAAGAAAAGATGTTATGTAGATGGGAAGGATGGAAGAGAGGTTCGTTGAGTTCCCATGTACATTTACTAAGTGTAGATACGATTGGAAATACAGTTATGTGCTGAAATTGAAAATTTTCAATTGAGGTATTGAAAAGGTATAATAATTAGTAAAAAGCACATTGTTTTAGGGAAAAATTTTCTATACTGTATGCAAAAACAGGCATACAGTATAGAAAAAAAGTAAGAGCATATTCAATAAAGCTATTGTAAAGGATTTTAATTTTAAAAATAATTGGGGAAAGGAAGGCACTTTATTTATAACCAGAAGCTAGAGGTTGTGTCCTTGTAATGTCCCAAATTCTTTCTGACTTGAACACTGCTCCATTACTGTGGTAATCTGGCATTGACACATCACTCACAGGGCCAGAGGAAGGCAGGGAAGCAATGAAGGTATCTAGCTATTGATTGTGGCTGGCCAGTTGTTGATTTGAATGTTTTTGAATGAATGAATGAATGAATGAATGAATGAATGAATGAATGAATGAATGAATGAACCTGTATATAAAACCTAACCCAGTACTTGAGAATTCTGTCTAAATACTCAAGTCCAACCCGCTATCTCTGAGCAACCCCCTCTCCCTCAATGTTGGTAGAGGCCGAATTGTTTTGCAAAAATGGAGAAAGGACTTTGCCAGTCACTAACCATTTTATTACCAGCTTGTGTGGCATAGCACAAACATTTCAAAGTCCTATTGATTTGGAGAGGCATATAACTCCAGTAAATACATTTCATATATATTTATGAATTTCATGTATATTTAAATACATGAAAATATATCTCATGTATACGAAATAAATAATTTTCCAGCACAGTTGGCCATAGTTATGCACATGTATTTAGAGATGGCTTAGGATTTTTTTTAGCGGTATGTCCATCTTCAAACTGATCCGCAGAAATTTTACCCATGTACATGCATACATGAATCTGTTCTTCATAAAATGTACTTTTCATATTCAATGGATCTGTTCGTAATAAAATGTCTTCATCTGGTAAAAGTTCTGCATGTGACCTAGTATAAACAGAACTAATTTGAAACAGGAGATGTCCTAATCTAATTTTCTGGGAACATCACCTCATGCTGAAAGCAAACAGTCTCCCCCCCCCCCAAAAAAAACCCCACACAATTTCCAAGGAAACAAGGGGAGATGTTCTATAAGGTATTATTACACCCAATTTAATTTTGACTTTTTTTATTTTGAATGTTCACTCCAGATAAGGAACATTTGTATATTAGAATCACAAAGAAAATCAAAAGCACTGAACAATCCAAAAATTACAAACCAGCCAGTGATATAGAAACTAATATTCTGAACAAATCTATCCCTCTGGTTTCTCAGAAAATTAGATTTTCTCTGAAAAATATTTCTATTTTTTACCTCATTCTTATTTATTTAGAAGATTTTTATTGCAGTTTTGAAGTTAGATTGTTATAAACAGGCAGAGGAGGCAGTGATATGTTATTCTTTTCTTTTTTTATTATACTTCTTTCCATTTCTTTGCAGTGTCTCTGACTACATATATTCCTCATCTAAAAAAGGGCCATGTGATTTCATAATGTCTTCCCTTAGAATTTAATCATAACATAGGGAGACCAGTGTGGTTGAAGACTTCTGAGAAATGATTATACAATGAAAGACTGGACACTCAACTCTCCACGCTACATCCAACCATGATAGCATTTCAATATTTTTTTTCTTTGAAAAGTAGTCCAAAATCAATGCATATTTTCCCATGAGGTTGAATGAGATAATTTGAGAAAAGAACTGAAGGAATACTTTATGCAATAACCAAGCCACCAGAGAAGTTTGTAAACTTAGCACTGATAATATTTTTATCTATCTGTATGCTTACTACTTGTAGAATTTAGTATTCATCCATTTGTAACCCTCCTGTTGATAGAAGAAGCTTGCAATTGTGACGTGGGCCATCTAAAGAGGTGAAAGAGTTCAGACAATGGGAATGTAGCTTAACCTCCCAACCTTCCAGAGAGCTAAAGAGATTGTGTGGTGATATGGTGACAACCTTAGCAGAGACAAGAACAACACTTTTGGACCAGGTAGTTAGCTTTCGTTAAGCATGGCACGACAAAACCACGCTCGTCAAAATAGCGGTGATAAAACCGCATCGCTAAAGCCGCAACATCATCACCGCGCGTCATCACCGCCGCGACAAAAGCCGATTTAAATTAAGGTTAGGATTAGGTTTAGGGGTTTGCTTTAGGGTTAGGTTTAGGTTTAGGTTTAGGGTTAGGGTTAGGGTTAGGGTGCTGAGTGCTTCGGAAGGCGCGGATTTGCCCTCCGCCCTTATGTCAGCGCGGTAAGGTCGCATTTGCTTTAGCGATTCGGACGGCGCAGATTAGGGTTCGCGCTTATGTCTCCACGGATAAGGGCTTCGCGGTATTGTGGTGGAACCTTCGTTAAGAATGTGAATAGGAGACCCCTGGGAAGCAAATCCTGCTGAAATTTGGCCATTTTAGAATAGAATAGAATAGAATAGAATAGAATAGAATAGAATAGAATAGAATAGAATAGAATAGAATAGAATAGAATAGAATAGAATAGAATTCTTTATTGGCCAAGTGTGAATGGACACACAAGGAATTTGTCTTTGGTGCATATTGCTCTCAGTGTACATAAAAAGACAAAGATACATTCATCAACACTGATAGATAGCCATACGGTACAAATAAGCAATCAGGAAACAATCAATATCAATATAAATCGTAAGGATACAAGCAACAAAGTTACAGTCATGCAGTCATAAGTGGGAGGAGATAGGTGATAGGAACGATGAGAAGATTAATAGTAATAGTAATGCAGCCTTAATGAATAATTTCACAGGGTTGAGGGAATTATTTGTTTAGCAGAGTGATGGTGTTCAGGAAAAAACTGTCCTTGTGTCTAGTTGTCTTGGTGTGCAGTGCTCTATACCTTCCTTTTGAGGGTAGGAGTTGAAACAATTAATGTCCAGGATGTGAGGGGTCTATAAATATTTTTACGGCCCTCTTTTTGACTCATGCAGTATACAGGTCCTCATAAAAGTTTTAGATGACACAAAACTGGGGAGGAAGGATTGCTAATACCCTGGAAAGCAGACTCAAGTTTTTAAAAGCTCTTAATAGACTTGGACATTAGGTCTTATGCAACTAAGGGTTCAGCACTTAGACAGGAATAACTAGATGCACAGAGGCAAGGTAACCTGTACTTAGTTTAGCAATAGTATTTCTGAGAGAGATATGGATATCTTGGTAGACCACAGACTAAGCACGAGCAAGCAATGTGTTGCAGCAGCCAAAGGGGATAAATACATGGGCTGCGTTAATAGAGTCATGGTGTCAGAGTCACAGAGACTGATAATACTAATCATATCAGATGAGTTTGGAGACTAAATCCTATGAATAACAATTAAAGGACCTGGGTACATTTAACCTAAAGGAGAGAAAGATATGGAGACTACTCGATAGCAATCTTCTAATGCTTTAAGGACTGTGATAGGGAAGAAGGTGTAGATTTATTTTCCATAGCATCTGAAGTTAAGAAAAGACTCTGTGGATGGGAACTTCACCCAGGGAGACATAATGAGAAGGAAGGTCATAGACTTGAGAACTATTATACAGTAGAAGAACCTGTCTCCTGGAGTTGTGAGTGTTCCATCATTGGGGGTTTTCAAAGAGACTTTGGAGAGACATTTGCCTGGGATAGTATGAGGATTCCTGTGCAGGGCTTAGACAATAGTTCTGTGATTTTCTGTGATAAAATGGTTGTGCATAGTTGGTCAGGTTTTCAAAACAAATGCAGTGTTATTGATTATGAAAGAAAGATGGAAGTTTTCAGTCTGGGGTAAGCCTCAGCTATAGATAGGGTCTCCTGCTTGGGGGTGGGTGGACTAGATGACCTACAATGTCCCTTCCAACTCTGCTAATCTGTTAAAAGTTCTTTGGGATTCTGAATTAGAAAATCCAATTGCAATTTACTCATCTGTTAATATACAGGTAGTTCTTGACTTATGACCATTCATTTAATGAAGGTTCAAAAATTATGACAGCCTTGGAAAAAGTGACTTGGGTCCCATCCTCAAAGTTACGACCCTCAAACATGCACCCTGCAGTCATGTGATTGCAATTCAGGTTCTTGGCAATCAGCTCACATATATGTGGGTTGCAGCATCTTGCAATTATGTATTTGTGATTTGCAATATTCCTAGTCAGCTTCCAACCAAACAAAGTCAATTGGAGAAGCTGGATTCACTTCACAATCATGTGATTTGCTTAATGATTGCGATTTAAAAATGGTCATAAAATCATGTCAATGACATGATGATTGCTTCACTTATTGACTGCATCACTCTTCTTACAATTGTGGTCATAAGTCAAGGACTACCTGTAAGCGCATATAAAATGTTTGTTCTGCTATGAAAAATCAAAAACTGCATTTTTCTGTTGTCCAAGTCTGTATAAAGGTAAGATCAGTTTTGTAAATTTGCTGATCCATTAACGGATTTGCTTTCTTTCTCTGTCTTTCATAAGGTCTACCCAAATAAAAACGTATTCTTGGGACAATGCCCAGGTTATTTTGGTCGGCAATAAATGTGACATGGAAGAGGAACGTGTAATCTCTGCTGACAGAGGCAAACATTTAGCAGAGCAACTAGGTAAGAAAAGTCCTGACAGCAGGGAATTCTACAAACAATTCCGGAGAAGGTTTGCCCATTCCTCCTCCATATTTGTCTGGATAGAACATCTGGACAGGGTTCATACATACATAGTGTAATATGCCTAGTTCTCCTAATAGCCAAAGAAAAGGAACTGAAAAATATGACTGTCAAAATAGATCAAACACTAGGGCTGGTTTTCAGATGTCTGATAGGCGGGAGGTATCGTCACGTTTATTCATGTTGTGGTGGTGTTTCTCTATAATGGAAGCTATCGAAATAGAGAAACACCCTCCCATGAATAAACGTGATGATATCTCCCACCTACCAGACATCTGGAAACCAGCCCTAGTCAACAAATGAGCCCCACCCACCACCCAGGCCGTTACAACACAAAACAACAACGGACACACAGCCAGCACCAATCAGCACCAGTCTACCAATCATGATACATGAAACCGCTGGGAGAGATCATCCGTAGGCACGGGATTAGATACCATCAATACGCGGACGATACTCAATTGTATCTGTCCGCCCCGTGCCAAATCAATGAAGCGGTTGACGTAATGGACCGGGGGCTTGAAGCCGTCATGGACTGGATGAGGATTAACAAGCTTGTGCTCAACCCAGAAAAGACCGAGTGGCTGTTGTGTTTTCCTCCCAAAAATTTGGCCATTAATCCAACACTCAGGCTGGGGGGTCAAATTTTACACCCCTCAGAGAGGGTTCGCAACTTGGGAGTCCTCCTGGACTCACAGCTGTCATTCGACCATCATATAGCGGCTGTGACCAGGGGGGCATTCGCCCAGGTACGCCTGGTGCGCCAGTTGCGACCCTACCTGAACCGGGAGGCCCTCACAACAGTCACTCGGGCCCTCGTGATTTCTAGGCTGGAATACTGCAACGTGCTCTACATGGGGCTGCCCTTGAGGAGCATCCGGCGACTTCAGCTAGTGCAGAACGCAGCCGCGCGAGTGATCGCGGGTGCACCCCGATTCACCCGCATTACACCTATCCTCCGCGAGCTGCGCTGGCTACCTGTCGATCTCCGGATGCGCTTCAAGGTGCTATTGATCACCCATAAAGCCCTACATGGCAGTGGATCTGGATACTTGAGAGACCGCCTTCTGCCAATTACCTCCCTACGACCTATAAGATCTCATAGGTTAGGCCTCCTCCGCATTCCATCGGCCAGCCAATGTCGGCTGGCAACCACAAGGAGGAGGGCCTTCTCAGCAGCGGCCCCGACCCTTTGGAACGAGCTCCCCGTAGAGATTCGTACCCTCTCCACCGTCCAGGCCTTCCGCACAGCCTTGAAGAACTGGCTCACCCGTCAGGCCTGGGGATAAGGACCATTACCCCGCCCGAATGTTGTATGCATGTTGCTTATTATTTTATTATGTGTTGTCGTCTTAGTGCTGTATTCCCCCCTCCCTGGTTTTCTGTGAGCCGCCCTGAGTCCCCTCGGGGAAAAGGGCGGCCTACAAATAAAATCAATTCAATTCAATTCAATTCAATGATACAACCACACAACCAATCATTCCACTTACTGAAACAAAGCCAGGACTCCATATACCCCCACCAAGATTTATAGAAAACGGCAGCTCCGACCACGCTTTAAGCCGAAAACACCAGCCTGAAGATGGCGAATGAGACCTTGCTGAAACATTGCCAAATCTCAATCTTACACAGGAAAAGACCCGAATATATGTATGTATGTATGTATGCATGTATGCATGTGTATATGTGTATGTATGTATGTATGTATGTATATATACACACATACATACATACATATTTATTTTATTTATTTATCAGCACAAATACAACATATATATATATATATATATATATATATATATATATATATATATGATGTATGTATATATGTATGTACATATATACGTATGTACGTATGTATGTGTATATATGTAAATATAGAAATCTCTCTCTCTCTCTCTCTCTCTCTCTCTCTCTCTCTCTCTCTCTCTCTCTCTCTGTGTGTGTGTGTGTGTGTGTGTGTGTGTGTGTGTGTGTGTGCGCCAGCATAATTCTGGAACATCTTGAGCAATTTCAATCAAACTTGGTACACAGATGACTTACTCCCTAGAAGCAAATACTATGGGGTTAAGACACCCATAACACCCCTCAGTGTGTATGTCTATGTCTGTGTTTCAGCATAACTCTGAAATGCCTGGGCCACTGAAACGAAAAGGAATGAATTATATCTATAGTATCAAATCACAGTGATAGTGTGCAGTAGTGTAATAGTATTAGGATACAGCTTGTTGTGCCTTAAGATGGCGTCTACTGTACAGCAACGTGGAGTTGTCATGGTAACAACTTCACAGTTTTCACAAGGGGGCTCCAATAAATACCCGGGCAATGCCAGGTTAATGGCTAGTGTGTAATAAAGATACCGGATAAAGAGATATTGAATATCTGAGGCAAACGTCCATATGGTGGGTGCAGATTATTTGGAGTATTTTCTCCACCCATAAATAGTTGTCTAGTACTTAATCTTCATCAGAATAACTTTCCAATGTATCCCATTCAACAAATATAGTAGAGGAAGGTTCTCTTGTAGTGGAGGATTGATAGCAGAAGTGGTGGAACTTATGTCCTCATTTTTCTCAGTGGATTTTATTACAGAGGAGATCATAATGCCTGAATGCCACCTCTTGCCTTTAATTCTGGCCAATTTCCATTTAACAAAAGAGCTTTGACATCCATCAGTAATTCCTTGAGAGAAACAGAGGTTTAAAGACAGTGTTGATCTGCCCACTACTCAAGAAATTCACCCTAGATTCAGTGAATATGAATAACACCCATTCTATCTCTACTTCCCCTTCTTGAAAGGGTAACAGATAAACTGATGTGATTGCAGTTACTGAGAGCTTTGGTGGCTACAGGCAGAGGTGGTATTCACTTACTTTCCCTACTGGTTCGCAAATGTGAATTCCCATGTCCCACCCGCCCAACCGCGACTTCCACTAGCGGTTCGGCCGAACCAGTCTGAACCAGCTGAATACCACTTCTGGCTACAGATGAGTTTAACTACCTAAAATCTAGTTGGAGTGAAGTGGTGCACATGTATAATATAATATAGTATATACCAGTGACGTGCGGTGAGCTTTAGCCCTGGTGAGGCACTTTTTAGACTTGTGGACTTCAACTCCCAGAATTCCACAGCCAGGCATGCTCAGTTCCGATTTAAAGCGACAGCATTTTTCCGCCTTGCAAAATAAGTTTTCCCATTCTTTTTCTTCTCCCTCCCCCTCCTTCCTCCCTCTCTCCCTCCCTCCCCCCTCTCTCAAACAGACACACGCACACAGAGAACTTGGATCCCTCTCTCATTCACTCACTCTCAAACACAAACACAGAAGTTGGATTGGATATATTTTCCAAAGGCTTGAAAGCAGCTCCTCTGCCATACCCCTCCCTTCCCCTGCTGCCTTCCGTTCAAACTTTTTGAATTCCTCCCCCCTCCCCACACGCACCTTTTCCAGCTGTTTCAGAGACTAATTCAACTCTGCTTCTCCCTGCCCTGCCCTGCCCTCCCCTCTTGAAAAGCCAGAGCTCTGTCAGACTGAGCTAGTTGCTCCCAGAGAACTCTAAAAAGCCTCTAAAAATGCCCTCTACAGGAGGCAAGAGAATACGTGCCTCATTTGCATAAGGAATTCTTTGCTTGTTAACCCTTGCTTAACTCTTAAAAGGTGAAAAATTTCTTATGCAAAAGAGGCCCCTAGTTCTCTGGCCTCCTCCTAGTTAATACTGAGAGCAGACACCAAGCCACTGTGACTTGAAATCTGGTAGCAACTACCCTGGCTTTAATTATTTTAAGAAAATTATTTAAAATCCTTTCCTTTCCCTGAGGAGACTGGTGAGGCCCCGCCTCCCTTGCCTCTAGTGACTGCACGTCCCTGCTTGGAGCCCTTGCTTAGGGACTGTTTGCATTTACATTAGTGATGAAAAAGTAACTTTATGACCACTGCATTAGAATCCTCTTGGCAAAATGAGTGGCATAGAATTTGGATAAGAAAGGAAGAAATAATAAAGCACAGTTGCAGTTTCACAAGCAATGTGAAAATACAGGTTACTAACTTTAAATAACTCAAAAACATGTGTACTTAACCCTTGCAATCCTTGATTAGATCTAATGAAAATATTTATTCCCTATTGGAGAGCCAGTTTGATGAAGTGGATAAGACAACAAGCTAGAAGATTGGGAGTTCTAGTCCCTCCCAGCTGGGAGATCTTGGGCCAATCATACTTTCTTAGTCCTAGGAAGCAGGCAATAGCGAACCTGTCTACAAACTTGCCAAGGAAACTGCAAGGACTAGTCCAAGCAATCAACAGGAATTAACCATGGGCTTGAAGATATCCCCTCATCCCTAATGGATTTGTGCATAGCTTTAGACAGGAAGGGAAATAATGCTCTGAAGTCTATTTGGATGTGAATGTAAAACCTGTCAGTGCCTCTGTACACTAATCACATCTTTACTCAAGATTATGCAAAGCCAACTGCACAATCCTGGGGGAAGACACAGCTTCTATAAAGAGTTGCTAGCCAAAGTTGCATATGTCATTACAGTCCTGACGTCCTTTTTCTCTGTTCAAATCCAGAGCATTGTCCTACTTTATAATATGGATTTTGGATTTTGTAACAATATAATCTAGATCATGGGTCCCCAAACCCTGATCCGTGGACCGGCACTGATCTGCAGCATGCCAGAAACCAGATGTTCTGACCTAGCCTTCCCCAAAAAGCATGAGGCAGATTCCTAGACCCAACAAAACCCCTTTTATTAAATGAATGTGAATTCCCCTCATTCACATTCAGCAAAGGCCTGGTAAACAGGTGGATTTATGACCACAGACCTTATCTAGCTTGGAAAGCTGCCATGTAAATATTTTCAAAACTGAAGTGCTATGCAAGGAAAGACTTGGCTCAGAGTCTCTGAGATTCACGGACAGATCTTTACACTCCTGAAATGAACAAATGAATGAATGAATGGTTTCCTGCAAAAGCCCACTCCCCTTTCACTTCTCTTTTATTTCCTATGGGAGGGGCCATTCACTGTCCACCTGTGGCTTTACTCCTAAGTTGACCCTGATTCTTAGCTGTTCTTTTCTTCTGGCTCTATGCATGCGTACACTAGGGACAGGCTCCAGCTGTTCCTCTGCTTCACTGCTGTCTAGCTCTGAAGGCAGCTGAGAACTGCCAGACGGCCTTGGCCTCATCTCTGCCTTTAATGTGGAATCCTCATCCAAGTCTTCCCCAACCTCCAGGACTGACCCATGTTCCTCCCCAACCTCCTCACTGTCCAACTCTGCTGCCCGGTCTGCTTGCCACTGGTGGGCCACAACACCAGGCTGTGCAAACAAATGAAGCCCCATCTGTGGGATGCAGGCAGCACACAAACCATGCCCCCTCTAGTCCATGGGGAAAAACTCTCTCCATAGAACCTGTCCCTAGTGCCCAAAAAGTTGTGGGCAGCTGATCTAGATGCATTCCATGGTTAGCTCTCTCCTTTCCCCCAAAGATCGGAACTAATCAGAAATGGATGGAGCTGGCTTTTTTCCTCCTAGTCACACGGGGAACAAAACAATATATCAATCATTGTTTTAACTAGGATGATAGAAGCAGCCCTTGCGCTACAATCACAATTGGGATCAGAATCTTTGGTCATGCTATGTGACCACACCTGATTTTACAACTATTTACAACAGTTGTTAAATGAATTATGACATTAAACAAATCCAGCTTCCCCAATGGGCTTTTTTTTGCCAAAGAAAAAGGTCACAAATTGTAATCATGCGACAGCATGGATGCTGTAACCAATCATGAATTTGATCTCGTTGCCAAGTGCCCGAATTACAATGTCGGCAAGCGTGTTGTGACAGTGTTGCAATGATAGTAAGTGCAAATACAGATGGTCATTCATTGTTTCAGAGTCCCTCGTATGTAACTTTGGACCCTTGTTAAATGAACTGTCATTAAGTGGAAGACTAGATGCATATCTATATTTACCTTACCGATTTCCTTAGTCCTTTCAGTTGCAGTCTACAAACCTTATTCCAAAGTGAGGTGATTAAAGTTTGATGATATCCATGTTTTGGGTCTCTTTCACTAGGTTTTGAATTCTTTGAGACAAGCGCCAAGGACAACATCAACGTCAAGCAGACTTTTGAACGGCTTGTGGATATCATCTGTGACAAAATGTCTGAAAGTCTGGAGACCGATCCTGCTATTGCTGCTGGTAAACAGAACACAAGACTAAAGGAGAGCCCTCCACCACAACAGCAACCCACCTGTGGCTGTTAATAACATCATTGTCAACCAAGGCAACTCCAGTATGTTCTTTGGCCAATAGAGTATTTACCTAGGTCTATATGCCTTTATTTATAATGTCTTACTGGTTCATTTCAGAGGAGTATACCTCTTCTTTAATGTCCACTCCTGGTAAAAGATGTATTCAGAGTTACAAATGTGTAAAGAAAGGACACTCTAATTTCTCTGCATTTGGCCTCAACGCTTAGATGGCTGCTTGTCTTCTCTGTGATCTTTCCTTTGTTCCTTCTAAATCTATCGCTGCTTCAGCTGGTGCTGTGACCTCCGTCACAAATTCTGCCTGGTGTTGACTCTTCCATCACCCATTTTCAGTTGTTGCTATTTATTCCAGGGCAATGACCAAGCAGTTCAGAAATATGACTCCTATTATTCAGAATTCTGGATCAACATAAAAACTGCTGAAGTGTAGCAATGCGATTCTTCAAAGGCAACCGTAAGTAGTCCTCAACTTATAACCACAGTTGCAACCAGAACTTCCATTGCTAAGCGATGCAGTCATTAAGGGAGTTGCATCTGATTTTATTAACCTTTTTCCCACACTCATTAACTGCGTCATGTGGTCAGGAAGCGAATCTCGCCCTTTTCCCATTGACTTTGCTTATTAGAAGCCCTCTGGGAAAGTCACAAATGGTGATTTGGTGACTATGGGAAGCTGCAACCATCATAAATACATGGTGGTTGCCAAGTGCCTGCATTTTAATCATGTGACTGCAAGGACGCTGCGGCAGTCATAAGAGCAAGGACCAGTTCAAATTTTGAATGGTTGTTAAACAAATGGTCGTAAGTTGAGGACTATCTGTATATTATTTAAATAACTTGCCAGAAGATGAGTGGCTCCATGTGGCAGGGATCTGGCACTTTTAGAGAAATCATACGGTGTCCCTAAATAATTACAAGCATGCCACGCTCTCATTTTAAGTGAGGTCTCCTACTCAAAGCCAAGATATAGAAGTTCAGAAATAGGTTTTGCAAAAGCCTGCTGCTACCTACTTCTAATTGGATTTTTTAAAATTAGTATCAGCACTGATTATCTGGCAAGGTCCCATCCATCATTAGACCAGAATTTGTCTATGCAGTCCTTCTAAAACCTTAGATGCAATTCCCAGAGTCCTTCCAAAAATGTCCATCCTATTATGATTCTTAATGTGACTGAATTAGAAAATTATTAAATCCTGTACATTCTATGGCAATCTCATTGCTTGCATGTTTTTCATTTTCATTATCATTCAGTTAAAATGGTATTACATTTAATGTTTGTTCTAGTTGCCCATTTCTTTGGTCTGGTGCACCAATTCTTTGTAGAATTCACCATAGAATCCCAGGTAAAGTGGATCCATAGCCAAACACTATTGCATAGTATTTGGCTTATTTAGATCACATTTATTGCAACATTTAATTCAGTTTCATTAAGAAAAACCGATATATATATTCCCTACTGATCACATGAAGACAATTGCTAAGAAAGATAGGCAGATTGGAGTAAGTCTGTATGAAGCTGACAAAATCCTGTTTAAATTGTCGATGTGATTCAGGGAAAATTAATCCAATTTTTTTCCAATGCTCAAATCAAATTAATTATGTTTATTCAAGTTGAAATTCAGAAACCATTTGGAGAAAACTTCCAAATCATTTGAAAAGATTTAGAGAATTCCAATCTGATTCAATCAGTAGAACTGACTGTCCTGCTTCATTTGGAAAATGTTTAATTCAGATGTCCATATGCAAATAATAAAATGTAACAGAGCTTCCCCCCCCCCCCACCCATAGTACCTCTTCTCATTAGACAAAAGGAGACAACAAGATTCTGTCTCCAGATATCTGGATTCTTATTGCATCTAAGGAGACTGCAGAAAAAAAATTGTGAGATTTCAGCATTTTTGCATATTATCTCAGGGGTTTTGATCTGGGGCATTTAAAAAAACCCATTAAAATAGGGATTCACACTATCATATGAAATGCACAATGGTGCCCGACATCTAGAAAACAGGTGCTGTCCCCTACTTGCACTACGCAAAATACTTTAAGATTTCCAATACAGTTTGTATGTTTATTTCCATATCAAACACAAACATATAAAATTAAATACAGTCAATCTTTAAAGGGCTTAGCAAGTTCATTCAAAACAACTCTTCACAAGTAATACCTGACTAATGAGAAACTGCAGGTAGCAGATACAAATAGCCTCAACACAGGAGGAGCATAATAAGAGGAAAGTGATTTAGATTCTTTTCATATCTGTTTTGTATACATGGACTCTATGATCTTTAAATGCATTTTTTTTAATATCGTCCCTGTGGAATATACTTGGTCATGAAAGAGTAAATTGTTAAGGCTTTTAGTTTTCTAAAAGTCCAGCCAAATGTAACAGCATGATGATGCTGAAGATATCTGCAGTGATCCTGTTTTACATTGGTAGTCATTTATTAATTGATTAGTCTTACAGCCATATCACAGACTTTACATCTCATGTTCCATTGCCACAGAAGCTCTCCTACAAGTTTAGGTCAGTAGCTCCAACTTATTTCCTTTATGTTGGCCATTACATGGTCCTAAAACATTATGAAGGCCACCACTTAGAAACCAGAGTCAACAAGATAGTAGCTGTAACTATAACATGTCCATGGAACTCTTATGTGTTTAAAGGCCACGCTTATAATTTCAATGTGATAAATCTATTCTAAAGGAATATTACAACAGTGGAAACTCATCTATTGAAGAACTGCTTTTCCGGTTCCTAAAACTAGATTCCCTATTTCTCATGGGAAAGTCATTTTTCTGTTTTTATAAAATTTTGTTTTCCCTTTCCATTCCACTTTCATTGATATCATCAGGAGCTATAAAAGGTCTTGACTGAATCATAAGCTTTTAGCAATAATTTGACCCTGATTATTTTCTTGCAATTTTTAAAGAGATTATCTAAATTTGGATGGTTTCTGATTATTATTATTATTATTATTATTATTATTATTATTATTATTATCAACATTAGTAGCAACAAAATATTCAACAATCACAAAAACATAGACTGCATCAAATGATTATGAAATCTCTGGATGAATTTACCAGGGCAATGTGCCAAATATTTTAATTATAGTCCCCTGTGCCAAGATATTTACTTCACACTATGTTAATTAGTTCTCTTTCTGAAAGTGGGAAGCAATTTTATCTCAACCTGCATGTTTCATCTTCACTGCTTTGGGTCAAAAGCCTTCAATTTAGCGTGGCTCCCAAATAAATATTACATGTTTATCATTCTTCATTACATCCCATTTTAAATGTGGATTAAATTCCAGGTTGATTGATCAAGAGTAATAGATGGAAATTAAAAATATAGTTAATTGCAAGGAAATATCTTCCATATATCGGTTGTTGTTACAAAAGGAGAGTAAGATTTAACCCAATGTATATATATATATATATATATTTAGAGTTACAGTCTCCCTTTATTTATTTATCAGCACAAATACACACACACACACACACACACACACACACACACACACACACACACACACATATATATATATATATATATATATATATATATATATATATATATATATATACATATATATATATACATACACATACATACACACACATACATACATACACACACACACATAAAAGTACCCTTATTACTAGCCTCTCTATTTTTCTTTCCCATTTCAAATTGGTGCCCAGATAATTAAAAGGTGTGAATCTGGGACTAAACTCCTTAAATGCTAAGAGACTATTACAACAACGTGCAATACACCAATAAGGAGCATTTGGACATTCAATGTCCCTATTTTTTACATAGTTCAGGCAACCCCTACACCACTGCTATTATCTTTTTCTTGTCTTAACTGGCCCAAATGTCTCAGAGCATCCTTTGACTTTGGCCTCTCATTAATATATTTCTTTAGGTAGAAACTATGTTGTGGAGGAGGAGAGTTTTACTCTAGAACAGGGGTGTCAAACTGGTGGCCCACAGAGCCGATGTGTCACATGCAGGGCCACACCCATTCCAGCTTTGCAAGTGGGAAAAACATCACAACACGTCATATGACATCAACGTGATGTGGCACGTTTGACACCCGTGCTCTAGAATAAGTGCAAAAAACCGAATCCAAATCAAAACCTAAAAGAAGGGGAGGGAAAATTATTTATTTTTTTGTTTATCCACTGTGGTCCTGATTTGACCACCAGTTTTTGCAATTTATATAGCCAAGCGACAACTTTGGGTCAGGATAAACTGCAGCACAGGGGATGGTTCAGACTGGAATGTAGAAATTAGCTATTTTTAAAAAAGCAAATGTAGGTTAGACTCGATGGAAGTGGTAAATATATGTGTGTAGATTGCGCCACTTCAGCCTGTAGGTGGAGGCTTTTATATGCATGATATTTACAATTTTTCCTAATATATATAATCTAGTAAGCAACTTTCTGAGGTACATTATATGCATTCTATGTACAAGTGACATACATTCCAAAGAAGGGTATAATCCACAGGATAATTTCTTCTTTTCTACAAATAAAGTGCAGGTTGCTGATTCATGCAAAGGTTACAGAACGAATTAAAAATTCCTCTGTCATTAGTTGAAACAATAGGAATGATTTGGCTGTTGTCGTTCCATGATTCCTACTGAACAACTTTCGCTAGTCTAGATAGAATCTTTTAAATGCACTAAAATCATTTAAGAATACATACAACAAGGTTATAAAAATATCAAACTGAAGTTTAGAAAACCAGATAGTAACCAATATTTTGCTTCTTTATTGTTAGAGAATTGAAGTGGAGATTGAGTGAGAGAAAAAAGAGGAGGAAATGGGAAAAACAATGTTTAATCAAGAAATTTAATTAGGAAAATTGCAGTAAATTACATTCTTGAGTGTTTTTACTCTCAGCAGGAGCATAAGGTTTCTTCATAAAATCTCCTTTTATAGGTAATTTTACCACAGATGTGTGAGTCAAACACTTACAATATATTGTCCATAAACACATAATGCAAACATAATCTAACAAAGGTCTTACATATCTTATCAATAAATTAATAATTTGGGGCTTAAACTCACTTTATGAAATTGCAAATGATCTTTGTCATTTTGTGTGCCACTAATTCAAGGTAGCACATAAACAAAAAAAACACCTTATATATAAAACTGTTTGCTTGATGTACAAAATGCAGAATAGCTTGGTCTGTCCTTTCTGTCAAAATGTTTCCTTTCTCTTAGCTGCAACGTATGTGACTGTTAATGGAACCATTTATACTTTCGTATTTATACAGAGGGCTTTTCCAAATGATTAATAATGCAATGGAACGTATTTTCTGGAGGATTAATTATCTGTGTTGGTAAAGTGCTTTTTTAGCTAGGATTGTATATTTCCCTGACATTCAAGAAACTACTGTTCCTGGAAAACTGAGATTCTTTTTCCAAGGCTATAGTGCTACCTGAATTACAAAGATATATTGTATATATACCATAGATTCGTATATGATCGTGCTAATGACATCACAAAAGAAGAGTGGCACAGGTAACTTGCTGCTCTGGGTGGTAA
Organism: Thamnophis elegans; assembly: GCF_009769535.1. NCBI lineage: Eukaryota > Metazoa > Chordata > Lepidosauria > Squamata > Natricidae > Thamnophis > Thamnophis elegans. The sequence goes on along the minus strand of NC_045543.1, from coordinate 121,025,363 downwards.
GTTTGATTGGTCCATTGCTAAAGTAAGAAGGAGAGAGCTTCCAAAGGAGCTGGACATGATTAAACTCTTCTCCCCAACTCATTGCAAATATTTAGACCTTGCCTCAAAAATTCTTCCTGGACTTTGCCTTGCCACTCTGAAATCATGTTCACTTCATGTAGCTAATCCTTCTTTGTGAAGACCTGAGCATGCTTTCACCTTTCTTTAATACTCTCCTCCATCTTAAGTGAAATGGTTTTGCATTATTGTGAACTTAATTAGCCTTCAATACACTGCATGGTGCAGCCTCCCTTGACCCAACAACTTTCAGAGATGCTTGACTGCAGTTATTATTCACCAGCAAGCAAGCATGCTGGCTGGAGAGTTAGGAATATTTTAGCTCAGTGCCACTAAAGGGCACCTGGTCAGGGATGATTGACATGGAACACTACCTGAATAGCTAGATCTACAGTATGTGGCCTTTCCAGAGCTTGAGTCTGAAAGATTCGATTTTTCTTTCTGGTCAGCTCAGCTCTGATACATCCAGCTGTACTGCCTGCACCTTACTTATTTTAAGAATAGAGTGCTGTGGTGCACTACGTTCACTGGAGTTTGCTCCTAACTTGCAACCTTCTTGGTTTCTAAAAAATGTAACGGTGGTGCAAGATTCATGTCTGTTGATGTCCGTTTTTGTCAATCACAGTTACTAGAGCTAGTTTTCAATGTAGATTGAAGTTTTGTTCTTCCTGTCAAGTACCACTATATTTTCATTTGAATATGGATCAAATGATGTAATTGCTTCTGTGATGGCAAAATCTGCATATGTCCCCACCCAAATTGTGCTAGAGACATCCAGTGAAACCTGGACTGAACTCTGAATTATCCCATGTTGAACTGTCCTCAGCTTGAACTTTTGTCTGTTGAAACAAGCCTGTATGGCAACTATGAATGTTGATTTTGTCAAACCAGGGCTATTATGGAATGACAAGACCCCCGAGGGTCCTTTTGTAGATTTTGCTTGTTTTTGATATGGGCAGATTCTCATATATTTATATGTATATTAGAAAGGCCAAAAACATTCACATCTCAGGTAGCTTTGGTTACTCATAAAACATACATTTCATTCAATTAATAAGTTACTAAAAAGTTTAGAGCAGGGGTGGGCATTGGGCCATATATGCCCCTCCAGATGTTGAACTCCAATCTCCAATCAGACCCGTGTAACTTAGATAATGATAAGACATATTGGAATTCACAGGAATATGGCCAATCTTGGTTCTGTAGCCAATAGAACATTGTTTCCCAAATACAGCAAATAGTTTTGTATTAACAGCTATGGGAATCATAAAAAGTATGCTGAATTCCAGCATTATAATTCCCATAATTATAGCTGGCTAATGTTTATTTATTTCATGTAAATAGGTCAGTCATATTTAATTCTCATCCCCCATCCTCCCACAGGCAAGTAGGTGTTTTTGGTTTTTTTTAGTTTTACATTTGAAAGACTTGAATTCAATATGCTCAATTCAGGTTAAGAGAACTTTGTTGTTATCACTGTTAAAGCTTATTTACTGTATGTAAATGCTCAAGTCCCACTTTACCAAATATATTTTATTTCTCATGGCAACTCATTTCCCTTCTCAGTTTAGTGGTGACAATCTCTGTACAGTTCCAGTCCCCCTCCTTTTTCTTCTCCTCTCCCCTTGTCTCTTCTGCTATGTGGAACTTGCCAAGAAATTCATCTGGTCACTAGCAAGTGTCTCTAGTAACTTCCCAACCTGTACAATCTATATTTACAGTGGCAGCAGATGGCAGGCTCCTGAACACAGGATCCACTTGGCATTTTAAAGGAGAGACTGACCTTAACTTTTTGACCACCTAATCTCTCTTTCCAAACATACGAAACTGATCCTAGGATTTGCTTACCACCGAACCATGATGAATTGGCAGGAATGGGGAATCCTGACACGTGACCTTGCAAACTAGTGTTAAATAGAACCTGTGCTGTGATTCCTGTTCAACATATTGTGAATAATGTCAGCTAATGTGTTGTGATTCAGTTGGACTGTCGGAATGTATATACTCTTTAATAGTGTTTGTGTAACTGAAATGTCTTAAATGTTGCATGAAGATGTTACTTAAAAATAGATTTATTTTCTATTTTTGAACACCTCAAATCTGAGGGATCTTGGGCCAATCAGTGCAATATTTAACGACCTACTCAGTGTATATAAACCTGTGTGGAAGAGAGAGTTGTGTTGAATGTATGAGATGCCTCCACTTGTTGTTTGATGACTGTGTGGCTTATTTCAACAATTCCTATTAGCTGTCAAGTGTCTGATAGTCATGTGTATATCATACAAATGCTATTGATAGTGTTGTGCAAAAATATTCTATTCCTAATTCTGTTAAATTATTTTTCTTATATGAGAATTATATAAATATATATACACCCACACACACATATGAAAATGTCCATGTTTCCTTCTTTGCAAGTGCATGTTAATTTTACTTCTAGAACTATCTTTAAAAAAAGATTGTGCTAAAAATAAAAAGAGTGAAGAATATTTTTAGTTGAACCAGCTCAAATGTTTGTGCTTGCTAATGTGCTGCGCTCATGGGTTTCGAGTGAAGTTCCAAGTACATTTCTTCAGATTGTTGTATATAAAATCTTCTAGCTTATTCCCATTGAAAAAGAAATGGTTTTAGCTCTTACCCTACACCTTTCTTCAAACTACTTATTTTCTTTAAATGTAAATTTCCAGAATTCTTACTAATATTTGCAGTGAATTTTTGGACGTGACATCCACACTTCTGAAGAATGTTTTTGGGTAAAGCTACTATAAAACACAATTATGTTAGGTCACATTCTATTGGAATAAGTATTGTCTTCAAATGAAGCTTATTACTTGGCCTGACACTAGAAGAAGAACAGGATGGAACTTCTGGCTGGGGAATTCTGGGAGTTGCAGTCCACACATCTTGAAAGTCCCAAGGTTGAGAAACACTGCTCTAATTCTTAAAATGTATTCTAGAAACATTGCATTATTCCAAATATATATGTACTGTACAGGGGTGGGTTCCTGCCAGTTCTAACCTCTTCTATAGAAGAGGTTCCACAAATCTACAGTGCCATTTAGAACAGGTTACAGCTCCCTTCCCCCCGCCCGTCTGCACATCATCAAGATGAAGAGCGAGAGAAGGAATTCTGGGAGTTGACGTCCACAAGTCTTAAAACTGTCAAGTTTGAACACCCCTGGGGGTTTTTTCTAAAGGGTTAGGGGTGCAAGAGTCTTCTAACTTGACAGCTTTAAGATTGCGTGCGTCAAATGCCAGTTTGTGAGCCAACATTTTGGTTGCTAAGCAAGAGCATTGTTAAGTGAGTTTCATCACATTTAAAAGTTGGCCACGCCCACCCAGCCCCATGGCTGGCAAGCTACCCTCACCCAGTCACATGGCTGGCAAGCCACTCCCACAAAACAGGCCACACCTACAGAAGAGGTTCTAAAAAATTTTGAAACCCACCATTGGTACTGTATGTTAGACAACCTGGCACATGCATCTTATATGTCGGCTGGCGACTCCCTGGGGGAGGGCCTTCTCTGTAGCTGCTCCCTCTGGAATGATCTCCCCTTTGAGATCTGGACCCTTACTACCCTTCCGGCCTTCCGCAAAGCGACTAAGACCTGGCTGTTCCAGCAGGCCTGGAGCTGTTGAGTTGTCCAGCCCCATTCTAGGTTGTGAATGTTGTTGCAATTTTAAACTGTTGTTTTATTTTTTATATCCCCCCTCCCTTTTTATTGTAAGCCGCCCTGAGTCTTTTGAGAGTGGGCGGCATACAAAATAAATAAATAAATAAATAAATAAATAAATAAATAAATAAATAAATAAATAAATAAATAAATAAATATTGTGTGTTAAAATATCCCTTTAAAAAAACCCAGATCTTTCACTATACAGATATTGAAAACACAGTTCTGTGTAATAAATTTATACAAAACATTAAAGTGTTCTAATACAGTCTGAGACAGATTTACTCAGAAATAAGCTTCATTGATTTGACTGGTAAGTAGATGGACTTATTTAACTTACTGTCCAACCAGGAGCAAATCTGAGCAAGTTTGTCCAACAGATGCCAAGCATATTCCTCCCAGCAGCCCTGGAAGTAAATTTCCAAATCAGTCATCCTCGGAAGAGCCAAGTTACCTTGAACAGGGTAGCCAGATGACTATCCTCTGATGTAATATTGATTTCACCACCCTTACTACCACAAGACAGACTTTAATAGCAGCTGTTACTCATGCTGGTTTGGGTTTCTCTTTGCTATCCTCCTTTGGTGCTCTGGGTGTCCCTTCAACTATTTCACATCCCTCAGTTCCTTCATAAAACAAGAGAAGTTTTGGATCCATGGGAAAAAAGGTTGTGTGAGTATGGGCATGATCTAATCCAAAGCCAGAGACTCTTAGATGACCATAGTTGACTACCTCCTTCTGCCCTGGGTTCTCAATTGATGCTACCCTTTGAAATAAACTTTTGCTTTCACATTTTAATTCAAAGTACATTAAAACAAATACTCATTGGTTATTGGGCTAATTTTCATGAGACATTAGCAGAACCAACAGGTATAAGCAGGGGTGGGCTTCAAAAATTTCAGCAATGGGTTCTCTGCCTTGTGGGCATGGCCATGATGGGCATGGCCTAGTCAGCCTCCTGCACCAGAGCCAGGTGGAGCGTTTTCATCTTCCCCAGGCTCCGGAGGCTTTCCCGTTTCTGGCCTTCCAGAACTTCCAGGAGATCCATTTTTCCCCCTTTCCGAGCCTCCAGGCGGGCCCTTCACTTACCTCACATCCAAAATGGGCTGTATGGAGACTCCTGGGAGAGGAGGGGAGGGGTGGGAGTGGGCGTGGCCATCCAGTGGTGGGAATTGGAGATTCTCCAAACTGGCCAACATGTTAGCTACAGGTTCTCCCAAACCCAAGCGAACCCACCCCTGAGTATAAGGAACCATCTCATTAAAATGGCAGGGCTTTTTTGCCGTGTTTGTGTGATAGCCTGAAAAAAGTGGAGCTGTCTAGGGAGTAGAGAACAGGCACGGTGCTTGCACAATGTAAAAGCAAGTCTTTCAAAACGTTTCTGAAGCATGCACAATCCAGTCAGTTTCTTTTTACTTAAGATTGAAAAAACTAACAACTGTTTCACTGGGGGGGGGGGAAATGACTTTCCTCAATTCATTTGCAGAAAAAAAGGGAAGCTTCTGCCAACTGCCGGCAGTTCGATCCTGACCGGCTCAAGGTTGACTCAGCCTTCCATCCTTCCGAGGTTGGTAAAATGAGAACCCAGATTGTTGGGGGCAATATGCTGACTCTGTAAACCACTTAGAGAGGGCTGTAAAAGCACTATAAAGCGGTATATACATTTAAGTGCTATTGCTATTGCTATGGCTACTGCAGAGGGATAACAAAACTGTTTTTTCTTAAGAATGGAGAGCAGTTTCCTTCGGAGCCAAAATAGCGTAACCCAATTCATAATGGTATCAAGATAAAGAATATGAAGGACAAGACACAACAGAGTAGACAATAGGAAACTGACCTGCAGAGGGGGACATTTTTTAGCAGCACTCTTTTGTTCATGAAGTAAAGTACCTCCATCCTATTCACGAGCCAGAATTACTTAGAAGCAGACGTTCTGATTAACTATACCTTGACTATCCAGTCAAACTGAAGGCCTGTGTCTGAAAAAAAAAATCTCACTTTAGTTCACAATCTGGGCACAAAATGTTTATTTTCGAATGGCATCTTTCAGCTGTTGTTCAAAACCAATTCAAGCCAGGCATTTATTTTTTTTAGAAACAAATCCAGCAAGGTAAAATATAACAATGCATTTAAAATGGAGAGTCAAGTACGGCAGTTTCAGGGTGTTCCGATACCCATCCTAAGAATGATGGAATCCTCCTGCCCTGTACACTTGGCAACCTTGAAAAGTGGCTGTATTTGCATTCCTGTGGGTTTGCTGGAGTTCCTCCATAGGAGGAGGAATGCTGGGCCAGTCAGGCTGCCAGAAATGTGGTTAACTGGTGTACGCTTCCTTCGTGTGTCCCGTTCTGTTCCCTCAGAGGCCTCAAGCAGTGGTAAGGCACACAGTAATTGAAAGCACCATAAACAGCTCCAAGTGAGCAATCATCATGCCATTAGATTTCTGGGTGGTCTAGGGGCACTTTCAAATGGCCAGAGGAGCACAGCCAAGCCCTCCCCAAGCTGTCAACACTGTTGTCGCAACAGCCCAGGATGATACTCATAAAACCTCTGGAAGAACAGCCAGCTGACATCACAATCTACTTACCAGGCAGTTTTGGCCCGGCTGCCCCAAGTCTGGTGCAAGGGTCACATGGAAGTGCCAAGATATTACAAATGGCAGAAAAAGAGAACTAAGGTACAAGTGCTAGTGTGAGTTCCTACCAGTGGATCTCTATCAGCCCTTTGAGGAAGTCCAGACAATAAACAAAAACCATGAGTCCTAAAACATGAGCTTGATTCTAAGATTGCAGTAACAGAACCTTGCAAGCAGTCATGGGATCCCACCGGATTAACAACCAGTTCGGTGATCGCACACTTCCCTCATGCACGTTCGCTTCACTTGTGCGCCCGTCTGACGCACGCTGTACGCGCATGCACAGTTTTGAGAAAAAGTAACTTTGGCATTACTGCTGGGGAGGAAAACAGCTGAGGCATGGCAATCAGCTGAGAAGATATAAGTGAGTTAAGCGCAGAGGTGGGTAGGTGGCCTTATTTCATTGTCAGAGCCGGTTCAACCGATTTGCTTCCAGCTGATGGTCAGAGCTACCGGTTCACCCAAACCAGTCCAAACCAGTAGAATCCCACCCCTGCTTGCTTTCCCCCACTCCCCTGCCTTTACATTTCAGAGAACTAGGGAGAGTTCCTTCTCAGAGGCTTTCTCCAACCTCATCCCTGCTTTGGATTCAGATGTTTTTTGTCAGACCATTGTCTAACTGCAGGTCTTCCTCTTGTCTTCCAATGTTATTTGCACAGCTATTGCAGAATATGACTCACCCAAGCATTTCAGACCTCAAGCAAAGTGCAGCTTTTGACATTTGAAATTTGGGACAGTCATGCCAGAAGGAAATCAGTTTGGTTGCCCAAAGACACTGATGGCATGGGATCAAAGAAAACCAGCTGCATCGAGGAGCAGTGCCCAAACCCTATGTGGAAGTGATGTAGTATACCTAGAGTTGCAAGGACTACACAGTTTGGGATGGGCAGTTCAGTTTGAAGGTGAATCAAGCAACTTATCCCTTGAATTGAAATTTGAGTCTGGTCTGTAAGGCCATTTAAAGTGATGAGTTGCATCAGATGTCCTTGAATCATATTTAGTGCACTAAAAGCTGGCTAGGAAAATTCTGGGAGTTGACGTCCACATATCTTAAAATTGCAAAGGTTGAAATCACTGCTTTAACGTGATGGTTTTCAACTTTTTTCATCTCACCACATAGCTCTTATAAGCAGGACGTCTGCGTCACAGAACTAGAAGGGATTCAGGATAAGAAATAGGGGCAGTCCATCTGGTGATGTCACAGAGACTGAATTCTACCTGCACAACACTTCCTATCAGTTTGGGAGGGGTTCCTGAATTAGCAAAAAAAAAAAACCTGAACCTTTCATGGCACACAAACCTGGGCAACCAAGACACAGTGCTGAAAACTGTTGCGCCAATGCTTTTGATTTTGTTTATTCTCAAACATGTTTGTAACTTTCTGTCCTTATCTGGTCAAGGTAATGACAAATAGTGCTGTGACGATGTCTCTGATAGTGCCATGAATAGCCAGCCAATGTTTTGCTACTTCCATAAATCCTCCCTATCAGAATGTCAAGACTTGAGATTAGAAAGCAATAGCATTTAGACTTATATACAGCTTCACAATTTTTTACCCTCTCTAAGTGGTTTTCCAAAGTCAGCATTTTGCCCCCAACAATTTGGGCCCTCATTTTACCCACCTCGGAACGATGGAAGGATGGTTCAATCTTGAGCCTGGTGAGATTTCAAATTGTCAAATTGAAGGCAGCCAGCAGGCAGCAGAAGTAGCCTGCAATATTGCATCCTCACCACTGTGCGACCACAACTTATGGTAATGTTCTTCATTTTCATTCTCATAATGAAACATTTCCCAGATCCAAAGATGAGATACAATACAATCCAATAGCAGAGTTGGAAGGGACCTTGGAGGTCTTCTAGTCCAACCCCCTGCCTAGGCAGGAAACCCTATACCATTCCAGACAAATGGTTATCCAACATCTTCTTAAAGACTTGTGTTGGGGCATTCACAACTTCTGGAGGCAAGCTGTTCCACTGATTAATTGTTCTAACTGTCAGGAAATTTCTCCTCAGTTCTAAGTTGCTTCTCTCCTTGATTAGTTTCTACCCATTGCTTCTTGTTCTACCCTCAGGTGTCTTGGAGAATAGTTTGACTCCCTCTTCTTTATGGCAACCCCTGAGATATTGGAACACTGCTATCATGCCTCCCCTAGTCCTTCTTTTCATTAAACTAGACATACCCAGTTCCTGCAACCGTTCTTCATATGTTTTAGTCTCCAGTTCCCTAATCATCTTTGTTGGTCTTCTCTGCACTCTTTCTAGAGTCTCCACATCTTTTCTACATCGTAGTGACCAAAACTGAAAGCAGTATTCCAAGTGTGGCCTTACCAAGGCATTATAAAGTGGTATTAACACCACGTGATCTTGATTCTATCCCTCTGTTTATGTAGCCTAGAACTGTGTTGGCTTTTTTGGCAGCTGCTGCACACTGCTGGCTCATATTTAAATGGTTGTCCACTAGGACTCTAAGATCCAGTTACTACTGTTGAGCAAGGTACCACCTATACTGTACCTGTGCATTTTGTTTTTGTTGCCTAAATGTAGAACCTTACTCTTGCCAAGCCTAGCTGCCAAGAAAGAGAATGGTCAGAAGGTAAAAGGGTGAATATAAATCTTTTAAGATCTCCTTTTTGGAAATTTTGTGCACTAAATCACAAGGACCAGTTAAATGGCATCCTTCCGCATCACCAACCTGCCAATGAGCCATGCCAACCAGTTTGCCAACTGTGAAAAACAAACAGTCCAAGACTGATGAAGTCTTTGATTTTTAATAAGAGTTTACTTTTTTTAACAGTTTTTGGAAGTTTTTATTTTTAAGTTGGATCAGAGTACTTTTCTCATTAGTCAGGCATAGCATCTGGTTGAACATTTTATCAGATCTCCACACTGTTGATTCTTGAATCACAAAGTAAGATCAGATCTTGGTTGATTTGCACATCCCTAACAGATGATTAATACCGGACTCCTTTTTCCTTGTTCTATGTTATCTGCCGTGGGAATGCTTCCTTTTCCTAAAATTAGATCATTTCCATTTTGCTTCCACCATGCCCGGAGAGGGCAATTTGAACTAGAGGCCATGTACAGATAGCCTTTCAAACTTTTCCCACCAAATTTATCTGTAGATGGTTTATTTGAATTTCTCCAAATGAAAAAAACAGATCTTCAACATTTTTTAAGAGGGAGGACATTTCCTAATTGGTAATGGTAACACTACCACAGACAAAAACACTATATGGAGAAATTCTGTCATAATTTCTTCCCTTGGGATTTAGTCAAAGCTAAGGAACGTTATAGATCTTTGGAGAAATGGTTATACAATGAAAAACAAGAACTTAATGTTCAAACACTGGCCCCCTTGAACACCATTCCATGCATTTCAAATTTCTTTTCTTTGATAGAAATTTCAAAAGCAAATTCTATTTCATCTAATTCCTCTGTTCAGCAAAATTTGGAAAAGTTTTCCTTCTCCTACTTAGGTACTTAGCCAAGAATATGAATGGTAGAAATAGCAGCTGGCATGAGAATCTGTTTTGTCATACACAAGCCAGGGAGTCAGTGACCATTTCTGAAAGCATATTTCTTCTCTGCCCGATTATAAATAAAGAACCCAGAATTTTGAATACAGAACTGGAGCCAGTACATATTATATAGAGCTATAGTTTCTGATGTATGCAAGAATTTACTGAAAAAGTCACTTTATTGTCACTTTTTTCTATTATGTTTTGGAAAGGTCTCTATTACTAAGAGTCCTCTAACTCTTGAAAGGGCCTCTTACAGACCCTAGATGTCTCTTCATACCTGGAGCCTCCATCTCTGTAGAAGAAGTTCATTGTTGGATGCCTCTGCTACAAATAAGGTTCATGAGAACATTGAAGCTTTGATGAGTTCACTGGCAATTTTTCACATTTTTCCCTACATAACTTTCTCTTGAGTTTCAGTCCCCAATATTTTGCTTGTGGGTAAAAGTATCCATGCAACATCTTTCTTGATGTCCAAAAATGTCTTTACCAACACATGGTACTCTACTCCTTCTACTCCTTGTTTGGCCCTGGTTAGAATACAGAAGTGCAAGCTAACTCACTATTCACTGCCATGAGTTTGATCCTGACCATCTCAAGATTGACTCAGCCTTCCATCCTTCTGAGGTAAAATGAGGATTGTTGGGGGCTGTATGTTGACTCTGTAAATCACTTGGAGAGCATTGTGAAGCGGTATATAAGTCTAAGTGCTATTGCTATAGCTAATGTTAGGTTTCTAGGTTCTTTTAATTAAAAAAAATGATTAGGGAGATAACATTCTGCAAAACAAAGACTTTAATGGGTTATTGTTAGTCATTTTGCAATATGGTATCTGTTCTGTCCCCCCCCCTTCACGGCTCGTTAACAAACAGCGAGCAGACAAACTTAAAAGGAACTTTCTTTATCAGTTCTCGGTTCAGACTGGCTTCGAGCCCAAAAATAACATAAATACAGTCTCTGACCAGATAATGGAATGAAAACAAATCTTTCTTATGGCAACACACGTTGAACAAAACAAAAGCAAAACACTTCTTCCAAAGTCTCTAAGAATCAGGGTTACAGAAATCAAAGCACTTCTCCAAGTGTATCTTCTTGAATCAGGGTTACAGGAAACACAAAGCATTTATCCAAGTGTATCTTACATAAACCATGACTGATGATCAAGCAATGTTGTACGAACCAAGGAATGCATGAAGGAACGTTTACTCCTGCAACTAGGGCGTGGCAGCATCCGTCCTTTTATCTCCAAAACCCCACTAACGAGCCCCAGCTGCATCGTTAATCTTGGATTCCGAAAAGACTCACAGAAGACTGCTGCTGAGTCACAACAGGTATCTATGAGCCATAGTTTATATATACTGTAAGTAATGTCATTATTAATTTTAGAAATTTAGATTTTTTTTACTAAGAACAAACATTTACACCTCAGTTTATATTTAAATTGAAGTAAATCAGTCTTTACAATCTTTTTCTGTAGCTACTCTCATTCTCACTCAAATGAATACAAATTCACATTATTGATTAAAGGTCTTAATACCATATGTAGTGACTTTTTGATAGGGCTATAAAGGATAAACTGCAGTGGTACAGAATTTAAAAGGGTGGTCATTATTTGATGTAAATGCAAATGTTTTAAACTAAGTGCTTTGTTCAAAACATTCTTCAGTGACAATTGACCACATGGGAACACGCTATTGATTTCATTCCAGATTTCAAAAATAGCACTTTGGCTTTTTCTGAAGAAGGACTTGTTCTGAAATAAGCTCTTTTCTCTGGTAACTTTAAAGCCTTCATCCTTCATTCAGCATATTTAATTCATTCATTCAGCATATTTAATTCACCAGGACATCTGATTACTTATTCTTGAGTAATGGGCTTACCATCTCCTATGCCCATGATGGCGAACTTATGGCGTGCACATTCCAGAGGTGGCATTCAGAGCCCTTTCTGTGGGCATGCGCTGTCGCCAGCTGCACTTTTGGTTTCTGGTGCGCACATGTGCACTGGACATCTGGTCTTCACAAGTGCCAGACCACCTGAAAACGGCCTGAAAAGCAGGCAAAAACTGCCATGCACACAAATTCTGTTTTGGTCACTCAGTGACAAAAAGGTTCACCATCACTGTCCTATGCCATGACCTCAAACAGCAGAGGGCGCTGTTATCTTCATAACTGTCTCAAGACTATCTAACCTGTTAATAAAAAATATAGAAATGTTGGTGGTACATTCACTCATTCTTTCTTCAGATTATCATAAAGTAGCCTTCTAATCTATAATCCATAAATATTTCAAAATATATGTTCTTATTTTCATACACATGCAAACAGATGCACAAAATATATAGTATACATTTTCTCTTTTGTTTGTATTTATTATAAGAATTCATTTATGATATTTGTGTCTGGTAGAAAAAAAATAATCTGTCCATTTTAATGTTGATTGGTTATTTACTTCTTAGGGCTTATCTTTAATCTAAAATGACTATGACGAGCAATTCACTTCCTTCCTTTTCAACGAAAACAATGAGGAAGAAGTATCTAACAAAAAAACAAAAATTTCAACTAAATTAGGTAAAGTTTAACAATCCAAAGAAGACTTAAACATAAAAGCATGAATGGGGCTGCTGGTCGGATCAGTTCCACTCTCTTTAAAAACTAGGTTTTAATGGCTATTTCTTTGAAGCCCAACTGGGTAAGAGCTAATCTGATCCCAGGAAGTAACCCAGGGTGGGATTCAGCTGGTTTGGACTGGTTCTGCCAAACTGGATGCTAATTTTACATCTGGTTCACCGAACTGGTGGTTGCAAGGAGTGGCTGGCCCCACCCGCCCTGCCCCTCCCAGGAGTCTCCATGTGGCCCATTTTGAATGCCAGGTAAGTGCAGGGACCACACGGAGGTACTGAGAGGGCAAAAAATGGGCCTCTTAGAAGTTCCAGAAGTCCAGAAACAGGCTAGTTTCTGGCCTTCAGAGGGCCTTCGTATCCCACAGGAGGCTGTTTTTGCCCTCATAGAGGCTCGAAAAAAAGCTTTCAAAGTTTGGGGAGGGTGAAAATGCCCCCCCCCCCATGATGCAGGAGGGCAAGTATGCCACACCCACCCTGGCTACACCCACCATGGCCACACCCACCCAGCAACTGGGCAGAAAACCGGTCGCTAAAATTTTTAAAAACCTTAAGAGAAGATACTGTACTTGAAGTAAATCTACCAATCTCGATCTTCTTGAGTGGACAGAAACCCTTAGATGGAGATGGTTATTTCTCAAAAGGCCAACAATAGCTTCTGCTAGATTCATAATCTAGCCTTTAGATTCTTTCTTTCCTTTCTTTTCTCTGACTGCTCTTCCCACCTCAAACTCAGGTTTTGTGCATTGAATATAATAAAGTGAAAATCACTGTTACTTTGATTCTAAGACCGGGCAATGGTTTAAGGCAACACAACCGCCTTAAAAGCAAAGTGACCGTGTTGCTTTGGATTGTCCTGCTTGTATCCTCCTTCTCAGCTTTCTTCTGCAGAGCTCACACTGTGAAAGAAAACTAGAGGCACTTTCTTCTGTTGCATTGACCAAACACTGGGTGGCTTTACTAAACACTGCAGGAAATTCTAGCCTGCACTGAAGCTGTTCAGCTTGCAGCTCATGTGCCAAACATCTTCCAGGCTGGTTGTGTTGTGGGCAATCTCTGTCGTGCCCTGAAGCCACCCAGCTGGAGTAACTTCAGAATGCGCAGAAAATCTTCCAGACAGAGTGGTTTCAGTAAATACCATTGCACTGAGAGAAGCCTTCTCTTTAGCATTGGCTGAAAACAGTTCAAAATACATGAGTCTCATTTCTTCTCTTCCATGAAAGAAAGCACATCACTCAGAGGACAAGCCTCTGCCTTGAAATGAATTTAAGTAGCTTTGCACAGGAATATTAATATTAAGAAAGGATACATCGCCTGCATTTTTATCTTACAGCCACAGTTTTGGTGGAGCACCTACTTTATATGAAACCGTCTTAGGTTAAATCTCTAGTCTTTCCAAACTAAAATGGAAAACAGTTTAGCGAACTGGGTGCTTGAAGAACATGGCTTCACATTTTTGCTAGATGCCACATGGTTTCCTGAGATTTGGCTTAGCACTGAAAACTCAGCCAATTACGTGTTGTAAAGCACAGGGTGCTATATGAGCACTGCCAATTAGGGCTTCTTAATTAAGCCACAGTTAACAGGCTATGACTTAGGTATGACTGTGAAGCAGATTTAAGACTGAATAAGAGACAGACTAAATCACTATTTTATATTCCTAAAACAATTTATGGAAGTTTCCATTACTTCTAATATTATTGCAGCAAGTTCTGTCCTCCAGAAGAAGCTTCTATTTTTCTTCCTCAGACTCTAGGTGTTTATAATATATTTTAGGGGTGTTTTTCAGATGGCTCTATTGCTCTTCATCCATCTGCAGCCCAGTGGTGAAATTAAAAAAAAAATTCCTACCGTGTTTTGTGGGTGTGACTTGGTGGGTGTGAATTGGTGAACATGTGACCAGGCGGGTGTGGTTCAGTGGTGGGTTCCTGATCCCGTTCCAACCGTACCAGCCGGCGGCATCCACATGGACGTGTGAGCACCTTCATGAGCCAGCAGAGCTTCGTGCAGGTGCTGTATGTGCAGTGCGCATGCGCAGAAGCACGGAAGACTTAAAAGACTGGTAAGGAGCTCGGGCAGACAGGTGGGCCCTCCAAAGCACGATACCGGAATGGTATCTGGTGCTCCAGGCAGCTCCAGTACGCCCGTATCAGGGCATACTGCCTGCAACCCACCACTGGTGTGGTTGCACAACTGACTCACACACAATGCAGAAGCAGCTGGACTTCACACAAAATGGCCCCCTGCAACAAGCAGGAATCTCAGAGACAATCAGACACAGTTGATTGTTGCACAGCTGATCGGTGGTCAACGAAATGCTTTTAAAAAGTTTTTTAAAAGTTCCAATGATTCCTGGGCACAGCTGATTGTCACACAGCTGATCGTTGGAACTTTTAAAAAACTTTTTAAAGCCTCCTCCGGTTGTCTCCTCAGTGCTCGCTCATGCTCTCCCTCCCCAAATATAGTGACTTCCTCCCCAGGCCCCCATCCATTTCTCCCCTCCACACACACACACAGCTAGATAAAACTAAATAAAAATCCAGCCCAGCTTCACTGATTACAAGTTTGAAAAGACAATGTGGCTCCACCTGCAATCAAACTACACTTGAGGAGGGAGAGCACAAGCAAGCACTGAGGAGACCACAGGAGGAGGCAAGAAGCCAGACAAAGAGCCATGCTGTAGCACACACACTTTCCCCCAGCATCTTTCTTTTGGAAGGCTTGGATCGGCTCCCCTCCAGCTTCTCTGCCTCTCCTCTCACCCCAGCCTGCCAGCAGGAGATGAATGGGTGAGCTTTATTACTTTCCAGGCATTTCCCACCCAGACAGCAGGCTGCATTTGCAATGGGGGAGGTGTTGGGGGAAGGTAGCGATGGAATGGGGGGATGGCAGAGGATCTGCTTTCAACCCATTGGAAGAGATATCCAATCCAACTTTTGTGTATGTGTGTTTGAGAGAGAGAGAGAGAGTGAGTGAGAGAGGGAAGGGGGTAGGAGAGATAGTCCAATCCAACTTCTCTGTGTGTGTGTGTTTGAGAGAGGGGGGAGGGAGGGAGAGAGAGAGGGAGGAAAGAGGGGAAGATAGAAGAAAAATAAAAATTAAGAAGGAAACTTCTTTTGCAAAGGAGAAAAACAAATGCTGTCACTTTAAATCGGAACTGAGCATGCCTGGCTGTGGAATTCTGGGAGTTGAAGTCCACAAGTCTTAATAATTTTAAATTGAAAAGGTTCAGGAAAGAACAAATTGGTTATATGGTTATATGTTATATGGTTTTATGTTTTTGAAGTTTTGGGGGTTGTGCAATATGAGCATTGTCTTTCTAAAAGGCTTGTGAACGGAGCCAAACTTTCTCTAGGGTCATTATCTCATTATCTCTATCTGGCAGGCATGTGGAATGAGCCGTCAGGCAGGTTTCTTTGTTATCAGAAAGAAAGAAAAACAGCACAGCAATTTAGGGCTAGAAGCCTACTAGGAGGTCATCTAGTCCAACCCACTGTTGCAGCAGGAAACCCTACATTGTATGGATTATTTTAGTGCCTCTAACAGAGAGGAAAATTGCCAGAAAGGAGAAATAGTTTACTAGGACCAGGCTGCCATACAGAGGAAGGCAGAGATAGTCCTTGACTTATGACTACAATTGAGCCCAAAATTTTGGTTGCTGAGCAAGAGCGTTGTTAAATGAGCTTCACCACATTTTACCCAATCCATGACATCTCCTGGTGAGTGACATCAAGTTGGCCACTGTCACCCGGTCATATGACTGCCAAGCTACTCCCACAAAACAGGCAACACCTACAGAATAGGTTCTAAAAAAATTGAAACCCACCACTGACTTGGGGGGGGACAAAAATGAACAGAATATGGCCCAGTTTTTGGTCATTTTTGCCCTCCCCAGTCCCCAGGAGCACTTTGCAGGCCTCCCAAAACCTCTGCACATCCATTTTTGTGAAGGGAGCAGGGTTCCTGGAGGCCAAAATTGCTGTATTCAGTGTGGAAGACGCACCCAGATTTTCAGTCTCTTTTTTTGTGGGTTGGGGAAACGGTTTGTCTTATACTCCAAAAAATACGGTATGTATAGATATCCCTCTTGAAAAAAAAAGTCCTGCTCATTAAAATAAACATCAGAAGTGCTGAGTTTTTAAATGGCCATTTGCCATGAATTTTGGCAACAGGCCCCAGGGACCTTCCAGAAGATAAAAGGTTATGGTTGGAGGTGACTGTGGTTCTGTGACTGTAAGTTGCTGACTCAGCATTAAAACCTTGTTGTCTGAACACACAACCATCCAGAAGCAGGCACAGTGGAACAGATCTCCACAGTGGTGGGTTTCAAAAATTGTTCGAACCTACTCTGTGGGTGTGGCCTCTTTTGTGGGAGTGGCTTGCCACCCATGTGACCGGATGGGAGTGGCTTGCCACCCATGTGACCGGATATGAAGATGCCGACGACACTTGTCAGAACCACCTTAAATTACCTCACACACAGCACTGGCATGCATAAGAATATGATGTAAACTTGTTTTTTAAAAGGCATCTTTGGTTTGCGTTAAAACAACTTCAACACACGCAATGTTCTGATTGCACCACAAATGCAGTAGTCATCCTTACCTTTCACAGAGGCACTGAGTTTTATAAATATGAGCATGATAGTGTAGAATTATCATATCCATGACCAGTGATGGGTTTCAAAAAATTTTGGAACCTCTTCTGTAGGTGTGGCCTGCTTTCCAGGTCCACTGGTGGAACCTCTTCTAACCGGTTCAGTAGATTTGGCAAACCGGTTCTACCGAATAGGTGCGAACTGGTAGGAACCCACCTCTGGATCTCCATCAGCCTAGAGTTCCAGCAGAAGACCCTGTCCAGAACTTCCTCATATTTGGAACTGACCTGCAGTTGTGCCTTGCTGGAAGATTCAGTTCAGGGGTGGGTTCCGGCTGCTGCTACTGGCGGTTCGTGCAGGGATTCGCCGTGCGGGCGCATGCGCAGTACTAAAAAAAATCTTATGCACATGTGCAGAATCCAAAAACAAGATGGCAGTGCCTATAGCGGTGCTGAGAGAACCGGTTCAGGGTCATGGCAGGCCAAGTTACAACCTATTCGGCCGAACTCGTGGGAACCCACCTCTGATTCAATTGATGAGAAAACTGAAAGCACAATTAGGAGTCTGGTGTATTCATAACATCTACCTCCTTTGCAGTGAATAGTAAGAGAATTTCCATTTTAAAAACCAAGGGAAGAAATTCTGGTGCTTCCTAAAGAACAAGTCTTAGCTCATCATAATAGTTATCCTAGCTCATTATCCAAAGGCATTTATAGATGCCAGTGTGAAAAATGACACTGACATTTTGTTCACACCTTGTTGTGGGTCGAGTCTTTTCCCTGCTGCTTTTTTTCCCTCAAGAAAGCTTTGTATGTCAGCAGATTAATAGTCATCCTTTATTGTGCGGTTGCTATGGGAAGATTTATTATTTATTTTTAAATGCTTCTTCATTCCTTTCCCCAGATCACACATTTATTTTACATGGCAGAAAGCTATACAGGCAGTCCTCGAGTTACGACCACAATTGAGCCCAAAATTTATGTTGCTAAGTGAAACATTTTGTTAAGTGAGTTTTCCTCATTTTACGGCTTTTCTTGCCACAGTTGTTAAGTGAATCATTGCATTTTTTTAAGTTGGTATGCTGGTTGTTAAGTGAATCTCACTTCCCCATGGACTTTACTTGTCAGAAGGTCACAAAAGCAGAACATGAACCCAGAACACGCCAGCCATCATAAATATGAATCACTTGTCAACCGTCTGAATTTTGATCACGTGGCCATGGGGTTCCTGCAATAGTCGAAAGTGTGAAAAATGGTCGTAAGTCATTTTTTTTCATTGCCGTTGTAGCTTTGAAGGGTCATTAAATGAACTTGTGTAAGTTGAGGACTAGCTGTATTCTGAGCCCTGGAAACTCTTAGAAAATCTGCTTTGATTAACTGTTCAGGTTCTCCTGCAGACACACTGCTTTCACTTTTCAATCATTTATATTGTATTTACAGCCACCAACTAGAAAATCTTTTTCGAATGTAAATCCTCAATGTCAATGAGGTCATGTCTCAATGTACAGCAAGACCAAGTTTCAGAATTCTTATCTTAGATGAAAGATAAATAAGGAGT
This sequence comes from Thamnophis elegans, assembly GCF_009769535.1. Lineage (NCBI taxonomy): Eukaryota > Metazoa > Chordata > Lepidosauria > Squamata > Natricidae > Thamnophis > Thamnophis elegans. Next base: position 121,006,705 of record NC_045543.1, on the reverse strand, counting down.
TCAGAGCACCCAGTCGATAGGAGACTCAACAGCTCACATCAAAAGCAGTTTGCCCCTTGAGAATAACTCTCTGTTAAGGGTAAATTGTTGCTCCTTGTTAGGTAAGCTCCCCGTTGGGAGAGCGAGTACGTTCAGCGAAGCGTTGTGAGAGTTGTGTTGGAGAACACCCAAACCAGCATACAGAGACACTGCAGTTTAAATAGGCTTTTACTTTTGTGGAAATAGAGGTATCAGAGTCCATCAAACAGTCCAAGTCATACACGGATAATTCAGTCAGTCATCAATGTCTTTCAGTTAAGGGATAATCCAAATAACATAGTCCAGTATCAGATAATCAGTTCAGCATTCAAAGTTTGCTAACAGTTGCAAAACTTACAATAGCTCACGGCACTCAGATCAGTTCAGCCCAGCATCTAACAAACAGAGAGAGAGAGCTAACAGTCGTTCTGGCTCCCTCTTATGGCCGATTGAGGAAAACAGCAACCAATCACATTTTACAGTATGGTTTAAAGAAACAGGAACAACATTGGTACATGATTTATATATTGCCAACCCAACCGTTAGAATCATATTCCTAACACTCCTGAATAGATTAATGTTGTATACTGGTCTAAACAATGTTGGCTGTGCTCAAAGAAAGTTTTCCGATCGAGGCTTCCCGAGAGCATGAAGCAAACTCCTTGTTCTGACAAAAAAAAAAACCCTTTTATTAATTTATTGTGAATTCTGTTCATTCACATATAGCAAAGTCTTTCAAGGGAGGATTTACAGTCACAGATCTTATCTGGCTTGAAGAGCTGCCAGGCCAATATCTGCAAAACTTGGCGAGGAGTCTCGGAAAGTCACGAACCAATTAAGCGAACCAATTATCTCCTACAAACTTCACTCCCCTTTCGCCCCTTTTTTATTTCCTCTGGGAGGAACCATTCATCATCTACCTGTGGCCTTACTCCCAAGTCAACCCTTGTTCTTTATCTTTGTCTGGAAACTCTGCGCATGCGCATACTGGGAACAAACTCCAGCTGCTCATCTGCCTCATTGATGTCTGACGCTGATAATGGGCATATGGCTCTGTTCCCCAGACTCCAGGACTGGCCCATGTTCCTTCCCAACCTCCTCACTGTCCAGAATCCACTGGCCACTGGCGGGCCACAACTGGGAGCTCTCATTAAAATGTCTGCATGAGTTCATGTGAATGTTAGAATAGTAGCCTCATCTCTTTAATGACCCTCATCTCTTTAATGACAAACTATAACTGACTGGAAATACTAAACTTTGTCTGAGCCTGACAACAAAGCTTTATTAGCTATAAAGTCCACATGTCCTGACCCTTGAACTAGACTGCGCTTTCAATGAACAATGATACTATAGGAGTTTCTAGTAATAATGACCAAGGATTTCATTCCTCTATGAAGCCTTTTGAACAGGAAAGTTCAATAGATAGTTCAAAGAGAAAATAGAGACGGTCCAATTCCAGAGTAGCAAAGAAAATTGTGTCTTCTGCCCGTCCTTATCCATTGTATCCTTTCTTCCACTAGCAAAGGCAACAGAACTTTCTTCCTCACAATTTCTGTAGGGAAAAGTAAAAAGCTTTTGAGAAGAGGGAAATTAGGACAGAGGCGGGGTGGTGGTGGTATGATAAAGCATCAAGTCTACATCTCCCTCGGCTTAGATGGAGCTAATTTTGCATGAAAGTTTTATTACCCAGCAAATGTAATCATGTGTAAATCATCTTCTGTAAAAGTTCCATCTGTGGTTATTGAACAGCTTCCCATGTTCAAGTATTTATTTCTTTATAGGTTCTGTAGAAAAAAGGAATCTATTCCAATCTAGACATATTAAACATATTTTTCTGCCTGTGAAGCAGACTATTCCTATGAAAATAATCCAGTCTCAATTTAGACCTGTCCCGTGTACTCTGGAACATACAGGATGGCCTATTTTAGCCTCGGCTTGCTCCATGATACAACTAGTCACACAATTCTGAGATTACTTACAAGACTCACACCCTGAATGCATGGATGCTGTTTTATCTCCAGAATCACTGCAATCATATGCATGCATGCATGCATGCATGCATGCATGCATACATACATACATACATACATACATACATACATACAAACAAACAAAACAACCATGGTACCCCCGAGGGAGTTGGGTACAAATTACAATACATCAGTGGTAACGTAATCAGGCAAATGCCCCAATTCATATGTCTGCATCAAACACCTTAATGCTAGAACATAATTGCAGCATTTGCATTTCAGTGTCACCATATAGCTTGTTCCAGGAGTGGTGCAGTGGCCAAGAGGTGGAGCTCTCACCTCACAATCAGGAGGCTGTCAGTTCAATCCTATGTAGAGGCAGATATTTCTGTTTCTGGGCACACTGAGAATATATCTGCTGGGGAAAAAAAACCTCCACATTGGAGACAGGAAGGGCATCCAGGCAGTAAACACTCAGCTTCATTCAGTTACCCAGACTCCACCCCACAAGGGATTATGGGGTTGTTAAAAGATGATGATGATGATGATGATGATGATGATGATGATGATGATGATGATGATGATATAGCTTGTTCCAGGTAGCGTTGAACAGGATGGCTCAGTGGCTAAGACGCTGAGCTTGTCGATCAGAAAGGTTGGCAGTTTGGCAGTTCAAATCCCTAGCGCCACATAACGGAGTGAACTCTGGGCTCCCGTTTCTTGTCCCAGCTTCTGCCAACCTAGCAGTTCGAAAACATGTAAGAATGCAAGTAGAAAAATAGGAACCACCTTTGGTGGGAAAATAATAGCATTCCATGCGCCTTCGGCATTTAGTCATGCTGGCCACATGACCACAGAGACGTCTTCAGACAGCGCTGGCTCTTCAGCTTTGAAATGGAGATGAACACCGCCCCCTATAGTCAAGAACGACTAGCACATATGTGCAAGGGGAATCTTTATCTTTAGGTAGTACTGAAAGCAGTATATAAAAGTTAGGAGATCACAGAGAACTGTATGCAAAAAAAGTTAAATTTCTATTTGAAAACATAAAGAGACAGAAGAAATCTTGTTGCACATAATATCTGGCAAGTCATTTGATGAAAACAGGAGCATCTCTAGGCAGATGTTTCCTTCTCCTCCCAGACAACCTTAATCCTTGGATTGCCTGTTTTCATTTCAAAAGGCTCTACTCCTCTTAGAAGCCAAGACATAAAAATAAAAATATAGCCACCATTCTTCCCATTTTATCTACGTAAAAGAGCAACATTTCAGTATTTTAATCCTATGAACAGTCCTTACAATGATTAGCATTCAGTCTGAAGGGGTTGTGAATGGCTTTAAGTGGACACAAGAGGGCATCTGTGAATTGTGCTTCAGAACAGGTGCTGCAGAGACAAAGAAATGAAGGAAAATTCATCATGATTTTACACCTTAATGAATTTTTAGACAGTTTGGTCTCACAGAGGCCGTAATCTGAATGTCTTCCTCTAAAAGGCTAAGATATAAACCCCAGAAAAAGTTACACAAGTTGCTACATGTAATGCTTGAAGATTAACAGCATGTATTGGTTTTATTTTAATTAATCGTGAATTGGATTAGGTCAAATTAGTTTTGCCAGGCCACATCTGATCTGCTTCTTGCACCTACCTACTTTTGGGAATATGACTCTGGCACATTATGCTCAATGGACAGAGAGAGTTCTCTAAAAGAAAATAAAAGTAGAAATCACTGGACATCTTTGCAATCTATTTCCAATATGCCTTCAATCACCATTGTCTGCCAATCACCATAGACAGGACTTACCTAAAACAAAGGTGGCTAATTTAGCTCCAGCAATTTTTTTGGATCAATTCTCAAAGTCCTTTGCCAATTCTTAAGCTGATAGGATCAATGGGCATCTTAAATAATATCTGGACAGCTTTAATTTATATAGAACTAGCACTATAGCAATAGCACTTACATTTATATACAGCTTCATAGTGCTTTACAGCCCTCTTTGTTTACAGAGTTAGCATATTGCCCCCAATAATCTGGCTCCACATTTTATCGACCTCGGAAGGATGAAAGGCTGAGTCAACCTTCAGCTGGTAAGGATCGAACTGATGGCAGTTGGCAGAATTAGCCTTCAATACTGAATTCTAACCACTGTGCCACCATGTCTCTTGACCGATTTGCATGCTTTTCCACTCCAAATTTCTTGCATGTATGAGAAAAAAATATTAATAAATGAGCAACTAGTTCAATTGGCAACTCCAAATCTCAACCAACAAATGCTCTGTCTTACATATTGGGAAAAGAAATCAGAACACCAAATACAAGCTAGGCGGATACAATCTCGTAGATGACACCCCCCACCCTCTGTCAAGGACCTTGGCGTACTCGGATCAAATGATGTAAAGTGCCAGAGTTCACTGTAACAGCATTGCCAAAAAGGTATTAAGAGTAGTTAACCTAATCTTTTGAAGTTCTTCTCCAGTAATATTGTACTGTAAACAATGGCATACAAAATCTTTGCTAGACCAATTCTCGACCACAGCTTGTTTGTCTGGAATCCGCACTGTATATCAAACATTAACACAATTGAGTGAGTCCAGAGGTATTTCACAAGAAGAGTACTCCACTCCTCTACTCGCAACAGAATACCTTACACCACCAGGCTCAAAAATTTGGGCTTGGACAACCTAGAACTACACCACCTATGGTCTGACCTAAGCATAGTACATAAAATTATCTGCTACAATGTCCTACTTGTCAATGACTACTTCAACTTCAACCGCAATAATACACGAACACACAATAGATACAAACTCAAAGTAAACCACACCAAACTCGATTGCAGAAAATACGACTTCAGTAACAGAATGCACTACCTGACTGTTGTTACATCCTCAAACCCCCATAACTTTAACCTTAAACTTTCTACTGTTGTCCTCACCCCATTCCTAAGAGGTCAGTAGGGGCATGCATAAGTGCATCAGCATGCCTACCGTCCCTGTTCTAATGTCCCCATTTATTTGTACGCATTTCCTGTGTTCTTATTCTTGTTTATTCTTATTCCTGTTATCTTGTACATGAGTGACAAACTAAATAAATTAATAAACATAAATAAATACCGGTAGTTGCTCTATTTCATATATTCCAGATGTGCCAGACTACATTTTTCCCCAAGTCCACATCCAGCATAACCAACCTGTCTGAGAATTAGAGTTTGAATTAGGGCTCAAAGCAGATGTACTAAGCTGTTCTGGAATGGTAGGATTGGAGTGGCAAGGCTTCACAATCCTTGCTTGTCTCTTGTTTATAGCATTACTTGTATGGGAGAATTATGACAGATAAAAATTAAATAATAGCAGTAGACTTAGACTTATTTTCTCTTAAATAAGAGAAAACTTAGAATAAGTGTCCCCCCTACCAAGTATGTATTTAGAGAATCTGTGTGGTAGAGTAGTTAAGAACTATTAGTGGGGAGAACTGAATCGTAGACTACTCTCAGTCACAGAAGTTCCCTGCATGACTCACTTAGTCAAACTCACTTCTTCCCTCTATTTCTGGGTGTAAGTGCTATTGATGGCAATGGCATTACCAAGAGAGATAACCCTCCCCAAAGGTTTATATATGGTGGGGAGGAGGGGACTTTGGGAAAACAGTGAAGCATATCACTGCTAGAATCAGCAGTCCTTGACTTAACACCAATTCTAAATCAGGGACTGGGGTGGGAAATATGACGGCAGAAAACAGTTGCTATAAGCTACCCTTGAGTAGGTCCATAAGCAAGATTATTCCTAGCTTTAACATTTTGTAGTATGCCCATCTGCTTTTTTTTCAATCCTTTCCAAGAAACATTCATGTAAATTAGCATGTGTCAAAGTTTGTATAAGTCCCTGTAAACATCTGTGTGGGGTATAGGCCCAAATTTCTTTGACAGACTCCAATTTTTTTTAAAAAAATCATCCGAGATGGTCCCCCGTTTTATTAGACAGTTGTTTATGTGTGTGCATAGTATATTATTTATCAGAAACCGATGGCAGTTCAGACCGATTAGACAATGTCGTTCTATTTCATATCAATTTTTGTGGCTAGAGCTCTAGCTTTCTTCCAGGAGGCCAGCTGAAGCCAAAAATACATTTTTGGAAACTGATGACGCAGGAGGCAAATTTATTACTTTAGATGTGTGAGTGTTTGAGAGAGAGAAAGAGTGAGCAGAGCGGGAGAGAGGGGTAAAATATTTCCAAATGAACATATGTAGTGTAAAAATATTGCTGAAAATAAATAAATTTGTTATTCGTATATTATGCTGAGATTTATGGGGAAAAAATAGATGTAGCTCTTTATTCAGGTATGACTTTAGCTCATATTGTTAACAGCATAACTAACTGGGTCAAGAATATTTCTGATCATATTCAGAAAAAGCATCATCCAATCCAATTCTTTGCTGATTTAGGAAATCAAGGACTACAGTATCCCTGCTGCTAGACGTCCATGGGGGTCTTCTCTTAAAAATCAACCAGTGAATCTTCTATCCATAATAAAAATGTTGAACAGTGATACCATCAGGAATTGCTGTTAAATGTAACTCGGAATTTTTTGTTCCCAGGGACATCCACAGAAGGTGTCGAAATAGACAACATGACTTCAGACATCTCCGTTAATCCTCACCAAGTTACATGATTGACATGAGTTTTAAGAATTTTAATGAAAAGAAGATGATACTGGCCTCCAATGGAATCTTTATCTTCAAGACCTCTGAGTCCTAAATTGATCCCTTAAGCTTTCTTTAAAAAAAGTAAAAAGATGGATCATTGCTATCTTGAATTTTCTTTTGCCTGGAAAAGGGACGAGAGGAACAGCAAGGGGAGGGGGACATTCTAAGCAGACCCCCAAACTGTTTGATACCAGAGACCAATTTTGTGGAAGACAATTCTCCCATGGAGCGGTGTGTGTATTTGCGCATAAACTAGCTCTTGCACCAGAGGTGGTATTCAGCTGGTTCCCTCCAGTTTGAGCGAACTGGTAGCGGTGGCTAATCCCAATGTAATGTGTGGGCACTGCACATGCGCAGAAGGTGTGTATGTGCAGATGCGGGGAGGAGTGCTCACATTTGTGAACTGGTAGGGAAGGTAAGTGAATCCCACCACTGCCTTGCACATGTGCAGATGAAACTTCACTCACTCACCTTCCATGTGTGCAGCACAGTTCCTAACAGGCCAAGGACTGGAACCAGTCTGCAGTCCACAAGTTGGGGACTTCTGTCCTAAAAAATGGGGGTCTAGTCTAAACAGGGTAGGAGATAGACTTATAACAAATCTTTGCTTTGGAATCAATCTAGAGCGATGGAGGTGCAGTGGTTAGAGTGCAGTACTGCAGGCTACTTCTGCTGATCACTGTCTGCCAGCAGTTTGGCAGTTCGAGTCTCACCGGCTCAAGGTTGACTCAGCCTTCCATCCTTCTGAGGTGGGTAAAATGAGGACCCAGATTGTTGGGGGCAATGTGCTGATTCTGTAAACCGCTTAGAGAGGGCTGTCAAGCACTGTCAAGCGGTATATAAGTGCTATTGCTATTGCTAATTAGGTCCCCCAGGGAACTATATAAGCAAGCCCACAAGTTTGAAAAATTTCGAAATGAGCTCGCCAGCCCCCAAATATTGGAGAATCAGGACACCAATGCCACCTACAACAATAGCTTTCTTTCTTCCTAACAATGTGTCTACAAATAGAAACACCACAGAAATGTGAGAGTTCTTTGGTGGGGTTAATGCTGCCATACCATTAATCTTCAGGGCATATGCAAACCCAGAGAAAATAGCAACCCACCTACTGCTCCTGACACATATTTTCAGGAAGCACTAGATTTAACTATGGATTGCAACAAGCTATCTAGTAATTACTGTTTACATTAACTGCTGCAAGAATATTTCAACTAAATTTAGAAGCTGCCAATTTCATATGGTAGACTATTTATTGGTCTACCTAGATACCGGTAGGTACCATCTATTCTTAACAAGCAGTGACTTTTCAGCCTCTAAGGTAATTTTCCTTCAACCTATTTTCTAAAATTAGACATCCAGAAAGTGATCCTTAATCCTTCAGCAACTAAGGTACATTGTTATACTGAAAAAGAGAATAATTTAAAATATCCCCAGAAGATCCCTTCTTCCAGGTATTCCCAGTAAAGGATAATTATAGCAAGGATGTCACTAGCTAGGCTGAATAGCCTCTATCCTGTCCAGCTATCCAGTTAATGTACCTCTAGGAAAATAGAAAAGAAACTAGTTTAGGAAGTGCTTCAGATCAGACCACTGGAGAATACTTACATAAAATCGTAACTCTACCATAGTGCAGTCTTGGGTGTGATGAAAGTTTCAATGGAAAATTTCTTTTTGAATTTCTTTCATGCTTTAATCACTTTATTTTTAAAAAAAATAATTTATTGAGAAATTTTGAGGAAAACCAGGTTAAAAAAATTGATTGATTGATCGATCGATCAATTATGTGTCATCAAAGTGGTGTTGACTCTTAGCAACCAACTGAAGAGAATATGTAACTCAAGGTTCAATTATTGAGTCCTTGGTGCCCTTTGAGCTTGGTTGTTTAGTTGCAAACATCTCACTACCTGACTAGGTAACATCTTCAGTGCTAGAAGGGTGTGAGGTTTGCTTTCTGTTTATATACAGTAACTCTCCTTGTTAGGAGGTGCTGTTTTCTCCTTGGTAGCTCCTTGATTAGGCTGTTGCTTACCACTTGATTGTTTATCTGGGTTTATAGTACTTTGATTTGGGTATTGTTCATTGCTTGATTGTGTGGGGTTGATTACTGGTGAGATATTCTTTTTGTTGTAAGTATGGAAGAAGGAAAAACTACATTAGGTCTATGACATATAGTCCTGAACTCAGGGGTGGGTTGGAACGGGGCCAGCGGCGTCCTCGTGCACACTGCGCAATGCTCCAGCTGCTCCTGGACGATCGCGCAGGTGCTGTATGCGTCCTGCGCATGCGTGGAAGCGCAGAACTCGTCAAAACTGGGTAAGGACCACGGGCGGGCGGGCGGGCGCGCCCTTCGCCGTTCCCGGAAGTTACTTACTTCCGGGTTTGGCGACCAACCGGTTCGCAGGGATCGCCGTGAACCGGTTGAAACCCACCCCTGCCTGAACTTCTTTGCACAGATATTATTTTGTTTCCCTGTCGCGAATTCATTTTTAAGAGCTATTTATTGAAAAAAATGTGCTGCCTCCTAATTTGTCTAGGGTGCTATTCTTAAAATTTTTTTATTGAAACCAAAATTATTTTTCACCCAGATCTAGTTGTGGTGCAATTTCTTTCCCAAAACTTAAACATCTGTGACTTCTTTATTTTTAAAAGTAAGTTCTCTCTTTTATAGGACCAGGAGTATTACTTTTGTAGATGACCTACTAGGTACCCACAAATGCATTCTATGACCATTAGAGTAATCTGTTGGGAGATTCTGATTTAGGTCAGACATGAATAAATGAGTTGGCCAACACCACCAACAATAAGAACAGACATATTTTGGTTGTTCTGATTGTTCCATTTGGTCACCATTCTATGCAGTATTTTATAATATATATGGAGTTAGTTATTTTCCTCAATTTTGTATGAGTCACATTGGGTAAGTTGGACAGCCTTATAAATCAATGAGATAAATAAATAGTCTTGAATTCATTCCCTAAATGTAGGAAAATACACCCTTCCTGCTTTTCACCCCCACCTCCTTTTAGCCATAGTCATAAATAATAAATTTACAATGAAATACAACCAATTTCGTTGTATTTATTTTGTACAATGACAATAGAGGGGAGAGAAAGGGGGGGCATACATATACAAAAACACAACACATACACAAACACACATGTGTGTGTTTTTGTGTGTGTGTGTGTGTGTGTGTGTTTGTGTTTGTGTGTATATAATGACTAACAGCCTGGGCTGCTTATAATGTGCCCATTGGGATGATGATGTTGTTTGGCTAATGTTCACCACAAGATGGCGTGTCAACAGCTGTTCCGTTGACGCAAGCATTTGCTTTGTCCTCTTTTAACCTCATTCCCTCCAAAGTATGGAAGCATTTCTCAGAAATGATACATACATGGCAGAGCGGTCATTATATCCTCAATCTAAAAGCTAACATGGGACTGAGGTGCCTCCTGCTTTTCTCCTTTTCCCTGGGTTCCATGTTTTCTAGAACTATATGTGTTTAATGACAGTAAAGAAAATCTTTAGGTATTTAGACCACTTTGTTTAATGGTAAACCATTCATCTTGCATATTTTTATTTCATATAAATAAAATGATGAAAGCACGCAATTTCTTCTAAGATATTTCAACTTTCTCACAGGGTCTTCATGGAACCACCAAACCTTCCTATTTATAAGACCTCAAGTAAAAATACTGAAATTTCTTGAGCTCTGGCTAAAACCTGATGAAATTGTTCAATTCTTACTCTCACCAAATTTTGGTCATCTAATGTGAGACTGTAGGAAGTTAAAACCCACCCCTCTCCTAGAAAAATGAAATATCCTGGGAAATATTGAAAAGGTAGAATATTATATTTCCCTGGATAAGAAATGGAGAAACATGTTTTTAGGCAGGAAACACTCTTAACAGCCCCCACCTTTGTCAATGGGCCATTAAAGCCTGAGCTAGTCTACTCTACATATCAAAGGTGGAATTAACCCTTCACAGAAACACACCACAAGGCCCCTGGGAAAATTACATCAGCCAGCAAGGCAACCAAACTTGGGCTCAAAGCACAGCCTACAGTTGCCCCTGAATGGCCCCATGGGAGTCTGACAACCAATTAGAATACAAGATCAAAGGCCAGAGAGGGCATTAAACCAGGGATGTTCAGCATCTCTGCCCTTTTTTCTTCTTCTTCACCCAACATCTTGAAACATGTGATCCCCCTTTTCTGTTCAGAAGCTCAAGCCATCTGATCCTGTGCACCATTAAACCATCTTTCCCAGCAGCCTCCGTGTTTCCAGTGTCTTTTTCCCCACTTGGAACCGAACCAATTCCCAATTCCGAATTCATCTAACAGTATCTATAACATAATTTAGGAAGCTCCTTGGAAACCTGCCTTTGAAGTTCCTAGTTCAGTCGCTTTAGAGAAGAAACTTTTGGTGCAGTGGTTGAGTTCCCAAAACATACTCAATCAACTCATTTCATTGATTTACCTTAAGGTTCTGCAAAGTAAAAAAAAAAAAAATCAAACTCCCAGCCAAACTGGAAAAAAAAATAGATCTGAGGGAAGAGTTGTAGATGGGGGAAATAAAGAGCTCCTCTTCCATTTACAGATTATTTCATGCTCATTCATCCACTTTCATCTTATATCCAAAGATAACTTTTGGAGTAATTAGGTGTCTCACCCTCACCACGCTGCTCCCCTATGTTTCCTAACACAGACACAAAATCAAAGTAGCAGCATATTGGCAGCTACTGTGGAAAATAATTTAAGGCTTTTTTTTCGTAACAAAATAACAGAGTTGCAAGGGACCTTGGAGGTCTTCTATTCCACTCTGCTCCATCCCTTCCCAAGAGTCTCCACGCAGCCCATTTTGGATGCCAGGTAAATGCAGGGCCCACGCGGAGGCTCTGGGAGGGCAAAAACTGGGCCTCTCGGAAGCTCTGGAGCCTGGGGAGGATGAAAAATGGGCCTCCCAGATGTCTGGAAATGGGCCCATTTTCAGCCTCCAGAGAGCCTCCAGAACCTGGGGGAGGCCATTTTCACCCTCCCGGAGGGTCAAAGAAAGCTTCCGGAGCCTGGGGATGGTGAAAACACCTTCCGCCATGGTGCAGGATGGCCATGCCCACCCAGGAACCGGGCAGAAAACCGGTTGCTAAATTTTTTCAGTCCCACCCCTGCTTCAGGTGCTTTGGAGAATAGGTTGAGTGCCCCTCCCTCTTCCTTTTGGGAGCTCCTTAGATATTGGAACACTACTATCATGTCATCCCTTATTAGACCAGAGATACCCAATTCCTGCAACCATTCTTGATACGTCAATCACTGCTTGCCACTGGATCATTGGATGTTCTCTTATTGGGCCTAAAAGTACCGGCATCCAAAGCTTTGGGGTTTTGGGTTCTACAAAAGAGCCTGGTGATTGGATGATATAATTAGGTCCTGAGGTTTCTATGGGTGCCTAGAAACATGGAGGTTCTTTTGCCCTCTTTCTCCTCTTTTGCTTTCCATTTATGGGAATGGAAGAAGAGATCGTTTCTTTGGAGAAATAGGAAGATTTGACTGTGAACAGAGGCAGGTGGAAGGATGAGGAAATACAACAAAATATATTTTTTTAAAAAATTAATACTCTGTTTCTCTCTGTGTGTGTATGCCTCTTGCTGTCTGTCTGTGTGTGTCTCTCTCTGTGTGCATGTATCTCTCTCTCTCTCTCTCTCTCTCTCTCTCTCTGTCTCTCTCTTTATTTCTGTCTCTTTTACTCTCTCTATCCCTGTTTCTGTCCCTGTGTGTCTCTCGCTGTCTCTTTCTTTCTTTCTTTCTTTCTTTCTTTCTTTCTTTCTTTCTTTCTCTCTCTCTTTCTCTCTCTGTCTCTCTCTGCCTCTCTCTATTTCTGTCTCTCTCTGTGTCTCTCTGTCCCTGTTTTTCTCTCTGTATCTCTGTTTGTGTGCCTCTTGCTGTCTGTCTGTCTGTCTGTCTGTCTGTATTTCTCTCTGTGTCTCTCTGTGTGTCTCTCTCTTTTTGTCTCTCTCTGTCTCTCTCTCTTTCTGTCTCACTGTCTCGCTTTCTTTCTGTCTCTCTTTCTGTCTCTGTGCAAGACTGAGGTAAGTGAGATTCTTGCCAGTACCTCCAAAAATAATTTTCATTAACTGAGTTAAAATGGTCGCGCAATGCAAAGCCAGCTGTCTTCTCTCTCAAATATGTGTGGTTTTTTTTAGTAAATGCGGTGCAGTAATCCCCTCAGCAAACCATGATTCAATCCACTTCTGCTTTTTCTCTTTTGAAGTGCTTCTGGTGCCAACTGGTTCATCTGCAATCATCCTATTCGAAAAAGCACCAGGTCTTTTGCCTTCTAAGTTCAACATATACACAAATCATCTTAATGGGGATGATCTGCCATCCTAAGATCGAGGAGAAACTGGGAAGCCTTGCTAGAAAGTTTGAGAGTAAATGCCCAGATTTTCTTCAGATTCCACAGAGGGACCCAGAGGGGGTAGTCAATAGTGATGGTATCACTTCTCTGATGATTGTGGCAAGACCGAGGCATGTGAAAAGAAGGAAGTGTCAGGTACAGAGGAGGATATAAACATTTTTCATTACCAGGCTTGAAGTGCTAAAAGATTGGGGAGAGGGAAGGGGAGAGAGAGTAGAACAAAAGCAGACAATGTATAAAGGTTGCAGTACCGGTCAAATTTCTTTTTCTCTGAGCCTGTTCCCTGAGACACTGTACATGTCAAAATTCCACTGTGCGGCAGCAACAAAATCTAATTGAGAAACAATGGGAGAGAATTTGGAGAAAATAGCTCTCTCAAAGCTGTTAAAATCAATCTCTTATTGCTAAGAGGAGGGGTTTTTTTCTCCCATAAATTATTGTTATATGGGATATTGGTTAGCTTTGAGGTATGTTAAACATTTCAGAAAATCTGAGATTTTTATTTTGCCACTAGTCAATCTTCTCTTATCACTTTCTCTTTGTCTGTCTGTCTGTTTTTCCCTCTCCCTCTCCCTCTCTCTCTCACTCCCCACCTCCCTCTCTCTCGCCCTCTCTCTCTCTCTCTCTCTCTCTCTCTCTCTCTCTCTCACACACACACACACACACACACACACACAGGCAAGATCAGCCTGTGGTGCATTGCCAGGAACCAGCGCTGGGACTTTGCTGGATTCAACAGGAGTTTAGTGCAGATGATTCTGGGACAAATTAATGAGCATGAAATGAGCCTTTGTAAGTCCACCATAACATTACCTTCCTTCCACTATCATCTACCCTGAAGGAAGTCTCTTTTTGCACCGTGTGAGATGGGAAAATGTTGAAAGAATTGTTTGTTTTGAAGAGAGAGGCGGTGTATATAGCATCCATTTGCCATTCAAATGTCTTCATCTCAGTACTGCAGGATTCACTCAAAGGCTGCCACAAACAATCACAAAAGACCTGTACACCAGAAAGATAAAGCGAGAAGCTGTTTCCCACCAGTCTTCCTAATCTTCTGAGATGCTCTCCATCACCTGTCCTACCATATTTGGTGTAGGCATACCAAAGACGGCTTTAGTTAAGAGTTTCAAGTCTCAAGTGGGAAGACGTGGACAGCTAACTAGGTGGCTCACTGTTTCTTCAGCTTTTTTGCAAGAGGAAGAACTGGAGAAAATCACAAAACATGAAGAAAGCAAAGCAACCTACCTCACAGGTAAAACTAGGGATAGTATTAGGCATCTTATATATAATCCCAAAACATCTGAAGCACCACTTGATCACCATCAGCTTTGACAAAATCCCCATCAGTCAATTTGCAGAAGGAAGGTATAGTTGGAACAGCTTACACTCTGCAATGATGCCTTTATTATCACCAAACAACATCTTCCCTTGGGGAAGATCCAATAGGTGGACAGAAATCCCAGTCTGAACATCTGGCTGACTATGGAAAACAAACTATAATAATCCTTTTATCCCGTCTTTGTAATATGTTTTGGTCAACTTAAGGTAGTGAAGTGAGCATACCAGTATTCCTTCCTCTTTCTATTTTCCTTATAACAAACACCTGCAATGTGGGTTAGGCTAAGAGACAGTGGCTGGCTCAATGTCACTCAGGTGGCTTTCATGCTTAGGAGAGGCTAATCTCCCACTCTCCTGCTTTCTAGGCCACCGCTTTCACCACTGCACCAATGTGGCTCCCACTGGGCAGACATCCTACTGGCCTGTATTCACAGTGGGAGCAGCATTTTCATCCTGCTTCTGCTGGAGATGAGCTACGATTGACTTTACTCAACTGCTTTCATGTTTAACTTCTGCTTGGACCATGGACTTCTGAGCATCAATGTGAATTTGTCCAAAGGCGGCCTATTAAAACTGTATCTCCCGATCTAACTAGAATTTCACAGGATCAAATGTGAATGTCACATGATTTTACTTATGAAAGAAAAGCATCTCCATCTCAGTTCGTGGAAGAAGAAAAAAAATTCAATCTGGATGGTGGAAATGAATAACAAAATATTTGGCTACAGTGCATCAACTCAAATATAGACAAATGTTTCTACCACCGCCAACACAAAATTCCAACCTGCTTATCTTTTCAAAAATCTGTTTGTCTCGCTTGTGCCAGGGCTGTTGATGTAAGAAGCACACATTGGATTTTGCTTTGTGGCAGACATGCAGGTGGTGCTTTGGATGAAATTCAAATCTCCCATCATCCACCAGGCTTTGATATAATGCAGTGCAAACACAATTTATTCAGTTTATGCACTGCCAAACTCTAAATTGACTTGAGCACCTCACAACATACTTAACAAATATGCAATAAGAATAATAGCATGAAACCAATTCATGAATCCAAGCAGCAACAACAAAACCTAACCAGAAAAAGTTCCCAATCTTTCTAGACCAAAACCTGGGAGAAAGTAATCCCACCCAGGGGTGGGTTCTTGCAGTCACTACTGCCAATTCACTCGTGGGCATGCACAGTGCAATAAAATTTGTTCTGCACATGCACAGAAGCGAAAAAACAAAACAGCGACACCATAGGCGCTGCCCAGAGAACCAGTTCAGGGGTGTGGCCAGCCTGGGCCGCTGACTGTTCCAGCGACCCAGGCTGCTAAACCACTACCGGTTCATCCGAACCGGTCAGAACACGTAGGAACTCACCATTGATCCCACCTCTCCCCCTTGCAAAAAACTTTGTTGGGGAGTAGGATACATGAAAGTGACATAATGTAAGGTGTAGGTTGACTTCAGTTCTCATATAGCTCAATCAGCACAGCAGGGCCATCTTTGTTAGAATGGATATCCAACACATTTTAGTTGGGGCCATGACTGTGCACTTGATCCATGAACCTTCCCTCCCCCCCCCACACACACATTGTATTCCTTGCTGCATTGTTTTGTATTCTATTTTCCTCAGGCCTTACTTTTTACATAACATTCAGATATACACAAAGATATATGTAAAGTAGTAACAACCATTGACTGTTTCATGCTAGTTTATTCCAGAAGAAACCTGAACATTCTGAGATACTACAAAACTCATGGCTGCTTCTGATCAGGTTTCTTGTATTGCACTGGAAATGCATATACCGAATGGTCTAGTCTTCCGAAGGGCGCATATTTTACATGACACCAGATTACTTGACTACAGTCTTCATTATCTCTCTCTCTCCCTCCCTCCCTCCCTCCCTCCCTCCCTCCCTCCCTCCCTCTCTCCCTCCCTCTCTCTCTCTCTCTCTCTCTCTCTCTCATTCTGTGTCTCTTTCTCTACACACACAAAGACACACACCTTCTTTTTCAGGACCTTTTTTGTTAAATATTAATGAGCCATGCAAATAGGCTCAGTTGGTTAACTAAAGTTTCAGCACCTTTTGGAGGTCAGCAACAGCCTCCTCCGTCCTGATTGGCCAGGACGCGGAGGAGGCTGTTGCCGGCCGAAAGTTAGCTCTGATTGGACCTGGGACTTGACAGCTGTTGCTGCCCAAGTCCCGGGTTCCTATTGGCTGCCTTGTTTATATAAATAGTTGGGCGCGCACCGCGTTCCCTTGAATCGCTGTCATACTTACCAGTTAATAAAGTAGTTGTTGTGTTCACCCTGTGGTCGTGTCCCTCCTTCCGATCTTCAAAACCGGCGACGAGGATGGGATCCGCGATTCCGCGACGCTAGGGTGAAAAGAGAGAGACAAGCAGTTAGCTGCCGCCGTGTAGACCGGCAACGAACACTGCCTGAAGAAGGAAAAAAATTTTTTTGTGTGTCTTCTCATCGTCTCTCCCTTCACCACTGTCAACATGACGTCTGCGCTGCCTCCATTTGCCCCCTTTGGTTCTGCCGGAGAATCCTGGGAGGGTTTTATGGAGAGGTTTGAGTGCTATTTAATAGCTTCAAAAAATCAAGCCCAGACCGAGGAAGAAAAGTGCAGTTTCTTCCTCTCCTGCTGCGAACCTTCAATGTTCGCGTCTGCTAGAGCCCTGGCCGCCCCAAGGCCAGCGTACAAGCTGGGGTGGGACGAGCTAATGGCAAGACTGAAAAATCATTACGCTCCCACCCCATCTGTCATCGCACGCCGCTTTGCTTTCCGCCGGCGGGTCCAGAAACAGAACGAATCTATAAGTCAATTTTTGGAGGCTTTGCGCATGGTGGCCGCGCAGTGTGAGTTTTCGAATTTGGAAGAGAACTTAGTGGAACAGTTTGTGTGCGGGGTCCGCGATGTCAACCTGCGGAGCCGCATGTTCCGGAACCACCGCATCACCCTGCTTCAGGCCGTGGAGACTGCCAGGGCAGCAGAGCTATCAGAGCAGTCCATGGCCGATATTGAACGGTTACAGCTATCTGCGCCTGAACGCCCACCTCCAGAACCTTCAACTCAAGCCCATATGGTTGAGGACGAGATGCCTTTTGAAGACCCAGAGGAGGATGTGGTGGCACAAATGAGGAGCCAGCCTAAGCAGAAGCCCAAACCACAGCCAGCGGCGCAACCAGCGTCTATGGTGCCCTGCCGGGGATGCGGAGGCCGTCACAAACGCCCGGCCTGCCCATTCCTCAATGCCATTTGCCTCAGATGCAAAGGGGAAGGCCACCTGGCAAAAGTCTGCAGGGCCCTACTGCCGGCACCGTCGTTCCTGCAATCTTCAAGCCGATCCCAGGCGCAGCCGCGTCGCCAGCAGCCGCGGCCCGCCCGGCGGGCTGAAGATTGTTATTCCACCAGTCAACCTAGTAATTCTGACAGTGCGGCGAACCAAGCCGCTGCGGGAGCCCGGAAGGTCTCAGCCTCCGTCCAGCTGGAAGGTCAGCCTTGCCGGATGGAGGTGGACTCTGGCTCTTCACGATCCCTCCTGCCCTGGTCCCTCTTCTCTCGACTCTGTCCTAAAGTTCCCCAGAGCCACTTAGTGCCGTCTGAGGTTTCCTTGAGGGATTATCAAGGGAGGTTGATTCCCACTGTGGGATCCTTCCCTATCTCGGTGCGCTACGGGCCATTCCAGGGGAAACTGCCCATTCTAGTCGTTAGGGACGACCTGCCGGCCCTTCTGGGCCTGGATTGGTTTCCAGCCCTGGGATTGTCCATAGGGGGGGTTCACCGGGTTGTCCCCTCTTCCATCGAAGACATATTAAGGGAATTTGCCGACGTCTTTGATGGCCAGCTGGGTTGTTATAAGGGCACCCCCATCTCTTTAAGTTTAGATCCTCAGGTTGCTCCCATTAGGCTGAAAGCCCGTAGGGTGCCCTTTGCCTTAAGGGCCAAGGTTGACGCCGAACTGGATAAGTTGTTGGCGCAGGGAGTCATCGAGCCCGTTGACCATTCTCGTTGGGAGACACCCATTGTCCTCCCAATCAAGCCAGACGGGTCGGTGAGGATCTGCGCCGACTACAAGTCGACGATCAACTTGGCCCTTCAGGCAAACCCCTATCCAGTCCCTGTAGTGCAACACCTGCTCCACTCCCTGGGGCAGGGTTGCACATTCGCCAAACTAGATATGGCGCAGGCCTATCAACAGCTCCCGGTGGATGACGATGCGGCGGCTGCCCAAACCATCGTCACCCATCGTGGGGCTTTCCGTTGTCGCCGCCTTCAATTCGGCGTTTCCGTGGCCCCGGGGATCTTGCTCCATGGGCTACCGGGCGTTGTTCCGTATTTCGATGATGTTCTGATCGCTGCTTCCAGCCGCTCAGAACTCATCGAAGTACTCCGGAAGGTCCTCAGTCATTTCAGGGGCGCGGGCCTAAAACTTAAACGCAGCAAATGCTCGTTTGCTGTCCCTAAGGTGGAATTCTTGGGCTTCATGATTGACGCCCAAGGCATCCACCCCACGCCTTCAAAGGTTGCAGCCATTAGGAACGCCCCGGCACCCACCTCCAAGGCGGAGCTGCAGGCGTTCCTAGGGCTCCTGAACTTCTACGCCCCCTTCATACCGCACAAGGCGTCACTAGCCAAGCCGCTGCATCGGTTGCTCGACCGATCCGCGGCCTGGCGCTGGGGGAGCCGCGAAGCGCATGCGTTCGCGGCTGTCAAAGAGACTCTGACGTCAGCGGCAGTCCTGATTCAGTACAATGACAGGATGCCACTGACGTTAGCGTGTGACGCCTCCCCCTATGGAGTTGGGGCGGTCCTGAGCCATGTCCTCCCGAATGGCTCGGAGGCCCCTGTGGCCTTTTATTCCCGGACACTCTCCTCGGCGGAGCGAAATTACAGCCAGATCGACAAGAGGCTCTGGCTGCAGTGTCCGGGATTAAGAGGTTCCATGACTACCTCTATGGTCGGCCTTTCACTCTTGTCACCGACCACAAGCCACTCCTTGGGCTTCTGGCAGGCAACAAGCCGACCCCCCCCATCCTCTCCCCCCGCATGACGAGATGGACGGAGTTCCTCGCAGCGTACTCGTACACGCTGCAGTACCGTCCGGGCAAGCAGCTAGGGCACGCTGATGCCCTAAGCCGCTGCCCCTTGCCGGAGACCGATACCACCCAGGTGCCCAGTCTCTCCATCCTTTCCATCGCGTCTTCCGGCCTTCCCATTTCTGCTGCGGATGTCGCGGCCTGCACTAAGGCCGATCCAATCCTCTCCCAGGTCACTTCCTGGGTCTTGAGGGGATGGCCCACGGATAAGGTGGCAGAGGGCTTCCGGCCCTTCAAATCTCGACAAGCGGAGCTCTCCCTCCACGGGGGGTGCCTCGTTTGGGGGGATCGAGTAGTGATCCCTGCTGCACTGCGGCCACAAGTTCTATCCCTGCTCCATAAGGATCACCCTGGCATAGCGCGAATGAAGGCATTAGCCCGTAGCTATGTCTGGTGGCCCTTGTTGGATTCAGAGATAGCGGCCTATGTAGGCCGCTGCACCCCGTGTCAACAGTCAAGGCCAAATCCCCCCGCCGGGCCTGCTCGCGAGTGGGAGGCTCCGAGAGGCCCATGGTCACGCCTCCACATGGATTTCGCTGGTCCCTTCCACGGCCAGAGTTTCTTGATTGTGGTAGACGCTTACTCCCGCTGGGTGGAGCTGGTCCTGATGGGCTCCACCACGGCGGAGAGTACGGTCCGGGCCTTGAGAAGGCTATTTGCAACACATGGGTTGCCGGACCTAGTAGTTTCGGACAATGGGCCCCAATTCATGTCCACCACGTTTCAAGAATTTCTGGCCGAGCAGGGGATCCGGCATGCGCCCATAGCCCCGTACCACCCGGCCAGCAATGGCCGGGCGGAGCGGGCGGTCCGCTCAGCGAAGGAGGCCCTGGGCCGCATGGACCGGGGCGACTGGCAGGAGAAAGTGGCGGCTTACCTGCTAAGCCAACATTCCACTCCCTGCCCTACAACCAACCGAAGCCCCTCGGAGCTCTTGATGGGCCGGCGTCTGCGGACTCCCCTGGACCGGCTACACCCGTTGTATTCAGGGGATCAGCCGAGCAACCTGGGGGTTATCCCTCCCCGTTCGTTTAAACTGGGTGACACAGTATGGGCCCGCGCATTTTCTGGGCCTACGCAATGGGTTCTGGCCACCGTAACCGCCCTGACAGGCCCCTGTTCTTTTAGGGTCGGATTGACTGATGGATCCCAATGGAGGCGCCACCTGGATCAACTAAGGAGGCGCCTCCCGCCACCGGCCGGCAGTCCGGACCCAGTTGAAGTCAACACCGCCCTTCCGGGGTTGCAGTTTGAGGCCTTTGCCACACCAGGCCTCTCCTATCAGCCACCAGAAGCTCAATCCGGAGAGTCGAATCCTTGGGCCTTCTCCACACCAGGCCCGGCCTACCCGAGCGCCCCCTGCAGGGGCCTCCAACAGAAAGCTCAAGCCGCCGCAGAACAGGCCCTACCTGAAGCTACATCTTTCCCCAGTGACACTCCTCCCAGACCTAACTCTATTATTCAGGACACGCCACCACGTCCCTGCTTACCATTGCCGTTGAGCCCGCCTTCTGGGCCTTCTCGAGAAGGCGTGCCTTGGAGCTACACCCCCTTCCGGGAGGAGCTACGACAAGGAGGTCCACCTCCGCCGACGACTCCTGTGGAACTGCGAAGGTCGGGGCGGGTCCGGCGCCGCCCCGCCTATTTACAGGACTACGCATGCTCCACCCGGGGAGCATGCGCAGAACTGGGGGGGAAGGGGTGTTAAATATTAATGAGCCATGCAAATAGGCTCAGTTGGTTAACTAAAGTTTCAGCACCTTTTGGAGGTCAGCAACAGCCTCCTCCATCCTGATTGGCCAGGACGCGGAGGAGGCTGTTGCCAGCCGAAAGTTAGCTCTGATTGGACCTGGGACTTGACAGCTGTTGCTGCCCAAGTCCCGGGTTCCTATTGGCTGCCTTGTTTATATAAATAGTTGGGCGCGCACCGCGTTCCCTTGAATCGCTGTCATACTTACCAGTTAATAAAGTAGTTGTTGTGTTCACCCTGTGGTCGCGTCCCTCCTTCCGATCTTCAAAATTTTTCAGGACCAAAACATTAGTTTTTTCCTGAAAGGAAACAGCATGGTATTATATATGTGTGTGCAGAGAGAGAGGGGTGAGGGAGAGAGACACACACACAAAGAGAGACAGAGACAGAAAGGCAGAGAGAGACAGAAAGGCAGAGAGAGACAGAGAGACACCGACAGAGGGAGAGAAAGACAGACAGAGAGAGAGAGACAGACAGACACAGACACAGAGAGACGGAGAAAGAGACAGAGACAGAATGACACAGAGAGAGAGAGAGACAGAAAGACACATACACACACACAGAGGAAGACAGAGAGAGACAGAAACACAGAGACAAAGACAGAAAGACACAGAGAGACAGAGAGACTGAAAGACACACAGAGAGAGACAGAAAGGCACAGCGAGAGACAGAGACAGAGAGACAGAGACAGAAAGACACAGAGAGACAGAGACAGAAAAACACAGAGAGACAGAGACAGACAGAAAGACACAGAGAGAGATAGAAAGGCACAGCGAGAGAGAGACAGAGAGACAGAGACAGAAACACAGAGAGACAGAGACAGAAAGACGCAGAGAGACAGAGACAGAAAGAGACAGAGAGACAGAAAGACACAGAGAGAGAGACAGACAGACAGACAGACAGACACAGAGAGAGAGGTAGATGGAAAGACAGAGACAGAAAGACACAGAGAGACAGAGACACACAGAGAGAGAGAGGACAAAGACAGAGACAGAGAGAGACAGAGACAGAGAGAGACAGAGATGGAAAGACAAAGACAAAGAGACAGACAGAGACAGAGAATGATAAGAGAAGAATGACGAGTGACAAAATAAAAATCTCAGCTTTTCTGAAACATTTAACGTACCTCGGAACTAAAACCATATCCCATATAACAATAATTTCTGGGAGAAATCTGAGACTATACTCAGGCTGATGCTCTACTGATGTGATGGACTGCATCTTTCAGCGTTCCCACCTAATAAAGCATGTGGCTATAAGTTTTGTTTTGTGTTGTAACACTTATATTGTAAAATCTTTACCGATTTACACTACATAGATATACTTTTATGTCTGAAATAAAATATGGAAAGACCATGGCATGAAACATGAAGCCTGTATGGCAAATGTTTGGTTTGCATAATTTAGTTACTCTGTGAAGTCCTACACATATTTGTTTGGAGGAGCATATTTCAAGGTGTGTGAACACAGGAGCCACAGACGCTTCACACTTTGATTAGTGGTTCTTAGCCTCATTTTACTTTGATCAAGTTGTTTCCTGGATACATTAATGATTAATCACTTTTATTCATGTACATAATGTTCTGAGTTTTGTTCTTCCATTCTGGAGGGACTGATTTCCAGGTTCTTGGCAAAATATTCAGGTGGCAATTAACATAATGCCAGTGCAATTCCAGGCAGTTTACTTTCACAACAATGCGAGTGACCTGAGGAGAAGTTATAAAATGTCACATGGCTCATGGCCTGGCCAACACCTTTCTTTTCACACACACACACACACACACACACACACACACACACACACACCACACATGGTCTTGTTTTACATATAGAATCGGCCTAGATTAGCAGTTTATTTTTACTACAAAAAGCCACGTGATATGCAAAGATCAAACCTTCTATTGTTCCCCATTGCCTGCTAGCTTCCTCATACTTATCTTCTGCTCACTCCAATAAATTCTATAATACAGAAGCACCAATACCAAATTCTAAAACCCGCTAATAATAGCAACCACCAATAAGAGTCTTGTGATATGGTTGAATATGTTGATCCATTTTTTGTTGATATCTTTGCTAAATCTTCGTTAATTGAGCAGCATTTAGTAATATGACTTGGATTTAACAGAGAAATATAAATATATGGACATGAACAAAGGAAATGAGTACAAATAAATTGGGGACAGTAGGACAGGAAAGATAGGCACGCCCCCTTTACGGACCTCTTAGGAATGGGGTGAGGTTACCAATACTCAAAAGAGATGTGAATCTTTTAGAATGGCAGAAGGGTATCAACAAATTTGTATGGGCAGGAAAGAAGCCGAGGGTAAAGATGAAAATAATGCAAGATGTATGTGAAAGAGGAGGATTGAAATCACCTAACTTAAAATTATATTATGATGCAGTGGCCTTATCTGCAATTAGTGATTGGATCCATTTAACCAATGACAGAATATTGAATATTGAGGGACATGATTTGGTATATGGTTGGCATGCTTACTTGTTATTTAACAAAAAATTGGATAAGAATTTTAAAAATCATATTTTAAGAAATGCTTTATTGCGGGTCTGGAAAAAATATCAACATAAACTAAATGACAAATTGCCCATGTGGGCAATTCCTAGACATGCAATTGAAAATATGAATATAGAACAAAAACATGATAGAACCACATATAGACAACTCCTTATTATTGAAAGAGGGGTGTTGCAATTAAAATCCTTAGAGGTACTTAAAAAAAAGAAGGTAGTTCAAACGTGGTTTCAGTATGGCCAATTACAGGCTAGGTGGAAAATAGATCAAAAAACTGGCTTTGTAAAAGCTGAGGATAATTTGTTTAAACAAATAAGAGATCAAAGCTTAATGCACATAAAGAGAATATATAATGTATTAATACAGATGGATTCAGAAACGGAATTGATTAAAGATTGTATGATAAAATGGGCTCAGAATATTGAGGAACCAATAATGCTGGACACATGGGAAAGAATATGGGTAAGAAATGTAAAATTTACACAAGCACAAAATCTGAGAGAAAATTT
Source organism: Thamnophis elegans (assembly GCF_009769535.1). Classification (NCBI taxonomy): domain Eukaryota; kingdom Metazoa; phylum Chordata; class Lepidosauria; order Squamata; family Natricidae; genus Thamnophis; species Thamnophis elegans. The sequence goes on along the minus strand of NC_045543.1, from coordinate 120,982,378 downwards.
TTACAAGATGTTTTATAGATGGCATTTAGATCCCAAAAAGCTTGCTTCTATGTATCCGAATGTTCAGCCTAAATGCTGGAGATGTGGTTCTCTTGATGCTACATATTTTCATATATGGTGGACATGTCGTAATGTTAAGGCATTTTGGATAAAAATATGGTGGATCTTGCAAAATATCTTCAAAAGAAGGATAAAATTTACCCCTCAGCTGTTTTTACTAGGTATATGTACTGACTTTACAGCAGCAGAGATTAATTTGGTTCTGTACTTAATAACGGCAGCAAGACTCTTGGTGGCGCAATACTGGAAGAAGAAAGACTTGCCTACAATTCAAGAATGGACTTTGAAAGTTATAAACTTAGCCGAAATGGCAAAAATTTCAGCATATCTCAAAGAACATTCAAACGAGAGATATAAACGAGACTGGAAAAAATGGATTGATTATACACAAAGTAAATATGGGACTAAGAAACTCCAGATAGCTTATGCTTAACATCAGTAATAACTTAAACTGTTTAAAATTTGGGTAACAGTAAGAAGCTGAGCTCAATGTAGAGACATTTTAGACTGTGATTGTTAAAAAGTTATACCGTGTATGGGCTCTGGGAAGTCGGGGGGAGGGAAGGGAGGTGGGGTTCTAGGGGGAGGGGGGGAGGGGGGAAATATAATATGTGTTAAATTCTAAAATACATGTTTGCACTTGTATACTGTGGCTTTTTAATGTTAGTGTTAAAATAGAACAAGCTGAATATATTGGAAGGCAATAGAAGTACACCGAAGGGAGGAGTTGAGTGAAAGAAGAAGGAGGGTGGAGAGGGTGAGAGAGAGGAGGAGGAGAAGGAAGGGAGGGAATGGATGAAGAGAGGGAGTGATAGAGGGGGAGGGGAAGTAGGTAGTAGAGGGGTATGTAAGAAGGAAGAATGAAAGTTGGAGGGGGTTGAAAGAGGGTGTATGGTGGGCCAAGGTGGTATATTGGGTTTGTATTGTAGGGGGCATTTTCTATATAAGTGAAGGCTGTGTTTATTACTCAATGTTACATGCCCCAGTTATGCACAGTAAACATGTGATTGTATAGAATGAAATGGGAAAAAAAAATTATGTGGGGAAAAAAAAAGGAATGGGGTGAGGTCCACGGTAGATAGTTTAAGGTTGAAGCTGTGGGAGTTAGAGGATGTAACAATGGAGTCAGGTAGAGCATTCCAGGCATTGACCACTCTGTTGCTGAAGTCGTATTTTCTGCAATCGAGTTTGGAGCGGTTTACCTTGAGTTTGTATTGATTGTTTGCCCATGTACTATTGTAGTTGAAGCTGAAGGAGTTGTTGGCAGGTAGGACATTGTAGCAGACAATTTTGTGTACTATGCTTAAGTCAGACTGTAGGCGGCGTAGTTCCAGTTTGTCCAAGCCCAAAATTGGTGGCATAAGGGATTCTATTGTGAGCAGAGGAGTGAAGGATTCTTCTCGTGAAATACCTCTGGCCCCTTGCAATTGTATTAATGTCTGATATATAGTGTGGATTCCAGGCAGACTCTTATGCAGTTGATTCGCTGGAATCCATATCCACCTCTTCACTGATCATTGCCCTTTAGTCCTATGGCTGTTGCACTGTCTGACTGCAAATTCTTCCTTCCTGTTCTCCCACACAAGAAACATTCATCAACGCCATCAGCAATTTACTTTTGGGACTGGTGACTAGGTATGGTCCAATGCTCCTCAAACTGCCTTAAAGTCCTAGATCATTGGGAAAACAACAAAAAGGAGCAAGTGCTTTTGATGACCACTGAAAGGCTTTCCTTGCACAAAGCATTATGAATATCCACCTGGACATCTGGGGAGGCTGAGAGCCAATCCTAGATTTGGTACAAATGTTGCCAATTTCTGGGTTTAACTGTTTTCATCTTTATAGCCCAATGGATTTCTCCCAATAGGTAAATAGTCCTTTAAAGGACCATATTCTTAACCGTGTATACATTGTTGTTGATCTACTAAAAAGATTTATGTTTGTCCAGCACTTAAAACCGTTTTAATCTTCAGTGCTGGTATCTAACATGTTTACTGTGTTGATAATCATTCTACTTCTTAATTCTGTTTCTGCTATCTTGGTTTCAATCCATACAGAATACTTTGCAACCTACATTATCTTGAATATTCTCTTGAACAGTGTCTTGTAGGTATTAGTACAAGAAAAGCAATATAATGCTATTTTTTTTTTAAAAAAAATTAAACTGCTCACTTTTGGGGAGGTATACATGTATTAGGTAAAACCCAGATTCAAACAACTTTAGTTCATTTCCATGTCATAACGCAACTCAACCAGTGGCTTCAGTTAACTTCTCCTAAGCATTGATAAGTTTGCATCCAATTCTGTGTATTTTGTGAAGTTGATATTTATTGATTTATGCCATACTTTCTGGGTATCTGTTTCCTTGCTTACGCTGAGTATTTTGGGTCCTTGCTCCACAGAAGGAAACAAGAATCAGACTGTAAATAGTTACCGTGTTTCCCTGAAAATATGGCTAGGCCTTTATTATGGGGAGAGGGTTTATTTTTGGGGGGTTGCCGGACGGCTGCTCTCTTGCGAGCGGGCTCCCAAAGAGCCGGGCACAGCCTCATGGGCAAATGGCTATGTTGTGCTGTCACAGCAGCGCAACACAACAGCCATGAAGTGACCATGCTCATGAGCAGCCACCCGGCAAACCCCCTTTGCAGCTGGGCACAGTGCCATTCACTGACCTAGGCGTATCGCCAAGCCGCATGAGTGCCTGTTCGCTGCTGCCCGGCTCTCATGGCTTGGTGCCTTCCAAATGCCAGTGAATGGCGCTCTGCACAGCTGGAGAGGGGGTTATGTGAGCGGCTCTTCCGCTCTCACTCACCCGCCTCTCAGCCTCACGATGCTTGGCCTAGCTCTCATTACAGAGTCAGGGCACCTTCACCACCATCCCAGACTGGCTTTTTCCATGGCTTCCAACCCGTGTCTTTTGGCAGTGGCCACTCTGGGCGCACGCTCTATGGTTGTGGGCCAGCTGCCTGCAGAGCGTACAACCATAGAGCATGCATTCAGAGCACACACATAAGGAGCGATAACTAAAACAGATGGCAGCAAAACATCCTCTGTATCTCTTTGCTGCCGTCAAGTGGTCATTCAGAGTTTTGAAGCATTGGGCCATTAAATTGGTTGAGCCAGGAATTTGGTCCATTCAGATTTTCACACTCCTGTGACTACCAAGTCCCTTTGCCAATTCCCTCTGGAGTTGACAGGCAATTAAACTGAACTCTGTGGAAAAACTCATGAATGCGACGGTGCAGAACCAATAGTAGCTCTCAGCCAAATTAGATTTTGATCCTTGTTCTTTACTTGGCTCCCTCCCATTGTTTCCTCCATGTCAGCCTTAAACACGTTCATTTTACCTTCGCTAACAGCACTGTTTTCTTTGCTGTTCCAAGGATCATTAAGAAAACCACAAGGGTATTGTTTCCTTAATGTTATTTTTGTCTCCTGCAAAATGTGCATCTCCCTTTCAGAACTGCTTGCACAGTGTAGGTTGCGAAATAGCTATGAAAACTTTCATTCCCTGTCTTTGTCACCAAAGACAATGAGGACACCTCACACCATTTCCCTGTGGATCAGTTATTAATGAGTCCCAACTATGGCTCACTTGAAGACAACACAAAGCAGGGGAACATGATTCACCCCAGTGATAGCACAGTTCCTCCCACCCCGCTGCTTGTGCTTTTACCTTGCAATTTAAACCTTGTGATTTGTTGGAAGAAAGCACAAGGCAGTGCCCTCTACTTAGGTGGAATTAAATATAATAGTTTGCATTGGGAATGTCTCTAGATAACCTAAAGTATAATCATAACTGGCCTTGGAAGAGATAAACATCCTGAAATATTATTCCTGCATCAGTTGCTTGTGGCTATTTTCCTTTTTCTTTAGGTGGAATAAAATTTTAGTCCCCAAATATTTTATTTATTCATACATTTGTATTGCCTCTCATCAGAAGGTTCTAGAAGGCTTCTAGTTCATAAAAAACAGCAAACTTTTTATATAATATCAGCAACTAAAATAAAAAACATCACTTCACCTTCTAGCTACCAAGGATCTTCTTAATTTGGCCAGCATGCTCTTCCTTTCTTCCAGCTGGCTAATGGCTTCGTGTAAAACAGAGTACTTCAGCCAGTACTGTGTCCCCTCTTCGTGATTTTGTGACTTTGCTTTGCAGTAAGGAAAAAGCACAAAAAGCTACTACCGTGTTTCCCCAAAAATAAGCCCTATCCCAAAAATAGGCCCTAGCATGATTGCGCAGCCATCTGTCTATTCCGTTTGGTTGCTTGCAGTGCCATTGATATAAGGCAGTGCTTCCCAAACTTGGCAACTTTAAGACTTGTGGACTTCAACTCCCAGAATTCTCCAGCCAGCTCTGCTTGGGAACCACTGATATAAGGTAAGGTGACGCAGGTGGAGGGGTAAAGCTGCACCAGCTTACCTCAGGGCATCCACAGGCAAGTCATCCATGCCCTGATAACTGCCTAGTGCTTGTTTTGGAGTAAAAAAAGATATCACGCCTTATTTTCAGGGAATCACGGTGGAACTAATCAGGAAAGACCGGCACTACATTTCCAATCATCATTCCTTCTTTAGTTTCAGCCCCTTTGCAAGCTGCCTATGGGACCACAAGGGCTTCTTTAGATGTCCCCTAGTTTTCTTCTTCACAAGTATTGTTTGAGACTATGCTTAATTGTCATTTTTAGAAGTCTCAGTCATCCACAATACATTTATTTCTAAGGTTTTCTTTCTGTGGCATCTTCCTTACTATTTATCTTAGTTTATTTTCTAAAAGCCACTTGTAAAAGTTTCTATCAATTTAACATCTTCCATAAATTCTAGATCCAAAGTAGTTCTAATGCCCATCTTAAATCTTTTGATAGAGAACAAATATGACCAGGATATGTGAAAAATATATCTGACATTATGTATTTGGCAGAAGTCTTCCAATTGGATAGCTAAGTGATTGAAATGTCCCCTAATACCCTTTCAAAGTTTTTTTAAGCCTCAGTTTCCTGATATATCTGTCCCTTCTAACTCATTTGGTAGACAGTATCAAACACCCAGCAAGATATACTTTTTGTTGGTTTGTTTCAGATGTTTCCAGCACTCATGTTACCTCAGTCTAAGGGACTTCTGAACAAGAAAGTTCATTACTGAATCACAGAGATACACCACCAAGAATATGGTGAATATATACTGTACACTGTAGAACGCTTTCTCCCCCTGGAAATTGGCAAAGGTATTTCATGTCTTTGAGCAACTGTGCTGGAATTCCTCACTGGAATGGATATGCTGCATGAGCGGCAAGATAAAATATGAGCAAGAACAAGTGTACACGAGAGTAGCAATCTATCCATTTAGAGGTAAACTTGGGAGTTTGGGATTCTTCAGAATTCTAGTAGAAAATGTTCATTTAATCTACACCATTTCTCACTGCATTTTTAAGGCAATTATCATGAATGAGCTTTCAAGCAGTGTGCCCATTCTGATCAAACATTTTGTAGAATAACACTAATAAATTAGTGTTTGCCTTTGGAAAGGATTTTACACATAACCCTTATGCTTGATTTACTAAATTTGACTATGAGACATGACAGAGCTTCAGAAAAATAGCAATAGCAATTAGACTTATATACCGCTTCATAGGGCTTTCAGCCCTCTCTAAGCGGTTTACAGAGTCAGCATATTGCCCCCACAGTCTGGGTCCTCATTTCACCCACCTCAGAAGGATGGAAGGCTGAGTCAACCTTGAGCCGGTGAGATTAGAACCGCTGAACTGCAGCTAACAGTCAGCTGAAGTGGCCTGCAGTACTGCACCCTAACCACTGCGCCACCTCGGCTCTTATATATTGATTCCATCAAATCTAGCTCAGCTAGCCAGTTTAGCATGAGGACAGAGAGAGGGCAAGAAAGTATTTATGAAGTTGGCTTGTATTTTATAGCCCATTCAAAAAAAAGAAGGAGAGAAGAAGAGAAATGTGCCTATAGCTGTATTTGGAACCATCCTGAATTTTCATTCAGAAAATCCAAACTGGCTTTTTCACAAAACTACTCCCTTATAAAAAGTTAAGTGGAATCCTCCTTAACATACCAAGGTGCACCTCCTTCATTTTTATGGAATGGCAGAATTTGGAAAGTAGAGAGGAAACCTAATTCTTGGCTCCATTTCATTTGATTGTTGTAGTATTGTTTCCTTTTCATAAGAAGCTGGACATTTCTCCTGCATTGTGAAGGAAGGCACATGAATAGAATGCATCTCTGCCAGCTCTTCTTTCAACCAGGAATAAAAACAGCTCAATATGACACTGATGTGGAATGACAACAGAACCAACAGCACTGCATATTGTAACAGAATGATCAAAGTGCACTGACGTCTTTCTCTCTCACATTTAATGATTTCTAAGTCCCTTCCAAGAGGGAAAAACCAAAAGCAAAGGCTAAAGCTTTGAAAGGGAAGCTGGGACGTGTCTGCCAAGGTACTGGTTCTAACTGGGCAACTGTCAAGCCCCACTCCATTACATAATTAGGAAAGAAGACTAAGAGACTCCATAGGTTGGAAATCAAAAGTACTTTTACTAATTATAAATGGTAAGCGAGCAGTAGCAAAGCAAAGTCTGATTAATATGGCGCGAAAGCAATTGATATATAGAATAGCCCGTTCCCCCCCCCCCCTTAGGATCAAAGCTCCAGTCCAATCATAAGTCCTTCAAATGTCAGGTGTGAGATAACTTCAAAAAGACAGGCCGGACGATGGAATGTCGAGGCCGTTGATGCAGGCGGGAAACACATACGCATGCGCAATCCCAACGACTGGTACATCCTAGAACATTCCTCCAGCACATCAATTAACCCCTCCCAAATACAAGCCCCCCCCTTCCCGTTTCATGGCAGCTGAAGCAACAGCAAGGCAGAAGCTGACATCCGGCCGTCCCCCGGAAAAAAGGCTGTCAGGCCTGGAAGAAAAACAAACAAAACAGACAAACGACAAAACACAAAAAGAAGAGGGAGGGGAGAAAAGTCAAGGCTTGTCGGGATAAGAAGCATAAAATTTCTGTAGCAGGCGGGGAGCACGAACGTGGGATTTATCAACCCATTCCGTGTGGGATGGGGGGAAGTGTTTCCAAGCCACCAGGTATTGGATGCGATTACGGTGCCTGCGGGAATCAAGAATTTCACGAACTTCAAAATGATGTTCCCCATCAATCAGCAACGGAGCAGGCGGAGGGTCATCCGGTGGCCGTAAGTGGGACACCCGAACCGGCTTGATGAGGTTGATGTGGAACACCGGGTGGATTCGGTTGAGATGTTTGGGCAATTGCAAACGAACAGAAACAGGATTGATGACTTTCACAATAGGGAAAGGGCCAACATACTTGGGTCCCAATTTCTTTGATTTCTGTGTAGTGTGCAAGAATTTTGTGGACAAATACACCAAATCCCCAACGTGGTATTCATAGGGCTGAGAGCGTTTCCTATCGGCTTGCTTCTTATGGGCTTTATGGGCAGCGTCCAAAGTGGAAAGAGTCAGAGGCCAAATGCGACTGAGACGCTCACTCCAGTCCGCAACTGAAGGAACCTGAGGTTGGGCCGTAGGCAATTCGGGAATAGGAACAAAATCCTGGCCGTAAACGACCCGAAAAGGGGTGAACCCCGTGCTGGAGTGAACCGAGTTGTTATAGGCCACCTCAGCATGTGGTAACAAGTCAACCCAATCGTCCTGTTGATAATTGATGAAACAACGTAAATATTGTTCAAGAACGGAATTAGTACGTTCACAGCCGCCATTAGTCTGAGGATGGTAGGCGGAGCTAAGGCCCTGGGTGGACCCAATGCGTTTGAGAAACTCCTTCCAAAAAGTAGATGTGAATTGGACCCCACGATCGGAGATAATACGGTCGGGAACCCCATGCAAACGGTAGATGTGTGAAAGGAACAGTTTAGCCAATGCCTTGGCGGAAGGAATTTTGTGACAAGGCACGAAATGAACTTGCTTGGAAAACAAATCAGTGACCACCCAGATGACGGTATGCCCCTGGCTCTCGGGAAGCTCAACAATAAAGTCCATAGAAATCTCCTTCCAAGGGGCAACCGGGCGAGCGACGGACTGGAGTAGTCCCTGCGGTTTCCCCGGCGGTTTTTTGGCGGTGGCGCAAACTGGGCAACTGGCCACATAAAGTTCAATGTCCTTTTTTAAAGAGGGCCACCAGAATTGTCTCTTCACGAGGTGCAAAGTTTTTACGAAACCAAAATGACCCGCCAATCTGGAGTCATGAGTGCGACGAAGGACGACAAGTCGTAGGGAAGCGGGGATGTATAATTTAGCACCAATCCACGGTAGATCGTCCCTCATGGTGCACTCGTCCCGATGGTTTAGAAACCAGTCGTCTTGAGGAAGAGCTTTTTTAAGGTCAGAAAGTAGATCTTGAGGCACTTCCTTCTGAGCGTGGGTCTGTTGACGTGTGAGTACCGGAGCTGCCAGGAGCGGTTGGACGATACTCAGTTTAGAGCAATTATATTGAGGTAATCGGGACAAAGCATCTGCCATGAAGTTCTTTCCGCCCGGGATATACTTTAGAGTGAAATTGAAACGGTTGAAATATTGGGCCCATCGCATCTGTTTGGGGGAGAGACGACGAGGCGTTCGCAACGCTTCCAAGTTCTTGTGGTCAGTCCAAACCTCAAATGGGTGTTTAGCGCCTTCTAGGAAATGGCGCCAAGTAGCGAGGGCCCAACGGACCGCAAAAGCCTCCTTCTCCCAAACTGCCCAACGCCGCTCCGTGTCAGTGAGTTTACGGGAGGTGTATGCGCAAGGCTGCAAGTTACCTTGGTCGTTGGCTTGCAGCAGAACGGCCCCTACGGCGACATCACTGGCATCAGCCTGGACGACGAAAGGCTGGTCGAGATCAGGATGCTTAAGAACTGGTTCAGCGGCAAAAAGGCGTTTAAGCTTTTCGAATGCCGCCTGGCATTCCATGTTCCAGTCCAAAGGCTTATTGGGTTTAGGCTTCGGGTCGCCTTTCGTCTTGAGCAAATTAGTAATAGGGAGAGCAATGTTAGCAAAAGAGGGAATGAATTGACGGTAGAAATTAGCGAACCCCAAAAATTTTTGCAATTGCTTACGAGTTTTGGGCGCGTCCCATTCAGTGACCGCCTTCACCTTTTCAGGGTCCATTTCAATGCCATCAGGGGAGATGCGGTAGCCCAGATAGTCAATTTTAGTTTGGTGAAACTCACACTTAGACAATTTGGCATAAAGGTCAGCGGCACGGAGTTTTTTCAAAACAGTGCGCACCAGATTGACGTGGTGGTCATAACTGCGGGTATAAATGAGGATATCGTCCAGGTATACGATAACGCCCTTGTACAGATGATCGTGCAAGATCTCATTAATAAATTGCATGAACACAGCAGGAGCCCCCTGAAGGCCAAAAGGCATAACCCGGAATTGGAAACAACCTAGAGGGCAGTTGAAAGCAGTCTTCCATTCGTCCCCTTCCTTAATGCGTACTCTATAGTAGGCTTCTCGCAGGTCCAATTTTGTGAAGATGCGGCCCTTCCCTAGTTGTGCCAACAAGTCTTTCATCAATGGGAGTGGGTAGAGGTTCTGAGTAGAGACAGCGTTAAGGTTTCTAAAGTCACAGCATAAGCGAAGAGAACCATCTTTCTTTTCACGAAACAGTACAGGGGCAGCCACTTTGGGTCGGGCTGGTTCAATGAAACCACGTTTCAAATTTTTGTCAATGAAAGAACGCATCTCCTCCATTTCCCTGGGCGACATGGAGTAAATCCGGGGTTTAGGGAGCTTAACCCCGGGTAAAATGTCTATGGAGCAATCAGTAGGCCTGTGGGGGGGCAGAATGTCCGAAGATTGTTCGCTGAAGACTTCCTTAAGATCCAGATATTCTCTCGGAATTTTTTCCTCTCCTGCAATCCTCTCCTGCCCTCTAGCGGCTACTTCAGGAACGTCAGTGACGGCAGGTTGGTCCGGAGAGCCCTCCCGCACTGGAGGCACCTTCGAGCGAACGCGTAAGCGGCCTGTCCGCCAATTTATGTGAGGGTTCCACTTCCGAAGCCATGGGATGCCCAAAATGAGTGGCCTGTCCATGCCCGGTGCGACCACAAAAGAGATTAATTCAGTATGGGTACCCATCCTCATTTCCAAAGGCTCCGTAAAAAAATGGGCGCCCCCCCCCCGCAATGGAGCCGTCTATTTGGCAAAATACAATAGGGGTTTTCAAAGTGCGCAATTTGAGGCCTAATTTCTCCACCATGGCTGGATTGATCATGGACCGGGAACAGCCTGAATCAAGTAAAGCCAAGAGGGTGGCAGGTATCCCCTCAGGAGGAACTTTCAATTCAATAGGGATTAGCAGGGGCCCCTTGTTTGAACTCACCCAGTGAGGCGATGCGTCGTCATCGGAGTCCTCCGAAGAAGAGGAGTTAGCGTCCGCGTCTCCCTCTAATGGCTGGGCAAAAGGAGGGGGGTTGGATTCCCCAGCGAAAGCCGTTTCCTTCTTCTTCTTTTCAGGGCCTCTGGCAGACTTTTCCTCACGTTTGGGAGGGGGTTGGGCAGAGAGGGGTAATTTAGCATGACATTCGGGGGCGGTGTGCCCTAGTTTGCCACAGCGAAAGCATGTTAAAGGCCTGGAGAAGCCAGAAGGGGGCCCTCTCGCTTCACCTCGTCGTTTGGAAAGCGATTGAGTGGCAGGAGGGGGGAGGGACTTGGCAGCCCTCTCTTTCCGCTTCCTTCTTTCCTCTTTGGCATAACGGAGACGGGTTAAGTCGAGTTCAGCGTCGGCCGCATGCTCAAACCAAGTGATTAAACGTCTAGGCAGGTTACGATTAACACATTGCTGATAAATGTCTTCATTCAAACCTTCAGCAAATCTGTCCAGTAGGGCGTCCTCCCCCCAGCCTCTCATGTATTGCGAAAGACACTGAAATTCCTGGATGTATTGGGCGACAGGTCTATCGTCTTGTTCAAAGGTTAGAAACTTCAATTTGCTCCGCTTCTCAGTTAACGGGTCATCAAAACGTTGGCGGAAAGCCTCCATAAAGCGGTTGAAATTCCCCAAGAGAGGAGAACCAGACATATGCAAAGCAGTTGACCATTTAGCCGCCTCACCATCTAACGACAAAAGAATCATCCTGACTCTCATGATGTCAGTTTCAAAGTCTGGGCCATAAATCTGCATGTAATTAAACACCTGCATAAGAAAAGAGGCCAGGCTAGCAGAATCACCATTGTAACGCACAGGCAAGGGAGGGATTTTAGCCATCCGATGTCTTCGGGGGGGAGGCCCTCCTTGATCAGCAAAACCTCTAGCCGCAGGGGGTGAAGCAGGCCGAGGGGGAGGGGGAGATGTCGGGCGTGGGTAACGTTGCCAATTTCTCCAGTCTCTTTCCTCCTCCCCCCTTCTCTCCCCCAAATATGTTTGACCCCAATAATCAGGTAATTCACTCCGCTGGGGTTTTCTCATGGGCCCCTGGAGCTGGTAGCTTCGGCATTCTCCTTCATCGCCTCCCCTTCTTTCCCCAAAGTACCTTTGGCTCCAATAGTCAGGGAATTCACTCGTCTGGGGTTTTCTCACGGCCCCCAACTCCAGCGAAGGTTGTCGGGGTGGCCTTTGGGTGATTCCAGCATTCCAGCTTGTCTCTGTCTCTCTTTGTCCCACCGAAGTTGACCAGCGGGGTGGGGGGGGAGGTTCAGGCTGGCTGGAAATTTGCAGTTGAAATAAATCTTCGTGTAAGGATAAGTCAGGCGGGCTGGGCTCGTGTAGAGAAAGGTCGGGAGGTCCCACTTCACTGGAATCTGCCCCTCCAACGGGCCCCTCTTCCTCTCTGATCGGAGAAGACATTATCTCCCTTCTCGGTAGACGTAAATCTCCTGGAAAGGGGTTTCTTTTTCAGACTTTGCTTCTTGTCAAGCCCCACTCCATTACATAATTAGGAAAGAAGACTAAGAGACTCCATAGGTTGGAAATCAAAAGTACTTTTACTAATTATAAATGGTAAGCGAGCAGTAGCAAAGCAAAGTCTGATTAATATGGCGCGAAAGCAATTGATATATAGAATAGCCCGTTCCCCCCCACTTAGGATCAAAGCTCCAGTCCAATCATAAGTCCTTCAAATGTCAGGTGTGAGATAACTTCAAAAAGACAGGCCGGACGATGGAATGTCGAGGCCGTTGATGCAGGCGGGAAACACATACGCATGCGCAATCCCAACGACTGGTACATCCTAGAACATTCCTCCAGCACATCAATTAACCCCTCCCAAATACAAGCCCCCCCCTTCCCGTTTCATGGCAGCTGAAGCAACAGCAAGGCAGAAGCTGACATCAACCTCCTTCGTTTTCCTATTTTTCTCATCCTGCTAGCACGTGTGAAGATAATGCAATGTAATGCATTTGAGCTTTGGTTTAAAATAGATCTGTTTATAAAAATAGAGCATTTCAGCTAGGATATGCTTTGGCATTTTGGAAAAAGCTATGATATTTCTTAGCAAACCATTCTTCCTACATTCTTCTTTGAAGAAAGAAGAATTAATCTTTAAATGTGAGCTTCCAAATGAATTGAATAACAAAGAGGAACACAGTCCAGAAAACTTCTCCACATACAGAAAAACAGAAGAACTAATGTTTGAAAAATGGGTGCTTTGATCATCGATCCAAACTAAGTTATCCTTTGATAGAAAGCATCAAATGATATCCAACTTAGATTTCTAACACTGCAACGTGCTCTACATGGGGCTGCCCTTGAAGAGCATTCGGCGGCTTCAGCTAGTCCAGAATGCGGCCGCGCGAGTGATCGTGGGTGCACCTCGGTTCGCCCACATAACACCTATCCTCCGCGAGCTGCACTGGCTACCTGTTGGCCTCCGTGTGCGCTTCAAGGTGCTTCTTACTACCTATAAAGCCCTTCATGGTAGTGGATCTGCGTACTTGGGAGACCGCCTTCTGCCAATTACCTCCTCTCGACCCATAAGATCCCACAGATTAGGCCTCCTCCGAGTGCCATCTGCCAGCCAGTGTCGGCTGGCAACTACGCGGAGGAGAGCCTTTTCTGTAGCAGCTCCGACCCTCTGGAACGATCTCCCCGTGGAGATTCGTACCCTCACCACCCTTCAGACCTTCCGCACAGCCCTCAAGATCTGGCTATCCCGCCAGGCCTGGGGGTAAAGACCATAGTTTGCCCCCGCCCGAATGTTGAATGAATGTTGTTTGATCTTAACTACATATTGTATTTTTATGTTATTGTACGTCTTCCCCTCCCATAAGTTGTTAGCCGCCCTGAGTCCCCTCAGGGAAAAGGGCGGCCTATAAATAAACGCAACTACAACTACAACTACTTCAAATCAATGGAGAAAACCTAAAGAAGGTGGACATTTTTCGGTATCTGGGATCCTACCTCCAAGACAATGGTGACATCAATGGCAAGGTGCGAGGAAGAGTGAATGCAGCCTGGATGTGTCGGCAAGAATTCACTGGTGTGTTATGTGACAGACAAATGCCAACCCATCTTAAATCTAAGATTTACAAGACAACCATCTGCCCTATTGTACTGTATGGCACTGAATGCTGGGCAGCAACAATAGGGACCAAAAGCTATCTCCATGCCATGGAAATGCGAATGTTCTGTTGGATATTGGGCATCTCCCTTTTTGACCATCACAAATGACACCATTCAACAACAATTTAATGTGGCACCAATTATAGAGAAGATGAGAGAAGGCCAACTCTGCTAGAATGGATATGTCCAGAGAGCATCACCTTGCACCATTGCCATGTTTACATAAAAATTAGAAGTCAATGGCCAGCAACCTTGGGGGCGCCCAAATCAGAGATGGCAAGATACCATCAACAAAGATATGTAAACCATGGACCGGCACCATAGAGATGCAGCTAACCGTGCAAAGTGGTGTTCAATGATCCCAAAAGTGGACCGTGCACTTGCGGGAATACAGGAGGAGGAGGGGGGGAGGAGGAGGAGGAGGAGGAGGAGGAGGAGGAGGAGGAGGAGGAGGAGGAGGAAGAAGAAGAAGAAGAAGAAGAAGAAGAAGAAGAAGAAGAAGAAGAAGAAGAAGAAGAAGAAGAAGAAGAAGAAGAAGATTATTTGTTAAGAGAATAATTGAATAGTAAATTTTACTCTTACCCACTGGTTGTTCTATTTTGTCGGCAGCATAGATCCTTATCAGACCAGTGCAAGTCCCTTCTCCTCTGCCACATTTTCCTACTCTGTTTTATAAAAAGATGTTTTAGTCCCACTCTAGCCTAGTCTTTCCCAATCAACTTCTGTCTGGATGTGTTAGATGCTATCTTTCCAGCCAGCAAGTCTGATAGGAGCTGAAGACTCATGTATCTGGAAAGTGTAGGAAAGGGTTAGAAAAAGAGTTATGCTGCTACTGTGCATAATTTAATCATCTGTCCTTTCTATTTATTTTTTATTCTTATTTTTTGTCAATTTAGATTATGGAACTCAGCATAAATTTCCAAGAAGGTATCACTTAGGGGCATCTGCAATAAGAATCAAAAAGTCAAGATGGCAACTGCAATCATGTAATCACAGCTGTCTTCTTGAGTTTTTCTGACACTCCTTTTCCCCTGGAATCACCTAAAGCCATGTGGCTTGATGTTTGCTATGTGCATGGATCCAAAGCAGCTTTCTCTAATCTGTTGACTTCCAGGTGCACCAAGCTATACTTTCTTTCCTACTGAGGGATCTGAAGTCTTAAGTTTTATTTTGGATTGTTAGTTTTCCTGGGGCCTCTTCTGATCATTATTATTTTAGTTTAAACTGGTGACAATTTGGAGTCAGTAATTACAGCGCACAAAATCTGTAGTAAATCAAATACTTTGGGCATTCAATGAGAAGGAAGGACTCACTGGAGAAGAGCCTAATGCTGGGAAAGATTGAAGGCAAAAGAAGAACGGGATGACAGAGAATGAGGTAGCTGGGTGGAGTCACTGAAGCAGTAGGTGTGAGCTTAAATGGACTCCAGAGAATGGTAGAGGACAGAAATGCCTGGAGAAACATTGTCCATGGGATCGCAATGGGTCAGACATGACTTCGCAACTAAAAACAACAAATCTCTTCAATCCTCCCTTTTTCTTAAGAAACAAAAAGAATGAAAAATCCAATCCCATCCAATTTGCATTATTGCTTCTCTTGATACCATTCTCAAGCACCAAAAAATGTCTGACATTTAAGTTACACCAGGTTTGCTCGCCCTGCCCCATGGTTAATTTTATCCCATCTTTCTAATGACTATTCCAATAGACCTCTGACTTTCTTGCTTCTTTTCCTCTTTCTCTCTTTTAGCCCTATAAGCTATGCTAGTATTTAGTTACTTGAGTGTAACAATGTATGAGAAATTAATCATATGTAAGGATCTCTTAAGGGATGCAGTTGCTCAGTGGCTAAGACGCTGAGCTCTTGATCAGAAAGGTTGGCAGTTCAAATTCTTAGCACCGTGTAACGGAATGAGCTCCTGATACTTGTCCCAGCTTCTGCCAACCTAGCAGTTCAAAACCATGTAAAAATCCAAGTAGAAAAATAGGAACCATCTTTGGTGGGAAGGTAATAGCGTTCCGTGGACCTTCAGCGTTTAGTCATGCCAGCCACATGACCACGGAGATGTCTTTGGACAGCGCTGGCTCTTCGGCTTTGAAACAGAGATGAGCACCGACGCCCTAGAGTTTCATACCTCTTCAGCCCTGTAACTTTTCAGCAAATTTGTAAGGCTTTATTCTCCAGTCTCTCTCCCCCACCCCACTCACAACAGATGGCTGCAGGACCTTCAGTTCCTACACTGGCCTGAATTGCAGTTGTCCCAGTATGAGGGCATTTGTCATCTTATCTGTCATTTTGATTTTCCTGAAGCTCTGCAATTCTATGTGACATGATAAAATATTCTGAAAAAAGTGACTTGCAGCTAATCCTTGCACTTACAGCCATTGGAGCAAGTCCCACAGTTACATGATCAAAATTTGGTTGCTTGGCAACTGGCCTGTCTGATAGTTGCAGCATCCTGGGGTCACATGATTGCTATTAGCAACCTCCCCTGGTTGCTTCTGACAAGGGAAGTCAATGGGCAAGTCCAGATTCGCTTAACAACATGATTCACTTAACATCTGCAGTGATTTGCTTACAACCATGGCTAAAACGGTCATAAAATAGGGTGCATCTCACTTAATAATTTTCTTACTTAGCAACAAAAATTACACTCCCAGTTGTGGTCATAAGGATTACCAGCATTCACGTTCACTTTCTTTTTTCAGACATGTATTTCCCAATGACCAGCTAAAAAGCAACTTTTTCTGTCCTGTCTGGCATAAAGTCATATTGCACTTCCCAATTTTTTCTCATTGTCATCTTTTCAATCATAATTCTGCAAAAAATAATAATAAAAAAATCTCCCCCCCTCCTCACAACAATCAATTTGATCTCCTTTGTTATGTAGCTTCCCGTTTCCAGCATGCACATGTGCGCTGACCAGCTGGGCTTTACATGTGCATACTCACCAGAAGCCGGAAGTCTAGGTGACTAGTGCACCTGCGCGCACTGGAAACCAGCAGCTCAGATTCCCGGCATGTGCATGCGTGGCCGGGAAATTGCTCTTCCGGGTTCTGGCGTTCCCCCGCGCCTGCACACTCGGTGCAAAAAAGGCTCATCAACACAGCTATGAGCAAACCATTTTCAGATTTTAATGCTTTTTCCAGTGACATTTCTACACCTACCTTTCCATTTTTCAACATTCTGGCAATATTATTTTTTTTCATCTATTTTTCTTTTGAACATTAATATTTATAGCATTCCCTTCCATACTTTTTGATATCTTTCTCATACATATCTCTGAAGTCAAACTTCCAGCATTCTCTCACTTCCTGTTTCAACCCAAATAATTATATCACATTGATCATTCTTCTGCTGGTGATGCCTTGTTTCGGTGCCTTCATCCGTTTTCAAAAATGTCACATATTTCAATCAAAACCATGTAATGTTTTCTCTTTTATTCTTCCCTGTTCCTTGTTCTTAATCACATTTTGCAATTCTATTTTTTGCTGCACACATTGTTAACAGCTTTCTCTCAGCAATTTTGTAACACTTAATAAATTCTTTTCTCATACACATTTCATGTCTTCTTTCCATTGAAGTCCCATTCATCCACCTTCATACGCTTCTCTGGCATGTTGTAGCCTGTTAATTTTCTAAGCAGTTTCCACAGTCATTTTCATTGCAGGAGCAACAAAACTAACCTCATGTCTTAAGAATTGTTACATAGCAGTGACCAGACAATAGTATAATTGCTGGGGGAACATTTTTCACCCAAGGCACCTGTGTGTGGATTTGCATGCAGAGTGCAAGGATAGATCCAATGACAGCTGGCATTTCAGTGAGGACATAATCCATGGTTCCTTTCCCAATATATTCTATAAACTCGCTTCTGTCAGGATTCTCTCTCATGCAAACACTCCACTTTTTCCTCAAACTTTTCTCTTTCATCCCCCCCCCCAGCACTTTCTTTCTCACATATCAATATTATATTCTTGATCATTTCCCAAATATACACACCCCATTCTGTCATATATTCACCTTATTCTCTCACTCTCGCACATCTCTCATTTTTCACTCTTTCTTTCTCTCACCCACAGAGACATGCGCACACAACCCCTACTAAAATTAGGCTTTGAAACAGCCTAACAATTAAAAGCAGCCTCTTGAAATGTCCCAATACATCTGCAGATGGGAAGGCAATTGTTCAAAAGGGATGCCTTATCACAGAAGGTACAAGCAGACCATCCTCCGTCAATTTTTCCAAACCACAATTAAACTTTAAAACAAGCCACTGTTCTTACAAACAAGATTTATAGAAAGAAAACCTCGATGGGTTCCCAGGTGCATTTTTTTTTCTTAAGTGCAGCACAATAATTTGTGTTGCAATAGGGTAAAATGGAATCTTCTCTGATTCACGCTTCAATCTTGTTGGCTGTTTCATGTCCGTGTAGGTTTTTCTTGGCAATAATACGGAAATGGTTTGTCGCCATTTTTCCCCACAATGGTTTTCAACTTCCCAATGTCGCTTGACATACCACGATGGTCTCCCATTCAAGTACTAATCAGGCCTTCCTTTGAAGAACAAATAAAACTCAGCTAGACATCCTTGTCTGACCTATGTGTGCAAACATCTATCAAATCTTTCTATTTATCTATTCTCTAATTCTAGATTTATGTATTTTCTATAGGTACGTTAGAAATGATGGGATAGATTAAGTTACACAGACTGTAGGAGACTTAATTTACCACTCCCATACGTTTCTTGAAGCCTGTTCCAGATTCATAATGATAAGGCAACATAGAAAACATTTGTTGGCTATCCAAGATTATTTTTAAATTTTTGCTCTGTAGCAGGTTTTTTTCACTTAGTAAGAGGAAGTTGGGTTTAACTCTTTTTGCTCCTATTTCAAATGAGTTCCCTGCACAATTGTTTGTACATCCAACCATAACATCATCCAACTCCCATTCCTCTTTTCACCTTGTATTTTAGACCAACCTTTTCATTTATGGGACAATAATTGTGTTAATATAAATTGACATGCAAAAAAACCAGTCAAATGAAATTACCTAGGCAGAATCAACCCATGCTTTTATTTCCATTGCATATAAAAATTTCATATGAAGGTATCTGACATACAGTACTATTCCATAGGCTGTAAGAGAGGCTAAGAAACCATTGAATTATTTGCAATGTTCGCATACTCTGTCACTCTAAAGACATACCCAAAGGAAACAAAACCAACTGAAAACAACAAAAATATTGTCCAGGAATTCTGTTGTAATAGTGTCCCTTTTATATTGTGTAAAACAAAAGCGATCGTATTCCTTTGGGCCAGGGCTGCTAAAATCTACAGTTTGTGTCAAGGAGGCGGCTCTGTTTTTCTTGAAAAAGAATCTCTCCTTTCACCGAGCAATCACATGCTACATGGGCTGGGCGTGGGTGGAATGGGGATGAGGTATCTGAACTACGAAGCTTCATGTCCAAGAGCAGCAGCGAGACATATTTCAGGCCATTGTTGATTTTGTCTAAAATAGTGTTTCTCAACCTTGGTAACTTGAAGATGTCTGGACTTCAACTCCCAGAATTCCCCAGCCAGCATTCGCTGGCTGGGGAATTCTGGGAGTTGAAGTCCAGCCAGTGCCAAGGTTGGGAAACGCTGGTCTAAAACCAACGGTAGTGTTTCAAGGATATAGAAAAGCTACAGACAGTCTTCTGCAAATCCATTCATACAGAAGTAAGCTTCGGCTACCTGAAAGCTTATTGGAGGGAATAGGTCCTGTATACAGTGCAATATCAATACAGGTCTAATCTGGAGAGCCACTGTATTAAATAATCTGCCTATATGAATTGCCTTGGTATGGACAGAAAGTGACTGCCTTGTTTCAGTGGGGCTTGAGAGCAGTAGCTGCCATTGATTAATACTCATTCTTGTTGATTAAGTGTTGGTAGCATTTGTTTTTCCTTTACTTTCTCTAAGAAAGGTGAATAATCCCTCAAGAAATGCTTTGAAGGGGAATGTATATTCCATTAGAGAGAAGGCATTTATTCAAAAGGAGGTCAGATGCCAGCAGGGGCATCCACATGGTGTCACAGAGTCAAGATGGCAGTTTCAGCTGCACAGTCTCTTGCCATCTTACCCTTAAAAAAAACAAAAAAAAAACCCTTCTCCCCAAAACTCAGCTTCAGTGGATCCTAGAGAGTGGAAAAGAGAACATTCCTAGATGGGACACAACTGAAGTCCTTCTATTAAAAAAAAAAGCATATTAGAGATACGCCCAGCCCATGTTTGCTACAACCTTTTTTCCAAATGCAGCAAAACAGAAGAAAATTTTGTTTGAGGTTAAGGCACAGCCCTGGGACCAAAGACCTGCAGCTTTTAATTTATATATCTATGTATTTTATCGTTTTTCTCAACTCTTCCATAAACAAGCTCTAAGGTGATATAGGATATATTACACAAGGGGAAAAATGTACAAGGGGAGTATGTATACACAATATTAATTCTCTCACCAAGAGTTTCCAAATATAGCAACACCATCCCGGCAAGATGATGTTATAATAAGAACTTATAATTTACAATTAACATTACATTATATACATTACAATAAATACATAGCTGTAAACAGAGACAAACAAGACTTATTACAAGTAAGGTCATTTGGTGAGAAAAAAATATGCATGGCACAAATAAAAATAAATAAATGCATTGTAAAATAAATGACAATGTTGTAAAATTCATTTCATTCTCAAGTTCTTTTTTTAAAAAAGCTTTTGAATGTGATTTGTTCTACCTATATTATCTGATCACATTTTTTTGAAACAATGACATGAAATCAGAAATCAAAAGGAACAGACACAACATTACCAAGAACAGTAACTTGCAAGCTAAAGTATAAATGCAAACTCATATTCCTCTCACCTTTTCCCCATTCTCCCACCCTCCTTTTCAAAACTGTACCAATGCTTTGCATTTTACTTGTGGCAAAAACAGAGAGCACATGTAAAGTCACCTTTTAATATATTTTTTTCAGCCATGTGTGTGCTATCACACACTTCAGGCAAAATAAAATAAAAAGAAAACAGAAAAGATTGTACAGTGCATTCAATCCCTGGCTCTAAAAATTATTACGCTTTCTGTCATTTGATTGTCCATGTGTATGGGTGCATTTTTACACAATACAGTCTCCATTTTCTTTGAAAGTTTAATCTTATAGTGTGCGCTCTAACAAGATCCAGCAATGAATGAAACCTCCTTGAAATTAACATTTGGGAAATCTTGTTAAAAAGCGAAGATATTTATGTATTTAACAGTTCTTTCCTCAGAACTTGCTGGCTCAAGCCAGAGAGCACTCCTCTTTATTGATTAAACTATTAGTGCAGAAAAAAATACCCTTCTATGTCCATTTAGATTTTTGGAATTTATATTGCTTTTTTTTCCATTAAAATTCCAGGCACTCTTGGGGACTGTACAAATGTCGAAGTAGTGAAGGAGAGGCCATGAATTCATGCTAACAGCAATTTGATGATATTCTTCCATTCATTTCCCTAGCTGGTATTTTTTTTAACAAAAGGCATTAAGAACTAAGAAAGAGTCAACACATTAAAACATTTTTTTAAAATCCTCATTATTCAGTGCTTACCGTAAGAGCTTGATGTATAAAACAAGTCTTAATTCTAAATAAATGAAGGAATAGTTCCATTGATTACAATGAGACTAAAGCCTTATTAATTTAGGCTCCATCCAATCCAATCCAATCCAATTTCTGTTTTCATTGCAGCAAAACAAAGACTCATGATTCAAACCCAGTCCAACCAAATTGCTTCAATACTGGGATTACAATAACTCTGTGCAAAGCTTTTTCATACGGTGAGGAGCTGTTTCATGCAAATGTAGACCAAAGAGAGACAATCTATGTGGTCAAGGAAATGTACCATGTTGATAAAGCAGCATGAATATGTGCCTACTAATGCAATCTGGCAAGAGAAAGGCAGCACAGGTCAAGTGAGGATGGCCCTTTTCAATCCTCACAGGCTTCAATCTGCATTAATGTCTGCTACTGTGCATAGATTTCCTACACATAATTGTAGCTGTATGCTACAGCTACAGCCAAATTTAAAATTAAATACACAAATCCCATTTTAATTAACAGCCATAATATAATTCTACAATGGATGGCAGTCTACACTTTGCTCTGCAATACTCCCCCCCCTTAACAACCTGTCAGTTTTTTAGAGTAGTGCACTTCCCATAATAGCACAAACCCTCTCAAAAACTTTTTGACGGGGAAAAAAAATCCCTTAGAAACAATTTATTCCTGACCTATTTGCACAAATACAATCTGTAGTACTGTGCAATGACAGTTGCCCGCATGCCCCCAACCAAAGCATTTGTTGGTCTTAGTAAGTCATTGGGGCAAAAGACTCCTACAATGCTATTGTTCAGGCCAACAAACTGTCTTGTGGAAAAGGAAATATTCAGTTAGCAAATAAAACATTTGTGTATATAATAGGAAAGTCACCCTTATACTGGCCATAGATCTGAAAACCTCAGATCCAAATTTATTCATACTTATGAGTATCCAATGTTTGTTTTGGAGCATTCTCAAGTTTCTATGCACTATTGTCATTCATTTCAACCTTCTGAACCCCAATGCATCTACTATAGGAAGATTGAATCCTAATGGTCCACATTCCTGCCACCCCTCAATTGTTGCAACCCAAATGTTGGGGAACTGCTACTCTAGTGTTCCACTAGATTTCAAAAATAATTGGTTTGGTTGAGGGGAATTAACCCACAACCATAAACCTTGGATCTGCAGGACTAAGCTATCTGTGAGGTCAAAGAGCTCATAGCAGATAATATATTGCTGCTTTTGGACATTTACAAAGAAAAAAAAAGATAGAAAACAAAGTGTTTACCTACCATAAGAGACTAGGTAGGTGGATGGGTGAGAGAGAATTAACAGAGCATCATATACGTATCATTGGTCTATAAAACAAAAGCTATTTTATAACAGTTGAAGGAATTGCTATGAAAATCTAAGTGCAAACAAATATAAAATTCAATTTATCCAGTGTAGCATATACATGTACTGAAAACTTGCAAGTTACTCTTTTTTGGGGATAGGAGAAGAGGGAGGAAGAGAAAGCCACTGGCAGATGAAATTCGGAGGGTGTTGCATTCTTTTAAATATAATAACCCAACACATTTAATAATAAAAGTAAACTCTACAAAAAGATTTCTGTTTTACATATGATACAAAATGCAGACTTCAGTGCAACCATTGAGCTACACCTTTTTCAGTCATGTGTCAGGAAGACTTGAAATTAGAAAAGTATGTGATTTCCACAGCTTCATCTTCCTACTGGTTCATGTTGTATCCCCATATTTGAGTGCATTTGTTTTCCCATAGACAACTTGATTCATTTGCTGGTCACTTTCTTTAGATTCTGGTGTTAATCATTAAAGGTATGGTATTAATTGCCTCCTCATGAAATTAAAACCTAATACAAAACACACATATAATCTCACACACACACTCACATTAGCTTTGGACCAGCCTTTACTCCTTGTGAAAAACAGCTGTGAGTGCTGTCAGTCTCTCATCAAATCAGCCAAGCTGAACTCTTCATTCAACTGTTCTTTGCAGATGTTTTCCTTCATTCTCTGGTGCCATGGAGATGAACAATTCTGGTCACACTAATCCTGAGTGCTGAACTAAGTTTTTGATCAACAAACAACTCTGGCAGATGACAGTGAGGCATGATCATGGTTGTGCCATATGATATGCACTTTGGAAACCATTTTCAGCTTTTAAAAACAGAAAAGGAGAGAGTATAGAGAGAGCTATGCACTGTTACGTATCAGGAGACCGTTCTTCTAGCACACAAGGTTCTGACTGATTCTCCTCTTCCTCCTCCTCTACCACCTCTTCTCCCACTTGCTCATCAAGTGGAATTTCTGTGGACTCTGAGTCTTGGGTGCAAAGAGTCTTGGTGTCACTGCAGCTGGTATCTTCTTCCACTTGACTTCCACTGTCCTTCTCTGTGTCTGATTCACCATCTTCTTCCAATGTTAGTTCAAACTGAAATTTTTCAGTTTGTCCTTGTCTACCTTCCTCTTGGTCATCCGATGAAGGAGAAGGACTCTGAGGGATTGTGCTCTGGTACCATTCACGATTGTCCTCCAATGTATCTAAGATGTCTTGGGCATCTGGGTGGACAAGGTCAGCCCAGGTCTCCCAGAGAGGGTGAACAATATAGTCTATAAAACCCACCTGTTACAATGTAGAATTAAGAGATGTTGTTATTCTAAAGAAGGAAGGAATTAGGTGTATCACATTATTTATTAAAATTAACTTCATAAGAAGCTATCTTTTTTATTTAGTTATTTTCTATATTATTTTTGTTCTTAAATGAAAACTTCAAATTAATCTTTCATTATTTTGTAGGCTTTAGTATTATATCAACCATTTGTGTAAAGAGGACCTTGAGGGAAATAAACAAGAAATATGTTACAAGCAAAAAAAGTCCCTTAAATCAAGGGGAATGAGATAACATTGGGAACAAACTCAGGGAGACTCTGTTTCACTGAGATATAAGAGGAAGAGGAGATAAAGTCCAACCAGTCTTCCAAGATTCTATTAGGATAGCCTTTTAAATGTAACATAGTTCTTGTCTTCCTGTACAATCAGTTTCCTGATCTGGGCTATGCTGAATATCAGGCATTAATCAACAGTTATTGCCTATTTTCTTGAAGAGTTTACAGTATTCTCTAAATCAGGGCTGTCAAACTCATGGCCTGCAGGCTGGATGCATTACATGCTGGCTACGTCCATGCCCGATTTAGTGAGTTTGACACCCCTGCTCGAAATCAACTACATTGATTTTTCATCTTTCAATTAAATGATTACCTGTGATTTTTCTACAGATGCATTGTGTTTATCACACATGGGACTTATTTCCATGCCTCTTTCTCTTTCTCGATCTCCCTGACGAAAGAACTCTTCCATTATTCTATCTGTCCATTGCCGATATAACTGGAGTGGTTTTGTTGGATTGCTTAGATCTGCACAGTGTACCATATTTTGTAGAACCTAAATTAAACAGGAAAAAAAAATATTGAGAAAACTTGTGGTGTTATTCTACTCTTTTTCCATTTGCACATTTAGTGGGTGAGAAAACAGAAATCTTGAAAATACATGGAGTGCAAGGTTTATTCTGAACACCAGGAGGATGATATGCTATTCGTTTTTCACACTGGCATTAATAGCTACCAATTATCTCACATCTATAGCTTTGCCTATATTAAAAGGCCAGAAATGTTGTAAGTGCAAGACTGATCAGTTATGAAGATATGTGGGAATTAATCAAGCCTGTTAGCCACCCTCAAGAGCAGGGAAAAAAATTCAGACACTGACAGAATAGTCTAAATTAGGTCTGGCCTGCAGGCTGCATGAGCATTTGAATGAAATTTTGAAAGCCAAACTTCAGCGTTTGGTACTGCTTCATATGGAAATGTTAAAAATGGTTTAAGAATGAAATTTAATTTTAAAATTTTGATAACATGAGTGCACATTTAAAGTAATTCCATCCCTTCACTCCTAAGTAGAACTTTGTGGGTTAAGAAACATTTCAGCAAACAAAACCATCCAATCAACTAGCCAACCAAAGCAACGGATTGAAACTTCAGACACTCCTACTTGTGTATATACGCATTTGTGTAAAGATAGTGTTGACATTTGAACAACAAAATACAGTGGGGACATAATGGATTGCACCTAATCTTGACAGTTTATATTTAGGCTCTGGCTGAAAAAAAAAAGCATTTCTGTACCTTTACTAATAGGTATGGGTATGCAGGTAGTCTGCACTGCTTCACTTGTAACAGTGTTTCTGCAAGCTGAAAAAGCTGTGCTTAGCAGAACAAACTGATTAATCATTAGTCAGTGTAGATTAGCATCACTAAATGAACAATCAAGGAAGAGTGAAGTACCGCTGTAAGATGAAGCACCTCATCAAGGAAGAATGCCCTATAAGCAGCCATAACTGGGAAAATGTTTTGACAAAAGGGATGGTAGTCAGTTCAAAAAGTCGAGACACACTGGTCATCTGAATGTAATGAGGTGAAGAAAGAATACAACTTGTTTAAAATGCAGAGTATCTTACCTGAATCCTGTCTGAATAGTTATCGAGAAGTAGAACTCCAGAGCTAGTCACTTTCTTGGTTTCAACCATTGTTTTCAAATCGGCCAATAGATTCATATGCTTAGACATATCTGTGGCAAGGACCTTGGAGGAGAAACAAAAGATAAAGGTCACAATAATTGCTTTTGTTTTAGAAGCTATTAAATCTTGGTAAGGGAATTAAAGAGACAGTCAGTGAAAATATCTTAATCAGCAGATAGATCTTATGGAAACATAACTTTTATAAATCAGATATAAGACCTATTTCAAATTATCTCCCCACCTCCCCCACAAAATATCTGGTATATCATTTTTCATTTGAGCTATATAAGAGCAAAACAATGAAAGTAATATCAAGTTTATGATGAAATGCATCTTTAAAAATGGAATACATTAAAAATCATAAATAAATAAATAATGGATAAATAAAAACAACTCACAATGTCAATGACCATCTTCCTCAATGATTGCTTCTGCTTTTTTGTCAAGTTCTGGAAAATGTCACAATTCTCCTCCTGCAATAATTTGAAGCCAACAGCTAGATGATGGTTTTCTAGGACTGATGAATCATTATACATCAAGGCAAGTTCAGAGTCTGCAAGAAAGTCCAAAGACAGCACTGTTAATAAAAATTGCTTTTTATAGAAGTTATATATTTCGGGTTTTAACATTAGTATGGCATCCAAAACATCCAACTACATTAGGAAAAAAAACCCACTATGGCTAATTGCAAATCAAATCTGACAACAGACTCTCTTCCAATTCTCAACAGACTCTCTTCCAATTCTAAATCTCTGTCCAGTTTTTAAAAATGGTTTGAAAATTACAAGGGCAACCAAATAAGAACAAATTAGGGCTGATCATGAACAAATGTTTCAGCAAACGCTTCCCTTCTATTGCATAAATGCTCAATAATTTTGTAATCAAATAATGGAAGACTTGGAAGCTATCAGTGGCAAGTGGAACAGAGATGTCCTTCATCCCTCCCTCTGTATGGTACGATTCCTTAATCATATGTCTGTAGTTTGTTGACTTAAATGTACTGAATATTAATATTCTGCTAATGTATCTACGGAGATTCTCATTCATCCAGGTCATGGTTGCCCCAAAGGTGCTTCTTCAAGAGGCAACTGGACTTTCTGATTTTTCTTTGAAGACATTTCACTTCTCATCCAAGAAGCTTCTTCACCTCTGACTAGATGGTGGAGAATGGAACAATTTATATTCCTTGCAGACAGCTGGTCATTTGCATTTTGTAAATAGGCCATGGCCCATAGGTTGGGGCCCCCTGTTTTAGATAACAATATTTGTGATTGATCTGCTATTCTTTAAGAATAGTGGTTTATATTTCTTTTTCCTTGGCTTAAAGTAACATACAGCTGACAATGCTGGAATGCTGGTTTCTCCAGATTAATCAGCACCTTCTCCATGATTTGTCCTTTTGCTTTATATATAGTGAGAGGAAAGCATGACTGCAATTGGGAACTTTGTGTGCTGAAGAAGGACAACTTCACCTTCTGATAAATTGACTGCGAATTCTTGGAATCATGACAGTGTCACTTTTGAATGTACCAAAGTTTGTATTTGCTACAGTGAGATTCCTGTGGAATTCTTCCATTATTGTATGCATTCCTTTTGCAAAGCTTTGAAAGATCCAACTTCCTCATTAAAATCATCTTCTTGTGCCATATCCATCATCGGATGTTGGCAAATCATGTTGGTGATCCTATTTTTATCAATCTCATTAAAATGATGACCTTCAATTCCAGTTTATGTGATAGCAATCCAGAGAGTTCACTTGAACGAAGGAGTTCTGTGGGAAACTGAGCGGCATTAGCTCTGTGATAGAATGTGCATATGAAGAAACATTTTTCGGAGAGTTTTGGCAACACAGACATTTCCCAGAAAGAGGCCCAGAGGAAGAGACTGTGCAGTCCTGAGATGGATAGGGGAGGAGAAAAGAAGTCCAGGCAGTTGTATTATCTGATGTTCTTGCTGAACCAAACTTCCTGTTTGCAATAGGTGCCCCATTGCTATATAAAATGAGAAGTTCATTATTAGGCAGAGGTTGCACATTGCCTATCCTGCAATACGAAGGGCACTGCATAATGCAGAAAATGGTGGTTTTTCGAGAGAATAGGAATTTATGAGAGTGAGGGCAGACTTTGGCCATGGTACCAAATCAGTAGAAATGTTACACTGTGCAAGTTGTGTATTTTGCTTTTCTTTTCTTTCTCTGCTGAAATGTTGATGCTGAAGGCAGAGGTAGTCACATTGAGGGACTCTTGCAATAATTAATGTCTGCCACACATTCAAAGTTGATCTTCGTTTTTCACCTCTGTCTTTTCTTGTCTCCTCATTCTGTAATTTTCCTTGTGGCTCTGCAGAAATACAGACCTTTCATTCTCTGTTTATCTCTTGCACCCCTTGACACGTTGCAGGGATGTTTGGTGTCATCTCTTCACCGAAACCTTTCCCCCTCTATTTCCAACTTGCATAATTACGTTGATAAGATTCATTTATTTTACAATATTGTAGATTGCCATTGTTACCTCAGAACAGTTTAAAAATGGGAACCTACTTCACAAATTTGTGAACAACTATAAATGAATGGACCACTATGGATACACATACATAGTGGCCCATTCTCCTGAATGGAATATAGATGCATGTACATGTTGTGTGCCTCCGCATGGGGCACATAAAGCAATAAAAATATCCAGGTCTTTCTTCAGGCACGTTTTTCCTTGAGAGCCACATGATGAATCAATTTCTTGCTAGTCGGTGAGGGAGGAAGTGATAGATTGCAAGTCTGGCTGGGAAACTGTAGCAGAATTTGAACAAGAAGATCATATGACTGCAACAGCAGCAGCCCAGCAGCATAGCAGTAGTGAAGCAGCCACAACTTCCCCTAATTTTGTTCTCTTCGGAAATACTGATCCTGATTTTGGATGCATTATGTAAGTTAGTCCATTTGAGATACTTCTCTATGATCCACTACTTAACCTAGGTAAAGATCATGACAACAAGAGTTTTAATAGTATAGAGATTCCAAATGGGCCAGAAAACCCAGGAAAAATACAGAGCAGTGATTTTCAAGCTCAGCAAGATTTGTGGGCTTCAACTCCCAGAATTCCACAGTCACCACACATATCCTAGAGTTACCAAAGTTGAGAAACATTGACCTAGGGCAGGAGTCTTTAACCTTGGCCACTTTAAGACTTGTGGACTTCAACTCCCAGAATTGAAGCAAAGCTGTCTGAGGAATTCTGACCTAGAGGAATAAGTAGCATTCAGAGACCTCCAACAATCTATCAGAAGAAAGCTGCCTTAGATTTCCCAGTTGCGTGAAGCCCATAGACAAATAAGAATGGAAAAACCTTGAATATAGCAGTAGACTTATATACCGCTTCATAGGGCTTTCAGCCCTCTCTAAGCGGTTTACAGAGAGTCAGCATATTGCCCCCAACAATCTGGGTCCTCATTTTACCCACCTCGGAAGGATGGAAGGCTGAGTCAACCCTGAGCCGGTGAGATTTGAACCGCTGAACTGCTGATCTAGCAGTAGCCTGCAGTGCTGCATTTAACCACTGCGCCACCTTGGCTCTATATCCAACTGAGTTGTTATTTTGTTATTCTTCAAATTCTCATTTTGACGAAGGGACACTGGACTAGAAATATGCTTTTGATGACTGACCATATGATATATGCAGGAACTCTACATATCCAAAACCATCTTTTTTTTAAAAAAAAAAAACCCTCTTTGTTGCTTGTTCAAGGAATCTCAAGTATATAGACAATCAGTGGAGCCAGAAATAAACTAACTTACTTGTGTTGATAAGAAATTGGTTTGAAACCCCAGGATGGTCAACATCATGTATTGCACTGGCAAAAATAGCAGCTAGAATCTCCAAGTCTGTGAAAACAGCCTAAAAGAAAGAAAGAGGAAATATTGAGGAATAAGGTAATGGAACAGAGAAGAATGACTAATGGAGAAAATGTTCTAAATGAAACAGAATTGCACTGGTCCTCTCCCCTTTTTTCGCTTGGATCTCTACTAGTACAAACACCATTTTTTCTGGAGGGGAAAAGATTAAAGTCCAATTTACAAAATGTTTTTATAATAAAGTTTCAAATGTTAATACCTTTAAATTAAACTTATTTTTTCAGTAACTAATCATTTGGCAAGCCACCTTGGTGTATTGCGAACATGACAGTATGTTTCACAAGTAGGTTTTTTTTTAAATTTCACCCAGATATTGTGGACTTACCTCCAAAGCTGGGGTAGACAAAAGCACATGTGTTGACTGTACAACATCAGCAGCATGTATATTGTTGTGATATGCCACATCAGCATGATAATGATCCTCCAGCGTCATCAAGTAGGTTATTAACATGTCTGGTGGAATTTTAAACGTTTTTAGCAAATCCCGTTCCTGAAGTTACAGAGAGAAAAAGTAATTGTTTATTCAGAATAGGTAAAGTCCTCTGGAAAAGAAAAGGGGAAAAAGTTGTTTCTCCCTTAAACATACCTGAAAGATTGTATACATGACAACTGTCAAAGGTCGGTTCCCAGATAATTCGGCTATTTTAAACACTTGGAGGCCCCATTTATTTACATCTTCTAGCTCCTGATATAAAACCAAACAAAAAACAGAAACTGTTACCCTGGCTTTGCAATACACTATGTACAAAACATCTGCTCTTGATTTCGTTGTATTTTAGATCTTAGCAATCTAATTTTTCAGATTTTAAATAAGAAGTAGAAGTGTTGCTCCAAACTGAATACCCTGAATTGCTTCAGTACTGCTCTGCTCTGATATAGCAAAGAGCATTAGGAAATACTCCAGGGAATAAAGACACCACCTTACTCTATCTTATGTTTTGGGAATACACTTTTAAGTTTCAAAAGAAATTATTTTTCCTGCAAAGATTTTTTTTTTTTTGCAATTTTCTTTCAGTGTAAACATGGCATCTAGAATTTTTGTTAAATTCTATAGGTGATTTTATTTTTAAACAATCCATTTGACTTCTGCAGTTACACAGTTCTGATGCACAATGTGCTAAGGAAAAAAATGAATCAGGATCTTTATTTGGCTGTACTAAATCGGTGTGTGAGATTTTACACACATGACATATAAATTCATATAGACATTCGGATGTATGTAAATATTTGTGAATGTAATTTTGTGACTGTATTTGGATCTGAGTTACAGATACTGAATCGGCTGGAAATCAGAATTGCTCTTACCTTGGATAAAATATCTTCTTGATCTGTTTTGACTCCAAATTTGGGGATGCTAGAATTTGTTAAGCTGGAACTGTGCATCAACTTTTTTACCCC
This sequence comes from Thamnophis elegans, assembly GCF_009769535.1. Classification (NCBI taxonomy): domain Eukaryota; kingdom Metazoa; phylum Chordata; class Lepidosauria; order Squamata; family Natricidae; genus Thamnophis; species Thamnophis elegans. Next base: position 120,951,243 of record NC_045543.1, on the reverse strand, counting down.
ACTGATTTGAGACATAGGCCGTTTCTTTTTCTCTTTTTCTTTCTGTGTTGGAGATGGGATTTCCACTTCATGCTGCTTGTCTTTTAAAGAAGAGGAAAAAAATCTATAATCTATTTGTAGATTACCGCTACCGTAAGAAGTAACATTAACTGCAGCATAGCTTTTTTTAAAAAGTGCTTCAAAATAATTTTGAAATAAGAAAGATGCAAGTGAACACAACGAATCACCATCAGACTTATTAACTTGTTCTTTTTCTAGTTCCACCTTAGCTATGAAAAACAGCTAGGTGATAATTTTGGGCCCGTCACTCTCTCTTTCTGCCCAACTCACTTCACAAGGTTGTTGTGGGAACAATAGGAGGAGGAAGGCATATTGGACATGTTTGCCATCATGAGTTATTTGCAAAAACTAACAAAGGCGGCATACAAGTAAATAATAAATAACTGCATAAAAATCTAGGTTCAGGACCACTTTAGTTATAGATTTAAGCAATCTTACACTGGTCATTTACTCTCTCAGTAGTGCAACAACATTGACATTACATACAGCTACAAAATCTAATGATGTTGATATAAAAAAGCTTGAATATTATAAACTAAAAAGTGAAACAAGGAGCCATTAGGTTCTTATGTCCAAATAATTTCTTTTCAGTTCTGATTCTTAGATATTTGTTCATATTATTTTATGCTTTTCTAAATCTTGAGTGATGTTGTTACCCCATTATTGTAGTTTGAGTAGAGATCTCACCTCAGTATTTCCCATGTCTCAAATCTAACCTATCACAAGATTGTCTCTAAAGTGCAGTGATAATTATAAGTTGATGAATAAGGTAGTTATTTTTACAAATATTAATTCAAGAATATTTGGCTCACAATTTATCTTGCAAATCACAGATTTTCAGTATCTGTCAACAGATGCTTCTCTGTTTGCCGCTAGTTTGGGAACACTGCTGAAAATGAGGCCAAGTAAACCAATTATGCATTTAGCATAACTAGGACAAGATTTACTCCAATTACATTGACAAAAATAGGATGATTGAGCATAAAAAGTTGGCCTATGTTTTATGAATGAACAAATGAAAATAAATAATAAAGATGCTACAATATCATATTTCTTTAAAAGCCAAAGTTCTAATGTAGATAATAATCTCAAAAACTGTATCAAGCTGGAATAATTCTAACTGTTGCTATGAACATGCTGCAAGAAAGATCACAATCATTGTCTTGTTTTCAACTAACCATAATTAAGCAAGCCAATTTCAAACCTGTTCCTGAACTTGATTTATTTTCTTCTTCCAAAATGTTTAAATATATTGTAATTTCAGTTCAAATAATTAATAGCAATTATCTGTAAAGAGTAGACAATGTTTTTGATAAGCCTTCCTTTTGAGCAGATATAATGCACACATTCAAGCATTAACTTCAAAGGACGCAATGTGAGTAATGCTTATTAACTCCCTGTGATTTAACGACCTCATCCTAGGTTGATCCCAGGTGAACAAAGGCATGCTCTCATCCCGTGACATAAGATTTTTTACAGACTCATATTGAACAGAAAATCAGGATCAGGCTCACTATTCTAGCTCTTAATCTCCACAGTAGAAGTAAACATAAAAACTTCCCCACTGCCACAATTGATGGCAGCAAACATAATTGTGCTATCCCTGACAGTAGATTGTTCTCCTCCAATCTAATGTTCTCATATGCATTGTACTATTTATTCCTATAAATTCCTGACAGTCAACACCAGTATATATTTTCTAGACATGGGAGGATATCATGGTAATTCAGGTTCCCTCTCAAAGTTCCTCTCATGCAAATTAGGCAGAGAAATTAAATCTGGCCAGAAGTCTGAAATCTGTTTAAGACCTTCAACTCAAATCAATGGTGGTTTTGTAAGATTATCAACATGGAACCAAAACTGCTTATATTATATAAGGAATCTATGTTAATTTTTCCTCACATAAAAGGTTCATTGCTAAATGCAGAAAAAAGAACTCCAAACAATTCTTTCTCAAATTCTTATCCCCCCCAAAAAAAATAATATTGTATCATATTCTCAATGTTGTCAAACTGTAAAACCACGTGAAGAAATACTATTTTTATTTGGAGATTCTTTTTTCTCTCTTTCCTCTAAATTAATGCTAAGAAGGAAAAAAAGATGATGCATGTACAAAATATTTAAGAACTGCAAACATATTTCAGTTTAGAAATGGGGGGAAATCTATTGCCATGTGTATGTATTGGCACAGATCTTTTCTTTAATCTTTTGTATTTTAGATCTTAGCAATCTAATTTTTCAGATTTTAAATAAGAAGTAGAAATGTTGCTCCAAACTGAAAGCACTGAAATGCTTCTGCTCCGATATAGCAAAGAGCATTAGGAAATACTCCACGGAATAAGGACACCACCTTACTCTATCTTATGTTTTGGTAATACACTTTTAAGTTTCAAAAGAAATTATTTTTCCTGCAAAGATTTTTTCTTTTTGCAATTTTCTTTTGGTGTAAACATGGCATCTATTGTCACGTGTATATATTGGCCCAAATCTTTTCTTTAATCTTTTAGGTTAGGCTAGCATTTATTGGAAAAAGCAGAAAATCCAATTGCTACAGACAAGTGAAAATGTCAACAATTTTCAGCCAGAGGCAATCAGCCCTCTCCTATTCCTTTACTGATCACCAATTAAACAAAACAGAAAAGGGAAAAAAAAGAATTTGAACTGGCACAAACCAACAGCAGATGAAAAATAATGACTCATATGCATGCTTTGATGTTTATAACTTCAGTCATATGAACAACGTTTAGAACCATCAAGAGAAAGGGCTCTAAAACAAGATGTCAGATGCTTTCAAGTGAAAGGAAATATTAGAAGGGTCATGGAATTCCAAGGGATTTCCTAAGGTTTTATTCAAAGTGAGCAAATCTTACGAATGAAGGCGAATATATGTGTCCCAAAATAGAGTTTCAGGATCCAAACTGGGTCGGTCACCAGGATGAGTTTTCAGACTCATGCTGGAGCCCATCTGCAGGGAACTTCTCTCTAGCAGTGTGTGTGCTATTCTGTGTGTAGTATTTATAGAGCCTGTTGTAAGTGGCTTATTAGATGCTGATTGGGGATGTGTTAATGGCTTCCTTTTAAGTCATTAGCTGTCATTTGTTTGTGCTGCCCAGGCCTCGCCTTCTAAGTACTTGCTAGGCTGGTGGTAAATCAGCACTTCTGTTGACTGAAGAGGGGCCGGTTTCCCAGGCTTCAATCACTTCCCTGGCTGTTTTAGAACTGCCTCAATGCGGCATGGCATGGAAGCTATCAGCCTGTGGCAGTGCTGAGGTGTTATGGAAGACCAGGATGCTTCAATAGCGGCCTTCAGCTCTTTTGTATTGTTCGGTCTCATGCCTTTCATCTTTCTCTTGGCATTCTCTATGGGGCTCAGGTCAGGCGAGTTTGCTGGCCAATCAAGCACAGTAACCCACAGTCATTGAACCAGGTTTTGGTGCTTTTGGCAGTGTGGGCATGTGCAAGTCCTGCTGGAAAATGAAGTCAGCATCCCCATAAAGCTCGTCTGCAGAAGGAAGCATGAAGTGCTCCAAAATCTCCTGGTAGACGGCTGCATTGACCCTGGACTTAATGAAGCACAGTGGACCAACAACAGCAGATGACATGGCTCCTCAAATCAACACAGACTGTGGAAACGTCACACTGGACTTCAAGCATCTTGCAGTGTGTGCCTCTCCATTCTTCCTCAATACTCTGTGTCCTTGGTTTCCAAATGAGATGCAAAAGTTGCTCTCATCAGAAAAGAGGACTTTGGACCACTGAGCAACAGACCAGGTCTGTTTTTCTTTAGTCCAGGTAAGATGCTTCTGACGTTGTTTGATGTTCAGGAGTGGCTTGACAAGAGGAATACGACATTTGAAGCCCATGTCCAGGATCCTTCTGTGTGTGGTGTCTCTTGATTCACTGATGCCAGCCTCAGTCCACTCCTTGTGAAAGTCCCCAACACTTTTGAATGGCCTTTTCATGACAATCCTCTCCAGGCTGCAGTCATCCCTGCTGCTTGTGCACCTTTTTCTTCCATACTTTTCCCTTCCACAGAACTTTCTATTAATGTGCTTTGATACAGCACTTTGGGAACATCCAACGTCTTTTATAATTACCTTTTGAGGCTTTCCCTCCTTATGGAGGGTGTCAATGATGGTTTTCTGCACAACTGTCAGGTCAGCAGTCTTTCCCATGATTGTGATTCCTACTGAACCAGACTGAGAGACCATTTAAAGGCTCAGGAACCCTTTGCAGGTGTTATGGCTTAATTAGCTGATTAGAGTGGGACACTTTGAGCCTAGAATATTGCACCTTTTCACAATATTCTAATTTTCTGAGATTGTGGATTTGGGGTTTTTATGAGCTGTAAGCCATAATTATCAGAATTATGACAAATCACAGCTTGAATTATGTTGCTTTGCATGTAATGAGTCTATCTCATATATTAGTTTCACCTTTTAAGTTGCATTACTGAAATAAATGAACTTTTGCACGATATTCTAATTTTTCGACTTTCACCTGTAGATTCTTGTTCTTGTTTTTGTTTGACAAATTCCAATAAATAAATAATAAATAAATAAGTAAATATAGTTTGTAAGTATCTTGTTTCCATTGCATTTATTTTTATGAAATACCACACTCTTACTTTCCAATAGTAAAATGGGCAGAAGCACATTTATATGTACAGCCATTTTTGCTTTATTCAAGAAACAGCCATTCCTCATAAGAGACTATCTTATTTCCACTATCTTTCCACTTACACGCCTTAACATTTCTCTATCCAGATTTATAAAAGCAGCTTGTCTTAAATACAGCTATTTTAACATCACCACACTTATTTATTTTCTATCAATGTATTAAATAATGATTATGCACCATCAAATGGTGTTGACTCTTAGCAACCAGATAAGATTTCTTCCATGAGAATCTGTCCCTAACCTGATCTTTCTAAGAGTGTGTCAATTGCAACTGTGCTGTCCAACTTGCTGCTGGTCATCCTCTTCCTGTTTTTGTTTCCACCTTTCCGAGCATTTGCAGTTGGCTGCTATGGTGTTGTCAGGCATGCATGTACCGCAAGAGTGTGGTTGAGCATGTGTCCTGTGAGTAAGTGATATGGAACCCCAGGTTCTCGTACTTCATAGCTGGGTTGCTCAAAAGCAGTGGGAGTCACTGAGAGGGAATTGGGTGGTCAGGTAAATTTTCTTAAATAGATAAAATGACTTACAGGAGCAACTTGTAATCTTTCCTGCTAGCTTTTCCATTGACTTTGTTAATAGGAAGATGGCAAGGGAGGTCACAAAAAGGTGATTGATTTTGGGATCCTGCAACTGTCATGTGAGCCAGTTGCTAAGTGCCTGGATTGTAATCATGTGATGATGAGAATGCTGAGATGTCACTGAACAAGTGGTCATTAAAAGAGAATTAACTGTATAATAGTTTCCATTATCTTTATTTGCTGTTGTCATCATCTTTTATGCATTTTTCCTAACCAGTCTGATTCTACTTCTCCATCTATTCAAGATCTATTTTTGAGACTACCAAACAATGTCCTATCATTCAGAATTTTTGAGCACCATTCTATCCTTTCCTATTTTTTTAAAAAAAATCATAATTAAATAATCATGATTTTTATTCACATTTCCTGCTATGTATTTGCATGAATAGTCTTATGTTTAAACCACATATTTGAAGAAAAAAAATCCATACTCATCAAACCATCACTATTCTTGTTTGCTCTATGGTTTTCAAATAAACCACTCACTTTTTCTACACTCTCTCTTCCTCCCATCCATCCATCCATCCATCCATCCATCCATCCATCCATCCATCCATCCCATGTAAGAATAATTTCCTCTCTAGATTGCATTCATTCAGAATATTGCTTAATTCCCCCAACTAATTCTTCCATTACCATCAGTCACTGTGGTATAATATATTACTATATTGGTGACACTCCAGAATGGCGGCACTATATTGGTGGCACTTAAATGACACCAATTAATACATAATCAAACCTCTACCTTCACTTCCTTGAATGTATTTATTCATTCCATTCTACTATATTAGATTACCTTCATTCATTCATTTTGTTTCTGAATTCATTCTGTTTGCTATTCATTTCTACCATAATCTTTCATATGCCATGAAACATCATTAGATGGGCCCACGTTGGCCATATGCCCTTTTTTAAGGCAGAAAGGTATTGATTAAATTAAGTTACCTGTACCCTGTGCCATTACCAATATCCTCTGATAATGGGCAGTATTAGTCAGTATGAGCACATTCTGATTAGTCTTCCACATTCAAAATTAAAGTCCAGATTTTACCCCCAGTATGCTCATGATATTCTATGAAAGTTTAGATCTCCAATCTATAGAACTGATTTGTAGGGCAAAATACTTTTGATCAGATCTCACCAAGTAAGAAATCTATGCAGTATATTGACACATACTCAAGACACAGCTGCAGGAGCTGTGCTAAATCAATGGGAGGGCAGCAAGACAACTGGAGTCAGTGGAAGAAGGTTCTATAAAGACTGATGTCTCAGGAATATCCAAGCACAATTAGGGAATGGGTGGACTGATGGAATAACTAGTGCTTAGGCAGGAAAGCTCGGGGATAACTGGCAAGACAGGCGGGCTGACACAACAATCCACATCAGATTCAAGAAGACCCTGGGATAATCAGAGGAATGAGCAGGTTGTTCAGTAGCAGCTATGGGAAAGCCCTTGGAAAAATTTGGAAGATGTACGGACCTGCAAGAGACACTATGTATTGGTAGTTGCAAAAGCAAGATGGGTGGCATAAGAAAACCATTCAGATATAGGTTTCATTTGGATTTAATAAAAATATCATCTTCTAATGAGTCTGAAATATTTTTAATGTGTTGACTTTTAGTCATAGTCCTTTGGGAATAGCTTGGAAGGATTGACAAAGGCCTATGGATAATGTAGGCCTATGGATAACGTACCGTTAAGTCAGTTAGCAAAAGACCATCCGGTAAACTCTTTGCCACAACTCTTAGCAACTTTTATTGTAAAATAAAAGCAAACATTGTATTTTAATTAAATAATTAATGCCTGTTTTATTATATAATGATATCCTGTAGTAGTTAGTGAAAACAAAAGAAAAAAACAAGGAATACCAGGTTTTATAATCATGCTTACCTAAAAATGTGTTGGATATATATTCAGAGACTTGATTGCCTGATCGGCTCATTTCAGATAAGTGGGTTAGCTCTCGATTGAGCATTCTTTTAAACTGTAAAGAGAAGAAAAACAGTGTATGTCAATGGCCAGTAAATGAGTATATGGTACAAGAATTGTTTAAGAACCTTTTTAACAGGTATGTTCAAATTTTCAATTCAATTTACCACCTTAGGTCAATGCATAACGAGAAATAAAATCAGATTCTCAGGCAAAATGTCCAAGTAGGCTTCACCAAATGTATTATTGACGCATCATTTTACATAAAGAGATACTGAAAAATTGGTTATGGATATGGATATGAGTAGAGATCAATTTCATTGCTCTTGTCCTAGTTAAAAATGTATACTTAAATGTACACATATTCCACCCATGTCCTCATTAAATAAAGAGAACAATTTTCTTAAATTCCTACTTTTTAAAGTGAAGTCAACAAGCCATCTACTTCCAGTGGAAATAATTAAAATTACCTTGCAACATTAGACAATTCTATAGGCAGGAGTAAACCGTAACTCAATTACTTGTTGTTTAGTTACTTAAACATATGTATATCTAAATTTACAAACCTAAATTTTAAAATAATATAATAAAATAAAATAATTAGTGATCCAACGGCTTTGGGAACTAAGCATTCTGATTTTATTGTGGATATGGTCAATTTATAAAGCAAAACATGTACAGGTTAAAAAAAACTTATGAGGATCATGTAAAAAATAGAGAAACTGGCTTTCTCAATTTGATGACCTGTAGACAGATTACACACAATCCTCAACCTGCTGATTGAAGAGCATGAGTTGATGATGAACACTCTTGCAGGCACTTGGGAAGGCTGGAATAAGCTATTCCAATTATCAAAACGCATGGCCTCCAATAGTGTCATCATTTTTCTAATTGCGTGATTTCATTAGTGGCAGACAATCAGGCTTCAGGCTTCCTCAGCCTTGCTATCAGTTTTGCAAGCTGGGGTTCATAAGCTTTGGAGGACAGTATTGATTGGGATTTGAGTTTTATTAAGCATCTTGTGTTTTAACAATGAAAGTACTGCAAGGTTTTCTGCAATATTCTTTTACTGTAAGATTGTTCTTGCTTTAAGAATTCAAGGCCTACAAATACATTGCAGGAAGCAGAGAGATCGAAGAGCTGCCACCATTTGTTTCGTGATATAAGAAATTGCCATTCAGCAGTCTCTGGTGACTTGAACGGCTGGCCTGATGAGTCACATGAAAGGATGATTCCCATCAGCCAGCAAAGACATAGAGCCTCCGGGGTATGCTATCTTTAAGTCTCCCCTAGTGCTGAAATAAACCTGTCATAATTTTTCCATACAATTACCATAGGGGGGCTGGGAATTAGGAGTTTTCATCCATTTCTTACGGAAGTGACCTGGTTAGAAAAGGCTGGAAGAATATAGGATTAGAGTTTCTTGGTGTGGGGGTGGGGAGGAATAACTCAGATTGTGATTCTTCCATATGCTAAGAAAAGGTACATTTTACAATTTTCTTAAGTCTTCCATATGCAGAAAAGCTAGCTATTTAGAAATACATTGTTTATACTATTTGACTTGGCGCTACATGATTTTTCAGCCATCAGGTTGTGAATGTACAGCCTGCTCTCTTGCAGTGGTGGGTTCCTGCCAGTTCTAACTTCTTCTATAGAAGAGGTTCCACAAATCTACCGTGCCATTTAGAACCGGTTCCAGCTCCTTCCCCCCGCCCATCTGCACCGTGCTGGCCCGTCCACCGCTCACTGATTGCCTAGCTCACCAATCGACCCGTCCGCCTCTAAGAATCCTATCTAAACCTTAAAGCTGTCAAGTTTGAACACACCTGAGGTTTTTTTTCTAAAGGGTTAGGGGTGCAAGGGTCTTGTAACTTGACAACTTTAAGACTTGCACACTTCAATGTCAGAGTTCCTGAGCCAACATGACTGCAGCAGGAATTCTGGGAGTTGAAGTCCACAAGTCTTAAAGCTGTCAAGTTTGAACACCCCTGGGGTTTTTTTTTTCTAAAGGGTTAGGGGTGCAAAGGTCTTGTAACTTGACAGCTTTAAGACTTGCATGCTTCAAATGCCAGAGTTTCTGAGCCAACATTTTGGTTGCTAAGCAAGAGTTTTGTTAAATGAGTTTTACCACATTTTACAAGTTGGCCATGCCCACCGAGTCACATGACTGCCAAGCCACTCCCACCCAGTCACATGGCCCGCAGGCCACTCCAACAAAGTAGGCCATACCTACAGAAGAGGTTCTAAAAAAATTTGAAACCCACCACTGCTCTGTCAGTAGTGTTTTTTCACATATACTGTTTCTTCTCCCCATCTGCCCTCAGTGTATGGACAATATATGTTACTTAAGTAAAATCTTGTTTGAAAATAATCCAGTGTAGGATAATCTGCAAAGTGTTGCTCTCCTCATTTATACATCAGTTAGTTATCTGTGTGCTTATATTTTATATTGAAAACCTAACTGGGGTGAGGATAGATTAGGATACATGTTTAAAGTCTATTTACACTTTTCCTTCAGCCCATTTATACATGTGCTTTTATGAGTTTTCTTCATACTGCTTCTCACATGTTCCATACCTATTTTGTATGATAAATCTCTGGATGAATAGGATTGCTTGCTCAAACAGGTTCTGTCCAGGTGATTTGGATTACAGTTTACATAAGACCTAGGCTAATAGCCAAAAATCTGGATTAAAAAATCCAGAATATTTAGAGAGCTTTAAAAATTTCTAATTTTTAATAAATATTATCTTTTATAAAGATAATATTTGGGGCAGGTATAATTTTTATGTGTGTGTGTGTCTTTGGCACATAAACCTCCTGGTGACAGACCAGCCTAATTTGTGTAGTTTTCTTAGCAAGATTTGGAAGTCGATGAAGTTTGTCAGTGTTTCCTCCCCAAGGCCAAGAGAGTGCAACTGACCCAACTTGGCTTTGTATCTAAGGCAGAACTAGAACTCACTGCCTCCTGAAATCTAGCATGGTGCCTTAACCACTACATCAGGCTATGTCTCCATTTGCTTTCTAAAAATAACTCTCTTCCCCCCTCTATCTATCTATCTATCTATCTATCTATCTATCTATCTATCTATCTATCTATCTATCTTAAAAAAATCCTCAATTTGAGATAATAATTGACCTCAGAATTACAGTTGTAAGTTAAGTGGGTCACCATGTGATGAATTCTGTGTCATGTAGATCCAATACTTCCTACCTAATTCTTTCGAACCTGTAAAGAACTGAACAGCATAATACAGAATATTAGCAATAAAGCCCTAGAATTCATAATTAGGAGGCAATACAATGAGATTTCCGCCCTAATTAGCACATATAGAATCACAGTTTAGATTCCTACCTCATTTTAACTTCAATGAGTCTTAACACATGTAGAAGCTATGGATTGCTTATATATTTTTCAGCATTACCAATTTAGGATATACATTCTTCAAATTCAAATTCCCTTAATGTTTGTAGTGGCCAGTCATTCGGAGATATAGGTGAAAATGAAAGATGATAGGAATACTGTAGATGGTCTAAGAAATATTACAGTCCTTTAAAACCCAACTAAAAATATATATATGATATGCTATATAATTATTTGAGTTAATCATAAGAAATAAAGTTGAACATTTTGCAGGGTAGAATTAAATTAAAATATAGATTTTACATGAAACTGGTCACAAGAATATTAATTGTTCAACTTGATCTGCAGTGAGAAATAATTCTTCCACACAAAACTCGTAACATTAATGGTAATTCAGCAAGAAAAGCATAAAATATAATTTCTTTAATGAAATGTATTGCTGGCGACAACAAAAAGACCTTACTATATTTGAAAGTCTAAACTATCAAGCCTCAGTTATTAAGGCTTTTATTGTGGTCACTTGCATTTTATTAAATAGTTATGTTAGAAACTCAGCATTAGTAAATGATCCAATAAATGATCACATAATTAAAATGCTGCTTTAAGGCAGCATATTGGGGTGTTATCACAGTTAGTGATCATATTTTCAGAAAGATTGCTTGGGGTCAGTTGCTCTTCATTCCAATGCACTCTAGGATCCAAACCAGATGCACAAAGGGCTTCACCTACTACAGTGGTTTCTCTGAGGCCACACAGTGACTTTAAAAGAAGGCAGGGTTTCCCTATCCGAAGTCTTCCAACATAGATTGTACACAGTGTACTTCTCCTCTAGGCTACTATTGATTTCTTTACACAGCATATTTTTAGGGATAAGCTCTACACACAAAAGGGAAAACGTTAACCTAATATACCATCCTTGCTTTGTCAGGTTATTCATCTTTATTTGACTAAGTGATCACATATTTAGAAAAAGGGCATATTGTTCCTTGACATCTTGAGCATCTAGGACATACATAACAGGAGATTTTCTGATAAGTTCGTGGTTCTTTCTTAGATTAGCACTGCCTATCACAATATATACGATGGCATGTATTCAGGTGAATATAAAGGAACAACTCAAACCATTTTTTTTAGCTGAAGCTTTATAAATTAATTCTCAACAAGTTAAGGTTGGCATCATCAGTGAGAGAGAGAAAAAACATTTCCAAACATTCACTATTTTAGAATGGCTTTAATCAATTTTGAGATGTGTGTCTTAGACAGAAAGCAAAAAAAAATAAAATAAATAAAAATAGAGGCGTAATCATTGCAATGTTTGCGTATTAAGAAAGTAACATGAAATTACACATTTATTGCTTATATGCTCTTTAATGATCTTCTCCTTGGGGAATGAAAAATGCACAACAAAGCTAGGATTTCCCCAAAATACAGTATTAAAAAGCAGTGCTACTATAGCTGCTAAGCTGAGAATATGCTCTTTTCTCAGGACTGCGCAACTCTATTATAGGTACCTTTGAACATAAGTGAATGTTAGAGGGAGTTCATTATTTTCAATTACATATTTTAAAGTTACTTTAACATATCAGTAAGGCCTTAAGCTATAATACAAAAACAATGTTCAAGCAAACACTGCATGCAAACAAACATGATTTATAAAGTTCTTAAATTCCTACCTTTATGTATCCCCAAGATACTGACAGTAAATAATTTGCTTCGGGCATTTTTGATGCTTTTAGTATTACCAAATTAAAGCAGAATTTTCGGTCCTCTGTTATTAGTGAGATACAGGGGAAAAAAGTACGCTGAATCCTTTGAACTGAATTTTGATTCTCAGTTCTGCTGATTTATAAATTTCCTGCAATTAGGTATAAAAGAGATCATTTAACTGGTGTTCCAGTTAGGAGATCTTCGATTATTTTGGACCCATTTGCAAAATTCCAAAATGCTGTAAAATTTAAGAATCTGGTTTGAAAGACATATTGCACAAGCTGAACAGAAATCTGAAGGGCAGACAGAGATCTGCATATTTCCAGAACAGCACGACTTGATGAATTATGTATATCAAGATGCTCAGCTGCTGGAAAAGACTTGTTCTCTCAATAGCCTTCCAAATAAGGATCTGCAGGGAAGCTACAACCAGTGTCAAGTAAACCCTCCCATAAAATTCAGAGAACGGCCAATCCTGTGCTAGCCAAAAATACATAAAAGCAGCAGAGAAAGCCGTGACATGTGTGTGCTAGTTTCTGATTGGTCTTCATGGCAGAATCTCTTGGGAAGAAGGTAGTTCTCCTTTGTGCTAAATGCCTTTTAATAATGGCTTCCCCGCAGCATTTATTTCAAAGCAGATTAATTAGCTTAACTTTTTGTGTGTGCCAGTAACATTATATTATATTATATCACAGAGAGAAGCTAAATGAACTCGGTCAAATAAGTGTAGCGGGTTGTTTTGCTCAGCCTAAATATCATTTGGGTTAAATTCTTTAACTTTCTATCATTAAAAATTCACACAAAGACAAACACACATGCACACACATTTTCCAACCACACATACATGTGCATGTGAAATTTTAAATCTCTACATTCAGCAGTTCAATTACATCTCATTCTGATAACATTATTGCAAAACATTTATTATTACTTCAATACAAAAAGCTTTCGATCTGCCTAGAAGCATTTAAGTTTATATATGGCATAAATCAGATGAAAAGAATAGTACTTTGTTCAGCTGCTTAGTATATGGTATGCACATCTGCAGTCAACAAAAAAAGACGCATCATTGTAACTTTCCTACCTTCAGGGGTCCTAACAAACATAACAATATTATTGGGACCAAATCATTTTATTATTCAAAAGCAAATGCAACAGATATTTCCTGACACCTAAAGTAACACAATTCATGGGAAATTGATTCTACTTCATTGAATGGAACATTAATCTAACTTCTATAAAATATGAAGAATGAATTTTTTTTAGATTTCCACTGTGAATTTTCAATATAAAAAGATAGGGTAAAATACATTTCTTTCTAGATTAAATTATATACAGAGCAATTTTTTACAGTATAGTAAAAAAAATAAATATTACTTCAGCACTGTTTAAAATAAGCTAACCACCTCCATATTACAAATAGGAAGTCAAGGAAGTGAATCAGTAGTATTCCCTAAAGTTGGTGCTACCCAGATCTGTGTTTCCCCAAAAATAAGACAGGCTCTTATTTTCTTTGGACCCTCGAAATAAGCATTTGGCCTATTTTCGGGGAGGTCTTATTGTTTTTGAGGTGCAGTAGGGTAATCACCTCATGGCTGCTACCGTGTTGCAATATTTTGGGGAGGGCTTATTTTGGGGGAGGGCTTATTTTAGCGCATGCCTCAAAAACCCTATTGGGTTTATTATCTGGGGAGGTCTTATTTTTGGGGAAACAGGGTAGAAATTGGGCCCAATATATTATACAACAAATATATTGAAGGATAGCTGAAGTGGCATTCAAGTATCCAGCAAGCTTTTTCACACATTATGCTATGTTAAGCCATGATTTGACATATATACAAACTTTAGGCTCTGACAACCAATTTCTCTGGCATACCGTGCCAGCATTTTCTTTAATTCTGACCATATCATGTTACATTAAGTTTAGACAAACAAGATTTACATATTATTTTAAAAACAATTTCTCATTTTATGTTCTCATGCCTAACATAATTATAGAATTTATAACTAAAAATCAAGCTATAAGGAATGGGAACATCCGAGAGATAGATTCAAGAATAAGACTTGTTCGAAACTAGTTTTTATTATAATAGTAATATAGTTATTTTGTCATTAAATGCATGTGTGTCCATTTCCATATACTAACACAAAAGTTTTAAATGCATTGTTTTTGAAATTAAATTAAAAATGATTTTTTTCTTTTTAAAATGTAGAACTTTTAAAAAAGGATTGATATTTTTGGTTGAACTGAGAATTTGTAATGAGCCACAAATATTTTAATTTAGTAGGGAAAATGTTTGAAACCACATAACTGAGCCATACTATTCATTATACTACTTGCTGATTTGTTCTGAATTAATGAGGTCAATCAGGGAATGCTGCTGCAGCACATTCATTCTTTATTCATTTCAAGAGAGGCTGTGCACACACAAGATTCAATGAAGTGGACAGACTGTGCTCAGCTATGGGCTTATTGGGCTGTTCCTACTGACTAACAACATTCACTAGTGAAATGTTTTGTTACGCAGAATTCTGCTACATCAGCTCAATGTAAGGCATATATTTATATATCAGCATCATGCAGAAATAATTCCACAGATAAATCCTCAGGAAAATAAAATAGGAAAAATCAAAAGAAATAAAGACCAGTTAAAAGGTAAAGGTTCCCCTCGCACATATGTGCTAGTCATTCCCAACTCTAGGGGGCAGTGCTCATCTCCATTTCAAAGCCGAAGAGCCAGCGCTGTCCGAAGACATCTCTGTGGTCACGTGGCCAACATGAATAAATACCAAAGGTGCACAGAACGCTGTTACCTTCCCCCCAAAGGTGGTTCCTATTTTTCTACTTGCATTTTTACATGCTTTCGAACTGCTAGGTTGGCAGAAGCTGGGACAAGTAACTGGAGCTCACTCCATTATGCGGTGCTAGGGATTCGAACCGCTGACCTTTTTGATCGACAAGGTCAGCGTCTTAACCACTGAGCCACCGTGTCCCTACAAAGACCAGATGGACAACCATTATTTAGAGGAGAAGTGATTAAATAGTGAAAAGAAAATGAATATTGGTAAATAATATAATGACAAGTTAAAGCTTAAAACCCTCGTGTTAAAACAATTTCAACCTGATAAATAGGACCTTTGCTTTCCATCGATCTCTATAACATCATTCCTCAAATGGGGTTTTCCAGAAATAAGACAATTGCTAGTTATACTTAGGGAGAAAATAATAATTCTAAAGGCTTACTTTTAATTCAAAATCTGTTCCATCTGTTATTTATTATTGTAAGCACTTATTTGCTATGATATATTACTGTTCTAATCTATACAATAACCAACATTTTCTGGGCTAATACTAACAGCACCCCTCAAAACAAAACAGCTAAATGGCAGTAAGAAAGTCAAAGGTAGACACAGCTGTGGATCTGTCCATGTAGAGACAGATTGTTATGAATTTTGACTGACTCAAAAATCATAACAGTAAAGTTATTTTACATAATTTCACCTTAACTTAACACCTTAACTGTTTCCAAAGCAGTTGTATCACTCTTGTCTTGTAAAATTAAATTCAAACAACAGGCAGGTGCGGGATTCTTTGAGAAAAGGAATGACCACAAACCCAGTCACATGAGAATGCAAAATCTGTACTTGGTTTCAGCATCTGTTAGACTAAGGGTGCATGTGGATACCACCTCCTTCTTGGAGCAGTCATGTATAGCAGTGATTAGGATCAGAAAATAAAAGCAGCTGTGAACAAAGGATTGCTACCAGCAGTGATCAGTTGTTCCTCAACACTTTTCAAAAGAGGTATTCCAGGATACGGAATCAAAGTCAAATTACCTCTAAGTATGTACTCAGCAGGTTGCTGAAATAAATAATTTTTTCTTGACATGAAATATTCACATTTCTGAACTAGGTATCTTATTTTCACTTTACTGTGTAGGCTTCTAATCTGGGAAATCATCACTGCATTCACTGAAAATGTAGCTGTAATGTATTTCTTAAAAAACTAAGACTTTCACATGCCAACAGCATATTGGTATGCAAATGTAAATACATATAATCATAATTATATTTTAAAGTATGACTGCTTTAAAAGCAGATTTTGAAATTACAAATATATGTAAATACTTTTTAAAAATGCCATGTATCTTGAGGATGTTAAGTAGCATGAAATTGTATCTTGAAGCTTCTTTACATAACTGTGTGTTCCTAGAACCTACTTTATGTGTTTATTCAAATCTTTATAATTTTGTAGACTTCTTCTAAGTCCACAAATGAATTTTATGTTATAACTCTTAAAAGTAGAACATTCTTTTTTTATAGCTAAGTGTGACACACTTTTAAAAATGTGTATCTGATTCATCAACAAAAGAAGCTTTCTGGATGAGAAGCGAAAGGTTTTCAAAGAAAAATTAGAAAGTCTATTTCCCCCTTGAAAAAAGCACCTTTGGGCTGGGTGACTAAGAATCTCCATAGATATCAACAAAAGAAGTAGAGCTATATTCACAGTAACATATAAAGAAAAAGTTTATTGAGCAGAAAAATTTCAAGATCTCTGATGTATCTTGGGGGAGAACGATTTTCAAGCTTATCTTTGAAAAGAACAATGGATATAGGATGAGCTATTAAAAATAATATAGTTTGAAGTCTTCCAACCAAAATTATTGCCCAAAACTTCAAAGTTATGGATATAAAAGCAGCATTTAAGGAAATAGGAAAAAACTTTATAGAAAAAGGCATCACTATAAACCTTCTATAACATCAAAGTCAGTAAATAACATATTGAAAGTCATTGGGTTAAGAATGTCCTGGTTTAAGGATAACCCCTAGTTAAGAATGGAACCTACTGCAAAATTTGTGTTAAATATATAGTGATTCAAGTTGGTTCAAGCTCATTACACAATACTACTTATATAGAATTTCATTTTTAATGTGGGACAGTGTGCTCACAATCAAAAATGACAATAAAGGTTATCTTATCTTACAGTATTATATAATAACACTATTCTGGCTTATGCAACTTAAGGACAGACCTTGGCATAGAACTCATTCTTAAACTGGGGACTGTACCGATATTCAAGAAAACATCAGGATCAAAAGCTTTGCATACAGATACTCCTCACTTAACAACCGTAAATGACCCTGGAATTTCCTTTGCTATAAAGCATGACATCACATGACTGTGCTACTTAGTGATAGAAATTCCCGGCAATCCCTGCTTACTACTTTTAAGCAAGGAGTTCATGTATTTCCAACTTTCTGCCAGCTTCTCCACTGACTGCTTGGACTGCAAAGGAAGGTTGCAAATCTTGATTATGTGACTGTGGGACCCTGTGATAGTTGAAAATCCAGGCAAGTTCTCAAGTGTCCATAATGCAATCACATGACTATGGAGATGCTGCAAGGGTCAGAACATTGAGGATCTATCATAACTCATTCAGCATCATTGCAAGCTTTAATGGTCACTGAATGAGTGATTTTTTTCCTCCAAGGTTTTTTTTAACTAACATATTAGTGTGTGAATAGTATGGCACCTGAGTAACTTACATTTAGTACAAATAAAATAATATTCCTCATATTTACTACAATTGAACAATCTTATATGGTTTTGATAATAGTACACATATTTTGTTAAATTATCCTACATTATTTCATTATTCAATATTTCAATATGTTATTCTTATGCCAATCACCATATTCTAAATGTCACTCCTTTAACTACATATAAAATACTAATAATCATATTTTTGTATTTAACACATTTATATAGTTCTAACAGTAATACACATATTTATGTTAAGTTATAATCTTCCATTGTTTAGTTATTCAACATTTCAATATGTTATTTTTATGCCAATCACCACATTGTTCAAACATTCTCAATACTACCATTGTTCAAATTCTAATTTCCCGTTATTACTACTTCACCTTATTATAAGAAATGTGTATTCCACTAGCATCCCTCTCTCTCATTTCTATCCCCTTTCTAATTTTTGTGAGTGATTTTTAAATGAGGATCATCTGTACTTTCATTGATTTAACAGTATTCATTATTTCTGGTGGAGATTATTAAGCATCTTGATTTTAAGGTATATCTGCAATCAAAGACTCAACATTATAAAACTGGGTAGAAAAATAAAAGAACTGCTGATTTATCAAATTTAAATTGTGACAGATAGACAGACAGACAGATTGGAAATTCTTAATTGTATGAATAATGTTGTTTTATTGATACTGCATAACCTAAAAGCCAATAATTCACTAGATTTTTCCCCTCTTTTCCCAATGCACAACTTCGACATCTTCAGTAAGTTATCAGATTCTGGAATAGCTTAGTTACAAGACACAATACCCATTTCATTCTTTTGCACTCAGTGCCCTCTAGTGATACTAGCATAGCATCTCTAAGCATTTTTAACAAGTTGCTAAACTGCAGATTGCTTAATAAAATGCTTTGTTTCATTTCATTTTCATATCTTGCAAAGAATTAGGGCTTTTCCTGAAGTTTAAAAAAAACATTTTGTTAAAAAGTGTATTTATTCCACCCTTTATAAATGCAATAGATTGGATATTCAAATAGCCTTTTGCGCAAATTTTGAAAAGTTACCCAATCAGATAAATAAGCCCATCTCCTCCTTTACATGGATATGATATGGGCTTATTTATATGTTTGGATAACTTTTAAAGGATTTAAAAAAAAACAGTAAAACTTTGATCTTGGTTACTGTATTAATGCCATTACTACGGATAGTCAAATATGTAGTAAAAAAACCCCCTTCAAATATTTGAGTGTTTGAATTGCGATGAAATATTTACTTTTGGTAAATTGAGTTGTTTTAAGTGACTTGAGAAATATCTTCCTTCGTGAATTCAAAAACAGGTATTTCAGATGATTTAAGAAATGCAGACATACTTCATTTTCATGATTCTTTCTAAGGTTTATTAAGTGTTGCTTAAAAGATACTCCTGAATGACTAACAAAAAACATTTTCATTGTTTACTCATGCACAAAACAGAAATGTGGCATTATAAAATCTAAAACTGTTAAGAAAATATTTTGATTTAATAAATTCTTAATCTTAATTCTAAACGAGTTACAGTGTTTGTCCTTTACACTAAACGTAACACAAATTTGCATTTACTTAAAGACTCTATCATTCACAATATATACAATTATTGGACTCTTCCCCATGATGGATGCTGAACCACAGTGGATTTTTTCTGTCTGGCCGACAATCTGCCGGTTTTGCTTCCAAAACTGGTTCTTTGGCAGTGCTGCTCCCTGGATTTGAATGGGAATACTTGGGAATGACCCAAGACAGCTTTTGGATGACTGTGCTCCCACCTGGGAAGGGGAGTGTTGAAGATTCCAGGTCCCTTTGGAAGTGGTCCGAAGCATAGATCTTTGTCTTGGCAGTTTGTTTTTTTAGCATGCTTTTAACTTCAGTTTTTAAATCCTGTTTTGCTTTTTAACTTTAAAAGTTGACTGGTTAGCTAATGTTGATTTATTTTAAACACTTGCTGGACATTGGTTTTTTTCCCTCTTCCTTTTGATTTATATTATGTTTTGAATAACTTGCTTTTCCAAAAGCATGTCCTTAGATAGTGGAAGTGTTTTTACTTGATTTAAATTTTTATTGGACATTAACTACAGTGATTTTGTACTTATCAATTTGCAAAAAGTTTGGAATTTATTTTTCTTAACCCTTCTTTTCATTTTGGATCAAAATATCCAGAAAGTATCTTTCCTGCTCCTTTGTCTTTGTTTTTATTCTGCTTTATCTACTATAACGTATCAGAATACAGAGAAGGGAAAGAGGCTGACCCTCGAAAAGACTGTTTCGCAACATAAAATTATTAGTTGAAAGATTTTTTAAAAAGTTTGATGAACTCATAAGGGCTGTGGAAAAATATTCAGAGGCACACGACTATAAATAAATTAAACCCACAAAAGAAACGTGGCCAGCATTATATTCACTGGGAAGAAATATGGACCCAGAAATAAAAGAGTTGACTCTATACACCTCCCTGAAATTCACATCTATACTCTTATATAACAGCAGAAAACTGTCTGAGGGGATAAGTGATAATTGGTCTTTTTAAGTGGATTGAAGCAGACTGAGGAATAGATTTATCACATTTAACTGGGAAACAATTTCATCTTGTTGTTTAGTCAACAATTGATAACAGATGTTATTAAGAAACAACAAATGTGGATATTTGATCCAAGACAGTGGTGGGATTCAAATAATTTAACAACCGGTTTTCTGCCCTAATGACCAGTGGGTAGGTGGGGCTTGGTGGTCATGTGACTGGGTGGGCATGGCCAACTCAATGTCACTCATGTCAATGTGTGCTTTGTCTTAGCTGTTACAATGTAATAAGGGTTAATCGCAGAGGCAGTTTCTGTAAGCAGTGAAATAAAGATTAGGCTAGAAACAACACCAGAATGTTTCCTTCCTGCCTTCCTTACAGGATTAGCTATGTAAAATGGAAAAAAACAAAATGAGATTTCTTTCAAAAACCGGTTCTCCGAACTACTTAGAAAGTTAACAACTGGTTCTCCTGAATAGGTGCGGACTGGCTGATTCCCATCACTGATCCAGGACCAATCTCAGTGTTAACTTTTGAAATGATTTGGGATAGCTAAGAAGCTGTGATAAATTTTCTACATGTTGATTACAATTTCACAGGGTTTGTTAACAGAGGGTTTGGGGATTTCAATCTTGTCTTTTTTTATTATTGTTCTTCCTGTGAACTATTTTGTTATTAATATAGTATGCAGATGATATTAACTTGCAAATAAAATTAGTAGTTTAATAGTTTAAAATTCTTTGGGTCTGTTTTGCATGGTATGGGAAACTAATACTCTTGCAATATATCACACAGCATCCAGTTAATATGTTAGTCCCTTTTATAATGCACTTTTTCTTTTTTAATGTCATGTTTTAGTTGTTTTCTTCGTTTCTTTACAAATTTTTGGGTGTTTCTATTTTAACTTTTTTCGAAAAAAATAAAGATAGATTAAAAATAAGAATATGTGCAAATCAACTGTTTAAGTCTTTATATACCACCAATCTCTTTTGTTTTAATGCTGTAAGCTGTGAGTGCAGGGAATTAACTTGTAGCCAATAGCTCATATTATTGTTTATTAAAATATGCTTTAAGCAAAGCATCCGTCTCCAATAACTCTGAACTTGGAAGATGTGTGATTCCATCTGTTGTTAATTAATAACCAAATCAGATAATTTCAGCTAACAAAAGGCAGAACAGAACAGAATAGACTAAAGAAGCATCTGTCATTTCTAAAGCATTTCTAAAGCATGAACTAGGGGGGAAATGTGAAAATGTAAAATCTATATTTGAACTATGGCTGCAGCTTATATTTGCTGGATTGATTAAGTAAGAACAAGATTCAAAAATGTATTTGAAAAAGAGGGAACTAGCATGTGGAAATCTCTGGATTAATTTAACATTGGAAAGATGGTTAGCAAAACAAAATTTCTTGATTTCAAACTTTTCCTTTCAACTCCAGTAACTAAGCACATACATTCAGGCTGAATGGCCAACTCCAGTTCTAATCTGGATGAATCTACTTTAATCTCCTGTACTGATTCCTCTAAGACTGTACTTCAAATGATGAGTTTACGGAAACTCACTCCTAAACAGAAAGAATTGTTTACATTCCTTATACTGTACATTTCTTAGAACTTATGAATGTATACATAATACATTTCTTAGATCTTATGAATACTATAAGAAAACAGTTATCTAACTTTCCTCTAAGGAGTAAGCTGTGTCTGCTTAGAACAGCAGTTCTCAACCTGTGGGTTGGGACTGCTTTGGGGGTCGAACGACCCTTTCACAGGGTTCACCTAAGACCATCGGAAAACACATATTTTTGAAAAAATACAGAAAACATAAAATAATTTTATGGTTGGGGGTCACCACAACATGAGGAACTGTATTAAAGGGTCGCGGCATTAGGAAGGTTGAGATCCACTGGCTTAGAACAATTAAACTAGGAAACACAGACGTAAACAATCAAGAGATATTGTAATGTGACAACAAAACTATGGTCCTCCTCATGGGTTGGTATGTGGGATAAACTCCTATGTTGCGTGTGAAAATATTAATCCTTTCTATACAGCCTTCCGAGGAATTCTTAATATTGCCAATGTGTGGATACAAAAACAGGACTACATTTACAGGTCTGCATCCTGCAAAATGGCTATCCAAATATCTTTATCTTTCTCAGTATTTGTTTATCATAAGGTATAAATAATGTACACATACAACCAAAAGTTCATGTATAGCAAGAAAATATAATGCAATGAAACCTATCCAAGCTTTGTTAAATGAATTCATAAAGATATAACAAAAATGTTATTTTAAAAAATAAAAGAGGAATAAAAAGACTGCATAATCAAGAGCAGGAAATGAATTCAGCCCGTTATTGCTAATGTGGTCGCCTTGGCTCAAAACCCTACTGTCATTTCGAAACACTGGTAGAAGGAAAAAAATAACTCAAATGATACCACAAGAGGGCCATACCGCACAATATTATATTTGTCTATCACTTGCTTTTAGAGCTGTGTTTCTTATACATTTTCTGCCACAATGAAATTGGCACATAATTAAGAGTGCACATTTTATAACAGTTATATTTCCATCTGTACCGATTACAAATCCTCCACTGAATTTTGATGTTCATCTTAATAAAATTTGCATTAAAGAAGGAAAGTTTGGTTACAGAGCAACATGTCTCTTTGTGGGCTACTTTGCGGTCTAAATGACCAATCAGAATTAAAAACCAAAAAAAAGTCTCTTAATTGACATGTTCTTGAATATAGAAGCAAGGAGAAAGAGGGAAGAAACTTTTCCTGATCTTTTGGATTTCAGCTTTGACTATCTAGACTCAACAAAAACAAAGATTAAATTTTCATAATTTAAATCCAACCAAATACCCCACCATCTCAGGATAATATGAGCACTGAAAAGCAAAAGTGAAGTTTTTTGTCTAAACAGGAGCTAGTTCTGATTTTCAATCCCTCCCACCCCCCAATGTTATGGCCCTGGCTCTTTGAAGCAATCTTATGTCATCTTAAGAGTTTATTCTTATTTATATTTTTCTTAAAGCTGGTAAAGACAGAGCTCTTCTAGATTAATTTTGCCATGAGTGAATATTAATATTACTTGCTATGAACTGGATAAATTTAAGAATTATGTTCAAATTTAACTGGTTTAGTGGTTTAGTGGTTTATTAGCATTTGTAGGCCGCCCTTTTCCCTGAGGGGACTCAGGGCGGCTCACAGAAAACCAGGGAGAGGGGAATACAATATTAAGACAACAACATATAATAAAAATAGTAAGCAACATTCATTCATCATTCGGGCGGGGTAGCAATTCTTATCCCCAGGCCTGACGGGCGAGCCAGTTCTTCAAGGCTATGCGGAAGGCCTGGACGGTGGAGAGGGTACGAATCTCCACGGGGAGCTCGTTCCAAAGGGTCGGGGCTACTGCTGAGAAGGCCCTCCTCCTTGTAGTTGCCAGCCGACACTGGCTGGCCGATGGAATGCGGAGGAGGCCTAATCTATGAGATCTTATAGGTCGTAGGGAGGTAATTGGCAGAAGGCGGTCTCTCAAGTATCCAGATCCACTGCCATGTAGGGCTTTATGGGTGATTAATAGCACCTTGAAGCGCATCCGGAGATCGACAGGTAGCCAGCGCAGCTCGCGGAGGATAGGTGTTATGCGGGTGAATCGGGGGGCACCCGCAATCACTCGCGCGGCTGCGTTCTGCACTAGCTGAAGTCGCCGGATGCTCCTCAAGGGCAGCCCCATGTAGAGCACATTGCAGTATTCCAGCCTAGAGATCACAAGGGCCCGAGTGACTGTTGTGAGGGCCTCCCGGTCCAGGTAGGGTCGCAACTGGCGCACCAGGCGTACCTGGGCGAATGCCCCCCTGGTCACAGCCGTTAAATGGTGGTCGAATGACAGCTGTGGATCCAGGAGGACTCCCAAGTTGCGAACCCTCTCTGAGGGGTGTAGAATTTGACCCCCCAGCCTGAGTGTTGGAATGTTTGCCAAATCTTTGGGAGGGAAACACAACAGCCACTCGGTCTTTTCTGGGTTGAGCACAAGCTTGTTAACCCTCATCCAGTCCATAACGGCCTCAAGACCCCGGCCCATCACGTCAACCGCTTCATTGATTTGGCACGGGGCGGACAGATACAGTTGAGTATCGTCCGCATATTGATGGTATCTAATCCCGTGCCTGCGGATGATCTCTCCCAGCGGTTTCATGTAGATGTTGAATAGTAGGGGGGATAAGACCGAACCCTGCGGCACCCCATAATTTAGGGGCCTTGGGGACGATCTCTCCCCTCCCACTAACACCGACTGCGACCTGTCCGAGAGGTAGGAGGAGAACCACCGTAGCACGGTGCCTCCCACTCCCACCTCCCGCAGTCGTCGCAGAAGGATACCATGGTCGATGGTATCGAAAGCCGCTGAGAGGTCAAGGAGGACCAGGATGGAGGGATGTCCTTCATCTCTGGCTCTCCAAAGATCATCCATCAATGCGACCAACGCGGTTTCTGTGCTGTAACCGGGTCTGAAGCCTGACTGGAAGGGGTCTAGATAGTTTGCTTCCTCCAAGGACCGTTGGAGCTGGAAGGCCACCACCTTCTCAACAACCTTCCCCAAGAAGGGAAGGTTGGAGACCGGGCGATAACTATTAAGGACAGCTGGATCCAAGGATGGTTTCTTCAGGAGGGGTCTCACCACCGCCGCTTTCAGTGCGTTTTACTGAAGTTTTACTACTTGTAGAAGTTTTAATTTTATTTTTGTATCATGGATGTTTTAAAGGTTATAAGCCATCGGGACTTCTGCTGAAGTCCTTGTAGTATACAAACATAATTAATAAACAAATGTATTAAGATATGTAAAAATGAAACGGCCCAACACAAATCCTATAGACCACGAGACTGCAATCATGTTCAAATTAAGCAGGTCTATTTCTGGCCAATGTTTGGGTGACAGACTTCAATGCCCTTTGAAATATTCAATTAATAAGTATTAAGGGCATGTATAAATTTTGCCTCTGTAAGTGTTTCCTTCTTTATAAGATCTGGCAATATTCCATTTCTCTAAGAGGAGATTAACAGACAGCTTCTGGAATACATTTGATACAGAGGTTAAAGTTGAAGTCTAGAACCATCCTCTCTATATGCAAAAGTCTGTTACATAGTTTTTTTTTTAAAGGTGCTTTATCCAACCTGCTTCAGATCTCTTTGTGGTATTCTACCAGTATATAATTTTATTAACCAAGTATTACTCTATTGCAACAAAATGGACTACAAGTCTCTGCAAACATACTTCCCTGAAAGGATGTCAAAGTAACACGGAAAGACAGGATAAGGTTAGTTAAGTTTAAAAACATAGGAAACAAGAAATGTGAAGAGTAACTTCCTAAGGCCAGGGCATTTAGGGTCAACACTGAGAATTGCTGATAGAGTTTGTACTTAAGCAGTAAAGTATGTGAACAAAAACAAATGATGAAGTAACATGTATGGAATGAGTGTCATTAGGCCTTGAAGGGAGAATGCTAACAGCTTCAAATGCAATTTATAAAATATGTAGACAGATAAGCAACAATGACACTACTATGGAAATGGCAAGAATGAGCTTTAAAATTACATTTTAGTTCATTTTTCTAAGCAGCAATGAAAGTCACATAAAAAGTATTTAAGAATGACCTGAACGATTCTCTCTGATGCACAGCAGATAACCTAAATATGTTATCTTCAGAAATATGGTACAAAGTGCAAATGTCTCAGTGCATTTGGATGCCAGGAGACAATATTGATTTCAATGGGAGAAATGTAAGTACAGCTAATCTTCAAATTATGACAATTGGGATGGGAATCTCAGTTTTTTGAACGAAGCAGTCATTAAGTAAGACATCATGTGATTGTTTTCTAGGCAGCACCTTTTTGGATTGTTTCCCAAAGACTTTTCAACCTACTGTTACAGGAGATCTTGCAGCTGGGTATCTTTCTGTATATTGATATTAGCAGAAATTGATGGATTGAGAAGAAGAGCACTGTCAATTCCTGGCTTTTACCTCAGTGGCATACTTGCCTCTTAGTTAAGCTAAGAACCAACCCAGCTTTATTCAATAATGAACTCTACACCACTTCATTGGATAGTCAACAACTTACATACAAAATAGTCTTTAGATACAAATCTAATGAAGAGATACTGGTAAATACTTCCTTGCCACTCAACTTTGTGTTAATTAAGATTTCAGAAGTGGGACTGTTTCATTGTGTTCTCTCTCAGTCCCATATTTGCCATTTTTATTATTAGCTTCCCATCCTTGCTTTTGTTGCATGTTTCCATATAGGGAACCCTTAGTCTAGATTCCTCTACTCTAGAAATAATTAAACTGTGCCCCAAAACTGAAGAATTATTACAGAAGACAGCTCTCTGTGAATTTCCAAAAACTGAACTAGGAAATGGTCTTTTCAACGGAAATTCCTCTGAAATACATCATTACAGTAACCTAAATCTGTTTCCTTATAACCTTTTGAACCTATTCATTGGTCCCTTTGCACAATCAGAAGTATAACCATGACATTTAAATTTTATCTTGTGTGAGTATATTCTATAGACTGTTCACCATCACCCTTATTCTTATTTGTCAAACTACCTATATTCTTTTTTGGTCTGCTGTAGTATTACCACAAGCACTGATCTTTCCTTTTTGTAAATATTTGTGTTAATTTTCCTATTATTGGTCATCCTTCCTTTGAAATGAAAGGAAAACAAATCTGGAATTGGCCAAATAAACCATACATATTTTGTTATTCTGCAAGCATAATAATCTTGTTTAAAAAAAACCTCATAATATGTGTTATATTTTGTGATAACATATAACGGTAATGTGTATTTGTCAAATATAATAGCTTCATAATATTAGTTGTTTGGTATAAGTACAACTTTGCATTTATGTGAGGTTGAAAATATTTTGGTATTACTAAATTCTTGTTCTGATGATCAGCTGGACATCAATATGTGGTAATATATAATTAAAATAGTAATATGTGATCTTCTTTTAGTTATTAATTATACTCCTACCCAATCTTCTTCCATCATGTGATCAAAATTATTTATAAAGGACTCATAGGTAGTCAGGCATGGCAGACTATAGATCAGTGATGGCGAACTTTTAGGCACAGAGCGCCCAAACCAGAAGGTGCGCATGTGTGCCAGTGGTGGGATTCAAAATTTTTTATTATTGGTTCTGTGGGCGTAGCTTGGTGGGCATGGTTTGGCGGGTATGGCAGGGGGAAGGATACTGCAAAATGCCCATTCCTTCTCGATCAGCTGGGACTCGGGAGGCAGAGAATAGATGGGGGCGGGACCAGTCAGAGGTGGTTTTTACCAATTCTCCGAACTACTCAAAATTTCCGCTACTTGTTCTCCAGAACTGGTCAGAAGCTGCTGAGTACCACCTTTGATGTGTACACGCCAGAGAGCCAGAAACCCGACAACCAGCTGGCTGCCATGCATGTGCACCTCGGAAACCTGACAACCAGCTGGCCAGCATGCATGCACCCATTGCAAACCCGATGACCAGCTGGCTGAGCTGAGGCAAGGGCCACACGTGCCCACAGAGAGGGCTCTTTGTGTCCCCTCTGGCATGCGTGCCATAGATTCAATCTTGCCATTGCGGCTATAGATTCAATCTTCAAAAGATGCAGGACCCCAAATATAGCATCTGCTTTCCTATCCTGAAACATCTCCTGGAAAATAAATCACAGCACTATACACAATTCCAACTGATAGCCTCCTATCCTCATATGAACCCAAAGTTAGATCTGCTTAGTTTCTCCTGTGATCAATGGCATTTGGCTTAAATTGCTTTTAGTCTACTTTACATATAAATTAAATAAACTAAACCCATTTTAATATAAAAAAACATTTTTGTCTGGGAGACAATTTAGAACTGAACTTGCTGTCAAATTTTAGTATTCCCACCCATCCTGTGTTACTCCCCTAATTTGTAAAAGCATGCTGCTAAATTCTTTTGGTGTCACTTTCTTTTTTAGCCACTACTTCATAGAGTGCTAAGTAACAGAACCAATACAAACGCAAACAAACTCAGTAGAGCCCTAACATGCAGATGCCATTGCAAAAGCCTATATATCACTTCTGACTAGATATCAGTATTTCAAAGGCACATTGCAAGATAGTTCCTTTTGACTTGTTCATTCAAGCTTCGAGTATTATTTAAGTGTGACAATTTTCTTCCATACTAAAAAGGTCAAAGGAACGGTATTACTATTCCTGTAGAGAATAATTTAATCCTGGATTAATATAGTACTATACATTGAATTAGCCCAAGATAAAGGGGTTGCTGATGCTCTCTGAGCTTGGTTGTTCTCTTGGAGATGTTTCATTACCCCAACTAGGTAACATCATCAGTGTTAGCACTAGTTTGGGTAATGAAACATATGCAAGAAAACAACCAAGCGCAGAGAGCACCAAGAAGCCCTCATTTCAACCTGAGCTACAAATAAGTCTCTTGCATTGGCAGCCAAAAGTAGTACCTTAACAATTCATAATTAAATTTTAAATCAATCTATGTGGTTTTGGTTGCCTACGGGTTTATTCTTTCATAATGAGTAGTTATGTTTTGAACTTGAAAGTTGGTAGTAGTATAAAGGATTGTATTTCTGCATGCCAGCGACCATATTCATTTGTACTGGGTAGTTTGAGTATATTACCACAAGCCAAGAGATTGTAGATATGGTGTTCTCCACTCCATTTTACACCAATCCAACATTCTTTCACCAACTAATTCTGAAATACAGCTACTATGGAGCTATCTAACTAATGCTAGCTAGCTAGATGACCCAGAGTATCCAAGACAATAGCAAAGAGGTCTGACTACCTGTAATGATCTCTTTCACTAAATAGGGCAAGGGCAGCAGAGATATTTGAGCATAGACAGCATACCATTCTATCAATTACATTTATATCATGCCTTTTATCTACTGTAGAACTCAAGGTTCAATATACAGAATTCCTGGGTGGTCTCCAGTATAAAAGTGGTAACTTCCAGACTTTACCAAGCTTCATAAAGGTGGCTGCTTCATGACTTCAGCAGAAAAAAATTAGGAGAATTATTGACCACTAAAGGGCTGTATTTAGTTCAGATAATTCTATCCACTGATTTAGGATGAGAGGTTTGTCTTTTTAACTATTTGCCTTTGGACTCTGAAGTTAAGAGAAATATTATTTATGAAACAGAACACAACTCAGAGCTGCCAGCAACCTCTGCCAGCTTTGCCAATTGTGACATTCAGCAACTTCCAAAAGACCACAGTGGAAAAAGCAAAACAAAAAACAGATTTCATCACAAATTGAAAACCACTTAGTTTTGTAAGGATTACTGGGATATGCATATAAAAAAGAGTTGAGCATTCAAAAGCACTCTTGTACTTAGGATGTTTAGGCTGCTAGGATAATTACTTAGCTAGTCCAAATGACATAATTCTTATAGAAAAGTAAATCCAACTGCAAACTTCAGCTGGACTAGAATGCTCAAATCGTTATGGCTACCTGTCAATCTATCAATGCAGGGGTGGCTTTCAAACTTTTTTACTACAGGTTCTGTGGGTGTGGCCTATTTTGTGGGTGTGGCTTGGTGGTCATGTGACCAGGTGGGCATGGCCAACTTATAAAATGTGGTGAAACTCACTTAACGCTCTTGCTTAGAGTTTGGGCTCAATTGTGGTCATAAGTTCTCTTTCTTTTTCTTTCTTTCTTGCATCTCTCTCCCTCTTTTTTCTCTTTGTTTCCTTCTTTCTTTTTCTCTCTTTCTCTCTTACTCTTTCTTTCTTTGTCCCTTTCTTCCTCTCTCTCTCCCTTTCTCTTTCTTTCTTTCTTTCTTTCTTTCTTTCTTTCTTTCTTTCTTTCTTTCTTTCTTTCTTTCTATCTATATCTTTTTTCCCTCTCTCCCCTTTCCTTCCTTTCTCTTCCTTTCTCTCTCTCTCTCAACACACACACATACACACCCCTGGTCTGGACACATAGACGGAGCCCTTCCTGGGGAGTTATGCTATGTGGATGTGCCTGGCGGCAGCAGCACCACCAACACTGCCTCTTCCCCCAGCGGGATCAATCATGGTGGCACCAACAGACAGCAGGATGTTCTTTCTTTCGGTGGTGGGAGAAGGAAGAAAGTGCATCAGGAGGACAAGTGGGGCACATGTGCAGCAGCCCCTGGACACTTTTCTGGAGCACTTCCTTCTCCTGCCACCAAAAGAAACCATATCTTGCTGTCCCAGAACTGTGCTGCGCTGGGGAATTATTTTGCGTGGACACATCTGGCAGTAGCAGCGGCAGCAGAGCACACCCTGCCCTTCGGTGACCCATTCCCCCGGCAGGATC
Organism: Thamnophis elegans; assembly: GCF_009769535.1. Taxonomy (NCBI): domain Eukaryota; kingdom Metazoa; phylum Chordata; class Lepidosauria; order Squamata; family Natricidae; genus Thamnophis; species Thamnophis elegans. The sequence goes on along the minus strand of NC_045543.1, from coordinate 120,920,460 downwards.
AACTGCAGTACCATCAATGGACAGCGGAATATTATTTCTTTCGGCAGCAGAAGGAAGAAAATGCTCCGGGAGGGCAAATGGTGCACATGTGCAGCAGCCCCAGGACACTTTTCTGGAGCACCTTCTTCCTTCTCCTGCTGTCAAAAGAAACAACATCTTGCTGTCCCGGAATTGTGCTGCATTGGGAAGTTATCTTGCATGGATGTGCCTGGCAGTAGCAGCAGCGGAGAGCACACCCTGCCCTTTGGGGACCCATTCCCCTGGCGGGATCAACAGCAGGGGCATCAACCCCTTTGAACAGCCTGCTTGAGAAAGCGGCTGCTTTTGATTTCTGCTGCCACTTCTTGACAGAATCAGCAAGGGGAACCCTCCCAGCGCTGCCAGAAGACTCCAAGTTCAGAAAGTTTCAGCGAAGGACTGGGGCTCGGAGAGGGAAAGCATCGCCCCCTCTCCCTATTCTCCCCTTTTATACCGTCTTTACAAAGGAAGTCAGTGGATCGCTCGCCAGCTCTCTTTTCTCCTCCTGCACTTGCTTTGGCGCTCTTCTCAAGAAGCGGTGGTAGAAATCAAAAGCAGCCTCTTTCTTGGGCAGGCTGGTCAAAGGGGTAGGCAGGTCCCAGATGGAAAATCTCTCTGTGTGCAAACTATGGCGAAATAGATCTGGTTGGGGGGCACCCAGCTTCCTGGGCCCGTCCCCGCCACAGCACAGAGGCACGGGCAAAGGCTGGGAACGGGATGCAAAATATGAGGGGCTCTCTCTGTCTCCTTCCTTGGGTAGATCTGGTGGGAGGAGCAGGCTTCCTTGCTGGGCTTGGGGAGAGGAAGAGGCAGAGTTGCTGCTTGAGGGCAAGAGCAACCTCCGGCCACCTCTGGCTTAGAGTGGAGAGCTGGCTTGAGCCTCCCTCTCTTGGTCTCCTTGTGTCGGGAGCATTCTTCTCTGAGCAGGGGTGAAGAAGAGCCGCTGCCCTCCTCCCCTGTGGCTACTGCCCAACACTCTCTCTTCTCTCTCTCCTTCACCTCCCCACACTTGTTTACCCATCCCAGAGAGCTTGGGCTATGCCTCCCTCTGACCCAGCCGCCTTCCTCGCCAGCGTCGCTCCTGAGCAAACTCTTCTGTCCTTGGCTGTGGTGAAGAAGAAGCAGCTCTGGGTGCACCACACCCACTTTGTTCTCTTTGAGAGCTGCTTTGCACCTTGTTTTCAAGTGGCTCTCCAAGAGAATGAAGTGGGCATGGCACACCAGAGCTGCTGCTTCTTCACAACAGCCGAGGACCCTCTTCCGCTTGGAGCTCCAAGCTGTGTTGATGGAGGGCTGCAATGCCGGCAGCATTGCAAAAGACCTCCAGTCGCTGCTCCCATCTTCACGCATGCGCAGCTTTTTTCTTAATGGCTGGAAGACTTTTTGGTGGCCTGAGGCTGGGTGTACGCAAGCAGCGACCAGGAGACCGGTTTGAGGGCATGGCCAGCCTGCCTGTACTACCGGTTCAGAGAGCCAGCCCCAATTTTTACTACTAGTTCTATTGAACTGGTCTGAACCAGTAGGAACCCACCTCTGTATCAATGTCATACTTTGGCATCAAGAGTTACACTGGCTACCACTGTGTTTCCAAGGTAACTCAAAGTTCTGTTTATCACCTTAAAACATTCAGATTTTAGGACCTAACAATATATGGGACTGCTTGCTTTCAGCGGGTACTACCCAAGCATTAAGAAATAGAAGACAGCCTTATCTCTGCAGATAAATTAAATTTTGGTAATTTCATACTGATTTAATGATTTTTCACTCAAAGTCTTTTAAGTTTTTGTTGTTTTGTTATTGCAGTGTATATACATTGTACATAATACAAGATAATTTTAGGTCAAGCAATAGAAAAACTGACCTGGGGAACTGCAAGTGTCACTACAGTGATTTCTCAACTTTACTCTTTATATATGTATTCAATTATTTTTTGCTTCAATTTTATCTCTCTCCTAAGCAGGCAATATAAAAGCAGTATTGAAAATTATATACAGTAAGTACTTTATCATAAAGAAAGATGGCAAGGATGGCAAAAATGGGTCTTTTTCATGATGGTAGATGGCAGTAGAAGAGAAATGTAATTCAATGTTACTTAAAATTTAGAAGCTAAAATATTATCAGTGATCTAGAAACTATCTTAGACAATGATACTTTATTCACAAGAGGAATGGGAAAACTTGTTTTCTCAAGGTTGACTCAGTCTTCCATCCTTCTGAGGTTGGTAAAATGAGGACCCAGATTGTTGGGGGCAAAATGCTGACTCTATAAACCGTTTAGAGAGGGCTGTAAAGCACTGTGAAGCAGTATGTAAGTTTAAATGCTATTGCTATTCTATTCCACCATTTCTTTGATATTAGTGTAATTCTTGTCCCACGGTGAGCTGTCCCACAGAAAATTGGCTTTGGTTGAGTTGAGCATAGCAAATTGGCCACAGCAATGACAGTGAGTTGTCATAGACCAGTGATGGCTAACCTTTTCGGCACCAAGTGCCGAAAAGGGAGCACATGCATGCGCTCGTTGGGCTCGCCACCCAGAAGACGAGGTGCCCAGAGAGCATGCACATGCCAAAAAAAATGAATGTCTGGTTTCCAGCACATCCATGTACACCAGCCAGCTAGTCTTCCGGTTTCTGGCATGCATGTACACGCAACAATCAGCTGCCTGACGTGCATGCTCACGTCAGAAAACCGAAGACCAGCTCTTCCAGTTTTTGGCACTGCTGCATGCACAAAGGCCAGCTGATTGTCATGCACAAATACATGCCAGAAACCCGGAAGATGAACAGGCAACGCCGCACATGCCAGGCAACATGCCTCCACATGCCACTTCAGGCATACGTGCCATAGGTTCGCCATCATTGTCCTAGACCCATTTACAAGTGTCTTCATTCATGAGCATATTACTCCACTAGGCAATCTACCTTTCTCCCCTATCAGAAAAGTTGTTTATCAGCAACAGTAAGACTACTACACTGTAACACCACATCAAATTCATTCTCCATTCCCTATCAGGAAACAATGGCTACAGACTTATTTCTCTGCTCTGCTTCTAATATGATATATGTCTTCCCTTCCTTGTAGAGACTATTTGAAGAAAACTAACCTTTGTAAAATATTGGATGACAATCTTAAAATTTGATGAACAATAAATTAAATTAAATTAGAAAGCTCATTTAGAGCTATTTTGTATAATTAAAATCGATGACAGATTTTTAATTACCCCAAAATCCTGATGCTGGGCTAAAAACCACTTTTCATCAATAAAAACAGTAGCATTTTTTTAAAGAAGAGAGTGGCTAATGACCTTGGTTGGGAAATGAGTTCCAGTCTTCCCTTATGCACATAATACAACAGTTGACTTTTCTCCAGTTTTACACCAGACTTTGCACTCTCAACCCAACACATTTCATAGTATTATTTTTATGGGGAAAAAGGACGTTGGTCTTACCTGAACGTCTATTTTCTGATGGGAGGAGGGAATGGTCACACGTGGGTTTTATCATAGCCTGATTGGTCCAAGGCTGAGAGGAAATCTATAAATACCGGTGCCTGTCCATTGCTAGCCCAGATTCTCGAACATGAACGGTACAACTGAAAAACAAGAAACAACACAACAAACCCCGGGAAACACCCCCCGGGCCCTCCCCTTGGCCCCAACAGACAGAACTCAGGGCGGGTTGTGACCATTCCCTCCTCCCATCAGAAAATAGACGTTCAGGTAAGACCAACGTCCTTTTTCCAGAATGGGAGGAGGGAATGGTCACACGTGGGACATACCCAAGCTAAAGTCCCAGGGAGGGAGAACAGGAACTCTAGGAACCAAGGGGAGCCTCAGCTGCCACCCCCTGTAGGACCCTACGACCGAAAGACGCGTCCGCTGACGCGAAAGCATCCAGACGATAATGCCGGATGAACGAGGTTGGAGAGGCCCAGGTAGCCGCCCGGCAGATGTCTTCAAACGGGGCCCCCGTGGCCCACGCTGCCGAGGTTGCCGCGCTCCTTGTAGAGTGCGCCGTGACGCCTGACGGAACCGGCCGCCCTGAGGCCACGTAGGCCTCCGAGATGGCCTGACGCAGCCAACGGCCGATGGTAGCCGAGGACACCCTCGAACCCAGAGCTCCAGGTAGGAAGGAGACAAACAAGGCCTCCGACTTGCGGAAATCCTTGGTCCGCCGGAGGTAGATCCGCAAGGCACGGCGGACATCCAGACGATGCCAAAGACGCTCCCTGTCAGTGGACGGACTCGGGCAGAAGTCAGGCAGGACGATCTCCTGAGCCCTGTGAAAGGGGGTATTTACCTTGGGGACGAACGCCGGGTCAAGGCGAAGGACCACTCTGTCCTGGTGAAAATGACAGAGGTCGTCCTTACAAGACAGGGCGCCCAGCTCGGATATACGCCGGGCGGAAGTGATGGCCACCAGGAAGACCACCTTCAGTGATAAGAAGCGCAAGTGCACCGAGCGGAGAGGTTCAAACGGGGCCCCTGTTAATGCCTTGAGGACAAGCGGAAGATCCCACGTGGGGAATCTATGAACGGGGGGAGGCCTGAGATTCGCCGCCCCCTTGAGGAACAGCTTGACCAGAGGAGACTGGGAAAGAGAAGAAGATCCCGCCCCCCCCCAAGACCGAGGACAGAGCCGCCACTTGGCGACGCAAGGTGTTTTGCAAGAGCCCGTCCTCCAGGCCCTTCTGAAGGAAATCCAAGACGTTGGGGATGGTGGCTCTGACGGGAGAGATGCCCTTGGGGGAGCACCAGCGGACGAACGCTGCCCAGGTGGAGTTATAAATGCGGGTCGTTGAGGGACGACGGGCCGCCTCGATGGTGCGAATGACCCCGGAAGACAGATGAGCCCCCCTTAGAAGCCGCCGTTCAAGAGCCAAACGGTCAGCTGAAGCCACTGAGGCTCTGGGTGAATCAGGGCCCCCTGCCGTAAGACCACCTCCCCCTGCGGAATCCTCCACGGGGAAGTCACTGACAGCTGAACCAGGTCCGCAAACCAGGGTCTCCTGGGCCAAAACGGGGCCACCAGAATGACCAGGGCCCTTTCCGTCACCACCTTCCTGACGGTCCCCGGGATGAGTGGAATGGGGGGAAAGGCATAGAGGAGGCCCGGGGGCCACTGGCTCCTGAGGGCATCCGTGCCCTCTGCCGAGCTGGATTGGAAACGGGTGAAGAAACGCGGGAGTTGTGTGTTCTCGGGAGACGCAAACAGGTCCACCCGGGGGGACCCGAACCGACAACAGATCTCCCGGAACAGCGACGGGTGGAGTTGCCACTCGCCGTTGTCCAGAGTTGCTCGACTGAGCCAGTCCGCCTGGACGTTGGAGAGTCCCGAGATGTGCTCCGCCACCAGGGACTGTAAGTGTTTCTCCGCCCACGACCCCAATCGCAGAGCCTCCAGCCAGAGGGCTCTCGAGTGGGTCCCGCCCTGACGATTGATGTGCGCCTTGGTGGCCACATTGTCCGTCAGGAGGAGAACGTGGCTCCCTTCCACCGAGGAGCGAAAGTGACTCAGAGCCAGACGCGCGGCCTTCAGTTCCAGCCAATTGATGTTGTGACGGAGGTCCGAGGCCGTCCATCTGCCCTGAGCCAACCGAGAGCCCACCAGGGCCCCCCACCCGAACAGACTCGTGTCCGTGGTGACGGTCACCCTGTTCGGCTCCCAGAACAGACACCCCCGCTGGATGGCCGGGGAGAGCCACCACACCAGGGATGCACGGACTCCCGTCGAGATGCGGAGAGTCCGAAGGGAATTGCTCATTCGTCCCCTCTGACAGGGGATAAGCTCCCATTGAAGGGGCCGAAGATGGAGTCTGGCCCACGGGACAATCCCTATGCAAGAGACCATCTTGCCCAATAACTGCGACAGAGAGAGGATGGAAACGGAGCGCGTTGTGCGAACGCTCTCTGCCAGCCGACGAAGGCTGACCTGCCTCTCCTGAGACAGACGCACCTCCCCCAACTTGGAATCTATGACTGTCCCCAGATGCAGAATGCGAGTGGAGGGAGTGAGATGGCTCTTTTCGAAGTTTACCGAGAACCCCAGGGCCTGGAGGCTTCGAATGGTAATCTGAAGATCTGAAACGGCCTGAGACAGGGAGCCCGCCTGAAGCAAGACATCGTCTAAATAACATTGGAGGCGGACCGGGACCGATCTCAGATGGGCCGCCAGAGCCGCCAGGACCTTTGTGAAGGTCCTCGGGGCCGAGGCCAGGCCGAAGGGAAGAGCCCTGTACTGGTAATGGTGGGGCCCGTGGGAGAACCTCAAGAACCGGCGATGAGCGGGCAGGATGGGGATATGAAGATAGGCCTCCGTGAGATCCACGGAGGCCAGGAAATCGCCTTTCCTGATGCCCTGAAGGATGGACTTGAGCGATGACATTTTGAACCGCCTGTAGACCAGAAACCTGTTCAGGCGCTTGAGGTCTAGAATTGCTCTCCAACCCCCCGTGCTCTTCGGGACCACGAAGAGATTTGAGTAATGGCCCCGGCCCCGTTCCCCTGCGGGAACCGCCTCCACCGCATGGATTTCGAGGAGGTGGGCGATCGCCCGACTCATCAGGCGGCGGCGCTCTCGACTCCGGGGTGGAGGGAACGACCGAAAGAGATTTGGAGGAGTGGAGAGAAATTCTAACCTGAGCCCGTAACGAACCGTGGCTCGAACCCAGGCGTCCGACGTGATGTCGTCCCACCGGTCCGCATAAAGAGCGAGGCGGCCGCCGATGGGATGACTCGGGTTCGAGTCACTTCCCCCTGCGGAAGGGACGGCCGCCTCCCCCCCGAAAGGGCCGCCGAGCCTGGCCCTGGAAACGGCTCCTGTCCTGGAAGGGCTGCCCCAAGAAATGCCTGTCAGAAGAGAAAGAAGAGAAGCGCTGGTTATAGCCGAAGTTAGGGGCCCTATACCGTTGCCTACGGAAGGGACGTGACTTGTTCTCGGCCTTCTTAGCCGTGGAGGGTAGGACCTTCTTCTTGTCCTTATCCTCCACGAGGATGCGAGTAAGAGCCTCCCCGAAGAGATCGGGCCCCTTGAAGGGGGCAGCCGCCAAATCCCATTTCGCTTTGTTGTCCATTTGCCAATGGCGCAACCACAGGAGCCTACGGGAGGTGACCGAGGTGGCCAGGGCGCTAGAAGCAAACCTGACCGTGTCCAAGGTCGCGTCAGCTGAAAACTGACACGCCGCCAGAATCTTGACCAGATCCTGATGGATCCGGTCCTCCTGTATGGGAATGCGTGCCTGCAGCTTCTTGAGCCACATGACCGTGGCACGATTAAAGTAGGAAGCCGAGGCCGCCGCCTTAATGGCCCACGCTGTGGCGTTGAAGTTCTTCCGCAACGTAAGCTCTGCGCGCTTATCCTCCGGCTTCATCTTATCTGCCGCATCGCCCGACACCACCGGGGAGGAGGACACCAATGCGGCCACAGGGGTGTCAACCGTCGGGAGCTGAATGGCCTGAGCAAAGGTTTGCTCCATGTTATAATGCCGACGGTCGGTACTACCTGGAGAAGAGAAAGTGGAAGGTTTAGCCCACTGGTCGGTCAGAACCTCTAGGAACAAGGGAGGGGCAGGGATCTCTTCCTTGTTGGTGGCCGTGGCAGAGAACATGACCATGTCGGGATCCCTTGGGGGGGGCACAGAGGGATCCCCAGTTCCGACCTTGGTGGTGTGCCTCGCCTTATCCAAGAGAACTTTAAACAAGGCGGGCATAAATAGGACCTTAGAAGAAGGCTCCTCCGAAACAGTGGTATTCTCATCATCTGAGAATCCCATCTCCTGGGGTAACTCCCCCCCACCCAGGAAGGAAGCCTCACTGATCATGGAAGGGGAGGAAGCCCGAAACTGAGCCCTGTTCAGCCCCCCATGCCTAGAGTAAAGGGAGCCTTTGTCCCGCTGGGCAATGCCCCGAGTGATGGCTGCCGAAATAAGCCTCTTAATCCCTTCAGGGAGATTATCCAGATCCTCCACATCCCCATAAGTAGAAGCAGGGCCCTGAGGAGCCAACCTTTGGGGGGAACAGGGGCCTCTGGACGTGCCCTCCAGAGGATCATCTATGGGGGATGGAGAACGCCCCCTCCTGGAGAAGGCCTGCGACCTACCAGGGGAGCTGCATGAAGAAGCCGGGCTAAAACCTCTAAGTAGAGACCTTTCTGAAATGGGCCTAACAGGGGACCTGGATCTGTCCCTAGATAAAGGCTTGGAGGACTGGGCCTGCCTTTCTGCCCTGGCAAAGGTCCTTTCCAGCGCCCTATGGCGAGCTGCCTCATCCCTAGAGACAGAACTGGAGGGGCGCCTTGAAGAAAGGGATCTCTGAGGGGGAGCCCCCCTCCCCACCTCCCGATCCAAGGCCTCCTCACTCCCAGTAGGGCCTGCCCCTTGCCCCTGGGGAATCTCCGCTCCCTCGTCCATGCCCCACTCACGTGTCTGACGAAAGGAGCAGGAATCGGCCTCCAAAGTCCCACCTGAGACCAGGGCCTGAAGCCTGTGGGGAGACCTAGGCTCAAGGCCTCTCACTAGGCCGCACTAGGCCCGTCAATAAGGCAAGGCCTCACGCACGTGGCAGCCTCCAAAATGGCCACCGGAACTCCGTGCGCGGGAGAAAAGGGCTGGAAATAATCACCAGCAGCCCAGCCAGGCTTCTAGCCGGCTTCACTTTAAATTGAGCAGGGAGAGCCGCTCTCCCCCCCTGCTCTGTCTCCCCGGCAACACAAACAAAGGAAGCCTGCAGCGAGGGGCCCCCTCCGGAGCGATCTGCACGCTGGAGCCTCGAGGCTTAAAGTTTCACTTTCACTTTCCTGCTGCAAAAACACAGCCTCTTCAAGTAGTTTGAACGAAGCAGTTTGAATGCTGCAAAAAAACAGCCCCTTCAAGTAGTTTGAACGAAGCAGTTTGAATGGAACCGCACCCCCGCACCCGGGGACGGGCAAAGGTTCCTGGCCTGCGGGGGGGAGACTGGTGCCCCACTGGGCTCTCCCCCAGCCGCCCGAGGCAGAGATCTGTCCCTTGGGGCCGCAGCAGATCAATTTAGAATTTGAATTTAAAGTGCCCAATTAGCCAAATAGGAATCAGATTGAATAGAACTCACCCAAAAGGAGAAAACAAACAGAACCTATCCAACTACTCTACAGCTTGGACCAGGCTGAGAGAGAATCTGGGCTAGCAATGGACAGGCACCGGTATTTATAGATTTCCTCTCAGCCTTGGACCAATCAGGCTGTGATAAAACCCACGTGTGACCATTCCCTCCTCCCATTCTGGAAAACAGGAGGTGGGAGTATTATGTATGCAATACTGAACTGTACAAGTAAAATGTATCAATCTAATAAATAAATAAAAATTTCAAAGAACACTTCAGCATCAAATTGCTAAAGTAGAATGTAAATTCTATTCATTTACATCTTAAGTGAAACGAGGGACAGATGTCAACTTTAGCATAGCAAAGTTAGATAGATGCGGCTATGATAAAGAATTATCAGAGAGCTTGTCTGGAATACATCTGAGGTTTGCACTAAAATATCACATGCAGATGGACCCTCTCTACTTTTGATCCCACTGTTTACTTTCCCCCCTCTTACTTCAGCCTTTGAAATAAGGATATTTAACCAACAAATATACTTTGGAAGGAAGGAAATAAATCTTTAATATCAGTAAATAAACATGACATGATGTGGCTTACATAAAACCTAAAATTACTAGTAAATGACCAAGTAGACATGTGTTAATTTCATCTGGAACACTAAAGCTACATCCAAGGAAAAGTTTAAATGTGAAATCAGAAAAGCCACTCTATTTATTTACCTACCTACCTACAAAGTTCAGTTGAGAGTTATGTGGAACATGAGTGGTAAAAAGATACAATGTCTATGTAAAATTCTAGGTAAGCTAACTCCTATTTAATATGCATTGGACTGCAACTTCATGACAAAGGAAAAGAAGACTTCTTAAATATTCACAGCTAAACATTACAGGTGAATGGTTGAAGATAAAAGCGAATATTTGTTTATCAAAAAAGGAAACAGAAAAAGCAGGAAAAGATCTACCATTGCTTCTTCTCTACTCTAAACTGCCTTTGCCCAAATGTTGATTTCTACAACTGCAAATATGTTTAGCAATCTTGAATATACAATTTAAAGAAAAGCAATGTGCATCCTAACCTGCCTTCTTCAGCAACCCCCTATCAATTCTGCAGTATTTTGCAGACCATGTAGTCTTTTTTGTTAATTCCCAATACAAGACCTAAAGTATTTTCTGCAGAGGTTCACTCTTTTATGTGTTTTATTTCTAATCAGAACCTTTAATCTTTGCTCTTGGCTTAAGCGGTTCTGTGTCTCTATTTCCACCTATAGATACTGAGAAATCAGATCTTTCTCCAGCAGCAATACGTAAGTTTAAGTGGAGGATCAAATCACTAGTACTCATAAGTGCATCTGACTTACTCCCCCCAAAAAGCCAGATAGATTTTAATGACTAAGAATCCTCTTGTTGTTTATAGGTATAACAAGAATGAGAGGTAAAGACAGTTCTATTAATTTGTTCATAGTCTTGGCTTCTCAGTGGTTTGTTGTGGAAAAAAAAATTAAGAGTTTGCACTTTAGTAGTAGGTACGACAACTGAGTTTCCAGTAGCTGACTGAATCTGTGGAACTCTTGGATAATTGTGGCTGAGTCAAATGTGTCATAACTACAAAATGGGCAAATATTTGTTTTCTTTCTTTGATCAAAAGATGATTGTACAATTATAGTCAGGCAATCAAAGATCAATGTTTTTGGCAAACTAATACTTCCAAGATTTCTTTCTCTCCATCCCAAATGTTCATAATTGTAGAAAGGCATGCCTGTGATGACATTTACAACATTTACGACAGCATTATAAGCAATATTCCTTTCAGAGCAGTATTCCTGGACAAGAGAAGAGAAGACAGATGAAAGAGAATCACAACATTCTGGGAAATGTGAAATTATTTCAGACTTTAAAAAAAAAAAAAACTTGGAAATGAGACACAATTAAAACAACAGTTTCTCAATACTGATATGAAAGTATCTTTCCCAAGGTTATAAACCCCCAATTCAATCTTCCCCCATGTCCCTTGCAATCATGATTTCTCTTCCTTCCCATCATTGTGAAGACATTCATGGCTTGCCTAATCTAAAAGTGAGCCCAAGGCTAAGAGCTCCAATCTGAGAAATGGTATTACAAGTTTCTTTTTGGAAGGGAATTTTCTCTCTTGTCCCTTTTGCCACCATCCTAAATTGCATGCTTTGCTCCAGGCAAAAAGGCCGCTTTATGTTGATAACATTGTTTTGAGATCTTTATGATTCCAGTTTAAATTAAAAGGGGTCAAAAACTTTAAGTCAATCCTAAAATTTGACTGCATATACATATAACATAAAGCACAGTGAGTGTACAATTTCCAAGAAAACATTCCACTGAGTCTACATGAAGAAGTGACAACAAAATCTCATCACTATTGCCAATCAAATATATTCAAGCAACCAGAAACTAAAAATATAGCCAACTCTAAGTGCACAGCAAGGCAAGACACACCCACATTTGCATCAAGGGGGTTTCTTTACAGCTACATATTCCTATAAAACATCCAAAGGAAGAAACTACCAGCAGTTTTTATCTACCAGCAGTTTGTCTACCAGCAGTTTTTATTTTTCTATTATTCCAGCTGTGTTACTGGCAAAAAGACAAATTCTAACATTACATCAATATTTTTTTAAAAATTCTATGTCTGGATTTTAAGATTAGTGTCAGAAACGTGCAGAAAGAAATGGATTATGAAAACAGTTCTTTCTTAAATAAAGATCCTACTTTTGTCACATTTTTATTACCGTTTAATTTTCCAAACCAATTAAACGGTTAAATACTTTAATATTTATTTTTCACATGTGAGAGAATGCATTAAAAAAGAAAGACATTTAACTATCGTGTTGCAATCATTAGTTTTCTTCTTTTTCAAAAATATTCTTCAAAATTTGAAATCTAATCTTAAGATCAAAACATGCATTCTTTTACTTTATTTAACTGTTAATTTTACTGTTATTTTTTTTACTTTTTATTGCATTAATTTTAGAATAATTTCATTGCTCCTTCAGCTAATGTTTCAATAAGATCTGTAAGCAAGTATAATTAAGAAAATAAGACAGGAGGGAAAAAGAAAATGTTACTTCGTTAAAATATAATCCTGCTTCAGTATCACTCAGTTCTCAGAGGGAACAGTATATTGTACATTTTCAATTCTTAGTACTATTTTAATGGTGTAAAATAAAATAGTGGAAAAATAAGAATTTACTAAATTCAGTCTCAAATGTTCTTGCCACATGCATCAAGGTGAATTATTCTATACACTCCAACAGAACCTTCGTAGCATTATATGTTTAAAAAGTGCTTCTAATAAGCAGCTATTTAACCCAATACCTTAACAATTCTTTTTTTCCAAACTTAAAAAAAATAAATTTACTAATTTAACTATCAAAGAAAAAAAAAGGACAGGACAGCAATAATTACTAAACATTAAATGGAATCTTACCTGGATCCAAAATTCAGGTGCAAAAAACTTTGGCCATATCTCATGCTGCAAGGAGCTCACAGTCATCTTATTCAAAATTTATATCCTTTCTGTTTTAATGACTAAGCCTCCAAAAGACATATAGGCTCTGAGTAATCATAAAAGTATTTTGTAGGAGTAATTGTACTATCATTCTCCAACAAAACTTTATGTTGTAACTGAAGGGGAAAGAAATCAGTTCAAACGAATCATTTAAATGCCCCCTAAAAGTTGCATTCAATTATGTTGAATCTGAAGCAGTCAAGCAAATTTTTGCTGATATACACATGGACAGAGCTTTTTTCAGGTACTTTCTGGCTCCTTAAAGAGAGCTATATTAGCTTGCCTATACTCCAAAATGGAAACCTCAACCTCATCTCTTCTTGTTGCTATGGCCACGCCATACGTCAGACCTGCACTTTTTTCCCTCAGACCTGTTTATGACAGGCCTAGGTGCTTCCTATTATGGTGCCTGCATCAGCACGGCATGCAATTTGTCAGTAATGAGAGCCCGCAGCAGCCACTGAAGTGATCAGCATGCAGCAGAGGAGAGAGATGCTGAGGAATTTGAGCATGCTCTTTACAACTCTGCATAGAATGGCAATTTTAAGAATTGTTGAGCGGTTGTAGTACCTGGGGTTTTGCCAGGAGTTGCCTTTGGTTAGTAGTAAGGGAAAGATTAAATACTGCTGGTAAAAGGACGGTTATGAGTAGCCAAGCAGATTTACCTCTATGTATTTTAACATTGCTTGCTGTCATTCCAGTCTTAGAACAGCAGCTTGGTGTGCAGTTTTATTACTCATTCTTTTGTGGATATTGGATTTTAAACTTTGGGATGCATTGCTTTTCTTCTGTCTGGAGCACAAGAATCTGTTTTGCTTCTCTTGCGGACTTGATAGGGATGTACCCCAAGGGATATGGAAGACATAAGCCAGAAGGAAGTTATGTCAAGGTGGAGTGTTTATCCACAAACAAAGTCAACCAACTAATGCAACATCCACTCAGTCGAGCAACCTTGCCAAATGACCTCACTTGTTCACTTGAGACAAGACTTAGCTCACATTATTTGGACCCAGTCACTATAGATTTATAGATAACCCTAACAACGGCTTTCCCAGTTTCCAGATGACTCCAACTATGTAAATTATTTGAGGAACAGAGGTTGTTACATCACTGCCCATGTTCACATCGATCAGGTTGCTAGTTTGCAGACATTCACAGATCTGTCAGCACCATCATAAGAATAAGCAGAAAATCATAATTCATAAAGGCTGCTTTCTTTCTCATACTTGGATACACTTTTCAGAAACAAATGTGATTTACACAAGGAGAACACTTTGCACTAAGCTGGAGGTTGCTACCGAAGGAAATTTGAATCCTGTAAACATAAACACTTCAGAAAAAAATACAACAATACTCCCAGACTTAAGCTGAGGGCAGAGAGAAGCAGATTCCACTTTTATCCTAATTACTAACAGACGGAGAAAAATTTAGTTTCACATATAAGGCGTCTGAATCCTGATATTCCTGTTTTATTATTTTTATTTTTAAAAAAACAAATTTGCATTGTATGCTTACATTTACAATCCTATCCTCGTCTTGACTGCAAGCCATTTAATAGGAACAGAATTTTGCAAGAGGCCCAGACACTGCTTTCTATCAATAACTCTCCTGTATTTTTAAACCAGGTTAATTAAAAAAAATCCATGAAGGACAAGAAAAAAGAACACCTACAGAAAGTATTTAATCAATAGCACTTAGGAAGTTATTCAATCCATTCTAGGTACATCCTAAGTATCACTGAGCTCAACTGGACTTATTTCTATAAAGACCTTTAGGTCTGCATTGTTAGCCCATTCAAATCCATAGAATAAACAGCTAGTCTTCAACTTACAACAGTTCATTTAGTGACCGTTCCAAGTTACAACAGCACTGAAAAGAGGGAGTTCTGACCATTTTTCATATTTACAAGTGTTCCAGCATCCCCACGGTCCCGTGATCGAATTTCAGATGCTTGGCAACTGACTCACAATTATGACCGTTGCAATGTCCTGAGGTCACAAGATTGGCCACACATACCCGGCTACCCGAGGTCAAACAAAACCCTGATGCGGCGCTCAGTGAAATCAAGTTTGACACTCTTGTTTTGCTTTAGAGTTAAGCATACATATGCAATCACAACAATATTTGAGAAAGATGCAGAATAATTTACTCCAGTTATTTCTAGTGTAATTCTGGAGGCTAAAACATGTAAAGAACGGTTGCAGGAACTGGGTATGTCTAGTTTAATGAAAAGAAGGACTAGGGGTAACATGATAGCAGTGTTCCGATATCTCAGGGGCTGCCACAAAGAAGAGGGAGTCAAGCTATTCTCCAAAGCACTTTGAGGGCAGGACAAGAAGCAATGGGTGGAAACTAATCAAGGAGAGAAGCAACCTAGAACTAAGAATAAATTTCCTAACAGTTAGAACAATTAATCAGTGGAACAGCTTGCCTCCAGAAGTTGTGAATGATCTGACACTGGAAGTTTTAAAGAAGATGTTGGATAACCATTAGTCTGAAGTGGTATAGGGTTTCCTGCCTAAGCAAGGGGTTGGACTATAAGACCTCCAAGGTCCCTTCCAATTCTAATCTATTCTATTCTATTCTATTCTATTTGGCATGATACAGAGTTTACATTTGAATCAATCATGGTTTATATTCTAATAATAGGAGCACCGTGTAGTTTACCTTCTAATAATTTTCAAAAATATGAAGTTTGCTTAAAAGTGATTTTAAAAAAGAGCATGAGATTTATGATGCCATAACTCTGCCTCATTCCTAAGGATGTGGAGGGAGGGGAGACAATTATTTTGCTTGTTAATTTATGCTTTCCTACAACTTCATCCATTCTCTAGGAAATAAATTGCCATATTTAACTTAAAAGAAAAATAATGTTGAAATATTCTTATTCTCTAAAATATATTTGACAGGAAAAATGTATGACTGAATTATGATGTTTTCAGCAAATCTGAAAGAATCATTGGTGTTATCTCTCACCAAGCAAACAGGCATTCTAGGTGATGATGATCCCTAGACCTCACTCTTCAGGCTTCCTAATGTTAGTATAAATGAGTCTATTCACCTTGCTGCTGGTTGTCCTTTGTTGTCCTTCCACTTTTTTCAGAATTATGAAATTCTCAAGGGATTTGAATAACGAGACTAAAATAATATAGTTTGATCTCGTTATTTTTGCCTCAACTGAGAATTTTGCATTGGTATGTTCTATGTTTGTTTTCTTCACTATCCATCGTAGCCTCAGAAATCTTCTCTAACACTAAAATTCAAAAGCATCAATTATCTTACTATCCCAGTTAGTGGGACTAATTTTAAGTAAAGAATTGGATCATTAATATTCTTCATTGCAATTGGCTATCTTCCAATCTGAAAGAACCTTACCATTTTATTACCAATTATTTGGGGGAAAATACTCTTTTCAGTAAATAAAAGGTGGGAAAAATGAAATATTATACACTAGAGTTGATTAAGGACAGAATAGATACATTAATACAGCAAACAAGTAAGGAAAGTGAATACTCAGAAAAATTGTTCCCTTAATTTACCCCCATTCCTCATGCTTGCATCGTGATAACCTTGTTAGAGTCAGTTTCCAATCCTATAGGGTGTATACATGCACCAGATCCGAATTCTTGTTCCTCTATATAGAATGTGCCATCCTACTCAAATATGCTTAGAAACAAACACAGAGTGCCTCTTTTAACACATTTTAGTAGATTATGTCCCTTGAATTTGATTTATGGACTAGAATGAGATGGCTGAATAGAGTCACCAAAGCAGTAGGTGTAAGCTTAAATGGACTCCAGAGAATGGTAGAGGACAGGAAGGCCTGGAGGAATGTTATTCATAGGGTCACGATGGGTCGGACAAAACTTCGCAACTAACAACATAAATTGGGCTTCAGTTTTTTCAAGTGTGGGTAAGACTGTAATCCTACTGGAACATTAGATTCCATGAATTTTCTTCATTATGTATGTACTTAATTAGTCAAAGTTGAGCAGAAATGAGACAAAACATTTTTTTTTCAGTTTAGTCACCAATACCCCCAAAAATTATGAAATGCATTTTTGCTACTATGTCAAGTATATGACTAAATAGAAAAAAGATACGTGACTTTTTGCTTGTGGATGTGGAAGCAGATATGAGATAAAATAATGTGAACTCAGAAAAGCAGATTTGCTTTTATGATTAGATATATGCAAAAGCCAATAATAAACCAAGCTATAGTGAGAACTTTAAACAGTATGAAAGAAGACAACAGCAAGTAATTTTGTATTGTTGCCAATAAAATTATAAGAAATTATATGGAAGTCCTCAGCAATCAAGCTTGACCTGGGGATTTTATCTTGTAAAAGCAATTCATGACTGCATAAGGATGCTAAAAATCCCTGAAAGGTTTACCACATGTATGACTGATTCATAGATTTATGTATAGCTGTCTTGTAGTACCCTTGTGATACTGCTTATAGGAATGATTGGAATATCCTTCCAAGTGAATGATATTAAGAACATTTTTTATTTCCAGGGAGCCAAATGTTTCCACTTCCTACTCCTACAAGTCAGTTCTAACTCAAATCAAATGGGCTCTGATACACAAGTTACTGCTATTACTATCTGGTTTTCTTCTTTCTATCAACTCTTTTGCACTATTGTGGTAATGGATCGTCAACATCAGCAACTATTTGTTTGCCAGGATCATTGTTCAATTGTTAAACTGTATGGAAGTGTCTAAAAATTAAATAAGCTCTTGCACAGGAAAAGTTTGTAACATGTTTCTTTACTACTATATTGTTGTTTCCACAAATCCTTCCTATAAGGGAGAATGATACCTAGCCATCCCACCTAAACTCATCTCCATGGTTACCTGAGAAAAAGGCTGTTGTGTACTCCGGCAGTACCTAAAGCAAATAGACACTCCTTCCCCTGCATTGTAGAACAAGATTCAACATTCTTGTATCTCATGCCAAAGCATAAAAGAGAAAAGGTATGTAGAAGGAGACATGTTAAATATAATTTTTGTGTACACATGAATAAATATTTGTCTTTACTGCTTTGCTTTATTTCTTCCTGCAAGCTATGGATACTTTATCCATAAGGCAATGATCATGCTAGGATCTAACCATGCTCCATTTATTCAAGTTAATTCCACCCATAAGTAATTAACTCTACCAACACAATGTACTATCAACAAAGCCAAATCATATGCCACAAAAAGAGGCAGAAACAGTTTCAGAAGTATAATCCAGCCTCATGAAGAAATGAATTTCCTATCCCCCAAATTGTTAAACAGAAGCAAGTTATTCAAAATCCCCAAAAGCACTTTGATATTTGAATATCTGGATGAAAAAAAATCGAGACAACTGTTAGGTAGATGTTCCTCATGTTCTGTCAGATGTCAACTCCTATAATTGAGAATCTAAGGCATAATGCTTTTGAAGAACATCAACTGGTATATTCGAAGATCAAAGATGGAAGAAAAATGCATTCTTAAATTGGGAATTGTTGAAAAAATCCATACCAATCTGAGTTGCTCATCCTGGCCTGAATGGATCAATGATATGTCACAGCAGTGTCCAATTTATATTACTCAGAAATATCTTTTTTTTTAAAAAAATGTAAATATATCTCATCACTGTTGGCTTTTCCACCCAAGAATGGTAACCCCCCTCCCCAAATCCATTAATATGTAACCAAATAACAAAGCAAGAGTGATTGAATTACTAGACATTATATAAGAGCACAGTCATATAATCAGCTGCAGATGTTATGAGTTCCACTATTACTTTTTTATTTTAAATGGTCAACAGAGGGCATCAATCTGCTTTGGCACTGGGCCAACATTTGTTAAACCAATAAATACATTTTTTGATGATTTTATTTTATGCAATGGTTGTTATATAAGAAATCAGATTAAGAAAATCATTTTAATCATATGTGACATTATATTTCCTCTCTAATTGGAACAGTTAAATCTATTATAACAATGGTAAACTACATCATAGTGTTTAAGGATTGTAATAAATGATCTGTGAAATTGCTTGAATTTATGGCACGTGCAAAAATTACTTGGTCCGTGGAAATTGGTCACTATGTCATTGTGTACATAGATTTGCAATTTCAGCCTAGCAGTGTTCAGATACACCATGGGGATAGATCTGTATAATATATTTAATGTGATTATTGAATTAACTGAGTTTCTGAGCCTGTGCAATATATTCAATAACAACATGGAATATATACTTTGCACAATATGCTAAGATATACACAAACAGTTAATAAAGGTTAAAACCCACAAATAGTTATTATGTCTTTTACTGAGCTAGTTAAACATTGTTTGTGTGTGTGTGTGTGTATTTGTGTACAGAGGAACAGAGAGAATGTGAGTTGAATTATTTCTTCTTCTTCTTTTAGCATATGTACATCTCTTTAACTTCCTTTCCGTTCCAATGAAAAAGCAGTAGTTAAAATCTTTGAGGGGAAAACCCTTAACTGAAATAATATTTTCATATAAACTGCCACTAGCTCCGATTCTTGCCAATGCAGATATGGACAAGAACTCCTTTTCACATGCCTGAAACATGGATTTGACTATGACATTATCACAAGTTGGTGTCTACCAGTTCCTCAACAATTTTCTCCATCTCTAGTCGATTACTTATGGGTATACAGAGTATTACTTCTTGAAAGGAACAATCTGAATCTCTTAAATCCTGTAAAGTAATCTTATTGCCAACATACAGTGGCAAGGAGGATTTTACTAGGGTATGTATAGTTAGTGCTTAAATTTGGATAAAAAAGAGAACTATGGGACAGAAGAGTCTAGTAGGATGGAGGCAGTTGACATTTAGCTCCTCCCCACCTTCCCCAGATATTTCTGCCTTGAGAATGACAGATATACTAAAAATCTGTATATTAGTCTATTAATATATTAAAGTGATATAACAGGTGTGCTCTGCTAAGAAGAAGCCAAATGTGAATGTATGGGTCATCTCCGACTTACAGACTTTTTTAAAAAGAAAAAGTTCAAAGTTACAATATTGCTGAAATAACTCTGGTCCTTGCCCTTATGACTACTGCACAACCTCTGTGGTCACATGACTGCAATTCAGGCACTTGGCAACCGACTTGCATTTATGACCAGTTGCAATGTCCTGTAGTAATTTGTTACCTTTTTGCCCATTTCAATGAAAAAAGTGCCCATTCAGAAGAATGGGTTCACATTTATGACTGCGGGGATTACTAAATAGCTGCAGATAGGCCTAAAAATGATAAAATTAGGTTCGACTCAAGTTACAACCACAGTGACATGTGACACAAATTCCGATCCTAAATTGGAGATAGGTTGAGGACTACCTTATATGTTTATAAACATATGAATTTGCAAGATTTTTCTCATTTAATAGTGAAATTATCAAAAAAATGGTTAAGCATGATTGCTTAATTGTTTTAAAGTAAGTGTACTGCACTAATTAAATCTTGCTTTTGTGGAATATCAGATATACCAAGAGGAGTAATAAAGCTTAAAAAACAAAGTGTCAAAGGAGTTCTAATTTTATAGAATGTTTATTGTTTCTAGGAGTACAGGTAGTCCTTGATTTACAACAGTTTGTTTAGTGACCATTCAAATTTACAACGGCACTGAAAAAAGTGATATGACCATTGTCACATGATCAAAAGTCTGACAAGCAAAGTCAATGGAGAAGCCAAACTCACTTAAAAAAGCTTAACAACTGCAGTGATTCACTTAATAACTGCTGCAAGAAAGGTTATAAAATGGGGCAAATTTCACTTAACAAATGTCTCACTTAGCAACAAAAGAATTGGGGCTCAATTGTGGTCATATAGCGAGGATTACCTGTACACACAATGTCTTCCTTGCAACTATAGCACAATTCTTCATTGTGAGGTATGAATATTTTTATAGGCATATCGTTTTTCAATGTTAAAGGAAGGAATGTATGGATATGCATGATAATTGTCCCCCTAATGTGTTAGTACTATTACTTTACCAGTACATCTGGGAATTTCAAATTGCTCTGGGCATTACGCATGCAAATTGCTAAATACTGACGGTCTCTACCCAATAAATTACGTCAACACTATGGCATGGCTAGGCAGACTCAGCTGGGTTAAAACTAAGGAGAAACAAGCGTTGTAATGCACTGTCTGTCCATTTATTATTTCGTGATTTCTGCAAGTAGGTTAAAAGGCTGGAAGGAAACCCGGCTTATACTTAACAAACTGACGTCAATAGATTACAGCAATCCTCTCCCCTATGCAAGCTTTTCTGCCCTAGAGCTAGTCAAACACTCAACTAATCTCCACCTGTGAAATGCCAGCCAAGACTGAGAATTAAGGCTAGAAGATAATTTCCTCAGAAAGGAGGATTTATCAAAATAACCCTAGTTAGCTACTTAGATGTTAATTGCATTTACATGGCTTTGTTTTACAACTCAAAAGCGCTCTTGTTACTTTGATGATTAAAAGGTATCAGAAAGTATCTGATTTACATGTGCGTGAATACATATGCATTTATGACAATGTACTATGTCACACAGTGTGAACAAACCATGTACAGCATTGTTCCTGGGATTACAAAACGCCCACTTAGGATTATTTGGAACAAGCATCTTTATCTACTCCATATCTCTTGGAAAGAAACTTAGTGGCAGCACTCTTTGGTATACAAAGAAAACAGAAACCTTTGAGCAAGGAGATCGTCTTTAAAAAAGAGAGGCAGAAATCAGTTTTTCAGAGGGAGAACAATTTTAAAAATTAGTGTTCATGCCCAAGAATATCTACTTATATTATACAATGTCAAAGAAACCCTGCAGTCACCAGCACTGACGCAGAGTCTTCCTGAGCTACGGTAATTTCTGACTACAATCTTGAAACACAAGTCAGTACAACGTAAAGTAAAGCATAGTTGAAAGTTAGTATACATAGGACTGCTAGCTAGGGTAGATGGTGCACAGAATTTAATTAGTAATGAAGAAATTAAAACAGAGACATTCTTATTTTAAGGAATAAGACAAAATCAACCATTGTGTGCCCGCAGCGTAAATTTTCACTGCTGATGTAAAGGATGGCATCATTCAATCTGACCTTCAAAGTGACTATGGCAACTCAGCTCATTGTATTCTTATGGGAAACCTTGGCTGGATGGTGCTATTTATGCAGTGACGGGAAAAGTGGATCCTTTATGGAATGTTTCTTTTACTTAGCTCCATTAAAGAGTCTTCAAATATTATTTACCATCATAATTCCAGTGCCAGAATTTTAGATAAAATTTTAGTCCCCCAACTAAAGTAGTCTGCTATCCATAAAAGTTTGTTGTATTATACTTATGGTATTTTTATTGTTCCTAGAATATTTTCTTACCTTACCACATACAAAAAAAAAACCTTCTTACTATCCTTAAGTACTTAATTAAGCCTATTAAATTATAAGAGATGTAACACAAATATGAGAAACGGTCAACTACTAATGGCTAAAGGGCAGAGGCGACTAAAATTAGACCAGTTGTTCACATATTCTTGCACTTAGTGTACTCCATTTTTATTTGCAAATAATCATTTTTCTGCTGCTAACATTAGTGACATTCAAGACAACTTCACAACTTTTGTTTTTAAGCAAATTATAAATGTTCCCTTAAAAATGTGAAGTAATAAATGCAAACAAAAAGCCTTCTCAAAAATAGATGTGTTATAGAAGAACATTAACCAAATTGCGATGACTCAGTAAAAAAAGGAAAATTGTCTGAAAAATCAAAATTTGCTATCATACAATTGACCTAAGTAAATGCAGAATCAAAGCATCCTGAAAGTTTTGCCATGCAAGAATACAGTCTAACTGTAGTTAACAGAATCCAGTAGTTAAATGCCCAGAAGTACAGAGATAAATTATCATGACTATATTACATTAAGTTCTTAGTATTAAAGAGTAGTGCTTGATCCTCTAATTAGATGTGATCTGACAAACAGGCATACAGAGATAAACTAAAACACAAGCAGAAGAATAATGAAAAATAGGTGACAACCACTACCTCCTGAAATGCTAAAACATTTTAATGTAACAGAAAGTTACCATCTAAACAGAGGTGGCGATGGGTATTTTCTGTGAGTACTGAGTGGACATGCAGAGAAAGGTCTCCCTGGGATGGTTCGACATCATGATATGTAAATTGATGGTTTTGGTTTAACATCTTAAGTTAGAAACAGTGGTTTCTAATCAGCACATTTACTGTTGCCTTTCCAAGTGCAAAAGCTACAGAAACAACTTATTTCATCTGTCATCTATCTAAAACACATGTATGTTCAATTTATACTAATGTGTCTCCAGTGGACACATGGGCTTTCTTGCTTTATTCTGTTACAGGGGATTTACAAAAAGTATGATCACATCCCCTCTACTTACTAAGTTACCCTGACATTTATAATACAAGCCTATGGCCTTTTTTTAGATATAAAGGTTGCAAAACCATGCAACCATTTGTCCTTTTAGCTTTTGAATTGGCAGCACATAGAAAAGAATTTCTGCACAACCTTTAAATGGCATATGAAACTTTAGATTTTAATATAATTTATTTTGAGCACACACCCCCCCCCACCTGATCTTCTTTCTCTCTTACTTTGCAGAACAAGCTGTAGTGGACAAAACGAGAGTTTCAAAATCTGCACTGCTTTTCAAGTTTGCCCTCCAATTCATCCATAGTGTCATAATGTAGTGTTTAATACAGCTAGGATTGTTGCAAAGTTTTGCATTCTGCTATGTGTTTCCCTAGGATCAATTCTTTATGGAGTTTCAATTGAATTTGCTTCGAAGCAACTATGGGATGATAAACATTACCAGGAGGTAAGAAACCACTTTCAGCCCAATTTTATGCATCATTTACAGGAAAGCTGCAGAAGTGGACAATAATTGCTGTCAGGATGGCTGACCGAAGGAGCTTTTTTTTTTTTAATCTAGATCTGATGAACCCATCTTAGATAACAGATCAAGATATCGGAGCAGCGCTATTCTGTTGCACGCACAATTTAAGACTAGAAAGAAACCTTGTTGCGCAAAAAACTGCCGGCTTCTCCCTAAGCTAAGGTAGACGTACGTTTTCCTTGGTTTGGCGGGGAAAATAAAGCAAGGCACAGAAGAACTGATGGGATGGGATGGGTGTATGTGTCGATAGATGGAAACATGAGTGGGGGAAGGTATTTCCTACCTTATTCGAGGCCATTTCACTGACGGAGTGCCTGGTCTGCAAGGTTTCCAGCTGGTCCAGGCACCAGTCCAGCTCCTCCAGGGTCTCGCTGGCCAGTTTTTGGTAGGCCTCCTCTGCGAAGAGATAGGGAAAGGAGTACTCAGTTCGCAAGCGTTTCACGGGGCTAGCAGCAAGCTCCAGCGGGTCCATCCTGCCATACCCAGCCATGAGGGGATGCCCAGTGCCCACACATGAGTTCTGCTCCTTCATATTGCTATGCCCGAGCAAGAAGGAGAAAAGGCGGGCTCTGGTCTCCGGCGGGAATGTCGAAAAAACAAAAGTCGCTCCAGCTTTTTTTCTCTCTCTTATCAACTCCAGCAACGACACTCGGCGGGCGGGCGGAGAGAGCGCTCTCTGCGGCGCTGCTCAGAGGGGGACCGAAGCGCGAGCCGGTTCCCTCTCGGAGCGCGGGTCCCTCCACTCCCGGAGCGCGTGAGGCGAGCAAGAATCGCGCCACTCGGGCGAGCTGGGACTGTGCTCTCTGGCAAAGGGGAGGCTTTAGGCGACACGCAGACGGCCAGCCGCTCTCCTCCCTGGGGCTGGAGGCAGCCAACACCTTCCTCCTCCTCCTCCGCCTCCTCTCCGTCCTCCTTCGGGCGAGCTTCAAGCCCCAATGAATCAGAGCAGCGGCTGCAGTGTGTGCGAGCCACCACGTTTCCTGTTTGCTCAACTTCTCTGTGCGTAGCAGAGGCAGCGGCAAAGCTGAAACTCGGCTCTGAGGGAAGCGCCTCCGTTCCCCCAACCCTCCCGGTTTCCTTCCTTCCTCGCAGAGAAACCTCTTCTCTTCTCACACACCCCCCCCCGCACCCTGCCCTGAGAAATTTTAATTAAAACATCAGCTCGCTCTTTCGTCCACCCCCAACTCCTTATTGTTTGGTGTTTTCTACTGAGAGGGGAGGAGAACAGCGCCGTGGCGCTTTCAGCCTTTGAACAGGCGTCGCCGAGAGTTTTGGCGAAGACAGGGTTGCGTGTGTGCAGCCGGGAGGGGGGGAGAGAGAGAAAACTCGGCAAGGAGTTGGGGACTTTGCTCCACTCCGCCTCCTCCCAGGGCGTTAAGACTGGCGGCTGGCATTGCAGGACAAGCGGGGAGTTCCACCTGCGCGGAACATGAGCGAAAACCGCGGGAGGACCCTCCGCCTCGGGACCCCGGAGATCGGATAGAACTAGAACGGGGCCATAGCGCTTCGCTTCAGCACCGGGCCTCGTGTAAACGCCCCAGGCCAGAGGTCTTCAAACTTGGCAACTTGAAGACTTGTGGACCTCAACTCCCAGAATTCTCCAGCCACCATAGCTGGCTGGAGAATTCTGGGAGTTAAAGTCCACAAGTTGCCAAGTTTGGGGACCCCTGCCTCAGGCCCTCGGCTTTAGCGCTTGCTATGAGCCGTGGCCGCCTTCAATTGGCCACTGAAGCGCCAATTCTTTATACTGCTTTAATGCCTGAGATACAAAACGGTTCCTCCCCCCCTCCCCCCCCCCCCCCCGGGCTAACCCATCTACAGCTGTAGCCGAGCGCTCGTAGTAGCAATACTGTCTGCAAGGACTCGTGGGGAGTGACTATTTAGAAGACGACTTTTACGGGACTTTAGGGGTGCGTGACAGCCACAGGTATGAAATGACACCAGGTCTTTCTCACACCCTCTGGTGGCCTCCACAAAACAGGAAAAGGGCCGGTGGACATGCCTGAATTAGCCCCTTAACCAGCAGCCTAACATTCCTTGTTCCCTTTTGGCATTATCCCTGTCCCTGACTAGCACGTAGCCATGGGCCTTGCTGTTCAAAGTCCAGGAACAAAGCAGTACCTCTATAATTTATAGGGATTGCCTGTGCACAGCAGCCCTACGTTTTGAGAGCAGTCAGGATTAAGAGCTAAATCTGCATTGACCAACTGCCTCCCTTACTATTCTCCCCATTCTGGTCACTTTCTGCCCTTAACTGAACCAAGCTCACCTTGCTAGCTTTTAGAACTTCCAATGCCTTGCTTTTCTTTTATCCGCTGTGCTACTATTATCATTACTAATGATCTGGTCCAGGGCATTAAATAAGGAAAGCATTTTACCATCTTTGGATACACTCCAAAGATAAGTGCTTTTAAGGTATTGTTGACTTCAGTAAAAGAGAGGGTTAAGAACATCATTCAGTCTCTCCTAAATCAGCATGACTGATTTGTGCATAACTGGCTGGCCAGTTCCTGTAATCTTTTTCGGCTTCAGCATTACTGTGATGGAAATTATATTCACACATTATGGAGAAACAACTAAGGTCATCCAACTGAAAAATGATTAGGACTCTTAAGTCTTTTATCTCTTTGGTTTGCAAATTCTTGCCTACTATACCACACCACACGCCATACAAATTTACTCCATGTTTTCCTTAGCTTATCATACATAACTGGGCATTACACTGAGTATTTGCATAATTTCAGTCTATTGTGTCAGTCTAGCCAAATAATCATCAGGAAAGACCTTTTCAAATATTGCAGCATGTTTACTTTAAACCAAATCCCTAAGGGAAAATGTGTGACTGACGTGTTCCTTGCATAGTTTGTTTTGTGAGTTGAACATCTTTTCCATTTTTTTTCTTAGAGACCTGTTTGATTCTCTCCTTTGGTCCATAAAGTCTGTCACCAGAGAAATGAAAAACCAAAATGCAACAGGCAGAACTAACCCTAAGCTAGGTATTAATTTATTGAACTTATATCCTGCTATGATATACTTGGTATGTATGAAAGAAAGATAGATAGACAGACAGATAGATAGATAGATAGATAGATAGATAGATAGATAGATAGGAAATGATTAAAATGCAAACAGCATAAATAAGAAATAAAGATAATAATTACAAAAAATCCAAAGTGCAGATATGTTTTGCTGAGCCAGTAAAATACGAAATGATTTTTAAAATACATTGGATTTCGTAGACATACTGTATCTTCCCATCAGCACTATTCAAAATAGGCTTTTTGCTGTTCCAGCAATATTTAAAAAAATACTAATTTGAAAAAAGGAAGGTGGTGAGAAGTCAACCAAGAGAGATTGAAAGAGGCCAATGTAATGTCAGAATTATCACTAGCAATATAGATGATTCTCCTTTAGTGACTGCCTCATTAACCAATGGTGATGAAAAAGGAACTTTGTGATCATTCCTTGCATTTCCTGTGACTTTCACAGGCCTATAAAGCAAAGGAAAATGAAGAAAAATCACAAACACAATAATGGTTTTATTTATGGACTGCCTCATTTAATGATCTAGTTGCCAGCTCCAATTGTAATCACTAAAGGAGGACTATTTACTGAGCTTGTGGGACGATCTAAATAATTGTGATGGGCTCAACTGCATTTTAAAATCTGAAGTGTAAAATATCTGAAAGATGTTTTGTGTTTAAATTCTACTTTACTCCAATAGTTACGCTGCATTGAATGATATAGAATTAAAGTTATGAAGGTAAGGGAAGCTCTTCACACTTAAAAAGATAATTTGTAGATTTTCCTAGGCAAAATGTAATGCAACTTTCTCCAAATCAGGTTATTTTTAGGGACTGCTCAATACTAGATATATTGGCACGTATTAAACCATCTCCAATGGATTTCTCTTATAACGTAGACATAATAACCAATAAAAGTTTTCAGTCCTTTTAAACAATTAGTTATCCATATTATAGATTGGTAAAGTGATATACTGTTAATGTACATGAGAGTGTGATATAAATTATAACAGTGTTTTTCAACCACTGTGCCGCGGCACACTAGTGTGCCGTGACATAGTGTAAGGTGTGCCGTGGGAAAATTACTTTATATATAGTCAATATAGGCACAGAGTTAAATTTTTTTAACATTTTCTAATGGTGGTGTGCCTCGTGATCTTTTTCATGAAAAAAGTGTGCCTTTGCACAAAAAAGGTTGAGAAACACTGAATTATAATACAGCATGAATTGCCAAACTCAGACTGATTCTTTATTATGTCTCAGAATCTTTTAATTACAACATTGACCAAATTCTAATCTAATATGACATTCTGAGCTAGCATTTTCCTAAATTTATGAATGGAAAAGAACCATAATATTTTCAGACGTACCACTATTCAGTAGCTGCCAGCATTACTCTTAAAATATGAACTACTTTACTCATAAAAAACTATTTATTTGATAATTAAGGAAAAAATATGTGGATTTACTTATCCTTGGAACAGAGTTTGCAACAGAACAAAGGTAATGGCTGAGGTTGTGCAATAGACAATACTACATACTATAGGAGGCAAATAAACAGTGCCTTACTGTTTCCTATGTTAAAAGCTACTCTGCAAGTGAAATATTAGTACAGACCTATATGTATTATTACTGCATTATTTTCTCATAGACGTTTATATGGGAAAGCATTTTAAAAAAATCTTGAACTTAGCAGAGTCATATTTCACTTCAATACCTACACACATATATATTTATGTGTTTGTATCTGTGTGTGGGTGTGTACGTACGTATGTATGTATGTATGTATACATACATACATACATACATACATACATACAGTACTGTGCAAAGGTTTTAGGCAAGTGTGAAAAAATGCTGTAAACAAAGAATGCTTTCAAAAATGGAAGTTTTAAACATTTATGTTCATAAATGAACAAAATGCAGTGAATGAACAAAAGAGAAATCTAAATCAAATCAATATTTGGTGTGACCACCATTTGCCTTCAAAACAGCAGCAATTCTTCTAGGTACATTTGGACACAGTTTTGGAAGGAACTCGGTTGGTAGGTTGTTCCAAACATCTTGGAGAACTAACCACAGATCTTTCTCACATCCTTCTGTCTCTTCATGTAATACCAGACACACTCGATGAAGTTGAGATCAGGGCTCTGTGGGGGCCATGCCATCACTTCCAGTACTTTTTGGTCTTCTTTACGCTGAAGATAGTTCTTAATGACTTTGGCTGAATGTTTGGGGTCATTGTCCTGCTGCAGAATAAATTTGGGGCCAATCATACACCTCCCTTATGGTATTGCATGGTATTGATGGATAAGTATCTGCCTGTATTTCTCAGCATTGAGACCACCATTACTCCTGACCAAATCTCCAACTCCATTTGCAGAAATCCAGCCCCAAATGTTTAAGGAACCTCCACCATGCTTCACTGTTGCCTGCAGACACTCATTATTGTACCGCTCTCCAGTTCTTCGACGAAACACTGTCTTCTGCTACAGCCAAATATTTCAAATTTTGATTCATCAGTCCAGAGCACCTGCTGTTATTTTTCTGCCCCCAGTTCCGATGTTTTCATGCATATGTTAGTCGCTTGGCCTTGTTCCCACGTCAGAGGTATGGCTTTTTGGCTGCAACTCTTCCATGAAGACCACTTCTGGCCAGACTTCTCCAGATAGTAGATGAGTGTACCTGGGTCCTATTGGTTTCTGCCAGCTCTGAGCTGATGACACTGTTGGACATCTTCAGATTTCGAAGGGTAATAAGCTTGATGTGTCTTTCATCTGCTGCACTAAGTTTCCTTGGCCGACCTTGCGTCTACGATCTTCGATGTTGCCTGTTTCTTTGTGCTTCTTCAAAAGAGCTTGAACAGCACATCTTGAGACCCCAGTCTGGGAGAGACCTTGTTGATGCAGTATAACTACCATGTGTCTTGTTGCTGTGCTCAATCTTGCCATGACATGAAACTGTCTTTCACAACCTCACCTTGGTAGCAGAGTTTGGCTGTTCCTCACCCAGTTTTAAGCCTCCTACACAGCTGTTTCTGTTTCAGTTCATGAGTGGGGTTCAACCTATGTGTGACATTGATGATCATTAGCACCTTTTTGGTATAATTGGTTGATCATACACCTGACTATAACCCTACAAAATCCCTGATGTTATGAAGGTGTACCTATGAGAATGGATGCTGGTTTGAAGGCAAAAGGTAGTAACACCAAATATTGAGTTGATTTAGATTTTTCTTTTGTTTGCACTTTGCATTTTGAAAATTGACAAAAATAAAAAATCATTATTTATATTTCTGAAAGCATTCTTTGTTTACAGCATTTTTTCACATTTCACATTTTTTCAGCTCTCCCTCCCTTTTTAAATGGATTAGAACTATTCTGAGGTAAACTGATGTTGAAAAACTGAATTTTTGTTAGTATTTAAAAAGTTACAACAAACATAAACCAATGATAGATAAGCAAAATTATGAATTCATGCAAGATTTGAATATTAGTAAACCTATTTTTTTACATTAAATACTAAATGCATCTTTTAGAATTTCAACATATTGTAATTTTAATCAGGATATCATGCCAATTGTATCAGGATAGAAGAAAACAGCATTGAAAATTTTACTGACATTAAAGCCATAACAGAGTCAGATTAGTGAAATCAATTCATAAGACTTCTTGTTGGACTTCTTTCCGTCTTTCCACACCATTTCAAATTAAGATGATATGAAATTTGGTCTGGTGGTTAAGGCACCAGGCTAGGAAGCAGGAGACTGTGATTTCAAATCCCGCCTTAGCCACGAAAGGTAGATGGATGACTTCGGGCCAGTCACTCTCTCTTAGCCCAACTCAACTCACAGGGTAGTTGTGGAGAAAATAGGAGGAAGGTGTGTTGGATATGTTTGGATTTCTTTATTTTGGCACAAATGAAACAAATAAAATAATTAGTCAAATGATCTAGAATTGCTTTGAATATTTGTCATATAGATGCCATTAATATTAATTTAACTCAGATTTATCTTGAAAAGGCATTTTTTTTCTCTCTCACATTATTTCAAACAAATTTTATAGGGTAATTTCTCCTGGCAAATGCATTTTTTGATATTCACAGCATAGTTATAATTTCCTCTTAGGAAAGATGTATTTAATTTTATATCTTTTCAGTGTTATGGCACTTATTTTAGCTTTTCAGTGATGGGAATAAGGATTTTTCATGAATGAGAGATTGCCCAAAGAATTTCTAATGATTTTGTAATAATTTAAAACTCTGTGAAAATGAGATAATTTTCTTGGTCTTTTTTAAAAAATTTTTAAGGGTGTGTGTGTATATGTTACTTTATTGTATTGCAACAAAAAGAAAAAAGAAAATTCCTTGTGATATAATAGAATTTGAGAAAAAGAAAATTACATAAAACTTCTTACAAAACCTTAACTATAGTTTGGAGGATCGAAACAAAATCTGCATCCTACTTTACCATCTGTACTAAAATAATTCCTAATTACTAAGTGTAAACTCATATGGTGAAAAAAAATGACTGATCCATTTATTTGCAGTATTTCTACCTTACTCCCCAAAGGATTCTTGGTGGTGAGTAGAACAGAAGAGTATAGTGGTAAACTGCTTTAGTTACTAAAAATTTCTTATTGAAACAACAATCTTTTAAAAAATATCTCTTTATATGAACACTTGCAGATATTGCAAGAATCTAGCACTTGAACTTTGGTCTACTAAGGCTCCAGAACAATAGCCAATAACTCCATTATACATGTTGACATGTTACAGTCATGAAGGGTTTATAGGAAACCAGGAACCAGCTATGACTTCATCAATGATTCAGTATTTGGGACAATGCTAATCTATGACAGATTTCCCAACCTGATGCCTGATGTGTTGAACTTATTTTCATTCTTACGTCAGTAGATTACTGAGCAAGAAAAAGGTCCCATTCATTTTAACCAATGTACTGAGGAAATGATGGATATAACAGTTGAAGATTCCATCAGACCCTGGATATAACAATAGAAGCCCTGTCAATCCTTGCTCAGATGCCTCTGAAGATGTCAACCACGGTTGCTGGTGAAACATCTGAAATATTTGAAACCCTCTAGGTTCTTTTCATAGAAGATGTTCCACAAATCTTCAGTGCCGTTTAGAACCAATTCCAGCTCTCTCCCACCCGCACATCATCAAGATGAAGAACGAGAGGAGGAATTCTGGGAGTTGAAATCCACAAGTCTTAAAGCTGTCAAGTTTGAACACCCCTGGGATTTTTTTCCCTAAAGGGTTAGGGGTGCAAGGGTCTTGTAACTTGACAGCTTTAAGACTTGCATGCTT
Organism: Thamnophis elegans; assembly: GCF_009769535.1. Taxonomy (NCBI): domain Eukaryota; kingdom Metazoa; phylum Chordata; class Lepidosauria; order Squamata; family Natricidae; genus Thamnophis; species Thamnophis elegans. Next base: position 120,888,553 of record NC_045543.1, on the reverse strand, counting down.
CAAATGCCAGAGTTTCCGAGCCAACATTTTGGTGGCTAAGCAAAAGTGTTGTTAAGTGAGTTTCACCACATTTTACAAGTTGGCCATGCCCACCTAGTCACATGGCTGGCAAGCCACTCTCACCTGGTCACATGGCCGGCAATCTACTCCCACCCGGTCACATGGCCAGCAAGCCACTCCCACAAAGAAGGCCACACCTACAGAAGAGGTTCTAAAAAATTTTTGAAACCCACCACTGACGTGGTGGCTTGGGGAGGACAAAAAACGGGCCTATGGGAAGTTTGGGAAGGCAGGATATGGGCCTGTTTCCAGCCTCCAGAACCTGGGGAGGCCATTTTTGCCCTCCTGGAGGCATGACCAAAGCCTCCAGAGCCTGGGGAGGGCAGAAATGCCCCTCCGGCCGGGGTGCAGGAGGCCGACTAGGCCACGCCCACCCATCAACCAGGCAGAGAACCCCTTGCTTCAAATTTTTAGGCCCACCCCTGTTAAAGACCCCCACAGTTCAGCACCACCAGCAATCCTGAATTTAGCAGCTAATAACTTGTAATTCTCTTCATACACCACCTTCACTTTTATAAGTGGCCTCAAAGGAACCTATTGAAGCAGGGTTTTTTTTCTCTTTAAAAGAAAACGAAATAGCTCAGGGGCACCAAAAATAGCAGAAGGCTGAAGAATCTATGTATATTTATATACATTAGCTTATGAAGCCATCCAGTATTTTATATAAAGATACATGAGATAATATATTAATTCTATGAGGTTCCACTGACACAGAACCATGAATGACATGTTATAAGGTAAGTAGTAATTTTATCCGATAATCAGAGCTTGCAGGTAAGATTTAATTCATAAATCACATTGCTTCACGGATAGAATTTTAAGTCTTCTACTAAAAATGCGCCTGTAGAACAAAGCAATGTAACAACTGAGTGCCTTCACATCCATGTGCCTCTTTTCCATATTTTTTTCCTATCATTCTGCTCCATTCTCTCCTAAAAATATTTTTGGGTTTTTGTTGTTTGAACTCTGATGGTCATTCAGTGAATTCAAATGACACGGGATTGCTTTGTTGCTTCCTTATTTCTTCCTTTGCTTCCTCAGGATTTTCCCCCCTTACTTTTTCCTCTCTTTTTAGCCTTGGAGTAACACCAAAGCTACTGATACTTTCCTGTTGGGTATGGCTGCTGCCATTTTTCCGTAAATAAATAGTCCTCAAAAAATTTATTCACAGCTAGACTATGATGGCAATGCTTGCAATGCAGAAACTTAGTAAAGATTTAAATTCAGTGCAGTTGTTTCATAATAATCCATGATATAACACATCTGTTTAAGATGGAAAACTTGGAATCACCACTGCAATTATGTCTGTGCATCACTTTGATGTGGCATGGAGACAACATCAGAATGATGACTGCTTAGAGTGAAGATACTTAACTTATGGCTTCAGGGCTCCATGCGATTTTCCCACATACCCAGAAGTGTAGTATCCTGTGTAATAATCTTTTCAAAACTTGACATAAATTTCAATTTTAAATATGATAGTGGCAAAATTACTAAATACATGGAAGGAAGTTTTTGCAACTGTTTTTATATACTTTAATTATATTCATAATTAAAATCAAACTCATACGTGCCAATTCAAAATCATGTATACTATTATCTTGAAAGATTGTGCTTCTCTAGTTTATGACAGTGAGTTATTGGAGAGAACAATGATTCATGCCCTGATTCAAAATATGTATTCATTAATGAACTGCCACAATTTCTTGCTCTCTAAACTCTTTTGAACTACAGTTCTCATCTTTGACCACTTGCCATAGCAGGTTGCACAAACAGGAGTTGTATCCAAACAACCAGGAAGATGTAATCTTGTGAATAAAAGAATTAATCTTTCATGCACTTTCCATAATGGAAGCTATGTAACCACTATATTTTTCAAAATAGCCTGGGAATTCTTCCCTAGCTCATTATTTTGAATTTAAGATTTTGATACATATTCCATAGGCTGTCTGGCATCAAAGACTGATTTTAAGGTAACAATTTGTTTTTTTGAAAAAGAAGCTTCTATTTTCTTTCATGTTGTCGCAATTAACCTCATAGTATGATTATGTATACTCTGAACCCAAAATGAATTCTAATAAACAAAATTCTGCTTATCATATAGATGAAATATAATACTTGGAATGAATGTCTAATTTTTAAGGTGATATAAGGGACTTTTGGTTGTGTTCTTAATGAAGTTAATGGTCACAGCATAAATTAATGTGAATTAAAACTATGATGTTCTTTTGGCATTGCATCTATAATGGTTGCAATTAGTTGTTGAAGATTAAAAATATCTGTATTTTAAGGAAACTATACATATATTCCAACTATATTACAGTAACTAGCATTTGTTTTACTCAATTGTTAGTTTTACTGCATTTTTTTTCCTTATTTCATGTGGGGGGAAGCTTTAGTGTGCTAATAAATGCTGACACAGCAATACAAGTTTGCTGATAAGAATTGGGAAAGAGCCAGCTGGGAAGGATTTGTTCTTCATGACAGGTAAACCTCTGCTCCCCATTGTGAAAAAAAGGAGAGTGAAAAAAAACCACAACAGAAGTGAACCTGTTTCTCTGTGCGTCAGGAATAAAACTTGAGAAATCCCCTCTATTTTCTTTAAAGCTAAAGGTTGACTGTTTCACAATAGTGGCTCAAGCAGTCTGACTGCTTGTTTCAAAGAAAGAGAAGAACGAAAGCCTCATAAAATTTCTTTGTAGTTTCTGAGAAAGAGCTGGAAATTTTAAGGTCAGCATGTGTCAGCTATGAAGAGTTGTGGTTTTCACAAGCAGCCTCCTTAAAGTAAAAAAAGCATGTCATAATTTTTCACAGGGTCATGTGACCCAAACCAGTAATTCTTCCTCAACCTTTCAGTTTCCCTTGGTCATTCAGTGACTTCAGCTTAGGGCTTAGCTCTGCATGAAAGTTTATTCAAGGACTCATCGTCCCTGTCCCTTTTGGAAAAAGTCTTCTACAGGCAAGATCGAAACGTTGCCCTTTAGAGACTGGTTATAGTGACTAATGAAAATTAAGATTCAAATGTGGGCTACATAAGGTTGACAACTATTCTGAAAAGAAGGGCAACCAGAATTCAGTTTCTAAAAGGAGCTTCTGGCACAGAAACCCAAAAACTATATTCCTCAGCGAGATTTCCTTTTAATTCTAGATGCCCAAAAGTTCATTGAAGCTATTCATTGAGAAGAATATTTTGAACATGTTCTCTCACTAGTTTTGCTTTATTATTATTTCTTAACACTAAAATCGCTTTAGGAAATCCTGGTCAAATATTATATTTCAATGAATCTTTAAGGAAATAGAAATGGGCATAACTTCTGTATGACACAAAAGTAAAGATGTACATTTACATGCTTACTATTTATATGCAAATACTTAAGAGATTAAAAATACCATATGGCAGAAGCAGATACCGTTTCATTCTCTTCCTTATAATGCCTCCTTCAGCAGAATAACATCTTCCAAATACTACCTCGAGCCAGCTAATATTTCTAACTCTGAAATTGTTCTCTGCATGTACTGCATCTTTTAGACCTCCTCAAGCCTGGGAACTGTTAAGGCCATTCCAAAACCCTTCTTGCTTTTTTAATGTTCTTTATAGTTGCAAATGAACATGACTATATGTGTCCTAATATACTGTTGCAGGATCCAATCTGGGTCAATCACTGGGACCAGAGGTTTTGTCTTCCGAGCTTTTGGACTCAAGATGGAGCTCATCTTCAGGGAACTTGTCTCTAGCAGAATGTGCGCTGTGTGCTGTTCTGTGTGTAGTATTTATAGTTGTAAGTGAGGGGTGTCAAACTAGCACCCCTCGGCTGGATGCGTCACACGGAGGCAAAGCCCACTCCAGCTTTGTGAAGGGGAAAAATGTCATGAAACGTCACATGATGACATTGTGATGCTGTGAGTTTGACACCCGTGTTGTAAGTAGATTTTTAGATGTTGAGTGAGGTGTGATGATGGCTTTTAAGTCATTAGCTGTCCTTTGTTGGTGCTGCCCAGGCCTTGCCTTCTGAGTCCTTGATATGCTGCTGGTTAATCAGCACTCTTATTGACTGATGAGGGGCGTGTTTCCTAGGCTTCACTTATGCCCCTGGCTATTTTGTGCCTGCTCATCCAACAATCTTAGTAGCTGCAAAGTTGAATGTGTGTTCATTGCAGTGTGAGGCTACCAATGAGTTCGGGTCTCCTTGTCTGACAGCTCACTTGTATTCTTGCAATCTGGTGGTTAGCTTCCTCCCAATCTGCTCTACATAGTCACAGGGGCAATCCATGCAGGGGATTTGGTAGATTATGTTGGAAGTATCTCCCACCTCCAAGCAATCTTTACAATGCATAATTATGCATTGTAAATTACAATGACTAAAAATCCAGTCATCAACACATCCCAGTCAACATCTAAAAAGCCACTTACAACAGGAACTATAAATACCACACACAAAACAGGACACACACTGCTAGAGAGAAGTTTCTTGAAAATGGGCTCCAGCACGAGTCCGAAAGCTCGGAAGACAAAACCTCTGGTCCTGGTGACTGACCCAGATTGGATTTTTATAGTTGATTGGAGGTATATTTTTTGATCATTGACTTTCTGAAATATCCAACCTCTTTTCAACTTCCGTATTTTAATTGACTGTGGAAATTAGCTTAAACACCATGAAAGATTTCTTCCATAACTGTCCCTAGCTCTGAGGCTAGTAAAATCTAAAAAAGACAATTTTTATATAACTATGTGATTTCTTGAAAATCTCTGCTGATCATGAAAGAGGTATCCACAATACTTAGTATAAGCAGTTCTTGACCCACTAATTTAATGACATTTCAAAGTTATCAAAGTGGAAAAAGTGACTTATGATCAGTACTTCCACTTATGACCTTCACATTACCCCTGCGATCCCTTGATTGCAATTTGGGCACTTGAAAACTGGCTTGCATTTACAGCCAATTGAAGCATCCCTCAGTGCTGTGGTCATGATTTGCAATCTTTATTGCCAAGATGTCCTTTGGGAAACTAGAATTGTTTAATGATATGATTTGCTTATTGACCACTATAAAATTGTTGTAAAATTGGGTCCAACTCGACTTATGATGACAACAAGCTATGATGAAAATTTTAATTCCATTATAAATGGGGGACTGACTATATAATATTACTTAGACAACAATGCTGCATCAGAGAATTGTCAGAAGAAAACTTTTTCTTCAATCTCACACAAATGTCATTATCTAAAGAATGAAAAAGGACAGAAGCTTGAATTATTTTAAATCAGAGTGCTTTGGCCTGATGAAATGACCTGACTTTTTTTAGCCTGGAGGACAGATATAATCATTGCTCCTTCTTCTACTTTCTACTTAAATGGAATTGCACATTATTTCTTGATAGAATAGTAAAATGTTGGGGGACTTCAAAGTTGGAATATTAAAACTAGCATATAAGTATAGGAGGAGGGAGAAAAAAGAGAAATGAGAGAAAGAAAATGAAAGAAAGAAAAAGAAAGAAGATAAAACAGAAGATACATTAAAGAGAAAAAAAGTCATTTGAAGAAAAATATGTGACAGATTGCTAACCCTAACAGTGGCCTCAAATACGTTCTGGGGGTTGTGTGGCACAGGAAATATTGTGTGGGTGGAAGGATGATTAGTAGATCAACATACCCTAGAACAGCTGTTCTTAAACTGTTTGACCGAATTACTCTTTTTCTCTGTCTTGAATATTATAATTACCCCACCCACAAAAAAAAATCCATCTCTTACGTAAATGTCTCCTTAATTCAAACAAGTAATTACAAATTTCTCTATTACCCCCCAGAACATGCTCAAATTACCTCCTTGGGTGTAATTGCCCCCAGTTAAGAACCACAGTCATAAAAGTGAATATCCTTAGCGAGTGAAGAAAAGAAGTTTGATATTTCAGCAAGACAAAGATCTAAAACATTTTTTTCCAATCAACCAAATAGCATTCAGGGAAAAGAAAAGTTTTGTAATGGCCTTACAGTCTGCAGATTTGAACTTTATTGAAAAACTGTGGGAAGACCTCAAACATGTAATACATGCAAAGGAAGAATGTGTGGAAGAAGAAAACGTATAGCCAGATGGCAAGGCCCTTCTCTTATTCTCTTCTATTTCCAGCATTTTGTACTTCTCCAGAGAGCTAGCTCTTTGCATAATATGGCCCAAACATGATCGTTTGAACCTGGATATTTGTATTTATACTCTATGGTCTACAACCAGCTCATCAAAGATTAAAATCCAGGAAAAGCTTCCTTAGGTCAATGGAAGACTTTGAACAATTTAAAAGTAGAGAGAACCTATGGAAAGCTACAAAGAATCAACACTGGATGGAAGAACCAACACAGGAGCTGATACCTGGAGCTTAAGAAACCTGGGAAGTATTATATATGACTTCGTGGCAGTAGAACAGAACATAATGTTACTAGTTTCTGGCCGAGATTTGCTTAACATACATATTTTAATCTTGTACGTTTATATTTTAAATTTTATGTTGTATACCTAATTTTAATTATGTGCTTCTGACATGCATAAACAAACCTTACCATGCTAATTCTCCACTCTCTGCTTGGATTGCTCAGATCTCGGAAGGGAACTCATTTGGCAGAATGGAGAAACAGTGGTGAAACCTTCAGGATTTTACTTCCATTTCTGCACCCTCTTAGAGACAAGAGGTAGTTCCCTTAGTAAGTGATAGCAACTTGCAACCTTTCCTGCTGGCTTCCCCAATGACTTTCTGGGAAAACTGGCAGAGAAGACTGAAAATGGCTACCACATGATTACAGGACACTTGGCAACTGGTCATAAACAGAAACAGATTGCCGCGCACCCAGATCACAATCACATGTTGGGGGTGGGGGGTTTTTTTGTCAATATTTTGTGATAAAAGTGCTTTACCTTTCTGAGACTGTTGTAATTCTGGATTGTCATTAAGCAAATAATTGTAACTCAAGGACTACCTGCATATCAAACTGGAATTTTTGCAATAATAGTTTTATTTCTGTGCACTCCTTTTGGTGATATTCATGTATGCAGGCATTGTTTTAGTTGTGTGAAGATTGTGTAGTAATGAAGAAATCATTGGATTTGCAGAAATTTGTAAGTCATTTTCCTGCTACTTTTGTTTCCTTGGCAAACTTAAGTTTTTCTCCTTACTAACTGTGGCATTACAATTTCAAACCACAAAATTTTGTTTGCATGTTCAGTTGATTTCTGACTGAACTTGGCCATAAAATTCATCAACCTACTACTCTTCATCACCAGTGTTTAGAACACAAATATGAGTAACCATTGCATTTGTGAGATGCTGACAATGTCTAACTGATATTATTCAATTGTACTCGGCCCAAGTACTGGCTTTGCTATATCCTTTCTGATTATAAAAATCATACTATTCTTTTTGTGTCCTGACTACTAAACTAGTAAACATTAGCAGCCACATGTCATGAAGTCTTTAATCTTGTTGGGTTAAAAACAGTACTATGAAAGAATCTCAGCTGTTCCTCAGTAGCATATTGAGTGCCATCCAATTTGAGGGCCCCATCATCTAGCATTATATCATCAATCATGTTATCTTTTTGATCCATGTGTTTTTATTGGTAAAATACAGGAGGTAGTCTTTGACTTACATCCACAATTGAGTCCAAAATTTCTGTCGCTAAGTGAGACATGTGTTAAGTGAGTCTTTTTCGACCTTTCTTGTCACAGTTGTTAAGTGAATCACTGCACTTGTTAAATTAGTAACACGGTTGTTAAGTGAAACTGGCTTCACCATTGACTTCGCTTATCAGAAGGTTGCAAAAGGTGATCACGTGACCCTGGGACACTGCAAATGCCATAAATCAAGTCAGTTGCCAAGCTTTCTGAATTTTGATCACATGACCATGAGGATGCTGGGAAAAACGATCATGTCACTTTTTTCAGTGATGTTGTAACTTTGAACAGTCACTAAATGAACTGTTGTAAATCAAGGATCAGCTGTAGTTTATTATTGCCTTCTCCCACATACAATGTTCTTGCCATTGTCATTAATGATCTACCTTTAACATCTTCCTATATTGATATTGCCCAGTATAGGTGCTGTAGAAAACATATTAAAATTGCAGGCTGGTAAATCTTATATCTCTTAAAGTTAACTGGATACATTGCTTAGTGACGCCACGAGGGAATAAATCAAAATCACTGAAAAATGATTTAACTGGGCTTCTATTTGACAGCAATTAAATATTTTTTTTGTTTGATCAATTATTAAATGCAGGACACACCCTCTCTCCAAATTGAGGTATTTTTTTTCCATTCATCTTAAAATTAAAACTTTGTATATATCCTTTTCCTTACTATAGTACTTGAATTCATGGAAGTATTCTGTATTACTCATGCAAGAAATAATGTAGAGCATTTATTTCCTGTGCAATCACTGGTTTTGCCACTTAGAAAATAAATACAATTGTTAAAGAGTCAGTATTTCAAGTGGTCTTATTTTTTTATTTTCAGCAGTAGAATTAAATAATAATGTTATAAATATATACATATATATAAGATTAGAAAGCAGGCTGTTTTATAAAGATAATGAGGTAATAGGAAAAAGCTCTGTAATTATAAATCATTATTTTTTAAACTTCATTCCATACATTTATATCAAGCATTTGGTTGCATGTAACTGTATTCATCTTGTCAAGTTTCCTTGCTGATTGACCGAACAGATATATTGATTTTAATTAGGAAAGGAGCTTATGGCTTCCCTATTCTGGCTTCCCTTATGGCTTCCCTATTCTGAGTCTTAAATCTAGATCTGTGCAATACAGTACTCCTTTCCTCATTTATGTCATGCTTTCTACATTTCAGCCATATTTTTTTAAAGAATCTTATGACTAAACTTTTGATTAATATTGAAGGGAAAAAATGTTCAGTGAGTATCCATAGGATAAAATCCAGGAATGAGATTGAAAAATGTTAACAACTGGTTCTCTGCCCGGTTCCTGGGTGTGTGTGGCCTACTCAGCTTCCTGCACTATGGTGAGGGGGGCTTTTTTGCCCTCCCCAGGCTCTGGAGGTTTTCCTCGAGCCTCCAGGTGGGAGAAAACTGCCTTCTGAAGCCCTCTGGAGGCCAGAAGCAGGTCTGTTTTTGTACTTCTGGTAGACCCGTTTTCCACCTTCCCCAGGCTCCGGAGGCTTCTCCAAGCCTCCAGGAGGGCAAAAGTATCCTCCACCAAGCTCCTGGCATGATTAATGGGCCTCATGGAGACTCCTGGGAGGTGAAGGGCAGGGCCAGGTAGTCCTTGCAACTACCAGTTTGTGAACTGGATGTAAAATTAACATCCGGTTTGCCCGAACCGGTGCGAACTGGCTGAATCCCACCCCTGGTAAAATCCCATGTTATCACATACAAAGAGGAAGTGGCTATAGTTTAGTTTAGTTTAGTTTTATTGACATTTATAGGCTGCCCTTTTCCCTGAGGGGACTCAGGGCGGCTTACAATCAATGGGAAGGGAGTGTAAGACAAAACACAAGAAAGAAAAAAATGTGAATAAAAAAATAAACAGATAAAACACAACATTCATTCAGCATTCGGGTGGGGCGAGGTTCGGATCTTATCCCCAGGCCTGACGGGATAGCCAGATCTTGAGGGCTGTGCGGAAGGTCTGGACGGTGGTGAGGGTACGAATCTCCACGGGGAGATCGTTCCAAAGCGTCGGAGCTGCAACTGAGAAGGCTCTCCTCCGCGTAGTCGCCAGTCGGCACTGACTGGCGGATGGAATTCGGAGGAGGCCTACTCTATGCGATCTGATGGGACGGAGGGAGGCAATTGGCAGAAGGCGGTCTCTCAGATAGTCAGATCCACTACCATGGAGGGCTTTGTGAATGGTGAGTAGCACCTTGAAGCGCACCCGGAGATCAACAGGTAGCCAGCGCAGCTCACGGAGGATTGGTGTTATGTGGGCGAACCGTGGTGCGCCCACGATCACTCGCGCAGCCGCATTCTGGACTAGCTGAAGTCGCCGGATGCTCTTCAAGGGCAGCCCCATGTAGAGCACATTGCAGTATTCCAGCCTAGAGATCACAAGGGCTCGAGTGACTGTTGTGAGGGCCTCCCGATTCAGGTAGGGCCGCAACTGGCGTACCAGGCGAACCTGGGCAAATGCCCCCCTGGTCACAGCTGACAAATGGTGGTCAAAAGTCAGCTGTGGGTCCAGGAGGACTCCCAAGTTGCGGACCCTGTCTGAGGGGTATAAATTTTGACCCCCCAGCCTGAGTGATGGAATATTGGCCAAATTGTTGGGAGGGAAGCACAACAGCCACTCGGTCTTGTCCGGGTTGAGTACCAGTTTGTTAGCTCTCATCCAGTCCTTAAGATGCCCCAAATTTTGCCTTTGGTTAATTTTAACCCTGATTACTCTTTTGTAGCTTAAGCTATCACCTTGTCCTCAGTTTCTGATGAAATATTGATAAGTATAAATTAAATATGAATAATTATTATCTTTAATGTATAAAGTAAACTTATAAAGCCCATACAAATATTCTTAGTCCTAAAGCTAAGACTATATTTGGACAAATTCATAGGCAACCATAGACAGGGACATTATTCTTTATTCATCATATTTTCATCACTAACACATATTTGATCTTTCTTTCTAAATTCATAAACTCAAATAATTGTGGGAAAGAATAAAAAAATGCATCATGAATATAAAATGGTTTGGTTTGTTTGGAGTTAAGTAATCTATGGATCTAATCCTTAAAAGTTTGAAAGCTACAACTTTTATTAATAAATTTATGTGAACATTAAGCCATTATGGCTTCTCTAGCATGGAAAATAGATTTCTGGTGAAAAATAGAAAATCCTGATTTTTAAGAAATTTCCACAATGAGAGAACCAGAATCTGGATGAGGTCAAGTACAGTTGGACGGTGAACATCACATGGCAATTTCCAGAGAACAATTTCAACTTGTAGAGCAGTGTTTCTCAACCTTGGCAACTTGAAGATGTCTGGACTCCAACTCCCAGAATTCCCCAGCCAGCGAATGCTGGCTGGGGAATTCTGGGAGTTGAAGTCCAGACATCTTCAAGTTGCTAAGGTTGAGAAACACTGTTGTAGAGAACAACTATCCCAGAACTGATTTCTGTTTCATGTAAGCAATCTCAGCATAAAGCAATTTCAAATGATGCCCATGTGCAACTCAAGATATTTTGTGGCCCAAGGAAAAAATGGCACTGAACTACTGGCATCTGAATCTCGCTTCAGTATATCTATCCAGAGACAGCAGGCATTTGTTCTGTCTTCTCCCTTATGTTATCCCTTCTTATATTCAACATTCTGCCTGAAGCAATCTCTTTGGGTGGATATTTTGAATGAATTCACTTGCAACGTAATTAACAAGAAGCCTCATTGATCGTTTTGTACCATTTAGACTAAAAACTTCACTACTTCATTATATTTTCCTTAAGAATTGATTTGGTCTTGTTTATTCTGTTTGTTGTTAGTTGTAAAGTCGTGTCTGACCCATCGCGATCCCATGAACAACATTCCTCCAGGCCCTTCTGTCCGCTACCATTCTCTGGAGTCTATTTAAGCTCACACCTACTGTTTCAGTAACTCCATCCAATCACCTCATTCTCTGTTGTGCCCCTCTTTTTTTGCCCACGATCTTTCCCAGCATTAGGCTCTTCTCCACTGAATCCTTCCTTCTCATTAGATGGCCAATGTATTTGAGTTTCATCTTCAGGATCTGGCCTTCTGAAGAGCTGTCAGGGTTGATCTCTTCTAGGAGGTTTGATCGCCTTGCAGTCCAAGGAACTCTCAGGAGGCTTCTCTAGCACCATAATTCAAAGACTTCAATTCTTTGGTGCTCAGCCTTTCTTATGGTCCAAACTTAACAGCCATAAATTGCAACTGGGAAAACCAGTGGTGGGTTTCAATTTTTTTTAGAACCTCTTCTGTAGGTGTGGCCTGCTTTGTGTGGGTGGCTTGCTGGCCATATGACCTGGTGGGAGTGGCCTGCCAACCATGTGATTGGGTGGGTGTGGCCAACCTGTTAAATGTGGTGAAACTCACTTAACAGAATTCCTCCTCCAGTCATATTGGCTCAGAAACTCTGGCATTGAAGTGTGCAAGTCTTAAAGCTGTCAAGTTACAAGACCCTTGCACCCCTAACCCTTTAGAAAAAAAAACCACCAAGGATATTCAAACTTGACAGATTTAAGACTTGTGGACTTCAACTCCCAGAATTCCTCCTCTCGCTCTTCATCTTGATCTTTATCTTGATGATGTGCGGACGGGCGGGGGGAGGGAGCTGGAACCAGTTCTAAACGGCACTTTAGATTTGTGGAAACTCTTCTATAGAAGAGGTTAGAACTGGCAGGAACCCACCCCTGGGGAAAACCATAGCCTTGACTATACACAGTTTTGTTGACAGGGTGATGTCTCTGGTTTTTAGTATGCTGTCTAGATTTGCCATTTTCTTCCCCAGGAGTAAGCGTCTTTTAATTTCTTGGCTGCAGTCCCTATCTGCAGTGATCTTGGAGCTCAGGAAAATAAAATCTGTCACTAACTCCACTATATACCATTCTGTATGGTATATAAAATCAGCTACTTTCACTTTAAAAAAAAGTTCTCCAAAACTGCAGGGATATGATTGAAATGAGGACATATTGAGAGCCGAGGGGGCGCAGTGGTTAAATGCAGCACTGCAGGCTACTTCAGCTGACTGCAGTTCTCCAGTTCGGCTGTTCAAATCTCACCGTCTCAGGGTTGACTCAGCCTTCCATCCTTCCGAGGTGGGTAAAATGAGGACCCGGATTGTTGTTGGGGACAATATGCTGACTCTGTAAACCGCTTAGAGAGGGCTGAAAGCCCTATGAAGCGGTATATAAGTCTAACTATTGCTATATGCAAAGCGAAATGAAATTATATGTAAGTAAATGAAATAAAACATAAATATTCCCTGAATACTTTAGGAATGAATGCATAGACAAACTATCACAAAGCACACAAACACGCAAGCCTTAAAAAGAAATACAAAACTGTATACTTTCATAGTTCATATTTCTACCTTAAAATGTGTATAGGTAATAGTGATATATTAAATTGTAGATATATTTAACAAATTATGCACTTGCAATCAGATTTTACATCATGAAGGAATGATCAACTCATATACGTAAATAGGTTGTACTCTATTACTGTATATAATCGGACATTCAATTTGTCTTGTGTAGGAAGTAAAGAAAGGAGATTGCTCATTAACTAATTTCTCTGTCTTGGAAGATAAAATTACAAATTACAGGTTAGTCCTCAACGTACGACCACAATTGAGCTCCAAATTTCTGTTGTTAAGTGAGACATTTCTTAAGTAAATTTTGCCCCATTTTACGATCCTTCTTGCCACAGTTGTTAAGTGAATCCCTGAAGTTGTTCAGTTAATAACCCGGTTGTTAAGTGAATTTGGCTTCCCCATTGACTTTGCTTGTCAGAAGGTTGCAAAAAGTGATCACACGACACTGCAACTGTCATAAATATTGAACCAAGCCAAGCTTCTGAATTTTGATCACATGACCACGGGGATGTTGTAAATGTTGTAACTGTGAAAACAGTCATAAGTCATCAGTGCTGCTATATCTTTGAACGGTCACTGAATAAACTGTTGTAAGTCGAGGATTACCTGTATGAAAAATAATTTTAAGGCCCCTGCATATGGGAAACGGACACTGCCTTCAGGAAATTCTGCTTCCTTACAACCTGGGCTGCAATTTTATTTCTAGGGTAGTAATGTAGTGCCATTTTAGGTGGTTGCTTCACACTTTTGAATACATTTGCTTTATTGGCATTATATAGCCTGCCATGTGCCTCAATATATCACCATTATCAAAAAAGCTTCTATGAGATTGTGAACGCTGATTATATTTGCACTGCAGCCTTACTCAACTCCCCCTACGTCTGAATACTTAGGATAGGGGTCCCCAAACCTGACACCTTTAAGACTTGTGGACTTCACCTCGCAGAATTCTGGTGCCAGGTTTGGAGACTCCTGCCTTAGGAGCTTGCTATAAAACCAGAATCTCAAATGCCTTTTCTGGGGAATACATTCCACTGAACTGATTTCTGAGTTCACGTTGTTTTGATTGCATTTTAACATGGTAATCTTAAACTCCTGGTTGTAAAAGTTTCTGTTCCAGCATTATTTCTGTCCCCTGGAATATTTACTAAATGCAAAACCGGCAAGCAGGCAAAGTAAAATTGATACTTCACAAATTAACAGCCTAGTAGGTCAGTGTAGTTTCATTCAACATCCTGTGTTTTCTCATTATTTCTGGCAGCTTATTAGGAATGATTCAGTGCTGGCGAACTATCTTGTCTGATATCATTGCAAACTATGTTCTATCTGGCTTTTCCATGTGGCTGTAACCTTGGACAGAAACTGGAAAACATTTATTTTATCACCACTTCCCTCCACCCAGCATTATGGAAAACTCTCTGTGTAATAGGATATTATGCAATAAGATTAACAGGCTTATGCTTTTTGAACCATTTTCCACTAACATAAAGCAACAATTAAAAATGATTGTTGGAGAAAAGGAATAGTTCAGAGTTTACATTATCAACTCAATATGTACTTTTTTCCTCTGGCAGGGATGATGAGTCATTTGCTTGCTGTAGGAGTATCCCCTCTGGGATAATTTGGTTAATAGGCATAGTCAGAATGAATAGAACTTTCTCTCTTTGATACCCCTTTAGTTCTCCTTTTCTGTCATACTCTCTATTCAGGATGATCCAGACTAATTCCCCATTTGACTCCTCCCGCTGGCTCAGCTGTTCTCTCTCCAACATGGCTGCTTTCATCAAATAACGGATACTTGGTGAAGCTTGCTCATTCACAAAATGACTGCCATAGGGGACCAAGACAGTTAGAAAAAGTTAATTTAAGATAAACTGCTACTTATCTGACCTGTAGTTCTTCCTCCCTGAATGATTCATTTCTCCTCTGCTTATATTTGACCTTTTCCTGAGCATATAGGCACACGTCCATCTGCTGGGCTGTGGCTGTTTATCATTTTTATTTTTAAAGGAAGCTTTTGGGCCTATTGGGATCCAAAATAGTCTTGGTAATAAAAAGTTATGATTAAGGCTGAGCCTGAAAAGTGCTTTAGGTTAAATCCCAAAAGATGCTTCAAAAAGTTACTACTGCTTTAAAGGTAAAGGTTCCCCTCGCACATATGAGCTAGTCGTTTCTAGCGGAACACTGTTACCTTCCCACCAAAGTGGTCCGTATTGAAGATTGAATTGATTGAAGAAGCGTGGAACGGCTGGGGTAAGTAGAACAGCTTTTATTTTAACAGAACCAGCTAACAGGTAACTATTTACAGAGTTCAGCACCTCGCCCTGCTTGACAGCTATTTATACATGAGCTGTCAAGCAGGGTGACCAATGGGAAGGGTGGAAACAGCCCGCGCTCAGCCAGCCGCGCCTTAGCCAATCAGGCACAGCTCAGCAGTTGCCGGCTGTCAGTCATAAGTCAAGGACTTGCAGCCGACCGTAAGTCGAGGACTTAGGACAGATCACAAATAGAGGACTTAACACTCCCTATTTTTCTACTTGCATTTTTACATGCTTTCGAACTGCTAGGTTGGGAGAAGTTGGGACAGATAACGGGAACTCTCTGTTATGCGGCGCTAAGGATTTGAACCGCCGAACTGCTGACCTTTCTGATCGACAAGTTCAGCGTCTTAAGTCACTGAGCCATGGCGTCCCTTTAAAGAGTTGCAGGTAAATGCTATGTTTGCTTGTGAAGCAACGAATTGAACTAAATCTGATACATTGCACAGTCATTCTGAGGGCACTGTTTTCCTTTAGAACATGTCAGTTTCCTTTTAAAAAATGAAGCAAGTCTAACACCAAATAAGTATGCCTAGATATATTGACACCTCCCATAAAAAAATTCCAGATATAAGGGGTTTTTTTTTTGCCCTGGTTTGCTTCTTCGAGGATATAATTCAAGTGACCAACCGAAGCAGAAAAAGTACATCATCAACATGTATTCTAAAAAAGGCGTACCACCACTGTTTAGTCATAGCATTTACTTTGTAGTTATAACTGCTGTGAAGAAAATTGAAAGCCATTTCTTTATAACTTTCATTCTCCCTTCCCTCTTTTTCTTCAACTTTTTTTCTTTTCTTACACTTTCTCTTTTTCTTTGACTTCTTGTTTTCTTTTTTACTTTATGTTAATTTGCATTAGCTTTTATCTTCTCATTTAAAAGTTTCAAAAAATAAATTAAAAAAATGTATTTGTAGTATCTCCACATAAGAGACAGTTCAGTGAAGCCCAAAATATCATACTGTACCCTTTAAATTAATTGTGTCATATCAGTCATGAGGTGCAGATGTGACACAGAAATTTCATATGTATCATTTCCAAGAAAGACATGCAAGTCCAAAATATTTGGTAATAATTGATGGTAACATATGTACTGTTTATTTTATTTCATTTGTATGCCGCCCTTTTCCCCCGAGGGGACTCAGGGCGGCTCACAACTCAAAACAAGGGAAGGGGGGATACAAACAATTTGACAACAACAATACATAATTTAAAAGCGCAACAATCATACCATTCGAGATAGGGGCATGTAGATACACCTAAAAAAATCTGTTTACTTCCAGGATGAAATTTCCTTTAAAGGATGGTTTCCTAGAAGTTTTATTGCACAAAACTCCAAATCCCTTCATTAATCATAAAGTTGGCCTATTCAGTTCATTACATCAAACCTACTATTTTATGCGTGAATCCAAATTAAACAATCTTCTATCCATGGCTCTGCTTAAGAACCCACCAACTTTCAGTGCAAATAGTTCTTATGTTAAACTCTCTTATTGTTGAGAAGTTCTTTTTTAGCATTCAGTTGAAATCAGCTTTCCTATAAACCTATGTCTATTATTCTGTGTCCCGCATTCCAGAATAACAAAGAATAGATTTTGACTTTATTCTGTGAAATGTCATTTAGGTATTTGAAGAAAGCTCCTATATTACCTCCCCATCTTTTTTTCTCAAGGCTAAACAATCCTAGTATCATCAGTCTTTTTTCGTAGGTATCCTTTTTTGAAGTTGTTTCAAAGATGTTCAGGAAATTGGAAGCTGAATTCTACGAAAAAAGACTGACGATACTAGGATTGTTTAGCCTTGAGAAAAGAAGATGGAGGGGTAATATAGTAGCTTTCTTTAAAAAAACTAAAATTATATTTCAGTCAAGACAGTCAAGATCTATTCTTCGTTATTCAAGAATACGAGAGATAGAATAATAGACATAAGTTATAGGAAGGCTGATTTCAATTTTCTGAATCCTTCCTAAAGTGTGGTTCCCAGAACTGGACATAGTATCAAAGTGGGCTTTGACCAGAATGCAATGGAATTGTTATTTTCTGTCATTTGTAGATGATACTTCCAATGATGCAGCTTAATACTGAATTTGCCTTTTTTTTTTTTGCAGCTACATAATACTACTGGCTTAAATTCCCTTAATATATTCTAAACTCTTTTTCATAAACACTTTTAACAAGGTATCTCCCCATAACTGTTTCTCTGAAGTTTCTCTGAAGTTTTTTTCTATCTCTGCATCTCTCTTTTTAAAAATTTGAGTCCATTATTTTCAGCCCAATTTTACCAACCTTTCCAGGTCATTTTGAAGGTTATTTCTGTTGTTTAAAAGTATTACAATTTTGTGTTATCTGCAAATCTGATTTCTTCTGCCTAAATCATTAATAAAAATGTAAAAGCACAGTGTGTCAATGGTTGAGCCTTATGAAACATAACTTCATACTTCAGTTTGATGAAGTATCAGTGAATAAAAACCTTTACTTTTTTGGGCCAGCTATGTATCCATTTAGTTGTCATGCTAAACTTTGTTTGCTAATCAAAATGCAATGCCATGGGATATAAAGATGTGGACTTCCAGGGAAGAAATGGTGAACTGAAGATGGAGGGATTGGTTCTTCATAATCCCTCTCCGGACAAGGAAAGGACTTGAGATTGTCCATAAGTGCTCTAGTCAGTTGCTCCTCATGAGGAGACCACAAGACAGTTACTTCCAGTAGGTTTAGAACTGTGGTCCAATCTTCCCAGTTATCAGTGCCAGATTGATTAGTGCATAGTTCCTTTTCCTTATTGAGCTATGGTGGCACAGTGGTTAGAGTGCAGTACTGCAGACTACTTCTGCTGATTGCCGGCTGCCTGATATTTGGCAGTTAAAATCTCACCAGGCTCAAGATTGAGTCAGCCTTCTATCCTTCTGAGGTGGATAAAATGAGGACCCAAATTGTTGGGTGCAATATGCTGACTCTGTAAACCGCTTAGAGAGGGCTGTAAAGCATTGTAAAGCAGTATATAAATCTAAGTGTTAAGTGCTATTCCTGAATAAAGGGTCAACAACATAATCTCAAATCATTAACAGTTTCTAAGATTTATCAGAACGCAGACGATATAATAATTATAAAATCTTTTAATAAAAGTGGATGGAACTTGTGCTAACTTTCTTTTAGTCCCCAAAACTGCACACTGGCCTCTCCCTCACATAGGATTCAACCTCCTTCAAAAACATATTCAAAACCAACCAGCAGGAAACTGAGTGTGCCACTGTGGGCTAGTAAAATGCTTTGAACTATGGGCAACATGAACACCCAAATTACACCCTGCAATGTTCGTAAGATTTGAGCTGTTCCACAATGCAGAAGCCAATTATTCTTGGCAAAAACTCCCAGAAGGTTTTCCAGCTCACCATCACTCACATGTGGAACTCTTCCACATCAAACGAACCAAGTCATAAATTCCATAAATCCCTTGCAGATGAAAGTCAAATATGTGTGTGGGGGGAAAAGAGCTTGTGGTAAACTGAACATTTAGAATAAACAGGCTGTCATTCATCTGCTTGGAGGTGTTATCGCTAAACAGGAAAGAAAGATGACTGATCAACCAGGACTACAGCCAGGCTGCCAACCATCACTGATGAAGAACAGCATATAGATTTTAATAAGCAACAGACTAAGGCTGATGTGAAGAAATAACATTATATGAAATACAATCTATATATGTAAATAGGTTTTACAAATCTTAAGCACATCCAAATGACATTTAGAAGACTGAAAAACTTAGCTATTGTTTTCAGTTGTAAAAGACTTTGGCATCTAACAATGATTGGAATGGCTATAGAGATACATTTTTAAATTAAATATACTATATTTTTATCTCTTAAGGAGCATATTACCAATATAGAAAAAAGGATGTACTATTTCCCAGTAAAATGCTATTTTTGTGCTTTTGGGAAGAGAAATAATGGAAGAAATCCCAAAGGTGCTTTTCTCAAGAGGCAAATGGACTTTCTGTTTTTTTCTTTGAAGGCATTTAAAAGACACTCTTTTGAAGATAACAAAATCCATATTTTGGACAGAGAGGATCACTGGTTTGAAAGGGGGTTAAAGAGGCCATCTACGTCAAAATTGAACAGCTATCTCGCCACAGAGGGGGAGGGATGCCACAGTCATCTATCTCCAATCTACAACACAATCCTTTCAACAATTCCAAGAAAACTCCACACTAATTTGCACCACTTAGATGACCCAGATAAACCTCCAAGTGACCTTAACGACCCATTAAAAGAATGCAAATAAGCAGCTGTCTGCAAGGAGTATAATTTCCCACCATCCAGTCAGAGCTGAAGAAGCTTCTTGGATGAGAAGTGAAACGTCTTCAAAGAAAAACCAGATATATATAGATAGCATATTAATGCCCTATCTGTCCCATCTCTTGAACCTTTCTGTTAACATTACATCCCTCCCCTCTCGACATGTATGGTTGTGCGACTGTTGCTTATTTTTATTATTTGTATTTCGTTTTTATGTTCCCCTTTTCCCCCTTTTGAATTGTTCGCTGCCCTGAGTCCTCCCGGAGAAGGGCGGCATACAAATAATAAAATTCTATTCTATTCTACTACAAGAAGTATTATCAAAACCCCATGAAGACAAGAAAAATGACTATATGACTTAGTGATCTACATGTTAGAAATAACATTCTACTGTGGAGTCATGAGCATTTTTGTGATATCAACGCTTTTACATCAGGGAGATCCTATACAAAGACCACAAACTCTCCAAACCATACTGCTGAATTTCACTAGTCCAGTTTTAAAGCATTTTTTTTTCAGGAGGGAGCACAGGAATAAAGAGTTGCTTTACACAACCCTCCAGCTTCCTTTCCAACTGTGAAAGTCTTCTCCAGAATGAGATTTTTAAAAAACAGGACTTGAGATGTCCCTGTTTCAAAATGTTAAGCTCTTCAGAATTTGCCCTACAACTTCTACAAGGTCTACAGGATTAATCTATTCCAGCAACATCCTACTAGTAATCAAGGAGAAAACCACCATAACCAATACAATTGGAAATAAAGTTTCCAGAAAGGCAGGCACTGTGTTTTGGGAACCTCAACAATTATTTGTTTACTCACTCAGCTATAAAACCTTATCCTATTACTAAGTAAAATATATTCAATTCACTAACACACACACACACACACACACAAAGTTTTTCTTCTTATCACTACCTTCCTTTTTATGACCATATAATCCCTTATTTGGGGTACATTGATTTTTTTTTTTTGCTTAGATTAGGATGGAATGGAACAACTCACCACATCCAACATGCCACAGCCAGCTCACGGCTGCAAATTTGCCATGGTTAACTCGCCAGGGCCAATTTGCCATGGAACAATTCTCCATGGCCAATTTCCCATGGGAAAACTCATCACAGGACAATTCAACAATTTTATTTCATTATTTAAAATAATTAAAACAATACTTTAAATTTGTCATCCACATTTCTTTTGGTCCTCCTTTAGCATCATTTCTTCAATAATTCTATTTCACCATTTCTTTGATACTTTTGTCCTGTGGAAAGTTTTCCCACGGCAAGTTGGGCATGGCCAATTGTCCCATGGCGAGTTGGCCATGGCAAATTGGCTGTGATGAGTTGGCTATAGTGAGTTGGGTGTGGTGAGTTATCATAGACCCGATTAGGATTACCCAATAAGGAGCCCAGTTATTTAGGGAAGTATTACAGAGTTATGGAAAAATTCCTATTTGGTATGCCAAATGTCTCAATTTTAGTCCCAGCCATCTCTAGTTAAGAAGCTCAGCCAGCACATAGTAATAAGATCTTTGCATTAGCCCTGGATAAACTGCTACCTGTTAGAGCAGGTACACTCTAGACTCAGAGGATCAAGAAAAAAATCTTTGCCCTTTTTTCTTTGGAGATGTCACTCTCATTTTCGCCAACTTGTTGCACCAAAGATATGTTGTACCAAACTGGCACAAAATGTAGTTATAGCTTCCTTTAAAATTCAGAACACTTATAAGTACATTTAATGTACTGAGAAGTAACTGATTTTACATACTTTGATATAAAAGATTTCACATGCCATTATATAAAAACTTTTTTCTATAAAAGCATCAGAAATTGTTAACGCTACCACTGTAAATGTAAAGTATTTGTCTTGATTAGAATAAAATATATTTATTATAATCAAGACATTAAACCATATTTTGATAATTATCTAGTATGTTAAGTGGCCATATTAGCAACAGTTATGCATCTTATAATATTTGTCACATCCTTCCTAGCACCAATTCCAATCATGTCTCATTTACAGTTAATAGTCTAGAAGGACAATCAGTGTACAAATGCTTGTGTTTAAGACACATCATATAATACTAGGCATCTTTATTTGATGAGGTACATGCTGAACAATCCAAACTTCAATTATATTTGTAATTAACCTTGAATCAGGAAATGCTGATGCCCTGTTTCAACTTATACAGTGGATTTGGATCACAACATAGATTTATATACATACATAAATCTGGGTTAGTAATGGAATAATGGAACAAAAACACACATACATATTGAATATAGTATACATTCTGCATTTTTTAAAAAGTAAAGGTGGATATGGGCTATGGTGGCACAGAGGTTAGAGTGCAGTACTGCAGGCTACTTCTGCTGCCTGCAATTTGGCAGTTCAGATCTAATCAGGCTCAAGGTTGACTCAGCCTTCCATCCTTCCAAAATGGGTAAATTGAGGATCCAAAATTGCTGGGGGAAGTACGCTGACTCTGTAAACCGCTTAGAGAGGGCTTTAAAAGCACTGTGAAGCAATATATGTGCTATTGCTGTTGCTAAATAAAATGGCTATTTTGGACTGCAACTTTCTATTTGATTGCTTGGAATAAGCCCTTTCAGATTCCATAGGACTTATTTCTGAATACTGTAATCATAATCGAGACTGAAAACCAATGAGTAAACTCACTGAATGTGGAAGGCTTGTGGTAGAGGATAGAACTTTTTCGTACATCAGTTCTTTTACATTCTGTATTGGTTTTGTTTCATAATTAAGTATAATGTGTAGGGAGAGATTTTCAAAATAAATTTCTCTCTCTCCTCACTCCCTCACCCCCAACAAATGTCCGCAATGCAAGCAGAACTGAAGCTCAAAGTAAGCATTTCCTCCTCTACCAAACATGTGCAAACCTGACAAGAGAACAGCTTGGAAAAGAAAATGTTTGGTTTTGCCTCCTTCCCAGCAGCAGGTCATGTAAAACGACCAGCAACTCTTCCCTTGTTAAGGCATAAAAAATAGCATGTTTACAAGATACCACATGAAGGTGAAATTCAATATATTAGAACAGATTAAACTCATCGCAAACTGCATGACAGAAGGAATCCTGCTTAAAACAGATAGTGTGATATTCAGTGTCCGGAAAGAGAGAAAGAGACAGATGGCAGCAAGGCGAGAAAAATCATGAGGAAGGTATGAGGTCAGAATGAAAAGGCTGAAAAATCCAACTAAACAGGAAGTGACCCAGACATAGGAAGGCAGGAGTCCAGATGGGAGAGCCTAGGGAGATCTGAATAAAAAACAACCTGAACTGAGTAGCAAACTACATTTCTGTCCCAGAATAAAAAGGCATGTCTAAACTTTCCTACATTTTTTGAAAACGTGTATTTTACACGTAGTGTATCACGAATTTCCCCTGTTGTTCAGGTGAGTATATATTGTTCCCTACTATATTCTCACAAGAAAGCCTGTAACGTAGGTTTTTTACAAGGATGGGAAAGCAACTGGCCTTCATGGTCAGGCCTCATTATATTATATAATCCTAATGTTAAGAATTCTGAAAACTAGTCTGCCTCTTCAATACAGGTAGTCCTCGACTTATGACAATTGAGCCCAAAATTTATGTTGCTAAGTGAGATATTTGTTGAGTGAGCTTTGCCCCACTTTAAGTCCTTTCTAGCCACGGTTGTTAAGTGAATGGCTGCAATTGATAAATTAGTAAACTGGTTGTTATGTGAATCCCCATTGACTTTGCTTGTCAGGTGGCGGCAAAAGGTGATCACATGAGTCAGTTGCCCATCTGAATTTTGATCACATGATCACGGGAATGCTGCAATGGTTGTAAGTGTGAAAAACAGACTTAAGCCATCTTTTTCAGTGCTGTTGTAACTTTGAACAGTCACTAAATGAACTGTTGTAAGTCGAGGACTATTTGTAGTTTTCCTGTTTTATATATCAAAGTATGGGAAACTCAAGCGATGCAAATAGGAGGGAAGAGAAAGAAGAGAGAAAAAAAGACAATCTCTAAAAATAAACAATGGTTTTGATAACTAGTCAATCCATACTTTCTATACACAAATCGCACCCTTTCTCAAAATAAGTCAACGTAGCCTGCATGGATCCCTCTGCAATTGATATTCATGGCAACATTGCCAACGTAAAGTTTTGAGATTCTAGCCAACTTACCACAATATACAAATTCAGCTAAAGTGTTCTAGAAACCTATCCTTTGTGACAAATGTCTGCTTTTGTACATATGACAAATGTACCGAGTCAATTAATATCCATGATTCAGTTAATCATAGGATCCTAAGACATATATACCACTTCACAGTGCTTTACAGCCCTCTCTTAAGTAGTTTACAGAGTCAGCCTATTGCCCCCAACAGTCTGGCTCCTCATTTTGTAGACTTCAGAAGGATGGAAGGCTGAATCAACCTTGAGCCAGTTAGACTTGAACTGCCGGCAGTTGGCAGTCAGCAGAATTAGCCTGCAATACTGCATTCTAACCTTTGTGCCATCATGGAGTTATATTATAGGTTATTTATTATTTATTTATTACTTTTTTATCCTGCCTTTAATACTTTATAAGTAATTCAAGGTGGTGAACACACGTAAAACTCCTTTGTCCTCCTACGTTCCTCACAATAACAAACCTGTGAGGCGGATTGGACTGAGAGTGTGTGTCTGACCCAAAGTCACCCCGTTGGCTTTCATGCCAAAGGTGGAACTAGTACTCACAGTTTCCTGGTTTGTAGCCTAGTGCCTTAAGCACTAGACCAAAAGTTAAAATCTGTTCTGTTTTTGATATCCTGTGAAATTAGAATATAGATTACACAACAGAGGAACCCAAATTTGGGGTACGATACAAATCTGTATCTGTGGTGGGTTCCTACTGGTTTGGATCAGTTTGGCTGAACTGGTAGTAGTTTGGCGTCCTGGGTTGCTGGAACTGGGAGTGATCCAGGCCTGTCACGCCCCCGAACTGGTTCCCTGGGCAGCACTGTTGACGGCACCATCTTGTTCTTCAGTTCTGTACATGTACAGAACAATTTTAATTGCACTGCGCCTGCGCAGTGCGCATCAAGCATGCACACACAAAGCACACACACGAGTGAACCGGCAGTAGTGCCCCTGGAACCCATCACTGATCTGTATATTAAATTGTAGTCCAGAAATGATTTCCAGCTTGAACTTAATTCTGTACCAGATTTGTTTTTAAGATATACAGTTATTCGAGATATCAAAACACACTCCTACTACTGTTAAGTTTAAAATTCAATGCATTATGCACACCCAGATAATTTAATAATCAGATTAGGAGTGCTTTGCAAATGTAGTGCATGAATTTTGTGGTTGGATGAGCATTTGAATCTAGCTGTTCTAGTCCTTAGCTGATAACTTTAGCTAATATCACATCAATTTTCATACTAGAAAAACTAGAATTTATAATATATAGAAAAACCACGTATTAATTGCCCATTGGTATTCCAACCACCTTCCTCAATCACAAACAGGAGAACCAGAGCAGCATAAAAGGGACTGTCCATTCCCTTCCTTCACATATTAAGTCATGATTCTAGTCTAGTAGCTGTTGCTACTCTTTGAGTTAGTTTAATCTCAGCAGTGTTGACCTTGAAGTATCTTTAGCCCTGATTCTTAAAGACTTGTATTTCTTATGCCCCTACACCATATTACAAAGATCATTATTAAGCTCTGGTTGAAATAATTGAGGGTGGTTACAAGACAGTTTTATGATACTCTGTTTTTTGAACAAATAGCTCACTTAAAGCTATTGTATCCAGGTTGCCAACTGTCCAATTTACTGCTGCCAGGTAGCAGGCATCCAAATTCTTGCAGTCCAGATTTAGTCATAAAATCCATGGTTCACTGATATCCCATTCAAGGATCTCCTTTTACAATGTTGTTGTTTCCACATCCTCTGTAGCCTGCTTACATATCATAGGCCTTTCTCAATCTGGCATCTTTTCCTGAAGTTTTCACCTAGCAGTCCCTTAATTATCATTCAGCATGATTCTTTGCTGTTTGGGTTTATTTACAATCAATACTTTAAACTTACAGTACATATCAATACTAATCTGTGCTGGGACCAAAATTTACTATTCATAATATTGAAACAGCTTATCATTTCCTGTTTGAAGTTTCATTATGAATATAACTTGTTCAGTTTTACATTATGATCGTTGCTGGTATATGAAGCATCTTAAACAAAAGCATTGCAAACTAATTGCCTTTCTAGTAAGGACAAACTAATTGTCCAGCTCCATACTTTAACTAATACTAAAATGAAAATTCTTGTTTCATTTGCTAGCTCTTCCAGAATATTTTCTAAGACAATGTTGCATCTTTTTGTGCTTCATCTCCTTCTGGGTGCAAGCATGCATACTTAAACAAGCATAGATCAGTTAGAACTTGTCTTCCAGATGTTGGTAAGTTGGCTATAGCTGAACATTATGGCTGAACATTGAGAAGGCTAACCCAGCATAGTTAAGATTAGCTGTTCCCCTTTTCTTTTCATCCTTGGCAGTTCTATAGGTACACCAACTATCATGCTTCACAGCTATAGGCAGCAGTTCCTTAGAGAATGATGCATTAGCTACACATAGGTATAGTTATCACCCTTATTGTGATGGGTTTTTCTTGTAGGATTTTTAGGCAACATACATGGTAGACTATGGATTTTGGCTGAAAATTGGCTGAGAAATAGTATCTGGCCATCAAACTTCCTTCAGCAGTTTAAGATTTATCAGCACTGCTTGTCTCAACCTATCTGACAAGACTGTTTTCACAATGTAGGAAAAAAATAGGGTAATAAATTGAAAGACTGCACCATTTTCTGTTTTCTGTCATAAAATTGCATTTTTTTTCCTGACGCTCATATCAGATTCTACTACTTCCTCCAAATTCTAGGTATTTTATATTTCAGCAACATAGCTTCTTGGAAAACACAAGCTATTAACGCTGAGTTACAATACTCTTTTTGATTAGATAGCTTCCAATACTCATGTCTGCCTTCGGAATCTTTCCCGTTCCGTCACAGTCACCCTTCAAGGCTATTCGAAACTGGGGTTTGTCTGGTTGCCAACTCAACGCCGGCCAATAACCCGCACGGGTGGTGCCGTTTGTTTTCCAAGAAAACAAACAAAGAAAGCTAAATGTATATGATAACTACTTTCATTCACACACTGCAGCCTTTTTTTCTTTGTTTCTTCCTTTTATTTACAGGAAATGCAGCAGCAGCAACCGGCGAGCTCAGAAGGAGCTCCCCTCCCCTCCCCTTTCCTCCCTTCCGAGAGCAGCGGCTTTTAATTTTCAAAGCGCTGCAATTGCCTGGTGTGGTTTGAAGTGCAGGGGTGCCGCTCGTCCTGCTGATGCGTCTGCTGACGTCAATGGCATTCTTATCATGCTTCGCGCGACATCAGAAACCAACCCTCAGAGGCTACTCTTATTCGGAACGCGTCGGCTGCTGGTAATCTCCGGACTGGAACAGAGCAGGAAAAGGATGGCGCCGGTTCTCGTAACCTCCTTAAGGCAAAGCGCACCATAGAGGGAGAATCGTTTTTCTCTGCTAGCTATTTTCTCTAGCGCTACTGAAAGGGTTACACGAGGGCCCGCTTTGGGGTGATTGTTTTTTAAGCACTCCTGAAAAAGACGATAATTAGCAACATTGCTAATTGAGGTGCAGAACTAAAAGCGAAGAAGTTAAAAAAGAAGTAATTTGCAATAGGGTGCAAATATTCTACATTACGGTGTCTTTCTCATGTTCTCAGCCTGCACTGGTTTTTTTTTCCTATCCATTAATGTGCAGATTTCTGGAGATATAATTTTGGAGTTAGCTGAACCTGCACAACACCTTTCCTTCGTTTATTGCATGGAAACAATTTATGGAAATTCCGCAACTCCCTACCCCACATTGCTAATTTAATCATTTTATACCTGGGTGCCTTCTTAAATACTGGACTGCAACCCATAGATTTTCTAGTCAGTTAATCAGGTTTCTGAGAGTTGTAATTGGTCCCATTTGAAGGACACCAAATTAAGATTGGCTACTTTAATTGCTGAAGCATGGGATAATGATGCTTAAAGTCTGGATCCAAGCTATGGGACATGCCATATTTATTCATTCATTCAATTTATATGCTGCCTATCTCATGGGAAGGCCAGGAATACCATCACATACAGGTCAAAGCAAGCCTAGCTATTTCAACTACCACATTAATAAATCAAAATACACTTTAATTTTATTGGGCCAATGACAACTTTGCAAGATACGCTAGTTTTTAAATTTCCAAGTACTCTCCAAGCAAGCAAGAAAATCAAGGGAATGGAGAAGATGGGGTTAAACTATGTAGCAGCACACAGTCTTAACTGGTCTGCAGGAACCAGACATACAAATTAAATCCCCTCAGGTGCAAAGGTTGTGAGCTAGTTTCTTTAGTTGCATCAAGAATTTTCTTAAAGATTGTTGTGAAGAAGGAGCAAAATATGCTTGATTGTATATATGTGGAAGTACACTATCAAAATCCAGTACAAATCCAGCAAGAATTTAGAGAAAAAATGTACAAGTATTCTGGTAATGGTATCAACTACAGCCATTTTGGTTCAAAAATAAGAAAAAGTAAACTTCTAGTTTATGATATTAAAATGCTACCATCCAGTTCAGTATAGATACATGCTCATAATTACTCCAGCTTCCTTTTTTAAAGGATTATGGGATAGCTGCTATAATGAGATTAAGATTGGAATCCTAAAAGCCTACCTCAACATTTCTTTGTAGCAGTGTAAATCCAAGGCTTTGTGAAAATGTCTTTTCCATAGCATTTTGGCTTGTGCATACTCAAATAACAAAACTGATTGCTGGGCACAGGAGAACTCCAGGGCTGGAAAGTCAAAATATCCCAGAAGAAAATAATTTACTATACTAAAAAGATTGCTTTGGGCATGTTTATTCAGTTCCCAGGTGTCCAGCTTGCCTTGAGTGTAACTTTTCTTGTATCAGATATTTGGCTTGCCAAACAACAGATATTCACTCTTGCCTTCTTCTGATACCTATTTTCAGTATTGGTCACTCTGCATTTACAGTACTGTATTATTTAGTTTGCATTAACTTTTGAGTCTTCTCTCAGAATGTATAAGAGCTACAAAAGTGCAAATCATCACTCTTTAAATCTCTTGGCATTGAGCAGAGAGGCCTGAAGATTGTTCCACTGATATCACTTGAGTATGACTAAAGCTGCATATTCAACAAGAAGAATGGAGTTATAACCTTAACACGATTTTTATAGTATAAAGGGTTTCCTTGTGACATTTAGCTATTTTTCTCTGGTGATGTTCATGCCAGACAGTTTTGTTCAGGAAAACCATCTAATTTCTACTCTGTTTTGCCTAACATCTGTAAATTTCTGGCAATTAATTTTAAAAGTTCACAAAGCAGGGAAAAGCAGAAGAGCTAAACACATCATAACAGTCAGTTATTTGTCCAAAAACACCACATGTTCACAAAATGATTCTCCATCTGGAAAATCTTAATGATTTTGCTGATTCATTAGTGCTGGCGGCTCACTTATTCCATGATGCTGGAGAGAAGAGGGCAACTTGTCCCCGTGACAAGAGTAATCGGGAGCGTCAGATATTGCCCCAAAAGCCTTGAATATTAATCTCTTTATTGTAACTAGTAATAAAAGCGAGGGTAATGTTATTTTAACAATAATGGAGGAAGCTGTTTTCTTCATAGGAGCAAATCGTTTTCCTGAAAAGTAGGAAATGTTCACAAGCAAAACTACACTATCCAGGGTAGTCCCAGTATTATAGGAACTATATTGTTGGTTCTGTTTACATGATAACAGTTGACGAGGCTGCTACCACTCAAAGATTTAGTGACAAGAATGGGGTTTACTGTGATCCACAGTGAATAGTTATCTTTGATAGCATTAGCTACTCCAAAGGTCTTAGGGAGGCTGTGTTGTAGTTGCTATACAAATCCAGACTCCTATTTTAAACGGGAAGGACGAAGGATTTTTAGTTCAGCGCAGAGTACTAGTTCCTATGTACCGTATATACTCGAGTATAAGCCGACCCGAATATAAGCCGAGGCACCTAATTTTACCCCAAAAAGCTGGAAAAGTTATTGACTCGAGTATAAGCCTAGGGTGGGAAATGCAACAGCTACCGGTAAATTTCAAAAATAAAAATAGATACCAATAATGTTTTTGAATAAATAAATATTATTTATTTATAAATAAATAACTAGCTCTGTAAGTGGAAAAGAGGGTCAATAAAAACAATATGGTATCAACAATAACTTTAAATGTACAAAAACCTTAGCTCATTCAGCAACCAAGCTAAAACATAAGAGTTAAAATCCTTCAAAACTGGATTCCTCCTCATCATCTGTATGTCCAAACAGAGCTTCAGCATTAGCTAGTGTGAGGTTATCAGCATAGACATTGTCATCATCACTGAGTTCGCAGTCATCACCATCAGAGCTGTCGTTCTCCCACCCTCATACACTCCTTCTTTCTTTCTCTCTTCCCTCCTCTGGATTCAATGGGATTTTTAGAAAATCCACACTCCTGTGCACACACTTCTTCTTTCTTTCTTTCTTCCCTCCTCTGGATTCAATGGGGTTTAGGAAATCTCCCACCCTCATACACTCCTTCTTTTTTTCTCTCTTCCCTCCTCTGGATTCAATGGGATTTTTAGAAAATCCACACTCCTGTGCACACACTCCCTCTTTCTTTCTCTCTTCTTTATAGCTAAATTTGATACCATTAAAAATTAAATAGGATTAAAATCTGTGGTTTATAATTTACCAGTTGTGTCCACCCCACTCCTTTCACCAGCGTTAGCCCGCTGCACCAAGGGGGACACGTAAGAGGAAGGGGAAAATACAAGAGTGCACGCGGCAACCTCGACGTCTAAGTGGGCAAGTTCACAGCATGCGCGCCTGCACGTCTGAGACAGGGCATAAAAAGGGGAAAAAAGGCTGATTGGACCCAGCTCTGTTTGGGGCGCAGGCGTGGCGCGGCAGCAGTTTTTCAGGCTGCTCCCAGATGGGATTGTAAACCCCTTCTACACCCTGGCTCCTCCTCTTTCTTTCTTTCTTTTTTTCTTTCTTTGAAAGAGAAGCCCAAATTAGCCAAAGGGGGGAAAGCGAGCGAGCAAGGGACCCCAGGAAACTAGACTCGCTTGGCTGGACTACGTACGCTCCTTGGCTTAGTTGCTTTCCACGCGCCTGTTAATATATTCAAGGAAACAAACCGCGGCAGTTTTCCCCAAGGGCAATGCCGAAGAGCAGAGCCCGGAGAAAAACCAAGGAAGTCACGGAGGGCATTTGCCACTTTCTCTAGAAGGTGATACGAGCTTCCCTTTCGAATGGGAAGGGACGGGGGGGTTGGCTGGGCTCTTCCCAGCAGGAAAGGGGGTTGTTTGAAACATTGGGACCGGGGGAGGGGTTGGTTTTGTTTTGTTTTGAAAGGAAATCTCAACCTGTTACAATCGTCCTTCCCAAATGAGCCGAGGAGGACAGCGGTGAAAAGTTTTCTCCAACATTTAGGGGAAAGTCGCGAGCAGCATTGCCCTCACAACTGAGGGGAAAAAACCCGCCCTCTTCCCCTTCCAGGTTTTCTTTAAAAGCAGGCAGCGCTCCTTGGCCGCAGGGCTTCACAGGGACCCTTTCCCCCTCCCACTGCTTCGCTCGCTCGCTCGCTTTCCCCCCTTTGGCTAATACAATCCCCCTCCCTTCCCATCTGGGAGCAGCCTGAAAAAACTGCTGGCAGGTATGCGGTTCCTAGGTCAGCGGCGCGTGGGATCAAACTAGGAAGAAACTGGAGGTGGGGGGGAGCAGTTTGAGAGACTATGGAGAATATGGACTTCAGAGGTGGACCAGAAAGAGGTCCCGACAAAGATCCGAGGCTGAATTCGGCAGTGTTTATGGATCAGGGTCAGCCCCACCAGCTGGCGACAGGAGAGCAGAGAGGAGCGGACGGAGCAGAAGCAGCCCCAGGGCTCCGCTGCCGCTCCCCGCATTTTCTGGACAGGGATCCCTTGGAGAGGGGATTCCTTCCTGCGAGACCCCGTCCACAAAATGCAGGGAGCGGCAGCGGAGCCCCGGGGCTGCTTCTGCTGCGTCCGCTGGACTGTGGGGCTTGGAAGGGGGTGGGAAGAGCGGCGGGGTGGCGGTGGCCGGCGGTGGCAGGCTGGTTCGCCTCCTCCTCCTCCAACAGGCAACAGCACTGCCGGATCCAGTTGTAGACTCGAGTATAAGCCGAGGCGGCTTTTTTCAGCCCAAAAAGTGGGCTGAAAAACTCGGCTTATACTCGAGTATATACGGTACTGATCAAGAGTGCTCTGTACAAATTATCTTATAGGAATAGCATTTAGCAATACCATTGCTTATATACCACCCCATAGTGCTTTACAGCACTCTCTGTGTGTTTTACAATGTTTTGTATGTTGCCTCAACAATCTGGGTCTCATTTTATTGACCACAGAAGAATGGAACGCTGAGTCAACCTTGAACCCCATCAGTATCAAACTTCAGGCTGTAGGCAGAGTTTGCCTGTAATACTTCACTTTTAACCACTGCACCCCCAGGACTGATAGCTATTCCATTTGCTGCAGTCCAGTTGCCTTCAACTTTGGTCATGATGGATAGGGATTACGGGAGCTAAAGATCTACAGATTGAGGGACCATAAAATTGGCTAAGGTGACACACAGGCTTATCATTTCTTGGAAAGCTCTGGAAGGAGGCATGTGTGAAAAGAAACAAGTATGAGCATTGGACTTACTGCCAATTGACAAACTATTCTTTACAAGAATCAGAAAATACCAACTAGGCAGTGACATATTCTGGGAAGGGGCAAAAATGTTGCAATAGAACCCCTCCCCTTTTCTACAGGAACACTCAAAAGGAGGGGAGGGGCTGGAACTATGACACTCTGGCCTGCATGAGCTGTTCCATTTAGCAATTCCTTTTATAAAATACAGTGGCTGATGGAAGTTCTTGCAAAGTAAAGATAAAATGGGACGAAACCTTGCTTTTATATATATAAGCTGATTCTCTATGGTTTTTCCCAACCACAGTGACTGATTATGTGTCAGTCATTCTCTCCTAGCTCAAGTTATCCCGTAAGGTAGCTATTACAGAAATAAAATTAGGGAATATCCACATACATGTTTGAATTCTAATTCTGTCCTAAGGATTCTACTTATGAGTGTCAATGTGTTGTAGTTTAGCATATTGTACAAACCCAGACTGCTTGGTTTTTAATTCAGCATTGTGAAGGAACACAGATAATAGCTTGAATAACAAAAGTTAAGTGCTGTACAAGCAATCCAGGCTGCATTTACTAGCAGGACAACAATTTGTTGGTCCCCTTTGGACATGTTACTAAACCACAGTAGTGATATTGGAATTAAGTTTTATGAACTCCTCCTCCAGCACAGCCACGAGGAACAGAAGTGTGCTGAGGCCATATAATGCTAAGGCAGGATTAAATATTACATCAGGGCTGGCTCACTCTAAAGGCTGAACTTCATGCTTCCTTAACCATGCATAACAATGCTCCAGGAATATAGCTGTTTTTTAAAGCCATGCCCAGGGGTATCCAGGGTGGGTGGAGGGGGAGCTCAAAAGGACAGGCAGTCAGGTGATTAATACCTTGCCTCTTTTATACCGTACATACATATAACACAATTCAAAAGAGAGTGGGCCTTCAATTGCCTGGTCACACCCACCATTTGGACACCACTGACCACCTCCTATGGATATTCCTAGCCATGTGTCTTATCCCTTGACATGATGTTTGCCAGTGGCTTATCCCTTGCCTACAGGTGAAGCAACTTAAAGTCATTATTAGCTTTTCTACTTTTAAACTACTGCTTTCTTTCTTCTTTCATCACAATTTTTGATGATGAAATCTCTAGTAAAAGGTATCTATGTGGAATTTTCCAGCCAAAGGTCTGGTATAGTCTTCCCCAGTGGGAAGTTTCTTTGCTGTATCAGACTCCCAGATTTCTTAGTCCATATGGCCAAGAACCACAGTGCTGAGAATTATGGAAAATTAATTTAGCACACCAGGAGGGCAACAGATTGTGGGCGGCTATTTGAGAATTTCCTGTTAAATATATAAAAATATATGTATGCACATATGATTACAAACATCTATAAGGCACAACCAAAGCTTTGAATAAAAACAAATTTTGTTGCTTTCTTCCCATTTAACTCTTTATTTAAGACTGGCCATTGCCCGGGTATTTATTTATAAGGGGAAAATGTCTACACCAAATTCCTAATGTTGGATTTTCTCCCTTACCAGATAGAGCCCCCTTGTGGAGTACTGTGAAGCCATTAACATGGCAACTCCACTGTGCTGTACAGTAGAAGCCAGTATGGCAATATGGCACAACAGGCTGTATGTTAACAGAACATACACCCTGAGGGGTGTTAGGGGTGTCTTACCCCCACAGTATTTTTCTCCATAGAGTCAGTAATCCGTGTACTAAGTTTGGTTGAAATTGTTCGAGGCATTCCAGTTATGCTGGAACACACACACACACACACACACACACACACACATTTTTATATACTGTATATAGATTACCATCCAGAGTTTACCATCCATGGCCAGCTCAATCATTAGGCAGTGTATGTATATCCCTCTGCTGAGAACGTAAAGGTAGCTTCCAGTTCCCCAGTTAAATGGAAGACCTCCCACCATCACCAGTCTTCAAAACTGTCTGCCTAGTTGGTTATATAAAGGACTGAGGAATTACCAATTTGTTCTTGACTTCAGATAATAAAATGTCTCCAAGGAAATCTTAAGGATAGGGAACATCAGGAGACCAAAACAAAACAAAATTGTTATTGTACTTCTTGCTTGCAAATCTAAACCCACATAGCTTTTGGCAGAGATTCCAATTCTGGGAAGCAGAAATGAAAGTACTATTGCAGCAGCATCTGGAATCTTTTACCCATCAAAGTGAAAAGCCCTGAGTATTACAACTAGTTCATCATCAAAAGCGCTCCCTAGTAACATGATAGATATAGTTCAGAGCCTGGCCACTGTAACTGCCCACTCCTTGATGTCCTCATACAACCTTCCCTCCACTGAATAGAGGAGAAAGAGAGAGTGCAAGTGAGAGAGGCCCTTATTATATACACCACTTTTTTTTTTTTTTGGTAAAAATCAATATTCTCCTTTTTTTCTGAAACGATACCCTAAAAATATTAGAACTGTTTCCTATCTTTTCCAGTGAATTCTTTTCTGTTTGCTCTACATGTGTGCCAGGTCTTCCCATGTTTCATGAAAAATGTTGGGTCAGGTTGGGTAACTTGATTATGTTCAATGGTTTTCAGAAGACTTCTCCCCTCATTTATTTTGGCATACACAACACAGGCTTTCTCCCACCCCACCCTGCCCTCCACGCTCTCCCTGTCATTTTTGCAATCTTTCAAATGAAAGAAGAATTTACCTAACAGCCGCTGCTGATGGTAAAGAGTTTAGTATGATGGGAATTTTAACAAGCCAGCTGAACCCAACAGTCACTTGCACAATTTGACCTCTGAGTTATTTCCTGTTTCCCAAATGCAGCAAGGATTCCCATACATCCAGCAACTCTAAAAAAGCTTGGAACCTTCTAATGTTACAAAAGAAAACAAAAATCCTTATTCACACAACAGAAGAAATGTTAAAGCAGGGGTGAAATTCAGCAGGTTCTGGAGAACCGGCAGTGGAAATTTTGAGTAGTTCGGAGAACCGGAAAATACCACCTCTTGCTGGCCCCAGAGTGGGGAGGGAATGGGAATTTTGCAGTATCCTTCCCCTGCCATGCCCACCAAGCTACGCCCACAGAACTGGTAGTAAAAAAAATTTGAATTTCACCACTGTGTTAAAGCTTTCATTTTACCAACCAAGAAACAGAAGGGTTCTTTTTCGGTAAAATATAAAATTTAACACAAAAATAGTTTGTTGCAAAAGCGGCTGCCTGCGAAGGCTCCTGAATTGAAGCTGAAAGACGAAAGCGGGAGCCCATATTTGGGTTAGACCAGGTTGCCTTGATTAAAAAAAACACTTAACACAAGAAGTATTAAGTTACGGCTTCTAAAATGTATTGGAAAAATTCGATACCCTTCACATAGATAGCAAAATCATGACAGAAATTAGTATTTACTTTCATTTAGAATATATGTATTTATCTATCAACTGGTTGATCATACCTTATTGTCTCCGAGACCCGCATCTTGAAATATTACATGTAGCAGCATTCTTTTCTTGGGAACAGGTTAATAAATATAATTCAAGCTGACTCATTTTTCATCATTCTCATTCCACCATACAGCAGTCCCAGAGAGGTTCCACATGCATTTGCACTCTGATTCAGGTGATTCTGAGGGTACAGATAAAGGCCTAAGAGACCCCAACTACTCTCTGAGAGCTAAGAATGGACCTTCAGAGTGGCTAACAACCAGATGATTGCAAATAACATAAAACCTTCCATTCCCCATCTTTCAGTCAAAGCTGAAGAAGCTCCTTGGATAAGAAGTTAAAACATTTTCAAGGAAAAAGACTTAAGAAAGCCTAGTTGCCTTTTGAACAGCATCTTTGGGACATTTGATCATACATTCCCCAAATTGCTGAAACTTTTCTCTCCTATTGCTTGCCTTCTCCCTTCTATGCTGTGTAGGTGGCTATCATGGTTTGACCTCTGAATGCTCCTCTAGAGATAGCACCAACAGTTGGCTGTTTGGGAAGATACGATAAAAAGCCACCTGTCTTTGAGATAGAATGAGGACTATTTTTTAATGTTAAGACATGGTTTCACTATTCAGTTTATATTTTTGGAACAGAAACTAATTGGAGTGGATTACAAGATCCAGTCCAGAAGAAGACGTAGACACAGGATGTGGTTATATCTCTCAATATGCTAAAAATCCTCATATGTTTATTTGTGTGTATGTTATATATTTCCTGCTACATTTCACTCATAAATCCTCCCAAGCATTTTTCAAAGCAGTTTTCATTTCTGCATTTAAAGTTATATGGGAAAGGGCAGTGGAATAATGAACAAATGCAGCTTTCTGTGCTAACATTTGAACTTAACTCTTTTCATATTAACATTTCATATGAACTGTTCGTAGTAACAATCCCTTTGTACTCTTCTTTAATTTTCTGTACTAAAGTCACAGTATTACAACCTACACAAGTTTATCATTAGGGATTCCATTAACTCTATGAAAGCCACCTTCTGCTCTTTGCTGTCCTCTGTTGTATTTTCATGGGTATGACGTTCCCACTTACATAATTATTAGAAGAGGGCTGGGAGTTGAAGAAAAAACTACTTTCAACCAACTACTATAATCAATTTCTTCTGCAGAAGCCATATATAGTATGTAGTTAATATGGAATTTGAACATACATCAATGCAACTGTATGTATGCAGGTTCACAGGTAATGCTTACTGTCAGAGTAATTAATTTCATGAAATAATCTGTTCTTTTGTACATAGTTCATACTACAATACAGGCTTGGTCAATGTTTATAGGTTGGGAATAAGTTGAAAATGCTTTTTTGTTTTTTGTTATTGTTGTTCTCATCTTTCCCACTTTCCTGCTTTGATTATCTCTAGATTATCTTTCCTGCTTTAATTGTCTCTGGATTTAAGGACAATTTAAGACATAGGTACCTGACCTTCCACCACCGCCATAGTATTAAAGCTCCCAAAATGGAGCTTGTACTTGGATCAGACTTTATTCTATGCCTTAATATACTTTATTTGCTTTTAACTTATCCTGATGAACAAGGAAGAGTTAAGCAGGGATGACAGTAAGCAAATGCAGATAGTATTAAATTGTCTTTTGACAAATGGTAACATTTATATTGACTTAGGTCAGGATAGGGCAAAAGATAGATGTGAATCTGTTGGTGGATTCCTGGGCAATTTTCACTAATTAGCAACTGTAGTGAATGGATAATAGCAGTAAAAAGACCTTCCATCATTCATACATACCTACATATGCATTATAGTGATCAAATGAGAAAAGTAGAGCTAGCCAAGGATAGATCTTGTACACAAAATTCTTAAGTTTGGCTTATTTGATTTAAACTGCATGTATTTTTGTAGGAAAGGTTGCAGTGAATTTGGTGAAACACAAATGAGTTCCTGCAAACCTAAAAGAATGTTTCCTTTTTTTTAAAAAAAATGGCTGGTTATGTACTGGTTTTCAAGATTTTGGCATAATCCCAAAAGGTTGGATTTTTATTTGAAAACAACAAAAGCAGAGGGAGAGAAGAGAGACAGGAAAAGAACATTGACATTTTTTTATCCCAACCTTTCTCATTTTTATTATTTGAAGCACATTTTCAATCAGTATCTGATTGTATCTCTGACATTATTAGTCAAACAGCTATCTTAACTAGGAGAAGATGTTGTAAAGGTTCCAAAAATGAAAAGCATAGCTCAACTGCAAGTTATGTAAGGAGATGGGAGTGAGCAGGAGAGACTCCTTGGCTTTGGTAGAAGTATAACTACATATTAAATTCTGGAAACAGTGATTAGTGGCATATAATTTTGGTCCCATCCATAATTCTACAAATAGGTGTTTCTGTTCCATTGGCATCATAAAAGTCTGTGAATACTGGTTTACGATAATGGGAGTTGTGCTATAGAAGGCACTGGGTTGGGGTAGAAAATTGGGTGGGAACATTGAATATTTTTTACCATGAAAAAGAATTGGAAAGCAATTGGAAAACAGCATATTGCAAGAAGTACCATTTGGGTGTAGGTTAAGATTAGAAAATTGGTAGCTTGATAGTAGGCTTGGAATGTAAAAACAATCTCTAGCATATCCCAATTTGACTGAGAAAGATATTTGTCTGAAATGATGGAGAATAACCAGTGGTGGAATTCAGCCAATTTTCACCTATTCGGGAGAACCAGTTGTTAACTTTCTAAGCACTCCAGAGAACCGGTTGTTGGAAGAAATCTCATTTTGTTTTTTTCCACTTGACAGGGCTAATCCTGTAAGGAAGGCAGGAAGGAAACATTCTGGTGCTGTTTCTAGCCTAATCTTTATTTCACTGCTTACAGAAACTGGTTAACCCTTATTACATTGTAACAGCTAAGGTGAAGCACCCATCAACCTGAGTGATGTTGGCCATGCCCACACGGTCACATGACCACTAGTCCCGCCTACCCAGCTGGTCATTAGGGCAGAGAACCGGTTGATAAATTATTTGAATCCTACCACTGAGAATAATTACTAGTCAATGCAAAAATTTCTAAAGTCAGATTCTTTTATTCAAAGTATTTTTCTAGAGGTGAATAGTGTGTTGAAATATAACATTCGTCTGGAGCTCTCAGTACACATGGCATCATTCTGGATTACTGAGATGGACAGATGCAGAAAATCTTACCTGACAAGTATTTTCTCTTCTATATTGGCAAAACAAGCAAGATATGCATGATTTTCCTCTTGCATTTTCTGTCATAGATTGGAAAGTGTTTGGCAGACTATGAATTCAGTATTAATTGGATTCAATATAGTGAACCAATTCTATTAGGCTTTAAATTAAAAGTATAATTTTATCAAGGGTCAATAATGAGGTTTTTGAATGAGAATATGAACACACCTATGGAGTGGATAAGAACCCAGTTAGGAGCAAACTGCTTTGATGTTTTGTATTCCATAAGGTTTGCTTGCAGGTAAATGTGTACAGGATTGCAGCCTTAGTGAAATCTTAAGCCTTCAAATGCTTTGCTTTAGTGAAAAAATGGCCAGAATCCAGCTAAGATTAGATATTTTAAAAAGCTCATTGCTTTGAAGAAACGGCTCCTGTTGAAAGACTGTTTAATCTCCCATTGAGAGTCAATGAGGCTTAAAAGTGCTTAACTTTGGTTGGACTGTATCCAATGTTTTACATATACCGAAGACCTAATTTAATAAGTGTGCTTCAGTGCACCTAAACTATGACTCATTCAAAGAGAAAACACCTTTTGGATTGGAGAGCAATGTAGAAAAATTGGTAAAATTTAAAGAAACATGCACAATAAAAACAAAAGCTGGGCACAGGAGGGAAAGATGTCTTTCATGCTATGCAATTAATATCAGCTTAAAAATTAGAATATGAGAAAAGGAAGACAGGGCAAGGACAGGAGAGAAAGTTTGGAATAGCAATTATATAGGCTACAATACACGTCTAAGAATTTAGTCCATTAAGAACATGTTCATAAAGAATGTATTCATTTATTGATGGAATTATTTGTATGTCTCAACCAACATAAACATCTGCTAAACAACTAATTCCCACAACACTGTCATATTACCTAAGACTGTATTACTATTATTCTTTCCTTCCTTCCTAGTACCCATCTCTTCCCACTTATGACTATAACCATGTTGCTTGTATCTTTAAATTTTATATTGTTTTGTTTGTTTCCTAGTACAATTTGATTGCTTATTAGTAATCTATGGCTCTAACTAAGTGTTGCATTTTATGATTCTTGATGAATGTATTCTATTTTATTTTCTTTATGAGAGCACATGCACCAAAGACAAATTCCTTGTGTGTCCAGTCACACTTGGCCAATAAAGAATTCTATTCTATTCTATTCACAGCAAACTAAATAAATACATTTTGGAGGATACTGTATTTTTACCATGTAAAGTTGCATATATATTAAATATTAGGAGTGTTTAAATATACATAAGAATTAGCTTTAATTGGCCACCACACTCAACATTCAGAGTCTCTGCAGATATGGCTAGTAGTCCTGTGGAAATTCTTTTGAACATGTCTTAGAACAATGTTTTTGACAGAAATATTTATAGATCATAGCAATGTTCTAAAAGTTTGCAAATGATGCTTTCATTATTCTTAAATAATGATTCTTAAATAATATTTTTAAATATTTCCATTGAATTTCCATAGAATGGAAATATTTCCTGCTATTGCGAGGATCTTGAAAATTTACAACTTTAAGGTGCCAATTTAAGAACAAAACATATACTATGATTATTGTGTATTATATGGCTTTGTTTTATTTTTGTTACATCATTCACTTTTTACATCAATTACAAAATATCCCTATCTCTTGGGTGATATAGCAAATATACCAAAAGGTATTGATGGGCCTGTTTTCCACATAATATGTGACTACAACGTGAGGCAGTTGTACCAGGGATAGGTTTAACATACACCTCTTACTCTCATTTTCATTTTCATTCTCTCTCTCTCTGTCTATCCTTCCCTCCCTCCTTCCCCCTCTCTTGCATACATGAACACATACACAATTCTAATTATAGATATTCCTGAATTATGAGCAGAAGAAGCAGTTCTTTTCTAATAGACTTTTCAAAAATATGAGGAAAGTTGAGTTTATAGGCAATATTGAGAGAAAATTGTAGTATTGGAACCCTCAACATTTTATACAGAAGCTTTGCACATCTTGAACCACAGACTGAGGCTCTGACTTTGGCTATCAAGTCTACTATGAATGCCTCAACTGTTTTCAACCTGAGATTGCCAATACTTCCAAATAAGCATTTAGTACACGGCAAATTCATTCTTAAAAAAAATAATAATCCTACAGCTATCAAAGAAGATTCTCTGTTCTGCACTAAAGACCATTAAGTGGGAAACTTTTTACCAGGAACACAAGTTGAATTGTCAGCACTTCAACACCTTTGGCAACACTATGAGAGAGAAATCCGGAGCCAAATTTCACACTGATGTAACAGGCTAAGGTGGTCTGGAAAATTATTTTTGTCTTGGCATGTCTTTATAAACCTTATATTGCCACATTACTAGGGGTTTATGTACCCTGCCTAGAAACTCTGTGCCGGTGCTGTAAAAGTCTGGTGTTATGGTAACTATTGTAACATCAAATATAATGTTATGATTAGAGGTACGGAAACCAGTTCAGACAAAATACGAAATTGTACCTTTGGTACCTCTTAAATGTTTGGATCAGCTTTATATTTGTTCAGCTAGTTGGATCTGACCCATCCAGGGGAAAAAGCAAACCCTATAGTTTGAAGTTTAAATCTCAGACCTGAGAAAGTTTCTTACAAGAAGGGAAATGTTTGGTTCAAACTCCCACATGCTGCTTCCAGAGGAAATTCCATGCTTATGCTCATACAGTGTTTTGCTTCAACTTTCTTTTCTATCTTCAGCTTTATTAATATTTTCCTGAGTGTAAGCCAAAGTAAATATCATTTGACTTACTTATGCGTAGGATTTCACAGAATTATACTGTTAAACAGCTTTTAAATTTGCAGTCCTTTTCTAATAATCATGGTTATTATGAAACATACATTCATAGCGTTGAATGTAGGCTACTACATAATGTAGGCTACTGTTGCAAGAATGCTGGATTAATCCCAGGAATAAATTTTAAGATGGTATCTAGTTTTAAGGAATAATAATAAACCTCAGAATCAGTGAGGTCCTGTCATCTTAGTAATTGCTATTACAGAAAGAAAAGTATAGGTATTTCTTATACCCTGGTGAGCTTTTAAATCATGTGGGGTTTTTTTAAACCTCAAAGCTGTATTTTTATTACATTGGCCTCTGAGGATCATAAGGGGTATGTCTGATAATTAGAGACTGTTACTGGAAGAATGGGATCAAAACATTCCAGCTCTTTTTAGAATCTTTAATAATTAAAACTTCAAAATAGGTGTGTTACGGTTAATCAACCTTTTCAAACTTCAAATGACTCAAAGCGGTAAAAGCATGGTGTTAAAAACTGATAATTGTTGAATTTTAGCTGTCCAATCTGGGGATGCTCTGGAAAACCTAAGTGGAGACTGGATACCTGTAACTAATGGTTTTGGAGTGGCCTAGCATTAGTTAACTTTAAATATAGCATATGCATTTAATGTGTAGAAAAAAATTGGAAAGAGCTGAATAAGCACAAAATTAATCTTGTATATACTTACGTTAAAATTATCCTGGCTTCCTCACAATTACCCAAAATCTTTTCTCCCTTGATATTATATAGTGGGGGAAAATTAAATATTGGCAATCTATAAACATATTTTTGTAAAAAACGCTGCATTGTCATAAGAATAGACTCTCTCCCCATTCCAGGATAAAATCAATATTCTTATTTCTGAACTACAAAATGGATTTCTACTAACCTGAAGGCTTACAACAACACATGCCTTGTCATCAATTATTGCCTTCTATATATTTTGATATATATTTACCACATAATAATCTTTCACCTTCTGATTTTGCTCATGTAAGTTGTTTTAATGGGACTTTCTGCTGTAATGCTGTCCTTTCAGAATTGAAGTACTCTGCAACTTTCAGACAGCTGTGCAGATTAACTCAAACTGTTGGATATTAATTGTGAAGAGTGCTGATATAAATCCGTATATGTCAGTGATTCAACACACGCCAAATAATTACAGTATTAAGAGAAGAGGGCAGGAAATGGCAAACAAAAAAGCAACTAATGGTTAGAAAAGATGACCATCCCTATTAATAAAAGAAACCAAGTAATGTAAAATTAAGAGCAGAGAAGTAAGGAGATAATAGTATCCTTGTTCCTAAAACAGGATCAACAGAGCAGGGTTTAAACTTATTATTGGCTACATGAAGCCTACAAACTCTAACACCTGCATATCTAAATATCTCGTATTTTAGAAGTTGTATTTTACTCTATAAATGTTTATCTGCAGTGAAAAATCATCTTCATTAGCATGTCCTTAAGTCATACGTGCCTATCATATGTATGTATGTATGTATGTATGTATGTATGTATGTATGTATGTATATATGTTGTATTTGTGCTGATAAATAAATAAAGGGAGACTAGTATAGATCTATTTCAAGCTATTTAGCTCTCATCAGCTAGCCATACCCTTACTGGGATTAGAACCTGTGCTGTATTACATATTAGGCAGTTGTGTTAACCACAAAGCCACAAGGTTCTCCT
This sequence comes from Thamnophis elegans, assembly GCF_009769535.1. Lineage (NCBI taxonomy): Eukaryota > Metazoa > Chordata > Lepidosauria > Squamata > Natricidae > Thamnophis > Thamnophis elegans. The sequence goes on along the minus strand of NC_045543.1, from coordinate 120,844,870 downwards.
CCTTTATCAGACACTAAATACATATCATATAAGCCCAAAACCGAGCCTGAAGATGGCAAGTGAGACCTCGCTGAAACGTTGCCAAGACAATCTCAATCTTACACGGAAAAACCGAATACAACAAGACCAGCGTACATACACCCGTGAAAATCTATGAAAACAAATATCTTACCTCTACGGGGAGGAAACCTTCCTGCTCATCAGGACCTACAAGAAACTTGAAGTCCGAAGAGCCACCATCTTATGTGACCTCACATTCCTATGCAACTGCCAAGACAAAAGCCGGATCCTGACATGCTTCCAACTAAAATTCCATTCTAAAACCTCAGCCACTGAAAGGATCCTGAAAAGAACTGAATTAGCACTAATCAGAAACGAACTCCACAGGAAGAGATTCCTACTAGACCAAACCAACCGGGGCCTACTCAGTCTTCACCTCAAACTCAGCAACAAAATCCACCCAGCACTCTGGGATAAATCCAAACAACTAGCCCTCTGGAGAGCCAAAACAGAAACCTCCTAAAAGACAGACACACAGACCAACAAACTCCACAGACTAGAAAAACAACAGAAGCCCAACCCCCCTCCACAGCAACTCATGAAACAAACAGTACACAACATATCAGACAGAACCCTCACCACAGCTGAAACCAACGTCCTTTCCAGAGGATTCAACTTTGCAGTAGCCCCTAAACGCATCCCCACTGAAGACATCATATGCGGAGTTGAAGCTACACTCACTAAAATCAACCCAGATGAAGCCAATAAAATCAGACTTGCAATCACCAATGACCTTTGTTCCAGCAATCCACCCAGAAGCAACTCACAGCAAGAAGAACAAAAACCAACCTGAGGAAAGACAACAACATTTTCATTCTCCCAGCAGACAAAGGTAACGCCACAGTGGTGATGAACACGTCTGACTACCAAGCCAAACTATCCAACCTACTCCAAGACCCCACTTACAAACCTCTAAACACAGATCTCACCACCTACCTGGAAAAAAACACCAAATCCAAAATAAAAGCCTCTCCCATCAGTGAAGAGATCCAGCAAAGAATCATCCCCAGAGAGAAATCCTCCAGATGCCCCAAACTCTATGGCCTCCCCAAGATTCACAAAGAAGGAACCCCACTCAGAACCCATAGTTAGCTCCATAGGCTCACCTCTACAGAATCTTGCCAAATTCCTCGCCAAACAACTCCAACCTTATGTAGAATCCATCACCTCACACGTACAAAACTCACTCCACTTCATAGAAACAATAAAGAAATAAAACCTACAACCCAGTGACCTACTCGTGAGTTTCAATGTCATATCTCTCTTCACCCAAGTGCCTATAATAGAAGCCTTGACAGCTATCCAGAACAAACACAACCCCACTAAATACATCCTGGACCTGACCAACCACTGCCTAACCAACACATACTTCATCCATAATGGACAAAAATACAAACAGATAGAAGGAGCACCCATGGGATCACCCCTCTCACCCATCATTGCAAACTTATACATGGAACATTATCTAATGCCTTAGATAAATCTGAACACAAACCCAAACTCTGGCTTAGATATGTTGATGACACTTTCATGAATTGGCCACACGGGAAAGAAAAACTGGACAACTTCATCACACATCTCAACAGCCTACACCTCAAAATACAATTCACTATGGAAATAGAAGCAAAGAAACAACTTTCCTTTCTGGACGTCCTAATCTACAAAAAACTCAATGGCTCATCTAGTGGAAAAAACACACACCAACCGCTACTCAAACACACAATCTCATCACCATCCTGCACAGATCAACTCTGTAGCCAAGACCCTCATCTCCAGAACCAAACGCCTAGCCGACAAAGACCACCTGAAAACTGAATTACACACTCTCACAAACGTATCAATCTCCAACGGATTCCAAAGAAAAACAATTACCAACCTAATCCAAAGGGAGACTCCCCCTCCAAGAACCGAGACACAGAACAGGACAATGGCATCACCCTCCTCCCTTACATCAAGGGCACCACAGATAAAATCAGCAAAATTCTCCACAAACACAATATCAAGACAGCCTTCAACACTGACCAAAAAATAGCCAACATCTTAAGAAACCCCAAAGACAAAATCCAGCTAGAAAACCAAGGTGTCTACAAAATACCATGCAAAATCTGCCCTGCAACATACATAGGACAGACTAATAGGAGAATAAATGCATGCATCGCAGAACACAAGAACGCAGTAAGAAAAAAAGAAAAAACTTCCTCCCTTTTCCAGCACTTTAAAGCTACAGGACATGAAATTAATTTTGAAGGAACCAAATTAATCTCCAAAACTGAACACTTCATCAAGAGAATAATTATGGAAGCTATCGAAATAGAGAAACACCCCCACAACATGAATAAATGTGATGATACCTCCTGCCTACCAGACATCTGGAAACGAGCCCTAGTCAACAAACGAGCCCCACCCACCACCCAGGCCATTACAACACAAAACAACAACAGACCCACAGCCAGCATCAATCAGCACCAATCTACCAATCATGATAAAACCACACAGCTAATCAATCCACTTACTGAAACAAAGCTAGCACTCCACCCCACCACCAAGATTTATAGAAAGACAGCAGCTCCGATCACGCTTTACTCACACAAACACGAATGCCTCAAACAATTTCAACCAAACTTGGTACACAGATGACTTACTCTCTGGAAACAAATACTGTGGGGGCAAGACACCTCCAATACCGCCCCCCTCCGGGTATGTGTTCTATTACAATACAGCCCGGTGTGCCTTAAAATGGCTTCCACTGTACAGCGTAGTGGAGTTGCCATGGTAAAGGCTTCACCGTACCCCACAAGAGGGATCCCTCTGGTAAGGAAGAAAATCCAACATTAGAAATTAAGTTTGGTCTGGACACTTTCACCCAATAAATAAATACCCTGGCAACGCTGGGTTATCACCTATTGTAGTGATGGTGAACCTTTTTCTTATGGCGTGCCACAATTGTCTGTGTGCGCGCTATCGCCCACGCATGCATGCCCACATCAATTCAATCCTCCCTGCCCACATGCACATGCGTGCGCAACCCCCTCAACCAGAAGGCCGAAAATCAGCTGGCTGGTATGCGCATGTGTGCCAGAGCTGATGGTTGGGGTGCGAGCTAATATGGCTCTGCGTGCCAACCGTGGCACGCATGCCATAGGTTCACCATCATGGACCTAGTGTAATATAAAGCAGCGACTATAGAAAAGTACTGGTTCAAGTAAGTCACACCCATACATGTGAGGTTTTGATAGGGATAAGTACTAAGTCACCTTTAACACTAGTTTGGCATCAAATTCATTATAGCTATACATTTTCTAATGATTTCTTGCAATTACAAAATGACTTTTTAAAAAAGTAAATTGCAGGCTCAGGGACTGAGTCTAGAACAGGGAGACAACTAACATTTCTCTATTCATATGGTTTCCTTCCTCTTCTCCCACCTTGTATCTGCACGCTCTTTTTTCTTTAAATTCAGTTATTCACTTCAACGCCCAGTTTTGCTCTTAGATCAGTAAAAATGTAACGTGCCACCAAGTGAAAGGAAGAACAAAAACTTATGGTAAACCCATCCTATCTGTATTATATTTCACAGAAGTGAAAATGAGCTTACTTTGCATTTTGTAGTAGCAATGGTGTTTAATGCTTAACTTTAAATCAGTGCTAACGTTCCTGTGATATGATTTAACAATCCCTTCTGGGAAGAGAAAATAAGTATGACACACAGACAAAGCTTCTGAGTATAGGCTTCTCTGTTCATTTCACTTAGAATTCTGTGCATGTAAAGACTGGTTTTCCTCTTTCCTAAGAGAATGGGAAAGTCCCCTGGAGCAGCAAGTCTGGGCATACATTAACAGACCAATTACTGTGCTTTATTTACATCCCACCTGTATTCCCCAAAGGAACTCAGGGCAATACATGTAGGCGTTCTCTGGAAGTTTGCAATACAGGTAGCAGATTTGCTCAGATTCAATTAGGATGAAAGCTTTATATGCAGGCTGCCGCATGGCTTAAATAGCATGTTTCCCTAACAATATTTTTATGCATTTATGCAACATAGCAGGGTACTGCATCAATGTCCTTCAAACCATGGGAGCTGATTACAATATTGCTCATTCCTTCAGTCAGGGTAATGATTACCAATAAATTTGATGTTCCTGCCAGAAATGACTGCAACCACTACTACATGCCGAAAGCTTAACCTGCATCTGTAGTGCACTTCGTTATATTTAGATCCTCTTTGTTAGATGTTATCCAACTCTGGCTGAAATTCTGTAGTTCCATATTCAGGTTCCCCATTCTGGTATCAATGGATTCCCAGCAACTTTTAACAAGGAACAATTGCAGCAATCCATTTAAAAATACACAAAATATTTTTATCCAGCACCTTTGTACAACACTGAAGGAAAATCAAAATGGTGGGAAAAACACTCTTAAATTTGAGTGCATAGGTCAATAGACGCAGATGGTCATTTGCATTCTTTTAGTGAGTCATTAAGGTCATCTGGAGATTTATCTCTGTCCTCAGGGTCACCTGAGTAGTTCAAATTGCTGTGGAGCCTTCTTGGACCTGTTGAAAGGTTCTACAACCTTTCAGGACCACAACAGAGTCTTTTCAACAGTTCCAAGAAGGCTCCAGACCAATTTGCACCATTCAGGTGACTCTGAGGACACAGAAAAATTTCCAGGTGACCTTAACGACTCACTAAAAGAATGCAAATGACCAGCTGTCTGCAAGAAATATAAATCCTTTCTTTCCCCACCACCCAGTTAGAGCTGAAGAAGCTTCTTGGATGAGAAGTGAAACATCTTCAAAGAAAAAGCAGAAAATCCTGTTGTCTCTTGAAAAAAGCACCTGGAAGTGAAAGTCATTCCTGACTAAATGGACCTCAGAAAGTACAAAAATGCTGGATATTATACATGTTGGCCTTCATTTACAATAAGGATATTAAAGGCTGGCCCATGTTCTGAATTTTTTCAATCATTATCACTGATATTGCTTTCTTTTTATTCAAACAGGAAGAAAAATATAGAGATATTTTCATGTTTGTATCAAATTCATATTCAATGTATTATGAAGGAATTCCCCTGTTCCTCCTTTTCTCCAGCTACAGAGAAAGTTGAGAGATGTGTAGAGGGAAAACCATAGTATAAGCAACTTCCTCGTAGCAATAAAGCTCATAAAAACTACACCAAGTAGCTTGATTGAGCAAAAAACAAAAATTTGAGAAACTGGAAATAGATTTCAGATCAAGCAGAAATTCTACTTACTTACTTACATGAGTTACAAGTAATATTTATGGACTTTTAAAAGCCTTTATAAAGTATTTATACATCAGGAACAGATTATGCAATCTTATATTCACAAGATAATAACACCACCTTAATATAATAGTGTGACTGTTTTAAGGTGTCTTACCTGTTATGGTTGCTTTGTTGATAGATGGTTGATTACACATTGGTGACCGTCTGGGAAAGAAAGGAGAGAGAGAGAGTAAAAAAAAAAAAGAAGTAAGGCATCATCATGAAATCATGTATTCATGTATTATTAGATGTCTTTGGGAAAGACCGATATTTTTTAAAAAAATAATAATTAAAGATGCACAATTAATAATATAAAGGATATACTCAATGCAACATAGAAAATACATTCCCCCCCCCTCCCCACGGGTCTGGCGAACAATGTTCAACAAATAATGCCTTCCACATATGAATGTGGACTTTCAATTTTCAAAGTACGTATGGTCATATCATGTACACAAGGAACCAGGATGGTGAAATTTAGCGTGCCTTCCCTTCTTCTGGAGATCATGTACCGGAATGCTCCTTCCCCTGCCCTGCCCCTCTGCTCGCTCCCCCCACCCACCCAGTCACCGCTCAATCTCTCTCTCCCCCCCCACCTGCCTGCACCATGTTTGCAAAGCGTGGCACGAGGGGCAGAAGCCCCCGAACCCAGCTGGGAGCCTAAGCAAAGGAGGAGACGGAGAGCTGGGCGGAGGAAGGGAGGAAACCCTAGCGAGGTTGGAACTTTCCTCATTTTTAGCAGATGGGACTTATTATTTTTCCTCTCTTTTTTAATAATAACTGCCATTAGTATTGGATTTCCCATCTCAAAGCAGTCAGAAGCCATGCTGCTGATTTCCAGCAATTGCATTTAGAGAGGCCAAAAGAAGTAGAATTTGGAGGGCTCCTGCAGGTTAAATGAAGCTCATCTTTGTTTTGCTGTGTTATTGTGTTTAAGCATACATACATAATGGAGAACGTATGCAATGGAAAAGGTGCATTTAAGTAAAAGCAAACTTGGCAGGAAACAAAAAAAGCCCACACTTACTTGCTAGGTGCTCGATCCGGAAGGTTGGTTAATGCAGCAAAATTGTTCCGTACAGTACGTAAACTGGCAAGCACCTGTAGCAAACAAAGTGCATAAAGATTTACTCTCAAATTCCTCAGGTATGCTGCTTTTCTCCCCCTGAGTTATTTGGCAACAATAAACAGACAGCATTCTGAACAGGTGGCTTCCTAAACAAGTTATTGGGTGATCTGAAGAGAAACCAGAGTTATTAATCTTTTCAGGATTTTTTTGGTGTGTGCCTGAAGTGTTTGCTCATTGTTTTGCAATGCATAGATACTGCAATGATACTAGGGTGATAGTTTTAGTGGTCTCTTGCTTACTATTTGAACTTTACTTTATTGTCATAGTACTTATAGACACAGTATACCCCATACAACAAAATTCACATGGCACCCAGAGACCAGGCCCAACACATGACCATCTCCAAACACCCCCCACCCACCAAAATTCCCCGCCCCTAAACCACCCAAAAATCCACACAACAGACCAAATAATGCTGTCCAACAGCCCACTGATGGCGGCCCTTTAGTTCATTGTTGAGTGCAATTATAGCTCTGGGATAAAAACTATTCAGAAGACGTGTGGTCCGAGTTTTAATTGTTCTGTATCTTCTGCTAAAACACCCAATTCATTATTTGTTTTCAAAAAGTAGCCTTTGTCTTAGGGAAAGCAACATTTCCTAGAAATCAACCCCTATTCCTCTTCTCTCAAATGACAAAATCTTGACAATACTTTTTTTTTGTCCATGGTCAAGTTTTTTCAAACTCTGTCTCTGGGCAAACAGACAAAGTTTAACCCATGCTTGGATTCTCCGGCCAGTGCACAAGAGAATAAGGACATTTTCAAATAAATTCATTTGATCCTGCTTTATTGATAACACACTGGCGTGTATGTTTGAGAATAACTCTTTATATGCTTAAACATAAATAGTTACCATTCTAGGGTCCTAACTGATACCAATTAGGGGAAATATTAACAAATGCCACTGCTTAGGGTACAGTATCTGTAGTCACCAGATTACTAGGCTCACTTGAAATCCTGAACATCTGTCTTTTGTCAAGCAGTTTGTCTTTGCAATCATCATTCAGATGTGTCTGGCACCATCAAAAGGCATCATGTTATATAGTGTCCGACTAATGACAGATTGTGACTTCAACAAGCAATAGAGGTCAAAAATAAATTTTGTTTCTTTTGCCAGTTAAGATTATACTGTCGCTGGGATTATAATTCTTCTAGCACTATAGTTGGAAGCCTGAAACTGAAAATATAGATTCTCATTTTTTCTATCCAGCCATAAAATATGTGGTACCTACCTGAGCAAACGGTGTCACAATCAAGTCATCTCCATGTCTAGAAAACAAAACACAGAATATAAATCAATACTGAATTCAGTACGTGTCATATTTTAAGATCCCCTTCTATAATACAGCTCAAAATCTTCACTATTTTATAAATTATTTTCATCAGCTTCACGATAAGTTACTTCTTCTTGCTTTACTCTTTCCACCTGGTTGTCAGATGCATCATAAATTATAAAACAGTTGTAATTTAGTCATTTCTAAGCATCCATAAGATGTGGTGACGCAGTGGTTAGAATGCAGTACTGCAGGCTACTTCTGCTGACTGCTGGCTGGGTGCAGTTTGGCAGTTCGAATCTCAGCAAGCTCGAGATTGACTCAGCCTTCCATCCTTCTGAGGTTGGTAAATTGAGGACCCAGATTGCTGGGGACAATATGCTGACTCTGTAAACCACTTAGAGAAGAATGTAAAGCACTGTGAAGCAGTATAAATGCAAGATGCTATTGCTATCCATGACACCAAATTCACTTCCATTGGAAAAAAATAAAACTATATATTGTAAAAAGATCTCTATGAATCCCAGTCTGTTTTCTTACCATTTATAGCAAAGAATTCAGAGGTGGTATTCTTCTGGTTCACCCCAGTTCGGGTGAACCAGTAGTGGCAATGGCGGGAAGCTCTGCCCACCAGGGGTGGGTTTCAGGGGATACGCCCATATCCGTTCCTCAAATTTAGCATGTCTTCTGCTACCCGTTATTCTGGAGGCCGCGTAACCTCCCATTGCCTGACCCCTTGCTTGCTCCCCCTGCCCACCCAGTCACCGCTCACTTGGCCCACCTGTCCACACCAGGCTTGCCCTGCCAACAGCCGCCTTGTTACCAATAGGGGGTGGGAAATCCATGCAGAGGGAGGAAAACCCATGCATTCCCCACCCCCTCCATTGGAAACGAGGTAGCTGTCAGAGAGAAGAGGGCAGCTCATGCCATGTGGGCTTGTGCAGCAGCCAAAGTAGGAACAGGAGACCAGGATTTGGCTGTTGCACAAGCCCACGGGTGTACGCTACCCTCTTCTCTCTGACAGTCGCCTGGTTAAAAAGCCATCCCCCACTGTGTTTTTCCCTGGAGGGCTCCGCAGAACATCCCAAGACTGATGCCACCACATCTGCCGTCTTCGGGGACAGGTCCTCTTCAGAAGGACGAGGCCTCCATGGCCCTCCTTGCGTTCCTCATCTTTCAGCCACAACCCCACTCCGTGAAAAACATAGGCACACGTACACCCATACAATTACAGCCCGGAGCAAGACCAAAGCCCCTCTCCCAACTGGCTCTTCCTCCCTCAGAGGGCTTCGGAGGAAACCTTCTGCAGAAGCCCTGGTGAGTGAGAACAAGTTCCCGCCATTCCAAAGTCTCTGAGGCTGTAATTGTATGCACGCGGGCCTATGTTTTCCATGGCATGGAGCCACCTTGAGGCTCTGTGTGGCCGGCGATGACTCTAGAGCACATCCGCGAGGCGTTCTTCATCTTCCCAGAGGGGCTCCGGAGTCATCGCCGGCTGCGCAGAGCCTCACTGTGGCTCTATGCTGTGGAAAATATAGGCACGCACACACCCCCTGTACAATTACAACCTCGGAGACTACGTAACTGCGGGAACTTGTTCTCACTCGCCAGGGCTTCTGCAGAAGCTTTCCTCTGAAGCCCTTCGAGGGAGGAAGGGCCAGTTGGGAAAGGGGCTTTGGTCCTGCTCCGGGCTATAATTGTGTGGGTGTGCGCGCACCTATGTTTTCCACGATGTGGGGCTGTGGCCGGAAAATGAGGAACACAAGGGGGATCATGGAGGCCTCATCCTTCTGAAGAGGACCTGTCCCCGAAGAGGGCAGATGTGATGGCATTGATCTTGGGATGTCTGCGAAGCCCCCCCCCCCCCGGGAAAAACGCCGCTGCCAGGTATTTTTAACCATATATTTTGGTCCTATGACTGCAGAATGCTGCAAAAACCATAAATGCAGGCCAGTTGTTGAGTGTTTCAAATGTGATTGGAACACTCAACAAGGTGACCACAGTATGTGTGTGTCTGTGTGTGTGTGAGTGAGAGAGACAGATAGACAGACATACAGAGAGAGGCACAGAGCGAGAGAGAGACAGAGAGAGAGGGAGGGAATCAGAGAGAGATAGACAGAAAGAGAGAGAGAGAGAGAGAGAGAGAGACAGAGAGAGTAGGGGAGGGAGAGAGGGAGAGACAGACAGAGAGAGACACAGAGAAAGACACACACAAAGTGAGTGATTAAGTGATTGAGTGAGTGAGTGAGTGACAGACACACACACAAACATATGCACACAAAGTGACAGAGAGAGAGAGGAAGGGAGGGGAGAGAGACAGAGACACAGAGACAGAGAGAGGGAGACACACGCAGAGAGAGTGAGAGACAGAGAGAGATACGCACACACAGAGTGACAGAGATGGGGGAGGGAGAAGAGACAGAGAGAGGCAGAGAGGGAGGGAGGGAGAAAGACAAAGAGTAAGAGAGACAGACAGACAGACACAGAGAGAGAGCGACAGAGAGAGAAAGAGAGAGAAAGAAAAAGAAAGGAAGAAAGGAAGAAAAAAGAAAAGGGAAGAAAGAAAAAGAAAGTGGGAGAGAGAAAGGGATGAAAGAAAGAAAGAAAAAAAGAAACAGAACTTATGACCACAATTGAGCCCAAAAATTTGGTTACCAAGCAAGAGGGTCGTTAAGTGAGTTTCACCACATTTTCCAAGTTGGCCACACCCACCCGGTCACATGACTGCCAAGCCACTCCCACAAAATAGGCCACACCTACAGAATGGTTTCTAAAAAAATTTGAAATCCATCACTGCTGCCCACCCGCCCAAACATCATCATGGATTCTCTGTGCATGTGCAGAAGTGCCCCATGCACACACACATTCCCAGTTCCAAACCAGTAGTGAAGGTAAGAGGATTTCATGCCTTATAGAATTAGGTAGAAGACTGTGGCATTCACAATTACTTTTTATTGAAGAGGGCAGCCCTTTTAAGCATGGAAATCACATGAATTAATTATTTCTAAAAGAGAACAATTTTTTAAAAATGAGCAAACTACTTCAGAAGGTAAGGAATGATTTTGTGGATTAATAAAGTCTCAATAAAACTTTTCTACTCATTTCTTCTTGGCAGGGGAAGGAAAAGAGCAAGAGATTACCACAATTCTGACTACAATAAAAGACTGAAATGCTTTCATGCATTTAATTTGATGCAAAAGTTAACACACGAAGATATGAATTTATATGATACTTTCTCTTGAAGAAAGGGTCTGTTTATATTAAACAGATAATACAGGTAGTCCAGCACTTACAAGGACAATTGAGCCCCAAATTTCTGTTGTTAAGTGACACATTTGTTAAATCAGTTTTGCCCCATTTTACGACTGTGTAAGTTACCAACCAGTTTGTTAAGAGCATCTTGCTTCTCTGTTGATTTTGCTTGTCAGAAGGCTGCAAAAGGTGATTCCATGATCTTAAGACAGAGCAATGGCCATAAGTATGAACCGGTTGCCAAGCATCTGAATTTTGATCACATGATCAGGCTGCAAATGTCATAACTGTGAAAAACAGTCATAGGTCACACTTTTCATATTTTTCAGTGCTGTCGTAACTTTGAACGGTCATAAAATGAACTGTTGTAAGTCAAGGACTACCTGTATAATAGAAAGCGACTGATCCCTGTTTTGAACTGGCATGTTTAAAAAGAGTGAAAACAAGTAATCAGGCTTTGTAATGCAGCCTGACAAATGTGTTGCCCAATAACCCAGAACAATTACAAAGCTCCAAACTCACTGTTTCAGATTCTGGTTTCTTAGGAAACTAGCAAGCGAAGCTGGGGATTTTCTCTCTGGACATTTACACCAAACAAATCACAATCAGGGATTCCCAGTTGGAACACTATGTGCAATAGTCACAGAGGAAAATTCCCTAATTTGGTTGTTACATCTACTGGTGAGAGGCAACCTGAACCTACTGCTGAATCTGATTTATTGGAACTTGTAAATTGGCTCAAATGGTTCCAATTACTGCTGCAATTTAATTTTGGTTTTTTTTTTTTTTTTACTATAGACAATACTTGACCATTTTTGAATAAGTATAACAGACTGACTCATAAGGCAATGTTCTTAAAAAGAAAGAGCTGGCTACTTCATACCTTGGCAGCCTGGACTGCAATTTTATGAACTTTAGAAATAGAAATAGAATAACAGAGTTGGAAGGGACCTTGGAGGTCTTCTAGTCCAACCTCCTTAGGCAGGAAACCCTACACCACTTCAGACAAATGGTTATCCAGCACCTTCTCCAACATCTTCTCCAATTATCCAACATCTTTCTCCTAGGAATAAATTTATTCATGTCATTTGGATCTATTTCTACATGAAAAAGGTATCTGATTATGATATATTGATTGTATTTATGGTTATTACTTTTTCCCCATCTGTAGGGATTTGCACTTATTCACTGAAAGACTCACAACTATGGCTATCAACCAAAATAATGTTCTTGTTTGATCTATCATCTATCTATCTATCTATCTATCTATCTATCTATCTATCTATCTATCTATCTATCTATCTATCTATCTATCCTTATAGTGTGTGAGAGAGGGAGGAGAGGGGGGGAGGCAGGAGTGAGGGGGAGAGGGGGATCTTGGTGTCCCAACTGACTTGATCAGACTTCTCAGATTACTGTACATTGATCAGGAGGCAACAGTAAGTACACTTTATGGCAATACAGATTGGTTCAGGATCAGTAAGGGAGTTAGACCATTTTATCATTTTTGTTCAATCTGTATGCAGAAGTTATCATGAGGAATTTAGATCTGAAACTGCCTGATGTTGGAGTGAAGACTGGGGGAAGAACGATAAATAATTTGAGGTACACAGATGATACAACCCTATTGGTTAGGTGAGCTAGGGTTAATCACTTTATCTCACTCTTGGGAAACAGGCAATGGCAAATCAGTTCCACCACAAATCCGCAGTAGACTAAAGCGCGCTCGACGAAAGCGCGTACTTGACGTCATCACAGTGCGACGAAAACGGCACGCTGTGAGCGGTAAATTTAAAATTAACGCGAAAACCTTACCCTAACCCCCCCAAACTTAACCCTAAACCTAACCCTAAGCCTAACCCTTAACCTAACCCTAAACCTAACCCTTAACCTAATGCTAAACCTAACGCTAACCCTTAACCTAACCCTAACCCTAACCCTAACGCTTAACGTAACCCTAAACCTAACCCTAACCCTTAACCTAACCCTAACCCTAACCCTAAACCTAACCCTTACCTTTATGTGAATCGGCTTGCTTTAATTTTATTTTAATTTTAATTTAATTTATTTTTAATTTTATTTGTCGTGCTGCTGATGACATCACGTACGCGCTTTGATCGGGCACGCTTTAGTGGACCGCGGTTTTGACGGGTCACAAGCAAATCACTTCTGAAATGTTACCAAAATACCTTCAGGGATTTGCCAGGAGCCAAGGCTAACTTGAGGGCGCAGAGACACAGATACAATAAAAATGAGAACACGATATCTGCAGTTGTTAGGATTGATGAAAAACAACAACAACATCCTACTATGGTCAAACTAGAACTAAAAACCTGAGAACAGAGATCACCAGAACAGTCTCTCTTTGCATTAAGCAGGCAGAAACATGCTACAGAAGTTTGTCTAACTCTATAACCACCATAAGGTAAAGAAAAACCAGAATTACTGAAAAAAACCAGTACAACACTAATAATGAAGATGCCCTCAGGGTCAAAGGAGCCTCTTTCTCAGTGTCCAAAAGGTGCTTTTTCAAGAGGCAACTGAACTTTATTTTCCATTGAAGACATTTTGCTTCTCATCCAAGAAGTTTCTTCAGTTATGACTGTCTCAGAGTCAGAACTGAAGAAGCTTCTTGGATGAGAGGCAAAACGTGTTCAAGGAAAAACAAAGAAAGTCCAGTTGCTTCTTGAAAAAGCACCCTTGGGACAACCATGACCTGGATGACTGAGAATCTCCATAGACCCTTCTTCTGGGATACTTTGATTCTGAAGTAACATGTGCTTGGAGGTTAATAGTGACAAAAAGTTGGTCCCTTTGCTGCCATCACTTCTTTGTTATAAACTTGTGTTCCCCATCAGCCTTCTGGGGAACCAGGAGAGGATTTAAGGGGAAATCCTCACTCAAATCTAGGTCTAAGTAAATTACAGGAAGAGAAATCCAACAAATGTTTGCAAATAATTTGCTCAGCAAATATGAGACTGGTGCTCCAATCAACTCCAGAATTCACAAAAAAATAAAATAAAATCAAGCTTACTGTATATACTCGAGTATAAGCCTAGTTTTTCAGCCCACTTTTTGGGCTGAAAAAAGCCGCCTCGGCTTATACTCGAGTCAGTGAAAAATTTGCCCGAAATGGAGGAGAAAAAGGGGCGGGGCCATGCCGCTGGGTGACACTCGTGAATGGCCCAGTGCCCCTGTGAGTTTCCCCTCCCTCTGTGTCAGTTTGCCGCGCAGCGCGCACCGCACCATCCCCCCTCCTCACGTTCTAATGTAATGCAGGGCTGTCTTACGATTCCCCTTCCTCCCCCTCCTGCCGCTCTGCAACGATGTCCCACCTCCTCCTTGTTATGGCAAGCAGCCACATAGCGATGTCCCACCTCCTCTGGTACAGTGATCCAATGATAGGAATCACTGTGCCGTGTGTCATAGGAGGCGGGACATCGCTCCCGCGGCTGCACGGGACATCATCATCACAGCGGGACATCAGCATCATGAGGTGAGTGAAGTATTTCATTGAATACACCGCTAGTTTACTGTTTTTCTTTGAAATAAATATTCAAAAACATTATTGGTATCTATTTTTATTTTTGAAATTTACCGGTAGCTGCTGCATTTCCCACCCTAGGCTTATACTCGAGTCAATAACTTTTCCAGTTTTTTGTGGTAAAATTAGGTGCCTCGGCTTATATTCGGGTCGGCCTATACTCGAGTATATACGGTATTACAGATGTCAAAGAAAGATAAAGTTCCAGACATGCAATGCACAATTTAAAAAAAACATAAAATAAAATATAGAAAATCCCTAATGTGTTTCTAGCCTACAACAAAACAACTCCTGAAGTTTTCTACTCTTGCCTGAAGTAACCTCCCTCATCTGGGATGCCAGCCAACTGCAAAATATGCCAACTCTTCCTGCCAAAAACAAATAAAACCTCTGGTTTTCCTCTGTTGGTTCTCAGGGCTCACGTGACTCCCTCTCAACACCTACGGATGGATTGTTATTTAAAGGGCCAGCTTCTCCTTGCTACAAATATGTTAAGTGTTTACTGAAACTTTTGCTCAAATTAATTATCAATGTGATTAACTTAGAAAAAAATTGAAATATTTCATTGCAAATGTTATTCCTTAAGGTCTGAGGGTTTTACTTGTTCAAATTTAAATGCTGTTGAATCTGATTCCTTGCTAGATATATTTGTATAGTAATAGCACTTAAGACTTATATACTGCTTCACAGTGCTTTACAGCCCTCTCTAAAAGGTTTACAGAGTCAGCACATTTCCCCCAACAATCTGGGTTCTTATTTTACCCATCTCAGAAGGATGGAAAGCTGAATCAACCTTGAGCTGGTGAGACTCGAACTGCCGGCACGGCTCTTATATAACCTACTGCCAAACTTATTTTTGTCCTGAACATAACAGGAGTTGTAGGTATATAAAAATGGCTCCATTCTTTTTTTTCCCATAGTGAATCAAATTTAAACTAAGTAAAAAAGAATACTGACCCTTCTATTTTGCTTAGCAAAACACTTCAGATTTTGCTAACAACTCAGGAAATAATGAGCATTTTGGAGATAAAGCAAATGTCAAATGCATTGCATTAAACAGAAAGAAAGAATGTCAACCTTAGCAAATTTCCAAATATGAGAAAAGGTTATTATTCTTTAAGGCAGCGTTCTCAACCTTGGCATCTTTAATGTGTATGAATGCTGCTTTAAGGTTATAGCTGAAGAAGACAGGAAAAACCTCATTCAGCATTATTGGCAATCTTCTTGGCTCAAAAAAAGGTTTTTTTCCCCTTCATTTTCTCCATTCATAAAGAGCTGTGGTGGCACAGTGGCTAGAGTGCAGTACTGCAGATTACTCCTGCTGACTGCTGATTGCCAGCAGTTTGGCAGTTAAAGTCCCACCAGTTCAAGGTTGACTCAGATTGTTGGGGGCAGTAGGCTGAGTCTGTAAACCACTTAGCGAGGACTGTAAAGCACTGTGAAGTGGTATGTACTGTAAATCTTTAGTGCTATTGCTATTGCTATTCTCCATAGCTATACATGCTGTTTTTAAAAATTGTGCGTGTGTGTGTACGTGTGCGTGTGTGTGTGTATGGAAGCGAATGAATCAAGCATAATCAAGATTTTAAAATAAAAAAAAGAATTCTTATTCATATATATATATGCTTACCGTATTTTTTGGAGTATAAGACACACCGTTTTTCCTCTAAAAAGAGGCTGAAAATCTGGGTGCATCTTATACACCAAATACAGCATTTTTTGCCTCCTGAAGCCCGCCCCTTTCACCAAAATGGCCGTGCATAGCCTCATGGAGGCTTTTAGACAGCTCCTGGGGGCTGGGGAGGGCAGAACTGAGCAAAAGATGGGCCGTTTTCTGCCCCTCCCCCCAGCTCCCGGCAGCACTCTATAAGCCTCCATAAGGCTATGCATGTATTTTTTTTGACAAAAAAGGCCCGGTTTCATGAAAAATGGGCTGTTTTTTGCTCTTTTTGCCCCTTCCACCCTCCCAGGAGCACTATGCAAGCCCCCCCAAGGCTATTCATGCCTTTTATTTGGGAAAAAACAGGCCCGTTTTCGCGAAAAATGGGCCATTTGGGGGAGGTTTGCAAATTGCAAAACCTTTTTTTTTCTCCTTTTGGAAAGCTGTTTAGTTAAAGTGGTTGATGAGTTTTAGGTGCTACAGGTTGTCAGCGATTTCCTTCTCCAGCACATGCATTAATACACCTGGAAACATCTACCTACCTACCTACTCTCTCTCTCTCCCTACCTACTACTGTATTTCTCTCTCTCTCTCTCTCCCTCTCTCTCTCTCTCTCTCACACACACACACACACACTCACTCTCTTTACCTACCTACCCACGGTAACTACTCTCTCTCTCTCCCTACCTACCTACTATATTTCTCTCTCTTGCTCTCCCTCTATCTAGTTATATACCTACCTACCTACGCTCTCTCTCCCCCTACCTATCTAATTGTATTTCACTCTCTATTTTTCTCTCTCTATCCCTCTACCTACCAACCTACCTACTCTCTCTCTCCCTACCTATTTACTGTATTTCTCTTTATCTCTATTTTCCCCTCTCTATCCCTCTACCTACCTACCTACCTACCTACCTACCTACCTACCTATCTACACTCTCTCTCCCTACCTACCTACTGTATTTCTCTCTCTCTCTCTCTCTCTCTCTCTCTCTCTCTCTCTCTCTCTCTCTCTCCCTCTATCTACCTACCTACTTTTTTAAAAAAAATTGCTTCTTCAAAACCTGGTGTGTCTTATACTCCAGTGCGTCTTATACTCCAAAAAATAAGGTAATTCTTAGTCAATATATAGTGAAGTAAAAGATTTGAAGCTGGTGAAACATCGAGAATTTGGAAAGCATTGTATGGCATTCTTAGCAACGGCTGCCATGAGATAAGAAACGAACATCTTCAGTTGAGCTGGATACTGATGAATTCATAGCCATCTCTATATAGTTTTCTGGCAGCAATACAGAAATCATCTGCCACAGCCTTCTTCCAGGAAACTTTTCCTCAACTTTTTTCTAGCCTACAGCCATGGAATTCCTACGTAGTTCTTTTCCACATGCAAACCAGATCTGACTGCTTAATTTAAAGATCAGCCAAGGTCAGTTCAACATACGCCACAGAAAATTTGCCTACTCAAAAAAAAAAAAAAAAAGATGATCCAGTGCCTTGGGCTATTTGTAAAACTAGTTCAGCTATTAGCTCTAGCATTCTGGGATGCTTTTTCCTGCTCCTGTCCACAGTTTAACTTTTTTTTATGAGCACATGACACATTTCCAATAAATTCCAAGTGAGCATGCGAATTTCAGATTGATTATTTAATTAAAATAGTATAAAATAAATAATGCATGGGTGGAGCTGGAGGTATTGCAGGAAGTATCTGCGGGTGTTATATTTTCTCCTCTTGAATATAGTGTTCTACCAGGCAAATCATTACTTTTATTGTTACAATGTCAGCTTGTGAGTAAAACGGAAAAGTAAAGAAGAAAGAAATGGATCAAAAAAGGAAGGGAGAGAGAAGAGGAAAAACATATTTGGGAGGCAGCTAAAAAAGAAAGTGTTCAAAATTAAACATGGAGTTAAGAAACCAAACTAGAGGTACTTGGGATCAATCTTCCACAAAACCTTAGCAACAAGGAATCCAAAATCAACTATTGTTTTAAATGGGGAGCAGAAAGAAGACTGGGTATCTAAACAAGATGGGAAGAGGCTTCAAGGAAATTCCTCCAATTCCTCCTTAATAGCTGCTAAGGTAAAGATCTAAGGTAATCTGTAAAAGTATCATTCTGCCTCAAAAGAAGTGAAAGGAAATTCATGCGGTTTTGTTTTACCCTTCTGTTCAAAAGGAATTGGTCTATTTTTGCTATTATTTGTACATGGGCTATCAACATGATTTGACACTGTTCAATATCAAATTTTCACTTCATAATTAGTAAAGTTGTATTAGCTATGTTAAAAATAAGGAAGAAGCTTAGGCAGATTCAAAAACTCTTAATTGTTTTAATTAAAATAACATCGTAACCCAACCAGAAGATCTTGTCAACAACAAATCCTGATTACCTAATAAAATTGCAGTAAAGAATTTCCTTGCCTCCTGAAGAGGTTGCAACAGATCTCCTACAACAAAATTATCATTTACTTTATCTTCTGTGGGTCATAATCTGACCTTTAAAACTTGTTTCACAATTCAACAATTCTTACTGTTGATATTCTCCAAATACACAATTTAAATGTGCTTCTGTGAAATTTCCGATAATGAATTCTAATGCCCTACATTTTCTACATATTAACCTGTTCTGACCCCCCCTCGTCCCATACCAACACACTCTGAGCCAAAGATACTTTATGGCATTTAATAACAGACAGGTCCTTGGCAGCAAACCAGTACAGATAAGCCTTGGCAGCAATCCAGCCTGCCAAGCTCACAATAATGTTCTCCAACATTAATTCATGCATTGACTTCTGCAAAAGGGGCTTGTGCACAAGCAGTCCTTTTATAAACTGGAGAGGAGCCTAATTACCACCAGCTGAGTGCAATTACCTCCGGTAACTGCGCAACTGTTCCTGACGCCTATTAGCTCTTCAGTGCTGGGCATCCAGGAACAACTCACTGCTGACGTCAGAATCACACTCCCTTGTCTCCTCCCCACTGGTCCAAGGCTCAGACGCCTCCTGGTGGCCAACCAGCCTCTCTGTGCCCTGCTTGGAGTCGGAACCCTGTCCAGGGTCCTCCAAATCCTCCAGAGCCGACTCATAGGGCCCCTCGCTGTCAGAGTCTGGTGGCAGCTCCAATGGCTCCTGCTGGGCCACAATATTAACCATTCTCTCATTTGAAAAAAAAAATGATTGAAAAGGCTCAAAATACTTACATATCACTGGCAATAGAGGAGTTCCTGGACATAGACTTTGGCGACAGATCATAGTCGCTATCTGATCGGTAGAGAAAGGATTCTCTGCGTTGACTGTGAACAAAATTTGCCTGGAGAATTAGCCCTGATCCAGGGCTTGTCATGGGATCCAAGGGACTCCGTCCCGATGAGGTGCCATTGTCTACGTCGAAACTGCAAGGAAGTAAGGATATATTTAATGCAATGTAGCACCTAATCAACCCCAGGCAATTAATAGCCAGGACAACCTTAATTGACTTGATGACATTTGGTTCAACTTCAAGATTTCGATCTTGTGGTTAGGCATGATGGGAGATTAAATCCAGTACATCCAGAGAGTACAAGATTAGAAAATTCAAAGAACATTTTGGCTACACAAAACCTGTTCCTTCTATGAAGCTAGTTTTCAAATGGATAAAGAAGTTAAAGCAGGGGAGAAATAATAACAAAAGGAAATAGCAGAATATAGGAGAAAACAGAATAATTTCCTTCTCCACAAGTTTTTTAATGTGGGAAGAAGTAAATTTGGCTTAACCATGCAACAGCATGGTTACAGTTATCTCATTGGCCCAATTGCAAGATTTTTGTAAGTTGTTGGTTCCTATAGCCTTGATTTTACTTTTTCTTATACTGGATAAACGTGTCAAATTTCAAAATTTTGAAACTAGTCTCGGTGTTGTTGTTTTTAATTCAATGAAAAGTTTTCATCCCCTAAAAAAGAATATTGTCTTTACATATAACATATATATTTCAGAGAGTAGCCTAGATATGTGCCTTTCTTCATTAATTGCAGCATTATGGAACAGACTGCAAACCCAATCCCACCCATAAAACCCATGATGCTGAACTTGTCTCCTCACTGATTTGCACAACTTTATCCTGCTGTTTTCCATATATAACAGAAAGCCTCAGCAGCTGCAAGATTCAATGAGCATCAACACAATTTATCATTATGACAGCAATTCTTTTCAGCACCACAGAAAAATTTAAAAAGCTCTAAACTTTCCGACCCATTTTTAATTTCAGACTGAGGAGAAAAAGGAATACCATGTTATCTGCTATTTTTGAGAATTAAGATATTTTTTAGGTGATGTTTTATTGTGCAACTGTCCTGCTTCCGTCCTGGTATTTTATTACGAGCCCAGAAGACAATACTGTCCACCCTTTCTAACTCATTATTTTCTCATATCTATTTTTGGCCTTATTTTTTTCTTCCAACATAAAAGCTTTCAAGTGGGAAAAGAGAAAAGGGCTGCCTAATACATCTGATTGGGTATTGCTCAGAGGCAACCGTCTGGAAATATTTCAATCCCAAAAGATAGGAATGCAAATTTGGAGACCTCTACACAATCAGTGAAGGCATGCAGTACTTAAGCTGCTTTCTATTACCTTAGATAATCTGAATAACCAGAACTGCTCATTTGATGTGATGATAACTCTTCAAAGAAGCCCAATACTGATAGGCAAACATCCCCTTACTTTTATTGCTACCCATCTGATTCCTTCTCCACTTGAGCTTTGAATCTTCTGGTGCTTGACTTGGCTGGTCCTTTTCCTACTTATCGACAAGCTGCTAAAGCCTTAGTGCTCTTCAAGGATTTCTTCCTCACCCAAATCAACGTGAGAAAATATTTAGGTGTTTCTGCCACCCCGTCCAGGATCCAGATTACAGTTTGATTTTGATATAATATAGTAAAAAATCAAACAGCTCATAGCATTGTATCCAGAATAAAATTCTGAAATCTTAATAAGAGATGAGAAATGTACCTTCCTAAGTCAAACCCTGGGCAATCTCTCTGAATTAACAATATTTGGATTGAGAAACTAGATTTGGATTGAGAAACCGCATTTGGAACATTTGTAAATGAAATATTTGTTGCAGTACAATACAGTATCCACTAGATGGAAGTCAAAAACAACAAGGAACAAGCTCACACTGAAATTCGCATTTGGATAGGATATTGCTTGAGCATTTGTACTAATACTAGTATTTCCTTTACAAAATTCTCGGGTCACAGGGATAAAAAAATTGTACTGATAAATGAAAGCAAAACAACAATGAACTGTACTTATATGTGATGCAGTTTCAAGTTCTATTTATATTATTTGTTAACTTCAATGCTATTTAGAAAGCACCTTCTCCAATCCTATTTTCAAATCAAACTCTTTTAGTACAGTCACAAATCAGTTTTCTGAAGAACAACAGACTTGGATAGAGGTAGTGAAATGAGGGAAGAAAATAAAACAAAAGGTGGCTTTTAACTTCTTTCGGTAGAGTAAGATTCCTAATAGTTATCATATCAACTTTTTACTTGTAGATGTATTAAAAGAGTGAAGATCATCTTAAAATCCAAACTCAGTGGAGGAAATATCATCATCTTCAAATATCATAACACCTGAGCAATCCCAGTCATAAGATACACAATTGGAATATTGGATTGGATTTAAACAGAACTACAAGTCCTGTACAGAAGACGAGAAAATTAATGATAGGGTTCATTCATGCAGCAACTTTGTCAGACTCTATTTACTAAGGATATTAGATGGGAATGGCAAGTACACCAGAAAATTAAAGAAGAAAAAAGGGCATTGGAAGAATACCTGAAGGACAGCGAAGAAAAAAGATGCACTGAAACTAATAAACTACGAAGGTACATGGAATATTGAAGAGACCAAATAAGGAAAAGAAAAGAAACATGGCAAGTCAAAGTATTAGATGGCCAGTACATTAAAAAAAAGGGAGGTGGGACATGTTGGCTCAAAGTTTAGGACACTAGTGTTGTTGACTGAAAAGTTGGCAACCCATGTTTGAGACTCAAGTGTTGAGTAATGGGGTGAGTTCCTGTTACTTCCCCCACCTCCTGCTCATTTATCAGTTCAAAAATCATGCAAATGCAAGTAGATAAATAGGTACCAATTCAGAGGAAGATAACTGCGTTCTGTGTGCTCAGTGTATAGTTATGCTGACCACATGACCACGGAAATGTCTTCAGCTAATGGTGGCTGCCTTCTGTAAGAAACAGAGATGAGCCAAACTCACCCTTAGAGTTGAACATGACTGGAGATGGGAAACCATTACCTTTACATAAAAATATAACATTAGCAAGACCTGGCAATGGCTAAGGGTAGAAAAGTTGAATTCCTGTAAGAATGGAATTCAAATATTCAAATCTCTTTCAGCCAGCCCCTAGAGACAAAAGAGTCCTGAAATCCAAGCAGAGAGTGGAGGGACAGTATGGTGAGGTAAGGATTGTGGGGTACTTCAGGTGGGTGGGGGAGCAGTGAGGTTAAGGGGGGATTCTTATCTTATAATAGTGTGAGTATTGAAGGGCAGATCAGAGATTTATTCAAAATTCTTGTTCACTTCGATGACGTGGGTTAATCTATCATTATTTCCATAACAATAATATGTTTGAATGAATATCAGTGCATTTTATATTTTGGTCATTTTGCTTTTATTAATAGGATAAATCTGTAAATTGTGAATACATTAGATCAGGTTGTAAGAAACAAGAGAACTTACTAGTAAGCAACTCTATTAAATCTGTTTCCGTTCTTTAAAACAGCAGTAGTTGAAAAAAAATACACACACATTCTGCATTCCAACTTTCTGGCTGCATATAAATCTGGCTACGTAGAGCATAAAATGTCCTTAAGTAAACGTAATAGGAACACGGAATAGTGTTGAATACCAAGCCAGCCCATCATGTTCAGTACTGTTTACAGAGGTTCTCCAGAGTTTTTCATACAAGAATCTTGCAATCTGAAAATGCCAAGATCTTCTATACTAAAAACATGTACTCTATCATTCAGCTACAGCCTATTTAGGTCTGTAAAACATGTACCCAGGCACAATCCTGCATTATGCATTATTCACTGATAATTAGACAGGAGGATTTTAAACAAAGTTTTAATGGACAAATTGTGTAAGTCAATTGTTTTAAACTTACACCCCTTCTAGCAAATAAAGTCACCTATCAACTTTAATAGCTCCGCTGCTGAAACATCTATTCATGATATTCTCTCTTCATGTTTCCAGAAGAATGTATTGGTATCTTTTTATACAAAACAGGAATTTAAAAATCCATTCTACCTTTATACTGTGTTTTCCCACAAATAAAACATGGTCTTATTTTCTCTTGACCCCTGAAATAAGGGCTTGGCCTTATTTTTGGGGAGGTCTTATTATTTTTGAGGTGCAAGAGGCGGAGAGTGTGATCACCTCATGGCTGCTGCTGTGTTGCAATATTTTTGGGAGGGTTTATTTTTTGGGGGAGGTCTTATTTTAGTGCATGCACTCAAAAGCCCAATTGGGCTTATTATCCGGGGAGGTCTTATTTTCAGGGAAACAGGGTAGGATTTACATTTACAAACAACAGTCTCAAAATAGGTAGTGAAATGGCATTTGAGATCTTTACTGCAGGTTATATATTCACTTGTGTACCAAATGACAGCTGGGTCTACTCATTCAAAAATTATGAATTATTTTATCCAGAAGCCAAAGCATTCATTAAAGCTGGGTAAAGAAATTGCCTGTAAATGTTTCTGCTGTTGATTCAGACAGTAACCTTAAAAATGGTTTGAATCCAGCCCAATCATTCTGATCCATTTGTAAACAGGATATGGTAAGTTTCGCAGAGATAAGAGCTATAAACCCTGCTAACTGTAATTCAACTTTTATAAACAGAATGCACATAACACTGTATCAACTTGGAAAAAGAGTTATATTTTTCCATATTTGCGCACATTTATCATTGCTTTCCCCATATTTCCCAAGTGAGAGGATGGAATGAATTTCAGTCCAATGATAACATTCTATACTAGCTTGCATATACTAGCAAAAAAGTACAGGTTGTGTTCATTTCATGTAATTATGTAACAAAATGTGTATGTACTTATTTCTCTATAGTACAAAAATCAGCATAAATCAATTCATTAAGGCTATCTAATGAGTACATAGTGAAAGTATTAATGAGTTCACGTAGAAAGTATTATACAAGAAAGTATATGTATACGTTTACATATACAGTATGTTTATACGTCTCTGCAGCAGAGGTGGTTCCTACTGCATGTGCAGTAGGTAAAAAAATGCTTCTGCGCATGTGCAGAAGCAAAAAGCAAGATGGTGGCACCTACGGCACCCCCAATACAACTGATTTGGGGGCATGGTCGGCCGAGTTACTACCTACACGGCCGAACCAGTCCGAACTGGTAGGAACGCACCTCTGTTCTGCAGTCACTTAGAACATGGGGAAGGGAAAAAACATAAGTTCTTCTCATTTACTGATAATTTGTTCAGAGACAAATTTATATTTATGAAGATGCTGAAAAAGGTGATCTATGACCAGTCCTCGAACTTGTGGCCATAGCATTGCAGTCACGTGATCATGATAACAGAATTACAGAATAACAGAGTTGGAAGGGATCTTGGAGGTCTTCATTTGGGTGATTCAGATGCTTGGCAACTGGCACATATTTAAAACAATTGCAATGTCCTGCAGTCATGTGATAGCCATTTACAACCTTTACAGTTGACCAGGCAATATGGCAACTGGCAAGAAGTTGCAAGTCCTGGTCCCATGATATCACACTTAATGACTGCATCTGGTTTGCTTCACAACCAAAGCAGATTGAGTCATAAGTCAAGTGCAATCAAGTGATGTTTCCCTTGTTCACTATGTTGCTTAGCAAGAAAATTACTGGTTTCAATTATGGTCAGTAAGTGAGGACTACCTACAGTATATCTAAGCTTCAAGGCTAAGCTTCAGTTAGGCTATGGAGGACAGAAATGGCAGAATGAGAACATGAGAGATTGAAAAAGTTAAACTCTTTAGCTTTCCTTCTAGCAAAACATATTAATCCCGAGGCATTTTTGGTCTCTTTTTAAAAACTTCTTTAAGCTAAGAATTTTTAACATGCTTCGTGATTCCAACTCAGTATGCACTTTTCCTACATATTTTCTAGAATTATGCCACTTGTGTTCAACTCAGAAAAGTATTTTTTTAAAGATTCCGAATCACCTTTTGCTCTAATGAACTAAGCAATTCAATGACTTTGAATTTTAGTTCTGATTAACAACATTTTGAACAGGGTCC
Organism: Thamnophis elegans; assembly: GCF_009769535.1. Lineage (NCBI taxonomy): Eukaryota > Metazoa > Chordata > Lepidosauria > Squamata > Natricidae > Thamnophis > Thamnophis elegans. The sequence continues at coordinate 120,819,358 of NC_045543.1, read as the reverse complement.
TTTCTTTATGTCCATCTCCCCCAATGACGTGCGGTGAGGGATACCGTTGGTGAGGCAAGAGCGCGGCAGCGGCGAGAAGCAACGTCCCCGCCGCTGTGTCCGACAGGCGTCTCTCGTTTATGATGGACGTAAACGCGAGATGCCTGTCGGACACAGCGGAGGGGGTGTTGCTTCTCGCCGCTGCCGCGCTCTGCCGCCTCGCCCCCCGCCTCCTCCATCCCCGCTGACATTCTTGGGAGCAGGTCGGGTGGCTGGCTGGCTGGGAGGAGAAGAGCGGTGAGTGTTTGTGCCGGCTGGCTGGCCAGGCAGGGAGCAGGTCGGGTGGGGGTGAGTGGCTGGCTGGCTGGGAGAAGAGCGGTGAGTCCCTCCCCAGCCAGCCACAAGGGCTCACCGCTCTTCTCCTCCTCCTCCTCCTCGTCCTCGGTGCTGGGCTGGCTGCAGAAGAAATGGCGGCTGGTGAAAGAAAAACCTCTCCAGAATCACAGTCGCTCAAGTGCAAGACATGATTCGCTGCTCCCAGATCAGGAGGCGGGAGAATCAGTGCCTCTTTTGCATATTAAATCTTTTGCTTTTTAACTCCGCCTTAACTTTTAAAAGGCGAAAAATTCCTTAAGCAAAAGAGGCCCCGAGTTCTCTGGCCTCCTCCTAGTTAACACTGAGAGCAGACACCAAGCCACTGTGACTTGAAATCTGGTAGCAACTACCCTGGCTTTAATTCATAAAAAAAAAAAAAAACTCTTTCCTTTCTCTCAGGAGACTGGGGAGGCTCCGCCTCCCTTGCCTCTAGTGACTGCACGTCCCTGATCTCCCCAATAGTAGAATGTGAGGCTATCCAATTACGTTGACTGGATACAGACTTAAGAAAAAACAATGAAAAGGTCCGCTTTATATAGTGTATATCATGGAACCACATATATTGGTAATGGCTGCTAGATAAAAATTTTTTTTTAAAGAGCATGAGATAAATGTTTGATTGCACCATCCTCAAATCTAATAGGGATTTTTTTTTAATGGAACTTCTGTATTTGTCATCAAGAATATCACTGGATAATTCCAAGAGATATTTCATAAGCACAGAACTGGCTCCCCTGTTTAGAAAATAAGATAAACAAAACAATTTCTACCACTCGTTGGCTACTACTGGAATTTCACTGATTGGACTCAGATACATCAAGCCAATTCTTACACTCTCTGTGGCACTTTTATCAACAAAGACCAGTTTGGTTTAAGTAATGTTTGAGCCTTAGGAGCCTACAGTATAACACTCTAGAAAGTTTGAAGCCATATCCAGCCTTCATGATAAAAAAAAAAAAAAGAATAACTCTCAGTTCATCCTGGAAGTTCTGCATTGACCTACATTTAATTAGTTGAGGACAGAAGGGGAAAAAAAATAATCTGACAGACACAGTTTGTACATGGGAGGTCAAAGGAAATGGAAAATTCCCCCCTCCCTTCTCTTGAACTGGTATTGGTGTTTTTGTATAAATTAACTTCCAGTTAATTAAACTGTAACAGTTTCAGGCATTGTTTGACTCCCTTAGCATTGACTAACAGAAAGCAAGGCTAGTGAGTTTTGCCATCACTTTACAAAGTTTGCAAATAATATTAAACTTCTGTTTCTTTCTCCATTACTACGGCTGGTGATGCAAAGCTAGGATTTTATACTACAATTATGAATTCAAGGACAGGTTTTGTTTCTTAACAAGTGGGTTTTTTTTAGTAGCACTTTTATTTTTAATATGCTAAAAAGATGCATATTTTTAGCAAAAAAAAAAAGAACTGGATCATATTTTTAATTAAACATCCACACTGGGTGATTACAATTACCAAACAGCCATGATTCGCTCTACTGTATATGCTATACATACATTTCACATAACATGAGATATATTTCAGTAAAATATTGAAACACTTTCCCCCTTGTTTGTTATATAAAAAGTGTAATGTTACAAAGCGATAATATACATAAATGCTCAGAAGAAAATCTACTAGATCCATCAGGATTCCAAGTCCATTAAGTGTTTGTATGACTACAGACTTAATGAAAAAGCTACATTTTGTGCAAGCCAACAATGCTATTAGCTTTTGGGCTCAAAAGAAAAATAAACCAAATGTATGTATCAGTTATTGACAACAACAGAACTTGCTGCCAGAGCAAATTTACTAAATTTTATTTGCTCAATTAGCCAAGTTCAAATATCTTAAGAGTTGTGCATGCTGAATTTAAGATAAGATAAAACAGGGTTAGTACAGCAATTTTCTTCATCCTATATATAACAGTACAACTACTACAATAGAAATGTTTATAGCTACTGAGCAAACTAGGCACTTTTGTATTCTTGAAGCACTATCCAACTAAAACCGGTATTTTAATATTGCTTATAAGTTTGGTAAGTTAAATGTAAAGAGTAGCAGAAATCTATATTGTTAAAAGTTATAAAGAAACTTATAAAAGGAAAGGTCTGCTTAAATGAAATATTGAGTAAATATTTATGAAGCTGTTAAAACAGTGAATGTTTCAAAATATACATGCCACTATTCCATATTTCAGCCTGTTTCTAGTAGGTTATATAACCATTTATAAAAAAAAAACCAGAATGAACCAGAATGCCACAAAAGAATGGACGAGCTTTTAAGACTCCAGAATACATAATCAAGAAACATGATATAAGCATCAGAAGCTGGAAAAAGAAGTCTCTTTTTAAAGTTGTGCTGTGTTGTAGCTGTAAAATGTATGTCCCAGTTCTCCATTGTGTATATAAATTATGTATTATTAGAACTGGTATATGAATGGAAGATGCTTAACAGCTTCAAAAGTAGTTATATTTCCCCTCCCCTGCCCCCTGTAAATTAAGCTGCAAAATTAAATGCTTTGGGACTTAGACAACAACTGTAGGAGGAATCCTAAGGAAAGTCAACATTTTTTATCCTGAATTACTTTGATATAAATTAACAAATTAACAAAGACTTTGATATAAATTAACAAATTCCTACTGTAGGGTAACATACTTCCCCTATTGACATTATAATTAAGTAATAATAAAATTCATGTATTAATTCAATTTGTATAACCCATCTCATGTTTATAATTCTAGGTAGATTACATTTTTACAAGCAACTAATAAACAAAACAAGATTCAGTAAAATATATTTTGTTTTCTTTTAACAACCCCGTAAACCCTTGGGGTCGGGGCGACTTAATGGAGCTGAGCATTTATTGGTCAGATGTCTTTCCTGACGCCTACACTTCGTTCACAGCAGATATTTTCTCTTTGAGCCCTGATAGAGAAACATCTGCCTAGAACTGAACTCTCAACCTTCCAAGTAGGAGGCGAGTGTCTTCACCTCTAGACCACCACATTGTTCATTCAGTAAAATACAATAAGCGCTGTTAAAAAAAGCTTACCAATAGAAGGACCACCTAAGAAATAATGATGATGGGATTAACATGTTTTTAAAGCACTTCAGTAAAACACAACAAGCACTTTAAAAACCAGTAAAAATCCAATTGAACCCCCAAATTACAACCAAAAAATAGGAAAAGCAGACAACTGAATCCCCAGGTCCCCCCATCTGGCAGGACCTGGACAATCACTGGATACTCTGGCAGGTTGGTGTACCATGTCGTTAGAGTCAAGATTAGGGCCCATCTAACTTTGGGGGGTGATGTTTCAAAAAATGGGTGTTGAGGCAAAAAAGGCTCTCTTGTTGTGTCTCATCAGATGACACATTGTAATAGTAACATGCTCTTCCACCAGACCTGATGGGACAGGTAGTTGTAACTGGGTCAGGGCATTTTCTCAAGTAATAATAATGGCAATAGTTATCATTATGGTTTCTACTGTTTTTAATGTTGCATGCCACCTTAAGTCTTATGAATGTGGGCAGCTCTCTAAATTTGATAAATATATAAACCCGCATTAGAGGAACGCGGTGGCTCAGCTTGACAAGATGCTGAGCTTGTCAATCAGAAAGGTCAGCAGTTCAGTGGTTCAAATCCCTAGCACCGCGTAAGAGTGAGCTCCCGTTACTAGTCCCAGCTTCTGCCAAACTAGCAGTTTGAAAGCATGTAAAAATACAAGTAGAAAAATAGGAACCACCTTTGGTGGGAAGGTAACAGTGTTCCGTGTGCTTTTGGCATTTAGTCATGCTGGCCACATGACCATGGCAACGTCTTCGGACAGTGCTGGCCCTTCGGCTTTGAAACGGAGATGAACACTGCCCCCTAGAGTTGGAAATGACTAGCACATATGTGCATTGGGGAACCTTTACCTGTACCTTATAAACCTCATATTTCTCATGGATCTTATTTAGATCTCATCCCTATGAAGTGTATTTAGGACTATGGCCTATACGATTATCTTAATAAAATACAATGGCAATAACGACAATTTACAAGTTCCTATTCTCCAAGGCAATTATATGAATTCCTCTATAAGAAATTATCCTCAGTGTAATTTGGTTATCTTCTAAATGGTCTGCATCATTTTTATTCAGACTTTGGCAGACAGATGCTGCCTGCATTTCTTGCCAAGCAGCATAACCTTTCTAAGTATAGATCAATCATCGATGTCTGCAAACGCCACTTACTGAGTGCTGAGAAGCCTTCCCAAGCTCTTACCACCCACAAAAATTTCAAAACAGATCTAAATATTCCAGCAGATATGACATTCCTCATGATCACTGTTCTCCCATTTGACATCCTCCAGATGTGAGATTAAATTCTCCTAGACCCCTAATTTGGGGAAGGCAGTCTTATCTCACTGAGGTTGTAGTCCCTGTTCACCTTCTTAATGCTTTTAAGCAAAAATTGAAGCTTGTCACTTGAAGGACCACCTAAGAAAAAAGCGATGCTGGGATTAATGTGAATGTTACCATGTGGTCTACAGCAGGAGTCTCCAATCTTGGCAACTTTAAGACTTGTGGACTTCAACTCCCAGAATTTTGGAAGTTGAAGTTTACAAGTCTTAAAGTTGCCAAGGTTGGAGACTCCTGGTCTACAGGAAATGAATTTGAACATTCCCTAGCAATGTGGACCACACACACACTAGTGACATGATAGCAGTCTTTCAGTATTACTGTCACAGTGAACAGGGAGTTGGCGTATTATCCAAAGGAACTGAGGGTAAGATAACTGATAGAAGGTCATTAAAGAGAGATCCAACCTAGTACCAAGGAGAAATTTCCTGACAGTGAGAACAATTAACCACTGGAACAGCTTGCTTCTAGAAGTTGTGGGTGCTCCATCACTGGAGGTTTTCAAGAAAAGAATGGACAACCATTTATCTGGAATGGAATGAAGCCTCCTGCTCAAGCTCAAGAAGACGTCCAAGATCCCTGTCAACCCTGTTATTCTATGTCATTCTAAACTTGGCCAGTATTTGCTTTTATACATCCAAGGTAGCCAAGGCTTCTATTAAATGTCCCATGAGCTCATAGAAGCATGGATTCTTTGCAAAGTGGCTTGTCTGGTGCTTCCCAGAATGAAATTTTATTCTGGGAAAAATCTGAGCAAAACCATATTCTCCACAAAAAAAAAACCCTATGCTTTACAATTATGTGGGATTTTTTTTTACCATTTAAAAATACAAGATAAAACAGCACTGGCCACTTTGAACTTTTAAAAAATCAACTCAATCCCTCTGCATCTTAGCAGTTCAGCATTTCTACAGATGTTTCTATTTAAAAATAAAGGCCAAAAAAATATTCCAGGCCAGAAATCTGTACCATAAAGTGAGTAAGTGTCCTTATCTTCTTTTCCCCTATATTGGAGAAACTTTTCTTGAGTGAGTTTGTTCTTCCTATGTCCCAGTGCCTGCAGTATCTCTATAATTGTAGATTTGTGTCTTAACTGAAATATTTTGCCAGCTACCTAGAATATTTTTTAAAGTTTTTTTAAAGATTTCATACTCTTGAAATTACAGGTAGTCCCCAAGTTAACAACGACAATTCCACCACCAAGTAATGCAGTCATTAAGTAATACCTGATTTAACAACCATTTTTCTTATGGTTGTTAAGCAAATCACAATGTTATTAAGCAAATCTGCCTTCCACCATTGATTTGGCTTTTCATAAGGCTCCTGGGAAGATCAGAATTGGCAGTCAGGTGACCCTGGAATGCTGCAACCATCATAAATATATGTCATTGCCAAGTGTCCGAACTGATTGTGGGACCATGGGGACACTGAAATAGGCTTAAGCATAAGGGCCATTCATAAATCATTTTTTTCAGTACCTTGTTTAAATGGTTGTTAGATGAATGATTGTAAGTTGAGGATTTTATTTATTAATTTATTTGATGTGCAAGATAATAGGTATAAGAATAAACATGAATATGAATGAAATGGGTACAAATAAATGGGGACAGTAGGACAGAGACTGTAGGCACAATGATGCGCTTATGCATGCCCTTTACAGACCTCTTAGGAATGGGGTGAGGTCAATAGTAGACCATTTAAGGTTAAAGTTTTGGGGATTTGAAGATGTAACAGCAGAGTCAGGTAGTGCATTCCAGGCGTTGACCACTCTGTTGCTGAAGACTTATTTTCTGCAATCAAGTTTGGAGCAGTTTACATTGAGTTTGTATCTGTTGTGTGCTCTTGTATTATTGTGGTAGAAGCTGAAGTAGTCATTGACCGGTAAGACATTGTAGCGGATAATTAAGTCCGACCTTAGGCAGCGTAGTTCTAGGTTGTCCAAGCCAAAAATTTCAAGCCTGGTGGTATAGGGTATTCTGTTGCGAGCAGAGGAGTGTAGAACTCCTCTTGTGAAATACTTCTGGACTCGCTCAATTGTATTAATGTCCGATATACAGTGTGGATTTCAGAAAGAGGAGCTGTATTTGAGAATTGGTCTGGCAAAGGTTTTGTATGCCCTAGTTAGCAACACAATATTACCGGAGGAGAAAATTTGTAAGATTAGGATTACCTGTAGTGGAAAACTTTCACATTGGCAGTTGTTCAGTATATGCTAATTTTGAAATGAAATTCTGGTTATCTATATCATCATCCACATTATACTCTCATCATTTTATTTTTCTATTAAAAATTGGAGTTAACATTCACACAAATTGAAAATGGAAGAGACAGTATGGGATTCCTTATAAATATGTGTGAATTTGCCCCACTGAATTAATGTTACTAGTGTTGCTGAAGTTGGTTTTTTAAAAAATACACGCTCAAGCAAAAACAACCAATAAGACTCATTTTTCACACTTATGTTTAACATTTGTTTAAAAGTTAGAGAACCAAAGCACTGAAGTTACTGAAATAAAAAGGAACAAGTCCCGATTTGCTAAATGTATACTAAAATTCTAAAACTGAAAGGTTAGTTAATATGCTTTGAAATATACTGTTGTTTTTAATGAAAGTATTAAGGTTCCCTGAAGCAGTGAAATGAAATTATTCATTTTTGTTTCACTGCGTGCAATCCATGCTGCGTGCTAGTAAAAGTATTAATTCAGGATTTTCATTTTAAAATATTGGCACTTAAAGTACTATGTTTCAATACGACGTTTGTGGCTATTTGTACATGCAAACATAGAGCACTGAATGTTCCTGGGCTAGATTTACTTTAGTTTTGATCAAAATCAAAGATAAAGAACATCATATTTAAACCATAACTAGTTTGCAAATTAAGAGCTGTTCTTTAACACACATTTCCCCCAACCCCCCACTTCTTAGGCAAACTCCCAGTAGAAATAACAACTTGACAACTTCTGTTTTTCTTCACTTCAGACTTTTATGACACAAGCTTAGAAAATAAAATAATTGTATTAGCATTTATTAAGAGTGAATTAAGTCTAAAGACAATTAGGACATCATACTTCACATTTTCTTAGACTTCAAAGGACTTGGAACTCTTCCTAAAAGAAAAAGATTTCCAGCCATTTTTAGGACAAGCCATGATCAGAACTATAGGCAGCTAGAAGGACACTTAAATGCAGGTAGTCCTCTAGTTACAATAGCAATAGCAATAGCAGTAGACTTATATACCGCTTCATAGGGCTTTCAGCCCTCTCTAAGCGGTTTACAGAGAGTCAGCATATTGCCCCCAACAATCTGGGTCCTCATTTTACCCACCTCGGAAGGATGGAAGGCTGAGTCAACCCTGAGCCGGTGAGATTTGAACCGCTGAACTGCTGATCTAGCAGTAGCCTGCAGTGCTGCATTTAACCACTGCACCACCTTGGCTCTTACCAACCATAAAGGAGTCTGCCAATCAGGATCACAACTTATGACAGTCACAAATTGGATCATTATGTGACCGACCTGATCATTTTTGCAGCATTAAGTGAATTCTGAGGTCAGTAAATGAAGCAGATTCTCAGATTAACAGAGTTGGAAGGAACCTTGTAGGTCTTCTAGCCCAAGCAACAGACTCTACACCAGTGATGGCATGCTGAAATCACGCACACGGGTGGAACAGCATACGCGCACATACCCATAACTATAATGCAATGCACTGAAGCCTCCTGGGACCAAAAATGGGCTGCCGGGGGGCGCTGCACAAATCCCAGTGCATCATTTAGGGCCCAGCAGGCCTCCCTGGAGCCTCCTGAAACCAAAAATGGTACACGAGGGGGGAGGGGAGGTGCACTTCCCCATGCTCTTCCCATCCCCTATGCATGTGCGTGTCATCCCCATCCCCGCGCATGCACATGTGATTATTACCCCACTTACATGCGCGCGTGTCTCCCGCATGCATGGCAGAGATCCAAAAATGAGCTGGATGATGGGAGGCGCGCATGCACGGTAGAGCTGAGCAGGGTGACGGCTCCTGTGCCCGCAGATATGGCTCTGCGTGCCACCTGTGGCGCACATGCCACAGGCTCGCCATCATGACCCTACACCATTTCTGACAAATGGCAGTCCAGTCTCTTCTTGAAAGCTTCCAGTGATGAAGCTCCCACAACTCTCGAAGGAAAGATATTCCGTTGGTTGACTGTTCTCACTGTCAGAAAATTCCATTTCTAGGTTGAATCTCTCCTTGATCAGTTTCTATCCATTATTCCTTGTCTAGCCTTTGGATAATAGCTTGATCCCCTCCTCTCTGTGGCAGCCCCTCAAATATTGGAACCAATGGTTCACTGTGGGTGCAGGTTTGCCAAACCCCGGGGGGAAATGTGATTTTCGGCAAAACCGTTGTAAAATGTAGTCACATGACCACAGGACACTGAAAATGGCTGTAAATGTGGCCTGACTGCTAAGTGCCCCAAGTGTGGTTACATAACTGGAGGTGAGGATGAGTGTCAAAATTTCAAATCTGGATTGTAAGTAGCCTCAAGAGGTCCAACATAACTTCTAACAATTGCTAAGTGAGTGATTGTAAGTCAAGAACTACTTGCATCAATCTTTGTTAGAACAATGGGCACCTGGGGGGCTTGTACCATTAATTTCCCCTTTCCTATAATAAATAACATCTACTGTAGGTACAGTATTTAATTGACCTTAGTTGTTTCTGAAAAATTAAGCAAGACCTGATCCTGATCAGTATTTGGATGAGAGACTCCCAGATAATCCCAGAGCTACATAAGACAGAAGAAGATGAGGACTTATATACCTGTGAAGCGGTATACAAGTCTAAGTGCTATTGCTATATTATTGGGGGGGAAAACAACATGGATGTGTAGTTGTCAGAAGTCAAAGTCATAGATATCCCACTGAAGGTATATCTATGGATATTCTCAGACATCCAGATCAAGGTTATTCCAAAGGTGCAAGAAGCACCTCAAGAAGCAACTGGGGAAAGCATTTTTGGGACAACCACAACCTGGATGACTGAGAATCTCCACAGACATTTAGCTATGCACTTTGGAATGAACACTCTTCGAATAGTGTGGGAATTTGAACGGATTTCAGGAAAAATTGCAGACTACAGGAACCATTTGCACTTCAGTTTGAGATGCAACTAGCACAGACTCATCTCTTGTGCCTGTGTTCAACAGTGAAGGGACACAGGACAGAAAACATCCTGCAGAAAGCACAGCTCCACAATACAGACCTTTCAGCAGTCCCAAGAAGGCTCCACACCCGTTTGCACCTGGAGGACACAGACACACTTCCAAGTGGCCTCAACAAATCTCTAAAGGAATACAAATGACCAGCTGTCTGTAATCAGTACAAATCCTTCTATTCCCCACCATCCAATCACAGCTGAAGAAGCTTCTTGGATGTAGAACAAAATGTCTTCAAAAAAACCCCAAGAAAGTCCATTTGCCTCTTGAAAAAGCACTTTTGGGTCAACCCGAATAACTTCTTTATAGCAAATGATGAGCATCCAGAAAATTCCCACTTATTTGACTGTATTTTGCTAAGAATAAACTTGCTTGTTTCAGATGCAAAGTTATCATCTCCTGGCTGTTTATTAGAGTCAGTATCAATGGCATGTTTCTTCCTGTCTTAATATTGACTCTCTTCATTTCTCACCATAGGAAGCATACAACAAACATCAGCAATAAGACCTACAGCTACAAATACAGTAACACTAAGAGTAATAATAAAACGAACTGTACTGATAGTATAGTAATCCCAAAATTAGGAATCGGAGCTTTGTAATTAATGAGAAAATGTACTTTATTTAGGGGTGAGCTGCTGCTGGGGGTTCACATGGGTTCGGGCAATTCTCTAGCTAGGATTTTGGCCATTTTGGCGAACCCCCAAATGTCACCCTGGCTGGCCAGGCCCATCCCACCCATTCCCTCCCAGGAGTCTCCACGCAGCCCATTTATCATGCCAGGTAAGTGCAGCGCCCACCCGGAGGCTCAGGGAGGGTGAAAAATGGGCCAACCGAAAGTCCAGAAATGAGCCTGTTTCCGGCCTCCAGAGGGCCTCCGGTGCCCGGGAGAAGCAGTTTTCACCCTCCCAGATGCTCGACGAAGGCCTCCGGAGCCTGGCAAAGGCAAAAAACGGGCCTACCGGAAGTTCCGGAAGTCAGCAACAAGCCTGTTTCTGGCCTCCAGAGCACCACATCGCGGAGGCTCTAAGAAAGCCTCTGGAGCCTGGGGAGAGTAAAAAAATGGCCCCGCTTTGATGCAGGAGGCCGACTAGGCCACACCCACCGTGACCACATCGACTCAGCAATGGGGCAGCGAATCCGTTGCTGTAATTTTTGAAGCCCAACCCTGACTGTATTATATAGAGTTGTAATACAACAGATTCTGGCTGCTTTGCCTTAGGAAAAAGGAGAACAGGGTCTGCCTTATAATGAGTCAAAGGGAAACAAAAATCCAAGGCAGCAGTTGTGAGTTTTGTGTGTGTATGTGTGTGTGTCTATAAATTAAGTACTTGGAGTGGCTCAAACAGTGCAAAGTTTCCAGACTGTGAATTAAATAATTATTATCAGTCTCCATGCCAGTTTTATTAGCAGTGATTTCTTCAACATCATGAAATATAATGTTGATCCCAAAAAAGTCTCTCGGGGGGGGGGGGGGCAGAGTGGCCTCAATCGTAATAAATGGCTCTTCCTTATTCAAACATTGCCTGTGGCAGTTACTTGGCTGAGTCTCCCTCCCAGGATTCTCTGCAAGCAAACGTTTGAGTATCTTTGAAATCAATTCAGTGACAGAATGTGGGCATGAGAGGGGGAAGCTAAATGGATTATTGAAAGTCAGCACCTTTTTCTGTTGTGTGTGGAGTTTGGCTGGAAATCAAACTTCTCATTAAGGTTGTCTAGATTGCTTCAGCTGGGGAAGGGGCTCCCATCTGCTTTTTCAGCTCAAGCAACCACCTCTACTCCTCTCCTTGAGACCAGTGTGCAGAAGCCCATCTTTACAAGGTTCTCAGTCTTAGAACGACAATAAAAATAAATGCTTTTAACATTCTAAGCTTTAAGAACTCTCTCTCTCTCCCTCCTTTCCTCTCCATCTCTGTGTACACATACACATATATTAAATGTGTGTATGTGTGTGTGTGTGCGTGTGTTGTGTTTGTTTGTTTAAAGCTATGGAAGCTATCCAAGATGCAATTTTCAGCTCTAGCATTCAGCCGAAATGTTGCTTTTGCCAGATAAATAAACTCAGTTCTGACTTTCTGCATTGCTGTAGATCACCAACAGGTCAGACCGAAGTCTTTTCCACCAAGTGTTGCTCGAAAGCTTTGTTGGCAATGCAGAGGGAAGCAAAGTTGGGAATCTGCACACAAAGAAAATGCTTGGACTCCGAATTAGGACTCTTGTTCAAACATAACCCATAAAAAAATTCTACACTAGATAAAGCCCAACGTATTAAATGTGAATCATAACGCATACTCTGGGAAATGTTATGAAAATAATCAGAAAATAAAGGATATACAGTGTGGCTATTATATTACACTGTAAAGTTTGGTAGACATCATTGCAACTTGTTACATCCTGGAAAGCAACGTCACCGCTACACCCTCTTTACAAAACGATATGGAGAATCATGCTACCAAGTAAATAATTACAAAGGTTTGTACAAAGGCAAAGGCTCATCTACTCTTAGGATAACCAGTCAGATACCAACTTAAAGTTGGCAAGCAGGCATACATACACTAACAGATCCTCATTCAAGTATGCAAAGGTAAAGGTTCCCCTCTCACATACATGCTAGTCCTTCCCGACTCTAGGGGGCGGTGGTCATCTCCATTTCAAAGCCAAAGAGCCAATGCTGTCCGAAGACGTCTCCGTGGTCATGTGGCCAGCATGACTAAATGCCGAAGGTGCAGGTAGTGCTCCTTACCTTCTTCCCAACGGGGTCCCTATTTTTCTAGTTGCATTTTTATGTGCTTTTGAACTGCTATGTTGGCAGAAGCTGGGACAAATAACAGGAGCTCACTCCATTACGGGGCCCTGGGGATTTGAACCGCTGACCTTTCTGATCGACAAAATCAGCATCTTAGCCACTGAGCCACCCTGTCCCTTCAAGTATGTATTGAGAGGTAAATTAGTTGAGTACACAACACTCTAAATTATGGTTTGCTAAAAATAGGGGGGGATTTGATGGCTTCACCCAGCATACTAAACCATAAACCATGATTTACAAACTACACAACATATTAAACGAAAATCTATGTAGCCTGCCAGAAAAGTTGAATCAAACCATGCTGGGAACATTGTAAATACAGGTAGTCCTCAACTTACAACCATGATTGAGCCCAAAATTTCTGTTGTTAAGTGAGACATTTGTTAAGTGAGAAGTTTTTATGACTTCTCTTGCCATAGTTGTTAAGTGAATCACTGCAGTTGACAATTTACTAACACAGTTGGTAAGTGAATCTGGCTTCCCCATTGACTTTGCTTGGGAGAAGGTTGCAAAAGTGGATCCCACGACCTTGGGACACAGCAACGGTCATAAATATGAGTAAGTTGTCAAGCATCTTAATTTTGACCACATGCTCATGGGGATGCTGCAAAGGTCGTAACTGTGAAAAACGGTCATAAGTCATATTTTGCAGCACCATTGTAACTTTCAACAGTCACTAAATGAACTGTTGTAGGTCGAGGACTACCTGTAAGCAATTTAATGGCTTCATTGAATGGAAGAGAAGCTTAACAGAATCTATTTTAAAACTAGAATTTAAATCATTTTTCTTACCTTTCAAGGCTAACTTTCTAACAGATCTGGCGGATACCCTACCTAAGAAGATTGATCCATACTTATTTCAGTTCAGTTTTCAAATATGATGAGAAAGTGAGACTGTACCAAATACTAGATAAATGGACAATTAGAATGTTCATCTTGGGAACATTTTTTAACCTCCTAATAAAGCAAGAAAAGTGTTACTTGACTATTTCCTTAAAGAAAGCAGGAGCAAAGGTAAGAGAATAAAGTGAGAGAGGCTTAGGGGATGGTTTGGACAAGGCCAAAGGAACAAAAGGAAAGCAAAGGAAAATCAATACTATAATACAGCTATAAAACTATTATTGTAGCTACAGCTGCTTTGAACAGATGGGCAGCATATAAATTTAATAAGTAAATAAATACAACTGTGGAGTGCTTTAATGAGAATTACCCAGAAAATGGGTGTGAACAAAGCATCTGTTTGCAGCTCCATAATGCAGATTATATTTGTTGGGACTCTCAGAGTCTCTCATTATTTCCACCTGATTTTGCATACCATAATACCCCTAGTTTAACTATGATTTAACCATCATCTTAAACTATAACTGCCACTATTTTTTTTACAGGCCAAGAAACAAAAATTATTGACAAGACCAGAATCAAACAAATCCTGGAACTACATCTTTAACTAGAATTTTGATTTGCATGAGGAGAATAAAATATTAATATCAATGATGTTCGTTTTTTTTCTAAATCAAAGATTCTCCTTGTTTCCAGAAAGGGAAAAAAAATGATGTCAGTGCCAATTGAGAAGCCCTCAAAGTGCACAAAATATCCAGAATGCCCCTTGTCATCAATGTAACAACACAAGATAGTGTTCTGTTTATAACTTTACTTCAGTTAAGAGGAAAAATTGTCTTTGAATTTCAGATGAATAAAATTCTCACTGCATCATTTCATAATAATTCATCAACATTTGTTTCTAAGAAGAACAAAATATTTCCTTCAAGGGAAAAAAAAGCTTGCCCAAGGGCAAAAAAAAATATTGGATGGAAAAAAAATACTTGGAGAAAGAAATTGATAAAGCAACATATAGACTGAAAGCCAGAGACATTTTTGCTAGGTATACTACCAGAAAAATATGACAAAGGGATTGTATATTTAATATTACATGTGTTGACAGCAGCAAGAATTGTATTTGCACAATACTGGAAAACTGAGGGAACTCCTACACATGAAAGCATAATGAAAAAAATATTAGACTGTGTGGAAATGGATAGGTTAACATTAAAGATAAAGGATAAAGAGGATACATAATACTTTTTAACATGGGATATGTTTTACAAATGGTTAGACAACAGAGATGGAAATTAGAAGTTTGAAGAATACTACTATATACAAGCATATTGTTATTGTTATTGTTATTATTGATATTATGTAGAGGAAAATTTACCCAGACAATACACTGTTTATTAAGCACTCGTGTATGTTAAAGAAAAATGTACAAATAAAATTTAATAAAAAAAGAAAAAAATGGTCTTTGCATTTCAGATGGATAAAATTCTCACTGCATCACTTCCCCATCAACATTTGTTTCTAAGAAGAACAAAGTATTTCCTCCAAGCGAAAAAAAAACCTTGTATTGTAATTAAGGGTAGGATTCCCCAACAACAACCATTTCCATTTCTCAGGTACATAGAAGTTGTGTTGTCAGTAACAGAGATTAAAACTTTAGCTAAAGACAGTTGGTTGCACACAAGAGATTAAGCATTGCACTGGAAAGCTTAAATATTTGTACTGGGCTAAGCTTTGAAACTTTCCCCAAATACCACGCAAGAGCAGTGCAGCACTTCAAACTTGAAATCAGTGTCTTTTGGAGACTTGCAGGGAATATTACTGGCAAATAAATGCATCTTTTCCTAGAGTTATGTCGCAATTGGGAAGGACAGCCATTTAAATGCGTAACTATTTTAACCATTTGCCAACAGGAACGGCATAAATTACCCCTTCCATGAACCCCCTTAATGTCTTTTTCCCTTTAATCGAAGCCCTGCACAGCTCTGCCACTATGTTCCAGATATGCAAACGGAAGGAAACGACGCCTTAACTTTCCTATGAACTTCTGTTTTAACAATTAAATATCCAAACTGAGACACTGTTACTTCTTGGTGAAATGTAATCAGTATTGTTTTCTCAATTTTTTTTCACACAACTTTATAAAAAAATAAATGCCATTTCAACAGAGCTGGTATTCAAAATGTTACAGTTTCCTAATCCTCCCTTTTCTGTGAAACCTTAGAAAGTAACCTTGAGAAGAGTAATCTCTGCATTGCCTGAGCAGACTCAGAAAAATTCCTTATTCTCAGAACAAAACCTTGTCCCCAGCTGAGTTCAACAAGATCAGCACGGTTAGCACCCAGCCAGGTTTCACTAGAAATCGCCCTGAGATCCAACAAATCCCCAAATAGAAGAGAAACTTTAGAGTCTCCAAGTCCAAAAGGCACTAAGAGGATACTCGTTCCCAATTTCAAAAACAATATATATATTTTCCAGAAGCAACTAGCCTGACTGAATTGTTTTTCAAGAGAATGCATTAGATTTGGCATAAATCCAGGTCCCAAATGGAATGGGAGAATTGGTCCCAATTCCCTTTGGATGGGGCAGACAGGCCTAAATATATTGTGTTTAAATTCTGTGACTCCATACAGCCACACTCCTGATCTGTTTCAGGAAGTTTCTAAAAAAATGCTGGAAAAAATTGTCCGATCTCATGCATAAATAAAGCCCTGGAGGATAGGAAGGCAAATGTAATATTACACACTCAAATCCAAGTGTCAGCATAAGGCTACTATTGGCCAGTCCCAATCAGCATTTTGGACAACAGAAAGAGTATATGTGCAAAGAAAGAAATGTTAGTTTGCCATTTGCTACATATCTAGTTCTACCTTATTGTGACCCAGCCTCTCATCGTGCACATTTTCTTAGTATTTTTATCAGCTGGCTGACTTGATCGAGCAACTCATTTATTTTATGGAAAGAAATGTAAACCTATTAATATACTGTATATCCATCTCCTTCCCCATCAATCAGCTACACTATTTCAGAAAATAGCCTCATTACCCTTATGAATAACACTTCTCTTTGTAGAAAGATTTTCAATCTATCTGTCTAAAATTTAATTACCACAGAAAACACCCTTTATACATTTTGCTACATTTTGTCCCAAAACAATAACATTACAAAAAAAATGTTATACTTTCACAGGCTACCTCTTCGGTTCCATCAAATAAGACCCAGGATTGAAAATCTACAGAAATTCCTCAGTTTCTAGGATAGATTTTCCCTAATGGGTATTGTCAAGATATGTCAGACCACAACTTCCGTCATGGTGGGCTTGTTGTGATATGAAATGTACTAGGTTACAGTATCAGGTTTTATTCCACCAGAAATAGATATTTTTGCAAAACCTCCACTGGGTATTTTCAATGAGCTTCAACACTTAATGTGAAATAAAACATTCTTCTGCCTACTAATTCACTCAGTGAGGATCCTCTATGTACCATTTTACATGTTAAAGTTAGCTTTCCTGCAGTACAAGCAGTCCTCAACTTACAACCCCAATTGACCCTCAAATTTGTTTTGCTCCAGTTTATGACCTTTCCTGCCACAGTTGTTAACTAAATATATCACTGCAGTTGTTAAATTAGCAATATGGCTGTTAAGTGAATCTGGCTTCCTTGTGACTTTGCTTGTCAGAAAGTCACAAAAGGTGATCACGTGACCCCGGGACACTGCGACAGTCATAAATACATGCCAGTTGCCAAGAATCTGACTTTTGAGCATGTGATCTTGATGATGTTGATGATGCAGTTGTAACTGTGAAAAACGGCCATAAGTCACTTTTTTTCAGGGCTGTTGTTAACTTTGAAAAGGTGGTAAATGAATGGTTGTATGTCAAGGACTATCTGTATTGGTATATTGGAGACCTTAGAGGCAAGATAGATGATCTGTTTGGTTTCAACCCAAAGAAGTCCAAAAATTAGAACTCTTTATGTGCCAGAGTTGAGTGGAGAATTGGGATTGTTAAAAAAGCTAAAGCAGGATAGTAGAATGAAAGAGAAGGGACAGGTTTCACAGCAATTATTGTTGTGGCTTTTAACTGTGAAGGAACCATTATTATTTCACCAGTACTACCAATGACCACTAGTGACAGTCAAGTCCACATCCCTGCCAGGCTGCCCAAAAATTCTTACCAACAAACCTGATAAAAATATAACCTTCTACTGAAACAAAGAAATTGATTTGAAAGAGTCTAAAAATGCTAGATTTTAACCATCTTCCTACCAAATTAGAAGTTGAACACAACTGACGCAAAACATAAAATGACATAAGATTGCAGTTCAACAAACCCTTGGATTGTACAGTTAGTCCTTGACTTAAATCTACTTGTTTAGTGACTGTTAGGAGTCACAACAATCCTGAATAATGTGATTTAGGACCAGTTCCACACTTACGACCATGGCAGCAACCCCGTGGTCCTGAGATTAAATTTCATTGTCAATTTGGCAATTTATTTATGACAGTTGCACTGTTCTGAGTTCATGTCGGTGGTGGTTCCGGATCCCGTCGCAACCGGTACGCTGCGATGAGGCTGGGCATCCACCACGTGCATGCATGCTGCACACGCATGCGCACCCACCGCCCACGATGCTCCAGCTGCTCGGCGGAGTGTCGTGCAGGGGCTGAATGCTGTGTGCGCGTGTGCAAATGGCCCGGTTGGGTCAAATACAGGTAAGGAAGGTGGGCAGGTAGGTCCTCCGAAGCCCTGTAGGCACCTACCCTCCTAGCAGGCACCGATACGCCCATACCGGGGCGTGCTGGCCGGAACCCATCACTGGTTCATGTGATCACAATTTGTAACCTTCCCAACTGGCTTCTGACAAGCAAAGTCAATTGTTGAAGCCAGATTCACTGACCAACTCCAAGGATTCACTTAACAACTGCAATGATTCGCTTAACAACTGTTGCAAAAAAAAAGTCATAAAATAGGGCAAAACTCACTTAACAATCAGTGCTGTGGAAAGTTGCTCCTCATAAACCTTTCTGTAATAAACATGAAGTTCACA
Organism: Thamnophis elegans; assembly: GCF_009769535.1. Classification (NCBI taxonomy): domain Eukaryota; kingdom Metazoa; phylum Chordata; class Lepidosauria; order Squamata; family Natricidae; genus Thamnophis; species Thamnophis elegans. Next base: position 120,800,712 of record NC_045543.1, on the reverse strand, counting down.
AGATTTTTTTGTTTCCTAGTAGTCTACCATTTTAATCAAACCTATTTCAGGCAGCTTTGGGTTTTGTTTTTGCTTTCAGAATTGCTAAGTTTCAAATATTGTAAAAGTGCTTTTGTCAACTAAGGTCATGCGAAGAAAATATCCAGTATAATTTTTTCTTCTAATATTCCTTTGGATAAAATACATTTGTTTCATAATTTATTTCCGGGGGGGGGGGGAGGACCCAGAGAAGTAGTCATAAGTGAAACAGGACATCCTTGAGCTACCTTATGCAACAGCTCATGTGAAGGTCCCATTTTCCCTGTGCAAACATCTCTTTGATCTTCTGCAGCCTCTCAGGAGTCCCATAATTCCATTAAAGGGAATATACATTGTTATACCAAAAAAGTTTGTTAGATACTTTCTGCTTCAATAATTTGCAGTAACTACTCACTTCATTTTTTATATCACATATTTGTCGCAGAATTTCAGAAATTTGTCTCCAGATATACTAATACCATAATTTAGGAACAATAGCTGAGATTCAATTAAGAAATCCTGTAATTTAATGTGCAACTGCTTTTAAACAGCACATGAGGAACTATATTCCCTTTTTTGGTATATGCTACGCATTACTTCATACTAAACATGGACTTTATCATAAAAGAACTCCGAGATCTATGCCACTAAAGTGAAATCAACTGTAAGCACTTACATTTATTTATCAGTAAAGGTTATTTTTATCCCATTACAAAGAACTGCTGACATATTGCTCACACACATTGGAAATAGAAAACCAACTTCAGCTATGGAAAAACTACAGATCTTTAAGCGAATTCTCTTCAATGCTGTAATTAACAGCACAAATGTTCTACATTAGAATAGTTTGTAAATATGGTTGTTGTTGTTTTAAAAAATACATTATACTATTTTTTTTGTTTTTTGCACACCCCGTTGTTGATAACAAAGACAAAAGGATTGATAGTGGACATGGAAGTGCCTGGAGGGAGAAGACCAAGAAGAGGAGAAACTGGTGAAAATCACAAAATATAATGATTTGCAAATAGAAATAGCATGATTGTGGCAAAAGAAAGCAAAGCTAGTACCAATAGCAATCAGTGCCATGGGTGCAATCCCAAAATGTCTGGAATACCACTTGAACACTCCTGGCATTGACAAAATCACCATCAGTCAACTGCAAAAGGCAGCTTTACTTGAAATGGCTTACATTCTGTGACAATACTTCTAAAAGTATCTTAACCCTAACCCTAGTCCTTTGGGAGAAGGGCAGCATATAAATCCAACAAACAAACAAACAAACAAACAAAAAACCACCATACAACAATATCTGCCTATCTTGGGAAGCACTCAAGAGATGGATAAAAATGTCAAATTCAGTGAACATCTGGTTGACTATGCAACCAATAATAATAATCTACTCTTGCTGGCAGCTGAATATCCAATCCTGGGTAATGCTGTCTCACCATTAGCCATTTCATCTTCAGGATTAGTAACTAGTGTGGAGCTCTCCCAGTCAACCTTCCATCATTTATTGGCCACCTATTGACCTCCAGGCTTCCTTTTGATCCTCTGCTATTTATTGGTCCCTTGGATAAATCCAACTGACTTTTGGGTTAGTATATATCATGATGGGGAATTCTGTGCTACACTACTATATAGCACTTGGCCGATCAAAGTACACAAATATTTCTCTAGCTTGGGCAATAAAATGCAAGAGTTAACATAGTAATACATTATCTTTGACTATCAATTTGCATTTTTGATAACATCCAAAAATATCCTGGCTGGGCAATCACTAAGCTTGGCTTAACACAAGACCATTTCCATAATATGAATATAATGTAGAGCACAATTCTACTCAGATGTATTTGGAATTGAATTTAATAGTACTCCCAAACTTCTAAACAAACTTTTCATTTCATTTTCCAGTACCATAAAAAGCAGTTTCCAGAAAACAGACTTGATTGTTCAGTATTACGTTCCATGAATCTTCTTCCAAGTACAAATGACAAAAGCTACAATCTATGCACTCTTGAACTGAAGCCCACTGATTCCACTAGTTGGAGTTACTCCTGAGTAAACCAGAACAAAGAGCCTGGCTTTAAACTGCAACCATAAGTAAATGTGAATTAGATTATAATGACTAATTAGAAATAATTCAGAAGGCTCTAATTTCAGAAAAACTGCTTTAATTTAAATGGGGTTCATATCGATGAGAAGCTAAGACTTATCTCAATGAGCCGATACAGCAGTATCCCCTCTGCATAGGGATTGTAAGTAGAGACAGGAAGTCCATTACTTTTCCTGGTACCTGAAGTTAGGTATCACGGAGTGGACTAAGCTTTGTAGGGTTTGAAAACTGACCTTGGAATCTACTGTCATGTAGATTTTTTCCCATAGCATTAAGTTCCAAAGTTGAAAGTTATTGTGGACTCTTCCCACAATAGTTTATATTTAAAGGATAGTCTATTGAACGATTGTGGACATGTACATTTATTGAGGTACATATTTGTTGTTTGCAATATTGCAAATATTTTCCCTAATGCATGTATTTTTTGGCAAGAAGTGTGAATTTTCTCTGATTTCTTCAAAAAGCAAGCCAAAAGCATTCTTATTGACATGCAAGCAAAACTAAAAAAGGGAAGACTAAATGCCAATAGTGAAGAAATGGTTGGTGTTGATGACAGAATTTGCAGAAATGGCAAAACTGATTTGTTTGATTAGGTAAAAGATCATCATATTCGTTGGTGACTGGAAACTCTTTATGGCCCTTCTGCTGAAAATGGGAAAAAATGAACTTGTGATTTATGGGTTTGATGACTAGAAAGGATAAATAAGGAAAGAAGGGATGTTCTGATGTAATCCTAGAAGGACAAAATATGTATTTATAAAGGCAATAAAAAAGACTGGCATCCACTTCTTAATATCTTTTTTGTCTCTATTTTTTGTTTTACTTCTTTCTATTATCACTTTTTTTACAATTTGTATCATTATTACTTTGCAAAACATTTATTTCATAGATTTTTTTCCCCCATTACACTTTTAGGAAAATGAATGAATGGAATATAGAATAACAGTGTTGGAAAGGACCTTGGAAGTCTGACTCCTTGCTCAAGCAGGAGATTCTAAACCATTCTGGACAAATGGCTGCCCAATCTCTTCTTAAAAATCTCCAGTAATGGAGCACTCACACTTCTGGATGTAAACTGATTAATTGTTCTGACTGTCAGGAAATTTATTCTTAGTTCTAGGTTGGATCTCTCTTTGATCAGTTCCCATCTGCGGTTCCACCACAAATGCGCGAACGACAAAAGCGCGCCTCACTAAACCGCAGTGACAAAACCGCGCCGACAAAACCGCGCGACGAATGAGCCCTGAAGCGCGCCGACAACAGCGCGCCGACAGAAGCGCGCTGTAACCTAACCCAAAACCTAACCCTAAACCTAACCCTAAACCTAACCCTAACCCTAAACCTAACCCTAAACCTAACCCTAACCCTAACCCTAAACCTTACCTTAACTTAAATCGCGCTTCTGTCGGCGCGCTGTTGTCGACGCGCTTTTGACATCGCGGTTTTAGCGCCGCGGTTTTGTCGGCGCGCTTCTGACGTTCGCGCTTTTGTCAGGTCACGCCCATCTGCTACTTCTTGTCTTGCTCAGAGTTCTTTGGAGAATAAGTTTGCCCCTCTTCTCTGTGACAGCCCCTCAATATCACTCCTAGACCTTTACTTCATTTGACTAGACATACCCTGTTCCTGCATGTCTTGGCCTCCAGCCCCCTAATCATATTTGTTGTTCTTCTCTGCACCCTTCCTAGAGTCTCAACATCTTTTTTGTATTGTGGTGACCAAAACTCGACCAGTATTCCAAAGTGTGGTCTTACCAACGCAGTATAAAACAATACTAACAATTCATGTGATCTTGATATCATTCCTCTGTTGATACAACCTAGGACTGCATCGGCTTTTTTAGCATTGCAGCATACATCTGGTTCATATTTAAGTGCTTTTATGTATGTTTGCATAGATATTTTGTTATTTCTATGCATACATATAGAAAAACAATTGTTTGTGCACTTTTGAGCCAGTATTGACTTCTGGCAGCTGTCAGTAGTTCCTTAGCAAGTTTACTCAGAAGTAGTTTGTCATTGTCTCTTTCCTACGGCTGAGAAAAAGTAACTGCCCAAGGTCACCAGCTGCCTTTGCGCCCAAGGTGGGACTAGAATTCATGGTCTCCTAGTTTCTATTCTGATGCCTTAATCATTGCACCAAGATGGCTCTTTATAAAAACAGTTACATTAATTCAACTAGTAATAAAATAAATCCCATATGCATTTCATATAGTAGAAGAATATAGATATGTGACCTTGAATGCCTGCTCCATCTGCTGTGATCTGAGACTAAATTTAATGCACACCTCTATTTAACATTCTTTATTTCTGAATAACACAGTTCAGAGGGTGTTTTGGGGAAAAAAACAAAGTTCCCCAAATGGTATCCTGAAAATATAATGGACTTGTGATTCTATAATTTTCATCTGTGAATTATAAAAGATGAAGCAATTCATATTCGTAACTGGCTGACCAACCACACTCAACGTGTAGTCCTCAATGGAACTACATCTACATGGAGGGAAGTATGCGGTGGAGTACCCCAAGGCTCTGTTTTAGGCCCAGTACTCTTCAACATCTTCATCAATGATTTGGATGAGGGAATAAATGGGGAACTCATCAAATTTGCAGATGACACCAAGCTGGCAGGAATAGCCAACACTCCAGAAGACAGGCTTAAGATACAGAAGGATCTTGACAAACTTGAACATTGGGCACTATCTAATAAAATGAAATTCAATGGTGAAAAGAGTAAGGTTCTACATTTAGGCAAGAAAAACAAAATGCACAGGTACAGTATAGGTGGTACCTTGCCCAATAGTAGTAACTGTGAGAGGGAACTTGGAGTCCTAGTGGACAAACATTTAAATATGAGCCAGCAGTGTGCAGCAGCTGCAAAAAAAGCCAACACAGTTCTAGGCTACATAAACAGAGGGATAGAATCAAGATCACGTGAATTGTTAATACCATTTTACAATGCCTTAGTAAGGCCTCACTTGGAATACTGCATTCAGTTTTGGTTGCCACGATGTAGAAAAGATGTGGAGACTCTAGAAAGAGTGCAGAGAAGAGCAACAAAGATGATTAGGGGACTGGAGACTAAAACATATGAAGAACAGTTGCAGGAACTGGGTATGTCTAGTTTAATGAAAAGAAGGTCTACGGGAGACATGATAGCAGTGTTCCAATATCTCAGGGGTTGCCACAAAGAAGAGGGAGTCAAACTATTTTCCAAGGCACCTGAGGGTAGAACAAGAAGCAATGGGTGGAAACTAATCAAGGAGAGAAGAAACTTAGAACTGAGGAGAAATTTCCTGACAGTTAGAACAATTAATCAGTGGAACAGCTTGCCTCCAGAAGTTGTGAATGCTCCAACACTGGAAGTCTTTAAGAAGATGTTGGAGAGTCATTTGTCTGAAACAGTATAGGGTTTCCTGCTTAGGCAGGGGGTTGGACTAGAAGACCTCCAAGGTCCCTTCCAACTCTGCTATTGTATTGTATTGTATTGTATTGTATTGTACTGTATTTATATGGATGACAGCAAATTGGGAAAGGCAGAACAATAGGGAAGATGGTACCTTTTAAAAGAGAGATACAGACTGACCATTTTCAAACAGAGGGCAGATCTTTTACAAGTAGGACATATGCAATGGCATCCATAGGACAGGTCAAAGTAGGTAGGTGGCAGATCTGTTGGATTTAGATATGGATTTTGCCATCTCTGCCACACTGCCTGTTTTGACCCATCTCTAAGGACACTGCTGGTTATATAGCATGATCACTCTACAGCAAGTCTATCAAACAGGGCTAGAAGGAAAGGGATTGTTTAAAGCCTACTAAGTAATAATTCTAATAAATACAAATATATAAAATAAAACAAACTTGGGCATTGGCCTCAATTGTTCAATAAAATGAATATTTATTACTATAATTTTTACAAAGCACTTGCAAAAAGGTTTTTTTAATCCTTTATTTTTATCCTGCACTCTGCATGGTGGCTTGTTTCTTCCATACAGTCTCATAACCAAATGGCTCCCTCAACACTGAATTCAAGGTATTCCAAATTCAGCTTTGCAATGAATGAATGAATGAATGAATGAATGAATGAATGAATGAATGACTGACCGACCGACCGACCAACCGACCCCTAGTCATGTTCAGTATTTGTCTTTTCCTAACAACTACATACTGAAATGTTTTCAGGTATAGCAGACAGCAGAATTTTTTTTAAAGAACCTGAAAGCAACTATGAAACTATGAGAGACTGTAAGCAAAATTATGAATTAATTTGTAGTTCAAATTTGGTGAGGGAGGGCGAAAATGACAAAGATTTTTTCAAATAATAATTCCCCATCATTTAGGGGTTTTAAGATTCATTGACTTAACTACAAGTAAAATGTTAACAACACGATGAAAAATCTCTTCCTCCAAAATAATTTGGTCTTTTCAAATGTTAAATATTTCATACTCATCTTATACAGAAGTACATCAGATCAAACAAAACATTTTTCACACCTATTGACTCTCTGCTTAGTCATTAGGCTTTTAAAAAAGTTATATTACATTATATTATGATATGATATATGATGGTCTAGTATAGTGGTACATGATATGATGTCCATGTGAAGACCACACAGCTGGCCAAGATCACGGAAGCCAAAGCTGCAGAAATTTCCAGGAAGGTATCTTTAATATCAGTAGGGACTAAATACAAAATCTTGGAAAGCATAAGAGGAATCTCCCAACTTCTTTTATAGAGAGTTACTATAATTAAGATAAATAACTTGGATCCCCCCAGATTTCTCTCCAGCTGGGCTAAATGTTTATAGAAGAAGCTGTCTGCTATCTTTTTTTTTTCTTTATTATTTATAGGCCGCCCTTTTCCCTGAGGGGACTCAGGGCGGCTTACAATTCATAGGAGGGGGAGTGCAAGACAAACATAAGACAATACGTGAGTAAAAATAGAAATAAATAATAAAACACAACATTCATTCAACATTCGGGTGGGGCGGATTAAAATCTTTATCCCAGGCCTGACGGATAGCCAGATCTTAAGGGCTGTGCGGAAGGTCTGGACGGTGGTGAGGGTACGAATCTCCACGGGGAGATCGTTCCAAAGGGTCGGAGCTGCTACTGAGAAGGCTCTCCTCCGCGTAGTCGCCAGTCGGCACTGACTGGCGGATGGAACTCGGAGGAGGCCCAATCTGTGCGATCTAATAGGTCGAAGGGAGGTAATTGGCAGGAGGCGGTCTCTCAAGTACACAGATCCACTACCATGAAGGGCTTTATGGATGGTAAAAAGCACCTTGAAGCGCACCCGGAGATCAACAGGTAGCCAGCGCAGCTCGCGGAGGATGGGTGTTATGTGGGCGAACCGCGGTGCGCCCACAATCACTCGCGCGGCCGCATTCTGGACTAGCTGAAGTCGCCGGATGCTCTTCAAGGGCAGCCCCATGTAGAGCACATTGCAATATTCCAGCCTAGAGGTCACAAGGGCTCGAGTGACTGTTGTGAGAGCCTCCCAGTTCAGGTAGGGTCGCAACTGGTGCACCAGGCGAACCTGGGCAAATGCCCCCCTGGTCACAGCCGACAGGTGATGGTCAAACGTCAGCTGTGGGTCCAGGAGGACTCCCAAGTTGCGAATCCTATCTGAGGGGTGTAGAATTTGACCCCCCAGCCTGAGCGATGGAACACTGGCCAAATTATTGGGAGGGAAACACAACAGCCACTCGGTCTTGTCCGGGTTGAGTACCAGTTTGTTAGCTCTCATCCAGTTCTTAACGGCCTCAAGACCCTGGTTCATCACGTCCACCGCTTCATTGAGTTGGCACGGGGCGGACAGATACAACTGAGTGTCGTCCGCGTATTGGTGGTATTTTATCCTGTGCCTCCGAATGATCTCGCCCAGCGGTTTCATGTAGATGTTAAATAGTAGGGGGGGATAAGACCGAACCCTGCGGCACCCCATATGTTAGGGGCCTAGGAGGCGTTCTCTGCCCCCCCACCAACACCGACTGCGACCTGTCCGAGAGGTAGGAGGAGAACCACTGCAAAACAGTGCCTCCCATCCCCACCTCCTGCAGTCGTCGCAGAAGGATACCATGGTCGATGGTATCGAAAGCCGCCGAGAGGTCGAGGAGAACCAGGATGGACGCATGGCCTCCATCCCTGGCTCTCCAGAGATCATCGGTCAATGCGACCAAAGCGGTTTCTGTGCTGTAACCAGGTCTGAAGCTTTTGGATTATTTATGTGTGTGCTGTCCTCCATTCCTTACCCAACAACCCTATCTGCCTCTCTTAGTCCTTAAACCATAGAGCAGGGGTCTCCAAACCTTGGCAACTTTAAGACTTGTGGACTTCAACTCCCAGAATTCTTAAAGTTGCCAAGGTTGGAGACCCCTGCCCTAGGGAATCTCAGGTACCTTCTCTGGAACCCAGTGACCTTTCTTGCTCCTCCTGGTTTTGATGAGGACAGCCTGCATGCTTGAATTTTATTTATTTATTTATTTATTTATTTAATTAATTAATTAATTAATTAATTAACTTGTATGCCACCCACTCTCGGAAGACTCAGGGCGGCTTACAAATAAAAAGGGAAAGGGGAATATAAAAATAAAAACAACACTTAAAAATTCAACAACATTCATAACCTAGAATGGGGCTGGATAGTTCAACAGTCCCAGGCCTGCCGGAACAGCCAGGTCTTGGTTGCTATGCGGAAGGCCGGAAGGGTAGTAAGGGTCCGGATCTCAATGGGGAGATCATTCCATAGGGCCGGAGCAGCTACAGAGAAGGCCCTCCCCCGGGGGGTCGCCAGCCGACATTGACCGGCAGATGGAATCCGGAGGAGGCCTAGTCTGTGCGATGTAATAGGTCTTTGGGAGGTGATAGGCAGGAGGCGGTCTCTCAGGTAGCCAGGTCCGATACAATGTAGGGCTTTAAAAGTAACGACTAGCACCTTGAAGCGTGTCTGGAGACCAATGGGAAGCCAGTGCAGCTCGCGGAGGATAGGTGTAATGTCGGTGTACCTAGGTGCACCCACAATCGCTCACGCAACTACATTCTGGACTAGCTGAAGTCTTCGAACACTCTTCAGGGGCAGCCCCATGTAGAGTGCATTACAGTAATCCAATCTTGAATTGGATTCAACGAGGGCATGAGTGACTATCCGAAGGGCTTCCCGGTCCAGATAGGGTCGCAATTGGTGCACCAGGCGGTCCTGGGCAAAGGCCCCCCTGGTCACAGCCGACAAATGATGTTCTAGTGTCAGCTGCGGATCCAGGAGGACTCCCAAATTGCGAGCCCTCTCTGAGGGGTGTATAATTTTACCCCCCAGGCTAAGAGATGGAAGATTTGGAAGAGATGGAATAGCTGGACCATCCTTGGGAGAGAACATCAATAGCCACTCAGTCTTGTCGGGATTGAGTGCAAGATTTAAAACTCTTCTTTCTACTGGTTTTGACTTTTCTTCTTCTATAAACTTTACTGTCCTAATATGGGGCAAAAGCATTCAGTGAACAGTACTATAGACTGAAGCTTTACTGACATGGGTTATGAAAAAACAACCCTACAAAACTTTCATTTAGATAAGAATGGAGAAACCCCAGAAAGTATCCTTGAGATGGTGTGAACAGCAGGGATCTGAGTTTCAGAAATGAGACTCGGACTTACTCAGTCCCAGGGGCATGTCCTTTGTGGATAAACAGGATTTTCCATGGACATTTTGTGGAAACGCATGTACTTGTTAAAATTCAGAATGTGCCAGGGATTGGAAAGCTTAAGAAACACCTAGCCTAATGTATTTCTAGACATTTAACTTCTTTTTGAATAAGGCTATTTTAAACTATAGTTATGTAGTTGTGTGCCAATTACATAAATTGAGCATGCTAGGATGAAGCCTCTCATCTAGATTTCTTCTTGACATGCTGGTTTTGATTATATAGAGGAGTTCATTTTTATGAATAATTTTTTTAACATCAAACAGAACAATCCTTAATGGAGTACAGTTGTTAGCAATTCATTTTACATTTCAACGTGCATTAACTAGATTTTTCCAACTAGCATCATGCTCTACCCTAGTTCACAGTGAAATTATTCCGAGACAACAGCTTGGATAATTAATAATAAAGATCTGCAAGAATCAGGCCAACTGATAGACAAATGGATGGTGCTACCCCCAGAGGGATTAGATGAAAGTAGGAAGATGGAGGCAGACCATGACAGTGACTGAGCTACTAAAGATATGGACAACCCACAGTCCAAATTGCCCTTGCGCATGGCTGATTAGAAAGAAACTCCTAATGAGTTAAGTTCTTCTTGCACACTTCCCCCCACCCCCATGTACTTTGTGCCTCGTGAAAAATAATGGTAAATTAGAAAAAACATGATTTTGAGAGTAGGGGTATATGTTGAAGGCAGCATACAAGGAAGGAAATTAAAGTTCTCTACAATTTGATGTGATTGGAAGAAGGGAAATGTACAAATGCAAATATACCTGTTATAGGGAATGTATATGAGCCAATTTGTTATTGTGGTTAAGACACCAGGCTAGAAATCAGGAGACAGTGAGTTCTAGTCCCACCTTAGGCATGAAAGCCAGCTGGGTGTCACTTTCTCTCTCAGTCCAACTCACCTCACAGGGTTGCTGTTGTGGAGAAAATAGGAGAAGGAAGGAGTATTAGGTGTGTTTGCTGCCTTGAGGTATTCATAAAGTAATAAAGGTGCGATGAAATCTAATAAATGAATACATAAAAATGTGTGGGTCATATATTTGCTAATGCATGCATGTGGGGCTATCTGCCCATCACCTACTGTTGCATGTGGCTAGTAGGAGGGACCTCCCTCTTAGTAAAGTCTGTATTAGTTGTCTAATCAGTAGTAATATTAAAATGTCTATAAATATCTGATAAATACTTTACTGGGAAGCTTTATTATGAAAAAAGCACTCTGCCTTCATTTTATTAACTTATAAACAGAATGTTTAAAATGTTTACCTTCCCATGTGCATGGTTTACATTTATAAAGATCAGGATTATGCTCAAGGGACATAGACAATAATCTGTTATAGCTAGCAATATTTTTGCTTACAAATGTTTTGCTTCCAAATGTCTTGGACCCCAAGACCTACATCAGAGAACACTTAAAACTATATCTAACACTGCTATAGGATCAATATCATTATTTTTACATTTTGAAAGTATGTCAATAAACATGTAAACAAATAAAACAAAGAATCATTTAGTATTATCTGGCTACTGGGGAAAAAACAAAGATTAGTGAAATAATATAAAAGTGGAAAAATGTGTGTGTTGTGATGTGTGTGTTTGTGTGTGTGTGTTGCATTTATGCTGATAAATAAATAAAGGGAGACTAGTATAGATCTATTTCAAGCTATTTCGCTCTCATCAGCTAGCCATACCCTTACTGGGAATCGAACCTGGGCTGTATTACATATTAGGCAGCTGTATTAGCCACTAAGCCATAGGCTCTCCTCCTTTATCAGCTAAGCCAGGGAAATAGGTATGTATTGTGTCACAACAATATTTGGGCATACCAGGGGTTGTGACACAATACATACATATGTACGTACGTACGTACGTACGTACATGTGTGTGTGTGATTGCAACAAAAAAGTACAAGCGATAGAATATTTCTCTGTGCAACAAAGTAAAATTCTGTGACATCAGTTGGGCTTTTGCCTGAATACAGACTGTCATTTGTAGACTTATGACTACAGAGGTAAACAAAAGATGCTTCTTCCTGCTTTTGTAACAGAGAGTTGGCAACAGTTTACTGTGAAGATTCCAACTATGTCACATTGCGCTGTTGACGTAGGTTAACTAAATCCACTGCTACTCATGCCGGAGGCATGAAGCATGTACAAAGTGAAGCCTAATTGAATGCATTTTACTACATCTTGTTAATAATATTATATATGTCATGCATCACCCACTATTTTAACAAAAGTGATGGATTCATCATGGATTAGTAGCACTACTGGAGCTATCTAAATTGTATCAAATTATGGCCAATCCCTTAAGGAAAATACAGAAAAGAAATCCTGATTCAAAGAAGAAATTGACAATCTAAAATATCTATAATGAATTTTATCAGAACAATAGAAATAGCATGATATATGTACTTGGATTGTTTCTTTGTTCATGTCTCTATGCATGCAACCATAAGGGGAGATCTAAGTAAAAGTGGCAAGATGTCAAAGCATCTAGAAATAAAACAGGATATGCCTACAAGCTATAGGTAAGAGTGAATTTGTCCTTCCTGGATTAACATCCTGAAAAGTCCTATAATTTACACAACCATAACAAAAAAAAAATGCCGGCTGATTAGTAAGATGACAAAAGCACTCTATGGATTTATTTAAAACCAAGTTCTAGTTTGATCTTTCTGGATTTATTGTGTTATATGTATTGTATCTCGCATATGTTAGGTTGCAACCTTAAGGAGGACTACAAAATTGTATTTAACCACAGTATTGTATTTCCAAATGTTCAAAGTTCCTCACATGTGTTTTGTGATCCTGTTTGATAAATTGCTCCCCATTTAACAGAAGTGAGATAGAAAACTATGCATAAGGGGAGGGTAGCTTGCCAATGGCCATGTAGTCAATTCCTGCCAGAACTGAGATTAACCTGAGGACCAATTTAAGCATGATATGACCTCTGGACTAATGGAATAATCTATGCATGCATGCTTAAGTCATATGTTTTACTAAATTTATTTCTCTTAGTACCAAATAAGTGGGAATATTAATTGCAGATGAACAAGATTGTTCTATTAACACAATATTGCACCAGCATTTGTAACACTATTAATGTAGGGCTCTTCAAAAAGATTATTTTTTTAAAAATTAGCAGAGTGGATAAGGTAAATTCTCACCCCTCATACACCACAAGATCTGTTACTCCTCGATTTGTTAAAATGCACACCGAGTATGAACAAATATTGCAAACTACACACCCTTTAAAATAATGATCCTCCTGCTCCTCTGTTCAAATTACATCTCTAAGTTTTTCAAACAGCAGCAAACATTCATGAAAATAATAGGTCGGTGTAAGACACAACCATCTTGCACAGAGCAAGGCAAGGGTTATTTCCAATATTGGCTTACCTATTCCTCCAAATCTTTCAGATCAGGAGGCATAATTGACTAACACATCCCACAATAGAACGCAAAGCAGTTGTAGACACAGTGCTAGAATTAAGAAAGGGAGGGGGAAACCACATTACCAGCTTGCATCGGAGGTCCTTAAAGAACTGGTGGAACGGGATCTCGGCTTCATTATAATACTCATCGTGCAAATAACAACCCAGCACTCCTTAGCAGCCGCACTTCAAATCTTTTCACACTTCTTCCATCCCATGCTTTCTGTTTGCCAAGGAAATCGAAAGGAGAAACTCCCAAAGAAACATATTCCAAGTGAGAGCTCAGGACCTTCGAGATGATCTTTAAAGTACTGAAGCTCTTTGCTCATTCCTCTGCATTTATGCCAGGACTGTTTGGAAGTGACAGTGCTGTTCTCTTCTGCCTTGCGCTGCTGGGGGAGGAACTGTGCTTTGAGTCAATTCTCCATCTAAGTCACATGGGAGGCAAAGCAGCCGAAAGAGCCTTGATTGTATTTTTAAAAAAAAACAAAACAAATTCCTCCTCTCACAATCCCATAATAACAGGTTTAAAGGTCAGCCACTTTCTAAAATTGTTGATAAATGGTAAAAGGAGAACATGAAGATGAGACAAGGGAGTCTGCAGGAAACCTTCACTTTCAGAAGTGCAAGGGTTAAATGGAAGCTCAACAGACCAGACCCCTTATTTTGACAGGAGGATTACCTGATATTTATGACCCCTTGTTTCCATATAGAAGGATTATTTGAGATTCCTCTCTTTCCTTCTTGTTGGCTCACTCACACTTTTCACACAGCTTTTAGAAAGAGAATCCAGTTGTTTCGTCACAGGCACACACATAAACACTGACTGCTTGAGGGCTAAGTAACATCTGTTTGATAGAACACCTTAAGATACTGTAGTTACAAAACAAAATAAATAAGCCGAAGGGGGAGTCTGCTGCTCCTCTCTTATTCCCTGCAAATACATGAATTGATCTTTACTTTCAGAGTGAGCAATCTTATATGATGAAGTATGTTACTTTTGACTTAGAAGTGCATTCTGCTTAATTCAATCTGACGTGAAGCCCAGAAACATGCATACAGAATTGCAGGCAACATCTAGAATTTAACATTTCCAAACAGTTATCAGGTTTAGTGAACTTTATCATATAAACTGCTTGGCTAATAATAAAAGTATCTGGTTTAAAATACATTCGGTTTTTGAAAGAGGCATTTTAATGGCTGCACTGAAATTATTTATAGTGGTTTATGTAACTAGGCAGATATTTTTAAATTCAGTGACATAGATCTGCTTTTGTAATTTACTTTTTAAATGGAGGAAACTATGCTCCAAACAAGTGATTACATGCAGAGAAACTATTCCTTCATGCAATAGTTCAAGAACAGTAGATTACGGCTTGCAAAGAATTCAGAAGAGAGCAGCTTTGGAAATGAAACCAATTCCAGCCACCCGTATTCTGTTGTTGCATTATTCAGAAGATCTTAAAATATAAAACAAGACGTAGAGAATGAGATTTTTGTGGCTTCCTAGACAGACACCTATTAATAACCAGCTGGCATCAACCAAGGTTTATTTACTGTTTTAATCTGTTGGCCCTCCAGGTCTACACCAGTCATCTGAATGCAAATTGTTCCATAACAGCACAAAGAATTTCAATGAGGGATCAACCCACACATTCCTTTCAATATATCCTTCCAAGCTTTTATCTTCACATGTTCATTGGCAAATACTGAGATATTTTAAAGGGGATCCTTGTTTGTTACTTAAAGCCCTGGATCTCAGTCATTTTTGTATCCTAAATATCACCATCATTCGATCAAAGGAACACCACTTGTCGAAAAAAAAAACCATGTTTTCCGTAGACAATTTATACAGGTAGTCCTCGGCTTATGACCATAATTGAGCCCAACATTTCTGTTGCTATGTAAGGCAGTTGTTAAGTGAATTTTGCTCCATTTTACAACCTTCCATGCCATAGCTCAGTGTTGGCGAACCTTTTTGGCATTGAGTGCCGAAACAGGAGTGCGCGCAGGGAGCATCAGAAACTGGAAGAGCAGCTACCTGGCGCGCATGCACGGGGAGCGCCAGAAACCGGAAGAGCAGTTCCCCAATGAGCATGCATGTGCCAGGAAACCAAGCTTCCAGTTTTCAGCATGCGCATGCACTCTGATCACCTGCTCATCTGGTTTCTGGTATGAATGCGCACATGAAGACCATCTGGCCAGCGCACATATGCACACCAGAAACTGGAAGTTCAGCTTCCAAGCAAGCACATCCACAACAGGGAACTGCTCTTCCACTTTCCGGCGCTCCAGCGCACTTGAAGACCAGCTGGCCAGATGGAACCCGAAGAGCAATGGGCGACGTGCCTGGAGAGATGGCTCTGCATGCCACTTCTTGCCCGCCTGCCGTAGGTTTGCCATCACTACCATAGCTGTTAAATGAATCACTGCAGTTGTTAAGTTAGTAACACGGTTATTAAGTGAATCTGGTTTTCGCATTGACTTTGCTTGTCAGAAGGTCGCAAAAGGTGAATGCATGACCCCAGGACACTGTAATGGTCATAAATATGAACCAGTTGCCAAGTATCCAAATTTTGATCAGGTGAGCATGGGGGTGCTACAATGGTCAAAAGGGTGAAAAATGGTCATAAGTCACTTTTTTCAGTGATGTTGTAACTTTGAACGGCTATTAAATGAATAAATCGAGGATTACCTGTATGACTATGTGCATTCTCATAGTTACGAGTCATGGTAAATTTTAAGGGGTCACAGAAAGTAGCAACATCCTCTATGTACCAACAAGCATCTGGATCCTCTGGGCAGGTTCGCTCTTTGGGGTTCCTTGCCTTTCCCCCAATATTTTGATTTTCTGAAGTTTGGAGTAAGACATGCATCTTACTTAGAGTCTTGCTGTGTAGCACCGGTATACATAGTACAACTTGACAAACACTGAGGTTACAATATCTGCAAGCAAGCAGGTCAAACAGCCTTAAAAATATAATGCACAGCAAGGGCATTAATATCTGCCAACATTCAGATTTTTAAAGGTTTTTTTTAAAAAAAATGCTGAAAGAGGATTGCTTAAACCTTTTCCCTCAATCCATTTTATCAAAAATATTATCCCAGGCTGTTTCCCTGATCAAAAATAACCTCTCAAGCTGCGGGGTGGGGGTGGGGAACATTAGTATACACATATGTATCGTATTCAGGCCATTAAAGTACAGGATAAAGAAATGATGGGGAAAACATTAGTTTCTATATATACATATACATACATACATATACATACCTACATACATACACGCAATACGCACACGAACACACATATATTGTATTCAGACCATGAAAGTACAGGATACAGAAATGATATTACTCCAGTCATATTCTCTGCCACTAACTGCTGAATTTTAGTTTGTCATTTTAACTAAATAAGATCACTTATTTATCTATCATCTAGTAAGGGGTGTCAAACTGGCGACCCATGGGCCAGATGCATCATGTGCAGGTCACGTTCACCCAGCTCCGTGAAAGGGAAAAAATGTCATGATATGTCATGTGACGGCAACGTGACAGAGTGAGTTTGATAACCGTGATCTAGCATAACCTGGTCCTAAACATATGCAAAGCTGACAGCTCAGGTTCAAGATCTGAGGGCCCCATGAAAGTGTGAACTCCTGTTACTTGCCCAGATCTCTGCCCGCCTAGCAATTTGAAAGCATGCAAATGCAAGTAGATAAATAGGTATCACTTTGGTGGGAAGGTAACAGCATTCTGTGTGCTGCGGCTTATAGTCATGCCAGTCACATTACTATGAAAATATCTTTGGATAATGCTGGCTCCCTCATCTAAGAAATGGAGATAAGTACCACATCCTGGAGTCAGACACAACTGGATACCTTTACCTTTATTATGCAGATGAATTATTATGAGCAGGGTCAAATATTTCAGCAAATTCATTTGTGAAATCTTCTTTTTCAGATTCATACAATGTACAGTAGAATGTGGTTGACATCAACAACATAGAGTAGAAGTGGACAATGTATATGGTCTCCCAATAAATGCTAGTATGCAATTCCCAGCACTTCTCATTGTTAGCTGTAGGATTGATAGCAGTTTGACTTCAGTAAAATTTGGAGGGCTGTGCATTGCCCATCCTTCGAATCCAATATAATTCATATTATACCTTATTGAATTAATAATAGCATTTGGGTATTATCTTAAATAATATTTGTAGAACAGGTCAGTGTACACTCCGCAGAGGAACACTATTGTTAAATAGCATATTCCATACTAGACATGATCTAGTATTAGGATATGTGTATAAAATACTAATATTCCTTCTAGGAATGCATACATAGAATACAAAGGCAATAGTGATTATAAAGCATTTAATTTCTCTGCAGAAGGAGAAGGGGAAAAAGGTAAATGGCCGTGATGTGTGTAAGCAGAAAAGTTGGACTGACTTTTTTCCCCCTGAATTTATCCACTAGAAGGAGAATTTATCAAATAATTTTAAGACAATAGAGGGCATTTTGGGCTTGGCATGTAGATGATCTGCAGCAGATTACCAAATTCCGGACAGCCAATTGTTTTAGCAAAAACAAATTGCAAGTGATTCTCTTGTGTCAACTTAAATCAACTTTGGATGAGTAGAAATAGAATTTGTGGTGAGCTCGGTTCAATTACACTGAAGAAAATAAATTTGGGGCCCTGAATATACTTGAGGTGATCCTTTTTGAAAAAAAATGTCTACCTTCTGCCTGTTTCTAAGAAAATTATTTGAGATTTTAGCAGCTAAAACAAAATAGTTCTGGTAAGCTTAAAGGCTCTTGCTGTTTGGCCTCCAGTCATGTGATTAATTCATAGCAGACATAAGATTTGAACCAGACGTGAACCAGAGACGTAAGATTTGAACTACAGACCCATAGCTTAATCTCTTACTCATGATGCCCCGTACGAATTCAACACTTAAAAATTAGAGCGATCTGATAGAGCGGAGTCTTTTTTTTTTTTAACCAGAAGATCAGGGTGTGAAATGCATCACTAAAAAGTCAAAATACAAATGTGTGAGGGCTCAAAATCTCTAAACATTAAAGTTTGCCCTAAAAGGGAAAATTTGGCAGCAAGAGGGCGGACAGCAATAAACTTTCTCTAGCTCTAAAGTGCAACTTTGAAATTTATGTGGAAGGTTTGTGTTGAAACGTATTTGATATCTGAAAGATTTATAAACATGTGATCTTAGCTGCAGATAATTAGCATCATTTCCCCCCCTTTGTTTCTTATATTGGTGCCAGTGTTTACCTTGCACAGCATAGCAACACTTTTCCAAGGCCTGTTCCCGCCCCTTTTATAAATGCTGCAGAATCTTTCATTGTAAATCATGAAAACCTATTTTTAAACAATTTGAAAACAATCCCGAATAGTTTTTTTTTTTTTTTGAGACACCTACTTGCAAAATCTGGTTTGTTTCTCCAAAGTTTTCAGAATCGATGGTATTTTAAAGAAACACCAAATGGAAAGTATGCATTAAACCAGTGGTTCCCAAACTTGGCAACTTTAAGACTTGTGGACTTCAACTCCCAGAATTCTCCAGCCAGCAGAGCTCTGGGAGTTGAAGTCCACAAGTCTTAAAGTTGTCAAGTTTGGGAACCACTGCATTAAACATATGACTTGTTGTATGGATAGTAGAGATGGAAACACTATAGTTTTGGTAAGATTACATTTCTATAAGATACGATATGAGAATTACTGCAAAAAGAGGTCTACCTCACTAGCAGCGGCCACATTCATTTGTTTTTTTTGGGGGGAGGGGTTATCCCAAGGTCATGGAATATGTTAGTAACCATTCTTCCTTAATGATAAACTAGCACTAGTCTCAACATAACTTTTTTTTTCCTAAAGGGAGTTTTGAAAAGAAAATTCCCAAGAATCACAGTGGGGTGTAAGCAGTTCCTTACCTTTATTAGATTTCCTTGATTTTTGAAAGCTCAAACTCCCAAGGTTTTCAACAACCATCTTCCTGCCAATTTTCTGGAAGAATTATCTTTGAAAAATTTCCCCTTCCTTTTCAAGCAATAGGAAGAAATGAATTTGGCACATTTCAGAGTTATTATATTTGAAGGTGTGATAGAAGACTTGGGAGAACTTATCTCTAGTTTTCTCCATATCCTTTTACTTGCCTTTGTCCCTTTCCACCGGGTCTCTTTATTCCATTCTAGCCAAGAGATTCTCAACATCAGAAAAAAAGAACGATAAAGGAATTCAATTCCAAGTTCAAGGCTTTTAGCAATAACAATTAGACTTATATACTGCTTCACAGTACTTTTACAGCCCTCTCTAAGCAGTTTTCAGAGTCAGCATATTGCCCCCAACAACCAGGGTCCTCATTTACCCACCTCAGAAGGATGGAAGGCTGAGTCAACCTTAAGCCGGTGAGATTTGAACTGCTGAACTGCAGCTAACAGTCAACCGAAGTAGTCTTCAGTACTGCTCTCTAAGCACTGCGCCACCTCGGCTCCAGTCTTGGATGGGAAATCCAACTAATCCTTTGGTTGTTAAAACAGAGTCCCAAAGACTAGTTTTAGTCTAGTTTTCTCTCTGGTAACGCTATACTGCTAACTAGGCATACAAAACCTTTGCCAGACCTATCCTTGAATACTGCTCACCTGCCTGGAACCCACACTGTATTTTGGACATTAATACATTAGAGAAGGTCCAGAGGTATTTTACAACAAGAGTACTCAACTCTTCTGCTGCAATAAAATTCCTTATACCACCAGGCTTGAAATTTTAGGCCTGGATAATCTTGAACTACACCATTTACTTTTTTTAGTTTTTTTACTTTTATTAAACATTTATAGGCCGCCCTTTTCCCTGAGGGGACTCAGGGCGGCTTACAATAATAGGGGAGGGGAGTGCAGGACAAAACACAAAAAGAAAATGTGAGTAAAAATAATTAGCGGTAAAACACAACATTCACTCAACATTCGGGAGGGGCGAGAGTAAAGTTTCATCCCCAGGCCTGACGGGATAGCCAGATCTTGAGGGCTGTGCGGAAGGCCTGGACGGTGGTGAGGGTGCGGATCTCCACGGGGAGATTGTTCCATAGCGTCGAGCTGCAACTGAGAAGGCTCTCCTCCGCGTAGTCGCCAGTCGGCACTGACTGGCAGATGGAATTCGGAGGAGGCCTACTCTATGCGATCTGATGGGACGAAGGGAGGTAATTGGCAGAAGGCGGTCTCTCAAATAGCCAGATCCACTACCATGGAGTGCTTTATGAATGGTAAGTAGGACCTTGAAGTGCACCCGGAGATCAACAGGTAGCCAGCGCAGCTCACGGAGGATCGGTGTTATGTGGGCGAACCGTGGTGCGCCCACAATCACTCGCGCGGCTGCATTCTGGACTAGCTGGAGTCGCCGGATGCAGATTTACATTCTGACCTAAGCTTAGTACACATCATTGTCTTAGATTTAGATTTAGATTATTTTATTTGTATGCCGCCCTTTTCTGGGAGGGACTCAGGGCAGCAAACAACTCAAGGGGGGAAAGGGAACATAGAACACAATACAAGTGATTAAAATAACCAAGAATCACACAGCCACACAGGTCGAGAGGGGAGGGGAACTCATCAACCCCAGGCCTGCCGGCACAGCCAGGTTTTGACGGCTTTCCGGAAGGCCTGGAGAGAGGTGAGGGTCCGAATCTCTGCAGGGAGTTCGTTCCAAAGGGCCGGAGCTGCCACAGAGAAGGCCCTCCCCCGGGTAGTAGCCAGATGGCATTGGCTGGTGGACGGAACCCGGAGGAGGCTGACCCTGTGTGATCTAATGGGTCTTTGGGAGGTAATTGGCAGCAGGCGGTCTCTCAAGTACCCAGGTCCAATACCATGAAGGGCTTTATAAGTTACGACTAGCACTTTGAAGTGTATCCGGAGACCGATCGGTAACCAGTGCAGCTCACGGAGGATAGGTGTAACGTGGGTGTACCGAGGTACACCCACAATTGCTCGCGCGGCTGCATTCTGGACGAGTTGAAGTCTCTGAATACTCTTCAAGGGCTGCCCCATGTAGATGTCTTCCATAACATCCTACCTGTTAGCGACTATTTTAACTTCAACCGCAATAACACAAGGGCTATCAATAGATACAAACTAAATGTAATCCGCTTTAATCTTGATTGCAGGAAATACGACTTCAGCAATAGAGTAGTAAATGTCTGTAACACTCTACCTAATCCTGTTGTTAGTTTCTCTAACCCCCATACCTTTTACTTTAAACTGACAAATAAAATAAATAAATAAAGACCAAAAATGGAATTCTAAGAATTCTAGATAATAACATCTTAAAGAACATGGGAGCAAAATGTATACAGCACGTGACTACTCAGAAGTAATATCTTTTAGATTTAATATGTTTTGTTCACAGTTAAATGTGTATAATCCTGCAATCTATTTACTTTGGGAGTAAGCACCACTAAATATAATTAACAGTTCATAGCATAATATGATGGCACTGAAAGACTGCCAACCTAGGTATGTTTTCCTGGAAATAAGCAAGAAGGGGAAATCAAGATCCAACAGAGCTAGAGACACTATGCACTGAAAGCCAAGGAATTGTTCGCTTCAACTGCTTCTCAATGTGTCACTCTGGATGACTGGTAAAAATAAACTTGCTGATTTGGCTCTTTGGGATGATACCTGAGGCCTCTCGATGCAGTCGTAGCAGCTGAATGATAACCAGCCCAGGAGTGTTCTAATATTTCTCAACATCTAAATAGGGAGGATATGTGTCTCCAAGGCCAACTCTCTTGCAGGGGAGGACAGAGGAGAAGAAAACAAGGTCAGATATTGCAGTCAAGGAATTAGATTTTTTTTTTCTTTATAATTTTTTTTTAGAATTAGAACATTATTTCTGGAGCAAGAATAGTTGCCGACCAAGAAAACCAAATTCACTATATATGAATCTCACTATACAATATATGGAATACAATGTTTTTGTTCTTAATAAATTCTGGCTGTTGGCCCTACTGGCCTATTTACAATAGGAAAAATCTACAAACAGTCAAGGAAAAATAAAGTCAACTGTAAATTTGGCAAAAGTTAGTGATAGTTAACTTACTCCAGTCATTTGGTATTTTCTTGTACTTGTGTTTTGTAGAAAATAGATTAAATTCCAGTGTCAGATCTCAACAAGATTTCTTCCAGGCTCTTCAAACTCCAAGGTTTAAAGATTATGCCAGCTGTTCAAGCAAAGCCTGAAGTAACACTGATACACTGGGTGATATCACTTCAGCATAAAAGGTCCCTAGATAAAATATTAGAATCACCATTTAAAATTGTCTGGTTTTGGTTTGATTGCCACTGTATCCTAATGTGAAGGGTTTCCGAATTTACAGGTTTTAGGTTTTTTTCCTGTTTTAGTTTTGTGTTCCATCCAAGTTTTCAAGCAGATTTCAGATTTAGTTTATTTGTATGCCGCCCTTCTCCGGGAGGGACTCAGGGCGGCGAACAACTCGGAGGGGGAAAAGGGAACATAAAATACAATACACATGGTTAAAATAAACAAGAATCATACAGCCATACAGGTCGAGAGGGGAAGGGAACTCATCAACCCCAGGCCTGCCAGCACAGCCAGGTTTTGATGGCTTTCCGGAAGGCCTGGAGAGAGGTGAGGGTCCGAATCTCCGCGGGGAGTTCATTCCAAAGGGCCAGAGCTGCCACAGAGAAGGCCCTCCCATGAGTGGTAGCCAGGTGGTATTGGATATGGAACCCGTAGGAGACTGACCCTGTGTGATCTAATGGGTCTTTGGGAGGTAATTGGCAGCAGGCGGTCTCTCAAGTACCCAGGTCCAATACCATGAAGGGCTTTATAAGTTACGACTAGCACTTTGAAGTGTATCCGGAGACCGATCGGTAGCCAGTGCAGCTCGCGGAGGATAGGTGTAACGTGGGTGTACTGAGGTGCACCCACAATCGCTCACGCGGCTGCATTCTGGACGAGTTGAAGTCTCCGAATACTCTTCAAGGGCTGCCCCATGTAGAGCACATTGCAAGCAACCAAAGCAGACAAGAACAGCTCAGAAAAGATGGAGAAGCAAGCCAAATAATCCATGGTTAACTGCTCATCTTTAGGCAGATTCAGGGGAGGGATTTTGGGGGGACAAACTTTGAACGTAAATGTAGCCCTATTGTACAACTGTAACTCCACAAAGAATCCATGTAAGTCCAGCCATATACTGGAATCATGGACACTATCCCCAGGTCTATCCAGATTGGCTTTCACTTCAGATGAATGGATTTTAACTCCTAAAATTCTCAGCAATTGTCAATTTGGCTGTAGAATTCTGAGAACCGAAGTCTATAGATTTGGAGGTGGTCCCAGTTGAGAAAGGTTGCTTACGGACCATTCAGATGTTATGTTTCATGGTCAGATTGAATAATCTCACCTACTGTATACTTTTGCTGGCACACAGAATCTACAGTTTTGGTTCAATCTAAAGGGTTCCTGTTTGGGTTCACAGAAAATTGAGGAAAAAAAAATAGAAAGGATGTTCTATAGAATAGAGAGACATATACTGTTTCCTCAAAAATAAGACCTCCCGGATAATAAGTCCAACTGGGCTTTTGCGCGCATGCACAAAAATAAGCCCTCCCCAAAAATGTTGAAACACAGCAGCCGCCATGAGGCAACCATGCTTGCTGCCTCCTGCACCTCAAAAATAATGCCAAACACTTATTTCGGGGGTAAAAAAAAAACAAAACCTGTCTTATTTTCAGGAATACATGATATGATTAGGTTGAAGAGTTTGCAATGCATCATGAGTGAAATATATTCCAGACTGCCAAGTGAAATGCAAGAGTAATGTGCCCCTGGATTTCTTTGAAATTATAACAAAGAGCTGGACTAACAACAACGACAACAATAACTTAATCATTGTATTCTGAATTATGGGGCGGCAGGCAATATACATTATATTGCCAAAAGTATTTGCTCACCCACCAAATAATCAGAATCAGGTGTTCCAACCACTTCCATGGCCACAGGTGTATAAAATCAAGTACCTAGGCATGCAGACTGTTTACAAATATTTGTGAAAGAATGGGTTGCTCTCAGGAACTCAGTGAATTCCAGCGTGGAACTGTGATAGGATGCCACCTGTGCAACAAATCCAGTCATGGAATTTCCTCGCTCCTAAATATTCCACAGTCAACTGTCAGCTGTATCATAAGAACGTGGAAGTGTTTGGAAATGACAGCAACTCAGCCACGAAGTGGTAGGCCACGTAAACTCGTACACCATCAGTATGTGACCTCACAAATGCACTTCTGGAAGAATGGTCAAAAATCCCCATAAACACACTCCTAAACCTTGTGGACAGCCTTCCCAGAAGAGTTGAAGCTGTTATAACTGCAAAGGGTGGACCGACGTCATATTGAACCCTATGGATTAGGAATGGGATGTCACTTACAGTAAGTTCATATGAAAGTAAAGGCAGGTGAGCGAATACTTTTGGCAATATACAGGTGAAACTTGGAAAATTAGAATATTGTGCAAAAGTTCATTTATTTCAGTAATGCAACTTAAAAGGTGAAACTAATATATGAGATAGACTCATTATATGCAAAGCAAGATAGTTCAAGCCGTGATTTGTCATAATTGTGATGATTATGGCTTACAGCTCGTGAAAACCCACTGTGCTTCATTAAGTCCAGGATCAACGCAGCCATCTACCAGGAGATTTTGGAGCACTTCATGCTTCCTTCCGCAGATGAGCTTTATGGGGATGCTTACTTCATTTTCCAGCAGGACTTGGCACCTGCCCACGTTGTCAAAAGCACCAAAACCTGGTTCAATGACCGTGGGATTACTGTGCTTGATTTGCCAGCAAACTTGCCTGACCTGAACCCCATAGAGAATCTATGGGGCATTGCCAAGAGAAAGATGAGAGACATGAGACCGAATAATGTAGAAGAGCTGTAGG
This sequence comes from Thamnophis elegans, assembly GCF_009769535.1. NCBI lineage: Eukaryota > Metazoa > Chordata > Lepidosauria > Squamata > Natricidae > Thamnophis > Thamnophis elegans. Next base: position 120,775,481 of record NC_045543.1, on the reverse strand, counting down.
CCGCTATTGAAGCATCCTGGTCTTCCATAACACCTCAGCAGTACCACAGGCTGATAGTTTCCATGCCACGCCTCATTGAGGCAGGAATTGCTGCAAAAGGGGCCCAAACCAAGTACTGAGTACATATGCATGCTTATACTTTTCAGAGGTCCGATATTGTTCTATGTACAATCCTTGTTTTATTGATTGCATGTAACGTTCTAATTTCCTGAGATTGTGGATTTAAGGTTTTCATGAGCTGTAAGCCATAATCATCACAATTATGACAAATCATGGCTTGAACTATCTTGTTTTGCATGTAATGAGTCTACCTCATATATTAATTTCACCTTTTAAGTTGCATTACTGAAATAAATGAACTTTTGCACGATATTCTAATTTTTCAAGTTTCACCTGTAGTGTATTAAATAAGAAATTCTTTCTTGTTTTGTAATACCTATGAACATACTAATTAACTAAGTAAGTAAGTAATTATGAAAACCATAAATGATATTGTGATCACATGCTATGATTTGGAATAAAACACATTTTTGTAATCTCTGCAAATGAAGCACAGAGCTCCATGTAATGTCACTTGAGTTGAGGACAGAGCAAACAACTTGAATCAAATCCTATGGAAAGAGTACACTATTGGTAGCCATTTTTCTCAAAACCATCAAACCTAAATGCTACAACAGAGTCTAGGAGGCTGGTTATTTTGTGGGAAAGCTGATACAGCACTCTTCAGTCAGCTGCTAACAAAGCAAATCTTGGCATGTAATTGAGAATCCCTTTGCTTACTTTCACTCTGTTACCCCTCGCCTACTTATAATGATTCCAAAACACAGCAGAAACTTCCACCATTTGAATAGCCTTAAGGCATGTCCTAAAAAAACCCAAAACACAGTTGAATAAAAGGTAAAATGTTCATAAACTTACAAAACCAGAAAAAAAACAGTTGAGCAACATAGGATGTATGTGCAGACTTGCAAATTCAAGAAGCATATAATCAAAGTCAAGAAAACAAGGTCCCAACTTAGTAGTGTTCTATCTTTAACCATCATGTATGCAGAATAAAATTACAATATACAAGAGAATCTTTAAGCCCATCTCATCATATGCCCTCTTCCTCTATTCATTAAAGCTTCCTCATTCCACTCTCTTTTCCCGATATATTTAACATCATTACTCTGCACATATATAGAGCTATCAGATGTGACTAGAAAATCGGGACAATACCAGCTGCCCGATTTGACAAGGGCAAGATAATATAAAATAAAGAAAATATAGAACTACTCAACTCTTAGTTTGCCTTAGTCTTCAACCGGGAAATCACCAACTTTATTAATTGTTTATTTATTTGATTTCTATAACCACCCATCTCAGGAAATGATTCTGGGTGGCTCACAATTGAATTGAATTCAGGAGAATTGTTGTTTGAAGTGAATAGAAACTGAGTCAAGGAATGCCTATTTACTCTGAAAAGTACCAGGGGTTTGAGAAAGTGGCAATGCCATTGGAACAAAGCAAAAGTCAAGCATGTCAGCAGGCCAAGGCCTGTGAAGTCAACTGCCTCTCCTGCTTGAAAACGTTGAAAGAAATCACAGGGGAGAAGTGACATTCCTAAATGTAGCTCTCCCTCCAAATTACTAACATTCCATCTGAGTCAAAAATAATGCCAGAAAAGCAAACACTTTAACTGCAATTTCCAGCTTCTGACTTTCAGTCAAAAAGCTGACTTCAGACAACTGATATCAGACAATTAAGATGGGGCAGTGGTGACATTCAGATTTTTATTACCAGTTCTATGGGCGTGGGTTGCTGGGTGTGTCAGAAGGATACTGCAAAATCCCCATTTCCTCCCTACTCCTGGGGGAAGGATATTGCAAAAATCTCCATTCCCACCCCACTCTGGGGCCAGTCAGAGGCGGTATATTTGCCAGTTCTCTGAACTACTCAAAAGTTCCACTACCGGTTCTCTAGAACCTGTCAGAACCTGCTGAATTTTACCTCTGACATGGGAGTCACATTTAAGGTTCTCTTAATAGTTGACAATTGTCTTATCAGAAGCTTAAAATGCATGCAAATACTTCTCTGCAGAACATGGGTTAAAAAGAGGCTTCAAAGTGGCAGGGCCTAGAAAGGAAGCACGTGCAACATCTAAAATAATATCATTTTGCCACTCTCATAGAAATCTATGACCTTTTCAAGGTATCACAAGGCCCTTGGGGGAGTGGGGAGGACAACATAGAAGACTAATTATGACAGTGTTTAGTAAATCACTCTTTATGCATAAGCTATGGTAACGGATAATAAGCTAGGTAGGTCTGTCTTATCCCAGGAAACATGCTGATGTAATACCTCTGCTTTGCAAGGTGCCCTAGTTGCTACTTGTTTTTTTAGATTCAATTTAAAGTGTGGTTGTTACCTATAATCCAGTGGTGGGTTCCTACCGGTTTAGCTGAACCGGTAGTGGTTTGGCAGCCTGGGTTGCTGAAACCGGCAGCGACCAAGGCCTGCCGCGCCCCCAAACTGGCTCTCCACCATCTTGTTTTTCGCTTCTGCGCATGTGCAGAACAATTTTTGTGCCTGCTGGAACCCACCCCTGCTATAAGATGGTCCTTCAAATAACCAGGCCCTATGCTATACATAGCATAGGGCCTGGTTATTTGAAGGACCATTTCTCTTCCATAGTATCTGCCTAGCTGGTTTAATCTGGCAGAGTTGGTGCACTCTGGGTTTTTTTGATTAATAAACAATGACATTTGTGGGGATCCTGGAATGAAACCTTCCTTATAGCAGTGCCCATTATCTGGAATGAGAGTTCCTCCCATGATACAAATGCCCCCCACCCTGCTGGATTTGAAGGGGCTGAAGACCTGGCTCGTCATCCGGGCCGTTGGTGAGAATGTCTTAAACCTCCTTTTAACTTAGCTTGGTTTCTCTTGTTAAATTTATTTTTGCAATTTCTATATCCACCTATCTCACATTCTTGGCTCTAAGCAGAATAGAATAGAATAGAATTCTTTACTGGCCGAGTGTGATTGGACACACAAGGAATTTGTCTTCAGTGAATAAGCTCTCAGTGTACATCAAGATATAAGTGATAAATCATTATCATAGTCATCATAATACATTCATCATGAATTGTAACACACAATACTTACTGATAGTCAGATAAAAACTACCAATAATAAGAAAATAGCGATGCTAAAAACAATTCAACTATTAAAATCCATACAAAGTACAGTCACCAGGGGAACACAACCATTAAAGAACCATTTATGGGCTCCATACTCTTCTCTGCTTCCAAGGTAGATGACAAAGCCAGTTCTTGAGATCTTTCTGGAAGTCTAGCAAGGTCAGGGCTACACAGACTCGAGGGGAACTTCAGCATCTGGTGGGGCCTCCTCCTGGTCTAGATGACATTCTGTAGGGGATGGAACCCAAAGCAAGCCTCTTCTTCTGTAGCTGATAGAGTGGGTAGATGTCACTGTGAAAAGACAGATCCTCAAATAATCTGGGACCATGCCATGTAGGGCTTTATAGGTTGTTTCCATCACCTTGAATTGGACCCAGGAATAAACTAATAACCAATGCCAGAGTAGAGGTATAATGTGTGGTGATCTAGGTTCACTCATAAACTGTCTGTGTTGCTACATTTTGCACCAACTGAAGCTTCCAAATATTCATCAGAAGCAATCCAAGGTAAAATGCATTACAGTAATCCATACCAAGGAGACCATGATCCAGGAATGAGTGCAACTGGAACACAACTTGAAGTTATACCAAGGTCCTGCTAGTCACAACTACCACCTGCTCTTCAAACAGGAGTTGTGAGCCCCAAAGGACTTCAAACTACACAGCAGGTCCGTCTGGGGAAGTGCAACCACATCCAAAAACAAACATGGTAAATTCCTAGATTCAGGTGCCCCTCAAATCCAAAGCCACTCAGGGTTGAAGCAAAGTCTGTTTTCGCCATCCCTACAGCTTCAATAGGACTTCGGCAACATCAGTTACTTCACTAGGGGAAGATATATATTGCTGAGTATGATCAGCCTACTTAGGATATCTCACCCCTAGGCTATGAGTCATTCTATCTAATGCCTTTTAGTAGATCTTAAATAGGAACAGAGAGAGTACCGAATTCTGTGGCACTCCACAATTTAGGACAGAGGGTTGGATTTCTCACCCTTAATCAACACTGAAACTGGCTACTGAAACTGGCTACTGAGGAAGGGAGATAACCAGTTAATACACCAGTTAATAGAGTTTTGTCCACTCCCAAACCTGCAGCTGGTTCAGAAGGACACCATGGTTTTTGTTTGTTTGTCCCTGGTTTATAATTCTGCCATCTCTGCATTTCTTTTTTCTTCGTGTTGTTTTATTGTCTCATTTTTCATGTTTTAAATCATTTGTAAACTGCTCATTTTGACAGAATATAGATTTAAATAATATTATGTGTGTATCTGTGACTGTGTCTCTCTCCCTTCCCTCTCCCCCCCCCTCTCTCTGCCTGTGTCTGTGTAGTGGTTAAGGGCACTAGGTTATGAATGTGGAAATGGTTCTAGTCCTGCCTTAGGCATGAAACCAAGTATTTATTTTGGCTCAGTCTCTCTGCTTCAGGAAAAAAACAAGGGAAAACCACTTCTGAAAATCTTGCCAAAAAACCCTGCCTTTTTCAGGCAGTTTCCAGGAGTCAAGATTGACTCAATATTTATGCAAGATTGGCCTTATATACTATACAATTCAAGAAGAGTTTGAAGTTGCTGTTTAGTCCCCTCGTGACTGTTTGTGAAGAAGCAAGATAGATAAGATAGGGCCTTAAGAACACTGGAATCTTCATCCAATAACATCCTCCACATAGTTCTTCAAAATATGCTGCAAAACAAACCCACCATTTTCATTTGGTATTTGAAGATCAGTGCTGTCAACCGTTCTTATTCTCTCCCTCAGTCCAAACAGGTGGAGGGGTGTAATGATTTCTAATCTATGCAATATTAAAAACTATAATGCCTTCATGACACAATCCTGTTGCACTCTTTTCTCATGAGATCAATGAGTGCTGACAACATAGTAGGACTGAATGGCAGCTGACAGCATGTCCTTTATTTAGGATTTTGTTTTGCTTCAATACTGTTTACAGAAAGGATATCCCACTCTGATTGCACACGGAATTCCTTGCAACACCCACTGTATATATATCAAAAGACTACGTTGCCCTGAAAGAGCTGAATAACTGATGCAGAGCAATAAGACCTGACATGCCTACAGGCACGTCTCATCATACTGACAGTATGACTTGAGTGTGATGTCACCCTCTTCCCTGGGGATTTACGTTCTTCTTTAGGTCTGACAGCTCTCTTCTCTTTCCTGAATCAAAGGCCATGAATTTGTTCCTATTTGCGAGGTAAAGAACTGAATTGTCAGCTCACAATTGTACAATAAAAGTTGCTTTCCTATGACCATTTTGAGGATCATATCATTTATCTGCATTTCTAGGCTGCATAAACAGAGGGACAGAATCAAGATCACAGAAAGTGTTAATACCACTTTATAATGTGTGTGGTAAGGCCACACTTGGAATACTACATCCAGTTTTGGTTGCCATGATATAAAAAAGATGTGGAGACTCTAGAAAGAGTGCAGAGAAGAGCAACAAAGATAATTAGGGGATTGGAGGCTAAAACGTATAAAGAACGATCGCTGGGTATGTCTAGTTTAATGAAAAGAAAGACTAGGGGAGACATGATAGCAATGTTCCAATATCTCAGGGGCTTGCATAAAGAAGAGGGAGTCAAATTATTCTCCAAAGCACCCAAGGGTAGAACAAGAAGCAATGGATGGAAACTAATCAAGGAGAGAAGCAACTTAGAACTAAGGAGAAATTTCTTGACAGTTAGAACAATTAATCAGTGCAACAACTTGCCCCCAGAAGTTGTGAATGCTCTAACACTGGACATTTTAAAGAAAACATTGGATAACCATTTGCCTGCCGGAACCTACTCCTGTCTTGGGAACAATCAGAATTCAAACGGATAGATTTATCTATTCACAATGGGAAGGTGCTAACATTTTCCCATCTCCTTCAACTATAGTATCAGCATAGATTTCAGACTTCATGAAATTAATGGCAACAAACCTCCTCTTGTAAAATAAGGGACATTCAACCAAGGTTATTTCCCACCACTGTTGGTATGTATGTTATTTATGCACATGAAATTTGTCAATTATTTATATTCTCCATCCTTTGCCAAAATTGGGGCAGGAGGAGAATTAGGGGGGGGGGAATTAGGAATAGGAGTGGTGTTTCTTAAATTAGGCCCTGGGAACAAGACCTTGTCTAGATTACGAAGCCAGACTATTAAGAGTATCTCATGGACTTGTAAAGTGAATCAGTTTTGATTTTTGTTTCACTCTTTTTTTTAATTAAAAAAAGAAATATTTGGAACAATTACGTAAAGTATTGTACAGTTAGATGTCATGCTTACAAACTGCTGAGAAACATTATCACAGAGCTGATTAGCTTACCGTGGTGTTTTTGAATAAGCCACAATTATTTCTAGCCTCAGAATGCATTATGCCTTAAACCACAGTTTATAAGCTACATTGCCCAGGTCTACAGCGAATGATAAGACAATGGTGGTGTAAGGCAACATTTTTTAAAGTATAGGTCATGAACCAGGGGAGAGGGTCATAAGTATAGAGATGGGGGGGGGCAATCAAAAGTTCCTTCTTTTCACACTCTTTCAAGGCAGGCTTACTAATTTGAAGCCAAAGTGGGCTGGATGCAAAGCAATGCAATGCTTCTAGAGCACCATGAAGCCTGAATATTCATTGTCTTTTCAATTTTATTTTTTAAAAAGTTTGCATTTTAAAGGAAGAATAATTCTCGCTGAAAGGCTGAAGATTTTTCTGCAAAGCTCTGACATCATTCTGCATAATTAAGAAGGATTTAGAATTTAAAATACTAAAGTAAGCAACACACTCAGTGTCCGATGAAGATGATGACAATGATATCTCACCTTTATTTTGTACAACTCAAGGCAGTAAACAAATGGTTGAGCCTCCTATTTTCCCCACAATGACACTGTGAGTGGGGACTGGGCTGAGAATGGCTAGGCAAAGTCATATGGATAAACTTTAATATGACAATTATTCATATTTATGTTTGATCTATTAATGTAGAAGAGAAGATTCATGAATGTTATTGTCAAGTTCAGAAATCATCAGAACATACAAGCAAGATGTACTGTTTCTGGTTGGAGACTGGAATGGCAAAGTTAGAAATATTGAGGAAAGTATAGAAGAAATGTATAGCTTAGGAAATGGAAATAAAGAGAGACCGCCTACTGCCAATTACCTCCACTAGACCGATACGATCGCATCGATTAGGCCTCCTCCGAATTCCATATTCTAGCCAGTGCAGACTGGCAACTACCCGGAGGAGAGCCTTCTCGGTGGCTGCTCCGACCCTTTGGAACGAACTCCCCGTGGAGATTCGGACCCTCACCACCCTCCAGTCCTTCCGCGCCGCTTTAAAGATCTGGCTGTCCCGGCTGGCCTGGGGTTAAGATTGTAGTCCCACTCGAATTGTGCGACTGTTGTGTTTTCTTTTTAGCATGCTGTATTGTCTATTGCTTGTCTTCTCCCACCCCCCCTTTTGAATTGTGAGCCGCCCTGAGTCCCCCCAGGGAAAAGGGCGGCATACAAATAAAGGCAAAACCAAACCAAACCAAACCAATAAAGTAGGAGAATGATACATCAGTTTATTGTAATCCAATAATTTGTCTATTAACAATTTTAAACTATCAAAACAATGGTTTACTGTTTTGGACATGCTGCAGACCCCATCAGCCAAAAATGTCTCAGCTGACAGGGCTAGAAGATGAACCTTTCTGGCAATGGCCCCTGCACTGAGGAATATCTTCCCCTTGGACTTTCTACTTGAATCAATTATTGCTTGAGATGGGCGGCTATAGAAGAAAGAAAGGAACAAAGGAACGAAGGAAGTGGGGGAGGGGAGAAAAGGGAAAGGAAAGGATAATACCTGCTGGGAGTGTGAGGAAATCAAATTTACTATTTTATTAGTACAAGAAGAGCTCAGTTACAACAGGAGGCAATGTCAGGCCCCAAGAACGACACATTGAGTTATTTTAGAGTAGTTTCCTCTATTATTCTTCACTTATAGACAGAATCTTGCCAGACTAAAGCAACTATTTGCATAAAAGCTAGGAAGGAGCTGTTTTAACCCTCTTCCTTCCAAACAAAGCTTTCCTCTGGAAAGCAGTCCCTTCCTCCTGGGAATACAGACTCCATTTCACCAAAGGCAAAACTTGTTTATGAACAAAACACAATCGGTTAATGTGCAACTTCTAAATCAAGTTAAAAAAAGAAGAACAAAGCCAAACTAGCTCCTACAATATGATCATGAGCACATACCCAATATTTTTAAGGAGAACATTATGAACTGCTTTGAAGTCCTGATCCTCATTGATAGGGAACCAGGAGCACTGTGGAACGAAATCAAAGAAATCGTTAAGATTATTACCAAAAAAAAAAAAAAACTGTCAAAGACCAAGGAACACAGGAAACTAAATTGGATATCAGCAAAAATATTGCAAATTGCCAAGAAAAAAAGAGAGGTATCAAGAAAGACAAAGATATCAGGAAGGAACTTAAGGAAATTTTCTCTTTTAGAATAGAAAAGGAAGAATATTAAAATGACAAAAGCAATGAAGATGGAATCAGAAAAAGAAGGAAGGTTTTTTTAAATAATTTTCAAATTCAGGAGATTCCACTCTTAAATTGGCACGGTAAATACACTAATAAACAGTTACCGTAGTAACTATTAAAAGATCAAGCAAAGATGGAAAGAATATACTAAAATTCTGTACAACAGATATGCCACCATCCAAAGTACCTTAGAAGATATTCCCTATTTACAAGAACTTCTAATGCTAGGGGGGGAAATCCATACCAGCGCTACATGAAGCAAGAAATGTCAGATGTTTAAGTTGATTTAAGAAAAGAGTGAGACATTACTGTTGATGCACACTTGATCCCTGTAAAAGCCAATGATTACCAAAAAGAAGTCAATAGGTGCTTTGTTGATTTAGAGGTACTTTTGACTGTGTCAGGCATTCCAAGCAGTGAATTATTAGAAATTCAGCAGAATCTTATTGTCTTCATGCAAGATCTATACACAGACAGGAAGTCACAGTCCAAGCAACACATAGGAAAGCAAAGTGGTTCTGTGTTAGCAATAAGTGAACAGGATGATTATATGATTTGCTTTCCTATGTGCTGCTTGGACTGTGATTTCCTATTTACTCAGTCTATATAATTGAATATATATTGAAGTAGGCTGGATGGGAAAATGATTGGCATGCATTTAAAACTGGAAGAAGAAACATCAATAGCCTGTGCTGTGCTAAAAATACAAGTGATCTGCAAATTCTAGCAATTGGAGTCAAGGAGTACAGTGAACACAATGGAACTAAGTTTAAATACAAAGAAGAGCAAGTAAATGACCAACCGGTAGGGCAACCAGTCTTAAAATTGACCAGGAAGTGATAGACAGGTTTTGCCTTTTAGCATTAACTATTAACAATAATATACTCTCTACTTATTTAACCTATACATTTGAATATATGCTAAGTGGAGCTGTATTGGAAGAAGATGGTTTAAAATTGGAGAAAGAAACTTCAATAATTGTGCTCTATTGATGACATTTGTCTAAAAGCTGAAAATGCAAAGAATTTGCAAATTCTAGTAACAAAAGTACAAAGAATAGGGGGACTATAATTAAATATAAAATTCAAGCTACTAACAACAGGTAGAAAAATCAGCTTTAGATATTGAATTGGTAGCTAGATTATGCTTTTGGGAATCAACAATAATAAAGGAACAATAGTAAAGTAATACACCATGGATTGGTGTATGAGCAAATTTCTTGTGTAAGAAATGGTATTTCCTGTGATGCTGTATGGAGGCAAAAATTGAACTTTCAAGAAGCAAGAAAGCGGGAAATTGACAAATTTGAACATATCTGTTGGGGAAGACTTCTGAGAATACTTTGGATAGCCAAGAAAACAAACAAATTAATCATAAGTCAGTTCAGAATTTTCATTTGAAGCACAAAGTAACTATGGTCAAATTTTCTTAGTTTGGACAAATTATGAAAATATCCAGCTCCCTTAATAAATCTATATTGTTGGAAAAGGAGGAAGGAAATGGAAGAACATAACCAGACACAAAATGTATGGACATGGTTACAATTCCAATGACTGCACTACTGAGATCACAAAAGGTCTTGGAGAAGATCAATTTATGGGTTGCTACGGACTGATATTGACTTAATGGCACATGATCATCATCTTCCCATATAAATATATGCTGGACTGCTCATTAGAGGTACTAATAATGAAACTAAAATACATATATTTTAGATACCAAGAATCAAAGGAGAAGACCTGATGTTTGGAAAACTCTAACACAACCAAATGGAGTCCAACAGGAAATGTGGCTAGATACTATTATTAATAATCCAAAATATGAAGCCACAGAAGCAAACATAACAAAATGATAGCCATTGCCCCATGATAACTAAATAACAACTAAATGACAAGTAATAACAGCAGGCCAATTAACCTAAATGAACTGACCATAAAACTGTCCCTAGAGATTTGCAAACACTGTTGTATGCTAATTCTTGATTTTAGAATTTCAGTAGCATGGGGCATGGAGCCTATGATTGCAGCCAAATGAACCCTCAGGCATACCTTAGTCATCAGCTTTTCAAGTGAAACATGAAACTAATCTCTTTGATGTTTCACATAGTAATAGATGGCTGGCATTAACCTGAATGGATAAATATCTTTTGAAACATACTTCAATGATAAAATACCCATTTGGTCTATGCAATATTGTAAATAAAGGTACCATCTGTATTATATTCAATAATATGCCCATGTATCAACACTTTGCAGTGTTTTGTTATCTTTACAACTATAGATACAGTACTAAGCCTATCAAACCAGGTCAGTCAATCGCACCTTCATCCCAAATTAGAAAGATTATATATAACATTTTAAGATGATTAGTTATATTATAGCAATTCTCGGGGTGGTGAAAATGTGTTAGTCTCATTTCATTCAGAGATAGAAAGTGGCCCTCATCCAAAATTATAGACCCCTTTATGAGCATTGCACTTTCCATTTTGGTATGATTTCATTTTGGAAACGGCTACACATTGTGAAAAAGTCATAGTAATAAACAACATATTAAATAGGCGAACCAGAAAAACTAAAGCATTATGTTTTCTGCTCAGATAATCAACAAGAACAAATATTAAGACAAAAAGCAAACCTAGATTATAGGTTTGGGGTATATCAACCCAAAAATCCAGGAAAACAAAGTTTACAAGTGAAACTCGAAAAATTAGAATATTGTGGAAAAGTTCATTTATTTCAGTAATGCAACTCTAAAGGTGAAACTAGTATATGAGATAGACTCATTACATGCAAAGCAAGATAGTTCAAGACGTCATTTGTCATAATTGTGATGATTATGACTTACAGCTCATGAAAAACCCAAATCCACAATCTCAGAAAATTAGAATATTGTGAAAAGGTGAAATATTCTAGGCTCAAAGTGTCCCACTCTAATCAGATAATTAAGCCATAAAACCTGCAAAGGGTTCCTGAGCATTTAAATGGTCTCTCAGTCTGGTTCAGTAGGAATCACAATAATGGGAAAGACTGCTGACCTGACAGTTGTGCAGAAAACCATCATTGACACCCTCCATAAGTAGGGAAAGCCTCAAAAGGTAATTGCAAAAGAAGTTGGAGGTTCCTAAAGTGCTGTATCAAAGCACATTAATAGAAAGTTATGTGGAAGGGAAAAGTGTGGAAGAAAAAGGTGCACAAGCAGCAGGGATGACCGCAGGCTAGAGAGGATTGTCAGGAAAAGGCCATTCAAAAGTGTTGGGGACTTTCACAAGGAGTGGACTGAGGCTGGAGTCAGTGCATCAAGAGCTACCATACACAGACGGATCCTGGACATGGGCTTCAAATGTTGTATTCCTCTTGTCATGTCACTCCTGAACAACAAACAACATTAGAAGCGTCTTATGTGGGCTAAAGAAAAACAGACCTGGTCTGTTGCTCAGTGGTCCAAAGTCCTCTTCTCTGATGAGAGCAACTTTTGCATCTCATTTGGAAACCAAGGACCCAGAATATGGAGGAAGAATGGAGAGCCTCACACAGCAAGATGCTTGAAGTCCAGTGTGAAGTTTCCACAGTCTGTGTTGATTTGGGGAGCCATGTCATCTGCTGGTATTGGTCCACAGTGCTTCATTAAGTCCAGGGCCAATGCAGCCATCTACCAGGGGATTTTGGAGCACTTCATGCTTCCTTCCGCAGACGAGCTTTATGGGGATGCTGACTTCATTTTCCAGCAGGACCTGGCACCTCCCACACTGCCAAAAGCACCAAAACCTGGTTCAATGACCGTGGGATTATTGTGCTTCATTGACCAGCAAACTCACCTGACCTGAACCCCATAGAGAATCTATGAGGCATTGCCAAGAGAAAGATGAGAGACATGAGACTGAACAATGCAGAAGAGCTGAAGGCCGCTATTGAAGCATCCTGGTCTTCCATAACACCTCAGAAGTGCCACAGGATGATAGCTTCCATGCCATGCCGCATTGAGGCAGTAATTGCTGCAAAAGGGACCCAAACCAAGTACTGAGTACATATGCAGGCTTATACTTTTTAGAGATCTGATATTGTTCTATGTACAATCCTTGTTTTATTGATTGCATGTAATATTCTAATTTTCTGAAATGGTGGATTTGGGGTTTTCATGAGCTGTAAGCCATACTCATCACAATTATGACAAATCACGGCTTGAACTATCTTGCTTTGCATGTAATGAGTCTATCTCATATATTAGTTTCACCTTTTAAGTTGCATTACTGAAATAAATGAACTTTTGCATGATATTCTAATTTTTTGAGTTTCACCTGTACATTTAGTCTATCAACGTTCAAAGATTCAAGTAAAAAAAAAAGTGCTTTTAAGCAAAATTCAAGCAATGATTACTTTTAAATGTGCTCACTAGAATTCTAAGCTTCTATCTATATCAGGGATGGAAATTCTAATGACAGGTGTTCCATTTTTGCAAATTCTGATACAAAATGTTCTCATGGGTTAATCACAAATAAAATTAGGATTTTAGATAAATTGTAATGGCGCAAACTTTTGCAGAGTAGCAATTCATGTTTGCAAAAAATTAACATTTGGCTTCATAGTACTAAGGAGGAGCCAACGCTGCGACGTTACGGACGTGCAGTCTCGATGCCCCGAGACCACTGCCGATACTTTTGCCGCTGGATGGTCCAATCAGACCTAAACTGTCCCGGAGAGACAGTGAACAGGAAGAATACGTCTTGCTGATCTCAGGGACACCGCAAAGTCTGTGATCGATCCAAGAGAAGTTCTTCAAGCCGGTGACAAAAAGTTCAGCCCCAGGCTGATAAAAGTTGGGCAGTTTCGGATTGGAAGGGAACGGAAAGAGAAAGTGTGTCCATCTGGTGAGGAAACTTTATTGTTTTGGAAAAGACTGCCCAATTTTTTTAAAAAGTTAAATTAAATCCGAAAGCAGAAGAAAAGCAGCGAAATTGGATTGCTTTGGATAGTGTGTTTCTTTTTCTTTGTAATTCTACGTTGTGGATTGAAGTGCTCGCAACTTTTTTTTCTTTTTAAAGAGAACTGATCAGTTTTTCTTCTTCTATTTTTTATTTTTTAATCTATGGATTAAAGTCTTCTTTATTTCAACAAAGACTTTTATTTCTTGCTATTAATTCCATTTAAAAACTTTGTTTCTTTTAAGTTTGAAATAACATTAGAGAGTGGGAAGCAATACTGCCACTTGGAGGCTGGAGGCTTGAGTTTTTGAAACAATGCACTTTCCCTTTTCCTTTTGATCTCACTGACTTTGTATCTCGAGGCTCTGCAACTTATTTATAGAAAGTGATAAGAAGCAGGGGCACGAATTGTTTATACAGGTGCACTTTGAGAGTCCTACTGGCAATGGGAAAGAAAAAGAAATAGAACCTTCTTTTTTGAAGATCATAAATGAATTTGCATTTAAGCTAATTTAATATAAGAAGCTTTGAAAGCCAGAGTGGCAGTATCTACCAGCTTGCCAAAACGGCACAATATTCAAAAGAAACATTAACTTTGCAAAACATCCTGGCTGGAATTCAAAATTTATTAGAAGTAACAGAGAGAATCGAGAAGAAGATGGAAAAATTAGAATTTATAACAGCAAAAAATGATGGGGTCAGAGTCCCAAAAATTGAAGGGGAAAATGATTACAAAGGCAAGACAACTGATTACTTTACCAGTGGAGTGAACATGGTTGAAAGTGGGAAAAGGGGAGTATGGAAAAGAGAATTAGTTCGACAGGAACTCTACCCCAGATTTCAAGGCATGGAAGAAGAAAAAACAGAAAAAACAGAAAAAACAATGGATTTTAGGAGAGAAAACTTCTGAGAAGCATGATTGACAACCAAAGATAAGGTGATTAAAATAGCAGATGGAGGGCATCAAGATTACTTAAGTGATGCTACAAGCAACAAGGTGCGGAGAGAAGTCTACAAAAAATTAATTAAGGAAATAAATAGATCATTGATAAATGATAAATGACAAAAGAAATAAGACTGTATTATTATTGGAAGTATACAGGCTGATATATGAAAATTGATAATAAAAATTAGTTAATTTTAGTAAATAATGTTTAGTAATTTAGTAATCTCTAGAGTGCTATGTTAAATAAATAATTGATAAGAATAATAAGGTACATACATGTATTGGTTTGATGAGAGGAAATTTGATATAATTAGTGAATGAATTTCTGTTAATAAATAACTATAACAATAACAATGAAATGACAAGGGATATAGTTATATATATATATATATATATATATATATATATATATATATATATATATATATGTATGTATGTATGTGTGTATGTGTGCATATATATATATATATATATATATATATATATATATACACACACACACACACACACATACACACACACACACACACACACACACACACACACACACACACATATATATATATATATATATATATATATATATATATATATATATATATATATTTAACTATAAATATATATATAAATTAAATATATATTTAATTTTGGACTATTTCATGCAAAGGAATGTTAAAACAACCACAGTCAAATGAGAAGCGTGGTATGTTGATAGTAAGATATATAAAGATTTTTGATTTAAAATATATAATGTGATTTGAATTATAAATAATGACTATGGAAGAGATGCATGAAAGTTATTTTAGCCAATCGACACACTTCTACAATATGATTCGTGATTAGTAATTTAGTAATTTTTAGAGTAATATGTTAAATAAATGATAATGATAACAAGGTACACACATGTGTTGGTTTGATGAGAGAAACCTGATATAATTAGCGAATGAATTTCTATTAATAAATAACAATTATAATAATAACAATGAAATGACAAGGGATATAGTTAACAATATATATATGTACTGGCTCGATAAAAGGAATTGGGATACAAATAGTAAACAGCGACTTGGAAAAGAGGATTAGAAATTTTGTTATCAAACATAATTAATTCTTACTTAGAACATGTTATAAAGGTGTAATGTTATTGGATGATATTAGAAATAATTAATAGCAATAGCAATAGCAGTTAGACTTATATACCGCTTCATAGGGCTTTCAGCCCTCTCTAAGCGGTTTATAGAATCAGCATATTGCCCCCACAGTCTGGGTCCTCATTTCACCCACCTCGGAAGGATGGAAGGCTGAGTCAACCTTGAGCAGGTGAGATTAGAACCGCTGAACCGCAGATAACAGTCAGCTGAAGTGGCCTGCAGTACTCTACCCTAACCACTGCGCCACCTCGGCTCTTACTTTATTTCATTAATGAAATGTCATTATGTGGTTGTGTTTTTAATTTTGGATTATTTCATGCAAAAGGACTTTAAAACAATTATAGTCATATGAGAATTGTGGGATGTTAGCAGTAAGATATATAAAGATGTTTGATTTAAAATATACAATGTGATATGAACTATAAGTAATGACTGTGGAAGAGATACACGAAAGTTATTTGTAACCAATCGACACACTTCTACAATATGTAACGAAAGTTGGGGGGTTTTTTGTGTTGTGTTTGCTTAACCAAAAATTAAAAAAATTCTTAAAAAAAAACATTTGGCTTCATATGAGTAATAACCACATAGAACCACTTTGGGGAATTTTTACATTGCTGGTATCTAAGACTCATTATTAGTTTGTTTCTGTTACACTGAAGTCACCAACTTCAGGGGTTTTCAATTTTTTCAGGTCATGGCAACTGTTGGT
Organism: Thamnophis elegans; assembly: GCF_009769535.1. Lineage (NCBI taxonomy): Eukaryota > Metazoa > Chordata > Lepidosauria > Squamata > Natricidae > Thamnophis > Thamnophis elegans. The sequence continues at coordinate 120,759,039 of NC_045543.1, read as the reverse complement.
TAAATAAAATTCCTGGAACTCCTGATCAAGATGGTTGGGGTTTCTAGCAAGTCTCGCCCTTTTTGTTATATGATAGAACAATTCCTATGGATACCCCGAAGCAGCACTGAAATAGCAATACAATCACACTTAGACTTATATACCACTTTACAATGCTTTACAGTCCTCTCTAGCACTTTACAGAATCAGCACATTGCCCCCAACAATCTGGGCCCTCATTTTACCCACCTCGGAAAGATGAAAGGCTGAGTCAACCTTGAACCTGGTGAGATTCAAACTGACAAATTGCAAGCAGCCAGTAGGCAGCAGAAATAGTCTGCAGTACTGCATTCTAACCACTGCACCACTGTGGCTCTTATAGCCTATTTTATCTATCTTATCTTATAGGTATAGGAGCAGATGGCTAAGCATATTTCAATTTTATTTTCCTTTAGTCCCAGAACAAGAACATTTCCTTCTCAGACACTTATGGTGGAGCTATTTTATTGGGGGGAGGGGTATCCACAAATTACCAGATCTTGATCAGGGTATTTTTATGTGGACTGGAATACATTTGGAAGTTTTAATAACTTTGTAAAATAAAATTAATAATTTTACTTATGAGTGAATACAAAGAAGCAAATATCTATATTAGCATTTTTTAAAAAAATAATCACTGCCACAATTGGTAATTCTAAGCAAACAATACAGCATTCAGATTGATACTTATTTTAGTTATACTTGCGGTTCCTAAGAACTCTGTTCTACCACATAAGTTGTACTTGTGTCACCATGTATGCTTGGTGTATCTAGTATCATTTCTGATTAATGTTCTATTTATAATATTCTTATGATTTCTGACACATTACTGTAAAAGTTCTTAAAGTTATTTTTGCAGGAAGGAATAAAAAAAGTAAAAGAATAGGACCTTCCTAGAAATGAGTAGTGTACAGATTTGTTTATTTTTCCTATCCACCCCGAAATACATTAAATTGACTTGAAAGAAGATCTTGGTTTCAATATTTGACATTAGACTGATGAAATGTAGCCTGATAACTTTATTTCAAGAACTAGAAAAGTTTTTTAACAAAGAAGCGTAGCAACTGTTCAATGTCGCATACAATATATATATACATACACACATACACCCACACCCACACACGGCTGTGTGTGTGTGTGTGTGTGTGTGTGTGTGTGTGTGTGCGCACACGCGCGTTCTAGCATAACTCTGGAACTCCTCAAGCAATTCCAACCAAACTTGTACACAGATGACTTAAGTCTCTGGAAACAAATATTGTGGGGGTAAAACATCCCTAAAATCCCTTGGGTGTGTGTTTTGTTAAGATACAGCCTGTTGTGTCTTAAAATGAATTCTACTGTACTGTTGTAAAATGGATTCTACTGTACAGCGCAGTGGAGTTGCCATGGTAATTCACAGTATTCACAGTATTCCACAAAAGGACTCCCTCTGGTAAGGAGGAAAATCCAACATTAGAAACTACCTTTGGTGGGAACATTTACCCCCTATAAATAAATACCTGGGCAATGCCAGTTTATTGGGTAGTAGTGAATAAAAGCCACAACCTTCCTGCCTCTTTCTCATGCCCACAATATGAAATCTGAGGGAGATGGGTAGTTTAGAAATAGGAAATATAAATAAATAAAAATAATAAATGAACTCAAGACCTGGGTCTCGGTCAGAGAAGAGATTTCTCCCACCACTTTACTGAAAGGAAGTAACAGATTCAGGCCATGTCTCTCTTATTCTATGATCAGAAGCCAAGTGTGGCTTGGAATTCATGATTTACAAGGTATAGTGTGATGTGTGGACCCAGGCAGAGTTTAGTCAACAAAACAGTTTAATCCAAGATTTGGGGTAAATTGACCCAATGCCTTGTTCGCTGTTTCTTCAGATAATTTATCTTTGTACAGTATTGCCTTTCCAAGCCAATGTTTTTCAAATGTATTGAGTTGTTTACTTATTACTTCCTGCTAACCTTCCTATCTAGGGGACTGGAGGCTAAAGCATATGAAGAACGGTTGCAGAAACTAGGCATGGCTAGTCTAGTGAAGAGAAGGACCAAGGGAGCAGTGATAGTAGTGTTCCAATACTTGAGGGACTGCCACAGAGTCTACAGAGTCAAGCTATTTTCCAAAGCACATGAAGGCCAAACAAGGAATAATGGACGGAAACTGATCAAGGAAACATTCAAGAAATAAGGAGAAATTTTCTGACAGTGAGAATGATCAACCAATGGAACATCTTGCCTTCGAGAGTTGTGGGAGCTTCATCACTGGAAGCTTTCAAGAAAAAATTGGACTGCCATTTGTCAGAAATGGTCTAAGGGTCTCCTGTTTAGACGGGGGGTTGGACTAAATGACCTACAAGGTCCCTTCCAACTCGGTTAATCTAATTAAATTCTAAATATGGCAATCGGATTGTTAATAGGTTAAAGTAAACATTTAAAAAATGGAATATTTTGGTTAATCACACATTTTTCCATTCAATGAAATCTGATATATTCTTTTTGAAGTACCACATAATTATGAAAGATTCCCACCTGAATATCCAATAGAATGGAAAAGGATAATGCTATGAACCTTTTGTCAATCACCTCATTTGGGAAGAAAAATGGCTAAAGCTTGTGCTTTCAATGTGTTTCTGAAAGATGGCAGAGACCTATCGGTGAGCTTTCATTCCAGATTCATATCATTCCATTCAAGAATCCTCACAGAGATGGACAACAGAGTAAATATATGCCATCATGAACTGGTTCAGATATAATTCTTAAGTATCACAGATGAATTCATACTTTTCACAAGCCACATACTATTATTTGTAAATCACAATGGCTGGATTCCCGAACAAACCTAGGAAGACTAACCAGACCATAATATGGTTTAAATACCTAAACTCAACCTTTTTTTCTATATAGCTTGAGATGAGCTGCTTATCTAAAGTCAATGCAGAAGAGGCAAAATATAAGTCCCATGAGTAGGGCAGCCATTCTCATTTCACTTCCTGGTTCCTGAAGGTAGTTCAGTAATTTGTGAATATTGTGGTAGGATTAACGGGTTTTCTCCAGGATCCTGATAAATTTGCAGTTATATCTTTTGACAGTTCTGGTCTAAATATTTATTTGTGGTAAACGTATCCACAAATTCATTACCAACACAGATTCATTAATAAAATGTGTAAGGCAAGCTTAACAATAAAGACTTAGGGGGAAATTGTAGCACTAAGTGGAATAATTAAATGGTTAGACTGAATTTCTCACAGTTCTCTCTCTCTTTTAGTGTAAACTTCCACACATGTACTTGAAAAGTCAACGGTTGGCAGCTGCTTATTACCACATGACAAGACTTCATAGCCAGAAGAAACATCCTAGATGGATATCAAAGGAGGAAACTAAAGCAGGGAGTAAAACAAAAGAACACAAAAAACAGTACTCAATTGTCCATTATTTTTAATAGCCACTATTATTATTTTCCAGGACTTGGACACTTGGGAATACAGCATTATGCAAAACAGATCCAGAGACACTTATAGTTAACTTAATTAGAACATGCTACTCCCAGTGGGATATATGCCCCTAGAAGAGAGCATGGTCTAGCAACTGTAGATCCCAATTTACTTGGTGTCATTTTTTTTAAAGAAACGTTTTTTTTAAAGAAATATTTGTTTTCATTTTTTCACAAATTGAATGTTTGCAAATTTACTTATCTGGAATTGAGAACTAAATTGCAGTGGGGGTTTATGCTTCAATCCCAGTGGAATTTTTAAGTTAGAGCTGGAGTAAAACAATCAACTTGTTTACCAAGAAAAATATTGTCATTTAAAATGTTGAAATGAAGATTTTTTAATGAACCAAGATCCGAATCTCTTTGTTCCTTAAGAAAAGAAGCTTTTCCAATTTGGTATGGGAAATTGCCTTATGGTTTGCGCTCACTCGACTGCAGCTCTGAAGGCATCATATTCAAATTCTCTGAATGATCATTTCCTTACATTAAAAATGGACAAAACTGTTATTTCTCTGTTTGAAAGAATCAGAAATAATCATGCATATGCATTATTGCAAAGCTATCCTGTTTCCCTGAAAATAAGACCCCTTCCGGATAATAAGCCAAATCGGGCTTTTGAACACATGTGCGAAAATTAGCCCTTCCCCACAAAATAAGCCACCCTGAAAATATTGCAACACAGCAGCAGCCATGAGGTGACCATGCCTCCTGAACCCCCAAAATAATAAGACCTCCCAAAAAGTAAGGTCAAGTGCTTATTTTTTTGGGGTGGTGGTGGTTTCAAAAGAAAATAAGACCCTGTCTTATTTTCAGGGAAACAAGGCATTATTTCCCTGTTTGAAAGGGTCAGAAATAACTATACATATGCATCATTTCTCCTCTGCATGGAGTCACCACTGTCTTTTCTATTCCATATAAATTGAGTTCACTAGGATAACAGGACAGAGAAAAGCTACATCTTACCTATTCAAAATTTGTTTCTAAATTACATGATAAAATATGTTATAAAATGCGATTTAAAAGTTATAATGAATAGCAGTAATAATTTTCCAGTTTGAATAACACATCCTCAATGGCTATAGAAAGTAGGAAATAAAGGAGAAAAGTTGAGGAAGGAAAAAGTCTGAGAGTCTTCCCAAATTAAAACCCCTCATATCTGAATTAAGAATTGATAGTGTCTCTACCAGTGGATGTACAATATAAATAAAGTATTTCCACTTATAAATATTGCACTATGCTTTTTTCCTGCTCTGATCTTTGTGTCGTTATTGATTTTTATTCTTGCCTACAATTAAATTTTGAATATTTTCAAATAACCTACATTATTTTGCTATCTCTCTGCTATCTGCTCCAATTTTTGCAGAGTAACATTGTATAACAAATGGTTTCTAAGGTTTCTTTCATATCACATTGAAAATGAAAATCTAGCTGTATGAAAACATATGATTGTTCCATTTTTTCTGGTATGTAGCTGCATTCCTTCAAGATTATGATTAAGCTGATAATGATTATAAACAAATCTTGAATTATATCAGCCTCCCAGATATCCAAATCCTTTGAGGGCCAGTCCCACACCTGTTTCATAAAGATGGGGGAAAAAAGGACTTTTCCTATTATGGCACTCATTCTGTAAGACAATCTCCATTGAAGTATACCAAGCAACAAAATATGTGAGATTTAAGCGGCTGTTAAAAACACATATTTATATTTTTTTAACTAATTAACTGCTCCTAATACCATACTATTTATTTTATGGGTTGCTATTATTCTGTTTTTGCTTTTATCTAATTATTTTGCCCTTATTTAATGCTTTTTGTAAAAGGTTTGGAATGTTTTGAATAATAATAATAATAATTAATCTACCACAGTGAGGTCAAGAAGGTTAGAATACATCAGAAGGGAAAAGTAGAATTCCAAATTCAGAGGGGAAAATACCCCTAAAGTGATTAACATCTGGGAAATTCCAGTCATTGGATACACAGCTGGAATGGCAAGCAAAGGTTCTACATTTGTTTAAAAAGTCCCAATGTAGCCAGATAGAAAGTAGGGAGGAAACATTATACACATTATGAAATGTTGTCTTCATCAAGAAAGAGACTGTGAGACCTTCCCCATCCAATGCCTTATGGTTTCACATTATTTCTTTCTTCAGATAACATCAATTTCTAGAACTAAGTGACTTCTGCAGAAAAGCTTGCACTATGACCATATCTAACATCTAGCAGCAACAAAGAACTCAATGTACCTTCTAATTTTAAAAATACCTTCTACATTTAAATTTTTAGCAGAAAAAGTAATAAAAATTATTACAGTAAAGTTTTATTACCTATTAATACGCAGTTTTCATATGAGCCCAGAATGCATTTAACATGTTGACACATAACACTAAAATTCTGAGGTAGAGAGTCATGGAGAAAGGTAAAAATTGCTTCCCCTTCCTGACCTCCCTTATTCAAAGAGACAATTGACATGAAAGTATAAAAGTACAGAAGTAAGCAAACTGTTCTTTCTTACGTGTTATAAAGCATTTTATTGTATCTATGGCATCTAACATTGTGCTCTACCTTGAATGTTATATATTAGGTGTTTTCCCCCCTATACTTGTACCATAATAGGTTTAAGATTGCATGCCTATGTCTTCATATAATCATTTGTAATTTTTTTTGGCACTGCAAAAACATTCGTATCAGTATGACATTTCTATATGTGTCCATTCTTAAATTCAAGTGGCCTTAATCCCAGGTAAATGTAAACAGGATTATAACCATACTGTGCAATTATATACAGGTCATTAAATTAACTCAGAATTACTCCCAAGTAAGGATTACAGCCTAATATAACGGTGTACTGCCTAATGGCATATTGTCAATATACCCACAGAAGGAAGGAGATTACATTCACACATATACAATATAATATTAAACAAGAATAAAGCAATTTTCCTTATTACATGAACATAAATTATTAATGAATAAGAGTGGAATCATGTCTTATTTATCTATTTGTTTATTAATGAATAGGAGTGGAATCGTATTTTATGTGTAAGTATCAATGAGTTAGAAAGGATTTACTCCTGGATTAGAAAATATAAGATTACAACCTTAAGAGCATCAGCAGCTATAAATAATGTCTTTTTATATTAGTAAAATAAAAAGCAAAGCAGCAAGTTTTAAAAAACCCTGGAGGAAACGCATTTTATTTCATATTATTTCATTTGTACAGCACAAATAAGAAAAGGATTATCCCTGTTGTACTTATCACATTGCTTTATATCCATAAATGGTTAAGATGAAAAGAACTTTCAAAACTGTTTCATTGACTTTAAAGGCACCATCTATTATTGCATGGTTAATTAGATAAGGGATTTCTAAAACTGGCCCAAACTTCTTTAGTTAAAAGCTGGTTATTTCTTTTTATACTCATTTTCTGTTTTAAAATATTAATTAATGGTTGATACACTAACGCTAAAGTAATTCTTACATTGTATGTTAAACTGCTTCCTTGGAAGATTCCTATAACCTACAAAATTCCTATAACATGCAAAATATGAATTGTGTGACACAAATGTGAGCAATAATACTTTTCCACGCCCTACTCAACCTTGTCAATTCACTTTAGGCCAAGTACAAAATTATGCCCACAATAATGTCAGACCAAGTACCTGTATGACTTCAAAAAACGAAACCTCTTCCTGTTTCTTGAAGAGGGGCACGGAAGAGTTGAGATTTCCAGGGGGTCCCAGAGAAAAGCCATTTGCAGACTTGAAGAAATCCGGGGTTGTTTAGAGAATCAGAGCCACAAAGCACGAGTTGCCTCAAGCTAATCATAAAAGCACTTGTGGCTGTCTAAGAGAATGTCCTTTTCTGAGGCTCTGCTGAAGTGACACAGAGAGCAAAGGAGGCAGGATAACATGGATTTCCTGCAGCTGGCAGGGTTCAGAAGGCCTTATCTCATTACCAACTGAGTGAGAAACTCTCACGTCAAAGCTCTTTATAAATACAGCCCTGATTAACTGGAAGCAATGACATGTATTGCTAAGAAAGTTTGCAGAACTCAAGAGCAAAGTACCATTGCTGGGCCTGTGTTTTCTTTCAATAATATCTTGAATGCATTTAGGTAAAGACCAAACCAAAAGAGAAAAATGAAAATATTCAATTTTACCCAACCTGGATTCACACAACTTGCTTATTTATATGGGCTTTATGTTTTCTGATTGGGTTTTAATGCTATTTTATTTTACTATAATGCTATTTTATTTATTTATTTATTTATTGTTTATTTTTAGTTTATTGCTAGTTTACAAGTTTACAAAGGATGCGGTGGCTCAGTGGCTAAGATGCTGAGCTTGTCGATCAGAAAGGTCAGTAGTTCGGCGGTTTGAATCTCTAGCACCATATAATGGAGTGAGCTCCCGTTACTTGTCCCAGCTTCTGCCAACCTATCAGTTTGAAAGCATCTAAAAATGCAAGTAGAAAAATAGGAACCATCTTTGGTGGGAAGGTAACAGTACTCCCTGCCCCTTTGGCATTTAGTCATGCCAGCCACATGATCATGGAAACGTCTTCAGACAGCGCTGGCTCTTTGTCTTTGAAATGGAGATGAACACCCCCTAGAGTCGGGAACAACCAGCACATATGTGTGAGGGGAGCCTTTACCTTTACCTTATTTATGTTTACTTTTGATTGAGTTGATCAACACTATCTAGGGAACTGCCAGTATTAGGTAAAACCAAACATTTACTTTTTCAGCCTTATTTAGCATAGTTAAACATGATACATGAATCCTGCTACTCTGAGTGGTTTATAAGTCTTGGGTGATCGCTTAGCACAGGGGTGTCAAACTCATGTTACTTTGTCATCATATGACATGTCATGACTTTTTCCCTAAAATGTGGGTGGGTGTGGCCAGCAAGTGATGCATCCGGCCTGTGGGCTGCTAGTTTGATACCCCTGGCTTAGCACTACGTGTTTAGCTATAGGTGGCCCTTGATTTATGACAATTGAGCTCTAAATCTGTTGCTAAATGAGACAGTTATTAAGTGGATTTTGCCCCATTTTATGACATTGCTACAATTACTACAGTTAAGTTACTAACATGGTTGTTAAGTGAATCTGGCTTCCCTATTGATTTTGCTTATCAGAAGGTCGCAGAAGGTGGACTTGGGACACAGCAATAGTCATAAGTATGAACCAGAGTCCAAGCATCAGAATTTTGGTCACATGATCATGGAAATGCTGCAATGGTCGTAAGTGAAAATAACGGTCATAAATCACTTTTTGCAGTTCCATTGTAACTTTGAATGCTCACTAAACAAATGATTAAGTTGAGGACTACTTATATATGCTTAGTAATGATAGGTAACATCATGAGCTGCAGTGGTTAGAGTGCAGTACTGCAGGCAATTTCTGCTGACTGCTGGTTGACTGCAATTTGTCAGTTTGAATCCCACCAGGCTCAATGTTGACTCAGCCTTCCATCCTTCCGAGGTGGATAAAATGAGGACCCACATTGTTGGGGGGAAATAGGCTGACTCTGTAAACCACTTAGAGAGGGCTATAAAGCATGTGAAGTGGTATATAAATCTAAGTGCTACTGCTATTGCTAACATATCCATGTTTCCCTTGGCCTTATTTTCGGGGTGGTCTTATTATTTTTGAGGTGCAGGAAGCAGCAAGCGTGGTCACCTCATGGCTGCTGCTATGCTGCAATATTTTTGGGGATGGCTTATTTTAGTGCATGCGCTCAAAAGCCGGATTGGGCTTATTATCCAGGGAGGTCTTATTTTCAGGAAAACAGGGTATATTTCCCTACAGTACACACATTTTCTTCCTGGTTCTTTCTTGTCATTCCAGCAGCTTGGATAGATGTTTTGTTCTGGACAGATGGAAAAAGATACTATTCCTTTTTCTCTATTAAGTTTCTGGAGTTTGAGGACTGTTTGTTGACTGGAACCAGAAAGCCAACAAAAAAGAAAAGAAAAGAAGAAAAGAAAGCTTTTCTTTAGTTAAGTAGCTAAAAGTGCAAGAGTACTTTTCACTGCTTTCTAATTGTTTCTTCCTGAAAAAAAAAACAAGGATTAGTGGGCTACAAGCTTGATCCAAAAGAAACTCCCCTCAATTTTTACGCTTCAGCCTAAATTGTATCCCAAACAATTTAGAAATTAGGAAAAAATGTTACGCTGAAAATATTATATAATATTAGGCTAAAGTAGGACCTGTTTCTAACTGTTACACAAAAAGATCACACGCAAAGATTATGACTCATCCAGAACATATTTGGGAAGGGATAGTGGGAAAACCAGTTAGTCCATCCATGCATATAAAATGTAAGGATAACTGTTAAATGTCTCCTTGATCTTCATTATGCTTCTAGGACAGGGGTGTCAGATCTGGGGTGCTTATATCTTGCTCGTGGGGCTGCCCTGGGAACAGCAAAGGACTGACGCACAGTGCCTCTGTCAGTGAAAACGGAGCTCAGCTGCGTGCAGCCCATTCGAGCTCCATTTTCACTGCCAGAATGCTTGGGCCACTACAGGCGCCCCTGACATGAGTGACATTGAGCTGGCCATCCCATGCTGGCCACGCCCACCTGGCCCCCAAGGTCAAGCTCAACCCTGATGTGGCCCTCAATGAAATCGAGTTTGACACCCTTGTTCTAGGAAGAATGCAAATATTGGTGGAAACCAAGCACATGTAGGTATACAGTGATATTGCCTTGTATATGCTCCCATTGCAAGGCCCTCATTGTATGAAAAAATATTTTACTCAATATGTGAAACTACCTTCTAACATACCTTACTAACATTACTTTTATCTTGTCTTTTCAGAGATGGATGGTCCTAAATCAGTTTTTCATTTTAATAGGATATAATTGTACATAGGCATCAGTCAGTCCAGGAGAATGTCACAATTGGATAGATTATTTTCAGACCTCTTGGCAGCTTTTCCATCCAGAAAGCTTGGTGCCTTACTCCTATTACAGTGAATGACTTTGAGAACTCAACACAATTTGCTGCAAAACATTTACATGTGAATGATCTCAGCTTTTTTTGGAGGAGGGGAGTTAAAATACTTCTTTTTAAAAGTTTGAGTGCATTTCCAAAGATATGTCCTGACCAAGCCAGAATATGGGCTTATACAGGATGTGTTACTTTATACTGAATGTCATTTATTCAGCTCATAGCAAAATGTTAAATGGAAATCTAAAAAGAAAGCTATGAAAATTGTTATCTTTAATTTTTAAGGGAGACTTAAGGAATAAATGCAATGATATCCATATTTAAACACGTGCGCGCACACACAAATTTGGAAACTCAAGTTTTGGTTGAGAGAAAAATCCATACTCACTGGCAAAATAGAAATCCATCCACACACAGTCCTGAAATAAATCAATATCAGTCAGATACCTGCTAAGAGGGGGAAAAATCCTTGCCAGAACCCTTGGAAAGCTTCTGGGTTTTGATTTAAATCAAAGATGGGTGAGGAACCATATTTCTGAATCATAGTGGTGTAGTGGTTAGAATGCAGTATTGCAGGCTGACTCTGTCTTTCGCTGCCAGGAGTTCAATCCTGACTGGCTCAAGGTTGACTCAGTTTTTCATCCTTCCGAGATTGGTAAAATGAGGACCCAGATTTTGGGGACAATACAGGTAATCCTCAACTGACAACCACAATTGAGCCCAAAATTTATGTTGTTGAGTGAGAAATTTGTTAACTGAGTTTGCTCCATTTTATGACTGTTTTGCCTCATTTGTTAAGTGAATCACTGCAGTTCTTAAATTAGTGACATGGCTGAAGTGAATCTGGCTGCTTGTTAGAAGGTCACAAAAGGAGATCACACGACTGCAACCGTCATAAATGTGAGTCAGCTGTCAATCATCCAGATGTGAATCACATGACCATGGGGATGCTGCAAAGGTCATAAATGTGAAAAATGATCATCAGTCACTTTTTTCAGTGCTGTTGTAACTCTGAACGGTCACTAAATGAACTGTTGTAAGTCGAGGACTACTTGTATGCTGTCTCTGTAAACCGCTTAGAGCAGGGGTGTGAAACAGGTGGCACACAGGCTAGATACGCCACACCCACCTGTTTCACAAAGGGAAAAAAAGTTACGATACGTCATGTGACGGCAACGTGACACAGCGAGTTTGACACCTGTGGCTTAGAGAGTATTGTAAACCACTGTGAAGCAATATATAGTGTCATGGCCCTATCAGAAACTTGTTTGGAGGAGGAGGAGGAGGAGGAGGAGGAGGAGGAGGAGGAGGAGGAGGAGGAGGAGGAGGAGGACGACGACCTGGGACTGTCTGACAGGGAAGGCACGCCAGGGGCTGACACAGAGGAGGATTGATTGCTGACCGGCAGCGGTGCTGATAGGCAGCTGATCTCCTCTGATGAGGAACAGCTGTCTACTCCACTCAAAGGGCAATCAAAGGGAAGGAAAGTGGAAACAGGTAGCTGTTCCTCATCAGAGGAGATTGACTGCCTATCAGCACCACTGACGGTCAGCAGCTGATCCTTCTCTCTGCCTGTGCAGGCAGGCAGCTTTCCATCTGGTCAACTACCTTCCCCAATGCCTGAGGGACAGCATCCCCCATCACCCCATGGTATGCCTTCTCTATGGGACAGTCCCAATTCCTACTCCTATTCCTCCTCTGAACTGGATTCTGATGGGGCCATGGCATATAAGTCTAAGTGCTATTACTATTTAATATGGTAAATGGACAGAAGCAGCAGGCTGGACTTTCATGCCCAGTGCATAACTATGTCACACCTCAGAACAGCACCAGAATATAATAGTCCAAATATGTTACACTCCTGGCCAGGACGTATCAAGCCCTGTCTTCACTGAAGTCCAAGTCAAACCAAACCAAAAAACATCCCCTCAGAATTGCCTTGATGCTGACCCTGACTCCCATGCCTCTCCTCCTCCTCCTCTGATTCGGCTGCTGGAGGGGCCAGTGGCTGGCAGACCACAACATAATGTTCTGGCAATAATAATGAGGGGTTTGTTTTTAATTTGAAGGAGTTCATTTTCTTAGCTCAGGATTTGCACCTGTAATTTGCAGAAGGAAAAGGTGATTCTGTGTGCTTAAAAATTTTATGGCCTATTCCATGTTTCATTTCTACAAAATCTCCAAACAATACTGTTTCCAATTGCAGAACAATCATTTTGTTCTCTAGAGATATTACTTAGGCTCAAACATCATGTTAATTTCATTGAATTACACATTATCACAAAATATAATGGAATAATAACAATCCAACTATAAATGGAAGATTTTCTATTCAAACTGCAGCAACTGCTGTTTGGTAACACATAAAACTTGTATGGCAATATGCTATTTGCTTTCAACAAGTTTATCTAACAATGCTAATCTTTATAGCATTAATTTTATTCTCACTGAATGGCAGTAGTTTACTCATCTGGGTACCATTTGTACTTAAACTAATTAATAGAACCAGTCTCAATGAAATCAAAGAACATATTACAATGATTATTAAACAATAAATATTTCAGAATATTTAAACTGCAAACTGGAATTATAAAAGCATTCATGTGATAGTAACTGCTACAGAAATTAATTATAATTCCAAAGTTTAATCATTCTTGAAAGTTCATATCTCCTTTCCCCCCCACTGCCCAGTATTTTTCCCCCTTGAAACTGAAGATAAATTATTTTGTATTGGCTATATATTTATTTTAGAAAATGCAACTTTTTCCATCCCTTGGGACATTTGGAGGGGGGATCTATGTACCTTTATTTTTTAGTTCTAACTTTAAATATACATATACATGTGTATACATGTGTGTGTGTGTGTGTGTGTGTGTGTGTGTGTGTGTGTGTGTGTTCTTATATGTTATCATTGGAATTCTGAAACAAGTGATTTATCCTATCCGTAACAAATTGCATTGCCCCATTTTTGATGCCAATAAAAGTGGGCTCTGGGGGTGCATCAAAACTCAGCAGGTGCATCTACAACCCATTTTCCATTGTTATATCATTCATGAAAATGCCACAATTCTTTTTCATTAAGTGATTAAATATATCTAATATTACTGATATCTGTGCAGTATTTTTTAAAAATGACCCTAGACTTTGGTCATCCACTTCTTCATCTTACAAGAACTAGTAGCAAGGGGCAGTTTCTGCGATACAAAGTAAACATTTCCTAAGTTCCCTGTCAGCATCAACTTCACTTAGTAATCAGGAAAGAAACCACTCGACTCCATTAATGACATTTCTTCAAGAACCTGAAGCAGGCCTATTCTAGGCACGTGGGTGGAGACAACTGGAGAAAGGCAGTCCTACAAATAATACTGAAGAATACTTGTTTCACAAACATATAAATATATACTTGTTCAACTTAGCTGCATTGGAATAGAATAGAATATAACAATAAAGTTGGAAGGGGCCTTGAAGGTCTTCTAGTCCAACCCACTTCAGACCCTACACCACTTCAGACAAATGGATATCCAACATCTTCTTTAAAATGTTCAGTGTTGGAGCATTCACAACTTCTGGAGACAGGTTGTTCCATTGATTAATTGTTCTAACTGTCAGGAAACCTCTCCTTAGTTCTAAGTTGCTTCTCTCCTTGATTAGAGTCCCAAGGGAGTGGGCAGCATTCAAATTTTATTAAAGTAAAATAAAGTAAAGTGATTAGTTTCCACCCATTGCTTCTTGTCCTACCCTACCTGTCCTATTTGGAGAATAGTTTGACTCCCTCTTCTTTGTGGCAGCCCCTGAGACATTGGAACACTGCTATCATGTCACCCCTAGTCCTTCTTTTCATTAAACTAGAAATACCCAGTTCCTGCAAGCGTTCTTCATATGTTTTAACCTCCAGTCTCCTAATCATTTTTGTTGTTCTTCTCTGCACTCTTTCTAGAGTCTCAACATCTTTTTTACATCATGGCAACCAAAACTGGATGCAGTATTCCAAGTGTGGTATTAATACTTCACATGATCTAAATTACTAAATATTAAAATAAATAAAGATCTTGGATTCTGGCCTTAAAACTGATGAAATTTTGTAAAGAAAATTAAAATATGTTCTTCCAGGTGAAAGCTTTACTGGCATTGAGGAAATATCTCCATGCATTATCACGTAGGCGCAAATTCCATCAAAAGAATAATACGCTGTTTCAAGTAAATAGCTATTTTAAAGACAATAGTTCTTCAAGTGCAACACTAAAACCTGCTACTTACCACGTTGTTTCCAACTGGAATCCAGCCTAGAAAAGTTCTAAAGACATCTCAGATTTATCACAAAAGCAGTGCTGATTCTGTTGCTGTGCTGAAGCATTGCCTTTCTTTAGATAGTAAATTGTCTTTATAAAGGGCCTCAGCTATCCAATAACGGAGTTTTTGCTTGATGAAGTAAAATCCACACCATTGCCTTGTCGATTAAGGCAGCATTCCCAGTCCCAGATTGTCCTTGTTACAAACATAGGGCTGGTGTAAATTGCCTCCAGGATGTATTAACATAATATTTGCTTGATTGATTCACTGCCATCAAAAAAAAAAAAAAGTCCCTTCGGGAGTTCTACAATCCTGCTGAGTTCTTTAAGGGTCTCCACTGAAAGAATGTATTCATTAAAATATTTATATATTTAATAACATCAGACTTAAGAAGAATAGAAGTATAAACTCCTCCACAGAAATGTTTTTTTTTATTTTTCAGTCCATAATTTATGCTGTTATAACCCTACTAAATATTAGATTTTTAAGTTACTTAATGGAAAATATTCTGTGGTCAATGTAACAGAGGTAGTCTGACCTCAAATCAATATTCTATTACAGTCTAAGCAGGAGTGATATACTCTGGCCTTAGAACATTAGTGTAAGAATAAAAGATATTCACATTTTCACCTGCAAAGGCTGCTATTTCTCAATCTTATAAGCAGATGAAGTTAATGACGGCTAACTTTAATGGTGAACTATGTATGAGTCCAGAATACCTACTCTAGTGTTTCTCCAGATGCATAGTCCAGATCAGGGGTGGGTTCTGGCTTCTTCTACTGCCGGTTCACTCAGGGACGCACTTCAAGCACATGCACGTTTGATGCACGCTATGCGCGCATGCACAGTAGAAAAAATGCTTCTGCGCAGAAGCCAAAAAACAAGATGGCGGTCCCTATAGCGCTGCCAATAGATCTGGTTTGGGAGGTGGGGGTGGCCGGATGAGTTACTACCTGCTCGGCTGAACTGGTCCGAACCAGTAGGAACCCACCTCTGGGTTAATTGTAACTACAGAACATCAGCCAGTGAAACACATCTAGAGACTAAACAAGGCTGCTCCATATCATATCTTCAACACACTTATCTAAAGCTAATAAATAGCATTCCACTGTTTCCTCAGTTAAACCCAGCCTGGCATTTTGAAGAGGGGCTGGGACTTCAACCTCCAGAATTGGAATCCATATGTATAGAAGAACATGAACATGCAAAGTTACCATATAATGAATTAAAACATTGGTTTATACAGCTCAGCCATGGTAAGACTTTTGGGCAAGTTTGTAGACAGCTGGTAATTTTGGGCCAGTGATTCTCTCAGCCCTAGAACTAAGATAGCAAAGGCAAACACTTCAGAAAAATGTTGCCAGGAAAACTGCAGAGACTTGTCTATGTAGTAACTACGGGTCGAGATTGACCCAATGGCACACAATCAAAACCCCAATGCCCAAAAACAAAGTAGATGTCAAATTAAGGTGTTTATTTCTACATTCTCAAGGATTCCATCTGCCATGAAACTCCGTGGCAAAAATAATGCCAGCATCATATAAGAATTGCCTTCTTTGGTTATAGGTCTCATACTACCAAGGAAATATTTAGCTTGCATTTACTACCTTCTCACAATAATAGATAATAACACAGGAAGTCAGCTTTCCCTCAAGTCCATTTTCAACATTTTATCATGAAATATATCAAGGTCCCTGCTAGTCACATTCTTCAGTTGCATCTCAGCTAAAATTAGGCTGTAATTTTTCAGATGTCACTTGTCCTTGGAAAATCACTATCAGTTAAATATAGAGAGGGAAAATAACTTTCTTTTGAGATATTGTTCATAAGGCCTGAAGTGTCTGTGGGAAAGGGG
This sequence comes from Thamnophis elegans, assembly GCF_009769535.1. Taxonomy (NCBI): domain Eukaryota; kingdom Metazoa; phylum Chordata; class Lepidosauria; order Squamata; family Natricidae; genus Thamnophis; species Thamnophis elegans. Next base: position 120,742,435 of record NC_045543.1, on the reverse strand, counting down.
GAAGGGAATCAAAAGTCAAGATGGCAGCTTCAAAAACTCAATGAAAGTCACCCCCATTTTAATGTGCAGACAACAACTTCAATGAGTGGTCAAGACTGCTATTTTGATTTCTTAAAATTTCCTATAGATCACCTTCATTAGACATATTGTTATAGCCACTTCAGGATCAACTTCTCACATTTTCTAGAACAGTAAAACAACAGAAATCACAACCTAAAAGTAAGATCATGGCACCTGGCCATCTCAATTCCTAGCAAATAGATGGGGAAGAGATGGAGGTAGTGGCAGATTTTATTTTCCTGGGTTCCAAGATCACTGCAGATGGGGACTGCAGCCAAGAAATTAAAAGACGCTTGCTTCTGGGGAGGAAAGCTATGGCAAATCTAGACAGCACAATAAAAAGCAGACATCACCCTGCCAACAAAAGTGTGAATAGTCAAGGCTATGATTCTCTCAGTTGCAATGGACTGTGAAAGTTGGACCATAAGAAAGGCTGAACGCCAAAGAATTGAAGTCTTTGAACTGTGGTGCTGAAGAACACTCCCGTAAGTCCCTTGGACTGCAAGACAATCAAACCAGTCAGTCCTAGAGGAGATCAACCCTGACTACTCTTTAGAAGGTCAAATCCTGAAGATGAAACTCGAATACTTTGGCCACCTAATTAGAAGGAAGGACTCACTGGAGAAGAGCCTAATGCTGGGAAAGATTGAGAGAAAAAGAAGACGACAGAGAATGAGGTGGCTGGATGGAGTCACCGAAGCAGTAGACATGAGCTTAAATGGATTCCAGAGGATGGTAGAGGACAGGAAGGTCTGGAGAATGTTGTCCATAGGGTCATGATGGGTCAAACACAACATTGCAACTAACAACAACTGGTTCCACTTATAACACCAAAATAATTCCTCATGTTGAAGAATGTAGATAGTTTGATCATCAGGAATGGGGCTCTTTGTAGAAGGATGATAAGCACAGATAAGGTCAATCAGGTGTGAACTGCTCAAACTGTGATTGACTGGCTAATATTTACACAAATTAGGGATAAAGCATTTATATGTAATCTCCCTTTCTCTACCCAAACACCAAATGACAATTCAAATTCTTTACTGCCATCTAGTAGTCCCAATTCTTGCATTCTAGATTAGGCATCTCTCTTCTGCTTTCAATAGAACAATATTGAAATAAACATGCTAGTCACCCTTTTTGATCAGGAGTTTATACTATCTTGTTCATATGTAATACTATTCTTAATATAGCAGAACTGTAATTCTACCACCATATTTTGTAGCACTGTAATACAATGACATATTTATTGTTATACTCTGCCTTATTAGCCGAATCACAATTCTTTACATTTATTAGTATTTTAAGAAAACATGAATGTACTTGCTCTTTTGTGCTAAAATGACATTTTCAAGTTATGTAATTGCAAAGTTATATGGATAGCAGAAGGAAAGAAGAATGGGTGGAAATTTTTCAACAGGAATGGGGCCAGTTATAATCTATAACATTATATACACTCTAGCTGGTATCAGTATTCATATTTGCTAAAAGGATTTTAGCTCCAAGTTTATATGTAGCCAAAACAAGAAGTATTTGTGCACAACCCATTGGTATTAGCAAGGCTGGAATTGGAGTTGGACCACTACCAACACAACTACAGTATTAGGAATCAAAATGTTCAGCTTCTACAAATGCTGACTATGGGGAAAAAAAGCAAGAAAGGAACTAGCAGACAGAATCCTAGCTAGATGTTGTGGGATGACCGGAATCCTAAATATAAGCACTGCAGTATATTGCAATTCTTTGTATTCTTTTTATTACTATGGTTTATCAAACAGTCAGCGCATGTTTAGACTGAATCTGGTATTTTTGTCCACCTATCAAGTTCTTCCAAAGAACCAGGGATAGGCAGATGTTGTTGCTTAATAACAATAAAGTTACTGCCCACAAGATGTAAGCTGCTCCAAGCTGCCTTTTGCAATTGACTGGTGGTGATTTTGTCAATGCCAATGGCATTTGAGTGATGTTTTGAAATTGCACCCAGGGCACCTATTAATATTGGTACTATCTTTGGCTTCTTTTTCTACAGCTGTTGTACTTCTCTTTGCAGGTCTTTGTATTTTGTGATTTTCTTCACTTCTTTCTCTTCTCTTTAGCTGTACCCAGATACTGCAACATCTACCATTCATATTTTTTTGTCTTTCTTATCAACAATTGTTAAGTCTGGAGCATTATGTGGCAAGTGCTTGTCTATTAGTCAACCTCAAGACAGATTCCTCATAAATAAGAAAATAAATATGAATAAAATCAATACTAAATTATTAAAATAGAATGAGTATAAAATATTATACATATGTCAATATTTAATTTAAAAAATCCCTCTATCATGAAACATTAGAAAGTCATTTAACCCTTAAAATATGACAGACAGGATTCTGACACTAAGAAAAGGAAAAAAGCAAAGAACACTGTACTTTATATAGATGCACAAATTGTACCAGAATATTTAAATATAAACCAAAACACTTCCCTATGAAGCTTACTACAATTATTTAAAATCAAAATACTGCGTTACTTATTGTAGCACCACCCCTTCATTACTTTTATGAAAAGTTTTATTTCACATTTTTATACCTGAATTAGATCTTAATAGTTTTATAATTTCTGTAATGGGTTTCAAATTAGTCTAGATGAAAGCTATAATTAAATTCCATTATCTAGAAGGAACGCACAAAAAATTAATATTACACAAAGTTAAGTTATAGCAACTGATCCAGGCAAATTTTATGCAAGGCAGGCAGAAAAACATCCACAAGAGGTCTCTCTTTTATGTAATTTGTTCTTAGAAGTACTGTAGAAAGAAAGGAAAGATTGGATAAATAAGCAAGGTTTTTTTCCTTAAGCTTATAACTTATCTCTCTAAGGAAGGGCTGAAATAGGGCCTTGGTACATACCTGATACGCCTATTCTCATAGTGGGGGAGGAGTATCCAGGATGGGTTGACCTTATTCTCTCATTGATTGGACTGAGTCAGATAGGTTTTTGGGACACGCCCCTGGTGCACCAGGTATCGCCCAGTTATCGGCAAAGAACTCTATCCAGTGCCAATACCGGTGCATCGATGGAAGGCTGTGAAAGCACCTCGGCCATGTCCTGATCCACATTGAAGAAGGTCTTGTCTGTGGATGTGGGCGTGGGTCCCGCTGTGGGGGCTGCCCATTTGTGCTTGACTGACTCAAGAAAGGCCCTGGGGGTTGGCACCATGTTAGTCTCAATGGCCTGCTCATCAAAGATGGTTTCTTCTGAAAACCCCTGGTGTTGAGGCGGTGCTGCTGTGCTCTGTTTCCAAGCTTGGTGGCTGCCTTGGCTTTGAACAGGAGTGACTTGCACAATGAGGGCTGGAATAACCCGGTGAACGCTGGCTTAGGAGGGGGCATGCCTTCGTCTTCAGATAGTTTATCCTCCCTAACCTCCCCCTCCTCCCAATCCAGGTCACTGTCCTCGTGTGATGAGGCTGAGAAGCTAGGAATGTCTTCCCTCTGGGTTTCCAGGCCCTTTGGTATCCTAGGAGGAGATGCCCCCTGAGGTTGTATTTGTGGCTGCTGAAATGCTGCTGTCATGCACTGCTGGAAGGTCCGCATCATTAGCATCATTGAACGTTGGTGTCAGCTTCTGCTTTGCTGCTGCTTCAGCTGCCATGAAACGGGAAGGGGGGGGCGTGTATGTGGGAGGGTTTTACTTGGTGTGCTGGAGGACTGCTGGAGGAATGTTCTAGGATGTACCAGTCGTTGGGATTGCGCATGCGTACGTGTTTCCCGCCTGCATCAACGGCCTTCACATTCCATCTTGGCCTGTCTTTTTGAAGTTATCTCACACCTGACAATTGAAGGACTTATGATTGGACTGGAGCTTTGATCCTAAGGGGGGGGAACGGGCTTTGCTATATATCAATTGCTTTCGCGCCATATTATTCAGATTTTGCTTCACTGCTGCTTGCTTACCATTTATAATTAGTAAAAGTACTTTGGATTTCCAACCCATGGAGTCTATTGGTCTTCTTTCCTAGTTATGGAATGGAGTGGGGCGTGACAAGAAGCAAAATCTGAAAATATCCCTTTCCAGGAGATTTTATGTCTACCGAGAAGGGAAATAATGTCTTCTCCGACCAGAGAGGAGGAAGGCGCCGTTGGAGGGACGGATTCCAGTGAACTGGGACCTCCCGACCTTTCTTTACACCAGCCCAGCCCGTCTGACCGGCCGTTGCACGAAGATTTATTTCAACTGCAAATTTCCAGTCAGCCTGAACCTTCCCCCCTACCCCGTTGGTCAACTTCAGTGGGGCAAAGAGAAATAGAGACAAGCTGGAATGCTGGACTCACCCAAAAACCTCCTCAACAGACTTCGCTGGAGCCAGGGGCCGTGAGGAAACCTCAGGCGGGTGAGTTTCATGAATATTGGAGCCAAAGGGGCGATGAAGGGGAATGGAGAAGTTATCAGCACCAGGGCCCTGGGAGACAACCCCCCCGGAGTGAACTACCTGATTATTGGGGTCAAACATTTTTGGAAGAGAGAAGGGGAGAGGAGGACAGAGACTGGAGAAATTGGCAACGTTACCCACGCCAGGATTCTCCCCCACCCCCCCCTCGGCCCGCATCACCCCCTGCGGCTAGAGGCTTTGCTGACCAAAGGGGACCTCCACCCCAGGCTCCCCCCCGAAGACATCGTATGGCTAAAATCCCTCCTTTGCCTGTGCGTTTTAATGGGGCTTCGGCTAGCCTCGCCTCCTTCCTCATGCAGGTTTTTAATTACATGGAGATATATGGCCGGGACTTTGAATCTGACATTTTAAGGGTCAGGATGGTCCTGTTATCTTTGGATGGTGAGGCGGCGGCGTGGTCGACTGCTTTGCATATGTCTGGTTCTCCCCTCTTGGGGAATTTCAACCGTTTTATGGCAGCTTTCCGTCGACGTTTTGATGACCCGTTGACCGAGAAGCGAAACAAATTGAAGTTTTTAACTTTTGACCAAGACGACAGGCCTGTCGCCGAATACATCCAGGAATTTCAGTGTCTGTCTCAGTACATGAGAGGCTGGGGGGAGGATGCGATGCTGGACAGATTTGCCGAAGGCTTAAACCCTGAAATTTATCAACAATGTGTTAATCGTAACCTGCCGAGACGCTTAATCACTTGGTTCGAGCATGCGGCTGACGCTGAGCTTGACTTGATTCGTTTGCGATATGCCACTGAAGAAAAAAGGAAGCGGAAAGAAAGGGCTGCCAAGGCCCTCCCCCCTCCTGCTACTCAAGTGCTTTCCAAACGCCGAGGCGACGCGAGAGAGCCCCCTTCTGGCCCCTCCAGACCTTTAACATGTTTTCGCTGTGGCAAGCTTGGGCACACCGCCCCCCTCTGTAGGGCGAAAACACCTCTCTCTGCCCAACCCCCTCCCAGACGTGAGGAGAAATCTGCAAGAGGCTCTGAGAGGAAGAAGAAGGAAACGGCTTTCGCTGGAGAAACCAACCCTCCTCCTCTGGCCCAACCGTTGAAGGATGACGCGGATGCTAACTCCTCTTCTTCTGATGACTCAGATGACGACGCTTCCCCTCGCTGGGTGAGTTCAAACAAGGGGCCCCTTCTGCTCCCTATTGTATTAAGAGTTCCTCCTGAGGGACCACCTGCCACCCTCCTAGCATTACTGGATTCCGGCTGTTCCCGGTCCATGATCAATCCGGCCATGGTTGAGAAATTAGGCCTCAAATTGCGCACTTTGAAAACCCCTATTGTTTTTTGCCAGATAGACGGATCGATTGCAGGGGGGGGGCCCGCCCATTTTTTTACTGAGCCTTTGGAAATGACAATGGGTACCCACACTGAATTAATCTCCTTTGTGGTCGCACCTGGCATGGACAGACCACTTATTTTGGGCATCCCATGGCTCCGGAAATGGAACCCCCACATAAACTGGCGGACAGGCCGCTTGCGTATTCGCTCCAAAGTGCCTCCTGTGGGGGAGGGCTCTCCAACCCAGCCTAACGTCACTGACGTTCCTGAGATGGCCGCTAGGGGGCAGGAGAGGATAGCAGGAGAGGAGAAAATTCCGAAAGAATATTTGGATCTTAAAGAAGTGTTCAGCGAGCAATCTTCGGACATTTTACCCCCCCACAGGCCCACTGATTGTTCCATTGACATTTTGCCCGGGGTCAAACTCCCCAAACCCCGCATTTACTCCATGTCGCCCAGAGAAATGGAGGAGATGCGTTCTTTCATTGACAAAAATTTGAAACGTGGTTTCATTGAACCGGCACGACCCAAGGTGGCGGCACCTGTGTTATTTCGTGAGAAGAAAGATGGGTCTCTTCGTTTATGTTGTGACTTTAGAAACCTTAACGCCATCTGTTCTCACAACCTCTACCCACTACCCTTGATGAAGGACTTATTGGCACAATTGGGGAAGGGACGCATCTTCACAAAATTGGACCTGCGAGAAGCTTACTATAGAGTACGCATCAAGGAAGGGGACGAATGGAAGACCGCGTTCAACTGCCCCCTTGGTTGTTTCCAGTTCCGGGTTATGCCTTTTGGCCTTCAGGGGGCTCCTGCTGTATTCATGCAATTTATTAATGAGATCCTACACGACCACCTCTATAAGGGCGTTATCGTATATCTGGACGATATCCTCATTTATACCCGCACTTACGACCACCACGTCAATCTGGTGCGCACTGTTTTGAAGAAACTCCGTGCTGCCAACCTGTATGCCAAGTTGTCTAAGTGTGAGTTTCACCAAACTACTATTGACTATCTGGGCTACCGTATCTCCCCTGATGGCGTTGAGATGGACCCTGAAAAAGTGAAGGCCGTCACTGAATGGGACGCTCCCAAAACTCGTAAACAGTTGCAAAAGTTTTTGGGTTTCGCTAATTTCTACCGTCAATTTATTCCCTCTTTTGCCGACATTGCTCTACCCATTACTAATCTGCTCAAAACAAAAGGCGACCCGAGACCAAAACCCAGTAAGCCTTTGGACTGGACCATGGAATGCCAGGCGGCGTTCGAAAAGCTTAAACGCCTTTTTGCAGCTGAACCAGTTCTTAAACATCCTGATCTCGACCAGCCGTTCGTTGTCCAGGCGGATGCCAGTGATGTCGCCGTTGGGGCCGTTCTCCTACAAGCCAATGACCAAGGTAACTTGCAACCTTGCGCGTACACCTCACGTAAACTCACTGACACGGAACGGCGCTGGGCGGTTTGGGAGAAAGAGGCTTTTGCAGTCCGTTGGGCCCTCGCTACTTGGCGCCACTTCCTGGAAGGCTCTAAGCACCCATTTGAAGTGTGGACTGACCACAAGAACTTGGAAGCGTTACGCACACCGCGCCGTCTCTCCCCAAAGCAGATGCGTTGGGCCCAATATTTTAACCGTTTCAATTTCACTCTAAAGTATATCCCGGGGGGAAAGAACTTCATGGCTGATGCTTTGTCCCGGTTACCTCAGTATAATTGTTCCAAACTGAGTATCGTCCAACCGCTCTTGGCAGCTCCGGTACTCACACGTCAACAGACCAAGGCTCAAAAGGACGTACCTCACGATCTGCTTTCTGACCTCAAAGCAGCTCTTCCTCAAGACGACTGGTTCCTGAACCATCGGGACGAGTGCACCATGAGGGAAGATCTACCGTGGATTGGTGCTAAATTATACATCCCCGCTTCCCTACGTCTTGTGGTCCTTCGTCGCGCCCATGACTCCAGGATGGCGGGTCATTTTGGATTCGTCAAAACTTTGCACCTCGTGAAGAGACAATTCTGGTGGCCCTCTTTAAAAAAGGACATTGAACTTTATGTTTCCAGTTGCCCGGTTTGCGCTACCGCCAAAAAGCCACCAGGGAAACCACACGGCCTTCTGCAGTCTGTCGCTCGCCCGGTTGCCCCGTGGAAGGAGATTTCTATGGACTTTATTGTGGAGCTTCCCGAAAGCCAGGGGCACACCGTCATCTGGGTGGTTACTGACTTGTTCTCCAAGCAAGTTCACTTCGTGCCTTGCCACAAGATTCCTTCCGCCAAGGCGTTGGCTAAATTATTCCTATTTCACATATACCGCTTGCATGGGGTCCCCGACCGTATTATCTCCGATCGTGGAGTCCAATTCACATCTAAATTTTGGAAGGAGTTCCTCACGCGCATTGGCTCCGCCCAGGGCCTTAGCTCCGCCTACCATCCTCAGACTAATGGCGGCTGTGAACGTACTAATTCCGTTCTTGAACAGTATTTACGTTGTTTCATCAATTATCAACAGGACGATTGGGTGGACTTGTTGCCGCATGCTGAAGTGGCCTATAACAATTCGGTTCACTCCAGCACGGGTTTCACCCCTTTCCGGGTGGTTTACGGCCAGGATTTTGTTGCTATCCCCGAACTGCCTACGGCCCAGCCTCAGGTTCCTTCCGTTGCTGACTGGAGTGAACGTCTCAGTCGCCTTTGGCCCCTCACTCTTTCCACCTTGGACGCTGCCCATAAGGCTCATAAGAAGCAGGCTGATAAGAAACGCTCTCAGCCTTATGAGTACCACGTTGGGGATTTAGTATATTTGTCCACAAAATTCTTGCATACTACGCAGAAGTCTAAGAAATTGGGTCCCAAGTATGTTGGCCCTTTCCCAATTGTGAAAGTTATCAATCCTGTGTCTGTACGTTTGCAATTGCCCAAACATCTCAACCGGGTCCATCCGGTGTTCCATATCAACCTCATCAAACCAGTTCGGGTCTCCGACCTCCGGCCCGCAGATGCCCCTCCACCTGCTCCGTTACTTATTGATGGCGACCGTCATTTTGAAGTCCGGGACATTCTGGACTCCCGTCGCCACCGTAATCGCATCCAATACCTTGTGGCTTGGAAACATTTTCCCCCCTCCCACACGGAATGGGTTGATAAGTCCCACGTTCGTGCCCCCCGCTTACTGCGGAAATTTTATGCTTCGTATCCCGACAAGCCTTGACTTTTCTCCTTTCCCTCTCTTGCTTGTTTATTGTTTGTCTGTCTTGTTTGTTTGTTTTTTTTTCCTTCCAGGCCTGACAGCCTTTTTTCCGGGGGACGGCCGGATGTCAGCTTCTGCTTTGCTGCTGCTTCAGCTGCCATGAAACGGGAAGGGGGGGGGCGTGTATGTGGGAGGGTTTTACTTGGTGTGCTGGAGGACTGCTGGAGGAATGTTCTAGGATGTACCAGTCGTTGGGATTGCGCATGCGTACGTGTTTCCCGCCTGCATCAACGGCCTTCACATTCCATCTTGGCCTGTCTTTTTGAAGTTATCTCACACCTGACAATTGAAGGACTTATGATTGGACTGGAGCTTTGATCCTAAGGGGGGGGAACGGGCTTTGCTATATATCAATTGCTTTCGCGCCATATTATTCAGATTTTGCTTCACTGCTGCTTGCTTACCATTTATAATTAGTAAAAGTACTTTGGATTTCCAACCCATGGAGTCTATTGGTCTTCTTTCCTAGTTATGGAATGGAGTGGGGCGTGACCCCTGTAGGGAGTTGTTGGTTGGTGCCCATGCCTACCTGTGCAGGGGGGAATCCCAGAGGTGGTAGCCCCGTATATGAGGGTGATTGCCACTCCTGAGCAGGACCCCAAAGACCTGATGTGTCCTTGCTTGCAATGTGGAGTCCTCCCCTGTGGCCCCGCCTGTTGGAGGGACTCCAGGGGCCTTCCCCTTATGTCCTGGGCCTGTGTGGACTTATGGCTACTTACCTTTTTGTAAAGCTGCTCCAGTTTCTGGTGCCTTCGCCTTTCGTACTTAGAGGGAGATTTGGAAGGCTTGGGACCACCCTCTGCCTCTAGCTCTGCCCTGGGGAAAAGGTGCTCCTTCTTGTCTCTAGCCTTTGCTCCCCCATTTCTGGGCAGCCTCTGGGGTGGCCACTAACCTGGTGTGATCCTCTGCCCCTCTGGTGGGGCTGCTGGCTGTCGCTGCAGCTACCTGGGTCCTGCTGGTCTCCTTGGTGCTGCTGGGTGCCGCTGGGTGCCGCCATCTTTAAGCACGTGTCTCCTCCCGGCTTCAAGATGGCGCCCGCACCAGGAAACAAAGGGCACCGCTTTTAAAATTACTTTCTCAGCGACTTGTGCTCTGAGGAGCTGCCGCGCACCCTGTTGACGGTTTTTCCACCTCCTGCCTCTTTCTGGCGCTGCTGGGGACTTGGCTCTGCTCGTGGGCTCCTTCCAATGAGTTGGGCCACATGGACAAGGTGTACTCTGTAGCGTCTGGGAAGCCATGGTTCGCCGCTCGACCCTGTGGGGAGCAGCGGAGCGCTCCGGCGCCTGGCAGAGTCTCCATGGCAAGGCTCATCGTCCAGGAATCCAGTGCCCCCTTAGGCTCTGCCAGTGGTCCCGATCAATCGTGTCGCATGGAGGTGGCGCAAGTGCTCCGCGGCGCTTGAAAAAGCTGTGGCTCACTGCTCGACCCTTATGCTTGCCCGGCAGATTTCCTTTCTGAGTGATGCTTGTCTCACTCAGAGGCCTGGACAGCGTGCCACCCCTGGGGGCTTTCGGCAGTTCTTTCGCACCTCAGGGAGCTGTCCAGCTTGCATGCAGCTGCTGCGGTAGGGAGACAATTTGATTTTTCTGCTTTTTAAAAAACCTTCCAAGTTTATCAGAGATCCAGGATGGCAAACTGTCCAGTTGAGGGACTGAGTTGATAACTTGGCGGTACCTGGTGGACCAGGGGCGTGTCCCAAAAAACTATCTGACTCAGTCCAATCAACGAGAGGATAAGGTCAACCCATCCTGGATACTCTTCCCCTCACTATGGAGAACAGCATGTCTTTTGTAGATTCTATAGCTCTCTTGTTTTTGGCAGTTGATTGATTCTGAAAATCAAGTACTTTCCTGAGCCAGAAGTATTCTCTTAGCAGCTTATGTTAAAACTAAGATCTAAATACCATTTGAAATAAAAACAAATAACACTAAAAGCATCAACTGTAGTAAGAACATCCTTAGGGATCCAAGTAATCACATTAGTAATCACATCGGAATACAAATCACACCAGTATGTTCAAGTCCAGTTAAGCAATTGAAATATTAAAAGTTTTGCAACCAGAAGAGCAAAAGGAAAATGGGCAAAAAAAGGTACTCCATATTGACCATATCCAGGGCTGGGATTCAGTTGGTTCGGGCGAACGGGTAGCTCTGAGAATCAGCTAAGAGTGAACTGGTTCACTCCGACAATTACGTGGGCTCATTAACCTGCCCCTGTGCTATACTGACCTATATTTCCTTTGTTTGAAACCCAGCTGATAGGCATGGCAGAGGGGATTGCCATGCCTCAGCTGTTTTACTCACTGGTGCTGCAGTAGAAAGTAAGTTTTTGAGCTGTTTTCAAACTCACTGAACATGTGTACAAATTGCATGCTAGCAAACCAGTTGTTACACCGGTTGAATCCCACCGCTGACAAGATCAACTAGAAACCTTTAATAAATTCAGGGGGTGGTTCACAAGCATTCAATGTTGTGTTTTTTAATAGATTGAACCATTTGAAAGTTTTTAAAACTCCGCTCCACCCCATCTGCAGCATAATTATTTCAGCCAATATTTCCCTGCTGCGTCGCTGCAGTTTTGGCATGATTCTCAACTCTCTTTCCTTGAATGATCAGAAATTAATCTACTAACTAATCCAGGATATCATAGTTGTAATAATAGCATTTAGGCAGGCGTAATGGAAATGTACTGGAGGTAATTATTGCTATTCATGTGAACAATCGCACTCAATATGAAGTAAATGTTAAGCAGGCAAGGAAAGATATTCTTCCCATTAATTGGGAACAGTGAGGCAATGTGTTTTTGGAATACTGTCTCTTTGAGTCCCTCGTTCTTCCACTGCTTCTGCTGTACAACAAAATAGATAAAAGTAGAAATAAATGTGGAAATTTTTTTCTATTTCTCTCTGTCTATTGGTGAGCATTTTTATCCTCTATTAGTCACTCTGGCATCTCGAGAAAATTATTCAAAATGATCTACAGCCGTGATGGCGAGCCTATGGCATACGTGCCACAGGTGGCACACAGAGCCATTTATTAGGACATGTGAGCCGTTGCCCTGTCAGCTCCAGTGTGCTTTTTCAGTCATTTTTCAACCTCCTGAGTCTTCCCTGAAGCCTCTGGAAGACAAAGAAAGAACCCAACGCACAAACCAGAAGTTCAGGAACGGACTTCCAGTTCGCCTGTACGGCCATTTTTCGCCCTCCAGAGCCTTCAGGGAAGCCTCCGGAAGGTCTCCGGGGGGGTGAGGGGGGCTGCTTTCACCCTCTCCAAGCCTGGGGAGGGCAAAAAATGGGTCCATTGTGCACCAAAAGCAGGGGGGAGGGTGGGGATCGTGCACACATGTGTGCAGAGGTGTCATGCACATATTTTTATGAGTGTGGGCACATCTGCACACGATCCCCTTGTGCTCCCCCCGCTTTTGACACGCGATGGGAAAAAGTTTACCCATCACTGATCTAGAGTAAAACACTATTGAAATACATGCCCAATTTTTACCTAATCCTTCTGTGTTGCAAAAATCTAGACAACTGCTAAATGGCAGAAATATATTTTCTTTATCCCTTTGTTATCTAGCAGGATAGAAAATATACCACTAGTATATTTAGATTTCTATATCCCCGATGTAGTAACCCAAAGTGTTTATTAGCTACTCTTTAAGGCCAAAGCCAGCACTTTGTCTAAATAATAGAGATTAAATGGCAATAATGCAGGCCTTGAGGATTGATGCCACGATTACTTAGTTGAATTCCAGTTACTTATATTATCTAACAGTAGTCTGGCATAAACCAGAGACTATTTGGGAATTTCAAAGGCTTAATACAGTCCTACCTATGTCAGACCTGGAAGCCATCTTTTACATTGGGCTTTCAGGCCTGCCACATTTTCCACTGTGGGAAAATGGGAGGGGGGAATTATATAGAGTGTGGGTAATGTATAGTCAAAGTAACATTCCTTTCTCAGAGACTCAAGGACACTTTGCCCTGCAGCTGCAATGATGTAACCGGGAGGCATCTCCAGATTTGGATGGTGCCTGATTGGATCATGGGATGGACATGTGGGTGCTGGGCAGGAACTTGAACTTTTTTTTTTTTTGGTGGGGAAAACCTGGAAACTTTCAGATTTAGGTTTTCCCACATATGCCAATATGACATCTCTAATAAAATGGAACTTTGAGGAAACTCAAGCCTCGGAGTCCTTTCGTTGGGGGTGTTATTTGGAACCCCGACAATCTAATTATTACTATTTTGAGTTTGATTTTTATGCTCAGGCTTAAATGGGTCAGAAGTGAGACTAGTACTTTATACAAACTCCATGACCCACTCAAACATGGTGTGTGTGGGCAGACTGGAAGTTGGGAGAGGCTAGTTTATCCTGAAACAATCTCTAAGCTCTTCAGAACTAAACTAACTTCTCCCCAGGGATCTGAATTATGCAAACAGAGAAGGAGTTAATGGAAGGTTAATACTCTGTCCTGGTGAAATTCCTGTGTAGAGACATGGCTGGTGAGACAGGAAGCAAAAATTCCAGGCTAGAAAGAATCATTAGGTTAACATAAATCAGGTGATTCCCAAAGTTATGTTAATTAAGAAAGTATTATTAATTAAATGTCAATTAAGAAATGTCAAATAAGAAAAAAGCCTAGAGTTTAAACCCTGGGCCATGGATCTACAGAGGGATTGACTTCTGTGTATGACAATGGGCCAGTTTTCATGCCTTCTTCTTTGCACCTAGAAACTAATCTAGCCAATCATAGCTGAGAACATGCAGCACAGAAAGCCAATTTCTGAAGATGAAAAAGTAGCTAAGATTTCCAGCCAAGTGCTGTGTGAAACCTGACATCTGTGTCTCTGCTCTGTCAGAACATGGGCAAAATGTCTTAACTTAAGGGGAAGGCAAAGAATGGCAACTTTGCAAGGAAAACATAATCATGATTTTAATTTGATTAAAAGAAAACAATAGAAATTAAAACATTAAATATGATAGTTATTTTATATATTTCACCATCAAGTTGGTGAAAGTATGGATCACAGAGAATGGGGTCACAATAAGGGCATAATTAAGAAAGTTGGATTTATGGTACAATACACAAGCAAAAACCAAACAATTCACAGAATGTATGAATCCCTCCAACCTTCTATTTGTTACAGGACAAGCATCTCAGGATCAAAGGATTTAATCAGCAGTAGTGTTGTGATGCTGTGCTCATTTTGTATAATATATGAGTGTGATATGCATTATGAGGAAGGAGTAGTTCACAGAAATCTATGCTGTAAGGAAAAACTAAGCTGTATCAAAAGTTACTTCCTAAAAATGTAGATATCTTTGTAGAAAAATGTTGGGTATGCTTATATGTGTTCTAAGCAATATCCTGCAGAAGCAAGATTGTGCAATTATATAAATGGAGGTAATATTTTTTTATTTATCTTAAGATTACTTACATCTGGGCTGATTACATTATGCTTAATAAGTACTAGATACTCTTATTCAACCATCCCATCATTTATAGTAATGATTAACTTTTATGAAAGGAACATGATAGGAAAGGCATAGCCCGCTTATGTGTACTAGCAATTTTTTTAACAATGAAAAATTTCAGGCAAATCATGTTGAGATAAATGCATCTTTATGCTGAAGAGAAATAGAGCAAGAAATTGGATTGGACAGAATCTTACAAAGAACTTTTTAAAATCCCAGTATTTTCTGCTCTAGCAGACAAGGTTAAAAATACTCAAAATAACAAGCAAAAGGTCCACCTAGAATTTTTTTTTTTAATTAATATTTATAGGCCGCCCTTTTCCCCGCGGGGACTCAGGGCGGCTTACATAAAATAGGGAGGGGGGGGTATAAACAATAAATATAAAACAATACATAAGAGTAAAATAGTACACAACATTCATTCTTCATTCGGGTGGGGACAGATTGTGATCTTATCCCCAGGCCTGACGGGATAGCCAGGTCTTGAGGGCTGTGCGGAAGGTCTGGACGGTGGTGAGGGTACGAATCTCCATGGGGAGATCGTTCCAAAGGGTCGGAGCTGCTACTGAAAAGGCCCTCCTCCGTGTAGTTGCCACTCGACACTGACTGGCAGATGGTATTCGGAGGAGGCCCAATCTATGTGATCTTATAGGTCGCAGGGAGGTAATTGGCAGGAGGCGGTCTCTCAAGTACGCAGATCCACTACCATGGAGGGCTTTATAGGTGGTGAGTAGCACCTTG
The DNA here is from genome assembly GCF_009769535.1 of Thamnophis elegans. Classification (NCBI taxonomy): domain Eukaryota; kingdom Metazoa; phylum Chordata; class Lepidosauria; order Squamata; family Natricidae; genus Thamnophis; species Thamnophis elegans. Next base: position 120,727,190 of record NC_045543.1, on the reverse strand, counting down.
AAGCGCACCCGGAGATCAACAGGTAGCCAGCGCAGCTCGCGGAGGATAGGTGTTATGTGGGCGAACCGAGGTGCGCCCACAATCACTCACACGGCCGCATTCTGGACTAGCTGAAGTCGCCGGATGCTCTTCAAGGGCAGCCCCATGTAGAGCACATTGCAGTATTCCAGCCTAGAGGTCACAAGGGCCCGAGTGACTGTTGTGAGAGCCTCCCGGTTCAGGTAGGGTTCAGGTAGGAATAACCTTTAATTTCATTAGTCAAACAACGAATGTATGATTTTAATATCATCATTATCATCATCTTATTGTCTATTCACTGCAGGATGAAAATGCCTCTTCTGCATGTTTCTAACCAATATGGTCCTGTGCATTCTTTTGCAAATTTATTTTGATACATAAAACATATTCTTTGACATTAACTCACATCCATTCACAGCTATGAATGTTCTTCTAGTTAATATTTCTGGGCATATTATGAACCAATGCAATAGCAGTCTAATTAAAGTAATAACAAATATCCCATTCACATAAACTTTCCCCATTTGGATGATTGCCTGATATATTCAGTTTCAACTAATCACAGGCATTGGAGGTTGGGGTAGAGAGGGAAGCAGGTGACAAAATGTACCTCATAATTTCATGATGCAAAACCCATATCTTAACAGAATAACAGAGGTGGAAGGGACCTTGGCGTCTTCTAGTCCAACCCCCACCTTGGAGAGGAAACCCTATACCACTTCAGACAAATGGTTGTCCAATCTCTTCTTTAAAACCACCAGTGCTGGAGCATTCACAACTTCTGGAGGCAAGTTGTTCTATTGATTAATTGTTCTAACTGTCAGGAAATTTCTCCTTAGTTCTCTCCTTGATTAGTTTCCATCCATTGCTTCTTGTCCCGCCTTCTGGTCCTGTTGTTAATTTGAACATATTCTACACACCCTTATGCTCTTATTGGCTGCACATTCTGGGAGAAATTAAAATTGGTAACAGTGGTAATGGCCAAGGAACAATCTGTATATATGGCAGCCAACCAGCTCATTCCAGCCAGCTATCTCTCTCTCTATTGCAGAATATAAGAAATAATCATAGGATTTTTATAAATGTTAAAAAAAAACCTTGTGGACTGTAAGTGTTGAAAAATCTTTCATGGATCATTTAATCCAACCTGCCCTACTTAGTGAAGGAATCCATTGCTATAGCATGAGAACCAAAAAACCAGCCAACTTCTGCTCATGTTTAACGGTGAAGGAGAAGCCATCACCTCCAGAGATGTCTGTTCCACTGTTAAACAAGCACTGCACCAGAACAACTAGACACAAGAACAGTTTTCCCCTGAATGCCATCTGTCAAACTATTTACTAAGTCTGCATTACTACTACTATTAATCTCCTCATCGTTCCTATCACCCATCTCCTCCCACTTATGACTGCAGGACTGTAACTATGTTGCTTGCATCCTTACGATTTACATTAATATTGTTTCCTGATTGCTTATTTGCACCCTATGACTATCATTAAGCGTTATACCTTATGTTTCGTGACGAATGTATCTTTTCTTTTATGTACACCGAGGAGAGCATATGCCCCAAAGACAAATTCCTTGTGTGTCCAATCACACTTGGCCAATAAAGGATTCTATTCCATACCACTAGAATTGTTTTCCAATGTCCATCTGAACTCTATTTCTTACAGTTTAAAACTATTATTTCTTGTCCTCTCTTTTGTAACAACTCTTAACGGTTTTGCTTCACGTTTTGCACAACAGCGTTTTCGGTACTTGAAAATAGCTATCATGTCTCCAGTCCTTGGGTCCCTGGGCTAATTATACCCCAAATCTCCCTCATAAATTTCTCCTTCCTGACCCCTTAGCATCTTGGATATTCTCCTCTAGACCTATCTTAGTTTGTAAATGTCATTTTAATGACAGAATTGGGTGGGAAAATATCCCACAAATTCTCTATGGAGATTCTCAGACATCCAGGTCATAGATGGTTGTCCCAAAGATGCTTTTGTTTTTTTCTTTCAAAAGGCAACTGGACTTTCTGATTTTTCTTTGAAGACATTTCGCTTTTCATCCAAGAAGCTTTTTCAGCGCTTCAATTCCAGAAACTGATTACCATGCAAAGTAATTCTGTCCTGCTTTTCTGCCATTCTTATTTAATTTGATGAAAGAGAATTATCTTTACCATTATTTTTAAAGAGGACAAAATCTTGAAGAAATTCTCATAAGAGAAGTATAAATTCCAAGGTGGCCAAGAGGTATGTGCAAGGATATCATATCTTTAATCTTTCCAGTGGACTGCAGTTTCCTGGCAATGCTGGCAAATATGGACGTATCCATCACTGGGCTTTTTCAGTAGCAATGCTTTGATCGGTGCTAATGTGTTGCTCTTGAGATTTGATTGGAGATTTCCCTCTTTCTTAAGATTATTCCAGTTGTTTGGTCCTTAAAATTTGATGAAGAATTTGTTCCCAGTTCTGCTGGGAATTTAACAATTTAACAGAAGCAGCTATCAAGTACTGTTCCATCTCTAAATATGTTTCATCTGCCAAAATATGACTATATCAAAAGTACAATTCTCCAGGTTCTTTAAATTGTACAATTCTCCAGGTTCTTTAAATTCTTTACATTTGTCTTGGCTTGAATATGGAAGATGTCAAAAACATTTCTTTTGTGCAAATAAAATTATAATCCTGGTCAAGTAAGCCAGTCCCCCAAAACATCACTTTCAGGCTTCAATGTCCTGACTTTTGTTGATTTGTCTTATAACTGTAATGCTATTTAAACACTGAAGGTTTTGTTTTTAATAATGGCAATGTAATAAGCACACAATTGCATTGCTTATCTAGTGCCCAACATCTGTTGCTCCTGTGGCTGGTTCTTAATATTTACATTTTGCAAGACATTAGTTGGTTAAATCTTAAGATCCAATAACCTTTGCTAATGACTGTTTGTCTTAGCTTCTATTGAGAATTAATGAGACGTTAAGGAAATACACAATCCTATTCTTTGCTTACAATTCATGTACCTTGTAATCTATCATGAACCAATCAATTTCATGCAGTAAGAGTACAGGTTGCTTAAAATGGTTAGTTTCTTTATTAATATGCCCATAATTCTTACAAAGCACCACAAAAGAGAATCATCATCTATTTATTTGCTCTATTTTTTTCTAAAAGAAAAAAAAAATAAAAGAAAAAAATCTAAAAATTGATTTAGAAATCATGTGAAAACTTAGACCATTCCAATTCCAGATCTCTAATGAGGTTCTCCTATATCAGTGATGATTAATCTTTTCCAGACCAAGTGCCCAAAGCAGACATGTGCGTGAATGTGCGCGCCCCCAAACCCCCAGAATGCAATGTCTGTGTGTCCCCCGCACATGCTCATCACCCCTGCGCATGCACATGGCCCTCCTGCCTCCTGGCCCCCAAGCATGCGTGTGCAGCCCCAAGCTGGCCGGTGGGAGGCGCATATGCATACACAGCAGAGCTAAACTGGGGTGAGGGTTCGAATGGCCATAGAAACTATGGCTGCATGCCATAGGTTCGCCATCATGGTCCTATATCCTTAAAGAGAGAATATATTCAAGTATGTGATAACTGATGGAAGCTTATGCATATTTTAATAAAAAATGTTCTAGTTTCCGGCTCGTGCACATGCACCGCCTACCTGGTCTCACGGTTTCTGGTGCGTGCTGCTCTTCTGGTTTCTGGCAGTCTCACTTGTGTGAAGATCAGCTGGCCGTCACGCCAGAACCCAGAAGGGCAATGGCTCTGCAGGTGACTTTTGGCACGTGTGCATAGGTTCGCCATCCCTGGTTTAGAAAGGGCGTTGGTTCTTACCTGATACGCCTATTCTCATAGTGGGGGAGGAGTATCCAGACTGTGTTGATTTCATCCACTCAATGATTGCACTGAGCCTGATGAGACCTTTAAACCATGCCCCTACTGCCAGGCAGACCCCTAGAGTCAGTCCATCAATCTGGACGATTGATCATCTAGTTTCTCCAGAGAAAATTTCATTAGTATTGAGTTAATTGTAATTTAATTGTGAATTCTGTTCTCCTATTTGTGAGTATTTCCTTCTTTCCCACCAATAGCCTCATTGGGGTGGTGTCTGCCTGCCTCTCCTCCCTTGGCGGGGCGGCATAGGAAGCCATTGGAGGGCTGTCAGCTTTAACGTGGTATTCTGAGTGGATTTTTCTTCTCTGGTTGCTTGAAAGAGCTCGTTGCTTCCAGCTAAGGACTTCCAAGCCTTGTTGTGTATTGTAATTGGTGTATTGAGCTTCCAGACTTTCATTGTTGCCTCCAGCTACTGACTGCCTAACAGCCTAATTGTGTATTAGAGAAAGAGGCACTTTCAAAGCGACAGCTGGTCCTCGTGCCAGAATCCAGAAGAGCAATGGCTCTGCGGGTCACTTTCAGCATGTGTGCCATCGGTTCGCCATTGCTGTTTTAGAACATTACTGTCAATCAGGGCATGTTTGTAAAGCAAATTATATTTGCATGCTACTTCAGAATGATTTTTTTTAACGTTAATGCCTGTTGTTGTATGCTTTTTTTTTTTTTTTTTACTCAGAACCACACAAATAAACCTAATATGAATATCTGCAGGTTGAAGAATAGTCCCCATGGCTAAATTTGATAAGAACACAAACTTTGCCCAAACTTTATTTTTAATTGCTTCACACTTTCTTTCTATCTGACGTTCTTTGTGCACTCCCATAGGTATGATTTCATATGGTCAGTTCAGGGACATTAGAAAGTAACTTGCCCATTCAGGCAATTCTCTCCTACCCATTCAGAGAACATGAGCAATTATCCAGAAATGCATTCAAAGAAAATAAGAGGATCTCTCCACCTTCAGTCTCTCTTTGTGCCAGTCTTATTTTTGATCTCATACTGAATATGAGTGAGGAAGGAGGATCTTTGTTTATTCAGCTGAAGACAATTAGACCCCTCTAGCAGCATTTCTGACTGAGAGGGTTCGGAGTACATTCACTCAGAAGTAAGTACATTCATTCCATGGTATGCATAAACATGCCGTTTTGTTCTGGAGATGAACAAACTGACGTAAATCTTACGTTTTTTACTTTTTTTTTCATTTTGCAAGGCAGATTTCCACTCCAGTAGGTTTTGGCAAAGATACAAGCTCATGGAGGCGGGAAGTTGCTCTAAAAATGTAGAAAGTAGCTGGAGTTCTTAACTTCTCTTGCTTTCACCACATAAAACTATACAAGGCTTCAATAGTATGGTACTTTTTTCCGAAGTAATTTCTTTGCAGCGCTTCCTGGAATAGTTCAATGACCATCATCACTTCATTTCATGAAGTGTTGGAAACGAAAGTCGGTCTATGAAAAAAGCTCTTCAGGATTGTGAATGCAGAGCATACGTCTGCCATGAGAGACAGAGAAAAATGGGCCGTCCTGTTGATTTGGGAGGAGAGAAGAGGGCAAATGCTTTCTAAACTTTGCTCCTGCTAGCATCATCTAGGGCCGTGATGGCAAACCTATGGCATGCGTGTCAGAGGTGGCACGCAGAGCCCTCTCTGTGGGCACGTGTGTCATCGCCAGCTGGTCTTCTGGTTTCCGATGCGCACTTACGTGCCAGCCAGCTGGTCTTCACAGGTGCTAGAAAATGGCCTGAAAATGGCCAAAAACCAGACTGTTTGGGGGCTGGTTTCCGGGCCATTTTCAGACCATTTTTCAGGTGAAAACTGCCCTGAAAAATGGACAAAAAAACAGCCAAAACCGTCCAAAAACAGGCATGACTGGGTCAGCCAACTGGTCTTCAGTTTCCGGCACTCCAGCGCACACTCACACCTACATGGACAGACATTCCGGTTTGGGCACTTGGTGCCAAAAAGATTCGGCATCACTGATCTAGGGACTACCATACTTGGGCTGTAAAGATCCAGATGATTATCAGATGGCAAGGAAGAGAGTTCTCTATATGTCTTTGCTGTTGTTCAGTGGTCATCTTGATTTCAGCAGCTCAGGCATGGAAGCCCTGCTATTGTCTTGCAATGGATCTACTGAGAATTAAAATTCTTTCAGTGAGCTTCATGGTGCAATTATTTTATATTCTGATTTTAGATTTTGCAACCAAATACGGGAAGGAAGTGGAGCCAGCCAAAATTAAAATATTGGGAACAGCACGGAATATGTAGTCCTCCCCACCAACCATATTCTTCAAATATTGCAGGCTCCATGCCCACCCACAGATAAACAGCAGAATAGTTTGCATGTTTAGTCTGATATCAATTTGTCTTTATGTAGTAAATATAGAAAGGGTTGAATACTTAGTTTAATGTTCTTTCACTTCCAGAAATGAACTAGGGAATACTACAGTAGTTCAGAAAACAGGAGATAGTTCTGAGACTTAGCTCTCATGCTATTAGTGAAAAACAACATGAGATTAAATGTGACCATTGCAAACGCAAAGAAAAGAAGGTGAAAAGGAAAGAGCTAGAGAGCACCTAACATAGGATAGAAAAGAGAAAGAGGCACATTTAAAAAAAATACAGTTTCTATCTATAGCAGGAGTGTCAAACTGGATTTCTTCGCGGACGGATCAGCATTGTAATGCTTCTCTGCGAGCCTGCCAGGGGGAGAGGGGAGATGGGATGGACGCCTCCTGCAGCACCCTGCTGGCTAAAACAGAATGTCATGGTTACAAACCAAGCCAGCAAAAGAAAAGGCCACACTGTGAGCAGAATGGGTCTCTTTACTGGAGTCTCAGCTTGGCACGTGTTGAACTATACATGTAAAAGGGTTTCTAGCCAGCATTACTGGCTTCTCTTAGCCAGATGGCTATACGGACTCAGCATGCCCTGCCCTCCTGTTCCCCGTTGCTCCCAGCTCGCTTCAGCAAGTTCTTTTTGGACTCAGCTCCCGCAAGTACTCTTCAGGCTTGGATGGCTTCTGAATACACTTAAACAGAGTGCAATAATCTTTGAAAATGTTACGTTTGGAGCAGATTTAAGCCTTTTTCACTGATCCTTTGGGGAAAAAAGGGGATAATATAATTGCAACAGAATCAATTTATAATGACAAAATATAAGTTTTATATGTATTTCCAACCCAGCCTCCAGCCAAAATGATCATCAGTATCTCAGAGCAGAAGAATAATATGGCCCAAAGCCCCAGAGATTTCACCTGGCATGGCTTATAGCAATAGCAGTTAGACTTATGTACCACTTCATAGGGCTTTCAGCCCTCTCTAAGTGGTTTACAGAGTCAGCATATCGCCCCCACAGTCTGGGTCCTCATTTCACCCACCTCGGAAGGATGGAAGGCTGAGTCAACCTTGAGCCAATGAGATTTGATCTGCCGAAATGCAGATAACAGTCAGCTGAAGTGGCCTGCAGTACTGCACCCTTACCACTGCGCCACCTCGGCTCTATGGACATTGTACATTTCATCTTTAAGATAAACTAAGGCATTTCATCTTAAAATCATTTCATCTTCTATGATTTGTTCAATATGCAGAAGACCCTGCCATAACAAAAGCCATAGGAAAAAATATTGATGGCATGCAAAACTCACAGACTCAGCAACTAGCCTGGCTATTTCTCTTTCTTTTCAGAGAATAGCACATTATTTGAACATACCCTATATCTGAAGGGGTGTCAATTTAAATCTGCTCTAAAGAAAAAAGTAGAGAAGAATGAAAAGCAGTAGGAACTATAATGAAGCATGCCTGTAAGAACTTGAAGAGCAGACAAAGGATGTTCACAGCTAACCAGGCAATTGTTAGAAAAGTGGGTTATTAATAAAATGTTTTTGGAAGAAAAACACATACAAAAGAAATATTTTAAGGTGCCTGAGAATGATTGAGAAAATGGCAAGGTTTTCTTTTTCAGCATAGCAAAAACATGTACTGTGCTAGACAGGCAGATGTCTTGAGGATTCAATGCAAGTTGTTCTCAGAGGTGGGATTCACCCGGTTCAGACCGGTTTGGGCGAACTGATAGCTCCGACGATCAGTTGGGGAGAGAACCGGTTCGCTCTTATGGTCAGGTGGGCCCGCCCACCCCTGCGCTTTACTTACCTATATCCTCTCAGCTGATTCGCTCGGCAGAGCGTACTGCCATGCCTCAGCTGTGTTACTCCCCAGAAGTAACGTGGAAGGTAAGTTTTGTTAAAACTGCGCATGCGCGCAGGTGCACGCGGAACATGCAGCAAAGCACGTGATCACCAAACCGGTTGTTAAACCAGCAGGATCCCACCATTGGTTGTTCTATGTGGTTGTCCTGAAGCTTAAGGAGCATTTCTTATAGGTCATGTCCCATGGTAGGGATTATAAGAAGACTGTAAAGTCAATAGAAATTTTCTTTCCTCAAGTTCTTTCCAAGCTGGCCTAGCAGGCTTACCAGAAGCAGAAATAAGTTGGATGCAAACAGATATCTCTAAAACCCTGTACAAAGCATGTGCATTCTTTTTATTAAACACACATGCCATGTTTGCATTTCAAAGGAGAGTAAATGAGTAATTGTATCTTGATTAAACTGGCATCTATGCAAAGCCTGGAGAGAGTAGGGATTTATAACAGAGGAGAAGGGAAGAACGACTGTGAGGAATCAGAGGATTGAAAAGAAAAAGAAAACTGCAACTATAACTTCAGTATTAGAAGACAGAATGTCCAAAGCAGTTTAGAACCACCAGTGTTTTCCAAGCTGCAGAATTTTAAGGAGAGTTGAAAAGAAACAGTTTTAATAAAGGAAGCACTATTCTTCAATTGCAGTTTGGGAAACAGGATGAGAGTGGATATCTTTGGGGGGGAAAAAGGAATTATGCAAAAGTAAATATGTCCATCCTTCTCATTAAAAAGTTTAAATTTTATTGTTTTAAAGCTCTTTTAAAAAGTTTTAAATTTTATTGGGATTTGTTTAGTACTAATGAAACTGGTTTATTTGATACCATTGTATGGTTCTATCACAGCTAACTTCTGCAAAGATTAAACTGTTTAATGTTAGATTTATTTCTCCTCCCCCCCAAAAAAATTTCAACCCCCATAACCTCATTTGTTTCGTATGTGGAAAAGCATTGCACCAAATTTATTTTTTCACATTGTGTGTATGTGGATACACACGTAACAGTTTCTCTCCCCTGCCATGCAGCAGCCTTTTCCTTTTGTTATTGATAAGTTTAAAAAGTTGGAGGCCCACTGTTTGTCCTGATCAGTTCTAAAGAACAATTAATGCATTTATTTCACAGAACAAGATGTGCTCTTCAAAACACATCCTAGTAGTTGTCAGACATATGTTGGTCCCCATTATTATTTCCTTCTATTTATAGCGACACTAAAAGCCCAGCAAATAACTGCATCATAATCTGGATCCCAATTCCCGCCAATAGGCTATTATTCTTTATTCATTTCCATAGATACTAACTGAATATGACGATGAGCTTACCAACGGCATGAAATTATTCAGACTATAGTCAGGTCTTTTTGCCAAAGGTATTATGCATTAAGTTTATCTGATTATGATTTGAAAGAAGTAGTTTGGGTTTCATGCAAATATGAAGACATTAAGTCTCATATCTATCTATCTATCTATCTATCTATCTATCTATCTATCTATCTATCTATCTATCTATCATCTATCTATCTACCTAACTACCTACCTACCTACCTACCTACCTACCTACCTACCTACCTACCTACCTACCTACGTATCTATCTATCTATGTATCTATCTATCTACAGTACCTACCTACCTACCTACCTAATTTCTGAATAGTCTGAAAAAGATGGTGGTCCTTTAAGGAGTCAACAAAACCTAATAGAACCCTTAAAATAATTGCACTTTCCACCACCACCACCACCCTTCAATTTCATATGAAAGTCTGAAAAATGTGGGGCTGATTTAATGAATATCATACAGGTGCATCCACAAATTTTGAAGCATTTGATTCGTTGTCAAAATGTGCACAGCTCTATTAATGAAATGGAAAAAAAATGCCGTTCAAACTTTCAATTGTATTTCAAAACTGACATTATAGGCAGAGGTGGGTTACTCCCAGTTTGGCCTGGATCGGCCGAACAGGTAGTAGCGGTGGCGGGAGACTCCACCTACCTGTCCGGATGCTTCTGCGCATGTGCAGAAGCATCACGTGTGCGAGTGAGCAAACTGGTAGTAAAAAATTTGGAAACCCACCACTGATTACAGGGCATCCTAATGCTACCACTGGCTCCAGCATTTCTTTCTGTAGATTTATATGGCCCACATGAATAATCTGGTAAAAATATCAATAATTCATCCTTTAAAAATACCCTAAACAAATATAGCACCAGGGTTAATAATTCACATAATTCATACTATCATATAACTCATATACAATCCTGGTCAAGCATTTCAATGGAAGTTCCAGATCTACAGGGTTTTTTTAAAAGCACTACAAGCCAAATCAAGTGTGCTATCCACACTGCTTAATTCAGGACAAAGTGATGTTCATGGACAGTAACCAAAAAGAGGTCACCAAGGTGTAAGTACGTGGCTTACCAATTTAGGAATTGGCATGTCAGTGCACAAACTCATGCCTATTGCATCAATTGTATAAACAAATAAAGTTCCCCCAACACAGTTTGACTTGCTATCTTTCTTTCCAAAATTCTCTATTAGATGTGACAATATCGCTGAGATGCTTTAGTTAGCAAAATAGAAGAAAAGTAAGTAGCTTCCAGCAGAAGTCTGAGTGGGCTTCAGATAAATATAACATTGAGGTCATGGAAGAAAATTAAAACCAAGTTCTAAAAGTGGAAGACTCCAATGCAACTTTTTTGAATGGGAATATAAATTATACATACTGAAAATACTCACACACACCAGTGATGGGATTCAAATTTTTTTACTCCAGGTTCTGTGGGCGTGGGGTGGCTTGGTGGGCGTGGCAGGGGAAGGTTACTGCAAAATCCCCATTTCCTCCCGATCAACTGGGATTCGGGAGGCAGAGAATAGATGAGGGCAGGGGCAGTCAGAGGTGGTATTTATCAGTTCTCTGAACTACTCAAAATTTCCACTACCGGTTCTCCAGAACTGGTCAGAACCTGCTGAATACCACCTCCCTCTCTCTCCCTCTCCCTCTCTCTCTCACACACACAGAGTGGAAACTCTATATCACACCATGTCATAAAATAGCACAACTTAGACATATGGCACAACAATAAAAAGATGTGCAAAAATATACCAAGACCTTTCTACAAAGCTTGATAGAGAGAGAAGAAAAGCAGGTGTTGAACCTGGACAAGAGTGGGGGGGGGGGGTACATTCAGGTCTAGCCCCGGGCACAGAAAATGACTCAGTCAATCAGCATATCTCCACAAAATCTACTTTGCAGGGCTCTAGTTGCAAAGATAAAACTGAGAGTGTTCTGCCTGGTTCATGAAGGTAATATAAGCAGGGTGGGCCTGGGTTAGTCACTTTCTCTCTGCCCTAGGAAGGAGACAATGGCAAACCACTTCTGAAACACCTTGCCAAGAAAATTAGAGGGATTTGTTCCAGCAATCTCCAAGAATCAAACATGATTGGACAGAAGGAAAATAGTGGTCATATATTAAATAACATAGAGATTTATAATATCTGTAGCAGTAGTAGCAGCAGCAGCTGTGGCAATAATGCAACATAACCAAATGAGCAATTTGAACAGAACTTGAGTGAAAGCCTTTCTCAATTGCATTTTATTACAGCTTAAGATGGGTATTGCTACAAAATAATCCTGAAATGATGGATTTGCAAGGCAAGCAGCCAATTTCTACTTAACTGGCAATTGGAGAGCCAAGCAGAAACGAATAGGAGCCAAACCATAAAATACACACCAAATGTGCAATGCCATCCTTACTGCTTTGAGTGATCTACTGTCTTAAACTCTAATTTGTTCAAATTTCTAATTTACTTTGGCCAGCTCCATTATTGGAGGCAGCACAAGCTGATAACATTGCAATTTTCTGCAACGTGTCTTTCTTTTATTCTGAAAAAAATGCAGAGTTTGTTATGATTTATCTTAGGGCATAACTGAGGGATGGAAATCCAGGAAGAGCGCAGACCACTAGAAAAAAGGTTTATGCAGTGAAAAAAAACATCTCTTGGTCACTAAATAATTAGTGAAGTGCAAGAACATCATAAAAAGGTAACCAAAATTCACTTCTTCTAAACAAAAGTCTTTGATAACAGTTCCCTTCCACCAAATTGAAAGAGAAAGGATAGGTAGAAAAAACATATTTTTCTGCATGGAACTTATTGCTTTGGAAGACAGATTTGTAGCCTTAGAGATGCCAAACATTGTGGCAGTTGCCATGCTATTGAAGATCCAAGTCAACCATCTTTTCTCTAGAAGAGTCTATGCCATGACATCTCCTTCCTTGCTTTCTATTCTCCCACAACATTCAGTCACATTAGATGGCCTCAAAAAAAAAAAAAAGCCTTGTTCATACTCAGCTGTCTTGTTAGTTTTCCAAGGTAGGCAGAAAGGGATCAAAATAATTTTAAAAAATTATTGTAAAGATTGAGGACTTCCAATCAGCAGACATCTCTCTTTGGTGAGACAAGCCTCATGCTGTTTTGCTTTATAAGCAATATCAATCACACAATGATAAAAAATAAGTGAAAACGAAAGAAGAAATGCCACATGTCCTAATTACCTGTTATGATATTCAAAGTTTACTACAGAAAAATAAGTAACGGTTCACAATTTACAGGAAAATACCCGTGACAAGTTGGAACAAAGAATTAGTAACGAGCATGGATATCCAATACCTCTCAACCACCTGAGACCTAACATTATGATAGAAGCAGTTCGTAAAATTATGCTGATAAAAACATTCACATTTTCTTCTGGCATAAAAAGAGCAAATATTGTGGGGATTCCTACTTAAATAAGCATTACAATATATATTAAATCATCATTTACACCTAGAAATAGAATGCAAATAAATCTGCAATTATAATTCCCAGGTAGCATGAAAATAAACAATTTCCAATTAATGAAATGATAGGTTTTCTATGAAACTTTATGGTTGAAGAAAACAAAACAGCAACCACAAAAGGAAAGAGGTGTGAAATATAACTATGGAGTTTCTGAGCTCAGAAAACAAGCATCTATTAAATAATATGAAATAAAAATGATAATGTTGTTATACAAACATATGAGATACTCAAATCAAAAGAACTGCATAGCACATACTAAAATAAAGCCATTTAATTTTAAATTAAAGTATCCTCTAGACTTTCAAAACTGACTAAAGGAATGTGAATTTTATATTTATGGGTAGATTTGTGAGATTTTGTTCCATTTTGAATAGTAGACGTAATATCATATTTAAAATATCCCTCTGTTCTATTAAAAGGTACTTAAAACAGTTATATATTATAAGCACCTTAGAAAAAAGGACAAATCTCTGTTAGCTTACTACCAATTTTAAATTATTGTTAATTAACAAGGAAAAAAGTCCAAAGTTACCGTTTTCTTTGCTGCTTAATATCAATAGGCTTGTTAATAGCATAGGGTGATCCATGAATGAAGGCACTTCGAAACCTAGCCACCTTCTCCAGAGTTAGGTATTCACAGCTGGATGGCAAACTCATTTTATCCAGGTTGCAGCTGTTGTATATAGATATATAGATATATATTCAGAAAGCTAACAAATGAAAGGGAGCATTCCTAGGAAAGCTGTAAAAACACACACACACACAACTGCTGGGTACAGAGATTCAGCTCCAAGGTACAGCTCAGGTATACTTCTGCACTTTGCTACTTCAAAGAAGTTTTTTTTTAAAGGCACGATTTCTTTAGCTGCTCTATTCACCCTGAAGCAACAACAGCCACTTACAGCCATTCAGAGTCAGATTTGCAGTCAAATGCTGGAACAAATAAAATGGAAAGCTTTGGAGGAGTTTAGCTCCACTCCCCCCTTACCCAACAGCCACTGAGCACAGTTTGATCAGCTGCAAATTCAGTCTCTAAAAACTCACTCCCTGCAATTACAGTGCAGCAATTGGTGGCTGGGATGGACTATTTATACGCAGATGACGCTAGTCCTAATGAAAGAGAGCTTGCTTATTCATATTCCTGGGTTTTTTCCCCCTTTCCTTTGCAAGTACCTTAACAAAGCATTTTGCAAACTCAGACTAGTTTCATGTGCATGTGAAAATAATGGATAATGTTAAAAATTAAGCATGTGCAATATTGGAGTTGCTTTATATATCTATCTAGAATGTGTAGAGCTTATATATTTTTCTTTCCCACATACACACTCTGGTAGGATGTCAAAAACTAGGATCAGACAACTGTGCTCCCTGTAACATGCATATTGTATATGAGCAAAACAAGGTTTGTAGGTAAATCATGTGATTTAGTGTAGAAGTGTTTCATCTAAACTTTTAACAAGTTCCTGCTTCCAATACTGTGCAGATCAAAACATCTGCATTTTTCCTACTTGGTCTAATTCTGTTTAATATAATACAATTTCTTTTTAACATTTATTTCAATGAAAAAGAGAAATGGGGCAGGGCGATAGAAGAGAATAATTTATTTCACAAAGAAGTGGCAAAAGTATGTGAGAGAGAATAGGAGAGAGAGAGAGAGAGAGAGATTTTATTATTAGTTTGTATCATCATTTCTCCAGATTATTTGCCTTTCTACTCTTTCAGGCTAGAAGGATTGAAATCCCCCTGCAGGGCTTTTTCTGATTGGGAACCTGGAGACTTCAGAAAGATGAAAAGCAGTGAAACAAAAACACCACCAGAATCCATACCCTCAACCAATTGCCAAAGCTCAAAAACAGAAATGTTAAAGAAATATGCAAGCATCTTGAAAATAAATTAGAATAGAACAACAGAGTTGGAAGGGATCTTGTAGGTCATCTAGTCCAAGCCCTTGCTCAAGTAGGAGACCCTATACCATTTCTGACAGATGGCTGTCCAAACTCTACTTGGAAGCTTCCAGTGATGAAGTTCCCACAACTCTAAAGGCAAGATGTTCCATTAGTTGATTGTTCTGTCAGAAAAGGTCTCTTTATTTCTAGGTTGAATCTATCCTTGATCAGTTCCCATCCATTATTCCTTGTCTGGCCTTCAGGTGCTTTGGAAAATAGGTTCTCTCTCTGTGACAGCCCCTCAAATATTGGAACACTGTTATCATGTCTCCCCTGGTCCTTCTCTTCACTAGACTAGCCATGCCCAGTTCCTGCAACTGATCTTTATATGTTTTAGCCTCCAGTCCCCCTTATCATTTTTGTTGCTCTTCTCTTCCCTCTTTCTAGAGTCTTTTTATAGTGTGGTGACCAAAACTGGATGCAGCATTCTAGGTGTGGTCTTACTAAAGTTTTATAGATGTTATTAGTATCTCACGTGATCATAGAAAACCAGCTTCAGTTGCTTTTGAAAATTATAATTTGAAAAATTACCAGGTTTGAAAACCTTGACTCCTTCAATTATAAAATTTATTGATTTCATAATCTCTAAATGTATTTGTAATGTCAAAGACTTTAATAAATTACTTGCTAGCAAATTAAGAACAAAATACCCAGTTAGGAAGTTATAGGAAGTTAAATAAGAGAATAACAAAGCCTCTGATTTACAATGGGATCTTAAGTAAGGTTCTGCATTAGTAGAGGGTGACCTGTGATCATACCAGGTTCCCAATTAATTTTATAGTTTCCCCAAGGCCCCTTCTGATCCACTGGATAGCCATTTGTTTAAAATGGTATAGAGTATCCTTCTTGTGCTGGGGGGGAATGGGGTTGGACTAGAACACTCTCAAGGTCCCTTCCAACTCTGTTATTCTATAGATCTTTAAGCAAGATGCACATTACAGTATATTGTGAACCTAAACCTAACAAAGCAATCTCATCCCACAATACCATCCTCTAAAACACCAAAATCTCACTCCTGCTCACATGTGTAATTATGGATTTTATGTCACCATCTCATGTTTTGTGACCTACAACCTAATTGGAACAGTGGTAGGATTCAATTTTTTTACTACTGGGTTCTGTGGGTCCGGCTTGGTGGGAGTGGCTTGGTGGGAGTGGCAGGGGAAGGATACTGTAAAATCTCCATTCCCACCCCACTCCAGGGGAAGGATACTGCAAAATCCCCATTCCATCCCCATCAGCTGGGACTTGGGAATCAAAGAACAGATGGGAGCTGGGCCAGTCAGAGACAGTACTTACCAGTTCTCCGAACTACTCAAAATTTCCACTAATGGTTCTCTAGAACTGGTCAGAATACCATCTGAATTCCATCTCTGACTGGAACCATCTCTTCAGATATACTCCTCTCACCATTTTGCTAGCATCTTCTCCCAAGAACCCAAGAGTCTATAAGTTTCTAGTCCCAACTTAGACATGAAGCCACAAAATGACTTTGTGCCAGTCCATCTCTTGGCCCAAGGAAGAAGGAAAGGGAGAACTACTTCCCAAAACACTGCCTAGAAAACTGCAGGAACATGTCCATGTAGTCTCCAGAAATTAAAACTGACTCAAAAGGTCACACTTACAAAAATCAATATGGAACAGAATAACAAAACATGAAACATGTTTTTTTTAAAAAAAAAACATGTAGTGATTGGTTCAGGTGAACTGTATCTAACTGACAGATAAAACTCCTGGCTTACATCCCTTTTGTAATTTGTTAAGGATGTCCTCAAGGTGTGGCCCATCTCTGCTGTACATGGTAAGAAGCCATTGGGAATCTGTAATTATTAATAGTACAATGACTGCTTCAATAGGCCAATGGAAAGATTGAGTTCACAAGCAGTGGTAGCATTTGGAAAGAGTTGTAGTTATTAACTGTAGGTGCCTGTAGCAGCTGCAGGTATTTTTATACGTCAACAGGAGCAGTGTAAATTTCAATTTGCTGCCTTTATCTCAAACCACAATCATATGTGTTTTGATTTACTTTCTCCAGGGTAAAAAGGGTAGGGTGTGGTGATTTTAACGTTTGAAGGTGTCATCTTTTTTCCGGGTGTGAAAAATTAACAAACATGCAGATTCATTACAATTTACCAAGTTCTTATTTTCATTACATGTATTTTACACTACTGTATCTGTTGGAGACCTTTATTAATAGAGCTCTCTCTCTCTTTTTGAGAAAAGCATATTTAAAAACTTCAGATATTGTATAATAAAGGTAAAGGTTCCCCTCGCACATAAGTGCTAGTCATTCCCGACTCTAGGGGTGATGCTCATAGCTGTTTCAAAGCTGAAGAGCCAGCGCTGTCCGAAGATGTCTCCGTGGTCATGTGGCCCAGCATGACTAAACAGTGAAGGCGCATGGAACACTGTTACCTTCCCACCAAAGATGGTTCCTATTTTTTTGACTTTCAATTTTACATGCTTTCGAACTGCTAGGTTGGCAGAAGCTGGGACAAGTAACGGAAGCTCACTCCGTTACATGGCGCTAGGGATTCGAACCATTGAACTGCCGACCTTTCTGATCAACAAGCTCAGTGTCTTAGCCACTGAGCCACTGCAATCCCTTATTGCATAATAAAACTCAATAAATCTGAAGTACCCTGCTCAAAATGTAAATAAGACACCAAATTGCCTATCTGTATTGTGGTTGTTTTAGGTTGTCTAGGTATTTATAAGGGGGTTTCCCGGCTTGGAAAATTCTAGCAGTGAAAGGTTCCAATAGACAAGTATATTTGTAGCTCAGGTTTGAGCTGTGGGGTCCTTGGTGCTCTCTAAGCTCGGTTGTTTTCTTGCAGATGGTTTCTTGCAATTAGGTGACATGCATCAGTCCAGTGGAGCAAATCCAGTAGCACTGCTGATGTTACCTAACTGGGTATGGAAATGTCTGCAAGACCAACCAACCAAGGAACACCAGGAACCATAGCAAAAGTTAATCATAGGTAATATCATTAGTGATACAAGTGTATATCTGTAAGCAGTCATCATTTTTATATTTTATATTTGTTTGTTGTTTTATTATAAAAAGAAAATTAAAATATTTTTTAAAATAAAAACTTTTTTAAAAAGTTGCCTGTCCTGAATTATAATCAGTCTTACCATAAACCCCAAATGTTATATTGAATTTAACTTTTAAGGATAATCAGTTGCCAGCCTGGAGGGGGGGGGGAATCTAGCATGAATTCTACTTGCACTTGTATTTTCTCATACAAACCCCCCTGAAGATTCCATATTCCTGCTTAGCAGGTTTATGAGCTGATGTTCCGATTCAGTTAGCAAAGCACTGTAGCCTGAGAAGCAATAGGATACTGGACTCTTTGTGATGGAAAATCTGAACAGAGATTTTAACTCTGTATCTTCCAACAGCCCTAAATCAAATGGGAAGGATGCAGGGCTGGGCTTCAAAATTTTTAGCAAGGGGTTCTTTGGAATTATTGATTCTTACCTTGACAACTTGATTTATTGCATAATTAAAGATTACCTGAATTTAGTAATTTCAGTATCCATATTGATAACTCTGATCAGCAGCTACTCTTGTCTTTTTCTATTGTTTTGTCATTTTCATGGATTCTGAAAACTGAAGGTTGTCTACATATAAGCTCTTCGTTTCATGAATGTATGTGAAATTATGTCGGTTTATGTAATGGTCTGTGGAAATAATCTTGGGAGACCAGAGGATGAAGAGCCACATCCTAGGTCACAGTGAGACAACAGATATCTCAGTCCACAGTTGGAATGGAGATGTGGAAGCATCTCAATAGGGATCCTCCTTAGTTCTTTGGAAAGTAAAGGCAAGTAGAGGAGCATACAAAATTGGTGCCAGCTCTTCAGAGTCCTGGTGGCACATTGGTTAGAATGCAGCATTGCAGGCTAATTCTGCCAACTGCAAGCAGTTTAATCCCAAACCATCTCAAGGTTGACTGAACCATCCAGCCTTCCAGAGTTGGTAAATGAGGACCCAGATTGTTGGGGCAATATGCTGCCTCTGTAAAACACTAAGAGAGGGCTGTAAAACACAGTGAAACAGTATGTAAGTTGAAGTTGCTATTCAAAGTAGTCCAGACAAGAAATCAAAACAAAGAGCACTTAACACTACCTTTATTATAGGGTTGCAGTAACAGACTCTTACAAGTCTCAAGGCACTTTGGCCCCTTCATCACCATTACTTTTCAGAGAACTAGGAAGGATCTTTTCTGAAACACTTCCCACATCTGCAGTCCTCCTGTGAACTGAGATCTCTCTCGTCTCACTGCTGCCTAAGCTGCATCTCCTTCTTCTCTTGTCTCCCAGTCATTCTCACAGGCCATTACAGATATATTTTTTTGCTTCAACATAATCCAATTCATTTATACATAATGACACAGGCTCACATCTGACATTTTCCCAGTTTGAAAGATTCCTTCTAAAGCTTTTCACAATTCCATTGTGTTTCTAGGGCTCTTGATGATGTGATGCTACTCTAAAGCGTAACATTAATTCACACCTCACTCCATTGGATCCAGATATAATCATGCTGTGCGAGAAATCCCATTGTAATCAATAGTGCTAGCTAATCATGACTAACTAAAATCCCTTTCATTCCTGTAAGTAGACTTCGGGTACCTTTGAATCTAAAGAAAAATTGTACAAGCACCAGACTTAATCAGCAATGCCTGGCTTCTCATATGCTTTTGTGATATGTCTACATTACCTGCTTTCTGTTGTTTAGGCAGTTCTTGTTCCACAAGAGAAAACCATAAGATTAATCCAGAATTAATCTTTAATAAGAAACTTTTTTATTTAATATCTATGAATTACTCTTGTAGGCAAGGACATCAGAAAGCTAAAGTATCTGATGTAGTGTTTTTGGCCAAGATGATTAGTTTCTTCTTTGAATTAGGCACAAGCACATCCTGGAATGAAGGCTGCAAAATTAAGGATTCACTTAACTTTGGAGGTATTTGAATGTTGGAGGATAGTCATTTCATCTGGGACACTCACAAGACTTTTTAGAATTCATTTCCATACTGTGAATTAATGGTGTGCATTTGTGCATTACATCCATTTATAGTTTACAGTTGGGTAGATTGGTAGTGATGGGCAAAAAAGATCTTTTAGTTTTCTATTTCTATTCCTACCATGGATATATCTAATCATGATTCATGTTTCATCTCACAAACTGAGCTTCCTATTTCTAATGAGTTCTAAAAATGTCTTTATCGGTAGTTTTAAACAGTATGCTCTTCAATTTGTTTTTGCATACAGCCTTTGCTTGAAAGTAATTTAAGCCTAACAAGAACAGCCCTGTCAATCCAAAGTTCTGCTCTTCTTACTGATTACTTCAGCCAAAATAGATTCAAATGCTACCCGTGGAAAATTAAAACATACACGCTTGTTGACCTCGGTGACCAATGGCTTGCATGTTTTACATAGCGAAAAGTGTCAGTCTAGTCTTGCTGGAGTGATAAATATGCTAAACAGTATGTGACCTATTTTGACAAAGAAACTGATAAACACATTGGACAAGTGCAATATTTTTCATACAGGTCACAGCTGTTCCATTAAAGTTCCTCATAAACCTTTCACTATCTGCTAAGCTCAACAACGGGGATATTTTAATGTGAGAAATTTGATGAAAGGTATGGTTTCCATTAGGTAATCTGAATAGGTATTACATTTTGAATTTAATAGTGATTGCACATAATAAAGTTATTAGGGTTTTCTTTGTTTCTTCCACAGAGAAATTACCTTTATGCCTCTATATAGTTTAAGATATAGCTTTGATTCTTTCTTAAATTTTATGCATAGATATAAATGTAATTTAAAAATATAAATTGTGTGTGTGGGGGGGTATCCCACCATAAGGCAGTTGACAAGATAACTGTTTCAGGGAAAAAAGGCTCAAAAGTCAGATTTTGAAAAATGCTGGCCACTGTGTATACAGTTACGCATTAAAATACATGCAAACATATTGCTGCAGTTCTGTGGCAGAACAATAATGTTTATTCATTTTTTTCTAGGGGAATATCATGTGTACCTATCAGCTGTTGTTGCTAAGTTTAGAAAACTAAGGTTGTTGCACAAATGTTGCTTATTGCATAGGCAAAATAAATACATTATAGAAATGTTAGGTCAGTGGCATCTATGTATTCCTAATTTGTGGCTCATGGTGTATCAACTATTGAACATTAAATTTGCATTCTCTGTGGACACTGGCTATTTCAATATTAAATATGCATGGTATCTCTCCCCCCCTTTAAAAAAAACACAATATCACCTTTCATTGAATTACTTGCTAATGTAGGAGAATTGGATATGTATAGGGAAAAACATGTATGCATCTATTCGCACATTATTTATCTGGGCTGAGTTCACAGATAACAATTTATGGCTAGAATAGAATAGAATAGAATAGAATAGAATAACAGAGTTGGAAAGGACCTTGGAGGTCTTCTAGTCCAACCCCCTGCTCAGGCAGGAAGCCCTATGCTATTTTAGACAAATGATTATCCAATCTTTCTTAAAAACGTCCAGTGTTGGAGAATTCAGAACTTCTGAAGGCAAGCTGTTCCCTGATTAATTGTTCTAACTGTCAGGAAATTTGTCCTTAGTTCTAAGTTGCTTCTCTCCTTGATTAGTTTCCACCCATTGACATATTGGGACATTGCTATCATGTCTCTCCTAGTCCTTCTTTTCATTAAATTAGACATACCCAGTTCCTGCAACAGTTCTTCATATGTTTTAGCTTCCAGTCCCCTAATCATCTTTGTTGCTCAGAAACAGTTACTTCTTCTTAATAATCCTGTCTTGACTACCCAGTTCCCAGGATGATTAATCATAAAAGAAAAGGATTTGCACTCCATATACTTATTTTTAAAAATATACCCCAGATAACTAACATTGAAGAAAATAGATAATTTCAGGATAGTTCAAAAATGCAATCTTTTCCATATCTACTTAGGGTTCAGGGGAATCCAACAACTGCTTTTTCCCCAACATAGAATTTTTGAGATTTAGTAATCAGGCGATTAATTAATTACTACTGCTAGCTGTACTTCAAATGCAGCTAAACCACTCTGGAGACAACCACTACACAAATGTACTTGCTATCTGGGTAGACATAAGTAGAATTACATATACTATAGATCTATGAAACAGAAGTGAGATTGCTATTGCCTAATGCTTACTTATGGCTGTATAAACATTTGCATTTTATCTAGCCATGCAAATATTTGAAAGTGTTATGAAGAATGAGCTAAAAACCTTTTTTTTATTTCTAAGCCCAGAAAATCATCTGTTCTGTGACACAGTTGTTTTTGAGCTCACCTTGACCTTCCCCAGTAAAAAAAACTTCTGCCTTGATTGTTGTATCTGTGGATGGCTTGCAATTGCCATTCTGAGAGACTTCTGGTCAATTTGCTTCTTTATTACAAGAACAGGCAACCTGATACTCTCCAGATATCTTTGACTATAAAACTATTTCCTATAAACTTTTCAAATTTTTGTGAACTCTAATTAAAATGAGAAACGTCACCAAAAATATTAAAAAAATATTAGGTTGTCTACCAACGTTATTTGACCTATTGACAGTGAATAAACTGCCTATAAACTCAAATATTCTAGGTTGCTATTGTTAAATTAAAATGGCAAAGATCAAGGCATGTGTCTTACTAATCCAAAATACATATTCCAATGGCTAAATTGACTAATTTGATCAGAGTGAAAAAAAAAACACAATTACTTTTGTAATCAATTCTACTGTTTCTGGACTTTGTGCTTGAGGTAGAAAAAATGAAACTTTGATTTGGGGTTTTCTCAATTAGATAGGTTTGTTGTTTTACCAATTTGATAGGTTTGTAGAAATGGCTAGTTTATTCTATTATTTAAAAGTAAAAAGTTGAGGTTTGATGTTATTATCTTATTCTGCTGAAACAAAGGCCGTCAGAAATCAACGCCTGTTCTTTCTTTTTCCCTTTTTCCTCCTCTATTTTTCCTACTATTTTTTATATTTTAAACTAATAAAAATACAAAATATGTGTTCCAATGCATAAAAAATTAGAATAAAATATATTCTATTACATGAGAATCCACTTGATTAAAAAAATTATGACTCACAATATAAAATGAACACTACAAAATTACAAAATGTAAAGATTATTATAAGGCTAGTCCAAACTCTTGTTCAGTTCAATGGGAATCCTCTAAAATATTTTTTAAAAGTGGCCATCAAGCTTCTATTTAAAAATATCAAGTAAGAACAAATTCTCCACTGCTCTTACTTCCAGAAGAATCTTCTTAAAATTCATTCTGATTCTGTTTTAGAAAACTTAAACCCATTGATTACGGTCCTGCTGTTTATTTCAAAAGAGAGCAGACTGTCTATTTTTGCATGCTGCCATCTTTAAAATATCTAGACTGGAAGATTTTTTTAAAAAAAAATCCCAGAGGAAAGCAGTGGAAAACCAGTTCCATGTCATGGCTATGATGCCTGTATGGACATAAACATGGAGTAGATAGAAGATAGGCTAGTCTGAGTGGTAGTACCTCAGAAACATGAATGCATTTATGTTTCCCAGGTCAATCCATTATATCTGGAGACTTGAAGAACTTCCTTGATGACATCTCAAAGCCCACTCCTGTGATCTTTGAAAATCATAGAGGACCAGCACAGAACCAGTGAATACCAGAGAAACAACTGACATGGTAAGGGGCTGTGAAGGAAAAAAGCTATAAGCTGCAGTTGGAAGTATTAGGATATAATTTAGCTTGGAATAGAGAAGACTAAAAAGAAAGGTGATAGCCATATTTAAGGTTCTGAAAGTTAATCATATAGAACACAGCACAGAATTGTGTTTTAGCTGTTGGGTTTAAATTACAAAGAAGATGAATTTTGTTGACATTCCTAACAATAATGGCATTGTAACAGTGGGAAATGATGGACTTTGCTGAAGATATTTGATCAATAGATGCTCATTAATCGGGGGTGGATATATTAATGGATTCTGGCACAAGGTAGGGTTGGATCAGATGATCTCCAAAGATCCTTTCAATCTTTCATTTCTATGATTTTTTGGAATAAATAAATCCAGGTGTTTGTGTACCCATTCAGAAGTGGCAAAATTGAAGATTCATTTTTTAGACAGTCAAACTGAGAGATCAGTGCATAATTTTTATTCTTGTTGATATACTCTAATTTTGGGACAACTCATATATGCTTTCTCTAAAGTAGCCACACAATTATAGGCTTGAACACGGATATGCTATCAATAAATATGAAAATAAATATATTTTCCTAAATAGTATTTATATGCTATACTGTACATTCAAATATCTTTCTCTGTTTTTGACTCGGAGTAGTGTTATCAATACAGTCGATGGCAAATTGACCTCCCAGCTCTATGAAATAAGAACCTGAAGCAGATATATTTATATTAATAAGATTTCTAGAAGTGAAAATGCTCTGCGTTTTATAAAAAAAACAGTTTTCTTCAAAAAGAAATCCAACATGTAAATATTTTGATCTCTCTTGTGCTTTTTCCTTGCCTATAATAATATCAAGGACTTAGCAAAAGGAAGCATATGGAAAGTAAGCACATGGAAAAATACTGCAAATAATCCACTTAACTATACAGCAGAAGGCTGGCTTAGACAACAACTGAAACATGACATTGCAGTCCCCTATCTGATGCTATCCATTACATCTAAGCTTTTCTATTTCAATCTTCATGTTTGTTGCAATCCAAAGCTGGAAAGTAGTAAATTTATTAGAATGTATTTCCTCAATACCACAAGAGAGACATATATTGATTATATCGACATATGGACAGAGTGATCATGTATAATTCTCAAATTCTCTTATGTTCTCCATGCTCTCATCTTTTGCTCTCTCTTTTTTTTAGTGCAAAAATGGGAAAACCCAAATATTGTCTGTCCTTTGACTATGCCAGGGCTAAGTCTCAAAACAGCAGTTGCTTATCTTCAATAATACAACAAATCCACATTTAATTACCTAGTTGAAAGGCTGCATGACTTCCACTGGAGATTCTAATCCCTGAATGTTGCTGTGTTCTATCCCCAAAAAATCAATCCCAAACAGCAGGTTTTCAAAAATGGTTAGCTTATTGTAATAAAGCTTTTTTTAAAAAACAACAACCTCATTGTCACATGTTTATGAACGTGTGAGTAGATGTGAATGTCGCATTGATTAGAAGGGAAGTTCATGAAAATCATACATATGTGGTTCTAAGAAAGCACAATGGATGTCTCCACTATTAACACATTTGCACAGACCATTTTTGGTAGAATTGTATTGTCCAACCTTGCATTTAGTAATATTTTACTTTGTATCATTATGCTGCATTCAGAGTGTCTGTTACTATAGCTATACCTGAAGAGGTAAATAGTAATATAGTAGCTAAATAAATAAATAAATAAATACAATAAAATATTTTAATACTACTGTTCCTCTGTTTACCAATTTAAATCCTCTAAATTGGGGTTAATATACAGATCTCTACCCACACACTCACAAGCAGGTAATTTAAAGGGAATTGATCGCATACTGGAAAGATTTCAGGAATTCTTATATTCCCCAGTTGTGTTTCTTGGAAAGCAACAACCTAGGAAGCTGGGAGAGGGTATCCTAACACAACAATAGTGCCACGTCAGAGGTGGGTTGCTCCCAATAGTGGAACCGATAGTGGTGGTGACAGGATGCTTCACCCACCCACCAGACACTTCTGCACATGCGCAGAAGTGTGTGCGCGAATACGTGCACAAACACGCGCAAACCAGTAGTAAACCACCACTGTGCTACATGCGCCTTCCATTTCTAGAGTTTATTGTTTCTATGATATTTATGCATGCTGTGTATGACAAAAATCCAAGACCGATGCCAGTCTGGAAATCTTCTGGCATGGAAGAGTCATATCTGGTTCTAGAAATGCCCCAATTTTGCCCCATTGCTTTTTTTAATGAATACAAATTTTGTATTTGATATTCTGGAAGCCAGCTTGGTGTAGTAGTATAAAGGTGTTGGGCTAGAAAGCAGAAGGTTATGACAGCAACTCTCTGTCAACTCAGCTGACATGGAGTTGTGGGGATAATAGGTTGGTGCCTTGTGTTGTATATAAATGAAGTGTATAATAATAGTAATTTTAATCAATGCAAAATGTTGCATTTTTCCATCTAAAATTAGGCTTCTATCCAAGGCTCAAGCCAGTCGTTTCTTCCAGAAAGAATTTTGCTTTCCTTCATATTTTCCATTGCTACTCTACATTTATGCTGGTCAATGGCAATATAAAGATCTGATCCAATTCAATTTGCCATTCTGCATATTATATGCACAACTCAGTCCTCATTGGTGTGTTTTGACTTTTACTTTGCCCTTTTAAGTTTTCTTCCTTTTTAAAGCATTTTCTGGCGTCACTCCATGGGTTGTTGAGGATGACCATCATGCTCCTGGTTACCTGACAGGGCTAGGAATTTGAGGATATTGGTTAAAGACCTATGGTGGTGCCACTGCCAACAGTTTCTTTCCTCTGACTTTTGTTGTCATCTATTCACCTGCTGCTCCTTCTGAAGCCCTTATAGCTATAAGAAAGAGTAGATAAAACACTTTAATTATCCTTTAATTATTTTCTCTTCATTGTTGGGATAATAGGCTTGGCTGGATTACTATGGGTAATCAGGACACAAGTAAAGAGAAAATGAACCCATTCCTTATTTATTAATTCTCCAGAAAATTAACCAGTATGATTCTGAATAGTCTGTTGAACTACACATTTATCTTTAGAATTTGGTGCTAAGAGAAAGGATGATAAGAGTGATATGGGAAGCGGGATTGCTATGTTTGATGGCAACCTTTCAACTTTCCCTAACTCCAGTCTTCTGACAGTGATTCAGAAATTCACATAATTTATCATCTATACCGCTCCACTTTTTTATAGAATGCCCTTGTAGTTCTTCTCATTAGACTAATTTCTGTTTTGATCAGTGGCAAACAGCTTTCCCCAGCAGACACATGGTCTTGGTTACCAACACTTGCAATCAAGTATTTTTGAACAAAGAAATTAAATAATGTTTGCCTGTTAAAATCATACAGCAACAGATATCAACCAGAATGGATGCTTTATACTACCATTATTTAAAGTCTGAACTGACTCCCCAGGAGATGATCCATCAATTGGCTGAGAAAGTCAAGTCAACATATATAACAGTAAAGTACTTATTAATTGGGAGACACGGAAATGATAATAAATGCTCTCCTATAAATGTACCGGTCACATCATTTTCATATAGTTTCCAATTCTCAAAAAGCTTTATGTCAGAAAGAGTACAGGTTTGGAAATAATATAGAAAAAGAAGCCACAAATTTTGGAATACTTGTTGCGACCAATTCATTCACAAAATGCTATCCAGACTAATATATCTGAACTAGTGTGAACTAGAGCTACATTAGCCTGGTTCAGAATAGCTGATATGAAATTATATATGATCTGCAAATGATAAGATATTCTGTGAAGGTAAATACTGGAAAGACCTCAATCAAGCAGACTGGGCAATAAATACTATATATATGCATATATACAGAAATATGGAGATTAGATCAATTGGATCCTTTACAGCAGAGTAACACTATGTTCCTAACAATCTTTCCTCCTATTTAGAAGAAGAAAAATCTGGTGTTTCTAGTACTATGAATATGATTATAGCCAAGCTACTTTTTTCCCAAAGAAACCTTAGAAACTGCTAGTTTCCATGCACTTCAAGTGGAGCACAAAAGTCAACTCAGGTTTATGTTTCTACATAACAACTCTTGCCAAAGTAGGGCTTACTTTCTGTTACCAACCTCAGAACAAAATAGGCACATGATGAAGCTGTTTTGAAATCTTACCCAAGTTGACGAACAATGCCATTTTTGCATTCACGTCTTGTTTTTACATTTGCTACACATCATGCAAGAAATACAATTTCTGTCATTTCAAGGAGATGTGAAGTAAAACTTACCTAGAAATAAAGAAGAGAGAAAATGTTCAGTATTATAAATATTACATTCTAAACATATCTTTCTTCTCTCCCACCACATAATAATCATATGTTTTTATCTAAACAGTTTAGAAAGCATCAGATGCGTCTGTTACATTCTGTTCTGTTACTAGCAGGGCCTAGTTGTAATGTATTGGTTTCAAAAACAAAAACAAAAATACGGAAAAGAAGGAATTTTCTACCACATCAAATGATAGTTTAGCATTCATTTGTGGATTAGCATGGGTTTTAGCCCTGTCCAATCAGATGTTTTCTATACAACACACTACCAAGCTTGGGATAATCAGTCAGCATGGCTAACACAGAAGATCTGGTTTACTCACTTTCATGAAGAGATAGATGGGATAAGATGAGAAAAAAATGCATATTGGGACTACACAATGTCATTAAATGCAGGTAGTCCTTGACTTTCAACAGTTCATTCAGTGACCGTTCAAACTTACAACCCTCTCTATGCTGATTCCTTATGAGAGGTCAATAGAATGAAATAAGTGATAATTTTCTCATTTTCAAAACTGGACAGTATTTTTAACTGAGGAAGATCCCAAAGCAATAATACTTTATAGCCTTAACCAAATATAATATGTTTTCCCTAGCAGTGAATATCCTATTGATTATCTTATGGCAAACACTTGAAACAGCAAAGTGCAATATTTGGGTTTATATATTAAAAAACAAATACGAATATTGAAAACCTATCACAAGACCTGAGCTGACGTGGTTCTCACCTGATGTGACTTCACTATCACACAACCTACTGACCACACAACCCCCTTATAAGCAGAAGAACACCGACACTGACATCCCCTACATTCCACTGAAGATGTTACTTAGCCTGGTAACGAAATGCTCAGAAACCAACCCACAAGCTCAGAGGATGAACTTTCACCTTCATCCTACACTTGAGCCAGAGATATTTACCACTATCTCATATTGAAAACTGTTCAAAAGTAGCAAATTCCATCAGAAACTTTTACTTCATATACACACTTGATTATCATAGAATTATGCACTCTCCAAGATCAGTCAAACATTTATTATATGTATGCATAAATTGACATTGCTTTCAGGATTACTTGAGTCATCATTAAACATAGAAAATTTATATCAGTACAGCAATAGATGCTATCTGGAATCTATTAGGAAGCATTCTAGCAGGCTGGATTAAACTTAATTTTCTCCTACAATTATTCATAGAAGGAAAAGGCTTGAATAACACAAAAAAACAAAACAACTTTGAAAGAAAGAAGCTACACATTTGTATCTCAGAGTAACAGTACAATCCTTTTCCTTTCATGGGTGGGACACTGTGTTAAATGTCCTGGGCCTGAAACCCAGAGAAGGCTTCCAAAATATGTTTCCATTTATAATGAGGAAATAAATTCTTTTCCTTAAAGACAATAAACCTAAGCAGTTAAAATCTAATACCAAAATCTTTTCAATACTCTGTTCCCATTTACCAGACCATTGGTTTCAGCGAACGAACTACAAAATGGAGGGGGAGAAATCACATTGCCATAAGATGCAAGAAGAAGAGGTGTGCACACATGTGTGCATACATATACGCAACAGCAACTAAGATGATAAAAGTCCTGGAGATGAAAACATATGAAAGAAGAGTTGCAGGATTTGGGTTTGGCTAGTCTAGAGAAAAGAAGGACTAGTGGGGACATGATATCAGTATTCCAGTATTTGAGAAGTTGCCACAAAGAAGAGGGGATAAACTTATTTTTCAGAGCACCAGAGGGCAGGACAAGAAACAATGGATGGAAACTAATCAAAGAGATAAGCAACCTGGAATTAAAGAGAAACTTCCTAACAGTGAGAACAATTAACCAGTGAAACAACTTGCCATCAGAAGTTGTGAGTGCTTCATCACTGGAGCTTTTTAAGAAGAGACTGGACAGTCACTTGTCTGAAATGGTATAGGGTCTCCTGCTTGAACAGGGGGTTGGACTAAGAGACCTGGAAGATTCCTTCCAGCTCTGTTCTGACTGATATCTGACGCCTATCAAATGAACATTCTGTTCCAAGACTTCAAAGGGCCAGAAGGCATGAAAAAGCAGTGGAAGCTTCTAAAACATCAATCATGGCCTATTCAATAGCTAAGGCCATTTATTTCTCTGCTTTGAATTGTTTTAAATCTGCTTTTAATGGTCCAGTTGCTGCTTGGCTGCTGTTGAATCTGTACTTAGCAACCAAGGTATCCACCATCAGATACTTTTTCACAGATCTGAAAGTTTCCTGTTTTATTGGCTGCTGCCTTTCTGTCTGCTGGGCATTGTAGAGATGGCCCAGTGGTTTACTGCCACCTGCTGTGAGACAGACAGACAGGCCAGCCTGGGCTAAATCAAGCAATTCTTTCTGGAAGGCATGCAACAAGAAAACTAATTGGTTGCTCTCCACCTCCTCCTTCCGCTCCTACACCTCTGATAATCACTATCCTTCTGCCTTGATTAGCACAAACAGTTGTTAAGACATCTGTGCATGCAAACAAGATCACAAAGTAGGATTATTTATGAAAATTAAGATAAAAAATGTTGGACTTTTAGAAATAATGCAGACAACTCAATATGTACCGTAATAATTTTTCTGTGTCTGTCTGGAGCCTTACAATTCCAAGGTATACAGCCTAGAGAAGGTGATGGAAAGCTTCAAGGAAGGTGGCTAATATTTTAAAACTGATGGCAGTATCCATACCTCTTGTTGCTATAACCAGCTAATATAGTTTTGTCTCTAGTAGCAAACTAGCACAAAGAAATAGGTTGTGGGACTTGTTTCTGTGGTGAGCATCTTCAATCTCAGATACTGAGTGCTACTTGGAGAATTGCGGGGATACTGAAGAAACCCATCATAGATGCTTTGCTTAGGGACTTTTGAAACCTAAATCAGCCCAGAAACAAAGCTAGGTTTAATGCTTTTTTGTTAAAGATTTTGGTTTGAAGCATACTTGGTTGATGAAATGACCACAGATAATGAAGTTACATTTTAAGAACACACAAATCAAGGTGGAAATATTCCAAGGAATGGAATGGAGAATTAAATAAAAACAAAATAGAAATTGTTACCCTCCAGATTCAATCAAATGGAGAGTTGATCAGAGCAGCTATATATAACTCTATGGAAAATAGGGATGTGTGATCTTTCTTTATTTCTTTCCTTCCTTTTTCTTTCTTTCTTTCTTTCTTTTTTCTTTCTTTCTTTTCTTTCTTTCTTTCTTTCTTTTCTTTCTTTTCTTTTTCTTTCCTTTCTTCTTTTTTTTTTTTTTTTTTTTTTTTTTTTATTTTTTTTTTTTTTTTTTTCTTTTTTTTTTTTTTCTTTTTTTTCTTTCTTTCTTGTATTCCACCTTTGTTATTTTTACAAATAACTCAAGGCAGCAACATATCCAACATGCCTTCCTCATCTTGTTTTTCCACACAACAACAATCTTGCAATTGGATTGGGCTGAGAAAGAGTGACTAGCCCAAGGTCACCCAGCTGGCTTTTGAGCCTAAAATGAGACTAGGATGCTTACAAATCTATGTTGGAAAAATCTGGACAAACACTGCAGCGAAACAAAAAGATAAATAAAACTTTAACTCCTGTAGTTGTCTAGATTTTGAAGCACAGATCTGGTACCTTATCCAAGAGGAGATAGAGAGGAAAAAGAGAGGAAAAAAAGAAACATTCCAATAACAGAACTCTAGAGTAAAAAAAAGGCAAAAGAAAATTTACCAGGGAGATTAGGTTGCATATTGAGATAAACAGTGAATTCTTAAAATACAAAACTGTTCGAACCCCCAATGTACACCTTTATTTCAGTTTCTAACCTACACTAAACCTGGAGGTAACTTACAGAATTTCCATTTAGCAAGCCAGGGAGGAGAATGTAAGGAACAATTATCTAATGAAGAGAAGAAAGTGGCAAGGTTTTTTTATTTGGTGTTTCATCGTTCAACACTCCCAGATGTAGGGTTAAACAGAATTGGTTGCCTTCCTTAAACATGCATTGTAGAATACAAATACATTCTATAGTTTAGCTAAATTAAAAGGTGCACTCGTTCTTGAAATAATTATTATTTTCCTTGGCCCTCCAAAGTTAAAATTGTATTGGTTATACATGTATATAGACCCTATTTCTCTTATTTTAGTAGTGCAAGATACAATATATAATGCAATTCATGTCATTTTTCAATTGCTACATTGAAAAAAATAATAATTTTGTCAGGAATAGCAGAAACATTGCTCCAACATCACTGTAGCTGCAGTTTCAAAACTGTCTGAAAGATTCTGCACTAAGTAGAATTGCTACAAAATCACCATACTGTCACATTTCCAGAATATTTATTTGTTTGAGATCTGGGAACTGTTTCTGCTTTCATGGTTTGATAAGCATCAGTCAGTGAAAAAACTACACGGAAAATTGAAGAAGCCATATTCTAAGAGCTCAAATTCTCCTCTATGGGATTAGAGACTTTTTTGCTCTTCATATAAACTTAATTTCCTTTCATCTCAGTAACTACTCCAAGCCATAAACACCACTTTTTACCTAGTCTTCCCCTAGTTCATTATGCCTCCTCCTACTTTGCTTTCTAAAGCAGTGTTTCTCAAACTCAGCACTTGAAGATGTGTGGATTTCAACTCCCAGAATTCTTCAGCCAACATGCAGCTTTATACCAATGTAACACATTCCAAAAAACCTGAGACTACAATTCCCTTAATTCTGAATCAAAATCTAAACTGGCTGGAAATTATATTGCAACACATCTGGAAAATATCAGATTGAGGACCATTGATATAAATCAGTGGAAATAGAACCCTTTCTGGGGTGTCAAACTTGATTTCACTGAGGGCTGCATCAGGATTGTGTTTGATGTGAGAGGGCCTGAGTCAGCGTGGCCAGGGTGGGCCTAGCCAGCTTGATATCACTCATGTTGGGGCCTGAGCACTCTTCCAGTGAAAATGGGCTACCAAACTCCATTTTCAGCTGTGATGGTCTCCTGCAACCCTCTGCCAGCAAAAATGGACCTCGGGTGGGGGGCGCCTGAAGCCGTCCCGAGCTCTGTTTTTGCTGGCAGAGGCACTGAGGGTCAGTCCTTTGCTATTTCCAGGGTGGACCCACAGGCCAGATCTAAGCACCCCCCGGGCTGGATCTGGCCCCGTGGCCTTGAGTTTGACACCTTTGGTCTATGTAGTCTATGTATTTTGTCACAAATGACAAAAAAATGTCATGAAATTTAGAAACTAATATGTTGCTTGTGACCTAAGCTTTTTATTCAACTATGCTTACAACGGGATATACTCTATAACCTGCTGTGGTGAGTGGGCCTGAATGTGTCTGCACACTTCACTGATTATTGCCATTAAGTGGATGCTGACTGAGTGACCACGGAGATAGATTATCTCAAGAAGATCTTGATGCTTCAGGTCTTCTAACAGGGCACCCTTTGCATAATTGCTGCTCGTTTTTATCTTCTTCTTACTGCCAGCTTTCCCAACATTATAGATTTTTTCCCTACAGAACTGGGTCTTTGCTTAATGTCTCCAAAGCAGGATAATTTGAGCCAAATCATTTGCACTTCAATTGACACTGTGCATATTTACACATTCTTAAATGTAAATACATCAAGAATAGTAAATAGAATACATCAAGAATAGTAAATAGAATTAAATGCAGAAAATTAAATAGGTACAATTAATTGCTGATAGTGATCATAAAAGAAAACCAACTTTGCCAGGGGCATGCTGGCAATTTTAAGCTAACTGTCACATGTCAATTATGTTGCAATCAGGAGATAAACTAGAGACCTATATAAATATAGAAAGGCTCTACAAGACAAAAAGAAAAACTGAATAATTGGCAGACTCGCTGATGGAAACAAGAGAACACATAAGGAGCAACAAGAGCCACTATATTGTTCTTGGGAATACAGGTAGTCCTCAAATTACAACAGTTCACTTAGTGACCATTCAAAGTTACAATGGCACTGAAAAATGTGACTTATAATTTTCACACTTATGACCATTGCAGCATTCCAATGGTCATGTGATCAAAATCCAGATGTTGGCAACTGACTCACATTTATGACAGATGCACTATCCTGGAGTCATATGATTCCCTTTTATGACTTTCTGACAAACAAAGTCAATGGGGAAGCCATATTCACTTAACAATTGGATTATTAACTTAACAGCTGCAGTGATTCACTTAACAACTGTGGCAAGAAAAGTCATAAAATGGGGTAGAATTTAACAAATGTCGCATTTAGCAACAGAAATTTTGGACTCAATTGTGGTTGTAAATCAAGGATTATTCAACTATGTTTGTATTATGATTGCAAAACTAATTTAGACACTAAAATGTGCCACCAAAAACTAAGCTAAGATCTCCTTTGCTTTTTCTGCATGAATAAGAACATAATAACAGTTATGAATTTAATATTGCGTACTAATAAGTTTTTAGTAATGTCCTGAATAGTCTGGAAAATATAAAAGGCTCTTCCTAGAAGTTACCTCTTGTGAGGGAGATTAATTGTGGCCTTGTAAATTGCTTGTAGTTTTGGAGAATGCTTGAAACATTAATTTTAGAAATGTTGCGTACAATCCTTTTCTTATCTTCCCTCTGCAGGGTTTGAGGACTTAACCAATATAAGAATTGTATTTTTTTTTTAAAAAATGAAAAAGTGATTGGGAAAAATGATGTTCTACTTTTTCCCCAACTCTCTCTTTGTAAAGCTAATTTATCTCAAATTCTGACAAGCTTTTCACCACAACACACACTAGATTTGTAAGAGCTTCCCCACAGAATTGAAGCCATAATGCGTTACCTGCATGTGACCCATCATTCTGGTTCAGATGTAGTGCAAAACCTTCACTTTGCATTATGAGAAAAGGCCTTAGGGAATTTAGGCTTACATCCTCTCTTTTTTCCCCTCTGGATTTATTTCCTTGTTGTAAAGATGATGTGATAGAAAGCTTCTATTTTGAAATAAGTACAACTCTCTTTTTAGTAGCAGGAAAACTGTGTGATTTCTAATTGTGATTGAATAAACAAATTTAGGCTTGATGCAAACAATTTGGCTGCCTGAAGCTGAGCCCTCCACCTTCCACCCAAGACTGGGTACACAGCAGTGATGAAATTCATTTTTTTTTTACTACTGGTTCTGTGGGCATGGCTGAGTGAGTGCGGCAGGGGAAGGATATTGCAAAATCTCCATTCCCATCCCAGTCTGGGGCCAGCCAGAGGTGGTATTTGCCGGTTCTCCGAACTACTCAAAATTTCTGCTACCGGTTCTCCAGAACCTGTCACAACCTGCTGAATTTCACCCCTGATACATAATACATAAAGTCACACGATTTTGGTGTATCAGGCAGGAAAGCCCAGATTCATTTCTTATAGTGTAGTCCTATAATTATAATATATTAAATAACAATTTAATTGTTAATGTGTCCCCCTCGCATCAGGCAGTTTCCTCAGTTCACTTCATTAATAAGGATAGCACCAGCAATCTTTTATATAAGCCATGGTTTAATACCTATTTGCTTTAATTGTACTCCCATAAAGCACACCAGAAATCTCAGAGTAGAACACTGTCTAAGAGTGAAAACATTTGAAAAGCCAGATGCTTGTTCGTCCATCTGTCCATCCATCCATCCATCCCACCATAGAAAGCCAGCTGCCATCAAAATAACAGTTGATTCTAAGTTTATGCAGGTTTTTGGGGTGAAGGGGGGCCATTCACTATTATCTCGGACAGCAAAATATGATCAGTCATTTTACTATGAGATGACATGCTATATAAATATGATTACTAAATACAAATAAATAAATAAATCATCCCTGAGTTCATTGTTCAGCTGAGCTATTTTGCAAGCAAATTCATAATTTGACTTTGTGGGGCCATATTATAGCACAAGATTTTGGAACATCTTGAAAAATCTTCTCTATTATCTTCATTATATTTTTACTTACATTTGTACCTTGCAAAATCTTAAAGAACTCTCAGTAGTTATTGTCAGACTCATCATTCTCATAATTGTTAATTTCAACTCAGAAAACAAAGCAAATTCAGCAGTATATATTGAAATTTGCAGATATAATAATTATTTTTCCTTTTAATTAATGCCGGTAACATTCTGCCTTTCTACAGGATGACTTCTCATGGACTATAGCATCATTAAATGAAATTAACAATGCAGCAATTATATGTTTAGAAAGAAGAAAAGAGAGCTTTACATGTGACTATAAATTTGCCCTGATACTAAACAATTAAAAATGTATCCTCACTGTCAGAAGAACGCAAAAGGAAACAGGCTCAGAGTTCCCTCCAGCGTTCCCAGAGCTCTGACGTCAATTTATATCATGTTGATAAAAGAGGATGTCAGCTGTTTGATTCTCTTGTGCTCTGGGAAGAATATATTTTTCTTTTAAAGAATAGCTTTGCCCTAAATTCCGCAAGAGGAACTTCAAAACACTGACAAGAATGGATATTAAACACACAGCTGAATCTAAGCCCCTCCATCTTCCACAGGACTGTGCAAACATTCTTCTGTAATGCCCTTTTAACACTTTATTTTTCAGAAGTAAAAAAATGTGAGCCCTCAACTGAGGCTATCTGAACAACAAGATAAGCCAGAAAATAGAAAGGCAACCTTCTCCAACCAGAATGAATGCAAAGATTTGAGGTCCCAGAACCTCTGGAAGGCACTAGGCTCCTTTGAGACTTCAGGTTTCTTCTTATAATAGTATAAATCCCATCAAAGATCCCCCGTTACACTTCATGTTTTTTTAAAACATAAAATAAAAAAATAAAATTTAAAAATTATTCATATAATTTTTAAAACAATAGTATTTTACTTCAGCTTAGAGCTTCCATATTTCCTTTTCTGTGTTTATTTTATGTTAATTATTATAATGCACGTCATTCTTAAGATTACTTGTTATTAGATTATTTTCCCTCTATTTCTGTCAACTAATATCTTCTGTTTTCATAGTATAATCCTCTGTATGTTTATTTACAGGTAAGATTCAGATGAGCAGATTTATTCCTAGTAACAATATTTAGGCTGTTATTTAAAAAAAATAAAAAAATAAAGCAATTTATCATAATACTACCAAATTTTCTTTGCAGAAGGACAGATTGTGCATAAAGCAGCACCCAATACCATTCTGAGATTTGTTTCAGATTTGTGAAACCACAATTTGGTTTAATAAATGACGAGACAGATGCCACCTCTGACTGCTGCACGGCAACTGTTGCCAAGGAAACCATGTTTTCCTTTTCTTTGGCCTTCCTGATTTACTTTTCACTATCTCAGCATCCTTTTCAGCTTAGGGAAAACAGGAATTAACAATGAGAAAGATTTCCATGGTTGCTGACAGACAGCAAAAAAAAAAAAAAAAAAAAAAAAAGGGAGGCAATAAATAAGTATCAGAACACTCCAATATTGCAAGAAATAATACAGCCTTGTCACCGGGGAGCTCACAAATAGCTGTTTGTCTCCCTTGATTGTATTATGGGCCAAGTAAGGCACCCTGAAACCTCAACGGGGGATCATGGATTACAGAAAAGTGTTAAGAATGTCAGTACATGGAATAATAATGGCTATTATAGGAAGACCTATGTATACATTTTATTTGATAGTGTTATGTCTCATGTTTCCTCCAGGAGATGAATAAAGGATGCATATAATGCTTCTTCCAAATTTGCTTGAAATTGTTGAGACTGAGGAGGCACACAAGATTACATTATTATGGTTGATTGCAGTTAGCCAGATGTTTAGATCAGATTTGGCATTTTTATCCAGAGGTGGCATTCAGCAGGTTCTGACCAGTTCTGGAAAACCAGCAGTGGACATTTTGAGTAGTTCGAAGAACAACCTTTTGTGGTAGATTGGACTGAAAGAAAATGAATGGTCTAGCATTATGCCATGAACTTCCATAGCTGAGGATAGATTTGAACCTGGTTCTCTTCTACACTATCCAGACTCCCCAAGAGGTATAAAAAAGAAATTGCATACATTGAAATTCACGGGATTAGACTGAATAATTCAGCATTGTTTAAAGAAACGCATCCATACCAGACCTATGCAAAGTACCACATTATAGAAAACCCTAACAAAGACTGAAGGTAAATCATTTTAATGGCCTTCTCCCATGTCTGAGCATGGGTATGCATGTAGAGATGGTACTTCTACCACAGGTGCTTTAGGTAATCCTGAAACTTTGTCAGAAAATCCAGTGAAAATGTCATCTGTGCATATATTCAGACAACAAAGAGGCCTGGCAAATTGTCTATGACAACCTTTCAAAACAATGTGACAATCCATCAAGCCATAGATACTAGCATTTCTTCATGGCCACCACGAATAAATTCTCCACTCTTAATGTAATATATAAAATAAAATTTGTAATTAGCTGAGACATTGTAATTAATATAAGTGGAAGGACAGGATGTCAAGTTATATTTCAATGGCCCCATAATTTCAAACAATTGCTAAACAAAGCAAAAATCCAGAGACGGCCACCTGTATTCAGGAAGACTTTAAGAAAATGTACATTTGAACTGGGGTAAGCAATGGTCACAGACACTTCAGTATACGGTGACTTTTGTTGAATTGAATTGAATTGAATTTTATTATTTGTATGTCGCCCTTCTCCAGGAGGGACTCAGGGCGGCGAACAACTCAAAAGGGGAAAAGGGGAACATAGAACAGAATACAAGTAATTAAAATAGCCAAGAATCACACAACCACACAAGTCGAGAGGAAGGGAACTCATCAACCCCAGGCCTGCCGGCAAAGCCAGGTTTTGACGGCTTTTCGGAAGGCCTGGAGAGAGGTGAGGGTCCGAATCCCTGCGGGGAGTTCGTTCTAGAGGGCCGGAGCTGCCACAGAGAAGGCCCTCCCCCGGGTAGTAGCCAGGTGGCATTGGCTGGTAGACGGAACCCGGAGGAGGCCAACCCTGTGTGATCTAATGGGTCTTTGGGAGGTAATTGGCAGCAGGCGGTCTCTCAAGTACCCAGATCCAATACCATGAAGGGCTTTATAAGTTACGACTACCACTTTGAAGCGTATCCGGAGACTAATCGGTAGCCAGTGCAGCTCGCGGAGGATAGGTGTAACGTGGGTGTACCGAGGGGCACCCACAATCGCTGCGTTCTGGACGAGTTGAAGTCTCCGAATACCCTTCAAGGGCTGCCCCATGTAGAGCGCATTGTTGTTTGATGACATACAACACTCAAGTTTAGATCACATGTTATTGTTTGATGTAGGGATACATTTTTTTAAATTATACCATAGGTATGTTGCTGCTTGTAAAATACTTTTAATCAAATGATCCCCCTACACTCACACTAAACACAAAAATAGCCTTGCTTGTCAAGGTCCAATATCACAAAAATGAGATTTCATGCAATGCCTGAAAGAACAGGGATTAACCACAGCTAGATGCATGAACTTTCTATTTCTAGACACAGAGGTCAGATTAGGAACTCCTGCCAAATCAAACTCAAAATGCTTCCAGCTGTTCCAATATTACCAAAAACTGGAAACAGCTACACATTGTACGTGTATTCAAAATTTGGAAAGGAAATAATTCAGACTGTGATATGGTACTAATTGGCACAAATTTTCACCAAGATTAATATAGAATAAGAATCATGATTGTAGTCTCCAGCAATTTAATATTTTTTAAACTGTATAGTCAGGAAACAATTTGATGGGTCAGAAAATACAGCATAGGAATGAAATCGACCCACAAGTCAAAATGCTTACTTATTTAATAACAACAGCCTCAGTTGGCCATTGTGTACACAGAAAAGATTATCATCCCATCCCATTTTATTATCTTATCTTAACTTATCTATAAGCTTTAATGTAGGTTGTCACATTTGCTGATCTTTGATTTATTTGAAAACAAAAACAAAAATTGTCAGATTGGGTACATTTTTGGCTATTATTAATTTAACAAATTTATATGCAGCTCATCTCATGGTATTATGCCACAAGCTCAACCAAAGACTCTCAAGACTGTTTACATGGATCCTTGCTGTTTCCAAGATAAATTAGTTCTAAAAATTTCATGCTCAGATCATTATTAGAAATGGGAGCTAGATAAATCTTCAAATAATCCTGTGGGTCCCCATTACTACTTGTCTTATATCATTGTTCTCATTACCACCTAGAAACATGCTTTATGCTTCTTCCCTTGTGATGGATTGGCTAATAAGGCACAAGTCTATGAAGCATAGCAAGATAATGCTTAGCATTAATCATAGTGGCGTGCTTAGGACCAAGGTATTCAAGGGCATTCTAGGACTTCTCTTGTTTTCCATTTTGCCAAGAAAGCTGCATTTCAGGAACATTGGTGTACCACATAAAGGATATTTTATTTATTTTTATTTTATTTTATTTTAGTGGAGAGGGTTGCAAAGCTAAAGCCTTCAAATTACCAAAATTAGTTTAATTTCATGGTCAAATAGTGCCCATATTTTTAATATTTCCAAGTATGCAATGTGGTATATCTTATTTATTAGTTAGTAATCTAATACTAAAGTTGGAGAACCAAGATGATATATTTTTTCACCCAGTTCCATAGTAAAACTCGAAGACTTTCAGACAGAAACAGACAGAAGAAGCTATTAATAAGATCCTAGAAAAATACTAGAAACTTGTTAGAACAAAGTAAGCTAGCAAATGCAATCAATAAAGACTCAAGGCTTCTCTATAGCAGAACCAGGTTTATTCAAGTATGATGTCTCTTTCTTCTGCCTACAAGTCATAGCATGCTGCAAGCTACCCTGTTTTGAGCATAAGGAGTAAACGACACCTGTGCCCAATTATTTAAATAGCCTGAAACCAGACAAGACAATTAATATTGTGTAGCTGAACATATTCCCTCCCATAGAAAAAGGAGTGAGTTCAAGACTGTGCATTGTGCAGATAGGAGAAGCACCTAAATGCTTATTCAGGATAAACAAAACATTTAATATGTAGTAGATGCCGGAATTATCTCATCAAGGTTTCATTAGCTTTCCACAATAAGCCTACTTATTAGAAGCTTTGTGTCCTTAAATGCCTCCTTCCATCTGAAAGATAACCAAGTCTTAGGACTTTGCTTCTAACTATGCTTGACGACATCTCACATGCTGGTAAAGGCATTGACCTACTCTAATAAAAAGGAGTCAAGATTAATGTCCATTTTAGCCATGGAAGCTTACTGAGTATCTTTATGTCT
Source organism: Thamnophis elegans (assembly GCF_009769535.1). Classification (NCBI taxonomy): domain Eukaryota; kingdom Metazoa; phylum Chordata; class Lepidosauria; order Squamata; family Natricidae; genus Thamnophis; species Thamnophis elegans. The sequence goes on along the minus strand of NC_045543.1, from coordinate 120,686,033 downwards.
GTGGTTATCACCCATATCTATCACACATAATATTGGTGGTGAAAATGGCACTGTGCATGATGGCACTGTACTTATATATTAAGTTTCTAAAGGATCTGATTCCATTTACTTACTCTTAATTTATTTTATATTTGCCTATTTACGATCCAGCAAGACTTAACCCCAGGGTAATTTATTTTTTATAAAATAAATTAAGAGTAAGTAAATGGAATCAGAGTATTATATCCATAAAGATTATTTTAGAATTATTATTTTATTGTGTTCAATACTTGTTCACTCGATTTCATTGAGCGCCGCATCAGGGTTGTGCTTCACCTCGAGGGACCAGGGTGGATGTGGGTGTGGCCAGCTCAACATCACTCATGTCTGGGAGAGTGGCTGTGGAAGCCCGAATGCTCAGACAGTGAAAATGGGCTCCTGAGTCTGTTTCCAGCTGCAACGGCCTCCGGAAAACCTCTGCCAGCGAAAATGGAGCTTAGAAGGGCCGTGCAGGTTGATCCTTCACTGTCTCCAGGGCATCCCCCTACTGGATCCACCCCCCCCCCGGGCCTTGAGTTTGACAACCCTATTCTATACATATCTATCAAACCTCCTGATATCAATTCATGTGATGGCTTTTCTAAGATTTCAGACGAAAATCCCCTTTGCCTAATGGAATCTTTTGCATTTAAGCTTTTATAATTTATTTATATATGCTAAAAAAAGTGTGAATGCTGCTACATTCTTATAAAAAAACAAGCAAACAAAATGTTCATTCATCTTGACCAACCCAATCTCAAAATATACAACTATTCCCAGCAGTAAAAAAATATATATGTTGTTTCTCTCTGCATATATTGTAACTGCATAAGTTCATTGTTGGTCAATAAAAAAAGACAGCAACTTTAATTCATCCTTGCAAATATACAGGATGCACAAAGTTCATCTCACTTGGAGAAATGAAATGTATCAGCTTTGATTTCTTCTATTTTAAATATTTATTGTCCCATTTATGAAAAAATATGAAAATGTTATTAAAAGCCATGTTAAATTAAAAAAAAGACTTATCTTTACTCTTTCCCTAGTTGAACATCATGTTTGTGTATTGTGTTATGATTTGCTTTTAAACTTCTCCTAAATTTAAGAAACAAAGATTGCATTGAATAGAAAGCTCCAAATCAGTGGTTTCCAATGTAGGGCCCACGCCCAGCAGGGGACAATTTGATTTTTAATGGAGGCAATTTGAATCTTGTTTAAACCAAGTTAATGGCCTTTTAGGCCTTCTCCGCATGAGTAGAGTTCACTTTTTAAGTAAAGTAAGAATTGTATGTCACAGAGGGGGCATCAGAATTTTAGAGATGCTTAGGTGGGGCATGACCAGAAAAAGGTTGGGAACCATTGCTCTAAAGTCTCAAAGCTGCCTTGGGCGTATGAAAGCAGCAGCAACATTCTTTAAATTCTGACCTCCAAATATAATGAAGAAGTAAAATTACTTGAATGTTTATATTCACAAAGTAGGAACCTCCACATTTCTCTTGTATTTTTGTAAAAAAAAATATTAAGAACCTCAGGCAGAAAACTCATTTTTTCCTCTATGTATAAAAATGGAAGACGAATGGTCAACATAATGAGCGGCAACAAAAATATTAGACTCAAGTTACAGTGGCAACAAGTACAATTAGAAGACCTGAAAAACCATGTTAGGTACATATTGATATGAAGAAAATCTATGTTGTTGCTAAGAGTCAAAAAATACTTGATGGCACATAATCAATAACAAAATTATAATTAATAACTATTCATGGGGACAATTGCATTAGAGTTTTTTTTGATAAAAAGTTGCAAAAATAAACATTCACATAAATGAAACCAAATTGCTGAAGGTATATTCACCTTGTATTGTTTGATACTAACTTTGCTCAACAGTTTGCAATTGCTGCTTCACCTTTACTGACCTTGTCCTCATTCTCCTTCACTACCATTTAATCAAATGTTGTTGGTAAATCCATCATATCATTAAATCAGACACAGCATCATAATGGCATCAACAAAATCAGTGATTCATCATAACCAACAGGGCTTAAATCGTAGTCAAGCACCTGTGGCTGAAGACAGTGATGTCAAAACAGAAAAATTAAATTGTTGCTGAATGTATTCATTAGAATTAAAAGCAAACCTTCTAAACTAAAATTTCAGCCCCATTCTACTCAACACTTTTTTTTTAAGGCTTTCCTTTTATTTCTCTTTAGAAGAGATTAATACCAACTTGCTAAGCAACAATTATGCCCAGTTCTTTTTTTATCATGATGATCTTTTGAGTATATGTAATTGATCAACTTGTCCTACATGGAAACATTCAGTAGCAATTTCAGTGATTATAGTATTTTCCAAAAGTATATAAAACTGCTATACAACCTGCTGCTTATATGTTTATAAACAGATTGATCATCCAGTTGTTTTTGTACTCACTTTCTTCTTTATTTCTAAGAGCTCAGAACAAAGAAAAGCCATAGTATATTTGGCCCAAATTTCTCAGTTTTCCTAAATTAATTAAATGAAACACATTTGAAAGCCAATCTCTTTTCCTTTGTCATTCTCATTCATCAATCATGCCAGATCTTACCACCAATAACAAAGTGATGATTACACAAGTCAGTTTGTTTTTCTAACTTCAGCTATTAGAAGTTGTTAATGGATATGTAGTTCATAGGTGAGATAGAGCTCATTTTAGAGGTGAGATTAACACATTAAGAGGATCCATATTATTTTGAATAGTGTCGACAAAGCTCCCAAACCTTTGGATTATAATTCTCATAAATCACTGGCAACACAGCCATGCTATATGGGCATTCTGGAATATCAGATTCAACACACTGCGGGGCAAAAGGGTACATAATGCTGAGCTTGCAGTTCTAACACATCTCTTTCTCTCTTTTGCTCATACTGATGCATTTTTAGCTACTAATAATTATTGATACTAAGCTATTTAATGTACACACTACAAAACCGTGCATTGTTGACTCTATGTTATCCCAAACATGGCTAAAAGATCAGAACACGTAACTTTTTTGTGGGCACCAATCAATGCAAGAGGAAATTGGTCATATTATCTAATATTACTTAAACATGGCAAGGACAAACCCATTTGCAATATACACATTCATACACCATTTCATCCATCTTATTTCCACTTGTACTTTAAATAGCTTTTCCATTGCATTTAAATCATAGTGCCCACAAAGTCTTGGGTGTACCCTCACCAGCCTCTTCAACAGTCGTAACACCAAACTGTAATTTTTAATGTGATAGAAGGAAAAAATACATGGAAAGTAATCATGCATTTAATTAATATAATTTTCATGAAATATAAATATAAGTTAAATCAAATTAAATTAAATCAAGTTCAGCTTTATGCCTAGCTACGTCTATTTTTGGAAATATGCTCCAGGCATGCAGTCAGAGGTTTAATGCTAGGCGTTAACCAGACAAAAGCTTCATGCTCTTACTCTAAACATTATTATACTTAAGATTTATTAGGTATTTGCAGCTAATATCCAACACACTTCAAGGTAGCCTCTCTAGTCAGCATGTATATTCTTGGGGTTTTCAGTGGAATAGCTTCAAACATACACATCTTCATAAATAATTCCCAGTTCACCAGAGGGTAGCACTGCAGGATAACCATGTCAAATATCTATCATGAAAGTAGAGAGAATATTTATCAGGAAACACATATTTTGAAAAGATAGACAAGTTCCATTTCCAGTTTGGTATAGCCCTTATCAATCAGACTGGCAGCAAAGTCTCCTTTGAAAATAGTAAATAAGACCCCTATTCCCCTTTCCTCCCAATATAATAATGAATGGTCATCCTTTTCTGAAATCATCATGAAACTTGCTGGTTAGATCTTTTCTGCTTTCTGCTTACATATATATGTTGAAAAAAAAAATAAGAGCACAATTGATGAGAAACTACCTTTCAAGTATCTTATTATGTGTTGAATTAAAATAAATGTATGTGGAATGAATTCTTCTTCAGATCATACTGCAGATCATTAAGGTCCGAGGTGGAGCAGTAGTTAAGAGTGCAGTACTGCAGGCTACTTCAGCTGACTGCTAGCTGCAGTTCAGCAGCTCAAATCTCACCAGCTGAAGGTTGACTCAGCCTTCCATCCTTCCAAAGTGGGTAAACTGAGGACCCAGATTGTTGGGGACAATATGTTGACTCTTTAAACCGCTTAGAGAAAGCTGTAAAAGCACTATGAAGCGGTATATAAGTCTAAGTGCTATTGCTATTGCTATCAATGGTTCCTGAATATCTTTGCCATTCCTTGTTTATATACTATATAAGTCAATGTATTCAACTACAGTAGCCTTATTAGTTAAACCATTTTTCTTATATACATACTACAATTGGCATAAAGCCTCCTGGAACTGAACTTTTCTTACATGAATGAATAATCTTTAATTGATCAACTGTACAGTATATTTCCATAAACTGCAAAGTTTTCAAGGATGCTGATAATGGGTATGTTCAAAATGTGATACAGGGTCAAAGTGTTAGAATAACAATCAACTCAAATGGCATGCACTTCTCAAAGGCTAAATTTCTGGGTTACAAAGTGTTCTCTTTCCAGAAACAGGGACACCCTGATCGAGTGGCGAAATTTTTTTTGCCACTGGTTTTGTAGGCATGGCTTGGTTGGGGGGGATGTTTCCATGTGATTGGGGGGGTGGCCAACTTTTTTCACTTTTTAAAGCATTTTTCCCTGTCGGTTCGGGTGAATAGGCAGGAAAATGTGCTTTAAAAAGGGGGGGGGGCTTCCAACAATTGCACAGATCAGCTGTGAGTTGCTTGATCGTTGGAAGCTTCCCCCCCCCTTTTAAAAGTATTTTTTCCTGCCTTTTTGCCCGAACCGGCAAGAAAAAAATGCTTTAAAAAGTGGGGGGAAAGCTTCTGACTATCGTGTGGCTCACAGGCGGGTCGCGCGATCCTCGGAAGCTTTTTTTTACTACAATCATCCCTACAGGTTCAGCTGAACCAGGCCAAACTGAGAGGATTTCACCCCTGCCCTGATCCCTCTGTACACCTATCTATATTCTTTATCAATTGTAAAATAATTATTTGTCATTCGTCAGCTGTATGTTCATCTTTGATCTCTAAATCATACACAAGAACTTTGTTGACAATTTTCTGGTTCTCCTTGATGGAGACCAATGGGTCCTTATAGTTTTAAACAAACAATTGTTGGACCCTCTCCAATTGTTTGTGTGTTCTCAAGTGACTTTTTCCACCACAGTTTGACATAATCAAAAAGATAGGAAGTTCTGGTGTGCCCCTGGGAGCACATACACAGGGCTTTCCCTTGACTAAGGAATCTTCTATTTAGGATTCATTTGGAGATATCTGGAGTAGTAAACAGAATAGTTGGATGTATGCAGTTCACACGTTGCAGACTCTACAATAACCCAAATCATGAAAACTACCTCAGCCTGGGGGAACTGAACACATCCACCTATTCTATTTAATAATCTAATACATTACAAGGTTCTGGCTGGGAAGAAAAAGAGTAGTTCCTTGTGGTTTCTGCAAAGCGGAGCTATGCACCAATTGGCCTACTGTTGGACAATAAAGTATGTGCTTAAACTAAAACACAAAGGGTGGCATTAATCTTCGTCTTTGTGACTTCACTGAGTGTGTATACAGTATGTCTCACCAGGCTACAGAGATCAGTGAATAAGAGGGCCATAGCCTTTCAAAATCGGAACAGAGAAACTCAAGCCTTTATTCCCACAGTTCCCCAGGGGAGAAGATACTATTTAACCATGGGGAACAAATGATAGAATAAATGGAACTAATGGAAGAATAGATCCCAAGCCCCTATGGATTGTGGGCTTGTCTTTTGCCGCACAATTCATTCTAAGCTCTCTCTTTGTTAAGTGAGCAGCTTAGAGTGAAAGAGCCACACTCTATACAATTAACACCTCTTGCCCATTGACTGTGAGGCTGTCTATGGTAGTTTCCTTTTCCTGGATTTTAACATTGGTACTGTTAAACACTGAAGTGTGCTTTTATGTGGAATAAAGAAGTGGAATGGGGGAGGTTCAGGTGGCATGCCCTTAATAATGGCAGCTTTATCTTATCTCATGTACAAAATTTAGTAAATACCATTAACTACACCAGTGTTTCTCAACCTTGGCCACTAGAAGATGTCCGGACTTCAACTCCCAGAATTCCCCAGCCTACACCAAAACTGCCCAGACTATCCACTGGGTCATATTTTGATAGGGATTATGGGATAACATTTTTGAGGGCAGCAAGCAACAACATATATTGTATTCCTCCATCCAGAAATGTACACAAACTCCACTCCAAAGTAAAGTTGCCTAGGGGGTTGAGTATGAAGCACAGAGACCTGTCAATCTCACCTTGTATCATGGTAGTAGCAGCATTAAGCAAAATAATACTTTTCTTGTGGGCCTCTAAGCCACTGAGCAGTTTTTCAGTTTGAATTATAGCACATTGGGGTGTAGAATTCCAGACATATTCTGATATCTGTCTGTCTGTCTGCATCTATCTATCTATCTATCTATCTATCTATCTATCTATCTATCTATCTATCTATCTATCTATCTATCTATCTATCTAATCTATCTATTTATCTATCTATCTATCTTGTATTTGTGCTGATAAATAAATAAATAAAATAAATCTATCTATCTATCTATCTATCTATCTATCTATCTACCTACCTACCTACCTACCTACCTACCTACCTACCTACCTACCTACCTACCTACCATGTCACATGGGCATCAATATCTAATATACAAAGCTTAAGACAGAGTCCAAAGAGCCAGTTCAATAGGAAAAACAAGTTCAATGCCATCAACATATATGCCCTGTCAGTCAGATATTCTGCCATGTAATAAGTTGGCCAAAGGAGGGCATGGAGAGTGCCAATGTGAGGACCCAGAAGCTCTCACTATTTACAGAGTTTTCCACCTCAACATCAAAGTCAAAAAGAGGGCAAGCAGTGTCTGATGAGTGTCAAAACTACTGTCCTGGATGAAACCCATAAATACATCAGTAACATGTCATCCAAAGATGAATTGGCCACCCGAGGGAATGCCTGAGGCAGCAACAGACATGGGGAAAAGATCAAGCAGAGGATGTGCTATGGCAAAACAAGACTCTGCACAGGATGGGATAGAATGGGATAGGATGGAATGGGATACTGTATAGATTAAACCTGTCCAAGTTGAGATGGGAGATTCCACAGAAGATCATGGAGAATAATAGGACTATGACCCCATGAAATTTCCAGATCAAGATGGATAGGAAGATACTGGCCAATCAACAGACATTGAAGAAGTAGTTGTAGACAAGGACTAAGCAGCAGCAAGGGTGATAAATGCAGCGATATCAGGTGACAGCAATGTCAGGAAGAGGTATGAGAAGCTGCAGAAATACTAGGACTTGAAAGAGGAACAAGAGAAGATTTACAATCTTTTGTGTCTTCTCATTTGTATCTCAGCTAAATCCAATTGCACTTCTAAGTCTAATACAGAAATTAAGAATAAAGCACAACTTACATCCTAATTATGCTCTCTTACCCTACCCTAACTGCTCCATTTGTAACCTGTCTCGCTTGTACCCACAGATGAATGGCAAGAGATTCATTGAAGTCCAACGTGCTAGAGCGAGATGTTGAAGACAAGCCTATTTTAATCAGGCAGAGCAATGGCTTCTGTTTCAGCTTGTCAACACACTTCAGTTTTTGTGTGTCTGTTCTGTTCTTGGCTTCTTCCCAGTTCCCTCAGCGTCTGGCAAGGTCTTTTGTAAGATTTAGATGAACCAAATGTCAGAGAAAACAAGCTCTGCAAAATCAGAAGCAAGGCTTTTCAAGTATCTTAAATAATATTATAGTGATAGCCTAACTTTTGGTTTGTTTTGGTAACAACTTCATCCAGGCAGTACCAAAGTTGCTGAAAGGAAGGAAGGAAATTATTTTACTACAGTGGTAGAAACCTATGAAACACGTATCAAGAGTGACATGCCATGATATTTTGGGTGACACACCAGCATTCATCAACACCCGACAACAACTATTCTCTAAACCACATCCCATTCCCACATGACTTTCAAAGAATGAGATGAGCTATTACACAGCCTCCAGACCCTCCAGAAGTAGCACATGAGGCCTATGGTCTCATGCAGCCTCTGGAGCCCCTGAAAAATTGCATAATAACAGGATGAGCCTTTGCACAATATCTGAAGAGACTGTGGAAGATCATTCTCCAAAGCTGCTTCAAGTGGGAAGGCCTGCCCGGGGCAGGCCGCAGGGGCCTTTTATAGAAAGAGAAAACCACCTGAAGGTAAGCAGCATGTGGCAGACCCTGGGGAGTGGGTCTCAGGACATGGGCCCAATTTCACCATTCCCCAAGGCTCACAAACCTTGGGCAACAGCATGTGGCAGCCTTTTTAAGTTACAGGGGTGTTGCTAGGACTGAAGTTAAAGCCAGGGCTTTATTTCAGGCCCAGCCTTGGTACTGCTGAATTCCACAGTTCAGAGTATATAAATGGGGTGGTATAGAATTCTGTTAGGTAAGGTCCCCGTTGGGAGAGCAAGTATGTTCAGAGAAGCGTTGTGAGAGTGTTGTTGGAGAACACACAAACCAGCATACAGAGACACTGCAGTTTAAGTAGGCTTTTACTTTCGTGGAAATAGAGGTATCAGAGTCCATCAAACAGTCCAAGTCATACACAGTTAAGACAGTCAGTCATCAACGTCTTTCAGTTAAGGGATAATCCAAATAACATAGTCCATAATCATACAAACAGTCCGGTACACAAAGTTTGCTAGCAGTTGCAAAACTTACAATAACTCACGGCACTTTCTAACAGCCAGCTTCCAAAACACTCAGATCAGATCAGCCCAGCATCTAACAAACAGAGAACTAACAGTCATCCTGGCTCCCTCTTATGGCTGATTGAGGAAACAGCAACCAATCACATTTTACAGTATGATTTAAAGAAACAGGTATAGCATAGTTACATTATCTATCTTCCCCCTATTTAGATACCCTGAACAGTTTAGGTGGGGCTGACATGCCAGCAGAGACAAGTTAGGCATTTCCCATTTTTTTGATACACTGAGCCCAACAGGTTTGTCCTCACTGCTTTATGATATAGGCATGCACAGGGAACAATAGTAGAATTATTCAATCCAAATATTTCATAACACAGAATGGGTTTGAAAATAAAGAAAATGGAAGAGTGTTTTAAGAAAATGAGAAAAAACTTTCACTGAAGACTATGGAGATTCTCAGTCATCCAGGTCATGGTTGCCCCAAAGGTTCTTTTTCAAGAGGCAACTAGACTTTCTAGTTCTTCTTTGAAGACATTTTGCTTTTCATCCAAGAAGCTTCTTCAGAAACGTCTTCAAAAAAACAACAACCAGAAAGTCCAGTTGCCTCTTTAAAAAGCACCTTTGGGACTTAAAGAGATATTCTATGTCTGACAAAGAGGCTGCTTTTAGGCAGCTGAAGTGTTCTTAAAGGCCTTCTTAACATTTCCTGATGGAAAAAGTGAAGACAATGCAGTCTTGCTCAGCTAAAACTATCTATCTCAAGAGGCTGCAATGATTCCTTATGGTCGAGTTTTTTTTTTCCTCAACAATCCGGCAGTTGATACCTTCCAGAATTGACAAGATCACAAACTTCTCTCTGTGCAGAAAATTGCCCTGCTTCTTCAGTGCTGAGAGAAAACACAACTTCAGTGCAAAAAGAAATCAGCCTCTTCCAGGATAATTTATATATAAACAAACAAACAAACAAACAAACAAACAAACAAACAAACATACTTCTTCATTTTCTGATTGGAGAACTGCTCAGTACAGGAGTTGAGATGTAAGAGGAACAGTGAACACAGTTTAAATTTTGTCATCACTGCTCAGCTGTTAAAGTTTTGCCTATCTGAATAGCTTTGTAAACTTCCTGGCTATGGGCATCTTGGTTGTTAAAAGAATGGCCATTAAGTCGAAGACTATAGTTTCTTAATGTCTCTATTTCTGTTCTTTGGTCGTCTTCACGTTGCCTATGTTGAGCTTCCATTCACTAATCAGAATTGTTCTCAAAATTTCAGATAATCCTTCCTGACTAGTAGTCTATCACTCTACTTTCTCTATTTTCCACATTCTCCTTTTACTTTCCTCTCCTCTTTTGACTTCTGTCAAGGGCTACCATTATAGGCTGGGGAAAAAATCTAGACAGTCGCTAGATGCCACATAGTACCCTGAATTTTGCATACATGCATATCCTTTCCTCTATTTTGAGAATTATATATACAGTTCAAACTTCTGCCAACACTGTTCTGCTTCCTGCAAAACATTAAAAATTGTCAAGTTTTAGAATAGGTTTTGACTAGTTTTATCTCTCTGATTTATCTCTCTCTTTTCTATACCAACAGCAGGGGGAGTTGTAAGACAACTGGAAGTTTAGAAATGAAGATGACAGAAGACTGGTGTTCACTAAGAATTTATAGCCAAATAAATGATTTCTGGAATTAATTTTAAATTTTTTATAAACAAATTCAAAATATAAAGGAATGGAAAGTCTGGCCTATTTAGACATTATGCATGTTGTTAATAACATTCAAGAGAGAACAAAAACTCATCTAAATCCAAAGATACAAAGTGTGAATCACTGCAAAATGTAAGTTTTATACATGCATACAGCTCTAGATAAACAGTGACAGAACTCAAAATTACTTTATACATGAATTAGGGGAGAAGTTGTTCTATATTACAAAAGTATGGAAGAGGCTTGGAGAAAAATGAGAAGAAGAAATCCAGTGAGGCTATTTCCAATGTTAGCTACAAGATCTATGAGAGACAACCCAATTCATTAATGTTTGTTGCTGGGCAGATGTTCTAACAACATTAGTCTAGCTCAAGATTCTCTAATGCGTTCCAGATATGCTTGGCTTGTAACTTTAATGTCAGGTGGTGATATATGAGATAGTAGCCTAAGCCATTGGAAGTGTGTCAGTTTTCTCTGCCTCCAACTCAGTAGTGGGATTCAAAATTTTTACTACCGGTTCTGTGGGTGTGGCTTGATGGGTGTGGCAGGGAAAGTATACTGTAAAATCTCCATACCCTCCCCACTCCAGGGGAAGGTTACTATGAAATCCCCATTTCCTCCAGATCAGCTGGGACTCGGGAAGCAGAGAATAGATGGGGGCGGGGCCAGTCAAAGGTGGTATTTACTGGTTCTCCGAACTACTCAAAATTTCCACTACCGGTTCTCCAGAACTGGTCAGAACCTGCTGAATACAACCTCTGCTCCATCTCCTCATACACCACCTCTGACTCATAGAAGTTCATCAATTTTTTCATTTGAAGAAATGTAAGATTTTATTAAAAATTAGCTGCTAATCCGGTGCTGCCCGGGTATTTATTTGTCTCAACCCTCCTTCCATGAATGTCACCACAATTTCTAATGTTGGATTTTCCCCCTTACCAGAGGGAGCCCCCTTGTGGAGTACTGTGAAGCTGTTACCATGGCAACTTCATAGCACTGTACAGTAGAAGCCAATTTAAGGTACAACAGGCTGTGTCCTAACAGAACACAGACCCAGAGAGGTGTTGGGGTATCTCACCCTCAATAGTATTTGTTTCCAGAGAGTAAGTAATCTGTGTATCAAGTATGGTTGAAATTGTTCGAGGCGTTCCAGAGTTATGCCGGAACACACACATAGCCATTTTAGAAGAAGAAAGAAGAAAAAAGAAGGAGGAGGAGGAGGAGGAGGAGGAGGAGGAGGAGGAGGAGGAGGAGGAGGAGGAGGAGGAGGAGGAAGAGGAAGAGGAAGATGATTCAGTATGGTCAGAAGATACAGCAAGAGAGCCAACCAATCAATCAGCAAAATATCTGTATATACAACCCATGCCATCTATTTGGAGATCAATCTTTCTAGCCAGATCAAGGCTCAATAATTTATTAAATGATGTGTCCTTGCATTTCAAGGAAGGGAAAGGAACTGATATTTAGGAGTTTGCACATTAGTAGTTTTTTGTTAATACCGTTAATGCTGAAATGTTTGATGGGATTCAAACCATTAAGTCTAAGAGCAGTGATTGTTGGTTTTTCAGTTTTCTTTTTTGGAAGTTTTAGCTCATTGACGTTGAGATTATTAGGCTTATAATATTTCTGCATACCTTCATGCCCATTACAAAAAGTTCTACATTGGTGTCATGTACATGGAAACATTGCCAAAATTGTTTATAGATTCATTTGGGATATACTCACTTCCTGCATATGGAGCTTAAATGCCTGCAAAAAGCTAATCTACATAGTACAATAGCCTAGCATCTGAATCTGGGCATCTCTTGACAGGATATCTGTACAATCTATACTGCAGTGATATTCTATAAAGAAAATTATGTGGCATAGTGTGTTTTGCATATCTTTGGCAGCAATAACTAAAAACCTTTCCCTTGTTCCTTCCTCAGGATAAAGAAATAAGATGATCTTACAAGATCTCTGCCCAGAAACAAGCTACTTGAAACAGAGCTAAAAGTTGCCAAAGCTGCCCAGAATGAAAGAGAGATAAAAAGCAGAATTTCAAGAGAAACACTGTTTTAGAAAACAAAGAAGAAGAAGGCATAACAAACTAGGGGAAGGATAGGCAAAAAGTGATGTTTAATGGCTTGGAGTAGTTACTGAGATTAAGGGAAATTACATTGATATGACCAAAATAATTGGTTGCAGATAATGCGATCACATAAAGATTTTGAAATAGAATGCAATTTGCAGTTATAATGTAGCTACTACTGGATTCTTCTTAAGCAATTTTGAAAGACCAGGGCGAATCTTTTTTTGTGGAATCTTCTCAAGCAATTTTCCCCAAATATTAGAATAAACAAATATTTCTGGAATTGGAATGTTCAAATCATGAGGTGTGGAGAAATTTCTGCAAAAAGAGAAAATCCCTAAGGATGGGCTCCAGCATGAATCCAAAAGCTTGAAAGAATAAGCCTCTGGTCAGGTGATTGACTCAGATAGGATCCTGTGTGGAAATGATTAATCTACCTCCCTCCCATCCCCAATTCCTCTTCCCATAACTAAATTTACAGATAAAAAGCCTCCATAATTATGCTGTGGGTTCACAACAGTTGCATTATTATTTCTTTCCATTTAAAATAATTGCTCAGAAAAACCAGCAAGAATTCCATCCATAATAAAATAATAGGAAGCAAATACAATCATGCTTGCCTTTGGAGTCTCATTCTCGGCTAAAGCCTAAATCCCTTGCATGCAAAAAGTGCAAAATTCACTGAGTTATAGCCCATTACTGATAGTCAAGAATATTTTTAATGTTATGTTTGTTAAAAATAACAGGATAACTGAATAGCATTTCCTGTTCCCGTACCTTATATTTCCTTCGTTCTAGTTTTTACCTAATGCTTTTTAATAGGAATTCAATTCTACTCCCATGCTGTTCTATGACAGAATTAGTTACTAACAGAAAACAATACATTTTAAAAAAAGAAAAAGAATTCTAATGAAAATCGGAAAAAACACAGCAGTAAAAGGAAGTAAGCAGTAAGAACTGTGGACTTAATATTATTTTGATAAGTAAGCTGTTGTGAACAAGAGAGCATGAGAGAAAGAACTCTGGAATAATGCATAGTTATTCAAGAGACTGATAGACTGATTTGATTTCTATAGCTGCCCATATCAACAAGTAATATAAATGCATTTTTCACTTCTCAACTGTGTATGAGTATAGAGCAATGTACACTAAGTCCTCAAACATTCAAACTACCATCCAGTTTTACAAAGCTGGAATATGAGTGCCACAATAACTTTTAAAAGTTCCATTAGAAATGATCACTAAAGGGTGTTCTCATAGGCATTGTTGCTATCAAGTTCCCTACACATTTTATCCTGACTTGTTTGTATCTGGTGGAAGTAAAACAGAGTCTATAAGAGTAGAAGCAAACCAGGAGGAGAAAGAGGACTACATGGTTTTCCTAAGGAATCAAATGTAACTTGATCAAGTATTGCTAATTGCTAATCAATTATGTTAATCAATTATATACAAAGAATTCCAAGTAAATTCTTTATACCTCTGACATGTTCACCTTTCTAAATATTTTTCTTAAACCAAAACCTACAGACTTCCCAACCTAGTGCTCTCTAGGTATTCTCAGCTTCTATCATATCCTCTGATACGTGAAATATATAAGCGGTACTTTTTCCATTCTGCAATACATGCCAAATATTGCAAATATGCGTTTAAATTACTTTGTATGTATATTTAATTCCTAAAACTAACCCTGTATGTAGAGATGAATCATTTGGGCAGTAATTTTCACACCACCATCATTCTTCTTGACTAGAGGCTGATTTTGTTAATATCAATTAAACCATGACTAATGATACAAATGTTTTTTTTTTCCATATTATTTTTCAGTGTTGATAGTAGGGAGCTGTGGTAGTGCAGTAGTTAGAATGCAGTACTACAGGCTACTTCTGCCGGCTTCCAGAAGTTCAGCAGTTCAATTCTCACTGGTTCAAGGTTGACTCAGCCTTCCATCCTTCTGAGATCAGTAAAATGAGGACCCAGATTGTTGGGGGCAATAGGCTGACTCTGTAAACTGCTTAGAGAAAGCTGTAAAGCACTGTGAAGAAATATATAAGTCTAAGTGCTGCTGTTATTGCTGTTAATAGTGAAGAGTTCACTAACATTATTGCCTTTGCTCAGTGCTATCAAGTCAAGCATTTAGAGGCAATAAAAGAGTCTTCTAGGAAACTGTAATTTCAAAAACCTGTTGTCATCAGTTTTCTCTTAAAGCTATTGGTATCCATTTTGTTTTAGATTATGTGCTTAAACAGAATCAGATATGAATATGATGAAACAAGTAATTCTTGCATTGGTCACTCATACTCTCATGATTACTCATTTCAATCTGCTTTCAATAAACATCTCTCTCTCACTCACTCAATACAAAGCCAATTCAAAATTGAAAGATGATTAATTTAATCTTTAGAATTAGCACATACTTCCTTCCAGGAATTCAGAATTCCTTTTTGTTTGCAGAGTTCAAAGACTTAATTAAGTAGAGATGTAGACAAACTCCAAACTTTTAGAATATACTTTAACAACATATTAACATCCTTAAATCTTAATTTCCCTGCAAGGATTTGATTCATAGTAAGAAAGAACCCAAAGATTTTTTGTTGTGTTGAACGAATTGGATTTTAAATAATACAGAACTAATGTTTAGTTTATGAGTCTTAGGAAAATCTGTCAAGGTACTGAAGATTTAATAGCTGCCAGCTGATGAAAGGTTGTAAGCTGTAATCAGTAAGATGATGCAATGTGACTAATTCATTGTAGCTATGGTATAACCCCTTTAAGACTCTGATAGGAGGTCCACACAAGTCTCTCTATATAGGTGGTCATTAGAGGGCATTTCTCTTACTCATCATGTATCTCACATTTCGCTCCTTGTGTTCCTAGCTAGTAAGGGATTTATCTCAGCATGTACATGTTTGTATATATTTCTGTATATATAAACCACTATTAATTGTCTGAAGCACTGTGTGCTGTGTTTTACTACTGAATTTATCTCATAATACTAGTCACGCTGCCAAAACTCGTACATAATCAGTAAGATTGATATCCTTTGAATCAGATTAAACACCTCATAACTACAAGGATGTGAACATATATTTTTCTTGACAATGATAAACTATGATATCCTTCTGTTGGAATTTTTTACCCCTATCTATCTTTTGTGCCCCAGGATTACCTGATGGATACTCATTCAAGAACTGTGAGTCTCATCCAAGTACTAATCAATCGTGTTTAGCTTTTTGATATCAGCCCCCTTCTGGGGCAAAGGTGTGATTTCAGCATCAACTATTTTAAACTCAAAACAGTAATTTTGGAGCCTCTGCTCAGATATCAAAGATACTTTATAAAAGGTAAATTCTCAAGTTTCCTCTTTCCGCTACATATTCAAAAATGGCCAGTTATTGCCGGTTGGCAACCTGCGTGCAATGCCTGTACTGCATAGGCGTTCAGCGTAAATTGTTCTGCGCACATGCACAGAACAATTTACAGTGAACTGTGCACGCACAATCACTAAAATTCAAAATGGTGCCACCCAAGCGGCAGCGAAGGAACTGGTTCAGGGGCGTGCCAGTTCTGTGACCCAGGCCTGAATTCCACTACCAACAGCAACCCACCTCTGGTGTGTGTGTGTGTGTGTGGGTGTGTGGGTGTGTGTGTGTGTATGTATGCATGTGTATATGTGTTTCTCTTGAAAGCAGAATTTCATTTTTAATGTGGGCCATTGTGCTTGCAATAAAAAAATGACAAAGTTATCTTACTTTACCTTATCTTATCTATCTTATTTACTTCATCAGACAGAATGAAAATGGTTAGGAAGAATTACAAAAGGAATATTGTAATATCTTCATTAATCACAACTTTATGACAGTAGATTCTCAAATTAGATCCCACTGTACATCCTCAAGCATTAGCTTGATATTTGATTCTGTATTTGATAAATAACAGCTATAACTTCATGCAGTAATCTAAGTGCTGTAGGAAATAATGTTTCCAATGATTACTTGTTTGAAATCTATTGTTTAAAAAAGGAGGCAAGTACTAAATATTCCTATTGGTCAACTCATCTTTCCTTCCACTTTAGAAAGTTCATTCTGCACCATTCATAGCATGTTGGATTTTTTTATAACTTTACTGTAAAATATATTGCTTTCATGACTAATGTCAAATGTCAGCAAGCACCATTTCTAATTTGGTGAAATGGTGACTGCTTTTCTCTGAGCAATAGTAAGATAATAGCACTGGTGAATAAATTATTTTTCCCCTTCAATAGTAATTAAATTCTACCCATCAACCTCACTGTCCAGCTTATGCCAGGTTCCTGATCTTATCTGCTCTTTTACCAATTAATTGATGCCCTCCACTTTTCTGAAGACAAGTATAGCTCTTGGCAGAGAAAAAGGCAGGCTGTGCCTTAATTGCAGCCCATTTCTGTGCTATGAAATGGCTTTGAACTGTAGCATCATGCAGCATATTTGGATGTGACTTTTTGAAAGGTCGCAAGACAACCTTATATGGCTCTACTAATCCAACTTTTGAAAGCCACAATAGCAGAAACGGTGACTCTGTATTTGACTTACGAGTTTATATGTCCTAGTTACTGTGCCAGAAATTGTTCCAATTAACTTTGCCCCTATTCATCATGGAAAAAGACAAAATGAAAAGGATACCTTCAATCTCCTAGGGCAGTGATGGCGCTGAGTGGCCAAACTGGAATGTATGTGCATGTGCCAGAAACCCGAAGACCAGCTTCTTTCTGGCATGTGCATGCACACCAGCCAGCTGGTCTTCACGAGCATCAGAAACCTGAAGGCCAGCTGGCTGGTGCGTGCATGCCTGTTTTTTGGGCGTTTTCTGGGCCATTTTCTGGCGCCCCAGCGCCTGCGAAGACCAGCTAGCATTGGGAAACCAAGATAGCAGCTGGTGATGGCGCATGTGTCCACAAGGCTGTGTGTGCCACTTCTGGCACACGTGCCATAGGTTTGCCATCACGGTCCCAGGGCTTAAATTCCAAGTGAAATTCTGGATAAAGGAAAAAGGATATTTTGTTTTCTCTTATGAGCTTACAAAATCAATGGAAGACCTTGAAGATTAGAGGTCTTCCAATCCAATCTCTTATACAGTGCAGGAATCTTCTTATCATCCCAGACAAATAGCTACCCAAACTCTTCTGGAAAATCTCCAGTGATGGAAGAGCCACAACTTCAGGAGGCAGGAATTCCACTACTTAATGGTTTCCTTATTTCAAAATTGGATCACCCTCTGTAAAGCACCCATGGATTCTTGGCATGGCTTCAAGTGCTATAGAGAACAGCATTGTTCATTTATAATGATAGAAAGGAAGATGGAAGGTGAATGTTGAGGGATTTGGGGGGGAAGGAGAGAGAAAGTACAGGGATGGTTACCTGAAGTTTCCTTAACTTGTTCCCTCCCCCCAAAAACCAACCCTTCTGAAAATAAGGTATAAAACAATCCTGACTTGGATAAAAGGGGAATAAAATCTGTCCTAAGCACCTGTTTTCTACCCATCCAAATCCAGCTTTGGTATACTCAATCTTTGCTGTCCCAATGCCCCATATTACGTCAACCACAGAGCTGTGAGGAAGGTCATTTAGCAGGGGTTAGGCCAAACTGGTAGTAAAAAAATGTTCCCGTTCATCAGAACCGGTAGTAAAAAATGCTTAACAAAGTTTAAAAAAAGTTCCAATGATCAGCTGTGCTGTGCGATGGTAGGAACGTTTTTTATTTATTTATTTTTTTAGCATTTGGGGTCTGCTTTTGTTCCCAGGAAGCTTCTCTGAGGCCTGCTAGGCCAAAAACAGGGGGTGAGGGTGAAAAGAAAGAAGGAAGGAAGGAAGGAAGGAAGGAAGGAAGGAAGGAAGGAAGGAAGGAAGGAAGGAAGGAAGGAAGAAAGAAAGAAAGAAAGAAAGAAAGAAAGAGGAGAGGGAGGTAGGACCACAAACCTGGCACTAGACACAACCTAAGAGGATACCTTGAAAGAGCACAGCAATCCAGGGCTGGAAGGGACCTGGAGGTCATCTAGTCCAACCCCTGCTCGAGCAAGACATTGTTAAAATGAGTTTCTGTCTTTTGACAGTCATGACTACATTGCCACACCCACCCAGTCACATGACACACACACCCCACCAAGCCATACCCACAGAACCGATAGGAAAAAAATTAGATTTCACCACTGTCATTTAGCCCATAGGCAGATCAGCAAATGACACAGCTGATCTTCATTCCCCAAGTCAATTCTACTATCTGAAATTGTTTTGGCACTTGATACAGAAAATACCATAGAGGTTTTGCCTTGCAGTAAGAATATAATAGTATTGCCCTCTTACAAAGCACAAATTAATGGGAGGTGTACTCCTACAGATGGCAATCCATCTTCCTTAGAGAGCTAGAATGATAGCTTAAATGCCTTTCTGGCAATTCCATTTTAATTACCCTTGTTACATTTCATCCTAGCCCATGTGAGAAACACAAATGCCCTGTTCAAGTATTTAAACAAAGAGGTCAAGGCATAAGATCAATATGGCCACAGACACACATGTGCCAACATCTCATATTATTTTTGATAGTGTACAATGTGGATGTTATCTTTTATTAATTATGTGGTTAGGCACATAATAGCACAAGCAGGCAGGGTGAAATGATAATTGTAATTATGATATTTGCTTTGTTTTTTCACCGAAATCTGCTCAGCACCACAACTCTAGTCCACAACATAGATGACAAAGCATTTTTAGCACTGGCACTAACAAATACAAAACATTGTCACTATTGATCATAGTAATATACAGCAATTATGCTCTATTAGCAGAAACCTTAGTGGTGGTGGGGGGGGGGTTGGTTGGTTCTTGTTTGCTTTGAAGTCTTTCTTCACCCAGCATTTTAAAATATCTTATCTATTCACTTACACAATTCCGTAAGAAATCATATTTATTTCAAAAATCTTTTGTATCTCACGAACTATCACAATTATTATGGAATAAACTTTTGCACACTATAACCCACTACACCTGATAAAGCAATTTGTTCCATGAAAGCTAATGCTGTGATAAAATACCATAATTAGTGTAATAGGTGCAAGAACAGTCTTAGTTTTTGCTAAGCAAAAATTGAAATATTGAGTCTAATTGTTTGCAAATAAATCAGGCCTTTGAAATACTGAGAGAGGAGGAATGGTAAACATCCCTTTTATTGGGGCTACCCTATTTTTGAGCCATCTCAATCTTACCCTGTCCTTTTTGAAGCAAGGCTTCGTAGCACGGTGATCACCCTATCTGGCAAATAGTAAATAGATAAGTTGGGCTCTGTATCTCTAACCCTCATCTTTGGTAGACTTGCAGTCCTCGGATGCTGTGCATGTTCATAGGGAGCCTGTTACATTCAACAGGGATGATTTAAAATGTTTTTCTCCTCTTTCCCTATATGTCCATGCTTGGTTTAACATGACATGCTTTTCACACCCTTCCAGTCTAGTGTATATGTAACATCTGTGAAATCTCCAGTTGTACACATATGAGCATTTTTTTTAATAAAATAGATAACATAGCAGGCCAACAAAACCAAATTAAAAGGGCATTTCTCTCTTACCTGGCAGGAACTAACAATGACATTGGGGTTTTGCAAATCTGAAATTTTATTCTGACAGTAATGGGTATAAGTTCTTATGTAACCAAAATGCCCCTTATACACAGTACAGGTAGTCTTCCTTATAGGAGTGTCCAGTGACTATTTGAGCTTACAATGTCACAGCATAAGGGGGTCTTGTAAACAATCCTTACAGTTGCAGCTATCACAGTGTCCCCATGATCACAATTCAAGCACTCAACAGCCTCTCACGATTATGAAATTGCAGCAACCTGTGGTCATGTGATTGCCATTTGCAACCTTTAGTGCTGGTTTCCAACAAGCAAAGTCAATGGGGAAGCCAGTAGGAGAATGCAAATAGCAAATATAAGACCAAGGGACACTGTGATGACCATGCAGAATTCACCTAATGATGAATTCTGGACAGCTGGAACTGTCGGAAACATTATCAGAAGTTGGCAAAGTCACATAACATCATATTTTATAACCACATTGCTTAATGAGGGAGTTCTTTGTCCCAGTTACTATCAGCATGTAAGCATTAACTACAGAAGCATTAACTACAGACTCTATAGGGAGTCTCACACTTCATAAAACTGAAAGACAAAATCTTTAAAGGGAAAGGTATAACAGTGTGCAGTGGAAAGACTATGAATGTTCAGTTACCATGGAATTGCTAGCTGTCTTTTTGTAGGGAGGAAAGAATGAAATGAAGAATGCTGGAAGATTGCAAGGGTAGCTAATACACAATACATGTACATTTGGCACATGAACCAAGGAATTGGTTTTCCTCCTCCTCCTCCTCCTTCTCCTCCTTTTTCTCCTTCTCTGCCATCTTCTTCTATAGATCTCCAAATATGAGCTTATACACAAAGCATTCTAGTTGCAAATCTGCTGAGCAATAGTTGTAGAAAGCTATGGAGTACCAATGTAGATAGTAAAAAATTGAAGCACTCCCTAGAAATCCATTTCATTCTCAGCTCCCTACAGGGCTACAAGTGCAAGATTTTGCTTCTGTATCCTCAACTGATAGATTCCCTTCCTAAAAGCTTCTATCCAAGAAGAGTTTATCACTTCCTGAGTTGATCATCATTTTCCCTATGTAGTGAAAATGGGTTCATTGACTACTTTGGTTCCCTGCAATTTTTACCCACTGAATGTAGTCTGACATTCTGGAACCATTCTAAGAACATCTTGTGCATAATAGCCTCTCAGATATTTCAATATAGTCTCCTTTTCCCCCAGTCAAAGATATTCTTTCATCCTGTTCTCACACAAATGGCCTTCTTCTAGGGGTGTGAAAGTCCATGATGAAGCCTTATCACAGAAATGAGCCAATTGGCCTCATCAAGCTGTTCCCTTTGCTTTGAGGTCTCATTTCACAATACCAGTAGCCACAAAAGGCTTCTATATATGTATTCTCCATGTTAATAAGGGAGGAAAGCAGATTCTTATGTTCTTGTTTGTTGTAAACAATTTGAAAGCAACTTCATTAATCGTATTTTCTTCAAATGCCAAAATGTTGGCATTATATAAATTCAAAGACCCTCAGTAGCCTTCTGAATTTACACTTATTCGTTTTTGTATGAAAAGTGAAATACATTATATAATGAAGTAACATTGATTACCGTATATACTCGAGTATAGGCCGACCCGAATATAAGCCGAGGCACCTAATTTTACCACAAAAAACTGGAAAAGTTATTGACTCGAGTATAAGCCTAGGGTGGGAAATGCAGCAGCTACCGGTAAATTTCAAAAATAAAAATAGATACCAATAATGTTTTTGAATATTTATTTCAAAGAAAAACAGTAAACTAGCGGTGTATTCAATGAAATACTTCACTCACCTCATGATGCTGATGTCCCGCTGTGATGATGATGTCCCGTGCAGCCGTGGGAGCGATGTCCCGCCTCCTATGACACACGGCACAGTGATTCCTATCATTGGATCACTGTACCAGAGGAGGTGGGACATCGCTATGTGGCTGCTTGCCATAACAAGGAGGAGGTGGGACATCGTTGCAGAGCGGCAGGAGGGGGAGGAAGGGGAATCGTAAGACAGCCCTGCATTACATTAGAACGTGAGGAGGGGGGATGGTGCGGTGCGCGCTGCGCGGCAAACTGACACAGAGGGAGGGGAAACTCACAGGGGCACTGGGCCATTCACGAGTGTCACCCAGCGGCATGGCCCCGCCCCTTTTTCTCCTCCATTTCGGGCAAATTTTTCACTGACTCGAGTATAAGCCGAGGCGGCTTTTTTCAGCCCAAAAAGTGGGCTGAAAAACTAGGCTTATACTCGAGTATATACAGTACTCTGCTACTTTTGCAGAAGAGTAATACTGCTGATACGTATGTAAGAGCTTTTTTTTTTTTTAAAAGCTCCCTGTCTTATAATGTTTTTCTCCATGGTATTGCTGTCTCCATGGCAGGAGGTCACAAAGGGATGATTGCTGTTGCAACAGTCTCAAGTGAACCAACATGTTGTGATGGAAGTACCATATAATTTCTTTGTTTTTTCTGTACAAGACAACTCGTGGCATCAAAGAGTATTGGAGACAGATTCTAGGAAGGAACGTTGCTGAAACCTCCTTGTTTCAATTGGACAATCCAAGGTAGTCAATGCAATCTAGTCTGTGGCAAAAGTGTCAGACTGGGAATGGGTAGATCAAGATTAAAGTGTGTCAGTCTCATGGGGAAAACCAAATAGGAAGCACAACCAGATAAGATAATCCTACTTTATTGTAAAGCTACACCAACAGAATCTTATAAGTCTGAAAGCACATTTTTTTCCTCACCTCCATTACAGCCCAAGAAATTAGGGAGGTCTTTTGCTATGCCACTATCCAGCTGTGGGCTATGTTGTCTTTTATCTGCCCATTCCCTTGGCAGCATCTCTTTGCCCGGTCTGCCAGGTTCTTTTCACATGCCATTACATCTTCCCTAACTTTTAGTATGTACCTCTTTTACCTTGTTCGTACAAAATGGGAAGAATCATAAGGTACCACATTGGACTTTATAGGACTTTAACCAGCACTATAAACTGCAAATAAGTATAATTGTGCAATAGAAGGTTTCATTCACCAGCAGTCTGGCTGGTACATTCTATAAGTCAACCCTACAAGGAGAAATTGCAGTAGCTCAGTTATACTGGTAGAGCCTGGTCTGGGGAGGGTCATAACCAGCACATAAATGCAACTATCTCAAGCAACTTTTACTAACAATCAACAAAATGGAACTTCCTGCCAAAATTATCAGAAAGCTTCAAACATCTTCAAAAGTATTTGGATCCCTTATACATCTGAAACAGACCGTTTTAATAAATTCCACTCTCTCAATGAGTTTCAGGTTGTTCATGATTTGTAATGTGACTGAAAAGTGTCCTGACCACAATAGATAGAGGTCAACATCCATATTTATGCAATGTCTCATCTGTTTCAGACTAAATCTAGTATACTTTTGTGAGTATATGGCTGATACTGAGACAAACCCATACATCTTCTAAACAGATCCAATTTTGACCCTCTGGGCATAGAGGTTCATATCCTGCAGAACCCAAATCTTTGGAGTTTCTTATACCACCAGCCCAAGATGAAGTCTATGGGCCATGAGGCAGTGAAATGCTCTGTTCTTATACACCTTCCATAACTTGTATGACCCACCTTCATGCCAAGTTCTCTCAAGTGATTGCATGTTCTTGGTATTATGTCTGATGCTGAATCTGAAACCCAGAGGGCAAATCTCTAACATGATTACATTTCTGTCAGTGTCTATCTAGGTCACAGTCATAAAGTGTTTACTCTTCCAACATGGATGGGAATGGTGTTATTGCATACAGGCCTGACATGTATTACCTGCTGTCATGGCTAGTTCAGAGTTGGAAGATGAAGAGCATCATCAGCTTGAGGGGATGCAAGTGAACTAATTTTCTAGCAACCAGGAACAAAAAGCTATTGCTGGTCTCAGAAGACAAAGAGGAGATGCTAACACACCCCCAATGGAAGGGCTCACCAAGATAGGAGAGTTGAACAAAGGTGCTTAACAAGACTATTAACCAGAAAGAATCCTGCCCCATCAAAGGAACCAATCCGTATCACACCATCCCCATATAAGGGAGCTATATACCATACAGGTCCTTTGGATACAATTCTGTTTATCTCACTGTAGCTGCCTTCTTGTTTATCCATACATTTTGCTATCAGTGTTCTATGTAAAAAGCCTTTTAGTAAAGATGTAATATTAAACTTGGTGTTTGTGATTTCCATGGACCTGCAGTCTGAATCCAAAGCACCCAATTACTTGCCTAATCCCTACAACAATACCAATTGCATTTTCCTTATTCTAGGATAATAGTAATATGTTAACATAAATCAGTTCACAACATAATTCAAGAACGGAAATATAATGAATAGTCAGTATTATATTTTAATCACTGTTAGAAGAATTTTCAATATCTTATATGTCAGGAGCTTGCCATTTTTATGAGGAAATGAATGGGGGGGGAAATGAATGAGAAAAATATGACACAATCAAATCTACAGCTGATATTCTTACATCACAGATGACAAAGTTACCAATCTCTGTCCTTCATATACTATAATGTACTTTGATGTATCTCTCATTTAATATATTTTTATACTTCCAAGCAAGCTTCATATCCTCCATCTGAATCTGAAAAACAATTGATTGATCAGATTTTAATTTTGTTATAGCTGACAACAGTCTTCTGAAGGAAGGAAGAAGAGAATCAATTATAATTGGTCCCCCTGGCTTTTAATGCTCCCTGTAGAAACCTGAGCATCAGTTCTAATGAATCTGTCATGATTACAGGGCTTAACAGTGAAAATCAGGATTTCATCTTCAGCCTACTGAGAGACTAGACTATGGTTAGATAAAGTTATCCTATTATAATTCACGATAATGTAATTATGTACAGGAAATCCTCAAGCTACAATAGCAATGGAGCCTGCCCATCACAGTTCTAATTTGTCGTGGTCATAAAATGAATTAATCAGGTGACTAGCTTGATTTTATGACACTTTTTTGCAGCAGCTGTTAAGCATATGCAGTCATAAAATGGAAACCCTGATCGTTAAGTAAACCCATGACCAAAAGCTGGAAGTAAGTGCTGGTTTTTCACCAAACCCATCATAAAACATGTTCATGGGACTGCGGGACTCTGCAAATGGCTGTAAACACAGCCCAATTGCTGACCATCGGAAGTGCAGTTATGTGATTGCAAGAGGAGAGTGGCAGCAAGTATGGGAACTTCAAATCTAGGTCATAAGTAGCCCACAAGTAGCTCTGCTAGAACTTTTGAACAGTCGC
This sequence comes from Thamnophis elegans, assembly GCF_009769535.1. Classification (NCBI taxonomy): domain Eukaryota; kingdom Metazoa; phylum Chordata; class Lepidosauria; order Squamata; family Natricidae; genus Thamnophis; species Thamnophis elegans. Next base: position 120,660,482 of record NC_045543.1, on the reverse strand, counting down.
TACGCAACCAGTCAAAACTCAAAGACTATATATGTGTGTGTGTGTGTGTGTGCATGCGCACGCGTGTGTGCGCATATGCATATGCATATATATGGTACATGCATAACCTCACACTATTCAGCATTAAGTAAAGCTCAGGTAGGCATAAGTAGTAGTATGCAACAGAAAGTTGAGGCAGGAATTGAAAAAAATCAAGAAAAGGGAATTAAATCTAGTTCAGACTAAAACTATTCAATATCCATACCTTCCTATTCTTCTAAATCATTCTTGCTTGTAGCACGTCTATACAGAAATTTATACTTTTGTCTTTTTTTTAAAAAAAATCTCATCACTCTCTGAAGATCTCATCAACTTCATCCAATTCTGAGTTTCTTGGTCTTTCTCTCAACTCATTCAGTCCAGGGGTGAAATCAACATACCTTAGCTACCGGTTCCCAAATGTGAGGGCACGCATCACCTCCGCGCATGTGCAGTACCTTCGGCGCATGCACAGGGCATCTATACGAGATGTGATGATGTCCGGGTGGATGGGTGGAGCCTCCCGCCGCCATCACTAACGGTTCGCCCGAACCGGATAGAACATGCTGAATTTCACCAATGATTCAGTCTTCACAAACTTTTTGTATCATTCATCCACTTTATATGACCAAAAAGCCTGAATGTACTTCCTTTGTACTGGTCACTCACTTTTAATTCCATTTCTGTTCATTCATCACTTATTCATATCAGAACAATTCCATTCTTATTTTACTTTATAGAATTCCCAATCCTCAGTACATTCAGTTTATTTTTATCTTTTTCCCTACACTGCTAACCCTCACTTCTCATCACTCTCTTATAAACAGCCATTTTTGCTCTTATAGAAAACATTTCTTCCTCACAATAGACTACTATCTACCACTTTACTTGTATTTACATTTTGTAATTCATTCATCCATTTCCCCATTTTCATTAAATATTCTACCAAAGTACACAGTTCTTCTAGTTTTTGTCCATTATTTATGTATAGCCTGCAATCTTTTATTTGATTTTCCTTAAATGTAATGAACTTTAGTGTTTGATATATTAAATTTTAGCTCCACACAACTCGTTAAATCATACAATCTAACATATATGGTAAATCATTTGATGTTTCAACTTACAAAAAAGAGAAATCCTACATTTATGTCTCCAACATCACTAAAAGCATTTCTTACACAGGTATGCATAAATTTATTAAATTAAAGAGAATATATTCTTCTCTTATGTTGACAATGTTGAGCCTTTCCACTATGCATGCCATTAATTATCTTTTATGTATATTTCAGTCATATTTTTTTCTTACTGTATTGAGTAACTGTCAACTCCATATTCATGCAAAGTATTTCTTAATTCAAGCGCATTCACTTTATCATAAGCTTTAAGTCAATAAATGTGTGATAAAGTTTCTTTCTCTTGCTTATACACTATATTGCCAAAAGTATTCGCTCACCTGCCTTTACTCGCATATGAACTTACTGTAAGTGACATCCCATTCCTAATCCATAGGGTTCAATATGACGAGCTCCTGAGAGCGACCCATTCTTTCACAAATGTTTGTAAAAACAGTCTGCATGCCTAGGTACTTGATTTTATACACCTGTGGCCATGGAAGTGAATGGAACACCTGATTCTGATTATTTGGATGGGTGAGCAAAAACTTTTGGCAATATAGTGTATCTTTCACAGTGACCTGCTAAAGTGCAAAACAACTGTGTGTACCCTCTGATTGTCACTTATCATAGTACTTTGATGAGAATTCTGCCAAATGTCTTCCAGACACACTTAACCAATTAAGTGTCCTGCATCTTTTGTATTCATTAGCTTTCTCCCCTTTGTATGGGAGAACAAGAACAGCATTTTGCCAACTATCAGACACAGCTTTTTCACATACTTGTTAATCAGGTTACATATCTACTCCGACTGAGTCCTACCAGATCTAGAGAATAGCAATGAGGGGGTCAGTTTACTTTAAATACAGGCTTACATATCCCATATTTAGATAGATTTTACAATGGAGCAAATATCCCTCTGCATTGTGTTTTGATTATTTACACGCATCAAGGCAAAATTCATCTACTTTTATTGTTGAAATGCTGTTAAAATGTAGATAAATATTTTCTATATTAGACAAATAATAATTTCTGGCCATTCTACTTTCTTAACAAAGAGGAGCCATATGCTGGTAATAATTGCTTTATTGCAGCAAAAAGAAGGCAGTGGTGGTCATTAAGCCTTCTTCCCACACTTTTTTTTTTCCTCAGTGAAAACAACTTGCCTCAATGTCTACAAATAAGAATTTCAAAGGAAAAAAGCAAGTCTCTGAAGGAAAATTCCATTTGGAAACTGTGTGGGGGTGAGTTCTTTTAGGTTAAGAGATGTAATCAATCCTAAATATGCTATTATAAGCATACTATTAACAATAGAACTGGAAGTTTGAAAGCATGTAAAGGACACCCTCATAAATTGGCTGATCTAATGAGTGTGGACCACCACAAAACAAGGCAAACTAGTGGTCTCCCCACCACTGGGGTAGAAGGCTCACTGGAGGTCTTTCACACTAACCCAGAGTTCCCAAACCTTTCTGGCTTTGCAGACTATCTGGAGGGGAGAGGAGATAATTCCATGTGAGTGCGGGGGCACACGCACACACAGCTCCATTAGTGCCAGTGGCAGGCACGCATGCACCCAGCTCCATTTGCACAAGTGGCAGCCATGTGCACCCACTGCTCGCACAAATGGGGATGTGTACCTGCGCTTGCCCGCCACTTCTACAACCCAATTCCAAAGGGTTCAAGGCCAGGTAGTAGACTGCACCCCGGGCTTAGAGACCCCTGCTCTAACCCCTCAGATAATCCCAGCCTTATTTAATTAATAACTTTCAAGGTTAAGAAATTCATCCTTGTTTCAAGTTTGGATCTCTGGTTTTGTACTGCTCATTTTCTCTAGGACGGCTTTTCAAGTACTGGAAGACTGCTATCAAGTCTCCCCTTTTCCTTTTCTTCTTTAGTAAAACATATCCAGTTCTTCATAGGGTTTAGCCTCCCAGCCTCTCACCTTCTTTGCACTCTTTCCAGTTGCTTGGTATCATTCTTCTATTGTGGTAACAAAACTGGACAGTGTATTTGACCAGAGCTGAACTATCAATTCCTGTCATTTCACCATTATAATTTTGTTGCTGAAATCCGAGATTATACTGGCTCTTTTGGCAACTGCAAGATATTGTTAGCTCATGTTTCATATATGGTCCACCAGGAAATCCTGATCCTTCTCGTAAATACTACTATGCCAAGCCAGGTGTCTTCCATATTGGAGTTGTTCATTGAGCTTTTCATAGAGAACATCCAGGATACTCTCTTCCTCTTAGCTTCCTGTTTGTTTGCTTGCTTGCTTGTTTCTGGGAACAGGTGCTGCACATAAGTCTTATAGGTAGGTCTTGATGTATGACTGGTCGCTTAATAACCATTTTAAATTATGGACACAAAAATGTTATTTATGAGCAGTGGTGGGTTCCAGATCCCATTGCAACTGGTACGGCGTCATCCACATGAACAACCCAGTGTCAACCACATGAACGTGTGCGTCACTCATGCAGTGCGTGCATGCGTCTCATTGTCCAGCAACGCATCTGTGACCCGCCGTAACACTCCAGCTGCTCAGCGGAGCGCCACGCAGGTGCTGTACGAGCCATGCATGGAAGCACCAAAGACTTTAAAGACAGGTAAGGAGTCTGGGCAGGCGGGTGGGCCCTCCGGAGCACCGTACCAGAACGGTACCTGGTGCTCCGGGCAGGCCCCAGTACGCCTGTACCAGGGCATACCGCCTGCAACCCACCACTGTTTATTGAGTGCTCATAAGTTATGACTGCTGCACTACCTCATGGTCACATGAACACATTTTGGGTGGTTGGTAACTGGTTCACATTTATGTCTGGCTGCAGCATCCCATGGTCACATGATCACATTTTGTGACTTTTCCCCCATTTTACAACCAAAAAAGACAATTTGATAGTATTAACCATGTGGTTCACTTGACAACTAGAGTGACTTGCTTAACAACTATCATATTTTTTTAAAAAATCAAGTCTGGTCACATTGGGCCTTGACTTGCAACCGTACCAACTTATGATCACAATTCCAGTCCTAATTATGCTTGTAATCAGTGCTTTAAATAGTGGTGCTTTGTTCATGCTAATATGCTTTTAAAAGGGCATTCTTCAATATTTTTCTCCAGCTTTAAAAGGAAAAGAATAAAATTTAGAACTCATAATGCTTGTGCCAATGTTTACCCCTCACTATAGACTTCATAACCCATCTGCAAAAATATGATTTGGATAGACCTACTGAAGCAGAAGGGAAAATAATTAGCTTCTACAACCCTTTCTCTGTGTTAATCTCTTCTCATAATTGTCACTATTGCATTTTGTTGCAAACTCTTTAAGACAGAAGCTTTGTAATTTGCTTTTCTTTGTATTAAGTTACCGAGTAAAACAATTAATGAGAGCGGGCAATTATAATTCTCTGAAATATGGCCTTTCATCACCCATAGTCTTCAAGCCGTTGCTTACTTTCACATATCCAGCTTCATTATTAATTATTATTTGCATAATTAATAATTTAATATATTTTTTTCATTCTGACTTTTGAATGAGATAGCACTGAAATTTTCTGCAGAAGGGAGTATCCCTGGGAGAAAATATTTAATTTAGGAAGTCTGAAAGAGGACAAGGAGTTTGACTCATTGCCACAATCCAAATAATGAAAACTATGCTTAAATAATGCAAGCTTCATTGACTATGAAGCAATGTAAATTACCCAGTTGTGTGTCATTATGCCCTCCTCATGAGGAAAAATCCTTCAAGATTACTTCATTCTCTATATGGAATGAGTTGTATGAATATGCTGAGATCTGTTGGTTCAATTTCTTTCCACTCCAGTTTTTGCTCCCCCAAAACAAATCATTCTTTTACCTGAGAGAACTGTGGGTTTTCCCGTAGTATTTTTCATTCAGCATTTGCGTCTGACAAGTGATCAACATCTTGGCTCTAATATTATGAAGGCATCTTGAGAGCTCTGACTCATATGTTGAAAGAGATGTGATTGTTTTGGTTTGCAAAGAAAGACCAAGCAAAGGTAAAAGTTCACAATAGACTAAGATTGGCCTCTAAGAATATAAATAGCAAAAGGATACTTCAACTCTTTATTTTCTTTTTCTTGGGATTCTTCAGCTATTTAGGTTTCTTTACGTTCTTTTCTTCTCTCCATTACATTGCAACCATTTTTTTTTTAATTTAGCCCATTCCCTGTATCTTTTTTCAATATTTCTGCCTTATTAAACTCCCCACCCAAACATTCTAATCCTGGTGTCTTCCAGATGTGTTAAAATATTTTATCCTCCACCCAACAGAAGTTTTGTTAGATTTACATTAACATTTGCATGCTGTGTTATTTTGTTTCACCACTGTTAATTAAATAAGCCAAAAATTGCTAGATTCATATAAACATGATAAGCTACAACTATGGTTTATAAACCATCATGGAGCACATATACCATAAAACGTAACTTATATAATTTGATGGCCGAGTCCAGAAACATATAATCAGTGTGATCCCAGTTGTTCAACTTGTATGTAATTTTAGAACTATAATGTTAGACAAGAAGTAGGAAGTCAATTACTACATGCTGCTCATGTAGGATCTGGATGGATGGACAGACAGACAGACAGACAGAAAGACAGACAGACAACCTTTATTGTCATTTTTTACAGTGAGCATACTGGCCCACATTAAAAATGAAATTCTGTTGCCTCTTCTCAAAAGAAAGTATACATGTACCCATACATATATATACTGCTCAAAAAAATAAAGGGAACACTTAAAAAACACAATGTAACTCCAAGTCAATCACACTTCTGTGAAATCGAACTGTCCACTTAGGTATCAACACTGATTGACAATCAATTTCACATGCTGTTGTGCACATGGAATAGACAACAGGTGGAAAGCATAGGCACTTAGCAAGACATCCCCAATAAAGGAGTGGATCTGCCGGTGATGACCACAGCCCACTTCTCAGTTACTATGCTTTTTGGCTGATGGTTTGGTCATGTTTGAATGCTGGTGGTGCTTTCACTCTAGTGGTAGCTTGAAACGGAGACTACAACCCACACAAGTGGCTCAGGTAGTGCAGCTCATCCAGGATGGCACATCAATGCAAGCTGTGGCAAGGTGGTTTGCTGTGTCTGTCAGAGCAAGTGTCCAGAACATGGAAGCGCTACCAGGAGACAGGCCAGTACATCAGGAGACGTGGAGGAGGCCCTAGGAGGGCAACAACCCAGAATCTGGACCACTACCTCCGCCTTTGTGCAAGGAGGGACAGGAGGACCACTGCCAGAGCCCTGCAAAATGACCTCCAGCAGGCCACAAATGTGCATGTGGCTGCTCAAACGGTCAGAAACAGACTCCATGAGGGTGGTATGAGGACCCGACGTCCACAGATGGGGGTTGTGCTTACAGCCCAACACCGTTTGGCATTTGCCAGAGAACACCAAGATTGGCAAATTCGCCACTGGCACCCTGTGTTCTTCACAGATTAAAGCAGGTTCACACTGAGCACATGTGACAGACGTGACAGGGTCTGGAGACACCATGAAGAATGTTCTGCTGCCTGCAACATCCTCCAGCATGACCAGTTTGGCAGTGGGTCAGTAATGGTGTGGGGTGGCCACACCTCCCTCCATGTGCTCACCAGAGGTAGCCTGACTGCCATTAGGTACTGAGATGAGATGCTCAAACTCTTTGTGAGACCATATGCTGGTGCGGTTGGCCCTGGGTTCCTCCTAATGCAAGACAATGCTAGACCTTATGTGGCTGGAGTGTGTCAGCACTTCCTGCAAGATGAAGGCATTGATGCTATGGACTGGCCCGCCTGTTCCCCAGACCTGAATCCAATTGAGCACATCTGGGACATCATGTCTCGCTCCATTCACCAACGCCACATTGCACCACAGACTGTCCAGGAGTTGGGGGATGCTTTACTCCAGGTGTGGGAGGAGATCCCTTGGAAGAGCATCTGCCACCTCATCAGGAGCATGCCCAAGTGTTGTAGAGAGGTCATACAGGCACGTGGAGGCCACACACACTACTGAGTCTCATTTTGACTTGTTTTAAGGACATTACATCAAAGTTGGATCAGCCTGTAGTGTTTTTTTCCACTTTAATTTTGAGTGTAACTCCAAATCCAGACCTCCATGGGTTGCTAAATTTGATTTCCATTGATAATTTTTGTGTGATTTTGTTGTCAGCACATTCAACTATGTAATGAACAAGGTATTTAATAAGAATATTTCATTCATTCAGATCTAGGATGTCTTATTTTTGTGTTCCCTTTATTTTTCTGAGCAGTGTATAATACACACATACACATTACACATAGACACAGACATCTATACCTAGACTTGTGTATACATATAAATATTAAAACATTCCTTTTTTAATACATAGCAGAAAGAGGAAACTTGAGAGTTAACAAGGTCGATGCTATATGGAACAAAACGGTGACTAAATCTGGATGTTCTGCTTCTGATACCACAAAGTTTGCCCCTGGAAAGTAACAAGGAAAGCAGGTCATGAGGAGGATGAGTAGCATCCCAGACAATCCTGCAGACTCTGCTCAAGCAACGCTTATGTGCTATGTCCTGGATAGAAGGGAGTGAACTGCCAATACTCTTTTCTGCTGTCCTCACCACTCTCTGCACCACCTTCCTGTCTGAAGGAAACCAAACAGCAATATGACAGGATGCTCTCAATCGTCCCTCTACAGAAAGTGGTAAGGACAGAGGAAGGAAGATGTACTTTTCTCATGAGATGTAAAAAATGCAGGCACTGTTGTGCCCGCTCCCTGTTAAGTGACCAAGCTAGCCTACTCATTAGTTGTATAGTTGTACCAAGAATATTGCTAACCACCTCCTCCGGTGAATTATTAACACACAGAGGTTTGTGCCTATGCCTCCCATATTTTTGACATATATCTATTTTGTACTCATATAACTTCTATAAAGGAAAGTGATCATTTCTGATAAAGCTTATCTTGCTGGTGAAAAGTTCGCAGTAGGAAATTTATTCTACTGTTTCACCGAGATCTGATATTTTGGTATTTATGCTACTTCATCTTCTGCAAGTTAAACTTGTAGATACAGACAGTCCTCAACTTACAACAATTCATTTAGTGACAGTTCAAAGTTACAACGCTACTGAAAAAAGTGACTTATGACCATTTTTCACATTTACGACCATTGCAGCATCCCCATGGTCACATGATCAAAATTTGGATGCTTGGCAACTGGTTCATATTTGTGACGGTTGCAGTGTCATGTGATCATATTTTGCGACTTCCTGACAAGCAAAGTCAATAGGGAAGCCAGATTCCCTTAACACCTGTGTTACTAACTTGGCAACTGCAATGCTTCACTTAACAACTGTGGCTAGAAAGGTTATAAAATGGGGCAAAGATATTAACAAATGTCTCACTTAACAACATAAATTTTGGGCTCAATTGTGGTCATAAATCGAGGACTAACTGTATTATTTTTCTTTTACTGCTGCAAATGTATAACCATTCTTTTAACAGTTTGTGGTGTTTGAGTCCAATACCAAACACATTGTGATGGTCCTTGATCAAGCCAATTGTTTCTTTTCTCTCTTCCTTCAAGTTATCCTGACTTCCTGACATAATTGGTATCACCAAACTGTCAAAATAAAGTCTGCCTTTGTTCTTCAAAGCAGAATTGCTAATGAGAGTTAATCATCGGCTCCACCAAACCATTTTATTTTAAATCAGGTAAATATCTGTTTGACTGAATCTGTCATTCCTTCAAAATAATCCACATTTTTTTCAGTCTGCACTGCACTGGTTGCGAAGGCATACAATGACTAATAAATAATTTCATGTTTTTATTATGTCTCACTTTTATGATTGTGGCAGATTATACAGGGCTTTGATTGTATGGAAGGGCAACCCATTGCTGTTTCCACAGAATGCATTAAGCTAGAATGTAGTTTACTTGTTGCTTTGTTGAAATGCAGCCAATATACTTTACAAACCATAAAGCACATTTAACAAATTAAGTTGTTTATCCAGCCAGTACTTAAGTGTAGTGAGCAAACAGTCTTGCATATTTTAGAGTAAATACAAAATACCACCAAGTGTTCTGACCTAGGCTTCCCAAGAGCATGAAGCAACTCCTTGTCTCAACAAAAACTCATTTTATTAATGTACTGTGAATTATTCTCTTTCACATTCAGAAAAGTCTTTCAAGGGAGGATTTATAGTCACAGACCTTATCTGGCTTGGAGAGCTGACAGGCCGATATCTCCTGCAAATTCCATTCCCATTTCGTCCCTCTTTTATTTTCTCTGGGAGGGCTATTCATTGTCCACCTTTGGCCTTACTCCCAAGTCGACCCCTGTTCGTTAGCTGTTCCCTTTGTCTAGTAACTCTGCATATGTGCACACTGGGAACAGGCTCCAGCTGTTCATCTGACTCACTGATGTCTGACTCCGAAGGCAACTGATAACTGGCATACAGCTCTGGTCCCCGCTCTGTCTCCGACACAGAACCCTCATCAGAGTCTTTCCCAGATTCCAGGACTGGCCCATGTTCCTCCCCAACTTCCTCACTCCCTGAATCTGCTGCCAGCTCAGGCTACATCAAGTTTAAGAAGCTTCATTCTTATTATTTGAGGCATCAAACAACTCAGTTTATTCCTTACTGCTGACTTAACTCTCTTTCTCTGAAGCTAACTACATTGCAAAGCAAGAATACATAACATGATGTGATTTGAACTACAGTTCCACATAAATCTTTGCCATTGGCCAACTAGCTAGAGGTGATTGGAGCTGTATGTCACGCAACTAAAATAGAGGATACCAGATTGTCCATTTGAAAGTTTTCCATTCCCCTCAGAATATGGAAAATGTAAGGCAGATGAAAATAAATGTTTGTTGATGTGTAAAGTCCAATCCCTAACATACATAATTAATATTCCAAGTCAGGAAAAGCTTCTGCATGTGACCTTGTAAAATCTCTGGCAGTTGTTAAGAGTAATTACTGACACATGGTCAAAAACATAAGAAGTGCATTATGAGAAAAAAGGACAAATGTTTGCATAAAGCAGACATGGGACCATCTATATGTCAGAGTTCTTTGGCTAGGAAAAATTGATTTTCAGGATAATTCAAAGAAAATTATTGCCATGGGCAAAGACTTTACAGTGGAATAAAAAAAATTATCAGAAGGCAAATGGGGGAGATAGATCCATTGCTTCCATGTTGCTCCTCAAAATATTTTTCATTTTTACGGGCAGGTACATATATTGAATAACGTGACCCGACAAATGCGCGCCCGACAACAGCGTGCCCGACAAAACCGTGGCAATAAAACCGTGATGTCAACAGCATGCCCACAAAGGCGCATCGACAAAAGAGCGCCGACAGAAGCGCGATTACAGTTAAGGTAAGGGTAAGGGTAAAGGTTAGGGTTAGGTTTAGAGCACGCTTCTGTCGGCGCGCTGTTGTCGGCGCGCTTCTGCGCTCATTCGTCGGCGCAATTTTGAACTCGTGTTTTTTCCCAGCGGTTTTGTCAGCACGCTTTTGTCGAGCGCGCATTTGTCGGTGAACCATTGAATAAAAGGGACGTGATGACTCAGTGGCTAAGATGCTGAGCTTGTGGATCAGAAGATCGGCAGTTCAAATCCCTAGCACAGTGTAATGGAGTGAGCTCCTGTTACTGGTCCCAGCTTCTGCCAACCTAGCAGTTAGAAAGCACATAAAAATGCAAGTAGAATAATAGGAACCACCTTTGGTGAGAAGGTAACAGAGTTCCATGCTCCTTCAGCATTTAGTCATGCCAGCCACATGACTATGGAGATGTCTTCGGACATTTATTTTCTAAGCATGCCAATGAAGCTGATATGAAATTTAAAGAACTGAATGGGAATGAAAATAATTTCATGAAAGGAAATTGCATAGTTTGCTACATGCCACTTCTTTTTTCGTTCTATTTAAATTAACCTTTAAATATGTTAAAATGTAGATAATGGGCTCAGGCAAGGCAAAAGAGAGGGAGGTGCCTATGAACACTCCCTTGGGACTCCCAGGAATAGATACATTTTTAGAAATAAATACAGCAATTTAAATAAACGTAGGTAGAGATAGTGGCAATGTGACCTAGTGGTGAAGACATTCACCTCCTACTCAGAAGGTTGAAAGTTCAATCCCAAGTAGTGATAGATATTTCACTCCTAGGATGCAATATATATATATTCTGCAAACTCCACAGAGGTGTCAGGAATAGTCTACGACAATTCGCCACAGCCAACTCACTACAGCTAACTCACAATGGCCAACTTCCCATGGCCAACTCACTGAAGCATAACTTGCTACGGCCATCTCGCTACAGGCCAACTTGCTGTGGGACAATAGTTAGACTAATATCAAAGAAAGGTTGGAACAGAATAATTAAAGAAAGGATGCAAAAGGGAGGACAAAATGAAATGTGAATGGCAAAAATTAAAATAATTTTTATTTTAAATAATTAAATAGAATTGTTAAATTATCCCATAGCGAGTTGTCCATAATGAGTTGGCTATAGCGAGTTAGCCGCAGCAAGTTGGCTGTGGCAAGTTGTCCCATTCCCGTCAGGAAGGCATCCAGCCAGTAGACACTCAGCTCCATCCAGTCACCCCAATTCTACCCTGAATAGGGGCTACAGGGTTGTAAAAAGGAAGCTTTTAAATAAAAGTACAGTGTATTATATTGTAGTAGGAAAGACTGATTAGATAACATAGGCCTGCCTGCTTAGCTTTTGCTGCCAGAGGTTAAACTACCTGTGGGCAGCTTTAAGGCCTCCTTTCAGCTTCTGAGCTGCCTTATCTCTGAAACAGCCTTGAGTTGGGCAAACTCTTGAAAAACAACTTCAAATAGACCAACTCCTTTAAAATAGGGCAGATGTTGAACTAGATATAGTCTTGTCTCTAATAGTAGACCCTTGCTCTGACTCATTATGCAAGTCCTTAAATATTCTATAAATAGTACAGCTTTACACCTCCCTTTTGACAATACCATAGTTTAGCTCTAGCCATCATCAACTGCAGTTTTTCCTTTATCTTCATTAACAAGCCCTCAAGTGAAGTGACTGTTTTAATATTTTTAGCAACAAATGCTCACTGTCCCTCTGTCCCCACTGCAATCATCCTTATTAACCAGTTTTACTAGTATAGCAAGTCTGAAAACACACTGTTGGTCAAGAAAGCCTATGTAATGGCTCTTACAGGATATCTGAGATAAGCTGAGAAATGACAGTGGAAAAACCCAACTGAAAGCAGGAGTAGGTAGGTAAAAAGTAGAAATGTGTGTGTGTGTGTGTGTGCGCGCGTGCACGCACACACACACACACACACACACACATATATGAAATAATATTGGTCCAAACGTGGACTTCCAGCATCCCAACTGCTTTCTTTTTTGGGGGAAGAAGCTTCTGTTTTACTATCTCATTTTTAGATTAGGTGGTTGGTTGGTTGGTTGATTGGTTGGTTGGTTGGTTGGTTGGTTGTTTATGTCGCTCATGTACAAGACAACAGGAATAAGAATAAACATGAATAAGAACACAGGAAAAGGGTACAAATAAATGGAGACAGTAGGATAGGGATGTTAGGCATGCTGGTGCACTTATGCCCGGACAGTAACGCAACAATGGATGCAAGGTCCTGTTTCTAAGGTTTTTCTTTGGGATGGAAAAAGGGCGTTGGTACTTACCTGATACGCCTCTTCTCATAGTGGGGGGAGGAGTATCCAGAATGGGTTTGACTTTGTCCTCTCATGATTGGGTGAGTCAGATAAGCTCTTTGGGTAACGCCCCCTGGGCAGCAGGTCTCCCAGATTTGACGAAGAGCTCCATCCGACTCGTTGCACCATTCACTCCAGACTCTTAATTCAGTTCTTAGCTTTTATCGTCTTCAACATCCATATTTATATTTCATAAAACTGTGAACATAAAACTTAGTCGTACAAACATAGTCAGGGGGGGACTGGATACTCCTCCCCCCACTATGAGAAGAGGCGTATCAGGTAAGTACCAACGCCCTTTCTCCATAGTGAGGGGGGAGGAGTATCCAGAATGGGACGTACCAAAGCCTGCACGTCCCTAGGGAGGGAGACCCAAGACCCCCCATGTCCCCCGCTCATGCCAGTTGAGGCGTGGGCCCCGCCCTGTGAACCGCCTGCAATGCCCTGCGCCCAAAGAGGCTTCTGCTGAGGCAAAAGAGTCCAGTTTATAGTTCCTAGCAAAGGGAGAGGGGGAAGCCCACGTGGCTGCCCTGCAGATTCCGGCCAGGGGTGTCTGCGTGGCCCAGGCCCTGGCTGCGCTCCGCGTGGAGTGAGCTGTGATATGATTGGTGTCTGTAAGCCCTGCGATTGGTATGCAGTGGCAACGCAGGTTCGCAACCACCTACCTAATGTGGTGGAAGTCACCCTGTTACCCAGGCCCCTATTTGGAAGGAGACAAACAGGGCTTCGGATTTCCTGTCTGGCCTGGTTCTCCTGAGGTAATCTTCAGAGCCCTCCTTACGCCCAGAGAGAACCACTTCTTTCCTAACAGGTGGGAAGTGTCTGGACAGAAGTTGGGCAAATCAGTTCCTGGGTTTGATGAAAGCAGGGGCCCACCCTGGGAATGAAGGACGTAACCCCACTCTGTCTTGGTGGAAGAAGCAAGGACAGAGCTTGCAGTTCATATATCTGCCTGGTGGAGGGGATGGCCACCAGAAAGGCCACCGTGAGAATCAGGAACTTAAGGGAAATTGTTCGTAACGGCTCAAATGGAGCGCCTATTGGAGCGTTCCCTACCCTGTGTAAGTCCCAGGAATGGAACCTGAATGCTGTGTGCGGATTGGGGTTGGAAGCTCCCTTGAGGAATTGCCTGACCATAGGATGGTAAGTCAGGCTCTGGTTCCTGCCACGCAGGAGAACTGGTGAGATGGCTGAAACCTGTCTCCTAATTGTGTTAGAAGCTAACCCTCTATCCCGGCCTGCCTGGAGGAGGTCCAGAATCTGAGGCACTGAGGCCTGGCTAGGATTGTGCCCCAGGAGATTACACCATGAGGCAGAGGCCTGCCACCTGGAGCCATAGATATGCTCTGTGAAGAGTATGCGGGCAGTCTGGATAGTCTGCATCACCCTGGGGGGAAGAGGTCTTTCCCCAGGGTGCTCCGCTCAAGAGCTAAGCAGTCAGCTGGAGCCATTGAAGGTCTGGGTGCTCCAGCGACTCCTGGTTAAGGGATATCCCCTCCTGGGGGATTCTCCATGGCCTCTCTGCTGAAGCGACTGGAGATCTGCAACCACAGCTTCCGGGGCCAGTGAGGCGCCAAAAGAACCCCTTCCTCCCCCTCCCGAAGGGTTTCCCATATGACCCTGGGAATCTGACAAGGTATACCGACAACCCCTGGTCCGGGGGCTTTGCAGATCGTCCGCCCCTTCTGCCCCCCCCCATGTCTGGTACCTGGAGAAGACCCTCAGGAGCTGAGCGTTGAGGGGCGTGGCGAATAAGTCGATCTCCGGGTGTCCGAAGCACTCTGCCAGCTCCTTGAAGATTGCTGGCTGCAGCTTCCGCTCCAAATTGTCCCCTTGGTCCGGTTGAGTCAGTCGGCTCTGATGAACCCACCCCTGCTATATGTTCTGCCCTCAGCGAATGTTGTCTAAATTCATAGGCTATCTGAGGTGCTTCTGCGATCTCTCATAGTCGGGCATCCCATTCTGAGTTTGTGGTGGGTTCTGGCATGGGGACCAGCCTGTCTGACCCTTTTTTCCCCCCGGCCATAAGGGTGCTATGATTCTATGGCTAGGATTAGTGCAGAGATATTCAGAATGTAAACACAGACGGAGTTTAATGGGCGGCCACTATTTATTTTCTTTAATCCTTTGTAAATTACTGGAGGTCTAGAGAGGTGCAACCTTTCCCTTGATTGGGATGAGTCAAATCTGGGAGACCTGCTGCCCAGGGGGGGTTACCCAAAGAGCTTATCTGACTCACCCAATCATGAGAGGACAAAGTCAAACCCATTCTGGATACTCCTCCCCCCTCACTATGGAGAATAAGAGATATCCATTGCCCAGTTCAATCAAAGATTATTATTCTTCATTAAAGTAGATAACCTTGGAAAAGCCTGTAGGAAGTTAGCACCCACCCCTCTCCTAGAAAAATGAAATATCCTGGGAAATATTGAAAAGGCAGAATATTACATTTCCCTAGATCAGAAATGGAGAAACTTGTTTTTAGGCAGGAAACAGACTCACTCTTAATAGCCCACACCTTTGTCAATGGATCATTAAAATGCCTGAGTCAGTCTATTCTATGTAACAAAGATCCCTCCTTCAATTCCAGGGTGATGGGATTAAGGCATGATAGCATTAGCCCTCTACCCATCTCACCACAGGGCACTTGGGAAGAAGCAATGCTCATCCAAACTTGGACTCAAAACACAGCCTAGAGAGTTGCCCCTGCATGGCCCCATGGGAGACTGACAACCATACATTTCTTACACAGGAACAGGAAACAGAGAGTATAAAAAACCTAGGAACTCTCAGCAAACCCTTCTTTTTCTCTTTTCTTCTACACTCAACATTTTGAAGCATGTGATCAACTTTTCCCCCAAGAACTCAAGCCATGTGGTCCTGTCCACCATTAAACCACCTTTCCAAGTAGCCTCCATGTTTCCAGTGTCTTTTTCCGTACTTGGAGCTGAACCCAGAAGGACATTTCTTCCAACAAGCCCTTGGAAAAACCTAACCAGCTTGTTTTAAAAGAAAGAAAGAAAGAAAGAAATTCTGCAGGAGCCCAGAGGGAGGATCACGTTACCTACTGTGCTATGTCAAAGTAGCACTGGGCATATTTAAAAGTGACAAGTCAGCCCTAAAAAACCAACATTGTTCTTATTCATTTTCCTAGAGGCCCCCTTCTCTCTATTCTAAAGAGAAGAATCTCATCTTAGCCCTCAATTAGCAAGCTGGAGTATTTATGATGCCAGCAAGAACCTTCTCCTTGGAGGTTCTCTCCAGAAGGGAGGTGATTTTTTGAGCATATTATACTGAGTGCAATGCTAATTTTCTAGTACCATGCAAACTCCCTGGTTGTCACTACTTGCTAATCTGAAAACGTTTCATGAGAAAAATGACTTTATTGTGAGATTAAGTTGACTTGTGTTAAATGTGAGAAACCATGGAGGTAATGGATAAATAATTGAATATTGCTCAATAAAAGATGAGACCTTTGCATATAATTTGGCCTGTTCAGAACTAAATTATTGTAAATAGAATCCTCTTGTCAGATGTAACAATTTTGCTGCGTGATGTACAATTACTTTTTCACCAAATTAACTGATGTTGTTTTTAATGCAGAATGTTGGGGAATGTTCCTTAGTTGGAAAAAGTAGATAAAGACTCATCTACCTAGCTAAAACTGCAAAATATTCATATAGTACAACAATTAATCACCACATTTGTTGGGATGATAGGATTTATATCAAAAACATCACCAGGGCACTGGAGGAGATTAGAGGAGGTTAATTTACAGTTTTATATTTAAAGTCCACATCTGTTATGCAACATTTTACAAACAATACCACAGCAACACAAATTAACAAACCCACACTCTTCCTAGAATGTAGGGGAATATACAGTATATTTATCTCACAGAGGGATAACATGAAATCAAACCGCACATAGTTATGAACAAACAACATCTGTTTCCTCCATGGCCTGCTTTTGAATTTCCTTTTTTCCAGACACTATGAAAAGCATCATAAAAGTGTTTGGTCCCGAATCCAATAAATGCCCATTCAAACCCAATAACTGGCTATTAACCACACTGATTGTATTTTCAGGTCAGTTTTCTGGCAACTCATAAAAATTCTTACCTATATTGTTTTACATTTGAATCACTAACACAATATTAATATTGAAAACATTTTATATTCTCCAGTTTTGCTAAGGTAATGTATGTTCCTGACATATTTTAAAAAAAGGTTTCAGGAGTTTTAAGATAAACTTGAAATCTCTGTGTAAATATCAGGATGGATTTGGGATAAGAGAAGAGAAGGTTGAAGTACATCAATAGGTACCCAACCAGCTGCTAAGTTAGCAACATTAGAACATCTGGAAGAAGAGCAAAAGATCCATTACAAGGTTTGCTATCAATATAAAAATCACATGCAAAAGCTATTCAGTTGTCAGAAAAAAATAAAATAATTTGCCAGTATATTACATTAAATTTGTTAAGTTTAATTAATATTTAATTAATAGACATATAATAGAATATACCTTGAGTTTCCAGGAAAGTATGGTTTACTATTACAAGAGCCCAGAGGAAATTCTAGGGCATATTAACAAAGCCTAAATATTTATTAAATTTATAATATATATTTTTAATGTTAACAATAATCCAAACTATTGGATCTCACTTGTGGGTAGGGGGATAGCAGCCAAATATGGTACAATATTCTCCAGTTTCCATAACACTACATATCAGTTATTGAATATGAAAAGGTGAAATAATATTTTATTATTAATTGTACTGTGGTAGGCATCTAATTAATGACTCTGAGAAACAAGCACTTAATGCAATTTTGCTCAATATGAACTACACAATAAAAAGCATTATAGCTTCTAATCCATTCTTAGAATTTTGCACATGAAGATAAAAAGTTGAAAAGATCCCTACTGGAACAGGCAGCAGTCTGTTTTTCTCTGAGATGTCCCTGGGAAGCTCTCAAACAGATATTAAGATAATTACCACCTTCCCATTGTTGCTCCTCAGTGACTGGTACTCAGACAATTAACACTTCTGAACTAGATGCACCATATAACATTATGGCTAATAGCATTTAGGTAGTCAATCATCACATTTTATGATATCAAATTTCATGCATATATATTTTGAAGTGTGTAAAAATATACCATTATTCCCCGAAAATATGACCTGTCCTGAAACTAATGCCTTGCCATATTTTTCACGTGGGCAAAAATATAAGCCCACCCCCTAAAATAAACCCCCTGGACAACCCCCCTCCGGCTAGGCAGAGCACCCCTCACTGACCTAGCGGTATCTTGAAGGTGCCAAGCCACCGGAGCCGGGGGGGGGGGGAAGCTCTCATGTTGCTTGATGCCTTCGGGATACCGCTAGTTTGGGGAGTGGCATTCTGCCTGGCTGGAGGGGGGAGTTGCCGGGTGGCTGCTCCCTTGAGAGCGGCTCCTGAAGAGACAGGCACAACCTCAGGGGTGAAGCAGCCATGAGGTAACCATGCTCATGAGCAGCTGCCCAGCAAATCCCCTCTCCAGCCGGGCAAAGTGTCATTCACTGACCTAAGGGGTATCACTAAGGCGCCAAGCTACGTGGCGCTCTGCCCACCCAGCTCCCATGGCGTGGCACATTCAGGATACCCTCTAGGTCAGTGCATGGAGCTCTGCCCAGCTGGAGAGGGGGGTTGCACGAGTGCCTGTTCCGCACCCAACCTCACCAAGCCCTTGCGCAGCTCTCCCAGGGCACCACCGCTGGCTGCCGCCGCCCGCCACCACCACACTCCGAGCATAACTTCCAAACTCCAAAACCCGGGGCCGAGTCTTCCAGCATCAGCCGCTCTACTAGGAGTGCTCTCTCTGGTGGGCCGGCTGCCGGACAGAGTCTTCCTGACAGAGAATCTTCCGGACAGAGACTTTTCCAGCAGCTGGCCCACCATAGAAGCACTCCTAGAGCGGCCAATGGTGGAAGACTTTGGGCGAAGGCTGGAGGAAAGTGCTGCTGGTGACGAAGAACCGAAGGACCTTGTTCCAATGGGACTGTATCGTGGCCTGGAACTGGCTGACCATCTTAGCCCACTGAGCTTCCATGTACCAGTACCTGGCCTTGCACTCCTGCAGGTATTCCCTCAGCTTGGAAAGCCTCCTTCAACTGAGCCTCCTTCTTGGTCAGATCCAATTTGAAATTAGCTGTTTTGCCAACTTTTTCTTATGGTGACTGCTTAGCTCCAACAATTGCTTCCTGTTAGGATCCTAAGGAGCCCGGGCAGGGAGGCAAGGAGTGGCTGGGAGAGGAGGGGTGAGTAGAAGCTGGTGAGGCACCCCTAGATGTGAGTGACATTGAGTTGGCCATGCCCACCCAGTCCCATGACCATCTAGCCATGCTCACCCAGCCAGTCATTAGGCAGATCATTTTAGTGGTCTGCAGGATTTAAAATTATGAATTTTGTCATCCATGAAGTCCGAAAGGTTGGTGACCCCTGATTTAAGATACCCTTAAAAAGGTACATATAATTTCCTGTTGATTGAGATTACTGATGTCTATCCATTATGGTCAAAACTTACTGCAAAAAATCACTGAAATTTTCCTACTCACCATCAGTTATCACCAGGGGTGTCATTTTACTTCGGGCTTCAGACTTATCACTTTTTACCAGGGTATCACATTTGAATTCAGACTCATAGTTTGTAGGGCCTCAAATTCCCACCACTTGCCACCACTCAGGAAGAAAGTCATTTTAATTCACCTGTCAATTATCCAGAGAATGCCAGAGTCCTATCTGTGCCACAATACAATCCTATTGTATTTGTACAATAGGAAACATAGGCTTCATCCTTTTCTCCAGTGAAACATCCATATTTGCTGAATAATGTCCAAGAGCACAATGAACCAATTCTACAATGAGGATATTGAGAATCTAGAGACAAGATTTACAATTGCCCTGAGCTGAAATGTGACATTACAGGTAACACAATTACTGTTAAAAAAACAAATATGCCATTATATTAGTAGTGCCATAACACCATTCATTATACCAATCTTCTGCAATTTGGTTCTGTTGGGCTTCAATTTTATGGATTGCAAGTCAGGCCTTTGGCTGGAAATAAAAGAAACTGCAATTCCATGCAACAGCAGAATTTGAGAATGAAAAAAGCAGTACTATATCGTAATTATGGTTTCCTCACTAAAACAGTTGGGTGTGCTTCCAGACTATGTTTAAAAGTTGCCAGCAAACTGTAATTATCTTGATAGAATGAGGAAGTGATTAAAAGCATGGCCGCATTAATTAGCTGCATTAATTTTAATTTAATCAAACGTACTTTTTGTTTTGGTTTTACCCATGTCTTTGTCCTGGCCTTACCCTGATTAAGCAGTACAGCCCCAGATGTCATTCAAAGCAGCCTTTGCTCAAAAAAGTTTGCACAGCCTAACTATGCATATATAAATATAAAGCATTATCCATTTGTTATTGTTTTTAGGATGCTAATTATTATTATTAATGTAATCTTATGAAATTATATGCTATACCCACATGCTATACTTTCTATCAGGAACTCTGATTCTTACATGGTAACAGTAAATTCATTCTCTCTGTGGGGAATATTTATGGCCAACCATCCTTTCCAAACTGCAACAGCAGACAGTTTGCCAAAGCAGGAGAAACTGTTCAGAAGAAAAATCTGAAGGCAGAAATAGATTGACAATGTAGTCCAATGGATACCGAGTATATTTAGTGACCACAGTATAGAAGTCTATGTTTGGAGGAGAAAAGTACAAAATGGGAGCTAGAAAAGAATAAATTTATTTTATTTTTGGAGACTGGTTCCCTTTAAAATAGTCATGGGCAGCTACAGCTTTCATTTTGTGGCTTTTGCAAGAACCCCAAATTACACTCTTGAAATTTGGCAGCAAAGTGATCAATTTTTGGTGGCATGATTTTTTTTACTAACATAAAGATCTAAATGGCTGTGTTAACGTCTCTACGGCTCCATTTTGTTTTCTAAAACTTCCTATCCCAATCTTTTTTTTAAATGAAATCCATGGGTCAAAAAATTGCCTTTGATTTAAGCAATGTTCTACTTTGCAATTTCCTACTTTAAAAAAAAAAATAGAGATGTAAACATCTGACTACATAAGAACATGCAGCATTTTTTCATGCTGAACAAACCACTGACCCTGGAGAGCATATAAAGGATCCATAGCTGCAGCTGATAATGATTAGGCTATTATTTCAGTTTAGTGAAACTGAGTAAATTCCTCTTTTAAAATGACCTATTGTTAAAATTTACTTCAACTTCAGATTCATTTTTAGCAAGAACATTCAGAAAAATTTTCTTTTTCTCAAATACATTTTATTTATTTCATTTTCATTTTCATTTTATACAATCACTTATATACTGTGCGTAACAAAAAAACAAAGAGAAAAAAAACAAACAAACAAACAAAAAAAAAACCCCAACATAACACTTCAATCCCCCATACACCCTCTCTTCTCCCCCTCCAACTTTCATTTCAGCCCTCCAGCATTCCCCTCTTCTACTTCCCTTCCCCCTCAGACATCTCCCTCTCCCTCCATCTCACCCTCCTTACATTCCCTCTCACTCCCTCTTTACTTCTCCCTCCTCTTTCCCTCTTCTCCTCGCTTTGGTGTATCCATCTGTTTTTTTTTTTTAAAAAGAATAAAAAAAAAAAAAAGGAAAACGAGCCGCAGTATACAAGTGAATTCTTATTGTTCTAAGAATTGAAACTGTAATTCCACCCTCCCCCCTCCCCCCTATAATCCCCCCTCCCTAACCCCCTTACGGCTTCGCAGGTCCCATACCCGGCATAATTCTTCAACAAGCACTCGAGTATAACAAGGCCAGCTAACTTTAAAACTAAAAAAAAGAAAAGAAAAGAAAAGCCAAAAAAAAAAAAAAGAGAATAACAAAAAATACACACACACCTAAAAAGAAAGGGGAAACAGAGAAGGGTCAATAAACCCACTACGTTAACACAGCTTCCCATTATCTGTAAATCTTAAACAATGTAGCTCATTCCAAATTTCGATTATTTTACTACTTGCAGGGTTTCAAACTATATTAGAGCCAGGTAAGTTGATCAATTAGGATTCCCCAACTAAAAGTCTCATTGCTTTGTCTATCTATTCAAACCTTTAATTTCTCTCTTTTTTATCCGAATATCCAAACCTTTCTATAAAACCATTAAACTCAAGTACTTCTTTCATTTTTCATTTCCAACACCTCCCTTTCTATCCTTACCCACCTCCACATGTAAATTTTTTACCTTCCACCCTGCCTTTATCCATGTCCATATATATATTTTATCCGCGTCCATTGCTCCTCCCATATTTACTCCACTTTCCTGAAGACTCTCCGACCAATCTTTCTTGACCTTATATTGAAATAGCAACTCAAACAAATATCAGCTTGCATTCTAGCCCCAAGTAGTCTAATTAAGCTTTCGCTACCCTTCCCTCTCCCACGCGCCTCCCAACTCCGTTCGTCCCAGACCACAACTCAAAAAGATCGCAATCTCCGCTCTCCTCGCCTAAGAAAATAATTCATGCGCAATTTGAGTTAGAATTCAGACAAATCTTATATACAATATGTGTCCACAATCAGCAACGCTTCTTTCAGTCTCCATGTCTCATCATCAATATACCACTTTTCCATTTTATCCCAGACGGAAATCATAAAGCTTTAAGAACATCACTTAGTCTTTATTCTTTAGTCTTCTGCCCTTCCGGAAGAAGAAAGCAACACCCTCCGCCTTGTAGCCACGTGTCTCGCTGTTTGTCTTCTCCTTCTCCTTGTCTCTCTCCAGGTCCGGATGAATCAGGAAGTCCCGCCTTCAGGGTCTCGTAGTAAAATTCTCGGGCTTCACAGACAGAGTTAATGCGGTGTTTTTGGTTGCCAAATGTAACTGTAATACCAGCTGGGACTTCCCATTTGTATGGAATCTGAGAATTTCTGAGTTCTTCGGTTAAGAAAGCGTACTCTTTCCTTGTTCTTAATAATTGAAATGGTATCTCTTTAAAAACAATCAAGTCCTGTCCGTCAATTCTCAACCTCTTGCTGTAAAGCCTCTGTATTATCTCATTTCTGGATTCCCTTGTGGTAAAGTATATTATTATGTCCCTCGGAAGCTGTCGCTGTTTTGCTACCCAGGAATTCTGGCGGTAAATTCTTTGAATCTGCCAATCAAAGTTAAATCCCGGACTTCCCACCAAGCGGCTGAAAGCCTCAAAGAAGATCTGTTTCAAATTCTCCTGTTGGTTTTCACGCAGTCCTCTAACCCTTATTGCAAAGGCAGTCTTATTATAATTTATCATGACAAGTTGTTTTTGAGCATTTTCCATTTCCTGTTGTAACGTTTGAATTTTGGATATCAAATTAAGATTAGTTTCTTCCAAAAGTTCCAATTTGTCCTCCGTTTCAGCAATATAATCTGTCATGACTGTCATTACTCCGATCATATCCTTCTTTGCCTGAGCAATTTTAGCATCAAATTGATCATATAAATCCGATATCAGTTGATTAATTTCCTGTCTGAAGTCATTAAGCGTTTTGAGAAGAAATTCTTGTGTTAACAAATCTCCCGTGGAGGGTGTGGGAGGCAAGGGTAGCGGCTTCATAGCAGTTTTTAGAGATATGTTATTAAGGAAGCGCTTCTGTTTAGATTTGGGAGCCATTCCAAAGTAGAAATAAAAGACAAGCAATCAAGCGAGCCAAAAATCAAAGTCTCTGCTCCCCTCAGTTAATCTTTTAGCAATTAGTACAGAGAAGCCTTCAGGAGGGTAGGGCTGGCTAAGTACGTCACATCAAACACAAAAACTACGAGATCGCCATCTTGTGACGCAGCTAAAAAAGGAAGGGAGCCTTTTGCGAAATTGAAGCCGGTATTTTAGATAGTAATAAAAGAAATTCCTCAGGAATGGTCCCCGCCCGGATTGACTTTTAAATAGCTTAGCTTTGTCCTGGGGGGGGGGGGGCAATCTGCCTAGGCTGCAAAAAAGGCAGCGCGGAAAACTGGCCGGAGTAAAGGCTCAGCTAATGTTGAACCTCTTCTCCATTCACAGCAAAAAAAAAAAGCTATGAATTACAAAGAGATCCTAACGACTGACCTTCTCCCTGCCCCTTTCTGCCAGAAAGGGGAGATATCTATAGATCTTATAAGATATACGAACCAGAGTCCTGGCAGGAGCTTCGTTGAGCTCCCGACAGCGGCAGGCTCCACCCCCCGAAGCCCAGAAAAATTTTCTTTGATATTCAGTTTTAAGGCTTACAATATGTCAAAGAAAATTTTGAATGTACCCCAAACTTTGAGTTAAGTAATAACAACAAATATTGTTGGAAGTTAACATTTTTTAAAAAAAAAAATCTCTTTCAATGGCTACATGCAAACTTTCTGTAAAGGGGCCCCTAAATAAAACAAATAACTAAAGCTAGCCTGCATTCAATTTCTAAGAGCACAAAACTCTGATTTAAAGAGATAAGGACTGAATGATATGGACCCGTCTCCATACTCAGGGATAATAACTTGTACAACAATATCACATGCCTTTCTTCCACTTTGTTAATTCTGATGGAACCTTGCGATATTGTAGCCCTGGGGTTTAGAAGTGCACAACAGATCTGGCAATTGTATGGCTCTACTGGGAAGATTCAGGACTTCTTGAAATTAAGCAAGGTTCTTCTTAAGCGGAACAAACATACAGCTGAAATTTCCAAAGCTTTGTTAGTCTTTTGGGATTAGGAGAGGTATAGACATAAGAGTCTAATTTAAGGTGACCAGATTTTCAGATTGGAAAAGAGGGACACCCTTGACCGGGGGGGGGGGGGGGGGGGCTTGATTAAAAAAAAAATTTTTGTCAAAAGGTCACCCCAGGACACTGAAACCAGCATAAATACGAATCTGTTGCCGAACAAAATTTTGATCACGTGACCATGAGGATGCTGCAACGGTCGCTAAGTGTGAAAAATGGTCGCAATGGTCGCTAAGTGTGAAAAATGGTCGCAACGGTCGCTAAGTGTGAAAAATGGTCATCAGTCACTTTTTTTAATGCCATTGTAACTTTGGTCACTAAATGTTTTCCCCCTCCTCGAGACTCCTCACTTCTTCCTTCATTCCTCTTGCTGATCTACCTTCACCTTATCTGTCTTCTGCTCTTTCCCTCTCTTCCTTCCTTCCTCCCTCCTTCCATCCTCTTCCTTCCTCACTCACTCCCTTCCTCCTTTTTTCTCTTCCTTCCTCCTTCCATTCTTTATACGATATAAAATTCAATGAGGGTGAAACACACCAAATCTGGCAAAGCTGCCTTGCACCAACCTGGCCTGCCCATAGTATAGCAGCCACTTTGAGACACATAAACCTGGTCTGAACATATTGCATCACAAAGATTTGCAAAGATCACATTTGCAAAAAGGAACATTTCTTGTAGTAAATACATTTTATAAACAATTTAAAAGTAAAAATCCCCCCAAAATAATAAAAAGGTATTCTATAAATAAAAGAAATCCTTAAAAACCATTGTTAAGTATTACACCAGCAATAATTTATACTGTCACCATTTCAAACTATCATCAGAAATACGAATCTGTTGCCAAACATCAACATTTTGATCGCGTAACCATGAGGATGCCACAACGGTCGCTAAGTGTGAAAATGGTCGCTAAGTGTGAAAAATGGTCATCAGTCACTTTTTTCAATGCCATTGTAATTTTGGTCACTAAACAGCCATGTTCCTGACTTAACAACCACCATGGTTCACTTAACGTGGCAATAAAAGGTCGCAAAATGAGGCAAAAATCATTTAACAAACGTCTCCCTTAGCAACAGAAATTGGGGGATCAATCCTGGTCGTAAGTCGAGGATTACCGGTAGCCAATTGCAAAAGGCAACTTTACTTGGAACAGGTGAGATTGTGCCCGGATCCCTTTCATGCCAACATCCCATCCTGTCCATGGGGAGAACTCCACAGGCGGACAAAAGCCCCAATCCCCTCTCAACCTCCAGCTGACTCTGCCATCCGCCATAACCACACATGCCCCTCAAAGGCAAAACTCAGGGGGCTGAATTCTACAGGGGGAGGAGTAAAGGGGGGATTTGAGGGGCAGCCCAAAGCACCATCTGTCTAAATTTGCATCAGGCAGGCAGTAACATTTTCATAGACCATGATCAGAGGAGCAGCTGATCCTATGGAGAGACTCCTCCTGCATTCAGTCCCAGGCCTACAAGTGGAAGTACCCTTCCTTCCTTCCTCCTTTCACCTTCCTTCCCTCCCTCCCTCCCTCCCTCCCTCCCTCCCTCCCTCCCTCCCTCCCTCCCTCCCTCCCTCCCTCTTTCTTCCTTCTAGCCTTCCTTCCTTTCCATTCTTTCTCCTTCCTTCCTTCCTCTTGCCTATCTGCCTTCTGTCTTTCTGCTCTTTAGATCTCTCTTCCTCCTTCCTTCCTCTTTCCATCCTTTCACCAAAAATCAGGATGTTTTATTAGCATCAGCATCATTCTGCTGAAAATGCCAGATTCTGTGGTACTTCTGGATGAGATTTAGAAAATTACAGAGACATGAGGAACCATTATATAATTTCACTTGGCAAAACTCTGATTAAAATAAACCTTACAAAATGTAAGGTTTTTTAATTTTAAAACTCTAGCAAAACATAGATTTATTTCCAGTTTAGTTAATTAATGCCATTATAAACAGGAATGCAATTGATTAAATAAAAATGACTTTTTCTTTTATTAAGAATACTTATTCTACACTAAACTAGAAAATATTTCATAGGCCCTTCAACAAGTTTGTTACAAATTTTCAGGATTGCATGCATTCTTGAAACTGATACCATGTAATGTTAAAAAGCAGATAGCTAACTAAGTACACTAAAAACCATGTTTAATTATTTGCTACTTGAAGCCAATAGCAATGATGAAGAAATTTCTGTCATCCTCAGTGACAATATTTTTAGGGCCAAAAAATAAAACTCTGTATATTAGATCTGTTGAATGGAGAAAGGCCTGCCCCCCCCTCCCCCAAATGAGACACCTTCCATGATAATAGGAGAGGAGAGCCTGGAGACAGCAATCACAAGGCAGAACGTAGCTAAGAGAACGGAAACTTGCCTCTTGGAAGGAATGACCCGGTTTGGCTCCCACTTTCAACAATCGAACAGAGAAGCGAAGAGGCAGGACAGACGAAGCGGGAGCCAAGCCGGGCTAGAGTGTTGGGCTGAAGGAAGGAGGGATACACACACTCGTGTTCTCCCCCTTCCTCTCTCTCTCTCTCTCTCAAATGGCAAATCCGAGCCCGGTCCCATGCCTTCTCCCAACCCCGCCCTGTTCTCTTAGCTCTCCTCTCCTATTATCGTGGAAGGCGTCTCATTGGGGAGGGGGAAGCAAGCCTTTTTCCATTTCAAGGAGCTGCCGCTCCTCCCCCCCACCTCTTAGAAGTCCAGCCAGCTGCCCGCCAAGCTCTCCGCGGAGACTCACCCAGAGTTTTCACCGCGATTTGCCTGGTGAGGGGAGGCGGCAGGTTGATGCAGACCAAATCCACAGTATAATAAATACAAGTATAATAAATACTTGTATTTATTATACTTGTATTTACTTCCTCCTCCTTCTCCTCGCTGCGATCTGGTTGCTTCCCTTCACATCTTTGGAACGGCTTGGCTCCTTTTTTTTTTTTTTTAGGGCGCCCCTCCGTTGGGAGGAGGTGGAGGATAGGCTCCAACTCTGCCCAGAGAAGGAGTCCGAGCGCTCCGGGGAAACGCGGCAAGCAAGCCAGCACTTCAAAGTCATGTTTCGCTGAATGACGGGCAAGTTCTAAACTGCCGGCATGACTTTGAAAGGGCTGGATTGCCTTCCGCGCGGGCCGAAGTGGAAGGCAAGCGGCAAGCCAGCCCTTCAAACTCATGCTGGCACTTTAGCGTGCCCCTCAGCTGCCATTCAGCGAAACATCTTTCGCTGAATTGCGGGCGAGTTCTAAACTGCCGGCATGACTTTGAAAGGGCTGGATTGCCTTCCGCGCGGGCCGAAGTGGAAGGCAAGCGGCAAGCCAGCCCTTCAAACTCATGCTGGCACTTTAGCGTGCCCCTCAGCTGCCATTCAGCGAAACATCTTTCGCTGAATTGCGGGCGAGTTCTAAACTGCCGGCATGACTTTGAAAGGGCTGGATTGCCTTCCGCGCGGGCCGAAGTGGAAGGCAAGCGGCAAGCCAGCCCTTCAAACTCATGCTGGCACTTTAGCGTGCCCCTCAGCTGCCATTCAGCGAAACATCTTTCGCTGAATTGCGGGCGAGTTCTAAACTGCCAGCATGACTTTGAAAGGGCTGGATTGCCTTCCGCGCGGGCCGAAGTGGAAGGCAAGCGGCAAGCCAGCCCTTCAAACTCATGCTGGCACTTTAGCGTGCCCCTCAGCTGCCATTCAGCGAAACATCTTTCGCTGAATTGCGGGCGAGTTCTAAACTGCCGGCATGACTTTGAAAGGGCTGGATTGCCTTCCGCGCGGGCCGAAGTGGAAGGCAAGCGGCAAGCCAGCCCTTCAAACTCATGCTGGCACTTTAGCGCGCCCCTCAGCTGCCATTCAGCGAAACATCTTTCGCTGAATTGCGGGCGAGTTCTAAACTGCCGGCATGACTTTGAAAGGGCTGGATTGCCTTCCGCGCGGGCCGAAGTGGAAGGCAAGCGGCAAGCCAGCCCTTCAAACTCATGCTGGCACTTTAGCGTGCCCCTCAGCCGCCATTCAGCGAAACATCCCTATCACGAACTGACGCCGCCCGCAGATAACTTTCCATAACTTTCCGGGCGGCGGGACCCCCGCACGATGTTCTGTGCGGGCGGCAGCCGCTGCGCCCATGCTCTCGGAGGCGGCGATCCCATTCACGAAGAGGCAGCTCCTCGTGGGCGCAGCGCCTGCCGCCCGCACAGAGTGAATTTAATTGGGATCGCCTGCGGCCGCGAGGACCCCTGCACAAATGGACTCCTCGCGGCCACAGGCGATCCCAATTCACTCAGCCAGGGCGGGCAATTTCTGCACGAACGGACTACTCCTCGCGGCCGCAGGACAGGGAGGAGGAGGGGGCAGCCGAGCCGCCCGCACAGAGTGAATTCAATTGGGATCGCCTGCGGCCGCGAGGACTCCTACATGAACAGAGTATTCCTCGCGGCCGCAGGCGATCCCAATTCACTCAGCCAGGGCGGGCAATTTCTGCACGAATTGCCCGCCCCGGCTGAGTGAATTGGGATCGCCTGCGGCCACGAGGAATACTCCGTTCGTGCAGAAATTGCCCACCCCGGCTGAGTGAATTCAATTGGGATCGCCTGCGGCCGCGAGGACTCCTCACGGCCGCAGGCGATCCCAATTCACTCAGCCGGGGCGGGCAATCAATTTCTGCACGAACGGACTACTCCTCGCGGCCGCAGGAGAACAGGGAGGAGGAGGGGCAGCCGCCCGCACGCGGTTCAGGGGCTTCTGCCGGGCGGCAGGAGCCCCTGAACCGGCCGCGGGCGGCTGCAGCTGCCCCCACCCTCTCCTCCTGCCGCGGCGAGCGGAAAATTCGATTAGAATTAGATTACTCACCAGTCAGCGCAGCTGCAACCTCTTTCGTCTTTTGTAGAAAGGAAATGGAAACTCGCGCAAGCGTGCTGAAAATTTCCCATCCCAGCCAGCTCACTGATTGGCTGGAGTCCAGGCCAATCCAATCAGTGAGCGGGAGGCTGGGCTGGCTTAAATTTGTAGGTAGTAGGTAAAAGGCTAAAAGCACGCTTTTTTTGGCGCTCGCAGCTCCCGCCCATCAGCTGCTAGCTTGCTGGGCTGGCTCATCTGATAGAGAACAGAACGATGAGCCAGCCCAGCAAGCTAGCAGCTGATGGGCGGGAGTTGCCAGCGCCAAAAAAAGCGTGCCTTTTAAAAAGGCGGGCGGGACGCGGGAAAGTGCGTTGGAAAGCGGGTGTGTCCTGCCAAAAGCGGGACGTCTGGTCACCTTAGTCTAATTACACTTCAGATATTTTGTAAACAGAGCAGTTAGATTTTAACTGAGCTGGTTAAGCATCTTTATGAACACAGTCAGAAAGTACATCTATAAAAAAAATTGATACAGTTCATCACAGCATGATAGGGAAATTACAGGACAAAGAGAGGAGGGGATGTAGTTTACTGAGTATGATCCGTCTTCTAATCACAATTAATGATTCTATCAGGACTCTTTAATCATAGTGTTTGGAGGTAGAATGCTGAATTCATAAGATCAGTATTCTTTGTTAATTCTTTTTCCCAAAAAAATAAATACTGAATATTGCATAAAGAATATTATGCAAACTGAGAGGGGCTAACAGTTTATGTTTGCTTGCTTGGAAAATTCCAGATCTTCTGCCTTTGTCAGAAGATGACCCCACTATGATTGCACTTTTGTGACTGAAATGTTAATGAGTGGAATACAAAGATACCTTGAGCTATGCATTCATCTTAACTCCTATTGATGTATGGCCATTTTTATTGATTCTACCAAAAAAGCTTCACAGAAGATTTAAACAGAACAAACATACCAGGAACACAGGAAGACAAGAGGAGCATTCAATTTGAAGAATCCCTATGCACAAATTTTTGAAATGCAGCAAGATCTTTTAAGTTATTTTTATAACAATTGTCTACAGAAAAGCACAGGATAAGTACATCCTCTTCTGAAAATTCCTCCCCAAAAACAAAGACCTTCTGAAAACAAACAACTAAATTATTCTCATAGGATTTCACAGGCTTCATTCCTTCAAAGAAACAACATAATTCCATTAAGAAATTTTGAATATATCAGCATTACTGCTCCCCCCCCTCTTCCCACCCCTCAAAATATCACGGCAACTAACCCAGTCAACCAAGCATATTGCCTGGAATGTCATACAAAATCAAATTCCTCAACATTCTATCCATTTCAGGTTACAAAAATGTTTTAACCATTTGTGTTTATCCATCGCAGATAAAAAGATTTGGATTCCTGAACTGAGATTCAGGTCTGGGCCCTTAGCTCAATTGTGGTTTCCCCAAATTCTCTCAACAGAAGCACATTGCTCAAATTTGCTCCATCAGATTCCAAACCGAATGCTGTAATTTACGCCTATCTTATCATTTTTCATAGTGCAATCCTATACTCAAGTAGCAAGCAGAATTCATTAAAGAAGAATTACTTCCAGGTAAATGGGTATAAAATTCAGCCTTTGTTTTTAGTGTAGGCAGTTCAGAAGAAACTTCCATATAATGTGAAACC
The DNA here is from genome assembly GCF_009769535.1 of Thamnophis elegans. Lineage (NCBI taxonomy): Eukaryota > Metazoa > Chordata > Lepidosauria > Squamata > Natricidae > Thamnophis > Thamnophis elegans. The sequence continues at coordinate 120,629,366 of NC_045543.1, read as the reverse complement.
CACTTTTTTTAGGACTATTGTTCAGTGGCAATGCAGACAAATCATCCTGTCCTTCCTTTGCCATTACTGTGAAGAGTAGAAAAGATTTATATCTGAAAGCTGGGCAAAGTTGTGCCATTAAGACAATGGATGAATATATTATTCAGAATTGGTATAGAGGAGGCTTTTAAAAGGTAATTTAATATATTCCCATATGCAAGAAAGAAAGAAAGAAAAAGAAGTTCCAGTTCTATTTTCACCTTTCTTCTTTATGACCCATTACCATATGAAGTATAATAGAATGGATGAGTCAGGATAGGTCTTTTCTATCATGATAGCAAAGCTCTGTAGTTCTTTTTCAAAGAAATGCATTTGACTCTTTGAGGATTATTTTCTAATGGCAAAAGATATTTACTTCAGACATCTTTGAGGCCTCCTGAGCTACTTCATTCTATGTTAGTGGATTTTTATATTTTGCTTTTTATAACAACTACATATGCTGCTTTATAATATTTGTGGTTTTTTTAAAAAAAATATTCCTATGTACTGTACTTACTGTATGTCCAGATGCCATTCGTGCACAAACAGACAGTTGCCTCAAATCCCTTAAGAAAAATGACTACTGCAGGAGTAGTTTCTCAAACTCATAGGTTTAAGCATGGGAGATCATCTTTTCTTTGTTTCCCCCCCCCCTAGTAGCCTTCAGTGAAACCGAAACCTATACAGTGCTAGGAAACTTGTCATGGAAATGTTGCTAAATTACATCTTCCAGGAGTTTGCTTTCTTCTTTCTTTCTTTCTTTCTTTCTTTCTTTCTTTCTTTCTTTCTTTCTTTCTTTTTCTTTCTTTCTTTTTCCTTCCTTCCTTTCCTTTTTTTCTATCATCCATCCATCCATCCATCTATGATGTACCACAGGGGTCTCCAATCATGGCAACTTTAAGACTTGGGGACTTTAACTCCCAGAATTCCCCATGCTGACTGGGGAATTTGGGGAGTTGAAGTCTACAAGTCTTAAAGTTGCCAAAGTTGGAGATCCCTACTCAAACTTAGAGACTGCCCATTTCTCTCATAGAGCGACATTCTGAGAAGGATATTTTCTTCAAATAATTTTGAAGATCCACTTGTTAATTAAGACATTTAATTGACAATTAACTGTAATTTACTGTTTGGGGAAAACTGAGGGCCACACTGAAAAAAGTGAGCCACAGAAGACAAACAAAAACCATTCATCAAAAATTAATATAGGAGAGCCCTAGATAAAGAAAGGTGTATAACAATGACCAAGTAGGTGCCTTACAAATTTTAGCAGCAAAAACATTCTAAAATTCAAATCCTATGCAGACATGTGTCTATGAGTAGCCACAAATCACTTAGAGACCAAAAGTCTACACAGAGTAATTATAATAATCTAAGCCAGTGTTTCTCAACCTTGGTGACTTTAAATCCTGTGGACTTCAACTCCCAGAATTCCCCAGCCTGGCTGGGAGATTCTGGGAGTTGAAGTCCACAGGACTTAAAGTCGCCAAGGTTGAGAAAAACTGATCTAAGCAAAGAGTTACCATTATGTGAGCAACAATATCTAGATCATTCTGACCATGTAAAACAGGGGTGTCAAACTGATGGCCCATGGGCCAGATACATCACACGCAAGCCATACCCACCCAGCTCTGCAAAGGCAAAAAATGCCATGATGCGTCATGATACATCATGTGACATAATTGAGTTTGACTCCTGTGATGTAAGGGATAAGATTATTTTTTTCAGGGATTTACCCAAAAAATATGGGAATCACAAACCAATTCCTGTGGACTTATGGTATCCTTCCCCTGCCACATGCACCAAGTCATGCCCATCAAGCCATGCCACACCCACCAAGCCACACCCACAGAATCGGTAGTAAAAAAAATTGAATCCCAGTACTGTCCAGGACCTCATGTAGACAACATGAGGTCCAGGACTTCCAAATTGGAGTTAAAACAATTAAAGTACCGTATGTTTATATCCAAAACTTAATCCTATTAAGTTCCATGAGAGTTAAGTTTAAGTTTAATAAAATTTGTATGCCACCCACTCCCAATGGGACTCTGGGTGGCTCACAACAAGACAAAGAACATTTAAAATTTAAAAATGGAAAATACAATATTAAAATTCCACATCATCCATTCCATCTAAGCGGGGCTGGATATCAATCAACAGCCCCAGGCCTGCCGGAACAGCCAGGTCTTGACGGCTTTATGGAAGGCCGGGAGAGTGGTAAGGGTCTGGATCTCTGTGGGTAGATCGTTCCACAGGGCCGGCGCAGAAACAGAGAAGGCCCTCCCCCGGGGAGCCACCAGCCGGCATTGTCCAGCTGACGGCACCTGGAGGAGGCCCAACCTGTGCGATCTTGTTGGTCGTTGGGAGGTAAGCGGCAGGAGGCGGTCTCTCAGGTAACCAGGTCAATCTCATCTCTTAGTGACATTCATGTAGTTTATAAAAAATACAGAAGTATGTCTCTATTAACTTAAGTTGATATTTTTTCTGACTTTCTAGACTTCCTTAGAGGCTTTGTATTTCCTTGTAGTCTCCAAACAAAATATGAATGAAGATTAACACAACTTAGCTCTTTGAGATCAGTTATTGCTTATTGGTGCTGCCATTCACCTGAGTTCAAGGGAGGGAGTATTACCCCAGGTAAATGGTATATATATATATTGTATATATAGTCTTAGTTTGCTATCTCCCAGTCTCAGTTTTAAGGGAGGATACTGCAGCTTCAATCATATCAAGACATGTCTTTTTTTGTCCAAACCTAATCCCACCCTTTTTCTTAATTTCTAGATGCATGTAAAGCTGTGGAGAAATTGACAATTTCCTAGAAAATTTGTAATACTTTTATATTATATTTTATGTTCAATTTTATTCTCCAGTTGCAAATGTCATAAATAGATATTGCACACATATCTTCCACTGCCTTTAGCAAAAAGTGTGACTTATACGTACAATGTGGCAATAAATAAAAGCTCCTGGAAAGAAATTGTGCTATACTTTTGGGATCAGCAAACAGGAATGATGTTTATCCAGCAGTTGACTCATAAGATTAAGTTGTTGAATTGTTGCTGATTTAGACACATACTTGTTTTCTGAATAAAATAAAAAAATCACTGTGTTATTTTTCTTTTCTTTTCCTTCCTTGCAGTTGTTGAATGCTAAACCTTTTGGCCTTTGGCTAATGTTAAAAAGTTAAGATATTTGGTAAAAAGGAACAAAAAATTGTCTTCAAACTCCTGCTATTGATATGGATTTCAGTACATGCAGAAAAGGTCTGAATATATTTGGGCAGTGACCTTCATAAACACTGCTTGAAGCATATTAAGATTTCCGTTCAGCCTTGGGATTATATCTATTTACCAATTCTCAACTGAAAAATCTGCATGCAAATATTTATAACTAATTTTTATTTGATCTTGCTGAATCATGGTAAGCATGTGTTATGATGGCCAGGATTCAATAAACTTTTGATTACTTAACCCTAACCCTAAGTCCTACAGACTTATTTCTGTGAATTCAAGTAGCCTTCAGCTAATGACCATCGGGGTCAAGAGGAAGGGGAAAATGATGTCATACTGATGACATCATTCAATTAACATAAGCAACATACAATCATTATTAGAATTATGATATTATGATGCAGTTGATATAAGGATCTGGATGGGAAGAATCAGCTTCAACTCAACCTTGGCAAGATGGAATGGCTGTGAGATTTTGGCTCCCAAGCCCAGATGATACTTCATCTTTGACTCAGAATAGAGTGACCCTTTCCTTGAGTGAACTGATACAAAATTTGGGGAATACTCTTAGATTCATGGTTCTGGCTCAAGGGGCAGGTGGCAGCCACTGCTGGAGTTCCAGGTTTACAGATTCATCTAATGCACTAATTGCACACTTTCCCGAACCCAGAGGCCTTGCTCACAGTCACTCATATCTGCCTTGGTCAACTTCCGTTTGGATTACTTCAATGCACTCATTCCTAGTGAAGTGCACTAGGAATATTCAACTGGCCGACAATACAGCAGCACACACATTAATGGTGGCCCCTAGATATGGCCATCTAACACCTTTGTTATGCTCTCCATACTGGCTTCCAGTTTCTTTCTGGGTGCAATCTAAGATGCTGGACATCACCTTTAAAGCCCTAGAAGGCATAGGACTATGTTATTTGCAGGACCTCTTTCCTTAAAAACATCAACCTGTCCTAAAGATCAGATAGGGTAGGCATGCTCTCTATATTGCCATTTGATGACAGCTAGGGAGCATGCCCAATCAAAACTGTATTGTAATGTGGCAGCTTCTGCCCTATGGAACACACTGTCCCCTGAAGTTGGTATCCTCCTACTTCTGTAAAACTTTGAAGACCTGGCTTTTTCCCAGGTGTTGCAATAAGGAACTATATGACTTGATGCCACATTTTTGTTGTTCTAACATTTTAAGGTGCTTAGTTTTATACTTTCATTATGATTTTTATGGGAGTTGTTCAGAGTTGGTTATAAGATGGGAAATTATGTGAATGTGTTAAATAAATATGTACATACATACATACACTTACATACATATGTTATTTGCAGAGACATCATGACATATATGATATCAAGTAAATAAATGAATGTGCTTCTCTGTGTTATTTTTGGACTGCAAAAATCACAAACAGACCAAACCTCACCAAACATATCAATTGAAGCCAAGATTGCCCAACGGAGGCTATCATATTTCGGTCATATCATGCAAGCTGACTCACTCGAAAAGTCAATCATGCTGGGAGTGATCAGCAGAAAAAGGAGAAGGGTCCGCTTTCCCCATTGGCTGTATACTATAAAGGATGACCCCAGAATGATCATGGCTTATCTGAAGGAGGCGATGTGAGATAGAGGGGCATGGAAAATGCTGATTCAGTGGCCCAAGGGTACTGAATGGCTGATGATGACATCTCTCTATCAATCACTAACTTAACAGACAGATATGTCTCAAATCAGAATTTTTAGTCAGCATCAAACATATAGATACAGTCATTCCTTTTTTATCATATTTAATATTATATGTGACACTTTAATTTGACAACAGTCTAATGAAGCTACTTTAGTCCTTATTCTGACTGTTCTTCAGTCCTTATTTAATCTCTTCTATTCCATCCTGAGTTTTGGCCATGCTATGACCCTTGAAATACTACCACACAAAATCCGATGCAAATTGCAATAATGTTATTTCAGCCAATCCACTTTCAGTGTTAGCATCTACATATAAAGTACACGTATAAAGACAGGAACAGAAGTCTTCCTTTGGGGTGACATTCAACACACAATTGCCCATTGACTCATGGAACAACATTTTCCAGAATACAAGTAAAATATACTTCTAAATCATTTACTTATTTATAATAGATACTAGAACCATGTGAATGTTCAGTCCTGAGGTTTTGTTTTATTTGAAAGTAGTTTAGTCAGATTTCTGAACTGAGTTTCCATTGTGGAGCAATTATTCTATCCAAACTGGACTTGCTTCCCACAGGCTAGTAGCTGCCCCATAACACAGGTATATTATACAATTATTACTGATTCATTAAAATCAATGTTTTAATCCTGCTTTTGCACTAAAAGGAATGTTCAAAGCCAACACTGAACAAAAACACACACTCAACTTGGCATAATCAGCCTGAAACTTTCACACATCTATTAGGAATAAAGCAGTGCCTTCTCACACTCTAACTATAAACCTGAAATTGACTATTCCAAAGCAGATATAATGACCAGATGCACAGGAAATTGGAATGATCACCGCCATAGTTACAGGCGAACAGGATTTCAGCCTGTTGTCTGGAGTGAGAAATTCCTTCTTCTACAATATTGACTATTCAGAATAACACAGAAGCTCATCCTATGCACAGGTGGCAGCTTAGCTTTCAAGTAAAATCTATTAGATTACTCTTCAAATTAATTTGCTAAGTTATTTGCTACTGTAATGACTTTGTTGACATCACATATTCACCAAAGTTATGGGTAACTTAGAGACCGTTTACAAAATTGTCAATTTTGTCAGATTGCACAACACAGTGAACCATAAAATAAACATACAGGTTGGCTCTCCACAAGCTGTGGGCCAAAATGTGGCTGATTAATTGGTGGTTTTCTTCTTGAAGCTTGCAGTTAACTAGATAAAAGATCGACTGGTATATGAAGATGACAGTAAATATACTGTCTCATATATATATATAAAGTCACAACCCCTGGTATGCCCCAATTATGGGAGGAAACTAATTGCTTCCATTCTCTGTCAATCGGCTCGTCACAAGAGTCCATCACGACAGAAACCCAATATTTTTACTGTTGCCTTTGTTATATTTGTGTTTTATTTGAATCCCAGTAAGGGTATGGCTAGCTGATGAGAGCTAAATAGCTTGAAATAGATCTATACTAGTCTCCCTTTATTTATTTATCAGCACAAATTATATATATATATATATATATATATATATATATATATATATATATATATATATATATATATATATATATATATATATAATTTGTGTTATATATATAATACACACACACACATATTATATATATATATATAATATTGAACAGAGTGACACAACTTTTTCTTCAACATCTCTGCAGAAGGAAACTCTCCAATATGTCTTCTATTCAACAAGACAATTATTTTCACAATCATTATATTTCTCTTCTAATTGTTCTTTGAAACCTGCTGTATTTTATCTTATTGTCTGTAACAGTTGTCTTAGGTTTCACAGCAGATTTTACTCTTTTAACATAATGCTTAGCTATGCCAAGGTTGGACAAAGTAGTCTTTTCCTATTCTCATTCTTGGGCACTATACTTTTTTTTTTTTTGGTGCTAATTATATGGTTTCTCTCCTATTCTGACTCATTGCTGACTCACATTCAATTCGATTACTATCCCCAATGTTTTATTTTTCTGTCTCTCTCCATTAGTTTAAATGTTAATTCTATTTTATATTCTTGTTTATTTTCTTGCACCATGTGTGTCATAAGTGTTGTTTAATAGTACTGGATTTTAAGCTGTGTAGACTACACAGTCACATCATCACAAAACACTTGAGGAACATGAAGCAAGCAATGTGTTCGCCTTCCCATGCAACAAGCATCCCATGCAACAAGCATCTTTTTCAGCTATGAAGAAATATGCAGAACTATATCAAGAGTAAATATTTGAAGGGTTAGGGTTTCCCACTTATTGTCTATACTTGCAAATGTTCCTCAATCAACCTCATCTTTATAGAACAAGGCTGTACTAATATATCTATAAAGGTGAATACCGAGTGAAACACTCTCAAATATATTGTCAACAATACCTAACGATAGAATAATTCATCCACGTATTCCTTCACTGGTACCGGAGCTCTCTTCTCTGCAAGCTGGCTATATTCAATACATGTCAACATCAGCATATTTTAAAGCAAGCAACATTTTATGCAGAGGTTGCTCACAGTATTAAGGACTTTGGATGCTGCTTTCAAGGAAAAGGGAGACGCTAATACTGCACATATTCTGTACAGCCACAGTAGGCTTTCCACAACATATAGGATAACTCCAATGCAGGCAGGGGTAAGATCTGTATTTGGAGGCTCCCGGGGCTTTAATAGATGAAATGGCACCCATTATATTTCACAACCTGCCTCACACTAACGCACATAGATAAACATACCTCACTTTGGCAAGGAGTCGGGGGATCATATTTTCCTCAGTGTCACAGTTTATATCCTTGGCCTAAAGGGAGACCAGCAAATAATCACCTCAGTACACAAGGCTTGGTTCCCAGTATCTATACCTAGCCATGTACATTCCGAGGTCTTGTATTGCTGCCAGTCTTCAGGATTGATGTCACATATTCCTATTCCACTCTGGGACTAAGAAGATCTTTGGGAACTAAATGCCATCCTGTTTAGCTTATCTGCTTATATCTAAAGAGCTAATTCATACAACTACTTTGGAATCTTATTTCCTAGTTAATATAAGGTATGAATGCTTCTCTCTTCCATAATGATTGCTCTAGACATGAATTGAAATATTAATTTGTTCCTGCACCTTGTTCTGTTCCAGTAGTCGTCTTTTCCTCTCTCGTTTCAACAGCCTACACTGGAGATATGGAATTAGTATTTTCTCTAGAGCAGTGGAGACTAACCTTTTTGGCACTGAATGTTGACACAGGACCATATGTGCCTTTAGTGCACGCGTGCCGGACCACCAAAACACAGAAAAGAGCAGCTGGCCAGTGCACATGTGCTCACGGCCAGCTGCTCTCTTCCGGGTTCTGGTGTGTGCATGTGTGCTGTCCAGCTGTTCTTCATGAATGCGTACAATGGAACCCTGAAGAGAGCAACTGGCCGCGCACGCATGCACACCAGACCAGCATGCACGCAACGGAACCTGGAGGTGCAGCTGGCGACTGCACACATGCCCACAGAGAGGGCTCTGCGTGCCACCTCTGGTACTCATGCCACAGGTTCGCCATCATAGATCTAGAATCATCCATGCTCACTTAATTCCTTTTGGGTATGCTAATGGTTTGTGCCAAGCTAATACATTTATCCAAAAATCTCTAGGCTGCTTTATGACCAGCCTATAAGAAAATCGGTTTAGGATACAGGTGGCCATTTCCGTAATGTGCAACATCTGCAAGATAGTTTTTCTCATGAAAATCAACTTGTTTAAAATTTCATCACTTTCATTTATCTCTCCTCACCTACTTTTCATCACCAACATAGTAAAGAGGGAAAGAATGGGTAGAACTAATAAAACTCATGTGGAAAAAAAATTAAGTTTATAATATGACTGTCAATATGACTTGGTCATTGATCGTATACGCTTCCTTTAAATGAAAAAAATGTAATTTTAAATGAAAAATATATGGATGATGAAGAAATTGCATATAGATAAGCGTAGATGTGTCACTGATCAGGAAAGGAAAAATTGAGTTCCTACAATTTTGAGATTTTTATGCTGCCCCCAAATGGTTATAATGTCTGGCTTTGGAACAGACGAAAACCATACTTAGTACAAGAAACATGAATTAGTAAAGTCAAAATACCTTATTAATTGGGTCATTTGAAGAATATAAACATGCAATTTATTTTCCTTTTGTTTCATTGTTTTAGAAATTGTTATAGGAAAGAAATTCAGAGCCCTTTCTTTCCCAAGTTTCAAATATATACATGAAATCTTGGTATGATACTTAAAGGAAAACAAAATGTTGCTTTTGTTGTTCTTTATGAGAAAGATGCAAGAAGTCCATAGAGAGAGGTCCTAGCATATATTTTATGGTGTAGAGACATAAATTGACAATTCTCTATAGAATGCTACTTAGTACTGTAAATGGTACAAGCAAATCATATCATTATATAAGAATTATACAGGAAAACAGAAAAGAAAAACACAAAATTTCTCAGCCACAAATGCTTCTTTTCTTAATTATTCTTACAAAGCAGAAATTATATTATATATATATATATATCCTGGAATAATGCAGTTGCAGATTTTTTTAAACCAATAAAAGTATGCAACTTGTCCAAAGTGTTCATTCTTAATCTTTCAGTGATATTATATATTTTAAAAAAGATGACATGTAGAGGATTTATTAGAGAAAGCATCATTCATATTCTGGTGCATTTTCTAGCAAAAAGGGGGTGGGGCAGGGAGAGGGGGGAAGGGAGGAAAAGGCATACATCCAATTGCTTATGAGCTAAGCAGCCCTTTCAGTGTAACACCTCTATAGGAAGAGACTCAAATGACAAAACACTGAAAAGTTATATACATGTACAGATAAAACATACCAAATTCAGGCAGAATGACATCATATGTTTATATAAAACTTGATTTATATCACATGCATTTTAGTTTCATCTGGCTTACCATTCCAAACTGATTCATTTTTATCCAAGGTGTTAAATAATCCATTGCCATAATGTTTAGCTAATAAATCAGGGACTTCCTCCCATGTTTGTTAGATTCCTACATTCCCAAATCAATAGCACCAAATCTGACTGGGGTTTATGGCAATCATAGTCAAGATCTAGTTTAGTAGGCCAGATGGAAAAAGATGGTTCTTTGCTGAAGCACGCAGCAATTACTCACCATATCCATGAATGCCTCCTGAATGGGAAATTGTTTACATGCATCACATTCATAGTTCTGTCAGCATCAGTCTTTATCAATCCAAAACTTTTATCTCTTGCGGTATTCATAGGTACACTCCACAGCAACAATAGCATCAGCTAGTGTAATGGACTATTGCAATTGTTTTCAATATATATGCTTATACATACATATATATCATATTCCATGTGTTTCTGGAGCTCCAGCATAGAGAACAGAATTTTCCTAAAATTTTCTAGCACCTGCAGACCAAATCTGGACTCAGAAGCTAAGCAGTGTTGGGCCTGGTTGGCACATGGATGAGAGACCTTCTGTACGCAAGATTGGGAAGTCCAAAATTATATATATATATATATATCCTGGAATAATGCAGTTGCAAATGATTTCTGAATTGTCCCCTAGAAAACTGCAGGGATGTATCTGGGTAGTCACTGGGAGTTGAACTGAACTTGAAGAATTTATTTTTTTCTAACTCTAGGTCCATCCATTAATGCCATTTGCTTGCGTAAGAAAAAAATATCACAAAAGAATTATAGCTTTATGTAGCTGATCCTAAATAAAGGCAGTAATTTCACTTGATAAATCCCAAGTATAAATTAAAGTGTCTTCATATGCAGCATTTTAGACAGTAGGAAAATGTGAGTCAAAAGTGAGTTTCTTGCCATCTGTGTTAGATCAGTTTTTAAGAGGAAAAGCAAAACTTCACACTGTTTTGCCATGCTGTCCTTTAGAAACAGATATTGCTTTTTCTTCCTTCTTAAATACATATTCAGCATTCCTTATTTCTTTTGGCAAGGAAGAAGGGACAAAACACGACGAATAACCGCACACAAAACAAACTTTTCATCTAGAAATAAAGCTCCTTGACTCACTTCAGAGGAGAGGGTCCTAGGCAGTGCTATTTTCTTGCTCCGTGGGAAGAGAAGAGGATGTTGACACACCATTATGAACCAAAGGTGCTCCCAGGATGCTATTTAACGCCATTACAAAGCTGCCCTTTCAACTGTAAGGAAGATGACAATTCCATGACACTAAGGGTAAACAGGGGGTAAGTCTCACCCCAAAAATCACAGGGCTTACTTCTGACAAAACACACCTAGAATCCTGCTGTTGAAATATAGATTTCTTTGCTGCAGTGTCCAGCTTTAGGGTTGTGGCTTTTAAGTCAATACTATATTCTGTAGAAGTAATACAAAAACATGTGCCCTGCCCAATGACTACAATTTAAAGTCCTGCGTCCTCTAAACATTCTTCCCTGTAAACTCTCCCCCCCCCTTTAATTGGGTTCCCTCAAGGAATTGGGTCCGAGATGTTGTTTACTGTTACTCGGGAATGTCTGGTAACATCCTTGGATAGAGAGACGTGATACTCGCGGGATTCCTTCCTTCCGCCTATAAATACGATCTGCAACACTGACCTTCGAAAACCATTTGTCTTCCTTTCTTCCCGGGAGCTTGGGACACTTGCAGGGTAGCCTCGGCCACTATCATTGTGCAGCAGAATTAGCCCCCGGGCTGCAGTGAGGATGTGCTAGCGTCAAGGGGGCCCCTTTAGGTGGGTTCTCCATCCTGCCAAGGCTTTTTCCTCCGCTGCTTCTCCGGCAGACACCTACCCAGGGAGGGAAGCGGCTGTTCGACAGAAGGGGAAAGGAAGAAAAAAAAGAAGAAAAAAAAACCGAGGGAGCCCAAGGCTCCGATTTCAAAGAAATAAAATCCCGCTTTGGGAATCTTTCACTCTGAAACTGAGGGCTTAATGCCGCCTCCAGTAAGATCAATGCAAATGCATATATAACACCGTGTGGGGTGGAGGAAGCCCCGCAAGGAAAAATGACGGTTTAAAAACAAAATACCCAGCGGGGAAAATGCAGCCAAAGGGGGGGAAAAAACATTCCCGTTTGCAATCAGGTTCCAAACGAATTGTGAACCCTCCGGGCAGGAAATCCTGTACCTGAATGGAGAGTTTCACAAGAAAACAGCGATGTCATAAAGCCCCGCGCCAGATCCAGAGGCGTGAGGAAGGAGCGCTCCCAAGCCGGACCATTGCCCACCCCGAGCACGTTGCTTTATTACTTCTCGGCACTTCCTGTTTCCTTTAAGGACGGCCCTGGCGGCCGCTGCCTCCTACAAATCCTCCGCTCAGCCCCCAACCCTGTTGTTGTCATTCTGGAACAAGGAATCCGAGGCTTAACTCGCTGGGACTAATAGGATCATCCTGGGGACCCGAAGACGCCTTTTGTTAGAAGCGCCCTAAAGAAAGAAGCCGCGGCTCCTTGGCATGCAGACCGAGGGGGCTGCGAAATTCACCTGCTTTACATTTCTCAAAAAGGAAAAAAAAACCTCATCTTCTCTCTCTCTCTCTCACACACACACACACACACTCACAGTCACACACAAAGCCTTTGAGACCAGGATGCCGTAAAGGAAAAGGGGTGTGGCAACACGGTTATTGCCTGTAAATCCCGCTGGTTGAAGTTTTTCCCCCTCCTGCGTGCCACATCGAATATATCACAGAGAAAACGGCACGTCCCGTTGGGACACTGAGAAAGGCTTTAAAATGTAAGAAAGCGCTCTCCTCCACCACCACCACCGCCTCCCAAATTCGGGCACATTATTGTGACACGCCAAAGATTCGCGACTACTGTACTTCAGGACTGGCAAAGCCTCTCTTCAGCGGAGGCTCCCAAGTTCCCAGAAAGAAAAGACAAATGGGGATGAAGACGAAACCGAAAAAGCCCGTAGCGATCCAGGGCTGCCTTTGCCTCTTTCCATTTCCATTCACTGCCCGCATTACCTCTCGATGCTATTGGTAAAGGCTATGACTCATCTTGCTGTAGAGGATCTTGTACGCTATGCATGCGACAAAGCCTCATTCTCTTCCCCAAATGCTGAGAAATCATTTGTGTGCTAAGCTCTGGACAAGACGTTTGACACACAAACACCCTATGTCCATTGTAATAACATATGTGCAACATATATATAACTTACAATGAGGCCAAACCTGGCCTCAGTAATGGTGCTAATGGTTTCTGAAATCAGTCACAACCTTCTGGAGGTGAATACCGCAGCTTGACCCATAAAATGGTTTTACATACAATGCCTGGATTTATACAATGAGATAAGCTAACACAAAACAAATTAGCAGAAGGTATAAATCAAGTGACACACCTGGCTTTTGCACCCTGTCCTCTCCTTCCAGCTAAACACTTCTTTCCCTTTCAGTTTAGAAAATACGTTATATTTTCTATGCCATGGGAACGCTATATGCTCTCTCTTACTATAATGCCATCTTGCCTAGCCAGCATAGGCACCCACTGTGTAGGCTCCAGTTCAGTGATGCAATTCAGCCGGTTCTATCCGGTTCAGGTGAACCTGTAGCGGAGGCAGCGGTAGGCTCCACCCACCCGCCTGGACGTCATCACACTTTTTTATGTTCTGCACATGCATGCGAAACAAGCACAGCGCACATGCATTTGCAAAGGTAGGTTGATTTCATCCCTGCTCCAGTTGTTACCACTAGCCGTGAATACAGCTACGGTATATGGAGACGCATCAAGCATTTCCAAGACAGCATTTCACATTTTCAGCTAAAATTAATTTGAAACTGACATCCACATCTTATTACATCTCTTACCATATATGAGAACAAATAGATAAGTATGCATGAGATAAAAGGCCTTTGTACCAGGGGTGGAATTCAGCATGTTCTGGAGAACCGGTAGCAGAAATTTTGAGTAATTCGGAGAACCAGAAAATACCACCTCTGGTTGGCCCCAGAGTGGGGTGGGAATGGAGATTTTGCAGTATGCTTCCCCTGGAATGAGACAGGAGTGGAGATTTTTCAGAATCCTTCCCCTGGAATGTGATGGGAGTGGAGATTTTGCAGTATCCTTCCCCTGGAGTGGGGTGGGAATGGAGATTTTGCAGCATCCTTCCCCTGGAGTGGGGTGGGAGTGGAGATTTTTCAGTATTTTTCCCCCTGGAGTGGAGTGGGAAAGGAGATTTTGCAGTATCCTTCTCCTGCCATGCCCATGAAGCCACGCTTTGTACACTTGCAGCTGATTATTGAGCGAATCATAGAAATGCTTGTTTGTTAAATGTCTATGCTGCCATCTCAATGTGACTCTGAGCAGGTTACATTAAACAGTTTAAAAGTGCTAAAAACAATTGAAATTAGAAAAATTGTCTAGAAAAGTTAAAAATCAAGAGGATGGGGTGGTGATCTTCTCTGCCCCATCAGTCACCCCCAGCATAGCATTGGGGCTCATGGCCAAGCAGCAGAGCCACATTTTTAGACTTTTCCACTACAGAAGGCCAAGAACGTGGGGTGGACCTCACCTCAGATGGGAGAATATTTCTGATGGTGGGGGAGGGGCTTCTCCTGGACCCCACCAGCTGAAATTCTTTGTCCCATGGGATCCAAAGGAGGCCCTTTCTGCTGGAACAAATGGGGCATAGTCCCATTGGGGTGAGATGGTTCTTCAGATATAATTTTCTCAGTTTTCCCATGACATTCCCTTCATACCATAGCACTACTGAGACAGGCTAGTTGTAGTGGTGTTAAAGTGGCATTTTCCTACTTAGTCCTACATATTTCAAAGGCAGCTTAATGATGGTTAGGCTTTGCAGAGAAAAGCCTGGGGACAGGAGCAAATTAAATAGAGGCGGGGGGGGGGGAGGATAAAGCAAATTTTCATTTCTACAAGCTCAAGGCATTCCAGCACAGTAATGGGAGAAAGCGCATTTAGAGGAGTCATTCATTATCAGTTTGCAAGCTTAAAATGTGCCCTTTAAAGTTTCTCAAGTGGTATCCATTTATGCAACCCAAATAACAAAAGGAGCATGGCACCTCAACAGCTAACACTTTTATTATCCTCTTCAGGGACAACAGTCCATTTTATTAGATACATTTACACCCATAAAAGTTTATGATTTGAGGTCGGTAAAATGAGGAGCTAGATTGTTGGGGGTAATATGCTTACTCTGTAAAGAGCTTAGAGAGGGCTGTAAAGCATTCTGAACCGGTATATAAGTCTAAGTGCTATTGCTATTTAGTGAATTTGCCTACTGCTCCTCCAGAGGGGATTGAGTTGTCAACGCCAAATCACAATAAAGAGAAAAATCTCAGGCCAATTTATAACGAACTAGCCAATCACTCAGCGTTGCCCGGGTATTTATTTATAGGAGAAAATCCTAATCCAAATGTAATTTCTAATGTTGGATTTTCCCCTTTACCAGAGGGAGCCCCCTTGTGGAGTATTGTGAAGCCGTTATCATGGCAACTTCACTGCATTATACAGTAGAAACAATTTTACAGCAGTACAGTAGAAGCCATTTAAAGACACAACAGGCTGCATCTTAACAGAACACACACCCCCCCGAGATGTCTTACCCCCATGGTGTTTTTCTCCAGACAGTAAGTCACCTGTGTACTACATTTGGTTGAAATAGCGCTTTCTCTCTCTCTCTCTCCCTCCCTCTCTCTCTCTCTCTCTCTCTCTCTCTCTCTCTCTCTCTCACACACACACACACACACACACACACATGCTGGTCTTGTTATATTCGGGTCTTTTCTCGTGTAAGATTGAGATTGTCTTGGCAATGTTTCAGCGAGGTCTCACTCGCCATCTTCAGGCTGGTGTTTTTGGTTTCCTGTTTGTGTGAGTAAAGTGTGGTCGGAGCTGCCGTCTTTCTCTATGAAAATCTACGAAAACAAATATATATGCCCAAACTCTATGGCCTCCCCATGATACACAAAGAAGGAACACCACTCAGACCCATAGTCAGCTCCATAGGCTCACCTCTACAGAATCTTGCCAAATTCCTCGCCAAACAACTCCAACCCTATGCAGAATCCATCACCTCACACGTACAAAACTCACTCCACTTCATAGAAACAATAAAGAAAACCTATAACCCAGCGACCTACTCATGAGCTTCGATGTCATATCCCTCTTCACCCAAATGCCTATAAAAGAAGCCTTGACAGCTATCCAGAAGAAACACAACCCCCCTAAACACATCCTGGACCTGACCAACCACTGCTAACCAACACATACTTCATCCATAATGGACAAAGATACAAACAGATAGAAGGAGCACCCATAGGATCACCCCCTCACCTGTCATCTCAAAATTATACATGGATCATTTTGAAACTAACGCCTTAAATAAATCTGAACACAAACCCAAACTCTGGCTTAGATATGTTGATGACACTTTCGTGATTTTGGCCACACAGGAAAGAAAAACTGGACAACTTCCTTACACATCTCAACAGCCTACACCCCAGAATACAATTCACTATGGAAATAGAAGCAAACAACCAATTTCCCTTTCTGGACATCCTAATCTACAAAAAAACCAATGGCTCCCTAGGACAAACCATCTACTGGGGAAAAAAACAACCACCAACCGCTACTTAAACACGCAATCCCATCACCACCCATCAACTCTGTAGCCAAGACCCACTCTCCAGAACCAAATGCCTAGCCAACAAAGACCACCTGAAAACTGAATTATACGCTCTCACAAACGTATCAATCTCCAATGGATTCCAAATAAAAACAATTACCAACCTAATCCAAAGGGAGACTCCCCCCAAAAACCGAGACACAGAACAGGACAATGGCATCGCCCTCCTCCCTTACATCAAAGGCACCACAAATAAAATCAGCAAAATACTCCACAAACACAATATCAAGACAGCCTTCAACACTGACCAAAAAATAGCCAACATCTAGCCAACATTTTAAGAAACCCCAAAGACAAAATCCAGCTAGAAAACCACGGAGTCTACGAAATACCATGCAAAATCTGCCCTGCAACATACATAGGACAAACAAACAGAAGAATATATGCACGCATCGCAGAACACAAGAACGCAGTAAGAAAAAAAGAAAAAACTTCCTTCCTTTTCCAGCACCTTAAAGCTACAGGACATGAAATTAATTTTGAAGAAATCAGGTTAATCTCCAAAACTGAACACTTCAACAAGAGAATAATTATGGAAGCTATTGAAATAGAGAAACACCCCCACAACATGAATAAATGTGATGATACCTCCCGCCTACCAGACATCTGGAAACCAGCTCTAGTCAACAAACTAGCCTTACCCACCACCCAGGCCGTTACAACACGAAACAACAACGGACACACAGCCAGTACCAATCAGCACCAATCTACCAATCATGATACAACCACAGAACCAATCATCCACTTACTGAAACAAAGCCAGCACTCCACACATCCCCACCAAGATTTATAGAAAGGCGGCAGCTCCGATCATACTTTAAGCCCAAAACCCAGCCTGAAGATGGCGAATGAGACCTCACCGAAACGTTGCCAAGATAATCTCAACCTTACATGGGAAAAGACTGAAATACAACAAGACCAGCATACCTACACCCATGAAAATCTATGAAAACAAATGAGCCTATTTTATATTGGGTCAGATTATCAATCTAACTCAGATTTACTTCCAGTCTTTCCTAATCTGGTGGACTCCAGATATATTAGACTATCTCAGAATTCCAAGTTGGGATTTGTAATCCAATACTTCTTCAGGCCATCAGCAATTGGAGAAGAGTAGTCTGACCACTGACCAAAAGTAATGAACCTCAAAGCAATTTGCACTGTAATGATATACAAATCAATAAGCAACTAAACTGATGTATATCAATAATATATTTTAATGTGATAATTTGCACTATGATTCATTCGAATGAAAACAAGCTCTTACATTTTTTTATTATAAGTCAGGAAACTCTTGATTCTGGGGCAACAGAATACAAATGTTTCTTGATAAACAAATGAATAAATCTACCACCTCAGTTGCACAGTTCTGATGCAAATTTATCATCTCCATGTGAACTAAACCTCTGAGCTCATTGGCATGTCACACATTTGAATGACAAATAATACATCCAAGCAGGATAAAACTCCTGCTTGGGCTTATGACCACATAAATACCTTATGTGTAAAGATAACAGAGCAAGAGACATGGCTTACTTAGTTATCTAGAAATATTTAGAGGAGTAAACTTTTCAGGGGATAAAAGGACAAGGTGTATTTACTTAATTTAGAGAATTCTGCAAACTTCTGTACAATAGTTTTTGATGTACAGAAACATCAAAGGAAAACAGCTATGGTTATAGTAAGGGCAAATATAATGCAACTGCTAATACTAACAAGCTCCTTGGGTAATTACATATTTATTTATTTATTTATTAGAATTTGTCAAACAAAAACAAGAACAAGAATAAAAGGGGAAAAATACAATAGCAAGGACAATAGGCACGTTAGTGTACTTATGCACGCCCCCATCTACTGACCACTTGAGTATGGAGTAAGGTCCACGGAAGTCAATTTGTGATTGAAACTGAAAATTTGTAGCTGAGATAACTGGATCAGGTAGAGCATTTCAGACTTTGACAACTCTAATACAGAAATCATACTTTTTACAGTCAAGTTTAGAACAATTTCCGTATTATTGTGATTAAAACAGAAAAAGTCATTTACAGGTAAAGCATCACTACGTATAATTTTGTATGCCACAAGTGATGCAGCTCTAAGTTATCCAAACCTAGAATTTTGAGCCTAGTAGCATCGAGAATTCTATTGTGTACAGAAGAGTGGAAAACCTTTCTCGTAAAATACTTTTGAACTCGCTCGATTGCACTGATGTCAGACCAGGGGTAAAATTCAGCAGGTTCTGAGAGATTCTGGAGAACCGGTAGCGGAAATTTTGAGTAGTTCAGAGATCCAGCAAATACTACCTCTGGCTGGCCCCAGAGTGGGGTAGGAATGAAAATTTTGCAATATCCTTCCCTCTGGAGTGAGGAGGGAATGAAGATTTTGCAGTATCCTTCACCTGCCATGCCCATCAAGCCATACCCACAGAACCAGTAGTAAAGAAATTTGAATTTCACCACTGTATCAGTTATATACATTTCTATGGCTTTTTTTCTCTATTAACTTAAGAAATCCCTCAAAGAAGAAAATTCTTTGCTTGCTGCACAAGCAAGGTCAGAAATATTAAGGCTAATCAAACTGGCCTCAATCCCTGATTTCATGACAGTGAGAAACTCTAGGGAAATGTTCTTAATATGTTGTTCCTGGGTGGGCTGATTCTAATGGAAGGAGAAAATCTGCAATTTGAATCATTTGTAGATTTCAGGTGGTCTTTAAAGATGACCCCATACAGAGTGAATTGCAGAAATCTAGCATGGTGGAATGTAATGGACAGTAGGCATAAATGTAAGGTGACAAGAGAAAGAGCTACAATCAAGACCTATTAGACAATAGAAAGCTGAATCTAGAGCAGAACTACATCTCTGACATGATCCTCTTTAGTTCTTATAGCCGATGACCCACCATTGCCCGGTTATTTATAGACATCGAAGTGTTTGTCCTACAGGTGCCTTTCTTTCCCCTATTCCCATGCCTGTCATCCCTCTTCCTCTCCCTTCCCCTCCCATGCACTCCTCTTTCCTGCCCTGTCTACGATCCTGGCATTTTGCTCCAAAGCATTTTTTTTCTGACAGGGAGCCATTGAGAGGGGCCTTTCTTCTCCCTACTCCCATGCCCATCATCCCTGCCCTCTCCCTTCCCCCTCCCATGAGCTCCTTTTTTCCACCCTGGCACTTTGCCCCCAAATCATCAGGTGCTTGACCATTGGTCCACTGGAGGACAAATGTCACGACTGGTTTTCCAGAGGAAGCTGTGAAGGAACTGACATCACAAACAATGTCTGCTTTAGGATGCCACACTCACTTCCCTTAATGGCCCAAGAGCCAAGGTGGCGCAGTGGTTAAATGCAGCACTGCAGGCTACTGCTAGATCAGCAGGTCAGCGGTTCAAATCTCACCGGCTCAGGGTTGACTCAGCCTTCCATCCTTCCGAGGTGGGTAAAATGAGGACCCAGATTGTTGGGGGCAATATGCTGACTCTCTGTAAACCGCTTAGAGAGGCCTGAAAGGCCTATGAAGCGGTATATAAGTCTACTGCTATTGCTATTGCTATTGCCCAGGCTCTCCCTTCTCCCTCCAATGAGATCACAAAAAAATTCCGCTCTAGGATTCCACACTCACTCTCCTTAATGGGCCAGGTGTTCCAGAGTTATGCTGGAACACACACACACATACACACACATACACACACCAGGGGCATATCACCCCTCCCCCAGTATTTGTTTCCAGAGGATGTCATCTGTGTACCAAGTTTGGTTGAAATTGCTTGAGGCATTCCAGAGTTATGCTGGAACATACATACATACATACATACATACATACATACATACATACATACATGAAAATAAACAGATGGAAGGGGGAATTGCATTCAAGCTTTCAGGATTCTGCTCCTGTAACCTTATAATAAAAGTAAAATTAGCATTCATAACTCTTGTTTCCTAATCTGGTCTACGTTGAAGATCTGAGATACTTGATGTAAGTATGAGTCACTATCACAATGTTCCCCTGCTTCCACAGCAATCAGGGCTCTAGCTGAAGTTGGAGAACAGTCCTTTAGGCCACAGCTTCATCTGCCCATCCAGCAGCAGCAGTGAGTCCAAGTTTCATACCGAGTCCCTCTGGAATAATGTTAGCATTCTGAAGAAATAACACGAGGAGCAGCAGAGAACGTCATTGAATTAATAGCTGCTCCATTCTGTTTGGAGTCAATTGCTATGTGTTTTTTCCCATCCCAACCCTAACAGCCTCTAGACATCAGGATAAGTCCTGGACTTCATTGCTGGAGCAGCCCAGAGTGACAATATACTGATCCTTGACAACATATTGATGACACCACACACTGAACAAATGATAGTGTCTCTCAGTGGCTTTCTGTAGATACTAATTATGAGTATGAGAAAATTGAGCCTTATAGCATTTTACTGGAATACCCCATTTGCAACACCGACTTGAATCATCCATTAAGATAGAAAAGGAACCACTAGAGGATATGTGTCACAATTCCTAACCCATGAAAATAGTCCAGAAGAATACAATTGTCAATGGTATGGAAAGGAGACTAAAAGTTAGTAGGACTAGAAGAATCAATTTCCCCACAATTAGAAACTTGACAAAAAATCAACAATCATCACGACCAATACAGCACTGTCTCATGCTCAACTGATAAAATGAGGATTGAAACTTCCAACATGATCTAAAGTTCAAATCCCCACCAAAAACATAATCTTAACCCTCTTCCTAGGATTAGACACAGCATTATCAGGGGTGGGTTCCAGCCGGCATTACTGCCGGTTCGCTCGTGCGTGTGTGCGCTGGATGCGGGCTATGCATGCATGCACAGTTCAATGGAAATTGTTCTGCACATGTGCAGAACTAAAAAAAAGATGGTGATGGCGGCAACTGGGGAACCAGTTTGGGGGCGTGGCCAGCCTGGGTCACTGCCGGTTCTGCGACCTACGCCAGCATACCACTACCGGATCTACCGAACCGGGCTGAACCAATAGGAATCCACCTTTGATATAATTCTCCAATATAGCCGAATCAAGAAAGAACTTTTCAAGAAGGGAAAGTAGCAGTGCTTCTTTCAAGGCTGTAGGAGGCACAAGATCATCTCCCAGGCTGAGCTCACTAGAGATCCCTATCTTCTGTAAAAACCAGGAAAAGTACTAATCAAACTACCAGGTGGCAGGAGGCATACTAGCAAGCATCGTGTCCATTTCACTAGAATCCACAGAGTGAAAGAAATTCCAGTTAAACTAGCCTGACTTTGCTGTAGTCTTTATCATAGAGTCCAGTGGATATTTGGTGAATCTGAGGGATTTTCTCAGCAAAATATTGTAGAAAGTAGTCATATCTGTGAGGTCTCAGGATATGCAGGAGTCAAATAGTTGCCCTTTGCAACAATCCTCCTACTGAAACTTGGCACTCTCAGAGGAATTTGGGACTCTTAGACAAGATACTTCATTACAGAATCAAGCAATTCCTGAAAGAGAAGAGCTGTTTCTAACCAGTAGGAATCAAGTAGTATTTCTATACTATAGATTTAAATGCTGAGCTATTTTGTCCTACTCTTTTCTGATGGGTTACTTCGCAGAACTTTTCTCACACCTGAGTTTTGTTTACGAAATGGATCGTTCCATTCCCAAGCCTCTCATTTCCTGACTCTATGGCTCCAATTCTCAAATGCAACAAAGATTCACTTTTTTTTAATAACGCAAGAATGAGAAATCTGCAGCTGTTTCTGGACTTCAGCTTCCGGTAGCCCCAGGCAAAATGGCCAAAGTAAAGAATGATTGGAATGGTTACATTTGCTTACATCTGGAAAACATGTTTTGGCCTCTGCTGTGGAGAACTAACTAGATAGGACTTACCCTTAGAACTGGGTAACCCTAACATTAGTCTCGAGCACCAAGCTGAAGAACATGTGAAGAACATGTGTAGACTGTAAATATATATTTGTGTGTGTGTGTACATACATACATATTTATTATAATGTATAATATATAATATAATATACAGTAATATAGTAAATCTTTCTCTCCCAAATCGTCTAAGTGGCTTGAATACAAGGTACAAAATTAACTCTCGTCAATTCACTCTAAGCTATTTTTAAAAAAAATTCTATGCTGCTGAGCTGCAGTGGCACCATGGTTAGAATGTAGTACTGCAGGCTACATCTGCTGATCACCAACTTTCAGCAGTTTGGCAGATCAAATCTCACCAGGCTCAAGGTTGACTCAGCTTTTCATCCTTTTGAGGTCAGTAAAATGAGGACCCAGATTGTTGAGGGCAATATGCTGACTCTGTAAACCACTTAGAGAGGGCTGTAAAAGCACTATGAAGCGGTATATAAATCTAAAGTGCTTTTGCTATACTGATTCAATGTTATAAATCAGAACAGGTCATAATTGAATTTACTACATACTATAAATCACAACGTTAGCAATGCTAACTATTGTAAGCATTGTTTATTGTTAAAGAATGTCAATTATTGACAGGAAAATTGAGTGATGCACTTGTTCGTTTTTAGTCAAGTCTGCTGTCACGGCAGAATAGGTAGCACACATTATTCTGCCTGGAGTGAAGACCAAAATACAGTTGTGTTGACTGAATTCACATATATTTTACATTCTTTTTCCTCTCTCCTGTAGGATCAAAAAAGTGGGAGAAAGTGCAGAAATGGTTGTACTGTACGTTGAGAAAGGCCACAGACACTTCCCTGCCTAAGAAAGCATTTTGTACTGTTGCAGGACTTGTCTCTGTCATAGAAGAAAAGAGTCATCTCCGTCTCCTCTGAATCCATAATTTGGATACTATAGTGGTCTAGTAAAGCCACATTTGCCTTATACAACCAAAGACATTTGAGGATGAAAAGAAATCCATTGCATGTTGCTCACATGTATCATAACCATGACCAAGATAAGCAAAGACAGCACTATTTTAAAAATGATGGGACAGAGGGAAACAAGTTAGCTCAGAGTTAGGTCCTGTTGTGTGGCACAGACTGAATAAAGTGTTCTTCCTACCTCAGCTTCTGTCACCCAAGAACTTAAAGCACAAAGTAAGAAATGTAGTAGAAAACATAATGGCCAGTGTTAGTAACTGAAGAACCAAATTTAAATCTGTACTCAGAGCATAATTCATGGCATAAAAATCATACTTTCTCTTTTATGCATACCACCCAAAGTAGTTGTGTGAATCTATGCGGATGGAGAATTGTGTCCCTTGTATCCTTGGAGGAAAATATATCAATTTAACAAATAAATAATATTCTTAGTAAGCAGAATCAAAGCTAATGATGATATGCGCTCCTTATATGAGCCGGTAGAAAAGGTAAATGAATCCTACTGCTGCCCATGTCTGTCATGTATGTCACATGGCTAGACCCATTTTGTAGCAGTGTTCCACGCAATGTGCCCCCCTTTTATGCCCCCAAATGTGGGCCCCCACAGATACAGAAAACTGCAATTTGGACTCCAGTCATAGTAGTGGATATTTTTCTCCTGTGCTATTTTTCTCCTGAAGAAAATATACATTTATGTCTTTGAAAAGAATATACTGAATATGCTGCAAATCCTTTCTCTGTCTGGCAAACTCTCTCTGGTTCTGGCAAACCATAACTAGAAAAATCTGCTGCCTGGCATCTGAAGCCAGTACAAAACATTTCATTTACATAATGCATCCAAAACAAAGCTTAGAGAGACAAAATACTATTTCCACACCCTATAATGTCATTTTCCATTTTAAATTACCATCATCTTAGACTTCTATTAATGAAAAAATTGCAGACTGTGACATTTGCACTGTTTCTTCCATTTTTCCACTGTGGGACTTTTAGGAACTTTGGATGTTGCAAGCAATATTCTTGGGCAGCAAGCATGAAAAGAAGCAAGATCTCCAGCACTGAGTGAGCCAGTTCAGCCTCTCTCACATCATCTCTCTTTCATGCCGTCATTTCAGAAGCATAAAAGCAACTCCTCTCTCTCTCTGACACACAAAAGATCTTGGTGCATCAGTTGTCAACCTTTAAGGCTCAGAAGCACAGAGAGAGAATGAAAAAACAACAGAAGCAGGAAAGCAAGCAGCTTCTGTAATGAACCTATCTAGAAAGATTTTTCATTAAAGCATTGTGGCCTGAAATTATGCCGGTACCTGTTTAAAATGCTCTTTTGTCTGTTTCAAGTGAGCCGGTTTCATTTCTCTTCAGAGATTGACTTCCCATGTGTGGTTTATTAATTATTAATGCTATCTATATTTTCAACTATATGCGGAAGTTTAGGCATCCCTGGACAAGTGCTGTTTCAATGAAACTCCAAATGAGCTGCAGCTGACAGGGATGAAGTTAAAATAGAATAGAATAGAATTCTTTATTGGACAAGTGTGATTGGACACACTAGGGATTTGTCTTTGGTGGATAAGCTCTCACTTGTCCATAAAAGTTGTAAGTGATAAATCATAATCATAGTCATCATAAATACATTCATCATGAATCATAAGATACAACACTTAGTGCTAGTCATGGGATACTAAATAAGCAACCAAAATCATACTAGGAAACCAAATAAAACAATATAAATCATAAAGATACAATCTAGCTTTACAAGCAACGAGGTTATAGTCATAAGAAGAAAAGGAGATAGGTAATACGAAGGATGAGAAGAAGAATAGTAATACAGTCTTAGTAAATAATTTTGCAGATTTCAACATTTACTTTTATGTGTAGGTTACAAGTTCAAAATAAGAAAATGTTTATTGAAAGATCCTTCCAGTCAGTAGTTTATTAATACCTTCTTCGGTAGAAATAAGAGCTTCTGAACATTTTTCATAGGCAGCTAAGAATAATTGATTTTGGAGTATTTTCCCACTCATCCCTAAAGAAGATTTAAAAAAAAACAACCTCAGAAATACTTTTCAGGTCTTCTTGCACATACCACATGCTTGAGATCTGCCTTCAGATTTTCTATAATATTGAAGACAGGGCATTCAGTCTAGAATATTAAAGTTTTTCATTCTGTGAATTCTCCATTGGGAAGATTGTTTGGGACCTTTCTTTCTGACAGTTCTCCCATACAGACCATTGTTCTATAAGCAATTTTGTACGGTGAACCTACTCCAGTATCAGCCAAACTTTTTATTGGGTTATTTGCAATGATCAGTGGATTCTTTGTGACTCAAAGTAAAAGAAGCAAACTGGGATTTTGACAGAGTTTTGTTGTTTGCTTTATTTAGATTTTATTCGAACAACGCTTCGTAAATCTGATGTGGAATGAGATGTTGATACCCTGTAGAATATAATATTTATATTATACTGTACATTAATTCATGCCTCAGCTTATCCTTTTGATTGATTATTTAACAACTCCAATTTTCTGTAATATTAGAAGTTAATCTCAAAGAAATGAAAGTCTCTCACATCCTAATATTTAAGATATTATTAGAAACAAACTTTGCATTCTCAATGATACCTTGACATTAGTTGGCACAATAACTAGTTAACGAGGGAAACACTTCCTTAGCTGGCAGAGATTCTCGCAGATTCAGAATATATTTTCTCAAATTGAAACTTGAAACTAAGATAAACTTTGGGGTCCTGTGTTGCTAAAGCTTCAGAATTTAGTAAGGGTCAGTGTAGGCCAATAAGGAAAACGCAGAACAAAATCAAAAGCCTGTGGTATAATGCAATATGCAAATGAGCGCTGGTTCCAGTTTTAAAGGTTGGACTTGGCTAAATGTCTGCAAAAGACTTTAATGCCACTAACTAGATGAAATCATAGTCCAAGGTTCCAAATTCTGCACCTGCAGCCACTAATATTGATCTGACCAGGCTAAGAGAACATCACAGATGTTGCAGTGAATGCCAAAGAGTAGACAGAAGGCAGTATCACAGGTTTTGTGAAGAGGCGTCTTGTCAATTATAGAGGTATTATTCATGAATACTTCTAGTAGTAAGCAAAACTCAGATGAAAGATGGCAACTTGTAGCATAACAGCTTATATTAGAAGTTACATAGGCCTAAACCTTGTTCACCTCTGAGCCTTGTTTGAAAGGTGCACCTGACACTGTAGAAATCTCTGAAAGAAAATGCGTACTGTTCTGCTTATTGAATTCAACTATTTTTCATGGTTCATTTAGAATCTTGGCTTAGATTGGATCTAAGGACTGCCTATCAATTTCGCTGTTAGTGCCTTTATTGATTTGAATTCCAATTAGTTGACAAATCTGTTTAGGTAAAATTTAATTCATGCTTCCTTTAATGGAACTTGTTTTTTAATAGGAGCTAGTGAGGTGTACAAGATGTGCAGGTCCCAGATGCTGACAGCTGGGACCTGCACATCTTGTCATGAATAAAGGTGCATGCAATATTTGTTCTGTCCAATATCTATATCTAAAACTTATCAGATATTTTAGAGGCTACATTCTAAAGAATATGGATAAGGGAGAGTAAAAGATGATGTTCTGAGTGAAACTAAAAGTGATTTCATTTAGATATACATTTAATTAAAGTCATGTGTCAATTACATACAGTGAATATGGTTACTCGCAATATATTTAATAATTTCCCACTTCATTCCTATCAAAAACTGAAATTTAGTAGTAAATGTTGAGAGGATTTGTGGCCTTACTCAAGGCTTTGGGACACTAGTTATCACTCCTACCCTAAATAATCACCAAGATTCTTTCACCTGTTCCACAAGTGACAAAATCTTGTAGATTGTTTATATTTTTATTCACTTTTCAATTGGAGTTTCAAGCCAATTAATGGTTAAACAATAAAAGTAACTTATTTCTGCATAATGGTGTGAGTAGAGTTATATATATTATTATTCTTGCTAATGAAAAAAATAATCAGCAAAATGTTTTGGAAAGTGATTCTTTTAATACATAACCTACTGATCACACTTCCATTTCTTTCCCAAGAAAAATCCATTCCTTAGAAAAAGTACTAATAGGTATTTTTTTAAAAATAAACACTTTTCTTTCAGTTAAAATTTTATAGAACTATATCAAGAATGTTTTCTCGTAACTTTTAAACAAAATTATGTATTTTATTATTCCAGCAAAATTGTGGTTAAATGTTTACTAAATTCAAAGCAATAATCATGATATGCTACCATAAATTTAGATAAGAGTCAATATGTATAACCACATAATTTGGTTTAGCTTGCCAAATTAAGTCTACTCCCCAATAGCATGAATAAAAAAATAACAATAAGGCGATCTTCCTTTAATAAACCATGAATAAGCTGCATTATCCCTAACAAAAGTTAGAATAGGAATAAATTAAAATAGCACATTTGCAAAATCATATGGTAGTAACGCTAAGAATGTTATCTGAAACTCGATTATAATCAAGATTTCCAACTATCTTAAGATGAAACCATGGCTTTCTCAGACATACATCCCTGAAACAAATATTTCATGCAATCTCGTATCATCCAAATCAAATTAATTATCCTTCCCAGCTGTCAGAACAAAGTTGTGGACAAGTTATACACATTACTAATCAAGTAAAGAGCTTTCAGCTTCATTTATACAATGTGTCAAGCTTATTTGTTTTAACCTTGATTGGTGTACTGTGTCTCTGTCCCTTAAGCTGTTGCAGATTCAGTTAGTTATAGTTACATGTATTCTGCAGGGTACATTCAATAACCAGGCTAAATAAGCATAATGTACAAACATAATAATAGGATTTGTATCACATGTAACGGAGTCAGTAGAAGAGCTAATGTGTAGTGGGAACTTCAAGAAAGAACTTTCATTAAATATGTCACCTAACCCCAAGCATTTAGCACCAAACGAGTTAAGCATAGTGGGAAGATGCAAAAGCAACTGAGCACTGTGGAGTTCACTACTTTTACTTCTCATGAACCTGAGAAGAATACTCTACATGGAGATGTACTGAAAATCAGTGTCTCTCACTCAGTCCAGCATTAATCTCTGTAGCAATTTGATCTCTAACCCTCATCCCTCCCAGAGGTAACATTCTTTCAATTTCCTTTCCATTGGCTGGTGGACTGCAATAGTGAACTTTTCAAGACAGAACTCCTGATAAGCTTCTAGCATGTGATGCCAAACTTACTGGGAGAAGGAGAAGTCTAAGTTATTTATGTCATACTAACAGGCCCAGAGAATCTGATGAGAGCAATAATTGTGAACTTGCAGTGCAGTTGTTGTTTTACTTTTGTTGGTGTGCTGTGGGCTTTTTCTAAAATGAAAGTGATAGGGTTAGTCCCCATCTGCAGCCTGTGATTCTTATAACAACCGCAACATCATGTCCTGTGTTTTTGTTTTTCCTTTTTCTAAAGCAAGCAGAAATAATGCCAGTCCAGATCCAAATGAACCGACTGAAATACATGCAGGGAAGAAAGGAAATAGCAAACCATTGATTTTTTGTTTTGTCTGGCGTGTACCATGGATAAAACTCGTCTTAGTACTTGAAGGATATGTGCCAAGCATTTCCATTTCAAACAATGGTTTATAAGTCTGGCTGCAGGCAGTCCTTAACAGTCATAACAAGAACAGTTCCTGGTTACGTATTAAACTTGCATAAAGCCAAATTTACTACAAACATCAAGCACCTTATATGCTATTATTTTTCATTTTTGAAATTTAAAATGAAGTAAATATGCAGGGATGCTATACATGTAAAAAGGGACTTTGATCATACAGTTGCAGCTGTCATCTTACCTTTTTTTAAAGATGTCCCTCAAACTATGCGCCAAAATTATCCAGGCCCATAAGAGAACCATAAATTATATTAGTACTTGGCCTATTGCAAGTTTTTCCCCCCAATGTTTCTGTGGGGGTGGCTTGGTGGGTGTGGCAGGGGAAGGATACTGCAAAATCTCCATTGCCACCGCACTCCAGGGAAAGGATACTGCAAAATCCCCATTCTCTCCCCACTCCTGGGGGAAGGATATTGCAAAATCTCCATTCCCACCACACTCTGGGGCCAGCCAGGGATGGTATTTGCCAGTTCTCTGAACTACTCAAAATTTCTTCTACCGGTTCTCCAGAACCTGTCAAACCACTGAATTTCACCAGTGGACTATTGTGTTCAGAATAATTTGTAATTGCCTGAAATTCTTACTTGGCCAATGAGTCAACAATCTCTTGTTCCCATACCATTTAATCAAGTAAATAAAAAATAAGAGTAATATATTTGGAATCTTTCATATTGCTGATTTTTTTTCATACCTATATAGTTAGATACATTTATTGGATTCTAGTTTATTCCAACTACACTAAAAATTATTTGCCATTTGAAAGGCAGGCAAAGATAATGGATGTGTTTTACTAAATTCTTTGATGAGTTCTGAAATTCTACTCTTTCTTTCCTTGTGTCATTTGTTCTGAAATAAATCGTATTAAACTCAGTGAGGGAGTCACTTCTTGAAAAAAATGTTTAAGATGTTAGCTCAACCCTACGTCTGCTTTTCTGGATGTAAGCTCTCCTAAATAGAGTGGAAGTTAATTCTGAATAAAAAGCATGAAATTGAGCAGTATTTTTTTTCTCTTCTTTACATACTAACGTATACTTTGTAAATGTTGTCAATAATGTTTTTAATTGCTGTATCGTAAAACATTAGACATCAGATTAGGCACAGTTATACAATTAGGTCCTTCCAGAAATTCAGCCTTGCAATCAAGATCTAGATAACAACTGGAACTCTAAGGACTCAATACTCTTAGATAAGTTACTTTTATTGCAGACAAGAAAGGAATCATATACGTATATGGAGTCAATTTGTCTACTGCAGGACATAGAAATCAAACTGTAGCTCTCAGGGTTTCAACGTTAAGCTTTTTCCTCCATTCTTTTGATCCAATAGACTTTTGGCTGTTCTGCCCCCAGCTTTGAGATTGAAATGCACCTATTCCATATTTACACAATGCCTCTTCCAAGAACATCCCCAACAGAATCAAAACTCTGAGGCAGGCACATTCCTCAAAGTATATTTTTTTAGGCATGCCATATTGGCACATTTGGGGAAACCCGACTCTGATCCCCCTCAGGTTTCCCCCTTAATTAAAAGTATATTTTTCCTCCCCCTGCCTAAGCATCCAATCACATGGTGCAATCAGGTCACAGTCCAAAATTCAACATTATTGTTCAGCCGGGTTGCGATGGGGTTGCACTCTTACTTATAACTAAAACCCACTTCGGTCTTTTTAGTTACAGAATCTATGCCTTGGTGGTGGGATATAACGGTACACCCCAGTATGGGCATACTGGTGCCTGCTGGGAACACCAGGTATCATTCTGGTATGTGCTCCATCCACCCTCCTTACCTGT
Organism: Thamnophis elegans; assembly: GCF_009769535.1. Classification (NCBI taxonomy): domain Eukaryota; kingdom Metazoa; phylum Chordata; class Lepidosauria; order Squamata; family Natricidae; genus Thamnophis; species Thamnophis elegans. The sequence continues at coordinate 120,598,457 of NC_045543.1, read as the reverse complement.
ATTTGAGCTGATTGGGGCGTCCGTGCACTCGCAGGGACCTTATGGCACCTGCGCGACACTCCGCCAAGCAGCTGGAGCATCACGGAGTGTCACGGAGTGTCACGGAGTGTCACGGAGTGTCACGGAGTGTCACGGAGCATCGTGGCGGCAAGTACGCATGCGCGTGCTGCGCACGTGCTGCACGCGTGCATGTGGTGGATGCCTGGCCCATTGCACAGTACTGGTTGCAACGGAATCCAGAACCCACCACTGCTATGACTATACTTTCATATGCAGTTATATGAACTGTACAGAGAAGGAAATTGAAAAAGATGAACTATCAAACGTATGGACATTGTTTAATGAGTTGCCTAATACATAATTTGCAGAAAAGTTTTAATTAAAGACACAGAAAAATTGACATGAAGAGGATCATTCACCTACCACGTGGCTTGCAAAATAACTTTGGTTGAACATAAAACAGCACCCTCCATAATCTAAAATTGCTAGAGAAAAAAACCTGTCAAAAGCAATGACAAGATTTAAAGTATTTTGCAACCAGTTTTAAATATTTCAACTTTATCATAAGTATTTGGCAATCAAATTATTTTGTAAATACCCTCATCCCAAAGGTGTTAGATCTTATGTCATAACCTTCGCAATTATGACAAACTAATATGTAAGTTACATTTATAGATTGCATAAAATTCCACTAGGCTAGCTGCTATAATTTAAATTAACACCCCAAAACATATGCAATTGTTGTCATGGCTACGAATGTTCCTCAAAATATTTATTTGGCGCAAGAGTCAGTTTTTGAATGCTTTTTTGCAGATCAGTAGATTTTTATGGCCCTTAGCATCCTGGCTGGGGAATTCTGGGAGTTGAAGTCCACATATCTTAAAGTTGCCAAGTTTGAAAAACAATGGGCTAAAATATGGAGAACTTAATGAATAATTATTGCTCCAAAAATTTGAGCTGCATGGGGCAAAAGTATTTCTCCATACCCATGATTAAATTAAAATAACTTTGTACCGCTTCTGTAATTCTGGACCTGTTCGAATGGTTCAGCTGCTTAAACTATTTTCTTTCTGGCTTAGCTGTAATGAATTCATTGTATAAAGGCAGCCTTTGCATTTTTAATATTGAAGCTCTGCAACAGTATCTCTTAACCAAGCTTGCACAGGAATTCTTATAATTTCAAAGCTATGAAAATCTTATTGGTTTAGTATAGAGATGAAGGTTGTGTTAATATGATATACTTCTTACAAAGTACAGTATAGATAAACTATAACAACAAATTATTTCCTGTTGACCATATTCATTCAGTACCGCTCCCATCTACATTTTCAATTATTTTTTACTCCATTTTCATTTACATTTGTAATCTCAAGTCAGCTTTCCAATACAAGGGTTTGTTACTGAACAGGAGGATAAAAAGGTAAACTGACAGACCTTCAGCAACAATACACAACACAACACAACTGTCACTTTGAAAGTTGCAGAGTGAGGTAGAAATTAGGGCTCCTTGCAAATAAGTTGCTGCTGAAATTATGATGGGGGCATTTGAATGCTAAACCTCTCACCCAGATCATGTGTACAGTTTTCCCCACATGTAATTATGCTCATTCATGCTGAATGCCTGCGGGGAAACCACCCTCACTATTACAATTGTGGAACATCAGTACAGTATTATCTAGATTCACGGTACTGAAATAGGACTACTATCCTAACATACTGAGCTATTTAGAGAATGTGGTATACAGCATAATGATATGAAAAGAAAAAAGCATATTTAGAGAGTTCTATTACTGAAAACTGTGGAATTCTCGAATATAGATCAGTTTGAAAATGTGTTCAGCTGAGTATTTGTGCAAACCTTTCTCACAATCTCAAGCTAAATGCACACAGATCAATTAAACAATCAGCACTGCTGAGCACCTAGGGATATTGAGCCTGGGGGTGTTGCTACTGCATTTTATCACCTCATTGAATTTGATTACTTTTTTGAATTGAAGGGGGAATATCTGCAGAGTTATCTAAAATCGGCAGTAAGGAAATGCCATGGGGATTGGAATGACACAGCCACAAGAATATCAATCAATATAGTCAACATACTCCCTTATTTGAATGTTTTGGAATTCTAGTCTCACACTGGCAAATAATAGCAAATAATAGAAATACATGCCAAAGGCAAGGAATGCAAAAAGAAAAGAAAAGGTGAAAATAGACAATTGCCTACACATATGGAAACCATCTTTAGAGAGCTACACCCACCTTACCATTTAAGCAAAAGTTTCAGTGAGCTGTTTCTATATTTTTTTGAGTGCAAACACTCTTTCAGAAGTATTTATAAATAAAATTATAAGCATGTATTTTCACAGAAGGAAAATTTGAGATTTGGGGGATCCTAGGCTTGGAAGGGACTTTAGAGATCTTTTAGTCCATCCTCATACCCCACTTTTCTTTTTTAGCAGTCAGTTTTCTACTGTTTTCGAGTTACTGTTTCTTATGATTAGCCTGTAAGAAACCAAAGCAATCTATCAAACAAACAAGTCACCAACACAGGTGATATTATTCCCTAGCTTTCCAGGAATGCAGCCAAATACACCACTGGAAACTAAACTACCTTTCTTGTTCTTTCTTAGATATTAGGTAACTTATATTGATGAATACAAAGATGCTGCTCAGTGGTCGTGCTTCACACAGGTAGAAATAAATGAGACAGAGATCAGAGATAATTTTAAATTATATTCTCATTTTCTAAGACATCCTAGTCCCCGTTATTTTCTTTTTATGGAGCAAATTAAATAGACTCAGACAGCAGCTAGAAAGATAGGTAATCCATCGTCCCTTTGTATAGATAAGCAGAGAATATCTTGTCCTCATCATGTTATTCTGTTCCAATTCCACAACCACACACAGACACAGATACACACACACACACACACACACACACCACTCTGGAATCTGCATATAACTGTTTAATGTTTGCATTTATAATACCCCATTTCCCCAAAATAATAATCCCAATTGGACTTTTGAGCACATGCACTAAAATAATCCCTTCTCCAAAAATAAACCCTCCTCAAAAATATTGCAACACAGAAGCACCCATGAGGTGCCCACGGTCACCGCCTCCTGCACCTCAGAAATAATAATAGGCTAAGCACTTATTTCGGGGGTCAAAAGAAAATAAGACCATGTCTTATTTTTGGAGAAACACATCATATAAATGTGCAATTATTATATGCACTATATGAACAGGAGATGCAAGAGAAATTAATGGTAAAGGCAGAATGAAAAAGACACCATCCATGGCCTAAGGGTTTTAGATTCCTACAAACTTAAAACAGGAAGGAAGAAGAAATACCAGGCTGGTCATATGGGAAAGCTGAGTAATATCCTTTCAACACACTTAGAATTGCAAATGAATAATGGGTTTATTGTTAAATCCTTAATGAGATTTATTAAATGAATGTGAGTTAAATATTCCCCAATCTACAAAGCACTTATTGCTTTCCTTTTAATATACAGCAGTCTGGCCAGAATGAGTATGTGACTATAATAATATGCTGAAACAGCAAGCTAATTTAATGATCTTTCATATAAAAGGTATGTTTAAAAGAGCGGGGGAGGGGGGAGAGAGAAATGCCACATGAAGTGGCATCCCTTGAAAATGTTGCTGGGTTTGTGGAGTTTTTAGGAAGTATGGCTGTGCTCACATTTGACAGAAATATATTTTTATATGTTTTGAGTTAGTACAATGAATGAGAAAAGCCACAGTTTATGGCTTAGCATTTCTCAATGAATCAAATTATTGTGGCTTTCCTGTTCATAACCTTGGGGGGGGGGGGGGGGGGGGAATGAAGCATAGCTTTTCATGGGATGGGTTTTTCATGAGTACAAGCAAGGTATCTCATACGAAGATGGAGGCACTTGCTCAAAACTGTTTCCATGAGCCGTGAAATGTGCTGCACATTCACAGCCTGCTTATTTTAGAAACGAGTAAGCCTTGGGATTTTATTGATCTGCATCAAGGCAAGCCATTTCATCCCTGGGAACCTCATAAAAATGGAATGGCTTGCATTTATTTGATTTATTGAATTCTCTTTACAGCCTTTTTCAATGTAAGACCAGGTACAAATGACTGTTTCCAGAAATTGCTCTGTTAAAGCCCCTTGTTCCGTAAATCCCCTTGAATCAAAACCCTAGAGAATAATTTTTAATATTGTTCCTATACAATAAAGTGGCTCCATTTCTTACCTAGTTACCCATACTTTGTACAGCAGAGCTAAAGAGTCCATACCGGGGGGGGGGGGGGGGGGAAATGCCATTATTGTAAGCTGCCTGAGTATCTGTCTCATTCTGCCTGTGCCATTGCATATTAGCTAAAGTGTATGTTGGGCCCCAAGACACCGTTCTACTACAGCTATCTAGTTGTGTAACTCAAGTGGCAAAGAAGCATATTTAATAAATGAATATAAAGCAAAGACAATGACTCCCTCAAGCTTCTGTAGGCTTTATAAACACATCTGTTTTTTCTAGGAAACAATATGAAAGTGTTGTTTTACTGTGTTTTCCAAGAATTATTTAAAACTTGGCATAGAGCGGAATATTTTGGTGGTTTATCAACCAAATATAGCACCATCTAGTCTTGTCTTTATCAGTATTTCCTGTAAACATTATGTTATGTAGGAAATTTCTAAACTTTTTAAAATCACTTTTCTTATAACCTTGTTTATTTTATCTATTTGTTGTTAGCATTATAGGAATCTCTTAAAGAGAGCCTAAATAATTTAAAAAATCAAATGAATAACAATATATTAGTTGCAGGCATTGAATAGAAACATCTTCCCACTGAATAGTTGATAGTAGACATGGGGTTGGGAAAATAGGGGGGAAACCATGCAGGAATAAATAGCATTAGGATCTCTGAGTTATGGGCCTGCTAAGGATTGCAACTTTCTATATTTATTGCACAAAACAAAAAAAGGTTTGCGGCATAATAAACTAAATGCATTAATAAATCAAACACCTTTTAATCCATAATCTGACAAAAACCAAGTGGTGTTTCTACATAATATTAATCGCATGATGAATTGAATAGCACAAGGGGATTTTCTTAATGCTAAAATGGAAAAAAAAAAAAAGGAAAAACCCTGCATAGAAACTGGCATTGCTTGATTTAAAAAGAAGGGAATATATTCATGATTTTGATACCATCCACCATAGTATCCTTCTGAATCAGCTTCGGGGTTTGGGGCTTTACGGTATCCTGCCTTCTTCTGTGGCTGCCCTCAGTCGGTGTTAATATGAAGCGAGAGGTCCAATCCTCGTCCGAGTCGCAGGACTCGGTACCCTCTCCGCTTCTATCTAATATCTACATGAAGCCATTGGGTGAGATCATCAGTCACCATGGGCTGAGATATCTGATGATCAGCTGTATATCTCAGCCCATGGTGAGTTAAGTGCAGTAGTGCAATTCTATCCGGTTTGGGTGAACTGGTAGTAATGGCAAGCTCCACCCACCCACCTGGACATCATCACGTTCTGTTTCTGATGCTCTGCGTATGCGTGGATCTCACCCCTGGTTAAGTGATTCTGTGATTTCCCTCTTGTGGTGCCTGGAGGCTATTAGAAGCTGGATGGGGAGCAATGGGTTGAAACTGAATCCTTGAAGACCAAGGGGATCCGGTTTGGGGTTCTTTGTTCCATGCAGAATTGCCACCTTTGCTCTTGGATGTGCTGGCACTGCACCAAACAGACCTCGTGCATAATCTGGGGGCTTGTGACTCCTGCTTGAAGAGCAGGTGTCAGTCATGGCCAGGAGGGCCTTTGTGCAACTACAGGTTGTGTACCTATTATCCTGTATCAACAATCCCTACTCATGGTCATTCATTCCCTAGTTACCTCCCGTCTTGACTACTGCAATGAGCTCTACATGGGGCTGCCCTTGAAAAGCATATGGACGCTCCAGTTGGTTCAAAATGCAGCAGCACCCATGGTTTTGTGCAGACCTCAGTGTGCATATGTGTCACCTCTCCTGTGGAAGCTGCATTGGTTGCCAATTTGCTTTCGGGTGCAATTCAAGATGCTGGTTGTCACCTTTAAAACCCTTCATGGCTTGCAACCAAAACAGAAAATACATAGCTAACAAAGTAGGGTTAGGGGATCAAGGCATGAGTAGTTATTGTCATAGCATACAGCTTCAAGTAGTGACATAACCGACACACCACATCCAGGGTGTGACTTCTACTTGCTATTCTAGTGTTTCATGCAATGCACATTGAGAATGACTACTGGAACCAATGATAGGAGACCTTGTTCATAGGAGATCTTGTGTTGTGCTGAACACTAATTTTACTTTAGGATTTCAATAGCATCTCTGCACCAGGTCAGGGAGGGACATATAGCCAACTGATAAGCTTTTTCCATGGTTTCTGTGTAGATGCTATTTAGAAATAATGGCTGTAACTTAAAATGAAACAGAGTTCATCTCACCATAAATAGACAGAAATGTCCTATCCATACTCGGCAACTTTTATTGCATTACTAATCTTCCCTTTTGAGGAAGATATGGTGAAGGTGGTTGTGCTGCAGTTCCAGAGAACTGTTGAAGAAATAGATTCTTTGGACTCTCTTCAGTCAGATTTCAGGCCTGGGCACGGAACCAAAACAGCATTGATCCCATTTGTCAATGACTTCTGATAAAAGCTGAATTGGGGTAAGAAGGATGCAGTCATCCTTCTCTTCTTTGACTTCTTGGTGGCTTTCAATCCCATTGATCATGGTATCCTTTTAGGTTGGTTCTGGGGATTGAAAGAAGGCAATCTTGTGTTGTTCTAGTTCTCTTTTTTGTCCCTAGAGTACTGCTATTTTGTACTTTTCTGTGCTCCTGTTGATCAGGAGCAAAGCCCTTGCCTCCTGCGTTGTGGAGTTTCTTAGCCCCTATTCTGCAGGGTACTGTCTCTGTTCTTGTTGAACACCTACTTGAAGTTGCTGGATCAAGCCAGCTGATAACATGGTATGAGGTATTATCAGTAAGATGATGATACCAGCTTTACATCTCCACCCTTGGCTGTATATGTGATGCTATAAAGGTTCTATCATAGAGACTGGAGGCTATGGAAGTTTGGATGAGGAATAACAGGTTTCAGTTGAATCCCAGCAAGACTGACTGGCCTTGGGTATAGAGTCCACTGGCTTTGGAATTTTCCATCTTTAGTTCTCAATGGGACTGCTCAATCCCAAACAGAACCAATCCACAATTTAGGGGTTCTCCTGGAGTCACAGCTCCTGTTTGAAAAACAGGTAATAGTTATGTTAAGGAGGGCCTTTGCCCAGTTTCCTGGACTATGAGGCTCTGTTCATGGCCATTCATCCTTTAGTCCCCCCTCAATGCATTTTACATGGGACTATTCTGGAAACTACAGTGTTGCAGCAGGAGTAGTAGTTATGTCTACTTCTCAATCAGCACATGTTACAACTTTGCTCCAAAGCTGCCGCTATGCTTCCAGGTGCAAACAAAGGTGCTGGTTGTAACCTATAAAGAGGAAGGAAGGAAGGAAGGAAGGAAGGAAGGAAGGAAGGAAGGAAGGAAGGAAGGAAGGAAGGAAGGAAGGCAGGCTGGCTACCCCTAATCTACCCATTTTTTTAGATCTGGCAAAAGAGGCATGCTCTGGTCCTGCTTATTAGGGAGTCCAATTTGGTGAGACCCAAGAAGACAACTTTTTCTGTCTTGATAACTGACCTCTGGAATATTATTCCCCCCAGAGATCTGTTGGTTTTTATAAGGCCTTCAAACTGGGTGGACATATAAAATGAATGAATGATATGCTAAATATTTCTGTGAACTCCTAGTGACTTTAAATAACAACATTAACTGTTAATACAACTGTGTCACCCCACCACGAGGCCTTTATTCCACAATTTCATAGCACTCAATAAAAAACTGCAGGAGCACTTAATGAATTGACTTGTTAATCACCCGGCTTTGTGGGGGGGGGGGGGAGTACCCTGATGCCTATATTACTCAGCAATTCTATTGCCAGCCACTATTCTTACAGCCATTGTAATTTATGTTAATAGAAGGTTCTCTATGCTACAACTAATTCTTATAGATCCTTATTAAGCTTCATAAGCAGATATAGTGGGAAGAAAGTTGCAACAAAAACTTCATGCAGAATATTATTATCATGATTTTTAGAACAAGAGCAGCCAATAACTATTCATTTCATTTAACTGCTTGGCTTATTTTTGGATTAATATCAACCTATTTGATAATTTCTTGGATCACCAAGTGCCAAACATACTTTTCAAAAACTTTAGCAAGAATTTAATTTTCATTATAACTAGTTTTCATTCAGAATCCTCACATCTAACGTCTTCCTTCCTTCCTTCTCTTGCTTCCTTTCCTTCCTTCCTTCCTTTCTTCGTAACTTTACAACTCTTTCTTCCTCCCTTACATATTTTATTTATTTATTTATAATATATATATATAAAATTAATTTACTCAAAATTAATTATTATGGGCAATAACACCATAAATATAAAAAGGGAAAGCATATTTATTAAAAGCCCCAATAAGTTGACAAATGCTTCATAGGCAACCCATAGTTTATTCTACCTAAAGCCAAATAGCCATTAAAATACCATTGTCTCATCTAGTTTAGAAAATGCCAATAGATTAGGAGCCACTTTTACCTACAAGCAGAGGAGACGGTTCCAATAATAGCCTAACTAAAAAACTAATCTTATGCTACTCAAAAATTAGCAACTGGTGCCAGTCCATGAACTGTTTAATTCCATTAGGCATTATGGAATGTAGAATACATTCTGCAAGAGCTGTAACATTTGTATGGTTTATATTACATAATGCTTGTATGATTTGGGATATGAAATGTAGTATCTATCTTAAAAGGTATGCAACTTGATACCATTCAGTTATTTCAGATAACTTCTACATTGGCCATGTTCTATGTGTTATTTTTTTTTAAAAAAATTCTTGTTAGCCATGTCTTAAGTTGAGTCTACTATCAGTAAGCAGGATGCATCAGTACTCACATGCAAAGATAATCTGCCAAAAAAAATATCATGCCACCATTATTCCATAAAACAAAATTAAAACTCCATAATGTCTGTCTGTAGTATTCTCAAATACATTGCCTCAGGGTTTCTCCAAACGTAGTATGCATCTATTAAGTTGGACTTCAACTTTTAAACTGCTTGGATACTCAGAAAGGTATAATCCCGGCACATGTAGAAAACCGTACTTTTGGAGAAGGTCGTACTATATGTGAAATATGGTTTTACATTTTCAAACATAAATGTGCAGACCGCCTTTATGTCAAAATTTCTAGAACTGTTTTCATCCCTAATTTAAAGCAGAAGCGAAATTACTGATATAAAAACAGAAATTAAACCAGAGATTTCAGGCACCAAATTCAATTGAATCAATGAAGAAATGGCAGGATATTAGCTAAATCTTAGCCAAGTTTCTTAAATAATAAGCCACTAAAATATGATGTTATAGCATACTTCTTAGGATATCCTTAGAAGGTTCATTGATTTTACATGATAAGAACAATTTATAATAAAAGTATTTTGATTTTTTTTAATATTTAAAAAATAAAATTGCCTTTAAGACATGCTTGAACTTACATGGACATATCTATCCAATTATCTTGACATGATACCAAAGTGTTTTTTCTGAGTTATAGTTTAGCCTGTAGCTTTGGGCATCCCAGATGGTCTACCTTATAATAGGTGTAGGTTAATAGGTTATCAGTCTTCAAAGTGACTGAAGACTGAATGAACTATACAGTAAATGCATTTTAGACAAGTTGATTGCTAAATTTAAAAGATGACAATAAAGTACTGATTTGGTTAAATAATTCCCAATTTGTCTTTTGCTTCGCAAATTCACAATGGTCCAAGAGTCCATGCTAATTTTGTTTAAATATCTTCTCCTGCAACAGTTCTGGCTTGCAAACACCTCTGCAATGTTGAAATCGTGCTTCTACTTTTTTGGAGTCTATTGCTGCACAGTCAATTAAGCATTTTTAAAAATTAAAGCCAATTCAGCTCCATTAAGTCTACTAGATTAAATAGAATTAAATCCAAATTAAATGACCTATGTAACTAAACCATATAACTTCCTAATTTAACTACGTAACGATGAAATGGTAATGGCACAGCAGGCAGGGCAGAAGTGGTACTCAAAATTTCCTTCAGGAAGGAATGTCTGATGTAAATGCTGGCAACCTCTAACTCTTTCACGCAACACATTTTTACACACACCACCAAAGCAACACATTTTACACACACCATCTGCCCTTTAAACAGAATTAATGCAAATTAGTTAGGGTTACTGGATTTGAACTGCAAAACTCCAGACAACCAACAGATGGCAGCAAAGAGATATAGAAACCTATCTGGTCATCTGTATTTCTGCAGCTCAAAATGGCATCTGTAGCATTTCATTTTTCTTCTTTTTCTTCTTCTTAAACATAGGACTATATTTACTCCTCGAGTCCCCAGGCTTTTTATGAGTTCTCCAGGACTTCTCAAAAATAATGCATAAGGGGTCAGCCAGACTATGAGCAAATCCAGTCCATACCATTTATCAAGACTTCAGCATTTAACCTAAAAGTAATTAGCATTCTCTGATCATGAAATCTTTGTCTTAAGCTATCATTCTGTTCCTTCATTATATTTTTCACAATTATCTGATGAAGCAGGTAAACTCTTGTTGGAGAAGACTGAACCAAAGCAAAAATTAGGTAGCCTTCCCTGGTTGGAAAGCTACTTTGCATGCATTTGACTGTATTTAGCTTTAGCTTTCCTTAATCTGAAGAATTCTTTCCCAAATCCCATTACTTCTACCCTGTCTATTAACTTTTTTCTACTTGCTAGGATTAAATGAAAGACAGTTCATCTCATTAGATCCTCTACCTTAAAAAAAATTATCACCAGGAGAAAAATAAACATTTATTTCAGAGCAGAAATAAAACTAAATATGGGAAAACTAAATATTTCCTTCACATTAAACTTCTTGTCCTTGTGGAAAGATTTGCAAGTAGCTTTGAAAAGTAACAAAACTACCTACTGGGTGGGGGAGGCAGCTGGTAATGTAGACCTCATAGTCTCTATGGTCTTGACAAGTTGGGCTTCTGAGATACGTTTAGCATATAATTCAACTTTTCCTCTCTTTCTATTGTTACTATTTTCAACCTTCTACGCCTTCAGCTATATTCCAAATACGAGATCTTTCACCTGCTTTCCATTAGCAGCTCTATTGAATCCTATTATCCTATTGAAAATTCAGTTCCTCTTGTTTGCCATAACAGCAGGAGTTCATGAATAGCAACAAAAGTACAAATGTTATGAGCTTTTAAAAGAAAAAAATAGTTTAATAGGCCCCCAAACTACCTCCTTTTACATGGCACACATTGTTTCCTGAAGTTTACATCTTCTATTATCATTCAGACAATTTTAGATATTAATACCAATATATTTTGGTACCATTTATAACTGTTTCCTTGTCAGCTCTGCAAGCACCTGACCTGGTCAAGTACCAGACATTACAAGAAATACTACAACTTAATTTACATATGGTATAATAATGGATTTTTGAAATCCTGACAGACTTTCTATTTTATCTACCACCCCTCATACACAAGAGAATCAAGATGGACCAAACTTCAGTTTCTTCTCACTCCTTCCCATCTTTTTGGGCTAAACCATTGTTTTTGTAACAGCTGCCATACATTTCTTCAAGGCTAGCTTCATAACCATCTGCACACCTTCATACTTTTTTCCTTTTCCAATCCTTTTTCTTGGATTAGAGAGCTAATACCACCCATGCCTTCAGATTCTTTTGTTTCTCTCCTAAATATTCAGTGTATTCCACAAGCCTTTTTTTTTTGGTTAAATCTCACTACCCTGTTTTCCTGAAAACAAGACCTCCCCGGATAATAAGCTCAATTGGCCTTTTGAGTCCATGCACTAAAATAAGTTCTCCCCCCCCTCGAAAATATTGCAACACAGCAGCAGCCAAGAGGTGACGATGCTCGCCGCCTCCTGAACCTCAAAAATACTGACCTCCCCAAAAATAAGGCCAAGTGCTTATTTCAAGGGTCAGAAGAAAATAAGACCCTGTCTTATTTTCGTGGAAATACAGTATTCATTGAGTAAACTTGCTCCCTTAAAACTGCTTTATCTTCTTCACTACAGGTTTCCACAAGTCTCAGTCTGCTCAGCAGGAAATTGTCACCCAATCACCCATAAAGGACAATCAATAGGTAAAGGTTTCCCTGTCCATTTGTGTCTGATTCTAGAGTGTAGTAGTCATCTCTGTTTCTTGGCCAAAGAAACCAGCATTGTCTGATGACATTTTCCATGGTCATGTGGCTGGCATGGCTATATTCAAAAGGTGCATGGAACATTGTTACCTTCCTACCAAAGTAATACCTATTTATGTACTCGTGTTTGCATGCTTTCGAACTGCTAAGTGAGAAGGAACTGGAGCAGGAATGAGAACTCACCCCATTGTGCGGCGCTTGAGTCTCAAACCCAGGCTGTCAGTTTTCTAGTTGACAAGCTCAAGTTTCTTTAAATGCTGAGCCATCGCAGCCCTCAGACCATCAGTAGCTTTTATTATACCACCCTAGCAATAAGAAATCACTTAGTGAATGACTTCACAACTCAGAGGACAGACCCTCAATACAAGCTTTTATGGAGATTCCTCACTGGGGTTGAACTCCACGAATAAACTCCTCTTAATGCTAGAGATACTTTAGAGTACAAGTTGCACTCTGATCATGCTAGCTGGATTTATAGATTTTATAAATCCAAGCATTGATAGGTATCAGATAACTTTTCTCACTGAAAAAAATGCATGCTTTTGGTCTTTTAATAATTCTTTTCTAAGTGCCACTGCTGCCTTATTTTCCCAGCCCCCCCCCCCCCAAATCTAACTGCTGGTATAAAGAATACTTGCATTAGAAATGGCAGAGAAAACTCATTGCTATATTATGATAGAGCAGATTACAAAACCAGGCTGAATGTTAAGCAATTAGGCATTCATACCTTTATTCTTTCCTAGTTCTCTCACCCCCCCTCCCACAGCAGAAAGGCATCCTGACATCCCAATAGGCTACTAATATTGGCTTCAGGAATCCAATGTCTGAAACCACATATTAAGTAAATCTGAGATCTCTATCTTGGGCAGATCTTGAGGGTGACCTTTTAAAAAGGCCATGCTTTTTCTTCTGCAAGTCAATGTTTAAAATATTTATTACTTGCTTTCCTGTACTTTTGATCCTTTGTTGCTTCTTATCTGGAACTATAACAGCAAAAGGATAAAAAATAAAGTGCGAAGGAAAGTATATCGTTAAAAATCAAGTACAAAGCTACTTAAGGTTCAAGCCTGGAAAAAAAAAGAGATAGAATAAACTCTCTAAAACTAAACTTGTTTTTGCTGAGTTTTCTAAATTGTATGTATAAAGTGAGAACAGTTTAACATAGCAATTTAATGGCACCAAGATAAAAACTGAGAGAATATGAGTTTTAGTGCTGGTTTGAGCACAAAGCTAGCTGGGTGATCCTCTCTCTCAGCCTTGGGAAGCAGGGAAAGGAAAGCCACTTCGGAAAATGTTGGCAAGTAAATTGCAGGAACCTGTCCAGGCACTTACCAAAAGTCAATAATAACTGGAAAGCACAAATAGTAAAACATGGCTCCTAAACTAGTTGAGATGCTAAGTTCTTGTAAGTAAAGAAGGTTTCATCACATGCTATCTATCGCTTATTGTGATACTCTTGGCATTGTTACCTTTCATAGTTATTTGGAACAATATGGCATTGATTGAATGTGGCTTAGCATGTCATGTAAATATGGCTCATATGGTTCAATGTATTGTGCAAACTCAGAATTAGTTAATTCAGACACTAGGTAAAGTTTTGGAAGGCAGATTTATAATAGCCATTTTAGATCTTAGGGTAAGTCATTTAAATGTAGATTTTTCAAAAAAAAATCTGCCTTTATTATTTTTTATAAATAACTCAAGGTGGTGAATGCCCCTACTGCTCCTTTCTGCCTCCTCCTATTTTCCCCACAACACTGTAATTGGACTAGAACTCAGTCTCCTAGAGCAGCAGTTGTGGTCCATGGACCATTGGTGGCCCATGAGAAATTTCTGATGGTCTGCAGCAAAATTACTTGCATTTTTTATGTTCCACTAAATCAGGGGTCACCAAACTATGGCCCCTGGGCCAGATATGTGCAATGAATGCTTGTGCTTCTGCAGAGAGTCTCCCCCTTTATTGTCTTTTTGTGAGGGTTAGAGAGGGCAGAAATTTTGACTTGGAGTCTGCTTCAGCCTGCAGGTGTGGGGCTTTGGAGGGAAGCGCTGCTGGTGGCAAAGGCCTGGAACTGGCTGACAATCCCAGCCTGCTGGGCCTCCAGGTGCTGGTACCTGGCCTTGCACTCCCCTCTGCTTGGAAAGCCTATGCTCATAGTCCTCAGTGAGAGGCTTCTGCTAAGACTCCTTCTCGGTCAGATCCAATTTGAACTGAGCCAGCTATTTTGCTAGCTCTTTCTTGTGGTGGATGCTTAGCTCCAACAACTGTTTCCTATTGGGATTCTAAGGAGCCCAGGCAGGCAGGCCAGGAGTGGCTGGGAGAAGAAAATAGAGGCCAGCGAGGTGCCCCTTGCTGTGAGTGACATCAAGTTGACCACACCCACTCAGTCACATGACTACCTAGCCGCACCCACCCACCGAGTCCTTAGGCAGATAATATTAGTGGTCTGCGCGATTTAAAATTATGAATTTAGTAGTCCCTGAAGTCCAAAAGGTTGGGGACTCTTGTTCTAGAGTCTAAACTAGTGCCTTTTCATGATAAAAATACAAACAATATGACTTCCACATCACTTTCACCTGATGTGACCCATATTTGACCCAGTGGTGGGATACGACGGTGCCTGCTTGAGAGCACAAGGTACCGTTCTGGTATGGTGCTCTGGAGGGACCACCCCTCCGCCCATCCTCCTTACTGGTATTTTAGCTGATCGGAACTTTTGCGCACGCGCATGGAGCGTACGGTGCCTGTGTGATGCTCCTCCGAGCAGCTGGAGCGTTGTGGGCGGTAAGCTCGCAGGTGCGCACTGCTCACGTGCTGTGTGCGTGCATGTGGTGGACGCCTGGCCCGGTTGCACCATACTGGTTGCAACGGGATTCACAACCGACCACTGATCTGACCCCTCACAAGACCCATCACAAGACCCTCACCTGAAGTGACTCTTCCATCACAAGACCTATGGACCACACGAGGCCCTTATAAGCACTATAAGAACATCCTGAAGATGTTACCTAGCCAGATAATGAAACATTTAGATACCAATCCACAAGCTTGGAGAATGAACCTCCACTTTTATCCTACACCCAAGCTATAGACATTTGCCAGTATTGCAAACAAACAATCCTTTATTATATTATACATTTTATAATTATAATCTAGTTATGATTTCATAATCTAATAATTTTTATTTGATTTTCCCTTCCCACTCTTTTTCCTTTTCCTTTTTCCTATTTTTAAATTATAAAGTTGGAGACAAGTTTCTTTTTACTGATCCACTCTGTGAACCTCTCTGATTAGACAATAAGAATAAAATGCTTCAAATAAGTAGAGCTGATTTGCAATCTGATATAACCTCCATTGTATAAAACAAAGGATATCTCGAATTCACATATGATGGAGGCTACAAAGCCATGCTTTCATTATAAACACATTAACTGATTTGCTATTGGGGAGTTACTGAAATTAAATTAATCTAATTATCAAATTATGGATGTCATCTACAAACAATTCATGGCTGTTGTTTTCAAAAGGATTTATAAAAGGCAAAGTCCTGGACTTTGGGAACAAGGGAATAAAGAGAATTTTGGGATACCTTTGCTTGAATAAACTCTTAATAAATGGATTAATAAGTCACATGCTTCTTTCTTCTCTCAAAATTTCTTATACTCATCATATATCCCCAGGACTGGAGAAGAATAGCAAAGGAACAATTCTCTTTATGTTTAGATTAGTAATATTTATTGGGAAAATAGATATTTGTTTGTTTGTTTATAGAATTTAAGTGACCAGCTATCTCAGTCAAGGCAAAGCATTAAACAAGCAATAACAAAATAGCATTATAAGAAAGCTGAGGATAAAATTCAATTAAACTGGATATATATTGGATCTACTAATAGCCTGGCCCCAGTGCATCTGACGGAAAAGCCATGTCTTCAAGATTTTTCAGAAGGCTGGGGTGGGGGGAGCTTGCTGCCAGGAGCTGGAGGGCATGTGTGTGCATCTCTATGTATCTCTGTGCTGTTCCATAAGACAGATGCTGTAATGCATAAGGAACATCCCCTAGGGCCATTAGATGGCACTGTTGCAGAGAAGGGATCATCAGGTTAAAATGAGAGGAGAATAATGTGAAACCTATTTATAGACAACTCAAAGCTCTTAAATTCTGGCTTTCTTCTTCTTTGATTTCTGTCTTAATAGAAAGAGTGTCATTTTCCTCAGAGAAGAAAGTCCTCTCTGTACTTGCGCTTTGTAACTAGAACAGTGAGGGATGAACAGTACAACCACCAGAAGAATTTGAGGTTGACTAACCAACCACACTCAGCGTGTAGTCCTCAATGGATCTACATCTACATGGAGGGAAAGCATGCAGTGAAGGAAAACTCATCAAATTTGCAGATGATACCAAGTTGGAGGGAATTGCTACCTCTTTGGAAGACAGGCTCAAAATTCAGAAGGATTTTGACAGATTTGAACATTGGGCCCTGGTTAACAAGACACAGTTCAGTGGTGAGAAAAGTAAGGTCCTTTGCAGCCCTGAGATCAGAAGGCATATAGCACTTGGAAGAATTGCAATATCTGACATGAATAACATCTAGGACAGTAAAGATATTAGCCTCCCAACCAAATGCAAATTAATCAGGGCAATATTTTTTCCAGTTTCTACTTATGGCTGCGAAACGTGGACTCTGAAAAAAGCAGATAGCCGAAGGGTGGATGCCTTTGAATTGTGGTGCTGGATATGACTACTACACATCCCACAGACTGCAAAAGTCACAAACAAAGAAATCCTAGACAGAGCTTCACCAAACATATCGCTCGAAGGCAGGATCACTAAAGGCTAGCATGCTTTGGCTATGTCATGCAAGTTGACTCACTCAAAAAGCCAGTCATGCTTGTAATGATCACCCAAAAAAGGAGAAGGGATAATGCTAGTACCCATTGGCTAGACACTACACAGGATGACACCAGGATGACCATGGCAGATCTGAAGGAGGAGATACAAGACAGAGAGGTAGGGAGAGTACTGATTCATAGAGTAGCAAAGTGTCAAAACACGACTGAATGGTTGACAACAATGGCAGAGATAAATTAATTGCAGCAGAAGGAGATAGAGAATTGGACCTTTATAACTGACCAAATTATTTAAACTTTTTTTGCGGGGAGGGGGGGTGTCACATTTACACTATATCTATTTATCCTGTTTGGAAGTTAAAGGCTTCTTTTTCTCTTTGGTTTGAAATGTTTCACTGTTTATCCAAGTAGCTTCTTCAATTCAGAAGATAAACAGTGAAACATTTCAAACCAAAGAGAAAAAGAAATCCAGTTTCCATTATTCAACTACCAGATACCTCTACTTGGATAACTGAGTATCTTCATCAATCCAAGTAGAATTCATCAGTTCTAAAGAACTCCAAGTAGTATTGCAATGTTCCATCAAATTTGTAAAATAGGTTAAGCTGAGCAATGATTTCTCAAGGCCTTCCTGGAAGGATAGAGTCTGCAGCTTGATGGGTGCTGAGGAAAGGATAATTTATCCTTTCCAAACCTCTCACATGTAGTTCTATTCTAATTGCTGTAGTTCTTGCCTAAAGACACATTCTTTCCAATGGGTCAGAAATTATATTGTGGAGAAGTTGACATCTAGTGTCCAGAGAATAAATCACACTTGTGTATTTTGAGGAGAATTTAATAAGGACAATTGGATTGCATCATGTGCTTCCTTATCTGCCCTGAAATTATGGGAATAAAAAGGGGAAATTATGAATGATCCTGGAACCCTCAATCTTAGCCAAAGCATGTTACCTTAGCTAAAGTCAAATGACTAGGCTCTTCTTCCCCTGCTGTAATGCAAAGAAAAGACGAATATACAAGAATACAGATAAAGATAAAGGTAAAGTTTCCCCTCACACATATGTGCTAGTCATTCCTGAATCTAGGGAGTTACGCTGATCTCTGTTTCAAAGCTGAAGAGACAGCGCTGTCTGAAGACATCTTGCCGGCATGACTAAATGCCGAAGGCGTACAGAACGCTGTTACCTCCCCACCAAAGGTAGTTCCTATTTTTCTACTTGCATTTTTTATGTGCTTTTGAACTGCTAGGTTGGCAGAAGCTGGGACAAGTAATGGGAGCTCACTCCGTTTGAACCGCCGAACTGCTGACCTTTCTGATCGATAAGCTCAGCTTCTTAGCCACTGAGACACAGATACAAGAATATAAAAAGCAGACTTCATTGAGTCACTTTACTTTATGAGTCTAAAGGAACGTTTTGCCCATTGGTTTTTCCTCAGAAGAAACTGTTTTCAAAAAGCAAGGGAGAAATCTCAGGGACAAAGTGGAAGATTATTAGTTTATGTTTTGCAACAGCTAAAATGGAGAGCACAGCTTGTTTTAATTATTAGTTGAATAAACTATAATAGCCTGTTCTAGGTCATTAACCATGTGCTACAAACTATAGTAGCTGTGAA
The DNA here is from genome assembly GCF_009769535.1 of Thamnophis elegans. Lineage (NCBI taxonomy): Eukaryota > Metazoa > Chordata > Lepidosauria > Squamata > Natricidae > Thamnophis > Thamnophis elegans. The sequence continues at coordinate 120,579,653 of NC_045543.1, read as the reverse complement.
CATTTACTGTGCTAACCTCTAACTAACAATACGTTATGCATTAAGTGTGACTCGATCCACTAGAACCAAGATCCTGAGTAAAGTAAAATAAAATAAAGAATGTGAACTGATCAAGCTAGATTATCCAGTCTAAGATTATTTGGAAAAGTGTCTAAACTAGTTTATTTTTATTTCTTGGTATATTACAGCCTAGGTATTCAGACAACATGTGACCGTAAAATAGATTTAATAATAATAATAGAAAATATGTATCGACAAAATTTCCACCTGTCAATTACAAAAGGTATATACACCACAACTAACATACAAATCATTTTTAAGAATAGGTAATACAACATCATAAGTGATAAATAAGGTGACAACTTGCAGGTATCTCAATTTCCAGTAAAATACAGCAAATTTCTGAAATATGATCAATATGGGTAAGGATGCATCTATTATCAGAGCTAATAAGCACTCAATCTTTTGTGGGGAAGAGGTTGCATTAGAAGAGACCCTATGAATTTCAAAATCAAGGATTCTTCAAAGAGAATGAAGTTACTAACTATAGCTTAATCGGGTACGTATAATTAGAGATCAGCTTATCCACAGTTGCACATTTCAGTCCTTTCTGAAATCTGGCTATTCATACAGCATAATGTAACATCACCCAGATAAATAGCAATCTTGCAGATGGTTCTCTAAAAAATCCTAATTATACAAAGAAATTTCAAGCTCTTTCAATAAGAGCACATAAAGGGGCTGAAGAAAAAAAAAACAAATTATATCATTTAGGCATTCTCAAGGCGGAAGACAGTGTTAAGATGAAAAACATTCAAATGCAATCCAAGCTATATCTCAATATATTTACTTGGTTATATTTACCCAACTATGTTGTTGAATATGTCTCATTCCGAACTTACTTTTGGACTAATCATGACCAGTAATTTTCACATGCAAAAGCAATTGGAACATTCAGTTTGCAGAATGGTTGCCCACCGGATAAATCTTCTCTCTTTGATACACTTACCCCCAAATCTTTTGTTCGGAATGGTACTTACCTGAAAAAGAAAAAGAAAACAAAGTATGTAAGTAAGCAAAATAAATAAATACCTTTAAGTTGACTGTTTGTCCCTTAGATGAAACTGATAATTATGAAGAGGTTTGTTTAAATTTTTCAAATGTACAGTCTGACATATTGGATTAGCACTAATCTAGTTAGGCATTGAATTCAATGGAGTTTATTCCCAATAAATGTGCATATATAATTGCAATAAAACTGTGGTAATTAACTTTCAAAATAATGTTTTATCTTATGTAACGGGAAACAAAGCAAAGTTTTCAATATGCTTCAACATTCATCCATTGATCTTTCATCTACAGATACATCCACTATAACTGTAATTCAGATTCAATTTCAATTGAAAACATCTGCTATTTTCATTGGCAAGAGAACTCCAATTGGAGCAACTAAAATCTATTGCAAAGAACAAGCACACTCAGTCTGGATGGAATCTGTAAAGGATTAAAGTTACTCTACTGCCAACATACCTACAACCATTACATACCGTATATACTCGAGTATAAGCCGAGTTTTTCAGCCCACTTTTTGGGCTGAAAAAAGCCGCCTCGGCTTATACGCGAGTCTACAACTGGATCCGGCAGTGCTGTTGCCTGTTGGAGGAGGAGGAGGCGAACCAGCCTGCCATCGCCGGCCCCGCCGCTCTTCCCGACACCTTCCAAGCCCCACAGTCCAGCGGACGGAGCAGAAGCAGCCCCGGGGCTTCGCTGCCGCTCCCCGCATTTTCTGCACGGGGATCCCTTGGAGAGGGGATTCCAGCCTGCCATCGCCGGCCACTGCCAGCCCCGCCGCTCTTCCCACCCCCTTCCAAGCCCCACAGTCCAGCGGACGGAGCAGAAGCAGCCCCGGGGCTTCGCTGCCGCTCCCCGCATTTTCTGCACGGGGATCCCTTGGAGAGGGGATTCCAGCCTGCCATCGCCGGCCACTGCCAGCCCCGCCGCTCTTCCCACCCCCTTCCAAGCCCCACAGTCCAGCGGACGGAGCAGAAGCAGCCCCGGGGCTTCGCTGCCGCTCCCCGCATTTTCTGCACGGGGATCCCTTGGAGAGGGGATTCCAGCCTGCCATCGCCAGCCACTGCCAGCCCCGCCGCTCTTCCCACCCCCTTCCAAGCCCCACAGTCCAGGGGGTGGGAAGAGCGGCGGGGCTGGCAGTGGCTGGCGATGGCAGGCTGGAATCCCCTCTCCAAGGGATCCCCGTGCAGAAAATGCGGGGAGCAGCAGCGAAGCCCCGGAGCTACTTCTGCTCCATCCGCTGGACTGTGGGGCTTGGAAGGGGGTGGGAAGAGCGTCGGGGCTGGCAGTGGCTGGCGATGGCAGGCTGGAATCCCCTCTCCAAGGGATCCCCGTGCAGAAAATGCGGGGAGCAGCAGCGAAGCCCCGGAGCTGCTTCTGCTCCATCCGCTGGACTGTGGGGCTTGGAAGGGGGTGGGAAGAGCGGCGGGGCTAGCGGTGGCCGGCGATGGCAGGCTGGTTCGCCTCCTCCTCCTCCAACAGCACTGCCGGATATCCGCCCAACGCTGCGGGGGTGCCAGCGGGAGCTTTGGCGGCTTCACCTCAGCCGCAGCGCTGGGCAGCAAATGTGCTGGTGCTGTTGGAGGAGGAGGAGGCGGCGGCAGCAATAGCACCTGAGGACAGTACAAGAAGCAATGGAAACTTGTCAGAAGGAGACTCAAGCTGGAAATAAGGAGAAATCTGACAGTAAGAACAATTAAAATCCTAGGAAAATGTCCTTTCATGAAAAATTACTTTTTCAGTTAACTCTGCCTGACATTAGTTGGGCGAACAGAAATATTAGTTGGCCAATTCTAAAAGGGAGCACCAGAAAGAACTTAAAATATTTTTTAAGAGAGCTGGGTTTTTCATTTATATTATATGTATGAACAGAATTAACACAAATTGCAGATACCAATCAAACATACAGAAAAAAAGGATGAAATAATGCTCATTTTTAAAAACAGTGAAAATAAAAACAATATACCAAGAAGGTGGCATACTGGTTGTGATTTGATCTCTTCGGGGGATCCCGGGGATCCCCTATACAAGTATTTTAATATTGCAGACTTGCAGTATTATAAGTCATACTGATATTATAGAACACTTTAATTAAGCGGGTCCCTTGAATAAACATAACTTTGAGTTTCAAATAACACTGATTTTTTATTTTTGAAATTTACCGTAGCTGCTGCATTTCCCACCCTAGGCTTATACTCGAGTCAATAACTTTTCCAGCTTTTTGGGGGTAAAATTAGGTGCCTCGGCTTATATTCGGGTCGGCTTATACTCGAGTATATACGGTACTAGTTATAGATAAAGCAAAGCAGAGATCTATTACCAAACTTAATAATAAAGAGTTAGTCGCAGAATGCAAAACAAACCCAATATTTTATTTTATTTATTATATCTCTTTTTTCCCTCTGGGAATTTGAGCAGCATATAAGAGACTCCCTCCTATAATTCTTATAACAACTATTCTACAAAATTCATGTCCTTAGCTGTAAAAGCCAGCTAGGTGACTTTGGATCAGTCAATTTCTCTCAGCCAAATAATAAAGGCAGGGTATAAATTAAAAAAAAAGATTACATTGAATGTAAGTGACAGGCTTAAGTCATCCAGCACTCATTTGGGAAGTCTAGGATTTCTTGGCAAATATTACAGTATATAACATCAAGTCAGTCACTGAATAAAAAGAACTTGTGCAAACTCTTTGTCTCCAAGCAAATTAATATACTGGGTTGAAAACTGCAAGACATAAGAAAACGAATATACAAAACAAATCAACTATCTAGTTCTAGAAGCAAAAAGCTTCCGGGCTACAAGAATCAGTAAATAAGTAAGGTAAGAAAATTTTGGATACAAATGCAATATGTAGTTAGAAAAAATCACCAGACAACATATAGAGTTTAAGTCAGAATTATTTTTACTAGGTATTATATCAGATGGTTATGATAAAGGGACAATATACCTAACATTACACATCTTGACTGCAACAAGAATTGTGTATGCGCAGCAGTGGAAGAGCGAAAACACCCCTTCAGAGGAGGAGACTATAAGGAAGATACTAGTCTGTGCAGAAACGGACAGACTAATGTTAAAAATAAAAGATAAAGGAGATACAGAATACTATGCTACATGGGATAGTTTCTATCAATGGTTAGAAATATGAGGTAGAAGCGAGAATGTGAAAGAATCAGGTTAGGTGAACATGGAAAGAGACATTATGTATGTATTTGGATGTAGGTATTAGAATGATAAATAGGTTGATACACTAGAATATGATGGTCAGAAATTACTGTACAACACTAACAATGTTTAAAATAGTATATATGTTATTTTGTTTTTATCTTTGTTTCATGGAAAGTGGAATGCCAGGACAATTACACTGTATTCAATATATTTATATGTAAATAATAAAAAAAAATTTTAAAAAAGAATCAGTAAACCTAAACTTCATTCTATACTTCATATTAGCATACTAATATGTTCCAGTCTCAAATGTTATTCTGCTTTCATCCTTAAACAGGTACATTTCCATTATGTATATTTTTTATATTTTTGTGATCTAAACACTATTATGAAATGAATCGACTGCTATTTTCTTGTCAGGTAAGGTTTTATTTTAAAAATAATATTTTTTGCAGATCCATGTAAGAAAATCTATTTTTCATGATTTTTAGCAAATGTCATCAGGTAATCAAGGTCATGAAAGGAAGAATAAAAGATTGAGGGGAGTTTGAAAGGTGGAGCCCTTTAAATCAGTAGTCCTGTGTGATTTCCCCACCCCCTCCATTTATTAGAGTCCTTTCAGAAATGTAGATGACAAAGGCTCCGAAGATGACGAGTGGAATAAGAATTAAAGATCCATTCTCACTGGGAATGCATCGACACAAACTCGGCATATGAAAATCCATTCTTCTTTTCAAACCTTCTATTGTTATCATGGCTGCTATTGTCAATAGCCAAGAATAGCTGCTTTCCCCCTCTGTTTACCATATTGCGTTCCCCTCTGTTTACTGTCCCTTGAAAACAGAGGATGACAGGTTCAATTGTATACACAAAAGTCTCCCCCCCCCCATGCATCTGGCTCATATAACTTCAATTCACTCTCAGTGAACTGGCAGACATTAAGCCAAGCTGACAACGAGCTCTAAACTGCCAATGTGCATTGCTGGTGTATAAAGGTGCCAAAAGTCCTTTGTTAGATGCAACAATGTGATTACATTCTGTGATTACAGCATAAGCTGACACTAGCACATTCAATCCTAGTTGTCAATGGACCACCCGTTTCCCCTCCTCTATAAATGGTCTTTTGTAGGGTGCCTTTTCAGATTCAGACATTGTACTCATTGTGCCTCTGTTGTTAGACCAAAGAGGACCCTATCATTTTCTACCTATTGCATATAAACAAAGATCAAACTGAAGGATTTAATATTTGATATGTAAATATACTGCTTTTTATATAGAAAATGCTGCTTTACCTCAAGATGGCAGTTTGCTCACTAATTTTAAAAATGGAATATGCATCACCCTAAAATGGGAACGCGGTAAAATGGGAACAGGGACGCGGTGACTCAGTGGCTAAGACGCTGAGCTTGTCAATCAGAAAGGTTGGCAGTTCGAATCCCTAGCATTGCGTAACGGAGTGAGCTCCTGTTACTTGTCCCAGCTTCTGCCAACCTAGCAGTTCAAAAGCATGTAAAAATGAAAGTAGAAAAGTAGGGACCACTTTTGGTGGGAAGGTAACAGCGTTCCGTGCACCGTCAGTGTTCAGTCATGCTGGCGACATGACCATGGAGACGTCTTCAGACAGTGCTTGGTCTTCGGCTTTGAAACAGAGATGAGCACTGCCCCCTAGTGTCGGGAACGACTAGCACATATGTGCAAAGGGAACCTTTACCTTTAAAATGGGAACATTATATTTGTGCTAGATTTGCACATTTAATTTACAGATATATGGTTAAGCATAAATTCAAAAACCTTTTTGGGGGGTCAGCTAGTCTCATTAGGTCTGATGATTAAGAACTCATCTATTGTTTCAATTGTACTATATATTAATTTCAGCACTATTTTTATGGCTGGAATTTACAATTTTTATCCTGCTGTACTTAAAAGGGAACTGAGTGGAAGGTCATTCTTCAAAGGTTCTCAGTCTTTCTGGCTTCTCAAACTTCAGTTAAGTCACAAGGAAAAGTAGAACACGGGAACTCTTTTCACAAAGCTTTTTTGGATTCAGAAATGCAGGTAATCACAGATGGGAGCTTGGAAGAATGGAGGCATGTGTAGCTAGAAATAAACAATAACAAAATCTTTATTAAAAGAAATAAAAAGAATGGAATAGGAGAACCAACAAACTTTCTGAAAGTAAAGAAAAATTGAGGGGAAAAAAACAGAGATCCAGAATTTATTTATTTATTTCAGAAAATCTATATGATCACCCAACTCATTCTTAGTGATGCTGGTTGGTTTACAAAGATTAAAGACTATATAAAAGCAATAAAATAGCAATACTCCCCTCCCCGGACAACAATCAAATAAGCCATTTGATGGCTCCATCCCACCCTGGGATTCCCAGGTCCATTGGCAAAACCAGGTTTTCAGGTCACTGTGGGGGCCAATCTTATCTCTGCAGGGAAAATTTATATAGGGAGGGAGATACCTCACAGAATGCCCTTCTTCTTGATCCCACTAGATCACTGTCTTGATAACACAGTGTGATCAAGAAGAAGGACATTCTGACCTTAACAGAGGGGACTTGAGGCATCCCCTGGCTTCATACTATGGTGGGTTAAGTAAATATGACCAGGAAAGGACAGTACTTCAAATAAACTAGTTCCAAGCGATACAAGGTTTTGAAAGGGACAACCAGCACCTCGATTTGAACCTGGAAGAAAATTGGCAATCAATGCAGCTGCTGCGAGACACATGGCACATGTACATAGGTCTAGGACACTTCACAATTGCCAGCTTGCTGCAGCCAACTCACAATGGCCAACTTGCCATGGCCAATTCGGTGCGAGAAAAGAGTTATACTAATATATTTTTAAAAAATTGTTTTAAATAATTAAATTGAATTATTGAATTATCCTGCAGTGAGTTGTTCCACAACAAGCTGGCCATAGGAAGTTGGCTGTCACAATTTGGCTGCTGTGAGTTGGCTGCAGTGAGTGGCCATAGCAAGTTGTTTCATTCCATGTGTGCACATCTAGGTCTGCACAAAACCATGTGGGCCACTGCATTTTGAACTAATTTCCCAATACTTTTCAAGGGCAGCCCTAGGTAGAGTGTGTTGCACTTGCAATAGTCAAGATGGAAGGTGACTAGGGCGTGAGTTGTGAGCAGGAATTTTTGGTCCAGGAAAGATCATAATTGGTAGACAACTTACAGCTATGCAAAGACCCTCCTGGCCACAACTGCTAACTGCTCAATCAGGAGTCATGAGTCCAGAAAACTCCCATATTATGCACTAGGTCAGTCCAGGGCATTGTCACCGCATCTAAGACCAGAGGTGGCAATATGCTACAGGCATAGATGGAGAAAATGTTGGGAGTAGTGAGGAAAAGGTCAATCAAATGACAATTTGGCCTACTCAAAACTTTCAGTTTTTGCATTGGATATCAGTTGGATAAAACAGAGGGAAATTCCAAAATAATGAGTCCAGATTTACCCCAAAAGAAGATAAATCTCTATTTAAGATAATTCCCATAAACATGGAAGAGTAGATAGATATTCATATTTCCCAAATAAGAGTTCTGTGCCATGGCCAAGTTTTGTTTTGTCAAAGTAGGGTTGCGCCTTCAGATGTAATGAATCTGACTCATTGTCTCACCTAAATAAATGTGAACTAATAAATCAGGTGAACCAAATGTTAAAATATTATTATTAACACAATGTTAAAATTACTTAGTTGCATAACTGTCTTCCATACATCCATAGATAGGCTCTACACTGGTAGTTAATCTTGGATGAGAAGTATATTTTCTCATATAACACTTACGATGCCTAACATTAATTGTTGATGTTGCTTATGAAATTTCACTCACATGGAAGCAGGCCTCTACTGGAGGAGGGTTGTAAAAATGTATTTGCCTCTCTCTAAATTTACATTGTCTTTAAAGGACATGATAAAGTCCCCCTGCACTTTTTCTCCCAGTCAGAGTTTTAATCTGATGACAAGTCTGCAATGAAAATTAAGAAATCAGTTTAGTGACTAATAAAAATATAGTTTCTTCATTTATTTATATTCAATTGTAAACAGGTAGATATATTTTACTATTAAATGTCAATTCATGGGGTTTTTTTGCAAGGTTTTTCAGAAGTACTTTGCTATTGCCTCCATCCTAGGTATTTAAAGTGGGATTAGAACTCATGGTCTCCTAGTTTCTAACTTGATGCCTTAACCACTGTGCCAAACTAGCTTTCTTTATGTCAATTACTTCATAGCTAAATGTGCTTTTGTTTTTTATTATATCTGCATACATGACAAGTTTACCTGATAGAGATGCTATCTCTAATGTATCATAGAAAATACATTCATAGAATTCTGTTTACATGAAGCCTGTTGATTTTATTGGAAGACTGCTATATCTTTTCTGAGTTCTCTCCAAAGGATCTTATGGAATTTGAAGCTTTATACCACTGCCATCATACAAATCTCACAAGGAGTTCCAAAATATCTTAAGAATCCATTATAAGTGATCTGCCTAAAAATATAACAATTAAAATCCAAGTTGTTTCTCTATTGGCTCAAGGATTTCTGCATGACCAGTACAACTCTTTCTGCCCTCCGTCCCTTTCTTCCTCTTTTCATCATCATCATCATCATCATCATCATCATCATCATCATCATCTCATCTTTATTTTCAAACTCAAGGAAAAAAAGTATCAAGCCCAATACATCTGAAATATCAAGGCCTTCCTTATCAAAATTATATTCAAATAGATAAACATAAGCATAAGACAATTAAGGCATAACTAAACTTCCCAATTAATCATTTCTGTATAGGTTTACGTGTCCTTAAGCAACTGAAGAAAATTCTGTCCAGAATATAACATGCAAGGTATTCACTTTGGACAACAGGCAACCATGTCTTTTCATTGGACAATTTCCCCCACTGATGTAAACTCCCATCATTCTTTTCCTGGAAAGTAGTTGCCAATAATTTATCTTCCTGTATTTTATGCACACATAGGAGAGGGGGAGGGGGAGAGGGAGGGAGAGAGAGATCTATGAATAGATAGATGATAAATGGAGGGAGGAAGAGAGAGAAAGGGATGTGTCTGTGTGGTGTGTGTGTGTGTGTGTGTGTGTGTGTGTGTGCCTGTTGGGGAGAGGAGCACAAGCTCTTTAAAAACAATCCTTTCTTAATGCCGTATTTCTTTCTAACGTCTTTTAGAACTATATCTTAACCATATATGCTGTAACAGCATCTTGGTTAAAGCACTTGCTTTGTAAATACAACACAATACAATACAATAGCAGAGTTGGAAGGGACCTTGGAGGTCTTCTAGTCCAACCCTCCTGCCTAGGCAGGAAACCCTATACTGTTTCAGACAAATGACTCTCCAACATCTTCTTAAAGACTTCCAGTGTTGGAGCATTCACAACTTCTGGAGGCAAGCTGTTCCACTGATTAATTGTTCTAACTGTCAGGAAATTTCTCCTCAGTTCTAAGTTTCTTCTCTCCTTGATTAGTTTCCACCCATTGCTTCTTGTTCTACCCTCAGGTGCCTTGGAAAATAGTCTGACTCCCTCTTCTTTGTGGCAACCCCTGAGACATTGGAACACTGCTATCATGTCTCCCCTAGTCCTTCTTTCTATTAAACTAGACATACCCAGTTCCTGCAACCATTCTTCATATATTTTAGTCTCCAGTCCCCTAATCATCTTTGTTGTTCTTCTCTGCACTCTTTCTAGAGTCTTTTCTACACTGAGGTGACCAAAACTGAATGCAATATTCCAAGTGTGGCCTTACCAAGGCATTATAAAGTGGTATTAACACTTTACATGATCTTGATTCTATCCCTCTGTTTATACAGCCTAGAACTTTGTTGGCTTTTTTGGCAGCTGCTGCACACTGCTGGCTTATATTTAAATGGTTGTCCACTAGGATTCCAAGATCTCTTTCACAGTTACTACTGTTGAGCAAGGTACCACCTATACTGTACCTGTGCATTTCGTTTTTGTTGCCTAAATGTAGAACCTTACTCTTTTCACCATTGAATTTCATTTTATTAGATAGTGCTCAATGTTCAAGTTTGTCAAGATCCTTCTGTATTTTTAGCCTATCTTCTGGCGTGTTGGCTATTCCTGCCAGCTTGGTGTCATCTGCATATTTGATGAGTTCCCCATTTATTCCCTCATCCAAATCATTGATGAAGATGTTGAAGAGTACTGGGCCTAAAACAGAGCCTTGGGGTACTCCACTGCATATTTCCCTCCATGAAGATGCAGTTCCATTGAGGACTACACGTTGAGTGCGGTTGGTCAGCCAGTTACAAATCCATCTGGTGGTGATGCTGTCTAATCCACATTCTTCTACTTTATCTAGTAGTAGGTTATGGTCTACCTTATCAAATACCTTACTGAAGTCCAAGTAAACTATATCGAAGGTATTCCTCTGGTCCACTAATTTTGTCACATTATCAAAGAATGCAATAAGATTAGTCTGGCATGATTTGTTTTTACAAACCCATGTTGGCTTTTGGCTATTACTTTGTTTGCTTCTAGATGTTCACTAATTTGTTGCTTGATTATCTTTCCCAGAATCTTTCCTGGAATTGAGGTCAGGCTGATAGGTCTGTAGTTTCCTGGATCTGTTTTTTCCCCCCCTTTTTTGAAGATGGTAACCACATCAGCTCTTTTCCAGTCCTATGGTAGTTCCCTGGTGTTCCAGGATCTCTGAAAGATATAGTTCAGTGGTGCTGAGATCTCATCTGCCAATTCCTTCAGAACCCTGGGGTTTAATCCATTCGGTCCTGGTGATTTGAACTCGTCTAGGGTAGACAGGTCCTCACCATTTTCTTCCCTATTTCAACTTGTGTTCCTAATCTGATTTTTGTGATGCTATTTTTGATAGGTAGGACTGTTTTCTCCCTTTGTGTAAAGACAAATGCAAAACATGTGTTAAATAGTTCTGCTTTCTTCCTGTTGCTTGTCACCTTTTTGCTACTTTCTCCCAGCAATGGACCAATTGTTTCCCTAACTTTTTTCTTGTTTTTAACATGTTGGAAGAAGCTTTTTTTTGTTATTTTTTACTTTTGTGGCAAGCCTTTCTTCATTGTGAGCCTTAGCTTTCCTCACTTCATCTTTATATGCTCGGGCTATTTGCTGATATTCTGCCTTAGTTATGTCCCCGCTTTCTACTTTTTATACTTATCTTTTTTGTCTTTCAATTTGTCAGAGAGTTCTTTATGCAGCCATGCTGGTTTCTTTTGGGAGCTGTTATTTTTCTTCTTCATTGGTATTGTGCTAGACTGGGCTAGACAAGAGCCAAGGTGGCGCAGTGGTTAAATGCAGCACTGCAGGCTACTGCTAGTTCAGCAGTTCAGCGGTTCAAATCTCACCGGCTCAGGGTTGACTCAGCCTTCCATCCTTCCGAGGTGGGTAAAATGAGGACCCAGATTGTTGGGGGCAATATGCTGACTCTCTGTAAACCGCTTAGAGAGGGATGAAAGCCCTATGAAGCGGTATATAAGTCTACTGCTATTGCTATTGCTATTTTGTAATCTCATTTTTCAAAATTTCCCAAGCTTCTTGAGTTGTTTTTCCCTTGAGGATTCTCATCCATGGCCGACAACTATTCATCTCCCTGCCAGACAAACTTGTTAGCCTGCGGTGAGAGACAAACATTTTGCCAGGGCTGTTGGCACTCCTAATAGCGGAATCATTGATTTACCTTCAGAGGGTTTGTCATGTTTGGGGAGCTGGGTCAGAACAATTCATGAGTATTTTGTGTTTATGCATTTTTTTACATTGGTCTAGACAAAAATCATTAAAACCCAAGAAAAACAGAGATGGCAGAACAAACTATTTTTGTAGCCATGTCTGTATCAATTACATTTGTCAATGAACATGAGGAGAGAAGTCTCAAGACAAATAAACTGGATGTTTCTTTGTACCTTTGCTTGGTTGTAAGCAATGTTAAATTAACATTCAAGCTCAAAATGTATAATTGTATTGTTTAAGCCTCCTATTTTTATTAATGCTAATTCCAGCAGTCAATGTCCTGTTTCTATTTCCATCCTAAGCAAGGTACACAAATCCATCATCCACTGGAAAATACAAAAGAAATTAACTAAACGGTTTTCATATTTATAAAACATGACATAATTTAAAATTTTAGGTAGGTATCAATCAATCAGAACTAAACTAAATTATGTATTTATCCTCAAATAGCCATCATAGCAAAGTTGATATAAGGAGCTTTTTCAGTTTTGTTGAATCGAAAAATCTGGTAGTCTCCAAACTACAAAACACAGTGACTGCAGTATTGGCCACGGAACCTATTTGCCGAATAAACAATGTGTGTTTAAGTCCATTAGCTATTTAGTTCAACAAGCAGCTTTAAAAAATTTGCAACTATTGAAATATTTATATTAACCTAATTTTTCTCTAAAGAGCCTTGCATTTTTAATTCTTTTAACATGGTCAACTTGGTAGGCCATGTTTGTTTACATTATATTTGACATTGCAATCCTATACATTCCAGTAAAAAGACACGTTATGTTCAAGACTTTTTACTCTCAAGTTTATAGTAGAAGTTTATGGGGAGGGGGAGCCAAATAGTTAATTGTCCACAGAGAATGGCAGATTCAATTCACTGAATGGTAATCTCTACCAAATTTCCACAGGCACTTTTTGTGCCTCTGTGAATGTACTCCGATGAACATTAGCTGTGCTCTTTCACTGGCAGATCAGTTCATTCGAGCAATTCAGTTGACAGCCTGCCAGCATTTTTCCATTTTACTAGCCAAAAAAACATTATGGTTCTTCATAGCAACCAGAGGACTAAGATGTTTCCCAAGTGCTTTAGTAGCAGCTGTTCAACTATGCCTAACGTTGTCTGCTATTATAGAAGAGAGAGAGAGAGGGAAAGAGAAAAGAAGAGAGATTGGATTTTTCATTCTATCCATGCAATACTGTAAAATACAATTGTTTTGAATGTTCTATAGTCCAGAAGCATTGCCCCATTGATCTCATATTATTTAAAAGTGGAAAAAAGTAGGACATTTTATTTGGAGTTCTGTCTAGTGCCTAAAAAATAATGCACAGCTGGGTACATTAAATCATAAAGAAACAGGTAGCCAATTCCTCAGAAAGTCAACGCGTTCAGGGTATAAGTAAAACATTTAGCTTTTTGCAATGTATTTTATAATATATCTTGCTGCATGAGTATTTTGTACAGGTAGTATTTTAGCTCTCTTCAGGCCTCTCCTATTCAGAAATTCTATTAAATCCAACGGCTATGAATAGATATATTATACATGAAACTACATGAAATGTTATTGAAATTCTTGATACGCATGCATTTTGCAGAATGTTCGCAATTGGATATATAGAAAAAAAGAAGTTTACAGCAATTACAGCACTGAAATTAGCTCATACAAATATATCGAATTAACTACTCTGGTACCTATGAAATACTTAGCAACCATCGTGCGTCATTTCACTTACCCCTGACCTAACAACACACTTTAACAGCGTCAAAATGGAATATGAGAAGGAAAAGTAGCCATTAATGGAAGGAGCTTTTGCTCCTTCCATCAAATGACGATGATCACAATTTGAGGACGACCGACAGAGCTTTTTTTCAACCTTTTTCTTTTCTTTTCAATTAATAGCAAAAAGGTAATATGACATTTTCTCTGTTGATTTACACATTTAATTATGCATTTTAATCTCTTGCCAGAATGTAGCTCTATAAATATTTTTTTTCTTTCAGATTTTTTTATATCCTATATATCAGTGTTGCAATTCCAATTAACTATTTTCTCTTCAAAAAGGCTATTTAACACTCGAATAATCATTCTAAAGAAATTAAGACATATTCTTGTACTGTTTTAAATTATGCTAGGTATAATAATTTTAGAGAATAACCTATACAATTGTTTAAATGTATGGTATACTGTAATTCTGGTGGATCAAAGGTGTTAAGTTCTACTATTGTGTTTCCCAACAAAATATTTTCTTCGATAAGATTGAATGTGGTGAGAAATTGTCTGAAATAAAAATGTTAAGTATGAGAAAGAGTGGCTAATATTTAATATTTTAACTGTAGGTAAATGATAATGCCATGATAGAAAACTAACTGCATTTGACTAGCCTTTACAAAGGCAATATTATCTAAACCTTTTCAAACTTTGCCCAGTGTATAATAATTAATTACTAAATATTAAGTAGATTTATTTGAAAGTACCGTTTCTCTGAATTTCTATATCAATAACTTGTAGTAGTTAACATTCTTTACAGTTCAAAGTGTGAATCATATCCTGAGGTTCAAATATTTTTAATTAAGAAAACTTAGCAAATTAGGACTTGCCATCCTCCTGACTTTAATACTGATTTGATTTAGAATAAAACAGAAGTATAGATCTCAATGCAAATTCAGCCAACCCAATTATTAGATATTAATGCTATAGTGGCAGGTACTATTGAGATTTGAGGGACTAAATTATTTCACAGAGCCTACCTCACTCATTCAGTTAGCTTGTGGTCATTAAATAGCAGTGGAAAATGAAGGAATGGCAAACCACCTCTGAAAAAAACCTTGCGAGGAAAACTGCAGAAATTTATCCAGATAGTCTCTGTGAATTGGACACAATTGAACAGAAGGGGAAAAAGAGACAGTGGAGGAAACAATTCCATTGTAAGCATTGAGAAGGATTTGAGATTCTTCCCATTGGCTTTTGCATATAGACAGGAAGGAACACAACCTTAGTTTTGACCACAGGCATAAACTGACTTGGGCTGCAATCAATAGCGAAATTAATTCTGAGAGGAAAATTATCATTGGAATAAAAGGAACCCCATGAAAGTATCCATCCGAAGGTTTTGCCCATTTACCTAGCCTAATCTGAAGAAGTTTCTAGTTTGGATTAGATTTCCCATCAAGGCTCCAAATTGACCCCCAACAGTTGTCTAGTGGGTATGAGGACTTTACAGTCAGGCATTTCTGCTTTGGCAACTTCTTTGAACAATAATTAGAAGACTTACATAAATAAATAATTAGGCTTTCTTTCCCAGCTGCCTATTAAAAATCACCTTGTTTTTGGCAGCCTTTCAACCTGCTGCTTTTGAAGAGTTTTTTAGAATTAAAATGTAACTTTAGGACATGTATGAAGCTAATCCTTACAAGAATGAAAGACCCTTCATTCATGTGTTAATAAACAACCTCGGCTTACTGTCCTGTGACATGTAGTGCATTCATTTCATTGAAACATGAATCAATACATGATTTAATATACACATTGTAAAACAAATGGCCTAAATTTGCAGAAATGAGAAAAAACCCCTACAGAATTCCAAGAGTATGAACTCTGAAAAGGAGAATATAATCCTTGTGCTGAATACTTTTTTGGAAAAATAATGCCTCCACGAACAATTTAACAGTAATAAACAGATGGATTTGTGTCTAAATCTATTTTCTCAATTCTTGCTAAACTAGGAACTGCAGAGTACATACTGGTAAATTATTAAATGCTATTGAGGGACTACTTATTTTGTAAAGATTTTAGACAAGATAAAGAATAGGCATGTAACCTTAAGTAGTATCATTTTTTAAAGGAGGACAAGGAAATTCATACTTTTTGCAGTCTCTTACATCCAAAATGATGAAAAGACTTGAAAAATCATACAGCTACTTGTTACCAATTGGATCCATCTAATTTAAAATACATTAACTCAGCAAACTTTTCATGTATGAAACAACAAATAAAGCCAAATAAGAAATGTTGAGTATAGTAGAATAGTAATAGCAATAGCAGTTAGACTTATATACCACTTCATAGGGCTTTCAGCTCTCTCTAAGCGGTTTACAGAGTCAGCATATTGCCCCTAACAACAATCCGGGTCCTCATTTTACCCACCTCGGAAGGATGGAAAGCTGAGTCAACCCTGAGCCGGTGAGATTTGAACAGTTGAACTGCAGAACTGCAGTCATCTGAAGTAGCCTGCAGTGCTGCATTTAACCACTGCGCCACCTCGGCTCCCAAAAGCAAATGGATTTGGGAATCATAACTAATGTTTTCATGAAAGATCCGTAACGATACATAACATAGCAATATATGTGCACCATCACAGGATAATTTTGTGCACAGTCCAAAAAAATATATATAGGCATTATTTTGCCATTATTTATCAGTACTGTACATGTATTTGAGGAGACTTAAGAATAGTTCACAATGAAACATTTCCACAGGACATTTCTAATAGCTATCACTTCAAAAGAAATTCTTCATTAAAATTTGAAGTCTATTGAATCATAAAAGATAAAGTCTCACTGAGTCATATTCAGCTCTTTGTGGACAAGCTGTGTCTAGGTTCTTGGGCAACAGTTCAGAAGATGTCCATTGTCTTCTTTTGAGATATGCTCTAATTTCTAAGCTTAAAGTAATTGGCAAGAGGCTTCTCTTTTGATCCTACGTTCCTGTTGAGGTTCTTGGAAACTTTAAAGAAAAGAGAAGGGAAACTTTGTGCAATATGCAACAACACTTCGAACTAAATAATGCTGTAAAACTGTGGATATATACCGTATTTTTCAGACTATAAGATGCACTAGACTCTAGTGACTAGAGTATAAGACGCACCATGATTTTGAAGAGGTAAATTTTTTTAAAAAGTTTTTTCACTTTGCAGGCCTCCCAAGTACTCTGTAGACCTAATTTTTTTGCAAAAAAGGGGGGGGCATGCAGAACTTTGGGAGACTTGTAGAGTGCCCCTGGGGGCTCAGGTGGTCAAAAATGAGCAAAAAAAATCCCATTTTTTGCAAAAAAAAAAAAAAGGGGGGGGGCATGCAGAGGCTTTTGGGAGGCTTGTAAAGTGCTCCTGGAGGCTGGGAGGGGCAAAATGGCCCATTTTTTGCTCTTTTTCCCCCTCCCCAGCCCCGGGGAGCACTTTGCAGGCCTCCCAAACCCTCTGCATGTCCATTTTTGCAAAGGTGGGGAGCAGATTTTCACCCTCCTTTCACCCTTTTGAGGAAAAAAGGTGCATCTTATGCTCCGAAAAATACAGTAATTATAGAACTTGGAGAGCAAGTTAAGATTTAGCAAGATTTGGATCTCTTAGGATAATTCTTCATGTTAGAAAATTGTCTCATTTACAGTATCTTAAAATAGAAGAGTTGGAACTGTTTTCACATGTGACATAGTCCATTTCTCTGCTTAGAGCAGGAATATGCTAAATCATCAATCGCGGTGATGCAGTGGTTAGAATGCAGTACCACAGCTAATTCTGCTGGCTGCCAGCAGTTTGGCAGCTTGGGTCTCACAAGGCTCAAGGTTGGCTTAGGCTTCCATCCTTCTGAGGTTGGTAAAACGAGGACCCAGATTGTTGGGGGCAACATGCTGACTCTGTAAACCGCTTTGAGAGGGATGTGAAGCACTGTGAAGCGTTACATAAGTCTAAGTGCTATTGTTATCTCTAAAAGCAGCCATTTAGCTTCATTTTGAAAAACCTCCAGTTAGGGGAAATCCACCCCTGTTCTAGCAAGAAGGAGCCCAACATTACTCTATTCACCAACTTTAACAATTGTTATGTTTATTCCTCATAATATTCAGTCTGAATACTCTTACTTTTAATCCATTGGGGGTGGTTGTTGTTATTATCGGTTTGCAACAATAGGAAGTCACAGCTGCCAGTTCTTTACTTGATGTTGGTCTTCATATGGATCAGTTCCTTCCCAAGAACCCAGGATGTCATATTATTATTTAAACGTGTACGCCACCCAATTCTCAACAATCCTCAAATAAATTACAATAAAATTAATAAAAAAACCTTTTACCAAATTTTAACATAGATCCAGAAACTTGCATATTTATAAACGACTTGGGTGGCTTGATTTATTTTCCTTTTAACATCCTGGTAGCTCTTCTTGAAAACCCCTGAAGCCTCTCCACAATTATATTAATGTGAAGGTGGTTGTTGGCAGGAAAATGTGAAATTAGGAACTTGAGAAATGACCATTTTATAAATACAGATTAGATACAACCAATTCTAATTGAGGTCTTGTTTTGCTATGAGAGTATCAGTTCAGGTTCCAGAGAAAGAATAATTGCAATGGATCTGGAGTAGTACTTGACAGTTAAAATGCAAAGTATTCCAAGCATGATCTGGCCAATGCAGAATAAAATGGAAATATAACTTTCTATGAATTTGAATGTAATCCTTCAGACTTCTGACTGCACAGGTCTTCTAAGTGCCAACATGTTTAACCCATATTCAAGGGTGGTTTGTGTACTCTGTTAACTATTAATTTTTCCAGTGGAAATCTGCAAGTAATGTCATATGGTCAGCCTGGTATCCCTGTAGAAGTCTATAAGAAATAGCATCAGATTTAAGAATGGGAAAGATGGTTGTCCCCACTGATTGAGGCTGCTGGAGTTTACTTCAGCAACATATAAATTGGCTACTCTTCTGGTTTGAAGAGCCCTTTCTCAGCCTTTCCTTCTTTTGAGATCTATCAAAAGAGCTTTTCCAGAAGTAGCATTCCAGTAGTGGAATGTCTTCTATATTTCCATATCTGACACGCCTGCAGTCTTATTTCTTCAGTGCTAGACAAGGCATTTTTATTCTTTGCATCATCTAGTTGAGTGCTATAAAGCAAGGGTCTCCAACCTTGGTGACTTTATGACTTGTGGACTTCAACTCCCAGAATTCCTCAGCTAGCTGAGGAATTCTGGGAGTTGAAATCCACAAGTCATAAAAAAGGTTGGAGACCCCTGCTATAAGGCATGTTATTGATGCTGTGTTACTAGATGTATGTGTTACTGTGATTCTTCCTTTGTTGCTCACATTCTTCTTTTAAAGTGATTTATTGCATTGCTGTTTATGTTATTTCCTTTCACTTCCAAGGAGAATGAAGAGAAATACTTGTCTTCTTAATCAAAAAACCAAAAAGATCTTATTCAGCAAAAATATTTTTCCCCACACATCACTGAAAATTTTATTTTTGTAAATGGCATAAAACATGCAACAGGATTTAAAGGCATAAAAACTCAAAAAAGGCATATAAAAAGGCATATAAAAACTCAAGGAAATAAAAAAATGATTAGGCAAAATTGCCATGAAAGATGAGCAAAAGAAGAAGTTTTAAAAAATAAAAATGTGAAAATAAGTACCTAAGGAAGAAAAAGAACAAATCAGAGAAGCCAAACATTTAGCATATAGTCTTCTGAACCAAACTCCTAATTACAACTCCCCAACAATGATTAATCTGATGTTTGCATCATGTTTGCATTGTATAATTGAATGAGTAATGTCTGGTGTAAATCTAATACTGGTAACAGGATACTGCAGTGTACCTCCTACCCATGGTGAAGTCTATTATCCCCAACATATGCCAGAATTCGAATGGGGGGAAAAAACAAGTGTTTGCTCAGCTGTGAAAATGAGAATTTGCTCAACACAAATTAATGTTATTATCAGACTAAACCTATTGGAACAGAACATAGTTATGGAACACTAATCTAGAATGGTTTGATTCACAATTGTGTGTGAAATTATCAAATTCACACATTGAGAATATATCATAACGAATTAGAAAATTAATTTTATGTTCTTGGCGATACATTTTAAAACAAAGAAACACAAATCCTCTTCTATGAAAAAAGAACATATTAAACAAAATTGAACTATCACACATTATATTAGTGATGAATGAAAGACAGAACTCTGGAATTCATTTTAGTCTTCAAATCTGATATTTCAAGACTTCAAGCACTCAAGCCACTGAGACAAAATTAAGAAATTTACAGCTGTTGCTTCTGAATTATTATATATATTTTTTCTCTACTTCTAAAGAAATACTTAACACAATTTGACCTTGATCTAGAGGAATTTTAAAATAAACAAACCCTAAAGATTTATTTCTAGAAGAAGAGTAGGCAAAGATTAAATCAAATACTCATGTATTTGCTAAGTATGAAATTAATATTTTATTGTTATTACACGACAACAATCATTTACATTTGAAAAGAGATCTTCATATTTGCAGCACTTTTGGAAAAATCATTCCACATGATATTGAAATTCAAAGTAATGAGGAGAAAAAATGTTGAAATGTCATATATTTTGGACTTTAGGAAGGCAGATCTTACTGAACTTAGATGAACACTGGGCAGTATGACCTGAAATTCTAAGAGGGATTGAAGTCAATGGGGTTGTAAAAATCGTAAGAATGCAGCAACCACCAGCAATTCATATGAGAAAGAAAAAAGGAAAAGCCAAATAGTTATATAGTCAAATAGGAATTAATAAACAAAGAAGCAAAAAGAAGTTGTCTCAGAAATCTAAACAGAAGTGTAGGAGAAGAAGGAGTTAGAAGGAGTTAGCTAGTAACGCAAGCCTGTTGGAATGGAATGGGGAAGGATAAAACGCAGTTGGCAAAATACAGTACGAAGCATTTTTAGAGCATTTCAAAATAAAAAGAAGTGTCAAGGAAGATGTGTGGAGAAAGTAAAGAGGTAATTAGGGAAATAGCAAATAAATAAATAAATAAATAATAAATAAATAAATAAATATTATAATATTTTAAGGATAAAGAGAGCCTTTCCTAGCATGACTAAGAAAAGGGAGAGAAGCAAATTAGGACTGGTAAAGATATAATAAGAATCTTCATTTCTACTTTAAATAAATTCAGAATCAGGGCAAGATATTATACCTCAAAGTATTCAAGGTATTGGAGAAGTGATTTCAAAACCACTGACTATAATCTTTGAAATCTCTCAAAAAGCTAGTAAGATGCAGAAGACAATTAAACATAGTCCTAATATTCAAAGATAGGAAAGAACAGGATGCATGAAGCTGTTGACTGGTTAAACATCAATATTGGGTAACGTAGCACAGCAAACTACTAAACAGCATATTTGTATCTACTTGAGGGGGAAATGCCATGCCACCAATTGTAGAATTCATCATGCCAAAAAGAAATAATCTATTTTTTAAAATCATAAAATGGGGTACACTCCGGGAATATTATACAGTTTATCTAAAAACTGAAGAAAAGATTTGGCAATTGTATCCTTGTGAGCAAGATGAATAATTGCAAATATAAAGTACTGTGGTCTAATAGATTGGTCACTGGTTGTACAAGCACACCCAAAGAGTTTTCCTAAAAGGTTGTGCATTTCCTAAAAGGTTGTGCATTAACCTGGAGGGTTTATAAATGTTCCAAAGCAATAGTATCAAGATAGGGTGAGTGTTAAAATAAGCAAGTTGATGGACTGAATGCCACAATGCAAATCCTGCCCCTTTTGAACATGTGTGTAAGATCAATGCACATGCAACATTCCAACTACCAGCTTATTGGTTTTGGCTTACCCTCACCTTGCTTCTCTAAATGATGGATTAAAAGAATGCTGATCAGATTCACTGATGACCACAAGTAGGGTATTTGGCTAAAACTTCATTTTCCTGCAACTGGGTAGGAAATGCCAAATCCATAGCTACGGGACTGATGAAACTTAGCTTGAAAGCAGTGCATGTGGGCAAATTTAATAGAATAATATAGCTGAATATGAGCAAGCAATGTGGTGCAGAAGCTAGAAAGGCCAATGCAATGTTGTTGACCTGTAGAAGCATTGTGTCCAGATCATGGGTGAACATAATTCCATTGTATCTTGCACTGGTTAGATAATGCTTGTAGTATAGTATATCACATCTTTAAAGGGGCTAGTATAGGTTGGAATGAGTTCACAGAATAACTAGCAGGATTTAGAAATGAAGCCTCACAAGGATTATCTAGTTCAGCTAGCAAAAGTGAAGGTTAAGAGGAGCTAAGATTGTGGTCTACAATTACCTCATATGCAATAGAGGATGGATATTTTTTTTTAAACAGAGAGCATGCTAAGGACCAAAAGATTTAAATTAAAGGAAGAAAATTCAGACTGAATATTAAGATAATTCTTCTGATAGTAATATTAAGTTGTGGAACAATCTGCCTAGAAGTGTTGATTTTTCACAGAAGTGGTGATCAGCGATTGTTTTGTATATTCCTGTGCCAGCAGGGAGTAGGACTAGCTGAGCTGTAAATCACTTCCACTTTGTGTCTCCTATAATTCTATAAACAAACTCTCCTAATGCTGTTGCTGGATGGGAACCAGTCATAGTCATTGGCTTTGCTTTAACTTCAAAACAAGCATTGCAAATGTATCTTGTTTTGATCTCAGACAGGTGTTCTTTTGCTCAAAATGTTTTCAACTCAAATCATTTTGCACAACTGTATTTTAAGGTACTACTGACAGTGATATGTATCACATTTCGTCAAATTTTCTAAACCTTTTCTTTCTCTTCCAAGAGATACATCATATTTCCTGCTTGCTTCCCAGATGCTGAGATGATGATGTAGGGTTCCTATCTATGATTCAATATTGACTTGAAGGCACAAACCAAAGTGTAAGGACATTATATTTTTATTTATTTAATTACCTAGTTTCATTTACTTTGGTTATTTTACATGCATTCTAACTGTTGAAAATCACTATGAAATGGAGAAGCAGACAAGAATAACTGAGAGAGAGAATCCTCTCAGGTTTTCCTAACCGGAAACCCACCTATTCAATTCTGGAGCCTACCAAAAGTCCCACCATAGAGTTTCCATCTAACATAGCATCCTTTTTCCTCTGCCGACCGGAAGTCCGGTTCCCCCACCATAGAGTCTCCTCCTAACACAGTGTCTTTTTTCCTCTACTTGTCCTAACCGAAAGCCCTATCAATTGGGCATCCCACCGGTGACAGGGAGCCGCAGCAGAGGATGAAAGAGTCACATGCGACTCCAGAGCCACGAGTTACTGACCCCTGCTCCAAAGCACCCAGTAATTATTTTTTCCAGATCTAATAAAGGCCTCAGGGAGAATGTCTTTGGTGGGATTTAACTGAAGTACGAAAAGCAAGGGAAGATGTATATTATTGACGCAATGTTAACATCACTCACTGTCCTCCACTCAGCTTTGTACTCGCTTTTGAAAAAGGAAATACAACAGCATAATTCTTTTTTTATCAAAGAGAATAAGAGATGTTAGAAAAACATTTTTGGCACAAAACAATTTTAAAAATGCCACAGAGCCCTTGATCTGTTTGGGGCATCAACTGAAACCCAGTGATACCATATGTTCCCTTTGCTTTCGCTCCATTAAACAATCTGTTGGTTAGTCACAACTGCATCTGTACAACAATATTTCTGACCTTCTGTTGTTCAACAATAACTATAGATTTAAACTTATAGAATGAATGCTGCTATGTTATTGTATAAGGTATATATTTCTAATATAGAGTTCAAGATTCAAAGGAGAGATCATTCTGAAATATTTCTGGAACAGAAAGCAGGTGTACGAAGAAGCCATATCCAACTAAATATTTTTGAATCTGGTGATGAACAGCAGTTTCTGTATCTTTATATACAACTGAAAATAAAAGCATATGCACAGACCATGTTGTGTAGTCATCAAAACATATACAGTATCAGCTATAAAGGTTATCAAGACAGCTACATTCCTTTGTATGAAAGAAACAACCAGCCAGCTGCATTTTCTCTTTTAGCTTATCACCTTGAGTAAAGACAAGAATATTTACAATGGGTGGGAATGTAGATTAATATTAGAATGTAAAGTGTAATAGCATACTGAAGCTGAATACCTCTTTCCTGAGCACATTCTTCCACATTATTGTTTGCAATATTGTTTTGTACCTTTCCCCCAAAGTACAAAATGTAGATTGCCTTTTTATATGTATGGGTTCAAAGATTATGGCTATATCACTGAATTACAATATACCAGTTGCACTAGCCAGTATGACAGAAAATATAGTTCAGTAATAATTGTAGGGTTATTACTTATGGTAATTAGATTAGGAATGCATTGTGTTACATTCAAAAATTTTACTTAGATTAACTACAGTATATGTCTTTGGATAAATAAATAAATACTGCAATATGTAAATATGAATTGTACAGTGATTAACTGTAGTGTCTTCTTGGTTGTGGCATTTCAAACTCTGTCCTTGCTCCTTTGGACTATAAATGTCTGGTGTTACTTGAAGATTTATGTTTATCCAGACATTGACTGAATTTGGGCTGATATACTTACTAATTTTGTTTGTTGCCTTAATCCTAGTATTTCAGGCTGCTAGGTTTTATCCCACCTTATACTTATTTTAATGATGAAAAACTGGTGACAGTTTTTAAAATCAAATCAAATAGTAGGCTTCTGGGCACATTTGACATTTTTAAGAAAGCAGAGGACATTACAGCTATAACATTTCTGCTAAAGAATCACAATGTTTTTGGAATTCTATATATCCTTGAAAGGAAGATGAACTGTAATTTATGACAACTTTTACCATAAACACAGAGTAGACACAGAGTAGATAGTGAGAGGGTGGGGTAAGAACCAGAGATAAAAATTCTTCCACTTATCAGCTCTGGCTGATATGAATCCTGGATATTACACACACAGACACACACACACGCACGCCCGCACACACACATACACACACACCACTTCCATCCTTAATAATCATGTAAGTTATACAATATAGCATACGTATCTGCCAGAAATTTCTCTTCACAAAAGGGCAGGGGCAGAAGAAAATGAGCAGGTAATGATTTGATAATTTTTGATTAAAGTTAACTTTGAACAAAATGGAGAATCTTTATTGATACAAACAACTGATCTTCAATTTATATGCACTAAGTATTCTCTTTCAAATAAACATCATTCTCACACACAGATATATGCATGCATCCCACCTCCCACTTTCCCGCAGAAACAGCAAAACAGAGCCACTGCTCAAAAAAAACACATGATAAGTAACCTAACACCAAAAATAGTCTTAACATAAAATTTTAAACAGAAGTAAAGTAGTTTCTGAAACTGGGAATGCAGACAATCCTGACTTATTCATATGACTCTGCCCGTTTTTCATCATTGCCCCACTTACTTTGATCTGTGCCCACCCCCCAAAGATTGATCTTTGTCTTACAAGAAAGGAAAGTTATCACTTTATAAGCTCTAGAGGAAGCTTCCTCTGTCTCTCCTACTCTTCACTGAAGTTGCAGCCATATTTCTTTACTTTGATCATGTCTAATTTCATTTGAATGCTGGCAATTTTTCTCTTTTTGCTCCCTTTTCATTGTAAAAGCAAGAAAGGCAAACAAACTCAGTACCATGTAGGGGGAAAATCTTGCAAATTGACTTTTTATTCAACTGAGTGAAAAAGAACATGTTCTTAAAATGTATTTGAAAGAAGAGAATGTTGCAGAACTGTGTAGGGATAGAGTATGGTCTTCTTGCACTTAGTCAAATTAAAAATGTTAATTAGGAGGTGGCTAAGAAATGTGTGAGAAGATGTTTGCCTCTATTGCCCAATCACTCTTTTGGTGTTTTGCGTTAAATGGTTTTTAATGGGGAAGCCATGTTTTTCCCCCAAAATATGTCCTACAAGGGGTAGGTAAGATGGGTGACCAAAATTAAACGAGCATTTACAGGGCCATTCACTACTCACAATAATAAATCCATCTATCTAATCTCAACCTATGTAAAGGAAGAGAAAGGAAGTTCCTGATAAAAGAGATTTTAGAAATGACATGTAGCCAGAATCAATGAATGATTTCAGCACACTATGATTTTTAAAAAATCAACTGTTAAGTAATCTGAAATTCTCTCTTCTTAGTTGCTGCCCTCAGCTTTGGGATGTCCGCTGCTGTCAGATCTTCAGGCCATCAATATTGTTATTTTTCAGTCTTGATTCTGTATCTTTAGGAAATATAAACTATATCAATGATCTTTATGTTTTAAGGGAGCATAAATATATTCCCCCTGAACATACTTTTCCTATTCTTTTCCTTGTTTATGCATTCTACATTTCCTCTCACATCTTTCACTTCAATTTCAATTGTTTATAAAAAATATTGTGAAGTGCCAAGTAAACAAAATGCCCTATTCTCATACGTTCTGGAATAGGAGGGGGGGGAGCTTAAAGTTGTATATCAAATGAAAGAATGGAAATTCTTAATAGAAAACACACTATTTTTTTTCTAGAAGCTTATTAAGGCCTATGATCATATATTTGTACTGATTCTGTTTTGTTGCTTTTATGCACTATTGATTTTGTTAGCTATTACCAAAATACCATCAGAATATGCAGGCCATAAATTTGAGATAGAAAGAAGAGAGGTGATATCTGATCATTGGAACATTCAAGAAATAAATCTGAAGAAAAACAGCCTTAAGGGCTGATCGTCCAGTTCCTCTAACAAAAATGCAAACATACTCTGGTTTCTGATTTGGGAAGAGATGTCCTCATGGGGTTGATTTTATCCTGACAGTATATAGTTGAGGCATCTTAAAGTTGCCTTTAGCTACTTCAATTTTAAAAGAATGCTTTCCTTCTTTTCCTAACACAGTTTTTATGGTGGGCATGAATTAGTGGTCTCCATCAACAAAGTGGCTGATGATGTGATCAAGGGCTTGATCACATCATGCCAGTTCTATTGACTACTTAGGTTGCTGTGATTATATCCCCCTAATTACAGGGCCATTTTGGCTTATGCTGGAGAAGAGATGGAATATCTGCAGAGGTGGTATTCAGCCAGTCTGACCGGTTCTAGTGAACTGGTAGCTGAAATTTTGAGTAGTTCGGCAAACTGGCAAATACCATCTCTGGCTGGCCCCACCCCATCTATTCACTTCCTCCCAAGTCCCAGCTGATCAGCTGATCTTCTTTTGTTGCCCTGCATAAGAGAAAGAGTGGAAAGCAGGTTAGTGGGGTGGGAATGGGGTTTTTCCTTCCCCTGTCATGCCCACCAAGCAATGCCCACCAAGCACCACTCTCAGAACCGGTAGTAAAAAAAATTGAATCCCACCACTGAATATCTGGCTTCTACAAAGGGATCTGCCTATATAATACTTGATCAACATATTATGTGGGCAGATGCCAGATCTGGTTTCACAAACAAGACTCTCTTCCTGGAAGAACATCAATCCTATGCTGTATAAAAAGTTGTTTTAAGCCAAGAAAAGTTCCAGCCACTTTTATATTGTTGATTCTATTCCCAATCAATGCATTATAGGTTTTCCACTGTTTCTGCCAACAAGGGCTTATACAACAAGAGACGCAAGACTCTTTTGCCTTCTTGTGTACTGTTTTATCTACCCTGTGATTTGCTTCCAGGTGCTGCTGGCCATGGCTGATCACTGGCAGCACTTCCATTTCTTGAAGTACTAATTGAGAACAGAGCAACTCATTATCAGTTACTCTTGTAAGTCTCATTTATGTAGTTCCATTAAATCTAATTAATTCCGTATTGCTTTTATCTTTTGTTCTAAAATTAGGTTGTATTTATGCCTGGATTCTAATTTTTTTTAGATCACTCAGTAATATAGTCTTCTTTTCTGCTTAGCTTTCTCTCCATTTGATGCCAGAGAAATAAACAAATCTGTCATGAAAGCTTTGCTAGCATCCTATACTGTAAATAAAAGAGATATCAAAAGTTAAAATGATTTGGAATTAGCAACAATGGTAAGTTCAGTGGAAGAAGAAAATCAAATTTACTCCTAGTTAGATTCAGAGAAAATTGATGCAAGATTTTTTATTGTTGGTATATTATTCCAGTTATGATATGCCAGATAATACCTGGGAAGATTTTGAGGAGAATGTACTTGTAATAGTAGATGATGCATGGTTCTCTTCCATTGACTCGTATAAAAAGGGTGTTATTTCTATCGAGCAACTGGCCTTCTCTGTCACCTATCTCTTTTAAGATGTACAGTATGTAATATCTGCAACTGTTGCTCAAATTACGCTTGTCATACCAATTTTTAAAAATTGTCAACCAAGGCATTAGCTCATATCCACAGGTAGACTTCCTAGGATCAAGGTCTGCTGAGCTTGTCAGCTGGAAAGCTGATAGCCAGGTTCAAGACCCAAGAACCACACGATGGGGTGAGTTCCTTTTACTTGTCCCAGCTCCTGCCCAATTAACATTGTGAAAGCATGCCAATGCGAGTAAATAAATAAGTATAGTCATGCTGGCCACATGACTACAGAAATGCCTTCAGACAATGCTGGCTCACTCAGCTAAGAAAAGGAGATGGTCACTGCCCTCCAGAGTTGGACACAATTGGACCTGGAAACCTTTGCCACTTAGTAAGAGGCCATGGCAGCAGGAGAATTCATAACCTTGTCCAATAGAAAGAATTCTACAGCCAGTTTTTTTCCACCTATTGATAATGGCAGATGATCATGAGAGCAACTACTGCTGTGTGCTCACAAAACTTCAATCCACAGCTGGACGACTGGAAATGTTATGCAGCTAGCCAGTAGTTAGGCAATAGATAATATTCAACTCTGCAGAGAACAGAGACCCAAAGTATGCATTAATTCTAATCAGTGAAATAGAAACTAAATATTTTCCTTGTCTCTGAAATAAATGGCTAAAACATTTGTATCCCAATTTCCCCTTCTTTATTCATTGCATATACAGATGTTGTAGAAAAGATAATCAAGAAAGAAAAATATGGTATGGAAAGTGAGGGTAGAAAAGTTTTTCTCCCTCTGTCATAATGTATAAATTTCAGGCTTTTACTGAAATAATTGTGGGAAGATTAGAATTTTACTTTTATCAGATGGTGTGATTCCCAGACATTAAACAATACAGATATTAATGAAGTATCAGGCTATTAGCAACTATTAGTCTTAAACTCTGTATTATCTTCTGTATCATGTGCTCCTGTTTTAAGTTGCAACAGTTAGACACCCCCCAACTGCATTGTGCAATAGGCCAAGTGTAACAACCATCTTCCTAAGAATCTATTTACATTTGTAGTAGGTCAATATTACAAGATTTGAAACATCTTTACTAAAGTGTATAGTTGATTTTAGTAGAAGGAATAAAATAGCATAATTTGCAATATGGATAATCCATCAATGGGTTATATACAGCTGCCATCAGAACAAGCAATATTGGAGGCAAAGGCATTGGCTGGAGATGGGGGCAAGAAGTGTGTGCTATATCACAGTGAAATGAACCCTTTCATTTACATACATGGATCTGATGTCAGGATGCAAGTATGTAAGAGTGAAGTTTAAGGATGATGCCACCATGCATATTCTGCTGTAGCTTTGCCACTTAGATCTCTCTCTGTGTGCAGGTTGAAATAGCCTCCGAAGCAGATATGGGCTTACAAGGGGAGTAGTAATAGCGCTTAGACTCATATACCTCCCCATCAGTGGTGGGTTGCAGGCAGTACGCCCCGGTACGGGTGTATCGGAGCCTGCCTGGAACACTGGGTATCATTCCAGTATGGTGGTCCAGAGGGCCCACCCGCCTGCCCGTGCTCCTTACCTGTCTTTAAACCCTTCAGCACTTCCGCACACGGCATGTACAGCAGCTGCACAATGCTCTGCCTAGCAGCTGGAGCGTCATGGAGGCTTGGAGAAGCGTCGCTGGAGGGTAAGACGCATGTGCATGCCACGTGCGTTCATGTGGAGGACACCGGGCCCCGTTGCAACTGTACCAGTTGCAATAGGATTCGGAACCCACCACTGCTACCCATGGTGCTTTATGGTGCACTCTCTAAGTGGTTTGCAATGTCAGCGTATTGCCTCCAACAATCTGAGCCATCATTTTACCAACATCAGAAGGATGGAAGGCTTGAGACCTGCCAGGATCAAACTCCATACTACACTCTAACTACTGTGCTACTAGGGCACTGTATGTAGAGCGTAGGACAAAGGAAACTCTGGACAAGTGAATGGGATTCCGTTGTTATAATCTTGAATGGAGCCAGATATTATGTGTTCTGATGTTCTGAAAGCTTCACAAAACATTTAACAGAAAAAGCACTGAGATGATGATACAGTTACCATATGTCAAACCTTTCAACCTTTCAACATTTAGAAGACCTAGTGCCATTCCCACAGAGGAAAATTTTGAAAAACACTTAGCTTGCCATATGTTAAGCCTCTTGTAAATTAGTCATAAATGATCTATTGATTATTTTGAGTTTGTTTAAAGTTATGACATAGATTTAAAAAAAAATAAAGGAGAAAATGAACCAATAGGAAGTGCTGGATTTAACATAAAATGTTTCAAAATAATATTTTGTGGGGTGGCTTAGAAATGCTCTACAATCAATCAATCAATCAATCAGTTATATGTTCAAATTATTATGAGTATTCCAATCTGCGATAATTCCACTATCTGTGAGAACAATCACAATACAGAGTGAACCTATCTATGTGTTCTGCAGATAGTATTATTGTCCATAACTTTGCCATTTTGAGTTTTAGATACAGTCCTTTCTGTCATGTTTTAAGAATAGTTTTGTTAGTAATCACTAAGACTTCTCATTTGCCTTACAGTAGTCAA
Source organism: Thamnophis elegans (assembly GCF_009769535.1). Classification (NCBI taxonomy): domain Eukaryota; kingdom Metazoa; phylum Chordata; class Lepidosauria; order Squamata; family Natricidae; genus Thamnophis; species Thamnophis elegans. The sequence continues at coordinate 120,549,018 of NC_045543.1, read as the reverse complement.
CAGCAAAAATAAATCCAAATTTGTGTGAATTTGGATTCTCACAAATTTGAGAATCAGAGGCTTCCAGTAAATCTAAAATATCTAGCAGCTGGAAATTATTTGGTAGGTAATTAGCATATACATCTAGATGTTTCTACTTTAATAAAATTCCTCAAGTATGTCTTTCTTGCCTCATCAGTGAATGCAATTTCATGCAGAACTGTCAACCTTTTCTGGTAAACCTGAAAAGAAATACAATGAAACGAGCTAATTCTACTTTTAAGCGACATTAAAACATCATAAACTTTTCACTGTCATTTTTAATGGCCTGATCAATTAGGTCGACTCCTTCGTAGGTTTTCTCCTCTGATGTTAAGCTCCTGAGGGCTCTTCCCTCTCTTGTCTGATTGTTTTGCAAGCAGCATCTCTTCTTCCCCTTTTCCCTCAAGATCATTTCCATATACTATTAAAGGACAGATCACTTAATCCAGAGTTTTACTAAAATGAACATATGTAACCTTCCCCGACTGTTGAAATATAAGACCTACAGAAAAAGTTTGACTCACTATCTAAATAGAGGTCATATAGTTATGGCACAGGTTGTAGCTTGAAATGTTTATTCAACATACATTACGTTGCTTTTCAAGGTGGTGCCAGAATGCCAGCCAGTGCATGATCAAAAAGGAATCTGATGGGTCAGAAATGATCCCTCTGTGACACTTCAGGAATAGGACAGTTAACAATCTAAGAGCCTAATCCTAACCTGCATGTTAAACTTAACGGGCTTCAGTATTGTACAAACCCAGTCTGCAGGTTCTATTTTATTATACGTTATTGTATTAGCCCAGAAATTTTTATTAATTCAATATTATTTGCACACAGCCAGCATTTTGCTGAACTCAATTCTCAGTCATTTCACATGGAATGACCAATAGTGACAGATAACGGGGTTATGGGGGTTTCTTTTCTTTTGTCTTTTCTTTCTTGTAATCGCTATGCAGAATTTTGCACAGTAAAAAAGCAGCATACTACAAAAATACAATCGATTAAAGGTAAAAGATTATGATGAGAAAGCAGAGAGTAAAGTGATACAAAATCAAGAGTTTAAAGTTATCCAAAAATATATGAATACAAATCATAAAATATTAAAGAAAATGTAAATTGCTAAATCATTAAATCCTTAAGCTAGATTATTAACATATCAACTTATTAAAATAATGGAATAATGAAACAATAGATAAGAGTGATAGAGATGGAAGATGGGGAGGAGGAGGGGGAGAGTGAGAGGGAGGGAGGGGGATATATATATCCATATATATATATATATATATATATATATATATATATATATATATATATATATATATATATATACATACATACATACATACATACATACATACATACATACATACATACATTTATATATCAAATACTACTACTGTTCTGCTGTCTTTAAGCATTCATTTTGATTTCCTCATAACTCTTCGAGATGTATCATCTGCCTTATCTGGTAGTCATTTTTTTTTTACTTCCAATGCCTTTCATTTAACCTAAATATATATTATGTACAGGGGTGGGTTCTGGCAGGCACTACTGCCGGTTTGCTCATGGGCGCACTGCGTGGGCATGTACAATGCAAAAAAATTGTTCTGAGTATGCACAGAAGCAAAAAACAAGATGGCGGCACCTATGGCACCGCCCGGAGAACCAGTTTGGAGGTGTGGCAGGACTGGGTCGCTGCCAGTTCCAGCGACCCAGGTTCCAGCGACCCAGGCTGCCAAACCACTACCGGTTCAGTTGACCAAATCCGAACCAGTAGGAACCCACCACTGATTGTGTGTCATAATATTTCCTTGCTTTTAACACAGTCTTAACAAAACTTATTTGAATACAGAATATTTCTGTTTCTCTGCTGACCTTGAATACTGTTGGAGTCCTCAAAGCAGGGCCTTCATAATATGTTACAGAGTTTTCACCATTGACTGGTTTTCAATAAAAGTCCCATCTCGACTGCATACATAAAAAAAAAGAAGCTTGGAATACAATGACCTTGTGTTCTACAGAGTTCTTCAACTGTGATAACTTTAAGATGTGGGTGCTTTTTGCTGGGTAGGGAATTCTGGGAATTGACGTCCATACATCTTAAAGTTGCCAAGGTTGAGAAAAACTGTATTAGCAATAACTGCCCTGACCATCTTGAATGAAATGTCTGCTTATGCTGCAATTTGAAAGACACTCACAGCAATAAATTCCACCCCTCTGGAAAGAGCATTAGAGGTGGTGTAAGATAATCACAATCTAATCTACTTTCAGTTCTAAAACTAGAATTGCGTAAATTGCAAAATATTATGGACATTAGTGACCTAATCTGTAGAAGAACTCATAAATTCATTTGCCCCAAACTGAATTTTCCTAGATAATTCCTATTAGTGGATCCATTTAAAATAATCAGATCCAGTCTGCTGAATGTCTGTACAAAGCACAATCCAGCATAATTAGATTTTATGTCTTTACAATGGCTGACTATGAAAGGAAGAGATTCTTCTAAATTAGGAGAATAATGCTTTAATTTGGCTTGACATCACTTGCCCTCTTCTGGTATTGAAATTACTACCTACTATCAAAAATGCTTGTGGAATAATCATTAACACATCATCTGTATCACACTAGCCTTCACCAAAGATGATTAGTTTACAGAGAGGTTATCAAGGCAGGAAAGTACGTATACACTTAATTTTAGATTGAGTTTAACTAATGCTGCAACAAGAGACAGTCTGTGGGTCTGATTCTAGAAATTGCCTGGACAACTCCCTGCAATTTTCTTGGCAAGGTTTTTGGGGAGTGGTTTGCCATTGCCTCCTTCTTAGGGCTGAAGGAGAATGATTGGCCCAAGGACACACAGCCAGTTTTGTACCTAAACCAAGATTAGAATTCACCATCTCCCAGTTAACCATGACACCAAACTGGCTCTCAATCGCTAATATCTAGCAATAGCACTTAGCAATAGCACTTAGACTTATATACCACTTCATAGATCTTTACAATATTCTCTAAGCAGTTTACAGAGTCAGCATCTGGGTCCTCATTTTATCCACCTCAGAAGGATGGAAGGCTGAGTCAACCTCGAGCTGGTAAAATTTGAACTGTGAAACTGCAGCTAGCAAGTCAGCTGAAGTAGCCTGTAGTACTGCACTCTAACCACTGTGCCACCTCAGCTGAATAGAATAGAATAGAATAGAATAGAATAGTTGGAAGGGACCTTGGAGGTCTTCTAGTCCAACCCCCTGCTTAGGCAGAAAACTCTATACCACTTCAGACAAATGGTTATCCAACATCTTGTTAAAAACTTCCAGTGTTGGAGCATGTACAACTTCTGGAGGCAAGCTTTGCCACTGATTAATTGTTCTAACTGTCAGGAAATGTCTCCTTAGTTCTAGATTGCTTCTCTCCCTGATTAGTTTCTACCCATTGTTTCTTATCCTGCCCTCAGGTGTTTTGGAGAATAGCTTGATTCCCTCTTCTTTGTGGCAGCCCTTGAGACTGGAAGACCATCAATTCTAGACTTGCCTTAGGCATGAGGTCAGCAGGGTGACCTTGGGCCAATCCCTGTCTCTCAGTACGAGGAAGGAGGCAAGGGCAAACCACTCCCCAAAAAACCTTGCCTAGAAAACTGCAGGGACTAGTCCAAGCACTTGCCAGGAGTCGAAACTGAAGGCACACCCATACAAATGTCGTCATTGTAAGTCTTGCCAGTGACACAAATTCCTAGGAACTGTAATTCAGCAACTCATGAATTCCTACAGGTTGCCCACCTATGCTGAATAAATCTATTCTTTGTCATTATAGATGCATAATGGAGATGCGTAATAGAAATGCAATTACAGATGCATAAACCTGGAGATGCATGGCAAGGTTTACAATCAGGCACAATGAAATGACTTCCATAGACTGTAAAACAGGCTGGACTATGATTTTTATAATTCTAAAACTATGACTATGCTACATTATATTATAATTATATTTCCAACATATCTGGAAGGCACTTCGTTAATGAAGGCTGTTGTAAATGCAAATTGTGCAGGAACCAGCAAATAGGACAGCGTCGTACTTGAGGCAGAACTGTGTTGTGTATCTTCTTTATAACTGCTTTTTACTACTAACATTAGATATAGTGGAGTACAGTTATCTTTCTTCAGCTTTGGAGAAAGATTCAACTGCAAGTCCAGTTGATTTTTGCTGACTGTATGGAGGAACATTCTTTGTCCTCCACCATAGCAACTGGATAGTTCTTTGAACAGTAGAGTATAAATCAAGAAGGTTCATATTGATACATTCCCTATACAGTGGGACCTTGGTACTCAACTGCTTTGAAACTCATCAAATTTGGTACTCCATGCATTTTGATGTGAAATTTTCCCTCCCGGTAATCATCATTGACACCAGCAAGAATTTGTCAGTGTCAGCTGCCTTGTGACTCACTTACATTATTTCTTACAGGGGGAAATGGTTTGGTACTCATCAATTTTGGTATTCATCACACCTCCTGGAACCAATTAAAGATGTGTACCGAAGCACCACTGTACAATAATGGGAATAGCACACTTCTGATGGAAGAGACTGAACCTAGCCCAAGGATCAAACTGAGTAAAGCACCCCAATTTTTCTGTCTCTGTGATATTCCTTATTACTGTGACATCCAAATTTATACTATCCTTCTTGGGTTTTTTCATGACGCCTTTTTCTCGCTGCAGGGAAGGAACATAAATCTCTGCATATTCTGGTTTTAATAGATATTAATAACGTCTACGGACAACAAATTGACTACCTCTGATTCATTCCAAAGGTGAATTTGAGCTCCAAAAATAGATCTTTGTCTAGATTTTTTTTAAAAATTCAAAAGGAGGAAATATTTACAAGGAAGTCCCCAAGATTTATGGGTATATATAAAATAAGATTCATTACAAACCTAAGGCAGACAGACACTTCTGAATAAATAATAAAAAGCTTTTTTTTTACCTATATTCCCAAAAAACTTGCCACATTGTGGCTTGAGGTAAAATCCTTCAAAATATTCTGTATTTCTAACATCCTAACTAAATGTAAACTCTGTGATGAAAAATTCCCACACATAGCCTGTGACTCATTAGTAACACCTACAACATCAGTAATCAAAACACCTTAGAAAATGCAGCCCTGTGTTGAAAAGACTTTGAAGAATAGCTGTTTGTTTTATTGTAACCTCTTAACAATCTGAGTATTTTTTTTCAGTCTTAAAAGAACAAAATACTAACCAAGTTTTATTCATTTTCAGACGCACATTCTTTCTTCAGATTCAGAGGTCAACTGCACTGACAGTATCAACTTCAATATATTAGGAATTTGTATCACCCTTTCCCCAACATCTTTTAAACAATGGTTGAGCATGTAAGACAAAGAAAGAGAAAGAGAGGGAAGGTGCAGAAAATAGAACCTACTACAGTGATGGCGAAACTATGGCACACGTGTCAGAGGTGGCACACAGCGTCCTCTCTGATGGCACGCGAACCATAACCCCAGTTCAGCTCTGCTGCGCATTTTTGAGATTTTGAGATTTTATTAATATTTGTAGGCCGCCCTTTTCCCTGAGGGGACTCAGGGCGGCTCACATAAAATCAGGGAGGGGGAATACAAAACAATGACAAAGACACATATAATAAAAGTAATAAGCAACATACCCTACGAGGAACTAACGACTCCCGGATAACGACGGCCACACCCCCACCCCTTCTCTGGGCTCTCGGCTGGTGCAGCACCTGAAATCCTTCTGGGCACAGCTCTACAAGGGGGACTCCTCCCTCTGGGCCCAGCCAGGTTTCAGTAATACATGCCAGGTCTGCCCTCTCGTCTAAAATTAAGTCCCGGACGAGAGGAGCTTTATGTACCACAGACCTGGCATTTAGCGACAACAGCCTGAGTCCAGGGTCCTGATCACTTGCGCCATCTGGTCTCGGAGTGGGACTCATAGGGCCGGAAGGAGGGATCTCTGTAATGTAGCGAACCCTCCTTCCCCGATAATGGCCTGCCCTAAAGTCCCCGCCGTATCTGCCCCTCCCTGTTACGACCGTAATACCCCGACCCTCTCCCGTGTCTCTAGTCCCCTCAACCACCCCCATGGCCCCCGCATCTCCCGGCAGGTCCTCCGAATCACACATACTCATACACTCCCCCAAACAGTCCCCACGTAAGAGTTAAAAAACACAAAAATTTACAACAATATAATAATAAAAAGTGGGACATTCATTCATCTCATACGTATCTGCATGCGTGCACACCTCCCGCTGGAAGCTGGTGTTTGGGTCTTTGCTGTGCATGCATGGGGTAGGGCACATGCAGGGACAAGCGTGCACATGTGTGGCAGGCAAGGTGCATGCAGGGGATGGGGTGCATGCGGGGGCTACATGCACCTGTGTGGCAGCGGGACATCTGCACAGGGGGTGCACATTGCATTTTGGGGATTTGAGTACTTGGTCCAGAAAAGGTTAGCCATTACCTGCCTAGTATTTCATGCAGCAAAAAAGATATTTCTAAGAAAAGATTCTTGAAGTGAGATCCCAGACCAGTGTTGGAAAACCTTTTTGGCACTGAGCACTGAAACAAGAGCACATGGGGCGGGGCGGGGGGGACATTGGAAACCGGAAGAGCTGAAAGTTCCCTTCTAGTTTCTGGTGCACATGCACACATGAAGACCAGCTGGTCGGTATGCATGAACATGCCAGAAAAAGGAAGCTCAGCTGCGCGCACCGGGGAGCTTCTCTTCCAATTTTTGGCATTCCTGCGTGCACGAAGACCAGCTGCCCAGTGTGCATCTGCACACCAGAACCCAGAAGAGCAATGGGCGACAGCTGGCATGCGCAGAGAGATGGTTCTGTGTATCACTTCCAGGTTCGCCATCACGGTCCCAGATCATATTGAATTTGAGAACCCACTGAAAGTCATTTGATCACATTTATAATGTCATTATAACTAAAATAAAAAATAACTTATCTACGGGAACATTGGATAATATTGGAATGTCATCTTTCTCCCTAACACATCATAAGTTGTTTTTGAAAATCAATTTACTTTCATCATTGGACAGCCATGCAGAATGCAAAAAAAATGGAGCATTTAGGAAATAGAAACCCACAGAAAATGGAAGCCCACAGGCAACAGCTCTACAACTGTAATTTCTTCCAGGAAACAGTCTTGGAATTGTTTTCCTCTTTTTTACAGATGAGTAATATAATCAAGAACGTCTAAACAGCCTTGCTCCAGCTGGGTGTCCTTCAAATGCTTTAGGACCAAAAATTTTCCCACTGCCACACAGCTGGGATTTCTCAGAGATGTAATTCCAGCACATCTAGCGAACACCAGAATAAAGAAAGCTGCTCTTGAGAAAGAGAAAATAAAAATAAAATATCTAATGAAAATGAAAAACTTCAAAACTGACCTTTATGCAGTGCCATGGGCAAAGAATGATGGTTTAGGCATTATTGTTTTTATAGAAATTTGGAGTTTCCTATATAAATATCTCAAAATAAGACGCTAATCTTTCCTTATAAATATCTTCTAACACTGAACCAGAATTTTAAACAGATTTCAGACTTCAAGATAAACAGTTTGAATGGAATGCTGAACTTGAAAGAGAAGTTGTAAAATATAGTATGTTGGGGAACAGAAGTAATCAAGTCTTCAGATTACCAATGAGGAGTTTGAATGCTCTTTTCCAACCAGAGCCTTTCAGATGTAGAGGATTTAATGCTCATTCTTTCCAGCTGGCATGACCGCCAATAGTTTTGAAGGGTACTCGTTTGAAGAAAGCTGAGATATGGCTTTTCAGTGTGAAATCTTCATATAAGCCTTAACTGAGCAGGCTTGTGTACAAATGAAATTATTATTAACAATATGTTCCAATCACATGCTCTGAAGTTAGTAAGTATCGCCATCAAAATTCCTTTTGACACATGTACCACAAGATTATTAGCATCTAGGAACCTTGATCATTCTACAATTAAGTCCAAAACATTTATGTATGAATGTTAATTCTCATCAAATGGAAGAGAGTAACTTTCCCAAATCTGCTGTTTTCCAAATGAAACATGCATCAATTCCCATCAGTGATTCTGCTAGTAATTCTAGCCCCAAAGGAAACATTCAATCCCTTCATACTGAATTCCATTTTTTAGATATCAAAAGTCTCAATTTCCATGCCTTATCAGAAAGAGAGAGAGAAAGAAAGAAATAGAATTATTGCCAGGATATGAAAAAGAAGAAATAAGAAGTATCCTAATTGGTACTTAGAAAAAGATTGGAAAAAGTGTGACAACAAAGAAATATAATTCATATATTTTGTGATCATGCCCAATCATAATTCAATAGTAGACAAAGAGACCTAGCTACATAAATTGAAACACTTCTCAACAGAGATTTGTTTAGTCTCAACACATACTGAGTGTTTAAGGAGGCATTGGCTTTTGTTACTCCTTATAGCAAGGAAAGGCAACCTGCATTCCCAGTTCTACATTCATGCTAAACCATAGTGTAGTTTGTATGATTTAAGCTTTGTGTGTTGCAGGAACTCAGCTACTGTACTTTGTAAGCCAAGGTTGTTGCTCAAGATCCTATGCAAACCAAGGATTTGTGGCTTATTTAACAAATTGTGGCAAAATCATGGCTTGGGTGACAGACAGCACATAATCTATTGGTAACCAACCTTTTTTAGCCATGACTGAAGAGTTTTATCTTTTTATCTCTTTTTATGACCAGATGGTGGCGATATGTGACAATTACTTGAAATGATGGATCAAATTTTATAGCTATTTAATTGGTTTTTGTGGACTTTGGGAGCCCTGAAATTATCAAAGGCTCGACACACCTCTTTAGGCATTGTTTTCTTTTAGAAGATCCCCACAAAAGTAGCAATGAAAAAGGCTACAAATGTGTCATGCAATGTAGGCGCACAGTTGAGAGTTGTAAAGGACTGCAAAAAACAAGATGGGAACAAGTTGGTCACACCTGCTGTGGACTAAAGCATTCTTCCTCATTTTAATGACATGAATATTAACATGAGAAAGTAATGTTCTGTGAAGAGCATACAGAGATTACTCCATTCCTATTGGAATACCGTGTTCAGCTTCACGTTTCTTTTAGTTGCTCTAGGAAACAATCCATCCAACAAAATTCAAAGCATGCAGAATGATAAAAAGCTATCTTTGCCAATGTGATTCTGAGAGTTATAGCTAAAGAATAGGTTTCTTTAGCAATCAGCACCCAGATCAGCACACATTAACTCCAAGATTAACACCAGACTAACAATCAAATAAACAATACTTCGATCAAGAAACTGCCCAACTGCCCAAGAATCTCTAAGACCACCCCACCAACACAGACAGGGCAAGACACCAGAATGTCAAACAACACTCCTTACTAGCACTGATGATTTTAACTACTTTGAATAATGAAATGCATCCAAGAAAACTAGCAAGCTCGGAGAGCATCAAGAACCCCTCAGAATAGATTTTACTAGAAATGAAATAAATGCAATAATCTGGCAGTCAGTTCAACAACTGAAAAATACATCTATACATACGAATCACACTGATTCTGTCCAGTTCATAATTACAATGCAGTTAATAGATTTTTCTATTAACTGCATTGTCCTGCGTCCCTCCCCCCCCCACCTTTTCATAGCAGTTATCTGAAAACAAGCTGCCTGGAATTCATGTTTGCTCTTTACATCTCTCCCTCCATCTAAATTTGATGGAGAGGCAGATCTAATAATATCCTCTTTAAGAGATTTTGCAATTGCAATATGAGACATTGTTTCTCTATACCCACCTAACATGGTAGAGGAGAAGAGAAGGATGTTATCATTTCATCATTTAAGAGTAAGTCAGATAAATATCCTTTATCTGACTTACTGCTCTTCACATAAATTAAATCTTCCACAGAGCCCACGAAGGGAACAAAGTGTCCTTTGAAAGCGACAAAAAAAAAGTGAATGCAGTTTTGGCAGCTCTAGTGCTTTTCCTTCCTGTTTCCTGGAGCAGCATTCGCTTCAGTCAATTTAATATCAAAAGTAGTTTGACTGTAATGGAACAAGATTTCATGTCTAATTGCTATTGCTACTATTAACGGTATCAAATCTGGTCTTTATCTCCAGGAATTTGAGACGAAGGGTTAGCAACCTTGGATTACAAAACTGCAATATTACTCCAAAAAAAAATTGGAAAGGGTGAGGGGAGGGAGGGTACAATTCAGATCTTACCAGGTATGTGCCACAGTGAACCTGCGCTGTTTTGGTATGTTGCTACTCAAAAGCATCCTGCGCAACAGCCTTGGCGAATTTCTGGGAGAAATGATGGGAGACAACTTCGGTGAAATTGATGAAGATTTCTGGGATATCTTGAGCTTTTCATGCTGCAACAGGTTTTCCTTCAGGGTCTTCACAAGATCCTCGTTAAGCCATGGATTTTGACAGTGTGTATTGTCAACTTCAGGTACAATCAAGGTGCCTGGGCTTGTTGTTTGCTGAGCCATGTTTCCAAAGCAACTTATATTAACGAAATCTCTACAAATGCAACGTGATATTTGTTTTGGCTGCTTTGGAAAGGGAAAAAAAAAACACCCTTTGCTCATTCAGTCTTGAGGAACTGTGCCAAGCTGCACCTCTGATTCAGCCTGTTCAGCCTGTAACATGGTGCTGCCTGCTTTCAATATTGAATTGCAAAGAAGAGGAAGGGAAGAAGAAAAACAAGCAAACTCCTCCACCGAACCTGTCAGGCATTGCTTCTCCATGACAAGTTCATGCTGCCAAAACAGCCTTCACTCTTGCTGGCTAGGTAAGTGAACACGGAGCGAAGGGACAATGCACCGAGTCGCAGTCCTGTGGCAGTGGCTGTCAAAACTACTGGAACTAATATGCTGCAGCTGCTTGAGTGACTCTTGAATATGTATACAAAAAAGTGCCAGGAGGAGGGCTAAAATCTTGGCATGTTTTCCTGATTGGGCTCTCTTTTCCAATCTGTGAGTTTCTCGTTCTGGAGAAGGGAGGGGAGCTGATGTCAGGCATGTCCTTCCCCCTTCTCTTTCTCTATGAACTACCGCCCCCGCTGCAAGAAGAGCACCTAACCTTGTATTACATATTTTGAACAAATAGTTCTTCATACATGTAGCACAGGATTGCTGTTATTTCTGGGTTGTTGTGAATTCTTGGATTAGAATTGCAGTCTTTCTCGCATTCTTTCCAAATGTACAGTGGAGGGAGTTTTGTGTTCAAGTTGGGAAATAGATTGGGGGGTTATGATGGAGGAGGGGCAATCAGGGACTACAGTATCATTATCCTCGGTGATATACCAAACATGATGTATTTTAGGAACCTTTTAAAAACTTTTTCAGGATGTCTTGGTCTTCCCTAATGATTAAATTCCCTAATATTTTCTTTTGCGGATTGGCTTAATTCTGTTATGGTTGGGATTTTAAAACAAGAACCAGTATAAAAACATAATATACAAAGAGAGAGAGGGGGGGGAGGGAGGGAGGGAGGGAGGGAGGGTGAGAGAGAGAGAGAGAGAGAGAGAGAGAGAGAGAGAGAGAGAGAGAGAGAGAGAGAGAGAGAGAAGAATGAAAATGGAAAGTGTATTTAAAAACTGTGAATAAAGCAATCAAAATGTTCCAGGTATTACAACAATTTCTGCCCACTTCTCAGGATTTAGTGTTACGTAAATGAATTGCTAGCTTGCAAGTCCTTTCACACAGCCACAAACTGCTTGCAGGAGTATTATGCCTATGCTCAAACTCAAACTGCAGTTTGTTTTAACTATGGCTTAAAAGAGGAGCACACATCCTGAGCGCCAAAAAGTAATCTTAATTTATTTTCAGGGAAACTGATCCTTTTCTTGTGACTAGCAGGGAAAAAGAGATGGAGGTGGAGTACATAAGCTTTAGTTTAGAATTACAATAAAATTAAGTCAAAGATAATTATAGGATTATTCCGAGGATAGAGAAAATGGATTGGGTAACCATGGGCCTCTCTATCCTAAGTAAAAGGCAATGTCAAATCACTTTGAAATCACAGCAACAAAACTGCAGGGGCTACTCAAGGCAACTGCCAGGACTGACACTAACTTGAAGCCCCCCACCCCACTCCCACAGAAACTCTCTCTTTTTCTCTTGATATTAGCATTCAAGGTTAGAACAATGAAATAGATTAGGACTGGATTCAAGCCATTCAAAACAAAATAGTGTTCAATTTGTAGAATTTCCCATACTATCTTAGTAAAATTGCCAGGGGATATTAACCGTGTTGCTGCACGAATCTCCATTTTAAAAGAAATGGATCACAGAATGTTCAAAAACTCTGCTGGCTTTCTAAAAGCATCTGTGCAACTCTTGAAAGCTAAGATGCTGTATAAGATGAATGTCTCCCTTGTTCTAGCACAGCTTTGCTTATACTTTTCACCCAAGCCACTAGATAAAAGTACGTGCGCACGCATTGCCTTTGAGTCAGTACTGACTACTCGCAACTGCCTGAACAAGTCCTTACAGTTTTCTTAACAAGATTCCAGAAGTGACTTGCTCTTGCCTGCTTCTTAAAGCTGAGATAGTAACTGGCCCAAGGTCACCCAGTTGACTTCATGCCTAAGGCAGGACTAGAATTCCTGGTCTCCCACAGTTCTAGCCTGCTGCCACTCCACCAAACACTACACCAAACTGGCTCTGGGTACAATTTAATGAGATATTTTAGCATTAAAATGAAAGGAAATTAGGCAAAAGAAAAACAGCTTTTTAAACTCATGCGGTTAAATATTGTGGGAAAGTTTTTGACATACCAGACATGATATTGACAAAGACTCATAATCAGGAGGATAGTAATTGCTTTCTTGCAGTTGGGCAACAAGGAGTAGCAGAGTTGTATATCACTAACATATTGACGTAGACTCAATCAGCAGTATTCCAGTAACACTTTCATGACATGTCATGACCAGTGGTGGGATTCAAAACTTTTACTACCTGCTCCTATGGGTGTGGCTTGGTGACTGTGGCTTGATGGGCATGGCAGAGGAAGTTTACTTTAAAATCTCTATTCCCAACCCATTCCAGGGGAAGGATACTGTAAAATCTACATTCCCAACCCATTCCAGGAGAAGGATACTGTAAAATCTCCATTTCCACCCCATTCCAGGGGAAGGATACTGTAAAATCTACATTCCCACCCCATTCCAGGAGAAGGATACTGTAAAATCTCCATTCCCAACCCATTCCAGGAGAAGGATACTGTAAAATCTCCATTCCCAACCCATTCCAGGAGAAGGATACTGTAAAATCTCCATTCCCAACCCATTCCAGGGGAAGGATAGTGTAAAATCTACATTCCCACCCCATTCCAGGAGAAGGATACTGTAAAATCTCCATTCCCAACCCATTCCAGGAGAAGGATACTGTAAAATCTCCATTCCCAACCCATTCCAGGAGAAGGATACTGTAAAATCTCCATTCCCAACCCATTCCAGGAGAAGGATACTGTAAAATCTCCATTCCCAACCCATTCCAGGGGAAGGATAGTGTAAAATCTACATTCCCACCCCATTCCAGGAGAAGGATACTGTAAAATCTCCATTCCCAACCCATTCCAGGAGAAGGATACTGTAAAATCTCCATTCCCAACCCATTCCAGGAGAAGGATACTGTAAAATCTCCATTCCCACCCCATTCCAGGGGAAGGTTATTGCAAAATCCCCATTTCCCATTGATCAGCTGGGACTCGGGAGGCAGAGAATAGATGTGGGCGAGGCCAGTCCAAGATGGCATTTACTGGTTCTCTGAACTACTCAAAATTTCTGCTATTGGTTCTCCAGAACTGGTCAGAACCTGCTGAATACTACCTCTGGTCATGACTGGAAGAATCAAAAGTACTGCAAAAGAGTGCACTCAAACCTCAATTGCATCAAATAGTCCAGAAAGTCCCCTGGGTCATTTCTATTTTTTTTTTAAAAAAAAACTATCTAGTTTATGGCATAATACAAACAACCAAATCATTCTCAGTATCACATTCTAGGAAAAGTCTAATTGAAATGAGGTGCAGATAACCAGTCTAGCATTGTTGTCAAACCTGAGATGTACTGTATATGATCAATTTTACCTGCAAAGATTTATGAAAATTGCTTATAGATTCTTGTTTTTTGACTTTCTTCTCCCAATATTTGAATGGAGAAGATGCCACATAAAAAACTGCTATTCTGTTCCGCACAGATATAATTCACTGTAACCAAGTAGGAGTAGTATTAGTAGCAGCAGCAATTGTAGCAGTGTAGTCAGTACCAGAGGAAATAGTAGGAGGGCCACTCAAATTATAAACTCAGTTATAAATGGCCTGAAGCAGTACATCTTAATATTAAGCTAATATTCAGTATCAGAGGCTGTGTTCATAAAACACAATTATCCAGGTCAGTTGAAAATCTAGTGATTCCCCATGCTGAAGCTACTTATTATTAATCTTAGTTAGGATTATTGTTAATCTTAGGATTTTTGTGGCTCCACACATTGTATGAACTCAACTTATTTTGTTAGTTTACAGTTCAGTAAATTATACAAATACATACAAATTGCAACCAGATTAAACATATTGTATAGAAAGGCATTGCAATATATTTGCTATGGAACTCAATTGTATTTATCCTCCAAATCGGGATAAGAGGAATGTGTGTATCTACAATAACAGGAAATAGGTTTGTTTTAAAAGTAGACAGAGGAAACTGAAATTTGTTTTTGCATCTGTAGGAAAACCAAAGCACTAAGAATTCTTTTAGGAATTTGGGATGCCTCTGCTTGAAACTGTCTCTTATGCAACGACAGTACACTCCATGCAATTAAACCTTATGTTATAGTGACTCTGAGCACTACTAAGAGTTTTCCAAGAATACTGATATCATCCTATAGTTTCTTAATGACCCCAATTTTGGCTTTATTCAGTGGAACTTGCCAATTATTTCATCCATATGCTATGGTTCTTCTTAATCCTTCCACACTAAATTCCCCATACCTATGAATAGTTCACACAGATTGTCTCAAGCTCAATTGAACCATCAAGTCACATTATGTTATAATTGATGCATGTCTGCTTAGAAGTAAATACAACTTAATTCAGTAACATTTACTCTCAGGTAAAATATGACAGCCTTCATCTTGTCTATACTTGTCTATACAAAAGCTATTATTTGTAACAATAAAATCCAAGTCACTGCATAATTTATTTATCTTCCAAAACAGGAAATTATCTTAGCATACAAAACTATTCAAATAAATATTACATAAAGTGTAGAGTATTAAATAGTAGAGCCAAATAACAAAAAAAGAGAAAATAATGATGTCAGAGAAACTGACATCCTGTTAATTGATAGGTAAAACCCTGTCTTATTTCTTTAAAATATTTACAGGTAGCATATCTTCCTGAAATTATTTTGTTTGGTGAGAAGTGAGTCATAGCAACCTTGTTTATAGACCATAAAGCCAATGACACAGAAGGCAACATAAGAGATCAGTAATCTAATTCTGTGATCTACCTGAATCTGGCAATTCCCACACTATTGGATGGAAGCACCAACCTTTCATCACCTTCCACAAATGTCTTTGATGGGGGAAAAACAAGCAGGAAATTGGATCTCCTTTGACTCATTCACAAAAGAAACCATGATTTTTCCAGGAACTTATAAAACACTAAGAACTGCAATTCACAGGATTAAAGGAGATCTTGAACGGTTGGGGCAAGTTGTCAGAAAATCAAATTTCAACTGGATAAATGCAAAGTCCTTAATTGGGGTAGGAAAAAAAAATATAGAATGGAGGAAACCAACACATTAGAAAAAGGTTTTAGGTATCTTTGTGTAATATGACGCTACAGAACAGGACTGTCAAAGTCCTGGTCCATGGGCTAGATGTGTCACATGCTGGCTACACCCACGGCCGGTTTTGCGAAAGGTGGGAAAGCCCTAATACATCACGTGACACAACCACGAGGACTTGAGTTGGACACCCATGCTACAGAACAACAAAGGCAGGTAGGCAGGCAGGAAAAAAAAAAAGAAAGGAAGGAGCAAATGCAGGCCTAGACTGCACTTGTTTAAGTATAACAATATGATGAAGGCAAGTCATTGTTCCTCTCTGTTCTGCATTGGTGAGATTATGCCTAGAATATAACCTCCAGGGCACCACATTTTAGGAAGGATGTTCACAAATTAGGACCTATCTAGAGAAGAATAACTAATATGATAAGAAGCCTGGAATGAAAAGTTGAAGAATTGTGTGGTAATTGGGTATGTGTTTAGCCTGGAGGAGAGAACAATGCAGAGAGATAGCTGCCTTCAAGTATCTGAAGAACTGTTACATAGAAGATGGGGCAAAATTGTTCTGAATTGCTCCAGAAGAAAGAACAAGGATAGTTTAAGTAACAAGAATGTCAATTTGGATTGTACTCAGAAATTCTCCTAATGCTAAGAGCTGCCCCTGGAAATGGAAACTTTAATGAAGTGGTCTCCTTCACTAAAGACTGCAGTTAAGAATATGTAGTAGTGGATTCCTACACTGAGTAGAGGTTGTACCTAGATCACACAAGAGCAACAACAGCAATGTATAAAGGTGTTTGTGTAAATTTTAACAACAGCAAAGTACACTAGTGATTATATAGTAACTCATGTGCATATATTATGATTAAAATAAAGTAAACATTAAAAGAATAAAAAAATAAGATAAATGAACTTTTAATATAAAATTAATTGAATCCCCATACTTAACATTACATTTAGACCATATAGAAACTTGCTTTTTTAACTTCATTTTTTCTAGAATATTATGACATTACAAAAACTGGTGAAAAACACATATCTTGAATGTATTATTCAACTTCGGGAAGAATTGGAAATTTCTATTTTTGCAAAAGTATCCTCGCTGTCAAGCCCAGGTTTGATAAAGCAAAAAATCTCCATAAAATGATGGATAACAGGAATATAATTTAATATCACATTTATATCTTTTAACTGTGGTATTTTATGCCGGAATTAAAGTAACATAGACTATACTATGATTCGAAATCACAAAAAGGTCTGATTGGATAGGATCATGTGAGTTTCTCATTTCTTACAATGCCACAAGAAGATTCTGTATAGTTAATAAGTAAATAACAAAAATTGAGACAATTATGTGGTCAAGCTAAAAAAAACAACCTGATTTAGAAAGTGATTTTTGTCTTTTTGATGTTTTTGTCTATAATTGAGAATTGGAGACGTCAACCTTTCACTATCATTAATGAGTGCCTGTTTATGTATATATTTAAGGAACTTTAAAGTTCCTTAACCTACTGAATATGTAAACCAATGTTAACAGCAAAAACATTATAACACACCATTAAACACCAAGCTAAGCTTTTTTAGGATGGTGTTGAAATTATGAACAGGTTTTTCACAACAAAGATGTACAAGCTAAATCCACTGAAAAGGAAGTGAAAGTTTAAGTTGATTTTCAAGTAGTGCTAATATTGCACAATAATCATCCGGAACAAACATAAAATGTTTACATTACAACCTGGAGGAAAGAAACCTTGAATGGAATTTGCGTAGGCTACTTTGCTTATTCTCCTGTTACATAGTATTTAAAAGTCAAATATTGTATATACATTACAAATACTCATTTTTCAAATATAAAAAAATCATTGTATACAAAGCTACATGCAGTTCACCCCATCCCTCTTTTAAGACCATAAAAAGAAAATACTTTCCAGTTACTATTGGATAATCTGATAGTTATAACTATTAATTGCAATTTCATATCCATTCAGTTGGCTCAGTTTTAAGTTGTAGATGTTAATTTCTAATTATAAACTCTTCTCCTTTACATGCTCATTTGGAAATGCTGTTATTTCCAAGTTGGGGAGGCTTTGAATAAGATGTCTTCTGTGGGATCTACCCTACTGGATGCTACAACCTCCCAATTTATCCTCTTTTTCTTCTTTTTTCTCTTACTTCTTTACAGGTTATGAAGGTCTCTTCATCTTCCTTACCCCTACTTCCTAATTCCGCCAGACAGCAGATTTAGTATGTTTTTCCATTGTGTTTTCCTTACATTTTTAACATAAGTTTTCCCAGCCTTCCCGAAATCGTTGTGACAAAATGCATGATAGAAGGGTTTCTCTTTTACAAAATCTTGCCATGGAGAAAAGCAACAGTTACAACTCATACATTTACAAGACTACTATATCACATATGGTAAATCCAGTCATTCATTAACCTTACCAGTAGTTAGATCTTACTAATGATTCTGGCAGCACTGTTGAACTAACTGGGTGAAAAGTCACCATCAGAATAAGGAGCTACATCCAGATTCTTCTAGAAATGCCTAAAATCACACAAGCTGTTCTGACAGTCTGTTCATTAGAGCACCTGTGCGCATGGGGGCAGCAGGGAAAGTCCATGAAATTCTGCTTGTTTTTTAGGTGGATGGCCTGTGTGGCATATATAAAAAAGAGCAAGGCTTTGATTGCACGGTTATGGCTGCTATTGTTCAGATGTCCCTGCTCCACCATTGGTTAGAGAGAGAGACATAGATGCAGCTTGGACACTGCAGTCAACAGACCAGGAAGCCATCTTTTAAATTGGGCCTTCAGGCCTGCCACATATTCTACTGTGGGAAAATGGGAGGGGGGATTGTATGGAATATGGGTGATATATAGTCAGAATAACATTCCTTTCTCAGAGAGTCAAGGACACCTTGCCCTGCAGCTGTGATGGTGTGACTGGGAGACATCTGCAGTTCTGAATGGTGTTTGATTGGATCATATGATGGACATGTAGATGATGGACATGGACTTGAACTTTCTTTGGGTGGAGAAAACCTGGAAGCTTTCAGATTTGGGTTTTCCCAGATGTGTCAATATGACATTTCTAATAAAATGGAACTTTGAGGAAACTCCAGCTTCAGAGTCTTTTTTCATTGGGGTGTTACTTGGAACCCTGACATTAACGCAAATGTCTTTTAAAAACTCTACCAGCTCCCCTAAAATCCAGGGTGCTGTCCAGGGTCCTGAGCCCCCTTGATTTGGAGGTATGTTCTGGGGTGCCAAATCTTGCCAGTTCTGTAAAGGAGAATGTGCTTCTTATGACTGGGCACGAACTAGCTATATCATAGACTGGATAGAGGAGATGGGAAAGCCTTGGAAAAGATATTCAGATGCTTTGATGCATATATTTACAAAAATTGAAGAAATAGGATAGGAAGAGTATTGATGCTTTTGAACGTAGGTGTTGAAGAAGACTCCCAAGAACACTGTGGACAGCCAATAAAACAAACAACTAGATCACTGAACAAATCAATCTAGAATTCTCACTCAAAGCCCAAATGGCCAGACTCAACTTATCTTACTGCAGACATATTACATGAATATCTAGGTCTCTAGCAAAATCTATAAAGTTGAAAGACATGGAAGGGAAGAGAGGAGACAGATAACCAGCAGGCAAGTGGATGAGTTCAGTTACATCACAGGCACATAAACAATTTACACACCATTCAAAAGAGACAATCAAAAAGCTAAAAATGAAACAAAAACCCAGAACACTTCCTTGCCAACAATCAAGACCCAAATAAGCAGAGATAAAACAGGATCAAGCTATAAACAATACCCCAATCAAGGAACTACCAACTCATACAAACAATCAAACAGTAAACAACAGCCTATTCAAGCCTATTCTTCTTCTTCTACCAAGATGAAAGCAACACTTCCCCCCACACTGACAGGATGAGCCATTGCATATAAACAGAGGCAAACCCTTCTCCTTTGTAGCACTGATGTTACCTAGTTGGATAATGTAGCAATTGTAAGAAAATCAAGCTCAGAGAGCATCAAGGACTCCTTTGTTACAGTAATGATGAGCCCACTATTGGAGGCCCTGAAAAACCATGTTAGAGACAGATCATCATGGCGAAAATTATGTAGCCAGTGTCAATTAACATCAACTTTATGGCATGTAATCAGTCAATCAGTGGCATTTTTAGAATTTGGGACAGCTTCTGATTCAAATTAACTTTTTTCTTATCTGATATTGATTGATTTAAGGTAAGGCTCAACATACCAACATTATCACCATTAAGAATTATGGGGAAAGAAAGCCTAAGCAATTTTATAATATGAAACACCCCATCCCCTAGTTACTTTTATACTTGTTACAAGTAAGCTGATATATTTTAAAGTTCTAAAATACAACCACCAATTGCTTTTATTTTCTCATAAAGCTTTCAAATCCAATTGTTCAGAAATGGCAGAATAATTTATGGAAACAATATAATGATAGAAATGATTTTTTGTGCCATCAAGTTAGTGTTAAATTCTGGCAACTATATGGACTAGTCTTCATAGTTTTCTTGGCAAGATTTTGGAAGCGGTTTGCCATTGTCTACTTCTTAGGGTTGAGAGAGTGTGACTGGCCCAAAGCCAACCTGATGACTTCACTTCCCATAAGATGGGACTAGAAGTCATGATCTCCCATTTCTAGCCTGATGCTTAACTACTTCACCAAACATGACTACTATAGACATAACTACAGAACAGAAAGACTGAACAAAATGTTTTATTCTTTAAAAGGCTGTACTTATTGATAAATTTGGAAGGACTTTCATCTAATTCTAATGGCACCATCAATGAAAAATGTGACTTTATACTTTAAATGTGTAAAAGTACATCAGTTACTGGAAATTATTATTTTACTGGGACTAGCAACAGATTGGGAATATGAACACTTAAAACTAGACTGAATTTTCATGTAAATACAAGATTTTTCATACTTCTCTATTCAGGCTTTGTCTTCTGTGCAACTTTTAAGACATTGAAGCATAATGACACAACAATTTTGTACAACAGCTTATAGTTCTGAAGCTTAGCTGTGTCACATGATCCATTGCAGATCTGACTGCATCTCATGTGCCTAAGTCTGATTGCATTATAAGCCAACATCAATTTGTCATAACAAATGTTCTTGGATACATATGCACATTGACTCATTCTTGCATCTCCCTCCATAGATTCCATAGAGAGTAATTTCCATTATTCATTTGCATGCAGTCTTCATTTTCAAATCTAGTCACAAAATCTATACATGGATCAAACAGGTTAGTTGCAAACATAAAAACCTGTGCAACATAATTTGGTGACATATAGTTAGTAGACCACTCTAAACAAAAACAAATAATATTACTAATTATTCTGGGAGCTCAGTAATCAATTATAGATAATATGCAACATATGCAAAACCATTTGTCTGAGCGAAACATGACCTCTCTCACATAAACCCAGAATATTTGAATTTGATAAATCAAGTCCACTTGATTTTCACTTGGAAATACACTGAAACAAAGAATTCTGATTTCAATCTGTTCATTGCCATCTACTTGATCACCAAAAGTATCTTCAACTGCTGATCTTATACTGCACTGATCTCACAACATAAAGCAGGAACCAGTTTTCAGCATCTAGAATTCAAAGGTAAGTGAATGACCTTTCTGTTATTTTCTTTTCCGGGCTTTCAAATACTGATATAGTGAATCACTCCAGCAATCATAAAATAGGTAGAAATGACTCATTTAATGAGCAAACACCAATCAGAAACACATACAACAATAATTCAGCTGCAATATATATCCTATAGTTTACTTTTAATTATATCAAAATTGGAATGATTTTTTTAAAAAAAACAACATGAAAACAATTAAAATCTAATCCATAATGTTTGGATGAGAAATAAAAGCTACATTTAGAATAGGTGCAAGCAACTTATGGTCCAAAACTGCAAAGATCCAAATTTGTAAATATATCTGATTTGATTTTTTTAAAATTAAGCAATAATGCTCTATCCTAAAGGTATTCCAAATTTAGGACATAACATTCTAATTAGCATTTTCATATTTGTATAAAACTTGTTACTGTATTTTAGGCTCCCAGGACTGGATTACATGGAAATCAGTCAATTATCCAACTGATAACTACTGCAAAGTACTATAGCCAGATAGTATATTTGGTATCAAAGTAGCTTACTAAATGCTAGCATCATAGATAGGTCCTGTAAAGCTAAAAGAAATATTTATGCATGATGAAGTAACAGGGGAATTCTTTTTAGCATGTAATTGTCAAATCAAATCCATGTTTAATATCATACTAGCATTTATATACTTTGAAATGCCCAAAGTGATAATCATTCTGGTAACAACTCTGCATACCTATCACTGAGGGGTTTCTCTTCCCCCCTCCCCCGTATACCCTTTTATTGAGATCATGGCAGTGACTGTCAATTTGTTTGACACCTGTCTTTCCCAGCTGGTGCTTTGCTGGAGTGTTTTGCTACAACCATCAGCATTCTCAGCTACCTGGCAACAGGTTGATGGCTCAAAATGATGGAAGTTGTCATCCAACACTTCTGGGAGGCAGCAATTAGGGTCAGGCAGGATTACCATATGCTAGCTCTTCAACTAAAAGAATATAACGATTCACCAATTTGGAGTTGCATATTCCGGTATTTATTGGTCATGTTGATAGACAGTACTATTTTTAGATTTGACATTTCACAGCCACTGCTTGGAAAGAGTATTAGCATGAAGGTTCCATTTCTCTCAGACTTCTCTCAGGCTTTCCTTTTCTTTTCCAGATAAAAGGCCTCAGTGTGTCATATGCATATTTGGCATTTATGGGTCATAAATATGCACCAGCTAATTTCTAGATGACAAGTCCAAAGTCCATTATTTGCAGAAAAAAAACAGGTTCCCCAATCTGAGTTCTTAACCAAAACAGAGGAAAGAGTAGAAACACTAATGAATAACATTGCTGTCTGATTGGAAAAGATTGAATGCTAGTAAGACATGTGAGCAGTGGATTCCTGAAATAAGAATGAGGTACGGGTTCTATTTTTTATGTAAAAGAAGCAGAATTGGTGAGGAGGGAAAAAAACCCCTCTGTCTTCACTATATGGCTTTGAATAATTCTATTGCACTCTGGTTCCAGCTTTCCATGTTTATGGAAACTACCGGAGGTGTAGTGTGGAAAAGACAGGTTTCCTTCTTTTAACTATGTACTCCTACCAATACAAAGAAGAAACTAATCCCATAAAAACATATTGAATCAGTGGGTTCTAAGTGAATCTATAAGTGATTCAAGAGCCTTCATCTTTCTACTCATCTTTCTGTTAGTTTTCCTACTCCTTCAAATTTCTAATATCTTTCATTATTTATAGATGGTATCATTTTAGGCTATACAAGGAACTATTCTTCAAGAATGAACTTAACATTAGCACAATGTAGCTTTTTGTCTCCCTGAGGTATCTGTCCATACACTTCAAGTCCTTCTATTAAACAATGTCTTTGGGTGGGAACTTGGTAGCATGCCTTTACCATAGCAGCCCTGCCCTGTGGAACAGCTATTCCACCGAGATCCTTTTCATCTTTTGAATGTTGCTTCCTTTAGCAGAAAAGTTCATGACTTCTGAATAACTGGTTTCTTCAGAATAAACCAGAACAGGATGTAATGCCATTAGTAATAAATTAAGACATGACAATTCCAAACAAAAAGTTGTTAACTCAATTAAATGGGCATGTTGGATCTCATAATAAGAAAGTAGACTCCTGAAATATTGTGGAAAAGGACACTAGTGATCTCAGCTACTTGAGATTTAAGACTGGATAGATAATCACTTAGCTCACTCCTTGTGTTGAATAAATAATTTTATTTCTAAGGAAGAAAACTCACTTTATTGTTTGCTCCAAACCAAATAACAATACATTTCTCATGGATGAACACATAGTCATCAAAAACACTTCAAAGCATCATCAACTTAATGCATTTTCCTGTCACAAGGAGACAAGTCAAAAGCTCTCCGCCTTCCTCAAGGTTTTCTTCATGCAACAATTGGTAACTCCCACCTCACATAATCTAAAAACTCTATGAGAAAGTCATAACTTGAAGGAAGGGATGGTGACCAAAATAAACTACAGCGGTACAGAAAGTAAGAAATGGTAAATCAGAGTCAAGATCTGCTTAGTGCAATATCCTATTCTTCAAAGTAGCCTAATAAGTATTCCCAGGGAATCCACACAAAAGTTGAGGAAAAAGGTTCTCATGAAAACACGGGAGGGTGAAATGTATAACCTCAGTGAACTTCTTAAAGTTAGCAAAGACATGATCAGGAGCCTGAAGACTATGTACTGGCAGTGACTGGACAAGCAAGTTGAAGCATGTCAAAACACAAACAGCACGAAGCACATGCCATGAATTCTCTTCCTTTCAGAATGAAGATTCTTCTACCTTAGGCTCAGGCTGCCTGAAAATTTCATCCAGTTTTCTCTTAATACTGACTTTACTCTCTTGTTGGGATTTTTTTTTGATAATTTTCCTGTTATATTTCAGCATCGTTCTGAAACCTTAGTGACCCATACTTCACGCTTAAATATTTAAATAAAGAGAATTCTATTGTGATGCTTTCCTGTGGGGTTTTATTTAAGTAGCTCACTGTAAAAGGAAAGAGAAAAGATTTGATTCACATATATATACCCCTTGACCAATTTATGAATATATAAGTGCCCTTCACTCTTATGAAAATTTCACCAAAATATTTACCACTTTTGAAGATAAGGAAATGCTCTTCCATTATATTGAATGGAAACTTGTGGAGAAAAAGTTTGTTTTTCCTCTACCATACCAGAAAAAAAAAGCAAAGAAAGTTATATTTGACTTGAGGGAATGCCTCCGGAGCCTGGGGAGGGGGGAAAACGCTCCTGCCCACCATAGTGCAGAAGGTCAAGTAGGCCACACCCACCATGGCCACGCCCACCCAGCAACCGGGCAGAGAATCGGTTGCTAACATTTTTGGGCGGTGGGTGGGATAAGGTGAGTGCGGGGGCTAGGGCACACATGCACAAGGGGGAGATGGGAGAATTGCATTATGGGTATATGGCAGCAAATTGGGTGAGTCAGCAGTTAAAATAAGGGTGATGATGACAAGAGAGAGGATAAAACAAGGTTAGCAACTGTCACGCCTCCAACCATGTTATACCTGGTGTACCATTTCTTAGGAAACCTCTTTGCTTAGAATCACATTCGAGTGGCCATTTGAGAAAAATGAGCAAATGCACCATTAAGATGGTAGACATAAGGTGAAAATGTGGTAATTTATACATATGCATAATGTGCAAAGGTTGGAATTTATACATATCATGCAGAGAAATAATTTAACTCAAATACATCTCACCATGGTGAGTCAAGATTGTGACGAGTAACCTTCCTACATTAGTGGGCTGCTCAGGAGTAGTTTCAAGGGCACTTATTCCTTTCTTTCTGATGGTCTTTACCTTTAAACTGGAGTTGAATGCAATAGCTTTTCAAAAATAGATGGCTTCTAAGAAAGCCTATGTTTAACCACATTTTCTAATAAAGACCCTGGGCTC
The DNA here is from genome assembly GCF_009769535.1 of Thamnophis elegans. Classification (NCBI taxonomy): domain Eukaryota; kingdom Metazoa; phylum Chordata; class Lepidosauria; order Squamata; family Natricidae; genus Thamnophis; species Thamnophis elegans. Next base: position 120,523,554 of record NC_045543.1, on the reverse strand, counting down.
TGCAACTTGGATACAAAATTGAATTAAATTATTGTGACCACACAACTCTGCACTGTTAAACAGTCATACAGCATTTTACAGAAGGTAGAGTCAAAAGAAGTTCAAAAGTTAGGGTGGATTCACTTTAAGTGAATAGCTGAAGTCTTCAGATCATGTTGTAGTACTAACCAAAAGTAAACAGAGTTTTACCAAGCCTCATGTAAATTCAAGGTTTCCCTCTAGTGGTCATTTAGGAGGAAAATAACTTCATCTGTTTCAAGCAATGGTACTATTTATGAGGAATAAGAGGCACACACATGTAAACTCACTTATTATGAGAAACAGGAACACATAGACATCCTAAAAATATTTGAAGTAAAATAAATTATTGGGAGTATGTCTTGTCCTTCAAACATTAGAACTATATTGTCCTGAATCCCAGAAGTTATCAAGACCTGCACTGCTTGCAAGAGAATTTGGAGACCCAAACTTTTATTTATCTGGACAGCACCCAGGATGGTGAAAACTGAATTAAAGTGAACTGGTGTTGCACCAACTGTACCGGAATTGTCCACAGCCAGCATATGTTCAATCACCTTGAAGCTGAAAGGTATTTTTCAACAACATTTGAGGACTATGTATATGGTCCTCGATTTTTGGAACAGGAACTATGAAGATTTTGGGTAACCAGGAGAAGGGCGGATAAAAAGGAAGCATATTGGACTAAAGATACTGTTCTCAAAGTTTATATAATTCCACTATATTCCTTAGCCAAGGCCCTAAAACCAATTCAAAAACCTACACTATGAATCCAGTGATAAAATACATTCAACTCACAGCACCAAATTAGTGCATGAAGTGTATTGTTATTTGTGAATTCATGTATTCATTTTTATCTCACATTTCTGCCAAAGTAAGATACACTATATTGCCAAAAGTATTCGCTCACAACTGCTTCTGATTATTTGGACGGGTGAGCGAATACTTTTGGCAATATAGTGTATCTTAGTTATCATAGTGGATAAAAAATTACACATAATACAAAAAGCATAAAAAGGTGTACATTATTATTAAGTGTCAGACCTGGAAGCCATCTTTTCCTTTTTGAATTTCAGGCCTGTCACAACTTTCTACTGTGGGAAATGGGAGGGGGGATTATACAGATTTGGGTGATGTGGTAGCCATAATAACATTCTTTCTCAGAAAGTCAAGGTCAATTTTGTCCCTGCACCTGGACGGATGTGGATGGGAAGAATCTTTCTTCATGACAAGGAAGGATTGGACCATGTGATAGACTTGTGGGTGTTGGGGCAGGGTTTTGAACTCTCAACTGGGTGGAAAAACCTGGAAGCTTTGAGATTCGGGTTTTTCCAGATGTGCTAACATGACATCTCTAACAAATGGAGCTTTTGAGGAAAAGCAAGCCTTGGAGTTTTCTTTCGTTGGGGTGTTTCTTGGAACCCTGACATTACGTTATGGTTCTGAACCCCCTCGTCCACACCAACACACACTCCGAGCCAAAAATAAGTTACGCATTTAATTAACAGACAGACAGGTCCTTGGCAGCAAACCGGCATAGACAAGCTTGGGCAGCAATCCAGCAGAGATAAGGCGTGGCAGCAATCAGCCTGCCAAGCTCACAATAATGTTCTCCGCCATTAGTTCCTGTGTTGACTTCTGCAAAAGGGCGTGTGCACAAGCAGACTTTTTATAGTCTATAGAGGAGCCTAATTACCATCAGCTGAGTGCAATTACCTCCTGAACTTGCGCACTGTTCCTGATGCCTATTAGCTCTTCGGTGCCGGGCATCCAGGAACAACTCACTGCTGACGTCAGGAACACACTCCCTTGTCTCCTCCCACTGGTCCAAGGCTCAGGCGCCTCCTAGTGGCCAACCAGCCTCTCTGCGCCTGCTCGGAGTCGGAACCCTGTCCAGGGTCTCCACATCCTCCAGAGCCGACTCATAGGGCCCCTCACTGTCGGAGTCTGGTGGCAGCTCCAACGGCTCCTGCTGGGCCACAACAGTTTTTAATCTTGCTTTTTTTATATCTAACCCAAGGTAATGAACATATCTAATGCTCATGCCTCCGATTTTACCTACAACAACCTTGTGAGATGGGTTGGGCTGACAGAGAAGGGCTGCCCAAAGACACCAGCTGACTTAATGCTTAGGGGGGAGGGGGTTTCTAGAATTCAGAGTCTCTGGTTTTCTTTCCTCAACCACGACACCAATCGGCTTTCTGTAAGTTTTAAGAAAAACCAGCTGGCAGTGTTCAAGGATCACCAGGGATCAAGCTTAGCTCATTGAAGTATTTCCTTTACTTAACACACACAGAATTAGTTATAGTACTCATTAGATTAAATGCTAAGTCCGTTAGAATGTTATTTTTAAAATAAAATTTCAGTCCTAACGTCTAGGAGTATATTCCTGCAGTCACTAGCTTCTGCAGATCTTATCCTCCACGGATGGAAGATAAAATTAATCAGTGAAAGTATTTTTAGAATGGCAGTAGAACATTTTATTACTGTAGCTGCCCTTTTGGTGGTATAGTTCAGGTGGTACATGTTGCTAAAAATCTAGAATATTATTCCCCCTATAGCCATGTCCACAGAGGAACAAGAAATGGTACTAGCTCAAGAGATAACATAATGACTCCCTTCCACCAGCAATAATAGAAGAGGAAACAAACGAACAGAACAACACGGATGCCTTTCCCTTGATTTCAAGGTTTTAGGAATAGTGATGCTTGTATTTTCAACTCTCCCCCCAACCATATAAATGCCAATAAAATTGTTTTATTGATAATGTTTGATAATTGTCAGAGCACCCATAAACTCTGGAAACAGGCAGCTATTAAGAATGCCTATTTATGGCCATAGAAAATGTTGGTTTTTGTCAAACTTTGCCGACTATCAAACTTTGAAAGCAAAGCATTGTTCAAAAGTTTTAATGGTCATTTACATAGGTTTTCACCTGAAAAATTTCAACCAGATTTTGGAACTATCATTCCTGTCTAAAAGAAATAGAAAAAGCAAAAGTGTCCACTTTTACCTTCAATAAGCCCTGAAGGTTTAGCTTATTTGTACAATATTTCCCCCCAAATGTATTTGATAAAGTATTTCCTTTGTACTAAGTGGATATTAATCAGCCTAGAATATATGTTTCAGGGTAATTAAGCAAAACTGTTCAATGGAAGCACACTAATGTGTTTGTTTTTTTTTTAAAAAAAGTGTGTTACTTTGCATTATTCGCTATCAGACAAAAGTTTTATATGAATTGCTGAAAGTGAAGGAAGGCAAGCGTTTGGACTGAAAGTGAGAAAGATAGTGTTAATTCAGTGATATAACACGATCCAATTCATCATTTAGCTCAGAATAGGAAATACACTGTATTGCTGACTTGCTTCTCTAGTGTGAGTTTGAAAAAAACAAACCAATCTTCTTTCCCCATGTCAACTTTAATTCATTCTGTTGATAGATGGGTCAATTTTATACTCTTTCATAAAGACTCCTTTGCTTTTAATGCAGTAGTTCTTTTATTACAAGTTTGTTTCCTTTTTTTTCCTATGATGATTTCCCCCACAAAAGCTACCTACCAAAATTGGCCACACAGAAACTCCCTTTTGTTTCCTTCACTTAGTCTCTCAATCTTTTTTTCTTGCAAACAATTCAAGCAATCATGTTTCTAGTTTTATACTCATTACTGTGCTGGTGAGCGTGCATAGGCAGACTTAGATTTAATCCATACATTTGAAACAAAACCTCATTTTCATGCCAATATTTTATGTGCTGGATGTTATTCGCAGTCTTGAATTATTTGTAAAAATAATAAAGGTGTCATATCTTCTCTTTCATTTCATAAATGGCCCACATCTTTCTGTATTTCCTCATCTTGTTGTCAATTTTCCATTAATGTCAACTGAATGAATATCTTTTCCCCTAGACTATTTTAATTGAGAATGTTATAAAATTTTCCCAAAAATGTTGTATATGAAATAGAAAATTGGTTACTTCATAATAAACATAAAATAATTTTAATGAGTACTTAAGATATGTGTTATAAAACAAGAAGGGTTGGGGTCAAGAATAAATGCAGACCAAAGCAGAAAAAGCAAAAAAAAAGCTGCTTGGATGAACCATGTAGAGAGAATAACTAGTTTAGATTTTATTCTACTTTGAATCTCCTTGTGAATACTAAACTGATACCTGTTACCAGTTTTGGAAACCAATTAGAAATAATTTTAAAGCCAGTAGGTATCTCCACATGAAAATACCCTATGTACTTTGGAGACAATCACTTCTCTCTTTTTTTTGGTAAGAAAGTGACATTTTAAAAAATTGGCACTTTTCCTTTGATTGGCAAGAGATCTTCATTCTATTATTCCATAATTTATCACTTACTTTCTGCTTCAATCAAATAATTAACTACTAATGGTGGGATTCAAACAATTTAACAACTGGTTCTCTGCCCTAATGACCAGCTGGGTAGGCGGGGTGGGTGTGGCCAACTCAACATCACTCACATCAATGGGTGCTTTGTCTTAGCTGTTACAACGTAATAAAGGTTAACCGGAGAGGCAGTTTCTGTAAGCAGGGCAATAAAGATTAGGCTACAAACACCAGAATGTTTCCTTCCTGCTTTCCTTACAGGATTAGCCCTGTCAAGTGGGGGGGGGGAACAAAAAGGGGTTTCTTCCAACAATCGGTTCTCCGAACTGCTTAGAAATTAACAACCGGTTCTCCCGAAAAGGTGTGAACTGGCTGAATCTCACCATCGCACAATATGTTAAACCACAAGCTAGCAAACTGTATTTTAATTTAGTAGTAAAGATAAGTTGTGTTTGACAGTGAAAATGGAGTGGAAAATTGCTAGTTATGCATATAAATAGTGAAAAGTTAGATCGAGTAGTAAATGGTTATTCCTTAACAGGCTTTTCTAAACTGGGAGAATGAATGCTTTGAGAAAGTCTAAGACATGGCAATATTGGTAGAAAAAATCAGGAAACTTGATCTCCTGTCCTGCCTTAGCCAGCCAGGTGAATAGGGCGGCATACAAGTGTAATAATAAACATACATTTCTTTATTTAGACTAAATTGACTTAACCTCTCTCACACAAGGTGACCCTTTTACAAGTAGTCCTCAACTTACAACCACAATTGACCCCTGCATTTATGTTGCTAATAGAGACATTTCTTAACTAATTCTGCCCCATTTTACAACTTTTCTTGACACAGTTCTTAAGTGAATCACTGCAGTTGTTAAGTCAGTATCACAGTTGTTAAGTTAATGTGGCTTCCCCATTGACTTTGCTTATCAGAAGGTCACAAAAGGTGATCACATGATCCCCCAGGACATTTTAGCCATCATAAATATGAGTCAGTCGCCAAGCAGATGAACTTTGATCACATGACCATGGAAATGCTGCAACTGTTTTAAGTGTGAAACTGGTGAAAAGCCACTTTTTTCGGTGCCATTGTAACTTCAAACAGTCACTAAATAAGGTGTTATGAGTCAAGGACTACCTATTGTTTTTCTCTCAACTCTAGGAAGAAGACAAACAGGCCACTTCAAAAGATATTGCCAAGAAAACTGCAGTGAATTATCCAGGCAGTTACTAAGAGTCTATACATATTTGAAGGTGTGTGCACACACATGCACAAAGAGAGAGGAGGAGTGTAACATAAGATAAATTTTAAACATTTTACAGCTCTTTTGACACAACATTGTTGAACAAATCCAGAGTGATTGTTCTTCTGTGTCATATGTGAAATAATGTCATTCAGTCTGAGTTTCTACAAAGAGAGCACAATTCCAAGAAGCTAGAATGATTATTGGTAAATTGCTAGAACAAGAAACCTGCATTTTCCAAATGCAGAATAATGCATTATATCATGAGGGGGGAGGGAATTCAGGATGACTACATCTTACAATCTCAAAGATTTTCAAGTTGTCTCCAAATTCTAATTTTTAATGTGATAAGGATCATTTTTAGGGTAGAATCATATGAATTATGTTTTACTTGTAATATGTATGTTCTTGGCCCATTAGGTTTGGAACACAGCCCTTAATCATAAAGGTAAAGGTTCCCCTTGCACATATGTACTAGTCGTTCCCGACTCTAGGGGTCGGTGCTCATCTCCATTTCAAAGCCAAAGAGCCAGCGTTGTCCGAAGATGTCAAGTGGCCATCATGACTAAATGCTGAAGACGCACGGAATGCTGTTACCTTCCCACCAAAGGTAGTCCCTGTTTGCATTTTTACATGCTTTCGAACTGCTCGGTTGGCAGAAGCTGGGATGAATAACAGCGCTCACTTCGTTATGCAGTGCTAGGGATTCGAACCGCTGAACTGCCAACCTTTCTGATCGACAATCTCAGCATCTTAGCCACTGAGCCACCGCATCCCTCGGTAGATACAGTAACTCAAAAATCAAATGTGGTATTTCGTCAAAAAGAGGAAAAACACTTTCCTAATTAATTAAGCTTAGCGTAGGAAGTTAACTCAACCGGCTATAATTTATTTAATGAACCATGGGTCAACCCCACGCATGAACCAACTTTAGCCCATCCTGTTGGTTGTTCAACAATGTTCTCCTGTACTTAAGGTATCCAAAAATGCGAAGAATACATCATCATTAATCGTAATAGAAAAACAATGGTCTGAGGAAACATGGGGAAAATGCAGATGAAAAGGTCCACTGTTTGCATAATAGTTGTTTGGTCCTGACTGGTTTGGGGAATTTGATCAAGCTTATATTTGGGAAGCAGCAAGCAAGTCTTCTTAAGACCCTTCCTGAAGAGATGATCATAGGCAAGAAGATCAGAAGTGATACTTGTCTAAAGAAAATATTAGATTGGATTGGATTGGATTTATTCGATTTGTATGCCGCCCTATTCCCAAAGGGACTCAGGGCGGCTGAACAAAAGCCAAGGGGAAGGGAGAACAATACAGAAAAGTAAGACAAATACAAAACAGGACAATACAACACAATTTAAAAACACAACAACACAGCCAATTCGAATAGGGTGGAACTCAACAACCCAGGCCTGCTGGGACAGTCAGGTCTTAACGGCTATACGGAAGGCCTGAAGGGTGGCGAGGATCCGAATCTCCATGGGGATTGTTCCAGAGGACCGGAGCAGCCACAGAGAAGGCCCTCCTCCGGGTGTTGACAGCCGGCACTGGCCGTAGATGGAATTCGGAGGAGGCCTACTCTGTGGGATCTAATGGGTCTATCGGAGGTAATTGGCAGAAGGCGGTCTCTCACGTACCCAGGTCCAATACCATGTAGGGCTTTGTAAGTGACGACTAGCACCTTGAAGCGTATCCGGAGACCAATAGGCAGCCAGTGCAGCTCGCAGAGGATAGGTGTAACGTGGGTGTACCGAGGCGCACCCACAATCGCTCGCGCGGGCTGCATTCTGGACAAGCTGAAGTCTCCGAACATTCTTCAAGGGCTGCCCCATGTAGAGCGACATTAGATGTTTTAATAACAGGGATATGGGACATGAGCCTCTGCAGCTGTACTATCAGCTTTCACTAATTGCTGGGGTAAGAACAGAGAGAACTGGATGCAATATCAGAGGTGGAATTCACTTACCTTCCCTACTGGTTCACAAATGTGAGCAAGGTCATGCATGCACTTGCTTCACTCACATGCACCTCATCTGCACATGAGCACCGCCTTCTGTGCATGTGCAGTGCTCGTGCATTATGTAGGGGTGGGTGGGAGGAGCCTCCCACAGCCGCTGCTACCGGTTCACCCGAACCAGAGAGAACCGGCTGAATGCCACCTCTGGTGGATATGTGTCAAAGATGCCTCCCTGAACATAAGAGACATCCCATCTCTGGTACTCAGGACCCAGCCTCTGAAAAGGATATGAGTAGACTTGCTAGATGTATGTTCTATAGTCCTAGGCAGTGGTGGGTTGTAGGAAGTATGCCCAGTATGCCCGAGCTGGATACTGTTCTGGTGCGGTGCTCCAGAGGGCCCCACTCGCCCGCCCAGCTCCTTACCTGTCTTTTAAGGCTTCTGTGCTTCCATGCACGGTGCATACAGTGCCTGCACGATGCTCCGCTGAGCAGCTGGAGCATTGCGGAGGCTCGGGGATGCGGTAACGCATGAGTACACTGTGCGTGCTGTGCACATCCATATGGATGCCAATGGGCCCATTCCAACTGTACCAGTTGGAACAGTATCCGGAACCCACCACTGGTCCTAGGGAAAGAAATATCTAAAAGGTTTCTAAAGAGTGCTACATATTATTCTAAAACAATTTTTAAAATCTCTAAAATTATTCTCTAAGATTAGTTCAGGATAAGAGGAAAGAACCTCCCCTTCTGGTTGAGGGGTAACTCTTGACATGTGACCATACTTTCTGTTGCTAAGTGAGACATTTGTCAATTGAGTTTTGCCCCATTGTACAACCTTTCTTACCACAGTTGTTAAGTGAATGTGGCTTCCTCATTGGGTTGCTTGTCAGAATGATCACACAACCCCAAGACACTGCAACTCAGTGGTGGGTTTCAAAAATTTTTAGAACCTCTTCTATAGGTGTGGCCTTTGTGGGAGTGGCTTGCCGGCCATGTGACCCGGTGGGAGTGGCTTGCTGGCCATGTGACTGGTGGCAGTGGCTTGCCAGCCATGTGACTGGGTGGGAGTGGCCAACTTGTAAATGTGGTGAAACTTACTTAACAACGCTCTTGCTTAGTAATCAAAATGTTGGCTCAGAAACTGGCATTTGAAGCATGCACGTCTTAAAGCTTTCAAGTTACAAGACCCTTGCACCCCTAACCATTTAGAAACCCCCCTCAGGGGTGTTCAAACTTGACAGCTTTAAGACTTGTGGACTTCAACTCCCAGAATTCCTCCTCTGGCTCTTCATCTTGATGATGTGCGGATGGGTGGGGGGAGGGAGCTGGAAACTGGTTCTAAATGGCACTGTAGATTTGTGGAACTCTTCTATAGAAGAGGTTAGAACTGGCAGGAACCCACCCCTGCTGCAACTATCATCAATATGAATCAGTTGCCAAGCATCTCAATTTTGCTCATATGAGCATGGGGATGCTGCAATGGCGGCTAGTGTGAAAAATGGTCGTAGGTCACCTTTTTTTCAGTGCCGTTGTAACTTTCAACCATCACTAAATGAACAGTTGTAGGTCAAGGACCACCTGTATGGTAAAAATGCTAAAATGTTAAAACAACATTCAAACCAACCTCTCTTCTTCCAATATCTCCTTTACTATACAATCTTTTTTTTTGTTCTTGCCCATTAGTCAAGCAGTACTTCAACGGCTCCTTTGAAATGACCAAAACATTGAAAATCATCTGCCTTTGTATACAACAATGTTTATCAAGAGGCTTCCAACCAAGCAGCTGATAAAGCAGGTTTATTGCTTCATATGTGTTTCCAAAATCAGTAAATATAAATATTGCAATATTGAGACTAGGATAGTTAGACTCAAGTGTCAATTATTCCATGGCTTTATAATTCACTGGTTTTCTGCCTCCAACCTAAATGCATGAAATGAGTTCATGAATTACTTACAAGGATGTTATAATTCAAGGGCTGGATTATAAATCAGATTGAACGATATTACAACAGCTACAGGCTCTGCAACCAAGCAGGCCAGACCTGTTTCTTTGGTGTTTTATTGTAATGGTTCCCACAAACGAAGCTGCAGCGGCTTCTTTCGCTCTGAAAGCACTACAGTATATACAATAATAATAATAACAACAACAACAATAATAACAATAATAATGGAGAATGAGAAGGCTTTCCTCATCATTAAATTATTGTCATCAAGATTCCTGGAATGGCTCTAATGTATTATAACTATCTTCTTTTTCTGAGAAGCAATTAACAGTTACATTTGAATCATTGTATTAGTATTGTATCCTATAGTTTGCTTTTCAATGATTCAGTGGATGGCAAATGATTAACCAGCCTGAGTTAAAGCCCAAGAACTTGTACTTTAAATGCCATGCTTATTAATTTATTATTATTTATTATTATAATTATTATTATTATAATTAATATAATTATATTATATTCATTAAACATGAAACTCAGCCAACTGAACATTAAAAAATGCATTACAAATACCATGACTGGTGCTAATGGTTGATGCGGTTTGCTGCCAGCATCCTAGGTATCAACCAAATACCTTCTTAAAATATAAGATGTTCCGAGTAGTGTAGTTTTTTGCAGTTCCACTGGTGTTATTGCAGGAAACTGCAATTTGTTGATGTATCTTATAAAATACTTGGACATGGTGCCAAGTGCCCCGATGACAATGGGTATCACTGTTACATGCTTCATCCATAGCCATGTAGTTTCGATGGCCAGGTCGCGATATTTCTTTACTTTTTCTAGTGCTTTTTCTTTGACTCTGGCATCTCCAGGAACAGCGATATCAATAAACTGTACACCTCTACAACAGTGATATCTGGCATGTTGTGCTCTAAATGACGATCCGTTTGTATTCAAAAGTCCCACAAATCTTGTCGTCGTATTATTATTATTGTACAATTGTATCACAGCGGCCAGTTGTTTTATTATTATTATTATTAGTGTGGTTGTTGTTATTGTTGTTGTTATTATCATCATCATCATCTATTATGAGAGATAGATAGATAGATAGAGATAGATAGATAGATAGATAGATAGATAGATAACCTTTATTGACATTTTTACTGGCACACTTTAAAAATGAAATTCTGTTGCCTTCTCTCAAAAGTATACACATAATAACACACATATACACATGCTCCACACAAACGAGTTTTATAATATATACACAAACATATATGTGTGTGTTGCCTTTTATTAGTCAATTTGATTGGGTTATCCTTCAAAAGGTGAAATATAGGTTAATAGCTCACATGATTTTTAGCTGCTAAGATGAATGCTTGGTTGGTGGTGTTAGTAAACAAAGAGAACAAATAATCAACTGACAACACATTTGCACAGTGCTGTTAATTGAAGCATAGTTGTTTCCTTCAAAACCTGATAAAACTATCTATTCCTATCCACAAATTAGGTAAAAATGTGGAATTAACTTTTAATCTGTCCTTCAAGTCATCTGCCATAAGCTTTGGAATCTGAAGGAGCAAGTATGGTGGAATCATTATATTACATTAAGCAAGAGCAAATATCAACCAACCATTTTATAGGCTCTAGCAATGTTTCTCAACCTTGGTGACTTTAAGTCCTGTGGACTTCAACTCCCAGAATTCCCCAGCCAGCTGGCTGGGAGATTTGGGAGTTGAAGTCCACAGGACTTAAAGTCGCCAAGGTTGAGAAAAACTGGTCTAGCACAACCTTTTCTAATCTGTACTCAGATACTGAATGGACAACTATGGCAAACAAGCTTTCCTCTGCTCTGGTTATTCCCACTTCACAGAAACCTGAAGTGTTGGCTTCATAATCGGAACATCGTGTCCTTCTAACTCTACTATTACCAATTCTATTGAAAGAGTGGAAGGGAAATAACAAATAATAGCATTTACTCTTAACTAACAGCAGAGGGGGCTCCCTACTCCCAAAATGGCAAAGCTGTGCTACTTTGGGCAAATTTAATGCCAGCCTGTAAGGAGGAAAAAAAATCATTACCATCTCCAATCTGCATCTCAGATGACAGGAGTTTATAGATACAAGACAGAGGCCATTTGCAAGTAATTTATGCATACAACAAATTGAGTGAGCAAATGTGTTGAAAACTGACTGCTTCAGATTCAGCCCTAATAGCTTGAACTCACAGAAGCATGCATCTATAATAATACCCATAGGGATCTCTACTGAGGATGCTTCAGAAATGTAATTTTATTTCACACTTCTATGAACTAATATTTTAAAAGATAAACTTCTCCAATCTAGTGACTTCCAGATGTGCGGGAACTGTAATTAATATAATTTACTGCCAACGCTACTATTGGCTATGGTGGATAGGCATCCCAGAAGGATTCCAACCCACTGAGAAGGCACCAGGTTGGAGAAGGGTGATTTGCATATCACTCTTCCATGTAATGAGAAGAGCCTCCTAGTATGCAACACAGTGATTAAAAATACACTATGGCTCAGTGGCTAAGTGACGCGTGATGGAGTGAGCTCCGTTACTTGTCCCAGGTTCTGCCAACCTAGCAGTTCAAAAGCATGTAAAAATGCAAGTAGAAAAAATAGGAACCACCTTTGATGGGAAGGTAACAGCGTTCCGTGCGCCTTTGGCATTTAGTCATGCCGGCCACATGACCACGGAGACGTCTTCGGACAGTGCTGGCTTTTCAGCTTCGAAATGGAGATGCACCGCACCCTAGAGTGGGGAACAGAGGTGGGTTTCTACCGATTTGGCCCGGTTTGGCCGAGTAGATAGTAAATCAGGTGGCCACGCCCCTGAACCGGTTCTATCGGCGGCACGGTAGGTGCCACCATCTTGGTTTTTGCTTCTGTGCATGTGCAGAAGCATTTTTATATACTGTGCATGCACTCATAGTGCGCATCAAGCATGCGCAAAGCGCACATGCACCTGAAGCGCATTTCTGAGCGAACCAGCAGTAGAAGAAGCTGGAATCCACCCTGGTCAGGAATAACTAGCCCAGATGTACCTTTTTAAGGCTACTTTAAAGTTAAAACTTCTGGCTAAAAAGTAATAGACATACAGACAGACAGACATATGCACATCAGATATATTCTCATTCCACAATATCTTATTTTAAAGAATTTGTAGGTTGCTTTATTGGGAGTGGGAGATAAAGTTAACATTTCAAAATTTAAACATTTGTTTACAGAATAATGCCCTATTAGAATGCAGACTTATTTTCAAGATATACTAATATTGTCAACCTGCTCTCCTTTTAATATCTCTCCAGTAATGTATTGACATAACAAATTTATATATTTGGACTGAAAGGTGCCCTTTGCCAGAGGAACTGCCAGCAAGCTACTGTACATATAAAATAAAAATCCAGAAGTAGCCTAGGATTCCAGTATGATGCCATATACAATAACACAACACCTTGTTCTTGTGTTCTTCCTTGTTCACCTGATCATTTTTTTAAGTATTAGCTGCGTGCCCGAAACTGAAGATATGCAATAGTGCAATCTTTTAATTACCAAACTCCCCCTCACAAAAGAAAGATTGTTGAATCAATTTTGGCAAATGGCCCTTATATGCCAACCATATATTTTATATACGTCAAGAGGAAAAATATTGTTAAGCTCTAGCTCTTATTTCCATCAACCACCACAGCCGATGGCGAGGAGGCAGGCAAATTGCAGTCCAAAAACAGCTGGACAGCCACAATTGTTCAATTCTGCTCTACACCATACAGGGATTGGCAGCATGTTTTGGCTCAGGGAAGGCCACTTCCCTTCCCAACTAGCAGAAAACCTTTTGGAGGGAATGAGGTGATTCAATTCCAGCTTTTTATATTTGGATCTTGGAGCTGGGGAATTTTTAATATGAGAGTCATTCACATTTGCACTTCCATTCCTCCCTTATTTTCATGATTTGGACCTGGAAAAGTAAAAATAAAGGAGAAGTGAGCAAAATTGTTTTGAGTTAAAGGATGTCCTTTAACCTTTTGAGGTGCACATAACAGTTCCTGGAAAGCATTGAAGCAAGTAATGAACCAAGCCTGGAGAAAATATGTGGGGGACCACCAAGTCCTTTTCTTCTGATATTTTGACTTCACTTTTTTCTTTTTCTGATGGCCTTTCCTCTCTATCTTTCTTATCTTCCCTTCACAGGTGGCTTCTAAAAAGGGTCAGATGGGTTTTGCAAAAGGTCTGATTTGATTGCACTTGATGAAAAACTCTAAGTCACCCACCTGTTTGAATCCGTATTTTATAAATATCATTATATTTAATGTTATACTTTCAGCCCATCTGATCAAGACCTGCAGAAATGCAGAATTTATGAAAAAATATTAGTTCAACTGTCATTTTGTCTTTGTATTTGGGGCTTCCTTGCTTCCTTCTCTTGCTTTCTCCTAAATTGCTGTTATTTTTATTTTTTTGTACTCAATCCATGGACCTTCCAAAGAACTGATCAAATGTATATTTAGTATAAAGTTATATATTTAACATCCCAAACTAACTGTTGTAGGATTTTTATCACATGCAGGATATCGGTCACAAAAAGGTGCGTCATTGGAGAATTAAAATTAAAAGAAAGAGAATCATACACAAAAAAGAAATACCTAAAACAAGGGGAAACATTGCCTATACCAGGGGTCCCCACCAGTCCGCAGCATGCCAGAAACCAGGCTGCAAAGACGAAGTCCTATCCACGGGATGCAGGCAGTACACAAAAATATGTGCCCTCCAGTCTGCGGAAAAACCTCTTTCCACAAAAATGGACCCTGGTGCCCAGAAGGTTGGAGGCCATTGGCATAGAGCTGTGATAGTGAACCTGTGGCACGCATAGCCATTTGTTAGAGCATGCAAGGCATTTCCTTGTCAGCTCCAGTGGGCATGTGTGCTGGCCAGCTGACTTTGGCCTTCATTTTCGGCCAAAATTTTCATTTGCATCCTTTTAGACAGTGCTTGAAGCACTTGGAGGCTAATCTGTGCCTTCAGGGTCATCTGAGTGGTATTCCTGGTTCCTGTAGTCTGCAATTTTTTTCTTTGGAAATCCATTCCTACTCCCACACCATTCAAAGGGTGTTCATGCCAAATTGCATCGCTAAAAATCTGTGGAGTAGAAGTCCAGTTGCCTCCAGAAAAAGCACCCTTGGGATAATCATGATCACCGGATGATTGAGAATCTCTACAGAGTCTTCCCTGTAACCCTAACCCTACGTTCTTTTCTTTTCGCAGTGTAGGTTTTCTTGCCTAAGCAGGAGGTTGGACTAGAAGACCTTCAAGATCCCTTCCAACTCTGATATTCTATATTCAATTCAATTCTCTCTGCCGGGGAAGCCGACTTTCCTCAGCTCAGTACCAGGCGACTACAACTTTCAGGGAGCTAGGAAGGAATGGGGAATTAGGGCTCCTCTCATTTAACCATTGCCGTCCTTGACTAACCCAATCGCCAGAATTCCCTTACGTGCTAAAACACAAATTCAGCCATGAGATACCTGACCCTCGCTAAGTATAAGAAGCATCGCTCCATGATAAAGGCAGGAAGTTCCTTTCACCATTTTTCCTTCCGGCAGAGGAGGGCGGCTTTGCCGGGCAGCCGGGATGAAGCCGCCCGACCCCTTTCTTCCGCGCTGTCATTTCTGAGGGGAGCCGGTTCAAGGTTACACCCTCCCACGCGGGCCGGACTGAAATGATGGATGTGTTTCTCTGAGGGGGATTCAATGGCCCCGCCTGGGTTCAGCCACGGCACCTCAGGGTTGGGTGCCATCGGGGCTCTGGCAGAAGAAGGGTTCCAAAATCAGCCCCTACCAGCAAACCGGAAGTCTGGTTCCAGGTTGTCCATAGGCCTTTTTTTGCCCTCTGGAGGCTTCAGGAGGGCCTCTGGGAGGACAGGGGAGGTAGTTTTCACCCTCCCCAGCCTTAGAAGCATCTGGATCCTGGGGAGGACAAAAACAGGTCTATTGGCTGCCAAAAGCAGGGGGGATGGCAGGGGTCACGTGTGCATGTACAGGGGGATGTCGCACGCATAGAATTATGGGGGTGGGCACGACTGCGCATGGTCCTCCCTGTGTTCCCTCACTTTTGGCACGCAATGGGAAAAGGTTAGCCATCACTGGATAGAGCATATATCATATCTGTGGGTTTTCAAAGTAATATTTCCACAAGCAGATGTGTAGACTTTCAGTCCCAAAATTCCAGCAATGACCATATTGGCTGGGGCATTCTAGGAATTGAAGTCTTCACCTCTGGTTCTCCAAATTGTGGTAACATCAATTTACAACAGACAAGTAGTCCTCAATGTACAACCACAATTGAGGTCATTGTGTGATCCTGGGACACTGTCATAACTATGAGTCAGTTGTCAAGCTTCTGAATTTTGACTACATTACCATGGGGATGCTGCAAGTGTTACAAATGATCATAAGTCAATTTTCAATGTCCTTGTAACTTTGAACAGTCACTAAATGAACTGTTGCATGTCAAGTACTACCTGTATAGCCAAGGAAGCAGGTATGTACCTATTGGCCCAATCCCAAGCATCCACATCTCCTTGACAAGCTCTGAACTCATCTGACAAATATACAAGTTTGTATTAGTATATTAGATATTTATATGCAAGTACAGATAAATAAAACTTCACAGCTACTCAGGAGTATTTGAAAGTTAAGAGGCAAATCCAAGTAAAGTTAATCTTTGACTTATGACTAGTCATGCAACAACAATTCAAAGTTATGATGCCCTTGTAAAGCATGCTTTGCAGTCTATAAAGCATGCCCCCTAATTCTCAGGTCACAATCTAATTTTGAGGACTTGTCAACAGGTTTGTATTTATGAATGGTTGCGGTGTCCCACAGACACATGACCATGATTTTTCAAAGGGGGGGGGGGGTTTGCTGGTTTACTGCAGTTTAGTTTTTTACATATTTATATATTAAATATGGAGACCGATCATTTCTCTCACAGAGAGATTATGGGAGGTGTACAATTAATTTTTCCCCAGTTTGTGGCATAAAACACCAACCAGGGAAAATGGATTTGCTTAACAGTGGTTTGCATGCTTCACCTTACAACCATGTTATCAGACTTAAAGCAATGGCCACTGTAAAATTGTCCCCCCCAAAAAAGGGTCCATGTAGGGGCTTTGACATACAATTGCAACAATTTGCAACCAAATCCCAGTCCAAATTGTGGTTTTTAATTCCAGGGCTCTTTGTAGTCTCCATCTCACACATTCTTATAGCTACAGACATAGGTGGATATGTAGGTCACTAAGTCAAATGGGCAAAAATAAGTTATTTTTCTTTTTTTTAAATAATGTTTCATTTATTTCCAGTTTACAATACCCTCCTCCCACAGGACAAAACAAAGACAGAAAATAAAAATAAAATATTAAACATATTTTATAACCATATAACTTGTATAACTATTTTAATGGGTTATTTTCAATATTGTATCTCTGAGGAAAATGAAGCATTGCTATAATATTCAAATATGCATATTTCTTCATACTGAGTTAATTTTTAACAGACATTTCTCTCCTTAAGATGTTTTTAATGACTTGTGTATGAAAAAAAAAGACGTCTACAAATCAACGTCAGATCTGCCCTGTTAAGCACTGAGATGTGATTAAAGGAAATCTTTCTATGGAAAGGTCACATTAATTTTCAGAATGATGTATTTTTTTTTCTCTTCCACCCCTTTCAAGAGCTGCTTCTTTAATAAAGTGGCTGTTTTGGGAAACTCAGAATTCTACCTAATTTTCTGAAATATGGGATTATTTAGTTAATCCTTGTATTTCTCTGACTACTGTGGAAGGTGATGGGATAGTCAATTTAATGTATTGCTCAAAAGTGAATCAGATTAAGAGTTGCTCAAAACATATTACTCTGAAGTGGGGAAATTAAAAAAAGAATCTTGAAAACAATGCAGTAATTACTAGGAGGCATCATGGATTTATCTAGCTAGACTAACTTTATCTCTTATTCTACTTAAGGGATTTGCTTAGGAGATTGTGGGAATTCTGCAGGAATAGCTTGATAACAGTCCCAGTCCTTCATTCTCTATCATTTTTATAAGCCACCTAGATTAAGAGGTAGAGGGACTGTTTATAACATTTGCACATAATTCAAAATCAACTCTGTACCTGAAAGAGAGAAATATACAACTCAAAATGGTCTGAGTTTTACAGAACAAAGAGACACATGCATAACACAGCTGGAAAAGAAATTGAAATATAGGCTATGAAATACCTCACTGATAACAGTATTTATCATTTTTTTTAAAAATTGACAGTTAATTGCAAACTAAATATAAGTTGGAAACATGACATACTGTAGCTGCAAATAGCCTAAATGTCCCTTTTCAACTCTTTGATTCTATGATCTGTTCAGCTCAACAACCATTCTACTGGGTCAATATTCTTGAGGAACACTTCCTACCCATGCACTTTTCAAATACAAGCTGAAGTGCTTCAGACTTAATAAGCTGCCACCTGGCCAATAAAGCTGGATAAAAAGACATCCTTAACCTAGCAGGAGAAGATTTGTTTGATCTTCTGAACCTCCTCTACAATTGCCTTCATGTAGGTATCAAAATAAAGATATTCTGATTGCTCCATTTCTGTTACACAAAGACAGTCCCTGTTTGACTTCTAATCTATGGCCTTTAAATTTCCTAATGCTAAAGTTATCCAACCACAGTGTTAACAAACTGTGTTGGAATATACTTCAGAATCTCAGGCTCTTTGATTGAGTAAAGAAGCTTGGAATTTTTGTGTTCAGGGAAAGGGGTGAAGGTAGATCCACAAAGCAGTTGCAGAGTATATCTATAGTTATGTAGACAAGTGCTGTAATCTGGCAAGATTTCTGTCTGTAGGTGAGCAACAATAAATAAATTACTCGAGTAATTCCTTCTGTCCTTCTTTGTTCATTAGGCCAACATAAACACATGAAGCTTAAAAGTGACAACCCCATTTCCCCTAAAGCAAAAATTGGTACCTGCATGCCAGTTCTTTATTAATCCCCCTCCAACCTCTTCTTTTAAAATGCCCTAGTAGTTGAATCAAATGTACATTAAATTCATGTAACACTCCTTTCAAGGTAAGTAGATATTAAGGTAGCCTTATCTATATTTCAGCTGCTGTCCACCTGCCTGCATCCATTCAGCCAGACAGGGTCACTTTCTTTAAAAGATTCAGACAATGTACTTACTTGAATTTATAACCCACTTCACTTTTCCGACTGCAAATAATTAACAAAGTAATATATAAACTGGTTAGAAGGATAAACCCTGCCACTTCCTTTTCCTACAAGAATTGAAAATGGATGATTAATGGTGTCTTATGGGAAAGGCACTTTGGCTGAGCAATCCCACATCGCTATATTTTTCTCTTCCTCTTTTGCAGGTTATGGAGCTGTCATCACGGATCCCATTGAATCAGAAGCTCTTAAATTAGTCTCATTTATATCACAGATCTCACATTACCTTTTGCTTATTTAACAGCATGCAGAGAATGACTGAGCTATAAGATTTCAGGACCAAGGAACATCTCTTTAGACTTCAGAGAAGAAACAGAACCTGGAATGGAACATTTTGTCCCAATGGGATAAACTGTCTCTGGAACAATCTATCCAAGGTTCTGCATCTCCTAGACACCTGATTAACTGTTATAATCTGTAAATCACTAAAGATTGGAATGTGGTATAAAGATCCTAGAAACCGATGGTGCTTGCAAAGTGATGGCTCTACTGTCTCTAGATTGGAGAGGGGAAGGATGTTCTGCTAGTTATGATTTTTTTATATAATAATTTTATTAAAGATAATTAAAAAAGGAAAAACTAATACAATCTAACAATAATAAAGGAATATAAAGAAAAAATAGAAAGTGCAGAAGAGGAAAAATAAATAGAAAAGAGATAAGAACATTATAAAGAAAAGAAATATATAAAGAAGTGACTTCCCCCTTTATCACAAGAATAATTTTTTTTAATAACTTATCATCCCTTCTTAAAATGCAACAAAAGGTCCTTCTCCTCATATTCCATTTCTTATCTATTAAAAAATCCTTGAATAGTTCAGTCTTGATCAGCAAAGATACATACGGGTTATCAGAGAAAGCAACAATCTATTTTAACTTTGATTAAATCAATCTTATATTTCTTCCCTAACAACCATCATCAATCCTGAAGTAATTGTCATAGTAAGTGATGCAATCATGCTTTACAACTACAGTATTTAGCAATGGGAATTCAAATTCAAATTTGAATAAATTGAGGACTATTTCATATGAAATAAATCCTGAGTTGAATTAAAGCTTTCTCTGAAGATTCTATACTCCTAGTATTTTACAGCTAGTTCATGCAATTTTTCACCTAAATACCTAAACCACTTCAATTGTCTACTCTGTCTAACATAAAGAGAAACATTGCAACTGTGACAAGGGACCAGGAGTTACTCTTGATTGTTACCCAACAATTATGACCAAAGCAGCTATTCTGTATTTGACAGATGTTGCCAGTCCATGACTAAAGTTCTGTAGGAGAGAAGGCTATTTTTTCAGCTAAATCGTTTTCTAACTTTTTTTCCTTGGAGAATAACTATGCAAGACAAATTAAAATTCCTACAGCACAAATGATTGGGTATATCAATTTAATTCTGTGCATGTTTGGGTCCATTTAAGTTAAACTGAATTCTCTGAGGTTTAGCTAAGTAGGCAAACTTATTAGTTATTGTTGTTCCCAGTAGATTTTTACCCATCTTATTATTTTGGAAACAGGCCCTTTGCATTTTTTAGAATATTTTGAAGGAGCCTTGTTTTATAGGCTAAGAAGCAACATTGGCTCTTGTTATAATTAATTAATAATTAAATGTTGGCAATTAAAACATGATTTTATATTCAGTCTGCCTAATATTTTCTGAATAATCATCACTCTCCCACTCTTATACCCCATGAAGTAGAAACGTAGAGCAAAGTTTTGCTATTATAACAATGGTCTTCAGAAATAGTCTTACTTTTTCATGCCTATTAAGAAAAAATAATTTGATGGTTCTATCATATTTTTATAGAAAAAGACATTTAGGAGTTTATGACTCTTCCATCATTCTCAATCCCCCCCCCTCGTTCACTCTGAAAGGCAAAAATAGACAAAATATGGAAAATGGTGACTAAATCTTTAGAAACCCATTTCTATTCAAGCACCTAGGAGAGGAGAAGATAATGTGACTAGGTATTTCATGATTGCTTTACAATTTCCTTGAATTAAATGATCTCTTACAAAGTGGTTCCTATAGAGGAGGACAAAATAATTTAATAAACTTGTCGTTTTATGTGGTTTAAATGGGTATAATAAAAATTAACGAAACAATGCGGAGAAATTTTCCCCACCCAGTCCAGCACTGTTAAACCTCACTCTCCATTATGGAGAGAAAGAGATCAAATTATGCCTCTCTCACAATAGCTGTGTTTGTACAGTATTACCTAAGCATCTCAGTTAAAGATTTAACAGCTGCATTTGCACAACACAAAAACATGATTAATTTGGAACATGATAGGATTTGTAGTGGCTTAATGTATTCCTGAACCTACACTGGATACTTTAAAAATCAGTGTATTCATGAGTTAATTCAGTAATTAATTTAGGAATGCCATCCAAACTTAGCCAGTTCAATAAGTACTATTATTTCCAATATATCTTTTGCTTGAGTCAAATTTGCACTAGATGAAAAGTAATTAAGTCCAAATGAAATCCTGTAATGGTGGACAGAGGGTCTCATAAGGAAGTGATTTCTCTAGATCAGTTTCCAACCTGTGTAGGTTCTACATGTATAGACTTCAACTCCCATAATTCCCCAGACAGCGGGGCTATTTCTGAGAATTGTAGAAATTGAAGATTATACTTTGGAAGTCAGTTAAATTGGGAAATACTATTTTATTTATTATCAGTCAAAGAGACTTCACATGGTGTGATGAAACAATACAAAATCTAAGGTATTGCTTTTGCACTTACTGAAACTGAAAAACATTAATGCAACCAGATTTCTCTACTGAATCTATACAACGGATTTGAGAATTTGCTTGATGCTGCTCAGTATCTTTTTATTGAAAATTTGGATACTGGAAGATTAGTAAATTTAGAGAAAAGTTTCCTGTGCATCTTACTTACTTTAAAGAGCTAATTATCTATGTCATGGTATTTTTAGAGAAAAGGGAGAAAAATAGAAAATTGAGCATCTTGGTAAACTGAAAGACAGCAGCTGACTAAGGTTGAGTGACTAAGCATTCTGTTCAAGTGCTGAAAAGGATGACTTTGCTTTGAAGTATCAACTCTTTCCCTTGCCAGGGAGAAATAACTGTGCTACAGTCTTCTCAAGTCTGCCATAAATGATTGAGATGTTTTGGGACCTGAGCCCTACCACTCCAACATTATGGTCAGTTTGAAGATTCACAGATTAGAGGAGATGTCTTGATTTTTTTAATCCTGCCTCTTCCCTTCTAAGTTAGAAAGAGTGTTATGGATTCTAATCCACATTCTCTTCCACAAGACTTTCAAATTGGGAAGCTAGCAGTGACCTTATGCATTTTCTGAAACTTGAAACTTCAACACATTATTCTTTAAGGTAGAGTTTGCCTAAGAAAGCAAATCTAAATGTACCATCAGAACTGCACTAGGGTTAAAAGATGCTTCATCTGGAAGGAAGGCAACAAAGAAGATATGGATAAAAGGGAAACAATAAGAAACTTCATCCATGATATTTAGCAACATACATTTTATTAGTTCTCTAATTAAATACTGAACTTTTCTGAGAATCTTATTTTTTAATTAGTGGCACTTAAATAATCAAAAGAAAAAGCAAACCCAGGCAGCATTCCTGTGACATAGATTTAGCTGATCTAAATTTCCCAAATAGTGTTGACTCAAAAAAAGGTGAGGTATTTTATGAACGTTTTTCCTCTTCTAAAAGCAATCCTTCCCTCCCTGTATTTCCCTGTGAAAATGTTCACAATAAGCCAGGTGTTATAAGAAAGGCAAAAGTATTTCTATTGCTGAAACAGCAGCATGTGGTGCTATTTTCCACACAAAATGCATCCCATTTGGAAGCGTGTGGATTTTTAGAGAAGCATGTTTGAATATAAGTGTTGTCACTATGTCCCAGTTTAGTTCCAATAGGACAGTCATCAAATCCAAGAATCATTTCTTTGCATTACATCATTTTGTACAGCAGCATTTACCCCCCTTGATGTCTTTCAAATATAATAGACTTCAATGCCCAGAATTCCCAGCCAGCAAGCTTCATATACACAGTTTCAATTCACATATTTACTGATGGAAATTCATGCTTTAAACCCTGCAGGGCTACTTTATCAACCAAGACATTTACCAAGACAACTGTTATAATTTGGTATATAGCAGCAATATTGTTCTTGTGGTCCTAATTTGGGCAAAATTGGATTCTATCTATCCTTATTTAGGAAGATGTGCAGTTTTTAGGCAGAGTACCAGCATGTTTAAAAATAAATCCAGAAAATTACTACATAATTGCACATTCATAGCCATTTCTGTTATGTGTGTTGACTGACATATGGTCCAATTTAATATAGCATGAAGAATATCAACTAATTTTCTTTCTTAAAAGAAGGATAAAAAATAAACACACCACACATACTAGTATATAAAATAACCCACTTTAACTATTAGTATTTCTCAAATGTATTCACAATGTCATTGTTGTCCTCTTTTTTATTTTGATGTAATGAGGTCCTGTGTGTATACTTAAATAATAGACATTCCCATCTTTTTAATGGCCTACCCACCATGATTTGGAGCATAATAACCTTCTTGAAATAAACTAATGTAGTGTAAAGAATCAGGGCAGGCAGGGGAGGGAAACAACAAGGAATCTTACAGCTCCAAGGAAGTCATTGATGCATCATCAACAAGAGTATAAAGCAAGACCACTGTTTGACTGAAGCACATAACAGCTAATTAATGTACATAGATTAGGTTTGTGCAATGATCCATATCTGAAGAATAACATGTGATTTAGAGCATGCGATAATGTACATCTAATATCTTAAAGCAGCTGTGGGATCATTCGGTGTAACATGTTCCTTACAAGTGAACCTCAACACAATCAATCATATTTTTGCACTTCATACCTGGACCACCACATAGTTCTAATATAGACATCTAGAACTATTAAGTGCAAACTTACTTTACATCTCACTCTACTAAGATAACTATTATTATCAAAAAAGAAGATGATGGAAGACACAGATTGCAACAGAAGAAATATAGTATGTGGATGCGAGGTTTTGATATAATTACTATATTTTCAAAATAAATATAGCATTTTTGGCCTACGTTGTTCCTACTTAGATTGCTGTCCAAAGACTACCACCAAAGGATCATTACAGGGATGGGCAACTTATGCCCCAATTCAGTTCAACCAGACATTTCAGGACTTAAAGCCATTTTGGGAAGTTTGGGGGTTGAAGGGATGAGTTTGATTCCCAGCGGCTTTTTGCTGCCATTATCACTTTAACCTCCTCCTCCTCAAATAAAACCCTGCAAATGAGCTACAACAGGGGTATCAAACTCAAAGCCCAAGGAACAGATTCAGCCCGTGGAATGTTTACACCTGGCTTGAGGGGCCGCCCTGGAAACAGTGAAGGACCGGCCCGTAGTGCCTCTGGCAGTGACAGTGGGCTCCTGAGCTCTGTTTTCAGCTGTGACGGTCTCCTGCAAACCTCTGCCAGTGGGTTTTCAGAGCACTCAGGCCACCACAGGCGCCCCAACACGAGTGACACCTGAGGTCAAACACAACCCTGATGCGACCCTCAATGAAATCGAGTTTGACACCCCTGAGCTACAACATTTCTATCAACCTTTTCAGTGATATTGAAAACAATATAGTGGTTCACAACTTTCATTCCAGTAGTAACGCTCTCAAGTCATCTCCATCAAAAGCTCAAAAATGCCAGCAACAGAAATTCAAAAAGAAATTCTTATGTCTCCTGAGAACAGAATCCAAAAAAGCCTCTTTCAATGTAGGGAGAAACCATTTGAAAAACTGCAGGCATATTTCACTATAACATTATTTTCAAAAGCAATTTCAGGATGTGTCACAGGGGAAGGCAACATCTGGTTGTAAATACAGTAAGCTCATTATGAGAAAGATGTACTGGTGTTACCAAGAAAAAGCAACAGTGCGTGCATGTTTAAAGCTGTTAACTAAATCCATTTTAAAAACTTTTTTTCAAAATTTTATTATAGACTGAAAATGTTTTCAATTTATGAAGCAGATCTATCCTTTATCATACATTTTTAAGATGAACAACATTTTTAAGAAAGAGAACTTAAAGCTTTTAAAATTGTTTTCTGAGGAGGAACATATTTTATTTTAGAATTAATTGGAAGAAAATGATAATAACTCTCTCTTTGTCTCCCTCCACTTTTCTCTTCCAGGTTCTCTCGTTTTGCAGAGGCCTCGGAGACAATTTAACACAGAGTTTCAGGGCTAAGATCCAACAAGGAACACTGAATGGCACAACCAAAGGCCTGATATTACCGTATTCTTTGGAGTATAAGACGCACCTTTTTCCCTCAAAAAAGAGGCTGAAAATCTGGGTGCGTCTTATACACTGAAAACAGCATTTTTTGCCTCCCCAAACCCCACCTGCTTCACCAAGATGGCCGTGCAGAGCCTTTAGGAGGCTTTCAGAGTGATCCTGGGGGCTGGGGAAGGCAGAAATTAGCAAAAAATGGGCCATTTTTTGCTCAATTTTGCTCCCCCAGCCCCCAGGAGCACTCTACAAGCCTCCTAAAGGCTATTTGTGTTCTTTTTCTGAAAAAAAAATGGGCCCGTTTTTACGAAAACCAGGTCCTTTTTGGGAGGTCTGCAGAGTGCAAAAACATTTTTTAAAAATTTGCCTCTTCAAAATCTTGATGTGTCTTATACTCTGGTGCATCTTATATGTCGAAAAATATGGTGTATATACAGGAAATCTACACCATGAATAGATATGACTCCCAAATTCAGATGGGAGATTCCACAGAAGGTCATTTAGAATAAACAGGGCTAAGATCCTGTTTAACTTCCAGATCCAGACAGATAGGCAGGTACTGTTCATTCAAACATTTAAAGAAGACATAGTGGAAGTAGACTAGAAGTGGTGATAAATATAGTGGTGCCAAGTGACAGCAACATTAGGAACAAGGAATATGAGAAGCCAAAGGAGTTAACAGGGCCTGGTACTTCTCCATGCTGGTAGACAAGACATCATACTAAATCGTATATACATTAGGTGCTCCGTTCAGCGGAATCTTTCACTTCATAGTTATGGTTCATAACCAAGAGATGTGCAGAGAAGCTATAGGTGGCAAACTATCAACTGTATTGATTTCATTTGATTTGATTTTTATCCCACCTTTGTTACTTTATAAAGTAACTCAAGGCAGCAAACATATCTAATACTCCTTCCTACTTCTAGTTTCCCCACAACAATAGGGAAAACGTCCAACTGAGAGAGAATGCCTGGCCAAAAGTCACTCAGCTGGCTTTCATGCCGAAGGCACGACTAGAACTCACATTATCCTGGTTTTGAGGCCAGCAAACTGGTTTTTGGTGTTTCTTTTGGTATATTTCCAAGAATCCCTCAGGATCTAAGATAGTTCTAGTAGATACTCTAAAAAAACACTATTATGGGGTGACTGTACTTGAATAATTTGTTTGGAAGTATGCCCAGGGAGGAAAGAAAGATGGGGTTAGGAAAAAAAACTCGTTCTGATGTACTAAAGCAACCGCATTGGTTTGTCTTGTGTTTGGAAATCTGACATGACCAGCCCAATAGCAAATGCTATTGTGCTGGGCATATCTGATCCCCAAATAGAAGAAAGCTATTTTTTTTATATTTTTTTTATATTCTATATTATATTTATACCAATATGTGGATGGTATGGTACCTGGGTAACATACATTTCGGTACACGTAAACATAGTCTCATTATTCCTAAATATTACATTTCCTTTCCATTGTTTCATATTATTTATACATGTCTTTTATTATCACCCTTCCTTTCTGAACCTTTCTGTCCTTTTGCATATCTTAACATATTATAATTATTATTTTCCCTCACTATTTTCTATCCCTATTTTAACTCTTTCCCCCCTTTCCTATTGCTATAATATTGAAAGACGTGTTTTCCACCTATTTTGTTGTTCATATTTCCTTAGTTAAATCAAAGTTCCATCCTTCATTCTTCCATCTTTCAATATCTCCTTATACAGTTTTAGTACAACGATCATTTATACATTTAGGGTATTTCTATTAATGTTCTTTCCAGTTCTTCAATCCATATAATTCTACTATTAATACACATGTTTAGATTAATATATATTTATATATATATCTATCTCCCTAATCACCCATTAAGTTCTAACCTTCCACTGTTATTCATATTATAATACATATTTAGTAGTACAGTCATTCAAAGTCTATTTTTCCCATTCTTCATATCCATTTATATTACAATATTATCCTGATATCTATCACTGCTAGAATAATAATCCAACTTGTATAATTCTGATATTAATACACATTATTGAAATATAAAAATATCCTTTTACTCTATTTTCCCTTATCCTTCATCTCTTACCCACTACTGACCCTTTAATCTTATTTTCTTTTTAGTTTTCCTCCCATATTTGTCTTTTATTCCCTCTATTTGACTATGCAATCTAACTTTTCCTCCCAACTCTACCCTTTCCCACTGTCTAATTCAAGAACTATCCATTCTACCTCCTATCTCTTTTCCCCAATTCTCTTCCTATTTCTCCCATTCCCTTTTTAAATCTTTTACATTATTTCCTTCCTTTATTATTTCCTTAATCACTATTCATTTTGGCAACATCTCCTCCTTGTTATCTTCTTCTTGCTGGTTTCTCTCCACTTTCCCTTCTTCCTTGTCCTGATCATCGTCCATTATTCTTTGCATTAAATTTCCCAATTTTTGGTCTATACAATCAAATATTTTCTCAATGCTTTGAAAAAGCTCCATTCTGTTTAAGTTCTCCTCGCTTATGCTGTGTCTGTGTTTAGTCAATCTCCTTTTTAGTCCACTGTCCAGAGTTCATTAATTCAAAAAACCAAACTTCCAAATCACAATTTTAAATGTCTCATCAAGTCAGTCCAAACAGTTTGAATTCACCAGGAGGTTATCCACGCCTCTTCAAATTACCTTAGATGTTCAATAATATTCAATGATGTTTAGGGGCTCTTAACTGAAGTCCTTAGTTAATAATCAGGTCTCTAGTGGCCTTAGAATAGGTCTGTATTTAATATTTCCAGTTTTTTTGAATAGTTATTTCTAAGTTTGCATATTTCCCTTTTCATCAGCGGATGACGCTCTCGTTTCTGTCTGCTTCAACCTCTCTGCAATAGTGTTAAGAGTTCCAATTTCAATTATTTTTTCAAATATTCAAATTATTCTTAAATTATAAACTCAATAATTGAGCAATTGAGCAATTGAGCAATGTTTGTAAAGAGACATTTGGGACTTTAATTCCAGCATTTTAAAATGCTCTCAATACCATGTCTTTTAGCTTTGAGGAACCAAGTTTCTATTTATTATTTAAAAAGCTGGTTTTTTCCTTCTTCAATTCTCCGGTATAACTACCCATTCGCCGTTTCAACAAATAGCTTTAAAGATGCTTCCCTCTTGGATTTCTGGGATCAACTTTCAATAAAAAGTATTTTCTCACCCAGCTCACACTCCATTCGCTTTCTCCTCTCCAGCACCATCTTGGGGATTCAGGCTGTCCCCAGCCTCATGGCAGCCATTTTGGATGCCGCTGCTCCTCGTCTTCAGATGAGGGGCTTTCCCAGTCAGGGAGGAGAGATGTGGCTGTCCTCGATCTGCCAGGCAATCCCACCTTACTTCATCCCCCCTTCAGGGCGGGCTATGGTCCAAAATTGGACCCTCCGATTGGGAGAGGTCGGAGCTGACTGCAGCGCTTGCAGATCAGGCTTCTGAGGAGGCCAGCAGTACAACCGGAAGTCCAGAAGTAAGCTATTGTTTCCTCTGTTTATACTACTCAGTGTGACAGTGGATTTTATACAGCAATTATATGGCTTTCCTTTTTCTTATTAACGGATTTGATTTTTAAATAACTCAGCATGATTTTAAGAGCTATTGCTTTGACAATGAAATTATAATTTGATTTCAACAATGAAGTACAACAGAATTAAGAATACTTTCAAGTGATTTCCTTTTTTTTCTTACACACGTGGAAACAAAGATAGAGGAGGGAGAGACTAGCTTTTTCTGTTAATATTTTGAATCACACCAGTACACCTTTGTCATGAAATTAATAAGTTAATCAAAGGGTTCTAATAATCAAATATTTGCTAATCATTAAATACAGGCAAATGCCATTCAATTATTAACATATGATAAAATAACTAAAATATTAACATGAAATAATAAAATAGCTAATTTTAAGAAATGGGATGAAATGTTTTTGTTCCACCCATTGATGAATGGTAGCTATTAACCAAGCGGCCTTACTTTGAATCAGTCCATTAGTTTGTCTAGCTCAATATTTTCTACACTGATTAGCAATTGTCCTAGAGCCCTAGACTGTAAGGTTTCAGTGAGACATTTTGCGAGCAAGTCCAGACATTACTACAGAAGGTATCTGGAATTTCAATAAGCCAAACAAGTATACCACACTGACCTGAAAAAAATACCGTACTTCTGTAGGGAAAATATTCTTGTTGAAGTGTTCAGTTTTGCAGATTAACCTGGTTCCTTCAAAATTAATTTCATGTCCTGTAGCTTTAAGATGCTGGGAAAGGGAGGAAGTTTTTTCTTTTTTTCCTACTGCGTTCTTATGTTCTGCGATGCGTGCATTTATTCTCCTGTTCATTTGTCCTATGTATGTTGCAGGACAGATTTTGCATGGGGCAGCCCCTGAAGAGCATTCGGAGACTTCAGCTTGTCCAGAATGCAGCCGCGCGAGCGATTGTGGGTGCACCCCGGTACACCCATGTTACACCTATCCTCCGTGAGCTGCACTGGCTGCCTATTGGTCTTCGGATACGCTTCAAGGTGCTAGTCGTCACTTATAAAGCCCTTCATGGTATTGGACCTGGGTACTTGAGAGCGCCTGCTGCCAATTACCTCCAACAGACCTATTAGATCCCACAGACTAGGCCCCCTCTGAATTCCATCTACCAGCCAATGCCGATTGGCTACCACCCGGAGGAGGGCCATCTCTGTGGCTGCTCTGGCCCTTTGGAACAAGCTCCCCGTGGAGATTCGGACCCTTACCACCCTTCAGGCTTTCCGCAAAGCCCTTAAAAGAGAGGCCTGGGGCTGACGAGTTCCCGTCCCCGCTCGAATTGTGTGGTTGTTGATTGTTTTTAAATTGTTGTAGTTGTTTGTCCGTTGTTTTCCTCCTATTTGTATCCCCCCTTACTTTGGTTTGTGAGCCGCCCTGAGTCCCTCTGGGAATAGGGCGGCATAGAAATGCAATAAATCAAATCAAATCAAATTTCATAGACTCCTTGGTTTTCTAGCTGGATTTTGTCTTTGGGATTTTTAAGATGTTGGCTATTTTTTGGTCAGTGTTGAAGGCTGTCTTGATATTGTGTTTGTGGAGAATTTTGCTGATTTTATCTGTGGTGCCTTTGATGTAAGGGAGGAGGGCGATGCTGTTGTCCTGTTCTGATGGTATTCATATGGTAGGCTAGCAGAATCAGTTTCACTTTCCCCACATGTTGTCTTTGCCCTCAGAATAATATGCAATGAAAGCTATAGATAATGCAAATATGTTGGTAGTTATTTCATTATAGAGATGCCAATTGCCCAACTTAAAACAATATATTCTCATCCTTCCTTTCCACAAAAATGAAAATTAATTCCTCTTGTGCTACAGATAAAACTGTGACCAACCATGAGCAAAATTAACAAAATAGGTAGGGCATGACAATACGGAATGTGGTTATGCTTCAAAAACAAACAAACACTAGCAAGCCATTCCCAAATAAAGCATAGAGACTGCACTAAAAGTTACTCTCCAAGGCTTGGTTCTGTTGTAGATGGGTCTCCAGCTGTGAAAGTTAATGTTTATTCTTAAAGATAAAAAAATCTAGGTAGGAAACAAACCACATGAGTTCCTTGGAGATATTAAAGGGTCTTTCCTATATGAACAGCCTTATGTTGATTAGTTTTAAGGCAGGCGGAAGACATAACAAGAAAAGCTTGCCTGTTACATTTGGAAAAGATGTAAGTTCAATACATGCGATGAAATATAATCCTGGCTCTGGCATTGGGGAAGTGATGAATGAGGCATTAAAAGGAACGGGTTAGAGATTGCTCAATCCTAGGAAAGAAAAAAAAAAAAGAAATAAACTCAAAATAACCCCACCTCCATTTTTTGGGGTGTAAGATGCAGCAAGGGGGAAAACACCAGACACTTTGAAACAATAAAGAGCATTTCTGAAATTGCTGCTGCTCCTAATTCTTGATCTTCCCTGTTTCAGAGGGATGATCCTACAGCAGAGCTGCTAAGGATTTTGTGGCATCTCTCCATGTTGGCATGGTGTCCCTTTTTCCTGTACATTTGTGCTGTATTCTGACATTTGCCTTGAGGATACTGGGAGACAAAGAAGCCCACGAGAAAGTATTCATATTGTGAAATGGAAAAGGCACGAAAAGGTTCTTCAGATGCTCCCCATAAAATATGAGACTGAATATTTTCAGACTATGCTAACGTGAACATTTGAGGAGAAAAACACACTAATGTTTCATTTCTTGACATTTGCTTATTTTGCCATTCTTATTAGTATCTGATTGTTGTCATGCCACCATGATTAGTAGAGTGAATGCTGGCATACAAAATTCAAAAGCTCCTATTAACCCTGTCTAATCTGGAGTGTACTGTCTGACAGGAAAAGTACGGGAAGTTTTGCACATGATCATAACATCCCTGAGGGTGCCAGGTTTAAATGGCCTTATACAACACACTAAACTACAAACTATAGTTAAGAAGATTCAGTGATTGTTTCTGTACAATATGCTAAACTGCAATAAAACAAGACATGGCCTCGATCACTCAGTTGTTGTCAGTTGCGAAGTCGTGTCTGACCCATCGCGACCCCATGAACAATGTTCCTCCAGGCCTTCCTATCCTCTACCATCCTCTGGAGTCCATTTAAGCTCATGCTGCCTGCTTCAGTGACTCCATCCAGCCACCTCATTCTCTATTCTCCCATTCTTCTTTTGTTCTCAATCGTTCCCAGAATTCGGCTCTTCTCCAGTGAGTCCTTCCTTCTCATTAGATGGCCAAAGTATTTAGGTTTTATCTTCAGGATCTAGCCTTCTAAAGAGCAGTCAGGGTTGATCTTCTCTAGGATTGACCAGTTTGATCACTTTGCAGTCCAAGGGACTCACAGGAGTCTCTCCAGCACCAGAGTTCAAAGGCCTCAATTCTTTGGCGGTCAGCCTTTCTTATGCTGTCTAGATTTGCCATAGCTTTCCTCCCCAGGAGCAAGCATCTTTTAATTTCTTGGCTGCAGTCCCCATCTGCGGTGATATTGGAGTCCACTCAGTACATTGAGAAATAAGATGCTTTCTTAGTTTTGGCTCAGCTGACATAAAAAAGGTGGGACAGAAATATAATTATAATAAATCTTATTATTATTTGTTGGTTCAACCTATTTTGCAAATACTAACTGCTCCAATTACATCAATCAGGCAAATTCAATCTTTAACCTCTAAGCACAGCACACAAGTCTATCCTGGAGTGTGGATTAGATACTTAGAGCAATTCCCAATGCTCCAAACATCAGCAGAGCTACTTTTTAATTAACTTTTACAGCTCAGCATATAGTTCAGTTTGAGCAGTGTGAAGCAATGAGTCAAGCCAACACCCTGATTATCCATAAGACCAGTGTTTTTCAACCTTTTTGTGCAAAGGCACACTTTTTTCATGAAAAAAATCACGAGGCACACCACCATTAGAAAATGTTTAAAAAATTTAACTCTGTGCCTATATTGACTATATATAAAGTAATTTTCCCACGGCACACCTTACACTATGTCACGGCACACTAGTGTGCCGCGGCACAGTGGTTGAAAAACACTGCATAAGACAATCCACCAAGCAATTCTTTGCAAGAGTTATTGTGACAAATTTGAATGAAAGCTCAAGTTTTCAGTTATTAAAATGTTACGCTTGGCTCCTGCTGACAAGAACGCCAGCTTTCACCAAGACTGAAAAACTTCACATGTATCATGCATCCAATCCAGATGCAGCTTCTTTTTCATCAATACACTTGGACAGTTTGGGTGGTAATAGATTTGGAATGGTTTCCGTGATGTAATCTGGATTCCTACAGTCACTGTGTTTTTCTTCATAGCTTTCGTCCATGGCTAGAAAAGGAGCATTGGCCTCAATACTTGATGCTTTCTATTCATGGTAAATTGGTAACTGCCTTGGGAAACACGTTTACATCTGTTGAATGCAGCAGAATTGCCAGATATTCTAGCATGCCTTATTGTTCATATGATGTATTTTTCTTGCTGTTGCTTGCATCATAATTCTGCCATTTGATTTGAAGGAACATGGGTCCTAACACGGATGCTAATATTAATTCTTCTGGACCATCAATAGTCATTTTTATAAGACTAGGGCTTCCCTTGCCCCATAAACATTTGGGGCACTTGAATGTTATCTAATTGGCCAGTATGTAATAAGTTTCTGTATAACATAAGAACAAAATTAAGTATTTCAATATTGATTCTTTGCAATAATTTTTGCTCTGTTTAAATACTCAGCTATTGATGGCATACGTTTACATACAATATAAATTAAGTATATTTAAATAATAATAATTTGTAACAATATGAAATAATAACACATAATAATTTCTCTTCCATCTTTCTATACGAACATGCTTTTTTCTCTATTCATGTATAAATAATTAATGCCAACGTTTACATTTAGAATTGTAGTTTTCTGGAAGATTTCTTTTCATGGATTCTAATCTATAAAATACTTTGACAACTTTTCTGTTTCAGAGTTCCTAGGTAATAATTTAAGTTAACCAGGAAGAAAGGCACTTTATCTAAAATACTAAATGATAGAAACCAAAGTATGTGGATGACAATTTCACAGAATAAATAGTATGTATAATCAGAGTGTTCAGAGAGCTCCCAATCCATTGTGAAAGCTTAATCTGCAGTTAGATGCATCTGGTTTGAATAATTCAAAAATCAGCCTGATCTACATCATGATCAGATTTAGAAGAAGGCTTAGATAATGTAAAGTTACCGTAGTTATTTATGGAAAAAGAGTTCTATATTTTTTCTTTTTCTGAAAGATGGATGGATGAAATTGGCAGGTAAATAAATGTCATAAATGTGATTTAGCAGTATGGTGAGTAACTTGGTACATGATGTTGAATGTTTGCTTCAGAAATCGACAAATATTTATATGCGAAACATGTGCATGCAAATTCATGCTGCATAGAAATGAACTGTTTTGTGACTGTTGATTATTTATAGGTAACTATAATGTCTGAGTATTCTTTTCTCATCTATTCCTCCATGAGACTTTGCTTCTGCACATCTCAATATTTTAATTATGTATTTAGATTTCATAAACCACCCGTGGACTATTGGATTAGACCATCATAACAAATCAGCTAACCAACTAATCCATCCATCTGCTGGACTTGACCATTAAACACTTTATCATAACAGATAAAAAGGTCTATTCTTGTTTTTTCTATAACAAACGACTCACTCAGGAAACCAACTCAGTCATTGTGTCTTTATGTAGAACATCTGCAGACTCGGATTTACAGCTGAATAGAGGGAAACTATTAATACCAGATGTTTTGAGTTGATAGTCCATGCATGCCAACTTTGTATTTGATGAAAATGGTTTATAACAGTTCATGACAGCTATTTTTAAAATGAAACTTCTAAATGTATATAAAGGATGGTTAGCTTTTAAAGATTAGTATTAAAGTAAACTGCTGTTTGGACATAATGCTTAATTTAAAGTCCCTGTTTATGAAGGACTCTAGCAAAGTCATTGAAAGTTTCATAATAAACTAAGTCTGTTTTGACAGTGAAGTTATTTTCCTTATCATTTAATTAATTGCTGAAGCCTTAATCAGTAAGGCCAATAATGTGATATTCAACTATACTTAGATAAGTAGTTTGCAAGATATTTGTGGCAATATATGAGGATTTACATGCTATTCAGTGCATACGAAGCTCAATCAATCATATTAAACGAGATCCAGCTCGTGCATACACAGAGACCCTATGCACAACGAATCTTCCCTGACTCAAGAAATATGCAAATACATTTTGATGCAGGTCACATGATTGATGAAAGGATACTAGAAGCTCCAATGTTTGCCAAAAAGATGAGCCCCTTCCACTGAATATGAGAGGCAATATCAGTATCAATAATATGAGAGGCAAATTCTGCAGTTTGAAGAAGGCTGTCAGGGAGCTGGCTATATGGGTGAGAAAGAGAATATGCACAGAAACAAAACTGAACTACCAGCAGTTAAATAAAAGCAGCTAACAGCTGTTTTAAGAAAACCTCTTTGAACCCAAGTTTTAGAAATAATCATGAATTCCCAGACTATTAGACTGAAGGTAAGTGGCAAATCTGTCCTATATCATTGTCTAGAAAATTACATGGAAATGGACCATGACTCAAACAGCAGTCCATCATAGATGCTGATCTTAAGCTTATCTAAAAGTCTCAAAAAAACTTAGGTCACTTAGTTCAGTGCTACTGGATTTTGTTTGTGCATTTTTCGTTTGTAGAGAGAAGGAAAAAAAAGAGAGAAAACACTAGTAAAGTTATTTTCTATTTTTTTGGATAGAGGTCTTTCCATTAGCTAATTCGTTGAATGTTTTATATGGAGATGCTAAGGATTAAACTGCAGAAAATTGAGTTCTGCTTCAAGTTTTAATTCTCACTGCATTTATCATTGTAAGGATCTATCTACTTTGCCTCGCAAAGTGATATTTATTATGTCAGAAAATAATATTCCCCCCTCCCAAATTATTGCTGCTCATTTAAATGAACATGATTGTTCTCCAATTGATATCCAAGGATTATATTTCTCATATATTTTTAAATCAAACATCTCTGTGAAAATTACTTTTAGATTACTCAAAGCTGACTGAACCTGTTTACTACATTTTTCTTCTGTTAGAGCACTATTACAAAAATACATACATGCATACATATTTATTCAGGTGGGCATTCTTATGCACAGCACAGAAAATAAAGAAGAAATAGAAGCCAAAGAAAGTAAGAAAAAGAAAGGAAATAACAGATAAATCTAGTTTTAGCAGAGAGCCAGTTAGTATAGGGAATAATGCTCCAGGGTAGAAACAAGGGATCCATAATCCATAACCTCTTTCACTTCATAATTCCACCACAGATGTATGTCAAAGTTCCCATTAGCATAACCCAACACACAGGCGGGGCACTCTATTACATAATTCCTGTCACTTAGAGCTAAAATGCACATTTTTAAATGCTGTTATTGAGACTCTTATTCTATTATCATTTGCTTTCATCCAGTTTGCCTTGGCAAAACATGTAAATGGAAATTAGATTCAAGCACAAAAATGTAATAACTTCTGTGTATTGAACACAGTATACTCAATTAAATTACTTTGAAGTTTTAGATGCTACTTTATTGGAATAAAAAAACTTGTTCTTTTAATATACATTGCTTCTAACATTAGTAATGGGTGACACAAATCTCATGACTGAAAACTTTTTCAACCTGATATCCTCCAGATATTCACACACAGAGAAATGGATTGGAAACAATTTTCTAAAGAGTTGGTTGGCTTCACTTCATGCAGTGTGTTGAAAGCAGAAACTGGACACCCATCTGTTGTTAGTGGTTTACTTTAGATGCTCAGGAAGTTGGACATTATGGTACAAATTTCTCCTCAAAATTCTGTGTTGAAGTTTCTATGAAGCGTTTTGATATGAGTTCCTATCATTCCCAATTAGGCACTGGAATTCCATGAGCTGTTATATGAAATATCTGCAGAACATGACTAGAGAAAAACTGAATTAAACAAATGAAGTTGAGATTTATGAATTTCACTTGTGACTCGTTTAGCGCATTTATATGGTAAGAATCACTAAGTGAAAATGATAAATGATCCTAAATTATTCTTGAGCAGATAATAGTTCACAATATTAGTCCACAGCCTTCTTTTTTCCCATTAAAACATTGAAGAAATTTCCACTATCTTGACCCTCCATCTTGAGTAATTTAAGGGAAGAAGAGGGAAGCATTTCATGGATGGAAATTCTGAATGGAAAATCAATTCAGGAGGGTTGGGAAATTCGGGGTGGGGGTGGGGAGATGAGATGATTAAGACCCAAAAAGAAGGGGAAATGGCTGGTGCCTGATGAGCCCAGCCTGGTTATATAAAGGACTTTGATAAATTGATCAATAAAAAGTACAAGTTTAAAAAATGGAAAAAGGGATATGAAACAGAAGCAGAATACCAAGAAATAATCCAAATTCGAGTCTTTCAATCAACACAAACACACAAAATAACAAAAAAACATTATTTGAATATGTTTGGAAAGGAAGATTTATTCTACCAGTGGGAGAAGATGACAGCATGGTGATGGACAACAGGGAGAAGTTGAATTGCTTAATTCTGATTTTCCTTCTATTTGTTGACAAACGAAAAAGTGATCCAAACTCTCAGAAGATTCACCCAAGGTATAGAAGAGAAATGAAGGTCAAAATAGGCAACACAGTAGTGAGACAACACAGAATTCAATTAATTCAAGCTGCTGAAGCCATATAAACTGAATCGGAGGGTACTATGGACTAGTTGATGTATTGTCAAACTTACTGGCTACATTCGCCTGGAATATACGGTTAGTTCAGTGTCAGAAGATGGAGAAGAGCTAACATTGTTCCATTTTTTTTAAAAAAAGAAAGAAAATCAAACCTGAGAAATTACAGACCCATGAGCCTGACATCAATACCTATGAGAATCCTATAAAATATAATCCAGGATTTAGAATGGAGTTAAGATTATTAACAGGCTTTGCTAAAAGTAAATTATGCCATATATTTTTATAAAAGTAAATAGAATAGTAAATCAAAAAATGTTACAGATCTAATATACCTAGTCAGGCATTTGATAAAGTGATCTGTTTAATAAACTGGACCAATATCAAATAGATGGTCCCATTGCCAGATGGATTTACAGTTGGTTGAACAATCTACCTACCTAACACATGTTTCTTAATGAGTTTATGTCCTCAGGGAGGGAGTTATATAATAGGATTCATCAGTAGCCCATCCTGGGCCTAGAACTCTTTAATATCTTTGTAAGTGATTTAGAAAAAGAAATAGAAGAGATACTCAGCAAATCTTCAGATGATACAAAGCTACGGGGACTGTCAGAACTCAGAAGATAGGCTCAAGTTTCCAAAGGATTTTGATGAACATTGAGCTCCTTCCAATGAAATGTAACTCAATGCACAATTCTGCACTTAGGTAGGTAAAATCAAGAAAATGGATACATGTGAACAGATATGTTATGTTTAGCTTAAAGCAGCTGGGTAGCTCAGTAGACCACAGAATAAGCATGAGCCAGTGGTCTACTACAGTTGCCAAAAAAGCCAAAGCAATCTTTAAGTCACAGAATGCACTAATCAAATTGCACCAGAAATATTGTGTCCATTTTTAGTTTCCATAATAAGAAAGAATACTATAGAGGTGAAAAGAATGAAGAGAAGAGTGACAAGGGTAAAGAGGGCATTGGAGACTAAATCCTATGAAGAATGGTTAAAAGAAGGATAACAAGAGATTTGACAGCTTCATCCAATATATGAAACATGAAAAATAGTGTGGATTTATTCTCCATAGAGGCTAAAGATAGACAAGAATCCGTTGGTGGAGCTTTATAGAGAACCAAACACAAAAGAGGGGAATTTTCCTAACCATGAGAACTATTAAGCCAGGGGTGTCCAAACATGGGAACTATAAGACTTGTGGACTTCAACTCCCTGGCTGGGGAAGTCCACAAGTCTTAAAGTTCCCAAGTTTGGACACCCCTGTATTAAGCAGCTAAAGAGCCTGCCTGCCTTCTGAACTGCTTTTCCATCAGTGCAGCTTTTCAAACAAATGTGGACAGCCTTTTTCTGGAATTCCAGAATTCTTTCTCTAGTCAGGGGATGATATTCAACATAGACTGCAGTACGGACAATTATATAAGGAATAAAATTATAATAGCTTTTTTCAGGACTATTAGAGGTTGATGGAATCATGTTAATTTAAAATCTCATAGATTTCGAAGCATCTACTCTGAGATAGAACTAAAACCGATTCCAATTCAGTAATAGACCGGATGTTTATATTGCATTAAGTCATAATATGGTTGCTTCAATGATCATATTCCCAGTAAATTCTCCTTGGTCATGGCCTTTTATTTCCACAGCCCTTTTCTTGCTCAGGGACATGTAAGAATATCTGGAGAACACAGCCTTCCCATATGTCACTGCAGGCAGTGTTAACATTTGGAAAAGCTACAATTTGTACAACCATATGCAGATGTAAAACAATTGTTCCATGAAGTCCACTGGAAGTGAATTTCATTATTCTGTCCCCACTGGAATTAGTCTGTTAATAAATTAGTTAGCATTTGTCTTTCTACAAAAAGCCTATTAGACTCTTCTTAATTCCAAAAAGAAAAGCATTTGAAAAAAGGCATGCCCTGAGGATTGTATGCAGTATGCATAAAGACAATAGATTCTTTTAACATAGAACTTACATTGCCTTTAATAGCCTACATCGGGTTATCTGAAGAACTGCCTTTCCCCCATTACAAAAAAGAGGCTTCTCTCCTGGGGCCCCTTGTCTATAGAACATCATATCCCTGGAGGTACAATTGTACCTCCCTCACCTTGTTACTTTTCTGGAGGACCCTTTGGCCATGTCAGTGGACCTTAGTTCCAAAAATGGAGATGGAGCTGATTAAATGGTTTGTCTGATGCCATAGAGCAGGGTTGTCAAACTCAATCACACACAGCCAGTTTGACAGGCCAGCCATAGAGTAAATGACAAGGAACAGTTTGGAATTTGTTTTGTTTTGTATTATTGCCACAAGACCCTTCAAAACATTTTTACACCTGAGATAAAGATCCTCCCCCCCCCCCATCAATCTTCTTACAAAAGTGGATGAAAATTGCTGAAAATGGGAAAAAATGGAAAATGGAAAAAATATGATTCAGTTCAACCGAAGGCAATAAGTTACTAGCTTAATAGAAACTAAGCAAGTCAGATGGCATATAATTCC
Source organism: Thamnophis elegans (assembly GCF_009769535.1). Classification (NCBI taxonomy): domain Eukaryota; kingdom Metazoa; phylum Chordata; class Lepidosauria; order Squamata; family Natricidae; genus Thamnophis; species Thamnophis elegans. The sequence continues at coordinate 120,483,602 of NC_045543.1, read as the reverse complement.
ACGTCAGCTCATTATTACTCATTGTTCCTTCGCACCTGGTATGTAAGGGTAGAACTGACCTTATGTCATGGAAAAAAAAGTGGAGGAGAAGAAACAAGAGACAGAGTCTTGTAATTATATTTGTGTAGGAAGTAAAAATTTTAGGCTGGGTTGCTGTGAAAAGAAAAGGAAGTAAGTCTCCCCTTGTCAAATTTAAATTTGAGTTATGGGATTTCAACCTTACCACACTTGCAGGTGACCACACTTGATTACCATTCAAAATTACAACATACTTCCCTAAAGAAGGGAAGAAGGGATCAGCAGCCAGCGGCTCTGGAGCTGCATGTAGCCCATTCATTCCTCTGCCGTGGCTCTCTGTCACCGGTCAGTTCCACAATTGATAGGGCTTTTGGTTAGGACAGGTAGAGGAAAAAGGATGCATGCTAGGAGGAGACTCTTTGGTGGGGGAAATGGATGTCCAGTCAGCTCCAGAATTGAACCGGGGGGGGGAGGGGGCTTCCATTTACGACCTTTCTGGCTCTTTGAGTGTTTAAGGTTGCCAACTCCTGCCCTAAAGTGACATAAAACACTTTATGACCATCGCAAATTCCATTAAATTGGGTCTCATCATGTGATGCCTCGACTCACAACTGCAATGGCTTATGACCATAATTAGAGTTTAATTACTGCCATAAGTTGAGGACTCCTGTATTTTATTATTTATTAAAAAATTACTACTGTATTTATTTAAAATTGACTAATTAGAATTGAAATTCTTGTCAGGCGCAAAAAATCAGGAACCAAGTTTTTCAATGGAGTACAATTTTATTCCCTGCTATCTCTCTACAAAAATCTGAACTATGGTAGTTCTCAATGTATGACCACAATTGAGCCCAAAATGTATGTTGCTAAGTGAGACATTTGTTAAGTGAGTTTTTCCCCATTTATGGTGGTTCTTGCATAGGTCATAAATATGAACCAGTTGCCAAGCATCTGAATTTTGGCCACATAATCATGGGATGCCACAATGGCTGTAAGTGTGAAAAACGCTCATAAGTCACTTTTTTTAGTGCTGTTATAAATTGAGGACTACCTGTACTAATGGTCAAAGCAAATTGATGGTAGATTAGAGTCAAAGGAATTCAAGAAGGACTTTGATCTCTTCTGGGCATGAAGGGACACCAAACTGATGACATGCTTGACCTCTCCCTCAGGGTCAACCTAGTCATCTCTGCAATTTTTTTAGAACTGATTATTAAGAGTAAAGGAATCAACAGTTATGAAATATGCTGCAGACTGCAATTGGTACAATAGCAATAAAAAACATTGTGTTTACATCAACAAAGATGAAAATGGTACAAGCAAAGTTTTCCCCTCTAACAGTCCACAGAGGTGAAAGTTGAACTTTGAAGAAACGAGATAGAAAAAGTATTGATGCTTTTGAATTCTGGTTTTGAAAATGATTCCTGAGAACATCATGGCTATCTAAAAGAACACACAACTGGATCATCAAACAAATTCGAGAAAAATTGAACATTTTCACTCAAGACTATGGTAGGTTCAAATTATCCTACTTTGAACACATTAAGTGAAAACTCAGGCTTTCTGGAGAAAGCTGAAAAATGGAAGATGACCAACAGCAAGGATAGATTCAGTTACAACATTATTGGGTGAACCATTGGAAGATCAGGCCAGGAACAAATTGTCAAGGAGAAAATCTATGTGGTTGTTAAGAGATGACACAAACTGGATGACACGTAACCAAACAATCCAACAAATAATCTCATTTTACATTTCAAGCAACATGTATTGTACCAAAGGCTTGTATTTCTTAGCTGAATTGCAGTAACACTTAATGCAGGTGCTCTTAAAGCTGTTTTAAAATATGTTTAATATTTTGTTTCCAATGACATCAACATTATTCTTTAAATCTATAATTACTGTAATATAAACATATTTATATTTCAAATCTATTTTATAAATATTACACATATTTCAGATGGAAGCTATAATATTTTTCTTAATAAAAAGATATTAAAGTCTACAATTTAATCACTGAAGATATTTTAATCCATAAATTTGTCCTGCTTGCATTAATGATTTCAAGAAGCATTTGTAATCCAGTTGTGGGTTTTTTCTCACTATATTATGAGTGAATGCAAACAATATTTGTGCAGTGCAACACTGACAAACATATACCTGTTCAGGGTAGAGAACTACTGAACAATTTTAAAGTAGGGATGTGTAAAGGAGCAGGAAAGAAGTGATAGGTAAATAGAAGATTATATATATATATACACATACACATACACATACACAGACACACACACACATATATATATATAAAGATTTATATATATATATTTGCACCTGGAAGCACAAAGCCTGAAGATGACGAATGAGACTTCGTCGAAATGTTGCCAAGACACCTTCAATTTTACACGGGAGAAAACCCGAATAACCAAAGACCTACATACTAATACCCACGAAAACCTCAGAAAACATATATATATATATATATATAGATAGATAGATAGATAGATAGATAGATAGATAGATAGATAGATAGATAGATAGATAGATATAGATATAGATATAGATATAGATATAGATATAGATATAGATAGATGATAGATAGATAGAAAAATAGATAGATAGATAGATAGATAGATAGATAGATAGATAGATAGATAGATAGATAGATAGATACATACATACATACATACATACATACATACATACATACATACATACATACATACAGTGGTGGGATTCAGCCAGTTTGCAGCACTTCGGGAGAACCAATTATTAACTTTCTGAGCAGTTTGGTGAACTGGTTGTTGGAAGAAATCATTATGGCAGAGAACCGGTTGTAAAATTATTTGAATCCCACCACTGGATGGATGGATGGATGGATGGATGGATGGATAGAAATACAGACAGATAGGCATGTACCATTTTATTTAAATCTGTATTAACATTAATTTCATGTTACATTTTATTTTAAAACCATACACCACTTTATAATGGCTAATTATATATTGAAAGAAGTCTTATAAGACAATTCAGCCAGGAGAGTTGTAACCCCATGGCATGTCTTTTGGGAAGGCTGCAGATTATATTGTAACCAACCCATCTGGAGGGAATCAGGCTAAGAAAGGCTTGTAGAAAGGTTGGCATCTGTACATATAATCGTCAAGTGAACAAGCCAGTTTTCACAAGCCTCATCACTTTATTAGTTTTGCTTGGGCACAGGAACACCAGTACACCTTAACACGCCCTGAAATGCTAGTGAGATACTCATAATGGAGAAAAATGCATATAATCCGACGTAAATTTAAGGTATCCTTTAAATTTGAGAAATACTAAAACTGTTTCTTGCTTCAAGTTAATGGAAATATATAAAAATACACAGCTGGTCTTATGCACAGGTATGAGCAATAAAGCATCCATCACATTTCATCTAGAGTACAGCAGCTGTAACCTGGTAGGCTGAAGATAGAGGTTTTTTTTTTCTCTTCTTCTGCTCGTTAAGGGGAATGCTAATTGTCTCCATTCCTGAACAGGAACAACTGTCCATAGATTAGTAATCCCTCTCTTAGATTGTTGTAATGAGATCCCTGTGGGATTACTGTTGAGCTGAGGTTGGAAGCTGCAACTGCTAAAGAATGCAACAGTCACATTATTACATGGGGGTGCCTGGCTCTAATATACGTGTTATAATTTTGTCCAATCGATCAGCTACCAAGCCACATTCAAACCATATACTTACTATGCTGAATATGTATATGGGCAGCATCTGGAATATCTCCCTATCATTAGGCAGAGAGAGACCAAAATAATGTTTTTGTGCAGTAGATCAGGGACGTCAAACTTGCGCACCACAACAGCATCATGTGACATATCACGACATTTTTTCCTCTTTGCTAAACCAGGCATGGCCAGCATGTGACGCATCCAGCTGCAGACTGCGGGTTTAACAGTCCTGTAGTAGATTCTGCAAATTTTATCATGATGGCAAAACCTTGGAATATAAAGTTATGGGTTCTGACTGTTGATTTTATGATTCTGTAGAAGTCTTCAGGTGGTTGGGAGCTATTCCTTCACCAATGTCAAATAAATTGACAGAGGAATTCAGCCAATTCCTCCAAATAAATATTTCTAAGAGACAGACATTGCTCAAAGTTTAGAAAATAGAAACCTCTGAAAAAATGATGTTCTTATTTTGCTGATTCCTGGGCTATATGAATTAAAATTATGCTGAAGTAGCTGTGGTTGCCCATAATCTTTTCAGTGGCACTGCAAAGAAAAGACCACAGCTATGGCCCTTCTATGTGCTACTGTAATGCCAAGTAGGTATCTGCACCCGTTGTAATACAACTTTCACCTTTCAATATCATTTATAGATATTGTCTACCGTTTCCCAATCTAAAGGGTAGGATAAATGTTCTGAATTCTCTTCTATCTCATTATTGGTTTCATTCAAGAAGGTATCCTAATGTATTTTACTTGAGAAATAAATTTGTATTCTACTCTTCAGGATTTTCCATCACTTTCCCCCAAAACTTTTTTTTACAAAGCATTTAAAATAATATAAAGAATAAAGTAAATAAAAGCCAAACAATCCAAGTTGCAAAGAGCAACGGTAAAGAAGAAACTGCATATACAACATACAATCTACTTCAGATTGAGTTAAAACATTTATTATGCCAACCCAAGGTTTTTATTTTCCAAGTGATACGTTCAGTATTTTTCACAGCAAAAAAGTAGAAAACAGCAACCAGGGTTATGAGTAGTGCTGTAAAGGTTCCTTCAATATTTGAAGGAACGCATGGAAAAGATTGCATTCACCATACAGTTGGAACAGCCCCAAAGATTATATTGGGATTTACTTCTGAATAAATATCCATATTGTTAGGCACACATCTTATCTTGCCCATCAGAGAATCAAAGGATTTTCTGTTGATATAATATTTACTTTGCTAGACTTACGGCTACCAGCAAAAATATGCATGAGCAACAAAATGTATGCTGATCTGATCAGAATATTCTACTTTTAATCTTTGGGAATCCTTGGGAATTTCAGTGCGAAGTAAGAAAAAAAGGTAATCTCATTAACATTTTCGTTGAAGTGAAAATTAAATGTTGAACTGAGTATATGATGTAAACAAAACTGTTTTTGGACCGTTCACAGAATGGAAAATGAATCATAATTATGAAAGAAAGCCAGCTGGCCAGTGAAAGAAACACGCTGAACTAATTTTTTTAAATGAAATTTTGCACACATCTTGGAAGTAAATGAGTCTACTTTTACATTAGCTCTGAGATCCCACACCATGGTTTCTAAATATAGTCCTCCCTCTATCTATGTTGATTTCAAAATAATATCCCCTATAACCACAGATTAAACTAACAGCTGACACAATGAGAATTCCCAAATTTGTGACAAGAGTAATCCCACAGTAATTTTATTTTATTTATTAAATTTGTTTGCTGCCCATCTCGCTGCAAGGCAACTTGTAGTCTAGAAGACTATACCTTATCTACAGAATCCAATTCTTTGGAAGACTTTTCATGCCAATAAAGGACTTGATTATTTGCTTTTTTTCTGGATGTGTGCTTAATAATTTTGATTAATTATCATTATTCTTGTTTGCAGGATCAGCTTTAGGCTAAGGCAAAGTAGACACAGCCCTAGGATTCCAAAACCCAAGGGCCAATGCCAATCCTTCTTCCAACACATTCTAAAAATGCAGCTCCTCATATCAGCGGGAGGTGGTAATATTACTTAATGTGGCCTAAGGGTACCATACATCCTTGAGATAGCACTGTTTGGTGCTTTATTATTGGTTTTTCGTTGTTGCTGTTAGATTTTTATATTGTGCCATGTTATTTCCAGAATCTCAAGGCAGCATAATAACATTCCTACTTTCAAATTTTTCCATAACAACCACCCCATGTAACTGGATTGAAGCATTTTCTTTCTACACAAGATGCACACTGTTCAATGCCAGTTCTTTCAAAGTCTAAACTATATTGAAATATTTTTTAAAGCGTATGAGGCACTTTGCAGATTGATGTTCTAGGTCAGCCATTTATATTTTAAGTGAGAAAACAGAATGGAGAGATTAATCAGTACTTTCAAAGGGAATGTCAATAAAACAAAACAAAAAACAGTTCTATGGTCATTTTATATGTATTGCAATTCCCATTTAACAACAGACTAGACTTCACTTCTTAGCATAGCTGCATGCTTGACTGCATTAACATTTCTAATCTTTAAAAACCTGCTGTAAAGTTGTTAAGATGTGATGCATTTAACACCCCCACTAAGATTAATGTATACTATAAAAAGTTCATAGATTTAATATATTTCCTTCAGTGCAAATTTAACAAGTTTTCATATATTCAAATATGAATACAAACATATTTATATTAAGTTACTTTCAGCAACTTTCTCTCTACCAAATACTTTCCAACAAGAAAAGATTTTTTGTAAATAAAATAAAGAAAGTTTTGAACTCACCAAGGGATCATATTAATTTGTACAATGAAAATCCTGCTTCATACATTCCATAACATAAGTACCTTAAAATATTTTTATGATTCTCATATATCATTATATGATCATTAAAAATATATAAAGGGCTTACATTTGATTTCATTGTACACAAACTAACATAATCAGTATTTGTACTGTTTGCATCCTAAAGTGTTTGCATCATTTGAATATTAAGATCTAAGTCTTTAAATTCATTGAATGCTCCTAATAATTGAACTTGTAAAACTGATTTGAAATACATGTTGCAAATGTTTCAAAAGCTTATTCATAAAAAAAGGTTAAAAATACCCTGGAATTTTAAGGTTAACTTTTTATGAAATATGTTTACAATTTAGACTATATTAACTTGTAAAATAGTTCAAAATATACTTTTTCTAGTTTAAATCTCGCTAAGTTGAAAATGCCCTGTTTTATATTACATTTGAGGTCTCTGAAGAAATCTATATTTTTAGAATGTTTTGATTATGCTCTGTAGAAATGTCTTGTGTTTCAGAGACTGAAATGTCACATTAGATCATTTTTCTCCAAAATACAAGAATAAAATATTTTGCAATTTATCTCCTTTTAAAATAAAACAAGCATGATTATATAAATGCAACTGAAGATCAACCAGTAGGAAATATCAGATAAATGGTTCATTGGTGAAACATGTTTATTTGTAGAAGGAACTGAGGTTGCAACCAAATTACTCATTCTTAAATTAGGTTCATTAATATTAATATATCTATTGGTAAGTATGAATAAATCAGTATCACATTCTTATTACCAAGTTCTAATAAAGAAGACACAGCTAGAAAGAAGATTTTTTTTCTTTTTTTAAAAAAAGAGAATTTTAAAAAACATTCAAATATATTGGACTTAAATTAGGCATGCATTATTAAGTGCCTTTGATTCAAGTGGGCTTTCTTTAAATATGACTAAATATGAATCCAAAGGAATGGTTTTTCATTTTTCAATTCCTCATCCTTTATAATCACCCACTGAAAACAGTACCAATATTTTCTTCAAAGGTTGAATTTGTAAGCTTATCATTTCTTTTCCATAAATTTCCACCCCAGTATATATAAAATCTGCATATCCTATCCCAGTAAGTCCCAGTAGAATAAAGAGAACTGAAAGAGGGGCATGGTTGCTAGTACAATCTACCTTGGCATCTATGCTTCATAAGGCCACTTTCCCACTACACCTAGAGAACTTTCTACCATTATCCAGTTATTATTGGGGTCACATGAAGCCTGTTACTGACCAATTGGCATAAAAGAAGACCCAATAAGTCACTAATGCTGGAAGCCCCAGGTGAATTGTTTACCTTCTAGCAAAATAATTATAGGAAAGCTTAAAACCACAGTTGTTCTAATGTGTAATTCCTGTTAAAGAGAAAGAAAAAATGACATTAATAGTTATCTGTAGCATTTGCACTAAGTGATGGTTCATCTCCAAAATGGTAATGAAGAATCAACATAATTGATCTTGGTCACTGCTTCCTTCTTTTCAAGAACAGCACAATGACACCAGTGTGGACAATATTATTTGTAGTTAGACTGAGATGTGGTGCAAAATGTGGTGAAAAATCAGTACAAATCTGATATTTGTACTACAGTCCTTAGCTAGAGCACACTAACCCAGATTTTGAAGAATTTAAAGCAATTACTAAAGTGTGAATTCCCCCCATCATTTATAACATACGTAAATGAAAATGATATAGTTCTGCACACTTCAAGCCAAATTAGGTAATGTAAATGAAACTATTCTATCTTGCCACTAGAAGTTCTTTGCTGATTGCCAAAGGAAGTTTTCCTTAAAAAGTGATGTCACCATCTGATCTATCAGCAACTATATTTCTGCAACAACTACCACCTCTGACTCACTTTCTCCATGCCTTTTCCTCTAAATCAACTAATAGCATCTAAGGAAGACCAGCTGTGCGCTTATCCATCAAACTGCAGTCACTTCATTTTAGTAGGGAGGGGTGCTATTTTAAAGCTTTAACTTCTAGAATGTTGACTAAAGCAAAGAAAGCAAATGATTATTGGATTTTTTTAAAAAAAAATAAAACAATATACTAGGTATACCAGGAAAGTGAGGAGGGGAGAGAAAGAATACAGAATACAGATTTACTGCCAAGTGTGAGATTTTAATCCTGCCCTTTTCAATTTGGTGCCAATGGCTGTGGTTTCAGGGGAGGATGGACACTACAGCCGGCACATCTGGAAGGTAGCAGATTGAGGAAAGGCTTGTAAATGCTACCCTGGTAAGATATTCATAACATGAGTGATCTGGGGAGATGATTATTGTTTCACACTCAGACTCGGTTACTCATATCCAGTTTTTAAATACATACACACGTACAAGCACCCATGCATGCCATATGTAGTTTTGTTGTGTGTGTGCAGAGCAAAAGGAACAGTGTTCCCTTGCTTTTCCCCCCTCTCATTTTCCCTTTTAAAGTCGGCCTGTTTTGAGCAAGAAAAAAAAGAGATCAAGCAGCTGCCTCCGTATCACGTCCAGATGTCCAGCGCCTACAGCCGCTCTAACGATTCCACCCAGTTCCGGCACGTCTTCCGCGGGGTCTGGAATCCGCTTCTCCTTCAGCGCTCTGACCTCCCAGCGCCCGGTTCCTGGTAAACCTCCCTTGCCGGGTTCGTGCCCTTCCACCCTCCTCCCTCCCGGCGAAACCTTCTCCCCGACTTCGTCCCTCACCTGTCGGAAGGGGAAGGATGGCGGAGGGCAAGTGAAATGGCCCCGACCGCCGCCGCGCAAAGCCCCCCTTCCCCTCCCCTCGCCCTTCCCGCGTACCGTCTGTAGCCTTGGAAGGACGAGGGCCAGGACATCCTGGATTTCTTCAAGCCGGGCCGGTGGCCGGTCTCCAGCGCGAAGGACGCGCGGTCCATGGCTCGGCTGTAGAGGTAGCGCTCCGTGTCCGAATAGCCGCGATGCCTCACCCTGCCGCCGCCGCCGCTGCCCCCGACGACGCGACCCCGCGAGGCTGGAGGGAGAGAAGCAGGGGGTGGCGAAGGCGGCGGCGGCAGAGGAGGAGCAGGCGGCGGCGGCTGGTTCTGGGGCGCCTGCGGCTGGTGCACGAGGAAGTGGTGCTGCTGCCGGAGCTGGTAGCGACAGTGGTGCTCGTGGCGCCAAAGATGCTTGGGCGCCGGCAGTTTCTCACTACCGCCGCCGCCGGGCGCCGGTTCGGTCAGGCTGGGGCGGTTCTCTTCGGCTTCCATGCTTCGGCGGTCGGGGCAGGGCTGCAAAGACAAGGCACTGCTGCGGATGCCGCTCTTCGCGCGGGCTCGGAGAGGAGGAGGCGGCGGCAGGCTCCTTCCCCGGCAGCCGCGCTCGCTTCCCTCGGCCGCTCCTTCCCCGCGCTCGGAGGGCGAGAGGAAAGGCAAACTGCGCTGCTGAAAAGTTGGACAGTTCCCGAGTCGCGCCGTTGCCGAGTGGCGGCCGAGCAACGCCCCGCACTTTCTCCCCCGCCCCTAGCCGCTAGGAGACGACGTCGCCCGGCTTCATGCCGCGAGGCGCACAAGGGCAGGAGCCTCCGCCGCCCCGAGAAGCCAGGCGAGGCGAGGGAGTTCGCCACAAGCTGTTGTAATTTTCAAGCGAGAGTGTTGGAAGCGAGGTTCGCCAGCTTCTCCCCAACCTCAAAAGCGACCTTTTCGCCTCCCCGAGCTCGGCGTCTTTTTTTCTTTCCCGCTCAAACCCCCTTCCCACTTTTCTTGGGTTTTGATTTTTAAGCCGGGCTTGCTACGGATGGTCGCCTTTCCCTCTTCGGGGAGGGGGGGGGCTGGTGGCGGGGAGGTGACTTGGGGTCGGAAAGTTACCCGAAGTCGACGTCGCTTGCGAAACGGAGGGACGGAGGGCAAGCGATGCCGCGGCTCTTTAGCTCCTCCTCGGGGTCTTCCCCGGCTTGTCTGGGGGGTGGATTTCTTCCTCTTTGCAGGGGTTGGGGGCGGCGGTGGGAAGGATTCCCCATTCAGCCTGGCCAAGCGTTCCTGCTTTGAAAGCTTCCTCCAAATGGAAAAATGCCAGGAGCGCGCAAGCGCGCGCTTCTTTTCTCCCGTCCCTCCCCCCCCCTCCCAAGCAGCCTGCCAATGTTTTAATTAGAGCGATGTCTGTGCCCACTGTTCAGGGTGAGGATGGGGTGGAGCACTTTCATCATAAACCAGTCGTTTCTGAACTTTTTTTGAGATCCAAAGGAGGAGAGAAAGAGAAGATAATATAAAAATAAAACGGTGCGGGGAAAAAATGATTTCGGTTTAAATAATTCTGCCGAAGAGCAAGTTCCGCTGCGAAGTCAGCCACCTGAGAAGAATTTTCTTTTAAAAAAAAAAAATAAGGCCAGGCAAAGCAGATGTGTGATCCAGATGTGGGCTGGATCATTAGCTAATGAGGATTGTTTAACATGTTGTGTGAACCTTGGTTCCTCTTACTTAACTATAGTTGAGCAAATAATTGCTTAGGACGATTATAGCAACTGAGAATAGGCTTTGGAGTCATGATTAGTGCACCCGTAAAGTAAACTCTGTAGAATGGACCAGGGTGATGTTTGTGGAAATTAACTTATTAAATTGTAAATGCGATTGTTTAAACCCAAAACATACTTCTGCATGTGAAAACACAGTTTAACTGATAGTAGTGATAATGACTGTATTAAAAAGAATACTTTGCTGTAGTGCAGTAACTTTTAACCAGCAGGTTTAAATCATTAAATCTGATTCAATAGTTAAATTATATTCAGAGAGATGTAACCAATCATTGCCACAGATCATAACACTATTTTTTATTTTTTTTTTATTCATCTTTGCCTTCACAGTAATGAAATACTACATTAAATCCTTAGGATTTAAAACATTGTGACATAGAATGGAGGTGTTCACACAGATACTGACAAACAGTACAAGTGAATCTGTAAGGTTGCAGTCAATATTCAGTGTTTATAAAATAGACTTAACCGATAAAGAGCCAGCAGTTAAATCCATTCAATATATTAAATTTGGCTACAATTACTTTTTATTAGCTTTCTGGAAGACTTCACACAAATCCAGTTTTTGGACAATAAGAATTCCTTTCTTCTAATACTATTCTTGCTCATGTTTTCAATCAACCTGTGCAAGAAATCTTGCCGTTCTCTTCAGCCTAGCAGGGGAGATGTGAAGAGATTGAAAAGGAGTAAAGGAAAAACAGCTTTCATTTGATATTCATTAGAACAGCCAGTCCTAAGCGACTCAACCACAGACAAAATTAAAGAGGCACTGAACAAGGCTGTACAATTCCATTTGCTCCCCAGTGCTTGGATATGATTTCCAGGGATCTTTCAAAAGCTGCTAACAAATTGTAATTCATAACTGTAAACTTTAATGTGACGGTGTACAGTTCATTTATTCATCTATTTTTAATTAATTCATGAAAACATTTCAGTTAGAAGTATAGAGGAATACGAGTCGACGTGAAGTTCTCTAGCTGGACAGACGTGGGGAATGTGAGCTCTGAAGAGTCTCACATGAACCCTACCTGACAAACTGTCTCCGAGATCCATTTTTGGATCAGAACCCCCCCTGTGGGAGGGGGGTGAAGAAGGAGCAGCGTCTCATCAGACCCAGAGGGAGTGCAACAGGTCCCTCATAGGTCAGAGATTTGCCCTCTGAATCGGAGCGGCAGCAACATGGCTGCACAAAAGCTGGCTCCAGTCCAAAGCAGCTGAACAGGAGCATGCAGAGGCGAGATGAAAGCCTGGTAAGATCTATTAACTCACAGTTATAAATCAGAATTTGGAAAAGGTAAAGAATCTTGAAAGCATAAATAATATTGATGGACAGATCAGGATTTTTGCAAAAAGAAAGAAGGATAAAAATGGAGGGTTGAATCACTAGCCCCAAAGAGAGCCATTTGCTTGAAATAATTTGAACAGAAAGGAAGAAGAAGAGAAGTGACAAACCCACTCAAACGCAACCCACTTAAACACAAACTCTAAATTTGGTCTTGGACTTGAAAATATTTTTTTTTTTTTAAAGGAGTCTGGGAGCGTGAAGATTTGCTTTGTCCGAGTGTCTTTTTACTAACATATCTTAAGCAACTCTAATTAATGAGAACTAAAATACAACAAGGGAGAAAGATCAAGAAAAAAAGGCACCATCTCCTTGCTGACAACTGATAACCTAATCTTGCCTTTGTGGGAAATTTTAATTAACCAACTGCCATAAATCAGAACTTGGAAAAGCAGGAGGGAAGAGAAATATACCCGAATTTGGCTGTATGCAAATTTGTTCCAATTAATATATTTTGAGCAATTATAACCAATGAAAAGCAGAAAGTAGCAAGGAAAAATAATAACAAAACCAAGAACTGGGGAAATACGAAGTCTTTTTTTTTTCTTTTCTTTTTTCTGCAAAAGATCAAGATGGCTCCAGCTTCTCTTCCATTTTCACAGTAGTTGAATTAATTAAATTTGGACCTGAATTTCAAAATAATATTGGTATAACTAACTGCAATTTTGGAACTGGACATTAAGGAAGAACAAAAGACCAAGATGGCTCCCGTCGCCCTTCCCCACAGCAGCTGAAATAGATAAATTTAAGGTGGACTAGAACTCTGAAATAAGAATTATATAACTAACTGTAACTTTGGGACTGGAGATTATGGAAAGGTGGGAATTTGAAGAACTATGTGAAATTATAAAAAAATATGCATAAATCATTAAAATCAAGCCACAATAGAATTCTGAATTCAGAGAAGCAGGTATTTGAGGAAGAAGGGAAGGAAGTGGGGGGGGGGGGAGAATCAATGAAGGGGTAGAAATGGAGAAAAATAAAAAGCAGACAAAAAAACTCCATAGGGCTTGGCAGCGGTATAGGGAAAATTGTAAAGTGGGGATCTGTCCCAACAAAAGAGAATAAAAAGCAGACAAAAGATGTTTTGGAGGTTGACAGTGGCATAAGGAAAATTGAAATAGGTTACGCCCCAACAAAGGGAAATATAAAAGATCTTTTTGACTGAGGCTTGGGGAAAATTGAAGAGGGTGGACATGTCAAAACAAAGAAAAGGGAGAAGGCAGGAATAGAGAAGTGGGACAAAAGACTTACTAGGAAAAAAATCAGACAACTAGAAATTGTTATATGGTAAAATATAAAGCTAAGGGGGTTATTCCTAAATATGACAATAAAATGGAGTTGCTAACTGGCTGAATATGATAATGGAAAGATAATTAAATAAAGGTTAAAACATATGGAATACAGACAAATATGAAAGTGATATGGGGAAATTGTAAAGCAGAGGTTTTTTACTTTTATACATGATAATTAAACTGAGTTGCTAATTGATTGAATATGACAATAGAAGGATAATTAAGCATAGATTAAAATATATGAAACATAGACATAAATAGAACTTTTAAGATGATGAAGAAAGTGAAATGCACTTGGGTGCATGTAAGGATGTATAATTATATAAACATAATGACAAGAAAAGCTGGGAATTGTAAATAGGTTTACATCTCGGCCAAAATTAGGTGTGTGGGGGGGGTGTTAAAGTATAATAACTATATATGTATACTTTTTGTTCTCTCTTTTAAAAAAAAGGAGGAAGATATAGGTTAAAATTAAATATATTGAAAAGGAATTATGAATACCATCAACATAAAATGGAGCTCGCTCAGAAGCTGAAATATACTAAGTAAATGGGATGAAGAGTATGAAGTAGAGGAGAGAGGGAAGGGAAGAAGAGAGGGTTAGGAGAGAGGGCGGGGGGAAGGAGGATTGGAAAGGGGAGAGAGGAGAAGGAAAGAGGAAGGGGAAGTAGAGAAGAAAAGGATGACAGAGGGAAGAAAGGAGGTAGGAAGGAGGAGGAGAGAGGGAGACGAAAAGTGATGGATAAAGCTACAAATATAGTGTATGGAGAGCAGAAGAGCCAATAACTGTTTTTGGGAGTTGATGGTAAGATGAATTGATGTAAACAATTAATAATACAATACGATATTGGCTATGTAATAGTATACATGTGTTTATATGTTATGAAAATGAAAAATTAAAAAACTTTACATACATACATACATACATACATATATGTAGGTCTTGGCGAATTCAGATCTTTTCCCATGTAAGATTGAGAGTTCTTGGCAACGTTTCAACAAGGTTCCACTCGCCATCTTCAAAGGCACAGCCTGAAGATGGCAAGTGGCACCTCGTCGAAACGTCACCAAGATACTCTCAATCTTACCCGGGAAAAGACCTGAATGCGCCAAGACCTTCCTACTTGTACCCATGAAAATCTACGAAAAGAAATATATATCTAAAAGAAGTATAGAGGAATACAAGAAGCAGAATTAACTATGTACTATAATAGTCACATTTCATGGAGTTATGGTATTACAGTTTTATTTGTCTAAATTATGTTATAGGTGGAATTCTTTCACTGAATAATAAATACAAAGAGGTCTTAAGTGAATCGTTATTTCATGATATGAAAGAGGATATGATTCTTTCTCAGTCTCAAAGCATATAAAGCTTTTTGTGTCCAGCAGCATTTTGAACTGCATCCAGATACCATTTTGTAGCAGTGAAGTTATTTTAATAAGGAAGTCATAAGCTCCCTATAATCAGTCTGAAACTGTCCAACTGTCTACTCATTTAGAGTTTAAATTCATTTGCAGTGAAGGGAACTCTATTGTGTACTCAGGTGAAAGCTTAGGAAATTTTACATACTGTTATGGAAAGTGTCCATTGTTTCCTATCCTATATTCTGGGAAAATAAAGAACACTTCTGATCCCACCATTTCCAAAACGCTTCCAAAATGAAAATGAAGCTTCTGAATACTTTTCAATAGAGGTTGTGATAGAACGGGGGTATCAAACTTGATTTCATTGAGGGCCGCATCAGGTTGTGTTTGACTCGGAGGTCCAGGGTGACATGGCTAAGGGGCATGGCTATCTTGATGTCACTCATGTCAGGGGTGCCAATGGTGGCCCGGGCACTCTTGTCAGCGAAAAAGGGGTCCTGAGCTCCGTTTTCAGCTGCAACAGCTTCCTGCAACCCTTTGCCAGCAAAAATGGAGGTCGAGAGAGCCGCGGGTGGCCCTCCCGAGATCTGTTTTCCATGGCAGAGGCATCATGGGCTGGACCTTTGCTGTTTCCAGGGCAGCCCTGCAGGCCACATCTAAGCATTTCACGGGCCAGATATATAGGCCCCGAACCTTGAGTTTGACACCCCTGTGATAGAGCATATAACACTTATCCAGACAGAATAGCACTATTAATGGGTATTGGCCATGAACATTCCTCAAGATAGCCATTCTTCTGAATATCAAGAACAATGTCACATTATACAAGGAATCCACAAGGAATCCAATGATTGATTGCTGAGAAAAGCAAGAAACCTATTTATTGTATTCCATGTCAGATCAAAACTATCTGGTATGGAGGTTGAATAGAGATTGACACTCCCGGTTTTTGCAAGGATGGGGCTAAATGCAGGAATTTGGTTTTTCCTTTCTCCAGAGTTTCTCAGTGCGTCCTTTTCCTGATGCATTTGAAGGGAAGGGTTGTGTTTTTATAAGTGTATATGCAAACATATGTTTGTGATTTTGCCTGCAAATCTATATAACACATAAATTTACTTTCCCAAAAGAAAGGCATCTATGCCTAAGTATGCCATAAATTTTGCAGAGTTTTGAACTTCAAATTCTGAGAAAATGTTCGTCTTAGTGTCAAAAATCTTACTCTCTACTTCAAAGAATCAGTTTCTTGCATCCGATTGTTATATTTAGGATTCACAACACATATTTCCAATGGAAAATAATATATGCCATAAATAATAAATAAATTTCAAATAATTTGAATGGAAGAGTAATTTAGTCTAAGTACAATAAAGATGTTATACTGTTTTATAAGGTGAAATCCAATCAGCTAAGAATTTCAAGAACTTGTGCAAAGTTACTGACAAACAATTGTCTTTTTGTTTCTTATAGCAGCCTAAACCATTTCATTTCATAACACATTTGCTTTTGATTTTTTTTTCCATTATGAGGAAATGTATTGGTCCTCCAAAACTTGAAGACATGTTAGAAAAAGTTTGGTGGCATGTGGCCTGCTTTTCTCTTTGGTGCATCTCTTCCCAATCATTCTAGGTATTTTTTCATATAGTTGCTTCCCAAACCAGTCTGGCTGCATGCACAGGAGAAGCATAAGAGGAGAAGAAAACTAAATAAAAAAAACCTAGTTGCTGCTTCAAGTTCCCTGAGCTAAGTCATTGACACACTCACTTTACTTTACATGCATGTTATTTGTGGTCCTGGTATTTATTACAATTATGATTTTTGCTAATTGTTTCTCTTATTTTGTATCATGGGACTGAGAGGCATACAAAAGCAAAGTCCTTCATTAATTAACCGCACAACTTCGCATGCTTACAGAAAAATAAGTGTCATTAGGTTTGACCTACTTTTGACCATATTTTGATGGATCCAATGAAATCAATGGCATTTATATTCGAAGCATCATTAATTTTTATTTGGCTTCCAAATTGAATGCCATTTACGTTCAGCTAAATATGAATAAAATTGCAGCATAAATCAGAATGTCTGGTACCTTTTTCAGAAACATGCCATTTTATAAAATAATGAAGTTCTCGATAGTAAGACAGGGCAAGCAATTTGGTAGCCTCAAAAGTTTTGGACTACAATTTATTGTCATCCATCATGCTGAAGTATTGAAGCCCAAATAAACTGAAGGACATCAAATTCT
Organism: Thamnophis elegans; assembly: GCF_009769535.1. Classification (NCBI taxonomy): domain Eukaryota; kingdom Metazoa; phylum Chordata; class Lepidosauria; order Squamata; family Natricidae; genus Thamnophis; species Thamnophis elegans. The sequence goes on along the minus strand of NC_045543.1, from coordinate 120,466,331 downwards.
CTGACCTTAGATAAAAGCCAGAGCAATATACTGCTTTCCTAAGACATATTCCTGTACTAAACTAACAGTATCACAATGAAAGGACAATATTGGAATGAAAGGATGTCATGGGAAGATTCAAAACTGTAGGACCTATGCTTGAAATAAATATTCCACCAAGCTTCTTAAGTTATTTTGTCTGCATTCCCATATTGCTATCATGAGAACTAGGAGAACTAGTGAGTAATAGCAGTGATTGCGATATTAGATTACGACAGAAGAAACCCAGGTTCAAGTTCCCTCACAACCTTGGAGCTCACTCGGCCATTCGTGTCTCTCATCCCAACCAGCTTCAGATAATTGCTGTTAGGAGATAAAATGATATGTTGCCTTGAACTCCAGAAAAAGGGCAGGATACAAATGTAATTTGAAAACAACAACATAACATCAAAGGCACATTCATTTTCTTTATATAAGCCTTCCACCATTTAGTCTCTGTCAATTATTAGTCTTTATTTTCCTTGATTCATATATCCCCTTAATCACATCTAGGACTATTCAGCTATCTTATATTAAATTATATTGAAATACACACTTTTTTTGAGACCTGGACATTTTTCATGGCAAATAGCAGTCCCTAAGGTAACCTTCTCTCCCCTCCCTCTGTCTCTTTAAAAAAAAAAACCAGCTAAGTTTGATCTTATTATTGGTATTGGAGACAACCAAGAAATTTCAGGGCTTTAGGCCATTTGAAAAGTTGAAAAAGCATACTAGAAGATTGGGAGAAAACTTCACTATCGTTGCTAAGAATATTACATACTGTAGAAATATCTAAATAGTCACCTATTTAGCATCAAGCTCTTCTTAAAGGAGTATTTACCACAGGTAATCATTATAACATTTATTACTTATGTAACTAATTTATATTCAGGAATTTGATAGTTGTGAAAGGACTTATACACCCCAATGACCTCCAAAAGAATCACTCATGACAAGAAAGTCAGACAAGAAATCAGACTATATGAATTACACTGGGAAAAGAAATGACAAGTCACTTCAGCAATCTGCCAAGAAAACAAAATAAATATTCTCAACCAATTCATACTGGAAGAAATATCCAATAAGTTGCTGGAGAAGTGTAGAAGACATATATGAAGGGTTAAAGTGTCTATCATTGGCCGGATTAAAGCCAAAAGGGATATTAATAGCTGATGTGTCCAGAAAAATTTAGTACCGTAATGATACGAGACCCACTGCTACTGGAATGTCAGAACTATGAACTAAGGAGATTGTTAGAGCAGAAATGTCAAGAGGGAATATTGACATACTGGGAAAATCCTGACAGAAAGATCTTTTACTGAAGACAAGAAAATCGTAGAGGAAAAAGTATAGTTATATTATTAATAGAAAATCATCAAAGGCAGAGATTGGATAAAACTCCTCAGAGTGATACAATGATATAGGTTTGAGCCCAAGACAAGCCAATTAATATTATAGTGATCCTAGTATTTCCTCAACCGCAGATGCACAGGAAGCAGAAATTGGAACATTTTACCATGATCTACAGCTTGTCAATACAATAAGAATATAAAAATGATATACTTTCTATAGGTAACTAGAATTCTGCATCTGAAAGTAAAAAAAAAAACTCTGGAGGGAAAAATGGTGTCTGAAACAAAGCAGGAAAATAATTTTCCTAAGAAAATTCAACATTTATAGCAAATACCTTTTTCCAACAATCTAAAAAATGACCCTACACAAGGACATCACCAAAGGACTACATCAAAATCAAACTGATTATATACTCTGTAAGTGAAAATGAAGAAGCTATTTTCAGTCATAGAAAAGACTTCTTATTGATTGCATCTCAAATCTTGAACTACTTCTTCCAAAATTAAAACTTGAGCTAAAGAAAACAAAATCATCAAATACAATTTCAGAAATACTCCATACAAATATGTTATGACAATGAAAAAGGATTACGTATTAATTCCTGAAAAAATGATGATATCCTGAATACAAAATACAAAAATAGGTGAAATAACATTTTAGTCATAGCAGAAAAAGGAAAGGAAGAAGCGAGAGAAGGGCCCATGTAAATCTGAATTTGAATTCCAGAAATGGGTAAGAAGGGACAAGGAACTATATCTAAACAAGCACTGCGGAAAAATAAAGGATAAAATGAAACAACAAAATTTTATTCCTTATAAAATTAAATGTGAGAACACAAGGGAAACTTGATAAAAGACAAAAAGTTTAAGATTTAGCAATAGCAATAGCAGTTAGACTTAAATACCGCTTCATAGGGCTTTCAGCCCTCTCTAAGCAGTTTACAGAGTCAGCATATTGCCCCCAACAATAATCTGGGTTCTCATTTTACCCACCTTGGAAGGATGGAAGGCTGAGTCAACCTTGAGCCGGTGAGATTTGAACAGCCGAACGGCAGAACTGCAGTCAGCTGAAGTAGCCTGCAGTGCTGCATTTAACCACTGCGCCACCTCGGCTCTTACTAGTGAGGATGGACATAAAGAAGAGGTGGTTTATATTGAAGAGCTCTACAGAGAATGTTCCAAATCAGTGATATATAGGTATATAGGTATAAAAGTTTGATTACTTAACTATATTCAGACATTTTAGATAGTGAACTTAAATGGGATTAAGAAACTATTGCTTATACCAAAATCATGGGAACTGATAATACCTGCTGAACTGTTTAAAAGAATAAAAGATGATACAATTGAAGTATACCTGCAGTGCAGTTTGTGAGTAGATACACAATTCACAGTAGTAGTCCAGAGAAGAGAAAAGATTGGTTTATATTCTAATACCAAGGCAGGGCAGGCTAAAGAATGCCTAAACTAATGAAAAATTATATTTAGCTCACATAGTAGTATAAATACCCAAGATTTTGCAATTTAGACTTCAAAAATATATGTAGCTATGACCCAGACATCTCAATCACATTATGAACACCCAGTGGATAAATGAAAAGGCTAGAAAGTTGCAGAAAAGATTCCTGTTTTTGCTTGGCTGATCCTGAAGGTGACATACAGAGTTGAAAAGTATGGCTTTTTAGTATTAAGGATTTATTGCATTGCTGTAGCCCTGGTGGATTAGATGCATGTCTTTCTTTATTATACTTTTCTTTTATGGCCGAGTTTTATGTATGCAGTCTGGTTTAAAACCATAATAAAGTAAAATAAAAGAACAAAGGTTATTTATTATACTAAAATATTCGATAAGAGTTAGCTATCTTAGATTGACTAACATAGCTAACACTTAAAAACTGGCCACTTCACCTACATATCAAAGAGTATGTTTAATAACTAAGAAGCAATAATTAGAATGCAACAGGGAACAAGAGAGCTAAACATTTTAAAGTTGGAGAAAGTGTGCACTGAGGAGTGTGTTATATTGCCACTTCAAATTGGAATTATATTAGCAGAGGGGAAAAACATCAACAATTTCAGATTGATGGCTTAGCTTTATCTACTGTCAGTCAGACTCTGGGCAGTTGGGAGTGAAAAATACTTGAGGGATGCTTTGTTGAAGATGAAGGACTGGAAATGAAAAGCTGATCTGCTATTCCATATCTTAAAATGTTACAGTCATGACAAAAAGCAATGCCAACCCAATACAAATCAGTAGAGAAGAACATGAAATAATAATGGATTTGATCCTCCTAGGCTCAAACGTTCATAAATATTATGATTATAACCATGAAACAAAGAGACAACTGCTACTTGAAAGAAAGATTACAACAAATTTAACAAAATGCTACAGTGAACATATATAAAAACCTAAACATGTCAAGGCTATGATTTTTTCACTTGTAGTAACGACAAAAGCTAAACCATCAGAACAGATTACTGAAAATAAATGGGTGACTTTGGATTGTTGTGCTGGGAAAAATGACCGAGATTACCTTGAAAAAGCGGACAAAGAACTCATTAAATGCTTTGGACACATAATATAAACGTAGGAAGAACATCTTGTGTTTGGAAACATCAGAGACAATCAAAGAATCAGAGGACAATAGAGAGAAAGCAGCTAGCATTGGGATACAAAAAAAAAAATGAGCCGAAAATAATTCAAAGAAACATGGCAATCTTGGCAAAGCGAAGTCCACATCTGATTAATATATAAAACCTGTCCTAGGGGATGAACTTTAGGCAATTTCATGTGCCAAAACTTTCCCTGTCAGACAGTTTTTATGGCTTGGAAATAAATATAGAAATAAGTATTGTTTAGTAATCTGTGATGAAACTTTGTAAGTGTCCTTTGGAGGGAGCCTGTCCAGTCTCAGAGAATTAAATGTAGTGGTTTAGGAACAAGGCTCTTTCAAACCCTGCTTTTTAAATAATACGAACGTCTGTATCTTTTTCCCCTTAAAAAGAAAAGATAATTGGATTATATTGGTAAACAAGGACTCAACATTTCTCCCAAGGTATTGGATTGGGAAGCCAGATGAATCATATGTGATTACAGAGTAGCTCTGTTAGCAAAGTAACTGCATTCAGTTCCTTTTCCCTGCTTCTTTGCATTCTGAAAAAGTAAAAGCTTAAGTAGTGAGTTTTAAGAAATGGACACATCGAGATTGCTGATTTAATATGCTGTTCTCCAGTCCATGAAGTGATGCAAAGTATGCCAGCATTTATTGGTTGCCCCCATGGACCAACACTTTTCCGCCTCATTAATGAAGGTATTGAATGGTGCTATCGTAACAATTTACTACAAGATTTACCTGCAAGTGGGAAAAATATTCACTAATCATGCTTTTTAGCTTGGGGTTAGACAGGGAGCAAAAGCGATTTTAAGCATCAGCTGGAGTGGTTGGTTTAGCCATCTTTTAGAAGCTAGTCTGCGAGGATGAGGGGTGGGGTAGAAGACACTGCTCTTGCTTTGCAAGGACAGTCCTACTCTTCTTGTGGATCACCTGCCCGATCCATACAGCTGGGATTATAAAACCTGTTCAGCCACACAGTCTCTCTCACTCTACATCCATAGATAAGGCATGAGAGTTTCCCTTCCACCTTTATTATGCCATGGAGCAATTTGATCCATTACATGGGGTTCCTGAATTCACTAAGTGACCGAGGTCCCCATGAGGACCCGGATTGTTGTTGGGGGCAATATGCTGACTCTGTAAACCGCTTAGAGAGGGCTGAAAGCCCTATGAAGTGGTATATAAGTCTAACTGCTATTGCTATTGTTATTGCTATTGAGGATAGGATGGTGGGAAAGAATCCTGAAGCTCTTTTGCTTCAACCAGTACTACACCTTTAGTGGAACCTACCCAACATGCATGTGGAGAAGGAGGGAAGGATCTTTACAATCATAAACTCCTTTCTCAGATATCTTCATGATCTACTGAAAAACCAAGTGAGAAATCTGAGAGATGTGACTGTCTTCTCCTTTCAGATCCTCTAGCTCATGGGTGTCAAACTCAAGGCCCGGGGGCTGCTTAGATCTGGCCCATGGAACCACCATGGAAACAGCAAAGGACTGGCCTGTGCTGCTTCTGCCTGTGAAAATGGAGTTCGTAGCTTCATTTTTGCTGGCAGAGCGCTCGGGCCACCACAAGCGCCCTCAACACAAGTGGCCATGCCCACTCCCTCCTGAAGTCAAACACAACCCTCAATGAAATCAAGTTTCACAACCCTACTCTAGTGCTGGTAGGTTGCATAAAGAATAGTACTTGCTGAAATGAAGAGATCTTCCCCACTGAACTTGCCAACACACCACATGGGAGATTTATGAGGGGCGAGTAAATATGACTTCTAAAATATGACTTCATATTTTCCCAACCAACATGTGATCTGCCAACCAATCAGTACTCACTGCAGGCAACCAAAATAGAGAGGTACATGCCTGCAGCAGCTGAATATGGCCACAAGAAATAAGGAGATCCCAGCTCTTACACCATTATCAGATTGGTTATGGCCAACGAACCACATGGAAAGAGTTATTCCCAGTCAAAAGAAGATGGAAAGCCTTCAGCTAACATAGATTGGAAAATCCTTAAATTGTCTAGAATTCGCTACGGGCTGCAGAGAATGGGAAGGCTACATCATGTCCTGAAAGAAAGGTTTACAAGGCATTTTTCAGCCAAAGTAAAGAGGGATCCACAGGGCCCTTTTTTGGATCAGTCAAGAGATGATGAATCATTGATGGACCATCATGATGGCTCCAGTTGACTTTGCAGATTACTTTTTAACCTTTTGAATCAGCCAGAAATAGCATGAGTGCACCTCCTATTTAATAAAATTTCAAACATAATTATAAGTTTGCCGAGTATGATACAACATGTATTTGGTAATGGTTTTTAATAAGAAAACAATATTGTTGGAGAAGAGAGTTAGGCCAGCATTTTTAAAACTTGGCAGCTTGGGCTTGGGAGCTCTGGCTTGGGAATTCTGGAAGTTGAAGTCCACACACCCTAAAATTGCCAAGTGTGAAAAACACTGACTTACACAATTTTGTTTACCATCAAATATTCATTATAATTGAACTTTATTGGTAAATATTGGTTTCTGAAAAACTCCAGAAATCACTTTTTGAATCTTAAATAACTTTAATTTATAGCTATTCAGCGTTTATTAGAAATAAAGGACAGCTATATATTTTATGGAATGGCAACTATAATTAAACATAAGATACATTTTGAATAGCATTACATCTGTCTGATCTTTAAAACCCCTCTACCCATAAACTATAGTTTAAACAATATCTTCCTAACTGAGAAAAATCATTTCAGTTTAAAGAATTGCACTAATTTGGTACAGGAAACTAAGCAAATCAACCCATTTTTAAATCACGAAGATTAGCTTGGAGGAAAATAATTACACAATGCCTTAAAATAGTCCCAATTCAGTTAGTGCCAGCAAAAGCCCTGTAGTATTATTTCATTTTGCATGGTTAGAAAGCCTGCTAGACTAGATTCCTGCTGCAATGGAAAAATCAATCAGTTGTGACAAATTAGATTCTTCCTTTGGGACTGTACTAAGGCAACAATATTTGTATTATATTTGCATTGTTATTGGACAATAAGTATTCTTTAAGCCTGTGTCATTCCATAATCTATTAGCAAAACTAAATTTAGAATGCTCAGTCACTTCGAATGTTCTAATATGATCGGGAGATGTCTTAAGATTAAAATGTGAAAAAATGTGATGCATCATTAAAGACAAACAATAACCTGAAAAAAATGAACAAATGTATCAGAAATGATATAATCTTATAAAGTGATTCTTAACAAAGCCAGAATTTAAAAAGCAGACTATAACAAACGTTCAGAACATCTAATAAAAAAACTGAATTCCACTATAAATAAACCAAATAATGTACCAAGAAAATTTGAAAACACTGCTCTGTGTTATACAAATTGAGACAATAGGTATAATTTCTTGTTTTGCATAATTTATATAGCAAATGTATGCATTCAATATGCATATATGCATTTAAGTATATATATGCATTTAAGCATCTTTTAACAAGAAATCCTTGTTAAAGCAAAACCCCACATTTCATAGTAAAGTGAGTTCAGCAACAAATATTATCTTCTGCATATTTCTGAGTTCCCATAGAGCTATGCTAATCAAACAGCTTAGCGCTATCCTATTCGTAAGTTGATACTTCTTTGAATAAATTAATAATTGAAATTCATAAATGTGAAATTTTACATTAGTTATTTGCAGTGCAATTCAGTACAATACTTTACTAAGAACTGTTTAGTTTCCTGTATCAGACAGCTAGGACAAAAGGAAGAACACCCCCCCCCACACACACACACATTTCAAAACTTCCTACATTGATATCACAGAATACTTTCTCTTTTTTTCCTCCACTGTATTTTTTAATTAAATTCTATAGCTAAGTAAATGGAAGTATATACGAGGAAGCCCAAAATATTTTTAAAAAACATGCGACTGAAACTAATTTGCCCAATTCTTGCTGTCCTAATCATAGGAGGCCCATTCACCAAGTATTTTCCTACCTTCTCTTCTACCAAAAATAACTATGCAGTTCAAACCAGAGGTGGTATTCAGCAGGTTCTGACCAGTTCTGGAGAACCGGTAGCAGAAATTTTGAATAGTTTGGAGAATTGGTAAATACCACCTCTGAGTGGCCCCACCCCCATCTATTCTCTGCCTGCCGAGTTGCAGCTGATCAGGAGGGAATGGGGATTTTGCAGTAATCTTCCCCTGGAGTGGGGAGGGAACAGAGATTTTACAGTATCCTTCCCCTACCATGCCCACCAAGCCATGCCCACCAAGTCATGCCACACCCGCCAAGCCACGCCCACAGAACCGGTAGTAAAAAATTTGAATCCCACCACTGGTTCAAACTATAGTGTACTACAATCAGGGAGTAAAGTAACAAGAAGATATTATCCACTTCAGATATCTGATACAAGAAAACACACACTAAAGGAAGAAAAATAGACAAGGCACACATCTTAGAATAGTTGTTGATACCTTGTGATTGAATATACAGTCTTCAAGACTTGAAACTGCTGTCTTTAATGTGACAGAAAAAGTTCTCTTAAGAAATACAGAAAATAATCATTAGGGTGTGAAGATCTGATTCAAATCTAAGATTTGAGATTCAAAGACAACACAATCAAATTTTATCTGATTCAAAATGCTTGCAACAGCTTCATTTTGAAATGAAGAAAGAAGGAATGGTAAACTGTTTTAGAGGACATTAAAATCTGAACAGTTTTTGGTTTTACAGCCTCAAAGGTTTCACTACAATAAAATGTTGAAATCTTCTCTCCATGCCTTCTGCCAAAATAGAAAGGGCAGTCTCAATTTATCCACCAAGGACCTAAAGAAAAGTTCAAATCATTAAATTCTGATTTCACAAAAGATAAACAATTGGGAGAAGCTACCCTGCATATCATTCCTATTCCCCAGCTGTTATCTTCGCAGTCATGTTTCAAAAACAGTAAACTTTCCAGCCAGGGCCTATTATTAAATCTCTCCCATATTCTCAAAACTTATTGTTAGATTCATGTTTCAAATCTTGAACATACATAAAAGGCAGTATTTCTGAGTATTTTTGGCAGGGATGGGCTTCAAAAATTTCAGCAACGGGTTCTCTGCCCAGTTGCTGGGTGGGCGTGGCCATGATGTGTGTGGCTTAGTCAGCCTCCTGAACCACGGCGGGGAGGAGGGACATTTTTGCCTTCCTCAGGCTTCAGAGGCTTTCCTTGAACCTCTAGGAAGGCGAAAACTGAAATTTTCCCCCACCCCGAGCATCCACGCTTACCTCACATCCCAAACGGGCTGAGTGGAGACTCCTGGGAGGGGCTGGGTGAGATTTGGAGGTTCTCTGAACTAGCCATAACGTTAGCTACGGGTTCCCCCATATCCAGGCGAATCCATAGCAGTTTACCCCTGATTTTTGGCATAGAGAACTTCATGTATGTATGGCTTCCATCTTAAGTTTGCTTGAGAGGCAGTCTAAGCGGAGAACGTAGTTTGGAAACTGAACAGGTGGTCTTCCTATATTGCTAAATCACTTCTGCTGCTGCTCTCTATTTGTTTTTGGACCATTGACTATCCGTGTGTGATTCAGGTAGAATTGTGATGCAGCTTCTGTGTCACTATGTCCAAGAAAAGGATCATGGAACTCAGCCGCAGTGGCATCAGGCATTGTTAGTTGTGTGGCACAAAGGAAATTGAATGCCATTTTAATAGGCCAGAGATGAGGCAACCAGCCAGAATTGAAGATAAGCAGCCAATCCTAGTGCTCTGGCCCTGCAGGCCACTTCACAAAATCATACCACGAAATCACAAGCTGCTTTCACTGCAGCATGAAAGGTAACAAGCTGTCATGGAGGCCTCCTGCAACACAAACTCTTATTAGGATGTGATGACTTACTGGTATTCCACACTGTGATGTGTTTTGGCCAAGCACAGTTAGTCCATCAGGTTGGGAAGGTTGTTGTCAGTGGGTCATTCAGCAAGTATTAATGAGGCAACCTTCTCTTGGAGGGCTGCTAATCTTAAGACTCCACATAGCTCTCCTCAAACAGATCCTTTTTAATTGGGCTACATTGCATTGTAATTCAAGGAAATTAATAACCTTTTGGTTAACGTTCCAGGGGTGTGGAAGCCTCTGATCTCAGCAGTTCAGATAAGGTGGCTAAACAGGAGGCCAGGGAACTCTTATTCACGGAGAAGACTTCTGTTTTGGCTGACATGTGGAATTCTTTCCTGAAGGGGAAGCATGCGTGGGAACAACATCTTGCTGCAACAATTAGAGACTAAATTGGTCAGAAAATACAGGCTTGGCAGCAGATTAAGGTTTCAGTTTGTGTAGATTGCAGTCCTGCCAACAAATTTTCTTCAGTCAGGTCTCCTAGCAGCAGCCCATGGACTTTGCATCTGTTCAGCACAAATCTTGCCACTCTGGCTAGGTAGATGACATAGTATTTGCGTCAGGTTCAAAACACGCTCTCAGATCAACTTTTTTACATTTGACCGCAAGGTTTAACTTAGGATTCTATACTGTTTTTATGCTGCTAAAGAGGCTGCTGGCATAACAATAGAAGTTCAACTCAGCTGCTAACACTCTGGTAAGGGGTGATGGGCCTGGACATATTGCTTTTCTGTTTCCTGCTTGTTTGACTCTGAAAAGTGAATGTATAAACACAAACTACACAGAAGTCCGTTGTTTTTAAGAAGAGAAATACAAGTCTCTTCTCCCAAGTTTTTAAAAGAATAGCAATGTGGGCTATTTATTTCCTGTCTTCAAATCAATTGTACAGGTAGTTCTTGGCTTACAACTGGTTATTTAACAACCATTTGAAGTTACAACAGACTTGTGACTTTTTTGCCATTTTCCATCAGATACAACCATGATGACTCTCATTACAAAACAGTTGTAAAATCAAGTCTGGTCATGCAGTGATCCACTTAACAACCACAACAACTTAACAACTACAACAATAACCAAAGTCCAGGGCCCATATGTGGCTATAAGTCAAGTGCTATCTATATGTCCCTTGGTCACAAAATTGTTTTCTCTTGTGTGGGAATCAGATTTCTGCTTTGTAGCCCCAATCCTGATGCCATCTCTGAGTCACTCATACTATCACAATCACACTACGCAATCCATTTTTTTTAAAAAAAAAATCCACAAACAAATTATATGCTCCTTGGGTACCATTTCTTTGAGGAAATTTGAGGTCGGTATTATATATACAATAGTTCAACAACACAGATAAAGTTTCGAAATTAAGAAAATTAATTCAGCATAAAGCATGACAAATGTACTAGAAAGAAAAGAATAGGTTTTTGTTTGTTTTCTTTCATTAAGGGTGGGAATGAGACTAAAAGGAAAGTCTGAAACAGCTGCAGATGGATTATATACAAAAGCTAATAGAGACTCTGCTACAAATTAGACAAATAAATTGGAAATTTAAAAAAGGAAAAGAATAAGCATGGGCTTGGAGAAAATAAAACAATCTAGATTTTAAAAGAAACAGAATAATAAATCTAAATATCTCAGTTTCTCTGTCTCACTCTTCCTCCGTCCCTCCCACTTTCCCTCTCTCAAAAACCGCCAACGTACATTCAAGCAGTAACAGTAAGACAAATATTTGGGAGTCACATCACTCAATTTTGGTTTAAATACATTTTATTAAATAACCACATTATTTGTGCAATGTACTAAGCCATAAATATTGGTTTACAAATCACAGATTTTACTAGCAGCCTTGTACTGATATAGTATCTATAGTCCATCTGGTGATGGAAAGCAATCCATCTGGAAAGCCAACTGCCATGTTAAATTTTCTATAATGTTCTACAAAGCTCAAGGGGCTTGGTGAGTAGTTAGAATAAGGCCACTCCTACAGCTAAGCAAGACTGTTGGTAAAATGGCACAGAGAAGACATACAAGCTATAGCAGTGATGGCAAACCTTTTCAGCACTGAGTGCCCAAACTGGAAGACGCATACATGTGCATGCTTGCGTGTGCGCTGGAGTGCTGGAAACCCAAAGACCAGTTGGCTGGTGTGCATGCACATTCTGACCAACTGGTCTTTGGGTTTCCGGCATGTACATGAATGCCGGACAGCTGGTCAATGGCTCCAAAAATGGCCCAGAAAGTAGCCTGAAAACAGCCTAAAACCGACTTTTTTTCGGCTGTTTTTCAGGCCAGTTTCCAGGATTCCGGAACCCGCCAAGAGCAGCTGGCGATGGTGAACATGTCCACAGAGAGGGCTCTGCGTGCCACCTCTGGCTCCATAGGTTCGCCATCATGGAGCTCTAGCTTGCTACTTCCTCCCAGTTAATCTGGAACTATCCTTCCTTATCTATTTATTGGCATAGTCTAAAAATTGATTTTCTTTTAAAAAAATGTATGAACCAAATCTGAAAAGCAGCTTAGGTGGAGTTGCAGCATAATGTGTTGTAATACGTTCTGAAGTGCAAAATCTGTAAATAAAATGCAGATGTCATTTATCACCAAAATTAACAAAACAAAGCTGACAATGTCGTGGCTGTGCATTTGCTTCTAACACAGTAGATAAATGCATGTGTATTGCATGCTGTGTCCCTAGAAGGAAAGGGAGAAAATATTCAGGCACATATAAAAATATGGTTGGAAACTGGTCAGAGTAAAAAATAAAAATTGTCAGAAAACAAATGAAAGATTGGCCTCTCCCCCGATGCTCCGAATTGCATGCAATCTGAAGGGTCATAAAAATCGCTGAAAAGAAAGGGTGTTTAAGTTTCCTTGATGACTAAGTGGAATCTCAGGTGGTGGTCCTTCTTAATTGTAGTCAGGATATAAAATTGTGTTGGATTAATTTACACTTCCAAATCAGTCTTTGAAAGGCAAGAGGCAAAAACCATGAAAACCGAGAGCATGTTGATATTCTAATTTTAGTACAGCTAACTATTAAGAGGATATTTCCCTCTTCTCAAGTTGACATCATATAGATGCTGCTACAAACCATCTATCTTATCTGATATAACAGCAATATCCAGAAATAATTACTTTCATTGAGAACAATTAATTATTCCTTGTCTCCGGTCACTAATATTTCCATTGGGGGGTGGGGGAGTATTATTACTGGTTTTTTTCTGTCTAGTATCAAAATTATTTTCTGGATTATGGAAGAAGTAATAAGCCAATAGGGAGGAGGGAAACCACAAGGTATTTCATTAACACAGATATTCTTTGTTTCACTGTGGTGGCTCAGTGGTTAGAGTGCATCCTTCCAAGGTGGGTAAAATGAGGACCCAGATTGTTGGGGACAATATGCTGACTCTGTAAACTGCTTAGAGAGGGCTGTAAAGCACTATAAAGCAGTATATAAGTCTAAGTGCTATTGCTATTCAGTTCAGACTGAGGGAATGAACCATTGCTCTTACTCTTGTATGGCTTCTTAGAGTTTCATACAGTTGAATATTGCAATCATGGGCCTCCATCCCACATTAATCAAGCAGATTTCTGGCCATTTAAAATCATGATTTCACCTTGCTTTCGTCCTCCCTATCACATTACACCAGGGAGTCTCCCAACCTCCTTCATTGGTGTGGGGCACATACCAGCTGCAGAAAAAGAGAGAAAGAATTTTGCCAGCAAGCTATATTTTAGCAGCAGATGGCACTATTAAATACAAGCTATGTCACTCAGGAACTTTTATACTGTCCATCTGGGTAGATCCAATAAAATCTTTGTGGAAAACAAGTGTCAGTTTTACCACGAGGAAGATTATATGGAAATATCTGTGCAAAAATTAAACAGCTAGACATCCCTCAAACAGTGGGGATGGCATTATGGCTGAAATCGGCAGTCAGACACTGAGTCTTGGCCAAGGAAATATCTCCAGAAAAAAGAGGGATCATGGAACTGCCCATAAGTACTCTGACAAGTGGCCTCATGAGTAGACCACTGGAACTGGGAATTTTGAGGTCAGCTGTGAATGAAGCAGCTGGAGTCAAGGGTTTCCAACTATGCTCACAGTCGTAATGTAGTTTATATGGATATAAGAGTTAGCAGAGCCTCATTTCTTAATGACTTTTAGAACTACCCATTTAATACTCTTCAAATATTAAGAATTTTCAGAATGGCAGAGCCAAGGTGGCGCAGTGGTTAAATGCAGCACTGCAGGCTACTGCTAGATCAGCAGGTCAGCGGTTCAAATCTCACCGGCTCAGGGTTGACTCAGCCTTCCATCCTTCCGAGGTGGGTAAAATGAGGACCCAGATTGTTGGGGGCAATATGCTGACTCTCTGTAAACAGCTTAGAGAGGCCTGAAAGGCCTATGAAGCGGTATATAAGTCTACTGCTATAAGTTTGATTGCATTTAGTGAGTGAGTTTCTTTCAGTCCACAATAAAAGTCGTTTTTAAATATACATTTAAAGACTTGGCAATTTTTTAAAAAATAAATGGCAAAAGAATGAGTAGAGTGTTGTTTTTGGAAAGTTATAAACAGACTAAGTCTAGATGGAATTGAAATGGGATTTCTAAATTAATTAAAAGAATCTTTTTTGTGGACTACTATATTGAACACTGGGGGAAAAAACCCAATATGATGGGATTTTGAGATTGCAATCTAGAAATAGCCCAAAGGAATTAAATATTGCAATTAAAGGAGAAGAACACCATTTCATGCTTTTAATACAGAATGGAATAAAATATCTTAACACTGGAAATATTGAATATTTTGAACAATGGACACAGAAGTTAATTTTAAGAGTGTCTATCTCTATAAATAGATAGTGTTTATAAGATGTTATGAAAGAGGACCAAATTATATCTGACAAGATTGAGTCTGATTTAAAAGTGGATTTAGAAAGTGACAGGATATAAGAATGATATAGAAAAAGAACTTACATTGTACATAAAAAATAATCTGGATGATGTCTTAATAGTTAAAAGGATTACACAAATAACAAACCAAGAGAATGGCCTGGATAATTTTCCTATATTAAATTTAAAAAAGTTTTAATAATACAAAAAATATTAAAGTTCTGAAAAATGTTGTGAGAAGGGACAAGAAAAAATGAAAAGACATCAAATTCTAGGATGTTTGAATAGATTAAATACCAATATTGTTAAAGGTAAAGGTAAAGAATAAAAATTAACTAAAATATGATAAGTTCTTAAAATTGTTTATAAGTTTCTCCTTTATATTTTCTTTTTTGCATCCTATTTTTCTTTTTGTATTGTTCTTTTTTACTACACATTCTATCTTTTCCAACTTTAGTTTATATTAGTTTTCATCTACTCAATAAAATGATTATTAAAAAAAGAAATTTACTTCATTTGGACCAAAAGCACAATGACAATAAAGATTATACTTATACTTAAAAAGCAGTGGCCCCTGAAAATTCAATTTACTATCCTCTGTAGCTGCATCTTACAGGAATCAGTGAACAAGACATATTTTCCTTTCAATGACTCAAAGACAAACAATTTAAAATCACTGGTGAAAAGTTGTATTAAGCATGGAGCACAGCACATTTGTAATGTGATTATATACTGGAAATCTCCTGTAATGAGAACATGTAGCTAGCTCTATCTGAACTGACATAGCGAATGCCAATTTGTTTCAAGCTCAATATGGCTCCAGACCATAAGGGCCCGCAGGCTGGGTGATGGCCCCTTCCCTGTCCGGTTTAAGGAAGAGGGGGAAAGTCCCAATATGTCACATGATGCCGCCATAATGATGTGAGTTTGACAACCCTGCTCTAGACACACACAACACAAGAAGATTCTTCCTTTTCATTTGTCCCTTTCTCAGAAGCACACAGCAAAAAACAAGCAAACAAAAAGCACTTTTAGACATCTCTAAAAGCATTTCTTCTAGATTTGAAATGGAAGCTTTACAATTATTGCTTTGCTTGTAATAGGACTTCTATGATAATGCTTATGCATTTACTCAAGTACTCATTAAAACATATTACGGTTTTATGCACTAATGGTCTAATGCTGTTCCTAGACAACCCCTTTGCTTCCTTGTACTTATATGTATAGTGTTCTGAAAGAATCCCACGTTACAATGTTTTCCTGGAAATGCTCTCAAATAATGCTAAATTTGAAAAGGCAATCTACATAGAATACACACAACCATTTAACTATAATTAAAGCAGAAAAAAGAAACATGCAAACAACAAAGCTCAGAGAAGACCATGGACTCAATAGTTCAACCCTGAGCTACAGATATTCTCTTCTATTGGGGGGGGGGGGGAAGAACTAAAAGGACACATTTTATGACATATCAAAAGTAGTATCAAGCACTTTACCAAACCAGCACTTTAACTAGTTATCTTAACAGCACAGTCTTGATGGCTTGAACTGAGAAGCTGACATATATCCATATCTACTTACTGTATTCAGGTACAGTGGGCAATATGTTGCTTGGAATATAAAATGAAAGAATATCTACTGAGAATATAAAGAATTCTAAATCTATGTTCATTTTCAGAGCTGAGTGATGGTCAAACAGTTAGGAGACAACAATTTGAACGTGTGTGTGTGTGTGTGTCCACATACTAACAAAGTTTGAAAGAATGAGAGTAGACTATATTTGATTAATCTTTCTCAAAAACAGAAAAATACAAACTGCAGTGGAAATCCTGCTGAATGGACCAAGAGTGGAATATCAGTTTTATTCTCTAATTTATTTCTCACTATCCAGGTAAAATTCAGCTTTCATGGAGGCCACCAACACTTTAGATGTGAAATATCCAAATCAGAAGAAAAATATAAATGGCACTGAATTAAAAACACAAAACAGAACAATTGGGAACAGGTATCTTGACAAACAGCAAACCAGTCTTGAAGTCTTTTACAAGATACATAATATCTATCTATAAAATTTAATGCATTCCTATTTATTATTTTATGTTGATATGTCTGGATTTCGTTGGATTTTTGTGATTGTGTTTATGACGGATGACTTAATTATCATCATATCCTCTATTTGTAAACTGCAGAAAAACCCATTATTTGGTAGTCTTTGATTATACTCGTCCTGTTTTCTGATTGTTATATTAGACTGTGACCATGCCTTTGAGTTATGAGTCATTTTGAGTAAAACATGAATTAATGGCCCATAATCCATTAATAAATGAAATCACTTAAAAATCAATGTGATTGTTTTCAATTCTTTTGATAATCTACAGATATAGATTATGTCCATATGATTTCAAAATAAGAGTGAAAGTCAATCTCTTTACACTGCTTTTCCTGTAACAAACATCTAAAAACAAATTAAGATTTGTTTTAAGTAAATTGTCCAAACATACTTTAATTAAGCCACTCTTCCCTTTGGGTATATTTTTGTAAAGAAGAAAAATTTGTACCCCTCAAAATGTTGCAGATTTTAAATACATTGATTCTAGCTTGATATCAGTTGGATAAATTTAACTAGTATCCTAAATCTTATTTTAAAATGTATCGTATGAATTGCAGATTCATTGTAATTCACTTCCAATAGACTCTGAGATTGTACTAATTAAGAGATCTGATATGAATCTCTCATAAAGCTCTTTTCAACAACTACTGGCTTATAGTACTATTCTAAGTGCCCCAAATGGGGACACAGTGGCTAAGATGCTGAGCTTGTCGATCAGAAGGTCAGCAGTTCAGCGGTTCAAATTCTTAGAGCCGCGTAACGGAGTAAGCTCCTGTTACTTGTCCCAGCTTCTGCCAACCTAGCAGTTCGAAAGCACGTAAAAAATGCAAGTAGAAAAATAGGGACCACCTTTGTTGGGAAGGTAACAGCATTCCGTGCCCCTTCGGCATTCAGTCATGCCGGCCATATGACCACAGACGTCTTCGGACAGCGCTGGCTCTTCGGCTTAGAAATGGAGATGAGCACCACCTCCTAGAGTCAGGAATGACTGGCATGCATGTGCGAGGGGAAACCTTTACCTTTATTAAGTGCCCCAAATAAATCAACTATAAATCAACTTTAGGCTGATGGAAACTCTACTAATTTCCAGGTGAACGAAGTGCCACAAAATGCAGCAATTAAAATCTTTTTAATCTTCCCTTTGTGCCTTCATGATAAAGATATGAAAATATTATTCTCTATGTAACTTTGTGTAACATTCTTCCTCCCCTTCCTTGGAACCTCTAATGGGATAATGAGGCCAACAAGCAGTTCTGCTTGAATGGCACACTTCCACAATTCACTTTCAGCAGATTGTTGATGTCAAAAGTTCTTGCTGCAGGAATAAGCAAAAGGAAATTCGTGCTAGCAGAGATTATTTGAGACTCACTATACCCACTTCCAGAGGTGGACGGCACATGAATTAACAACTGATTTACAGAGCACTGAAAATGTGAGTGCGCACCAGTAGTGAGTTTTGGATCCCGTTCCAACCGGTACAGTTGGAACGGGCCCGGCGGCATCCACATGGACGCGTGCAGCGCGCACATGCATCTTAGCGCCTCCACAAGCCTCCAAGACGCTCCAGCTGCTCAGTGGAGCATTACATAGGCACTGTATGTGCCATGTGTGTGCGCAGAAGCACCGAAGACTTAAAAGACCAGTAAGGAGCTCAGGCGGGTGGGTGGGCCCTCTGGAGCACCATGCCAGAACGGTATCCAGTGCTCCAGGCAGGCTCCGGTATGCCTGTACTGGGGTGAACTGCCTACAACCACCACTGGTGCGCACCATCCATGCATGCACCCGGCCTTCCGCACAAGCATGCAGCATCAAAAACAAAGGTAAATAGGACAGCATAGCACCAGGGTGGGCCCGGGCCCACCCACAGGTCACAACTACCCATTCGCCCGAACCTGTCCAAATCAACAGCAGCCCAACACTGCCCCCTTCCATCTTAGGAGGTAGCCGCACTCAGTCAAGCTTTTAAAAGTTAAACATATTTGAATCTAGTTATGTTTGGATGAAAGCATCAAAAAATGCCAGAATGAGAGACTAGATTTGGAAGGTTTTTTTTTAAAAAAAAAAATCTTGGCAGCAGACAATGGTGAACCACTTCTAAATTGTTGCCAAGAAACTGACATGGTTTATGTAATCACCAGGAGTTGCACTTGACTCCAGGGAGACTTTATATTTTATTCTCTTTCCTCCTCTAAGTTACAATTACTCTGTTAGAATCTGAAACTTCCTGAGGGACCTGAATTGAAATTTAGGAAATGGAATCTCTAAATGCCCAATGAGCTTGTAAAAAACAAGAATTTTCTGGGATGACACTTGTGAGAAGAAGATTAAGGCAAAATAACTCCATCAGGTCATAAATTTGTTTATAGAGATATGAAGGCGCAGGTTTGGGGGCAATCACAACCACTAGATGCACCTGTTCCTACCTGCTTTTTGAAATTCCAATTGATATTGCCTCCTCTTTTGCATAATTGAGAATAATGTGTTTCCAAGCATGCAAAGGGATTTGTGGCTGCAAGAACTCTGATTAAGCAGAAATGCATAGGGACCACTTAAACAAAACTAATATTTGTTTAGGAAGAAGAGGAAATAAATTACAAGCATGGAACTATATCAAGCAAACACAAAATTACATTCACTAAAACACTTCATTAGATTATATTTAATTGTTCAAGCAATGATACACGCTCTGAGACTTACCCCCCCCCCAAGTACACATACTTTTTCAACCAGCAAACAGTGCGAGAGAGAAAAGACCAGATCTACTCATCTTCATTAAACCCTATACAACCACCGCTATTTGTGTATGTTCAAGGATTAGGACAACTACATAAACATCATCCCAAATAAGGAACTAATCACCCCAATAAAGAGGATATCAGTTTGCATTAAAAATTGCATTTTCATGTCTTAATATTTGTATACATATATGCATATTTACCATTTAAATTGTAATAATGACTACAATTTAAGTGGAAATATAGTAGATCTCCAGAGGAGTGAGTATTTGGACCAAGTGTGCAGCTTGCGCTGGTTTCAAAATGCTACTGTAACTGTTTCTAGGTAATTTCAAACAATCTCCTTTCTTTTCTTCTGGGAAGTCTATAAAGAAAGGTCAAAAAAGCCAAGATTGCATGCAATTGAAGCCTCCCCATTTTTCATGTGGGTTGCACATTAATGTATACTACCTTAACTTTTTTCATCCCCCTATAGATATGTCTGGTTCACATTATTTCAACTTGACTTGAATGTCGGGGTTCCAAGTAACACTCCTAATGAAAGAAGACTTTGAGGCTTGAGATTCCTCAAAGTTCCATTTTATTAGAGATGTCATATTGGCACCTCTGGAAAAACCCGAATCTGGAAGGTTTTCCAGGTTATCCCCAAATGAAGTCTGGGTTCTCATTTTTACCCACCTCAGAAGGATGGAAGGCTGAGTCAACCTTGAGCCAGGTGAGATTTGAAGTGCTGAACTGTAGCTAGCAGTCAACTGAAGTAGCCTGGGGTACTATACTCTAACCACTGTACCACCTTAGCTCTTCAAAGACAAAGATATCCTTGACTCTCTGAGAAAGGAATGTTATTTTGACTTTATCTACCCCACTCCATATAATCCTCCCTCCCAGTTTCCCACAGCAATAAATGTGGCAGGCCTGAAGGCCCAATGCAAAAGACATTGAATTGAGTAGCCTTCAAAGAGAGGACACCTGCAAACAGAAAACAACCCTCACAAGAGACGCCTCTTGTCTTGAAACAACACACATTGCTAAGTTAGCTGGGCTTTAAGCATGTTAGTTGTCTCCACCAATCAAGGATATATCACTCACCTTCTTTCTTCCCTTTGCCATGAATTCCTCCAGATATCTTCTTTTCTCTATCTGGTTTCTAAACTGTTATTCTGTCATGTGGATAACAAATGCAACTATCTATCCAAAGTCAGGCTAGTTTAGCAAAATACTATAAGATGTGGAGAATGAAGGTTTATCTTCTCTGTTACGGGTGATAAACAGTGAGAAAGATAGCTGAGCGTTGCTACTATCTTAACACTACTCTACCTAATAATAACATTAGTATAGCACTTCTTGTGAGAGGTGGTGTCAGGTCTCCCAGTTAAACCAGGCAGGAAACATGACTAGATGAAATAATTATACTTTGTTTTAAGACTACATCAACAGTATCTTGCAAATCTAAAAGTACAAATGTCCCACTCCCACTTTTAACAGCTTGATCCATAAGGGTCGATTCTTCCTAAATTTTTTCATTGTTAAGCCAGTGAGGGCTCCTCTCTCTCTTGTTTGGTTGTTTCCTGGGAAGCATTCCTTTTCCTCATCCCCCAAGATTATCCACACTTTCCATTAAATCCAGTTTGGTGTAGGGTTTAAAAAATAAGAATAGAAACTGGGAGACCACGAGTTCCAGTCCCGTCATAGACAGAAATCTGGCTCTGTGACCTTGGACCAGTCACTTTCTGTCAACCCTACCTAGGAGGCAAAGGCAAACCATGTCCAAAAAGTCTTGCCAAGAAAACTGCAGGGATTTGTCCAAACCAGGGGTGTCAAACTCACGGAATCACATTGTTATCACGTGACATATCACAACTTTCCCCTTCACTAAAATAGGGGTGGGTATGGTAAATGCGTGACACATTTGGCCCATGGATCGTGAGTTTGACACCCTGGTCCAGGCAGTCACCAGAAGTCAAGACTAACTCAAAGAGAAAACCCCCAGCAAAAAAATTGATATTTCTTATTTTATTCAGTGCTGGAAAGAGGATAGGGCAATAAAACAATGAGAATGCTGGAAAAGGGGAGAAGACGATAAATACAAATTAAAAGAATCAGCTGGCATAATGGATTCCTTTAATGTCTATATGTAGATGAAATAACAGGATAGAGCTGTGGTGGTGCAGTGGTTAGAATTCAATACTGCAGACTAATTCTGCCGGCTCCCAGTAGGTCAATTCTGAAGTCTAAGGTTGACAGAGCCATCCATCCTTCGGTCCTTTGGATTTGGTAAATTGAGGACCCAGATTGTTGGAGGCAATAAGCTGACTCTGTAAACTGCTTAGAGAGGGCTGTAAAGCACTGTGAAGCAGTATATGTCTAAGCGCTATTGCTATAGTCTCTCTTTGTCACATATTGGATACCTTTATACATGCGCAGGTGTGTATACAAGTATACATACACTATATTGCCAAAAGTATTCGCTCACCCATCCAAATAATCAGAATCAGGTCTTCCAATCACTTCCATGGCCAAAGGGATATAAAATCGAGTACCTAGGCATGCAGACTGTTTTTACAAACATTTGTGAAAGAATGGGTCGCTCTCAGGAGCTCAGTGAATTCCAGCGTGGAACTGTGATAGGATGCCACCTGTGCAACAAATCCAGTCGTGAAATTTCCTCGCTCCTAAATATTCCACAGTCAACTGTCGTGGAAGTGTTTGGGAATGACAGCCTCTCAGCCACGAAGTGGTAGGCCACGTAAACTCATCCAACATCAGTGTGTGACCTCAGAAATGCGCTTGTAGAAGAATGGTTAAAAATTCCCATAAACACAGTCCTAAACCTTGTGGACAGCCTTCCCAGAAGAGTTGAAGCTGTTATAGCTGCAAATGGTGGACCAACGTCATATTGAACCCTATGGATTAGGAATGGGATGTCATATGCGAGTAAAAGCAGGTGAGCGAATACTTTTGGCAATATAGTGTACATACATATACATATACATATACATACACACACACACACACACACACACACACACACACACACACATATATATATATATATATATACACACACACACACACATATATATATGTATATATACATATATACACAAACACACACATGTACACACACACACACACCAACACACAGAGACATCACCCTGCCAACAAAAGTGTATATAGTCAAGGCTATGGTTTTCCCAATTGCAATATATGGCTGTGAAAGCTGGACCATAAGAAAGGCTGAGCGCCAAAGAATTGAGGCCTTTGAACTATAGTGCTGGAGAAGACGAGTTCCTGCAAATTCCTTGGACTGCAAGGCAATCAAACCAGTAAGTCCTAGAGGAGATCCACCCTGACTGCTCTTTAAAAGGCCAGATCCTGAAGATGAAACTCAAATACTTCGTCCATCTAATGAGAAGGAAAGACTCACTGGAGAAGAGCCTAATGATGGAAAAGATTGAAGGCAAAAGAAGAAGGGGACGACAGGGAATGAGGTGGCTGGATGGAGTCACCGAAGCAGCAGGCGTGCGCTTAAATGGACTCCAGAGGATGGTAGAGAACTGAAGGGTCTGGAGGAATGTTGTCCATTGGGTTGCAATTTCACTCTTCCAACACTCAATGGACTTTGATATTTTACAGTTTTTCTATGTCTTCTTGCATTTTAACAGTAAAAATATCATTTTGGAATCAGACAACATAAAAGTGTAATAAACTGATCAAAAATAAAATACATAAAAATGCTCTATTGGTACAAATCTCATCAAAAATAAAAACAGGATTCAGATCTCACATGGCCTTTGCCAGGACTCTCTGTATAAATGGGGCACAGTAACCTCCCCTCAGTATGACTGTGGGGTCCTACATCAAACTGTAGATCACATTGTGATGGGCTGTAAACTGAAGATATATACTAGCCCAGTATCTTTTTTTAAAAATATAAAGGGTGTTGCGCTTCAACAGTTAAATGGCCTAGATATTGGTATTTGAACAAAGATAATTTTAACATTTATATTTTATTGTGTTTTATTAATCTAGATGAAATGTTAATATATATTGCTAATCCATGTATGATATAAAGATAAAGGTAAAAGTTTCCCTTGCAAATATGTGCTAGTCATTCCCAACTCTAGAGGGTGGTGCTCATCTCCGTTTCAAAGCCGAAGAGCCAGAGCTATCATGTGTCCGGCATGACTAAATGCCGAAGGCACATGGAATGCTGTTCCCTTCCCACCAAAGGTTGTTCCTATTTTTTCTACTTGCACTTTGACATGCTTTCGAATTGTTAGGTTGGTAGAAGCTGGGACAAGTAACGGGAGCTCACTCCATTACACACAGTGATGGGATACGACCGGTACGCACCAGTAAGGGTGCACCGGTGCCTGCTGGAAGCACTAGGTACCGTTCCGGTATGGTGCTTCGGAGGGCCCACCCGCCCGCCCTCCTTACTTGTATTTGAGCTGTTTGGGGCTTCCACACACATGCACGGAGCATACGGCGCCTGCACGATGCTCTGCCAAGCAGTTGGAGCATCGTGGTCGGTAAGTAGGCATGCACTTGCTGTGTGCATGCTGCACGCATTCACGTGGTGGACGCCTGGCCCCATTGCAACATACCAGTTGCAACAGGATCTGGAACCCACCACTGGTTACAAGGCACTGGGGAATCAAACCGCTGAACTGTTGACCTTTCTGATCGACAAGCTCAGCATCTTAGCCACTGAGCCACCATGTCTCATGTATATGCCATATGCTAAAAAACAAATCATCAAAAATATATCACCAATCATAACACAGAGAGATTTTGAGTTCATTCTAGCTTGAAACAAACAAACAAAAAACAATTTGAAGAGCTCACACACAACATCACAAACAAGTTATTATGTGGTAACATAACCCAGAAGCTGGAGATGATCACAGAACAATGGATTAATCAGAAAAGGAAATATTTATGAATCCATGATAAAACTAATGGGGTGGAAAGTTACAGCTAAGCCTTTGTTATTTCATATTTCTAGAGCTTCTTAAACAAAGTACATTAAGCTTTAAGCTACTTTGAAAAGTTCATTGATGTGAACAATATACAAGGATGCTCAGCTTTCTTGGGACTAGGCTTCAAGTCCTTAATTTATTCCCCTTCAGTGTTTGATTTCAAGTTTATCCCTTGATACTATTAATTGAAACCATTTCCTAAATCCTATTCTGTCAAAGATACTTTCTCTGACTTGTTCTTTTGTCTCCTCTGCATCATAGTAAGTAAACAAAAACAGAATTCCCCTGCAATAAAAACCTGTCAATTAATTAAAAGAAATCTAACATCAAATGAACCTTTAAAAATAATTAAGACTAGGCACACAAGTTAATCCACTTAATTGAATATGTCAGTCAAGATCTTTTTACATTCCCTTGCAGAACTTCTCTGGAGGGAACAGAAAAAAAATGTCCTATGTGAGGCAGAACAATGAGTCTGTCCTGAGACAGGGACAAGTTCCAAAACCTTGTTTGTGGTTGCTAAAAATATTCAACAGTAGCACAGGGTTGTATCCCTGGGATATTAAAAAATCAGTTTATTATAGGAAGTGATACTTACATCCTGAGATCTTTTTTCCCCTTCTTACTAAAACTCCCCCATCATGCAAACATCATCTTCACAAGAAGAAAACAATCAAAGCCTCAAACTCTGTTGATCCATCTGCAGCTGATGGTGTCCTCGGCTTAAGTGCTGTTTTCTCAAACATTCAAATTAACCATGGTCAAATTGAGTTAGTATGTTTATCTGAAGAAAGCCACAGATAGACAGTTTAATCATCAGAATGGGTTTGTGACATTTCTTATCTCCCTTCCTTCTTTCAAATCAACCAGGTGCTTTTATGGGCTACATTCTGTCAGCGTGCTTTTTCCAATCCAACAATTCTAGATGATATGATGAATAATACCAAGGTTTGTGGACAGAAGTTCTGGGTTTGTAAGTGTCAAACGCATGTTTGCAAACACTAACAGCTCTCAAGAAGTATGAAGAACTGATTTGTAAAGAAATGTGGATTCAAAATCAACCAGTTTAAAAAAGAATTGGAAGCACCTTCTCCAACACCAGACCAAAATAAGCTGTTTTATTTGCATCCGTTCCTTTTGATAATATTCTGAATACAATCAGAAATGAGTATAAGAAAGAGTGAAACAAGTATCTTGGATCACACATTAGATGAACAAACTATTGGGAGCCTTATACTAAAACAACATATTTCATGTGAGTTCAGAACACATCTTATACACCACCCTTATTTGACTAAAATAGTTCAGTTGTGATCGGCATACATGGGTCTGATTGGGGTAAATCGTGGGAGCGATTCAGAACATTGTCTATATTGTATTTCTTATTTTGTTCTTTTCATTTAATCCTTTTTTTCTGTATTCCACTTTTACATATGGTTTTACATTTTATTCCATATTTCAATAATAAATAAAAATGGTAATATTCTGGGATAACTAATTTGTGTTTAAAGGCTTTTCAATATATTGTGCCACACATTTTAAATAAATATCTATCTTTCCATCTCTCTATCTCTCTATCTCTATATTTATAGATGATAGACAGACAGACAGATGGATGGATAGATGGACGAATGGATGAATATTTTACCTATCATCCATCCATCCATCCATCCATCCATCCATCCATCCATCCATCCATCCATCCATCCATCCATCCATCTATCTATCTATCTATATCTATCTATCTATCTATTTAGATAGAGGTAATTTATTTTCTTTTACTTAAAGACACTCAGAAAACAGAACAATCCCTATGTTAATTCAGGGAGATGGCAGTTTGCATTCCTCCTTTCAGTTTCAGTGGGAAAGCTTTTGCATCACAACACTTTTTAGAGTTCTTCCTGCTCCATCTTAAGTACAAACACCTTAAGAATTGTGTTGCTTTTGTACAGTACATTACTTTCCTACTTCTCAGTTTCTTTATGCCTCCTCTCCCTTTGTTTTTTTTATTTAAATGCCAGCCATTCATTACTGTGTCCTACACCGTGAATCTAATCCTGGCTTTGCTCATTATCCTTCACTTCTACCTTTGTAACTGTAAAGTAATACAGCATCATTTGATGTTCTGTACAGAACAGAACAAGCCTCATTTCAGCATTATGAATGAGCCAAGGTGGCGCAGTGGTTATGCTGAGCCAAGGTGGCGCAGTGGTTAAATGCAGCACTGCAGGCTACTGCTAGATCAGCAGGTCAGCGGTTCAAATCTCACCGGCTCAGGGTTGACTCAGCCTTCCATCCTTCCGAGGTGGGTAAAATGAGGACCCAGATTGTTGGGGGCAATATGCTGACTCTCTGTAAACCGCTTAGAGAGGCCTGAAAGGCCTATGAAGCGGTATATAAGTCTACTGCTATTGCTATTGCTATTATGCTATGTTACATCATCCAAATTAAAGCTGTGTGCAATGATGAACTTGATCAGAGGTAGAAAGAAAATGGTTCAAAAATCCCAATAAGAAGAATTAAATCAAATCTTCTGAAAAGGTCTGTTGTCTGGGATTTCTCATCATCAAGGTGATAAAAATCCTCTTAATGACTGAATTCCTAAATGTATCACTCATGGTAGAGAGCATCATATGAAACCTGCATGGTTACAACCAGAAATGGGGGGGAGGGTATATTAGGTTTGCATTACAATGCAAATATATTTAAATTTGTATTTTCAAACTGATAGGAAAAAGGATCTTAACTATTTGTTATTTTTTGCCAATTACATTAGAAAAATGTAAAACATTTTGCATAAACACCCATGTATTCATAAAAGCAAATATTCTGATACACTTCCAACTAGAGATATCAAACTTGATAAGTCACAGAAATAAAAAACTAAGAGGGGAGCTTTATGGATTTACAAAATGCTAAAAATATGACAAAAGCAATGCATTTGTCCACTTCAATTTTGATGCAAACCTGACTCTATTGTAGTGAAAGGGAGAAAAGAAGTCTTGTCATAACTGGAAAGAATAACAACTTCAAGAAATATCTAGCTTCCATAACTTTATGATAACACCATAAATAGCTGAAATACTCATTTTCTTCTGAAGCTGTAGAGTCTTGCACATTTTCACTGTCTCTTTGAGCAGAGCTGTCTGACAAACAGAGCTGACAGGGGTGCCTGAATACTATGAACAACTGTATACAATTCAAAACTGTTATTATCCAAGTGTGGAAAGGCTTCCAAACTTTATACTAATTTCAGTTTATAGAATCCAATAGGTACACTCAGAAGTAGGAGCACTTCCAGGCAAGGAATGGAAAACTAAAGATGTTTTGCTGGTGAATAGACCATCTCTTTGAAATTACTCTCTGGATAAAGATATGGTTTGGGATTACCCACAAGTACTCAAGACAATGGGCTCTCAGGAGGAAGCCAAATGACCACTGTCTCCAGCAGGTTTAGAGCTCTGGGGCTCAACAGAACACCATCTCCATCCAAAACATGGTTGGAACCTTTATGGGCACTGTGCTTCCGCTTCTAAACACTTTTGAAAATTGCTTGTTAATTTTTTTTCAGATACTAGGAATCTTTGAAGAGATGGATACAATACAATAGCAGAGTTGGAAGGGACCTTGGAGGTCTTCTAGTCCAACCCCCTGCCTAGGCAGGAAACCCTACACCGTTTCAGACAAATGGCTATCCAGCATCTTCTTAAAGACTTCCAGTGTTGGGGCATTCACAACTTCTGGAGGCAAGCTGTTCCACTGATTAATTGTTCTAACTGTCAGGAAAGTTCTCCTCAGTTCTAAGTTGCTTCTCTCCTTGATTAGTTTCCACCCATTGCTTCTTGTTCTACACTCAAGTGCCTTGGAGAATAGTTTGACTCCCTCTTCTTTGTGGCAACACCTGTGATATTGGAACACTGCTATCATGTCTCCCCTGGTCCTTCTTTTCATTAAACTAGACATACCCAGTTCCTGCAACCCTTCTTCACATGTTTTAGTCTCCAGTCCCCTAATCATCTTTGTTGCTCTTCTCTGCACTCTTTCTAGAATCTCTGCATCTTTTCTACATTGTGGCAACCAAAACTGAATGCAGTATTTCAAGTGTATATTTTACAACACTTGGTGAATTTCCTTCAATTCTTAGACACAGAGGTTTTTAATACAGATTTAAGGACTTAAATTCAATTTGTTTTAACAAAGAGGAATAGGGTAATTAACAAATTGATTTTAGAAAATTAAAAATGAACTAAGGGTTCAGATGAAGTTTAAGATTTTGTTATTAATTATAACAACCATTCCTGTGGAAAAATGCTATTTTTTATTTTTATTTTTTAAAAATATAGGATTGAACTTTGAAGGTAGGACATTAAGGGAACCAGAAGAAACTAAATATTAGAGTTAAAGGAGAAGAACCCATTTGCAGAATGGAACAAAATACTTTCATATTGGAAGATATTTGTGAACAATGGATCTAGAAATTAATTTTAAGAGTGAGACTGATATGAAAGTGAATTTTAAAATGACATGGTATACAAATAATATGGAAAAAGATGCTACACAGGACATACAAATGAACATAGCTGATGTTTTAACAATTTAAGTGGCTATATAAATAAAAAAAATGGCCTTGATAACTTTCCAATGCTGACTTTACTAAAGGCTAATTTCAGTTTTGAAGAATTTTGTAAAAAGATACAAAGACAAAATGAAATCAAGTTCTAGAACTTCATTTGAAGGGATTAGTAACTATAATTGTTAAAGGAATACCCACACCCACAAAACCAACAGTGAAGAAGAGAAAGAAATCTCAGAAGAACATCACCTCAATGTGCTCTCAGCTTTCTGGAATTTGGAGCTCCTATTGAATGAACTTCAGAATGTAGCTAGTCTTGCCCACTTCCAAATATTCAATCACTGATATGTTTATCAGAAGCTGAATCTATTTCAGTGTCAAAATAAGATTCTCCACTCCTATTTTAAGGAATAGAAGAGAGAATCCCAGAAGAATGCTAAGCCATTAAAATCATACTGAATGATCAAAATTAGTCAGAGCTATTATAATGATGTTATTTTGGGTAGTGATTAGAGGGCTAAAGAACCACAGAGTTATCTCTATACATTCAATAGGGATTTGGGCTTAGTTTTCCTGAGCAGCAGGACTTCCAACAGGGCATGTCAGATTACTTTTGAAATTCTGCAGTCTTGGAAGCAGATTCTTGTTATTACAAGAGGTGTTAAAGTTGGGGGAGGGGAAGGCAAAAGTCCACTGTGTGCCCAGAGATTAGGCCAAGTAGCTACTTGGGTTGTAGCCAGATGGATACAGTTTTATTCTATAACCAAGATGCCAGCTTTCCTTCAACTCCTGTTTTCTAGATATCTTTGGAGCTGCAGAATTTTCAATTAGCATTTAATTAAAACAACTAAACTGAATGAAATTCTCACCAATAGAAATGCATGA
Organism: Thamnophis elegans; assembly: GCF_009769535.1. NCBI lineage: Eukaryota > Metazoa > Chordata > Lepidosauria > Squamata > Natricidae > Thamnophis > Thamnophis elegans. The sequence goes on along the minus strand of NC_045543.1, from coordinate 120,436,288 downwards.
TGTCCGAAGCCAACAAATTATCTTATTTCAGAGAGAAGGGCAACTAAAAAAAGAGAGTGAGTGAGTGAGGCACGTCTGCTGGTGAACATCAGCATAGCCATTAATTAATAGTTGAGAAAGTAAAAGAAGGGCAATTTTATTCTACGAATATTGCAACAGTGCATATGAAAAATACACTTAATAAATAGAATGTAGCCAGACTGAAGACATGATATATTGCATTGCTCAGAACTTTGGTGCTGAATATTCATAGGTAGCTAACCAAAAACAAAGACTTCAGCAGCAATTAGTGGCAAAATTTGGGATAAAAGGGACATCTGCTGCTTTTGGAATCAAACTATGCATATTTCTCCCATTTCCTTCTGCAGTTCAAGTCCACCTTTGGAGAAAAATATTAAATCTCTTCTTTTGATTAAAAAAAACCTCTTGGCAACCAGGAAGCATTTTTACATGTGCTAAGAAGAAACCTTGTTAAGAAGTCAGAATTTAAAATAAAATAAAATCAGGAGTTGAAAAAGTTAGAAATATACTATAGCTTAGCAGAATTGATAAAACTAATAAAAAAATGTTCCCAATAAACAATTTGATATTTTTTATACTGTCTGTATTTTTTTTAAAAAAAAATCTTGCTATTAGAGGAATGTAAATTAATTTCAAAGATAATATCAATGATGTACAGTTTTCTACCTGAACAAAATAGAACAGAATTCAGTCCTCTTGTGGAAATAAAATCAGTGATGCAAAGCGTGCTTAACTTTGCAATGGACTGTAACATTTGTCTTTTTGAGTCATGATTTATATATTATTATTTCAAAATGTTACAGCCAACGATGTTTCTAACCTTTCTATAATGGTTTAGGATAAAACAGAATGGCAGTTCTGGTTAGTCAGAACTGCCAAAGGCTTAATACCACAATGTCGTATCTGGAACAGGCCTGGACAGCTTTAGTCTATTAAAAATAAGGGTATGCTATGAGACATCAAAATTGCGGATCAAATTGAATTTTGCAAAATTTGTTTCTTTGAACTAATATGCAGATTAGGAAATTGACTATATAACACTATTAAAAAGATTCACCTTAATAAAGGGTGGCTATTGAATAAACTTTGCTTTGGTTCTATAATTTAAAACATTGCGTATTGGCATTCCTTGTCCTTCAAAAACATCCTTCCGTGTTACGGAATTGTTTTGACCTTTGGAAATGGATCCTCATCAGACAAACCTACTCAAGAGTTTTCACTTGAGGCACAAATGATCAGGTTCAAATTGCTCTACTTCCGGCCCATTATTTGAAGATCGAGTTCTCTAAATGTTTATAGAGATTCTCAGTTATCCAGGTCCTGGTTGTCCTAAAGGTACTTTTTCAAGAGGCAACTGGACTTTCTGGTAAAAAAACTGTCCAGAAAATCCAGTTGCCTCTTGAAAAAGCACCTTTGGGACAACCATGACCTGGATCACTGAGAATCTCTATAGACATTTAGCTATATACTTTGGGATGAACCCCCTTTGAATGGTGAGGGAATATGAAGAGATTTCCAGAAAAAGTGCAGACTACAGGAACCATTTGCACTTCGGTTTGAGATGCAGACAGGACAGACTCATTCCCAACAGCCTGAGCCTGTGCTCAACAGGGAAGGGACACATAGCAGAAAACATCCGGCAGAAAGCACAGTTCCAACCCCTCAATGATCCAGAAAGTCCAGTTGCCTCTTAAAAAGGCACCTTTGGTATTGAGTTCTCTAGAGGAGGCTGTAATCCTGGTAAAGGTGTAAGGAGAGAGAAGAAAAAAGACTAGTTAAGATGGTGGACTCAATTATAGTGGCAATGAGCGCAATGTTGGAAGACTGAAGGGTGAGATTGGGACAGATCATTATGGAGAAAATGTATGTAGCTGCTAAGAGTTGGCAATGACTTGATGGCACATAATCAATCAAACAACAGTTTTATTATTTGGAAAGTTTAAATCATACTGGAGATTGCTTTTAATTTCCAATTTGCATTTTTGTTTAAACTAATTATGTCAAAAGAGAGTGGGGTCATGAAGAAGAGACAATCAGGGAATTTGAATTGGCTATATTTCAGTTTGGCTTTTGAGCCATTTAGAAGATGGTTTATTGTAGATAAAGGAAAACTGAAACAAGGATATCTACAAGAGATATTGAAAATCGTTTCTACAAAACAAGAGCAGGAATCAAGTTAATATCATCTAAAGTGTATAAAGCCCAACTCTTACTGAAGATACACTCAATTTCAACAACCAGATTTATTAATCTGTTAATTAAATGGGAGTGTTGGCCTTTTGTAATAGCATTAATGGAGGCCAGCAAAAATTATAAGCAAGTATGAAAATTTGCAAAGTCATACTGCTCAAACATAAGCAGTCCTACTGAACACATCTGAGACAAACAGCTTACACCAAAAATAACGCCATGAGCAAGAAAGGAATTGCTGCTTACAAAATGGCTGCTGTAACAGGTATTGCCCGTATAAACCAGGTGCCAAACTGTTAAAAGTGCCTCTTCCAAACTCTTTAGCTCCCACAATGCTCTATATAATTTAAAGCGATGTTTTATATTTTTTTGTTCTCCAGACACATATCAAAAACAAGCAATGGCTTGCTAAACCCATTGGGTTTTTTCCCTCCCCCCATCCCTCCCATTCTAATGCATATAAATCCACATCAATCCATATATCTGATGAACTGTGCAGTAACTTATGCCTTAGATAAAATTGTGGGTTTCAAAAGTTGCTGTCAGACATCTTGTGAATGCTGTAAAGTAATTGGTTTCAGGGCAATACAGTGAACACGAACCAGGAAAAACAAAGGGAGATGCATGGCCACAATAAAGGGGCCTTATAACACCACTGCTTTGGAATTTGGAATGATAGTAGGAATTGATCTGGCTCCATGATAAATCTGTGAGACAATGGGATATCGAAAGTCCTTGAGATACAACCATAACTGGGACCAGAATTTCCATTGCTAAATAAGGTAGTAGTTAAATGAGCCATGCCTGATCCTACAAGTTTTTTGCTAAGCAAACTAATCCAGTTATTAAATGAATCATATAGTTGTTAAGCAAATTCAGCTTTCCCAATTGATTTTGTTCATCAGACCCCGACTGAGGAAGTCACAAATGGCAGTCACATTACCATGGAATATTATAATCATTTTAAATACATGTCGGTTGCCAAACACCCACATTTTGATCACATGACTGTGGGAATGTTGTGACAGTTGTGAGAGGACCAGTCACAAGTCATTTTTGTCAGTGCCTTTCTAACGTCGAACAGTCACTAAATGAATGATTGCAAGTGGAAGACTACTTGGTTCAACATAAAATCAAATTAAAGTTATATCAAAGTTTCTTAGCACCATTGGGAGAGTCCTGAAGTTGAGAATAAAACAAAATGGCACACTAAAAATTGATCTATTTGAGACATATTACTGTTTTATCACTAAAGAGCTCTGACAATTTTCATTAAACCCCCCTCCTATTAAGTGCACTTTTTTGTAATTTAATTCAGCAACAAATTCCAAAATTTAATCAACCCAATTCCACATTAATATGGGCTGCTGGACAAATCATTTTCCATCATACAAGTTAATCTGGGAATAATAATAAATTATCAAAGCCTGTGCTTCCAGCAAGAATTTGTCTCTTACTGCTAAGCAGTCAGTGGCATTGCTTGCAGGAATAATAACTAGAGAGACAAATGCCATCGCCTCCTCAAAGCATCTTCAGAAACATTAATTGCCATCAGATTTTTCTCAGCAATCCAATTTCCTTAATTAAGTTCCACTGGGATGGCAAACTCTAGAATTTCACATATGCCCTAGCCCATGAAGGAGTGGCAAACCTCTTGTGGCCAGATAAGACAAGATGGCACTGCACAAATAACATCCTTCTTCTTCTTTTGTGAGAAATTAGGTGTTAGGAGGAGCTAAGTGCTTTGGAAACACTTCAGTGCCAATGTAAAGTTGAAATGGTTGAGAGACATTAGGGCAGTGGTTCTCAACCTGTGGCTCGGGACCCCTTTAGGCGTCGAATGACCCTTTCCACAGGGGTCGCCATTGGAAAACACATATTTTCGAAAAAATACAGAAAACAGAAAATAATTTTATGGTTTGGGGTCACCACAACATGAGGAATTGTATTAAAGGGTTGCAGCATTAGGAAGGTTGAGACCCACTGCATTAGGGGCTTCCCAAACCCCAAAAACATAAAAGCATAGTATGAATGATTAAGGATTGCTACAGCTGTCCTTCCCACTTTTGACTGCAGTTACATTAAGAGGAAAGCTACATTAACTCTTCCACATTGTGCTTTAGACAGATCATTCTATTTGTCAGGCTTTTAATATTATTTTGCTACTTTTTAATTATGCTCTCAGTATTAATGCATTTTTTTAAAAATCTTGCGTCTTTATATCTTGTTTTAATGTGGAGCTAAAGTGACTAGTACCCAGATGGTGTGGTATGCATCTGTTGAGAATGATGGAGCTTCACTCAATAGTACATTCTGCATTTGCCAATCCATTTAAGAGTATGTAAATAAACAAATATATGATAACATGAATTATAAATGCAATCGTTTCCATGTATGATCAAGTTAAAAAGGAAACGAGCAACATAGAAAACTTCTTATCTGATATCCTTTTGGCAAAAAAAACTGCCAAAATAACTGAGATTAATAACCTTGTATACCTTCTACCTTGAGAGGAAGTGTATGTGGCTACCTAGAGGAAGATGAATTGCATTCAATAAATTAAAATTATTGCATCTCAGACGAATGAACTAAATCTATACATTATAATTTATTTACCCTATGACTATCATTAAGTGTTGTACCTTATGCTTCTTGATGAACGTATCTTTTCTTTTATGTACACTGAGAGCATATGCACCGAAGACAAATTCCTTGTATGTCCAAATCACACTTGGCCAATAAAGAATTCTATTCTATTCTATTCTATTCTATTCTATTCTATTGCATCTTCATGAGAGTATACACCATGCTATAATCAGTCCACAGATGTTTTTGCCCTGATCTTACACAGAACATTTGGGAATAATATGCTGCCCAGAGTCATATTGTGTGTGATGGACAGCCATATAAATATGATCATAAATAAATTAAATAAAGCCTCTGGAACACTATTCAGATGCAAAGCATGACATTTAGTTTAATAGAAAACACAGTGTTCAATCTGTGAGAATGTTTTTATTTAAAAGATCTATCCTAGGAAATATTTCAGACTCTTAAATAATACATGGTGACTAGGATATATGGAAGACAAAGAGCTAATTCTAAACTAATACTTAACATTCTGCTTCTAGTACAAAAAGGGTAATACAGTTGAATAAGAAATTGTTATATATTCAGGAAGGGGGAAATGTAAACATATTAAGCATGATGCATATTATTGGGTGTTCCAAAACAGTCTTTTCAAGTCAGGTAACTCTAGTTCCCTACCCACAAAAATTATGTTAGCTAGAATTCCAATAGAGAATTCTATCTTAGATTGCTCTGTCTGCCTAGAATCAATCCAACTTCATCACCAAAGATAAAGAAATTATTTAAAGCTATTTAAAGCTTCTCTTGGATGGGAAGCAGACATCAGTGGAAAAGCCTTTCATTGGTCAGGCAGAAAGAACATTTTATTCAATCTGGGGATGGAAACTGGTCCTGTGGGAATAGGAATTTAAAACTTTCAATCCGAGAACAGCAATTAAAAAGAGTTTAACCCTCAACTAGCATATAATGTTCAATAATATGTGTGAATCTACATTTACCAATTTAATTATAAAACAGAAGAGGGTTTACAATAGTAGTGTTTCCTATTACTCAAAGTGGTTGTCCCTGCAATGTTATTGACCTTGAAACAGAGGAATGTATTTTATTGTCTTGCAAACTTTACAAGAGTTTTCAGCAGAATATTATCTGACTTATTTTAAAATCAAGACCTGGAAGAGATAGTAAGATTGTTTGTGTGCTTTGATATTTGTGTGAAGAATACAACTATGCATACATATATCTATATCTATATCTCTCTATAAAGCTAAAGTATCAGGCCTACAGAACTCCAGGTGAATACTAGACAGTAATAACTGTTGTTCTGGATTGCTGCAACCTACATGCAGTATCTGAAAATCAGTATCATTACTGCTGATAAAGAATTATATCCTCTCATTTTTCTGAATGACTCAGGATGATATCCTAAATCAGGGGTCCCCAAACTTGGCAACTTTAAGACTTGTGGACTTCAACTTCCAGAATTCTCCAGCTGACTGGAGAATTCTGGAAGTTGAAGTCCACAAGTCTTAAAGTTGCCAAGTTTGAAGATCTCTGTCCTAAATAATAACTATCAATTATAAGCTTCCAGAAAAAGGAATCTCTTTCTATGCAGCTGTGTGCTCTCCCCACACCTTATTTGATGTTCCCTAGGCAGCATCTCTGCCTCTCACCTCCCAGGTCATTCCACATACCATTACACTTGAATTAATAAAGAGAGGTGAGGCATTTCCCTTGAGCAAGTTCCAAATATCTTCTTCCAAATGAATTTAAAATGAGACACAGCCCTATTGAATAATACATCAGACACCAGGTTGAACTTCTGGGTTTCGGCTATGTCCCTAAAAAGCTGTAGGATGTTCAGCTAATAATTTAATGTAGGGGGGTCCAGAGGAAAGTAGGGGTCCAGAGGAAAGTAGTGGGAAATTAATCAAAAAGCCATAGTATACATACATATTTCAGAGGTCTTGAAAGGAGACTCCTCGAAGATTGTGTGCTGTTAACACATTCTGGCATTCCCTGGATAATAGCTGGCTAATCCTTGCTTATAGCTGGCTAATCCTTTCAATCCAGAAGCATCAGTGGTGGGTTCCTACTGGTTCAGACCGGTTCAGCCAAACTGGTAGTGGTTTGGTGGACTGGGTCGCTGGAATCGGCAGTGACCCAGGCTTGCCACGCCCCCAAACCTGTTCCCCAGTCGCTGCCATCAAGTTTTTCAGTTCTGTGCAGGTGCAGAACAATTTCTTTTTCTTTCTTTTTTTTTTGTAGAAAATTTTTATTTTGAGACAGACATAAACAAACAAGACATAAAACATAAAACCATCTTTCACATACAGTGTGTTGATTGGTTACAAGGTTTTTGTGCATTCTTTCCATAGTCATCACTAGAAATTTATATGAAATCACATATTATCAAATCCAATATATTTATATACATTATTATCATTGTACTTTGTTTGTTTGACTATCACTATTTATTCCTTCCCTTTCAATGAACTATACTAAATATTGGGATTGTTTATATTGTAACAATTCATTACATCACCTACAATAATAATATATAGCAATAGCAATAGCAGTTCGACTTATATACTGCTTCATAGGGCTTTCAGCCCTCTCTAAGCGGTTTACAGAGTCAGCATATCGCCCCCACAGTCTGGGTCCTCATTTCACCCACCTCGGAAGGATGGAAGGCTGAGTCAACCTTGAGCCGGTGAGATTAGAACCACTGAACTGCAGATAACAGTCAGCTGAAGGGGCCTGCAGTAATGCACCCTAACCACTGCGCCACCTCGGCTCTATTTAACATATATTTATGTTACATTCAATGTCATTCTATTATTCTTGTATTGGTAACATTCTCTAGTATCTTTCATTTCCATGTTTTTTTATCTAAGAATTTCTACTGCATTACGCATGCATATGCAGTGTGCATCAAGCGCTTGCACGAGCGAAGCACACACATGAGCAAACTGGCAGTAGTGCCAGCCAGAACCCATCCCTGAAAAGCATCCAAATTGTGCTGAGCTGCTAATTTCCACCGGTGACATTAAGTGTATCCCAAAAAGAATCATTTCACATCCATATATGACCATTATTTCAATAATATTTCAGGCAAAGGCAATCAATAAACTTTGGTCATTAAAATTAAAATGGTAACCCAAAACAATATAGCCAAAACAGTACAAACGTACAGGAAATGCAAATACTTCAATTATTATTTGAAGATGCTGCCTGATGCCTTAGGAATCACTTAAGTTGGTCATTCTCATTTCTCCCTATTTCGCTTCAAAAGAGAAATTTAAGGCTGTACCTTAGGATAAAGCTCAGAAATGCAGTTTATAGCAGAATGATTGAAGAATGATATGGATAATCCTGAAATGAAATAGTAGTTTATTTCAGATGATTTTGAACTGGTGGTCTTGCACAACTAATTTTTCTCTTATCACAGTAAATTTGAGAGGCATCTACAGGACAAAACAAGAATCACAATATTCCAAAAGTGGGACTTCATTTTTTTTCCCCTGAAGACATTTTGCCTCTGGGTGAGAAGCGAAACGTTTTGAAGGAAAAACAAAGAAAATCCAGTTGCCTTTTGAAAAAAGCACTTTTGTGACAATCATGAGCTGGACAGAGACATGCAGTCAGGGGAGGCAGGGGAGGCACAGCCTCACCACTGTCAATCATGAAAAGGAGAAAAAAATGTAAACGGGAAAAGGCGAGTGCTGAGGTTAGGCTAGCTAGCTGCTGCCACACCGTGAATGACTGCCTGTTTAAAAAAGCCTCTAAAAAAGCGCCCTCTACTATGAGGCAGGAGAACTGCATGCCTCATCTAGTCTGACTTTTTAGGTGCTCAAGCAGAGTTAAGCAAGGGTTAAAAGCCTAAAAAATCCTGAGGTAGTTGAGGCACGCAGTTCTCCTGCAGAGGGCGCATTTTTTAGAGGCTTCAACTCTGTCATTCTTTTTAAAGCTGAAGCATTGCGCTCACTCTTCCTCCTCTCTTTCTCCATTTCTGATGCCCCCACCCCCACCCCACGCTCCCTCTTTTCTTTTTTCTTTTTTTTCTTTTTTTTCTTTTTTCTTTAATAAATGCAATGCTCAGGCATTCACTTCTCTCCCGCGACACCCCATTGACTAAAGCACTTTCTTTCGCCGGCCTGAGCTCGCGGCAGCCCGCCTGAGCTCGCGGCAGCCCGCCTGAGCTCTGCTGCGAGCACAGGCAGGTGAAAGAAAGTGCTTTAGTCAGTGGGGTGTCGGGGGAGAGGACTGCCTCACCAACCATACACCTCACTGCACGTCACTGGACCTGGATGACTGAGAATCTCCATAGACAAGGATCACAATAGCATAATGCAAGCTTTTTGGGCATGTAGTGTATCATCATGCAGACATACAAAAGGGATAAAATTTGCATCATGATAATATGAAGTACTTTTTGTCAAAATTATCAGATTCTGAGGATACCTCCAAAATATCATTTTGCCTTTATGCAAATATGCAGATTAGTTCAGTTCAAGTAATTCTAGCAATAGCAGTTAGACTTATATGCTGCTTCATAGTGCTTTAAAGTCCTCTCTAAGCAGTTTACAGAGTCAGCACATTGCCCCCAACAATTGGGTCCTCATTTTACTGACCTCAGAAGGATGGAAGACTGAGTCAACCTTGAGCCAGTGAGAATCAAACTGCTGAATGCTGGCAGTCGGCAATCAGCAGGATTAGCGTACAGTACTGCATTCTAACCACTGCACCACCACGGTAATTCTAGTTACTTTAACATTTTTAATATCCAAACAGAAATATTTCTTTCAATTTTCAAATACTTCCTCAACAAATCAAAACTAAAAGAGAAAACATTCAACCTTAAGAGATACCATAAAAATGGATAGCATTGGAAGCTATCATCCGTGATGCATAAGTCTCAAACAGATGCACAAAATCATGTTAAATACTTGTTCATGGGTTTGATTATAAAGCAAAAGCGCTTCTATTACTATTACTACTACTATCAAAGGATTTAATTCACTCATTGCCCCAATTAGCTCAGAATAATGAAATCTGGTGAAGGGGGCCTAAGGGATGCTTTGTAAAAGTAAAATTAAACTTTACTAAATGAAATGGTCCTTTATAATTTAGAACTGACATTTAGAAAATATGTGATTTGCCTACAAAAGTATATGCTACCACAAACCAGCCTTTTTTCTTATGTTAGGCAAATGATGAGAATTATTTTGAGTAGTTTAAAAAATGATTGTACAGCCTCACTGGAAATGGGTGGTATTATTCTGATATCTTATATCACCTCCCCTCCCTTTTTTGTGTCACTGTTTACTTTTTAAACTTCTTGTTTAAATAAGAAAATAGCAACAGAAGAAATAATAGGAAGGAAGGAAGGAAGGAAGGAAGGAAGGAAGGAAGGAAGGAAGGAAGGAAGGAAGGAAGGAAGGAAGGAAGGAAATTTACAATTCAGGCTAGGTTGAAATTAACTTTTCCCTAACTGTAAATAAGAAAAGAATGGTTCAAAGTAGACACATTTGCAAGATATAGATCATTGCCTCAACAGCTTTGGAAATGAAAAAGTTGTCACTTTTCCAGGTCTCATTATTGGTTTCTCTGTATTTTAACTGAAATCTGCCCTTCTGTAAATGAAGTTGAACAAATCTAAACCTTAGATTGATTGATTGATTGATTGATTTTTATTGATTTTACTTTATTTGTATGCCGCCCTTTTCCCTGGGGGGACTCAGGGCGGCTCACAATATAAGGGAAGGGGAAAATAGACAAGTTACAAACATGAAAACAATACAAGGATTCCAACTATTTTAACATAAGGGAAATAAAGATAAACCCTAAAGAACAAAAAAAAACCCACCAAAGTAGACTCACTCTGTTTTTAAATAATAGCAATATCAATAGCATTTATTCTTATATATCAACCCATAGTGATTTATAACACTCTCTGGGCATTTTACAATGTAGAACCATTTTCTGCATATTGCCCCCAACAATCTGAGTCCTCAGAGGATGGAAGGCTGAGTCAACCTTGAGCCCATTAGGATCGAATTTCAAACTGAGTTTGCCTGCTATACAGCACTTAATCACTGCATCAGCAGAGCTCAATAGTAAAAATATATAAGGTTTGTATGTCAATACAATCATTCTCACTATATTTTCCATTTTACAGGGTAGAATACTGTAGTGTGTGCCAACATTAATCTACTGTATTAGGGGATTCAAATTCATTTTGCACATTCCATTTTGTGCTTTGTATAAGAAGTGGACTACGATCACTCAGTGTTTTCCTACCTTTGCTACTCATTTATAAAATATCCTTGAAGAAGGATTTTTACCTCCAAGGGACTAAGTTTTCCACCTACAAAGATTTTAATCTATAGGATGGAGTCAGCAATGATAGAGGAATTAGCCCACACTGCCCATGTTATTCTTAAACAGAAATAGTAGCAAATATTCCCAGGGATCGTCATATTGATATAAAGCTGTATTGCTTTCTTCCTTACTATTTGGTGAGTCATGATGCGCAATCACTGCCAAGAGAAAGGAAGGAAGGGAGCCAACCTGCATGAAGCTGTTGGACTAAGATGAGATATAAGTCCCTACAAAAACCATTGGTGAATCAGATGGCTAGTCCCCTTGATCTTGATAATATTCATCTTCATTCCCACTTATTTTCAATACAGATGCTATCCTGCTGAGCCGCAAAAGCATAACCCAGAGAAAAACTTTCTCTCTGAATTCATTTTCAGTACATTCTGTTACCAAACCATGCTTTCTGAATCTCTGCATTTCTATTACTTTGGATAATGCAACCTCAAGCTAAGCGGAGGAACAGAAGCCACATATTAAGGATACTTAGGCAAGCCCACAAAAGTAAATCTTATGCTTCCTACATTTTCAACTTACGTAGTACATGCAGCAAAATTTCCTTTGACGAATTCTTGCACAAAGAATCAAGGTGGGAGATAGGATATATTTCACGGGCACTGGGGAAAATCTGTTTTGCAAAGGACCACAATGTACTCACTAGCTTGTATTTGCTAAGCAATTTAAAAACAGATGAACTGTCAAAAAAAAATTGTAGCATTCCTAGAGTCTGGAGAGATGTGCTGATTCTTCTTTATAATATGCTTGTCATACCCGAAATTGACATATGTGTAGCCATTATATTTAGCTCTCTGTTATACTCATTTATTCCTTTTCTTTCTCTTTACAACATAAGGAGGGTTTTTGGGCTCCCCATATTCTTAAGGTGGGGGGAGTAGATAGATAGTGAGGATTGTTTTGGCTAGGTGACCGTCTTTCCCGTGGGAAGAGAGGCTGTCCTTGCTGAGAGCTGGAGGTGGAGTTGAAGACACCGGCCGATAATGGTTCTTGCTTTTATTGGGGAATGTGACTTTTGTGGGATGTTTCTACTTTTCAATATTATGTGGTGAAATTCCAGTTTCTGTCAGATCTGAAATTACAACAGACTTTGCCAATTTGATGTCTACCTAAATAAGAAGAAATTTGTTTTGGAAGACTTTGCATATATCTTTTGAATGGGTTCCATCACTTCAAAACCTGACAATGCTTATCCTTCAGATTACCTGACAAAAAATGGCATTTCTGTTTGAGTATCTCAAGATATTCAACAAATAGATTTTAATTCTCCTTCACTTTCCAGCAATGAGATGGTAAGAGAGGCAAGAGTTCTCCATTTGCCGTGTCTTGTTTTTGCCAGTTAACTGTTTTTGATATTTACTGAGAAATAAAAAAAACAAACTATATTTTGTTAGCTGAACTCAGTGACATGTATGCTTGCTCTGATTTGAATATAGGAAGTGATTGGGAGTGTGCTGGGTGCAAACCAACCTGGATATTAACCACAGTAATAGTCCAACACAGCTTTAGGCATAACTAATGCCAGTCATTCTCAGTCATAATTGCTATTGACAATTCAGCAGTACTAGCCCTGCATCTTATCTGCTCAAAATGCTTAAAGAATATCTGAAGATTGAAATGGGTGAAAGATACTGTCAGTTCACCACAGAAAAATACACAGATATAGTTTCAATTTATAGAAATTATGTCAGACAAGTTAAAACTCAGAATTTAGAGGTCAGTGAAAGATACCAAGAGTAAACAACAAAGGCTTATTGAAAAGTATGCAAAATTTAGGAAAAACAAATCTCTCAACCAGCCCAATAAATAAGATTAAAAAGGAGAGCTAATTAATACTCAACTGTTATTTTAGTTCAGTTTTGTCCACTAAAAAAAGTATGTGAAGTATTAGCAATTGTGAAGAGTAGGATGAAATGATAGAATTAGAGATTTATCTAAACATGATTGAGGGACATATTTTTGTTTTAAACGTTTAAATCCCTAAGGCCAGACTAATGGCATTCTAGAGCATGCAAAGAACTTGTAATAGTGCAGGAAAATCTTTATATATTACCTCTGAGAAATCCTAGAGAAAGAGTAAGGTGATCATATGCATGAAATGTTGCTAATTTCCAAAAGAAGAGAAAACCAATTTTTATTGCTTCCAATGAAATAGAGTGGTCAATCTAACTTGGATATCTACAGTAGGAATATTTTTAAGCAGACTATAATGTAACTGAGGTGTAACTGATATTTTTAAGCAGACTATAATGTAACTGAGGGTGGCTCAGTGGCTAAGACGCTGAGCTTGTCAATCAGAAAAGTCAGCAGTTTGGCAGTTTGAATCCCTAGCACCGCATAACAGTGAGCTCCCCTTACTTGTCCCAGCTTCTGCCAACCTAACATTTCGAAAGCACGTAAAAATGCAAGTAGAAAAATAGGAATCAACTTTGGTAGGAAGGAAACAGCATTCTGTGCACCTTCAGCATTTAGTCATGCCAGCCACATGACTACAGAGACGTCTTCAGAAATGCTGGCTCTTTGGCTTTGAAACGGAGATGAACACCACCCCGTAGGTCGGGAATGACTAGCACATGCGGTATGTGTGAGGGGAACCTTTACCTTTAATGTAACTGATCTATGAGTACCTTGAAAACAATGCAGGAATCACTAGAATTGAGCATGGATTTATAAATAAGCCAAACTGACATATGTCATTTTGATCAAATAACCTTTGTTACTATGAAAGTCAATTATGAAACTGCAGTAGATGTAAATATCTTGATTTTAGCATTTGACAAAGTATCATGTAAAATTCTGATTAGTAAGATGACTAACAGTGGTCTAGGTAAGTACCCTAACAATTAACTGGATGCAGAATTAGCTCAAAAATATATTCAGATTGCTCATTAATAGCTCCTCATTAAATTCGAGGGAGCTATTAAATGGATGCTCCAATGTCCTAGGCCCTTCAACATTTTCCTTAATGACATGGATGAAAAGATGGAGGAACTAATTATAAATTTTACACATAACATAAAATTACAAAGAACAGCTCATATCCCCAACCGCAAAAATAAAATTCAAGGTAATTGCTTCATAAAAAGGAGCTGAAAATAACAGCATGAAATTTAACAGACACAAATTCAAAATTATTAACTTGAGAAACAATATGGAATAAGAAGTGGTCATAATGCTGATAGGGTCAGACAAGAGCAATAATCTGGGAATTAGAAATTGGTTTGGTGAGAAAAGATTGAAATACTTGGGAATACTTAACAATAGGAAGTCACCTTTGATAAGAGACACAGCACAATAGCTTTAAAATATAGGAAGGCAAATTCTGGGTGTTTTTTTTTAAATGATTTTAACAATAATATAAATGTGATAGTAGAAACAATTTCCAAGGAAGATGTTAAATATATTCCTTCAGGATGTGTTCAAGCGGAGACCAGATTGCTATCTGTCATAGACGGTTAAATTTTGATCCCTGAAAAGCAGCGGCCTTCTGAATCTTTCTGACTCTGTCATTCTCTAATCACAGTGACTGAGCCCACTTGAAATATAAAATAATAACATCTTTGCTACCCTCTTCTGATCCTGGAGACAGCAGCTGTCTTGAAACTAATTTCACAGGAACAATTAGCTTTGCTGGAGACACAAGGGATTTCTTCCTATGGAATCACTGCTTTATTTATAAATGGGAAAGAACTGTATGGGGAATACAAAAAATGCAGGTTCAAAGAAACCACTGTTCCAAACTTGTTATAGTGATGAAGTTCCTAGCCAATCATTCCTTTTTTAAAAAAATTTTTTGGAAATGAGCCTATGGCTGCACTCCAGATCACGGACAATCAAAACTGATTGAAAGGGATTGTTGAGGATAGAATTCTCAAGTTAATCAACCAAGGCTGCTCTTTAGGGAAAGATTGAACAGCCACACCTTTAAGGGGAAAATACTGGCTGCCTAGCTGAGTGCACTATATTTTGAATTAGGAGGGATGTTGTAGCTTTCATGCAAATCATTACAGCTGTTATTAATGCATTTCTAACAAGGATTCTGATTCTTAAAAAACAATCAGAGCATGCTCCACTATTGGAGAAGTAAAATCTATATAAAAGGCAAATACCACTGACTCATCACAAAATCTCCAGAACCGTGAAGCCTACAAACTTGAAATTTGGCACGTATGGTTCCCTTGGCTTGTAGGTGCTCGCTAAGAAAGGATTTTTCAAAATGACCATCAAATCCTTAGTATTTTTATACAGTAATTAGCACACTCTGGTGCTAAGGAGTTATACTCCCCCTCCCCACCTGAAAAGAACTCTGTTCAAACTGCCAGTTGCCTCACATTCTGTTACCTCAGTTCAAACTGGCAGACATTCCACTCCTTCACTCAGGAGCGGTCTGGGACTCTTTACAGTACTAAACGCCGGTATCTCACCAAAATGTCTACACCTTCCACCTATGGAACTGCTTTCAGACTCAAGGCGGCGGGAGCAATATTCCCTGTGTGTTTCAATCACCCATCACCACTGAGCCAATTCCTCCTGCATATCCTGATCACATGGTTTTTTTGCGAAGCATGGGTATCCAGCTAGTATTTCATATTTCACTTACCTTGTTCAAATCAAAAACTCTTCTTAAAATCAAAATGCCCAAAATGTATAGACAAGTACTGATAGTCTGACTTAACAATCACAACCGAGGCCAAATTTTCCATTGCTAAGCAAGGTAATTTTGCTCCAGTTTATGATCTTTTTGCCACAGTTCTTATGTGAATCACGCAGTCATTAAGTAAATCCAGCTTCTCCCATTTATTTTACTTGTCGGGCACTGGCTGGGCAAGTTACAAATGATGATCACGTGACACTGGGATAGCGGATAACAGTCATAAATACATGCTAGTTGCTAAGCAATAGGATTTTAAACATATGACCATGGGGCAACAGTTGTAAGTGTGAAAACTAGTCATAAGTCATTTTCCGTTGTAACTTCAAATGATCACTAAATAATTGGGTGTCACTTGTGGACTACTTGCAAACTACAAGTATAATTCCAGTGACTAACTTGCAACTGAATGAGGATATGTAGGCCTTTGGAAGACCTGGAAATGGGTAAATTCAAAGTAGTGGATGGAGCCAAAAAAACGAAAACAAATTCACACTGGTTTTATTTAAACTTAAATATAAGTGTCCCTTGTATTTTGGCACATTAAACATTTTAGTACGTTGACTAAACGTACTTTTGAAGTATCGATAAAGATGCTGGTTTTAAAAATGTACTTATGGATATACAGAATGGAGTGGTGCGGTGGCCTAGAGGTGGCACTCTCACCTCATAATCCTAGGTAGAAGCAGACATTTCTCTCTCTGGGCACAATGAGAATGTATCTGCTGATCAAAACTCTGCATTGGCAACAGGAAGAGCATCTGGCCAGTAAACACTCAGCTCCATTTAGTTGCCCAGATTCCACCCTGCATGGGATTATGGGCTCGTTAAAAGAAGAAGATGATGACTGTAGTAACAGAATGTAACTGCATTTTGTTTTCCCTCCCTCTTTATATTCCATGGAGTTTGAGCTGCTCTGGGTTTCTTCCTTAGATTTCTTTTGTTTTCCAGGGTTCAGCTTCACATAGTTTCTCCAAGGTCATTTCTGAAACGCTCTATAATCTGTAGTGCCTGTTCAAAATACAGAAGCATTTAAACAAGTGTTTTCCCTACCTCCTACTTGTTTTAACTTCCCCCAATAATGCATTGTCATACCATTTCACATCAATTCAACCAGAATAAAGGAAAAACAATGAACACTGGCCTTATTGCAATGCCAAGAGTAAGTGAAACTGAGTTTCAGCTATAGCGCTGATTTATAAACTGCATTTTAAATGGACTGAAATCATGAGGATTGTGCTGAGAAGGCTCCCCACTCATGTTTACCAAATAATAATAAATGTAAAAGGTAATAGTTGTCATTGGATAAGAAAGTGGATTATAGGAAAATGGATTCTTTTCTTTCCAGTCCTACATGAATAAATGACACTCTCCTCTCCTAAGGGGTTAAAGAGTTTTGATCCATGTAGGTGCAACTTGTTCTTCACATATATGGGATGTAGTTTTTAGCTTTAGCATCCCTCAAAAGATGTTTCTGATTGCTCTTCAAAACTGCTTAGAAATCACAAATAGAATCACAAATAGAATAACAGTGTTGGAAGGGACCTTGAAGGTCTTTAAGTCCAACCCCCTGCTTAGGAAGGAAACCCTACACCACTTCAGATAAATGGTTGTCCAATCACTTCTTTAAAACTTCCAGTGATGGGGCATTCACAACTTCTGTAGGCAAGCTGTTCCACTGATTAATTGTTCTGTCAGGAAATTTCTCCTCAGTTCTAAGTTGCTTCTCTCCTTGATTAGTTTCCACCCATTGCTTCTTGTCCTGCCCTCAGGTGCTTTGGAGAATAGATTAACCCTCCCTCTTCTTTCTGGACACTCCTGATATATTGGAACATTGTTATCATGTCATCTTAGTCCTTTTCATTAAACTAGACATACCCATTTCCAGCAACTGTTTTTCATATGTTTTAGCCTCCAGGCCTCTAAACATCTTTGTTTCTCTTCTCTGCACTCTTTCTAGAGTCTCCACATCTTTTCTACATCGTGGTGACCAAAAATGAATGCAGTATTCCAAGTGTGGCCTTACCAAGGCATTATAAAGTGGTATTAACATTCCACGTGATCCTGATTCTATCCCTCTGTTTATGCAGCCTAGAACTGTATTAGCTTTTTTGGCAACTGCAACTCACTGCTTGCTCATATTTAAATGGTTGTCCACTAGGACTCCAAGATCCCTCTCATAGTTACTACTATTGAGCGAGGTACCACCTATACTATACCTGTGCATTTGATTTTTCTTGCCTAAATGTAGAACCTTACTTTTTTCACCATTGAATTTCATTTTGCTAAATAGCACCCAATGTTCAAGTTTGTCAAGATACTTCTGTATCTTAAGCCTGTCTTTTGGAGTGTTGGCTATTCCTGCTAGGAAATAAGGTAAGAACTTCCTTGAATCAAACTCAACTCCTAGTGATCACACAGAGACGTCTGTGTAGATCGTGTCAAAACAATAAAAATGTGGTTTGCCATTCTTTAAGGGTACATGCTGACTTCCAATCCTAACCAATAGCCTAGAACTGGCTTTTCTAATCAAGTGACCTCTCAACTACACCCTAATCTTGGCTTTTTTCTAGTATCAACCAAAGACTGCTATGTGCTGCCACCTGCTGTGATTCTTGGATACTGCATCAAATAAAAAAGGTTCAGCAATGAATCCATAACCGCAGTGCTTGAGATGTTGCATGGAAATCCAGCATATATACAGCAAAAAGGATTGTTTTTGTTTTTTAAAAAAAATCTAAACATTTCAAATCCAATAGTCTGAACACCGTAGATATTTTAATTTGGATGCCCAGGTTGAGAAGACTTGGATGATGGCTTACATGCTCCTTTCCAACTCCACAAATCTGTGTTCTAAGGTACTAAGGTCAGCCTGTAATAAAGTTGCTAACTGTTAGGAGCTCCAGAATCAACTCCTTCTTATGTTTTTCTTTTTTTGCTGGCCCATCCATTGAAAGCTACTCTTAGGGTACAGCATGGGGAGGATAACTGTCCTCTAAGCTCCTCAACCAACATCTGCATTTCCTGAAATAAAAGAGTAACTATTAATTTTACAATAGTTTGATATTGCCCAGTTCACTTTTGTCTACTGGAGTGTATATAAAATATAAACACATGTAAAGAGTAGAATGTAAAGGTAAAGGTTCCCCACACATATATGTGCTAGTTGTTCCCAAATCTAGGGGGCGGTGCTCAACTCTGTTTCAAAGTTGAAGAGCCAGCGCTGTCCAAAGATGTCTCCATGTTCACGTAGCTAGCATGACTAAACACTGAAGGCGCAAGGAACGCTGTTACCTTCCCACCAAAGTGGCCCCTATTTTTCTACTTGCATTTTTACCTGCTTTCAAACTGCTAGCTCACTCCGTTACACAGCTCTAGGGCTTCGAACCGCCAAAGTTTCTGATTGACAAGCTCAGCATCTTAGCCACTGAGCCACCGCGTTCCCTAAGAGTAGAATACTAGAGATCAAATAGAGAAACCAAAGTTTTCAGCAACTTGCAGAAGACTATATACACTGCCAGATAAAACCTGGGAGCTTAGATCTCAAAGCATGAGAAACATTACCAAGAATGACTTTCTCCAAGCAAAGTTCCTGAATGGGATGGTTATAAGGATGGGGGTATCCCTTGACATATGCATAAACTGGGAAGATTCTACCTAGAAGAGACCATCTGTAAGTATATTTGAAGTATTTAAATGTAAGGCTTTAAAGGTCAAAACAAGAATACTGAATACTGAAATATCCCCTGCAGTCTTTTAGTAACCAGTACAGTGCATTAAATATATGTAGGTGCAATACTAAAATAACAGCAATCTTCAGCCTAATTTCTGCATTTTGCACCAACCAAAGGTTCCAAATTATTTTCGAAGGCAACAAGAGTTGAAAATCCAGAAGGACCCCCGTTTATGGAATCAGTTCTTGAGCCCATCCATAGTAACAGTTCAAACCAATAAAATGGTTCTGTGTTTTGGACAAACAGCATTCAATTAAGTCTGAGCTTGTTTCTCCCCATCCAGACCTTCGTGACACTAAGACAGTAAGTTACATTCTTGCTGAGCAGCTTTTTAAAAAGTTATCAATGTGACAGTCATGGTTCTTCTCCATTTCAGCCTAGCATCAATATACTATAGCATATACGTAGGTGTAGATTATTTTCTCACTTCAGATGTAAACATACTTCCAAAAAAAATATCAAAACTAAATTAGGAACAGTGACTAAACACACAATTTATGTTATGCAGGAAGATGGACAGTGACATTTTCTGTGACATGTGACAAAGATCCACATGCTGTGAGATTCTTTGCATGCGTCACCTCTCCCAACACACCTGTGATAATTAGCATATCCCCTTTTAATTGTAAGCTCTTTTGACTTCCTTGGAGGAATGTTCTAATTTTATATGTGCAGTGCATTCCTTTTTTCAAAATGTGATACTACTTTTTGCTCACTCATCAGTTGCGTTCATATTTTTCTTGCATTAATCTAGGATGTTTCCTTTGGCATTTTGCTAATTCTACTCATTAGCTGGAGTGATCCCATATGTAAAATCACCAAGCCAAACTTCTTGGATGTATATTTTCATATTTAAGCTCCTTCATCTGTAACTTGGTTGTAGTATTGTGCGCTGATGCTTCCTCTTTCTTCACATACCAAACATCAAGAAGGTGTATTGATCTTAACAAAAAGAGGATGTGACTCTGCGTCTTGGCCACAGCTATAAAAATTCCCATTTATCAGATCAATTCAACAATAGGAATCACAACCAGTCTTGTGGATAGAAATTGAAAAATGTGTCATTTCCTCTACCCATCATCTGCCCAGTCATATGCATTTTGCAAGCTATGTAATATTAGGCTAACTTCAACAGTACAGATGAATGTATATGGCAGTTCTCTCTATGATGGATAATCTTGGTCCTTATCTCTCTGTCAGCAATGTTCCCTTCATCTACAGTAATCCCAGCCACTCAGGCATCATATAGAGACTACTCTGTTACTTTCAAGAAGCATATTATGTGCCAATATGAAGTGATGATTTAAGAGTCAAGAATATAGCTGACTTAATTTTGTTAGGGAAGAGCATTTAAGCATTTTAAATGGTACAGTTCTAGAAAAATGGACCACGTGGCTTTCAAAACTACAGACTTTGTTCCAAATAAGATAAATGTACTTTTAAGAACTGTTGAGTTATAAAACTCGGTGCTCCTAAACTTTGGCTATGCTAACCAAGGATATGTGGAATTGGAGTTCAATAAGATTTTGGGATCAAATGCTCTTGTTTTATACTATACTAGCCGATAACCCGGTGTTGCCCAGGTATTTATTTATAGGGGGGAAATGTCCAAACCAAACATAATTTCTAATGTTGGATTTTCTCGCTTATCAGATCGAGCCCCCTTGTGAAGCCGTTACCATGGCAACTCCACTGCCCTGTACAGTAGAAGCCAGTACGACAATATGGCACAACAGGCTGCATCTTAACAGAACATACATCCAGAGGGGAGTTAGGGGTGTCTACCCCCCACAGTATTTTTCTCCGGAGAATAAGTCATCTGTGTACCAAGTTTGGTTGAAATTGCTCGCGGGGCTCCAGAGTTATGCTGGAACATACACACACACACAGCCATTTTTATATACAGTATATAGACAATAAAGCATTGGTGCAGAGGGAAGGCAAAGAAATAGTTTCACTCAATTTATTCCTATAGTTTGTTCTTGCCATTAACTAGACAACTCTGTGGCATAAACTATGTGGTATTTTGTTTTGATTTCTTTAAAACGCTGCATTTTTGCTTCTCTTTACTACCACTCTTGTCAAAATTACTATTTAAGACCACTGTTATATTAGCCTACAATATTCTAAATGTGCCTTTCATTGGAGGCGAGCTGTCTTAATTTACTTCACGATTAAGAGTCAAAAGTCTTTTTATCACATGCAATCAGAAACCTAGCTGTTGAAACACTGTACCTCAGCCGTCATAAGAGACAAGAAGTAGATTTCCATGTTTACCTGACAGTGTCCGCAGCAGTAATAGCAATGAGAGGAAGAGTTCTCAGTGGAAGGTTGGTGGGCCTCTGCACCATCTCTGGATCAGCCTTTTTCTCCCAGTCTAACTGCTCCAGCTGTCTAAATGCCAAAGGCGGAAGCTGAAGGTTACGACAGGACAACCTCCTAACACGATACTGGTCCGTTCCTTGGAGAACCATTTCTTCTTCATTTTGATGGTACAGTGTTTCTTCCGATGCCTACAATATAAAAGATTATTTGAATAAATATCTGTCATGAAATTGTTCAAAATTCCATCATTACATGTAAATCCTTATCTTTTAGTTTAAAAAAAATCATATGAAAAAGGAAAAAGAAGAACCTTATTTTTTCATCCTGAGAGGTCTCTGAGGTCTCTTGCTGTGAACTTTCTATGAACTTGGTTGTTTTTTGCCGATGTTTCATTACCTAAACTAGGCAACATTATCAGAGCACCTCAGAAAGCATCAAGCACCCTCATTTTAACCTCAGCTACAAATACTCTTCCTTTATCTTCGTACATGTTGGCACTGCTGGAGAACTTACTGTAAGAATATATTTGCTTACATTACACAGATATATTAAGCATAGTACACAGCAGGGGTGGGTTTCTCGCCCCGTTCCAACTAGTTTGGTTGGAACGGGGCCAGCGGCGTCCTCGTGCACACGTGCGGTGCACGCATGCATACTAGCATCTGTGCGATGCTCCAGCTGCTCCTGGAGGATCGCGCAGGCACTGTATGCGTCCTGAGCATGCGTGGAAGCGCAGAACTCGTCAAAAACGGGTAAGGAGCGCGGGCGTGCGGGTGGCCCCTTCGCCGTTCCTGGAAGTTACTTACTTCCAGGTTCGCCGACCAACCGGTTTACAGGGACCGCCGTGAACCGGTTGAAACCCACCCCTGGTACACAGTCTGAAATGGTTCTCTGGAGCCTCCTTCAACCAAGCTCTGACATTCAGCAACAGAGTACTAAGAATCAATAGCATGGTTTCCAGTTTTAAGAGTGATGCCAATGTTTTAAGCTTTAGACTTGGATTTAAAACATTAAAATAATCTTGAATAACGCTAAAGGCTTGTGAAAACAAGGAAGGGGGTGGGAATCTAATTTCCACACCACTCAACTTGTAAGATGCAATTTCATTGATTGTGCCTCTAAGGCATCAAAACAAGGAAGGCAGAATGTGCGTCCCAGCTATAAAAAAGTAGCCTGGCTTTGTGTTATAGAAATGGTGCATACAAACTTAACAAGACTTTCATGATAACATTTGGGTACTTCCCAACATTTTGGCAAAAAACAACAACAGTTTTGCTACAACTGGGGTGGCAGGCACAAATAACTTTTTAAGCATTTACTACGTAGTGATGTTGGGATACAATAGTTCATAAGTTCATAATTGTTCATGGATTTTTTTTCTCTCGTTTTAATCCAAGTACTCCTTTTAAATCAAATTATGGATACAAGCCATAGTTTGGAAGTAACAAAGACTGACTGTTTAATTTAAAACACTCAAGACCTTTGAATCCCACAGGCTTTAATTCTTAAAACTCATGAATAACAGATCCTGCAAAACAAAAACGAAAATCAGAAGGCAACTCATAGCAGCACCTTCATTGGTTAACAAATCTTATTAAAAGGCACAGACTTACCTGACAACAGCAGCATCACTCTTATGCTGTATCATAATGTGACCTTCCCTCTATGCCAAGGGTATCAACTCAAGACCCACGGGGTGCTTAGATCTGGCTCGTGGGGCCACTCTGAAAATAGCAAAGGACCAGCCCACAATGCCTCTGTTAGTGAAAATAGAGCTCAGGAGATCCGCAGCCGGCCTTCCTCAGTTCCGTTTTCGCTGGCAGAGGGTTTCAGGAGGCTGTCGCAGTTGAAAACAGAACACAGGAGCCCATTTTCACTGGCATAATGCTTGGGCCACCATAGGCACTCCTGACACAAGTGATGTTGAGCTGGCCACGCCCAGCCCAGCCCCTTGAGGTCAAACACAACCCTGATGCAGCCCTCAATGAAATCGAGTTTGACACCTCTGCTCTATCCTGTGAGATGGAAGGACTCATATATACCAATATTGGAAAAATGGGTGACAAAATTAACAGAGTGGAAAGAGATGGTGAAACTGACTGCTTTGATTAAAGAAAAGACTAGCACTAGCTTCATTTCTACTTGGAAACGACCCTTGGATTATTATTTTTTGCTTGAAACTTAAAGAAATGAAATTTTAATCTTGGATGTTGATGACTAGACTGGCTTGTGGTAGAAGTACTGTTTGTTATAGCTTATTGTAGCTCAAAGGGGAATTGACTCAGGGTTTTTTTATCTGTACTGAAGAAAATTGGAAGTCACTTTTTTCTATAGCTTTTTGTCTGCATTCCCCAATTTTCCTTTTTCTCTACCTACACCTTTACTCTTTTCTTTTAAATTCTTTTTACTTTGCTCTTTTGTATTTTATACTTTTCTGAAATTTAATAAAATTTTATTTTTTTAAAAAAAGAGAGAAACACTGTCCGACTTCCTCAGGTGCAAAGAGTGGCTCAATTAATGTACAATTTGAAAAGGGAGTTAGATAGGGAAAAAGAGCAGAAAGGGATGTTATGCAAACACAGACTTTTGTCCCGATGTTTTAATGTACAACTCAAGGCAGTGAACATATCTAATACCCCTCCTTCTCTGGTTTTCCCCACAACAGGTGGTAAGTTGGGCTGAAACTGAATAAATAGCCCAAAGTCACCCAGATGTTTTTTTTTTCAATATTGCATATTTCAAGAATATAATTCTTGAAATATAATAAATATAATATAATGATATAATATAAAATAATATAATAATAATAATAATAATAATATAATATAATATAATATAATATAATATAATATAATATAATATAATATAATATAATAATATAATATAATATAATATAATATAATAATATAATATAATATAATATAATATAATATAATATAATATAATATAATATAATATAATATAATATAATATAATATAATATAATATAATATAATATAATATAATAATATAATATAATATAATATATATAATATAATATAATATAATATATATAATATAATATAATATAATATAATATAATATAATATAATATAATATAGCATAAGATAATTATGTTCATCCAAGTCAGCACTAACTGACCACCACTTTGCAAGACAAAGGGAATAATTGTTAGAGTTAATGCTCTGTGTTCCCCACCACCCTATGAGCAGCTCCACCCATTCTCATGCTCCTCATCCCGTGATCCACCCCACCCATGTGCCATCCTCCCTCACGACCGATGCTCCCTCACCCCCCCAGCTGTTAAATGTAAACACTGCTTCTTGCATCCTATCATCAAATGCCTGTCATCTAGCCGACAACCACAGCTGCTGCAAGCTTCCGGGTTTGTGTTCTAGCTGGTCAGCGCTTGCCACACCCCTTCTCCTTGGCAATTGCGTGGAGATGCTGCTTCAGAGCCCCTGCACCCTCCCCCCTGCTTTGATGTACAGCTGAGGGGGGAGATGGCTGGGAGCCTCTAATGCCAGCCACAGCCACAGAGAGACCCAACTTCTGGAAACATGTGAGATGCAGTGTTTCAATGTGCAGCATGTTCCCCATCAGAATGGCAGCCACGGACAGATGGGAACACCAGGGCTGACAAATATAATATATGATAATACATTATATTACATTACATTATTGGGTTGTGTTATATTATTACATTATTGTATTACTATTGCAATAATATAGTTTGCCAGTGTTGATGTCAGTCTTATCAGGTAGACAAGACAGGAAACAGCTAAACTAATTCTACTTTATGGTAAAACTACATTAACAGAACCTTGCAAGTCTACACGTATAATTCTCTCACTATCACCTTTACTGCCCAAGAACGTAGGGAGGCCCCTTGTGAGCTATGCTGTTTGCTCACTATGCAGCTGCAGGTATGCGATCTATTACCTGACTACTTCCTAGGCAGCACCTGTTGGCTTCATCTCCCAATGTCTTTCCTATATACATTTACCTTTGAATTTTCTGTACATTTCTAAGTGATTATTTGCTGACTGCAAATAATTTTGAAATCTATTTTATCTTTCTGGAAAACAAATTAAAACAAATAATTGAACATTTAGATTTCAGCAAAATTTGTAGAGTTAGTCGACACCAGCGTTGTTTGGTTTAGTTAAAGCTAATATATGAGGAAGAAAACATTTACTGTGAAAATCAGAACATTTCTGGTTTGTTTTTATTTTATCTTTTTGCTAAATAAATCTATCCTTCACAAAATTCTGACAAACTTGTTACTTTTAAAATAAATGAAGGACTTGGTCCCTTTGTTTTCTTCAACATAAAAAGAGTCTAAAGAGATTCTGAAGAAGTTTAATTATAATCTAAGTTGTACATCACAAGAAATGGAGTAGATCAGACTAGTATAAAATTAAGTATGCTTTTTCCTACCACTCCTAATCAATATTTTTAAATTTCTCTGTAAAATAAAAACAGGTATAAACACATTTCAAGTTCTTAAGGAAACTGAAGGCTTCCTTAAGAATACTAGGTAGAGTAATGATGCTTTTGAACTTTGGTGTTAGGAAAGTCTTTTGAGGACACCATGGACAGCCAAGAAAACAAACAAATGGATCATTAAACAAATCAATCTCAAGTTCTCACTAGAGGACCACACCACCTTTGCTCAATTTACAGTGTCTTACTTTGGACATATGATGTGAAGACTCAGCTCTCTAGAAAAGGTTCTATTAATGGAAAGAAAGAGAAGAAAAGGATGACTAGCAGCAAAGTGAATAGAGTTAAAGCAGCAACAAGGTTGAAAACCAGGTTAGGGACAAGTCTGTAGAGATTCTCAGTTATCCACGGCATGGTTGTCCCAAGGGTGCTTTTTCAGGAGGCAACTGGACTTGCTTGTTTTATCTTTGAAGATGCTTCGCTTCTCGTCCAAGAAGCTTCTTCAGCTCTGACAGGGTAGTGAAGGATGGAAGGATAGTAGTTGCAGACAGCTGGTGATTTGCATTCGTTTAGAAGGTTGTTGAAACACTTGGAGGTTTATCAGTGTCCTCAGGGTCACCTGAGTAGTGCTCCTCATTCCTGTAGTCTGCATTTTTTTCCTCTGGAAATCCTACTCCCACAACATTCAAAGGGTATTCATCTGAAATTGTATAGCTAAACGTCTGTAGCAATTCTCAGTCATCCAGGCCAAGTATTTCAACAACCAGAGGTGGGTTCCTACCGGTTCAGACTGGTTCAGCTGAGTAGGTAGTAACTCGGCCTGCCACGCCCCTGAACTGGTTCTCTTGGCAGCATTGTAGGCAGCACCATCTTGTTTTTTGCTTATGCTCATAAGCATTTTTTAGTACTGTGCATCAAGTGTCCGTGCACAGCGCATCCCTGAGCAAACTGGCAGTAGCAGCAGCCAGAACTCACCCCGTTAACAATCCTCTAAAAGGATGCAAATGACCAGCTATCTGCAAGGAATATAAATCCTTCCATTCCCCACTATCCTGTCAAAGCTAAAGAAGCTTCTTGGATGAGAAGCGAAACATCTTCAAAAAGAAAAAAAACCAGAAAGTCCAGTTGTCTCCTGAAAAAGCACCTTTGGTACAGGTTAGGGACATATTGTCACAGAAGAAAATGTATTGGTATTAAGAGTCAGCAATGTCTTGATGGTGCATAATCAATAGGAATCTTATACATAGTAGTTGTTCAAATGTACCAGGCAAATATTGATTAACATACAAATGCCACAAACCCTCCCAAATTATGTCACATAAAGATTTATTATCTCCCAGTTATGCAGCATGAATGAAAATAAATAAAATGATTCTCTGAAGCACAGGTGTCAAACTCGCCACGTCATGTTGCTGTCGTGTGACATTTTATAATGTTTTTCCTATTCACGGAACTGGGGTGGGCATGGTATGCAGGTGACGCATCCGGACTGTGGGCAGCCAATTTGACACCCCTACTCTAAAGGTATTAAATCTGGCCCTTGAAGGTCACTTAGTCTTAGAGGTTGCAAATGACAGTATGTGCTAGGCACCACTCTTTTTTTTCAAAATTACTAATTAAAATGTCTTTCTAAAATCATCAAAATGAGCTAATATATTAAAGAATTCACAGTAATAGATGGACATCCTTGGAGATTACTTTGACATAATTATTGTTCATCTAGACAAGCTTTATTTTACCAGCAATCTGATGAATAAATGAGTCACAATTTGAAGCCCATACCAAGGCCCATGATGGCTAAATTAGATGACTCATTCTCCAGAAATAAAGCTGAAATAAGAGACTTTCCTCCTGCATAAGAAACTTCAACTACTGCACTGGGGAGTAAGGTAAGCAAGTTAGTATTTGAACTGAAAGTATCTCCATACAGAAACACACTACAAGTAGACAATTTAAGTGTAGGAAGTATGTTAGTCTGTGGTGGTTTTAAAAAAAATCTGCTTGCGCTTTTTTGAAGCAATATATTTTATTAAAAAGCATAAACATGGGTGGCAGAAAAATTACTCAAAATGGCAAATTTCCTTCTATACTATAACTCTGTTGTATTAAAGGAAGCATTCTTTCTTATGCCTTGTCCAGATTTATGATATTGATGAAGTCAGAAGAATGCTGATATACAAAATGTATCTCTCTTCCAATAAATAAAAGCACTAAGTATATCTTCCTTCTACTGAATTAAAATTAGCTTTTAATTTCAACTTTGCATGGAATTCTTGCAGGAGGGAACAACCTATCACTTCTACCTGCATACATAGTACATTCTTGATATATTAGCATTCTCTACATACAGTATAGCCTAGCACTGCAGAATATCTTTTTCCTCTGGATTAATGTTAGGCAAGGGAAAAGATGAAGATCACAATAGTTTGATAGATGAACTATCACATTTCATCAGTTTGAATTACACAGCTGGCCGTACGTTCTGTGAATTGGTTTGTTGACAAAAGGCAATAAGTGGTTTTTGTTTACATAACTTCCCACCGAGACTTACTTTCTTTGTTTTACACTGCTCTTAAATTCCATGATAGCTGGAAAGTTGCTCTTACTCAAACATTAAAAAAGTAAATCAGTCATTCATTAATAACAATCCAAATCATCCCTTCAAGATAAAATACCTGTTTCTTTTGAATCTTTTGTGAAAATACGAGATTTCTGATTTACAGCATGCAGGCTCTATTAATAGTTGGCATTGTTCATCAGTCTATTTATATATCCAGGTGATTATCCACCTTTTCAAGAAATTAGGTAGGCAGGCAATTCAATGAGATGAAAGACATTAATGGGTGTTGTTTGTATATGTGTGTCTCTGTCTTTGTGTTTATACTGTATGAGACTGTGTTTGTATTACAGAGGGATCAACCAGAACAATTTATATAAAACCTGTTCACGTGACCTTTGTTCTACATGGTTAAAGAAGACATCTATTCCCCCTAGATTTTGAATGCACCTTTTCTAATTAACCAGATAGTTCCGTCATTTCTATGCTTTCCTTTAAAAAAAAAATTGGGCAGATAATGTTTGCTTTTCAGTTGTTCAATTTTCAATCTCCAATTTTCATGCCTCAATAGTGATAATAGCTGACCTTCTTATCTCATATTGGCATTTTTTCCAATTGCTTTGATTTTTAGACATTTCAGGGTCTGCTCTAATGCCTCTTGCCTTCATATGTTATGCATAGAAAATACAGGTAGTCCTTGATTTATGACCACAACTGAGCCCAGAATTTATGTTGCTAAGTGAGAAGGTGGTTAAATGAGCTTTGTCCCATTTTACAACTATTCTTGCCACATTTGTTAAGTAAATCACCGCAGGTATTAAATTAGTAACACGGTTGTTAAGTGAATCTGACTTCCCCATTGAGTTTGCTTGTCAGAAGGTCACAAAAGATGTTCACATGACCCTGGGACACTGCAATGTAAATCACGTGACCATGGGGATGTTGCAATGGCTGTAAGTATGAAAAATGGTCATAAGTCACTTTTTTCAGTGCCGTTGCCACTTCGAACGGTGACTAAATGAACTGTTGTAAGTTGAAGATTACCTGTATTTTATTTACTTTTATTATTGGTGTGTCTAGTGAGAAGTTCAGTTTTACTTCATCTTCTATTGAATTATTTGTTCTTCTTGCAGCTTAAGGTATTCTCAGGAACTTACTCAAACACCACCATTCAAAATCATCCTTTCTTTCTAATTGTCCAGCTTTCACAGACCTATTACAACTACATTAATGATCCTGACAATATATATTTTTGTTTATAATAATGTCTCTGCACTTTAATATTTTGCCTAGATGTACCGTAATTTTTCTTTTAAGTAACAAATGTCTCTTTATTTCCTGACTACAACTGTGAATTTCTGAGACAAGGAAGATTATGTCTGTCAACATTTTCCCTGCCTATTTGCATAGCATTTGCACCATTTATAGATGCAATCTTAAGAGGCAGGGGGATGTTGTTGTTCTCAAGGATTCTATAGATAATTTCTTTTTCACCTTCAGCAAGAGTTCAGCAACATCTTTCTTGTTTCCAGCCATCAAAGTTATAACCTCAGCAACTTTGTGAGGAGCAAATTGTGATGAGTGGATAGACATAATTGTAAAAGAAATGCAAGGCTGTAACCTCCCTTGTTGTGTTCTAAAATTGCTTAAGAAGACATTTTCAAAGTATTCTTTTCAGACTCTGATAGATGTCTGACAAAATTGGACAGTCACTAAAAACCAAAATGGCAGCGGCCCAGCAGCGGCGAGGGAACCGATTCGGGGGTGTGGCAGGCCTGGGTCGCTGCTGGTTCTGCGACCCAGGCCTGAATTCCACTATTGATTTGGATGAACCGGGCCAAACCGGTAACAACCCACGTCTGGTTCTTACATTCTTTAGACCTTCCCCACCATACATCTCCTGACATTCCTTTTGGTTTTTCAATTTTTTAATGTTTCCAGAGATTTATATGATTCTGCAAAGTGCTTCTATTAAAAAGTATCATTTCTAGTTAAATGTGAACCATATAATATAAATGTGTGTCACAATTATTTTTTGCTAGCTTAATATGTATTTATTTAGTGAAATACAGAACTAATAATACAGGATGAACTCTAAAGTCTAAATCATCTACAACAGGGTTGTCAAATTCAATGTCATTGAGGGCCACATCAGGGTTGTGTTTGACCTTGGAATACTGGGGTGGGCATGGCCTACTTGACGTCATTCATGTCAAGGGCGCCTTTAATGGACCGAGTGCAAAAAAGTAAAACAAGAAATGTAAATATAAAGTTGCTGCAATTATGTTGATTCACAAAAACAACCTAGCATTGCTCATACAGACATATAGGTATAACTCACAAAGAAAACTGACATTCTCACATCACAGTTACAGATCACATGTACATTAGTCATGGCCCAGTGGTTAATAGCTTCTTAAAAGCACCTGGAATACTATATTATCTTCAGGACCACTTGCTTAAATCACACAGTACATTAGCTGGCTTAAGCACTCGTGCATTCCCAACTGCAGTGAAAAACAATCTCTTTAACAATTTCCTGCATGCTCAGTTATGTTTCTTAAAATAGGAAAATAAACAGAAATAGTCCTCGATGTTAAAAAAAGAAAAGCTAGCACACATATTGCATTTCTGAAGGCACTGGTAATTGGCATATGTATATACATGAAAACATAAAAATGTAACAGAAAGAGCATACAATTTCTTTCAAATTATCTTACACTCTTAACATGTTTTCTCCAAGAACTGTACTATTCACCTAGTCATTGAGAAGGATGGGCAGTCTAGAAATGTTTAAATAAATAAATAAATAAATAAATAAATAAATAAATAAATAAATAAATAGGAAAGAAATGAGGGGAAACTTTATTATTAATTTATAGATTATATCTACTAGTCATTTCATTCCTTCGGGGGAGGGGGAATCACCTCAATTACATAGGCTAATTTTTACTATAGTTTATATTTTCTTATATATTTATTACATTTATACAGCTGTCTCTCTCATAAGAAGTGACTCTGGGTGGATAGGACAGGAATAGCTCTAAATATTACATTATTTCTTGTATTCTGCTTGAAATTACAGATGTAAAAAAAAAATACCATAGATTTCAGTCAGAGTGAATTTAGAGTGTATGTATTGCTTCCAAATACATACAGTGGTTATGGAGGAATTATCTGTGGCTTCCAAGCAATGTTTCTTCTTTTTAGTTAGTTGATGAAACTGATTTTAACCCTTAGAATAATATGCCTGAATGTCATGATCTGGTAAAACCAATGGAAGGTTTCATTAAATAATGCAAATTTAGTGTGTAATTTTGTGGGCCTCACAAGAATGCTACACAAACAGTATTCCCTACTCTCTTGAAATCCCTTCTCTCCAATCTTTCTGCTCTGAGTGTGGGGAGAACCAAGCAATGTCTGTATGCAATCTCTCCTGTGCCTCCCTCCCTTCACATAATTGCTTTTGATGTGTAATCCCCACTGTGTGCCTGCTTCATCTCTTGTAATCTGTACAAGAGGTGTATGGAGAGGACTCAGGTACAGGACGATGATTCCTGAATACAATGGCAATCATGTAACTGAAGAAAGCGGTGAACTCATGAAAGAGGGCATTGATCCTAAAGTTATTTTTTCAGAATCACTGTAACTTTGAGTGGTTGCTGAATGAGACAATTGTAAGTGAGAATTACATACATAGGGAAAGAGGTGCCAAATATACAAGCTGTATTCAGAAGAAGACGTGCCTGGGAATGGATTGCTAACATCTGATAGATAATGAAAAATGCAAGAGAGTTTCATAAAAAAGGTAAATATTTTTTTTATTGATTACACAAAAGCTTTTGACCATGCTAACTGCAACAAATTGTAGATACCATATTTTTCAGAGTATAAGAGTATATATCCCTCAAAAAAGAGGCTGAAAATCTGGGTGCATCTTATACACTGAATACAGCATTTTTTGCCTCCCGAAACCCCGCCCCTTCACCAAAATGGCTGTGCATTGCCTTTAGGAGGCTTCCAGAGGCTTCCTGGGGGCTGGGGAGGGCAGAAATGGGCAAAAAACAGAGTGAGTTTTGCTCAATTTTTCCTCCCCAGCCACCAGGAGCACTCTATAAGCCTCCTAAAGGCTATGCATGCCCTTTTTTTTTGACAAAAAACAGACCCATTTTCACAAAAAAGGACCATTTTTTGCTCATTTTTGCCCCAGCCCACCCTGCAGGAGTACTCTACAAGCCTCCTAAAAGCTATTCATGCACCTTTAAAAAAAATGGGCCTGTTTTTGCAAAAAAATGGGCCATTTTTGGGAGGTCTGCAGAGTGCAAAAACTTTTTTTAAAATTTGCTTCTTCAAAATCTTGGTGCGTTTTATACTCTGAAAAATACCGTAGCTGTTAAAAAGCTTGTATGTATTGGGTTACCTCATCTTCCTATTGAATAATTTGTGCAAACACCAGCAAAATGATTCAACCCCTCTTCCCTATTTGTTTGTGTTATCTCATCATTTCAGGGTGAGGGATGTTTCCGAGAGGGAAGTGGGAAAAATGTAGGGATTGTATGCCAACAGAATATAATTCTCATACAGTCACCTAAAGTGTGAAGGTCACCCAAACTGCCCAGCTAAAGCAAACACTTGTATTGGATATAGGAAGATGCTGAAAGCACATCATTTGAATCACAGAAATTAAAGTGCCATTTCATACTGCACAGGAGTAGGCAACAATCAATCACTTGTATATTTTACCAAGAAAATCACCTGGATAAAAAAATATAAAGAGGTCATATCAAGTTGATGGCACCTAAATCAGTCAATCAATCAAATGATTCATTTCCTTGGAAAAGGAATGAGCAAAAGTTATATACCGTCACCGATTTAACATATACGCACAAAAACATTTGAGAAGTGCTGATCTGCCAGAAATAGAAATTGGAATTAAAATTCTTGGGAGAAAGATCAGCTATCTTGTATATTCTGATGATACTGTTTTTGATGATTGGAAGGTGTAAGAAGAGAATACCAAGCTTATGGCCTATGGCTCCATTATTGAAAATCCTTAATATTATATCCCCACCCAAAGTAACTCAATGTAAACAGCTACAGAAAATACTTTGTATTTTAGCTTTCTAGCATCAGAAGTTCACAGGGATGACAACTATAGTGCACAGTGCATATTAAGTGCATAGATATCATTGTCAACAAAGATATGATTGTGCAAGGCAAAGGTTTCTAGTTTAATATTTGGCTAAGGAAACGGGACCACGAAAAACCATGGCAACTTTAAACTATGATGCTAAGGAGATATTATTTGCTAAACGATTTGCTAAATCTTAAATAAGCCATGATAACCAGGTTTACCATAAAATAATAAGCCATGAAATACTTTTACAAATTACAATAGCTAGTATAGTATATTGGAAAAAAACTAATGCTAGTTGGTTAGCATGTTTGCAATCTTGTCTT
This sequence comes from Thamnophis elegans, assembly GCF_009769535.1. NCBI lineage: Eukaryota > Metazoa > Chordata > Lepidosauria > Squamata > Natricidae > Thamnophis > Thamnophis elegans. Next base: position 120,401,922 of record NC_045543.1, on the reverse strand, counting down.
ATTATTCAGTTACTGGGATTAACCACTAATGTTGTACTTATCTAGAGCTCACCAGAGTTGGTTCTTTTAAAACAGTAAAACAAAGAAGAAAAGGGGAGAAAATTACTTTTACCTTTTTGATGATCAATACAAAAAAAACCCACAATTGTTGGCTCAAACCATATTAAGGCAAAACCAGCCAAATCACATCAAACAGCATATCTTTATCAGTTCGTTTAAAAATGGTTGCCGGTTCATTCCTGTAATCTAAATGGCATTGATTAAAAGCTCATCTCAGAGGTATGAAGCATTCGTCTACAGATAATAAGCTCAAGGCAGATAAGAAGGCTAAAATTGACAAATAGTTTTCAAAAGTTTAATCCATAGGGCAAAAGGATTTGATTGAAAAACTGTCAAGTCAAGAGAACTGAGTCAATCAAGCAATATGTGTATATTGAGTCTACTGAATACCTTAAACTCCATCATGCATATATGTTATATACTTAGTTCACTTTATCCTGATTTTGAAATTGCCCAGAGTGCTGTTCAGTTGCTCCTTTATTAAAGCGAGTTAAAGACTAAACTCTTTCATTTTTACATCTTGCTCAGTTTTACATACTTTGATCGTGTCCATGTAATTAGTACAAAACACAGATGAAACACAGTATGTCTTTTAAGCTTTCTTTCATATTCCAGATCACACAGGTCCTTCTACAAGATGCTGTAATAAGCTTCCTTTGATTTTTAACTACTTTTATTATGATTCCAGAGGACAGCAAACTAGAAAGGATTCACTTATTTAAGTAGTAGGACATAATATAAAATAATTCCCAAATACTCCTTTCCACTGTTTCCACTGAAACAATGTTAACCCTTTTAATTAAAGCTGCAATGGCATTTTGTGTTGCCAGCACAGATTTGCTATTTGAGTCCATGCCAGATATTCTGCAAGCAAGCCAGCCTTTTTTAAGACACCCTCTAGAATAGGGGAGTCAAACCCATGGGCCGGATACAGCCAGGCTATTTAGATATGGTCTGCGGGCCCACCCTGGAAACAGCGAAAGACTAGCCCGCGGTGCCTCTGCCAGCGGAAAACGAACACCAGCGGAGGGGAGGGCACACAACCTCCCTGAGCTCCGTTTTTGCTGGCAAAGGGCTGCAGGAGACCGTCACAGCCAAAAACAGAGCCTGGGGGACTGGAGGCAGGCAGCAGGGCAAGAGCTACTATAGAAGAGAGATCACAAGCAATTCAGCAAAGTCATGATTTTACCTACAATTTCCAGTGGCTCTAAATAAAGATCTATCTGAAGATTTTGTGCAGGAGGCACTCTGCAAGAAATATCGACAAAAATTACAAAGTGCTAGAAGACAAATCACCCGGGTTTCTACAAAAGCTCTCTTGTTAGCTGGCTTATAACACTTACACAAATTTATCAACCTGCTGATTGAACATAGATATCATCAAAATCCCATTGTGCTATGATATAAACTCACACCAAACAGCAACCAAGTTGTTAAAATATAATGGCAAAGTTACATAATTGAAAGGCAGGAATGGAAACAATTTTGCACCAGCAAGACTCAGCAGCAGCATATGCAATAATAATTTTGTACGTCTTTCTTAGTTATAAGCCCAGAGTCCTAATGCAATCAAATTTCATTTTGCCTTCCCTTGCCTCCATATCTAGCTTGGTCATTAAGGCATTCTTTAGTCATCGGGTTGGGCTGACAAAGAATCAAAGAATGTGGCTTTCATTAAGTCTTACCTATTTAATTATAATTATAGAATAACCACAAATCACAGTGGTTAAGTTCACAAAAGATACCAAACCATAATATGCTATAGTATAGTATCAGTATTAAGCCACAATGTTGTTTGTCCTTGTGGAAATAGTTTCAACAGCCAAATCAAAAAGATTTGAGGTGCAGTTTTAAGCTATATAGTCTTTGTCAATTTTACAGGCTTTATGCATTAGGTTCCAAACTCTTCAAATTGGACAGTTGCTTTCATTTGCAATATTATTTAACATTAGTCAATAATGTTGGGTATGCTGAGTATTTATTTATAGGAGGGAAATGTCTGGACCAAATGTAATTTTTAAGGTTGGATTTTCCCCTTACCAGAGGGAGCCCCATTGTGGAGTACTGTTAAGCCATTACCATGGCAACTCTACTGCACTGTACAGTAGAAGCCATTTTATGGCAGTACAGTAGAAGCCATTTAAAGGCACAACAGGCTGTGTCTTAACAGAACACATGTACCGAGGGGTGTTAGGGGTGTCTTATCCCCTCAGAATGTTTCACCAGAAAGTAAATCATCTGTGTTTCAAGTTTGGTTGAAATTGTACGAGGTGTTCCAGAGTTATGCTGAAACATACAAACAGCTGTATGTATGTATGTATGTATGTATGTATGTGTGTGTGTGTGTGTACACACACACACACACACACAAACACACATATATATACACACATACTTTTTAAAGCATTGTAGTGTGAAGCCTACTGAATGAGGGACCCTGGGCTGATCATTTCCTCTTAGTCGTAGGAAGGAGGCAATGGCAATCCAATTTGGAAATCTTGGGCAAGAAAGCTGAGGGGATTTGTCTAGGTCGGGGGTAAGCAACCTTAAACACTCAAAGAGCCACAAAGGTCCTAACTGGAAGCCCCCTGCTCAATTCTGGAGCCGACCAGAAGTCCAGTTCCCCCACCATAGAGTATCCTTCTAGCACGGCGTCCTTTTTCTTCTACCTGTCCTAACCCAAAGCCCTATCAATTGTGGATCCAACCAGCGACGGGAAGCCGCAGCAGAGGGATGAAAGAGCCACATGTGGCTCCGGAGCCACAGGTTGCTGACCTCTGGTCTAGGCAGTCACCAAGAAGCCACACTGGCTTGGACACTACCTATCCCTCCACCTTTGCCACTCCTACCACTATAACTTATGCATAAATCTCAACTCAGTCAATTTTGTTCTTCATTTTTGCCAATTTCATTTCTGGTTTCTCCACTGGTACAGATAGTTTTTGACTTATGACCACAACTGAGCCCAAAATTTCTACAGCAAAGTAAGGCAATAAATTTTGTCCCATTTTATGATCTTTCTTGACCCAGTTGTTAAGTGAATCACTGTTAAGTTAGTAACATGGTTGTTAAGTGAATCACTGTTAAGTTAGTAACATGGTTGTTAAGTGAATCTGGTTTCCCCATTGACTTTGCTCCTCAGAAGGTACTTTGCTCCTCAGAAGGTACTTTTTCAAAAAGCAACTGGACTTTCTTGTTTTTTCTTGAAGACATTTTGCCTCTTATCCAAGAAGCTTCTTCAGTTCTAGCTGAATGGTGGGGAATGGAAGGATTTATATTCCTTGCAGTCATCTGGATAGAAACTAAACAAGGAGAGATTCAACCTGGAAATAAGGAGAAATTTTCTGACAGTGAGAGCAATCAATCAATGGGACAGCTTGCCTTCAGAAGTTGTGGGAGCTTCATCACTGGAAACTCTCAAGAAGAGACTAAATTGTCATTTGTCAGACATGGTGTAGGGTCTCATGCTTGGGCAGGGGATTGGACTAGATGATCTACAAGATCCCTTCCAGCTGTTAATTTGGTCATTTAGCACTCCCTCTGAGAGTCATTGGGGCCTCTTGGAGGTTTATCTGGGCCCTGGGGGGAGGTGGGTTGTCACTTGAATCAGAATGCAAATGGGTATGAAACCTTCCTGTAACTGCTGAAAGAGTTGTGATTTAGGTGACCCTGAGGGCACAGATAAACTCCCATAGAAAGTGGGAGCTGGACTATAGAGATGTAGTGCCTTGATCCCAAAGACAGATTTTTTTATTCACAGGCTTCTTTGTTGTGGTTCTTCTGCAAGACAATTAAAATAATTTTATTCTGGCAGGCTTTTGAATTTCAGTATTGATATTCAGCTCCCATTTTAGTTTGGAGCTCTATCTTGCTGATCCAGTTTGAATAATGTGGATTTTTCCCTTGTTTTTTGTTCTATGGTTCCTGAAACGAAATGTATTCTATTGTATTTTATATTTGTAAATTATATAGATGAGGCATATACATGTTACTGTCAATGTGTGAAATTAGGCGTTTGTAGAATGCCTAGGAAATCTAAGGAATGCCAAAAATGAGATGTCAAAGTATAAAATCCTTAATATTTCACACACTTCCTGGGCATTCTATGCAATTCCAAAAGGCAAGCTGACAAAAGTATAAAATACTCCAGCTAAAATCGTATTCTAACCTGTCTTATTGCAACAAGTAGGACAATGCTGGTCTTTCGTTTTTTTTGTTTTTCACTAAGAAAGTCCTGTACTTTATCCTGCATTTCTTCTTTCATATTCATATATGTCTTTTCAATAAAGGGTTAGGACTAAGGTTAACTCTAACCCTTTCCTGATTCTCTTTTCATACTTTATCTAAATAGTTCTTGTCATTCTGTATAATGGAGAGGTATTATATACGGAAAGTATACACAGCATATTAAAATAACACAGATATTTCTTTGCCTAAAAACATCACACATTCTATAGCTTTCCTAAGCATTCTATATAATGCCAGCTTTTCACACATTGCTGGTAACATATACATCAATGCAATACTAAATACATGAATTAGAGTCCTAAGTGGTAGGGTTTTGCAGGATATTTGTAGTGCTGCTGTTCAAGATTAAAGCAACCTCTTTCCCTCAGAAGATTCAGTACGGCTTCATCAACTATCTGTACCAGGGCTGGGAGTTGAAATCTACACATCTTAAAGTTGCTCAGATTAAGAAATGTCTACACATTATTGTGCATTGTGCAGACTCTTCCATCGGAACTGCCAGAAAAGCAAAAATAAGCACAAACATGTACAGACAATCATGAAACATGTTCAGAGGAGCCACAAGGAACATTTCAGAGGAAGCAGCTGCTTTAATACCTTGAATATTTTACTCACACTTATCTATTTTATAAAGTACCCTTTTCAAGCATTTTGCATGGTCTTACAAGATAGGTGTGATTGATGGGTCTCAAGTCAGGGGCTTTTATGAAGTGCTGCTGAAGCTGCAGAAAATCCCAATCATCGACTTTCTTATTGATGAACTTTATAAAATTTATATATGAGAAATGTATATATCATGAGCTCACAAATCCTGGCTTTTAAAGTCCATACAACCTAAAAGTTGCTGAAGTTGAAAAACACTGATTTTGAGGATAGACAAATTTATTTATTAAACATATTTTGATTGCTGCCACAATCAAAACAGATCACATGAAAATATATCTAAAATACAAAAATAAAAACACAACTGTAAACTGTTTAGGCATAATTCCCTCCAAAGCAAATCCTACTAAATTGAGTAGGATTTATGTGTGCATCATGAAATATGGGTAACATTGCTAATAGATTTTTAAAGAAATAACCTGTCTTTGGATCAGCCATTTTTTCTCAGTCCAACTTGCCTCATAGGATTACTGCGGTCGTAGTAAAACTACCGTAGGTCACACACACATACAATGACTGTATATCAGTTTGAGTTATCAGAAAGGTTAAACACATATTGGTACTTCAATAATCTTAGGAAAGAGGGTGATGTCAATGTGTTCAAAATCTTCTATTTGCATGTTAATCATGTCATGTATTTTCAATTTTCTCAAGTGCAATTTCAGTTGACGCAAAAATACTAATGTATAGATTCTCTTAAATTGAAATTTAATGGGTCAACAGCTGTGCAATTAAAAGGCAATTTCTTATTACCAATGTTTGAGGCTACAATATTACACACAACAAATTTAGAGGTCAGTGATATATACACACTAATCTTGTATGCTCTGAAGAAAAAGTATTTGCCTTCAATATTTTAAAACTATTTTACAAATTTGGGGGCTGACACAAGATTTGTTTTCTACATGGAGTTACTTTATTAAAAGTTTACTGAAAGAATATGTTATCCAATAACAAAAATTCTCTAGATGATCTGTAAGTAAACACCGTATGAAAATGAAATCTAAAATACAATTACAGAAGCAACAAAGAATGAATCAAGCAGTACAAAATATCTGCTTTGATGAACCAATTAAGCACTCCAAGAATAAATTTGCTTCTTTCTATATAGGTGTGATTATTATGATTGTATAATATCACAGGAATCAGTAGCTTAGGGAATCCATTTAAGTTGTTGCAGCGTACATCGAAATCCTTGAATTACTTCATTGATGTATTACAGTATGGTATGCTGGTTTAACAGCTGCGGACAGGAAGGCACTACAGAGAGTGATCAATTCGACACAAGAAACCATTGATTGCCCTCTGACACCACTGGATGACATTGCAGATCTTGCTGCTTTAGCAGAGTAAGGAAGATATTCAGAGATGATTCACACCCTGTGTCTCAGTGTCTCTTTGCATTTCTACCATCAGGCAGAAGACATCAAAGTATAGTCAGCCGAACAAACAGGTTTAAAGATAGTTTCTATCCTTGGGCTGTGAGACTTTTAAATACAACCACAATCACTCCATGCACACATTTTTTTCCTTTTTCTTTCTTTTTTTCTTTCTTTTATAATTTTGCACCAGTGAGGTTAAAACCAATTTCATTGTATTTAAATACAATGACAATAAAGATTATACTTATACTTATTCCATCATATGAACAGGTTTGAATAGCATGGTGATTCTTTCAGATATATAGAATCGGCAGTGATCAGATGCTCAGTCCTCTGTTCAAGTCACATCTAAGCACAATTTTGAACTATTTTCAGTCCCCAAAACAGTGTTTTTAAACCTGGCCCCTTTAAGATGTGTGGATTCAACTTCCAGAATTGTGGGAACTGAGAATTGTGGGAACTGAGAATTGTGGGAACTGAAGCCTACACATCTTAAAGGGGACAGGGTTGAGAAACACTGCTGCAGATGAATGGTATTGCATATTTCAGTATTTCCATACTAATAAATGGTCTATCTCAGTAAACTGCTGAACCATCAAAGAGTATGTAAATAGCTGCTGAGCCTTCATAATTTTCTGTTAAGGTCAGGGAAACCAGGTAGTAAGGGGAAATGCAGGAGTTCAAGATATGATATTGAATGTTAGTTTGATTCTGAGGAACAAGATAAGCAGAAATAATGCATCATAACTAAAAGTCACAGAATACCTAAAGTGTCTGAAGAGGGTTTCTTCTTTTCCTGAAATCAATAGCGCATAATATGAATTTTAGCACATTGATAGAAGTGGATTCGGGAGAGGAAACAACGCAAAGTATTTGAGATGCCTTGTATTAATAGCATTATAATCTTCTGAGGATTTTTTCCTCCACTCTTTCCTTTTAATGTTGTACAATAGCAAAGCACTGCACTCTACGTCCTTGCAATATTTCCACTGACTGTTGGTTAAAATCCTTATTTATTAAATGTATATGCTACCCATCTTCCCAATAAAGGTAAATTTGGGCAGCTTATAGATCATAAAAACATAAATAGAAAAGCAGTTAAAAAATTTAAAATTGCAGAAAATCAGGAGTCAAGAGATGGAAGGTATAGAGATGAGATCTTCTTACCCCATCAACCACCTCCAGCGGTGAGTATCTCCCTCAGGACCCCAAGTCAACTAGCAAAACCCAGTTTTAACACCCTTCTAGAAGGCCAAAAGGTGGGAGAAGTTCCAGGTTGCACAGTATTCCACATGGTTGTGCATCAGTGGTGGGATTCAAAATTTTTTACTACCAGTTCTGTGGGTGTGGCTTTGTGGGCGTGGCAGGGGAAGGATGCTGTAAAATCCCCATTCCCTCCCCACTCCTGGGGGAAGGTTACTGCAAAATCCCCATTCCCTCCCACCCCACTAACCTACTTTCCAGTTCCGTTCTCCTGTTCAGGGCAATAAAAGAAGATCAGCTGGGAGACTGGGAGGCAATGGGGACAGGGCCATCCTATTTGCCGGTTTTCCAAACTACTCAAAATTTCCACTACCAGTTCTCCAGAACCTGTCACAACTGGCTGAATACTACCTCTGTTGTGCATATAGTAGAAAACACTCTTTCCATTGACCCTGCATGCAAAAATTCCTTAGCAGGAGGCCACGTCTGGTTGCATGAGTGGAGTAGACAAGTTCTATTGGTGTGAAATGACTCTTCGGATACCCTGGACCCATGCAATATAGGCCTCTTTAAAGCCCATAATCAACACCTTGGAGATGGAAGAAAACTGGTAAACAATGCAACCTTATCCCAAATCTACCCTCATATCTTTTATTTAATCTGATGCCTTCCAATCTCTTTATTCACTATCAACATCTCTGTCGGTTGCAGGCATATGATGTGTGTCTACAATTGAGGCGTAATAGCTCTGTCCTGTTCATAATTTTTTACAATTTTCCATCCTCATCAGGAATTTCAGATAAGGTCAGTAAGCAAGGTAATATATTTCCATCATATTCTTAAATGAGCCTTTCTGTGACTGAACAGCATCTTTTATAACAACCGAACAATGGCATCGTAAAAGCAGAATCACCACTATAACTGCTCCACATGAAATGGATAACCCCCATCCTTGAATAGGACAAAAGAAGAAGCATTCACTTCCTGTAATCAAGGTTAAGGGCACAAATGGCCTTGAAGGCTGAAATTGGAAAATATTAGGATCCTGAAAATTTATCATTTCTATTCCTGGCCTAAATTTATAAAGCAATATTATTTCCTTCCATTCACAACTTTTCAGCCTCAAAATAGCATAATTCAATTCCTGATCTCGGATACCAGAATGTTTTTTTTTCCAGAATCTATAATAAATATATTTCAGATTTAAACCAACATATTATAGTATAATGACAGATAGATAGATGATAGATGATAGATAGATAGATAGATAGATAGATAGATAGATAGATAGATAGATAGATAGATAGATAGATAGATAGATAGATGAAATATAGATATAGATATATACTCAAACATAGCTCTACTGGTATGGTTTGCATACAATAGCAAGCTATAACATGTTTGTTTCTTTTTGGTTATACATGATATAATGTAAAACAAATACATGACAGGGTAGGAAATGAAAATGGACAAGTTGATTTGCTTATGGCTAAAAAAAATCCCCATTTAATGTAACAAGTGGGGGAAAAACAATTTATGGCATTTTGGCTCATTCCCTTTTTCTGAAAAATAATAGAAATTATAACTTGCATTAGTAAAAAAAAGAATAGATGGACAGAAAATAGTCAGAAACTAAGCAAATAAATCTCAATTATGTTAACATTTTATTTTAAAAGGAAATGATCAGAAGACTATTGTTTGTTTCACTAAATTTAATTTATTTACCTTTACCATGTACACATATATGCAATTTAGATATATGGTGCATACAATTTAGATTGTATGTATCTTATAGGACTTATGAGCTATTCCAATCATAAACTGACTGTGAGTGGCATCTGTAGCTCAGATTAAAACAAAACCAAAGCACACCATATCCATTAAAAACATACAGTATATGAGAATCTAGGAATATACCACTATCCACTTTTAAAAAAGCTTCCATTCTGTTGGGAAAATGTCATTCAGCCCCTCCCCCCTCTATTCTTTGAAGTTACCATGTCTTTATAAAACATCAAAAGAGAAAAGTCTTTGAAATATCCAGGAAGATGCCATTCATCAGTCTGCTAAACACATAATTCCCACAGCACTGTCCATGCCTAGCCATGTAGCAGGACTGTATCACTATTATCCTTCTCATCTTTCTTATTACCTACTCTTATTGGTATCTTATGAGCATCATTTTGTTGGTTGTATCTTATGATTTATGATTGTATCTTATGATTTATCACTTTGTTGCTTGTATGTATACTGAAAGCTTATGCACTGGGGGCAAATTCCTTGTGTGTCCAATCACACTTGGCCAATAAAGTATTCTATTCCATTTCCAATTCCCATTCCATTCCATTCCTAAAGAAAGCAGATTGACACAGTACCTGCAACTGAAGGGCATATGGAGACAGCCCAACCTATTTGTTTTTATGAGGGACGGGAGATGTTACTGTAGGTGGTGATCCCACAAATAGTTACGGCCTGAACATGGAGAGCTTTGAAGGTGACAGCATTTCCAGTTCTTGCACTCTCACAAAATCAATTTCTGAGAGGTAGAAAATCCTTGAGTACAGAACATCATTATGAACAGAGGTTACTACAGGTATATGGAAGTCATTTTGTGTAGCAGGAATGCCCTTGGCTCACATAATGTTATCTTTGAATTTATAACTGAAAATAAAACTAGACCACATTTTATGTACATGAAGGTCAGAAAGAAAATAAATGAGAATATTTAATAGTTCATCTTATGCAAGCTAAAATATTTGACTCTCTTTTAACAAAAATAGTTCTGAAAGAGCTATACTGCAGTATTGAGCATGGAAATAAAGAGTTTGAAAGAAAATTTGAAATTTTTTTACTCTATACGTTGACAGTTGACATTTTAACCATTTTACATGGTGCTTTGTTGTTTGTTGTTATGAGGGACAAAACGTTTCTTTGAGAAAAAGAATAAAATTCAGGAACACAAACACTTCTCAAAATGAAAGCTCTAATTTCATTAAAAAATTAAAATGAGTTAGAGAACTTAATTAAAAATGGAAAATAGAATGAAAAAAAGTTTTTTTACAAACTGCTTAAATATTGTGACATTATTTCATTTTTTTCAAATAGTAAATATAGGTGAAATAAATATTTATATTGTAAGTAAATATAGATTCATCATGTTATTTTAGCAGGAATGATAAAACTTGTGATCCTCCAAATCATGTTGGATTTCAGCTGACCAAGTCAGCATGGTGAAGATATTGACAGTATATAATACAAAAAAGTTAGAGGCTTGGTAATAGGCTCTTCCATGAATTCTGGTGTGGTGGACATATACTGCAACACGTGGCTTTTGCACTATATTTTTAGTGATTATTCATGCTCTTTCTTTCACTTTTATTTATAGATATACATTTTTGTTGCAATTTTGTCTTGCTAAAATTGGTGTACAAAGATGAGTACTAAAAATGTAGTAACAAGGTCCTGTTTTTCTGACAGTTTTCTTCACACTGAGGTATAAAAGAATTAAATGTGACACTTCCTAAAATATAGAGCACTAATGCATTTTATAGATATTGTCTATTTTAACATGGGATGTTTTCAAAACATTTCTATCCTTGGCCTCAAGCTCTGACCTAAAAATGTAATAAGTAAAAATGTTAAGCTTTCTTTTTGATTAGATTGCTTCAGGAGATTGATATAACATTTAAATTACATTGGTTATCTGCCATCAGAAAAGAAAACATTTTAGAGCCAAACCATTTGGGAATCTACTTGATTTTAAATCTACTTGTTTACAGATGCCCACAAGTAGTCCTTACTAAAGTTAGTAACTGAGCCCACAATTTCATTCATAAATCATGATGGTCATAATTGTGTCACCGCCGAACTGCATCTGATATTACAACTTTTGTGGCAGTTGTTAAACAAAAATAGCATTTTTCACTATGGCGAAGTAAACGCTAGGAAATATTGTGGATCATGGTCATGTGACTATTCTGCTGCAAATGGCCATAGAGGTCGGCCAGATGCTGAGTGTCCAAAATGCAGGCACTGGGGGAATTTTCCATCAGAATCTTGAAACAAAAGCAACTCCCCCGAGACGTGGTAATATATTTTGTTATAAGAGAATCCAGAAATAAGATATTACAAGAGTCCTACAATACCAAGCTTCAAATTGGCGGACAGGATTTGATGGTTTTGAAAGAGATACCACCTCAAATGCTAAGAGCCAGAAGAGATTATGCTTTTTTGGTGGAAGAGCTCAGAAAGCGCCAGATACAGTACAGATGGGATGCCCCGTTTGGCATCATAGTTACATTTGATAAGCAAAGATATCGTCTCAACTCTGTATGGAAAGCTCGAGATTTCTATCATAAGATTTTGAAAGTGGGGCACTCTGAACCATCAGGATATGGAGAAAAACCACGAGCAGGACAAGAGAAACAGCAAACTACACAATCACCAGACAAAACGTATCATCTCCCCCTCCCAGAAGGGCAAGGGGTTAAGGAACAAAGATCTAACCATATGACCACCAGACAAACAGAAAAACAAGCCATAACGCAACAATCTTTACAATCTTCGGTCATTGACCAAGGAGCTACAGCAACAAGCTCAGAAGCTGTGGGAGGAGCTAGACCCAAGGTGAGACAGGCCATGCGGGAGGCTCTAAAAAAGCTTCAGGCAACCAAAAATGACAACTAAGATTTTGACATGGAATGTTAATGGACTGAACTCTCCACAGAAGAGAAAGAAAATATTTCATTATCTTAAACAATCTAAGAACGATATAATTTGTTTGCAGGAAACTCATATCAAAATAACTGATCAAAAATATCTGTTCAATCCCAAACTTGGTCAACATTTTGTGACCTCTGCTACGGAAAAAAAAAATGGTATAGTAGTATACTTAAGGAAAGACATTAAAGCTGAGCTAATCGAAGCAGATCCCTTTGGAAGATATATCGCATTAGATTTAATCTTAGAAGGGAAAAAGACATTGCTTTTGGGAATCTATGCTCCTAATCAACAACAAGATGGATTTTATAGAAATCTCCATGCTAAATTAGTACAGTGGGACTTTAAGTCGTGCATACTATTGGGTGATTGGAATGGCGTGATTGACACCAAAAGAGATAAGAAGACATCTCGCCCGAATACTAAATTCCGAGCTAAACTACCCAAATCCTTTTTTGACATGATGGACGACTTCGAACTGCGAGACGTTTGGCGTGAAAGGCATGCAGAAGAATATGACTTTACCTTCTTCTCCGACAGACATCAATCTTTTTCAAGGATCGACTTTATATTAATTACTAATGATTTACTTTCTAGGGTGAAGAAGACAAAGATTACGGCCAGAGTCCTTTCGGATCATAACCCAGTTTGGATGGAGCTGGGAAGGGTAGTTCAGGCTAGAAGGTCCTGGAGGCTGAATGAAAATTTATTCAGATATGAAAAGTATGTTAATGATTGTAAAAAATTGTTATCTGAATACTTTGTTTTTAACATGAATAAGGGTACACCTATGGAATATGTATGGGATGCAAGCAAAGCCTATATGAGAGGAGTATTGATAAATATAAACAAAATACATAGACATAAACAAGGGCAAAAACGTAAAGAATTGGAAGAGGAAATTAAAGGGAAAGAGCAGGAATTAATATTGAACCCAGGTGATACAAAGACTAAAGAAGCAATTTCCATATTAAAATCTCAATTTGATATGCTGATCTCTGACCAGGTAGCCACCAGTTTATTATATGCTAAACATAATACTTTCTGCAATGCAAATAAACCCGGTAGGTGGTTGGCTTATCAGATCAGGAAAAAAAGGAAAATTCGAAATGTATCCAAATTGTGTTACAGAGGGAAGGAAGTGTTTCAGCAGGAAGAGATCCAAAAGGGATTTCGAGAATTTTTTACAGAGTTGTATAAAGGGGACAAAATTAGGGACTTAGATATAAATAAATACTTAGATAAAGAGAAAATCCCCCTAGTTAGCGAAGAACATAGGTATAGGTTGAACCAACCAATAACCTCTGGGGAAATCCTGCAGGTAATCAAACAATTAAAGCTAGGGAAAGCACCAGGTACAGATGGCTTAACAGCCGTTTACTATAAAAACTTACAGTTAGAAATGGTAGAACCTCTTAGAGAATTATTTAATAAAATTCAATCGGAAGGTAAAGTGCCCCCTTCATGGAAGACAGCGTTCATATCGTTGATACCCAAAGAAGACCAAGATCTTACTCAGCCGAAAAATTATAGACCTATTTCATTACTTAATGTAGATTATAAAATTTTTACCAAAATATTAGCAAATAGGTTAATGGTGGTTATCCAACAACTGATACATACTGACCAAACAGGTTTTATACAGGGCAGACAGATGAAGAGCAATGTCAGGTTAATTACTAATGCTTTAGAATACTTGGGAAAGAATAATCAAATCCCTGCCGCATTCATATTTTTGGACGCTGAGAAAGCCTTTGATCGAGTCAATTGGCAATTCTTGTTGAAGATACTGCAAAAAATGCAGATAGGAGATGGCTTTTTAAGGTCAATTGGTGCAATATATCAGCAGCAAAAAGCCCAAATTATAGTTAATGGAAGTTTAACAGATTCCTTTCAAATAGAAAAAGGTACAAGACAGGGTTGTCCTTTGTCCCCACTATTGTTTATTATAACTTTGGAAGTATTGCTGAATAAGATACGGGCCTTGGATGCTTTAAAAGGGATCAAGATCAGACAGCAAGAATACAGAGTGCGCGCTTTTGCGGACGACTTGGTTATAATATTGAAACAACCGCAGGAATCCAGTAAGGTTTTAATGAATACGATTAATCAATATGGTCAAGTCTCTGGATTTAAAATCAATTTAGGAAAAACCAAAATATTAGCAATGAATATGAATACCAAACAGAAGGAAGAATTGGGAGTGATGTTAGGATGTGAGGTTGTTAAAAAAGTCAAATATCTTGGAGTTAATATTTTAACTTCAAATGGGAAATTATACAAGCATAATTATGAACCACTCTGGCATAGTATACAAATGGAGATGAAAAGGTGGGAGAAACTGCATTTATCTTTGTTGGGAAGGATAGCGGCAGTGAAAATGAATATTTTACCAAAATTTTTATTTTTGTTTCAAATGTTACCAATACTCAAAAGAGATGTGAATCTTTTAGAATGGCAGAAGGGTATCAACAAATTTGTATGGGCAGGAAAGAAGCCGAGGGTTAAGATGAAAATAATGCAAGATGTACGTGAAAGAGGAGGATTGAAATTACCAAATTTAAAATTATATTATGATGCAGTGGCTTTATCTGCAATTAGTGATTGGATCCATTTAACCAATGACAGAATATTGAATATTGAGGGACATGATTTGGTATATGGTTGGCATGCTTACTTGTTATTTAACAAAAAACTGGATAAGAATTTCAAAAATCATATTTTAAGAAATGCCTTATTGCGGGTTTGGAAAAAATATCAACATAAACTAAATGACAAATTGCCCATGTGGGCAATTCCTAGACATGCAATTGAAAATATGAATATAGAACAAAAACACGATAAAACCACTTATAGACAACTCCTTATTACAGAAAGAGGGTGTTGCAATTAAAATCCTTAGAGGTACTTAAAAAAGAGAAGGTAGTTCAAACGTGGTTTCAGTATGGCCAACTACAGGCCAGGTGGAAAATAGACCAAAAAATAGGTTTTGTAATAGCTGAGGATAACTTGTTTAAACAAATAAGAGATCAAAGTTTAATGCACATAAAGAGGATATATAATGTATTAGTACAGATGGATTCAGAAACCGAAATGGTTAAAGATTGTATGATAAAATGGGCTCAGAATATTGAAGAACCTATAATGCTGGACACATGGGAAAAAATATGGGTAAGAAATGTAAAATTTACACAAGCACAAAATTTGAGAGAAAATTTTTATAAGATGTTTTATAGATGGCACTTAGATCCCAAAAAGCTTGCTTCTATGTATTCAAATGTTCAGCCTAAATGTTGGAGATGTGGTTCTTTTGATGCTACGTATTTTCATATATGGTGGACATGTCGTAATGTTAAGGCATTTTGGATAAAAATTTGGTGGATCCTGCAAAATATCTTCAAAAAAAGGATAAAATTCACTCCCAAACTGTTTTTACTAGGTATATGTATTGACTTTGTAGCAGTAGAGATTAATTTGGTTCTGTACTTAATAACGGCAGCAAGACTCTTGGTGGCGCAATACTGGAAGAAGAAAGACCTGCCTACAATTCAAGAATGGACTTTGAAGGTTACAAACTTAGCCGAAATGGCAAAAATTTCAGCATATCTTAAAGAACATTCAAATGAGAGGTATAAACGAGACTGGAAAAAATGGATTGATTATATACAAAGCAAATACGGGACTAGGAAATTCCAGATAGCTTATGCTTAAAATTAGTAATAACTTAAATTGTTAAAAATTTGGGTAACAGCAAGAAGCTGAGTTCAATGTAGAGATATTTTAGACTGTGATTGTCAAAAAGTTATACCATGTATGGGCTCTGGGAAGTCGGGGGGGAGGGAAGGGAGGCGGGGATCTAGGGGGAGGGGGGGAGGGGGAAATATAATATGTGTTAAATTTTAAAGCATGATTGCACTTGTATACTGTGGTTTTGTTAATGTTAGTGTCAAAACAGAACAAACTGAATATATTGGAAAGTAATAGAAGTATACCGAAGGGAGGAGCTGAATGAAAGAAGAAGGAGAGTAGAGAGGGTGAGAGAGAGGAGGAGGAGAAGGAAGGGAGGGAATGGATTAAGAGAGGGAGTGATAGGGTTAGGGTTAGATAGAGGGGGAGGGGAAGTAGGTGTAGAGGGGTATGAGACAAGGAAGAATGAAAGTTGGAGGGGGATGAAAGAGGGTGTATGGTGGGCTAAGGCGGTATATTGGGTTTGTATTGTAGGGGGCATTTTCTATAAAAGCGATGGCTGTGTTTATTACCCAATGTTATATGCCTCGGTTGCACAGTAAACATGTGATTGTATAGAATGAAATGGAAATAAAAAAGATTTGTACAAAAAAAAAAAGAATCTTGAAACTGTCTGATAAGTCCTGTTTTTGGAATCCATCGTAACTTTATTCGGTTACTAAGCAACTTGTTATAAGTGGAGAACTATCTGTATAACTCTAAATGGCAAATTCACTCAACTCCAAATGGCAAACTGATTCTCTGCATTAGTGTTTGGATGAAATCCCAATGCTGCCAAAAGCAAACTTTTCTATGGCTAGACATCTTAATGCCAAAATCTAAATCATCCTTCATTTAGAAGACATAGTTGCATTAAGTCCAAATTAAGCTAAATAGCTGTCATTCACAACTTTTATGCTTGTTTTTATTAGACCCATTAATCCAAATATCAGATAACATACATTCTTTAATCAGCATAATTTTGACTACAAAGTGATGTTTACCATGTGTTAAAGTAAGTAAGCAATCTGTTTTAAAGCATCTCATTGGATAAAAACTTTCAGGAATTATTTATTATTTACTAGTGGTGAATTACCAAATGTTTAGCATTTGGTTACAGCATTTAGAGATGTCATTATTAGATGTTGCATTCATTCTGTGTATTTATTCTACGTCAATTTTTGCTATTTTTTCCCCTTTTTCAGTTTTCCAAACCTTTCAGCAATGACTTAAAGAGACAAGTTGCATCTTCAGCTGTTGTTTTCCAGAGGTTCCCATTTCACCTGAAGTTAATTCTCATGGGCTTTAAAAATATTTATTTCTTTAATGGAAATTAATCAGTGAGCTAAATCATTGTTGGCTTAGTCATTAATGCCATTATTATTTTTTCAACCATCACCTCTCATGAACAAGAAATCAAAGCAATATCTTAGAAGCTACATTTTGATTCCTTTATATTCATTCATCCAGGTTTAATTTAAAAGCCCTTTGAAACTATGTTTAATTATTTCAGTTGACTTAGTAAAAGAGCCTAAAATCAAAATTGATATTCTAAGTAATTCCACTTCTAATGCTCCCAAAGTGCCTTTTAGAATAATAAAACTGTTCATCTTCAGGAGTTATAATCTAAAAACATATGACTCAAAAGAATATTATGGAAGAAAGATAAGAAAAACAAGAAACATCTAATCCAACTATTTTCCAAAATGATGGGTTTGTAACTATTTGGTTTCAATGTTTGGCATGTCTTAAAATACATCTCATTATCTATCTAATATCCATCCATCCTTCGGGACATTGTTATAATTAACTTAATTTGCTTCTCTAGATCTCTATTAATTCTCTAACAGTGTATAAAACACTTTAAGGACTACAACATTATTGCAGTGTTTCTGCTTTAAAGTGAAAAGTCTTTCAAGGGACCAGTTGGATTTAAAATACTTCTCTAATTTTCCTCCTTGCCTTAGGGATATGTATCTAGACCAATGTTTTTCAACCTTGACAAACTAAAGAAGGGTGATCGCCATACATCTTTAGTTGTCAAGACTGAGAAATATTGTTCTAGATCCGTGATGGCGAACCAATGACACATGTGCCAGAGATGGCATGCAGAGCCCTCTCTGCTGGCACCCGCGCTATCGCCCAGGGTCAGATCTCTGTGGTGTTTCTTTTGTGAGCTCCTGTTTCCCTGCAAACGACGAAACAGAAGCTCATGAATGAAAAAGATCTTACCTCTTGCCGCGCTGTCAGTGTTGGGATGTTCTACCCCCAACCAGCCAGCTGGTCTTCGGGTCTCTGCTGCGCATGCACGCATGCTGGTGCATGTGGAAGCGCATGTCAGTGCATCTTTGCTTGGGTGCATACTTTTTAGTTTGGGCATGCGTGTGCATGCAGTTTGGGCACTCAGTGTCTAAAAGGTTCGACATCACTGCTCTAGATGAAGAGATGGGCAGCCTTCATTTTCCTCGTGAGTTAGGGCTCATCATCCAGATCCAAATTCCACCAAATGTATCGAGGAAGCTACTTATCCATATTTTTATTATTTTTCATTTAAGAGAATAGTGCAGTTGCAGTTATAAGGGGAAATAGTATATTTATATGTAATTTCTTTTTAAGCATTATACTGATTGCCCTTCACTAGCTGAATCTGATAATGTATATATGTATCTTTAAAAAGGAAATTTCAAGCTGTTCAGTGTTAGTCAAAATGAGGTTTTAATGAGTGCAGAACTATGCTAGATGATGTTGAAACACTCAGGGCAGTAATAGTTCAGGCAATTTTAAGCTTTCCATGAGGAAAAATATGGAGTTGGTTGCTTTTATGATATTTAATTATACGCTTCTAAGCTATTCGCTTGTAAGTTTTGTCTCTGTACATTCTAGATTTTTTTTACAGCTTGCTCCACCCTCTTCAAAATATTCTGAAAAAAAAAAAAAAACCACTTACGACACTTTCACTGTTGACGGCTGATGATTCAGTGGGACTATCCTGGGTGCTACAGTACATCTCAGAGACAAGCTAAAAGTGACAACCCTCTATAATTTGGCATTGGATGGCTGATAAAAATAATAATACAAGTCAGACCCTGGCAGAATTTTAATGCTTTTTCTTGGCTGTGACTTTTAGCTGGGTTAAATAGATCCATTTCCAGCACAGCATACTTACCTGGAAGTGAAAGCCACTGAATTCAATAGTAATTAATACATTTTAAACAAATAGATCAGTCAGGAGTTTGGCAAATAGTCTAGTTTTCTGTGGGTGATCACACACCTGTGTGTGTGTGTGTGCGCGCACACATATACACACACACACAAACAGAGAGAGAGAGAGACAGACAGACAGAGAGAGAGATAGAGTAAATGACAGAAAAAGACTAGTTTGGGAGAGAGAGATGGTTTGTGTGAACAAATGCAGAGAGATATTCAATTAATCCTATAAATATCTTACTTTACAGCCAATTTTAAGTTGTCATTAATAATTAAAAATTAATATTGCAGACCTCACATGTTTCCATTGCTAGAGTATATGTGAATTTCCTTTATGCAAATTCATAACTGACCCCAAAATAGCACTAGTAACTTATGCACTTGAACATTTTCATCCAGAAACTTGTTTTATATGAAAAAGAATTTCTGTTACCCAATTTGTGCCAGAATCATCAATATGCCTCAAAGAACTGGAAACATGCCTAGATTTCCTCCACTAAAATCATGAAAACATTTTCCTGTGAAACTCTTTTGCATCTTCACTTATGGGTTCTACGGTGGTTCTAATTATGAAACTTGCCATGTACTTCTACATCTGTCATAGCTACTATTGTTACTATGTGGTTAATTATGTAAAAGGAGATAACCTCTCTAACCCTAGGAACAAACATAGACATAATACATCATGCCAAATCTGATGGTGAATCCTCAGTCCTCAGGAGTGCTTTTCACTTTGTGTGTAGCATGTCAAAGAATGCTAATAATTTTTAATGCCACGAGATGTTCTATTTGAGTGCCATTATAACCATGCACACTAGAAATCCAACTGTAGAGGAGATGGAGAAAATGCTTTCACTGTACATGGAAGGGTAGACAACAAAGAATACATGCTTGAGCAATGTGATTTTTAAAAATAAGGCCTTAAAATGTATGTGCATATTGGTCAATACATTTGGGATGTAAAATTTGGCTCCATATTTTGAAAACCCTTTATACCATTTCTTCAGTGTCTCACTTTGCCTTAGTGAAGGATTTTGGACTTTTCTACAGATTTTAAGTAGATAGGCCTTGAATTATTCCAGCTGTAAAGATGATTACCTATAAGTTCTTGCCTCTCCAATCTTCCCAAGAAAGCAGGACTCTTGAAATTGCAGTTGTTCCAAAATGAACTTTTATTGAAAGGTTTGTGATAACAAGAGATCTAGGCAAGAACTGAAGCTTCTCACTTAAAACCAAATATTTAAAGCAATGCTAACCAAAGTCCTCCTGCACTACATCATTGCAGGGAAACAGAAACAGAGACTTCATATAGAGATCACTCCAGTGACGTGCGGTGAGGTTTATGGCTGGTGAGGCAAAAAGAAAGTGGCTTTTGGCCGCTCCGCTGCTATGCTATGCTATGTCTGACATAGAGGCGTCCCGACATAGAGGCATCCCTCTGCTGGCGGGCTGCCCCGACACAGAGAAAGAAAGCTGACGAGCTGCCCTCCCTGCCTCTCCTACCCCCTTTCCCTCTGAGTGAAGAAACAAACACATCCACGCACACACACACACACACACATTACTTACAATTACTTACAAATTACATTAATTTTGAATTCCTCCCCCTCCCTCCGACCCACATACCTTTTCCAGCTGTTTCACAATCACAGAGGATTTCAACTCTGCTCTTGCCTGCCATCATGAAAATGTAAAAATATAAAAGGAAAAAGGCAAGAGCTGCTGAGGTCAGGCTGGGTTAGCTGCTGCCAGAGTCCCCAATGGATGACTCTGCTTAACTGTTTAAAAAAAGCCTCTAAAAAAAACGCCCACTACAGGAGGAGGCAAGAGAACCACGTGCCTCATCTACATAAGGAATTTTTCGGCTTTTAACCCTTGCTTAACTCTGCTCAAGTGATCATAAAGTCAGACTAAATGAGGCACGTGGTTCTCCCGCCTCCTCCTGTAGAGGGCACTTTTTAGAGGCTTTTTTAAACAGTTAAGCACTAAGCAGAATCATCCACTGTGACTCTGGCAGCAACTACCTCAGCCTTTTTCCTTCTACATTTTTTTTCCTTTTCATGATGACAGTGGTGAGGCTCTGCCTCCCCTGCCTCCATGTCACTGGATCACTCCATTCCTCCCCACTTCCTCCCACCAAAATGCCAGCGTCCCTGTAAAAATATCTGGGATCTGACGATATACCATCATCTTACATTTTATTATTACAAGGAACATTTGTCAGTTAGTTATGTCTTACAGTATACATATTTTTGGATCTTGTACTTTATATAGAACTTAGCACTAGCATAATGTGAGAGAAATACAGACTTTTTAAACCTACCTCTGCTCATTTTGGAATGTAGCATAAAATGGAATTTACAATCCCATGAATACTCATGTACAATGCCAAATTCACAAGACTACTTTTGGTCAGAATTGGAAACCTTGACAAATAATGTCAAAAGTTTGTAATAAGGAAGGTATTTCTGTTCATAACTTTTTTCTTATTTCTTTTGGGAAAAGGGGTAATCATTGCACTCAGATCTTCCATTCAGGCAAATATGGTGAACAATTTATTGATGGTTTGGGGTTCCTTGAGTCTGTGTTTACTCTTGGCATCTGCCTAGATCAGTCCTTGCACTTTGTTTGGTAGCATTTTCAGAACTGATTTGCCACTGCCTTCTTCTCTAGTGATGAGAGAGAGAGACTGGCCCAAGGTCACCCAGCTGGCTTTGTCCTTAAGGCAGGACTAAAATTCACAGACTTCTGGTTTCTAGCCTGGTGCCTTAACCAGTACACCAAACTAGCTTTCTCAAATCATATTGATTTAATCTTTCATCAGAATACAGCTGGAAGGAATCTTGGATCAAGCAGTGGTTCTCAACCTTCCTAATGCCACGATCCTTTAATACAGTTCCTCATGTTGTGGTGACCCCCAACCATAAAATTTCTCTTCTTCCCCTCTCTTTCCTCCCCTCCTCCTCTCTTCTCCTCCCTCTTATCCTCTCTCTTACTCTTACTTCCCCTGCTTTGCTTTCTCTGCTTTTACCCTTTCTTCCTTTCCCTCCTCCTCCTTTCCCCCTTCCTCTTCCCCTCTCTTTCCTCCCCTCCTCCTCTTTTCTCCTCCTGATTCTTTCTTCCTTTCCCTCCTCATCTTTCCTCCTTTCCGTTGTTGTCCTTGCTTATTTACTTTCTTTGATGGATTCTCAGGGTGGCATTTCAGGAAACCCAACTTTATATTTTCATACATATCATTTTCTCTGTTACATTTTATTTCTAATAATAATTCCACTTGTATCAATTTTTAAATTGTTTACTTGCATTGCATTTTTTTTCTCTTTTCCTTTGTGCATGGTTTATGATACTTTTAGCAAGCAGGTTTTCATTGTGTGAATGGACCCAATTCAGGCTCCTGAACTTGGCTCTTGATGACAGGTCTGGTTGTGGATTTCGATATAGTTAAAAGTATCTGGCAGCAGCATGGAAAACATAACCGCGCACACGCCCCACACACATTACAGCCCTGAGCAGGACCTAAGCCCCTTCCTCCCTCGCAGGAACATTTTCCCTCCATTATGAAGTCTCCGAGGCTAATTGTACAGGGTGTTTGTGCGCACTTATGTTTTTTATGGCGTGGAGCTGCGGCGATGTTCTGTGCAGCCACTCTGGAGCCCATCTACGGGGATTTCAAGGAACGCGAGGTGGAGTCTAAACTTTAGAGTTGCGCTGGTCTCAGCGACCCCTGTGAAACAGTCGTTCAACCCCAAAAGGGGTTGCGACCCACAGATTGAGAACCACTGCCCTATACCATTTCAGACCATGACCTGTCAAATGCTTGCAAATGCGCGCCAACAAAACCACGCTGACGAAACCCGCCCGCCATCAACAAACAACATAGTGGGACGCGAAAACAATGTTATAAAGGGTTAGGGTTATAACGTTGTTTTTGTGTCCCATTATGTTGTTTGTTGATGGCGGGCCGGGTTTTGTCGGCACGCATTTGTCGAGCGCGCATTTGTCGGTGAACCATTTCAGGCAAGTGACAGTCCAATGTCTTCTTAAAAATCTCCAGTGATGAAGCACCCACAATATCTGAAGGCAAGCTGATCCACTGGTTAATTTTCCTCACTGTTAGGAAGTTTCTCCTTAATTCCAAGTGGTTTCTCTCCTTGATTAGTTTTCATCCACTGTTTCTTGCCTTGCCCTCTGGTGCTTTGGAAAATAAATTAACCGTCTCCTGTTTGTGGCAGCCTCTCAAATACTGGATTACTGCTATTATGTCTCCTCTAGTCCTCCTTTTCTCTAGTCTAGTCAAACCCATATCCTGCAACCATTCTTTATATGTTTTAGTCTTCAGGCCCTTAATCAACTTAGTTGCTCTTCTTTGCACTTTTTCCCAAAGTCCCAACATATTTTTTGTAATGTGGTGACCAAAACTCAATGCAATATGCCAGCTGTGGTTTTACTAAGGCTTTATAAAGCGGTATTAATACTTCACGTGATTTTGATTCTATGCCTTTGTTTGAACAAAATATATAGATTTTATTAAGATGCCTTAAATTTTTAATCCACGCAACCTTAAAATTCAGTTAATCTTATTTCTTCATGAAGAATTTTAAAAATGCACACTAAAAATCTGTGCCTTTTTCCTAACATATGGATTTCTATTGCAATTTTGCCTAATATATGTAACTTTTTGCAGCCTTCTTTTCCATGCAAGATACATCATTGAACTGTGTTTTATGGATTATATGTTTACAAATTATCTTTTAACTGGATAATTGCATTACAAAATTCTGAGAAATATTGAAAATAATGTATTGTTTCTCAGTAAAAAGAAATTGGCACAAATGGGCCTCTCTTAATTGACAAAATTAAAACATAATGCATCTTCACACTACAATCTGTTATTGTGTTCCCAATAATTAACAATAATTGGATATACGGTACATGGTATTTTGTTCAAAGTCTAGAACAAAAGCTAGCCTTTTAAGCTAGAAAAAACCTATTCTGATTGTGAGACATATCATTATATATTTCACATTCTCTTTCAGCACTTTCATACACTAGAGATGTAAAAGTTTTCCACGCTAAATCTGATTTGAAATGTACATCCCAGAGAAATAAATAATGAATGTAAACACCAACCATTTGTGGCGATTCCATGAGGCACCAAAGTAAAAAGCTTTCTGCAAAGAGCTTTCTGCAAAGAGCCTAACATACCAGTAGTTGTTATAATATTTATCATTTCAAAAGTTGGAAGATATTGGTAGTGATGCCTTAATTTTTTTTAAAAGTGCAAGTCTTATCCAGGCTGCTTGACAACAAGAGGCAACAAAAAAGAAGCAAATTTTGAATTTGTACAAATATATGCATATACCAATCTATCAATAGAGCTGTTATATTAAAGGATATGCTCTACGTTATTTTGTTAATTAACAGATTTCCTGTCCAAGAAACAAAAAATAGAAAATAATACCCAAAAAGATATTTCCAATGATCTTTTTTTTCCTTAACAGAACTCATAGCCATAGAACAAACTGCTTTGAAATTTGACCTACAACATACAACTCATCTATTTAAAACAAAAAGTGGGAAATCCTGTTGGGCTTACAAGAGCCTAATCAGCTTTCTGGAACTTGTACAATTCACAATATTTCCAACTACAAAGTCAACTATTTCCCATCATTAAGAATAACTTTACAAGTATTTCATCCTATATTTCAGAACATTTCCATAATAAGACAATTATACATGTATGAGAGGAAATACACTATTACACTCAATCCTATTCAAACTAAATTATACACCCTGTATGTATGAGAGGAAATACACTATTACACTATCAATCCTATTCAAACTAGAATAAAAAGGTAGAAATAAAAAAATATACAAGAGGAATACAATTTGACTATTTCAAAATAAATGTTTGCCCTCTCGATATATGGTTCGTAAGAAGATTATTTTCCTGATTCTTTTTAGGTCATCTGTTAATTTTAACCTCTGAAATAACTTTGGAAATCTCATTCAAGAAGACTACATGCAGTTCTACGACCAAAGGTTGTACCCTAAAATGGAAAGAAAAAGGAAAGAAAAATCTTCACGGAGACCTTAAAGTCTTCATGGAGACTTTAAAGGCTCCTATAATGAAAGGCAAGGGGATGAAGTGAAGGCTGTCAAAGTTCATGCTGAGATCTCATTGTTCCTGATTACGAAATGCTGTGCCTCAAAGTCTCCCACTGCCTCCATAGTGTTGAATGCATATGTATGAATGAATTATATCATTGCAATGACATTGGGCAAACCAGCTGGCATATTGTATATATGCATACGTATGCATTAAGCCATTCCCTCAGAGATCTTTATAACTCTCACTCTAAGATCTTTCAAGATGCTATTAAAAATATAGTTCTTCCCACTGGCCTTAGGAATGGGGTACTTGTGGAAGCCATACAGTTTTGGTTCATTTAGGGTTGACGTGGCCTTCCATCAGTTCTTCTTTCTTATTGTTATGTCTTGCTTTCTCTCTGTTTTAATTGAAAGTTGCCCAGAGCTGTTAAGGAGTTAGGCAACCTTGAAATCTATTGACATAAATAAATGATATCCCACCACATTTATTTCACCACTAGAGACCCAAGGAAGGGGATGAATCCTGACACATGATATCATTAGCAGTTGGCACTCACATCATTTCAATAAGATGCTTTTCAAAAGACAAATACAAATACTGTTGGGTTTGTTTGTTTTTTTGCTTTGGATCCAAACTAGCACATTGTATGTGTTTAGCAAATAGAACATTTGAATATTTGCATTGTTTGAAAGGAGCAATGGAAGCCGCCTAATAGTGGAAGGATGATTTAACCCATTTTTTGCAAGCCCATAGTAAACAATTATAATACCACATGTATTAAAAACTCCTCTGTGTGTGTGACATGTATACATAAATAAAATGATTTTTTTCATATGAGGAAAAGAGATTCACAAGTTCATTTATCTTTTTAGTATCTCATAGAACTGTAAAATCTGAAGCTCACTGGTTGAACATATCATGCAAATCCAATCAATTATTGTTTATTCAACAAATTATAATATATAACATGGTTTTTAATAAAATCTACAAAATAGAAACATTAAATTTTCTTTAAATTATAGAATGCATTTTCCAATAATATGGTTGAGGAAGCCTGCAGTATGTAGTTTTTGATGCCAATAATTTCTATTATTATCTCAGGTAAACAAATTGACAAATCATATTTCCTAAGCAGGTAGAAGCAGCCAAAATTCAGATCCTACAAGAAAACTGAACCACCAGTCTCTAGTAACAGAAGTTCACAGTGTTTATGAAATGTGCTCCAGAAAATCTCAATATTAGCTCTTTAGAATAGCAAATTCTCTGTTTGCTTTCATTTGTTCCTGGCATTGTGCATTTGCACATATCACCCATATTTTTGGTGCCAAGGATAGCATAAATCATTTCTCATCTCTCTTACTGCAGTCTTTACAATTTCAAGGAAGTGTTTTAGAATTACCGTATTTTTTGCATGCAATAAAAACTTCATTCAGTCTAATGTTATCTACTAAACATTTTATCTTTTAATCATTTTTTTCTGGTTAATAAGAGTTACACAGACATATTTATCTATTTACTAT
The DNA here is from genome assembly GCF_009769535.1 of Thamnophis elegans. Taxonomy (NCBI): domain Eukaryota; kingdom Metazoa; phylum Chordata; class Lepidosauria; order Squamata; family Natricidae; genus Thamnophis; species Thamnophis elegans. Next base: position 120,375,082 of record NC_045543.1, on the reverse strand, counting down.
TTACAATTTGGGGGGAGCGCAAACCATTGTAAACGATCAAACATGTCAGGGTTACATAAGCGCTAGATATGAATAGAGGAAATCAGTGAGGAATTAACGAATGAATGAATGATATTCAACCTGTATCAAATTACTCTGTATTTTTCTATATTTCTCATACAATTTATAACAGACAGTTCCCAAAATGGATACATATGCAAGGGGGCTTATCTAAAGAGTCAGTTGCAATCTTCTCCATCATCTGTGAAAAGACTTGTCTCCTTCTCAAATCACAGAAAGCTTTTTTTTAAAAGTATCTGCTCTAATGTACTAGGAAATAAATTGGTTATAAATGGGAAATGGTTCAGTCATTAAAATTCGTGTAACCTTATTCTTTTCTTCTGAATAATTCTTGGCAAAGAAAACACTGTAAGAATATTTCACAGAAAGCATTAAAGCCTGGGATAATTTGATAAAACAAAATTTGTTTATGAATTTTCTTTCAAAGTAAATCAAAGATTCCCCCCCCCCCCAAAAAAAATCTCATAGGTAGAATATGATAATTTTATTATTCATTATACAATTTATGAATTATCAAGGTCTGTGTATCTATTTCTGTTAGATCCTAAGATTTTTTTTTGCAGTATTATCTTGGAATCCAAAATATATTCCTAATTTCCTACGACGTTGGACCCTATGGTTTAGAATCAGGAGAACTAGCTTCTTTTTTCTTCTTCTGCCTTCCATGATTGAGAAATAATTTGAGCTACTTTAAAAATTGGACTGAATTGCTTTTCCCATAAATGTTGAGGAGATTAAGTTATTATTTTGTCTCTCTTACTTCAAAAGTCTGTGCCAAGAAGGTGCTATCCAAATTGTCTGCCTTGGTAAGTCTATATACTGTATATCACCAACAATACTAATATCTCTATTATTTCTCCTGTATTCGTACCACATTTTCTTGACTAGATGTTTGTGTTTTAATTCATCAGGCAAATTAAGCCATTATTAAGCAATCTCTAGCCAAGAAAACTGCATGGTGACTTAGCAATACTTCAAATGAAAGTCAATACTATGAATATAATGCATAGATTTCTGTTTCCCAAGGGGTACAAGACTCATGCCTTCCTTGTTTCTTCCCAAACACAGTTCTTTCAGGTGTTGTTTTTAATTATATTTCTCATGATCAAATATTTGAAAGCAAAACTCAAGATGAGACTGCATCTCCATATCCTTCCCCTCATCTCTAGAAATTATAATACAGCAAGCGTCAGAACCAGATGCTGTTCTATCCTTTCAACAGCGAAACAAACCAAATCTCTCTTATTTTAACCAGCTTACATTGGAGATGCTTCAGTCAGTGTGTTTCATGGATATTAGTTTGCCTGGGCAAATGGAAGGTTGTAATTTTGAGGTCAGCAGCCTTCAATTTTCCACTACTTCTTCTTTCCTAGATATTTGTTCACGATTTTCCTTTTAGTACCTGAGAGATGTTAAAATAACACTATTAAAGTCTTTCTAAGCCTCCCAAGTCTTTTATCTACCTCCTCTGCCTTACTTCTTTACCTCCCTTTTTCATTTCCTATCAGAGAACAAATTGATACAGTTATCCTAACCTCTTGCAAAAGAAGATTGCTTCACACAATGTAAAACAATCCTAAACAGAAATAATAGGAATTTGTATGAAAATCGGTCCTTTGGTTGTCTTGCATCACATGTAAAGGGTACAAATAATACACAATTTCAATCAAAGCTCCTTCCAACAAAATAAAGCCTATGCCAATTGCAAATTATTATTTTCATGCTGACATGAAGCTGATTTTTTTTTGTTTTAATAATGAAAAGATCTATTAAACAACCACAGCGTAAGAAGAGCAGCTCTCTCATTGTTCATTTTGTTTACCAAGCATTGTGTACACACCACATTGCATACTGTTCAGCTATAATTTACTATATACAACAGTTCATTTAGTGACCATTCAAAGTTACAACGGCACTGAAAAAATGAGCTATGACCATTTTTCACACTTATGACCATTGCAGCATCCCCGGGTTCAAGTGATTAAAATTCGGACACTTGGCAACTGATTCACATTTATGACTATTGCTGGGTCCCTGGATCATATGATCCCCTTTTGCAAACTTCTGACAAGCAAAGTGAACAGGGAAGCCAGATTCACTTAACAACTGGGTTACTAACTTAACAATTCCAATGATTCACTTAACAATTATGGCAAGAAAAGTCATAAAAAGGAGCAAAACTTACTTAACAAATGTCTCACTCAGCAACATAACTTTTGGGCTCAATTGCAGTCGTAAGTCAAAGATTACCTGTAATAACAGGATCTGAGTTGGGGTAATATGAGAAAGGTGAGCAAATATAATTTTTCTTCCCCATCCCCTCAACTTAGAAAAGGGGAAAGTGGGAAAAAATCTATTTATGCCAGCAAAAATATCCAACGTAGGAGAAAAGTGGCATGTAATTTTCCTATTGTTTTAATGCAGTTAAAAGAAGAGTCCAAATTCCGGGGATCAAATGTCTAAAAAAAAAAATAGGAAGGTAGATTCTGCAGTTGTAAAGGGTTGCAACTGACTGTTTCAGCTGTATTACTTTTTTAAAAAATGCAATCCAAACAAGACACAACTTCCCGAAATTGAAAAATGGCATGCATACTCATATATGCAATGGAGTACTCAGTAGAGCAACAATAAATGTATGGAGACACATTTATTTTCATTTTACTCCATCACAGCTAGAGAGCAAAGTTACATAGAAGAAAATAAATGTTGTAAAGAGAATATATATATATATATATATAGTACATATCTTTCAATAACAGATCTATTATGATAAAATAAAAATCCCCAAGTCCCTGATATCTACAAAGTGAAGCACTCCAATTCTGCCACAAATAAATAGCTTTTCCTAACAACCACACAGTTCCTTTATCAATGATCATACCAAATGATCTTAGGTATCCTCCATATTAAAATAACATTGTCTTACTTTTTTAAAGAAGAACTTATTAAGCTTTCAGTCACAGTCTGGCTATGACTTGTACAGCTGAGAAATACTATGTATGCATTTTTCAGAAATACAACTTGAAAATATGCAATCTGACACTTCCTCTTGATGAAAAAAAGGAATTTCTTTTCTTCACAAATAAAATTCAGCTTCGCTGACATTTGCATAAAACATATTAAAGTTATTCCCCATCATTTCATGAAAGGGAAACCAGCAGGATGCTGAACTTACAACTGCAAACCTTCTATGTTAATGATCCAGTTCAATCCATTCTGAATTGTCCTAAGTGTGCATGCGGCATGCTGATATATTTGATATTTGAGGAATCCCATTAAATTGCTTTGTATTACTAAGAAGGACTGTCAAAGTGTAAAGTTGCTACATGCTACAGATGTTCTACATCAGGAGTGTCAAACTCAATTTCATTGAGGGCTGCATCAGGGTTGTGTGTGACCTTGGGGCAGGGGCAGAGTTGGCATGGCCAGGGTCGGCATGGCCAGGGTCGGCATGGCCAGCTTGATGTCACTCATGTTGGGTGCCTGTGGTGGCCCAAGCACTCTGCCAACAAAAATGAGTTCTGTTTTTGGCTGCAATGGCCTCCTGCAACCCACTGCCAGTGAAAACGGAGTTCGTGAGGGCTGCACGTGGCCCTTCCAATTTCCCTTTTCACTGGCAGAGGCACTGTGGGCTGGTCCTTCACTGTTTACAGGGCTGCCCTGTGGGCTAGATCTAAGCACCCCATGGGCCGGATTCAGCCCCCGGGCCTTGAGTTTGACACCTTTGTTCTAAATTTATCAACATACAAATATTCATATATGCCTTAGCCCAAAACTGCTCAGAGGACTCCCTACTTCCATTGAGTCAACCAGGATTGATAGGACCTGCCTCATCAGTAGGACACTCTTTGCAGCTTAAGATGTACTTGACACCAATTCTTTTAATTCATTCTGCATTTTTCGCAATGGGGCTCATGTTTATATACACTTCTACCAAAAGCCACAATAATGTTGACAGAAATACATACATTGTGCCATGACATCATCAAGTAAATGAGGCAAAATTCATCATTTTGTGCCATTTACATGACATCATGTGTGTGGTGTCATTTGCCTTTGTTGCCTTCGTGCCTATCTCACAAATCGATTACCACACTAAAAGAAATATGCCCAAGTCTTATTAAAATGCTAAAGTGGTGGCTTATAACAGATTTCTTCACACAAACATTTTAAACTTAAGCATTTTAATGTTAAAAATACTTCGTAAAGTTTATAATGTTGAGATTTCTTGTTTATATTTTTTTTAAAACTGTTTGACAGTGAACTGGCCAAAACTGCTCAGTGTTATTGGTGTCATTTTCTAAATTAAACAAAAATAAATACATTTATATTATTAGCCTGTTCCACAAGACACTGCATTGCCTGAGATCATGAGCAAGATAATAAAAACTGAACATACATAACATGCATAAAATGTCAGCCCTAACACAATCAGCACTACTTTGCATCTTTCCTATTAAACAGAGTATGTGGCTTTTATTCCAACCTACCACCCCACATCCGGAGACAGAACTATAATGAGATAAAAATATAATGAGATGCAAATTAATATAATATTCAGAGACCAAAGTATTTATCACGTTAATTAATGAATATTTCATTACCCCCCTTGCCCTGCTGTTTTTTTTTTCTTTTTGCTACCTTTTACCCAGGCATCTGTGTGTGCAGTCTATAATCCCCTCATTTAGAGTCACAGGGAAGGGTCTATTCAAGAAGAATACACTGTATTTATTATTGTTTATATTTTGCCTTTTTTCCTGAAGAACATAAAGCAGGAAATGGGATGGTGGAAGTCTCCACATCAGCGACTATGGAGATAAGTTGGGTTGAGAGGTTAATCAGCCAAGCCACCCAGTGAGTCTCATGCTAAGTGAGGAGCAAATCTCTTACACACTACTTACTATTATCTAACCATCTTTCAAAAGGAGCTACCATTGCCATCACTTTTCAAGCCTATTGTGGGAAGAAATATCCATCTGGTTCCGTTCCAAGTAGGGAGAAAGGCACTGGAGACAAAATGGAGGCTAGAGGCTGATTGGAAAAAGGGTCATTTATTGATGAAGCAGAACCACAAGGGTGCTTCTGGGCAGATGACCACATGGAGTTGTGAATGAGGGTTTTTAATACCTTCTCTTGGGCTTTGCACTTGAGCTTCCTGTTCTTGTGCAAGGACTTGTATTCTATTGTCAAACTCCCATGGGGCCATGTAGGGATTATGTGGGGGGGGGGGGGTCAAAGCTGGTTCTGTAGGAAAAGTACAAATCCAAGGTGTTTGTCTGAGCTAAGTTTGGTTGATGTTTGGTCTGCTCTGAGATGATGCAATGAAGGAGCTTGTATTCTGAAGGGGTGCTGGGGTTATTCTAAAAGCTGCCCCAGCTCAATATGTGCTTGGGGGCAGGGAGATGGGGCTCTGAGTTTTTGTCTCCCTTAAGAATTTGTATTTCTCTTTTAGGGGAAATATTTTATTCTGCCTCATATTCCTCAAAGTATTTCATTCCTCTAGGAGGAGGGATGGTGGTGGCTTCCCACACTACGTTATCTGACAAATCCACATTTTAAGATTAGCAGTAGTATCATTCCATTATTTTTCTGGCTTTTCTGGACATTAACAGGCCTAGTAAGCAGCATTCAACAAAAGGAACATTTGGCTATTATTTCTACACACACAGTTTTCAAAGCTTCTACAGCAGGAAACATGGCAACTTTAAGATTAGTGGGTTTCAGTCCCAGAATTTTCCAGCCAGGGTTTTGTAAAGCCTCTGGCATTGTGAATAGAATATGGTGATTATACATCCTTTCTTACAAAGGACAGTACTTTATTTCAAGAAGCTATCATTTAGCTTTATTTTTTCCAAAATCCACTTTTCTTTTTACCATACAAAAGTCATCCTTTGATGCACAGTTTTTCACATTCATGTGAAAAATATAGAAATTAAATTGTCTTTTTAAAATAAATTTATATATACTATTTCATTTTAGATGAAATTAGACTATGTGTTTTTGTACAGTTTTCTCTTGGTTTTGGTCTTGAAATTTCCTTTGCAAACAAAGTTATAAAAAAATTAAAAATTTAAACTACTAGCCCCAGCCCTCGTTATGCAAGGTGGTCACCTGAGTAGAGTAGAGTTGGGCCCCCTTTTGATTGGAGAGCTGAATCAATGGCCCAGGCAGGGAATGCAGTGATGAAGTTTTGGCGCCAAATTGGAAGATTCCTGGGTGCCCGCAGATCGGCGCTGATAGAAAAAGCAGGGAATGACCTGGAAAGGCCAAACTCCCTGCAGCCGCTAATTCTTCCTGGGGAAGGGGATGCCAGCCTGGAGACCCAGAGCAAGGTCACATGATTAACACCCTTCCCAGTGGCAATCTGCAAAGGACGAGGCTGCAGCACTGTAAAAAACGGCTTGATTTTAAAAGCGCGCTTTTTTACTGTTCAAAATGGCCGCCGCAAGCATGGAATGGCACCAGGGCTGCTGTCAGCAATCCAGAAGGCTCCAAAAGACCTCCGGGGCTACGAAGAGTCCTCCGTCAGCTCACTGGGGATCCTGATTTTCCTACCTTGCCCCTGGGTTTGCCAGCGGCCGCTGGCGAGCCTCCCGTTGCGGCCTCAACTGCGTGTAATTGTGGAAGGCTGTTTTGTTCCTAGCTGCCTGATCTGCATGTGAAGGAAGAGACTAAAGGAAAGCTGTTTCTGATGGAAAATACAAAACCTAAGACTGTCTAAGGCTATACAGTAAGCAACAGAAAATAATAAAAGGCTACACTATCTAATTTTGAGAGTCCAGCTTGCTGTCCAAGGACTGGAACTCCCCAATGCAGCCTTTTAGGGTGACTGAGTTTTTCAAACTGACCTCCAAGGGGAACTGATGGCGTGGCTACATTACAGATTTAAACTCAGTCCTTGTGCAGCAAGCTGAAGTTAACCCATGCTTGGACACTCCAAGCAGCACCTAGAAGAGCTGGGTTTTTTTGTAATATACATGAATACTTTGCCATGTACAACTTTCCATTTTTAATTTGTTATTTATATGTTTGAGGGTCTTACTCATTGGTTCCAACAGCCAATGATTTGGAAAAAATTCTCACTTGTATATTTTTCCTGAAATTTAGGCTCACCAACTATTAAAATAAATGGACAAAGTTAAAGAGTTGAGAAATAATTTGGCAATGAACAATGGATGGATACATATATGGATGCGAGAATGACCCTGGGAGAGGAGAGGGCGGAGGGAGAGATGCTGTCTAAAAATGATCAATTAAAAGGGGGAAATGGGTAATGGAGAGAGAAAGAAATTTAGAAAGGATGCACCCTAATTAATCAGGCAATTAAAAAAACATGTCTGGAGATTTGTACTTTCAGACTTGCAAGATTCTTTTAATGTAGCCTTGTAATAAAGTACATTTAGCTGTTCTTGTATTTTCTATTTGGTTACTTGGAAAGCTGACAATAAAATTTATGTACTTTATTTAAAGTGCAGTTGATTCTCTTATATTATATGCTACAATGTCATGTCTGTAACCTTCAAGTGGCTTAAATGGTACATTACAGGGCAACAATTTTCAAACCAGAGTACATCAAATGGTCTGACTTATAGAATGAATGCAAAATCTGAGACCCATGACTCCTGTGGAATTGAAAATTTGCAAACTATTATAAAACATTTAACGACTAAAAATTGCCACAAAGCATTTTATAAAATAATACAAATATCATAAAGCATATTCTGTGGTCAGTTCCTGATATTTGATCATGCTTTGCAGTTCAACACAGACTTCTTTCAAGGCACATACAATTCTGAATATCTCTTTGACTTTTTTTTTAAAAAAAATCTTCTTCCAGTATATTATATACTCTGCCATTGTTGAGGCATTGAGGAATATATCTTTGAAATAATGACACAATGGGTCAAGGATATCTAGTTTTCTATATTAGTTGACGCACTATCAGAGGTTGGTAATGGCAAATGCCCGCACCCTCGGGCATAAAGAGGATATATTTCAACTGAAGGAGCATACATTATACACTCATGGAAGGACACTCCATTTCAACTTGTATTATAAAAGTGTTATCCTTCTATGTTAGCTTAGAGTAGCCAACATAAACCATAAGTCAGTTAGATGTTCTTGTAATATATCCTAAGCCCTAATACTTAGCAGCTGAATTCACACTAAGCTGCTTAGTGTGACACACTAGGGTGTGTTAGGTTTAGCACAATATGTGAATTCAAAATCATGGTGTATAGTCTAGCATAGTGATGGCGAACCTTTTTTAGCTCGCATGCCAAAAGCAGGGGAAGCACCGGGGAGGTCATGCGCGGGTGTGCCGCACATGCACATGCTTCCCCCCTCTGGAGGGTGAAAAACGGCCCTACAAGCAAACCAGAAGTCTGTTCCTGAACTTCCGGTTTGCCCGTAGGGCTGGTTTTTCATGCTCCGGAGGGAAAAATTGCTTCAAAAGAATGCCAAAGTCAGCTCACAGGGTAACCTCTCACATGCCCTGGCAAATGGCTCCGCGTGCCATCTGTGGCATGCATGCCATAAGTTCGCCATCACAGGTCTCACACCTTATGTGAATCTAACCAATTCTTACTTTGTCTACAAATAATCAGTTAAGCAAACCATGGTTTAATAGAATGTGAACCCAGTGGCTTCTGTGTAAAGCATGAATGTTTCCAGTAGTGCCCTCTAGTGCCACCTAGCTAAATGATTCTGAACTGCCCTTCAGGTGTCCCAGAATAAACTGCTCATTGGCAAGGAAGGCATAAAGAATCATGTTTCTGTAATGTGGGACTCATGTCTCATGATAGCCATGCTAAATATGGTATAACAATTATTAGTGCAAAGCCAATTTGACGTGGTTATCAATAAGATGCAAATACTTGTGACACAACCTGCAGCAGTCATGTATAAAGAAATTAAAGCAGAATGGTTTTATTTTTAAAAGACATAAATTCTATTGCAATACTAGATAAGCATATAGTCTTAACCTTAACATCACACTTATAGAAGACAATACCAGTTAATACCAAGTTTCATTTGAATAATATAATTTAAGTAAGGAATCAATGAAAATGATTAATCATGACAACAGAGACATTGATTTAAGCGAGAGAACCAGGCATGAAATATCCTAATTTTAGCTGAACGAAAAAAGGTTTAATCATTCAAATACAGATCCTTCTTTCTTAAATATCCTTTTTAAAAAAAGAATAAATTGCTATTAAGTCCAAAACAATAACATTCAAAACTTTTTCCCTGAATAGAGAGGGAGCATTGATATTAATATTTATGTAATGATACTGATATTACTTGTAATGATCAAGCTGCAAATTGAAGACATCTCTGTCCAAAACTATTCATCACAGATGTATTTTCTCTTGTATAACTAGAATGATAAAGGTATATGCTATACCATATACCAGCCCTTGGCATCAGACTATACATTTTGCCAGGAAGTCCTAAATCATCTATTCAGTTAAAAGGTCTTCTATTCTGATGATTCCTCTAATATTCCTTTGAATATTAGATACATTAGCTGAGGGTAGAATGATCAATCTTGGCAATTTCTAAGCATGTAGCCCCTTCATAGATTACTGCCTTGTCATGGCAAAGGGGCTTGCATAGCTCAATGAAGCTATGACCTATGCTGTGCAGGGCCACTCAAGATGGACAGGTCATAGCAGAGAGCTCTGACAAAACGTGATCCACCCACTGGAGAAGGAAATGTCAACCCACTCCAGTATCTTTACCATGAAAACCCCATAGACAGTACCAAAAGGCAAAAAGGCCTGGAGGAATGTTGTCCATGGGGTCGCGATAGGCTGGACACGAGTTTGCAACTAACAACAACAACAAAGCATGTAGACTTCAAATCTCAGAATTCCACAAGACACCATGTCTATTAATAAGAATCCTGGGAGTTGAAGTCCACATGGCTAAAAATTAACGGAAAAAAACCCTGGGGAAAGGTATTTACCAACCTCTGAGTAACATTACAACTAACTGTTAGCTTACAAAGTCAAGATCTAGTGATTAAGGAATATGTCAAACCTTTCCTGATTAAAAAGGGAAAAAAACAGGTATAAAATATTAAAGTAATTGCAGTCATATTTAAATAGTCATTTATAACACTCTGGCAGGAAATCAGGGTAGGTTTGAAATCAACATGTAAAATCTGACGCACACCGGATCCTATACCAGAATATGCTAGAAACTCAAGACAAACATCTTTTAGTTACTTAATTTCTTTTCAAGGCACAAAACAGCTACTGTATTTCCTAAAAAGTTATCACTTCAAATGTTGTAGACAACTGAAGTGTTGTAGACAACTGAAAGGTTATTCTAAAAACAATCTTCAAAAGGTGATACTAGAACACTTTGCCACTTCCTTTGGTAAAATTAAAGAAAACCTGAATAAAAATACTTTATGATAAGGAAACCTGCTGTAGGGGACAAATTCAGGAATGAGATACTTTGCAGTTTAATAATCACAGCTTTTTAAAAAAATCATAAATTAATTTCCAAAAAACATCCAAACAGTGACTGCCATTCAGAGGTTGTATTCAGGCAGTTCTGACAGGTTCTGGAGAACCAGTAGTGGAAATTTTGAGTAGTTTGGAGAACCAGCAAATAGGCTGGTCCTGCCCCTGCTGCTTCCCAGCCTCCCAACTGATCTTCTTTTGTTGCCCTGAACAGGAGAATGGAGCTGGAAAGCAGATTAGTCGGGTGGGGAGGGAATGGGGATTTTGCAGGATCCTTCCCCTGCCATGCCCACCAAGCCACACCCACAGAACCAGTAGTAAAAAAAAATGATTCTCACCACTGCTGCCATTACATGGTACAGCATACTTGATCATCCTTTTAATGACTGAAATCCACAGTGTCTGCTGAAATGTCTTCTTCCAGTAGAATACAACATAGATGAAATCCAGATCAAAACTACTTCTCCAATCCTGTGCCAAAGGCATCTCCACCTCAGCCTGAAGCATCGTTAAGAATTTGGTTTTAACACTTTTAATCACTGAACAATTTTGCCACCAGAATCAGGAGTTCAATCCTAGGTAGAGACAGATATTTCTATCTCTCTGCACACTGAGAATATATCTGCTGGGTGGAAAACTCCGCACTGGCAGCAGGAAGGGCATCCGGCTAGTAATCACCCAGCTCCATTCAGTTGCCCAGACTCCACCCTGCAAGGGATTATGGTGTCATTAAAAGAGGACAATGATGATTTCAGCACTGGAAGTCCTAGGAGTTTTAAATAAAGCTATTTCAGCATGTTTATATTCTTTTTTTAAAGAAAAAAAACTGCGGGAAAACTTGCAGAGTTCCCAGTACATGTCTGCCCCATAAGGGCTTTTACCAAAGAGAAATAAAATCAAGATATAGGTCAATGGAATATAATGTTTACATGTGGTATAGTTTAGGCCTTGGGTATGACCTATGTCAAAGTAATGAGCTGGGGGAAAATGACCTTTTTTCAGCATGCAACCTTGATACAGTAGCTGAAGGTTTGTGCCACGCAGTCTTGAATCATATGTTTAAAATAAGCACCTGTATGTTTCTAGACAAAACTTGGGATTTAGTAGCATTACTTAAATATGGGATTTAATACTTTACATATGGGATTTTGTAGTATTACTTAAGCACTGCTATTGCAGCAATAATATGATCCATGGGCTAGCAGATTAAAGCAATTTTCTAAAATACTATAAAATAAAATGATCAATTTCCCTCTAGGAAATGCGATTCTGCGGTTCAAGGCAGATCTAATATTGCCTTGAAAGCCATTATTATTCATAAGTATCATAAAAATGTGAGGCAGAAAAGCTATCATTGATAATGCCATCTTGTTTAAAAAGTATTTTTATAATAAAGTTTCAGAAAGGAAGAAAAAAACACCTTATAATGGAAAAATATTAAGTTTCTTTAAAACACAGATGATTCTAATTAAGTTACAATTGGTCCTATCTTATGTGGGATATGATTTTAATTTGTTTGATACCATAACTAAATGGAAATCTTCAAACAGATTAGATGGTCATTTGTCAGAGATGCTTTAATGGAGGGATGTGAAAACTCATGTCATCACGGCAGTGTCATGTGATGTAGTGGGACTTTTTTCCCCCCTTTGCTAAACCAAGCTTGGGTGTGGCCAGCATGTGACGCATCCAGCCCACAGGCCACGAGTTTGATAGCCCTGCTCTAATGGATTCTGCACTGAGGAGGACTTTGTAGTAGATGACCCCTAAGATACTTCTCAACTCTATAATTCTATTATTCTAATAGAAAAGAACATCAAACCACATTTGGAAAAACACAGGCATTGTGCTCTTGGATTAGATAAAGGCGGTCTCAAGCATTCCATTAAAATAGTCATTTAACCATGGTATAAACAATGGGCTGGATTCACATTACATACTAGCCATATAATTATGGCTTGCAAACCACAATAGATGGGTTCACACAAAACATTGTCTCAAACCAACAACTTACTTAATGTGGCATATAATTTTAGTCAGAATGTACTCTTGATTCAAACAACTGCCAACTAGCAGATCTTGTGAACTCTATATACCAGGGGTGTCAAACTCGCAGCATCATGTGATGTATTGTGACTTTTTCCCTCTTTCCTAAACAGGGCGGGGCGTGGCCAGCACGTGATGCATCCGACCCACAGGCTGCAAGTTTGACAGCCCTGCTATACACAGGAAAGTTAAGAATCGTAATCAGAGGTCCTCTCAACACAGCGTTCCCTTCAACTAGTCTAGTTACTTGATGCTGAGAAATTATAAAGTTATAAACTATATGAATAAATCAGAGGTGCTATTCATCCAGTTCTGACAGGTTCTGGAGAACCGGTAGCAGTAGTTCAGAGGCCCGGCAAATAGTCTGGCCCCGCCCCCACTGCCTCCCAGCTGATCTTCTTTTGTTGCCCTGAACAGGAGAATGGAACTGGAAAGCAAGTTAGTGGGGTGGGGAGGGGAGGGGGATTTTGCAGTATCCTTCCCATGCCACACCCACAAAGCCACACCCACAAAGCCACACCCACAGAACCAGTAGTAAAAAAAATTGAATCCCACCATTAGAATAAACCTACTAGTGGCCATCTCCCAGTCAATGTTAGTACGTTAATTAAATATTAGCTGCAACACCCTTTCTTTTTAAATTAAGTAATAGAATAATTTGAAATTATACCAATTATAGAATATATTGCAATCTGGGAGCACTCTTAAACAAAGCTGGGCAGTGCACAAACGTATGGTTGAGATGAAATTGCTTCTAAATGTCATGGTTGTTTTGCAATGTGAACCTTTGGTCTCTTCCCACACACCAAAAGCTGTCTTTCCTGTCATTAGGAAATTATATCTGCTCATCTCAAAACAGCAACTATTCATTTGCATCAGATTGCAATTTAGATAGGTTTGCAGTATTCGAAACAATCTCTCTCTCTCTTTTTTACAAAATTGTCAGTTTATCATTTGATAACATTTCAAAAGATGAATATCCAATAGAATTTATGTACGTGCAATAAACATTTCATTAAGAATCAGCTGTAACCTTCTCCCATTCCAGAAAAGTCAATTCCAGAGATTTTTAAAGCAATGGATTAATATCAGTCAAAATGACAACTAAAGCCAAAGACACACAGGCACCAAATGAAAATGTTTTCCTAGATGAGCCCCTGTGAGGATACAAGAATGCTTAATTTGATGCTACACTTTCCTTGGAAGTCCTGTAAGCAGCATTTCACAGTGTGAATGCTCTTGTGTATTTTTGCTCAAATGAATTTGTTAATGAAAAAAACAATAGTGACAGCTGTTTTGGGTTTAAAAAGTGCTCAAAAGGGCAACATGGAGCTTCAGTTTTATTATGTTTATAAAGATTTCTGCTTCTTTAGTGAAATATAAATGACTATCCACTCCCACACACATGCACCATTGAGAAGGAAAGGTTTCCTTGATCCCACCTGAATTTGGGGTTAATTATTCATTTATAAATTATCTCAGTGATTTAACATAGTTATAATAAAATATTCATTGAAATGTCTTGCTTTCCTATCCTACTATTTTCTCCCACAAGTCAAGACTGTGTGAGAGAGAGGGGGGGTGGGGGGGTGGGAGGCAAGACAATGTAATCCAGAGGTTTATCTGTACAATTGCGATGAATGTTTTAGAAACAAAATTCAGTTCTACAGTATCAACCTTTGAAAAATGATTCTTAAATGAAGAAGTCACAATTGACTTTTGAACAAAGAATTCATGGAAGAATAATGATTCTTTTGATCTGAGGAAGAATATGAGTTCTCAGATAACAATCATGTAGATTAGGTTCGTCTGAATTGCCTCAGTGGGGCAATTCAACCTTCTAGAGGCAAGGCAAAGCAAGGTTAGCTTCATTTAGCGGTTAAGGTTTTGGCCTAGAAACCAGAAGACTGTGAGTTCTAGTTCCACCCTATTCATGAAAGCCAGGTGGGTGACTTTATGCTAATCATCCTCTCTCAGCCCAAATCACCTTGTAGATTGTTGGGGGGGGGGGATATTACACATCTTTGCCACCTTGCATTACTTATAAAATAATAAAGGCAGAATAAAAAACTTTTTAAATAGGCACCTTTTGGAAGCAAGATACTCTACTTCAATAAAGGATCAAAGCAGGATTGACCCCCACCCCCAATCGTATGACTCACTTTGCAGACGGAGGCACAATGTGCACAGATTCCTGCTACTCAGAGAAGACCATAACTGTTTCACTCCACTAATTATAAGTGATCTGCCACTTTCCTGCAGAGCATTCCTTCAAATAATCATTTCATTCAAAGCATAAGTGCCCCTGGAAAAAAATTGTCAGTGCTATGAATTATACCATTTCTTCCACTTATTCAAGAACAAAAATTCAATATATCATATGCAATTATGCAAAGCTGTATTCCCTTATGTAAGGAGAACACAATCCCAACCTGGTTTAATCAGACATTAGTATATCGAGATTGGATTGATTTGTTTTTATTACGTTTTCAACCAATGAACCACAAATCACATTTGAGTTTATGGCAACGTATAAATCCAGGCAACAATGATGTAAACTATCTGATGACTGTCCAAGTCTTTTTTTTTCTTTGTAATCAATTTAGATATGATTATCATTTGTTTCTCAAAATACCTCCTTCTATTGAAAGAGGGTCCCATTATTTTTCTTATCATCTTCTTGCATTTTCCATTATATCCATAGATACAATTTTCTACCTATCATTTGCACTTCTTAAAATTAAGCTGGAATGAAAGAATAGCACTGTAATAAATTTGTTTTAGTCAATTGAATTCAATATGACTTTATAATAGAGCTGTGATGGCAAACCTATGACATGCATGCTACAGGTGGCATGTAGAATCCTCTCTGCGGGCAAGCACGCCATCAGCTCAGCTCAGCTTCACTGTGAGTGGCTCCCGCTGGCCAGCTGATCTTCAGGGCTCTGCCATGCATGCACAGAGATGGGGCACATGCAGAAAATGTGTGCCCATGTGCAGGGGGATATTTTCTCCCAGGAGGCTGCAGGGAGGCCTACTAGCTGGTGCGGGGAAGTCACGCAGAAACACGCATGGGGGGAAAGAAGAGTTTGAAGAGGTGCATGCGCAGGCGGGCATGGAGGGGTCACAAGTACATTGCATAATGGGTGTGGGGGTCATCCCCCCCAAATTGTCACACACGTGTACATGCACTTTTGGCACAGGTTAGCACTCACTGTAATAGAGTCTCAAACATTCTGAAGTTCAGCTGCATTATATACAATAAGAATAAAAGAATGCTGTAAAAACATACTTTAATCTCAGCAAAATATTTGGTCATGTCCTGTGTTGGATCTGATATGATATCCTTATAAGTAAGGTGGAAAAATGTGGGATAGCTGTTTTGTAGTCCATAGTATTTGAAAATGATTAAACAAGCAACCTCAAAGATACTTATCAATGATTTTCTATTGTATTAGAGGGAAGTACCAAGTAAGGATACTCTGTGATTTTATTTTTAGCCCAGTGCTCTTATATATCTCTAAAAATGATTGAGAGAATAGAATGGAAAGGGTGCTTATCAAATTTGCTGTTGACACTAGCTGTCAGTAATCTGTAAATACGAAAAGACTATCATGTGCAAGAAGAGATAGATCTGTTCTTTGTTGACTTTGTTGAGAGCTGGATAAGGTTGAAATTAAATGAAAAGAAATGCAGTTGAATATTATAACTCTTTTTCCAAACAACTGTTGAACAATGGAACACTTTATCTAAAACAATAGTGGACCTCCGCTATTTTTGAAATGGGGGTTGCACAGCCACCTGTAAGAGGTGGTTTACTGAATCTCTATACTAAGAACCCCTCAAAGTCATATATCATACATTCAGTGTATTTAAAATTAATGATATTCTCTTGATTGAATAATCACTAGCATTGCCATCTGGCCAATTTTGTCTCAGCTAAGAAGGACATATTTGGTTATTGGCAACCCCCCCCCCCCAAAAAAAAAAAAATAATAGTGGGGTTTTAAACTAGATTGAGAAGTTGATGAAAATATCCTGGAAGACAAACTATTTACATACTGTAAGCTAGAAAGTTAAATACATTTGTTGTTATAGTCTTTAGCAGTTAAGAAAAACTCAAAGGGGATTTTACTCACTGAGTATGGTACACTCAGCATGTGCTGCATGAATCAATGGTGAGTCCTTCAAACCTGGTTGAAGCTACTTGAAGCAGCAGTTCTGGAACTGAAGAAAGTATCTGACAGACTAGGAATGTAAGGTTAGAAGTGGATTGTCAAAATTGTATGATCAAATTCAAGTTCTTCAAGATCCAGATCTCTAGAAAAATAGCACTTATTCTAACCTTATGGATTGATGGGCCCAATAGGACTAGAATTAAAATTATTAAAGTTTTTTTTGCCCCAGAAATAATTTCCAACTGAGCATATAGAAGATAATACTTTAACATAATTGTGACAATTAAGCCCATGAATCTTACAGCTTAATTTTCCATAGTTTTGGAAATTAGACAAAGGTTGGTGATAACTGTTCCTTCCTCGTTTCTTTATCTGTACCTTTGATTTCTGTATCATAAATGGATAATTTTGCATTTGTTAAATTTCATTCCAAAGATCTGTATCTTAATCTGTGCTTGCTATGCTTCAAATAGCTGGTAATAGTTTGGTTCAAGTTTCCTGACACTTACAATAATCCAGACAGACTATTTATCAGAATGTCATGAAATACTGAAATGTGCTCAAATCAGGACATTTTATTTGGTTAGTTACAATTTAGATTCCAACGTAATCAAAATAGGGGCTCTGAATGGTTTTCGAATTAATATGAACAATGAATAGATAATGATAAAAGAGTCCAAACAATGATATGTAGCAAATAAACTAGGACATATTTACTATGAAATTTATTTATTTTTAAAAATGATATTTCCTTGAGCTATCAACTTTGCTTTGGGACACATTGACTATGTGTAAGTATATTCCCAATTTTTAATCCAGATGATTACTGTCGTATTGTATAAATATATTGATATGCCTCTCTCCCACTTATTTTGGTTGCAAATGATGAATACTCTTCCCTTACTATTCAAGATTTTGTAACAAATGGAAGCTATTAAACTACATCCAGAGGGGGAAGCCTTTTGTGGCTCAAATGACACTATATATTAATGTGAGCCTTTGGAGCTATTTGTTTATCTGTTTCCCTCTCTCACACTGTTGATAGCTTTCACTGGTATGAAAATTAAAGTGATCATTTTACTGAAGACTTTTTGAGGGGGGAAAAAGAGGGGGTCTGAAGGCTTTCTGGTCAATAATACAGCACAGATAGATGACCTTTGGGGGGGGGGCTTAGAATCTGTTCTGCAGGTCCCTCAAATCAGCAGAACATTTTTTTCTTCCATTTGGGAAATATTGCATTGGCGTTTGGGGATAAACAATAGCAAAATCAATTGCAATGTTTTGTTTTAAACAAAGAACCTCACCTAAAAATCATAGAGGAAACATTCCTAACTTGGAAGTCTCTAACATAGCCTGTATGTCTTATCTCGCCGCCCACTCCTTAATTAAATGTTGGTTTTACCCTCAAAGGATTGTCCACACTTGAAATAGAGGTGGAATCAATCTTTATTATTTTTCAATTATTTTTCTACATGTTATTACATTGTATAACAATATTACTATAAAATCAGAAAACCCAAAAATAAACCTAGAGAATTTTTTTAAAGGCAATACTAAACACAAACACTCTCTCACTCTCTCTCTCTCTCTCTCTCTCTCTCTCTCTCTCTCTCTCCCCCCTCCCCCCTCTCTCTCCAAAACTGGTTTGTGGAAAATATCTTATTCACTGTATCATTATCAAATAGTAAAAGAGAAAAAGAAAAGGTCTTATATAACAATAGAGAAACATGATTAGAGTCTTTCTCTTTCTCTTTATTTGAGTTTAAATCCTTCTATTTGAATTTCTATTCTATTTGAAATCCTTGAATCAAATTTTTCAGTTTGAAAACAAATACAATAAATCAGTGAGAATTAACTGATTTCTTCTACTTTAGGTTGTCTTTTTCTTCTTCTTTTTTACCAATAGGAGTTATAGAAAAATTGCCAGAGACAAATTGCTTCCTGTTACTTTTGGAATTATCCCTCACTTTTAATTGTTGGGTTGCATTCATGTAAGCCAGGGCTGTCAAACTTGCCGCCCCCATCTTGGTTGTTGCTTCTGTGCATGCACACATAGCGAACCAGCAGTAACAGAAGCCGAAACCCACCCTTGTGTACAAGGCCTTGTTATATTTGTTACTGCTCTCTGAGTATGGGATGTTTTGTTTTCAGATGGGAACATGATTCTAGAAGAACTTAGCATTAAACCCTAGGTAGTATATAACTATCCAGGGAAAATATTGCTAGGCCCAATTTCTCTATTCATCACAAATAAATCAATGGCTGAGATGTGCTTGGAATTGGCTGGGCTTAGTGAAATCTATGGCACTGTCACTTTCTGTATATGAAACTCTTGCTTAACTCTGAACTTACGTTTCAGAGCAAATTGAGAGAATAAGAAGTAATTCTGTGCCTGTAGTGGTTTCGTTCCCACCAGTACATTTAATTAATATGTTCTTTGAGTTCTGTAGAACTCTTCAGATGAAGAATTATAAATGCCACAGTTCCTTGCCAACCACTGTCTCAACATCTAGCACACTACAGAAAGTCATCTGATATTGCTTTTTTGTTGTTTTTAGACGCTGAACCTTTCCTCCTGTACCAGGGATCTGGTACACTATAAGAATGACATACAAAGCTAGGCTTGGGGATACAGTGTTTCATTTTGCAGGAAGTACTTAGCTTTGAAATGATATAGGGATTCTATTTGTGATAAATGGAGGTTTTGTACAAGTTAAATGAATTTGTGAAACTACAATGTGTATTTGACACACTGATTAATAAGAAAAGATGGAAGCCTTCTGTTTTATAGGACTAGAGCTGGGCTGAACACTGTTGGATCGGAAGCTTTCCTTCCTGGGGCAGAATTCTAAATGGGATTTGTAAGCAGCTCGACAGGTGAGGGTTGGGAGCAGGAAACCAGAGGGGAAAAAACAAGGTGATCTCTTTTTAATTTAGTATTATATATTTAACTTAATGACAATGTTAAATGTTACAGAATGTTAAACAGAAAATGTAAAAACTCTGCAGCATCTGGAGTACAATTGAATGAATGTGGGATAAGTCACTTTCATGGCCGCAACAAAATCAAATTTTATATTTTAGTACATGGTTTCAAGGTCTGTTAATCTCATAGCATAAAAGGATAGCTAGTAATGACTAATCAGGAAGCTAAACTCCAATTATTATAGGAGACTGGTAGGAAGAGCCAAACAACATAAAATGTCAGTCTGCAGATTACGTTTTTGCTCAATGCAAAAAGAAGAGCAAGTATGAAGAACGACTTTTCCTTGCTCATTTGGCTTGCCAGTCCTACTTTTGTGAGTCTGGAAGATGGAATATTTGCCCTCTTCTTACTTTTTGCATAGTTTTGTGCTACACAAAATGGGTGAAAATTATGTCAACGTGACATGATCGAGTTTTGACACCTGTGCTGTAAAGGATCCTTTCTCAGGCCATTGTAACTTTGAATGGGTTAAAGAATGGGTCAGAAGTCGAGAACTAACTGTAAGGGAAAAGGACGCTGTAGTTTATTGCATACAAATGGACACCATCACTGTAGGGCAGGACACAATAACCATTTTAGGCTTAAACTGGAGGCTAACCAGATGTGATATATGTAAAGGAACTGTATGAACAGTATGCAAGGCACCTAATCAAAAGAAAAGAAAACTGGAAAAGGATGTTGATGAGAAGCAAATCAAGTGAAAGACAATCTAATTAACTAGATGGGAAATTTGGAAACCATCTCATTAATAAATCCTCAGTGCATCTAATGATTTTTCTTTCTCATCATTTTTATGGCTAGACAAAAATTCTCTGAGTGTACGTATTCCATCTCTTTTCTTAAATGCTGTATTAAATCTGGGGAAGATTTAAGAAGTTAGCCTTTTCTCACAATTCTTCTATTCCCACTATTACCAGAAAGAGAAATCATAGAATCTTTACTCAGGATTATGTGAAGTATTAAGTTGCTTTAACAGCATATAGACCTGTAGACACAACATAAACTGAATTGAATGAACCTCACCTCAGGTGGACATGTGTGAATCAGATAACATCCACTTTGATTTGGTTTTAAAATCTGACAAGATTGCTAGGAGGTTCCTAGACTATTATCACCGGCTCAGGGTTGACTCAGCCTTCCATCCTTCCGAGGTGGGTAAAATGAGGACCCAGATTGTTGGGGGCAATATGCTGACTCTCTGTAAACCGCTTAGAGAGGGCTGAAAGCCCTATGAAGCGGTATATAAGTCTACTGCTATTGCTATTGCTATTATTATATTTTATTCTGAAAACTTGCCAATTGCCATTATCTGACTAGTGGTCCAGTTTTGGCAGGAACATCCCATTCAAAAACTCATCCCAGGAAATCCTAATGTATACAGGGGGAACAGAAGAAGACCAGGAGTGGTTTCCTCTGTTGCTGCCTCCACTATCACCAAGATCCTACTACTGCAGCCATTCACCTTTCCTGGTTAAGTGCCTGCATTGAAGACCACCACTGTCTCCTCCTTTTTAATCACACCAACAGTCGTAACAGTCATAACAGGAGAAGTGGACAGCATATGAAACTGTGGACCATAAGGCAGAAGAAGATTGACATTCATTTGACTCTTTAGAAACCCAAACCCAGAAAATTTAGACCATGTTTAGAACACAGTCTTGTTGTTCCATCAGTGGTGGGATTCAAATTGTTTTACTACAGGTTTTGTGGGTGTGGATTGGTGGGCATGGCGGGGGAACATTACTGCAAAATCCCCATTCCTTCCTGATCAGCTGGGACTCAGGAGGCAGAGAATAGATGAGGGCAGGGTCAATCACAAGTGGTATTTACCAGTTCTCCGAACTACTCAAAATGTCCGCCACCAGTTCTCCAGAACTGGTCAGAACCTGCTGAATACCACCTCTGCATTCCATGGGTATGTCTCTAAAGTTGATAGAAGTTGTATATTCTTTTCTTAGGACAAATGTATATTAGAAAGAGCAAGGAAAAAACAAAGGAATATGCAAAGAGAGGATCTGCATATTATATTATGTCCTTATTTTTGATCTTGCTCCTGGGTTGGTAGAATTCTACCCAGAATGAGAAAAGCTGCTTGAAGATTGCATGGGTTGTTCCAGCAAAGCAAATGCTTTCTAGGCAGATGGTCAGCCTCTCAGGCAAATAAAGGTAAAGTTGGAAGTTGACACTGTATTCTGCAGAATGCCAGGTTGCCTGCTATTTTTTATTTAAACATTATTATTTTTTAAATGGTGAAGTAGTTAAAAAAAAAAAGAAAGAAATTGACTGTACTGTATTGCTGGTTTTGAGTGCCTTCTGTTCCTGTTTTTATTTTGTTCTAGGCCCAAGTTCCAATGGAAGCATTTATAAGGCAGAATTACTAAAGGAGAGGCGAAAGGTGCTTACAATGGGAAAATCCTGAAATGTCATTTCAACTAGCTCTAAAATTTAGACAAGATACCCATAGAGAGGCTTGGTTTTCTTTTTCTTTTATATACACAGTTGCGAATGCCAAGAAAAATGCAGCAATTCATTTGTGTGGTTAACCCAGCAATATATAAGCTACCACCACAGATCTTTTAAGATTGTTAGAGCTGCATTCTGTGAGAGAACCTTGAGGCTTATCAGTTTCTTTGTATTACTTTTATTTCAATAGATGCCAGACTGACTAAGCACATCCTGCTACCTTGTCAGCACCAAATCTTCACCAACTTTTTTTTCAGTTTCTTTGTTGATTACAATTTATAGACCCACCTGTCTCATAGTAAAGGTAAAGGTAAAAAATTCCCCTCGACTCTAAGGGGCAGTGCTCATTTCCATTTCAAAGCCAAAGACCCAGCACTGTCCAAAGATGTCTCCATGTTTATGTGGCCAGCATGACTAAATGCCGAAGGTGTACGGAACGCGGTTACCTTCCCACCGAAGGTGGTTCCTATTTTTCTACTTGCATTTTTACATGCTTTTGAACTACTAGGTTGGCAGAAGCTGGGACAAATGATGGGAGCTCACTCTGTTATGCATTGCTAGGGATTCGAACCGCCAAACTGCTGACCTTTCTGATCGACAAGCTCAGCGTCTTAGCCACTGAGCCACCCCGTCCCTTTTATGTCAGATAGAAACCATTCGGTAAAAGAAGAATCATGCTTATGGATAACAAGAAAGAAAGAACATAATGCTAAGTTATGTGTATCAAAGTCTGTCCCAAAAAGCGAGTTCTTCTTACAATGTTTTTGGTCCAGTGTGTCATAGGGCTGGGTCCTGTCACTATCCCAAGCACAGATGGTATGGGTAAAGAATGCAGAGAGCTAATGGCATTACTAGCATTAGAGGTTACATACTACTAAGGTTCGAACCATCAAACTGCCAACCTTTCTGATTGATAAGCTCAGCATCTTAGCCACTGAGCCACTGCGTCCCACCTATGTCATAGTACCAGTGGTGGGTTTCAAACAATTTCAGAACCTCTTCTGTAGGTGTGGCCTGCTTTGTGAGAGTAGCTTGCCGGGCATGTGACCGGGTGGGAGTGGCTTGCCGGCTATGTGACCGGGTGGGTTTGCCAGCCACGTGACTAAGTAGGCGTGGCCAACTTGTAAAATGTGGTGAAACTCACTTAACAACGCTCTTGCTTAGCAACCAAAATGTTGGCTCAGAAACTCTGGCATTTCAAGCACCCAAGTCTTAAAGCTGTCAAGTTAGAAGACCCTTGCACCCCTAACCCTTTAGAAAAAAAAACCCCAGGGGTGTTCAAACCTGACAGCTTTAAGACTTTAGGACTTCACCTCCCAGAATTCCTCCTCTCGCTCTTCATCTTGATGATGTGCGGACAGGCATGGGGAGGGAGCTGGAACCGGTTCTAAACAGCACTGTAGATTTGTGGAACCTTTTCTATAGAAGAGGTTAGAACTGGCAGGAACCCACCCCTGCATAGTACTGACTCTTAAAAGGTCTCACCCAGTCTTGCACTCAATTGTCATATAAAACACATCCTAAAATACTCTCTTAAACATGTAAAAGTGGATATAAAGTTACGTCCCTAACTATTGAAATCTACTGGTCATCCTTACTGACATCTCAAAAGTTATACTTTAAGATCAGCTTTTAATGCCATGCTTTATATTTGTCCTTGCAAAGAGAAATGTTCATTTTCCTATTTAAGGAAATAAATTCATGAAATAGATTCTCCGTTCATACACAAGGACATACCCAAGACAGAGCCTTGATTTTGTATGCTGCTCATGGAACCGGTAAGAATAAATGAAATAGGTAAATTGGACACTTAAATTAAAAATACCTTGGATCTTCAAATCCAAGGTTTATTGCATTAAACAGAATAAATGGTTGAATAAAACCAATTATGATTCATTCCGCTGCAGCCCACAAATAGAAAAGGAATAGAACATTTTTGAATAATTAGTAATGTTTTATTCAGTATTTTTAGGGACATTCAATGAATCTCTGAAAAGAAATAATGTTCACCATTTGAATGCTTAAGACTATTGTTTCATCCATCCATTGCATTTTCAAGCAGAGTTGGGGAAAGTCCCTATCTAACAGAAAAAGTACACAAACTGAGTTAAGTAGATGTTGCCTCTGGGGATGTGGACAAGGCTATGCGAGCTGTGAGTTCCTCCACCTGCATACTGGACCCGTGTCCCTCTTGGCTGACTACCAACAGCAGAGAGGTGACACGAGGCTGGATCCAGGCGGTTGTTACCGCCTCTCTTCGGGAGGGACACCTCCCCACCGCGCTTAAGGCGGCGGTGGTGAGGCCCCTCCTGAAGAAACCGTCTTTGGATCCAGCAGTTCTTAACAACTATCGTCCAGTCTCCAACCTCCCCTTTCTGGGGAAGGTTGTTGAGAAGGTGGTGGCCTTACAGCTTCAGCGTACCTTGGAGGAAGCTAACTATCTTGACCCCTTCCAGTCTGGCTTCAGGCCCGGTTACAGCACTGAAACCGCTTTGGTCGCATTGACCGATGATCTCTGGAGAGCCAGAGATGGAGGCCACGCGTCCATCCTGGTTCTCCTCGACCTCTCAGCGGCTTTCGATACCATCGACCATGGTATCCTTCTGCGACGACTGCGGGAGGTGGGGGTGGGCGGCACTGTTCTACAGTGGTTCTCCTCCTACCTCTCGGGCAGGTCGCAGTCGGTGTTGGTGGGGAGGGAGAGATCGTCCCCGAGGCCCCTAACCTATGGGGTGCCGCAGGGCTCGGTTCTGTCCCCCCTACTATTTAACATATACATGAAACCGCTGGGCGAGATTATTCGGAGGCACGGGATTAAGTACCATCAATATGCGGACGATACGCAGTTGTATCTGTCCGCCCCGTGCCAACTCAATGAAGCGGTGGACGTGATGAACCGGGGCCTTGAGGCTGTTAAAGACTGGATGAGAGCTAACAAACTGGTACTCAACCCGGAAAAGACCGAGTGGCTGTTGTGTTTTCCTCCCAAAAATTTGGCTAATGTTCCAACAATCAGGCTGGGGGGGCAAAATTTACACCCCTCAGACAGGGTCCGCAACTTGGGAGTCCTCCTGGATTCACAGCTGAGTTTTGAGCATCACTTGTCGGCTGTGACCAGGGGGGCATTTGCCCAGGTTCGCCTGGTACGCCAGTTGCGGCCCTACCTGAACCGGGAGGCTCTCACAACAGTCACTCGAGCCCTTGTGACCTCTAGGCTGGAATACTGCAATGTGCTCTACATGGGGCTGCCCTTGAAGAGCATCCGACGACTTCAGCTAGTTCAGAACGCGGCCGCGCGAGTGATTATGGGCGCACCACGGTTCGCCCATATAACACCAATCCTCCGTGAGCTGCGCTGGCTACCTGTTGATCGTCGGGTGCACTTCAAGGTCCTACTTACCACCTATAAAGCGCTCCATGGTAGTGGATCTGACTATTTGAGAGACCGCCTCCTGCCAATTAGCTCCCTGCGTCCCATCAGATCGCACAGAGTAGGCCTCCTCCGAATTCCATCCGCCAGTCAGTGCCGACTGGCGACTACGCGGAGGAGAGCCTTCTCAGTTGCAGCTCCGACATTATGGAACACCCTCCCCGTGGAGATCCGTACCCTCACCACAGTCCAGGCCTTCCGCACAGCCCTGAAGACCTGGCTATCCCGTCAGGCCTGGGGATAGGATTACTCTCACCCCGCCCGAATGTTGAATGAATGTTGTGTTTTTATGGATAATTTTCTTTTATTCACGATTTTTTTTTCCTTTAAGTCTTGTCTTGCACCCCCTTCCCCTCATTATTGTAAGCCGCCCTGAGTCCCTCCAGGGAAAAGGGCGGCATATAAATTCTTAATAAAAAAAAAAAAAAGTATCTCACCAAAAAACCTAAGTAAGTTGTGGTTGGCAATCTTTATATTATATATTATAAGCCACCTCCCCACAAAAGAAAACCCCAACCAAAAACTCATAAAAATCACTTGAGATTGCTAACATGAAAAGTCATATTGTGAAATTTTAGAGGGAAAATTATGGTTAATTCTGGTGTAATTAGGAGACAGGGATAACCCTGTAATTCAAGTAGCAATAGCAATAGCAGTTAGACTTATATACCACTTCATAGGGCTTTCAGCCCTCTCTAAGCGGTTTACAGAGTCAGCATATTGCCCCCAACAACAATACAGGTCCTCATTTTACCCACCTCAGAAGGATGGAAGGCTGAGTCAACCCTGAGCCAGTGAGATTTGAACAGCCGAACTGCAGAACTGCAGTCAGCTGAAGTAGCCTGCAGTGCTGCATTTAACCACTGTGCCACCTCGGGTCTGTAGTCATAGATAAGAAGGTGAAGTCCTATATAACTTGATAAAATGCAAGAATAGAGAGTTGGACTAAATTAGTATGTCTTACAATGGATGGATACAAGAGAAAGAGTTCCCAAAGAATTTACAGAATTCATTTTAGCCTATTTGTAAATAACCTGTATTAGATATAAACAGTGATGTCTCCATCGAAGTTACAACAGCACTGAAAGAACATATGACAATTTTTCAGAGTTACGACCTTTGCACATCCCCAAAATCACATGATCAAAATTCAGATGCTTGGCAATTGGTTCATATTTATGACCGTTGCTGTGTCCCATGGTCATGCGATTACCTTTTGCGACCTTCTGACAAGCAAAGCCAATGGGGAAACCAGATTCATTTAACAGCCAGGTTACTAACTTACAACTGCAGTAATTCACTTAACAACTGTGGCAAGAAAATAGCAGTAGACTTATATACCGCTTCATAGGGCTTTCAGCCCTCTCTAAGCGGTTTACAGAGAGTCAGCATATTGCCCCCAACAATCCGGGTCCTCATTTTACCCACCTCGGAAGGATGGAAGGCTGAGTCAACCCTGAGCCGGTGAGATTTGAACCGCTGAACTGCTGATCTAGCAGTAGCCTGCAGTGCTGCATTTAACCACTGCGCCACCTCGGCTCAAAGTCGTAAAATGGGGCAAAACTCACTTAACAAATGTCTCACTTAACCACAAAAATTATTGGCTCCATTGTGATCATAAGTCGAGGACTACCTGTATTCCTGGATCAATGTACATTGAAATAAAAAAGTAATCCTAACTTAAGAAGTGTGCACATTTTTTAAGAAGTGAAAATGGCTCATTCATTCCAGGGACTACAAAGGATCAAAACTAAGTCTGTCAGTATTGTAATATTCTTATATAAATCAATGGCATGACCACACTTGGAATTCTGCATATACAATACTTCTGGCTATGGCGTTTGTAAGTATATAACAACAAGTATATAATACATCTGGAGCAACTGCAGGAAAGGGAACACAGTTATCACCAGGGAAGTCCTCAGTGGCTTCCTCAGGGTTGCAAAACCTGATACTTTTTAGTTTACAAAAAAAAAGTTTATAAAACATATTGTTTATAAAATTAGACATAATATGGAGAAAATGAGCTTTCAAGTTACTTTTCTTTCTATTAGATGTTGGAATTATCAATCATGAAAGCTTTAGCATTAGCAAAGAAAAATATTTCACTCCATAGAATGGAATGGAATAGAATAGAATAGAATAAAACAGAACAGAACAGAACAGAAGAGAACAGAACAGAACAGAACAGAACAGAACAGAATCAAATAACAGAGTTGGAAGGGAGCTTGGAGATTTTCTAATCCAACATCCTGCCTAGGCAGGAAACCCTATACCACTTCAGACAATGGTTGTCCAACACCTTTTTAAAAATTTCCAGTGTTGGAGCATTCACAACTTCTGGAGGCAAGTTGTTTCACTGATTAATTGTTCTGTCAGGAAAGTTCTCCTCAGTTCTAAGTTGCTTCTCTTCTTGATTAGTTTCTACCCATTGCTTCTTGTCCTACCCTCAGTTGCTTTGGAGAATAACTTGACTTCTTCTTTGTGGCAACTCCTGAGATATTGGAACAGTGCTATCATGTCTCCCCTAGTCCTTCTTTTCGTTAAACTAGACATACTCAATTCCTGCAATCGTTCTTCATGTTTTAATAAATCATCTTAATTGCTATTCTCTGCACTCTTTCTAGAGTCTCCACATCTTTTTTTTTACATCATGGTGACCAAAACTGAATGCAGTATTCCAAGTGTGGCCTTACCAGGGCATTATTAAGTGGTATTAACATTTCACGTGATCTTGATTCTATCCCTCTGTTTATGCAGCCTAGAACTGTGTTGGCTTTTTTGGCAGCTGCTGCACACTGCTGGCTCATATTTAAGTGGTTGTCCACTAGGATTCCACTATGGTTGTCCACTAGGAAATATGAAAGTCATTTCCATAAGATGTAGTGACAACTACCAATTGTGATGTCTTTAAAAGTATTGGTAATAAGAGACATCCATGGAATAGGAACATTCCTCATACACTAATTACTATAGCTATGAATTTTTACCAAGATCAGAAACAACAGGGTGTTCAGCAGTACACATGCCCTTGTGAGAAGCAACAGAACACTGTCCCCACCTTATTTTAAGGTTCCAAAATACAGGTAGTTCTCAACTTATGATAGTTTATTTAGTGACCGTTCAACATTGCAACAGTGCTGAAAAAAGTGACTTATGACATTTTTCACACTCGTGACCATTGTAGTAGCTCCATGGTCTCCCCGTGGAGATTCGGACCCTCACCACCCTTCAGGCTTTCCGCAAAGCCGTCAAGACCTGGCTGTTCCGGCAGGCCTGGGGCTGATGAGTTCCCAGCCCCACTTGAATTGTTGTGATTGTTGTGTAGCTTTTAATCTGTTTCTTGTACCTTGTTTTTGTCTTGTTCGTTTTTTGTATTTCCCCCTTCCCCACTTTTTGTTAGCTGCCCTGAGTCCCTCAGGAATAGGGCGGCATACAAGTATAATAAACATACAACATGCATACAAGTATAATAAACATGGTCAGGTGATAAAAATTCAGACTCTTGGCAACTGGCATGTATTTATGATGGTTGCAGTGTCCTAGGGTCATCTGGTCACCTTTTGCAACCAACTGATAAGCCAAGTCAATGAGAAAGCATGATTCACTTAACATTTGTGTTACTAACTTGACAACTGCCGCAAGAAAGGTAGTAAAAATGGGGCAAAATTCAACTGTCTCACTTAGCAACAAAAAATTTGGGCTCAAAGTTGTGGTTGTAAATCAAGGTTGGGAGCCTGTTGTGATAAACAATTCTGGCCAATATAGGTCTTTCCCATGATTTAACAGGATTATTATTTCTCTCTGTCTCTGTCTCTCTCTCTCTCTCTTTCTCTCTCTCTTTCTCTGTGTATGTGTGTGAAAGAGCAAGTGAGAACTCCATCCCACTCAGTTTACAATTTAGCTAAAAGAAGGAGATTAATATGAAAGGGATGAAGGGACACAAGGCATGAAGAAAGACAAGTATTTACACACAGAGAGACATCATTTCAATTGGAAAGAGGCCTGGGAAGCTGTAAAAGATCAATCTGTTGAAGTCTGTTTAAAATCTTGCATGCTTGCAACAACAGATCCTGTTCCAATTAAAGCTGCCCATGTCTCCAATTGCTCTTATTTCTTATGGGAACAACTTGGCAGCTGCAGGCTTGGCATTTTCATTATCTCTAGAGACTACTCCCTTTACGACTCCCTTTCATGAGGTGGCAGTAGTTGTGCCCTTCCTGGCTCTGATTTGAGAGGAGAGAACAGCTTATTTTGGCAAGAGAGAAGTGACAAATGATTCAAAGGTTGTACTGCAGCCTTTGTTCTAGATCAGTTTTTGTCAACCTTGGCGACTTTAAGTCCCGTGGACTTCAACTCCCAGAATCCCCCAGCCAGCAAGGTTGAGAAACACTGTTCTAGATGAAATCCTCCTTCCTTCCTTAATATCTCCAAATTCCAACTGCAGGCCCAATAAGGGCTGTAGGAGAAAGACAGATGGAAGAAATACTGTTATTACTACCACCTTAGCTGCTGCTCTCAAGACAGAATGACATATTTTAAAATATTAGTTTTGGGGGTGCTTCTCTGAATAGAATTCGTTTTTCTTTACTAAATGAATCCCATAAATTAATGATAAATGGTGTGAATTGATTATATTAGGTAACCATAAAAAGTATTATTATTATAGGAGAGAGGGAAAACTCCCAGAGTTTCTCACATTATCACTAATTTTGCAACTTTCTGGCAGGCTTTTTGTCTTAATGATCTTTGTTTAGTCAGCTAAAATGTTTGTAAAGCTTAGCTGTTACCTGTATGGAAGATCCCTGTGACTTTGTAATTTGTCATCCATTTTTCCTGTACTTTTTCCTATTTAGCCTATTACAATCTTTTGAAATTTAGGGAACCAGTATAGCCTATAGTATTTTGAATGTAGTTTAAGCACAGATGTTATTGCCACTACTTACATATGTTTATAGGTGACTCAGTGACCAAAACGCTGAGTTTGTCGATCAGAAATGTTGGCAGTTTGGCAGTTCAAGTCCCTAGCGCTGCGTAACGGAGTCTGGTTACTTGTCCCAGCTTCTGCCAACCTAGCAGTTCAAAATCATGTAAAAATGCAAATAGAAAAATAGGGACCACCTTTGGTGGGAAGGTAACAGAGTTCTGTGTGCCTTTGGCGTTTAGTCATGCTAGCCACATGACCACAGAGACATCTTTGGACAGTGCTGGCTCTTTGGCTTTGAAATGGAGATGAGCACTGCCCCCTAGAGTCAGGAACGACTAGCACGCATGTGCAGGGGAACCTTTACCTTTACTTTACAGATGTTTACAGTGAAGCAGATGCAAACAACCTATTCTCTTTTCTGTATATATTATGTGCCAAAAATGAATTATATGCCATCAAATTGATGTTCCTTTCAGCTGTGTCCTAATTGCCATTGTTACTGAGTCTATTCACCTTCCTGCTGGTCATCCTCATCTTCTCTTTTTACCCTTCTTTCCCAGCAATACATCTTTCTCCAGTAATTATATATTAGGACAGTAGTATACCTACTGTATGCTTCCTTTAAGCCTGGCTTGAATCTGAGTCTCTCTACCATTTCAGTTAATACTCTCTATTATTCTGAGCTTATTTGGAAATTGGGAATGGTATTAAATAAGAGATAATGATGTCTTTGTTACTTATTGCCATTTTTTTAAAAAAATGATTTGAAGTTTAGGAACTCCTCCTCCTCCTCACTGATTTGCTTAAAGTTATAAAGATACAGAGATGATTTCTAGAGTCAGCCTAGCAAGATATTCTCAGAGTAGTAAATCTACAGTAAGGCTACATAAAAATTCGTGATAGAACATATATTAGTTGGTGCATCTGCATCTTACATACCTCAAGAAAGATTGAAAATAAGAGACAGTAATTTGTAATATGTTTGCTGTCTCCACTATTTTTGAGTCATCTGCAAGTTTTATAATTGTATTTTCTGCATCTTCATCCAAGTACTTAATAAATAAGTTGAAGAGCACTGGGCCTAATGGAGCCCTGCAATATGCCACTTGACATTTCACTCCAGCTTGACATGGAGCTATTGAAGGCTAATTGGGGATGTTTTTCAACCAACTCTGTATTCATCAGATGGTAGCATAGTCCAGCCCACATACTCTCATATTTTGTAAAAAAGAATTTCATGGAAGACTTTCTCAAAAGCTTTTCTGGAGGGAAGATACACTATGTTCATCACATTCTCATGGTCAAGTTAAATTGGTTGTTCTGTCAAGAATGGAAAGCAGGTTGATTTGACCTGACCTGTTCCTTATAAATCTATGCTGGCTCCCATCAAGCAATCCATTCTTCTATACATAGTCACAAATAGACATCTTAATCATCTATTCCATAATTTTGCCTAGTATTCTCTACACTAGGATATTAAAATTGGATATCCTGTGGTCAAGTACGTATGCATGGTGTGCTCAAATGTCCCTTTCGTGAAAACTCAAAGTTCCTACCAAAAGTTCTGCTGCATTTACTTCTTCTACCAGCTATTTCCTGTTAGTAGGGTCAAATATAAGAGAACCAATCCTCTTAACTTTTCTTCAGTTTTCTGGGAAATGAACCAATCAGCTAGAACACTAAGAAATTGCTAGAGATTTTGCACTGTTCGCCAAGCTAGTTTTCAAACAAATCTGGGCAAATGATGACAGACCAATTATTATTAAGTCTGTCATCTCTAAAAATTCTGGGATCCAGACCAAATTCTGGCATCTGGTATGAAAAATGTTTTTTTTTCTTTGTACTTGACTCTCATGCTCAAATTCTTGAACCTGAATATATTGGTACACTCCCTTTATATATAATGTCCTACTCTTCCTCTTTTGACTATTACAGTATATTCATTTTTTGCAGACTATATCCTTCAATCCTTATTTATTTCTCAAGTTTATGCATTCTATTCATTATCTTCATCCAACTTGTTACAGTTATGCCTACTAAACAATACTGGCCTTTCTACTTTAAGATTTCTAGTTCTTCCTGTTGTTCTCTATAACCTGTTTGTTTATTGTACAAGACTCTGGAATCC
The DNA here is from genome assembly GCF_009769535.1 of Thamnophis elegans. Taxonomy (NCBI): domain Eukaryota; kingdom Metazoa; phylum Chordata; class Lepidosauria; order Squamata; family Natricidae; genus Thamnophis; species Thamnophis elegans. Next base: position 120,342,386 of record NC_045543.1, on the reverse strand, counting down.
TTTGATCATATAACTTCCTTATCCTTTTTTTAAATTTACTATTTAGTACTGAGTGCTTTCCTGCCTTGCATATCCCTACCAACCAGACCCAGTACCATATTCTGGACTTCTCCCTCCCTCATAGAATTCAATTTAAAGATTTTTAGATCAAGGACTTCCTAAAACAATTCTTTCCCATTTATGAGAGTTATAGCCTGCCTCTTATCAGGAATCACATTTCTGTTGGCCCCATCTGCACCAACAATACTGGCTGCTAACACATCATATTAATGTGAGTCTTGAGACGTAGGTTCTCTCCTCCACCTCAGAAATTCATTAGCCTCTGAAGTCACAAGGGTGTTTATTTCTAAGGGCAACTGCTTGTTGAAAGAATCGTATCTCATACTATTAGGTGTGCCAGCTTGAGCTCTTAGAAACAGGCTTCAATGAAGTTAATACATTGACAATCCTCCAAATTCTCCCCAAACCAAAAGAAAAACATTATCCTGTTTTCCACCACTGCTCCTTCTGTGCCTAAGGAATAGGAAAGCAGAATTTGCTTCTCAGTCAGAATACCCATACGCTCAACTATAGCAAGGAAATATTAACAATCAAAGTCAGGTAAGATTTGGAAAGAATCTCAGTTCTTGACAATCATCTTCTGAACCATGACTTCTTGATAATTTTACACCTATTGGCCACCAACTTTCAAAACACAACAAACATACTCACTTGAAGAATATGCTGTTAACATAGCCTACAAATATTAAGTTGAATAAATCTAGCATACAGCTGAAGCTTTGCAGGTAATGTATCTGGGCAATATACACTTTATTTATCCTTGTACTTTTTTATTGCAGGAAATTCAGTCTGCAATATCACTTTCTATTCAGCAGCCTGCTGATAAAGCCATGCAGCATAATATATAAGTACTACATATAGCAGCAATTAAGTAAATGAGCTAGAGGTTCAAAAGACATATACTTAAAATCCAAATCCATCCAGTAGTGAAAGAATATGAATTATTTATTTCCTTTTAATAGTGTGTTATGGTTGTGTAAAGTCAGACATTATATAAATCAAGGTAAGGCTTTCCAAAACTCTGCAAAGCATCAGAGTCTTATAGTGCAAAAAAAATATCCTACTTTATGTTGCAGTATAAATGCTAATTATAGAACTAAAAACAAACTACCTCCTATTTCATTTTAATCATGCACCATGCTTGCATACATTATTGAATGCCTCTGTATTTTAAAGCATCCAGACAACCAGCAGATGCTTGAGTTTGCTAAAGTAGTAACATTATTTTGTTTGAAAGTACTGTTACACTGTCTGGGGCCGAATAAAAGATGCCAGCTCACACAATAATGAACAATTTATGATGTAGCTGTGAAGACCTTTTGATTGGCGTATACACAAAATGAGGCAGCTGGGTACATTGTCAATTACAAAATGCATCCATTTTCCTCATCATTATAGAATTATTATGCCTCACTGGAAAATATTCTGATAACTTCAAAGTACCAGTAATTCTCAATAGATCACCCAGTCAAGGTAATTTTCTCCAGAACCAAAGTATTCATTAAAATATTTTGGTAGTAAACTACTCTGCTGGTAGTTAACTTTGGATCTTATAGAATTCCAGCACTTCAAATTACTGATTATGAAAGACATGAAATAAGTTGGGAGACAAGGTTCATGCTTAATTTTATAGAATATATCTGCTATCACTGGAATAGTTGTAAACCCTCTAAGTAGCCATGTGATGAGGAAACAGCTTATTTAACTCTCAAAGCTGGCTAATTTTTCTTTTGTTCTCTCAATAGCACCTACTTTTCTTCTTCCATTCTATTCTATAAAAGAAACCACTGCTTTACATTATTACTTCCCAATTTTTTTCTTTCCCAAAACTGTTTTATCAGAAAGGTTTATCAAATTTCAAGGACCGGTCGTAAGTACCTCCCTGCAGCACCATATTAATTTCACTGAACCAAAAATCATAACTCAAAGGCTATCCGTATTATAAAAACAATATCATTGAATGATCTTTATTGCCACTTCAATAAGTTACCTTTCATTATTTTATCAAATTTCATTTTATTAAGAATACTATGGGAGATTTTTGAATAAATTTTAATATAAGCTCAATCATCCAATAAGTCAATTTAAATGTTCCTGTTGTGATGGGTTAAGAGATACCCAAAGAAAAATGACTTTTACCCAAGTTTGCCTTACATAAAAGTCAAGTCAAATTTTGCATGATTTTGTTAATCACTTCATTCAGTTTTTTTAAATAAAATTTTTATTTTCAAACAAACACAAACACGTGTAACATAAAACCCTCTTCAACTACATACAGTGTGTCGATTGGCTACAAGGTCTTTCTGCGTCCTTTCCATAGTCATCTCTTGAATTTTATCAAAATTCACATATTGTCAATCAAGATATCTTTGTATACATTGTTGTTATGCTTCCTTTGTTTGATTATCACTATTGTTTCTCCATTTTGGACAAGGTATTCTAAATATATAACCATTAATATTATAATTATTCATTATATCATCTTCAACATATCCAATAATAAAGAGTTATTTTTTTATCCTATTCTAAGTCATTCTATTATTTTAGCATTGATAACATTCTCTAATAATTTTCAATTCCATGTTTTTCCCATTATTAGAATCATCAATCTAATATACGTGTATACAAATTGTTATAATTATTAAACATCCATTACGCCTAGCTATTATTACATCTTTTCAACATAAGGCATATTAAATTTGAAGTAAATTTATATTATGGCATTTCATAACATCATCCTGAAATCATCCAATGATATTATATCTTTATATTTTATTCTATATAGAATTTTTTATCTTTTATAAAAAGGCTTTTCAACATCATCTCCATAATCTTCACTTACAGTTTGTATAAAATTTCATATTATCAATCTAGTATATATAAATGCTTTGTTATCATTATTAATCATTTATTTGACTATAGCTATTATTACGTTGTATATAGCACTCAAAATTTAACTACATTTAACTAAATTTTATTGTGACATTTCATTTCATCATCCTGTATACTTCCAGAAATAGTGTAGTCCAATATCTCTTGCCATTTGTAAAGTCTGTATTCTAAGTGTTTTCTTGATAAAACTTATGTGGACTTGTCTTAAAAACTTGTTGTTCATTGCATGTCTTATAAGGATTCAAAACCCTCTATCTGCTCCTTTTATCAGCTTAACTTTTGTTATCATTAATGCTTCTGCCGAGATTACTCTCATTATTTCTGCCAAATTTTCTCTCTCTTCGTCATCTATGTTCTGACATCTGAAATAAAGTTCTGGTTCATCGATCTCTCATTTCCATATTTCACACTTGTCATTTCCCTCCACTCTCACTTTGCTGTTAGTGTCAATAATTTTCTTATCACTTTCATATGTCTCTGTGATTTTTTTGAGTTCTATCCTCAAACTTCATCACTGTCCCCATACTTTCTGTATTTTGATCTATAACTTCAAATCTCTTTTCAATTCTCTCTGTGATTATTAAAACTTTTTGAATTTCTAAGAAAATTATTTGCAAAGTTAGGGCCTTTTCTTCTTCACATTGTGCCATTTTCCAGGTTATAAACACTGCCAAAACATCCGAGACTTTTTAGGTTTCATACAAATTCAGTGGAGTTTTTCAAATCAAAGCTTTCTCTTTCTTTCAAAGGAACACCTGTATAAACAAAACATTTTCCACTGACGCTTTCAGTAAACAAAGTCTATAGCTTCATAATATTAGATATTGCCAAGCCTCTAGCCACTAGATGGTAGTGTTACCTCTTTTCCATCTGTTTTTGCCTCTCTCTGTAAACTCCAAGCTCCGAAGAGGAAAAAAAATGTTTAAAAATTATGCTCCAACCAAGCCTTATGAGAGAAGAAACTTTTAATCCACGAATACAAAAATGGAAAAAGTATAGAGGAAGAAGGAAAAAAAGAGACCAGTCCAGTTTAAAAGTAAGAGGCATTTGTAAAAAGTCCATCCATGGAAAACAAAGTTAAGGTAAAAGATAACACAATACTTTTAAACCAAGGTTAATTCGCCGCTTATTTTCTTCTGTTTTCAATTTTATTTTAAACTCCAAGTCTTTTGGGTTTTCCCTTCTCTAATAATAAAAAAATTTCTCACCATTTCTCACTGTCTCTCCTGTACTGCTTCTGTTTCAGGGGCTTGTCCCAACCTTCTGCAGCCATTTTGGCTGCTTCTCTTGAAGCTGGCAAAAAGAGCTTTCTCCTGGATCAATCAGGGACTTTGTGATGTCCCTGAGATCAGCAGGACTTGCTCTTCTCTATCACTGTTCCTTCAGAACAGTTTAGGTCCAAAAGGACCGTCCAGTAACAGAGCTATCGACAGCAATGCTGGAACCCCAAGATTGCATGTCATGTTGTTTTGACGTCAAGCCCTGCCTCTCCACTTCATTCAGTTTTGATCATACTTGCCTGTGCCATTTTAAAATAACAGAGTCTAGTGGCTGTTTAATCAATTTTGTGAAATCTCCACAATTATATTCACAGCTATTACAGGAAGTGTGATATCTCTGTGTTAACTAAACCCTGTCCACATCTCCAACACTTTGATAAGTTGTTTTTTAATTTAATAATAGGTTTAGTACCATGACAATTGCTTCTAAAATATAATACAACATACCCCAATCTATCAAATACTGTATGAATTGTAAAATGTAATATGTTGGTGTTCTAGCAATTACATTGCCAACTCTTATATATGTATAGGACAAGGGTGAAATGCTACCGATTCTGCCCTGATCGCTGGAATTGGTAGTAACGAATGCTTCCAGTTTCCTGAACTGGTAGTAAAAAAATGCTTTTAAAAAAGTATTTTAAAAAAAGATTGCCACCATCCCACGGCACAGCTGATTGTCACAGCTGATGAACCTTTTTTTACTTTTTTAAAAGCAGTTTTACTAACTATTCGCCCAACTGGTAGTAGAAAAATGCTTCAAAAAGTTTTTTAAAAAAGGTTCCGACTATCAGCTGTTTGACGGTCAGATGTGCTGGGGGATTTGGGAACCTTTTTTTTTTTTTGCTTTTTTAAAAGCATTTTTACTACCTATTACCTTATCCTAGAAGTTATTTTAAAAAGTGCACACAAACAGTACACTACATTGTATTGCACACCAACCATGAACCAATATCAATTTCACAGCATTTTTTCCCCTATTCTATAACTTTTCTGTCCACTTTTTGACTCATCTTCCAATTTGTCCCTTTCTTGCTCTCTGGATCGCTCTTCCCTTTGCCCCTCCCTTTTTCCTGTGTTCATTTTGTAAATTGTACACTCAGCTCTCAGCAATTTCTAATGCAAAGCAAGTGATAACCACATTCAAATTAAACTTTCTCTGTTCATTTCTATCTCTCCCACCCTCCTTCCCTCCCTGTGTGTGTGAGAGAGAGAGAAGGGGGGGGGCATCAAAAACATTCCCATCTTTATTTGTTTTGGATAAATGTATGCATTACAGATGTACTTAACATCTATGTATTGAGCAACAACAAGTTACAACAAAGTTGAACGAGGGGTACTTATGACAGATCCACACAGTTGTGATCTTCACAGTGTCCGCAAGGTCATGAGACCACAGTTTGGATGCTTGAGAATCAGCTCATAATTACACTGTTGCAGTGTCTTGCAGTCACATAATTGCCATTTGTGAACTTTCCAGCCAGCTTCCGAAAAGCAGACTCGATGGGGGAGCCAGAAGAGGGTCACCAATGACAATCATGAGACATGCTGCGAGCACAAAGAATTTGTCTAATGATGTCAACTGAGACTGTCAGAACTGCCATCACAAGTCACATGATGTTGCACCTTACAACTGTGTCACTTAGTGATAGAGTTCCTAGTCCCCATTACAGTCAGCAACTGGGGATTACCTGTATAACTGAGCCACTAATTAGTACTTAAATAGAAAAGATAGGCTATTCCATAGTAATCAGTGCATTTAATAAAATAGGGAGGGAGGGAGAGAGAAAGAGGGGGAGAGAGACCGAGTGCATGTGTCTCACACAAATGGAATATAAATTAGCTCTCCTGGGCATCATTCTATTACTACTTTTGCCTTGGAAATATGAGCAGTGAGGCAAAAAACTAGATTCTCCTGTGAAACTTGCTGGTGCTGCCATCTGCCCATGGAGACTGATTGTTCTGTCTCTCCTTTCAAGAGTTCCTGTAGCATAACACCCTCAATTTTTCACACCATTTGGCTCCCATTTAACAGCTTTCTCTAGAAACATGTTTACTAGCACCTGGAACCCACAATCGATCTCCAATATCCAGCCATTCTCTGTAAGCCATAACTCTCTGAAAGAGTCTGTTTTTATTTCACTAGTCTGTTCTCTCATTGTTAAACACTTCATATTTCCATGCACTAATTTCTGTTATAAGCTCTCAGCACCAAAATGTTTTGTTCTTCATTTTTTCCCACATAGACTGACCTAAGTTCATCACAGCCACCTCTCAAATGCATTTAAAATTCAGTTTTTATTTCATTGGTCCCTTACACCTTTTATATGCCTTTCCCTCAACGTTGCTCAATTAATTTTTTAAAGTGAAAATTAAAAACTGTAGCTGAACTGACAAATATTCACTTTTGCTCCATGTTTGTTTGTTTCTTTCTTTCTTTCTTTCTTTCTTTCTTTCTTTCTTTCTTTCTTTCTTTCTTTCTTTCTTTCTTTCTTTCTTTCTTTCTTAGGCTTATATGAGGCAGTCTGGATTCAACACAACAAGGTGCTTTGCAACATGGGTCTCTTGATGATGCAAAGAAGCAACACGCTTTAGGGTTGGTAGCCTTGACTTATAATGCATGGGCCAGTCCCAAACGTATAAATGAGTCACAGCAATTTTCTTAGCAACACTGTTGAAAGTGCCTTGCCATTTCCTTTTTCTAGATCTGACAGAGAATGACTGACCCAAATCATACAGCTAGCTTCATGCCTTAGGCAAGCATAGTCTTTCAGTTTGTGGCCCAGTGTCTTTAATCACTCCACCCAACTGGCTCTTCTTACATCCTGCTTAAGCAGACACAAAAGTCTCCTCCAGCAATTGCAAGTACTGGTAGAGATAAATAATATACCTCACAAGAGGTAAATAATATATTACAAGGCTACCTGGATTTTTTTCAACTTGTAAAGGTTAAGTAAGTGGATAGGACTCTTTCTTTTTGGTTGCCATTTGTGGGATCATACATTCATACCCAACCTACTAGGCCAGGAAAGATGTGCTCAACTGAATTTGAGAGGGAGCTAATGCTTCCTTAAGGAGGGTGCTGTGCTTTCTACCTTGAAGGAGAAAGTGATGAAACCCTCTTGAAGGCACCATAGCTTGGATAGCTACTCTAGATACCCATCACATAATTTTTAGTCTTCCTCTCTAGGAGACAGTTTTGGACAAAATGTAAGTTACTGTATTTTTATTATTCTTCAGTCTTGAATTTTGTTGGTTTGTGTGTTTTCTTTCTTTTTCTGTCTGTCTGTCTGTCTGTCTGTCTGTCTATGCACACATGCGTGTGTGAAATGCTACCAGTCTGCGCGACAATCAGTTGTGCCTTGCAATCATGGGAACTTTTTTTAGCTTTTTTTTCTACTGATCAGCTGTGCGACAATCAGCTGTGCCTAATTGTCTGTGAAGATCCTGCTTGTTGCGGGGGCTATTTTGTGTGACATCCAGCTGGTTTTACATTGTATGTCAGTCAGTTGTGCAGCCATATCCACCCAGTCACATGCTCACCAAGCCACGCCCACCCAGTCACATGCCCTCCAAGCCACACTCACCAAGTCACATGCCCAGCAAGCCATGCTCACAGAACCAGTAGGGAAAATTTTTGAATTTCACCACTGGTGTGTGCCCTTTTTTCTAAGTTGTTTTTTAGTTCAGGCTACCCTGCTCCTGTTCCTAACTCTGGGATCATCATATATTGGTTTTCACAGATAAGCTTTGGCAAAATCATCTAAGAACTACTAGGGAAAATGTCATAAGAGTCAGTTCCTTACAGATGAGTTGAATTATAAAGAGAAACCCAAACCTGGAAAACTCAAGAACATAATTCTTAATAAATGTATAGATTTATGTATGTCACATATTTGTGTAATGTTTCAATTCCAATAAGCTCTTGATTTACTAGATCTCAGTTTAATAGATTTTGATATAATGAGCATATTTTATTCATATACTACAAGCATTTAATGTATATGTTTTCCAAAGTAGTTCAGACTATTTATGTTATCTCCATCAGTTTTCACCATTTGCATCAACTCATGGCATTTGTCATGACACAATAATACAAATGATATTATTTGAATTATACAAATTATGTAAATGATGCAAATGATGTATTTTCTTTTCTTTTTTTTCGAAATTTATTTTTTATTTTCCATTTTCATAACATATAATCACATGTATACTTTTGCATAGACAATGTCATGTTGTAAGATGCAGATGATGTATTTTCAAGGTTGAATGAGCATTCAAGAATAATTTAATCATCTCTGAAACTGAGGGTTTGATGTACGTAGTCCTCAACTTATAACCATTTGTTTAGTGATAATTTACAGTTACAATGGCACTAAAAAAAGTGACTTATGACCATTTTTCACATTTAAAACCATTGCAGCATCCCCATGCTCATGTGATCAAAATTTGGATGCTTGGCAACTAGTTCACATTTATGAGAGTTGCAGTGTTCCTGGACCATGTGGTCAACTTTTACAATCTTCTGACAAGCAAAATCAGTGAGGAAGCCAGATTCACTTGTTACTGCAGCCAATTCACTTGGCAAGAACAGTCACAAAATGGGGCAAAATTCATTTAATAACTGTCTCACTTAGCAACAGAAACTTTGAGCTCAATTGTAGTTGTAAGTTGAAGAGTGCCTGTACTCTATTTCAAATCTTAGCTTTCAGTATATGCAGGAAAACCACAACAGAAGATATTAACAATCAACTTGGCCGATAACAGTGAAGGTAGTCTGCCAGATATCTTGACCTCAAGTTGTTTGGAGTCATATATATTTGAAGAACAGAATCTTGAATCTGGATCAATAGTCATTAGCTTTGGGTGATGAAGTCCTTTAGGACTGAAGAAAACTGGCAGTTGTCCAGAGCTTCATTATCTGTAGAGGCATTGCAGGAAGCCAAGAGCATGCCTGCAGCTACAGTAAACTACAATTTATAGTATTTAAAATTTAAAAACAAGTCTAGTTTTGTTTTGTTTTTGGAAGTTCAAGAGATAAAAACAGGATGAGATAGGAAAACTTAAGATTGCCAATTGCATTCAACTGATCTGGTCCAGCATGAGGCATAAATTTCAAATTTTCATGATGCATAAATGCAACCATGGCACCCACAGAAACAACAAATATTGATTTTTTAAAAAAGCAAAAGAAAGGAAAAGGATGAAATATGATACGCAGGTGGTTCTGGGGTCTCTTTCAAATTCTATGCACATCTGTTTGGCTTTCACTCTGACCATTTTTCCCCAAGTCCGATTTGACTGTTTCCGGCTTGGTGATTAATCACTTGGCAGTTGACAAAAGAGCCTGAGACTTTCTATCTCAGCAGAAGCATCTATCGATTTAATTTGCAAGTTTGCATTGTAGAGAACTTTGGCTTTCAGAACAACAGTTTCCCATGCCCCAGTTCCTTTTCTACTAAGTCTTTTTATTCCCAGTATGAAAACAATCATATGTGTGAGGTGCATTTTTTAAAAATTCATAGATCCAGAATAGGTCAGAAACAAACTATAAGCTTGTTTGTTGTTTGTTGTCAACTATAAAGCCTTCTCTTAACATTATCTTGGCATTTACACAGTAGGTTTCATTTCATGTGGAAGGACAACGTCATGCCCCTTCTCATGCTGTTGTGACTTAGTAGAATTTGCTCAATCACTTGTGTCTATGGTTTATTTCTGTGTCAGTCAGAGGTCTTCAAATGTGGCAACTTTAAGGCTTGTGGACTTCAACTCCCAGAATTCTCCAGCCAGCTATGCTAGCTGAAGAAGTCTGGAAGTTGAAGTCCACAAGTCTTAAAATTGCTAAGTTTGGTGGCATTTTTTTTAACATTCCGGTCTGTTATTCTTAACTCATTGTGGTGTCAGAAATACATGAAGACATGTTGGAAGAATATTGAGAGAATGTGGCCTCAACATTTGGAGGAAAAGTTTTCTAAACTGTTAAAAATGAAAGCTCAGATTGATGAAGAAGTTACAATTTTATGAGGAAATTGATAAGAGAAATATCCATACATTATATGAAACATTTGAAAATAATTATGCACCTAGGAAAAATAACCTGTATGAGATCTGTAGGCTTTCTGACAAGAAAACAAAGCAAAGAACAAAATATAAATTATTTGGTTTAAAACTTTTAGCAGAGACTTGCGTATTCAAAATGTTATTATTAACTTTTCATCAAGATCTGTAGTGCGTGTGGAATAAGATAAGAGAGGATAAAAATAAGATTATGGAAAAAATTATGACAACAAAGCTGATGCATAGAGTTGACACACTGACTGAAAATTAAAGTCCAAGATTCAAGAAAAGGAACAAATTCTCAGTAAAAGCTAACTTTCTGCAGATTCTGCTACCCAAAAGAATAATCAAACAAATTACAATTGTTGAAATGTGGTATTATGATTAAAAGAGCTTGACTAAAATAATGAAAAATAAAGCAGAAAATGGAGAATATCTTATTATTTTCCAGTCATGTGCAGAGTATTTTTTTTGAAAAGTTACAAATTCAAGATTTACATCTACTAAAAGAAGAACCTTTTATTGGAATGTTGTGTTCAGAATAAAATAAATGATTTTATTTGCTTATTAACTATTATAAGCAATAAAAAAGATTCAGAATCATGATTCTTTTCTGATTATAATATTTTACAGGCTGAATCTTTGAAAAACTAAAATGTTAAAGCAGTTATTTATTGCAAGTTTTAGCAAAGTTCTACTGGTTTTTAAACATAAGGATAAGTTAATAAAGTTAAGAGTTCCAAGAATTTGATTCTGAAATTAAAATTTTTAGACAACTTATACCAGTGACTGATTTAAATTTTATTAGTTCATATAGCAAAAAAAAATTGTAGGTAATAGAGCAAAAGAGGAAAATATAAACCGGGGCATATTAATGTACTGTTCAATTGGATAGCAGTGTTCCAATATCTCGAGGGTTGCCACAAAGAAGAGGGAGTCAAACTACCTGCTTGATGGCCACTATCTCCAGCAAATGTCTGATCTCCGCCTGCATCAGCTGGCATTTGAGGGGTGATTTGGGAATGGGACAGCGGATGAAGGTCCACGGAGGCATCAAAAGGAACTCTAGCATCAGACCATACCGAACAGTGTTCTGAACCCAAGCATCTGTCGTTGTCTCCGCCCATTGGTTAGCATACAACTGTAGATGACCCCCAATGGGAGGGGACCGATGACGGTCACTTAGTCCTCCTAAAGGAGCAGTTGGAATATCCCCCTCGGAAGGCCCTGTGGTTCCCCTGCTGCCTATTCTTGTCCCTGAATGAGGACCTCTCGTGGGAGCAATCCTGTGACTGGGTAAGGCCTAGTGTAACCCCTAGAGGTAGAAGGGGCATCTACATTATGAAAGGGCTGGCTATGAAAAAATGACTGCCCTTTCCAGCCCGGCTTTTTTTGGTAATAGTCGGCAAGACCTTGCGCTTATATAGACTCAATTAAAATAGAGTCTAAGGCCTCCACAAAAAGCTTGCCTCCCTTGAATGGAGCGGAAGCAAGTTTCCACTTTTCCTTCATGTCCGCCTGCCAGTGACAAAGCCACAGCAGGCAACATGAGGTCACATTGGAGGCAAGTGCTCTAGCTGAGAATTTGGTGGCGTTAAGCAAAGCATCGGCCAAGTACTTGACCGCTGCAATTATTTTGTTTACATCTTGGTGTGACCTAATGTCACCAGCTGGGAGATTGGACAGCAATTTGCGTAGCCAAAATAGGGCCACCCTACTGAAGTAGGAAGAGGAGGAGGAAGCCTTCATGGCCCACGCTGTGGCCATATGAGTCTTGTGATAGGCCTTCTCCGCCCTCTTATTCTCAGCTTTGAGTCCTTCCAGCAGGTCAGCTGGGAGGACCGAATTCAAGGTTAGGGCCACTATGAGGTCATCAACCTGGGGGAGCTTCAGGAGATTCTCCATGCCAGCTTCCATAGAATAAAACTTCTCGTCCACCCCACTGGGATTAGCCATGGAGCCTGGCTGGGCCCATTGATGTTGTATAATGTCCAAGAATAACTGGGGAGCAGGGACCAACTCTTGAGGAGGGGTGGTTTCCTTGAACAGCCCTGTCCCTAGATCCTGAGATCCCGATGTTGGCTTATTGCCCTGTTCAGCAGAATTCTTATCAGATTGTGTGGGAAGCCCCATCTGAAGAGAGGAGGCCCTAGCCTTGGTGAGAATGGCCTGAAACATAGAGGGCTTGAATAACCCTGAGAAGGCGGGAACGTCGGGGATTGGGTTCTTATCCTCTGACAAATCTGGGGCATCATGACCGCCCTCCTCCGCATCAGATGCTTCGCTGACATCTGAAGAGGCAGGAGGGGAGACCCTACCCTCTTGCTGTGGGGGATCAACAACCTTCTCTTTGGCTTTGGTTCAGCCTGGAAGGGGTAAGGAAAGTCCCAATTGCTGGATACCATCAGCAATCCCCTGAGAGATAGCCCTTGAAACCACCTCCTTCATGGCTGGGGTTAGCTCAGGAGTGGAATCTTGGTTCTGGGACAAATCCCTGGCTACAGGCCCAGGAGGGGGAATTTCCTCTTCCAACAGGGAACAAACCTCCTCCATGTATTCCTCCTCTAGAGATGAGGCTAAGGACCTGGGAAATGCCCTAGAGGGGTTAGGGAGAACCCAAAATCGCCCTCCTCCACTACAGATGGCTCGTGTTTATGATGGTTGTAGTATACCTGGGTCACATGATCATGTTTTGCAACCTTCTGACCAGCAAAGTCAAAGGGGAAACCAAATTCGCTCAACGACCATGTTATTAACTCGAGAACTTCAGTGATTCACTTAACAACTCTGGCAAGTTTATGACCTTATGAAAGGTCATAAAACAGGGCAAGCTCATTTAACAAATGTCTCACTTAGCAACATAAATTTTGGGCTCAGTTGTGATCATACGTTGAGGACTACCTGTATTATAATATTAGGATAAAAGATGGCTAATCTGGGAGTGGAAGGGTAGTTGTGTTCTACACCAGTGATGGTGAACCTTTTCGACACCAAGTGCCCAAACTGGAATGTGCACGCATGTGTGCGCCAGAGCACCAGAACACAAAGACCAGCTGGCCGGTGTGCATGCACATGCCAGCCAGCAGCTCTTCTGGTTTCTGGTGCGTGCATGCACGACGGCCAGCTGGTCTTCGCATGCGCCGGAAACCTGAAGATCAGTTGGCGATGGCACACATGTTCACAGAGAGGGCTCTGCATGACACCTCTGGCACATGTGCCATAGGTTTGCCATCACGGTTCTATGCTAATTCAGTATGCTCATGCATTTCTTATTTATTTTATACCTTTCTCCTAGTTGTACACTTTTTTTTTCCTTATGGGGGGTTTTACAAAGTCCAAACCTCTTTCCAAAGCATTACAAATACTTAAACCTGACAAATGACAAATCATTATTGCTCAGAAAGCTGAGATGAACTTCACTTCATCTGATATTAACCCAGCTTTATTGGAGAGTGACATATTTAATTCAAAGAAAATAAGCACCCCCTGTGGCTTGCAGTTCTCATCTGGGGGATAGCAACTTTCCAATTCAAACTGTTATTAAACCAATATGATCTTTGAATAATTATGGCAATCTTCCACAAGAGACTTTTTTTCACTTTTAAATGTTCATTTTCCTTTTCCTCAGCTAAAGATGAAGCCAAATTAAGAACCCCCCCCCCCCTTTCTGGATTTCAACCACTCCATTTGCTTTGGCTGCAGTCATGGCTTGGTCTTCTGCTCAACCCAAATTTACCAAGATCTCTAGTTTGGTAGATTCCCCTGATTCTTTATCCCTCTTGGATCAATTAAAAGAAAAAAGAAAACACGAAACTTCATTATTTTGCCAGACTCTCAGAACAGAAAGAAAAAGGTCTGGGTCTGGGTTTTTGTTTTTTGCATAGTTTTAAATTTTTGCTTTTCTATTTATCTTTTTATGATCTGTAAGCTGCCCAGAATCACCTTGTAAGAGAAGTAGAGGGGAGGGGATGTTAAATAAATAAACAAACAAACAAATAAAATAATAAAATAATAAATACACACGCACACAGTAGTTTTGCCTCATTTTAAAAGAAAAAGGGAAAAAAAGTGTCCTTCTTTGTCCTGTTATGTCACAAACCTGAGGGAGAAAAAAGCCCAACATTTTTATCTCTTCACAAATGGCAGCAAAAAGTACCAATCAGGGACCAGAGGGAAAAGGATGTTCCTACTGCAGATGTAGTAGCCAAGTGGAATTGGAAGCAATTGAAAGGCATCACACACATGGCTCAGCGTGACTTGAGCTGGCACAAGATATAAAACACTATTTCTGAAGCAGAAAAAGACAGAAAACAGAGGTTGGCTGAGGGAGGGTGCCATGTGTCTCCCTCCCCATTCAAAAAGGATGAGTGGCTTATGATGGAAATGCAAAACTCCAAGTTTTCCAAGAAACTGTGCTCAGATCCTCCATAAATACTGCCCCCTCTCTTTAACTCACATACCTATTTCCTATAGCTTTGCAACATAATTTAAGCAGCCCACTTCACCATCAAATATTACCATACACACTTCCCTTATAAGCATCAGCATATTGTTCAAAACCAGCATTGTTGAACCCATCCACACTTAAACCACTGTGGCACTCTGGGCTCAAAGCCATTATCAGCTAGGCACACACTTTCAAGCCCCTTGCTTCTTCTGAGTTGTGTGGTGTCATTTCTAAAGGGCAGGAGAGAGAAAAGGCTAAACTAAAGTATTTTTCATGGTTGTCTTCCCATAACATTAGCAAACAAAAGAACATTAAAGCAGAACCAATAGACTCCGTGTGGCTTTTATGTCTGTAAATTTTTTGGCTACTTCTCAGTCAAAACACACACTTCTTCCTTATGGATAATGCATAGATTGTGACATCCTATGAAATCAGAAAAGGGACATGAGAATGAAATCCTCGAATTGCAACACCACTTCTAAACCAATAAATGGGGAAAAAGGAAGAAGGAAGGAAAACTTCTCCATTTGCCAAAATAATAATTATAGTTAATAATAATTTAAGTTACCATTAATTAATATAACATAGATCATGCTCCTACAACAAACATAATAGAGTGACACTTTGAAACTGAATAACTAGTGCAAACTTATTCTGTGATTGGGATTTTCTGATACTAGCATTTAAAGGCAATGATAATCTCACTGGCAATTTCTTAGAGGTGTGATACTTTTGCCAAACATGACAACGTGATAAAATATGTGTTGTGATGCCAAAGCATATTTTAAAATAATGTAAATTAACAAATTCCTAATCATGAAGAGTAATTTACCTTGATTTTGTTTTGTTTTTTTTCAAAGAGACACATTAATCAGCAGATAGGATAAATTCAAAAAGAAAAAAAATATGTTATAGAAATGTTCAGATCACTTCCAGGTTCAAGACTGTTGTGACCAACTCTGCTTCCTTTGCTTTTAATTGCTGCAATGTTCTATTCATTTCAATTATTTCTGGATATCCTGAATAGTTTGTAGCTACAAAGAGGCAATTGTACAAATTCAGAAAGCAAAGAAAAATGGAAAAGAGAAAGAGGGGAAAAACATTCTTGTAGATATCTTGTTGATAAAAAGCCATGGCATGAGTTCATTAAAACTGTCTAAACAATGTTATTAATGCAAGCACACAAAACTTGTAAGAAGAAACACAACTGATTGAATTTATAAAAATGAAGGGAGGGTTACACAACCACTTACTTACACTTTTACTTCTGACCGAGAGAGAGTTTGTATCCTTGCTCATGATGTTGCAGTTGCTGATCTGGTTGGGATTTTAGCAGCAGAAGTTCCAACAAGAGCAAATTTCACCTAATGCAAAGAAAATATACTATTATAGTTTCACACCACCTTTCAAGGTACTGTGTTGCTGAATTCCTACGTTCTCCTAACCGAATGCTTTTAGTGATGCTAAACTATCATTCCCATCATCCTGAGCAACATGAATTTCCTAATAGATCAGCCAAATGAAACAAGGCTGCTGTATTAACTTGGCATCAAGAGCTTTCTGAGATAGCATACCAACACCCTCCAAACAAATTAGATGCCTGTTTTCCATTTGAGATGGCGCCTTTATATGAACTTTAGCACAATGCTATATACCATTCATACTTAGAACTATATTCCAGTTCTCTAAATCAGTATTAATAATTTGTACTTGTAAAACATATGTAAAACACATTCCCTGGGGATTATTTGGTAAAAGGAAATGCAATTAGCATATAAAACTGCAGTACAAGACTATGTACAAATATGAAACATAAAGAATTAAAACAAGTTAGAAACTGCAAATCTAAATGGGACTTGGTCCCAAATAAATGGATACAGGATTGTGGTGTTCTTTAAACATTTTTTGACATTTGTATAAATAATTGGTCTTAAAGCTGAGGACATTCTTTTCCAACTGATAAACAGAAAGACTTAAGCATAAAACAGACCATTTGTTTATAACTTAAACCATACATTTAAAGTTACTGTATATATAGGTAGCACTCGTATCGTGTGCTCTCTCTCTCTCTCTCTCTCTCTCTCTCTCTCTCTCTCTCTCTCTCTGATACAAACACACAAGCACACACACATACACAGGAAAATACACCCCATTCCTTTGAATGAAGTCTGAATCAACATATTCATTCAAGACTAATGCACTGAACAGTTTCAATTATTGTCCCCTCTTGTTATCATTCTGAAAGACATTAGTAAGGATATCTCAAAGGTGTTTTTTCAAACACGGGACAACCATGACCTGGATGACTGAGAATCTCCATAGACATTAGTGAGGATAATTAATTTGGCACAGTTGCTGGAGTGTGATTTTCAGCACACTATTCAAAGACCAAATGCATTTTTCAGTCTGAAAGAGGCTGTGCAACAAACTCACATAAGCATCTCTTTTCACTTCAAATAGCAGGGTGAATAAATTCTATTGTTTGGCTAATTTTTACATCAAAAATTCTGTGAGACAGAGCCAAAGGCTCATCTAAAACAATTATCTTGGTTATTTTAAAAGATGTACCGCAAGCAAGATGGGCCAATTATTTAATTTTCAGTAAATAATTCATCCATACTTTAAACCCAATATTTAAGGTTACAGGCAAGATGTTGTTTCCAAATGAAAATCATAATGCATAATCTTTCTGCAGCAAGAAGGAGGAAAAAAAATTATTCGAATAGCTCAACATGCTTGGTCTGAGTCATCCATTGATCAGCACTGGATTGGCAAGAAATAATATTTGCTTTCTTTAAAGCACAGCTGGAAATGCTGTTTACAGATGTTTGATTTTTCAAACACATCAGAAGCAAGCTTAAAAGGTAATAGAAAAGATCACAGCATCCCTGCTGATAAAAACTACCACTGAGAAAATCATATTCATGTGCAATGTATGGTTACAAAGCGATTTAGGAAGCATATGAACCTACATGACTCTGATGATGTTATGAACTAGCAATAAGAGCTAAAGGCATATGGAAATCACAGCCTATTAGCAGCAGGTAGTAAAGACTAGCATCAGAATCAGGACTTAATTGTTTTAAGGAAAACTGAACCTGTATATTGGATTTGCTCCTGAAATTTACTGAAGTTATCCAATGTGGATACAATGAGTATAATTCAAAAAAATAGTCTAAAGGATAGACATATTGTAACATTAATTATTATTTTAATACTAGGTTTCAGTCAGTTCCTTACTTGGCACATTCTGGTCTCTCTGAGCTTTTAAATAAATATATTTTGGGTGCATTTTGTGCAGTAGTGATGAGACATTTCTAAACATGGTTGAATCAGATTTGGAGAAAATTGGGTTCATTTTTGTGGCTTTCATTCTGCCTTTTTACTTGTTACGGATTATATGTATATCCTTCTTTTTGTCTGCCCTTTCAAAGAGTGTCTCCTTTAATGTTATTCCAGCAGGAGGAACTCTATGAGGTAAATTGATAATTGGTCAAGTCATTGAGTAAGCCCCACAGCTGAGAAGGGACCATACCTAGATCTCTTCAACTTTTTAATCACTTATTACAATGACTGTCATACTCAGATGTTTGCATATATTTTTTTGGCACAATTTATAAACTCTTTTTATTTTATTTTTTCATCAGAAAAATAGCAGGAAACAGTAATGGAAGGTGAATGTATGAATGAGGCCCCAGAATAGCTGATATTACTTATAACAGTGTTACCTTGGTAAATATGGGACAGAACATGTAGTTGAGATTATTAAATCTAATCCCAACACTTTTGGTTGTAGATAGAATTTGAGTTCTCTCTCTACAGGAAATAAACCTTTCACATTGACAGTAGCCAATTTAATGTGACCTGTCTACTTACTTACTTATTTACTTACTATATGTACTTTGAGAGCAAAAGACCTTGCTATAAAAATAAGTATAGCCATACCAATAATAACAAGAGCATCAACAATAGTCTTCATTTTTACTTAGTGAAATGATATTTAAGGACTCAAGAATTCTTTCTCAATTGCTGGCTTGGAATTCTGATGACTTCTGCAAGCACACTTTTGTCACTTCAAATCAATGAAGAAAAACAAATATATCCCAATTGTATATGTCAGAAGATTCCCACCTGCCCCTTTTATTGTAAAGATGATAGCTAAAAGCATGGTATTCCAGGCAGGCTCTTAAAAGTGTTTGCTCTAGAGAAATCTACTTTATATTCTTGTCAGATTCTGTTGATACTCAAGGTCAAATTGTTAAGCCAGGCATAGGGACTATCAAGGCAACAGCTTTGTGCCAAAAATGCAGAGTGTTGTATTTGATGTTCTAGGAAATAAATAGGTATGTTATGCATTTAAATTATGTCTCAAATAGAGCCATGGTATTGCTTTTTTTAAATAATGAGAACAATTTAAAATGGTCATGAAAGAAGCTGCCTGCTTACATGCTTCAGAAACTAAGCATGAAATTGTTTGTCTATTATGAACAGAAGCCAGATTGAAAGCAGTTTAAGGATGCTTTTATCAACTTCCTTTAGGGCAAAGTTTATTTGACAACTGAATAATAAAAAAATAGATCTCCACTCTTAGTACAAGAGCTGCTTATGGCCTCTCCAGGCAAAAGGCCACATCTCATTATCTTACTGGTGGATTTTTATTGTACAGGATATGTGCTTCATGTCTAACATGTGTTTACAATCTCTGAGCAGCTTTTTTTTTTCACCACAGGAAAAATCAAGGAAATTGCCACATATAAAATGTTAATTATTATAATTTATATCCAGCAAGACAGGGAGGAAAGGAAAAATCCAATGTATTGCATTAAGGAAATTATTTTATAAGGAAAAGGAAAGAAGAAAGAAAAGGGAAAAGGAAAGGGAAAGGGAAAAGAACCAAAATCAGAACCATAAAAGACAGACTAAGAATTCAAATTAAAATAGGCAAGAAAATGGTAAAAGAACCTCTACTCTATACAAGTTGAAATCACTAGACCCTGACAGATTATATCCAGGTAGGTTCTGGTTTCTTCTACTGCCTATTCGCTTAGGGGCATGCTTCGGGCGTGCGTGCACTATGCATGCATGTGCATTAAGTTAAAAAATGATTCTGTGCAGAAGCAAAAAAACAAGATGGCGGCACCTACATCGCCACCGATAGAACTGGTTCGGGAGGGTGACCAGTCGAGTTACTACTTACTCGGCCAAACCAGTCCGAACCAGTAGGAACCCATCTCCAATTATATCCCAGAGTTCTGAGAGCTGGAAAATGTCATTTCAGAACCACTAAACCATATCTTTCCAAGATCCTGAAGCACCAGGGAAGTACCAGATGACTGGTAAAGAGCTGATGTAGATCCTATCTTCAAAAAAGAGGGGATGAAACAGATCTAGCAAACTACAGACCAATCAGCCTGACATCAATACTTAAGAAGATTCTGAAAAAGATAATAAAACAATAACAGATCTGTGAACACCTAGAAGCAAGCAAAGTTATAACCAGAAGCCAATATGGGTTTGTCAAAAACAGATCATGCTAAACAAATCTTATTTCATTCTTTGACAAAGTTAACTAAATTAGTGGACCAGTGAAATGCTGTGGGTGTAAGGTGTAGACCACAACTTATTTCTTGGTAAGCTGGAAAAATGTGAGATAGACAGCATCACCAGCAGATGAATTCATAACTGGCTGACAAACCACATTCAATGTATAGTCCTTAATGGAATTACATCTACATCAGCGGTAGTCAACCTGGTCCCTACCGCCCACTAGTAGGCGTTCCAGCTTTCATGATGGGCGATAGGGGTTTTGTCCGATACTGAAGCACTTTCCTTTTTTAAAAATTTAATTGACTTTTTAAAAAAAATTCATAGCATTATTTAAAAATTTTCATTAGGTTTTCATAAAATCACCATTACTGTGGAACCAATGGGCGTTTAGAAAATTTTACTACTAACAGAGATACAAAAGTGGGCGGTAGGTATAAAAAGGTTGACTACCCCTGATCTATATGGAGTAAAGTAAGCAATGGGTACCCTAAGGTAATGTTTTAGGCCCAGTATTCCTCAATACCTTTATAAAAGATTTAGATGAGGGAATAGAAGGGGAACTCATCAAATCTGCAGACAACACTAAACTGGCAGAAGTATCCAACACCCCAGAGGATAGGCTTAAGATCCAGATGGATCTCAACAGACTTGAACACTGTGCCCTATCCCACAAAATAAAATTCTATGTAGAGGAAAGTCAAGTTGTACACTTAGAGGGGGGAAACCAAAGGCACAGGTACAGATTAGGTGAAACTTGGCTCTGTAGCAATAACTGCAAGACAGATCTTGGAATCCTAGTGACAATCACTTAACTATGAGCCAGCCTTGTATTGCATCCATCAAAAAAGTCAATGTTATCCTAGGCTGCATTAGCAGAGAGATAAGTTCAAGATCATGTGAAATCTTAGTACCACTTTATAAGGCCTTGGTAATACCACACTTGGAATACTGCATCCAGTTTTGGATTTGGATTTGATTTATTCAATTTATATGCTGCCCTATTCCCGAGAGACTCAGGGCGGCTACAGTTTTGATCACTATACTATAGAAAAATGTTGAGCCTCTAGAAAAATACAGAGAAGAGCAATAAAGATGATATAGAGGGCTGGAAGCTAAAATATAAAAGACCAGTTGCAGGAATTGGGTATGTCTAGCCTAGTGAAAAGAAGAACTATGGATGATGTGCTAGCAGTTCTCCAATATTTGAGGGTTGCCACAAAGAAGGAGTCAACCTATTCTCCAAAGCACCAGAATATAGGAAGATGGAAGACAGCAAGCAGTGGTTGGAAACTAATCAAAGAAAGAACCAACCTAGAACTAAGGAGAAATTTCCTGATAGTGAGAATAAATCAGTGCAATGGCTTGCTGCAATAGTTACGGGTCCTTCATCACTGGAGGCTTTTAAAAATAGACATTTCAGCCCTTTGTCTGAAATGTATCGGGGGAGGCAAGGGGAGAGAGAGGAGAGGGGGGGGAGAAAAGGAAAAGGAAATTTTTACCTATGGAGAGAGAAAGAGAGAGAAACTTTATTTGTTGGCCTGAGTATCTGCTAGATAACCATGGATGAACTGGTTTTCAGTTGATATTTTTCTTCCCTGTGAATAAAAATATGAAGGTCACACTTCATGACCAGGCGAGGATCAGAAGAAACAATTTTATAATGAGGATACCTAGCAGAAAATACCTTATCAGGTTATTGAAGCTTCATGTGATGCTCCTTTAATAGTTTGGGGCGCACAGTGCCTTATCTTCTCACATTCCGAAGTTGCCTGTGCAGTTACAGCAGACAAAATATTAACAGGGATGTGAGTATTGCAAAAGAAACCTCTTCAGAATAACAGAAGAACAGAGTGGGACGGACCTTGGAGGTCTTCTGCTTAAAGAAAAATCCTGTACCATTTCAGACAAATGATTGTCCAAATGATTCTGAGTATCATTTAAAAAAACAGAGATTGATATTAATTGTTCAGATCTGTTGGAATATGCTCCTCTTGGTCCCTTGCAATCATAAATAATTCAAAGCAGCTTACATAGAAAAGTACGGAGAAAATATCCCCATTTGATTGTAACTATTGCTTTAAAAAGTGAGAAGGAAGCATCATTATATCTTTTCCACCTCATCCATAAACAAACTTTCTGAACTTCCATGTACTGGACCACTTCCTACTTACAAATTGCACTCTGTTCCAGTATATTTAGATGTTCAAGCATTTTGACCCATCTACACATTGCACCTATCCTGATTTGCTTCATCATAGTTAATTTTGTTGTTTTTGTTAGTTGCGAAGTCATGTCTTATCGCCACCACATGGACAACGTTCCTCCAGGCCTTCCTGTCCTCTACCATCCTCTGGAGTCCATTTAAGCTCACACCTATTGCTTCAGTGACTCCATCCAGCCACTTCATTCTCTGTCGTCCCCTTCTTCTTTTGTCCTCAATCTTTCCTAGCATTAGGCTCTTCTCCAGTGAATCCTTCCTTCCTTCTTATTAGATGGCCAAAGTATTTTGAGTTTCATCTTCAGGATCTGGCCCTCTAAAGAGCAGTCAGAGTTGATCTCCTCTAGAACTGACCAGTTTGATCACCTTGCACAGTCCAAGGGACTCGCAGGAGTCTTCTCCCACACCAGTTAATTTACCAGTTAAATAGTTAGTTTAATGTTCACTTTATACACGCTAAACTACAAACCACAGTTTTAAAATGTCAATAGCTAGGTTCACAAAACCACTGCAAAAAAGCCCATCTTTACAGCTCCTCCTGAAAGTCATTTTTATAGAATACTGGTGTGTATTTTAAGTAACATCTTAACAGCACATACTCCCCTTAAATAATTTAGCTATTAAAAGGAACAAAAAGAAAAACAATGGAAGTGAATAACATTGATTTTACCACACAATACCTAAGAAATTTATGCATATTAGGCAGAACTGTACTTTCTCTGCCTAACAGTAGGATTGGCCCTTGATCTCAGCCTAAGGCAAAAAATCTTTTTATTGCTCGTGCAATGCAAAATAGAATATTCAGATTTTGTCCTTGAAAATCAAGTTTGCTTACCAAAGTTTTAATCCAGCATTATATAGAGTAAAAACTCCTGGAAAAGTATATGATATGTATTACCTTAACAACTGTTCAGTTTTTCAGGAGGTGGAATAATTGAGCTTCCTCTAGTACAGTGTATAATTTTTTAAAACATTCACAGCTTCTCCAAACAACTTTGTAATTTACAGCTAAAAAACAAACTATACTAGGATTCAAAAGATTATTGAATATAATATTAACTTAGCAGGTATCCTTAAAATCTTCTTTGAAAGTAAAGAAAGATCTTTAGGTAAGGGATCGAAAAATCACAGACGAAAACAGAAGAAAATCCATTTTGCACAGCATTACATAACTTTTTAAAGCAGGTGTCACAGTTTGCTTCTTAATAACAGCATTCTGCTTTTAACTTGCTCTGGTTTAACCTAAATTCTTAGATGTGGAAGAAAAGTCACTTTGAAAAGCACTCATCCTTTCACATCCCTGCAGTGAGCTGACAACCGGTTACTTTCTTGGCCGCAAGTGGAAAAGGAGCTCTCCACTGGCTGCTCCCTGTGCTCTGACCACAGATCCAGAGGAAACCATACGTGTCCTCCCCACCCCAGCCAGTTTCTGGCTATAGGTAGGTCAGTGGTGAAATTCATTTTGTTTTATTACTGGTTCTGTGGGCAGGGTGTGGCTGGGGAAGGATATTGCAAAATCTCCATACCCACCGCACTCTGAGGCTAGCCAGAAGTGGTATTTGCTGGTTCTCCGAACTACTCAAAATTTCTGCTACCAGTTCTCCAGAACCTGTCTGAACCTGCTGAATTTCGCCCCTGCTATAGGTCCTTTCCAGCAATCTGCATCATCACTGCATGTCACCCTGAAGTGGCTAGTCTGGCAGCATCTGAGAAAACATTTGGCCACAGCATCAGCCTGTCCCGAAGACCAGAGGAGACCTAGCTCTTCTTCTACCTAGCTCTTGATCCTGGCCAAGCAAGCCATTTTCCCTGAGCCCAAAGCTATGCAAGGCTAAACCTTAATGGAAGCAAACTGTGGTGCCAGAATACCCATCCCACAGAAGACCCATATATTTGGTCTTCCATAATATTGTCATTCACACAAAAGGAAAAAAACCTCAACTGCACGCCAGTTGTCTCTCTGGCAGCTACCGGTAGAAGCAAAAAGGCCATTAGCTGTAGCAGAGTGGGCTGTCCTACAGCACGCCAATCAAAGCCCAGAACCCATTTCATCTAGTCAGAATGGACTATATTTATTGGTTTGCCATGGAAAACATTCTTTTTTTTTTTGTTCAATCATCTTGATCCAGTTTCAGCCTGCTTAGAACCAAAACACGGGGACTATTTAAATGTGGCCTATTATTTTTTCCATTCAAAATGTTATAATGCAGATTTGCTTCCCCTGAAACATGCCTCTGGAGGTACATATTCTATACATGTCAATGGTTACCTTTTTTGTCTCATAACAAAAAGACCTATATTCAAAAATATTATTTATTAGATATTTATTCTGCTTTTATTGCTTTATGAGTTACTCAAGGCCACAAACATTCCTAATACTTCTTCCTTTTACTTTCCCCACAACAAAAAAATCTGTGAGGTGAACTGATACTGTTGCATGGAGAATATAAAACTGGACTTAGGTTTTTGCTTACTATGACATATAAATCAGATTGTTTTGTTTGCTCAGAAAATCATGACTAAAACAACTCATGGCTTATAATGTGTGAATTTATCCAGTCTAACATAGCAAACCTTGATTAAACCACCAATAATTTTTTCTATTCCAGTGGCATAGAAATATGTTAAACAAATTAATTAATTAATTAATTAAGAACATGCTGTGAACATGCTTTACATAAAACACAAGCACAAACTATTCAATTACATTTTAGCCAGTATATTCTGTAAACTAATGGTGTGGTTAGTTTGGGTTTAGTGTGCTGTGCAATCCCAGAATCCCAAGAAGCTGGGACTCCACACCAGTTATACTGAATAAGTTACTTTTGAATAAGATGCAATACATTCATACAGTAGCCAGATCAAATCCACAGTTTGGTATAAAGTATAAACCCAGACACCCTTACCTTTTTCCTTCTATTTCAGACACAAGATCCATATCCTTCTCTACAATGCTACTCCTCCATTACTTAGCATACCGTGTTTTCCTGAAAATAAGACAGGATCTTATTTTCTTTTGACCCCCGAAATAAACACTTAGCCTTCTTTTCGGGGAGGTCTTATTATTTTTGAGGTTGAGGAGGAGGCCAGTTTGGTCACCTCATCACTGTTGCTGTGTTGCAATATTTTCAGGGATGGCATGTTTTCAGGGATTATTTAGTGCATGCACTTAAAAGCCCCATTGGGTTTATTATCCGGGGAGATTTTATTTTGGGGAAAACAGGGTAGTAGAAAGAAACAATCCTGAGAAGAATTATCATCATTAGAAAAAATCATCTCTAGGCCAATTTCTTCATATTGTTACTTCTCTGCTTCCATTATAAGCAATTGTCAAGAAGATGACCAGAGTCAATCCCTTCTTTCCCTGTCATCTTACTCAAGATCTGTATTTCCAGGCTGCCATTAGTATTGGCAAAATAGACATCTGTTCCATGTTGTCCAGTAGCTTAGCACTAGGAAAAGTGGGTAGAATTCCTAGAACTCCATGGACCACAGAGCAGGTAAGGGAACCATCTGGTACGGGAGCTGCTGGTTGCCCACCTGTGCCCCAAAGAAGAGCAAATAACTGTACTTTTTCTTAACCCAGTGCTAGGATACATTCAGTGTTCATTTAATGTTTAGCAGGTTTTCTGCAAATTAAATAGTGTATTACTAGCAATAGGAATCCACCCTTGTGGCAAGAGAATGAGGCCAATGGTAGCTGAAAACTTCCTGTATGCTGTTTGTTCTGGAAATCAATGCTGCATTTGGATATTTTTGCTACCCATTACCCTCTTCTGCACTGCCAGTTTGGTACAATTAGCAAGAAATTTAATTTCATGCTGTTTTACTGCACATTATTGCAATCTAAAAAGGCAGTAAAGAGAAGCTGAGCTGCTTTTATGAACAATCATGTTTCAAAAGGGCTAGTGGGAAAAAGACTAAAGATGCTTTTTTGAAAGGCAGGGCTAGGACAGCCCTTACCCTCTGCAACTCTGGGATAGTTTTCAGATGAAGTATTTTGTTTGCTTTTTCATTTATGTTAGCATATTTAATAGGTATTTGTTATATGCAAATGGTCTGTGCATATGTCAGAGAGTTGGCAGGGGCAGGGTAAAAGCAATGTTGTTGTTAGTTGTGAAGTCGTGCCCGACCCATTGCGGCCACATGGACAACGTTCCTCCAGGCCTTCCTGTTCTCTACCATCCTCTGGAGTCCATTTAAGCTCACACCAACTGCTTCGGTGACTCCAGCCAGCCACCCATTCTCTGTCGTCCCCCTCTTCTTTTGCCCTTAATCGTTCCCAGCATTAGGCTCTTCTCCAGTGAGTCCCAAAGCAATACATTGAAGAAAAGCAATATATAAGTCTAGCACATCAGTAAATTATTTAGCCAAAAGGATTTTAGACAAGCATTTCATATCAGTGGTCTCCAACCATTCCAGCTCTGTGGACCAGCACTGGCAATGGTGTTTGTGTGTATGTATGGTTTCACATGTGTGCCACTTGCACTAATGCAGCTTCACACACTTGCACACTGCTTGCATGGCCCAGTTCCCAACAGGCCATGGCCCGGCAGAAGGCTATGGACCAGGGGTTAGGGACCCTTGTTTTATATAAACTATCCAATGGGTTAATTTACCATTCAGCATGTCTTATGGGCCTAAACACAGGGAAACTGAGTAAATGATTGCTAAGGCAATAACTGGTGTATGTGCTGAGAACATCAGAATATCAGTGGCTTTTTGTGAGCAGGATAGTTGCTCGTAGGATTTTCTGCCTCAGATCACCAAGCAGAGTATTGGTCTTTGATGCCAGGTCATCGACAGCAGAAGTAATGTATGTTTCTGTGCCTCAGGCTATAAAATGTCAGACCAGTTCTTCATACGAAAATGAGCACAAGGCTGGGGAAGCTTCTTCCTTTTTTCCTATTTTTTTTCCCCACCACGTCTCTCTTTTGATTACTACAGCATAAAAGCATGTAATGCAACAGAGCACAAATGAGAAAAAAATAAGGGTGCTTCCCCATATGCTCTTCTTCCTGTGAAGAGTAAACATCTACTTCTATTTTATGCACACAATACAATGAAACACCTGCTGTATTCACCTAAACCGTCAAGCCAAAACAAACTACATTACAGTTTAACAGGATTGTCTGGCTCAGATACTATTCTAAAATATAATTGGTTGTTAGCTTTTTACTTGGTCTCTCTCTTTATGTGTTATGCTCATATTATGTATTAGAGCAGTACAGAGCAGTGGATGTAATCCACAAGGGGTCACGTCCCCTTCAGTCTGACTTTTCTATATGCTTTCACAAGTACAACTTGAATTGAAATTTGGATAATCACAACTACTGTGGCCAGTTCACAATGTTTACTATTAAAATCGAGTACTTAAAAAAAAAAAGTCATTCCTCATTTTTTTTTAAGCCAAAAGTTAGCTAGAAAGAGTATAGAGGTCAATTATGTGTCCTCATTACATGTCATTAACTCTTCGAAATGGAAATGCGTATACACATTGTGAAAACATTTCCATTAGTAAAAAGCTACTTTATAGCTTCTGATACTAATGCGATGGTCCCTTCCTATGCTCTTATTCTTTGTGCATTATTCTGGGTTGGTTGATAAATAAGACAAGCATTGGAATATGAAAATGTTAAACCATTAATCCAAATTATTGATGGACTGCATGTATTGGAAATTCTGGAACTGCAATCCCAATGCAACCAAAGGGACCAGTTCAGTGAAAGTTGTATAAGGTATATCCAGTTATGAGTGATTGCTCTCTATTTTTTAAAAAAACCTCGTTGCTTCTGTTAAATCATTAGCTTAATTACATATAGAAAAGTTTTGTTTCTTAAGTATAATGTCAAACTTCCCTGAGGACCTATGTATCCTTGGGACCCTTAATTTGTATAGGGCAAATGGAGGTTAGTTTTGAGTATAGTTACCTATGTCCCATAATGAAAGGAAATACCGTGTTTCCCTGAAAATATGACATATGATAATGAGACCATGCCACATTTTTCAGGTGGGCAAAAATGTAAGCCCTCCCCTGAAAATAAGCCCCCTAGATAACAACACCCCCCCCCCCGGTCAGGCAGAGCGCCAGTCACCGACCTAGCGGTATCCAGAAAGCGCCAAGCAGCTGGGTGAGGGGGCAAAGGCTCGCATTGCTTGCCGCCTTGGGGATACCACTAGGTCGGTGAGCGGTGCTGTGCCCATCTGGAGAGGAGGGTTGCCAGCCGGTTGCTCTCTTGTGAGCGGGGTTCTCAAAGAGCTGGACCTCAGGGTCGAACAGCTGTATTGCGCTGCTGCAGCAGCCAAGCAGCCGCCCGGCAAATCCCCTTTCCAGCCAGGCACAGTACCATTCACTGACCTAGGAGTATCGCCAAGCTGCATGAGCGCCTGTTCACCACCCTCCGGCTCCCGTGGCTTGGCACGTTTGGAATGCCCCTAGGTCAGTGAATGGGGCTCTGCCCCCCCCCCCATAATAAAGCCCAATCAATATTTTGGGGGTCAAAAGAAAATAAGACCCTGTCTTATTTTCAGGGAAACACAGTACTTTACTGCTTGTTTTTCAAGCCACAGCTTCTAGAGAATTTGTTCCATAGTAAGTGAAAAGGAATTGACAAATATAATTAATTTTCTTCTCTTAAAATGTACAATTTGAAATTAGGAAGGATAAAGTATTTATCCTGAGAAATGTGGGACAATTTTACAATATACTGATTTTGATGAAAGATAGCTACTTTCCCGAAAGTCGCAAATTGCATGAGAACTGGAGAAATAGTCCTGTGTAGCAAACTAATTGCAAAAGACATTTCCTTTACCAAGAGCATCAGCTTTCTGGTAGGAAAGTTCCTCTTTCTGCTTATGAGCTGCTGGCAGCTTGGTAGGCTTCTAAATTATTGTAGCTTGCAGCTGGTTGATAAGCTGGTGTTCCAACTTAATTTTGCCAATTAGGGAGAAAAGATCTGGAATGCAAGGCAAGAAAAAGCCCACTGAGGCAGAAAACAGCAATGTTCTGGTTGATCCTCACGTCAACGACAATGTCAGACATCTTTATGTAACTGTCCTTGATATGTTCTGCCCAATTTTGTTGTTGACATGGCTATTTACCTTGACGTCCTACATGTACTCCAAAATGCATGAGTGCATTTTCCTCATGACCCCAGCTCAATAACAGAGGCAGTGTCTGATTATTCATAGTGGTGGGTAGCTGACTGAAAAGAAAAGAGCCACATGACCAAGCCTGACTCATATGATTGAGACATTCAGTGTGCTTAGAACCAACTGCTTACTTGCAAAATGTTTCCAATGCAGATAATAGTATGTGTAAAGTAACTATTCCCAAAGTGGTGCTCTTGAAATATGTTGGGACTGTCAAGAAGTCTCCAAATTTGCAAAGTATTTTCAGCTGTGTAATGGCATTTGCAAAATAAAAATTAAAAAAGAAACAATACAAAAGATGCATGTCTTCTGGTCTAATTTTAAAATTGGATTTCTGTGAGGCAGAAATTATCTTTGCTACTTGCCAACATAAATACTTGGACCTTAGTCAGAACCACAAATTCTTCCAAGTTCTACCCCTCACCTTTCCAAGTAGGGCTATTCTAAATGTGCAAGGTTATGATTCCCTGAATTCTCAGTTAATTTCAGAGTCAGCTTCATGTTACCATCATAATAATCATTTAACACTATTACCCAAGGAAATAAGCATTTTAATTAAAGTGTAATGATTTCCTCTTGCAAATGTCCTCTTCGCCTGAAGACAACTTGCATTCACTACTCAACTTGGGCCAAGAATAGAGATGCCTCCTAAAATGTTAAAGAGTTATCACATCTGATACTCCAGTTCCCATCACATCCAGTCAGCAAGTTTGTAGGAAATAGCGGGATTTCTACACTAATACAACTAAAATGTATCAGATTGGAGAAACCTACACGTATGTACAATGTTTTGGGGAAAAATATCTTAATAAAGAAAATAAGACTCTCACCCAACGATAGTATTTACTATGTGCTGCCTTTTCTTCCAAAGACAGGGAGAGAAAATGAAGTTACCCTTCTGTTTGTAGCTGACCTGAATATTTTAATTAGTCAAACACTTTAGAAGTTGAAATCAATCTGCAATACCGAGCTATACATCTGTTGGCAGATATAAGGGGTGCTCATAAGCAAACACTTTTGATAAGTGGAAAATAGGGATTGAAGACAGTCCAGCATTCAGAATTAAACTAATCTTCCCACGACACCCTGTAGACAGGCAAATCTGTTCAAGCATAAAAAAGATATTTAAAAAAATAACAGTTACTTTCTCATATATCAAATGGGCACCCATGTCTTGGCCTCACCTTTTATATAGGGGAGACTATCCCCTATATAGATATAGATATTGACTATCCCCTATATTGATATTGGAACACTGGTATCAGTGTTCCAATATCTCAGGGGCTGCCACAAAGAAGAGAGAGTCAAGCTATTCTCCAAAGCACCCGAGGGTAGGAGAAGAAGCAACGGGTGGAAACTAATCAAGGAGAGAAGCAACTTAGAACTAAGGAGAAATTTCCCGACAGTTAGGACAATCAATCAGTGGAACAACTTGCCTCCAGAAGTTGTGAATGCCCCAACACTGGAAGTTTTCAAGATGTTGAATAACCATTTGTCTGAAATGGTATAGGGTTTCCTGTCTAGGCAGGGGGTTGGACTAGAAGACCTGCAAGGTCCCTTCCAACTGTTATTCTACATTCTTTATATCCTACTTCTTAACCTAACATAGCAAATATATATTCTTTAGCGGTAACTAACGGGATGTAGAGTGCAGAAAAAGAGTAAGAAGGAGTGAAACAAAAAAAAAATAAGGTTTCAGATCAGTGAAGGAAAGGGGAACCTAACTAAGTTTAGTTCACCTTACTTTCTACAGTCTGCAACAATAATTAGGAAGGACAGGTCCATGCAGTAGAGATCCACCTTAGGGCTATAAGACAGTGGATACATTCGCATCAGCACTCTATTGAAGCTGTGGTTTGTTGACTTGTTGTATGTATGAATGCATGTATGACAGCATGCTGTAATGATCTTCATTCTCTTAATTTTTGTTCAACTGGAGACTTTTATCTTCAGTGTTGCGGCTCTCAAGCTGGTAGGTTGGTCCTGATATAACATTGATGGTGATTTAACTCTGAGATCTTTGGTTTGCAATTACACCAACTCTATTTACTGTATCTCTCTACATTTCTGTTCTTGCAAACCAATTTTGTGGAACAGTAATGCAAATGAGTGTGGTGTGTAGGATCTTCTCACCAGCCTCTTTGTTTTGTAAAGCATTTTAACTCCATTATTGGGCTTACATTATTTTTTCCAATGTCCAAATCATGAGAAATTGTGTCACCAATTTTCCTTCTCTGAACAAGTTAATAAGAATGTACATATTTGGGATCATTAAAATCAATAGTCTGAGGGAAACTGTTCATGCAGCCTCTTTTCTAGCAGTGTAATTTTGAAGCAAACCATATATTTTAATACTCTTTTCCTGAAATTCAGATTCCTCTGAATCTGAACTGGAATCAATAAGAAACTAGATTTCTAATTTTTACCAGTGCCTGAACAGCTTCCTTGCTCTTCAGCATATGAAATTCTTAACAAAGCTTCTCCAGCTGTCTTGCTGGATACTCTCTGCACTGGATGATTTGATGGGCAGGTTTCTGACTGTTCATCTATCTTGCTGGTGCATTACTTGACTTTTCCCCTGCCTGGCTTAGAAGATATAGAGTATGTGATCTGAAAATGAAATAAACTGAAAATGTCTAAAGCTCTTTTGAAGTGGAAGGAAGGAAGGAAGGAAGGAAGGAAGGAAGGAAGGAAGGAAGGAAGGAAGGAAGTTCCTTCAAAATAAAACAAAATAAATTATATAATATATAAAACAAACAAATATATAAAACAAAATAAAACATCTTAAAATGGTGATTCAGTTTACAATATTTAAAACTGGGAGGGGATAAAAAAGCCCTTATTATAACATTTTCCCTGCATCTATATACTTTCACTTGTCAAGGCAGGAAAATTCTTCCTCAATCCAATTCCTTTTTCTTTGTAGCTCTCTGCAGTTAATTTTAATATCATTCTTCAGTAAAGAGGTAATTAAGACTATAAATCTGACAGACAGACAGTAAAAGTTTTACTGACAGAGATCACTTATCTCTCTAAGTTCTACAAGAAAACCCATAAATAAATATGATATCAAGGATAGGAAAAACTCATTTTCAAGGTGGAAGTGCAGAGGATATCTATAACCATAGTCTCCAAAATGAGCACACTATCAGCTGTGAAAACCACTTTTGTATTAGTGAGTGTGTTCAGTTATAAATGAAAATGTAAATAATTGTTTCTCTCTTATTTGGCAGAAAGGTGGCTATACCATCAGAGTCAATTTAGGTATTTGCCGAATCTTTGAACAATCAGCCTAAAAGATTCAGTATTACTAATCTCGCATAATCAATGCAGTTTAGAATCATCAGGAAATCTTGACAGCCAAACTAAAACTAGACTGTTCCTGTGGGGCCTCTGTAAACAGTCTTTTTTTCCCCACTGTATGATAAAGGACCAGCTTCCCTCTTTTTTAATTAACATACTCTAGCTAGAATATAATGGAAAGCATGAGCTATGGGAAAGGCCTTTTGTCTGTGAAGTTGAATACTGGCAATGTTGAATGCACAAAAAATCTCCTGTAGTGAATCGTGATACTTTTGATGGAGCTAAACCTTTACACTGAGTGTTCTACAAATGGGATTAGGAGGATTTGTCCAAGGATTTCCTCAGAAAAACAAAGAAGTTCTTGGAGCTATTCAATCGTAGGTTCATAATAGAGTCAGACATTTGCATGTGGGCGCCTTGAAAGTGTTCAATAATCACAAATAAGAACATCCATTTTCTCCTTAGTAATGGCTGCAAATCACTACTACACTTTAATTCCTGACTCCATATCTGCTCCCCTCAAGGCAAGCAAGTTTAAATTTTCTCTTTTAGTGCGGAGAACCACAGAGACAAAAAAACTACATGGCAACAATTTAAGAAAACATGTTTCATATCTGAGAAACAAAGCAAATCTTTAAAAAAGAAAAGAAACCCAGAGGGTCTGTTTTAATTCCAGGGAGGGTAAGAGGGAAGGTAAGGGAAACATAGCCAGCCTTGAAAGATTCTGTTATTAAAGCCCATATCCATAAATTAGCATTCCAATCATCTGAAAGACTCTGTTTCATAATGTGGCCTACCTCAAAAGGTAAAGAGCAGAAAGCATTGGAAATGATGGACCTATACCTCAAAAGGTAAAGAGCAGAAAGCATTGGAAATGATGGACCATCAGTCCATCATACAGTGGGGAAAAAAAGACTGTTTACAGAGGCCCCACAGGAACAGTCTAGTTTTAGTTTGGCTGTCAAGATTTCCTGATGATTCTAAACTGCATTGATTATGCGAGATTAGTAATACTGAATCTTTTAGGCTGATTGTTCAAAGATTCGGCAAATACCTAAATTGACTCTGATGGTATAGCCACCTTTCTGCCAAATAAGAGAGAAACAATTATTTACATTTTCATTTATAACTGAACACACTCACTAATACAAAAGTGGTTTTCACAGCTGATAGTGTGCTCATTTTGGAGACTATGGTTATAGATATCCTCTGCACTTCCACCTTGAAAATGAGTTTTTCCTATCCTTGATATCATATTTATTTATGGGTTTTCTTGTAGAACTTAGAGAGATAAGTGATCTCTGTCAGTAAAACTTTTACTGTCTGTCTGTCAGATTTATAGTCTTAATTACCTCTTTACTGAAGAATGATATTAAAATTAACTGCAGAGAGCTACAAAGAAAAAGGAATTGGATTGAGGAAGAATATAGGACCATAGGCATAAAAGAATTCTGCAACCAATTCTGCTGGAACTATAATGACATGAACATTAGCATTAATATAAATCCGTGCTCCTTTTACCCTGCCCCTACAACACTGAAACAAAAAACAACCGTGTAAATTCATTGTGTTGGCAGTGGTGGGCAGAACCAGGAAGTCTTAGTGACAGTTGGATTCAAACAGAAGCAGTTACGTTTCAAAAGAGAGCTCAGGGTAGGAATAATTTGCTTTTCAAATGTAGGTAACATGGAAATGTACATGGCAAAAACTGAAGACAAAGTGATGTTAAAGCTTATTGACTGATTTGCATTAACAGAGATTACACTGTATATGTATTGTAAGATGTTTGTGATACATTCAAAATCATCATCTACCAAAGAATCTTAACATTTTGTTCATAGCAGATAAAAGAAGGCAGGCTAAGGCAGACCATGAACTAGACAGTATTTTCAGCAATTGGCACATGGCTGACAGGATCTACAACAGATCTTACCACAGTTGTCCTACCACTTTATAATCAGGGTCAAATGCTAAGCAGCCTCTCAATATTTTGAAATTATATTTGGAAAATATGGCAGCAAACTGCCAGTTTTGATACTAGGATTTAAGGTGCTTTTTCAGACTTGGAGAAAAGGCTTAAGAATGAGAATAGAAGTTTTCCTTCTAAAATAGCAATAGCACTGGCACTTATATAGCACTTCAGCCCTCAGCATATTGCTCCCAACAATATGGGTCCTCATTTTACCAATCTCAGAAGGATGGAAGGCCGAGTCAACCTTGAGCCAGTGAGATTTGAACTGCTGAACTGCAGCTAGCAATCAGCTGAAATAGCCTGCAGTACAGTACTCTAACCACTGCGCCACCTCAGCTCTTAAAAGTGACTCACATCCATCTTTAACTTTCTACTGAACCCAAAAACGTTTGCCTGTACCTTTTTTGTGATGTAAAATTCTCCAGATGACTTCCTATGATCATCCAGAAAGTCATTTTCCCTTCAAACAACATAATTCTTCATAAATGGGATAGAAATAACTTGAGAGTTAAAAGAAAAATTAAAAAAGAAAGGAAAGCAGTTGGGTTTGTCCATTTCTATACAAGAAATCTGGGTATTTTTATTTCAAATGTCTGAAATAGCTTGGTGCTACCAATTCAACCTCATCCACCCCTTTTTAAAAAGCTCACAACTAGAGAAAGTGAACAGAATAGCTAAAAAGAACATCAAATTTTATAAGGAAGATAAGTGGAGAAAGAAATAAGGTAACCCCAGAAATCATTAAAAGATGGACTCTTAAGGGACCAATGATGATGTGGGTGTTACATATGTCTTCCTACATGAACAGGATACCAATTACACTGGCAATGGCGGATTTGTCTCTTTGCTGGGAAATAAGATGAAAAGACTGGAACTCAAGTTTTCTTCTTTAGGACTCATTCGGGTTGGTGAAAAATGCAAAGCTTTTCATAGAGAAGTTTCCATAAACACAAGCAGAAAGAGTTCTTCAAGGAGAACCAGACACAGGAAGGTATCTAGAAGGAGAGGAAGAGGACTCCAAGGTGCAAGAAGACATCTCAATTGTAAGTACCTGGAGATAAGTGGCAAGAAAATGTGGATGAACCAGAAGAAGATCCATAGTTTTGAAAAGTGTTTTTTACTATGATTAACAAACATTATCAAATCACTAAATTGACATAATGACTGACACCCTACCACTTGAAGTGGCCAGCCAATTTCAGGCTTTGGACAAGGAGAATTCCCTGAGATAGTTCTATCATCCTGGTTTCTCCAAGCAATTGGAAAGGACTCTCATTTACACGGGGGTCAATGAAACTAAAGGTCTTTATTGAAGAGAAAAAGAGGTGTGGTGGCAAAGGCAAAAGTAGTTACAAGCAGTGTATTGTCTTCTGCACATAGCCTGGAAAATGTTGGAAATATATTATGACGTTCCATCAAAGCAACTGATCACTTGCCATTTCTAATTCATGTCAGGGCAAATGATACTTTAGAAGAGGGCACTTTAATGAATTGTATATGACAATAAAGCCAAGAATAGAAAGGTAAAGGGATTTGGGGTACAAGTAGAGTTTTCATTATTCCTCCATATTCAGGATCAATGGCCAAGAAAAAGGAGCGGGGTTTTAGAAGTCAACAACGGGCTAAGATGATATCATTTAGTCAGATGTGGATTCTTAGACTTATATTATCTGTAATAAAAAAATATTGGGAGCAAGAGTTCTCCTGGTAAAGATTTTCATTGGGAGGGCTTTAAACTAAGCTTGAAAGGAAACAGGCATAAAGCTGAATAATAGGTAAGAATATGGTTGCCTATAAGACTAGAGAAAGTATGAGAAAAGAAAAGAATATTCGGAAAGCTCCAACTCACCAGAAATATGAAAACAACTATGACCTTACATTCCCAGCTTCTAGAGTTTGAACACCAATGCAAAAGAGGAACTAGAGGACCTAACATGGGAAAAGAGGTACTAGAGGACCTACCTTGATAATTACTATGGAAATCTGTGGCATAGTATTTCTATTTGAAATATTCAAAATAAATATATCCAATGAAAACAAAGCCATAGCATTTTATGCGTTATAAAATAATAATAAACTTAATCAGGGAGTTCTGTTAAAAGCATTTGGGAAAGGTTAAGGAGTTAAAGAGCTGAAAGACTCCAAATAATACCATTATAGGAGCTACATACAGACAATCTACTAAGGCAAGGGTGTCAAACTCAAGGCCCGTGGGCCAAATCCGGCCTGTGGGGTGCTTAGATCTGGCCCGTGGGATCATCCTGGAAACAGTGAAGGAATGGCCCGTGGTGCCTCTGCCAGCAAAAACCGAGCCTGGGTCTGGGTTCCGTTTTCGCTGGCAGAGGCACCGTGGGGGCAGTCCTTCCCTTTTCACTGGCAGAGACCTAGCAAAGCAAAGTAAAAACAAAGCAAAAGTAGAAATGTTTCCCCTTTTGAATTTCAGCATCCAAGAAGGGACAGGAAAGGAGAAAGGGAAAGACAAAGAAAAAGAAGGGAAAACGGGAAGAGAGCAGGGAAGGAAAAAGAAGGAAAGAGGGGAAGGAAGAAGAAAGGAGAAGGAAGAGAGAAGGAAAAAGAAGATAAGGAAAGAAGGAAGGTAGGTAGGAAGGTAGGTAGGTAGGTTATAATGAGAGGGAGGGTCTGCCTTAGCACTTGGCCCCCACAGGTGCCCCTGAGATGAGTGAGTTTGAGCTCTCCACCCCCACCTCCACCCCAGGTCAAACACAGCTCTGATGCAGCCCTTAATGAAATCAAGTTTGAGAGCCCTGTACTAAGGCAAAAGATGTGGATGATGCTGTTCTAAGCCAGTTCATCAAATTCTCAAGAGGGTAAGTTACAATGATAATACAAGACTTCAATTTTTCTGAATTTTCCCCCCAGAATAACTCATGTAGGAATGCTCATAATTTCATTTTTCAGGTAATAAAATAAACAAGTGGGGGGGGGTGTTAGCTACTCAGGTTCTTATTCTGATCAACTCAGAATGAGTTGAAGATCAGATTGAAGGTAGAAGGCATTTTAAACGAAAGCAGCCATGTCACACTGGAACTCAAGATAACGAAGAGAGAAATCAGTCATGTTGATTGGGAGTCACCCAGAATTTGGTATATGTTTGCCTTTATGAATGTTTGTTTTAAATAAATAAATGTTTATTTAAACATGCAAGTTTGAATCAGTTGATTAAGGATGGGAGGGAGGGAGCAAATTTTTTAAAGTCTATCGGTAAATAGCAAGCTCACTGATAACTTGTGAAGCAAAAAGATGAATAAAAATGGGAAAAAGGGCTAATAACTAAATATGATTACAGTCTGATAGCTTCAATCTGGAAGGAGGGAGTTAGAAAAGCTTAAATCTCAAAACAGCATGAGATTGGCAAGGAATGCAAAATATAATAAAAGGGGATTTTGGTGGTATCTGCAAAATAAAAAAGCATCAAGAAGATTATTGCTTTCTTGTGCAGGAAAGGTGGTAAGTAATCATGGGAAATGGGGAAAAGATGGAGCAGCTTAACACTTTGAAATTTGTCTTCTTTCAAAAGAGAGAGGGAAGCTTTTCAAACACTATTAAAGGAAGGGTGGAACATAGCTCAAGACTAATAAAGGTATAATAAGTAATAAAGGCAATAACTACCCTAAATGAATTCAAGCCTCAAGGTCAGATAAATTATATCCCAGGGTGTTGAAGGAACTGGCAGAAGTGATCTCAGATATAACAAATGTAATTTTGAAAAAAAAAAGTCCTGGAGAATTGGTGAAATGTGAAAGGGGTGATTGAAAAGCCAGCATAGTCCTAATGTTCAAAGAAAAAGATTCTGTGAAATTGCAAATTTGTTTTAAGTCTAAAAGTACCAGATTAGTTAACCAGTGGTATGTCTTCTTGTATTTACAAAAGAATATCATGATAACTAGATCAAGCATTGGTTGTTGTTGTTTTTAATGTCACTAGCAGTAAATGTGTGAGAGAAAATAAAATCAGTAACATAAGTTGTTGTTACACAAGAGCAATAAAGCAGGGAATAAAATCTAACAATTGTACAGAATTATTCATTTCACTGAGGGCTATATTTATTTATCTCGTATGATCTTAGCAACAACACTCTCTGGAAAGCTTGTATAATAAAAGTAAAATAGATTTAAAAGGAATTTTAGGATACTCATGAGCTGCGGTGGAGCAATGGCTATTTCTGCTGATTGCCGGCAGCCTGCAATTTGGCAGATTGAATCTCACCAGGCTCAAGGTTGACTCAGCCTTCCATCCTTCCAAGGTGGGTAAAATGAGGACCCAGATTGTTGGGAGCAATATGTTGACTCTGTAAACTGCTTAGAGAGGCCTGTCAAGCAGTGCAAAGTGGTATATAAGTCTAAGTGCTATTGCTATTAAAAGGTTTAAGTGATCTTAATGTTGAAAGGCCTTGGAGACACCATAAGTCTCTTTGGACAGAAGGTTTCCTATCTTAATGCCACTCCCTTCGGCATGACAGAATGGTGTGGGACTAAACCACCTAAATGGGGTGCATCACTTTGACATCAAAGCAGGAATCACCATGTTCTGCTAAATTCTGCAGATAAGAAACATGCACAGGGAAGAGCAGACTGAATTATAATCCTTCTCTCGGGCAGAGAGAAAGGGTGGATGGGTAGATAGACAAGACAGGCTGATAGATAGCATCTAGGCTGCCCTGCCTCTTCTTACATCAACTCTTCCTTTTGATTCTCACAGTGTCTCAATGGCAGGGAGATAAAAGAATGTGTAATTACTATATTCTTTCTACTTGCAAATTGAAATGATCTGATCCACATTACCACTACAGGAACCCCCATTCCCTCAATTTGAAACATGGAAAGCAAGCTTGATAAATGAAGAAACTTTAACAGTGAATCAGCTAACAAAGCACATAATAGTTCACATATATTTACATACATTAATTGTTCCTAAATCTATCCTGTAAGGAAGCATAAATAAAAAATGTGGGGCATTGAATTCCTCACAGCAAACTGCTGCTTGTCAGTAGTAAATAACTTAATCATACTGATTGTATAGATTTAGACTAATGAATTGTTGTAATCCTATCAAAAGTATTAAATTCTAGTAGTAGTGGTTATTGCATTCTGAGACAATAAAATATTTGCTCAGAAAAATGTTTAAAGAAATAATCTTACATTACTCATGTCTTCAACCATCGCTGAGTAAACCAGGCTTGTGTACAGCCTATAAAACAAAGTAAGTCACTTGCTCATTCTTTTGTCTCTATCTGTTCCTCTATTCCTATTAAAATTGCAGCACATCAACATCACTGTATCTCACCAAAGTTATTTATTATTTCAACCCATATGCCTCTTTGTTTCAAAACAATTCCCTTTCCAGACCCTCTTATACCTTCAAGACCCAATGTGTAAGTTTGCAGATTATTCCAATGTATTATATACAGTATGAGTGAATCCACACAGCATGTTAAAATTTAATGAATAAATCATAATTGGCTGAGCTTGTATAACACAGTAGGCTATAAACAATTGGTTACAAACCATAATGATTCAGTCCACACAGTGCGCTAAGTTGCGTGTTTTCTTTTTGCAAGTTCTAGGTTGAACATGTTGGAAGACTTTACAATGTCCCTAAGAGGCTGCATGTAGAACAAGAAGCACGTGTGGACAAGATGGTGGATTTTGGAGTTCTTCAAAATTCAGATGAGATGTCTTTAAAAACAGGTTTGTCATTAGAGAATCCACCTGCATCCACTATGATGCTGTAGACCCATAAAACACCTATGACAAAAAGGAGCTGGAATAATTTCATCTAGTCAGCGGACAAACTAGTTGGATTTTTAGCTGTAGGAGAATCCTAGTATCAATAACATATGCCCTGGTAATCTCAAAGTTGGATTACTACAATGTTCTTGAAATAATGGATGGTACTTCAAGTCTGCCCAGAAATTAGGATTGACACAGAATGTAGTATGAGGAATAATGAGCAGCATCTCTCAAAAGTGCCATAGCACTTTGGTGTTGAAGCAGTTACATTATTTGTCTGTTATTATCCAAACCCAACTCAAGATAACACTTAGATATCTTGACAAGTTTATAGAAGAAAGCCGATTTGGTCAATTGGTTGA
Source organism: Thamnophis elegans (assembly GCF_009769535.1). Classification (NCBI taxonomy): domain Eukaryota; kingdom Metazoa; phylum Chordata; class Lepidosauria; order Squamata; family Natricidae; genus Thamnophis; species Thamnophis elegans. Next base: position 120,301,343 of record NC_045543.1, on the reverse strand, counting down.
TGCAGTATATAAATGTAACAAATAAACAGAAAGTTCTACAGGAAAAGGTATTTACCTATACTTTTAAAATCCAACACATTATCTTAACCTTTCAACTGAGCACCTTTTGTACAACCTGCTACTGATGTAACCAACATTGAGGGTAACTTCTCCTTTTTCCATCATGGAACAAAATGCCATTGGATCAAGATATTGTGTTTTTATTGTTTATGTTGCTGGTTTTTTAAAAAATATATCCATCCATGAGGTTTTGAAATTTTATTAGGATTTTATTGTAATCTGTGCTGAGATATATGGGTGTTTGTAGTGCCGTAAATAAATAAATGTTTTTTCATAATAATATTAAACAAACTCAAACTTGTACTGTGGCTCTTGGAAGATTTTGACTCTGACAAAATGGCAGAGTCGAAATCTGCTATAAGCCATCCAAATCCATGTGATTACAAATAAGGAGTTACAGTACCCAACATTTATTTTCTAAGAATGTTTTTTCAACTTTGTTATTCTTAAGGAATGCAGGATGTTTGCTTTCCATTCTTTTTTATTATTATTTTTAAAAGAATGCAGGGCAGGGACATTGGCGGTCTCAAGGAACCTATCAAGTGGTATGTTGCCCCAGAGTGTCATTTTAAGAATTAAGGCTTAGTAAATTGTGAGAATTTAAGTCTAGAAAATGTATGCAGGTCTGGGATTCGTGAAAACCATCCTCAGTTTTCCCCTTCCTGTTTTTTTCTTGTTTTTAGAAAGTATCTGCAAATATTTATAAAGTGAAAAGCTTTTGGTAGGTAGGTTAGAACAGGGGTCTCCAACCTTGGCAACTTTAAGTCTGGAGGACTTCAATTCTCAGAATTCCCCACCAGCTTTGCTGGGAGTTGAAGTCCTTTAGCCTTAAGATTGTCAAGGTTGGAGACCCCTGGTTCAGAAGCTTGAAAAGTTTTGTAAATCTTCAATTTACAAATTTATTTTTTTATTCGTAATAAATCTTCTAATCTTCTAATAAAGCTTTTGCCCTACATGATTTTTTCCTGCTTCGTCATCAAGACTGCTGCTTTTGTTTGTTATCTTTCAAGTTGTTTGTTGAACAATCATCACTCAAACTGTTTATTAGCAATATCTTACTCTGCGTTCTCTACTTTGAATTTTAATGAAGATCAGGAATACATTATTTGACTTGTACACTGTTACACATTAGGGAGGACTTCCAATGAAACAGATGTTTATATGAATTCAAAAACTGGCACTTCAACATAAGAACATCTGTTAAGGCACATGAAAAGCCTTCTCAGAAATCCTATCTCTTCCAAAATCTTCATCACATTAGTGGTGATATTTTATTTTAATGCATGAACACATTTAATTATTTACATTTACATTCAGAAAGAGTACAGATTAAGGACAACATTTGCCATTTTCTGAACAAATCAAAAAACAATATTTGTGTTCATGGCTTCACATTCATCAGAAACTGGATCACAGCATGACATGTCATTACAACACAAAGAGGAATTGTTCTACCTGCCACAATAACAATTTCTTGTAGGAATGCATTTTGTCATGCTCCTTTATGCATCTGTATAAAATCAGGAGCAGTTCTTCTGTGCTTAGCTGAATATTGAGTAAGCACTGTACTTAGTTGTTTCATTTTGGCTACTAAGCACTATAGAAAGACAATGTCACTAAAGTATACCATCTATAGCAGCAGGTTTACCATTGTTCAAATTTATCATAGCATTTATTCCTTCCTCTTCCTCAATTCTTTTCTTGGACCCTAGCATTTATAGTACAGATAAAACTCAAAAAATTAGAATATCGTGCAAAAGTTCATTTATTTCAGTAATGCAACTTAAGGTGAAACTATTATATGAGATAGGGCTCATTACATGCAAAGCAAGATAGTTCAAGCTGTGATTTGTCATAATTGTGATGATTATTGCTTACAACTCAAATCCACAATCTCAGAAAATTAGAATATTGTGAAAAGGTGCAATATACTAAGCTCAAAGTGTCCCACTCTAATCAGCTAATTAAGCCATAAGAACTGCAAAGGGTTCCTGAGTCTTTAAATGGTATCTCAGTCTGGTTCATAGGAATCACAATCATGGGAAAGACTGCTGACCTGACAATTGTGCAGAAAACCATCATTGGCACCCTCCATAAGGAGGGAAAGCCTCAAAAGGTAATTGCAAAAGAAGTTAGAGGTTCCCAAAGTGCTGTATCAAAGCACATTAATAGAAAGTTATGTGGAAGGAAAAAGTGTGGAAGAAAAAGGTGCACAAGCAGCAGGGATGACCATAACCTGGAGAGGATTGTCAGGAAAAGGCCATTCAAAAGTGTTGGGGACTTTCACAAGGAGTGGACTGAGGTTGGAGTCAGTGCATCAAGAGCCACCACACACAGAAGGATCCTGGACATGGGCTTCAAATATCGTATTCCTCTCGTCAAGCTGCTCCTGAAAAACAAACAACGTCAGAAGCTTCTTACCTGGGCTAAAGAAAAACAGACCTGGTCTGTTGCTCAGTTGTCCAAAGTCCTCTTTTCTGATGAGAACAACTTTTGCATCTCATTTGGAAACCAAGGACCCAGAGTATGGAGAAAGAATGGAGAGGCATACACTGCAAGATGCTTGAAGTCCAGTGTGAAGTTTCCACAGTCTATGTTGATTTGGGGAGCCATGTCATCTGCTCGTGTTGGTCCACTGTGCTTCATTAAGTACAGGACCAATGCAGTCCTCCACCAGGAGATTTTGGAGCACTTCATGCTTCCTTCCGCAGATGAGCTTTATGGGGATGCTCACTTCATTTTCCAGCAGGACCTGGCACCTGCCCACACTGCCAAAAGCACCAAAACCTGGTTCAATGACTGTGGGATTACTGTGCTTGATTGGCCAGCAAACTCACCTGACCTGAACCCCATAGAGAATCTATGGGGCATTGCCAAGAGAAAGATGAAAGACATGCCACCAAACAATGCAGAAGAGCTGAAGGCCGCTATTGAAGCATCCTGGTCTTCCATAACACCTCAGTACTGCCACAGGCTGATAGCTGCCATGCCATGCTGCATTGAGGCAGTAATTGCTGCAAAAGGGGCCCAAACCAAGTACTGAGTACATACTTTTCAGAGGTCCGATATTGTTCTAAGTACAATCCTTGTTTTATTGATTGCATGTAATATTCTAATTTTCTGAGATTGTGGATTTGGGTTTTTCATGAGCTGTAAGTCATAATCATCACAATTTTGACAAATCATGGCTTGAACTATCTTGCTTTGCGTGTAATGAGTCTATCTCATATATTAGTTTCACCTTTTAAGTTGCATTACTGAAATAAATGAACTTTTGTACGATATTCTAATTTTTCGAGTTTCACCTGTACTTCATTCCTGGGATGTATGGGGTGTTCAGGAAGGAGTAGCACCTCTGGTATAGGGGGCATGTCGTGTCCTTTTAGGGCATCTTGTCCACCCTTGGTCCCCACCTGTCACTCAACTCTCACATGTGGCTCCTAATAGCTGTAGCATGAGCAGTAGCCGCACCTCAGGCAACAGCTTCAACAGGCTGGCCAAACAAGGTTGAGAGTATCCGTTGGGTCATTGACCTTGGGTGAGATAGTCTATCTCGAGCATGTGCAGACAGATTCTGATGGATTGAGTGGATGAAACCTACTAGAATAGGACAACGGTCATGAAGGCGGTCTCTGCAAGTGATGTGGTATGCTAAGAACACAACAAGACATAAAGATGCCCTGGTCAACCATTCACCCAGCCCATCTCCAACTGTCTTGACCTTTGTCCTGCTCTTGGAGCAAGATGGAATCTACACGCAAGTCTTGACATCCCCCCCCAATTAGATGTCAAGGTTCTCTTCAATCATCATTTCAATCCTATTTCCATGACATATCATTTACACACAAATCTCTAAAATGCTCTTTCCAATATTCTCACATCATTTCATCACTTTTATTTTTAATTCAATTCACCCAGCTGGAAGCTCTTTGTTTCCCCCTTTTGAATCATTTCCAAAACTATTTTTTACTTCCATCACCATTTTTCTGCATTTTCTCTGCCTATTTTAATCTTGACCATTCCATATTCTCCTTCACTACATTCTTTGCAACTAAACATTATCATTCTGTCATCCGTAGTTTTTGCAGCAATTATTTCTTACATTCATCTTTTTTTCTTGTTCAAAGCCATTTTCACTTCATTAAGCATTTTTTCATTAGTACAGATGCATTTACTTCTTTCGCCATTTAAAATAATATTTTTCACTTCGTTCCAACCAGTTTCCACGTTCCCATTTCTCAAACCCACTTTCTATTCATTTTGTTCAAATAGTTTGCTTTTACTTCTTTTTGTTCCTTCCATGATCTAAGGTCTTTGAAATAGATTGTCTCACATACAGCAACTGTGATCACCTTACATCCTTCACTAGTTTTCTCATCCTTTTATTATAAATTAGCAAGTCAACCATGCTTCAAATGTGTACTTATTCTTATAGTATTTGTACACACAGGCTTAATTTTAAGCCATGTATTCAAATATATTTCTAGAGATATTCATAAAACAATCTTATTATTCATTCTGAGTAGCGGCATTCTCAATGGAGTAAGAGAAAGGACAAAAAGTTAAAATATACCTGTGGTGCCTGATACTGATACTTTTGAATAACCCAAACATTTTCCTTATATTTTTCTCCTCTCATTTTCAACATCTATTAAACTAGCAGACTCACTCTCTCTCCCTCTCTCTCTCTCTCTCTCTCTCTCTCTCTCTCTCTCTCACACACACACACACACACACACACGCACACGCACACACATACACACATTAACAATCATGCCCAATAATGTATAGCTTTCCCCAAACTCATCTTTAGTTCTTTCATAATATAATATGCCAGTATCATAATATACCAGCATCACCAGATTATGGATTTTTACTGCTATACATTACATATAACCTTGTAATGCATTTTAAGTCAGTGTTTGATTGTTAGACAGACCAATCTCTTCCAAATTTGACCTGTCAGGTCTCCCAATAGTGCTATTATCCATTAATTTATCTACTGATGACAATATTCGGGAAGGACAGTGTGTTGGTTTCTTTTTCCCTTGTGAATTTTATTTCTTTAAAGCATCCTATGTAGGACAGACAGGCAGAAGACTAGCAGACTGCATTCATGAACATTAATTAGCAGTCAGAAGACATGATGATAACGTCTTAATCTCACAACACATGAACAGACTTCACTAAAGTTTTAACTGGGAAACTGTGAACAGATTTAGATTCTAAATCCAAAAAAGGTAGGAAATTCCTGGAAACAAAATACTCAGACAAATCAGCCACTGATAGACACATAGAAATAAACATTTGTACATCATTCAATATAGATAATATAAAGGTAAAGAAACAAAAACACCACAATATCTGCTCACCAGCAATCAGTACCCAGATTAATACCATACAAACCAATCAAGCAGTAAACAATATCCAAGTCAAGGAACTAACAATTCAATAAATAATTAACAATTTAATCAAGTAACTTCCAAGGAGGAAACAACTACCTCACCTATGCTTACAGAACAAGCAGCTGACTATAAACAAGAGAGCCAACCCCACTCCATTCCACACTGAAGATGTTACCTAGTTGGATAATAAAACTTTTTTGTACAAAAACAATCAAGCTTAGAAAGCGCCAAGGACTCCACAAAGTCAACAAATATGATTAGGGGACTGGAGGCTAAAACATATGAAGAATAGTTACAGGAACATATGAGCATGGCTAGTTGAAGAGATGGTCAAGAGAAGAAATGATAGCAGTGTTCTATATTTGAGGGGCTATCACAGAGACGATGAGGTCAACCTGTTTTCCAAAACACCTGAAGGCCGGAAAAGGGCTAATGAATGGAAACTGATCAAGGAAAGATTCAATCTAGAAATAAGAGAAATTTTCTGACAGTGAGAACAATAAACCAATAGAACAGCTTGCCTTCAGAAGTTGTGGGAAGCTTTCAAGAAGAGACTGAACTGCCATCTGTCAGAAATGGTGCAGGGTCTCCTGCTTGGGTGGAGGGTTGAACTAGATGACCTACAAGTTCCCTTCCAATTCTGTTATTCAGCCTTTTCTAAAAATATATTAAATCTCTGGCATCTCTCTTTCCATGTAGGGCTCTAATCTGTGTTGGACGATACTAAACAGCACCCAAAAGAAACCAGCATGGCTGCACAAAGAACTCTCTAACAAACTGAAAGACAAGAAAGATAAGTATAAAAAGTGGAAAGAAGGGGACATAACTAAGGCAGAATATCAGCAAATAGCCCGAGCCTGTAAAGATGAAGTGAGGAAAGCTAAGGCTCACAATGAAGAAAGGTTTGCCACAAAAGTAAAAAAATAACAAAAAAGTTTCTTACAACATGTTAAAAACAAGAAAAAAGTTAAGGAAACAATTGGTCCATTGCTGGAGAAAGTGGCAAGAAGGTGACAAGCAACAGCGAGAAAGCAGAACTATTTAACTCATTTTTTTGCGTCTGTCTTTACACAAAGGGATAAAACAGTCCAACCTATCAAAAACAGCACCACAAAAATCAGATTAAGAACACAAGTTGAAATAGGGAAGAAAATGATAAGTGAGCACATGTCTACCCTAGACGAGTTCAAATTACCAGGACCAGGGGGATTACACCCCAGGGTTCTGAAGGAACTGGCAGACAAGATCTCAGAAGCACTGAACTATATCTTTCAGAGATCCTAGAGAACCGGGAAACTGCCAGAGGACTGAAAAAGAGCTGATGTGTTTCCCATCTTCAAAAAAGGGGAAAAAATGATCCAGGAAACTATAGACCTATTAGCCTGACCTCAATACTAGGGAAGATTCTGGAAAAGATAATCAAGCAACGAATTAGTGAACATCTAGAAGTAAACAAAGTAATAGCCAAAAGCAAACATGGGTTTGTCAAAAACAGATCATGCCAGACTAATCTTTTTGCATTCTTTGACAAAGTGACAAAATTAGTGGACCAGAGGAATGGCATCAATATAGTTTACTTGGACTTCAGTAAGGCATTTGATAAGGTAGACCATAACCTACTACTAGATAAAGTAGAAGAATGTGGGTTGGAAAGCATCACCACCAGATGGATTCATAACTGGCTGACCAACCACACTCAATGTGTAGTTCTCAATGGAACTGCATCTACATGGAGGGAAGCATGCAGTGGACTACCCCAAGGCTCTGTTTTAGGCCCAGTACTATTCAACATCTTCATCAATGATTTGGATGAGGGACTATATGAGGAACTCATCAAATTTGCAGATGACACCAAGCTGGCAGGAATAGCCAGCACTCCAGATGATAGGCTTAAGATACAGAAGGATCTTGACAAACTTGAACATTGGGCACTAATAAAATGAAATCCAATGGTGAAAAGAGTAAGGTTCTACATTTAGGCAAGAAAAATGAAATGCACAGGTACAGTATAGGTGGTACCTTGCCCAATAGTAGTAACTGTGAGAGGAATCTTGGAGTCCTAGTGGACAACCATTTAAATATGAGCCAGCAGTGTGCAGCAGCTACCAAAAAAGCCAACACAGTTCTAGGCTACATAAACAGGGGAATAGACTCAAGATCACGTGAAGTGTTAATACCACTTTATAATGCCTTGGTAAGGCCACACTTGGAATACTGCATTCAGTTTTGGTCGCCACGATGTAGAAAAGATCTAGAGACTCTAGAAAGAGTGCAGAGAAGAGCAACAAAGATGATTAGGGGAGACTAAAACATATAAAGAACGGTTGCAGGAACTAGGTATGTCTAGTTTAATGAAAAGAAGGACTAGGGGAGACATGATAGCAGTGTTCCAATATCTCGGGGGGGAGGGGTGCCACAAAGAAGAGGGAGTCAAACTATTCTCCAAGGCACCTGAGAACAAGAAGCAATGAGTGGAAACTAATCAAGGACAGAAACAACTTAGAACTGAGGAGAAATTTCCTGACAGTTAGAACAATTAATCAATGGAACAGCTTGCCTCCAGAAGTTGTGAATGCTCCAACACTGGAAATCTTTAAGAAGATGTTGGATAGCCATTTGTCTGAAACGGTATAGGGTATCCTGCCTAGGCAGGGGGTTGGACTAAAAGACCTCCAAGGTCCCTTGCAACTCTGCTATTGTATTTATTTGTATTTGTATTGATTACAAATTTTCATAGATTGAACCCATCCATACCTTCTGAATACCTTTTAGCATTTTCATTCATAAACAAGCCTAGACAATACCCTTTGTGTATTCATCAACCCCACTCAATAAAATCCAAGGATCTTCATCTCAGTTATTTCACTGCCCAGCATTCCTTTGGTCAATTGTGGTCTTCATATATTTTTAGCAATATAGAGAAAGTGCAGACTAAGCAAATCTTATTATTCAATTGAACCCATTCCATATGCAGCATTCCCTGATAACAATAAGGACAGTATTGTACTCCTTTGGCTGCTATTTTATAGCAGCAATGAAGTTCAGTATTACCAAAACATGTTCACACACAGATTATGAAACCTGGAATTTAGAAGATGTCTTGCTATTCAACAATTCACAAACTAGGGATTACATGCAATTACTGTCACACATTCAGAATGAATTATTAACAATAGTATTTTCTTAAACTCCATCCATAAATGTAATCTTCATCCTATCTTTCCTCTTCAATCTTTTCTTAAAAGCACATCAGTCAATTTTAATTAATTTTAAAACTGGCAGGGACTGTCCTCCATACTGATGTCTGCACAAAAAGTCTTTTAGGGCTGTATGCCACATCCACACCATAGTTTGTGCATCCGTTTTCTAGCCCAATACTGTCAACTTGGATAAGCAACAACTTTCTTTGGGCTCATGCAGAACTCTTTCCCATTGCTTGTCAACAAGCAACAATGTCATGGAGCAGATGGGAGGGAGTGTTGTGCTTCTCCATTTTTTTTAACGCTTTCAATGAGAATGATGCAAAATTAATGCCCTTTCTTCTTTTATTTCCTTTAAAAAAACAAAGGAAAAGAGCATTAAAGTTAAATTTTCAACAGCAGGTGTCATTTTCTTGAACTACCAACTTATGAGAGGGATAAAGGGATAAAGTTCTGAGGGTTTTTCAGTAACATGGTTTCTCCAAGGATCTACTGAATGACCCTGATTTTCCATGCTGTTATTTAATCCCAAAGCAAAACAATCCAAAAGTGTTTTTCAGATCAGAAACATGGCCAGTTAGGAAGATTTCAGAGTAATGGAAAGATGTATAAAAGAGAAAAAAAACCTACTCTCTGCTACATAGAAACAATAAAGGAAATTCAAAAGCATGCCAAAAATAAGTTCAAAATAAACTCAAAACTATTCCGAGTGTTGTTGTTTTTTCAATAACAGAAAGCCTTCTGGAAATTGGAAAAAATATTTTAAAACGATATTCCTTCTTACTTTTTATACATAATAAAACACAAGTGCTGGTTAGAATATGAAATGAAATAAATATAAGAATATGTATGAATGATAAAGTCATTGTTTACTACCCTTTGGCTACATAAGGCATATAACCAACCTAAAGAGTTAATTCCACGGTATTTTGATCATACCAAAAGTATTTAAAATGATGGAAAAAATGCAATGAGCTATGAAGAGCTCCACAGGATTCTTATCATATTTGGTGACTGCTCTACTAAATGGCAAATGTAATTCAAGGTCAGCAAATGTAAAGTGATGCACATTTGAGATAAAAATCCATGTTTCATTTATAACATGATCGAAATAGAACTGCCAGACCACACAAGAAAAAGATCCTGGGGCATTTTAGGTAGTTCAATTAAATAATCTATACAATGTGCGTCTAGGAAATATTTAACAAGGGATAAACAAATTGGCTGATATTATTAGCTGTGGTCCAACCACATCTAGAACGTTGTGTCCAATCCTGGTTTTCATTTTAAGAGGGATATTGTTGAGCTGGAGAAAAGGGCAACCTAGATAATCCTCCATATAAGGACAGGATACAAGGATTGAAGGAAAAGATGCTTACAATGGAAAGCTGAGCTATGTAAAATTATGTCTAAAAAGAAAACAGGGAGAATCTGTCCAATTCCCATAATATAGACTTAGACTTAGAATAACTTTATTGTCACTTTAAATGTAGACTAATCGACATACATTAAAAATGAAATTTCATTGTATACAGCTCTCAAAAGGGTCACCATCTCCAATATACACTACATAAACGTGGCAAAAATATAAATAAAAAATCATGCATATACCCACATATATTATATGACACAGAGAAACAATGCAGTCTAGTTCGGCTGTATAAATGTACATAGTGAGAAAAATGAATCTTGAAAGTTTACCGTATTCCTGGGTCTTATTTTCTTTTGACCCCTCCCCCCAATTTTTTTTTGCTTGGGCCTTATTATCGGGGAGAGGGCTTATTGGTTTGGCTGGGTGGGTGGGTGGCTGCTCTCTTGCAGCCCACAACCATAGAGTGCAGTCCCAGAGTGGCCGGTGCCAGAAGACTCGGCAGCGGATCTCCAGAGTTTGGAAGCCGGTTATGCTCGGAGCATGGCGGCAGCAGTGGGGCGGCGGCGGCGCCCTGGCCCAGCCCTGCAGGGAGAGTTGGGCATGGTGAGGCAGGAAGGCACGTGAGCTGGAGGCAGAACAAGTGCTCATGCAACCTCTCTTTCCAGCTGGGCAGAGCGCCACGCGGCTTAGCACCTTTGGGATATTACTGGGTCGGTGAGTGGCTCTCTGCCCAGCTGGAAAGGGGCATTGCCGGGTGGCTGCTCATGAGAGCAGCTGCCCGGCAACCTCCCGCTCCAGCTGGGCACAGTGCCACCCACCAACCTAGCGCTATCCCAAAGGCGTCAAACAATGTGAGCTCCTTTGCCCCCTCCCCCCGGCTCCTCCTGCGACTTTGTGTCTTTGGGATATCGCTAGGTTGGTGAGTGGCATTCTGCCTGGCTGGCGGGGGGGGGGGGTTGTCCAGGGGGCTTATTATTGGGGGGGCATATATTTTTGCCCACAGGAAAAATATGGCATGGGCTTAGAATCAGGACATATCGTAATTTCAGGGAAACACGGTACCAGATGGGTGGCATAGGGAATAAAGCTATTACAGAATCTGGTAGTCCTGCTAGAAATACTTCGAAACCTCCTCCAGAGGGAGGATTCTTAACACTGGTGCATCACAGGGTTGCGTGTTGAGTCCCATACTCAATAATATTCTTTATGTGCATGACTGCATTCTCACTCACACTAGTAATACTATTACAAAATTTAAAAAAGATTCAACAGTGGTGGGACTCATCTCCAGGAGGATGAGTCTGCCCATCGAGATGAGGTGGACTGGTTGCTTTCATAGTGTGGAGACAAAAACCTGGTCCTTAACACCAATAAGACCAAGAAGCTTATAGTGGACTTTAGAAGGAATAGATCAGACATCCAGCCCTTGCTTATCAATGGAGACCGAATGGAGCAAGTGGCCACTTTTAAGTTTCTGAGTGTTATCATAAAAGAGGTCCTGACCTGGGGTGCTCATATTGCAGCACTGGTCAAAAGGGCCCAGCAGAAATTATACTACCTGAGACTTGTCAGGAAAGAACAATTGAATGAAAAACTGTTGGTGACCTTATATCACTGCAGCATAGAGAGTATTTTAACTTACTGCACCTGTCTATGTTTTGCCAATTGCACAGTGGCAGATAGGACAGCACTCCAGAGGGTTAACTTCATTGCCCAGAGGATCATTGGTTGCCCTCTCCCCACTTTGGAAGAGCTTTATAGCTCCCGCTGCCTTAAGAAAGTTCAAAACATTCTTAAAGATCCATCGCATCCTGGGCACCCTTTTTTTGAACTATTACCATCTGGCAGACGGTACAGGATAATAAAAACAAGGACAAATAGGCTGAAAAATAGCTTCTATCCCAGGGCAGTAACTATATTGAATTCTACTGTATAATGCAATATTAATGCAATATTGGGTTTTCAATTCAATTGTATAGAATGTGAAGGATGTGTGTTTGTGTTTTATTTTTATAGTTATAATGTACACTGAAGATGACATTTAATTTCGTTGTACAAGGTGCAATGATACTAAACTAAACTAAACTGGGCAGAACAGAAAAAGAAAGAGGTGCTCTCCTCATCAGAACTAGTCCATCTGTCAGTTCTACTAGGTAGACTAAGCCATGAAATCAGCTCCATTTTAGGATGTCTACAGCTACTTTTATTAAGACTGGCTACAATAACATAAGATGGCAAGTCTGATTTTTTCCTATATCCTCTTTTTTATAGTGAATTGAGAAGGTGTCCATTTGAGCCACTTCTAAACATTTTTATCTGGACATTTTGCATTTAAAAAATTGCTTTGCCCATAGAGCCTGCCTCTCTCAAGGACATCTTCCTTACTTTTACACCTTCCAATGAAACTGACCAGAAGACAACTTAAAATTGATTAAGAGATCATAGTTCTTCACACAGTATCTAATATGTTGCCACTAGATGTGATGCTGGCTGCTTCAAAACAGTACTAGACAAATTCCTAAATGGTAAGTACCGTATTTTTCAGAGTATAAGATGAACCTTTCCCCCGCGTAAAAGAGTGTGGAAATGTTGGTGCGTCTTATACACAGCTATTCCCATAAGTATAGATTCAATCTTGTATTGATTCAGTCTATAATTCTAACATTTCTGATTAATATCCAATAACTACCTGAGGAAAAGTTAAATAGTAAAGATAGCCTCTATCAGGAACATTAGAAAAGTGCAGCAATTTTTAATATGGTCAGCACATATTTTTACAGTATAGAAAATTAAGTCATTATTAATTGCAACATTTCATCTTGCTGATGCAGTCCTTCTTAACGCGTCTAAACCAGAAAAGTTGACATAAGGATGGAAATAAGGATTTTGTCAACAACTAGTGGAAAAGTGCAGTGTTCCAGGACCTGGAATTTATTTTACAACATTGCTCCAATCTCCAAATGTAGAAATGTTTAGAGACTGAAAAAGAGCTTATAATGGGAATTTTATCTTAAGTCACAGATGCTCCACAATTACAATATGCTCTCTTTTTATCATGACAGGCTGTGAGTATGGCATTGTAGAAATCAGCACCTACTCATTCTTCCCATCTTTCTAGAAGGTAACGAGGTCTTTTGTGCTGGCCCAAACAGACTGTAATAAATCTTTATTTTCATTTTTCAATATATATAGAAATGTAAGTCATTCAATGCCATAAAATGAAGAGCTTGATAAATAGCATTATAAGGACAAACTATGATGACTTCAGTTTTCCTCATTCTAAACAAGTTTTTTCTCACAGAGTTTATAAGCATGTAATCTTTGTATCTCCAGGTTTCTCTACACCAAAAGTGTCAAAATAAGCAGCCCAGGGGCCAGATGCATCCCACACAGGCCACGCTCACCCCGGCTCCACAAAGGCAAAAAAGTCACAATACATCACATGATGTCACGTGACACGATCGAGTTTGACATCCGTGCTCTACACAGGACAGGTAGTCCTTGACTTACAACAGTTCATTTAGTGACCGTTCAAAGTTACAATGGAACTGAAAAAGTGATTTATGACCATTTTTCACGTTTGTGACCTTTGTAGCATCCCCATGATCTTGTGATCAAAATTCAGATGATTGGCAACTGGTTTGCACTTATGACCACTGCCGTGTCCCAAGGTCATGTGATCACCTTTTGCAAACCTTTGACAAGCAAAGCCAATGGGGAAGACAGATTCACTTAACAAAGGTGTTACTAACTTAACAACTGAGTGATTCGTCGCAATTTAAGAAAGGCAGTAAATTGGGGCAAAATTCACTTAACAAATGTCTCCCTTAGCAACAAAAAGCTTGGTCTCAATTGTGGCCATAAGGTGAAGACTACCTGTAGTACATCTCCTGTCAAGTTGGAAATAGTACTCATTAAAGGAGCTTCTTCAGCTGAAGAAGCTTCTTGGATGAGAAGCGGAACGTCTTCAAAGAAAAACTAGAAAGTCCAATTGCCTCTTGAAAAAAAGCACCTTTGGGACAAACCATGACCTGGATGACTGAGAATCTCCATAGACAATCAGTACTACAGCACTGCACCCAAAGGACCACAGGTTCCCCACTCCTGTTCTATGAGGAACTCAGAACTGACTGCTAGTTTGAAAAGGCTATGATAAACTGTTCTCTCAGGAACCCACTCCCCCTCTTCTTTTAGTGCTCATGGTGACAGTGTTGAGTATAGCCTTCCTTACATTTCTCATGATGCAATTAGAGAGCACTGCAAGGAATTAAGAAGCTGTTCACTCCAGCTGCTTGCCATTACAAGGAATGCTGAGATGGGGAAAAACCAGCAAGGCCTGCAGACATCAGCATAGCAATGTGAATTTACTCTGGGGTAATTAGAAAGTTGGCAAATGTAATGTGATGTCAGAGGTTGGCACTGGTCCTGTCAAATGGCACCTAATTTGGTAAAGAAATTTGCATCTGGGGGATATATTTATTTTTCCCTGGTCTATGGATCTCACTTCTTGGATTAAAAGGCAGAAAGTCCTGAAAGTAATAGCAATCCTTTTGATAATGTTTTTCATTTTCTTCCTTAAAACAGTCTATCACCTTCAGATATGTTGGATTACAGCAGGGGTGTCAAACTCAAGGCCCCAGGGCCAGATTCGACCTGCGGGGATGCTTAGATCTGGCCCATGGGGCCACCCTGGAAACAGCAAAGGACTGGCCCATGGTGCCTCTGCCATGGCCCTCCCAAGCTCTACTTTTGCTGACAGAGGATTGCAGGAAGCTGTCACAGCCAAAAACAGAACTCGCGAAGGCCACAGGCAGCCTCCTCCTGAGTTCCATTTTCACTGGCAGAGGGTTGGCGGAGGCAGTCACAGCCAAAAACCGAAATCGGGAGCCCGTTTTCATTGGCAAAGCGCTCAGGCCACCACAGGTGCCCCAGACATGAGTGATGTTGAACTGGCCATACCCACTCTAGCCATGCCCACTTGGCCCCCCTAAGGTCAAACACAACCCTGATGTGGCCCTCAATGAAATCAAGTTTGACACCCCTCAGATTACAGCATCTAGAAGGAATTTGGCTCTTGCTCATTAGGAAGTCAGGGAGATAAAGTGTAATATATGGACAGTTTGATTATTGGTGTCAGATGCATCACAATTAAAACTAGACATATTATATGATATACATTTTAAAATATTAAAATACAAGATTAAAATATGTACAAATTAAACAAATCTTGCCCCGAAACTACCAACATATCTGTGCAGCATCACATTTGAGAAGATTATGCAAAAATAAAAATAAAAAAATCCATTTCAAATTGGGATTCTGAATTTAAATTTTTAAGAAGAAAGAATTATTTTATCATTAATAAATTTATTGCTGTTGTTATTACTGTTCTTATGGAAAATAACACCATTTTTATTTAATTCTCTTTTTTCACAAAAATATTTTTTAAATGGTACTTAGGTTCTCCTAGTGAAACAATGCAATGGATGATGCCCTGGAAACAACACAAATATTCTATGCTTAATTGGGCTTCTGGGAAGGAGATAGCCAAGTCATCAGCTGATTTCATTGCCTTTTCCTAAAATGTCATTGCCTTTCTGCTGAGGACCTGCAAAGCATAAAACATCCACTTTGCTCCTTAATTTTCCCTGAATACATTTTTTTTCCTCTTCCTCCCTGGCAAGTCTATGCAAGCCCCAATGACATTTTTAGCCCCCCTGATTTATGGAAACATTTCCTTGCCATCATTCTTTCTGGACTGTAGTTATTCCAAACCTGGCAATTGTTACTATCCAACTGTGAACTCCCAGGACTTCAGCATTTAAAATACTGTCAATTAAAGGGGACACATTTTGGTATCTAACCTCTTTTCCTCTTGCATGAAGGAATTTTTTTTTTCCTCACAAAGATTGAATCTCCATGCATCCTGTTTTTTTCTCTTCTGTTATTTTAATGGCCTTGTGCAAGTCACAGAGTCATTTGTCAGCTCCTGTGACAACTCCTTTGAAGTATCACAAGCCATCTGGTGAATACATTTTTGTTTCTGTCTGTCCAGGGAGAAAATGTCAGATGAAGCCATAGAAAAAGGAAAGCAAAAGGAGAGACCTAGTTACTAAGCTCCAGGAATGAAACTGTATTGAAATCCAATTAATTACCTGTTGTGGTAAAAATAAGATGCAGCTGCAGATCCGTGGGAGCAAAAGTATGGAGCACAAAAGAGAAAAAAATATAAAGCAAAGAAAGAAGAAACAATGTCCAACTATTCTCCCCATAAATGGCCAAATCTTAGAAGAAAAAGCCTTCTGACTTCATTTTAAGGTTTATGAGAAAGACAGTATATGAGGGGAAATGTTATTTTGGTTCCCATTTTAATATCTAATTCTAGACATTTGAAATGAAATGCCTATGAGGAAGCACAGTTACTCTTTAAAACTCATACTTCTCCAAATCTTGAATTTTTTAACACAAAAAAGAAGGAATGCAAACTATGTATTTTGAATAAATAATATTTTGCAAAAATAAGTATCTTTTTTTAAAAATGCTATTAAAAGCATGTATTTTAGGAGAAAGGGCCACAAAAAACAAAAGATTTCCCAAACATTTTTAATGCAGAAACAGGAAATAATGAATTTAACATATTCCCTTATATATTTGCTCTAAACCACAAGTGCATAATTTTCCTCAGCTCAAAAGTCACACTAGGTTTTGCATGCAAATATAAATTATGACTGGACAACCCTCAGTACATATGTTAAGCAATTCACATAAGGTTTTGTTTTCCTTCTCGCCTCCACAGATCCAAACTCCACAGACGACTACCAAATTCTGATGAAATTTTGTAGTATTTTTTTCATAGAAATAAAAAGCATGTGCTTTGGGTTAGTTTATTAAATGAAAAGCCAATAACACAAGAAATAAACTTGCTGCATTTATTAAGCTCAGCTTGGACTCAACTCTCACCTGGCTAAAAATGAACCTGATATCTTGCGGGAAACATTATTCCTCAGAATATGAATAATTTTTGGTAACTACCATTTTCCTCACATCTCCTTCTCTCTAAATAAGCTATTCACATAATATAACATTCAGTACTGTTCAGTTAGTCTGCTCACTTTCTTGTTTTCAGTTGACTTTATATAACATATAATAGGAGCTATTTTCTTTTTTATCACACCTTCAATTGCTACTGGTTGTTCTAAGCTTTCTGCTGATAATGCTTTAGATATCTGTGTTGTTATGAGGGGAGTGTATTAAGTTACACTGAAAAACCTGTTCTAATTCTGTTTTGACTCAACAGGATCATGGTGAGCTTTGGCAAATTTATCTTTCCTTGAAGTCCCCAGACTTTTGGAATTTTTACACCGAAACTTTAATCTTATATGTGTTGCCAAAGAGACACAGCTCTGACAATGTGGTGAGAATTGCATATATATCATTTTTGAGTGTTTTTCTCAACACCCCAGAATCTTTACATTTCCATGACTGAGAATGGAAAGGTGTTCACCTGGTCCCTCAAACAGAAGCTCAGTTGGAAACTTTCCACATTACAAAAGAGATAGTTTTAAGAAGACAAAAATCTTATTTAGCATCCCTCACATTTTGCAGGAAAGTCTTGACAATTGTTGTATATGTTTCTATGAGTCTATTTGATTATATTTGGGAGTTGGTGTCAAGTGTTCAAATCCATATTTAAATTTAATGCCTCCAAATTGTGGTCCATAATTTGCCAGCTGCCTGAAATTTGGTGGCTTGAATCTCACCAGGCTCAAGGTTGACTCGGCCTTCCATCCTTCCAAGGTGGGTAAAATGAGGACCCAGATTATTAGGGGCAATATGTTGACTCTGTAAACCACTTAGAGAGAGCTGCAAAAGCACTGTAAAGTGGTATATAAGTCTAAGTGTTATTGCTATCACAACTCATGGTATGCCATATCTAGGTAAGAAATTTTGATGTTTTAATAATGATCTGTGCTAACAAATCCAATGATTGAGTTACTTTTGAATAATGTGAAAAAGTAATTCTTTATCATAATCTAGTCTTTATGACACAGTGAAAAAAGTCAATGCTTACTTTTTTCCAAGAGACCAGGGGGAAATCCTCATCTCTGAAGGGTTTCATTAGCAGACTGGAATGACTTTTCGGGAAAACCTCCTTTTCTTCTTCTTCTGAGGAATCTCTGTTTTATTGTTCATGGTAAGCAAGGAGACATGTTTTTGGCATGTCTCTTGGATATCTCAAATCCTATGCCTCTTTAATGTAGATGGGCTCTAACGGGAAGATAAACTGATGGGATGACATCAGAGAAGCATGCCTTTAAGTTTCAAAAGGTCAGACAAAGGAATCAAAAGTGTCTAGGCGTTTTTGGCATGATCCAGCGCACAATTTTTTCCTCAAGAATTTCATCTATTTTTAAGGGCTGTTGCAATTTCATGTTGTCTATAAGATGTTTCCATTTTATTCCAAAAGTCCCCAAATTTTCTGTGGACTGTCAGCAGTGACAGAAGTAATGGGCGGGGGAGGTTTTACATGAAGACATGCTACTTGTGCAAATGAAGCCTTATGCGCTCATGTGCTCATTTGCTACTTGCATGGCCCAGTTTCCAATGGGCCATTGCCCGATAAAAGGGCACAGACTGGGAATTGGGGACCCCTGTTTTATTTCATTAATATAAATTTCTGGATTAAATTCTTTTTTGATATTCTCAATTCAATCTGTGATATATGATCAAGAGAGAGCAACTGCCATAAATTATCTGATTTAAAACTGAGATCAAAGTCTTATTACTGAAATGTCAGCAATAGTTGTGTATTCTGGATGGATGTTAATTGGTCCTTTCTTCAGTATGGTGATTTCAGGGTAATAATTAATTTTTGCTTTAAGATTTTTTCCATATATATTTAGAAATGAAATTGTTTGATCCAAACAGCAATCCAAATGACTTTTTGGAGAGGATATATTTGTCCAATGAGGATTAAAGCATATGATGCATATATAGAAGACAACCATGAGCCAATCATTTCCTGGATTAAAATTACCCTCAACCCAATCCATAATAAGTGTTGTACTCAGAATATTCTTTATGTTATTTATATGCTTATATAATGTGTAGAAGTCCAATACCAGGTGCATTTTTGAAAATGCCCTCCAATTTTGATGTAGGCTACCAGACTGGAAATGAATTTTGGGCCATAATTTACCATTCCCATAATCTTCTGAATCTCTTTCTGGCCTATTACAATTGCCTTTAGTTTAGCCTGCTCTGGTTTAATGCCATGATTCATTAGCATTTCCTGAACTTTAAAACAATGTTTGCTTTTGTTCAATTTAATATTTGAAGATCTGGGTTTTTTCTAGTACCAATTTTAATTGGTAAGTATGTTCTCCTTCTATGGTACCACATACAAATATCTCATGCATATATCTTATGGTTCCTAGAATGTTATATCAGTTGTCAAGTGTCAGGAACATAACAAGTATATGATTAAAGCTATACTGATTGTATGGCATATTAAGATATACATAGTTGAGTCTTTCTTCATTGATGTGCCAACTTGGAAAATATATTTGGGTCTGTTACTGTATTTTTTGGACTATAAGATGCACCAGAGTATAAGAAGCACCATGATTTTGAAGAGGTAATTTAAAAAAAAAAAAAAGTTTTGGCACTCTGCAGGCCTCCCAAACACTCTGCACACCTCGTATTTTTGCAAAAAAAGAGGGGGGGGCTGCAGAGCTTTGGGAGGCTTGTAGAGCTGGGGGAGGACTGGGGGGGACAAAAATGAGTAAAAAAAACGCCTCTTTTTTGCAAAAGCAGCCCATTTTTGCCTCCCCAAAAGAGCATGTACACGTTTTGGGAGGCTTGTAGAGTGCTCCTGGGGGCCAAAAATGAGCAAAAAACAAGAAAAGCTGTTTTTCGCTTGTTTTTGCTGTCCCCGGCCCCCAGGAGCACTCTGCAGGCCCCCCAAACCCTCTCCAAGTCCATTTTTGCAAAGGGGGTGGGGTTTTGGTAGGCCAAAAATACTGTATTCAGTGTATAAGACGCACCCAGATTTTCACCCTCTTTTGAGGACAGAGATGTGCATCTTATACTCCAAAAAATACAGTAATTCTGCTAAGAATTCAATTTCTATAAATAGGGTAATAGTCTCTATGAATACACAGGGTCCAGGCAACCTGTTAGATTTCCATCTTTTTTGTGAATTCTAAACATGAAATAATCCCATTCAGTTGGATTTCCAGTACAGTGAATAATTCTTTCTTCCTTATATTGTTTCAACTTTCAGTTTTGTTTTTAATTGTAGCGTCTTTCCAATGTCTCACTATGCCACATTGATTGAGCAAAGGATAAAACAGTCTTCTTCAAATTTAGTGTCCTTTGACATTGCTGTGTATATTTCTTTAAAAGAAATCTAGTTTCGCACATTTTACACATGTAATTTCCACATCGTGTTATCTGTGCCTGATGCTGAACATTGTTTATATAGTTGTTTGTGCCACATTGACTGCATTGATTGCATGCAATCTGGCTTCTTTCTCAGCTGTCTGACCATCTTAGAAACAAGCCTTTCCTTCCCATTCATCTTTATTGTGGGTAACTGTCAATATTGGAGTATTATCATTGCTATGTCCCAAACTTTCAACTCAGGGGTGAAATCCAGCAGGTTCTGACAGGTTATGGAGAACGGTATCGGAAATTTTGAGTGGTTCGGAGAGCCAGCAAATGCTACCTCTGGCTGGCCCCAGAGTGGGGAGGGAATGAAGATTTTGCAGTATCCTTCCCCTACCACACCCACCAAGCCCCAACCACCAAGCCACATGACCATCAAGCCACGCCCACAGAACCGGTAGTTTAAAAAAATGAATTTCACCACTTTTTCAGCTTTTAGTGAGGTCTGCCATTTGCCATACCGCAATAGCATTTTGTACCATTCTAAGCAATTGTCCTTGCACCTTCCTGTTTCTTATGCCTCAAAGACTTTGATTTTACATCAAAGACTCATTCAACATTTCAAGATCATAAGACTTAATCACAAGTTTTAGGTCTGTTACAAATTCTTCAATTATCTCTTTTTGTGACTGAAGATAGATATTCCCTTCTCTCTCTCTCTCTCTCTCTCTCTCTCTCTCTCTCTCTCTCTCTCTCTCTCTCTGTGTGTGTGTGTGTATGTGTATGTATGTATGTATGTACGTACGTACACATAAACACATACATACATACATACATACATACATACACACACACATATACATACACATATACATACAATAAGTCAAAATGTTTTGTGATAAGACTTTAAATGGTGTCTTTCTTCATCCATGCATGTAAATGTACTATATTCACTAAGAATTCTTGCTCCACCCAATCAGAAAGCATACTATTTTCTGTTCAGCGTTCATGGCAGCCACTTGGAAGTATAATAGAAATTTTTCCTAAATGGCCCTCCACACTGCTAGTAAGCTTGTGATGGTTTTAGAGCATCCATTAGAAAAAATGAGGCTGTTACTTCCTATTGTATCTAGTTACTTAAGAGTTAGGGTAATAGATGCATCACTTGAAAACTGCACTGTCAAACGGTAGCCCGTACCTCTAAAATTTCATTCCAGGATTTACTGGACGTACAATATATTTGGCATCATGAATTTTGAAATAGATCCAGTTCAAACATTACTTCAATTAAATGTCAAATAACAGGATGAAGATAAATCAAATGACTGGTCCAACATACTCTCAGCCAGCCTAGGCCAGACCTGGTAGGAACAAAGGGAGTACAATGCAACAAGCAGGAAATGTGTCCCTTGTAAAGTCAGCACTGGGAGCGCCCACTTCCCAGCACCTTTTCAAGTCTCTGGACCCTGCCCCATGTCCATCTGGCTGCCCACGTCCACCGGTAACCACCATCTGGCAGCTGGTGTGTTGGGGCTGCGCATGGCCAACCGCCACAGTAGCTGCCTGGGCCAACACCCCTCTGGCAGCAATGGATCTCCTCGACACCAGGAACGACCCACCGCATGTCGCATGGCCACTGGGGAAGGCTACTGGGACTGATCAACTGGGGGATGTGGGTTCGGAGGGTAATGCCTCAGCCATTTGGCACCATCGATTGTCGGGCCACCGCTAGTGAGCCACATTGCTCCCACTGCATCTCCTCCAGGTATAGCAAGCTCCTCAACACATACTTTATGTTTATTATTCAGCTCTCAGGGCTATTCTATTCCATACTATAAATAAAACATTACCTTCTGGCGATCTTCAAGACAGAGAATATAACTAAATGTGGTTCTTCTGAGCTTGACCACAAACACACACAAAAAGATCCTGTGTAATGTCCAGCTTTTTGTCAACCATGCCTGAAACCATTCACACATATCTCTCTCCAATGTATTTCACTTGCACAGATGTACATTGTTGATCTACATCAGTGGTAGTCAAACTGGTCCCTACTGCCCACTAGTGGGCGTTCCAGCTTTCATGGTGGGCGGTAGGGGTTTGCTGGAACTCTGCTTTATAAATTTTATAAAGTAAAGTTACTTCCCTACTTTATAAATCACCATTACTATGGAACCGGTGGGCGGTTAGAAAATTTTACTACTAACAGAGATACAAAAGTGGGCGGTAGGTATAAAAAGGTTGACTACCCCGATCTACATATTTGCCAAAGTTCCATTCGAAAAGAAAAAGAACAGGTTAAGGAAAAAGTACTAAAAGAATAACTATTGGTTAAAACAAGACCTCAGAAATAAACTATCCCATCCATAAAATTAATGTATTCACATTTTTATATTGGCTCTCATATAACCAAATGGACTTTTACACAATACAAACACCACAACAATATTCCCCTCCCTGTTTTCAGCAGCAAAAGATGATGGGAGGGGAAAAAAAACAGAATGGAGATGAAGAGAGTAGAAAGGGCAGCTATTTAGAAACAAGAAAGGAGAAAACAAAACTGGATAATGTCAGGAAAATGAAAGAGGCGATAAGTAGGAAAGGAAAAGCATTTTCCACTTAGGATTGCAAAAAAAAAAAAAAAAGCTCAAAATTTATTAACGAAATATTTCCTTCTGTGCGGCAGAGACCAGATCAGACAATTAGCAAAATTTATAGATTTATTTAAAACATTTATATACTAATATTTAATATGGTACAGACACCCGTGATACAAAGGTAAGAAATGAACAAGTAGTACCGTGTAAGAGCCTGAGAAAGAAAAGCAACATTAAAACTCTGGGTCTATTGTAAATAAAGGACTGGCTCCTTAATTCTGCAATACCCAACCTTCTTTATTAAGGCATCTTGTATCTGCAATAAAAGCAGCTTAACTGGCTGAGCTTCATTCTTCACTCTTTTCTACCAGCACCTGCACATGGGTGGAATTCCTAGAGAGAGAGAGAAATTAACTGAAGAGCTCTGGGTGAAACTCTTAACACCTCTCAAGCACAACAATTAATCTTCAGGGCAATCTTCAAAGGCATTCAATATTTTCAGCAGGAATACTTGCAGATATTTGCATTTCCTGACCGTTCCTTTATTTTCAAAAGATTTTCCTACTCTTATCAACAAACGCAAGGAGAAAAATATCTCCCTGTTTGGTACTGGAAATTCTTTGGGTAGCAGAAAGCCATCTTTTTCCTAACAGATAAATAGGTGCATTTGATTAAAAAAGAGTGATGCTGAAATACATACTCACATGCATGAAAATAAAAAGAATAGGCTATGCCCATGATGGAAAACCTATGGCACATGTGCCAGAGGTGGAATGTAGAACTCTCTCTGTGGGCATGTGTGGTGTTGCCAGATGCTGGTTTCTGGTGCACAAATGTGCCAGAAATCTGAAGCCCATTTGGCTGGTGCACATCTCCATGCCAGTCAGCTGGTCTTTGTGTGTGCTGGACTGCCGGAAACCCAAAGACCAGCTGGAATTCTGACGTACGAAAAGACCAGCTGGCCAGTGTGCATGCATACACCAGGAACCTGAAGATCAGCTGACCAGCATGGACATGTGCACCAGCCAAATGGGCTTCGGGTTTCAGGCGTTCCAGTGCACGCATGCACACGGGTGTTTTGGTTTGGGCACTTGGTGTCGTAAGGGTTCGGCATCACTGGGCTACACTTAAATTACAGGAATAATAATTGTCAGCCTTAGGAGGTAAACCAGACAGGGGGACATGGCCAGATTAGCTAATTCTACCTCACTATAAGGTTACAGTAATTTGCAAATCTGAAAGCACTTCTCTTCCCCTCCTCCCTCTCCTTTACAACCCCCAAACTATAGGAAGCTCTTGATTTACAACCATTTGTTTAGCAACCGTTCAAAGTTAAGAGCAGCACTGAAAAAGGTGGATTATGATATATCCTCACATGTACGGCTGTTTCAGCATCCCTACGGTCCCATGACCAAAATTCAGGGATTTGGCAACTGACATAGATTTACAATGCCTGCCCCATCCCAGGGTCACATGAATTAGAATGACTAGAATTAGAATTCTTTATTGGCCAAGTGTGATTAGACAGACAAGGAATTTGTCTCTGGTGCCTAAGCTCTCAGTGTACATACAGCAATAATGATTCCCAGACATCTTCTAAGAAGAAAATCAATGGAGGAAGCTGGATTCGCTTAACAACTTTGTAGTTCACTTAACTGAAAGTGATTTGCTTACCCATGGCAAAGAGGGTTGTAAAACTGGGTGCGACTCACTTAACAGTCATTTTGCTTAGCAATGAAAATTCTGGTCCCCATTGCGATCGTAAGCTGAGGCCGACCTGTACAGAGAGCCTCCTCTGAGGCTCTTGACCCACCCAAATTCCTGCTCACTTTGGTTGTGCCTTGTTGCCTTCTCTCCCCCATTCCATTTCCATGATATACTTAAATCTTATGAATTTTGTACTTTCAGCAATCTATTTGACAAGCAGCTTTTATTCAAAGGAAAATTTGGACATTCTAACATTCCCATGGTTGGAGTATAGAGTTTTTGCATTTATCCCAGCTATCAAGTATAGGAAGTTAGCACCCAACCCTCTCCTAGAAAAATGAAATGTTTTAGGAAATATGAAAAAGGCAGAATATTATATTCCCCTGGATGAAAAAAGGAGAAACATGTTTTTAGCCAGGAAACAGACTCATTCTTAATATAGCCCACAGAAGATGTCCCCTTTTAAACAGATAAAGAGGTAGCTAGGGCCATTCATAGGCAAATGGGGCAGCCCTTGAAGAGCATTCGGAGACTTCAGCTTGTCCAGAATGCAGCCGCGCGAGTGATTGTGGGTGCACCTCGTTACATCCACGTTACACCTATCCTCCGCGAGCTGCACTGGCTGCCTATTGGTCTCCGGACACGCTTCAAGGTGCTAGTCATTACTTATAAAGCCCTACATGGTATTGGACCTGGGTACTTGAGAGACCGACTCCTGCCAATCACCTCCCAAAGACCTATTAGATCCCATAGACTAGGCCTCCTCCGAATTCCATCCGCCGGCCAGTGTCGACTGTCGACCACCCAGAGAAGGGCCTTTCGCTGTGGCTGCTCCGGCCCTCTGAAACAATCTCCCCGTGGAGATTAGGACCCTCACCACCCTTCAGGCTTTCCGCAAAGCCGTCAAGACCTGGCTGTTCCAGCAGGCCTGGGGCTGATGAGTTCCCATCTCCACTCGAATTGTTGTGGCTGTTGAGAGTTTTAAATTGTCTTCTTTATTTTGTTCTCTGTCTTTCTGTATTGTTTCCATTCCCTTCTGGTTTGTTAGCCGCTCTGAGTCCCTCCGAGAATAGGGCAGCATACAAGTTTAATAAACCTAAACCTATAACCTATAAATGCCCTAATAGGCAAATGCCCTCACCCAAGATCCAACAAAGGTAGGATTAGCCCTCTATCCATCTAGCAACAGAACTCACCACATGGCACCTGAGAAGATTACATCACCCAGCATGGCTCAACCAACCCTGGGACACAGGACAGCCTACAGAGTTGCCCCTGCATGGCCCCATGGGAGTCTGACAACCAATCAGAATACAAATTCAAATTCAAAAGCCAAAAAAGGGTATAAAACTCAAGGCACTCTCAGGATCACTGCCCTTTTTTTCTTTGCCCAAAATCTTCAAGGTATGTGATCCTGTCCACCATTAAAACCATCTTTCCAAACAGTCTCCATTTTTCCAGTGTCTTTCTTCCCACTTGGAACTGAACCCAGAAGGCCATATCTTCCAACACAGGTAACTAAGAATTTTGTCTGAATGTGCCATTGCTGCATATAACCCTCTCCTCCACCTCCTGGTTTTAAGACATTACTAGGGAATTTCTTTCCTGGGCTGTCCAAAACCAGTGACCTGGAGCCTATATCATTGGACAAATACACACCTTTTTTTTAAAAAAAATCCCAGTATCATCTGCAATCTCCAATAAAGTCTCTCAAAAAACCTCACAAAAGTTGCAAGCGATAAGGGGAAGTGAAAATTTGTAAACGGTAAAACACATTTACAGATAAATAAAGGGGAAGGAAACAGGATAGAAATTGGAGAACTTCATTTAGCAACAACTTTGCTTTCAAGGTGCTCCCGACTATAAAAATCCAAAGAGCAAATACAGTCCCGTTGTGACTTAGCCAAGAATCAAAGAATCATGAGGTGATTTGAAGGCAGATTTCTGAGAACTGGAAATAATTGAAGCATGTTTCCATCCCGTGCTGTTCATCAGCTGAGAATTTCATTCAACAGATCATTGGTAACAAAACACAAAGCAGTAAAGTCACTTTTCATTTTTTTTTGTAAACTTGATAAAACTGTAAAAAAAATCTCACATAAGATAAAACAGACTCATCCATCGCCATGGGTGTCCACTGTCTACTATACGCCTTAAACTATTCTAGTTTTTATCTGGTTCGGGCTGTTATTCCCATCTTCGCTTTCTGATATAATAAATTTTACTTTAAATATGAGGGGGGAAATTTAGAAAATTCACTGTGTCCTTGAATCTAAATGAGAGTTAGGGAGGAATAGAGCCATCCTGACCTGTCCTCTGACTCACCCATTGCTTCTTTTCAGGCAAGGCTTAATTGAAAGGTGGCACAGCTCAAGCCTGCCTAGAAATTAGAATCTGTGAAAGGGCACGGAAGGCAGTCTGAACAGCAAGCTGAACTGAAAAAGCAATGAGAATGAGAATAAACTGAGCTGGGAAATGAAGCCAGTACTCAGGAAATAATATGATGCAGAACCAGCTCCTACAAAACAATATGGGCAGGAGGAGGAGAAATGGCCTCAGGTCACAAATGAATAGGACTTGACCCAGGAACCCACCTGCCATGTATGAGTTAACAGAAAATGCAGGATCTTGGAACATCTCCCTGGCTATGAGTTTGGCCCCAACATCTTTGGCACTCTATTTACTCAGACCTTGTTTGAGCAATAGAATCTACGTGCTTTTGATCTATTTTATAAGCATCTCTGGTCCCATAGCTCATTTCTGACACTTGCCAATGTGATTTCTTACACTCTAGTTGGTTCAGTTCTGTAAAGGTAGAGTCAGTATTCAAGGAGGAAAGCTGATAAAACTCCTGCTGAAAGCATGATTAGAGTTTCGTGTGGAATTTATGAGCTCCTTTCACATTGAAAAGGGTGCATGCTGAGATATTGTAAATATCTTGAGGGAGAAAGAAATCTCAGTCTTCCCAAATTTCTTTCTCATCTCAACCTCTAAGAGCTACACTAATGACTAGCCTGCTTGTGCTTTACCCACGAATCTCAATCTTTTAGATATAACTGGTGCCCAGATTATTTTTTAAACAGTTTTATCCTATCTTTTTTGGCTAATTTATATACAATCACCCCCTCCTTGAGTTTATATGGAGCTTAGACTATTCTTTAAATCTTGATTTTAATTACACGATAAATCACACTTGATAGAAATACTTGCCAAAATTTATCTTCTTCTTTGATTCATAGCTGAGATACATATTTCATTTTAAAAACCATACTCTGTTGCCTCCACTGCATAATGGGAATGCACAATGGGAATATGGTGCTCAGAAAGTAAGTATTACTCAGTTCACCACATTCAGAATATAATTTAATTTACCTTGTTACATTCTATTGGTGTATGATCAATTGTTCCCATTTCATCCAGTCAAAAGTGCCTACAAACTGCAGGATCTTTCTTGAGTCCTATTTTACAACCTCCAAATATTGTGCCATCACCATATCTTTAAATGCCTTTCTTTCAAACCTTGTTCAAACTTGTTCATTACCAAACAACATGAGGGTGGGAAACCTATATAAACTCTACTTCTTGCTAAACTACAACTTCCTTTTTATAATATTTTTTGTTATTGTTGATGGAAAGAGGAAAAAATAATATGAACTAAGAAATATATAAAGTGAAGATAAAAAAATTAAGAAATCATCTAAAGAAATTGCCTCTTTTCATCAAGACAAGTAACATTACTTTCTGATACTGCTACATAAAATCTCTTTTCCCCATATCTCATCTCTTATCTATAAAGAACTTGTAAGCCTCATTGTTCATCTCTAATCATCAAAAGTCCATTACAAGTTACTTGCAAATAAGCAAGTCCAGCCAAAGTATAGAGTGATGATGTGAATCAAATAATGCAGCTCCTGATGTAGTTTCTCAAGGGTTAAAAAAATATTACCAACCAACTATGGGTAGTCCTTTGGTAATGCTCAAATTGACTTGTCTCAGGCCATCACCTTACTATGCGAAATGGAAATACCAGCCTTGTAATTCAATGCCCTCTGCCTAGCATCGTGCTGTAACATTACTGTATTTGAAAGTAGAAGATTTTCGTATGATTAACCCTTACCTTTTGGTGGACTCAAGGATTATAAGCCCATTCAAAAGTGGTGTCCATATATCTCTCAAAAGTGGTGTCTCATCCATGTAGCATTGATGGAACATTACATGGACACACAAGGTAGACAGGCAGACAGATTCAACCCCAGAGCAATTTTGGTTTCATTTTGTTCCACTTTTATTATCTTATTTACAAAAACAGTCCTTAGCCTCTTGTCGTATTCCTTTATGAGATTCTATTGGAAAGATTATTAAACAAGAGTTTATACAAGGGGGCAGTGAGTGGTGGTATTTTGGCGGTTGCATTCTGTTTTTATGTACAGTTTCTCCTCAGTTGTTGATGTTTTTTCCAGCCAAGTCAGTGATCCAGAAAACAGGAATGCATGGGGAAACCAAAAAATATTTAAATTAAGCTTACTCTTTAACCAATTTATTTTTACTGCCTTTCACAGATGTCTATCTTTTAATTACTGAACAGACTTTGAATGTTCCTTCCCTATTTGTATTTAGACCCTATAGTCACTTTGTTTTTAAAAAGTGCATTTCACCTCATTTTATTAACAAGTTTAACATTTAAGAAATGTGGCAACATAATTTTAATATATTTGATAGACATACTGACACTGATTGGTTTGGGTGCATGCATCTAGTTTATTAAAAGGCATTGAGGAAGGTAACTTGAGCCTTGGTGGTGCAGTGGTTAGAATGCAGTACTGCAGGCTATTTCTGCTGACTGCCAGCTACTTGCAATTTGGCAGTTTGAATCTCATCAGGCTCAAGGTTGACTCAGCCTCCCATCCTTCGGAGGTGGGTAAAATGAGGACCCAGATTGTTGGGGCAATATGCTTATTCTGTAAACCACTTAGAGAGGGCTGTAAAGCACCGTGAAGTGGTATATAAGTCTAAGTGCTATTGTTATTGCTATTACAAATCTGCAAGACATTGGTTGAGTAGACATGTTGCATTAAGACTAATGTGGTTAGGTATTTGCTCATAGTTTTTTCTTTAAGATTGATTGGCATAATGTATGCATTCTAGTTTTATCTGGCCCTGGGGAAATGAATGTATTAAATTTCCCCATCCCCATACCTGTCTACAAAAAATAGGCAGAGACCAATATCATGCTCCAGTTTAACTCTGTGGAATATTGCCAGCAAGGGAAATTAATGGAACACTTTTCGCAACCTAGCAGTGCCTGATTCCCTGGTAGACATGAGGCTGGAACAAATAATAACTGCCAGCATGAGCACCTAACACCTCCACTGGTACTGCTTGAAGCAAGCAGAGATTTCATTTACTCTGAGCCCTTTGTACCTCCGTGGCTGTTACTTTTTTACTATACAACTTTCGAAGCAACAAGTGAAACTCAGGGGGTCAATTCAGGCAACAAAAAAGCTAGCAATCAAACAACTTCAGAGATATGTCTCAATCAGAACTCATTGCATTGTTCTTTTATATCTAGAGCTATTTTCTGTTGGTGCTGGTGCAAAAAATTTTCCTTGGATTCCTTAAAGTTAAGATCAAGCCACTGGCTCACAAAAGATAAATGGAACTGATTTTTATTTGTTTATAGAAGTTGGCTTTATTTTTAATAGGACTGTTATTGTCCAAGAGAGTTAAGACATTGTGCTGCCTGAGGGAAAGGGCAAGATGGCTCCAACTTCAATGTCTAAAAACCAATTGGCAGTTAACCTTGCTTTTACACTGGCTGAGGGATAGAAACTTACACTGTGCAGAGAGACAGCTGGTTGGCTTTGGGGTTACAGGAAATGACCCGTGGTAACTAGAGCATAGAGACATGAATGATAGGAGACCCAGAAAGAGAAGACTTTAGGCTGCTACTGTTGCCTAGGGCAATTGCCTAATAGTAGAGTTAGCCTGGATAGTTGGTACCAATAGACAATATTTATATTTGTTTTACACTGTCAGCAATTTTCTGTGTATCTATTTTAATGTTTAAAAATTACTTTGATGGATATTACCATCAAGAGCTCTGGTGGTGCAGTGGTTAGAATACAGTATTGCAGGCTAATTCTGCTGACTGCCAGCAGTTCAATTCTGACCGCTCAATGATGATTCAGCTTTCCATCCTTTCAAGATCAGTATAATGGGGGCCCAATTCTTGGGGGCAAGATACTGACACTGTAAACCACTTAGAGAGGGCTCTAAATCACTGGAAAGTGGTATATAAGTCTAAGTGCTATTGATACCATGCAAACTTTACTGAAAAGGTAATCAATGCATAGTTAAACGACAGCATTTGTTGCCAAAAGCTGCAGTGATGATTTTAGACCAGATGTTTTTAATCAAGTTAAATGGTTTTCAAGGGGGACCAGACAAATTTAGAATAAGAGAGTTGAAAGGGATCTTGGAGGCCATCTACTCTAAGCAGGCAAGCAGAATTCATGAGAGATCAGGATGGTAGGTAGACTGCATATAATAGCCGATAGCCCTTTGGCCACCTCCATTAATAGAAATCCATAGTCCAACCAGAAGAATTTCATTATATGCTTATCCTTCTTTGAAAAACATGGTGGAGGAGCAAACTAAGCCAGTTTCATCCATTTTTTGTTGCTATTTGTAAATGGCAATTTTCATTAGCTTAAAATTTCAACCAGTCCTCCACAGTTCTTTCAATAGATTAATTTCTACATAGGAAGCGATTAATGAAAAGATCCAAAACTAAATGTGTTTAGGAACTTGTAAAATTTGGTTTAACAGTAAAAGGAGGTTATAGAAGGGAACATATCTTAATTTTCATCACCAGGCACATATAATAGCAAAAAGAAAGAGAAAATTCTCTTTGTAGTCAGCTAGTTTCTGCAATAAAGGATTTTTTTCTGTTGCCGAAAGAAAGCTATTCTCTCCATTGTCCTCTTCTGCTGCTATATTCAGACATAACCAAACAAGAGCAAGGCTGGATCCCAAACATCACACAGCCAGCTTCCTAATCTAGCATTAATAAAATGGCTTAGAAGATGGGAAACATGCTTTTGTTCACTTCCTAATCATTTGGGAAACTAAAAGTAACCTAACATATTAAGAGAGGATTTTATAGAATATAAAGAAATTATACAGGTCAGTTTCCTATTTCCCTCTTCTGTTTTTTTTAATCTACCCTGTTTCCCTGACAATAAGATCTCCCCGGATAATACTAAGTTTCCCTGAAAATAAGACAGGGTCTTATTTTCTTTTGAACCCTGAAATAAGCGCTTGGCCTTATTTTTGGGAAGGTCTTATTATTTTTGAGCTGCAGGAGGCAATGAGCGTGGTCCCCTCATGGCTGCTGCTGTGTTGCAATATTTTCAGGGAGGGTTTATTTTTGGGGGAGGGCTGGTTTTAGTGCATGCGCTCAAAAGCCCGATTGGGGAGACTTTTTTCTGGGGAGGGCTTTTTTGGGGAAAATAGGGTAAGCCCAATTGGACTTTTGAGCACATGTACTAAAATAAGCTCTCCCCTGAAAATTAGCCCTCCCCTGAAAATAAGCCCTCCCCTGAAAATAAGCCCTCCCTGAAAATATTGCATCACAGTAGCAAACATGAGGTGACCACGCTCGCCGCCTCCTGCATCTCAAAAATAATAAGAACTTCCCGAAAATAAGCAAGGCACTTATTTTGGGGTCAAAAGAAAACAAGACCCTGTCTTATTTTCGGGGAAACATGATATATATGTTAAATTTGTTTGTTCCCATCTTGCCACAAGGCAACTCTGGGCAGCTTATGAATCATGCACTTTCAGGCACCACAGGAATCATGCACTTAGCACCATATATATCAGAGGTGGTATTCAGCAGGTTCTGACCATTTCTGGAGAACCGGTAGTGGAAACTTTGAGTAGTTTGGAGAATCAGTAAATACCACTTCTGACTGCCCCCCTCCATCTATTCTCTGCCTCCCGAGTTCCAGCTGATCAGGAGGGAATGGGGATTTTGCAGTATACTTCCCCTGGAGTGGGGAGAAAATGGAGATTTTACAGTATCCTTCCCCTGCCATGCCCACCAAGTCATACCCACAGAACCAGTAGTAAAGATTTTTGAATCCCACCACTGATATATATCGTGTGTGTGTGTGTGTGTGTGTGTGTGTGTGTGTGTGTATAGATAGATAGACAGACAGACAGACAGACAGACAGACAGACAGACAGACAGACAGACAGATAGAATAACATCTAATTACCCCAATTGGTATGGCTGACCTTGCAAATAGATTGTGATTTGTAAGCTGTTCCAAACAGAGGATAAAGAATGCAGAAATATTCTCCTGGAAGTCTTTGAAATAGAGAGGTAAGGCCATAATGGGACAAATTGTAGGACACAATTTGAAAAGGTGCATTAATGAATATCACTAGTTGTCTAACCACAAATCTCTGTCAAACTTCTCAAAGCAGCCTCCTTTGTCTGGTATCTTTGGGTGAGACTATCATGGCTAGATCATCTCCATACATGCAGAACATCTCAAACTATGGCTCAAAAATTGAGCAGCACTTCAGAAAATAAATGGTACAAAGAAAAGCTCTAATGAATCTCCAGGACAGAACTATAGAACCTGACCTTTAAAAGCTGATTTGACATCCACAGACCCTTCAAAGGTTCTCACCAACTTTTGCATTTTTACTTTTAATGGAACAAAGGGTGAAATTATTATACAGGTACAAATCATACAGGCCAGCGATCCCCAAACTTTCTAGCTTTGCAAACTGGCAGCGATGGCAGTGGCAGCAGTTGGGAGGGGCAAGAGGAGATGGTTTTGCATTGCGAACCCACCACTTGCACAAATGGAGCTTCGCGGACCGGGAATTGGGGAGCCCTAATAAAGACAGTCAATTAATTGTAATTAAACGTTATGAAATTTGACTAACTACGTTTACTGCGGCTAAAGAGCTGTTGCCCCCGTCTCGAATGGTATGACTGTTGTGTGTTTTTAAATTATGTATTGTTATGTTTCGTTTTTTATTTTTTGTCTGTACCCCACCTTCCCTGATTTGATTTGTTAGCCGCCCTGAGTCCCCTTCGGGGGAAAAGGGCAGCATATAAATATAATAAAATGAAATGAAATGAAATACTACTTCTTAAAATACCTCCCTCAGCATGCTACCCCAAAAGTAGGGAAAGCCTTTATTCCCCAACAAGTCTAAGCACATTTATCTATTCAGTCTGAATTGTGTGACGCTTGTTCAGAACAACTTTAATGAGGATTGGGGTATCCTACTGATCAGCAATGTCTTTTCGCCTGACCCAAAGCCAGCCAGCCAAAGGTCACTTGTCACATTTTCCCCATGGATGCTAATTTTATTCTAATTCGAAGCTTTCAACATTTTTGTTTATATTGGATGATGTACAATTGGTTACACAATAGCTCAACCATGTGGCCACCAGTAAAACAGCAAGCATTGCAGAGATTAATGGAAACTGGCAGCCCTTGTCTTCTGAACAACAGAAGAAAATCACTGAATCCTAGAATTGGAAGGGATTAATTAGGAGTCACGGAATGCAGCTCCCCTCTCAGTGCAGACATCTAAATTGAAGCATCCAAGTTAGACAGCTATTTAGGCTCCACTTGAAAACGTTAAGGGAAGGGAAATCCATTGTTGTTAAAACTTTCCCAAATATTTGTCAATCAGTAGAAAATATACGTTCCTTCCACGACAGTTTGGGTTTTTATTACAATGTTGCATTTTAACTCATGTATACAGCCGGGTAGGTTCCTGCCCGCAATACTACCGGTTCGACGTGTGTGCGCATTTGCACCTAAAAAGGTCTGCGCATGCGCATAACATTAGAAAAGGAAAAAAATACATTTTTTCAATGATTGTTCTGCGCATGTGCAGAACAGAAAATCAAGATGGCGCCACAGAGGATAGAACCGGTTCGGGCTCGTGTCCGGCCAAGTTACTACCTACTCAGGCGAACCTCCCCTCTGGATACAGCATCTATTAATTGGCAGAATGGGTGCATAAAGCAGGTTCGACAGATCTCAGAATTAAAAGAGACATGCATAGGAAATGAAAAAAAAATGGATATAATCACCAGGGAAGTGTTTCAGCAAAAAGCTAACATCTGCAAAAGAAAAATTCAAAAACAAGTTAGATTTTTTTCAAGGAAAGCTAAAAGTAACTAAAATATTTTCTTGGCTATGTCAGTGGCTTAGAAAAAAAGAAAAAGAAAAGATAATTCATCTGGTAAAGATTGCAGAATATTATTAGGTGATGGAGAAATAACAGGACACTTCAACTTATACTTGGCTTTAACACTCTCCCAAAAGAGATGGCTGTGTTCAAATGGATCTGAACAAAACCAAAAACAACAGGAAAAAGTAGCAATCCATAGGAGAGCCCATCTACTATGAGTGAATTTAAATGTCCAGGACCAGACCAATTACATTTGAGAATTTTGAAGGAATTTGGAGATGCCTTATTGAAGCCTTTAACTCCTCTCTCAAGATAAGCAGAATCCTAGCAGATTTAAGAATAAATGCTGTTTATTCTGTTTCTCCAAAAAGGGATAAAGCAAGGGCTGCTTAATTGCAGATCAGTCAGATAAATACAGGTTATTACAGGACAAAACTCTGGAACAATTATTAAGCAATTGGTTTGTGTGCTTGTCAAAGAATGCATTACTTGGTAGAAGCATCTATTTTTCAAAGCAAATTATGCAAAAAAAATATCCCACCATTCTTGATAGAGTGTTCAATTTCCCTGGCAAATAGGTGGATCAAGTGTATGCTGCCAAAGCATTTGATAGGTTTTTGAGATTGTATTAAAGGAAATGTGGGCCAACTACATAAACTTTTGATGGCTGAAGGGTTGGTTGAAAAATTATAATGAAAAAGTATATATCAGTACCATAGAGTTAAACTGTAAGTATTGAGCAAAATATTGCAGAATTCTATTCTGGGACCTGTAGTGTACACTATATTTGTAATTATTTAGAAGAAGAAATCTATGAATGAGATAAAAATAGGGATAATAGCAAACACCTTAGAGCAATGTTCCTCAGCCTCAGAAATTTTAAATGGCTGGGGCATTCTGGAAGTTGAAGTCCATGGAGCTTAAAGTTGCTAAAATTAAGAAACATTGCCTTGGAGAGCATTATCAAAATTCAAAAAATATTTTGATAAGCTTAAGCAATGAACAAAGAACAGCAGGATGAAGAAGGGCAAATATAAAGGATAGAAAACATCTAAGGCATATAGGATAGAGGAGACTATTTGAGAAGTAGCGCATGTGAAAAATACTTGTGTCTCTTGGTGGATCATGATCTGAACATGAGCTAACAACACTACACAGCTGCAAAAAAAGAAAACATAGTGCTAGATTACATGAACAGACATACGGCACAAAAGCCAAGATACGTAAATCATTATCATGTTTTATTCTGCATTAGTCAGACTACATCTGGAATATTACATCCATATCTGGGCGCTTCATTTTAGTAATACTTTTTCTTGATGTTTAGAAATACAAAGATTAAAAAAACTAATGCAAACTAAGAAAACCACAAGACAAAAAGTGCAGGATGAAAAAAGGGACAAAGGAAGGGAAGAAAAATATGTAAAAGGGAATGTAATATGTAAAAAGTCTGAATTATATGAGTTGACTTGATGAAGGGGAAGTAATCTATCTATCTATCTATCTATATGTATATGTGTGTGTGTGTGTGTGTGTGTGTATATATGTGTATGTATGTATGTATATATATGTGTATGTATGTATGGAGAGAGAGAGAGAGAGAGAGAGAGAGAGAGAGAGAGGGAGAGAGGGAGAGAGAGAGAGATAGATTACTTCCCCTTCAAGTCAACTCATATAATTCAGCCCAAGGAGCTACTGATACAGTTCCACAGAGGAATTATTGAATCTGTCATCTGCACCTCTATAACTGTCTGATTTGGCATATGAACGAAACAGGACAGATACAGACTTTAACAGATAGTTAGGACTGCAGAAAAAACAATTGCTACCAACCTGCCTTCCATTGAGGACTTGTATACTGCCCAAGCCAAAAAGAGGGTTGTGAAAATACCTACAGATCCATCACTTCCTGGGCATAAACTATTTCAACTTCTTTCCTCAAGACGCTAAAGGGCATTGCATGCCAAAACAACTAGACACAAGGACAATTTTTCCTCCATGACATCACTTTACTAAACAACTAATTCCCACAACACTGTCTTATGCTCTGGAATGTCAAATCATGTAGTAGGGCTGTATTACAATTATCCTTCTCATCTTTCCTTTAGCATCTTATGATTATAACTTTGTTGTTTGTATCTTATGATTTATGTTGATTGCTTTTATTTAGTATCCTATTATGATTTATGTGGATTGTTTAGTATCCCATGACTATCACTGAGTGTTATATCTTATGATTTACAATGCTTGTATTTTATGATTATGATCAAGATCTACCACTTGTTGCTTGCACGTACACTGACAACTTATACATCTGAGACAAATTCCATGTGTGTCCAATCACACTTGGACAATAAAGAATTCTGCTCTGCTCTATCAAAGCTAGTATTTATGATGTACGCTGCCCAGAGACACTTCTTCAGATGGGCAACTATACAAATCAAATAAATAAATACGAACAATTTCAGTAAGTTACCATCTTTTCTAACATTAGATCCTAACATCTAACATTTTCTAAGATGTACCATTCAGTTATGGTTTTGTTTGTCCATTATCCAAAAAAGCAATTTTATAGACATATTTTTCATGATTTGTAACATAAGGATTCTACTGAGTATGTTCTTATATTCTGCTGCAAGTCATCCCATGAACCTGCTCTCTGATTATTACTGTACTGTAAAAGGGATGATTCACATAATATTTTTTTTGTCTGCAGACTTCAATCACACCAATAAAACAGAACAGTATTAAGTATACCAGGAACAGTTATCTAAGTAAACAGAAGAATGCATAGTGTCACCATTTTTATGCAAAGCCAGAATGGCCCTAGCATAGCTTACATGAAGCAACTATTAGAAGCAGAGTTGACCCACACTAAAAGTTGAATGTTTCTTACCTAGCATCCTAAATTATTTGGTCCCATAAGGTTGAAAAGAAGGTGCTTTCCTGGTGATATCAAATGTCACCTGCTGCTCTAGCTGTTTTTTGCATGGGTGTGTTGCGGGATATCTCGGCTTTCAGGGACAACATGACTTGGACTGTACTTAGCTAAGTGTTAAAGTCCTAATAATCTCACACGAAGAGTCCCACTTCTATGCTCTAAATTTTGAGCACTTTAAGACATTTCGCCATAACCTACACAATGATCTGGACTATATTACGTTTTTACTGTCTGAAGTAGTAAAATAATTCTACAGAACATTTTTCCAATACATTTGAGAGCACAAAGTAGAATAGGCCTTGTGGTAATGGCTCAGTGTACTTTTTACAGTGCCTGCAATATTTTGCCACTACAGGCATCCTCCTTAGTCATCTGGACCAGCCTTTTGTCAATCTTGACATGGAAAACATATTGCTCAAAAAATCAACATTCACTTCCTTAATTCAGATTCATACTCCTCCCTTCCTGAGAAATACGAATGAGATCAGAACAAGAACTAAAGAGATGAGCAGTTTACTAATTTGGTGTAACCATTTAATCATTATGGTTTTGGGTTGGTTTCGGTGGGATAATATTTTTATTTGGCTGAAAATACTGAGTTTTGCTTTTTCCGGACAAGCCCATCCTGCCAGAGGAAGATACAGTTTTAGGGAGGTAAAAGAGCATTTTGACTGTGCATGTTTTGCACAAAGATCTTAGTTTGAACATTAGAATGTCAAAGTACACAAAAGTCTATATGTTAGCATTGACAGCTCCATAAACTGATGACCTGGCTCATAGATCATAAAATATCCTGCAATCTATGACAGCTGTGACAAAATCAGAATGACCAAATCACAGCAGTACCCTCAAAAAATCAAGGCAAATGGTTCAGCACATCACTTCCAAAAGAAGTGGGTTATAATTCATTAAAGTTTCTTCCATGATAAAGTATTTGATAGTTTTTCCTACAATAGATTAGCAAAATACATCAGCTCATCCTTTAGATCAGGGATGTCAAACTCGTGGCCCACAGTCTGGATGCATCATGCCCTGGCTATGCCCAGCCACGTTTTAGCAAAGGTGGGGGGGAAGTCATAATACGTCACATGATGACAACGTGATGTGAGTTTGACACCCCTGCTTTAGATGCTAATATATATCAGACATATCGTCTCAAATTACAAGAAAGAAGAAAGAATCTTCAAGTGATTGGAATAGTATATGCCCGTGATGGTGAACCTATGGCACATGTGCCAGAGGTGGCACACAGTGCCCTCTCTGATGGCGTGTGCTGTCACCCCAGGTGAGATCATCATGGTGTTTCTATCTTGAGCTTCTGTTTCCCTGCAAATGATGAAACAGAAGCTCACGAAAGAAAAGGATCTTACCTCTTGCCGCAACACTGGTGATGTGATGCCTCCCTCTGGCCAGCTGGTCTTTGGATCTCTGCTGCGCATGCACACATGTCCATGCATGCACATGTCCATGCATTTGTGCATGCACATACATTTCAGTTTGGGCATGTGTGTGCGCAGTTTGGGCACTCAGTGTCTAAAAGGTTTGCCATCACTAGTATATGCACTTGGAATATAGTTGCTGCTTTTTAAAAAAAAAATCTTTGCAGATTCACAGCAAATGCAGTACTGTTGGTATTCACAGCATACACTGTGGGTACCAGCCTTCTTAGCTGTCAGACTAAACCACAAAAGAGTTTATTCGTTTTGGCTTTAACGTGTTGAATGAACCCAGCTGTTATGGTTTGTAAATAGAGGTAAATAATGCTTTAATACATTATGCAAATTCCTCCATTTGTGCTCAACAGATTGGACTGTTCAATTACTCAGTGCATCTAGTGAACCCAGATAATAAGCTAAACCAAAGACACATGGTTCAGGACTTGAGAAAGTATATTTGTGACTTTTTCATTTTGATGGAAGGCTGAGTAAGTTTCATCTTTGTTTCATCAAGGTTTTGTCTGTGACACAAGCTGCGTTTAGAGGAGAATTAAGCCCATAGCAAAATTGTCTTTACTCTGTCCACTTGGCTCTGTATCTGTAGCTTTCTCATACAGACATAACTAAAACATTTTCACATTGTCTACTTTTTTCAGAAATAGTTCTACAACAGAGGAGAAAGCAGGCTAGAGGATAACTTTCACTATACAATTCCAATAATATTGTCATTATTATTATTATCAAATCAACCCATGATGCTTTGGACATTTCTAGATTTTATAAAGGGTTATTACATTCACCTCTGAAAAGTATTGTCATTCTAAATCAGCTGATATTAACCTGTTAAAAAGTTGTCACAAAACAAAGCCCAATGTCCCTCTTCCAAAAGTGATATTCTCCAGATGTGCTGAACTACAATTCCTATACTTCCCAGCCAACATCTGAAGAATATTGTTGGGAACAGCTGGCTCAAGACAGTAACATAAAATACAGAATACATACCTCACAGTGTCTCACTGGCCGGCATAGCCTGGCAGTGCTCCAGTTCAAAATGTGTCTGCTTTTGCGAAGTTCCTGACATTTAACAGTGTCAACATAAGACTGATACAACTTCTGCGCTGTACGCAAATGGGCAAGGATCCCAAGAGTCCAGTGAAGTAAAGTTACATTTTCTCTTTGGATTATAGTCATGTAAATAGTATCCAGTTAGACAGGATAGAAAAGAAAGACAGGACTTGTTTGTGATTCAGGGTGAGAGAAGCGATTCTGTACTGCATAGTGGGGGGGGGGGGGGAACCTAGCTTCATTTTAAAACAGTCAAACATTTGATAGCACTAACTGCAATCAACCGAACTGAGAAATAAGGTAAAGTTTATACTAGATACCAGAACAGAGCAAAATCAACACAGAGGATTTTCTGTTATACTTTTCTTTTTCTTTTTTCTTTTTGAATTTTTTTTTAATTTTAATTGAACAAAAACACACACACAAAAAAGAATCATCCTTCATTACATCTTGTAGAAAGCGTGTCGATTGGTTACAGATAACTTTTGTGCATTTCTTCCACAGTCATTACTTATAGTTCATATTAGATTATACATTTTAAGTCAAAAATCTTTGTATATCTTACTATCAATGTACCACAATTCTCATTTGACTACAATTATTTGAACATGCTTTTACCTCAAATCACTCATACTTAAAGACAGAACCACATAATGGCATTCATTAGCTATTTCAAAAAAATTCTCCAATAACATTACACCTTTACATATTTTAAGTAAAAGTCAATTAATAAAGTTTCTAAGCCATCCCCCCTGTTTTTCCAACTCACTAATAAAATTTATATCCAAGTTACTTTAGCCAATAACATAGCATGTATATACTGTATTGTTAAACAATGTCCATTAACATTTCCTTGTTGTTGTTATAATTGGCTAAAAATAATTTACTATTTATGCCCCATCTCCTCTCATCAGGGCCCTCACACCCCCCCCAAAAAAACTTACAACGTTTATAACAAGATCTAAATGAAGATTTGTTAATAAAATTTATAGGTCTTTTTCCCAAGTCACAATTTACAATTTATATCCAAATTTCTTTTAGTAAATTGTCAATACATGTATATATCATTATGCTGTTTCCATTATCATTTCATTATTATTATTTATGGTTAATTAATTGTTAGCGAGTAAACATTTAATAACAATCTAAAACAATCTAGGAGTTACAAAATTCCTATTTATTAATCAACAATAAAAAAACTAATTTTTAATTACCAACTTTAATTGTCAACCTTTCCAGTAACCTTTCCAGTAACAAAACAGTCTTATCTCTCTTGCCAATTGTGGAGTCAGTCTTCTTTTTATCTCCTTTATAAGGTTTTTATAGGCTTCTCTCCGCACTTTGTTGCTTGAAGGGTCTCTCAGATAATCTCCTTGCCCACCAGTTGCTACTAAAGTTAACTTGTCTTTGTTTATCAATCTTGCTTCTGAAAAAATGTCTCTTCTTATGTCTATCATCATTAGTATTTTTTTGCTCTTCTGTGTCCTGGAATCTGGGGTAGAGCTCCAATTCATCGAATTCCCTTTTCCACATTCCCTTTCCATTTTCACCCACATTTGCTCCATTAATAAATTCATTATTGTCTTATCTTATCTTCTATATCTTCATTCTCCCCTTTAATTTTGGGGGCTCCAACCCATCATCGTTTGCTGTGAGGAAGACTAGTCTTTCCAGCTTCTTCTCAATTCTCCCATATCCTTCCAATAGATTTTGAATTCCAGCCAAGATATTTTGGAATTTTAAGGTTTCCTTATCTAAGTATTGACCCATGTTTCCAAAACAGAAGAGAGAAAGAAAAAGAAACTAATAATGACTGCCAGTCTAGTCTTCCAGGCCTCTCTTACTTTTATTTTAAATTGACTTAAACGCAAGTTCTTTTATGCTCTTCAAAGGGGAAGGGTTCTGTTCCCACCCTTTCTTTCTTTCTTTCTTTCTTTCTTTCTCTCTCTCTCTTTCTTTCTTTCCCTGCCAAAATAATTCTCAGAGGCACCTGTGAAAATAGTTCATGCTCTTGGTTTTTTATCAGTTTCTGTAAACAAGTTGCACACCCTTCAGCTGGAAAGTTAGTGAAGTCAAATAAAGAAAGAGATACGTTGTTTCAAAAAATTCCAACTGGCAGTTAATTTTCACCTTCTGTAGGAAACAAAGTTCTTGAGATTGCTTTTAGTGTGATTTAATAACAAGTAGTAGGAAGAATTGTTAAAATAATAATGAAGATTTTAATCCAGAAGTCAAAAAATAAAGCAACAAGAAGCAGAAGGAAAAAAATGAATCCGTTCACTTTAAGAGGAGAGATGAAGAACTTACGAGCATTTCAATCCACAAAAATAGTTACAATGACAAAGGAAAAAAAAACTTCCACAGCAATCCATTAGGATTATTTTTGCTGCTCAGTTCTTTGTTTAAGGATCTAATTTGGCTTTAAAGAAACATTTATTTGGGCAGTCTTTAGCAAAATAGAAAAAATATCTCACTAAATGGACTCACTTTCTCTTTTCACTTCCTTCCTTTTGGAGCATCCCGATTTCATCAGCCTAAGGGCTGCCTGTTTACCACGGGCTTGAAGCACTTCCCTTGGGTCTATCAGGGATTTTGCAATATCCCTGAGACCAGCAAGGCTTTGTCTTCCTGGTCACCATCTCTATGGGACGGTTTAGGTCTCAATGGACCCCCAGCAGCAAAAGTGTCAACAACGGTCTCAGAGTATCGAGACCGCACGTTATAACATCACGAGATGGCTCCTCCTTCTCTGGATTTTCTGTTATACTTTTCATTGATGCACAAAAACAGATCTTTATATGGTCATCACCAGATGTTTTCAAACAGAAAGGGGACAAGCATTTATTTTTCAGAGAAGGACCTTGGATTAAAAAGCACTGTTAGAACTGGGCTAGATGACGGAGGGAAATTTGGGAATCCAAGACAAATATGCCTGGAAAGGCAAGGATGGATGAAGAAGTGCCTCAAAAACTGGGAATGAGACAACTTGCTTAGGGCAACTCACCATGGCCAACTCATTGCAGACAACTCACCATGGCCAACTCACCACAGGACATATAACAATTCTATTTAAAATTTAAATTAAATAAAAAATATTTTAACTTTTGCCATTCACATTTATTCTGTGCCTCCTTTTGCACTCTTTCTTTAATAGCAATAGCACTTAGCAATAGCAATAACAATAGCTATAACAATAGCATTTAGACTTACAGTAAATACAGAGTGACCTTGAGTCACGACCACAATTCATTACACAACCTTGATAACAACCCAATTTGGTTGTGACCTGAATCTAATTTTCCCATTGGATTGTATGTAAATACGATCAATCCGTTCCAGACCCCTATGAACTATACATACATATGCATTGGAGGTCACAGTGTAATAGCAAAATGTAAACTCCTTTAATAACACAGATAGCTCCTCCTGCCTTCCTCTTGGCTGTCTTAGGGGCCCCAGCTCTCCCACAATCTGGGCAGGAAGATAGGAGGGCTCGGACCTGACTGATTGGCTTCTGCAGTGCTCCTCCTGCCTTCCTCTCTGCATGGAAGCCCCGGCGAGAAGAAGCGACCCAACGCACACCTTCCTTCCATGCTTCAAA
This sequence comes from Thamnophis elegans, assembly GCF_009769535.1. NCBI lineage: Eukaryota > Metazoa > Chordata > Lepidosauria > Squamata > Natricidae > Thamnophis > Thamnophis elegans. The sequence goes on along the minus strand of NC_045543.1, from coordinate 120,257,337 downwards.
GCCTAAGCTTCGAAGAGAACTGAGGGGAGGGAAGGCAGGGGGGAGATCCTGGCTTCCAAGCTGCCGGAATTCCCAACTGCAGAGCTTGTTTGGCTCTGTTGCCAACCCTCCCGACAAGCGCAAAACAACAGTAACAAAAAAACTGTGATTGAGGTATCTGCAGCATCGCATGGGTCTCTCCCGGGAAGATAGGAGAGGGAGAGAGAGGCTGCTTGGCTGGGGAGAAAGTTAATTACAAAACAAGCTAGAAGCCAGCGAGAACTAGATTAAAGGGTAACTTTAACATGTGGAATGGCAGACAGGTTTGTTCAGCAAATCAGAACTTTCTCTATGGCGCAGAAAGGGAAATCAGCTGCAGCCACATTTGATCACCACCATATGTTCGCAACCAGAGTCAAAAAAATTGCAATTTTTTTTGTCGGAACCCGATTTGGTCGTGATCTGACCGTTCGTGACCCGAGGTCCCACTGCATCATTTAACAGTGCTTTATAGCCCTCTCTAAGTGGTTTGCAGAGTCAGAATATTGCCCCCAACAATCTGGGTCCTCATTTTACCCATTCTGAAAGGATGGAAGGCTGAGCCAACTTGAGCCTGGTGAGATTCGGACTGCCAAACTGCTGGCAGCTGGTGATCAGTACAAGTAGCCTGCAGTATTGCACTCTAACCACTGTACCACAGCAGCTCTTTAATGATTCTATTTAATGATTACATTCCACCATTTATTTGATATTAGTGTAACTCTTGTCCTGCAACAAGTTATCCTGTATCAAGATGGCCATGGTAAGTTGGCTTTGGCAAGTTAGCCGTGGTGAGTTCGCTGTGGCAATTTGGCCATGGTGAGTTGACCGTGTTGAATTTTCATAGACCCTCAAAAACTACCCTCTTGTTCTCTGATGTTTAGCAACATAAGGAGGAATAGGTTTTTAAAAAGAGCCAGTTTGGTCTAGTGGTTAAGACACCAAGTTTGAAAACTGGAGAGTATGAGTTCAAGTCCTGTGTTTTAGCCATTAATGCTAGCTGGACAACCCTGGTCCAATCATGTTATCTCAGTACATCTCACCTCACAAAGTTTGTGGTTGTGGGGGAAATAGGAGGAGAACAGAATACTAGGTTTGTTTGCTGCCTTAAGTTACTTGTAAAAATAATAAAGGCAGGATACTAATAAATAAATGAATATATAAACGAATAACAGGTAGGCATATTCTGCTACATCTGGCCACTAAAAGATAAAGTTGATTTCAGGGCTATAAGAGTTCTTTCTGCGATAACCTAAAGAAATCAATTAAGAGATGGTCTCCTGAAAGTAGGGCTGAATCAATGCATTTTGCTTTCTCCCTCATTTTTTTAATGTCTTAATTTGTTTAGGTTTCGGTTTATTGGGCTTATATGGTTTATTGGACTTATACCTAGCCATTCTCCCAAAGGACTCAGGGCGGCATACAACATAAAAAGACATATTCCAAAAGTTAAAAGAAAGATTAAATAGAATATCCAAAAAACCCAATAGACATTTACAATGAGATTTAGAAATTAGATTAAAATTAACAATTAAAATTAATAATTAATTTTATTCAGGCCAGGCCGGCTTGCTGGAAAAGCCAACTTTTTAGGGCACGCCGGAAGGACCAGAGGTCGGGAATTATGCAAAGCTCTGGGGGCAGCTCATTCCAAAGAAAGGCGCTCCCAAGAGAAGGCTCTCCCCCTGGGGGTCACCAGCTGACACTGCCTGGCTGATGGCACCCTGAGGAGGCCAATGCTGTGGGATCGTACTGGACAGTGGGAGGCTACCGGTGGCAGTAGGTGGTCTCGCAAGTACCCTGGGCCTAAGCCATGGAGCGCTTTAAAGATCATAATTAACACCTTGAATCGCACCCGGAAAACAACCGGCAACCAGTGCAGGCCGCCTAAAAGGGGTGTAACATGGGAGCACCTAGGTACCCCATGACAACCCCCACGGCTGCATTCTGGACCAGCTGAAGCCTCCGGGTGCTCTTCAAAGGCAGCCCCATGTAGAGAGTGTTACAGTAGTCCAGGTGAGAAAGGATGAGGGCATGAGTGACTGTGCACAGGGCATCCCAATCCAGGTAGGGGCACAACTGGCGTACCAGGCAAACCTGGTAAAAAGCCCCCCTGGTCACGGCCGTCAGGTGTTCTTCTAAACTAAGCTGCGTATCCAGGAGGACTCCCAGATTGCGGGGCCTCTCTGAGGGGTCTAAGATTTCTCCCTCTATCATCAAAGATGGTACAAGATGCACAAACCGGGATGACGGAAACCACAGCCATTCAGTCTTGGAGGGATTGAGCTTGAGCCTGTTTGTCCCCATCCAGATCCGCACAGCCTCCAGGCATCAAAACATCACATCGAGGGCATCGTTTGGGTGGTTTGGGGTAGAGATGAAAAGTTGGGTATCATCAGCATATTGATGATACCATACCCCAATACTACGGATGATCTTGCCCAGCAGTTTCATGTATATGTTGAACAGGAGGGGTGAGAGAATCGACCCCTGGTGCACCCCACGAGGCACCTTGGGATCGATCTCTGCCCTCCAATCAACACGAACTGTGATCGATCCGACAGGTAGGAGGAGAACCACCACAAAATGGCACCCCCCCACTCCCAGCCCCCCAAGTCGTCGCAGTAGGATACCATGGTCGATGGTATCGAAAGCCGCTGAGAGGTCTAATAGGACCAGGACAGAGGAGCAACCCCTGTCCCGGGCCCGCCAGAAATCATCAACCAACACAACCAATGCCGTCTCTGTGCTGTACCCGGGCCTGAAACCCGACTGAAATGGATCCAGAGACGCAGCTTCGTCCAGGTACTGGGGAAGCTGACGTGCTACCACTCTCTCAGCAACCTTTGCTACAAAGCGAAGATTGGAGACCGGACAATAGTTGGCTCCAGGGAAGGCTTCTTAAATAGGGGCCTCACCACCTCCTCCTTCAAGGTGGTGGGAAAGAACCCCTCTCTCAATGAAGCGTTGGTAATCACCTGGAGCCAGCCTCGTGTCACCTCCCAGGAAGCTGAAACTAACCAAGAGGGACACGGTTCCAGCACACAAATGGCAGCACTAAGTCTCCCCATAACTCTGTCCATGCCCTCGGGAGTCACAGAGTCAAACTCATCCCAGATAGTTTCCACAAGATTCATCGCCATCGACTTTCCCGAATCTACCCAGTCAGTGTTCAAGCCTGTCAGAATCTGAGCGATTTTATTCTGCAGATACTGAACAAATTCCTCATCCCTACCCTACAAGGGGTCTTCCCCAGTTCCTTGATTAAGTAAGGAGCAGGTCACCCTAAACAGGGTGGCTGGGCAGTTATCTGCAGACACAATAAGAGCAGAAAAATGTTGCCGTTTTGCCGCTTTTATCACCACTAAGTAGGATTTAATATGACTTCTTACTAGTGTTCGGTCGGATTCGGACTGGCTGGCCTCCACTCTCTAGGCATCTTTTCCAGAGTTTCATCCCCCGGAGCTCCTCGGTAAACCAGTGAGCTACCCGGGATCAGTACTGGGTCAGAGGCCGCAAAGGCACAACGCGGTCCAAGGCCCCAGTAGCTGCCCTATTCTAGGCTTTCACTAGGGCTTCAGTTGAACTGTGAGCAAGGGATTCAGGAAAAGTCCCAAGCTCCATCAGGTGCCTCACTGCTGCGAGAGGTGGCAGTTCCATTCTTCTTTATGAAAAAAAATATTCAGTTGACATGGAATTCTTAGCAAAAACAAACTTCATTTGCACCACCTAATCTAATTGGCATAACTACTCCTAGCAAGGACAGAAACTGGAATTAACAGAAGGAACAGTCAGAAAAAAGAGCATTTTAAAAAGTAGAATACTAATCCAACACTATAAACTTGATTGAATATAAAGAACTAAATTCTTAAATATTACAGGAATGATAATTTATTATCAAACAGAAAAGGCAAGAGATCAGCTACCTTTACTTTTCATCGACAGAACAGCATTTTTTCATTGTTCCCATTAGATTTTTTATCCCACATAGGTTGTATTTTCATCACATTATTTATTCTACTGTTGGGGAATTGATCTTTGGATCGTTGCAGTTTTATACATCTATATCAGTGTCATTCACTTCATAATTTCTGCAACATTTTTCAAGACTTCAGTGAGATATTGCAAAGAATGTATGGCCATTGCATGAGTCCTCAAGAATTTAGAGATGCTTAATGTTTTTTCTTTAATCCTTATGGAGGGGGCGACTTGGACTCTGTTTCAGGATGCAATATATCCACTAATATTCTTAGTCCTTGTTGGTGACCTTTCTATTGTATGGGCGGAGAGGAGGGGAAAGCAAGGAACAACAATTTAGTTTCAAAGGTATTTCCATCTTTCTTCACGTACGTATATCTGCATTATCTTACCCATTTGCTAACCAAAACAATGAAGCTGTACAGGTAGTCCTCAAATTGTCAATGGAGATTCTCAGTCATACAGATCATGGCTGTCCCAAAGGTGCTTTTTCAAGAGGCAATTTCTTATTTTTCTTTGAAGTTCAGTTTGAGATGCAGACAATACAAACTTGTCCCCAACAGCCTGTGTTCAACATTGAAGGGACACAGGGCAGAAAATATCCTGCAAAACGCACAGCTCCCCAATACAATCCTTTCAGCAGTCCGTACCCATTTACACTACTCAGGTGACCCTGAGGACACAGACAAACCTCCAAGTAGCCTTGACAACTCTCTAAAGGAATGCAAATGACCAGCTGTCTGCAAGGAATATAAATCCTTCCATTCCCCACCATCCAGTCAGAGCTGAAGAAGCTTCTTGGATGAGAAGCAAAACATCTTCAAAGAAAAAGATGGTCCAGGTGCCTCTTTAAAAAGCACCTTTGGTATAATCCTCAGATTATAACCACAATTAGGACCAGAACTTCTGTTGCTAAGTCACCGTGTCTCTTAAAGGAAACTCATATTGTTGTAAAACAACCAAAAAATTATATCCTTTAGCTACAGCTTTTCTCAAGTTAGTGTCTAGTCCTTGAGCCCACTATTTAAAACAATATGAACAAATGAGCTTGGAATAGTGAAAATAATGAAGGACAAAGAAAATCATTCTTGCTGAGAAAAGATTGAAGGAAATGGACACATTTAGCTTGGAGAAGAGCAAAGCTATGTCTCCGCTTGCATCTCAACCATGGCAAAAATATGTCTATGTCTGTCTATTGTGTCCTTCATTTCATCCATAGCCATTATTGAGACAAGTTGAAAGCATCCTTATGCATACTAAAACAGATTTAAGTTATGGTACCAGTGTTAAGATAGGAGGCTCCAACATTGTCCAAGGATAAAACTTGTTTGCCTTTGTCAATCATAAAGGGGAGACCAATGACAGGCATTGATTGTTGCAGGATGGATAGCCATGATACAACTGAATATACGGGGAAGAAACAAGCATGCACTTTCATCTCTCGTTTCATCGGGGATTTGAAATGGGTAAGCCGGAATCCACAGGATGGAAATTGGATAAGCCAAAAGTAAATTGTTAAGAGATTATTGTCTGATACACAAACACTATCTTTCAGACTGATACACAAACATTATCTTTCAGACTGTTACAGATGAGGAAAATATCAACACGCTACATATCACATAACCATAAACTGAAGCCTTGCATTTGTTTTTCAAACAAAGGAGTGCTGGATCACAGATACATATCAAAACAAAAGGCATGACTCAAAACAAGAATAAAACAGAAGCTGTTTCCCTTTGCAAGGGCCTTTGTTGGGACAAAAAACAATTAAGCTGTAGTCCTGAAATAATTTGAAAGTTCGAAAAATGAAATGTAGGCTTGTTTCAGAAAAATAACTGTCTTCTTTTTCATGATGGGGGAAGATATGTAACTTCTTGAGTACATGGAAGCTGCAAACCAAGACAGATGTCCTATTTTTCTAACACTTAGTCATATGTAGTAGCCGGCCTCAACCTTTGATTGAGTTCCTTATAACTATGAAGGAAAAAAATCTGCAAGCAAAGGCTCCATGGCCTTTCCTTGCATTCTCAAATCTGGTGCCTAAGGTAGGAAGACCATGAACCATGTTCCCATTAATGTTGACCAGCCGTCAAGAGATAACAATTTATCTAGATCTCACTAGGAGCAAGGCCTATGAGGACAAGGCCTGTGAGGACAAGGAACTTGAACTATTCTGTCTGGAGGAAGAAAGACAAAGTAGAGACATGATGGCTGTATTCACGTACATAAAACAAGGTCCAATTAAAGATGGTCAGGAAGCAGAGGTGGGTTCGGACTGGTTCAGACCGGTTCAGCTGAATAGGTAATAACTCGGCTGGACACGTGACCATACCGATTCTATCCTCAGCGGCGCCATCTTGATTTTCTCTTCTGCACATGCGCAGAGCAATCTTCATTGAAAAAAATGTAATATTTTCCCCTTTTTAAATGTTGTGCGCGCATGCACGGAACCTTTTAAGTGCAAATGCACATGCGTGTGTGAGAGCAGGAGCCCACCACTTCCAGGAAGTATTTCCCACTGCCATAGAAACTAAGACTAAAAATAAGTTGTAGTAACATAGATTTCTTTTGAGAAGAAAAATAGCCAGATTTGTACAACAATGAAATTAATCTACCTATAAGATTGTGGATTCTCCATCACTTGAGATGTTGAAGATGTGGCTAGATGCCTCTCAAACAATCCGTTTTCCAGAACATTGCAAAGGGTTGGACGTGATAATCCGTGTGGCCTTTCCAATTCTGCAGTTCTATGATTTTATGAAAGGGCCATAAAAGCTGAGCTACAGGATGTACTTCCAACTTTTGAGGCTGCTAGACATAATAAAAAAATAAAAACTGCCATGCATGGACGGAATAAAGCATGAAAGAGAGAGTTACACAGTATAAAGTAATTTGAAAACATTAAAGTAACTTTCAAATGAATAAATGTCTAATTCTGAGGTTCCCTTTGAGCTTGAGGTCTTGTATTTCCATAACAGCCACCTCCAAAAAGGCTCTGTCTAGAAGAGTCATGAGAACATTATCATACAGTTTCTTCATTTTAAGCACTATAAATAATTATAAAGAATCAAATAATACCCCAATTATCATACTCTTGTAACTTACCCACAAAATTATGGAAGATTCACATTCTCCAGTACCGTATATTCCATCGTGTCAGCAATGCTTCACTATTTTTTTACACTGGAAAGATTGATAATCTCAACCCCCTGCTACAGAAGCTATGGATACGAATGTGGCATAGCAATATTTAAAATTCAGTGAGAGATATTCCACCTCCCCAGGACTCCTTATCTCAGACGTCAGACTGATAATCCTTGAAAACAAGGATCAGCAAGAGCATTTTCATCATCAGACAGCCAAGGATCAGCAACAGCCAAGCATCATCAAATGGCCATCTAGAACTGTCAGAGGATTCAGCACCATTTTTTCAGAGGTGAAATGACGGCAAAGGTTTCTTATCAGACTGCATATATTAACTAGATAGCCAATAAAAACCTGCCTGAGCTGCATCCAGAGGTTGTTTTAGGTTTTATTTCTAAATTAATTTTATGTCTCATATTTTCTTTCAAATTTTCCTTCTTATCCTCTCCCCCAACTTTCCACAAGAGCTATGCATGTGTTCTGATATGCTCACAAGGTCTTGAGCTATATAAATTTACGTGATGATAAAATCTGTTACCACTTCAACTTCTGTTGGTTTTACAGATCATTTGAATTGCCCACTTACATGTAATTTGCATGCTGGATGTGTATAAAACAGTGAATCAAGAGGACCTTATTCTTTTTATTTGTGTTTTCCATTTTTCCCCCTGTAGCAGCACGATGGCTCAGCAGTTAAGACGCTGAGCTTGTCGGCTGGAAAGCTGGAAGCTCAGGTTTAAAAGCCGAGCTCCACGCTACAAGGGTGAGCTCCCATCCTCGCCCCAGCTCCTACCAACCTAGCAGTTCAAAAGCATGGAAATACAAGCAGACAAATATGTCAGGGGTATCAAACTCGATTTTATTGAGGGGCCACCTCAGGGTTGTTTGACCTCAGGGGGCCGGGTGGGCATGGCCAACTTGATGTCACTCACCAAGGCTCCATTTCCGGCCACAATGGCCTCCTGCAACCCTCTGCCAGTGAAAAAGGAGGCCTGAGTGCAGGAGGCCAACTTGGCAGGAAACGGAGCCCAGGAGGCCTGTGTGTGGTCCTCCTGAGCTCCACTTTTGCTGGCAGAGGCACCATGGCCCAGTCCTTTGCTGTTTTTAGGGTAGGCCCACAGGTCACATCTAAGCACCTTGGGGGCCCACAAACCTTGAGTTTGACACCTTTGAAATAGGTTCTTCAATGGGAAGGTAACGGCGCTCTGTTATGTCATGCTGGCCACGTGACTATGGACAATGCTGGCTCAATGGCCTTGAAACAGAGATAAACAGCACCCCTATAGTCGGCAATAACTAGCAGAGTAAAATCTGCAGGGACTCCTTTACTTTTGATCTAATTTTTTTCTAAACATTAAATTAACTCCCCTCCCCCCTTTTTTAACTTTTGCATTGCTACTTTTGCAGCAACGTGTCTAAGCCACAACCAATATTATATTGGAATTTCTTATCACCGTATCTCTATAAGCTATCATGAATCAAGGAGCAGTTTCAAAGTAATTTAATAGGATTCAAAATGGGTATAGGAATGGGTGTTTTATGATCTCTTAAGTTTAGCTGAAGAAATAATATTATTATGAGAAAATAAAACAGTTGCAGCCTCAGGAAATGATAAGGCATTAGCTAAACATGTAGTTACTTCCAATCCTGGCTTTTCACATAAAATCAGGAAAGAGGGCCTTGTCAAATTAATGAAAATAATCCATTCAAAGAGAAGCAATTAAATCACAAACTGGGAAACAATATGTTTTCAATCCTACCTGTATTTAATAAAATCATAACCATCCAGTATTGCCCATCATTGCTAGAGATTATTGGAGCTGAAGTTCAACGCATCTGCCTTCATGTAACATTTTACAACTATAAATCGACATAAACGCCCTGATTTTACTAGCCACAGAATAACAGGTACAAATTATTCTGTCTTTAGGAGAAATAAAACATTTATTATCCATTGAAAATCTTTATAAAGGTAAAGGTTCCCCTTGCACATATATGCTAGTTGTTCCTGACTCTAGGGAGAGGTGCTCATCTCCGTTTCAAAGCCATGTAGCTGGCATGATTAAACACTGAAGGCAGACAGAACACTGTTACTGGAACATCTGAGTTCCAAGTGTAGTTATAAAAGAATACGGGAGGAAGTGATACGAGCTAAGCCTCCATCGATTAACATGTCTTAAGTAAAAATGACAAAGCTAATTACAGGTGGGAGGCTGGTGGATAGGCCTATCACATGCACAATGGCCAAATTGATTAATGGTGTGTGTGTGAGAGAATGTGTGTGTGTGTGTGATTGTGTGTGTGCGTAAGCATGTGCATGTGCCTCCCGTCAATCAGCTGGTCTTTCGGTCTCTGCCGCACATGCGTCAGGGGTGGGGCATGTGTCAGGGGGGTGCATGCATACACGAGGGGCCGGGCACACGTGCAGGGGCCACATGCACATTGCATTTTGGGTATTCAGGCACACATACGTGCATTTGCATGCATGCTTTGGGGCACTCAATCCTGAAAAGGTTAGCTATCACTGCTTTAGAACCTTCTGTCAGGCCTGCAGTTATATCCCTTTTAGGATCTTTGGCCTGCGACACTCTCTTTTATTTCACTGTGCTGTTTCATTAGTGTAGTAGTTGGGAGGGGGGATAGAAAGGAGTAGAATTGTGGAATGTGTTGTTGTCATTCTTTTCTAGAAGCCAAGGTCATCTTTTGTCTCCGCACCTCTGCATCTGACCGGAACTGGATGGGTGGAAATGCCAGCATGGCTGAAGAAGATTGGACCATGTGATGGATTTATGGGTGTGGGGATAAGATCATGAACTTTCAACGGGGGTGAAATCCCAGGAAGTTTTAGAATTGGGATTTTCCACAGATGTGCCAACATGTCTGACTTATTAAATTGGAACTTTAAGGATAGCTCTTGCCTTGGACTCTGATTTAATTCTGCATGATATTTGGAATGCTGACACCTTCTTTGTGAAGGTGGAGAAGGCTCTAAAGCATATAAAAGTATATAAAGTATATACTTCTGTGAATATGGAGAAAAACACAATTGGGGAGAAAACATTAGTCTAGCTAGGCCAGAAGAGAAAATTTGGAATCTGCTAGTCAGTACTGTATAAATCTGTAGGGGTGACAGGTACGGGAGGAGAATATTGCTAAAATAGTCAAAATGACTGTCATGACTACGCAATAAGTTTTAATATAAAACTGGGGTGTGACTTTGATCACATCATCACACTTGCTTTCTTGACAAGTTCAAAATTAAAACAATGACCGAACTCATGGTCAATGACAGGTGTAAGTTACAGCAACAGTGTCTAGATTTTTTTTTAATACAAGGACAAATGCCAAGATCTGTACAACATCTAGAAGGTTATGGGTTCATCATTCCACCACCGCTCATGGATGACTTTAATTGGTTTCCTACACACTGCAATTGTAAGGTGACCAGATTTTCAGATTGGTAAAGAGGGACACCTTTGACTGGGGGGGGGGGGGCTTAATTAAAAAATTTATACAGAGCAACAAAAATTTTCATATAACGCAAAAATAGTATTGTAATTTTTTTTATTTCAACATAACTACAATTTACAAATATAAATTGTAACTCTTGCCAAACATCAACATTTTGATCACGTGACCATGAGGATGCTGCAACGGTCGCTAAGTGTGAAAATGGTCGCTAAGTGTGAAAAATGGTCATTAGTCACTTTTTTCAATGCCATTGTAACTTTGGTCACTATACCACCTTTCTTGCCACAGTTCTTAAGTGAATAACTGCAGCTGATAAGTTAGTAACATAAGTGAATCTAATTTCCCCATTTGACTTTGTCAAAAGGTCACAAAAGGCAATTAAAATGACCCCAGGACACTGAAACCATAATAAATACGAATCTGTTGCCAAACATCAAAATTTTGATCATGTGACCATGAGGATGATGCAATGGTCGCTAAGTATGAAAATGGTCACTAAGTGTGAAAAATGGTCATCAGTCACTTTTTTCAATGCCATTGTAACTTTGGTCACTATACCACCTTTCTTGCCACAGTTCTTAAGTGAATAACTGCAGCTGGTATTTTGTATTTTGGATAGAATCTTTTTTTAAAATAGTCTAAGACAATTTAAAAAAAGAACCCACACAGAATAAATTGAAGTAAAAATTTCAAAGTATTGTGCATAGAATTTTTAAAAATGGTTTCACTTCAATTTATTTTGGATAGAATCTTTTTTTAAATAGTCTAAGACAATTTAAAAAAAGAATCCTCACACAATAAAACTTTTAAAAAATCCTATGCACAATAAATAAAATATTATTTTAAAATACATTTAAAAATAAAAGAAAAAAACCCAGTTCACTTACCAGCAGGCACAAGTGAACACTCCAAGTCAATCCAGAATGATATAAATGTTAATACAAAGAACTGAGCAAATTAAAATGGTGAAATTAGTCAGGGAAATATTTTTCAAAGAAACTTTGCCACCATTTTTTTCCACACGAGCCGACCTCCAACCTCCGTGCCCCTCCCCTCCGGAAAATCCAGGAAGTAACACTCGCGGCTTCTCTAGACAAGCATTTCCTGGAGCTCTATGGTACTTGGTCATTTTTTCTTATAAAATGAGGTAAAAGAGGTGCGGGGGGGGGTCCGTTTTGTTGCTTTAACGTTTTAATATCTTCAATGAAAGTACTGAGACAGAGAGAGAGGTTAGACAGGGTGTCTTTTGTCTCGCCCCGGATAGGATTTCTTAAGCAAATCCACTGGGCTTTCAACATGAAGCCAGAAAATCGGGACTTTTTTAAAACGCCCCGGGACACGGGACAAATTGTTATAAATCGTGACTGTCTGGTCACCTTATGCAAATGATTTTGCTGTCAATTCTACAAGTATTCTATGACACGTCAGTGCAATTCATAATTCAAATGTGATGTGTCTATGTAGCCAATCAGAACTAATATTTTACAATAAGAACAGAGAATCTCCAGCTCATGTACCTAATCCATCTTACCCAGATGTAACTATTCAGTAGACAATGCTGAATGTATGATCAGCAGATTTCAAGATGGTTGCTGTGGCCCAATAAATTTTACAGGTTTCATCAGGAAGCCTTTAACAAATCCCCAGAAAAACAGTTAGTAATTCTAAGTTATTTGTAGGTTAAGTTCTTTTCCCAACCCCACGTCAAATGGATGGTCTGGAACAGAGGAACATATGCAGAATCACAGGGTGATCTGTGCATCCTGTTTCCACGTTTTATTAAGGAATATTAGCACACAGTGCTACATATGTGATAGGAATTCTTTTCCTCTAATGCCTTTAGACAATAATAAGAGAATTAAACTTGAAGTTAAAGGCGCCAGATTAACTGTCCTTAACTGTCCTTAGCAACTATCTTTCTTTGACAGAAAGAACATACAGTATAGTACAATATCCAAAAGAAAAAAAGAGCACCTTGTCTTTATCAGGCTTCAAAACCACAGTCTGTTGCCTGCAACTTTGTTTGCATCTTGGATGGGCTTGAAAGCTGATAAAGAAAAACGTCACAGTTATAAATCCAAGGAGGCATTCAACTAAATATCTGGCAAAACTTATCTAGTATTATTTTGGTCAGGCAAAACAACTGTAGGCTGTGGGGGAGGAAGCAATTTTTCTGCCGCAGCCTAATACAGTGTTTCTTAACTTTGGCAACTTCCAAGACGTACGAACTTCAACTCCCCCGCCATGCTGGCTGAGAAATTCCGGGGGTCGAAATCCACACACCTTAAACATTGCTGAAGTTGCTAAAGTTGAGAGCCCTGGCCTAATAGATCACTTCTTCAAGGGATTTCTGGAAGGAATCAAACACTACTAACACCAGACCTCAGCAAAGGTGCAGGTCTAAGATGCCTTCCTCTCGTCTGATGTCCAAAAAAAAAAGGCAAATAGAACAGTGGTGTCAAACTCATGGTGTTACTTTGTCATCATGTTGTCGTCAGGTGACTTATCGTGACTTTTCTCCCCTTCACTAAAATGGGTGGGCGATTCCAGCACATGATGCATCCAGCTCGCAGGCAGCACCTTGACACCCCTGAAATAGAAGCTCCTTTTTCTAGATGGTACAAAATTGCTTGGTATAGATATGAAGAAGAGGAGCTGGGGACCAAAGGGCTGGTAAATGTGCATTGGGGCTTAGTAATGCCAGGTAAGACACAGTGGAAGATGCACAGGATCCATTAATGTTGTTCCATTCAGGATTGGAAGCTGGGAAAAAATGAAAGTAGATAAATATCTTTCCAAAAATTGAAAAGCTGGATCAGTGGCAAGCCAATATAAACCATTTAAGTGCATGGCACAAGATGGAGATTTTGGCATGTTTGAAAGGAATCCTATGCAGCTGTCTGCTTAGAACAGGGGTGTCAAACTTGCAGCTCACGCCACGCCCACCCCTGGTTTAGCAAAGGGGGGGAAAGTCACGATACATCATGTGATGACGTGACGACGTGAGTTTGACACTCCTGCCTTAGAACAAACGATGACCCTGGGGTCTAGGGCCAAAGTCAGCACACCATTCAGAAACAAGCCTGCAGGGCAGAAACAGACTACTGAAATAAATTTGCATTAAATAAACAAATAGCTTTGTTAAAATTTGTGGAAAGAGTAAGAAATCATTGTGCTCCAAGTAAAGGTTAAATGGACATCATGTCTTACAGTCTTGAGAAAACTAAACAGGAGAAAGGATATTATACAGGTGAAACTCGAAAAATTAGAATATCGTGCAAAAGTTCATTTATTTCAGTAATGCAACTTAAAAGGTGAAACTAATATATGAGATACATTCATTACATGCAAAGCAAGATAGTTCAAGCCGTGGTTTGTCATAATTGTGATGATTATTTCTTGCAGCTCATGGAAACCTCAAATCCACAATCTCAGAAAATTAGAATGTTGTGAAAAGGTGCAATATTCTAGGCTCAAAGTGTCCCACTCTAATCAGCTAATTAAGCCATAACACCTGCAAAGGATTCCTGAGCCTTTAAATGGTCTCTCAGACTGGTTCATAGGAATCACAATCATGGGAAAGACTGCTGACCTGACAGTTGTGCAGAAAACCATCATTGACACCCTCCATAAGGAGGGAAAGCCTCAAAAGGTAATTGCAAAAGAAGTTGGAGGTTCCCAAAGTGCTGTATCAAAGCACATTAATAGAAAGTTATGTGGAAGGGGAAAGTGTGGAAGCAAAAGGTGCACAAGCAGCAGGGATGACCGCAGCCTGGAGAAGATTGTCAGGAAAAGGCCATTCAAAAGAGTTGGGGATTTTCACAAGGAGTGGACTGGGGCTGGAATCAGTGCATCAAGAGCCACCACACACAGACAGATTCTGGACATGGGCTTCAAATGTTGCATTCCTCAAGCCACTCCTGAACATCAAACAGTGTCAGAAGCATCTTACCTAGGCTAAAGAAAAACAGACTTGGTCTGTTGCTCAGTGGTCCAAAGTCCTCTTTTCTGATGAGAGCAACTTTTGCATCTCATTTGGAAACCAAGGACCCAGAGTATGGAGGAAGAATGGAGAGGCACACACTGCAAGATGCTTGAAGTCCAGTGTGAAGTTTCCATAGTCTGTGTTGATTTGGGGAGCCATGTCATCTGCTGGTGTTGGTCCACTGTGCTTCATTAAGTACAGGACCAACGCAGCCGTCTACCAGGAGATTTTGGAGCACTTCATGCTTCCTTCCACAGACGAGCTTTATGGGGATGCTGACTTCATTTTCCAGCAGGACTTGGCACCTGCCCACACTGCCAAAACCACCAAAACCTGGTTCAATGACCATGGGATTACTGTGCTTCATTGGCCAGCAAATTCGCCTGACCTGAACCCCATAGAGAATCTATGGGGCATTGCCAAGAGAAAGATGAGAGACACGAGAACGAACAATGCAGAACAGCTGAAGGCCGCTATTGAAGCATCCTGGTCTTCCATGTGGCAGCAGTGCCACAGGCTGATAGTTTCCATGCCATGCCTCATTGAGGCAGTAATTGCTGCAAAAGGGGTCCAAACCAAGTACTGAGTACATACTTTTCAGAGGTCCGATATTGTTATATGTACATTCCTTGTTTTATTGATTGCATGTAATATTCTAATTTTCTGAGATTGTGGATTTGCGGTTTTCATGAGCTGTGAGCCATAATCATCACAATTATGACAAATCACGGCTTGAACTATCTTGCTTTGCATGTAATGAGTCTATCTCATATATTAGTTTCACCTTTTAAGTTGGCATTACTGAAATAAATGAACTTTTGCACGATATTCTAATTTTTCAAGTTTCACCTGTACTTCTGTGATAGCAAGGTAGAAAGCCAGCATCTCTGAAAAACTATACTGAAATGTTAGATACAGTTACATATTTTCCACTAATTAAGACATATTTTTGGGACAGTAAAAGACTGAATTGCATGGTGCATTCCTCATATAAAACTATTTTCAATTCAGCAATCCCACATGATGTAATTCAAGTATGGTAAAACTCTCCAGATGTTGTTGAACTGCAACTCCCATTATCAGTCATCTTACAAAACATAGATTAGCAATGTCTCTAAGTTCATTTGTTGGCTGTTTGCTTTTACTTCCTTCCTCCCCCCCCCCCCATACAATTTCCATCCCAGCTAGATCATTTTTGCTTTAGATACTGTCAAAAATTACAAAACTGTGATTTTCAGAGGGATTTTCCAGAGGCTTAAAGTACACTGATTGAGTTCACCTATTATACTAGACATGAATTATTTAATCATGACTTGCTGAATAAACTACATCCAGCTGAGTTGCCATGCAGTGGATAGGTACTTTTAAACCAGGGAATATTTGGATTTTGGAGAGCATGTGCAATTGTCACAACTTAGGATCTTCAAGTCAGGCTCAGTTCTTAAAACATGTTTTCAATAATCTGAATTGTTCTTGAAACATGAGAAAATAGTCATACAGCTTCATAACATGATATTCATGTGAAAGAAGGATAAATCAGAGTTTATGATGGACACATCCTTGGAAATATTTTTTTTACTAGTTTCCCTACCATGTCCTCAGTAAATTACTTAAAGAAAAATAGACTGACTTGGGGAAATCCAATAACAGAGGCAACTGAATCACTGAAAATCTAATCTGCTAATAAAGCTTTAATTGGTTAATAATACCAATGAAAGGGGAGGAAGGATCCATGTTAACTATCAGCCCAAAATCTTCCAACTCTATTGGAGTTCAGCCCCTATAAGCTGTAGCCAATATGGATGTTTTAAAATGGAGGAGAAAAGAGTAAAGGAAGAACTATTCCCAATTTTTATTTTTAAAAAATTACCTATTTTAGAATCCAAAAGACATGGAAGCTTTTCTCAGAAGGGTAGAACAAGATTTTCTTATTTGGATGCGACAGTCTTGTATGGCTTGGTGAAAAAACATTCAAAACATGGGCATGGCTTTATTGGGAAATGGGTGTGAAAAGAGCAAAAAAAAATAACCAGCCAGATAGTCCAAAGGGCTATATGAAAATATTGTGAATGCCTTAACACAGTGGTCTCCAACCTTGGCAACTTTAAGACTTGTGGACTTCAACTCTCAGAGTTCCTCAGCCAGCAAAGCATAGGGGAGTTGAAGTCCACAGGTCTTAAAGTTGCAAAGGTTGGAGACCACTGCCTTAACAGACAGATTGATTTAAATGAAAAAGTTGTCGTTTAAAAGTGAACTAGATCAACTCCTAGTCATTCTGAAAGTTAATATTATCAATTCGGTCTCCATAACTCTAGGTACAGAACTGCACATACTATGGACCTGGAAATCTATATTGTAAAAGGTGATCATATCTAGCTTCCAACAGCTTTTTCCTGTAGATATTTAAAAGCAATACTCAGGACTAAATTTCCTGTTCACCATAATGGAAATGCAGATGATTTTACTCAAAAAGGGCATATTTTTTCTTCCACTTTAAAATAAAAAGAATTCTAAAAATTCTTTAATTTCTAGAAATTAATATCTGAAATAGAGCAAGACTGTCTAT
This sequence comes from Thamnophis elegans, assembly GCF_009769535.1. Lineage (NCBI taxonomy): Eukaryota > Metazoa > Chordata > Lepidosauria > Squamata > Natricidae > Thamnophis > Thamnophis elegans. The sequence goes on along the minus strand of NC_045543.1, from coordinate 120,240,172 downwards.
TTCAGTCATTAATATTCTAGTGATTCTTCTATATATATAAAAGACAAATACCACTCACTCATCAAAAAATCTCCAGAACCGTAACTCCTACAAACTTGAAATTTGGCACATACAGTATGTTCCTCTTGGCTTCTAGGTGCTCTCTAAGAAAGGTTTTGTTGAAATGACCACCAGATCATTAGTATTTCTTATACAGTAATTAACACACTCTGATGCTAAGGAGTTCTACTCCCCCTCCCCACCTGAAAAGACCTCTGTTCCAACTGCCAATTGCCTCACATTCCGTTACCTCAGTTCAAACTGGCAGACAGTCCACTCCTTCACTCAGAAGCGGTCTGAGGTTCCTTACAATACTAAACGTTGGTACTTCATTAAGATGTCTATGCCTTCCACCTATGGAACTGCTTCCAGACTCAAGGTAGCGGGAGCTATATTCTCTTATGTGTTTCAATCAACGACCACCACTGAGCCAATGGATTGTGAACACTCCTTCACTCGGGAGCGGCCTGGGACTTCTTACAGTACTAAACGTCAGTACCTCACCACAATGTCTATGCATTCCACCTATGGAACTGCTTCCAGACTCAAGGCAACGGGAGCAATATTCCCTTATGTGTTTCAATCACCGACCACCACTGAGCCAACGAATTAAACTGGAGTGAACCAGATTTCTCCTGCATTGTCCGGTCACATAATTTTGCCGCGAAGCACGGATATCCAGCTAGTAATGTGTAAGCACTCAGTGACCTTACCATGTTCTGATTCTTCAAAATAAATAGTTTCTGCTTTGTATTCAAACATCCATTGTCCTTACCAATTAATCTTGCATTAACTTTCACCTTCACACGCTTCCTGGCATTTTCTGCCCCAACACTTATCCTCAAATGCCACATCAAATCTGATAATAATGAATTGTATTCTTCATGTGACTTAACATAGTTTCCTAAACACATCCCCCAATTTTATTCTGACATTGGTGTTAAATTTCAAGCAGCCCTGGATAGGAGGCAAGTAATTTTCTACCTGATCTTTTCAGTTATGCCTTTGCTCTCATTTGGGAGAACAAAGGTATCTTTGTAAGAAAGCTAGACTTCTGGTCAAGCTGAGCAAGACTTTAGTGTAGCTGAGGTCTTTAAAAACCATCATGCCTGTCTTTCTCATCTGATCTGATGTTAACAGTCAACCCTACAGTCAAATACCACTATAATATGAAGCCAGCATTGAGAAAAGTAGACTTGTAAGGCTGTTATCGTATGTATATACACTTACGTTTTCCACACTGAATATGCAGTGTTTTCATGTAATATGTAAGGAGAGTCTATGACACCACTGCCAACATGTCATCGTCAACTCACCATGGCCACAGTTCAACTTGCCACAGCCAACTTGCTGCAGGTACGCCATGATGATCTCGCCACAGGACAACTCGCTGAAGGGCAAGAGTTATGTTAATATCAAGGAAATGGTGGAATAGAATCATTAAAAGATACAAAAAGAAGTGACAGAATAAAATGTGAATGGCAAAACTGAAAATATTTTTTATTTATTTTAAACAATTAAATTGAATTGTTATATTGCCCCACAGAAAGTTATCCCTTGGCGAGTTGGCCATGGCATGTTGTCCCATAGTGAGCTGGCTGCAACAAGTTGGCCACGGCGAGTTGTCCCATTGCCCATGTGAGGCACCCGCCTTTGCCAAAGCTACTCCTTGTTTGTTCGCTTGGTTGAACCCTCCCTGTTCTTGGGCAGAAAATAGTAAATTTGTCACACAGGCAGAAAATAGTCATGCGAATTGAAGTCTTTGAAGGCTATTCTTCATCGATGAGCTACTAATGACTTCAACAGCTATAATGACTTCACTACACTGCTTCTTAAAACACCTAGGGAAGTGGGATATTTAACCAGTCTCCAACCTCCCCTTTGTGGGGAAGGTTGTCGAGAAGGTGGTGGCCTTCCAGCTTCAACGGTCCTTGGAGGAAGCCAGTTATCTCGACCCCTTCCAGTCGGGCTTCAGACCCAGTTACAGCACAGAAACCGCTTTGGTCGCATTGACCGATGATCTCTGGAGAGCCAGAGATGGAGGCCATGCCTCCATCCTGGTTCTCCTTGACCTCTCGGCGGCTTTCGATACCATCGACCATGGTATCCTTCTGCGACGACTGCGGGAGGTGGGGGTGGGAGGCACTGTTTTGCAGTGGTTCTCCTCCTACCTCTCGGACAGGTCGCAGTCGGTGTTAGTGGGGGGGCAGAGATCAACCCCTAGGCCCCTAATATATGGGGTGCCGCAGGGTTCGGTCTTATCCCCCCTACTATTTAACATCTACATGAAACCGCTGGGTGAGATCATTCGCAGGCACGGGATAAGATACCATCAATACGCGGATGATACTCAGTTGTATCTGTCCGCCCCGTGCCAACTCAATGAAGCGGTGGACGTGATGAACCGGGGTCTTGAGGCCGTTAGGGACTGGATGAGGGCTAACAAACTTGTACTCAACCCGGAGAAGACCGAGTGGCTGTTGTGTTTCCCTCCCAATAATTCGATCAGTGTTCCATCGCTCAGGCTGGGGGGTCAAATTTTATACCCCTCAGAGAGGGTTCGCAACTTGGGAGTCCTCCTGGATCCACAGCTGACTTTCGACCACCATCTGACGGCTGTGACCAGGGGGGCATTTGCCCAGGTTCGCCTGGTACGCCAGTTGCGACCCTACCTGAACCGGGAGGCCCTCACAACAGTCACTCGGGCCCTTGTGACCTCTAGGCTGGAATACTGCAATGTGCTCTACATGGGGCTGCCCTTGAAGAGCATCCGGCGACTTCAGCTAGTCCAGAATGCGGCCGCGCGAGTGATTGTGGGTGAACCTCGGTTCGCCCACATAACACCTATCCTCCGTGAGCTGCGCTGGCTATCTGTTGATCTCCGGGTGCGCTTCAAGGTGCTACTTGTCACTCATAAAGCCCTTCATGGTAGTGGATCTGCGTACTTGAGAGACCGCCTCCTGCCAATTACCTCCTTGCGACCAATTAGATCGCATAGATTAGGCCTCCTCCGAGTTCCATCTGCCAGTCAGTGTCGACTGGCAACCACACGGAGGAGAGCCTTTTCAGTAGTAGCTCCGACCCTTTGGAACGATCTCCCCGTGGAGATTCGTACCCTCACCACCGTCCAGACCTTCCGCACAGCCCTTAAGACCTGGCTAGCCCGTCAGGCCTGGGGATAAAAATAATCTGCCCCCACCCGAATGATGAATGAATGTTGTGTACTATTTTACTCTTATGTATTGTTTTGCGTTTATTGTCTTGTACCCTCCCTTCCCTATTTTATGTAAGCCGCCCTGAGTCCCCTCAGGGAAAAGGGCGGCCTATAAATATTAATAAAATCTAAAATCTAAATCTAACTGAGTTGTGAGCAGTGATTTCAGAATTTCTGGCTTTATTTTTCCATTAAAATTTCCTTGTGAAATTGTATACAACTTGGTCCCACAACAAAGCTTTCCCCCACAGATTTTGCTTGGCGAAATCACATGACCCTACGATGCTGCGACTCTCGTAAATGTAAATTGATTTCCAAGCACCCGAAATTTGATCTTGTGACCACATGGATGCTGCCACATTCATATTCATGAAGACCAGTCACAAGGTATTTTTCCAGTACGGTTATCATTTCAAACTGAAGAAGTGGTTGTAATTCAAGGACTAGGTGTAGAATGGAAATTACCAAAATGATGTACGTGCTTGCTTTGGGACATTTTCCCCTTGCATGCTTACTTTATGCAAATAACTCTTTGTCCAATCTGTCGTCTTGGTGTGTTTATTACAGGATTCAATGAGCCTCTGTTTTCTGGGACAACAGATGGAGTCTTACTGTCATGGCTAAATCCTTAGCTTTATAAAATTACAGAGGCTTCCAGATGATTGGGACTCTCTGCCATCACAGCAAACATTTCTGTCAGCCTCAGAATAGAGAAAAGATTACAGTGATTAATATCAATTTTCCCAAACATCTTTCTCTTGTTTGGGAAGCCAGCAGGACTCCAGGTTTTCCATGGAGTCGGGTAGATACTGAAATGGGAACAGCAATTATTAGACTGGTGGTGAAGAAATACTTGGGGGTGGGGGAAAGGCTGTTACAGAGTATTTACATGACTGCCACTGCTTCACCTGTAGACAGCACTGCCCACCAGAGCTGCTCCAAGCAGCATGGGATTTATTAGACCAAGTATTCCAGCTTATAAAAGCTGCAGGCAAAATGCCAGAATTTTTTTTCTGAACAAAATAATCACTTCCTTCAAACAGGTATGATTGAGCAGCATATTTCTTCCTATTTTTGTGTGCCAAATCCTATAGATCTGTGATGGTGAACCTATGGCATGTGTGTCACATGTGGCACGCAGAGCCATTTCTGAGGGCACATGAGGCATTGCCCTGTCAGCTCCAGTGTGCATGCATGCACTGGCAAGCTTATTTTCGGCCATTTTTCGCCCTCTAGAGGCTTTAGGGAAGCCTCCTGAAGCCTCCAGAGGGCGAAAAACAGCCCCAAGGGAAACCCGGAAGTTCCAAAACTTCCAGTGTGCATGTTGGGCCATTTTTCACCCTCCCCAGGCTTTAAGAGACTTTCCTGACGTCTGTGGAGGGCAAAAAAATGGCCCAATGGACCTCCTGGAAGTTTGGAGGCCTGCGTGCATGTGCAGGGGGGGTTGTGCGCATGCACAGGGGGGTTGTGCATGCATGCGCAGGGGAGAGGACATTGCATTATGGGTGTGGGCATGCACATGTGTGACCCCTCCCCGCTCCTCCCACTCCCCCAGCTTTTGGTACGCCTCGACAAAAAGGTTAGCCATCACTGCTGTAGATATTCAACATCAACCAATAGAAAGGCCTTTTATTTTTTTTAAATCAGCCACCTTGTGGAACATTTTTTATTTAAAGAGAAAGGCTGTATCAACCTTATTTCCATTCAGGCATGTGCTGAGCACAATTTGTTCATGTTAACATATGGCATCTCTATGGAACCATAGAGGGACCAGTAAGGTTACTGAGTTCAACCCTCTGCTCTGCTAAGAGTTGGAATCTAACTTAATGTTTCTTTGCAAGAGGGATGTTTAATCTCCTCCAGTGAAGGGGAGGACACCAATGCTCTTAACGGTTGGTTCCATTGTTGAATTGTTCTGCTTTTCATAGTGTTGTCTCATCAAAAACCACAGTAATTGATTTTTATGTTTTAATATTTGATTAATTGTTAGCCTAGCAATTTGAAAGCATGTAAAAAGGCAACTAGAAAAATAGGAATCACCTTGGTGTGAAGGTAACAGCGTTCTGTGTGCCTTCAGCATTTAGTAGTGCCGGCCACATGACCACGGAGACATTTTCGGACAGTGTTGGCTCTTCTGCTTTGAAACAGAGATGAGTACCGCCCCCTAGAGTTGGGAACAACTAGCACGTATGTGCAAGGGGAACCTTTACCTATTTGATTAACTATTGTTTTACTATATCAGATTTCATGCTCATGGTGCATAGCATCAAAGCAAGTTTAGAAGTATTTAAAATAAATACTAATCAAATACAATGCATAACTCTTTTTATTCTGAAATATTAAATGAAAATATTTAATAAATAATTACAATACCATGCTTCCCTGAAAATAAGACAGAGTCTTATTTTCTTTTGACCCCCGAAATAAGCATTTGGCCTTAATTTCAGGGAGGTCTTATCATTTTTGAGGTGCAGGAGGCGGCGAGCTTGGTCACCATATGGCTGCTGCTGTGTTGAAATGTTTTTGGGGAGGGCTTATTTTGAGGGGGAGGGTTTATTTTAGCGCATGCACTCAAAAGCCCGATTGAGCTTATTACCCAGGGAGGTTTTATTTTCAGGGAAACAGTATAGGTATCTGAAGACCTAAGTAGATGAAGCCATTGCATACGCGTATGTTAAAGGTAACATACACCCACACAACAACACAAAATAGTTTTGCAAAACAAACACCTAGTACCTAAAACTGACCTGCAGGTCTGAAAGGAGCTATGATTCAAGATGAAACTAATAGTAAGGGTGAAAAAATGTACAAGTCGAAAGTGATCACACTTGAGGTCAAAACTGTAAATATTATTTTCAGCCTGGTCAAAAACATGCATACCATTTCATATGTTGTAATACTCAACTAGGGAAAATGTCCAAGTTACATATTTTTCTTGATGGTAACAAAAATATTGTAATATTTAAAATATACTTCTAATTAGAGTGTTATCGGGATAATAATAACATGCTTGAAAAGACATACTGATTTGGATGTTTTAATCCCTAATTTTTTAGCAATGAATGTACGAGAAAAGATATAACAATATTAGCATACAGAAACGCAGTAAGGTTAAAAAAAAATAGCCTGGTTGTAGAATAGATTTATTCGTAGTAGAAAGTGAGACAATGCCTAATACCTGATAAACTAGAAGAGTAGGGATTTTTGAGAGGAACTTTCTCTTGCCCACTAACCTCTGTAATTAGAGAAGTATTTCAAAATGTTTCCCTCATCCACAGCTGCAATTTGTTAGTCACTATGCTTCAAAGCGCTGGCTCAGTGGCTAAGACACTGAAGTTGTCGATCAGAAAGGTTGGCGGTTCGGTGATTTGAATCCCTAGCGCCGCGTAATGGAGTGAGTTCTTGTTACTTGTCCCAGCTTCTGCCAACCTAGCAGTTTGAAAGCACGTAAAAATGGTTCACCGACAAAACCGCCCTCGACTAAACCGCGCCTGACTAAACCGCGTCGCTGATGTCATCAACAGGGCGACAACAGCGCGGAGACAGAAGCACGCTGTAAACCCTAAACCTAAAATTAACCCCTAAACCTAAACCTAACCCCCCTAAACCTAATCCTAAACCTAACCCTAAACCTAACCCTAAACCTAACCCTAAACCTAACCCTTACCTTAAGTTGAATCGGCTTGCTTTCAAAGCGCTATTTAAAGCGCCCTTCTTTCTCCGCGCTGGCTGTTGTTGCCCTGTTCATGACATCAGTGACGCGGTTTAGTCGGGCGCGGTTTAGTCGAGCGCGGTTTTGATGGGTCACGCGTAAAAATGCAAGTAGAAAAATAGGAACCACCTTTGGTGGGAAGGTAACAGCATTCCGTGTGCCTTTGGTGTTTAGTCATGCCAGCCACATGACCACGGAGACTTCTTCGCACAGCGCTGGCTCTTCGGCTTTGAAACGGAAATGAGCATCACCCCTTAGAGTTGGGAACAACTAGCACATACTGTATGTGCGAGGAGAATCTTTACCTTTATGCTTCATAGCACAATAGCAGCTATTTGCTGGTCAACATATAGCAGTAGTTAATGAATTAAATTTCATTGATCCAAATATTCCCATCATACAAGCTTAACAACAGTCTCAGATTAGTGGATAATAGGCATTTTGTAGACATCTGCTCTGAACATTTGGCAGGACAATTTGAATGACTCTCTAGTCATTTTTTTTTTTTCTACTGAGAAATACTTTTTTTTTAACTTTAAAAAAATCGTATAAATCACATCTTTCTTGGTTAACAGACAACTCATTCTAAATTCTGTATTACTGTATCAGATTTCTTTGCATGGGCAAACAGAGAGCTGTGTTATTGGGCAAACATTTAAACAAAAGAGGGAGGGGGAATAAATGAAAGACAGTTACAGATTTGATCCTAGTGTTCTGTCTGATGACTGTGCTCTTGAGACATTTGAATGCATGCCAATGCATGGGAAAATACAGAAAACATTCATTTGTCAAGAGAGAGCAAATATTGCTGCTGATGGAAATGACCTTTAAAAGCCTGCTTTCTATCAATATAGCTAATTAAAAGGAACTATATCCACTAAACTCACAGGTTCCCATTTTTTGTTTGCTCTACACTTTTCTAGTTTAGAACAAGAATTCATATTCCAGTCTTCATGGCAGACTCCTTGGTTTATTTTACGTGCATTACTCTCTTCGCACTTTGAAGCTCATGGTGGATTAGCAAAGGCAACAGCATGCAAGATTTGGCACTATAGCTGTATGTGATTTGCAAATCGTCTCCTCTGCCCAAGAAAATCCTGACCTTCCAAGTCAAAGATAGCTATAACTTTCAGGGAAAATCAATAGCTCCCCCAAATGGGAGAGAATTGTCGTATGCAAACCATGTAACAAGAAAATTCCTACCTTCTTGGCACAGTGACAGATGCCAAAACAGTGGAACAATGCCTACATCTCAAGTTTTCATGAACTACATAATTACCCTTGGCTCTTTCTGACTGGACCACATTTTTTAAAAAGTAATTTCTTCCTTGGCAGGCCTCTTAACCCACAAGCCACCATTTTCCATTAGAGATGTACACATTAGGCAAGACAGCTAACCATACACTTGTCTTTCAAGGTTAATCATTACTCTCACGGTCCAAAGTTACTCCCTCTATTTAGCTACACCACTAAGAGTCCGTTTGCTACAGAGAAATAACAGCACTTCTGAGTTTAGTTAAGACGTGCATATTTTTCCAGAATTAATTCCTTCCAGGGGCTCTAATTAAAAACTCCATGCACTCAGGGCCCTAACAACAAATTGAGGTCTTTAAATGCCAGCAAAGCTAAACTCAGGTGTGACCTTTTCTTGTTTGACTCCAGCTATGATAACATATGAGGATAAGAGTGTGGAGTCTCTTTCATAAGTTGCACATCATGAAGGGACATAGCAACCAAGTCAGATCCTAGTTACTTGGCCCCATCCCTGTTTATATTTAATGTTAATGAATCCCAACAACTTTTTATGTTGTTGGGTTCATTAACATTACATTACAAAAAGGATGTTGAGACTTTGGGAAAAGTGCAAAGAAACACAACCAAAGGCCTGGAGACTAAAACATACGAAAGAACAGTTGTAGCGTTTGGATTTGGCTAATCTAGAGAAAAGGAGAACTGGGGGTGACATTATATCAGTATTCCAGAGAAGCAATCTGGAATTAAGAAAAAATTCCTAACAGTGATGACAATTAACCAGTGAAAAGCTTGCCATTTGAAGCTGTGGTTGCTTCATCACTGGAAGTTTTAAGAAGACACTGGATAGTCATTTGTCTGAAATGGTATAGGGTCTTCTGCTTGAACTGGGGTTTGGACTAGATGACCTCCAAGGTCCCTTCCAGCTCTATTCTGATAGATAGATAGATAGATAGATAGATAGATAGATAGATAGATAGATAGATAGATAGATAGATAGGCAGGCAGGCAGGCAGGCAGGCAGGCAGGCAGGCAGGCAGGCAGGCAGGCAGGCAGGCAGGCAGGCAGGCAGGCAGGCAGGCAGGCAGGCAGGCAGGCAGGCAGGCAGGCAGGCAGGCAGGCAGGCAGGCAGGCAGGCAGACAGACAAACATAAATAAATTACCTTACTCATCACAGAATTTCAGCAGCATACTTTTTCCCTCTTTTGAGAAAGGGGGAAGGGGAAAGGGAGAAAGAAAGAAAGAAAGAAAGAAAGAAAGAAAGAAAGAAAGAAAGAAAGAAAGAAAGAAAGAAAGAAAGATCAAGTCAGATGTTTCTAAGCTATGGAACCAAGGGGCAGCATTAATGAATTTGTCTATGGAGATTCTCAGTCAGGGGTGTCAAATTGGTGGCTCATGGATCAGATGCGTCACGCGCAGGCCACACCCACCCCAGCTCTGCGAATGGGAAAAACATCAGAGACGGTCATGTGACACAATGAGTTTGACACCCATGCTTTAGAGCAGTATTTCTCAATCTTGGCGACTTTAAGTCCTGTGGACTTCAACTCCCAGAATTCCCCAGCCAACTGCTTTAGAGAGTCATTGTGGCCACTTGGAGGTTTATCTGTGTCCTCAGGGTCACTTGAGTAGTGCAAATGGGGATGGGGCCTTCTTGGAACTGCTGAAAGGACTGTGTTATAGACTGGAGATAGATGATGTTGTATCCCCTCCCCTCTGTTGAAAGAGGGCTGCTCAATTTTGACATAGATGGCCTCTTTGACCCCTCTTTTGAAGAGTAGTGAAAGGATATTTTCGTATTTTAAACAGGACCTCATTCCTTTTGTTTAAAGAAATCTCATTGTCTAAACACAAAACCAAGCAAGATTCATAATGTACAGCCACACATCTGCTATATTTCTTCTATCAATTTATGGCACTCTTTGCATGCCTAGTATGCAGATTAAATCTCATTTGACAATTCCAGGAGCAAAGTCTATAATAACAGTTCACACGAATCAGATTTCTGTTATCATCTCAAATGGGAAGGCCTATTTTATGTTGATTCATTTTTCAGCTTTCCAATATATCTGTCTCTGACCATATACCGTAATTTTCGAAGTATAAGATGCACCTTTTTCCCTCAAAAAAGAGGCTGAAAAACTGGTGCATCTCATACACTGAATACAGCATTTTTGCCTCCCGGAACCCTGTCCCCTTCACCAAAATGGCCGTGCATAGTCTTTAGGGAGCTTTTAGAGAGTTCCTGGGGGCTGGGGAGGGCAGAAATGAACAATAAATGGCCTGTTTTTTTGCTCAATTTTACCCTTAGCCCCCAGGAGCACTCTATAAGCTTCCTAAAGGCTATCCATGCCATTTTTTTGACGAAAAACAGGCCCGTTTTTGTGAAAAATGGGCCATTTTTTGCTCATTTTGGGGGGGGGGGCACCCTCCAGGTGCACTCCTAAAGGGTATTCATGCCCTTTTTTTAAAAAAAATGGGCCCCTTTTCACAAAAAACAGACCCTTTTGGGGAGGTTTGCAAAGTGCAAAAACTTTTTTAAAAAAAATTGCCTCTTCAAAACCTTAGTGCGTCTTATACTCCGGTGCATCCTATACTCAGAAAAATACAGTAATTAAGGGAAATTAAACAGAAATACCAACTCACTACCCTCAGCTCTGATAAGACCCACTTCAAAACAATTTGCTGTTTCTTGCCTGTCATGCCAACTTAATATTAAGTCTCATGATTTTTATAATAAAGCTTGGCCTGTTGTGCCTTTAGCTATAGCTAGACATACAGACGTCAAACAAATCATAAGATTTTTTCCTCCCAATTTATTTTTATCTTCATGCTACAAAATAATTTTTGTTTAACTTCTTAGAAACCATTCAGTAAAGTTCCAAGATCACAGATTATTAAAAACAGATGGCAATACATTTTTTAAAAATTATAGAGCCACAGAGGGCTGATGATTGGGGGTACTTTAAACTATTGTTTTTCTATTCTTTATTTATTTTTACAGCCTATAACCAGGTTCAAACTCAAAGGAATCTGTTGTTAAAATGTCTTAGGCTGGAGCAAAAGAAAATATTCCTCTTAGGAAACCAAGAACCTCATTCAAAGTTTTCAGTAATGCTTTCACTAATTATTTACCATTGCCATACATTACATGAGCTATTACAAATGCCAGTGTGTATAACCATCAGGTAAAATGTCATCTATAAATACCCCAGATTCTAGCCTTTTGTACTAATCAGACCTAGATGAAAAAAAATATTACGGTATTATCTCTTCCATCATTTTTTTGTCGTCACAGGACAAGTCATAACTATAGATTTCATACAGCTGGAGCCCAGGCAAAGTGAGAAAAAATGGAAGAAGGATAGGTTAATGCCAGCACAGGATGTCACATTATGCTCTGGGACATTAGTTGATGAGCCATCTGTTGAACTGAAGCACAGATGTTCAATCGCAGAAAGAGCTATATATACACATCATGTATAAGGGAGGGGGGGCTAGATTGAGGAAAGATGAAAGGATTAAATATCCTAGGCAATGCCTCATTTATACTGATTTGGTTTAGAAACACAGGGATGATTAATACATACAAAAGCTGGACTGTAGTACTTTTCAGAGCATGGAAAGCTTAGCTAACTCTGCTGTACCAATGTTCTTACATTTAGCACTAAACAATATGTATGTGCAAATAAATTTACTGCCAGAGTTATCAAGAAATATTTGTTCTTCAAATTGCTTTCCAGCACTGTGTCTCTGTATTTTAATTATAATAGTGTAAACTGGACAGGGCTGAACATCCTGTTAAAGAGACATTTAAGCCAAAATCCAATTTCTGTAGACTCCAGAGCCCCACATTCAATAGTGTGTTGTCTACTTATTTTGATTGTAGAAACACACACACACACACACACACACACACAACCCTACAGCGTAAAACAAAATGTTTTTGTTTTGTTTTGTATTTTACAATTGAGCAAAGGAGCCCAGGGGAAAAAAATTGAAAACTCTAATCCCACTCATGCACATTATAAGGGCATACCTCGAGTAGGAGGGATTGTGATGATCTCATCAACTAATACTCCTTTGTTGTAACAGGAAACTAATTTAAATAATGGTTCACTCTGTTCCAACCATGAAACTGGTTCTTCAACAAGGACTTAGCCATTTACTACACAATTCATGTTGCAGGGAATATTAGGATCCAAAACGGCATGATCAGAAAAAAAAATGGGACCACTATTTGCAACTCAGTTCAAACAGCAAGATGTTTGCATCCAAGCTTATTAATATTTATTAACATTAAGTTCATATTACAGTTTAAAAAATGTTCTAAAGCTAAAGTTAGAATTGCACAACAAAATGTTCAATATCCTATTGCTCCAGATTATCTATTGAAACAAAGAACTATTCTTGTAAGAAATGTGTTTATCACTAGTCATGATGACTAATACTGTTGAAAACATTATGAATTCCCTGTTTTCTAAACCATGCATTAATCAGTTCAAATTAACATTGACTATTCAAAGAAAGAAGCAATGGATGGAAACTAATCAAGGAAAGAAGTAACCTAGAATTAAGGAGAAATGTCCTGATAATTAAGACAAATAATCAGAGGTTGCCTCCAGAAGTTGTTGGAGCTCCAATACTAGAAGTATTTAAGAAGAGAGAAGACTTTCAACGTCCCTTCCAAACTTGTTATTCTGTTAAATATCTGTATTTTCCAAAAATGTTATCTAAAGAAAAATTAATAATTGGAATTACATAACTTGACCACCAAAATTTATTTAATATGGTTTACTGAATGAAATACAGTTGACTGAGTTCACAGATTTTATTAAATTATAAGCCTAAGTGTATAAACATTTGTTAAATTCATAAATGTTTGCAATCCAAAATCAACAAATTCCATTATGACTTACTTTGATGGACAACAGGCCTGTGAATAACAGTAACATTCATTTTTATTCTGGAAATCTCAAAATATTTGTAAAGATGATTTACTAAAAAAAACCAATCTACATTCTAAGAAGAAATTTTACCTGGCTAGCAGATGCTCATGACTGAGTCCTCTGAATTATACAAATTCAGCTACAAAAGATGTATCACTTGTCCAATTTTTCATAGAAAGACATGTACAAACCAGATTGTCACTTCATTATTAGCCGTACAATCATTAATAGGAGACTAATAGCTGGCACTGAAAATGAAGCAAAAAAAATTAATGATTCTATACAAAGATCATGCCAAATATTCCCTGCAAACATTCCCTGCAAAATAGAAGACCTAGTTATAATCCTACCAACCTAAGCCAACCTGCACATGTAATATCATACAACAGTGTCATACTATTGGAATTAGTGGATACCTAATGAGTGTCATTAGGGACGCAATGGCTTAGTTTCTATGATGCTGAGCTTGTTGATCACAAAGGTTGGTAGTTCGGCGGTTCGAATCCCTAGCACTGCATAATGGAGTGAGCTCCCATTACCTGTCCCAGCTTCTGCCAACCTAGCAGTTCGAAAGCATGTAAAAAGGCAAGTAGAAAAATAGGGACCATCTTTGGTGGGAAGGTAACAGTGTTCCGTGCGCCTTTGATGTTTAGTCATGCCAGCCACATGACCACGGAGACGTCTTCAGACAAGGCTGGCTCTTTGGCTTTGAAACAGAGATGAGCACCACCCCCTAGAGTCGGGAACAACTAACACATCTTTACCTAATAAGTATTAAGTATATTTCCAATTTATGAATGCAGGAATAGAAAACAGCAGAAAACAATGGAAATGCAAGAAGTATAAAATACAGTAGCTGGAAATGATATATTATTGCTAATAGATAATTTGAATACAAAATTTGGAGAAATTGAAAATTCTATAATTACAAAAAGATTTGGATTGAACAAAAACAATAATCCAGAATATAGAGTTTTGCAAAGAAAATTCTTTCTTTACATTTAGAACCTGCTCAAAGAAGCATAAATTCCGTCATCAGATAAACAATTTAGGACCAAATTGATTGTATAACAAGAAGCAGAAGATAAGAAATACAATCCAGTCAGCCAGGACATTCCTAGGTATCCACTGTAGAATAGATCATAAATTATTGGTGTCAAAGATACAAATTAAACTTTAAAACTTAAAAAAAATAGCAGTTATATCAGCAAGATTTGATTTGGAGGATATACAGTCAGAACATAAGATCACTATAAAAATAAGTACAGTACATGAGAACATTAAAAAGTATGGGAAGACGTAAAATTATTTGTGGAAACTGAAATGGAATCCCTCCCCCAAAAAAAAATTCCAAGAGAAGAAAACATTGCAATGTCTTTCAGAACAAGCTATCCTCAGAGTCACAGGTAAAATGTAGAGTGAAATCCCTGATCAACAAAAATATCATATATTAACCAAACAACCAAATAACTTTTTTTTAAACTGAGCAAGAAAGAGCAAGAAGTTGTTAATCAAGAATGTCAGCAAACAGGAACATATTTTTTAAAGGAAAGCTGTTTTAAAGAAAAACAGATGAATCATATAAAATTTAAGGGTTAAGATTACTTAAAAGTAGTCACGAAAGAAATCCATAGTAATTGTATTTCTACAATAGAATAGAAATAATAAGTTAAAAGGTTCTACAATATTCTACAATAATGTACAGTTGTGGTGAAATATTAATTTAAAAAGCACCTTCAAATCATAGATTTAGGGATGATTACAGGAGTCCCAGAACTGCAAGAAAAATCAGTTATGGATAAAAGAAAGACTGGCTGTTCTCTTGAATAGCAAGCACAAACTCACATGTTTTGGCATCTAATGCAAGTGGATGATGAGCTACAAAAAAAATCCCTAGAATTGGCATTTTGTCAACAAATAAGATGGGTGGACAGGATCAAAGAAATTACTGAAAAGTCCTTGGAAGAGCAACAGATTGTCACCAGGGAAAAGTTGAGACAGTAGATATTTTTCCATCCTCACTGCCTGGGCTTCACTGGCACATATCAAACTTCTGAACAAGGATTTTATCATGAAACCGCTCTGTCTCATTCAGAAAATTTTACAAAGGAACCAGATGGCACTCTCTTCCTTTGGGATGTTCTATTTTTTTCTCCATTGGTTTTCCTTCTAGAGAAAAAGTAAATGATAGAAAGGTGAGAGAAATAACTAAGTAGCTAACTGCACAATGTCTGTGTCCTTGCTTGAAAAACAAATGACATAACCACAAAAAAAACCCAACTATTCAGCAGACACATTGAAGAAAACCACTATTAGTTGAATTATAAATTTCATAGCATAATTTTTGTTTGGGATCTGAATTTCAATTTTCTGTTACATCATAGTGCAACATAGACAGGAGCAAACATATGACAAGCTTTTTCTGGAGACTTTCAGGCAGTGGGTCCACCACAAAAGTTTGAAGCCTTCCAGAATTGACCAAATATTAACATTCAGCAATCCTGCCAAACCCCTCATTCTTCTCTGATGAGTCACTTTCAATTATTCACATTAGAGTAAGAACAGATCTGTCCACGAGAGACGGGAGTCCCAAAAGTCAGGGACAGAGGTGGTATTCAGCAAGTTCTGACCAGTTCTGGAGAACCGGTAGCAGAAATTTTGAGTACTTCAGATAACTGATAAATATTACCTCTGACTGCCCCTGGCCCCATCTATTCTCTGCCTGCCGAGTCTCAGCTGATTAGAAGGGAATGGGGATTTTGCAGTAACCTTCCACTGGAGTGGGGAGAGTATGGAGATTTTACAGTATCCTTCCCCTGCCACACCCACCAAGTCACGCCCACCAAGCCATACACCCACCAAGCCACACCCATAGAACTGGTAGTATAAAATTTTGAATCCCACCACTGGTCAGGGGCCTTATGCTGTGGATGCCTCTGCTTAGGGAAATAGCAGTTTTTCAGATTCTGTTGAGCCACATCTCACAACATCGTGGCCATGCTACTTGAACCTTTGGGGAGTTGTAGTTCAGCAGTCCTCTGGAGGATAATAGTGGATCTGGCAACAGAATAGCGATTCCATTATTGTTTGGAGGGGTATTTATCGTAACCTACCAACAAAATTCAGCTGTAGGTGCTTAAAACAAATCCAGAAATGGTTTTGCCAGCACTCTGTCATAAAATATGACAAAACATTTTCTTTGTACAATAAATTGTTTATCTCCAAGTAGGGGGAATACAGCCAACCATGTTTCTGGAGAACAGCTGCTGCCCTAATTAAAAAAAAAATCTTCCCTACATGTAGAATCACAATTAGGAGAGATAACAACAATAAAAAAACTGACTTTCTTCCGTGATAATTATTGAAAAACAAATTGATCAGCCTTTATATTAGAATGTTTTTTTTAAAAAAAAACCTGAATAATATCAAATGGAAACCTTTTTGCATATGACTCACTCCTAACAAGTTATTACAAACATTTATGGATGAGCCTGCATTTCAACTTTACATCCAGCACAGCTTATATTAACAACATCAGATATATGAGTAAACAGTAATAGGGATGAACAAAAATAGCACAAACCAGTCATAGCATAGATTTGGTAAATCTAAGTTTAATGACAACATATTCATAACTGTAGTAACTGAAACTATGTTTTATTTGGTTCTGGTTTAACGTGATAGAGATGTGATAGAGAGCACAGAGTAATTACAACTAGAAATCAGGAGTGAGTTCAGATCCAGTCTAAGGCATAAACCCAACTGGGTCAGCTTGGGTCAGTCACTCTCTCATCCCTAGGAAGTAAACCACTTCTGAAATCTTGCCAAGAAAACTTCACAGACTTGTTTAGGCAGTTGTTACGAGTCAACACTGTCTTGGAGGCAACCCTCTCCAAAATGTGAATTATATATTCAATCACTGTAACTTATAAACCATGAATTTGGGGCTAGCATTAAGGATGAACAAGGCCACTATGGTTAGTTAATAACCATATTTTGATATAATCCATGAACTACATGAGTGGACATTTCTATTTTGTGCAAAAAATAAATAAATCTGTATTTCACCTCAAAAACCTACCTCAATTTGAATTAAGGTAGTTTTCTTAAGGAGGATAGTTTTATTCTTCGCAATCCAATAGATTGTCACGAAGAAATTCAGGACAGTCTGCCCATCGGCAAATAATTGTTGCCTGCTCTCTATGGAATTGTATTTACCTTGTGATTAGGGTAGCTCTACCCCTTCAGGTAAAGGATACGATGACTCAGTGGCTAGGATGCTGAGCTTGTCAATTAGAAAGGTCGGCAGTTTAGCAGTTCAAATCCCTAGTACCGCATAATGGAGTAAGCTCCCGTTACTTGCCCCAGCTTCTGCCAACCTAGCAGTTTGAAAGCATGTAAAAATGTAAGTAGAAAAAGTAGGAACCATATTTGGTGGGAAGGAACAGTGTTCTGCGTTTAGTCATGCTGGCCACATGACCACAGAGACGTCTTCAGACAGCGCTGGCTCTTCGGCTTTGGAACGGAGATGAGCACCACCTCCTAGAGTCAGAACCAACTAGCACATATGTGCGGGGGAACCTTTACCTTTACTTTATCTCTTCATCTAAGGCCATCTAAGAAGCCTTCAGAATTAAAGTGGAGATGGCTTTTCTGCATACAATAAATTTGATTGTTTCACAGTGCATTAGGACGTGACCCGTCAAAACCGCGGAGGACAAAATCGCGCTCGCCGAAAGCGCGCATTTGACGTCATCACAGCGCGATGAAAAAAATTAAAAATTGAAATAAAATTAAAATTAAAGCAAGCCGATTCACATAAAGGTAAGGGTTAGGTTTAGGGTTAGGGTTAGGTTAAGGGTTAGGTTTAGGTTTAGAGCGTTAGGGTTACGTTTAGCGTTAGGTTAAGAGTTAGCGTTAGGTTTAGCGTTAGGTTAAGGGTTACATTTAGGGTTAGATTTAGGGTTAGGTTAAGGGTTAGGTTTAGGGTTAGGTTTAGGGTTAGGTTTAGGGTTAGGTTTGGGGTTAGGTTTGGGGGGGTTAGGGTAAGGTTTTCGCTTTATTTTTACATTTTTCGATCACAGCGCGATGTTTTCGTCACACTGTGATGACGTCAAATGCGCCCTTTCGTCGAGCGCGATTTTGTCCTCCGCGGTTTTGTGGTGGAACCAGATTAGGATGGGGATGATGATGGGGATAACATATAATTCTTAGTATTGTTTATGTTTAAGCCTTCCTTATGAAGGTGGAATGCTCCTTAAAGATGGATATAGAAGAGGCAGCTGAGCTACAGCATGGAAGGTTGCTGATTGTTCCATTCTAAGTCTTCCTCCTTTCTAGTCATGAACGCCTAGAACTGAGGGATGTCCAGGCTGTATTTTCTAGTTTCAACATACACAGAAACTTTGCAATAGTGGTGAATTATCTGTAGCTCAGATATAGGCTGAGGGTGATGGTTCATTCTTTGAGCTTGTGGGTTGGTTTCTGAAGGTTTTGATACCAAGCTAGATAACATCTTCAGCAGAGTTTAGGGCCATGATGCCGAACCTATGGCATGTGTGCCTCAGGTGGCATGCAAAGCCATTTCCTAGGGCACGTGAGGCATTGCCCTGTTAGCTCCAGCACGCCAGCTGATTTTGGCCTTCATTTTGGGCCATTTTCCGCCCCCGTAGGCTTCAGGAGGCTTCCCTGAAGCCTCCAGAGGGCAAAAGAACGGTCCAAGACGCAAACCAGAAGTCAGAAAATGGGCCATTTCCAGCATCCGGAGGGCCTGCAGGAGGCAGGGGAGAACGTTTTCTCCCTCCCCAGGCTCCTAGAAAGCCTCTGGAGTCTGGGGAGGGTGAAAAACAGGTCCACTGTGCCATCATTCACCAAAGTGGAGACGAGGGTGCGGGGAAGTGCACATAAAATTATGGGTATGGGCATGCACGTGCACGGCTCCTCCGCACACCCTCCTCTTTTGGCATACAGTGGCAAAAAGTTTAGCCATCACTGGTTTAGGGGATGTCCTTAAACTCAGCTGCAGATATTACTTATAGCCTGGTAACAAAACATTCAGAAACCAACCCACAAGGTCAGAGAACAAACCGTCACCCTCATACCCAGAAACTTACATAAGGTAGTCCTCAACTTACAACCACAATAGAACCCCAAATTTCTGTTGCTATACAAGACACTTGTTAAGTGAGTTGTTCCCCAAAAATAAGACAGGGACTTATTTTCTTTTGACCCCCGAAATAAGCGTGTGGCCTTATTTTCAGGGAGGTCTTAGTATTTTTGAGGCACAGGAGGCGGCAAGCGTGGTCATCTCATGGCCGCTGCTGTGTTGCAATATTTTCGGGGAAGGCTGATGTTTGGGGTAGGGCTGATTTTAGAACATGCGCTCCGAAGTCCAATTGGGCTTATTATCTGGGGAGTCTTATTTTCAGGGAAACAGGGTACAAATGGTAATCAAATGTCCCCAGGACATTGCCAAATGCATACCAGTTGCCAAGCACCCACATTTTGGTCACAGGACCATGGGGATTTAAACTTACCGACAAATTTAAATTTAACACAAAATAGTTTGTTGCCAAAGCAACTGCCTGCAAAGGCTCCTGGATGGGGGCTGAAAGATGAAAGTGGAAGCAGTATGCCCCATCCTATATTTGGGTAGACCAGGTTGCCCTGATAGATCGGTCCCACTGTAAAAACACTTAACCATGGGGATGATGCAAAAGCCATGTGTGTGAAAAACGGTGATAGGTCGCATTTTTCACTGTTCTAACTTTGAATGAGGGAAGGTCAAGGATTATCTGTGCATCAATGCAACACATTTCTCTGTTATATAAAAGATACGGACCGTTCTCATGGCTACTACTGCTAAAGGAGTTGGAAAGAATTCAAGGTGGTTTTAAGCTCTTAATAGATTTCTGCCTTTATTACCTACAAAATTGCAGAGCCATTATGTATGTTGAATTTTTTTTAAGTTACCAATTATTGTAACGTTGGTTTACGTAAGCTTCCTTCATTTCCTGATCAGGAACTGTGCACAGATTACGAAATGAATGGTTTGTAAACTGACAGTTTGTCTCCCAAGTTTACCAAGTAGGTTCTTTAACAAACATTAGACCAAGTGATTTTTCAAATGTGCTAATTGACCGGTTCACTGTAGCTCCTTAGTAACTTTCTATTAGTAACTTTCTATTTGAATGGGTTGAGTCTGGGAAACAGGGAAAACAGGTTCTCTCAATGGGATTACCTCAATTCCATGAAAATATCAGCTCTCTTTTGGTTGGGAGGATTTGTATGGATGGCTTGTTTTCTAGTTGCCCTAGAAAATGTATTGGGGAAAAAATGAACTATTAATAGGAAGCTTAATCAGTACTAAAAATGGATTGCTTGCAAAGCGTTCCTATTTTGCTAGCAGTCCAGTACATAAATGTCAGGACAGAGTGAAGAATGATTACTTTGATTTACAACTGCATCCTTAGCTTGTGTTGTTCTAGAGAACATATCATCCCAAGTTGTCCCTGATTCTGGGGTATTTACTGGGGAAAATTGGAACTCTACTTTCCTGTTATCTGCCATGTAGAAAACAAATAAACAATGTAAAAAGGACATACCTTATTTTTTGGACTATAAGACACACCAGAGTATAAGACGCACCAGGATTTTGAAAAAGTAAATTTTTAAAAAAGTTTGTGCACACTGCAGACCTCCCAAACCCTCTGCATGCCTTGTTTTTTGTGAAAAATGGGGCATGCAGAGGGTTTGAGATGCCTGTAAAGTGCTAATAAGGGCTGATGGGGGCAAAAACGAGCAAAAAACAGTCCATTTTTGTGAAAAACAGGGCATAGATAGGCTTTGGGAGGCTTGTAGAGTGCTCCTGTGAGCTGTGGGCGGCAAAAAATGGGCAAAAAACAGGACCATTTGTTGCAAAAAGCAGGCATGCATAGGCTTTGGGAGGCTTGTGCTCCTGGGGGCTGGGGGGGGCAATAACGGCCAAAAAATGAGCCGTTTTTCACTCTTTTTTACCCTCCCCAGCCGCCAGGAGCATTTTGCAGGCCTCCCAAACCCTCTGCACATCCATTTTTGTGGGTGGGGTTTCGGGAGGTTAAAAATGCTGTATTCAGTGTATAAGACGCACCCAGATTTTCACCCTCTTTTTTGGGGGGGAAAGGTGCATCGTATACTCCAAAAAATACGGTAGTTTGTATATAAGCTATAACACACAGTGAGGGGATAAAGGTAAGCCTTCTGATAACTTTACAGGCTCACAATTATTCATTTAGGAACCATTTGTAGTTACGACAACGCTTTAAAAAATGACTTTAAGGCTTGGTTCTTGCACTTATGACCATCACAACACTTAACCCCAGTGACTTATTTAATGACCATGGCAAAAGGTTGTGAAATTGCATGCAGTCACATGATGCCTTTTTTCTGGTCCCCGTTTTGGTCGTAAGTCAATTACCTGGATGATTTGCATCCATGTGGTTTCATTGGCAACACAGCAGCTGCAGAAGTACCATAATTTCCCATGGCCTTTTCTCAAGACTTTCTTTAAACTTCCCAAACTAATTTAAAATCATGGAATTTCGTAGTGCCCTGCCATCTGAGTGATAAAATGAATCCTACCCAGTTTTTCAAGATTAGCTGATGTTGGCTAACACTGCCACTGTTGTGACATTGAGATAAAACCTGCTCACAGAAAATTAAGGTGCGGGATGTTTAAGCATTATAAAGGTAAAGGTTCCCCTCGCACATATGTGCTAGTCGTTTCTGGCTCTAGGGGGTGGTGCTTATCTCCATTTCAAAGCAGAAGAACCAGCACTGTCCGAAGACGTCTCCGTGGTCATGTGGACGGCATGACTAAACACCAAAGATGCATGGTACGCTGTTACCTTCCCACCAAAGGTGGTCCCTATTTTTCTACTTGCATTTTTATATGCTTTCGAACTGCTAGGTTGGCAGAAACTGGGACAAGTAATGGGAGATCACTCTGTTATGTGACACTAGGGATTTGAACCTCTGAGCTGCCGACCTTTCTGATCAACAAGTTCAGTTAAGTGTTATAGTGTGGAGAGACCAATTGAAATCTCACTGGCAAATCCTTTTTCTCAAATGTTCCCAATAATTTCCTTAATTTCCTTTTATTTAATCTCTCCAGCGGCCTAGTTCTTCTATCTTAGTTCTTCCTAGCCTAGTTCTAAGAAAAGTAGAAAGGATGATGCTTTAGTCAAACTTGTCGCCAGCGGGCCAGATGCATCACACACTGGCCATGCCCACCCCTGGTTTAGCAAACGTGGGGAAGTTGCAATATATGTCACGGGACGATGTGATGATGCGAGTTTCACACCCCTATTTTAGATCTTTCTGATCAAAACACAGAATATTTCTGGCACAAAGTTGGTTGTATAATTGGTAGCCAATGCTGAAAAACAAGACAAAGCCCAGCTATCTCTATATACAGCCAATCTTGTGCCAGTCTTGGAAAACAAGAGATAGCACAGTGTTGTACATGAGAAAGTGTTTAATGAGTAATCGCCTTACAAAACTAATGAAGTCAAAGAAGTTTATTTTCTCTATATTTTTGTTTTCCTAATAAAGAAAGAATTGTCCTGAATTCTTGGGAATGATTAGACAGTGACACACAAAGACCTTCTTGCAAACCATTTAGGTTTTTGTTAGTTTGTTTTGCTTTAGCATATCAAGGAAAGAAAGACATTAGTCTGAAAGGGTAATTATAATTATATAATTATTCCAGCAGCCTTCAGTTAATGCATTCAAGCAGAACATCATTTCCCCCCTCCCCTTGCACTTCTGGCTTCTGCCTTCAAAGGAATGCAGTAAATTGCTTTATGGCCTAATTGCTCTACTATGCTGAGATTAACTATCTCCGTACTTGAAAAACTATTGCTTCTGCGGCCACATGAAACAGTCTGAAACTACTATATTGTTCAAGAATTAAACCAAGGGCTTCAAATTAAAGCTTACTGACAACCTCTTTCAGTGCAACTTTTGTCATCTTCTCAGTCTCTCTCGATCCTCTTCTTTCTCTCTTCCCATCCTGAATCATTCTCTTCCCTGCTATGTTGGCTTATCTTCAGGGATCACCCTAGAATAGGTCTGTTAAACTCCAGGCCCACAGGCTAGATACAATAATACAATACAATAGCAGAGTTGGAAGAGACCTTGGAGGTCTTCTAGTCCAACACCTGCCTAGGCAGGAAATCCTATACCATTTCAGACAAATGGTACAAATCCAACATCTTCTTAAAGACTTCCAGTGTTGGGGCATTCACAACTTCTAGAGGCAAGCTGTTCCACTGATTAATTGTTCTGTCAGGAAATTTCTCCTCAGTTCTAAGTTGCTTCTCTCCTTGATTAGTTTCCACCCATTGCTTCTTGTTCTATCCTCAGGTACCTTGGAAATGCGTCAGGTGTTCTACCCTCAGGTGCCTTAGATACGTCACACACTGGCCACACCCATGCCCAGTTTAGTGAAGGGAAAAAAGTCCAGATAGGTCACATGACGTCACCATGATGACATGAGTTTGACACCCCTGCCCTAGCACAGGCATCTCTTCAAGAAGTTGAGTCTGCATAATGTTATCTTATCTTATTAGCCAGTTTTCTTTCTCTCTTACTCTGAGCTCAGTTCCAACATCTCACCTTATGGGGATTTTACATTACGAATTCCTGCCAGCTTTCTAGCACTTTTCTATTTGTGGGGTCCTTGGTGCTGAAATATACCAATAGAAAAGAATATTTGCAAGTCGGGTTGAACTGTGGCAGTGGTGGGTTTCAAAAATTTTTAGAACCTCTTCTGTAGGTGTGGCCTGCTTTGTGGGAGTGGCCAGCCAGCCAGCCATGTGACTGGATGGGCATGGCCAGCTTGTAAAATGTGGTGAAACTCACTTAGCTCTTGCTTAGTAACCAAAATGTTGGCTCAGGAACTCTGGCATTTCAAGCACCCAAGTCTTAAAGCTGTCAAGTTAGAAGACCCTTGCACCTCTAACCCTTCAGGAAAAAAAAACCAGGGGTGTTCAAACCTGACAGCTTTAAGACTTGTGGACTTCAACTCCCAGAATTCTCCTCTCGCTCTTCATCTTGATGATGTGCGGACAGGCAGGGGGAGGGAGCTGGAACCGGTTCTAAACGGCACTGTAGATTTGTGGAACCTCTTCTATAGAAGAGGTTAAAACTGGCAGGAACCCACCCCTGAACTGTGGGATCCTTGGTGCTTTTTGAGCTTGGTTTTTTTTGCAGAAAGTAAACTTTTTATATCTGAAAGATCAAAATGCTTGTTTTTGCTATTTACAAGAGAACAAAAGTATTTTGGAAACAAACTGCAACAGTTAAATGAAATGCAGCTATGGCTAAAATATTGAAACACTACAGCCCCTATAATGCACCAAAATAGATTTCAATATTTGTATGTCAAAGAACATTTCATGTAATAACTTTCCAGAACAAGCTTTGTCTCTATTTGTTTCTAGCCAAGAAAATATCATACCTCCCATTTTCAGTTATTAGAATAGAATAGAATAGAATAGAATAGAATAGAATAGAATAGAATTCTTTATTGGCCAAATGTGATTGGATACACAAGGAATTTGTCTTTGGTGTATATGTTCTCAATGTACATAAGGAGAATAAAATACATTCATCAAGAATAAAAAGATACAACACTTGTGATTAGTGGTAGTGATAGTCAAGGTTACTTATAAGCTATCAAATCACATTAGAAACAAATAAAAACAATATAAATTGAAAGATATAAACAACATGGTGTGTGCGTGTGTGTAAGTTGGAAGAGATAGATATTAGTAAGAAAGAGAAGAAGAATAGTAAAATAGTCTTAGTAAATTATTTGACAGTGTTGTGGGAATTAGTTGTTTACCAGTGATGTCATGGGGAGGGGAACTGTCCTTGTGTCTAGTTGTCCTGGTATATAGAGTTGTTTAGAGGGTAGAAGTTGAAAAAAATTATGTCCAGGATGTGAGGGGTCTGTACATATTTTCACAGCCCTCTTTTTGACTCATGCAGTATACAGGTCCTCAATGGAAGGCAGGTTGGTAGCAATTATTTTTTCTGCAGTTCTAATTATCCGTTGAAGTCTGTGTTTGTCTTGCTTGCTTGCAGAGCCAAACCAGACAGTTATGGAGGTACAAATGACAGACTCAATAATTCCTCTGTAGAATTATTAGTACTCTGCCTCTCATTTTGAACCTCAAGGAAAATGTATTCATTATCTGATGTTTTCCACTTTATCGTAACCAAGAAACAGTTGACATCTCATTAATTCAAACTTGATTCATAATCTATCCTGTTTATCAAGAAAAATCTCTGCCGTTGGCTGCTCAGGCATAGACAATACATTTCAGAAACCCATTCATGTTGAATGATCTGAGAACTATGCCAGGTAATTTTGAAAGTATTGCTCCAAAAGTATTTCTCTTTTCAGAAGAGCAAAAACATCCCAGAATTCTCTTGTGCCACAATCCTTTCTTTTTGAATCTGAGACTGTTGCAAAGATCAATTTATAATGCTCTATTTCACCTTTCTCAAAAGGATGAAACTCCTTAAACTCCTGTAATATTTCACAATTAGTGAATCCCAAGAGGAAAACATATCTATGTTTTTTTTTCAGATTCCAGATGCAATTATTTTCTTTTGCAATGTATTGGTGAAAAATCTATTCCTGGAACCAAATTTAGTGCCTTTTCCTTTTTCAAGGGAATTTGCCTAGGATATGCCTATTTAAGTGGCTGACATGACCATCTGCATTGACAAATCGCCAATTAACATGAAAGCAGGTATTTGAAGGTAAATGCAACAAAGATGATTAGGGGACGGGAGGCTAAAATATAATGGTTGCCGGAATTGTGTATATCTAGTTTAATGAAAAGAAGGACTAGGGGTAATATAATAGCAGTGTTCCAATATCTCAGGAGTTGCCACAAAGAATAGGGAGTCAAACTATTCTCCAAAACATCTGAGAGTAGAACAAGAAGCAATGGGTGGAAACTAATCAAGGAGAGAAGCAGCCTAGAAATAAGAAGAAATTTCCTGACAGTTAGAACAATTAATCAGTGGAACAACTTGCCTCCAGAAGTTGTGAATGCTCCAACACTGGATGTTTTTAAGAAGAGATTGAACAACCATTTGTCTGAAATGGTATAGGGCTTCCTGCCTGAGCAGAGGGTTGGGCTAGAAGACCTCCACAGTCCCTTCCAACTCTGTTATTCTATTCCTTTTGAACTACAGTAATTTAACTTTTAGGGTTTTTTTAACCTTCTGTTAAATTTGCTTTGTGTATCTTTTATTTCCTTTTATCAACATACACACTTACATATATGTATTTTAAGTAACAATATTATAATTGTATATTATGTTAATATTAAATAGCTGGATTAAAATTGAAATCATTGATATATCACTAATACATTGATATGAATTGCAGTGCTCTCTTTTTTTTAACCTTAAATTCGACTTTGGATGACAAGTTAAATAATCTTATGCTTGTAACACTGACATCCTAAAATGGGAATTAACACCAATGAAGTTTTACTTGTCTCTTTTTATTTTCAATACCTTTAAATAATTAATAACTTTTAACCATATTATGTAAATATTACCACATTAAAATTTGCATTGAAATAAGACAAAGTGTCAAGTTTTATAACATTACAACAATAGGGAGAAAAAAAGGTAAATGCAACTTGCATTAATATATTTTCACTTGGATGAGCTTGGAAACATGAGGAATGGTCACAAGTTTTCCACAGCATTTTAGCCAACCTGAAGAAAAATACCCCAACAGTAAAACTTGCTTGCCCAGCTTGCATGAGCAAACCATTTACTCCCCCAGTCAAAAGATTTACTTTAGTCTTCCATTAGGGGACTGTAGGCCAAAACATATGAAGAACAGTTGCAGGAACTGTTATGTCTAGTATGTCTAGTTTAATGAAAAGAAGGACATGATAGCAGTGTTTCAATATCTAAAGGGCTGCCACAAAGAAGAGGGAGTCAAACTATTCTCCAAGGCACCTGAGGGTAGAACAAGAAGCAATGGGTGGCAACTAATCAAGGAGAGAAGCAAATTAGAACTTAGGATAAATTTCCTGACAGTTAGAACAATTAATCAGTGGAACAGCTTGCCTCTAGAAGTTGTGAATGTTCTCAACACAGGAAGTTATTAAGATGATGTTGGATAACCATTAGTCTGAAACAGTATAGGGTTTCCTGCCTAAGCAGCGGGTTGGACTAGAAGACCTCCAAGGTCCCTTCCATCTCTGTTATTCTATTCTAGTACACAACTTAAGGTGGCTGCTGATGGCGGCCATTTTTTAAAAAATAATCCGTTCATCAGCTGCAAAAAAAAAAGTGAGGAGACTGATATTTTCGTCACCACTTTTTGACTTCT
The DNA here is from genome assembly GCF_009769535.1 of Thamnophis elegans. Lineage (NCBI taxonomy): Eukaryota > Metazoa > Chordata > Lepidosauria > Squamata > Natricidae > Thamnophis > Thamnophis elegans. Next base: position 120,212,594 of record NC_045543.1, on the reverse strand, counting down.
TCCTCAATATTGTATTGGGGCGGGGTTGGGGGTGGGCGGAATCTGCAGGATTGAAATCAGGGACATCTCTCTACAGATATTTGGAGTGACTCCATTCAACTCTTTTCTGCTCTTTTCTCAGTGCCTTATCTGAGAGGTCATTGGGTAAAAAAGCTATAAAGCTATGTTCCCTTAAAGATCCCATGTTGATAAATACTGTATTTTTCAGAGTATAAGACACTCCAGACTTTAAGAAGCACAGCTTTGGGAGGGAGGAAAACAAGAAAAAAAAAATCTGCATCTGCCTCCCAGCATCCATCTAGTATTTGTCTGGCCCATTCGCCGCCGCCCATTTGCCGCCACCTGTTCGGCAAAACCTGTTCGCCACCCACCGCTATGACCCGTTCAACACTGTCATCATGGCCCATTCTAGAACAGCTAATAAGTGCCGCACTACATCCCCCACCCCGTCCTCCGCCGCAATGTCCGTTGTATAAGATCCACCAAAATTTTCAACCACTTTTAGTGGGGTGGGGGGGTGGGAGTGCATCTTATACTCCGAAAAATACGGTAGCCTGAACAACAGATGGGAAGTTCATTTGGATCCAAACTAACTCAGAGTTGTTTGGGGCTAAAACTGATCCCCCCCTATGTTCATTAAGCAGGTCATTTCCTAGTGTTAGAGTTTCCTCATCATGCTTCTTCCACCTACCACCCATGATCCAGTTAAGCGTATCATACAAACAAGCCCTTGACCAGAAGGGCTACATGCGCACCTAGAACACTGAAAGATGACACCTGTATTTTTCCTATTGCTGTTAAGCTGGGCTTAGACAAGAAGATCTCCAAGGTCCCTTCCAGCTCTATGGTTCTATGATCCTACGAAGTTCAGGAAACAGAGCAATCTGTTCTTACTGGTCAGTTGGATACTCAGTTAAGCGAATGGTTGAGTGGCAGGGCCCAAATTGTAGCTTTCCTGCAAATAATGACAGAGGAAACTAGCAATTTGGAGGCTGTTCTTCTGAAGGAGGGGCAAGGGGAGGAACTAGATGAGGTGCAAAGTATAGGCTGTGTGTGTGTCAAAGTGATGTGTGGACTTAAATAGTGTGATTGGGATCATGTCAGTCTTGCACTTCATTCCAAGCATCATGTCCAGTTCACACACACAAAAAATCAGCAAAATACAGACTAGTAGAACGAACAGCTTGCTCATAAGTAAATTTACTTTTAGTTTGCAGATGGATACAGCCCTACTTTCCAGAGTTTTTGTTCACAGGAAAAACTAACTCTGCAAAGGGAGAGCTAGTTTTATCAGCTGGCTCGACCACCTGCACTCTAACTTCACCTGCAACTATGTCATAATTCACCCTCCTCCAAACATTTCACACACACTCACACCTGTATATGTTGCATACTCTTAAAAGGAAATTAAAGTCACAATTCCTGGCTTTGCCTGCACATGCACAATAACTGTGACATTTGTTTCGTAACTGCATGAAAAAATGGGGAGCCTATGCATTTACAATGATATGCATGCCTAAAGGCATATGACAGTGACAGCTAACTTTTATGTCATTACATGCCAAAGCGCCAGCATCCATAAGGTGCGCGCGCCTTCCTCCTGCATCCTGGTTTGGGCCTGAAAGGCCTCCTGCATCAACCTGGAAGCCAAAATGGGGCATGGGAGCGCTGCATGAGCCCCCCAAATGCAATGCAAGCACCCCCTAGCATGCACCCCACCTCCAGTGCATACACAGCAGAGACCCTAAGACCAGCTGGTCAACGGGAGGCACATGCACATGCACGGTGAGCTGGTCTGGGGATTAGGTCTCCTCCGAGTGCCATCTGCCAGCCAGTGCCGGCTGGCAACTACGCGGAGGAGAGCCTTTTCAGTAGCAGCTCCGACCCTCTGGAACGATCTCCCCGTGGAGATTCGTACCCTCACCACCCTTCAGACCTTCCGCACAGCCCTCAAGACCTGGCTATCCCGCCAGGCCTGGGGGTAAAGACCATAATCCGCCCCCCCCCGAATGTTGTATGAATGTCGCTTGATTTTAATTATACATTGTGTTTTTATGTTATTGTATGTCTTCCCCTCCCATACAAGTTGTTAGCCGCCCTGAGTCCCCTCAGGGAAAAGGGCGGCCTATAAATAAACTCAACTACAACTACTACTAATGGCTGGCATGCCCCAGAGGGTGTGCGTGTCACCTGTGGCACACGTCATAGGTTCGCCATCACTATGGAGACGCAGGTCATGCTCACCCATAATAAGGAAGCTCATTTGGTGACTTTGACCAATCTCAAATCCCCACAAAGGTATTGTAGGAAACAAGTGCAATGTAGGAGCCCTGGTGGTGCAGTAGTTAGAATGCAGTATTACAGGCTGACTCTGGCCTCAGCCAGTTCAATCCTGGCTGGCTCAAGGTTATATGATTTTATTTTTCAGGAATATAATGTTCAAGGAGAAACATAAATCTTACACAAGATTCTAATTTTATTCGGGGAAGAGCTTTGTATGGTAACTTTAGGAAGAAATAATCTACCGTATTTAGGGCTTCTATGCTATTTTCCCAATCTCTAGTCAATTCCAACTTCCATGCAAATTGTTCATAACCTTTCCATTAGTGATAGAGATAAGCACAATACAGTAGACTAGGGTGGCCTATTATTTTTCAATGGAACATTGCAAAAATTATCCTGAAAGGGCTTAAATGAAGCAGGGGCCATTATATGAACTAATAATTTAAATGGGCTTTTCCCAACATGACCTCTTCCAAATGGATGACAATCTCAGCGCCAGACACCCCTGTAGAAGGCACTAGGTTAGAGAACAGGAGTGGGCAACTATGGCAATTTTATGACTTGTGGACTTCAACTCTCGGTATTCCTCAGTCACCATGGCTGGCTCAAGAATTCTGGGAATTGAAGTCCACAGGTTGTTGAATTCTACCCCTATTGTAGAGGAAGCAGATATAGGGGAAGTTGTAAGAGGAATTGTAAAGTTAAACAGTATATGTCAGGCTGATTCATATAATTTTTTTTTACCTGCCTCTTTGCACCACTTATTTCACAGCCATTACAAAAATCTCTAAATGGAAAAATTAGACACAGAGGCACTGCAGGAAAAACTAAACCCACAGTTTTACAAATTGTTACATGGAACAACGCAGAGTATACACAATATTTTTCTTCTACAATATAACTCTCAATTTAAAAAAAACTATTTGTGGAAGTTCTGTTTGTGCTAGGAGCAATGATGTTACCTAGTTTGGGTAATGAAACGTCTGCAAGAAAGCAACCAAGCTCAAAGGCCACCAGAGGTTCTCGAGTTCTACTTTTAACCAGTGACCCTGTTGGTGTTCAAGGAATATTGATGCAAAATTCCACTTAGCACCCCCAATTCTTTCATAATATTCTATGTGCCCTTGCCCGGTGTTATTTTTAATATTGCAACTTGCACCCCAAACATATGGTACCCTTGCAAAGTACATAATTTGTGCACTGGATTTCACTGGCCTTGCTTTAACCATGCTTAGAGGGCATAGACAAGTGGGTATTTCACTTCCATAGACTCATTGTGATGAAAGAAGAGATGCACTAATTCAGAAACCAACCAGAGCCTAATCTAAATTAAAGCAAAAGAAAGAAGGCAAGTCATATTACAACAAACTTTTGTCTACATAACACATTCTTAGAAAGCATTACAGGCAGCTATTTTTCTCGTTTAGAAAGCTGGTGTAAACTTGACTATCCGAAGCCTTCCACAATGTTGCATCTTTACTAAAATTAATGAGATTTTATTATATTGTACCAAGGACCAGATGGCCATTCAGAGCAAAAATCCGCATTCTATGCAGCAAAAGCTCAGCTTCCCTCTGTGGATAGCTGTTGCAAGAATTAATTTAAAAGAAGACTCTCCTACATGCTGCCTTAAGCTTAGTGGAGGAAAGGTAGAATATTTGCTACATAAAAATAATAAATAACTTCAAAAATGAAGTCTTTGAATCCAGTGTGACTTTTAGCAACTTTGCTAAGTCCCATTGTGTCCATTTATTATGGAAACATGCTTGGAACAAAAGCAACATTTCCCAGAGATTTTAAAGTTCTTTTTCATTGATGATTTACTTATCCCTATAAAACAGGTGGCAGATAGAAATCAAGGCTGCTAGTCCCTTACCTGCAGGCTTGCCTCTAATTGCTTCCCTCTCTAAAAGCTTTGCCATCTGACCTTGGCCCTCTTTATCCAGAAATAAATCCCACTAAATTCAATAAGACTTGTTTCCACAGAAGCTTATGGATAATTACAGTCCAACTTCTAACATATAGGACAGCATAAAATACCATTTCTCTAATCCAAGGCTGGGATGCACCAAATAAAGACTACTGAAAAGCAAAGGATGAATATTTAATTATCTATTTAAAATGTATGGCAGCAGCCCACTTCCATAGACATTGGGTGACTTACAAATTCAAATACAAAACAATTTTAAAATAAAGGTTAAACACATAAAAAGGAAGGTCTCTTTACACCACTGAATATCATGCATTCCATGCAGCCACTAGAGTTTGTTTGTTTTTGGAATATTGTCTGTAACCCAAACGCAGCATGTTCCTCTGATCTAAACCGGTATTAAAATGAATTCTCATAATTCTAATTTTTTTAAGCAAGAGCAAGCACAGAAAGAGCCGAGCAGCATTCTTTTGGAAACAGTGATATTCCTTAATTCGGAATGCTCCGGGGCACCGAAGTTCAAAGGCACGGAGCAAGTGAAACTTGGCAGGCGGATCGGAGCAGCCTTGAAAACGGCTCCTGTACATTAACCCAGCCTTTACACACACACACACACACACACAAAAAAAAAAGGGGGGGGCAGCTGGCATTTAAAAGCGTGCGGTTCCCACACCGGAGTTCCCAAAAAGCAGAGTTTACTCACAGGGGGGTCCTCCCGGAGAGACAGCGATTTAGGACAGGAAATCCCAGCGCCACCTCAGGCGCCGTGCCGGAGAAACAAGACCTCGGGGTCAGGAGCAGGCAGGCCCCTGGAATTACGAGAAGCCCCGGGACTCGTGCTTGTGCATGCTGCTGAAACGGCAAGTGATGAAAGTGAACTCGCTTTCATCAGCCACTTGCTTTATCCTCTCCGCGGCGAGCCCAACTGGCTGGGACAAGCAGGAAAACCCTCCAACCGACAGCCCAAACAAAAAAAAAGAAAGAAAGAAAGAAAGAAAGAAAGGAAAAAAAGAAGGGAAGCTCCCTCCCTCTCTCTCTCTCAATCTCTCTCTCTCTCTCTCTCACACACACACACACACACGCTCGGCTGCTGAAGCTAATAACGCTCCTTTTTCAGGCAGGCGTTGTGTTAGGGTGGGCGGGGCTCTGGCAGCCCCGGGAGATGGAATCGCACAGGCTGACTTTGTGTGAATGCTTTCGGAGGAACAGGTGATTTGCTTTGATGTAATCAAATGATTCTCAAAGCCGGCGCTCCACGTTGCACCCGGAATCTTGCCTGCCTCCTCAGCCCAAGGATAAAGCTGCCTTAGCTTGGATTGGAGCGCACCCGCGCAGGGGAGCCCGAGGTCTAGGCAGTTTGTAGAAAAGAGAGCAAACTCGTGCAAGAGTTCGTATTTCCCTGGCGCGAAGTCGTCTCGCAGTTAAAAAGAGAGAGGTACACACAGGAGGTATTCAGCAGGTGCTGACCAATTCTGGTAGCGGAACTTTTGAGTAGTTCGGAGAACCGGTAAATATCACCTCTGACTGACCTCGCCCCCATCTATTCTCTGCCTCCCGAGTCCCAGATGATTGGGAGGGATTGGGGATTTTGCAGGATCCTTTCCCTGCCACAGGCATCAAGCCATGTCATGCCCACTAAGCCACGTCCATGGAACGGTTAGTAAAAAAAAAATTGAATTCCACCACTGGAGGTACAGGTAGTCCTCGACTTACATCCGCAATGGAGCCTGTTGTGGAGACATTCCTTAAGTGAGTTTTGACCTGTTTTGCAACTTTTCTTGCCACCGTTGATAAGGGTGAATCGCTGCCTTTTGAGAGGGGAGTGACCCAGTTGTTGTTCAGTCAATATGGCTTCCCCCTTGACTTGGCTCGTCAGAGATCGCAAAAGGGAATCGCTTGACCCTGGGACACAGCAAAGGTCATAAATATGAGCCGGTTGCTGGGCATCTTAATCACATGACTATGGGGATGCTGCAGAGGTCGTAACTATGAAAAGCGGTCACAAGCCCTGCCCCAGAGAGATTCAGCTTCCTCTTTCAGGGCCAACCGGGAGATTTCTCTAGCAATGCATATAATGGCAATACAGGTTATCCCTCGACTTATGACTACAACTGAGCCCCAGAATTTTGTTGTTAAGCAAGACAGTTGTTAAATGTGTTTTGCCTCATTTTATGAGCTTCCTTGCCACAGCTGTTAAGTGAATCGTTGTAGTTGTTAAGTTAGTAACACAGTTAAGTGAATCTGGCTTCCCATTAACTTTGCTTATCAGAAGGTCGCAAAAAATTATCACATGATCACGAGACGCTGCAACCGTCATTCATATAAACCAATTGCCATTTGCATCTGAATTTTGACCACATGACCATGGGACATGCTGCAACAGTTGTAAGTGTAAAAAATGGTCATGTCACTTTTTTCAGTGCTGTTGTACAACCTGCGCTTCCTTTATGAAAAGATAAAGGTTCCCCTTGCACATATGTTCTAGTATTTCCGACTCTAGGGGGCAGTGCTCATCTCCGTTTCAAAGCTGAAGAGCCAGCGCTGTCTGAAGACATCTCCATGGTCATGTGGCCGGCATGACTAAATGTCAAAGGTGCACAGAACACTGTTACCTTCCCACCAAAGGTGGTTCCTATTTTTCTACTTGCATTTTTACATGCTTTCGAACTGCTAGGTTGGCAGAAGCTGGGACAAGTAATGGGAGCTCACTCCGTTACGCGGCACTAGAGGATCGAACCGCCGAACTGCCAACCTTTCTGATCGACAAACTCAGCATCTTAGCCACTGAGCCACTGCAGCCCTTTAATTATGAAAACTGTGGGTCAAAAAAGTCAGGAGATAGCTGTCACCTTGAGGGACTTATGTAAAAAATAGAGGAAGCTTTAATTGGTATAGATCAGGGGAGTACCAAACTGGCAGCCTGCAGGCTGGATGTATCACACACATGCCACGCCTATCCTAGCTCCGCAAAAGGGAAAACATTGCAAAATGTCATGTGATGGCAACGTGACGCCACGAGTTTGACACCCTGAGTATAGATGTAATCATAGATGTTTTTGACATCCTGTACTTCTGCAATCTTGATGGTGGTTGTTTTAGCTGTTCATTTTTTCTATACAAGCAGGTTATGAAGCAGTTCCAGATGATTTAAGGAGTTCTATTGTTCGTTTCCTTTGACTTCAGGTGCTCTGAGAGATGCCTTTTTATAACCAATATTCTAGAAAAGAAAGCAACACTTTGCTTGATGGTTGCAAGAGCCACTGTAGACAAGAATCGCCCCCAAATTCAAAGGAAGTGGAAGCATGAAATGTTCCCAGCTAAAATTGGCTTCCCTTTTTCTGTTGGTCCAGCAGAGAGAATCCCCATCCCCACCCTTTGTTTTGGGTTTGAAAAGTATTTTTATCACAACATTCTAATCACTGTTGGTAAGTGGAGCATCAGTGATGCTAGGCAGGGAGGAAGATGCTGGAAAAGGAGCTTCTATCCAGTGGTGAAATTCAATGTTTTCTACTACTGGTTCTGTGGGCATGGCTTAGTGGATGTGGCAGGGGAAGGATACTGCAAAATCTCCATTCCCACCCCACTCTGAGCCAGCCAGAGGTGGTATTTGCCGGTTCTCGGAACTACTCAAAATTTCCGCTACCGGTTCTCCTGAACCTGTCAGAACCTGCTGGATTTCACCCCTGCTTCTATCCGGTTTGGATTGAAGATTGGCCATCCCCCTCCCCTCCCCATATCGACTGAGGGCAGGTGGGGGAAAGACTCTTTTCACATGAAGTCATACAGTACCTACACTCTATCTTAGACTAGGATTCATTGGTGGTAGTTGCCGATGCATGAATTAGAATCTGGACCCAATGTTGCACCAAACCTTATGGATGCAACAACTCATAAAGTGGTGATCAATATTTTCTTATTTTTGTAAAGGACATTATTTATTTCCCCTTTGTACCTGCCTCAATTCTGTATAAAGTTCTGTAGGGCAGCAACAGAAAAGCTAGCTGGACTACCTTATTAAATCACTAATATTCGACTGAGAAGTATTGGTCCACAGTGTGTGATCAAAATGTCAAGATGGTGGCCATAACATTTTTGGATTGCAATTCTGCCCTCTTTTTTTATGTGCATCGTATATAAATGTTTCTAACATAAAATCACAAAGCAGATTTTATAACTTCTGTACTTTGAGAATGCACAAAGGGGTACCTGCATCCAGAAAATCCTTTTCTAGAAATCACCCGTTTTGTGGCACATTACCCGCACGGCTGGGACTTCCCAATTAAACAAAATCCTTGTCCTGGAGGCACCTTTTGCATAACACACCCTTGTCTCTATTTTCTGTTTGAGTCATCTCTAATCTGGAAGATTAGAGGATATACACTTCCATCAGTGAGAGTAATCTATCATGAACATCTGGGAATGGTAAATCCTAGTTAATAGTGGTATCTTTAGATCCTACAGCCACCAATATATTACAAATGTATATCTGCTGGAAGTGGGCTGTTAACAGTCTATAGTTAACAGTCTGCAGGGGTGTCAAACTCAAGACCTGTGTGCCGATCCAGCTCACAGGGTGTTAGATGTGGCCCATGGGGCTGCCCTGGAACAGTGAAGGACCAGCCTGTGGTGCCTCTGCTGTGGGCATCCCTTCCGAGCTCCATTTTCACTGGCAGAGGGTTGCAAGAAGCGGTCTTAGGCAAAAACGGAGCTTAGGAGCCAGTGGTGAAATTCAATTTGTTTTACTACTGGTTCTGTGGGCGTGGCTTGGTGGGAGTGGCAGGGGAAGGATACTGCAAAATCTCCATTCCCTCCCCACTCTGGGGCCAGCCAGAGGTAGCATTTGCCGGTTCTCTGGACTACTCAAATTTTCCGTTATTGGTTCTCCAGAACCTGCTGGATTTCACCCTGGTTAGGAATCCATTTTCACTGGCAGGAGACTGTCACAGGCAAAAAACGGAGTTCAGGAGCCTGCTTTCATTGGCAGAGCGCTCTGGCTACCACAGGTGCCCCCCAACATGAGTGACGTTGAGCTGCCCCCCCCAGCCCTCCAGAGGTCAAACACAACCCTGATGTGGCCCTGAATGAAATCGAGTGTGACACCCCTGGTCTATAGAGACAAGGAAGATATTAAAACGGAAAGTGTCCAAAGGAAAAGCCATATTTTCCAAGAGGAAGAAGCAATAGAAAAGGCATCCTTCTGCATCCTCCGACATGGCATTCCTAAAGCAAGGATATATGGAGAAAAACTAGCCTATATGATGTGATGACGAGGTGGGCAGAGGTTATTGGGAGATGGCAATCCCACAGATATCAAAGCCTTGACCCATGAAAATAACAACTGAAACCTTGAATTGTATCTAGAAGCCATCTGTAACCAACAGAGCTCCTGGAGAAGTAATTTACATAGGCTCAACAATCTGGATCAGTTGCAGCTTATAATTATACTTCAGGGGCAGTAGCCATCTACAGTACATTGCAATCAAGAGTAGATTAAAGCCTGGATGATTGTGAACAGTCTCATGTTCTAAAAATGCTTATAACTGGCATGTTGGATAAAGCTGGGTGAGGTTCTCCTGGCCACAGCTATCACCACAACTAAAATTGGAGTTGGGTGATTTACCAATCCAAAGCCACTCCATCACTTTCTCCTTATCTTATTGCCATGGTGCAGCCATGAATATGGGCCAAAATATCTGAACCGAATGGCCCAAATTCAGTCTGAATGCCTTCAAAAGCACTCAATAATATACAGCAGAGGTCCTCAAACTTTCTAAACGGGGCCAATTCATGGTCTCTCAGACTGTTGGGGGGGCAGACTGGCTGGCCGGGAGGCAAGGGATGGGTTTTCTGGTCAGCTCCACAATTGATAGGGCTTTCGGTTAGGACAAGTAGAGGAAAAAGGATGCTGCGCTAGGAGGAGACTCTATAGCAGGAGAACCCGACTTCTGGTCGGCTCCAGAATTGAATGGGGGACTTCCGATTAGGACCTTTGTGGCTCTTTGAATGTTTAAGGTTGCCAACCCCTGTTTTAACCAAATCCAAGAATTTTGTGCTTAGCTAACTGGGAATCAAGTCTGATAAGGTCTTGTATGTTTATAATAAAAAATAGGAATATTTCTATTCAGATTCTCACACAGCCATAGTCTGTCCTTCATCACAGACATCTTCTGAAACAATTGTGTTTATAAAAGGATCAGCACTATTTCCTTTTTTGAAAAGAAACACAGAACAGTTTAACAGAATGTTTAATCTCACAATACATCTAGTCAACATATTCAGCCTCATTGGGAAATGGGGAAAAAACCCAAGAGCTTCCCACCGTATGTGTATGCATGTTAACACACTTTTAAAAACTCTAAACCAAAGGTAGGGAGTTTTGAGGTCCTGATTTCTACAGAACAGATCCCACTTTTAAGCCTTTCAGTCAAACCATAGTTTAATGTTATAGAAGACTCCACATGTGGACGCTTCCCATCCATATGTTGCCTTTGGTCTGTCTACAGCTTGAGCGGGTGCAACTTGGGAAAAGTTGTCCCACCAGAGCTGTGCTCCCTCTGTTTCTATTTTGATTCTATTCATTGCTTTTTTATTGCAAACTATATTGTAATGTATATCTAAGCATAAATGCTAGCGTATGTATTATTTTCTCTTTCTTTCATTTGCATTTAAGCATGTTTAGGTAATTGGGAAATGAGCAACTTAAGCCTGTAGGCTTTTCTGGAGGAGCTCTAGATGGTAATATAAATTATTGGTATATGTGCAGCAGCCTGTTTATTTGCATTGGGACTCCTCTGCTTATACTGCTGAGTAGGAACCAGTGCTTCTGTCACAAGAAGTGACACCACAGGAGATCCCTTAAAGATTCCCGACCAGAGTCTTCAGCATGTCAGGTGCTCCTGAGTAGTCCTTCTCAGAATACTTTGCAGAATTCTTCTTCTCATTTGGGAGACACAAATGCCTGGCAAAGAGGCCTTATTGGGCCTCTGTGTATCCAATACTTGTGGGAAGATGTAGGGTGTCTGCAGAAAAGTAAAAAAATGACAACAAGGTAGCGCACCAAATGATTGAAGCTTCATTATTTTTGGATGTGAAAAAGGAAGACCAGGATTTCGGTCAGAAAGGTGCACTTCTTGACATTTTTTACACACAAACATACCAAGGGTCCTATGAAAATATAAGAAGCTAATAGTGGCCATCCTCCTCTTCCTCCTATCCATTGTCTGTCCACTGCAAGATGAAGGCCTTTTCTGCACGTTTCCAACCAATATGGTCCTGAGCCAACTGGGATCCATTTGATAAAAAACATCCGCAAAAGAGACTTAAAACCAGATGGATCCATTCTATGACTGCTTTGATCCACCTGCCAGCAGTTCTTCTTGCTATAGTCTGGCCTTGTTCCGAACATAATTTCTATGTGGTGTTGTCTTTCTAAAACTCAGGCTCTTTTTCAATGACTGCATGTGCAAAAGTGTTAGAAAAAAATGGAAAGGCACCGCAACTAGCGCAAAATCTTATCCAAAGAAACATGGAATCTTTTTCAGGTCAATCATTTGCTGTCAAATGCATGCTAAGAAATGACATGCCAGCCTAGTCAAAATAAAATGATTTAAATGAATGGAATATGATTACTCCCAATTATTCCGTAATGTCCCTTTTCTATCTCATTATGGCATACATTTTGATGGCAACTTTAGGAGAGCTTCTAAGGGACTACAGGTTGGGCATCCTTGGCTTAGCTACCACACCTTTTAAGTTAATTGCTCTGTAGTTCAGGTTCTGAAGTTTTCAGCTGACACACCTATTTTCCTATACAAGAGTGGCTACTTATACATTATCCAAGCTTTGAAAGGGATACCTGCAAAATACAGCACATAACCAAGTGTGATAATATCAACATGATCACCAATAAGGAATACAACAGGACTACTTCTACTCATTCATGAAGAAAAGGGTTCCAGCTTTTGAGAATGATTACGCTACCCATATACAATAATAATTAAATATGATTGGTGCAATAATAATGTTCCTGGTGGAAAAAACCCAAGATCCATTTTCTTTTAACAGATGGGAAAATTTTTGTCTCCTAAGGTAAGTGTATCCATGCAGCTCTTGATTTATCTACTTCTGTTGTTTACAAATTCTGAAGCAGTCAAGACCGGAATGAAAGAAAAGTTTCATTCTGGAAAGAAAGCAGTTTAATTGACCTAGACGTAACCAGCCAAACCAGTTGCATACATCTTTGTAAGCCTGACTTGCCAAACACTTGGTTTTGCCAAAAACAACAGTGTTCAGTAACAATCTTGGGGCAACTGAGATGATGCATTAAGAAAAGAACATGCTTAGAAGAGCAGAACAGTTGATTCCTCAAGGACAGGATTGTTTATCCTGGTACCTTTAAATGTGTCCTTATACAGCTCCTGAACCCTGTGACCTGCATAAAATTGGCTATAGTTTAGAGGAGCTGCTATGGGTTCACCAAGGTTCAGGAGAACCCATAGCTAATGTTATGGCTGGTTCGGAGAACCTCCAAGTCCCATCCCCGGCTGACCCTGCCCAGCCCCTCCCAAGATTCTCCACGTGGCCCATTTTGGATGCAAGGTAAGTGCAGGGCTTGTGTGAGGCTCGGGGAGAGGAGAAAATGGGCCTCCTGGAAGGCAAGAAATGGACCCATTTCCAGCCTCCAGAGGTTCAAGGAAAGCCTCCGGAGCTGGGGGATGGTGAACCCCCCACCCCTACTGTGGTGCAATAGGCCGACAAGACCATGGCCACGCCCACCCAGCAACCGGGCAAAAAACTTGTTGTTGAAATTTTTGAAGCCCACCCCTGCTATAGTTACAACATTTTGATTGTGGACAACATAAATTAATCCATCTGGTGATGTAGTACTTTGGTTTCCCCATCAAAAAAGAGAAGTGATGGAATAACAATGCAACACAAAGCTACACCAAAGCACCAAAGCAAAAAAAGAGTTTAAAACTCTGCATGTACTGTTAGTTAACTGAGTAACAAGCAAAGTCAAGAGGCACATCATGTGCCACCATGTGAGCACATTATATATATATAAGCATAGATGAAAGCAAAAAGAATCTATCATCTCCCTTTGACACAACCTTTATAAACATTTATAAACCTTTATAAACATTTCAAACTTCAGTGGTATTTCCAGATCATCTGGTAAGGATATCATCTTCTTTTTAAAAAAAAAACCCGCAAATTCTACCTACCTTACAATGAGAATGTATCAGTATTGCAGCTTACCTTTTATTCCTCCCTTTCTCAGCAATTCATTTACTCCTGAAAGCCATCCTCTGGATAAATGCACATTAGAAGTGCAAATATTATTTCTATCTACGTACTATTTGTATCTACAATATCCACATGTTCGTACTGGGGTCTGCATTCAGATGGTTAAAATTATTGGGGGGGGGGGGGATGAATGCAAGAGTTTTCCATCCCAAAACAGCTTGAAAGAGAAGGAACCAAAAGCAATTTGAGAAAAGATAGCTATCGTTGGTAGAACTTTGAGTGACAATCCTATTATTGCCAGTGAAGTGGAACCTGTTAGGAAAAATGGTTTACTAGAGTTCAGGAAAAATTAAGGGTTTAAGTGCTACTATTTCGAGCAGACAAGAGAGGGAGCCAAACCTTATGTTTCAATTATTGTGGTTTATTCTCTTTAAATATACAGGTAACTATGAAAACAGTATAGACATTTCTGCCAGAGGCAACTCTTGGGTGTCCTAGTTTGGGCTGGAAATTGAATCAGGCTGGAGGTGGTTAATACTTAAAAGGGAGGCATCCAGGAAATACCAAGACTGTTGATTAGATCAGGGAGATTAAAATATACCTCAGTAGAAGGCAGTGGCAAATCAAGTCTGACTCTGCCAAGAAAGGTACATGGATATGCTCATAAAGGCACTAGAGGTCAGGCTGAACTCAAAAAGTAACCAAGACTACAGATGCAGAATGCATCTTGCCAGGTCCCACTGTGGTGGCCCAAACCTTGATTTCAGGCTCAGTCCAAGGATTTGGCACTAACTCTATAACTCTGAATGGCTTAAGACCAGAATTTTTCAATATCCTGTCTTAGACACAGGAAAGACTATTGCAAAAAGGGCAAAGTTCAAGATTAGCACACATTCACTGCATGATAAAAGTCACAAGATTCACCCAGAAGTCTCAAGGAAGACTCTTGCTGGGACCTCTGAAGAGCAGTTGCTAGTCCATGCATGTCAAACCAAGCCCAATGAAACTTTATAGTACCTTAATGCAATGTATGAAACCCAGCCAATTTTTTTTTTAGTAAGCCATGATTAAAATAAGTCAAGTGTGGTCTGTGAATCCAATTGGGGTAAACTCCGAAAAGGCACCCTGTTCAGCCAGTGGCCATCATGGGAATTCAGGGAGCACTTTGTGTGAATGCAAGTTGACTTACTGACAAAGCGGTTGTGATGGGCTGTTACAAGAAGGTATGTTTGACTGTTACCAGAAGGGAAACAAGACAGGCAGTTTTGCTACCCCACCCAGTTTTTGGATTATTTTAATCACAATAAACAGTACATGGGAAGTTTGCATGCTGGAAACTACAAACTTCCACAACAGTTCATTATTTTCACAAATGTTCCTGAACCCACATAGGTAATTCTTAGAAAATAGAAGGGCAAGAGAGTTCACAATTATACAAAAATGTATTTGATAACTTTCTTAGAAAAAAGAAAAAGGTAAATTAGTTTGTAAGAAGTATCCTATCTGGGGCATTATTCATTAAATAAAGGAATGCTCTAGTTTAAACCAGGTTCTGGAGGGTAAGCATCATTTGCAATGAGAAACAGAAAAAGTCAAGATGATGCCATGACTGCACACTCAAAGTTTTGCCCCTTTTTAACATGTCCTGCATTCACAACAGATATTTAAAAAGGGATGGGACTTTGCAATCATGGATGACATCTTGATTATTTTTACTTCCCAGAGAGATCTTAAAATCCTAGAACAGTTAAGACCAGCTGCAGTCTGAAAATTGTATCCCAGCTGTTTCTCACTGTAACTGTTTTGGGGTGGGAATGTCCTTAAGCTTTTCAGATTGTTGCCAATTTTTTCTAAATTCATCAGTGTAAAACTACATATAAAACAAAGCTCTGTGGTGTTGGGGGCATTTTGATGTTATATTGATAATGGCCCATCTTTATTTTTCTTCTATTACATTGTTGTGAAAAAACCTAGATTTAAAAGCAAATTTAAAAGGTAAAGGCTCCTCTTGCACATATGTGTTAATCGTTCACGACTCTAGGGGGTGGTGCTCATCTCCGTTTCAAAGCTGAAGAGCCAGCGTTGTCTGAGACATCTCTATGGTCATGTGGCCAGCATGACTAATGCCAAAGATGCACGGAACATTGTTACCTTCCCATCAAAGGTGGTCCCTACTTTCTACTTGCATTTTTACATGCTTTCGAACTGCTAGGTTGGCAGAAGTTGGGACAAGTAACGGGAGCTCACTCTGTTATGCAGCACTAGGGATTCAAACTGCCGAACTGCCAACCTTTCTGATTGACAAGCTCAGTGTCTTAGCCGCTGAGCCACTGTGTCCCCTAAAAAAAGCAACCAATAGGGAAGTAATTTTCAACTTTTTGTGCTGATGTAAATGTAAATTTCTTTTGCATTTGAGAAGTACCTTAACCCCTCCAAGGTTACAGTTGATCAAACTAACCTCAGAGGTGTTATTTAAATAAGGCAACAAATGGTTCTGACAGTAATTCATCATGTCAGCCTTTCAGCATGGGAAATAGCAAAGTATTTAATGAACAGGACATACCTACACCTCCTTTAAAGACTGTCATATTTCAACAAAGATCAGAAATAGAGTGAGTCATAACAGCAGCAGTAAGGCAAGAATTCTCAAACCTTACATTGCTACAAACCTATACAAATAGGTGTTACCTTTATTATATTATCAGCACATATGGAGCACAGTGTCTCACAAGGTTAGGATGCTGGCTTGACAATCAGCAAGCCTGTATTTGAGACCCGAATGCTGCTGCATGACAGGGCGAGCTCCTGTCATTCACTCCAGCTCCTGCCAATCTAGCTATTCAAAGCATGCAAGCACAGGTAGCAAGTGAGTGAACAGCACATATGTCTTTTAAAAATTATAACCTACTTACAATTAAATAGCCAATGGCTAAGACATTGAGCTTGTCAATCAGAAAGGCTGGCAGTTCGGCGATTCGAATCCCTACTGCCCCGTTCTATTCACTGCCTCCTGAGTCCCAGCTGATGTGGAGGAAATGAAGATTTTACAGTATCCTTCCCCTGCCACATCCACCAAGCCATGCCAACCAAGACACGCGATGCCCACCAAGCCACGCCCACACAAAGTAGGAAAAAAATTGAATCTCACCACTGGTTTGGGACTATAGGACTGTCAGAAGAAACCTTCCATGTAAAGTATTTCCTTTGAGTGGAATGGAAATTTTTGATAATGCAACATTCAAAAAGTTTGATTGAGCTGCTTTGCTTGGAGAACTGAGAACATCAAAAGAAATAGTTGATATCCATCTGTGTCCATAGAGAGAAAGGCTTCTTAACTTAATATAGCTGATATCACACATTTTTAGATAATTAAAGCATTTTTTTAAAAAAGGATTTGTTAAGTATGCATAAGCTGCTCACAGCCACACTATTGTTTAGCACTCGATTAATATAGAATTGAATAGTCTTATGGACCTATAACATTGGGGGGGGGGGATTTTTAATCAATAGATCACATTTATGCAAGCTGAGTTTTTTAATTTAAAAATTGATTTTTAAAATAAATCATAGAAGTTATTTGTTAGATTTTATGTGCTGGGTTGTATTTCCAATACCATTAGAATTAATAAAAGGCTGTTTCTTTTCATTCAGCCTGGACAAACTATCTCTTTGGAAAATTGGGTAGCTTAGTTCTATCTGGGCTGTGACTTTGTGCACATAAAACCTCCCATCCTTGTCAGATGTGCTCTGCATTTTTCCTTTCTACTTTGCCTGGATAAGCCAGCTTGTCTGGGTAGAGCAGAAAAACTGTGAAGTTTTGGCTTAGCTGTAATATGTGTGACAATTTAACAACTAGTTTTCATGGATTGGACCAAATCAAGTCAAATAACACCCCTGACTAACTTCTATTTATTATAGGTTATTCAAAGGCTATAATCTTGTTTACATTTACATGTTTCTACAACTGCAGACATATTATAGCAAGTGACAGCATCTTCCCAAAAATGGCTTGATATGACAAAGCTAAACGTAGAGTTTAGAAGAGACTCCCAGTAAGGGCTGTAGGCAGTGGTGGGATTCAAATAATTTAATAACCGGTTCTCTGCCCTAATGACCAACTGGGTAGGTGTGGCTTGGTGGTCATGTGATTGGGGGACATGGCCAACTCAATGTCACTCACAATGTGACTCACGTCAATGGGCACTTCGCCTTAGCTGTTACAATGTAATGAGAGTTAACCTTAATGAGAGAGTTTCTGTAAGCAGGGCAATAAAAATTAGGCTAGAAACAACACCAGAATATTTCCTTCCTACCTTCCTTACAGGATTAGCCCTGTAAAGTGGGGAAAAAGCAAAATGAGATTTCTTCCAACAACCAGTTCTGCAAACTTCTTAGAAAGTTAACAACTGGTTCTCCCAAATAGGTGCGAACTGGCTGAATCCACCACTGGGCTAGATTGGTACATCTAGAAAGAGACCCATAAATTAACGGCAAACCACTTCCATACTGCTGCCAATAAAATGAAATAACCTGGACTCAAGGAGGACTTTATTCCCTTTGGTAAGGTGGCTCCTGCCCTCTGAATATCATGACCTTGAGGTGAGATCTGCATCCACCCTTTAGGCTTCCAACGTGGCTTGAAACCTTGGTTCTTCCAACTGACTTGGCACCTGAATGCAGGAAGGCATACTGGAGATAGTTAATGAACTGAGATAAGATTCTGCTTCCACTCCGTGTCCATCCTTGCCATCATTATTAATTTTAAGTGAATTTTACTTTTAATATTTATTTTACTATTTAATGTTTTATCTCGTTTTTACTTGGTTGTAAGCCACCAGGATTCTTGGCAAGATGGGTGGCATATAAATTTAATAAATAAATAAACAAATAAACAAACAAACAAACAAACCAGCCTGCTGCAGTCAGCTCAATTTTTTAAAATGACATCTTTAGCCTTTTCAGTTAGACATCTGTTTGGTCTAGTGCTTAAGGGGTTAGAGGCTGTGGGTTCTAATTTTGCCACAGGCATGAAAGCCGGTCATTCTCTCTTAACTCCACCGACTGCACAGGGTTGTTGAGTTGTTGTGGAAGAAATTGTTGTTGCTGTGGGGAAAATAGGAGGAGGAAGATATATACACCATCCTGAATTATTGATAAAAATAATAAAGGTGGGATATAAATAGTTTTTGTTTTTAACTATGTTGGAAAACCATAATCTTCCTTGCTTTTTAAAGAGATGGGGAAACATTTACAAAAAGTATTTTGGGGTGGAATCCTTGGTGGTCTCTGAGCTTGATTGTTTTCTTGCACACAATTCGTTACCAAACTAGGTAACATTATCAGTGGTAGTAGAGAGTGGGTTTGTATATACTGATGGCTTGCCTTGTCAGTTTTGGTGGGAATTACCTTGGTAGTTCTTTGGATTGTTGTTTACTGTTAGCTTGTTTGTCTGAATTGGTAGTTCCTTGACTTGCTTCTTGATTATTGGTCTAATGTTAATCTCGGTGTTAATCTCTGTTCATCTGGGTGTTGATTGCCGGTGAAGACGTAAATTGGTATTTTTGTTTCCTTTTTGGCTTTTTGATTACCATGGTATGTAGATGTTGTTTATCTCTGTGTGCCTGTTTATGGCCTGAATATCAGGCTTTCAGAATTCTCTAGCATTTTGGGACTTGGCTTGATCTAAGATGCTCACGGTTTCCCAGTTTAAACTATGGTTAAGTGTGTCCATGTGTTGCGAAATTAAGGGGTTTCATCATGTCTTCTGACCACTAGTTGGTATTCATAGATGCACTCTACTAGTCTTCTGCCTGCCTGTCCTATATAGTCCTATATGCCATATTGTTGTAATAGTCTATTGATGGTTTTTGAGATGTTGATGTTTTTGATGCATGATAGTAATGTTAGTATTATGGCTCATTGGCTGCCAGCAGAGATAGCTGCAGTCTCGGAAGAGGAGGAGGTTGAGGGAGAGCTTGGGCCAGCTTCGGAGCCTTTGGAAGGCTCTGATACAGAAACAACATCAGAGACAGAGGCACAGCTGGGGCCTGAGCTAGTAAGGGGGAGGAACCGAGGGGGCCTATCCCAGATGCACGTATGCGCAGAGAGGAAAAGAGAGGAGAGCAAAAGAAAGCAGTAAGCCGGCTCTCAGGGAGAGGCAGACACAGACAATAGCTAGCCCCTCCCTGGTTGGGAAATTATTAGGAAGGGTTCGGGAGTGGCCGGTTGTGGCAGGCAACTGTTCATTTCTAGTATATAGCAAGAAATTTGGATTTCTTGGATAAACCCAGGTTTATTGGGACTAATCACGTCTGGTTTTTTATTTATCCCTGTGAATAAAAGACTGTTACTGCCCTGTTATAAAAAGAGTTTGTTTTACTCGCAAGTAAACATCTTGTCACTACTTGCGAAGGCTGGGTCAGAACATTATCCCTGTCACAGCTTCTGTTGATTGTGCTATATTGGGTTGAGTAGTCAGGCACTTTTTGATGAAGTGCGTGGTTATCCATTTTGTTGGAAGATGTTGTATAGATGATCTGTTTTTTCTGATGTTCAGGGTTTGCTGTAGTGTGTTTGTGTTCGTCTAAATAGTATTCTTACCCAACTTCTCTTGTGGGAGGTTGGATTATTACTTTGATAGTGAGGCCCTTGGTTGGTGTGGGTGGTTTTATGATAGACTTCGAATATTTTGTAGTGTCTGCATCACCTTAGCAGAAACAGGATACGATGTGGGAAGAATTAATAATTTTTCCATCAGCAACTTTTGATGAAATGAAGCAGGCACACTAATCACACTAAACAGAGATGTTTTGAATTTGTACTTGAATGATAGTAATAATAGCTACTGTAGCTATGCATATATTGTTAGATATGTAAATAAATACCTATTATACATATGTAATTATTGTACACATGAGTGTTTTGGAGGGAGAGGCTGATGCAAATCAGTGTAATAAAGAGGAATGAGGCACTGGTTCAACAAATGAAAGACAATGGTGGGAAATAGGATTTAAAGCAGAACAGGAGATTTAGCAGGCTCCTTTGGACTTATAGGGATGAAAACTCTTGCAATATTTATTACCTAAAATCCTTCAGGTATTTTTGCAGTTCCAAGTTGCCCTGCCTTGTTGGCAAATCATTTAGAACAGAAACCAGCAAGCAATTTTTGCTGTAGCTTTTCATACCATCAGGATATTCTCCTCCTTTCTTACCCATAACAGTTCTCTCTCTTTCCCCACTCTCTCTCTCTCTCTCTCTCTCTCTCTCTGTAAATAGAGACATATGAAAGTGGTGAAATGAGACAGAAAGAGAAAGATGGGGAAGGGAGGGAGGAAATGGTATCTGATGTTGTCAACACTAGAATAGGTGGTTCATGGTTGTAGTTACTACCTAGTAGTAACTGCGAGATAGATCTTTGAGTCCTAGTGGACAATCTCTGCAGCAGTATGCTGCAGCTGCCAAAAAAGCGAACACCATCCTAGACTACATTAATAGAGGGATAGAATAAAGATCATGTGAAGTGATAGTACTACTTTATACTGCCTTGGTAGGACCACATTTAGAATATTGCATCCAATTTTTGTCATCACGAAATAAATATGTTGAGACTCTAGAAAGTGTGCAAAGAAGAGAAACAAATATGATTAGGAGATAAACAGCATAAAACATATAAAGAATAGTGGCAGGAATTGAGTATGTCTATTTTAATGAAAAGAAGGTCTAGGTACAGTGGTGGGTTCCGGATCCCATTGCAACTGGTAGGGTTGCAAGGGGCCTCGGTGTCCAGCACATGAATGTGCACAGTGCATGCGCACAGTGGACGCATGCACACAGCACACGCATCCTTACCTCTTGCAACACCTCTGTGAGCCTCTGTGATGCTCCAGCTGCTCAACGGAGCGTCACACAGGCTCTGTGCACTCCGTGCACGTGCGCGTAAGCACCAAAGAGCTCAAATACAGATAAGGCGCTTGGGCAGGCAGGTTGGCCCTCTGGAGCAGTGGCCCTCCGGAAGCAGTGATAGCAGTGTTCCAATATCTAAGGGGTTGCCACAGAGAAGAGGTAGTCAATCTATTCTCCAAAGCACCTGAACATTCCAGAACAAGAAGCTATGGATGAAAACTAATCAAGAAGAAAACCAACCAAGGACTAAGAAAAAATTTCCTGACAGAACAATGAGTGGAACAACTTGCCTCCAAAAGTTGTGAGTGCTCCAACTTTGAAGGTTTTAAAGAAGAGATTGGAGAACTGAAATATGCATAAGGTTTCCTGCTTGAGCAAAGGGTTGGATTAGAAGACCCCCCCCAAAGATTCATTTCTGGAAAGTATTGAGACTGAGCATATCAATAGAACAACAAAGGAAGAATGTTGAAATGTGCTCTTCCACAACTATGGCACTATCACAATGAAGAGAGTGTTCCTTCAATTTGTCCTGGCAATCAAACACATTATTAACAATCCAAGTCATGAACATCAGAGCTTGTTCATCCTTCCTAAAGTCACTGTGTTATCATGTCAAACAGCAATAAGTATCTTCTTAAAAATGTTTAGAGATAATAATCTTTATGTGAATGCAAAATGCAGTGACACTAATAATACGATAGCAAAGATATCCTTTGAGTATAATGCCCAGAGTTGGACATGCAGGGATGGTAGAAAAGAGCAGAACAATTACATAGTTTCAGTGATTTAGAAGTTATATCAATGAAAATTGAAATAACTTTTTTTCAGCTTGTGGCAGGGTAAGATGCCATATCTGGAACAAGGCTGCAAAATCATCTGAAGGTTAAATCTTCTTCCTTCTTTGTTCTTTCTCCTACTCCTTCCCCCATGCATAAAACTGAGAAGAGGAGCATCTGCCTTGTAATAAAAACGTATAAGAAGGCAGATCTGTGGGCAATGGAGAAAGTTATTGGATGCTGTTCCAAGTTGTATTTGTGCTGTGGGAACTGGAAAAATTGTTTATATCAAAGGATAGTTTGGAAAAGGAATTTCCAGCCCAGGATCCCACAGGAACAAGCAGAATGCGAAAGGGAAATCTGCAGGATACACTATTTTGGGTGTGTGTGTGTGTGTTTGTCCCAAGCTTGTCTTTATTTTTTTGTGTGATGCACATTTTAAAAATGAGGCTTTGATCTCATGGTTGTGGCCACCAAATTGAGTTTTGTTTTATTTCTCCCTGCAAACAAACCTGGATAAATCAGACATCAGTAAAGACAGCTTGGTAAAGGTTTCCAGAATTCCAAAAAGGTCAAGAAAGAGTTACTTTTCTCCTCTATTCTATTCTCCCCTCCAGGTTAAAAGCAAGCCCAAAAAGTGATCCCATTGAAACTTTCTAGGAAAACGAGCATATCAAAATTCTGAGAAGGAACACCTGTAGGAATCGGGCAAGAAGGAAGCAAGACAAGTGTCTGGGAGTGTATATATTAGAAATAAGCAAAGATTGTTTATTTGCAAAGTACCGTAAAAATAAACATCACTGTAATTTAGAGAAGCAAAGTTCCTGTCCTTTTTTTCCACTCTCCCCCACACAGCTACATCATAAGAAGACTTAAATGCAGTTGAATTGTTGCTCCTCAAACAATAGAGCATCAGTTAGCACTTTGTCAGAGAAGAATGCATTTATGTTTTTGTTTTAGATTTTATTTAAAGGTTTTATGATGTATAATGATTAAGAGGGCAACATAAACTGAAATGCACCAATGAAGACAGGCCGGTTCCACCACAAAATCGCGGAGGACAAAATCGCGCTCGACGAAAGCGCGCATTTGACGTCATCACAGCGCGACGAAAACATCGCACTGTGATCGAAAAATGTAAAAATAAAGCTAAAACCTTACCCTAACCCCCCCAAACCTAACCCTAAACCTAACCCTAAACCTAACCCTTAACCTAACCCTAACCCTAAACCTAAACCTAACCCTTACCTTTATGTGAATCGGCTTGCTTTAATTTTATTTCAATTTTTAATTTTTTTCGTCGCGCTGTGATGACGTCACATGCGCGCTTTCGTCGAGCGCGATTTTGTCCTCCGCGGTTTTGACGGGTCACGGACAGGCCAACAAAAAATGGCAACAAATATCCTCCCGCCTGTTGCTAATTTTGGAACACATGATGTATTAGTTGCTTAGAAAATGAAAAGTGAATGCTGCTATTTAACATCACTGTCTTAGGAGTTGTGCAAGCTTCTTACAGTCAGCAAAGACTGATCTTCCCTGGGAAGACTTCTTGGTGCTTCATTCATCCAAAGAACAGACAATACACTAAGAATGGGGAGCTTGCCCGAATGGAAACAAAAAAGCATCCTTTTCAAGGCCATTGTGCCAGTTCATAAGCCAAGAGCTTCTTACCTCCTGGATCAGAAGATATGGTATTAAATGGACAAACATCAATTACCGTTGTTGTGAATGGAATAGTACTGACATAAGAGAGCACCTACATATTATAATTCCTCATCATCATTAGCCTTCTAATTAGAACATGTTGTCTATGAAGACATTTAACAGAGATCTTCAAAGGTGATAAAATAGCACTAAGATATCACACGACCATTGGAATTATGTTTTTACATCATAACAGGTGAAGGAAAGGGGCATCTTTCAAACTTACTTTTCAGACATTAGGAATTATGGGAAATAAAATTAGTCCCTAATCAAACAATTCTCACCATAGCACCTGAGATCTTGGAAATTAAATTCTATAAGGTAATATATTAACTTCAATTAGTTATATTATATAAAGTACATCATCACATCAAAACATAAATTGATTTTAGGACAGCAACCACAATAGGCTTCAGCTCAATTTGAATGATGGATTGTTGAACAAGTCATGATTAGCCAGGTCCCCATGACCTGAGAAGCCATAGAAATGATTTATAAATAATAATTAAGATTACACAAACTAAGCCAAAACAAAGCAGGGCTATGGCTAATTATGAGACAGGAAGTCAACCAGAGTTTGGCAGTAGTTTTATGGTGTTTTGAAGGCTATCAAGTAGGGTTCATACTTTGCACTATTACATATAATTTAAAGGAGAAAAAAAACTGAACTCAAAGAAATTAGATTGTCATTGTTAATACTTACAAGAAATATTAAATGTGTCTGTTCTGGCCCAGCCTTCACAAGTAGTGATAAGATATTTACTCACGAGTAAAACAAACCACTTTTTATAAGAGTCTTTTATTCACAGGGATAAACAAAAAAAATCAAATGTAATTAGTCCCAATAAACCTGGGTTTATCCAAGAAATCCAAATTGCCTGCTTTGTACTAGAAACGAACAGTTCTTTGCGACAACCGGCCACTCTCAAACCCCTATTTATTTCCCAGTCAGGGAGGGGCTGGCTATCATCTGCGTCTGCCTCTTCCTGAGAGCCAGCTTACTGCTTTCCTTTGCTCTCCTCTCTTTTCCTCTCTCCCATCTGTTCCTCTCCCTCACTCAGCTCAGGCCCTGAAGAGAGCTTCCTCTCCTTATGGGGGAGGCCCTGGCTCTGATGCTGTTTCCTTATCAGAGCCTTCCAAAGGCTCCGAAGCTGGCTAGTCTCTCTCAACCTCATCCTCGACTGACTCTGCAGCTACCTCTGCTGGCAGCCAAAGGGCCACGACAGTGTCCCTGGTCTTCATTCCAATATAGTGTCATAAGACTTCTCAACTATCTTCAAATACATGTATTTCTTCAATCCTATGGATAGTTAAAAGAGGCAATACTATGAATTGGAGCGTTTGTAAAATAAGCTAAGCCATTTTAGCATGCTAATAGAATTGTGTGAGCTGCCATCTTAACTTTGATTTAACATACGGCATTACCTGAATTTAGCTTGATTACTTTTTGTCTGAGTAACGCCTAAATCTCAGATAAATTGGGAATTATGGTTAAAAGACTGTGCAGTATTAGACTACAATTACAATGAACTATACTATGTTGTACAAACATAGTATAAACTATGTTTGTACAACATAGTTTATGCAAACTAAGCTAATATGGAAATAAAAGGAGAAGAGAAAGGATTGGTGTCTTAGTTGTCTTCTCCATAAAGTCCTTGGAAGTTAGAATCTGTGACTTAAAATATAGAAATTGAAATAATAAATAAATAAATAAATAAATAACAAAGCCAAGTGTTTGATCTCATTTTAACAGTTGTGTAAACTCAGACAAGTTCCCTTTGTAGACCAATTTATGGCTTATCAGGATTGCAAATGGTATTTACACTACAGTTACAATGTATCTACCAGCAAATCATGGATTAATGCAGCACGTGGGCCCATCTTTAGTCTTCTTGATTTGCTGTTTGACTGTTTGTTCAAATATTACTTAAGCTGCATAAATGCAAAATGGAATGGTGGACTATTAATACTTTTTCGTGAAATTCCATAAGGAATTTTCAGGGTGTTGTCCTGGTTGTGTTTTAAAGTTCCGCAACTGCTACTTGCTGATGATAGGTTCCCCCTTGTGTAGACTAGATCGCCACAGTGGGATCAAATAGGCATTAGAGCAGGGGTGTCAAACTCAATTTCATTGAGGGCTGCATCAGGATTATGTTTGACCTGGGGGCTGAAGGGGCATGGCTAGGGGACATTGCCAGCTCGTGCAGCCTCCCCGAGCTCTGTTTTTGCTGGCAGAGGGTTGCAGATCATTGCAGCAAAAATGGCCCCCAGGCGGGCCATGTGTGGCAGGGGTGGGTTGCTGCCGGTTGTACTACCGGTTCACAACCCGTCGGTGTGCCAGATGCAAGCTGTGCTGCATGCACTGGTCAGTGTAAATTGTTCTTCGCGCATGCGCAGAACAATTTAGTGAACTGTGCATGTGCAATCATTAAAAAAACAAAATGGCATTGGCCCAGCAGTAATGAGGGAACCGGTTCGGGGGTGTGGCAGGCCTGGGTTGCTGCCGGTTCTGCAACCCAGGCCTGAAATCCACTACAAGTTCGGTCAAACTGGCAGCAACCCACCTCTGGTGTGCAGCCTCCCCAAGCTCTGTTTTGCTGGGCAGAAGGCTGCAGGAGGCTGTCATGACTGAAAACGAAGCCCAGGAGAGCCCCTCCCCCCAGCTCTGTTTTCACTGGCAGAGGAACCACGTGATAGTCCTTTGCTGTTTCCAGGGCGGCCCACAGGCCAGATCTAAGAACCCAGCGGGCCAAATCCGGCTTGTGGGCCTTGAGTTTGACACTCCTGCATTACCGAATCTTTTTTTTTTATTTACAAAGGAAAATAAAGCATAAATACTCTCCTTGCCTTTTGGAAGCAAGCCAAGGTATAAATTAAAACTTTTGGGGTAGGATGAGAGCAGCTGAAGATGGGGTTACAAAAGGCAGAGTAGGTCCCATTCACGTAGGAGGTTAGGATTTTTATCTCCCTCTGTCTTTGTTTTGTAAAAAAAGGAAGCAATTTGGGGATTGAAACAATGCCTGTGGTCAGAGGAGGCTTCAGAGGACATAAAAAGGAGAAAGGTGAGACCTGGATATGGGCCTTGCGTATTCTTTTGCTTTCCTCCATGATAGACAAAAGCCATGGATCAACAGACTTGACATACAGGAAGGTTATGACCATCCCAATGTTGCTGAACTATAGCTTCCAGGATCCCAACAAAATGGCCATGCTGCTGAGGTTTGCAGGTCAGTTTCAGGTTGTTGTTTTTTTTCACAGCTGATGGAAATACGTTTGAATTTTGACCTTGCATTGCAGAATGGATCCAATTTTGCCTACTTCACAGGTTTGCAGTTGGGATAATGTGCAGAGATGATGGAAAATAGATATGCTGTCATGAGCTTCTTCGCAGAAAGTCAAGGAACAAATGCAAAAAAGAAATAACATAAAGACTGGCATTAAGCTAAATTTGCTTTTAATTCATGGCAAGAATAGCTCAGGTCTTACTTTAAGACTCCCTTTGATAAGTCACTATCCCTGAGAACCATATTATTGGAAATAAATGATATTGCACAACTGTTATTTGTTGAAAAGTACAGAAGATGCAGACAAAATTTTTTAAAAAGGAAAAAAGTAGAAAAGAAAAAGGCAATAAAGAAAATAATAAAAAAGCAGTTTCCAGTCATTGAGCATAAGTTCATATGCTAACTTTTCACCTTCTTTTACAGGTTAAGAGCCTTCTACCCATAGTCTAACTATTCATCATCATCATCATCATTGTAGCCATTGTCTATCTACTGCAGGATGAAGGCCACTTCCACATGTTTCCAACCAATATGGTCCTGAACTTTCTTTTGCCAATTGGGCCTGTAATACTTGCTGATGTCATCGATCAATTTTGTTTTAGGTCTCTTTTGTGGACACTTGTGGAATCCATTCCATGACTGCCTTGGTCCACCTTCCATGAGTTCTTCTTGCTAATGTTCCCAGCCCATTTCCATTTTTTTACTCTATTGATGTTATTGTATACTTTCATTTGTTCTCTAATCCATTTGCGTCTTTCTATCTTGTCTTGTAATGCCGAGCATGTATCATTCCATGGCTCTTTGCGCCACTCCTAGCTTTTGTATCGATTGTGAATTTCCTTTATTGTATCACCTACCGGTGAGATCCATTGGCCAAGGTATATGTGGTGGTCTACTATATCTAGTTCTTCTCCAGATGAAATAAAATCTTTCTTTGGTGAATTTATTAAACCTAACCTGCCTCTATCCAGAAATCATCATCCTTTCAAACCTTGGTAGGCAAAAAGTCAAATAGGAGTTACCAGAAATATCAAATAAATAGTTTTATCTATGGTCAAATAGTTCATCTTTATATTCCTTTGTTTTGCTCTGTGCAATCTTGACCTCTAAATCATGTATGACATCACATGACTTTTTTTTCTTTCCTCACTCTGGCATCTAAAAGGAATTTTCAAAGCCTACTTTGCAAATCCCATAAAGGGCATCATCCTATTTTTTTGTCAGAGCTATTCTACATCCAGATCCTTTTCTTCATTTGTCTTTTGTATTCTAATTTTGGTAACCTCTATCTTGTTACGTTCAATGCCTTCAAACCTATAAAATCAATGGAAGGTAAACTTTAAAACAAAATGTTTTTCTCGTCATCATTTAAAGGTTTATCCATTGAAATTGGTATCCTTTTTGAGATACTATTTCAGTTCATGTTTTTTTTAAAAAAAAACCTTTTAAGATAAGAAAAACCAGAGGCCAGAAAGATTTCTGTAGTAGAATTTGAAAAACAAGTATATAATCAAATAATATACTTGTGGGAAATGACTGAAACAGATTAGGAATATTATATTAGGAATATTAGGAATTAAGGCTTCATAAAGATTACAAATAGACACTAGAGGGAACTAAAGGACTAGACTAGGCAGAAAAGAGTTAAAATGATTAAATAAGATAATTTTTTCTTAACATAAGGTTTTTAAAAAAAAAATCAATTATTACTATGCTAAAAGCGATAAAACTACTACTTCTTATACTTTAAAAATATAACTAGTTCATTCTTACATCTCCTTTGTCACTCAAGTCATAAGAATGTTTACTTGGAAGTAAACCCTGAATTTAAATGAATTCGTTTCTGTGAACTTTTCCCTATGAATACTGTATGTCTGTTTCTTGAATCATATTATGCTTTTTTTAGATAAGCCAACCATACCAATGAGCTTTAGCAAGGCATTTTCCCTTATCACAGTAAGGAAGTTACAGCTTAGGGTAATAATAAAAATCATAAAGCAAAGATCTTAAAAACAATATTTTATTTTCAGAAATTCTTTAGGGGTACAGTAGATTGGAGGACACCCAATACATACATACTTAGCTTGTCTATCATTGTACAACAGTGAAGTTCATATAATAATCCAGTGCCTTGTCTTTTGTTATGACCTTTTCATAAATTGTGCGTACTTTTACACATATCTATCCACATTTAAAACATAGGGAGGGGGAAATGGATAGCAACCATACTTAACATTTTCTAGCAAAGTCAGCAGATGGTTGATAGAAGGAAGTGGTGGGGATACATAATGGAGATGAACAGAGCACAAATTTCCAGTTTTCTCCTGTAGTTGCATGGGCAACTCTTTGTTTTTAAAACCATGCTAAGCTGAATGAATATGTGATTTAGAGATTCATTATGAAGGCAATTAAGTCAACTTCCTTTTTCAAATCAAACCTTCAGGGTGCCTTTGAACATATCTGCTTCTTTTGTGCATGCACAAAAACACATTTTACAAACTAAACCAACAATTCAAAGTCAAAACATCGGGAGGGCATATTATTGAGAACCATTGTTTTAAATTTTGACTCTGCCTTACTGGAACTGAGCAGCAGCAGTAATTTTATAAATGTAGCTCCTGCAATTCCAAATTGCAGAATTTGGCAAAGTATTACCACTTCACATGATCTATTATTCTATCCCTCTTTTAATGTAGTCTAGGATGGTGTTGGCTTTTTTGGCAGCTGCAGCATACTGCTGGATCATTGGTGCAATAAATGGGATGGCCACTTGGGTTAGGAGATTTATATTTCTGCCTAAGGAATACCCAGTAGTTTGTTTACTTGGTAAAAGATTTTAACTTTCTTCTCCATTTCTGGATTATTCTGTGATGACAAAAGAAGATTGACACAAATGGATTTGGAGATGCTACTAGTCATGTTGGGAGCACCAAAGTGCTTCTGGGTTGAAATGATTGACCATTGAATGGGGGACGACCAGTTGGGGGCTCCTTTCATGTCTCCATTAAGTTGTCCATCAAAGTAGTACCCATTTATCTACTCACAGTTGCCTGCTTTCAAACTGCTGGGTCTGCAGCGGCTAAAGCCTGTGATGGGAGTTCACCCCATCCTGCGGTAGCAACTGGGTCTTGAATGAGAGCCTACCGATCATAGTCCTGTGGCCTCACCTCTGGAGTCACCACACTCCCTGGTTTGGAGATATGGTGGCTTTTTAGGTGCTGTGCTGTCATGGAAAAGATGTAAAACCTATTCATCGTTTTCCAAATCTTTGAGTCTTTCTCCACAATTCCTTCAAAAATTGCTATTGAAAAGTTATTTTAATATTACAAAAAGAGAGCCTTATTAAAGGGTAATCATATTAATCATATTAAGAGAAGCACAATTAAGCTGTCTTAGCTCAGCTAAACAAAGGCATATATGGTAACTAGAAGAAATTGCTTTAAGACCTACAAAAGACTATTTTCAAGTAGATTCTTATTTCCCCATTTCAAAACTTATCCCCAGGATTAAATAACTATTGCATAAAATAATATCTCTGAATAAAGAATATATAGTATGAATAAATCATATATATGCACTTTACAAGGATGTGAGACATGATAAGTAGACTTCTTGTTTCTGCCCTTTAGATACAGCCAGATTGCTTCCCATAAGTCAGTCTGGTATTGTGTCAGAAATATCACACAGGTAATGCCTTAAAAACATTCTTCAAACTTCTTTTCTGAAATTCTTGCTCAGGAATCTAAGAACTTATCCATTTTGCTTCTTAAGACCAACAGTATAAAGTTTTACCTAGTCAGCAGAACAAGATCCAGTGTTTCAGGTTCATTCAAGCAAATAAAATATTTTCCCCTCTTCTTGAAATTCAGTGCTGCCTACAAGTACAATTTGTTTTTTTCATGACGATAAACATTCTTTTTAGATCCTCCCATAACAGACACAGTAGTAATTGTTACCCTATGGACTGCATTAGATAATCACATCTTAATAAACAAAAATGCAAGCAGAAATTAAATCTTAAAGTATCTAATTAACCATTTATGTTCCTTTTGTCCAAATTGGAAAACTATATAGTGGAAAATATTGAAAACATGAACATTCATTTAAGATTCAGAAGGAACTAATAAGCATAAATCTTTTATTATATTAGCCACTGCCAGTGACATGACACAGACCAATATGGTTTGTTCACAAAACTATTAAAAAAATAACCATCTTGTGTATTGAGTAAACTAAAATACTATTCATTCAAGCATGAGAAAGGCAAGGTATAAACATCTAAATCTCTCTGATTGTACTTTGATCAGACTGGAAAAGAGAGAGATGAACTCTTCAAGTCTGAGTCCATATCACCACCTTCTTTTGAGGCAAGGACAAAAATGGTGTGTGTGTGAGAGAGGGAGGGGGGAGGGAGTCTTGCAGGAAATGAGTGGGATTATAGTGATTAGGCCATGATTGGTCAAAAACATGCCTCACTGATTAAGTCATAATGGTTGACTTTATAAAATATGCAAATCCATGATTCCTCTTGAAGTACAGGTAATCCTTGAGCTATGACTGAAATAAAACCTGCCCATTACAGTCGCATGTTGCAATGGTAATTAAATGAAGAACTCAGCTAATAACTTTTTCCTTAGCTCTCCCAATGAATCATTACATGAGCATACATGTCATAAGTGGAAGATGGGGTGGATCAGGGTTGGGGGAAGCTGTTGGGAGCCCCAGCCCTGCTTGTCCTTGCTCTCCCAAGGCCTCTCCCATCGCCCCAAATGTCCCTTAGTCTGTTTCCTGCTCCTTGTGTCCCCACAATTGGGTCTTTTCCAATTTCCACCAGGTCTCCCCAGGCACTAAGCCTGATTCCCACCCTACTAGATCAAACACCCTTCTCCTCACTTTCCTTTTGAAGAATTCTGAGGCCTTCCAGAGGGCTGGATTGAATTGCTTCATTGTGAGGCCGCATGGCGTGATTCTGGAAACAGCTGGCATGTTTCCAGTGGCTGAATTGTATTTTGATATTGCTGCCACTTCCAGAAGAGCGCCATATGGCCAAGCGATGCATTTTGCTGCTTTAATGTGGTTTGCACAACGCTGCAGAAGAGTTCGACAATTTTCAGAAACTTCTGTATTCTGTATACTTCTGCAGGCCTCATTAAGGCAAGGTTACTTAGTTAATTTAAGAAGTCCTATTATTAGGATGTATTCCACGTAGTTAATTGCAGGTATGCTCATGTGATCAAAATTGAGAGGTTTGGCAATGGGCATGTATTCATGACAGTGTCCCGTGGTCATGTGATCACCTTTTACGCCCCTCTGACAAGCAAACTCAATGAGGAAGCCAGATTCACTTAATAACCGTGTTACCAATTTAATAACTGCAGTGATTCACTTAACAAATGTGGCAAGAAAGGTCGTAAAATGGCGCAAAGCACGCTTAATAACTGTCTTGCTTAGCAACAGACACTTTGGGTTTAATTGCTGTCGTATGTCAAGGACTTCCTGTAAAGAAATTTATTGAGCAGAGATCATTCTGTGTATTCAGCCCAGGTTCTGTGCCTCTCCACAACTGGTAAGGATCTCCAGGTATTCCCAGACTTCAACAGAAGGAATAGAAATTTATTACTTATCTTCTCTCTAGGGATGGCTACTGGGTTGACAAATTCTTCTAAACTAATGTTTGTTTTAAATATAGTTTACTCAGCAAGCCATAGCAACATATTTCACCTATCAGCTGCCCAACCACTAGGATAATACTAGGATAGCTCCAGTGTTTTTTATTGTATTTTAATAACTCAGTAATAACTCAAAGATTTTCAGAGACTTCTTGGTTTAACTGCAGCTTGCAGAATGAGGCTACAGGTGTTAAGTCTCTCACGTGCTATGATACGATCATCTGAACCCGTTATTTCCCAACCTCAACTTGAACAAATAAAATGAAAAAGCACCAAGGGATTCCCCCCACCCTCCCCCAAATAGTGATAATGGCTCAGCTTAGCAGTGTTCTGCCTTGATTTTCTTCTTTGTTAAACAAGTTTCAGAACCTACGTGGAAATCCAGATGCTCCACAGACCATTATAGACATTCGGCTCATTCACAGTCTTACATGCGTAAGCTTCTTGTTCTTTGAAACGGCTGGAAAGGCCTTTTAAATGCCCACATCAACAGTGGTTTCTGTTTATTTTTTTCTGGAAAAAGAACTGCTTCACTTTCAGGAGTAGGAAAACGTTCTTTGTATACATCAGGATAAGATTTCTGAAACTGAAAAGGAATAACCTGGGTTAAGGAAGTTGCTTTAGTTTGTTCACTAAAAGCAAACAATGTAAAATCCTTATCTCTCACTGTAAAAAAGAAATATGTGACATATATTTTGTCAAACCCTATGGCACAATCCATAGTACTTAAGTTATTTATTTATTTGTATCCCACCTGTATTGTTTTTATAAATAATTCAAGACAGCAAGCATGTCCAATACACTATCCTCCTCTTATTTTCCATGCAACAACCCTGCTGTTTTTGTTATCTCCACAACCCAAATATACAAACACATCAGAGGTGAATTCCTACCTTTCAGCCGAGTAGGTAGTAACTTGGCTGGCCACGCCCCCGAACTGGTTCTATCTTGTTTTTTGCTACTGCGCTTCTTTTACCACTACGCTTGCGCACATAGCACACATCAAGCGCATGCGCACCCGAAGCACACACATGCCCAAAGTGCATCCCTGAGCGAACTGGCAGTAACAGAAGCTGGAACTCATCCCTGACACACATGTATATATCCATTTTGTTTTGAAACAGAAATACTGGGATTATTTCATTATTGTAAATTCAACCAAAATGATTAAGACATGAATGAGACTATATTATTTAAACTAAAGACTAAAACATAATAATTTTGGCAAGCAAATTCATATTTATAGGCTCCTGCCTCACACTTAAGAATATGTTTGTAAGTCACCCAGAGTTGCTTATCAGCGAGATGGACAGAATACCACCATTATTTATTTAATAAATAAAATAACAAATATAATATATTTTATTCTATACAATCTTTTATAAGCTACGAGAACCTGCAATAAGACTAATATTTACAAATTGTAAACATTCTAGAAAAAAAATATTTATATTTAAATATGAAGGAAAATCCTAAGAACCACTAATTTTAAAAGAAGATTTCCCTTACTAATGCATCTGTCTTGTTGATATTGTTGAAAACTAAAATAAATATTGGGCAATTTCTGATCTCACTTAAGACATGGCAAACCTGAACAGCTGTCAAGGTTTTGTTATGCATTAAATGGGAGAAATGTTTTTGATGCATTTATAAGGCATGTTATGTATCTGTAGAGAGGAATTCTAAAATTCTATAAAGGCCGGATATCAGTTCTTTCTTCATCGGGTCAGGATTTAAATTTATTAAATCCTCCTCTGTTGCTTTGGCAATGTTTGGGATTTATTTATATTTCATGTATGTAGATCATCCATCTCCCTCAAGGTTTTTAAGCACTTGCCACAATAAAAATATTTACATATGCCATAAATGTATTGCCCTGGCTACAGAATATAGCATTTGTAGTCTCAGCACTATAGATGTTTCCAAAGGAATTCTGTGAAAAAAGCTGATGAACTGCAGGAGCAGAATTAAGGTTTATTGAACATATATTTAAAAAGATCCTAGTGTTGTTCTCTTATAGAAGTAAGCCATTACAACATCAGCAAAACTAGGCTTCGAGGGGAGGAGCTGCCGCCGTCGGGAGCCAAAAAAAAGCTCCTGCCAGGACTCTGGTTCGTATATCTTATAAGATCTATAGATATCTCCCCTTTCTGGCAGAAAGGGGCAGGGAGGAGGTCAGTCGTTAGGATCTCTTTGTAATTCATAGCTTTTTTTTTGCTGTGAATGGAGAAGAGATTCAACATTAGCTGAGCCTTTACTCCGGCCAGTTTTCCGCGCTGCCTTTTTTGCAGCCTAGGCAGATTGCCTCCCCCCCAGGACAAAGCTAAGCTATTTAAAAGCCAATCCGGGCGGGGACCATTCCCGAGGAATTTCTTCTATTACTATTTAAAATACCAGCTTCAATTTCGCAAAAGGCTCCCTTTCTTTTTTAGCTGCGTCACAAGATGGCGATCTCGTAGCTTTTGTGTTTGATCTGACGGAGCTAGTTGACCCTACCCTCCTGAAGGCTTCTCCGTACTAATTGCTAAAAGATTAACTGAGGGGAGCACAGACTTTGATTTTTGGCTCGCTTGAT
Organism: Thamnophis elegans; assembly: GCF_009769535.1. Taxonomy (NCBI): domain Eukaryota; kingdom Metazoa; phylum Chordata; class Lepidosauria; order Squamata; family Natricidae; genus Thamnophis; species Thamnophis elegans. The sequence continues at coordinate 120,177,222 of NC_045543.1, read as the reverse complement.
TGCTTGTCTTTTATTTTTATTCTGGAATGGCTCCCAAATCTAAACAGAAGCGCTTCCTTAATAACATATCTCCAAAAACTGCTATGAAGGCGCTACCCTTGTCTCCTACACCCTCCACGGGAGATTTGCTAACACAAGAATTCCTTCTCAAAACGCTTAATGATTTCAGACAGGAGATTAATCAACTGATATCGGATTTATGTGATCAATTTGATGCTAAAATTGCTCAGGCAAAGCAGGATATGATCGGTGTAATGACAGTCATGACAGATTATATTGCTGAAACAGAGGACAAATTGGAACTTTTGGAAGAAACTAACCTTAATCTGATATCAAAAATTCAAACGTTAGAACAGGAAATTGAATCTGCCCAAAAAGAACTTGTCATGATAAATTATAACAAGACTGCCTTTGCGATACGAGTTAGAGGATTGCGTGAAAACCAACAGGAGAATTTGAAACAGACATTCTTTGAGGCTTTCAGTCGCTTGGTGGGAAGTCCGGGACTTAACTTTGATTGGCAGATTCAAAGAATTTACCGCCAGAATTCCTGGGTAGCAAAACAGCGACAGCTTCCGAGGGACATAATAATATACTTTACTACAAGGGAATCTAGAAATGAGATAATACAGAGGCTCTACGGAAAGAGGTTGAGAATTGATGGGGAAGACTTGATTGTTTTTAAAGAGATACCATTTCAAATATTAAGAACAAGAAGACAGTACGCTTTCTTAACCGAAGAACTCAGAAACTCTCAGATTCCATACAAATGGGAAGTCCCAGCTGGTATTACAGTTACATTTGGCAACCAAAAACACCGCATTAACTCCGTCGGTGAAGCCCGAAAATTTTACTACGAGACCCTGAAGGCGGGACTTCCTGATTCATCCGGATCTGGGGAGAGGCAAGGAGAAGGAGAAGACAAACAGCGAGACACGTGGCTACAAGGCGGAGGGTGTTGTTTTTCTCTTCCGGAAGGGCAGAAGACTAAAGAATAAAGACTAAGCGATGTTTTTAAAGTTTTATGATTTCTGTCTGGGATAAAATGGAAAAGTGGCATATCGATGATGAGATATGGAGACTGAAAGAAGCGTTGCTGATTGTGGACATATATTGTACAGAAGTTTTGTCTGAACTCTAACTCAAATTGTGCATGAACTATTTTCTTAGGCGAGGAGAGCGGAAATTGTGATCTTTTTGAGTTGCGGTTTGGGACGAACGGAGTTGGGAGGTGCGTGGGAGAGGGAAGGGCAGCGAAAGTTTAATTAGATTACCTGGGGCTAGAACGCAAGCTGATGTTTGTTTGAGTTGCTATATCAATATAAGGTTAAGAAAGATTGGTCGGAGAATCTTCAGGAAAGTGGAGTAAACATGGGAGGAGCAATGAATGTGGATAAAATATATATGTGGATATGGATAAAGGCAGGGTGGAAGGTAAAAAATTTACATGTGGAGGTGGGTAAGGATAGAAAGGGAGGTGTTGGAAATGAAAAATGAAAGAAGTATTTGAGTTTAATGGTGTTATAGAAAGGTTTGGATATTTGGATAAAAAAGAGATAAATTAAAGGTCTGAATAGATAGACAAAGCAAGGAGACTTTTAGTTGGGGAATTCTAATTGACCAACTTACCTGGCTCTAATACAGTTTGAAACCCTGCAAGTAGCAAAATAATCGAAATTTGGAATGAGTCACATTGTTTAAGATTTACAGATAATGGGAAGCTGTGTTAACGTAGTGGGTTTATTGACCCTTTTTGTTTCTTTCTTCTTTTTGTGTGTGAGTGTGGGTGTTTTTTTTTTGTTTATTTCTTATTTTCTACTATTTTTCCTTTTTCTTTTTGGCTTTACTTTTATCTTATTTTTTTAATTTTAAAGTTAGCTGGCCTTATTATACTCAAATGCTTGTTAAAGAATTATGCCGGGTATGGGACCTGCGAAGCCGTAAGGGGGTTGGGGAGGGGGGATTATAGGGGGGAGGGGGGAGGGTGGAATTACAGTTTCAATCCTTAGAACAATAAGAATTCACTGTGTACTGTGGCTCGTTTTTCTTTTTTTTTTTTTCTTTTTTTCTTTTTCTACTTTTATTGTAAAAAACAAATTGAATTGTATGGATACACCAAAGTGAGGAGAAGAGGGAAAGAGAAGGGAGAAGTAAAGAGGGAGTGAGAGGGAATGTAAGGAGGGTGAAATGGAGGGAGGGGGAGACGTCTGAGGGGGTAGGGAAGTAGAAGAGGGGAATGCTGGAGGGGTGAAAGGAAAGTTGGAGGGGGAGAAGAGAGGGTGTATGGGGGAATGAAGTGTTATGTTGGGTTTTTTTTTCTTCCTTTTTTCTTTTTTTTATGCACAGTATATAAGTGATTGTATAAAATGAAAATGAAAATGAAATAAAAATATGTTTTACACAACATCAGCAAAACTCTAAACAGAGCTATAGCCCATCTCTGAGGAACTCACAAGCATCTTGCCTTATCAGTCACTTAAGAGTCTGTAGAGAAGGCCTTTATATGTGTGGAACCTTTAACATGACCCACAATCCTATCAAGTGTCTTATTTGTGAAAATTTCCAAAACATCATCTGAAATTTCAGGGGGGTGGGGGGGAAGACTTGGTACACCGAATGAATTGCTATAATGGCTTCCAGGGGCAACTAAAAAGGCTAAATGGAAACAGAAAAAGAAAGTATGGTTGGTGAGAGAGAACGATTTTGAAATTCAATTCAGAGTAGTGTTACTGGTCAACAGAGAATTTGTGGTTTTAGCCATTTCCCCTTGAGGTTGCTCTTTTATTGAAAGAGCAATTTCATTTCTGAGAATGCTTGCTGAGCTCAGCTATCATTGGATTAAGGTGCGAGATACTGACAAGATGATGCATTTGCACAATTATGGTTGGCGTGTCAACTTCAACCATTTGTCAGCTGGTCAGATTTAGTAGCAATGATCCATACCTTGGTTATATTCAGTCTTGAATGCGTCAACATATTTGCTTGTTTATATTTGCATATTTAAAAAATGGCTCAGGATTTACACCTTGCCTTTTCTCTAGCAGCTAATGGCAAAGAAGATAATGAATTATATTTGGCATCCACCGTCTCTTCCTTTGGAGGAGACCCAAAACACATCTGTTTCATTCATTCTTATTCTTTGTTTGCATTGGTTTCATGTCTTGAATTGTATTAGCATATACTTTATTGACACCCTGCTCTAACAGCTTTTGACCACCATTGAGCCCAAAATTTCTGTTGCTAAAATGAGACATTTGCTAAGTGAGTTTTACCTCACTTTATGACCTTTTTTGCCACAGTTAAGTGTGACGTTAGTAATGTGGTTGTTAAGTGAACCTGGCTTCCCTGTTGATTTTGCTTTTCAGAGGGGTGCAAAAGGTGATCACATTGACCCTGGGACATCGAAACTGTTGTAAATATGAGTCAGTTGCCAAGTGTCATGTTATATAGGGATACTGCAACGGTCGTAAGTGCGAAAAACAGCCATATGCCACTTTTTTCAATGCTGTTGTAACTTCAAATGGTCACTAAATGAACTGTTGTAAATTGAGGACTACTTGTAGAGTGCCAGTATGCTTGAGGACCCTAAAGATGGATCAACTTGTGTGGTGGTTCCATTATTCTTCACATTCCTCTATTATTTTCTTTCCTGGTTTGGTTCTGCTTTTATAGTGTGTAATGTTTTTTCATAATTATTATTTTGGATATGTTTGCCACAATTAATGGTTAGGTAATTATTATTTTGTATTGTTACATTTATTGTTTAAATTATTGTTATATGCTGCCCAAAGGCACTTTCCATGAAATGGGAACCATATACATTTGATAAATAAAAATAATGAATAAATATAAATCAAAGAACCTAATATCAATCCATTTTCCAACTTAGCTATAAAAAGGCAATTACTTAAATGTTTCCGCAAAAATGAAGAGAAAACTGAAGGGAAAAAAATCAACAATTTCATTTACCTGTTTTAACCTTTTCTTCTTCTCTTTGATGGACATTTCCATATTCATTGTGATTTCTTCCAACAAATTTGCCAGTGGCCCTTGACGACAATTTGTTTTGGGGTGTTCAAACTCATCAGTGCTGATTTGATGACAAAATGATGGCAACGGCAAAATAGCATCTATATCTGATTCTGGATATTTTATCTGAATTTTACACACACAGAGAGACAAAAAAATCACAAGAAGACATTTAGAATTTGTTTCTGCTTATCTCTATGATTAATAAACATTATGAAGGTCAAATAAACTATCACCACTTGAAGCAAAATTGACCACTGAAAGGCTTAGAATAGTAAGCCTTTGTTTTGAAATTCATTGCTATGAGAGACATATTGCATTTGACCGAAAGAGAGGAGGGAATTTTATATTTTAATTATGATAATTTTCATTTAGTTATAAAAGGTTTTTTTATAAAAAGGAAGGAAGGAAGGAAGGATCACAAAATACTTGTAGAGACATTTCAACCTGTCAAGGGGCTTATAACTATTAATGATCAGATCATGTTTTCTAACTGACTGTCTTCTAGTTGTTAATCTGTAATGTACCTCCTACATACATATCTGCATAATTAATTAATTAAATGTATATATGTAGTTACCCATCTTAAAACAGCATAAAATCACATTCAACAGTAAAAAAAAACAATAGCAATATCCATCATGCTATTCTCTTTCAAGATAATATTATGCATAGCACAACAGCAAACCATACACATGCACGAGTTAATAAAAAATAAAAGGAAACAGAACTAAAACAACTTTACACCAACACCATTCACTATGTCTTATCACACTTTTCTATTCTTGCTTCCTTCACATTCAACTCATACACCAATTTCTGTTCTTTGAACTTCTTGCCTTTCTTTTTTCCCTGGATCTCATCCACTTCATCTATCCAGGACTTTGTTGGTCTTTCTCATGCTCTCGGTCCATTCATTCCTCCTTCATGCATTTCACTTTTGCCTTCAGTCCAGACTCATTCTTGATCCTATGTCTTCTTATTTCCCATGCATTATTAAGTGCCTGATTCTGACTGCATTCGACTTTTAGGGTCTTTTAGCGTACCCTGTTCTCACTTTCATATACCAAAGTAGGCAGTAGCACTCTTATAAACATACATTTTGCTTCTTTTGACATATATTTATTTTGCATAACAAACCAGACACCATTTGCTATTTCTCCAACTGCACCAGTGGTGGGATTCAATTTTTTCCCCTAGCAGTTCTGTGGGCATGGCTTGGTGGGCATGACGGGAAGGATACTATAAAATCTCCATTCCCACCCCATTCCAGGGGAAGGTTACTGCAAAATCCCCATTTCCTCCCAATCAGCTGGGACTCGGGAGGCAGAGAATAGATGGGGGCGGGGTCAGTCAGAGGTAGTATTTACCAGTTCTCCAAACTACTCAAAGTTTCCGCTACCAGTTCTCCAGAACTGGTCAGAACCTCCTAAATACCACCTCTGAACAGCACTTCCCAGTTTTTGATTACTGTCACCTTTTGTGTTTAATTAAAATTCTGAGAAACATCTTCATAGCAGTATTTAATAAGTTCATTACCCTGATGTTCTTGCATTCATCCCTGCAACTTTTTTTTTTCTTGGACACTAATCATTTATAGCATCCACCTTAATTGCACTCTTGAACTTCCCTAATAGCTCTATAACAAATCTCTGAAATATTCTTCCCAGTATTCCGTCATTCCATGTTATGAAAGAGAAGTCATGGCCAGGGGACCTTTGCCCAGCTCAGCTGTAATTAGTGTGTCAGTCATGACTGTACCTGGACTATGAAATCCTTGTGATAACAACTCATACCCTGATCATTGCACAATTAAACTACTTCAATGCGTTTTATGTGGTTGCTTTTGAAGATAAGCCCTGAGCTGCAATTAATGCAAAATGGTGACCAGTTGGTTAGCAAGAAAAACTTGTTCTGGTGGAATTGCTCTTATCTTGAGATCACTGCAGTGTTGCTTCCAGATACAAATGCTAACAATTACATATAAAATCCTATGTGGTGTGGGGTAGGATTTATCAGGAAATGCACCCAGTTCAAATATTTAGAAAAGGCCTTTGAACGTTTCCCCCTATGTGAGATGTAAGTATATAGGCACCATCAGGGCTTATTAGTGATAGCCTCACACTTTGGAATACACTCCCATGAGTGGTATGTATTGAAGGAGTATATGAATCAATATTGGCTATTTGCTTTTATTATGAGTTGCTTATGCTACTATATAATTGTTACTGATTAAACCAATATCTGCTGTTTGTTTGATATACTGCTAGAAGTCATTGGTTAGGAATTGAGTTTTGTTATTGACTCCTGCTTACATTGTATACTGTCAGAAATTAGTTGTTAGGAACTAATTCTAGTTTAGCAAATTGTAACCTTAATACTGGTTGGCATCAGTACAAAATTTGTTATCTCACTTCTGGTTCTCGCTTCTATTCTTGGCTTCAAAGCTAGGCACATCCTTGAAAATATAGAAGAAACTGTTACCTAGGAATATCAGACCCCATAGATAAAAGAACCAGAGTAGGGAGTTTTCCTGATAAATTCTGAACTCTGAAAACATTCTGCCGAATAAACCACTTGGCCGGGAGGGGGACGGGACGGGGATGGACCACTCCTACACAAGGCTATAAGAATGCTCCATAAATAAGGTGGACAGAGACGGGGGACTGAACAAAGAACACTTTTAGTAACAAATCTTTGTCTCTGATTGAGTAAACTTTGTTTCTATCGGCATAAAATGTATATAATACTCTGAGCCACTCTCACAAGGGTGTGACTATTCCTTACATGCATTTTGTCTGTATGTTTTGGATATAATATTCACCTAGTCTTTTTACTTTGGCCACAAATAAAAAGCTGTTATTTCTTGCAAGCCTCGTCTTGAGTCTCACTCTCTTTGGCATCTCAGTGGCTGGGGGAAACTTCTGGGACCTTATAGTATGATTCTGATCTCCTGTCATTCAGAGTCATCAAATTGTTTTGTTTTAACAGTATTTGGTCAATAAAATAATTGTGGGCGATCTATGGGTTAATTGTTGAAATTCTATTCACTTAACCTGAGGCTTTTTGTTTAGATCTCTTCACCTATTTATAAATCGTACATTTCCATTGAAATTGCTGTGAGTTTTCTCTGGCTCTTTTACTATTAACTGCTTCATGCCCTCTTGAGACTACTACATTCTTTGCAACTATTTTTTTTTCAACACACATTTTATGCTCTATCTTTCTCTCTATTGTTCAGAAATCATTCTCTTATTTATATGTGCGTGTCCTTTCTTAATCCCTGGCTTCCTTCACTTCACTATTGCACTTCATATTTCATGAGATAACTTACATCCCATTAGCATAACTCCACACAACTCTCTGGTAATCCGAACATGTTTGTTTTTACTCTCTTCTTAACAGTGTTACATTCTCTTTTCTTAGATCTATTTTCATCTCATCCCTTGAGATATTAATCTATTTTCTCATATAGGACTCGTATGTTTTCCTCCTGAAGTTGATGTAACTTCCCTTTTGCTTCTTTTGTTTCCTTTTTTGCCATGTCCATCCTCCCCTCAATCCACCCTTAATTCTACCCAAAAAATTGGACTGTTTCAAATTTAGAAAATTATCATCACCATTGAATCCTTTACTAATCATCTCAATCTTTTGTTTGTTTTACTCTTAGAACTATATTCATTTCTTAACCATGTGCATCTATGAATAAGTTATTGCTTACACTGCATACCTGAAACTAAATTGTTTCCTTTAAACAGATATTCATCAAACTGTCACCTTTCCCTTTCTTGAATTTCTGAATGCCTTTTGTACCCACCCAAACGTCTCTGCCAATTAGGACAATTATTCATTCATAGTCATTCAGAGCATTGCATAATTTACTCAGAACTCATATCTAGTTCTTCCATTATCACCATTCACTGTAATATAACACGGAACTATTACCATCCCCTGATTTCCTACTTCCAAACTCACACACAACCACCTAATTTACATGCGTTCATATAATGTGCTGTCAACTAAAGGAGGGATAAGAGCAATTCTGCAAAGAAAACTTTAATCTGCTTATTTAGGTGGGTTTTCAAAATATACTAAAAATGTTTTATACAGGAGAATAAAATTCAACCCCATAAGGCTCACCTGGACTCTTTGGAGATGAGCTATATGTTCCTCAACTGCAGTTTTTAAGGCTGAAGGAACATTTAAGATCTCATGATAATTGTCCATCATGAATGATACCAATTTAGCTGCTAAGAGTTCATCCAAGTCTACTTCATCCTTGGAGCAAAGAATGCAGTGAGAAAAAGTTTGAACCATCTGAAACAGAGGAGAGAGAGGACATCAATGAGATCAGGTCTCACAATATATACTGAATGTGTTATTTGTTATCCCGTAAATGATGGAAGTTGCTACTACATCTTGTACTGCAGGTCATGTATTCAGCCAGAGGCTATGTGACTTTTAAGATTCCTCCAAACTCAATGATTTAAGTATTTATAAACTGATCCGATACTGATACTGGAGGCCTGCTATCACACTGATTAATATCAATTCTTGGACCCACTGATTCATATACCCATTAAGACAGGGTTATAAATCTAAAAAACCCAGTCACGTCACGGAGCAAGCAGTGTAAAAAAAAAGTTACAAGGACTGTGGTGAGAAATAGGTGGGAAGAATCAACTTTCATCCACTTTAGCAAGGAAATTCAGCCTCGGGATTTGACTTAAGAGTTACAGAAAGAGACAAGAGAATATTGCAAACCACACCCTGCATTGTACAGATTACTACTATTTCTAGAACAAGTCATTAAATAGAGTCTCCCCCAGAGCAATTCTAAAGTGATTTCATAATATTTTTCTTTTTCCGGTAGACACACACCATTGCTCTTGTTCCAAGTGTATCTGAAAGAGGTGGAAGATCTTTATTTGACTGTATCTTAGCCATCAGCATCATCAACAACTGTAGCTTTCGCCGATTTGCTGGTGGCAGAAGAAGACAAGAAATCTGCAATGCTTCAGTAGCTAGCTTCTTTTCCTGCAAGATTCCTGGATCAAAACATGATTTTAAAAGGTGTTAAATATTATTTTTTTAAATGTTCAACCTCGAGTTTCTCTTAAAATGAGAATTTTATCATTCACTTTGTTAATTCATTTTTTGGCATTCAAAATACAAGCTGTAAGGAAACCGAAAAGTATGTCGGTACCCAACATTAAAAGATTCAAGCTAAGTTGTTTTCATCACCCAAAAGCATTTAAGGCCTGCCTACTGATCTTTTCTTGGGAATGTTTTTATTATGCTTACAAAGTAATATTTGTAAATAACATAACTATAATACAAAATAATATTGTAAATAAATTAAGATTATACTTTCTGACAACCTGAAGAGGAAGAGAATCTAAGCCATTTTGTCCTCAAATTTTATGCTAATTAAGAATTATTTCCAGGCCTCCGAGATAGGGCATTGGTTCTTACCTGATATGCCTCTTCTAAGATGGAGATAGCATCCATGAATGGGTTAACACAGTCCGTGTGCTGATTGGACTGAGTCTGTATTAATTAATTATCAGCCTATATAACCTGCCTTGTGAGTGTCCCCACCTAGCTTTCTGGCGAAGTAAAGAATCACAGACTCAACGTGTTATCCAACCATAATTTACTGGTACTCAACTCAATACACTAACCAGAAAAATTCAAACTCTCTCAACCATTGATCAGAATAATATTTTGACCACAATAACCAGAAGGAACAGTACTCCTACACGGGTGGGCCGGATGCTATCTCCACCTTATTAGAAGAGGAGTATCAGGTAAGTACCAACGCCCTTTCTCAATAAGGATGGAGATAGCATCCATGAATGGGACATACCCAAGACTGGCTAATTCAAGGATGGGCTGTATACTGTTCCGCACTGAAACATTGAGAACCTACAGTCTGTAAAATCCTGCGCCCGAATGCAGCATCTGCTGATGCGAACTTGTATAATTTATAATTTCTAATGAATGGCGAAGGTGACGCCCACGCCGTGGCTCTATATATTTCGTCCAGATGCCTAACTGGGCCATGCCGTGGTGGTAGCCACACTCCTAGTACAGTGGGCGGTAACCCCGTTCGTCACCAATTCCTGGCGTGCCTCATAGGCAGCTGCGATGCACTTACGTACCCAACATTCTATGGTAGCCACTGACACTTTCTGACCCAATGATTGCTCCAAAAAGGACACAAACAGTGTATCTGAGCACCGTAGGCTCACCGTGCGCTGAATGTAAATCTCGAGCGCCCTACGGACATCTAATGTATGCCACTGTCGTTCTAAGTGATGAATCAGGGAGCGGCAGAAGTTGGGAAGGATGACCTCCTGAGCCCTATGAAACCAGGACCCCACCTTTGGCATAAACAAGGGGTCTAGCTTCAGCACCATCCGGTCAGGATAAAATTTGCACAGGTGTCCCCTCACTGAAAGGGTGTGTAATTCCAATATTCTCCTAGCGGATGTTATCGCTACCAGGAATGTGATCTTCCAGGTAAGTATTCGCATGGGAAGCTCCCGCAGAGGTTCAAAGAAAGGCCCGGTAAGTGCCTCCAATACTTTCGTGAGGTTCCATAATGATGTACTTCCGGAGATCGCAGATTGGAAGCCCCTTTCAGGAACTTCCATACCAATGGGTGATGTGAAAGAGGCTGTCCCTCCCCCCAGGTGAGTATTGTGCTAAGAGCTGCCACCTGTCTCCTGATCGTATTAGCAGACAACCCTTTTTCGAGACCATCCTGGAGAAATTCCAGGGCCTTAGAGATGGAAGATTCAAGCGGGATGATGCGTTTGGATTGACACCAAACGCAGTAAGTCTTCCAGGTGGCATTATAAATGTGCACAGTCGACAGTCTCCTAGACGCCTGGATGGTACCTATGACTTTAGAAGAGAGTTCACCCCTCTGGAGAGCTTGCCGTTCAATCGCCAGGCGGTCAGTTAAAGCCACTGCGGCTCCAGGTGTTCTAGTGATCCCTGGCAAAGTCTGACCTTGTCCACTGGAATTATCCAATGTCTCTCCGCTGACAATGCCTGAAGGTCGGCAAACCATAGTCTCCGTGGCCAGTAGAGTGCCAGAAGGATGAGCTCTGCTCCTACACTGATAATCTTGCAGATCACCCTGAGCAGTAGAGGTACTGGGGGGAAGGCATACAGAAGACCCCTGGGCCAGGGGCAGTGGAAGGCATCCACGCCCTCCACTCCCAGTGCATGGAACCTCGAAAAGAATCTGGGGAGTTGGGCATTGTACTGGAAGGCAAACAGGTCAACAGGTCTATTATTGGGTCCCCGAACCGCTGTACAATCTCCTGAAAGAGAGAAGGGTGTAATTGCCATTCTGCCTGGCCAATCCTAGAACTGCTGAGCCAATCAGCTGACACATTAGCCTTCCCTGTGCTCTGCCCCAATGGAGAGCAGATGGTCTTCCACCCAAGAACCCAATGTATTAGCCTCTAGCATCAGATCCCTAGATCTAGTGCCCCCTTGCTGTTAACAAGGGCCTTGGCAGTTGTGTTATCCGTGAGGATCAACACATGTTGACCTTCAATGAGGTGTTGGAAACTCAATAAAGCCAATCTGATAGCCCGCAGTTCTAACCAGTTTATATTAACTCTGCCTCCTCCTGGCACCACTGACCCTGTGCCATGTGAGGCCCCATGTGTGCACCTCAGCCATAAAGGCTGGCCTCCGTGGTGATAGTGACCCTGTGGAGGACTCTGAAATGACAACCCCTCTCTATGGCCCCCAATTCCCACCAATGGAGGGAATTGACCAGGCCCCTGCGCAGGGACACCTTGACAATTGACATACTAGTCCTCTTCTTTTGAAAGGGGAGTAAGAACCACTGTAAATCTCTCGTGTGAAGGCGAGCCCAGGGAACGATATATAAGGCAGAGATATTTTCCCCAGTAACTTGGATAAGGTGGCGAGAGTCGCACTTCGGGAACCCCTCACTTCGGCCACAAGTGACCGCAGACTACGTATGTGATCCTCGGAGAGGAAGACCTGGCTGCTCACCGAATCTATCCAGGTCCCCAGGTGAAGAATTCTGGTGGTAGGTGTGAAATGGCTTTTGCCCTCATTAATGGAAAACTCATGGGCCTGAAACACATGCAATGCCATGGCAAGATCGGCTGCCTCCTGGGAGCTCGACTGAACCAAGACGTCATCTAGGTAGAGTTGAACCCTGATAGGTATGGTGCGTAAGTATGCAGCCAGGGCCACCAAAACCTTAGTAAACACGCGGGGCGTGGAAGAAAGGCCAAAAGGCAAAGCCGTGTATTGATAGTGGTGCGAATCATAACAAAAGCAAAGAAACTGACGGTGCTCCTGCAAAATGGGAACATGCAGGTAGGCTTCCGTGAGATCAATAGTAGTAAGCATATCCCCATCTCGGACACCCTCCAGAATTGTACTTAGTGATTGCATCTTAAAACAACTATAACAGACGTAACAGTTTAACTTTTTAAAATTCAAAATGGCCCTCCAGCCCCGTGAGACCTTGGGAATAACAAACAAAATTGAGACCTATGTGGTAAGAACTTCCTGAATGGCATTTAATATCTAGGAGATGTTGGATGGCCCGACCCATCAGGAGGTGCCTTTGGGGGGTTACCAGAGATTGGGCACCTAACAAAGAGCTTGGGGGGAGTAGAGATGAATTCCACGGCCAGACCAAACCTGACCATGTCCCTGACCCAGGAATTGGACATTATGGCTTCCCACTGATCAGCAAAATATTGCAATCTTCCGCCAATGAGAGGCCCATCCTCAGCCAGATTAGGGTTTGAGGTAGTTGTGGTCATTGCCTCCCTGAAAGGGCCGGTGAGACTGATTGCCCCTCTGTTGCCGGTACAACTGCTGCCGTGATCGCTGGCCGTAGCCAGTTTGGGGGCAGAAGCCCGAGGGGGAATAATCTGGATACCTAAATGACACCCCCGCCCCCAATACTCCTGGGCTCGAAAGGGCTCTGCCTTTTAGGATAAGGGGCCGGGCGAGTAAATCCCTTCTTGGGGTTTGAGGAAGAACCTTATGCTTGTCTTTGCCTTCGACAAGCAGCGGAGTAAGTACATCCCCAAAAAGCCCCCCTCCCTTTGTAAGGCTCCGAGGCTAGCTTCCATTTATGTTTTAGATCAGTTTGCCACTGCTGTAGCCATAAGAGTCTGAGGGAAGTCACCACAGAGGCCATGGCCTTGGAGAAAAATCTGGTGGTGCTCAGGGTGGCGTCTGAAGTAAATTGCACCACAGCAATTATTTTATTCAAGTCCTAGAGTCTACTGCAGGAGTACACTCTTGTAATTGTTGCAGCCAAAAAAGGCTCTATCTTGAGAAGAACGAGGCCGCTGAAGTAGCCCTCACCGCCCAGGCAGCTGCCTGATGACCCCGCTGTAGGACTTGGTCAGCTCGTCAATCCTCAGGCTTAAGGATGTCTTCCTGGGATCCTGGCATAGCTGGGGCGATGCATAGGGCTGCAATTGGGGGATCAACCATTGGCCATAGAAGCATCTTGTCCAGCTGTTCATTGACATGTAGAATCACTTATCATTCATAGAGGGACTGGGTTCCGGATGTCGGAGATGACCACTGTCTCTGCAATGCGTCCACAAAAAGTTGAGGAGCTGGTATGACATTGGCTTCCAACTTGTGCTCCTTAAATAGAACGCTGGCTGTGGCCAGCTGCGGTGGAGAGGCCACGGAGACCTGTCGGGGTTTCCAAGGCAAAGCAGCCTTGGCCTTGCTCAGTAGCGGTTTGAACAGCGCAGGAGGAAATAGGGCCGGTGCATATAGGCTTATCTGGGGTAGCCCCTTCCTCCTCTGAGAGGTCAGCGTCCCTGATCTCCCCCTCCTCAGATGTTGGTGATGGGCTACACTGTGGTTCCAATGGGGAGGTGGTCAACCCCTTCCTGTGAAACAAGGGGAGGCAGGGGGGGTGCAGTGGCCTGTGGAGGCTGTGCCTTCTGTTGGAATTCAGGTTCAGGTTGGATGGTTCTGCCAAAAAATCTTGAATGCACAATGAGCGTGACACCATGACCATTGGGGGCAAACTTGGCCAGGTTGACAATTGTCCCTCTTGCGGAAGCCCAGCCGCTGTTGGGGTAAAGGTAGCCTTGGAGGCTCTACTCAGTGTTCACGGCCCCACGTCGCCCCAAAGGGCAGACGTGTTGATGGGGAGCATTGGGCTGAAAGGCTCCTGGGCAAGGTCCAGCTGTAATGGTGGCAGAGCCAGGAGGGTGGTGCCTCCCCTTTTTCAGGGTGCCTCGGTGAATGCCAGTTTATCTTTGTGTTATTTTTGTCCCGGATTTGGAGTCTTTCTTGGCCTTCGAGCCCTTGCGTGAGGAGGAGGAGGAGGAGGCCTTATCCTTGGCCTTTCCCCCTTAGTCAGCTTATGTAGTAGTAGTCTCCACTGGGGGGCAGGATGCCTGATCTGCTTAGAGTAGTCCCTGGGTGGGCTCAGACATGCTTTTGTGGGCAGCAGTAGGAGCCTCTGCAATGCTGCTGTCTGCCATTCTCTCCCAGTTGCCGGAGTTGTGAGGTTTTATAGTCATGAAACCATAACACAGGAAAAGATTTATATAAAATATTTTGAGTTTAGAAATGCTATTTTGCATATTCTCAGCTGGAAGAAAAAAATGGTCATTTTGAGCAGACCTATCCCAGAAAACAGCAGTGAAATTGGCTGTTCCAACTTCAAGTTCGGTAATTTCAAGTGTTGCAAACTTTTACAGAACAGGAGTGTTCATTCAGCAAATTTTCTTTTGAGGTTAGACTCCATATAAGATTTCATTACAAGGAAACTCAAGTCAATAGTTCTGAGAGTAGCTAGCAACGTGGATGGTATGTTCCAATTTTAAAAAGTTATCTACAGTATTTTATGCTTATTCCTAGATTATCCTACTTGGATAAGTTTTCTATATAAAATGGCCATGCTGCTGAAAAAAATGGAATACATATCTTTCCTGTGGCATGAAATTTACAGATCTGATTCAGTGCTATACTAAATCATGATTTGATTAATCCTTGTTCTCTGAATAAACCAGTGTAAGGATTCACCAATAAAAAACTTCAAAATAAAACAAACCATGTTACAGCTTATCATCAAAACAACAGCCTAAAAAGGCATGTTAATACTCCAGAGGTCCCTCAAACGCCCAATGTGATGTCTAAGGAACTAAAGGCTTCTCTTGTATGGGCAAATGTCATTGTTTAGGAGACCCCCATTAGATGAACATTCAACAGCAATGGTGCACTTGGCAGGGTTGCAAGAAGAAAGCCACAACTCTTCAGAAAGAACATTGCTGCCTGCCTACATTTGTGAAACACCACATGGATAAGTTAGAAAGCTAGTAGAAGTTTTGTAAATGAATGAGATCAAACTAGAACTCTTTGGCTTGAAAGAAAAGCATTATGTTTGGCAAACGTAAACTTTTTGTATTCCAGCATAAGATCTCTGTGAAACTACGGGTGGCAGTATCAGGTTTGTTCCTGCTATGCTGCCTCTGGACCAGGATAGCTTGCCATCATAGAGGAAAATATGTATTCTGAATTTTATCAGCAAATTTTGCAAGAAAATATGAAAATTTCTCCATTAACTGACTATCAAGAGAAAATGGGTCCCGAGCAAGACAATGACCCCAAATACATAGATCATATGATCAAAAAAATGGTTAAAGCAGAAGAAAGTTATTTGTTCTCGAGGGCATTTCACGGAAGCAAGACTATCAACATTCCTGAGTTGAAGCTGTCAGAATGGAGGAAGGGGCTAAAATTCCTCCAAGCAGGACTGATCAACTATTATGTTAAACGTTTAGTTTCAGTTATTTTTGCCCAACGGGGGTAATATCAGTGACTGAAAGCAAAGGTTCACATACTTGCCACACAGAAGTATCTAACTTTGGATCATTTACTTCAATAAATCATTGAATAAGTATGTTTTTGACTCAAAGGTTGAATTGGATTCTCTTTATTGAGTTTTAGGACTTGTGTAGATGGTTGTTTTAGATCATATTTATGTGGAAATATTGAAAATGCAAAGGTTTACAAACTTTTAAGTAGTAACAAACTGTAACTAGTAGAAACAGCCTTCCTTGTGAGGAGAAAGAGAGTCAAATCCAAGTTAGGCCAAAGCTTTGCTTATGAATCTGGTGTGATGGGAGATCAATTTAGCACATGGCAAAATAGAAAAGCAAGGTCTCCATGGAAAAAGATCCCAAGATAACTGTTCATTTTAAGGCATAAATTAGAATGGCTAACAGTTCTGCAGCTGGAATAGAAACAATGAGGGTTACCAAACTGGATCTTCTGTCATTCTGAAATTGTCTGGTATTTAATTATTGTCTACATAACTCATATTTGAAAATAGTGGTGAGGTTTTCAAGACTGATAATTATCTACCATTGTTGAACTGTATTTATTAACAGTTTCCAACATTTCTCACATGAATCTTTCTGTGTTAAATTTGGTCCAAAATGTTATGGAAAGGTAGGATGGGGAATTATGACAATCAGGTAACAGTCATTTCCATGACGACAATTGCTTTGCCAACACTTCAACAGCACAAATGATGGCAGAACATTTGTGTATATGTCTAAGTATGATGTTAGTGTCAATACACAGATCCCTTGAATGTGTGTCAGTATGCTACATGTACCACTTAGGTCAAAAGACTAAGAAACTTTTATTTTGTGGAAGTCCTCAAACAAAAAGCAATGAAGTTTTAAAAGAATAAAGGCAATGTATGAAGTTGAGAGAAGAATAGTGAACATTACTGGTATAAAGTAGTCTTTGGTTTATGATTTCTTGCTCCCTTTCTGACTTGTATAAAATTGCTTACCACCCAAACAAATAAAATGTACTTTAGTGGGAAATAAAAGAACTTTTTGTTTACAAAAGAAAGAAGTGATACTAATTCTTAAAAGACTACCACCCTACTGAAATTATTCAATAAGATCAACAAAATTCCTGAAAAACCATAGGATGTAAATATGCTAATTATAGGGTTAATCAGAACAATCAAAGAAGTTGTTTAAGGTGTTATGTTTTATGGTATTGCTGAACTGTCTCTGCATGAAGATAATTGTTTTGAAGTAATTATTGTGAAATTCTGCCACACAATTTCAGAAACTCTGGGTAGTTTACAAATACTAAAAATATTTAAAAGCAAGAAAGCAAAAGAGCAACAACAACTACAAAGACAAATTGACAAAGTGGAGTGGTACAAAAGGGGGGGGGCTTTAATTACCCTCAAGCTAGGACTAGGTGAAGATCTGCTTCTGGGGTCCCAGTAGATGGCATTGTTTAATGGAAGAAACCCAGAGTGTGCCAATTTTGCCAGATCACATTGGCAGGATAGATATTATGGGAGACAACCCCTAATTACACGCCTCCTTTAATGGGGAACTGCCATTCCATCTTAAGGTCAAATATAAATATTCCCAGATCTGATCTGTTTTGAAAATCCAGTCTCTCAATCTGGTAGGATTGAGTGGACACAATTCCTTCCCATCCAAATTTGCACTGGTTACAGGCATTGGAACCTCAACAGTCTCACTGGTTAGCCTGGACTCAAAAAATATACCCGGATATGATCAGGGTACTGATGATATCAAACCCCAAACTAGTGGATAACCTCACTCAGCAGGTTCATGCAGATGTTGAAAAGAAGGGGAAAGAGAAAGATAACTCTGTAGTACCAACAAAGGAAAGTCTTGCTCTTTTCACCCTGAAACACTGACCGTAACTGTCTCAGAGAAAGGAAGAGAACCATCATAAACTAGAGGCCCAATCTCTAACCTACAAAGTAAAGGCAGCTCAGAAGGATACCATGATTGATGGCATTGAAAGTCACCAATTAGATGGATGCACTGCCGCTATCCCACCACAGATCACCTATCAGCACAACCAAAGCCGTGTCAGTGCTAAATCCCAGCATGAAACCTGACATTTAGATAATGCATTTCCTCCGGCGTTCTCATCAGCTACAAAATCAACTACCTTTTCAATGACTTTCCCCAAAAGTATTGGAGCCAAAGTCATCTGTTGAAGAAGGAGGGACCGATGCCTTTTTCAAAACTGCAGGCTCCCACTCCCTTGTGAAAGAGGCTGATATTATAGCATGAATCTAACTGCAGGTCACTTC
Organism: Thamnophis elegans; assembly: GCF_009769535.1. Taxonomy (NCBI): domain Eukaryota; kingdom Metazoa; phylum Chordata; class Lepidosauria; order Squamata; family Natricidae; genus Thamnophis; species Thamnophis elegans. The sequence continues at coordinate 120,159,029 of NC_045543.1, read as the reverse complement.
TTAATTGTTTAACCCAAGGAGGTCTCAAATCCAGTAAACAGATGGTTGCGTTCATAGCAAAGATTCCTGCCTACTTCCTCCGGTGTCATCAACCAAATCTCATTCCAGATCATATCACCAGGCCATGAATCAGGCCACCTCGGCCTGCTCGGCCAAGTCAAAGTCCAAGGCACAGAGAATCTGAAGATGCCCCCCCCCCGCCCATCAGATCCTCACAGAGGACCATCAGTTGTTTGAAGAGGCTCTCCCTACCCAAAAGGGACCAATTTCTCTAAAAAGTAGACACTAAGGGTGGGGAAATATTGAAATTTATTGCCCTTACTGCTGTGAGGTAATCCCCAGTCTGCTCAAAGTAGGTTAGATTCTTCCTCTAAATCAGAGCTGTCAAACCTGCAGACCAGATGTGTCATGTGCTGAGCACACCCACGCCCGGTTTAGCAAAGGGGGGGGGGAGTCCTGATATGTCACATGATGACGTGAGTTTGACACCCCTGCTTTAAATGCACCCCAGGCAAATCTCTGAATAAACTGCCCTCAAGATTATTTGCATTGCTGAGGTTTGCCTTTCGGAAGCTTGCCCTTCTTAAAGAAGGATGTAATGTCTGAATTGCGGATCCTGAAAGTTCAATTTTTTTTAAAAAAAGAAATGTTTAGGTGTCCTGTTAGATGTACATCCATTGAACAACCATTATTCTCAAACTATCAAGTTCTAGAAGGAGTCATTTTCATTACGAAAGATGCTGAAGGAGAGCAATAAAGTTTTGCTGCACAAGCACTGGGCACTCAGCCTGCCAGATATGTGTTTTTCATAGCATAACTTACCCAGCACACTGACAAAAACATCAAAGAACTGGAAAGTGAGAAGAGGCTCCTTCATGTGTGCATAATAATCTGCTATGGTTCTAAAGACATCTCTTTCAAAACCTGAGTAGGTGGGATGTTTCAGATCTGGATATCTGGGCCCTAAATGAATGGAAAGGGGGAAAGTAGAATGAAAAAAATATCCTGGTTGGATTATGCAGATGGCAGAAATGACACTAATTTACATGTGTAGTCATAATGAAAATTCTATTTGTTTTAATTTATTAAAGTACAGCTGCCCAGCTCACACATAGCTGACTCTGAGTGGCTTACAAAATTGTAAAAGTCCACCAGAGCATAAAAACCTATTAATACAACCCCACACCACCTCCATGGCAACAATAACCACAATCAAATCAGCCACATGATTGGCTCCATCCAGATTTGTGGTCGTCAGTCCACTGAGAAAAATCACATTTTTAGAAGCTTTTAGAAAAGCAACAGGGTGCGGGCCAACCATACCTCAATGGAAATGAGGTTCCGGCAACGACAATACTATGCTGTCACATAGGTATATGAATGAAAATAGTGATTGAACTGTTAACAAGGACTTAATGTACTGTCCTTCTAAAAACTTGTTGTGCAATCTTGTCTATTCATAAATTTGTAATTTCAAGGTAGTTTTGAACTTCCTAAACAAATTGGTGGTTTTAAATGTTTGCAGTACAGATTTCTCTCAGCCAAAACCACTTCAGAATAGACCCAGGGAATTATCTTTTGAAAGCGCTTCAACTTAATCCTTATTCCTGGCTCCTCCAGATAGATAATCCCTGATTTAAAACAGATTATCTTTTAACACGAAGAGTAACCAACCATGAGGAACAATTGAAAGGGCTTTCTAATAGTAGAGAATGACTACAACTAAGAACAATATACGCATACTACCTGAAATTATAGCATGAAGCAATTTACAAACATACCTTCTTCAGTATTTTTTTCTTTTCATATATCCACCATGCGCGAATATGGCCATTCCAAAAACTTTAAAACATTGCATTCTATTTATTATCAAATCCCAATTGCTTCTATGTGTGAAATTAAGTACGACATGGAATGAAAGGATCACTTTCCTTTGAGTAAGGAAAGTATACTATGTTATAGGAGGTCACAATACCAATTTTTAAAAGTGTGCAATCCACCTGACACTTTCAATTTACAATAGAATAGAATAACAGAGTTGGAAGGGACCTTGGAGGTCTTCTAGCTCGACCCCCTGCCTAGGCAAGAAACCCTACACCACTTCCGACAAATAATTATCCAACATCTTCTTAAAAACTTCCAGTGTTGGAGCATTCACAACTTCTGGAGGCAAGTTGTTCCACTGATTAATTGTTCCAACTGTCAGGAATGTTTTCCTCAGAAGAATTTGAAGAAACCAATTAAACTTAGTCTTTTAGCATTATTATCTATATTATGACATAAAAGGAAATTTATTCTTCGCGTGTATTAGCAACTTTTAGAAAGTTCAGCAGATTCATCCTGCTTTCCTCAGTAACCTAAATATTCAAGGACGTTGAAGAGGACTAGCCTAGTGTCTGAGGGTCAGAGACAGTGAAAGAATACAGGTAGTCCTCTATTTATGACCACAATTGAGCCCAAGATTTCTGTTGCTAAGTGAGAAATTTGTTAAGTGAATTATGGCCCCGTTTTACAACTTCTTTTTGCCTGGAAAGTGACCTCATGCAGTTGAGAGGTTGTAAACCAGTGCTAGGGGAATCTGACTTCCCCATTGACTTACCTGTCAGAAGGTTGCAAAGGGGGACCACTGTAACTGTATAATATGAGTCAGTTGCCAAGTTGATTTTGAGCATGTGACCATGGGGATGCTGCAATGGTTATAAATGTAAAAAGTCATCCTTAGTCCCTTTTTTCACGTGTAACTTTGAAAGTCATTAAATGTAATTTAAGGCATTGAGGACTGTATTCATCCCATCGCCAGACCACTCCTCAGAAAATATTCCACTCAAATAAACTGCACCTTTGGAACAATGGTTGATGAGAATGAGACATGCTATGTGGCAGATTGATTTCCTCCCAGCTCTGTTGCAGAAAGTATCATATTGTTATTAGAAAAACTATGATGGAAAACAGATTCATTTAATCAAAACCGGTTTATTAAAAAAAGAATGAGGGGTTTCTTCTTTACTGAAGTCAATGTGAAAGTGTAAATTCCAAACGACATACAGAAATAAAATTTAAAAAATACTCACAGTTCACTAAGCATTTCATTGCCGATAGAACCCAATGTGGAACTTCTTCTGCATCAAAGAATTTAAAAAGTGGTTTAATATGTTAGAAATTATTATACAAAAGAAATTGGGTTTTAAATTACAACTGCAGGCATGCATTTCTTTAACGATTTTATGATTCTCCCCATAGAAGGATTAATATTTGTCCCCTTTAGTTTTTATATATCAAGTGAATTATATGAGTCTTTATAGGCTGCTGCTCATTGATCAGCTAAGGAGGGATTCATGTAGTTGTTGAGGAAAACGATTTCAGAGTACAAAAACAGTACCAGTAATAAGATTGTAAGAGAAAGCAATAACTTTTAATCATAATAAGATAATAAGCATTCTATTTCTTGGTGCACAGAGATGATCTCTACGTAATAAAGAACATTTTTTAAAAAGTACAACCCAAATGAATACACTCAGTTTTGCTAAGGATGCTGCTTATCATTTCAACAGTGCACACTGCAGTGAAACGTATTTGCAGAAAGTTAACTCAGACAACATGTAATGGATTCAGTTTCAATTTATTATCCCTCATCCAGCCACTTTTTAACTATAGTTGCGCTATCGTGGAAGCCATACTGTCCTCAGAATAGATTATGGAAAGCTATTTCTTGAGCATACTGTGTTCCAAATTTTCTGATGACCCTTCCTAGCAGGGTTATGTAGCCACTGAGGAATACTAGAGACAGATGGAGCTTTAAGAGATAACCCATAATAGTTTCCTTTTAAAGGAAATCTACTCGGCCTCCTGAACCACGGTGGGGTTGGCCATTTTTGCCCTCCCCAGGCTCCAGAGGCCCTCCAGAGACTCCAGGAGGCCCGTTTTACACCCTCCCAGGGGCCGGAGCCTGCACTTACCTGGCATCCAAAACAGGCCACATGGAGATTCCTAGGAAGGACAGGGTGGAGTGGAAGGGGCCAGTCGGTCCTTGCAACTACCGGTTCAGCGAACTAGTTATAAAATTAGCATCCAGTACGCCTGAACTGTTCCGAACCGGCTGAATCCCACCCCTGGTTGTCCCCCATTCCCACTTAGGTGTGCTGTGCTCAACCCTGGAATTAGTTAAGAGTTGGGGGAGGGCATGTACAAGGAAAGACAGCAAAGAGTACCGTATTTTTCAGAGTATGACATGCTGGCGTATAAGATGCACGAAGGTTTTGAAGAGGCAAATTTTTTAAAAAAGTTTTTGCACTCTGCAGACCTCCCCAAAACAGCCCATTTTTCGCAAAAAATGGGCCCGTTTCCCCCCCCCCCCCCAAAAGGGCATGCATAGCCTTTAGGAGCATTGCAGAGTTGTCCATTTTTTGCTCATTTCTGCCCTCCCCATCATCCAGGAACACTCTGCAAGGCTCTTAAAGGCTATGCATGACCATTTTGGTGAAGGGGGTGGGGTATTGGGAGGCAAAAAATGCTGTATTCAGTGTATAAGACGCACCCAGATTTTCAGCCTCTTTTTGAGGGAAAGAGGTGCGTCTTATACTCTGAAAATACGGTAATTGGAATTATCAATGTTTCATAGATTTTATGGGGAATGAAATTATCACCAATTCTTTTATTTCTTTAGACAGATCTGTCCCAGAACTTTATTGCCACTGAATGAGCAGGTTAGTGATCAAGATATATTTGTTTCCTGAGGCATTCCAGCAAAACTATAACATATTAAACAAGTTCCACTTACTTGATTTATCTTCTAAAATGACAGTTCCTTGTTTGTTGACATTGTACACATTCTGAATGATGTCCTTTGGATTTACAAGTTTAGTGTCCAAAATATCATTCAGAGAATCCAAGCCTAAAGTTTTTTGCAAGCTATAGAAGACATAAAGCAAACAGATTTACGTAAATTAGCTAACAGCAGTTATCTGGAAAATGATTTACAGCTAAATAGCTCACATTGTCACTGAATTATGTACATATATATTAATGAATAGATTATGTGTTTTTGTGCATAATAAGCCATCTTCAAAGCTTCATTAGTAAACAATAAAACTGTTTTAAAACAAAAATTATTTGCATCTTTCAGATGCAAACAACATTACATACATATGATAGTGCTACTTTAATATAAACTATTTTTAAACTATAATAAACTATAATAAAAGCGAAAGGAGAGATTAGGGAATTGCATCACTTTCTCTTCGGTGTTTCACACATGTAGTCCTCAACTTATGACTACTTATTTAATCAGAGTTTGAAGTTATGCTGGCCTCGAAAAAAGCGTCTTATGACCGTCGTACCACCCATGCAATAAGAGCATTTAGCAACTGGCTCAAATTTATGAGTGCAGCTTCTTGCAGTCATGTGCTCATGATTTGCACTCATAACAGCTTTTGACAAGCAAGGTCAATTGGGGAAGCTGGATTCACTTAACGGCCACGATTCATTTAGCAACTGTCGTAAAAATGTTTTCAAAATTGGGCCCAGTGGCGTGATGACTTGCTTAATGATCCTTAGTGTGCAAAATTGTGAAACTACCCAATTGTGGCTGTACTATATTACCTGTAACAAGCTCATCCAGTTCCTGGATGATACACTTCAGCACATGTGACTTATAGCAGAATTCCCCAACCTTTCTGGGTTGGTGGCCTGGAGATGGGGAGGAGGGGCCGGGGCCTTTACTTGTGCATGTGCATGTACGAACAGTGACACGAGCGCATGCATGATGCAAATGGGCAACAGTAGCACCCATGTGGCACTGACAGTGATGCTAGCATGAGGGGGGGTGCATGCGCATACATGCATGCTCACCGTCCAGCCACTCATGCAGCCCTGTGGCCAACAGGCCATGGCCCGGTAGTAGATTGCAGCCCACAGGTTACAGAACAACACGCCCAAAGGTTAGGAAAATGTTTCACTCTACATTCTAGATTAGGTCTTTGTTTATTGGACAAAATGTCTCACTAAAAGAAAGGTAGTCAGTTTTCCAGAAGTGTGTTGTGAATGGACTAAAAGTAATCTTTAATAAAACATCTGTATGAAACTGCTGGGTGAAATCATCCAACACCATGGGATGAGTTATCATCAATATGCTAATGACACAGCTTTACATCTCCATCCCTGGTGATCTAATCGTGGCTGCCTTCAATTGAGGCTGGTAAGACAAAACAGCTGTGAATACATGGAGCCTTAGGATCTGGGACTTTATCATCTTTTTCTCTGGATGAGAGGCAGTGTACACCATTGTTGTACAAACAGCACTGGGTGTAGATCTGCTTCCGGGTCCAATCCAAAGTGTTGGTCACTTATCTTTAAAGCCCTCTAGAGTAGGGTTCCAGGCAGGGGTGGGTTCCTGCCAGTTATAACCTCTTCTATAGAAGAGGTTCCACAAATCTAGTGCCATTTAGAACCGGTTTCAGCTCCCTCCCCCTGCCCATCTGTACATCATCAAGATGAAGAGCGAGAGGAGGAATTCTGGGAGTTGAAGTCCACAAGTCTTAAAGCTGTCAAGTTTGAACAGCCTTGGGTTTTTTTTTCTAAAGGGTTAGGGGTGCAAGGGTCTTGTAACTTGACAGCTTTAAGACTTGCGTGCTTCAAATGCCAGAGTTTTTGAGCCAACATTTTGGTTGCTAAGCAAGAGTGTTGTTAAGTGAGTTTCACCACATTTTACAAGTTGGCCACACCCACCAGTCACATGACTGCCAAGCCATTCCCACTCGGTCACATGGCTAGCAAGCCACTCCACCTGGTCACATGGCCAGCAAGCCACTCCCACAAAGCAGGCCACACCAACAGAAGAGGTTCTAAAAATTTTGAAACCCACCAGGGTTCCAGGCTATCTCTGGAGCCTTCTTTCTTCAATGGGATTGACCTGCCCCTCTCGTGCTGGCTGAAGGGGCATACTGTGGACCTCATCAGCCAAGGAATTGTGACTAATAGGGTCTAGAAGAGCCTTTTCTGCCATGTCCCCTGCCCTTTGGGATATTTTGACATAGCAGGTGATATCTACTACCTCTCTTCTGGCCTTCAGGAAAAGCATTAACATTTGGCTGTGCTAGTTGGCATGGAACCCTGAAAGAGAAGCTGATGGATGCAGGTGGCTGGTGTAGTAACAGAGAAAGCAACACCATTCCCTGCTCCAAACCCATGTTTGTTTGTTTCTGCTTTAAACCTTTTCTAATTTTAATCTGTTTTTATACTTACAATTGTTTTTATACATGTAGGTTTTATTATGTCACCCAGACTCGCCTCGAACCACGTAATAGAAGACATATGAATTAAGTAAATAAATAAATAAAACAATCCAAGTTGCATAATCAGATCTGTCATTATAGATCTGTAATGGTGAACCTATGGCACACATGCCCTCCTGGTGGCCACATGTGCCGTCGCGGGCTGCTCTTCTGGTTTCTGCTGCGCTGGTCTTCGTGTGTTCTGGAGTGCTGGAAACCCAAAGGCAAGCTGGCCAGTGTGTATGCATGCGCCGGCCTCCTGGCATTTGGGTTTTTGTTGCTTAAGTGTGCACAAAACCAGCTGGCCAGCGCACATGTGCATGCTGGAAACCTGAAGACCTGGTGGCCTGCACGCACATGCGCAACAGCAACTTGGTCTTTGGGTTTCTGTTGCTCCATCACGTGCATGCGCATGCAGATTCATTCCGGTTTGGGCACCCAGTGCCAAAAACTTTCACCACCACTGTTATAGATCATCTCCTGGAAACAATAAAGAAAGTCTGTAGAGACAGAAAATAATTTACCGATTTGTTCATTGATACCTTTGGATTTTTTTTAATGGCTATCAGGACTTTTAAGTATATTTTTTCCATTTTGGAAGCAACTCCTAACATTAATTGCAGTGGCTTAATGTGTGGTGAAATGCAGTCCAGATTCTCAGGAGGAACAATCTATTCCAAAGGAATAAGAGAGATCGAGGCCAAGCCTCAAAACCAAGAAAGTACATTCCAACCACATTTATTTTGTAAAAGAACAACTCAGGCAATATGCTTACTATGATAAAGTCCTGGACTTCCATATGTCTTCTACATTTGCCTCTTTTAATTGTCGACGATGGATGAGTTTGCATCCTGGTACTTCTCCAATTGCTATGCTGTGCCGTTTGAACCACATTTCAGAATTCTGTAGCAGTGTGAGGAGAAAAACCCTAATTATTGTTAATCTATAATTTTTGCCTTTTCATGGCAACATTGTCTTGCCAGCAATATATTTGACCCAATCTATGGAAAGAGTCACAACTAAGTCCAATTCAAATTAATGAAACAAGTTCTATAAATCCACCAATTTTGACCCTAATTTTAATTCCATCCCCCACTATCCTGTCAGAGTTTAAGAAGCTTCTTGGGTGAAAAACGAAATGTCTTCAAGGAAAAAATAGGAAGTCCAGTTTCCTCCTGAAAACAACCATGACCTGGATGACTGAGAATCTCTACAGACTACAGACTTCTGCCAATTTTAATTTTTCTTGGTATCTTTGAAGGTGGAAAAGATGATAATCTTGACATAATCTCAGGTATATCTCAATGCATCACATATTAATGTATGGGAAGATATCTTACCAATGTGATTGGTTTCACTGGGATGTGCTCTTGAAAAGTAACTTTTTCAAAGTCCCAGTTTGGGAATTTCACAATTTCTTTTCGGTAAGGAGATCGTTTAGGATATGGTTTTAATGGTGAGAAAGGAGGAAACCTAAAATTTAAAAACAGTCTATTAAAACCTTCATAGGAACACTATCATTTTGCCCTGATAATCTAACCCCATTGATGCTACAAGACAATCTTTCTTTTAAGCTGAAAGAACTTCAGATACAAAATTACACAACTTCTCCAAAACTAAAGATACACAAAAAATTATATCAATTTATAACATGATCGAGCTAAAAAAATCTTTTTGCTTTGAGAGGGAAATCACAACAAAGTTTTATTCAAGTGAAATATCTTTATAAATAGATAAATTTGATGCTGCAGAGTATTGCAGAATTTTCACCTTCACTTGTTTCAATATTTTTCTTCTTATTGGAAGAAAGTTATCATTTGGGATCAGCTAAAACCAGGACTCAAATGCTGTTTTATTAACCATTTTATATTTTGCTTTACCATCACACAGAAGAATTTCAGCTAATAAAACCATGATAATGCTCAAAAATTGAAAGGGGAAACAATGATCTGGTGTTGATTTGGCTTCATACCTGTTTAAAAGTCCTCCTGACTGAGAATCTCCACAGACACCTGTTTAAAAGGTATTCCAATTTATTGTTAAGGGGTCACTTGCAATGACTGGACACACTGCAGTTTAAATCAGTGTTTCTCAAACTTGGCAATTTTGAAAGTTGCCAAATTGAGAAACAGCGGCTTAGATCAGGGGTATCAAACTTAATTTCATTGAGGGCTGCATCAACGTTAGGTTTGACCTCGGGTGGCCAGGATGAGCGTGGCTAGGATGGGCATGGCCAACTTGATGTTACTTGTGTCAGGGGCACCTGTGGTGGCCTGTGCGCTCTGCCAGTGAAAATGAGCTCCTGAATTCCATTTTGGTTGAGACAAACTCCTGCAACCCTCTTCCAGCGAAAACAGAGCTTGGGAGGGCCAGATCCGTGGGCTACAGCAAGCCCCGCGGGCCAGTTCCGGCCCACGGGTCTTGAGTTTGACATGCCTGGCTTAGATGGAAATGTTATACAATGCTTTTACTTCTTACATATGTTCCTCAACAATAATAATGGGTTAACTCCACCCTCCTAGCCTTGCCAAGTTAACTTAGACAGGTAAACAAGTCTTTGGGGCTCAGTACCCATAATAGTTAAATGTTTTTGAAGTGGCATGCAATCCTTGGCTCACTACAAATGTTCTTGCATTTGTTGGACATTAGGCATTGCCTCAGCCCCTTAGCTCCTTTCATAAAACCTGATGCAGAACACATTTGTTGCTGAGGTCCAGGCTACATTTCAAGCTCTGCTTTTAAGCAATGGTATTATTAAACATGCAACCTAAACTCCAGGTAGGGATGAAGCCAAAATAGGCTGTTTACCATGGCTTGTAGTTACAATTATGAGCCCTTTTATTGTCTGTGGCTGTTGCACTTGTCTGAATGTCACTTCCGTTTTTTTTTTGTCTCCTGTTCTCCTACACACCCATATACCTCTGGATTGGCTTTCTCTTTTAACTGGCTTGAGGGATGGAGGGTGTGGTATTGTTAGAAATTAATTATTAGCTCAACTAATATAATTTTAAAGGGAAAGGCAATCCATCATTTTTTGAAGCAAGTGTGTCACATGGGACACATAAGGGATGAATAAGAACTATCACAATAATAGCAAGAGAGATAAATCATATCAATTAGAAAGTAGGAAACTCGGCTAAACTATATTAGAAAAATTAGAATCTGAGATCTTTAAAGCAGACATGGACATTTGTACCCGATTATAAAAGGGTACTGCATCCCTGGCATGGAGCCAGCTTCATTTAGGAATCTTGTGTACTGAATCAACTTTTGAACTCTGAACTATGATATCTGGTGTCTGACTTGAACAAGGAAACAAATTGGAGAACAAATTCTTCCATCAGTGTGCTGACCTGGTTATCTATGGAATGAGGTACCCTTGAAAAAGTTAGGGTGTGGCTAATGTAGTCAGCTGGAAGGGCCAATTGTTCAGCTGGAACACTGGCATGGATAACTATGGACTGAGTCTGTTGGTCAGATTGTCTCTAGGCAGATTGGGGAGGGAGGAGGTTGAACACTTTCCCTATCAATTTATGGTGCTATAAACATTTATGCCTTGGGATAGGGGGAGTTAAGCCTAGCATTTACAAAAGGGAGAAGCATTCAACCTCATACTCTCTCCCTCGGTTATGGTGGTTGGTCTGAATTTGCTCTAGATGTTGATCTCTTTTCAGCAACTGAAACCATCAAGTTTCAATGTCTGCCTTAATAGCCAAGAGTCCTTGTCCCAGACCATAGCACAGAAATGTTCTGATGGATTTATCATTCTTCTGTTTTTAGCTTTCTTGTAGCATTTAGCAAATAGCTCAAGCTGTGATGTCAAAAATGTCAGTTTCATCTACAGATGGTTGAGTATAGTCAGTATGTTGGAGGATAGATAGAGTGGAGAAATCCTTTTTTATTTGTCCAAAACCTTATTGGAATAGGATATTCTGTCTGAATGGGGTGTATTTCCAGCACAGATTGGTGGAAGCTGTGAGTTTTGCAAAGTTTGGAATGAAGATGTATTAATAGTTTGTGAGAGCTCATAGCTTCGGCATAGGTTGTTTGACCCATCTTGAGAGTTGTCAGTAGGAAGTTTTTTTTTACTTTGGCAGGGTCCTTTTGGAACTTTCTTTTTGGTAGAGATGCAATGTCTATGGTATTAATAGCATTGACTTCAAAGTTGCATTTTTCAGGAGTTGCATACTGATTATGTTATCTGAGGCACTGCAAGCATCTTTTACATGACATTTGTGATGCTGAAGGGACCATGAATAAATCAAGGTGTCATCTAAATAGATTATGACAGATTGGTTGGTAAACTCCTGAAAACGTCATTAATCAAGTGCTAGAATATTGTGGCAGTGTTGCACAAACCAAATGAGATCACAATATATTCAAAACACCCTTAGCAGGTGGAAAGAACAGCTTTTTCATTAGTTGCCTTCCCAGTTTTCATTCCAGTTGTATGTAACTCCTCTGGGACTGAGATCTGTAAAATTCTGGCCCTTTCACATATGCCCTGGACATTCTGAGATCAAGTAGAGTACTGATTTTGAATTATGATCTGGTTGAGGATCAGGCAATCATGCAGAACTTATCCTGACTTTTTTTCTTTTTTTTGACAATAGAATACTGTAAAAGTAGCTACAGATGTAGAGATAAATTAATCATCTTGAGATTTTTTTGTAATGAAATTTTGCAGAGTTGCAAAAGTTCAATTTCTGAAAGGAAGTAGATGTACAATGGAATCTCGGCTCCAGGGATCATGCCCACAGGACAGTCATAGGGACAATGTGGTTGTAGGGGATTGTGCTCATTAAGACATAGCTGGAAAACTGTTTTGCTCTAATTTATTTTTGCTGAAAAATTGCTCCCTACAGATGGGGGAATTGAAGTATATTAATTCCTTTTGACATATGATTTGAAGTCATCCTTAGGCAATTCTCAGAATCATTGGAAATTAAGGATAGGGCTAGGTAGAATGACAGTTCCTCTATATGTTCTTCTAACCCCATTTCCACTAGGTCAGTACTATTTCAAATAGCAGGGATCTTTCATCAATTATTTCTAGGGACACTGATGGCTATATGGCATGTCCCAAATTCTGGGTGTGAAGTCCACAAAATTACTGTTGGCTCCACAATCAATCATGATTTGAGTAAGAACCAATGATCTGAATCTTTATAGGTAAGATCAAGTGCCTATAAAACCCACCAAACTTTGTAAGTGGAATTGCAGCTAGACAAGTGACTAGTTTCCCAATCAAGGAACTCTCTTAGACTGATGTATCCCCATTTCTGAGCATGTTTGGTATCCTGGCTGAATATATAACAGAAGTTCCTTTTAAGCACCTGAGTAGTCTATGGATGAATAGGCCTGCAAGGAACAGAAGCAAAATTCTGGTGAACAAGATGCAAGGATGGTAGTCGTAGACTACCTGAAAGAGGCAGGTACCTCCTGGCTCTGGAGGAAAATATTAAGCTATTTTAGGTCAATTCTGCAACAATACCATTACAATACCAAGACTGAATACATTCAGTCTTACTGATAAGAGGCATAACAGATCAAATTGACAGTTAGAACAATTGATCAGTGGAACAGCTTGCCTCCAGAAGTTGTGAATGCCCCAACACTGGAAGTCTTTAAGATGTTGGAACAGCCATTTGTCTGAAACAGTATAGGGTTCCTGCCTAGGCAGGGGGTTGGACTAGAAGACCTCCAAGGTCCCTTCCAACTCTGCTATTGTATTGTATTGTATTGTATTTGTATTGTATTGTAAACGTACTAGAACAAGTCTTCCAGCTGGTTCATGAGTTGTGGCTGTTGTAGCATGCCCATGGTCACATGATCATGATTCAGGTGCTTGGCAATCAGTGAACACTTACAACGGTTGCCCCCCCAGGGATCATGTGATCACTATTTGCAACTTCACTACTGGATTTTCAACACGCAAAGTTAATGGGAAGCAGGCAGGAAGTTGCAAGTCAGTGACATAATTGTAACAACCAAGCACGATCTGCTTAACATCCATAACGACTTTCATAAGCTAGTGCAGCTGTGTGAGTTTTCACTTACAACCACACTGATGGAATTCCCGATTGCAATACCGTTGTTAATGGCGACTCCCTGTATTGCTTATGCTGCAAGAACCGTGCATTTCTTTCTTACTAAGGATTTAACGCTTACTTGAAAATAGTCATTAAAATGAACACAGTACACAGTTTTTGCCCGAAGAATCCATTCAGTTATTTACCTATATAATTTACCATTATCTTCAAATCATCTTGCCCCATCGTCCTTGATATCTTCAATAACGTGATTCTTCAGGAACTTTTGAGAAGCTGAACTGTTTGGCACGAGTTACTTCTGGGCTAAAGTTTTGGTTGCGTCTCAGCAGTTTGTGCAACCACTCCACAGCCTCCGAAGCTGTGAGCAACCTTCGTAGCTTTTGAAGTGAAAACGATGTTTCCGTAAAGGCATTCCATTCGAAAAGAGCTCAACAGTCTCATTCCACTGAAAAGAAATATGAAAGTTTTATCTAAGCACAAGTTAGTACTTGTTGGGGGTAGCACCTGAGAAGGAACAAAAGAGTGTATGAAGAAACCTAACTTGTACCTTCTAATTTAAGCTTTTAGGCTTTTTCCATATTAGCCAAGCTCTTTCCGTTTTTATATATTATTTCTAATCAGCAGTCTAAAAAAAGGCCTGGTTGTTTTCAGGTTGTTTTCAGACTTTCTCCAATATAACCACATTCCCTTTTAACAACCATACGTTCTAAAATCATGCTTGAGCACATTCAGGTTTTAAATTACTTGAGCATAAATCTGCTTTGATTGGTGTATATAGATGCACAAAACTGTGACATGGTGATTTGTGTGTTGAAATTCTCAATCACAGTTGTCTTAATATCGGCCATTTATTTTACACGGTTTTATTTATCTTAAAAAGTTGTGTCCCGTTTCATTGCTCATAAGAGATAAAAAATATGGAGAAAAATTGATCGCCTTCAACACCTGTCTTGTTCATATATCACAGGCAAGACTTAAAGCCTATTTCTCTTCACAGAGGAAGAAGAATAACACTCCCTATAGCTCAGAGGTGGCAACATGTTGTTTTTCATTGAAGTTTTCATAATGCCTAGCCACTGCCCAAAGCTGATGGATATGAGTGGAAGACCAAGCATCTGGAAAGTCCAAATAACTACATTTGTATTTTGCAATATTTTGTAAAGTTTGTAGCTGTTTTTTTAATTTTGTTGGCTGCCCAAAGTCAATGTTTCAATAGGTAGCCATAACAAATGAATGATATTCCTTACACTTTATATGTAGGTCATCGTATAAATAACAATTTATGGCAAATGATGAAGTTGCATTATTATTTTCTAGAACCATCATTCCTGCCAGTCTTTGTAACCCAGGTAGCTCTATTTTTCTTATCTCCATCAAATGTGCAGGTATCTATGTACCTTTATCATAATTGGGGCAGGAGGCAAAGATTCAAATCAGGAGTAATGTTGATGATAAAAGTCTCTATAGAAATCTAAGGATTTTTTTTTCTCACACTGTTCAAGAACCTGCAAAAATTCATAAACTGGGTTCATATTGAATTATAAATTTTAATCATGGGTTATTTAACAAAATCTGGTGGCTAGAAATGCAAAACACATCCACACCACCCAGCAAGCACTTAAAAGATTCAATGTCCTGAAGAATATTATATAGGTTTAATATTGCACAAGGCCATTGTTTCAGTACAGTCCTTGACTTACAACAGTTCATTTAGTGACCAAAGTTACAACAGCAGTGAAAAAAGTGACTTAGGACTGTTTTTCACATTTATGATCCTTGCAGTACTCTCACATGATCAAAATTTGTGTGCTTGACAACTGACTCAATTTATGACGGTTGCAGCATCGTGGGGTCATGTGATTCCCTTTTATGATCTTCTTAACATGCAAAGTCCATGGGGATGTCAGATTCATTAACAACCGTATGACTAACTTAACGACTGCAGAGATTCACTTAACAACTGTGGCACAAAAGGTCATAAATGGAGCAAAATTCACTTAACAAATATTTCACTTAGCAACACAAATGTTGGCCTCAGTTGTGGTCGTAAGTCAGGACTACCTGTACCTGGAATCATCATTTGTTGGATGCAAAGTTTTAATTGTTAATTTTAAAAAAAACCTCCCAAGATTTCTGGAAGAAAGGCTGTAGCTTAGTCTTAATTTGTGGTATTTCTAATACTCTTTTTAAAATTAAGTGATAACAGTTGGAAATGTATTCTCTCATCTACTATATAAAATAATGCAGCCCACTCAAAGCTTTTAACACCACACTCTGCTGCATCGTAAACAGTGATCTATTAATGAAGCTATGGGTGCTGCGTCCATAAAGAAAATACAAACTCAGTTTTGATAAGGCATAAGACAAAGATGAGCAGCTATTAGGGATACCTCTGTTTTGCCTGCAAATATCTGACTGAATCTCTGAAATGTTCAGGAGGGCTAATGTTTAGGTCTGACTCTCTACAGATACATATCATTCAGGAGATTAGAATTTGAATGCTACCCTGACTAGTAATGCCATGGCTTAAGGCGCTGAGCTTGTCGATCAGAAATGTCCCGTTACTTTTACGTTAATGAGCTCCCGTTACTTGTCCCAGCTTCTGCTAACATACCAGTTCGAAAGCATGTAAAAATGCAAGTAGAAAAATAGGGACTACCTTTGATGGGAAGGTAACAGCGTTCTGTGCACCTTCGGCGTTTAGTCATGCTGGCCACATGACCATAGAGATGTCTTCAGACAACACTGGCTCTTTGGCTTTGAAACCGAGATGAGCACTGGCCCCTAGAGTCGGGAACTACTAACACATATGTGCGAGGAGAACCTTTACCTTTACTTGACGAGTGAGATGGGTAGATTTTGTCTTGCAGACAAAGTAGCACTTATGCAGGCTCTGGCTGCAGCAGAAAGAACTGTACTGTATACATATATGCATTTAATAGACTATCCAAATATGTATTAAAATACCCAAATGCACCAGCATGAACTTGCAGTTTTCCTACAACAGTATGCAGGTGCCTTTTTTCCCAGGAAGTTCCCCTTTTTGATTCTCCTTCCATTCTATACTACCATCCCATGATTTTTCTGACAGTGTCTCCCAAACCTAGCAGTTCAACCAGGTTTAGTGTTTTCACATTACATGCTGCTATCTAAGTTGGCATTAGTACACTCAAAATTGAAGAACAGCTGAATCAGTCACATAAACAGGAACTCGGGGAAAGACCATGGTTCAGTGGCAGTGAATGCAGGCGATCCCAGCATCCACAGCTGAAATGTTAATTTATAACAGCCTCATTTCCATTAGAGGTGCAGATGTCCCTAAAACAGGTCAGCCTATTCAAAATACCAGCTTTCTTCAATGCAGCACCTGCCCAGATGTGCTGGAGTAATTCCAAAACTGGCCGCAAATTAGGAGGATCGGATTTCACTATACCTTATGTGTCTCTTATGTGCAGCCCGAACTGGAAAATAATTTAGCACAGCACAATACTTAACAAAATGGTTCGGCTGAGATCTGCATATGTGGAACTGATTGGGGGTAGATTGCAGGGGTGACACAGAAATATAATTTTATCATATTTATCTATATCTTAAATTATTGTATTTTATTCCAACTTCATTTTAGGCCGTATTTTATTCCAATTCCATTTTAAATCGTATTTTATTCCAATCCCATTTTAAATTTATTTTATCAAATTTCATTTCAAATTGCTATTATTAAATTTGAGTTATAATTTGTTTCTGGAACTTTGCACTTTGATATGGCCCAGGAGCCTGTAGGAAGTTAAAACCTACCCTCCCAGAAAAATGAAATATCCTAGGAAATATTGAAAGGGCTGAATATTTCCCTGGATGTGAAAAGGAAGAAACGTGTTTTAAAGAGAGAGAACAGCTCCCTGCAGCTTCCTGCCCCCACCCCCTTTGTCAATGGGCCATTAAGATGGCCAAGCCAGTCCTTTACATAATAAAGAGTTCTCCCCTTCAGCTCCAGGTGATGGAATCAAGGCATGCTAGCAATAGCCATTACCCAACTCACCACATGGCATCTGAGAATCAACTAAACCTGGATTCAAAACACAGCCTAGAGAGTTGCCCCTGCATGGCCCCATGGAAATCTGACAACCAATCAGAATACAAGCTCAGACCAGAGAGGGGCATAAAACCAGGGTCTCAGCATCTCAGCCTTTCCTTCTATCTTTTCTTCCCCAATATTGATGCATGTGATCCACCTTTTCTGTTCAGGACTCTAGCCATGTGGTCCTGTCCACCATTAAACCATCTTTCCAAGCAGCCTCCATGTCTCCGGTGTCTTTTTCCCCACTTGGAGTCGAACCCAGAAGGACATTTCTTTCATCAGGCCAATCAATAAAGACTCAATGTAAAGACTATACATATGCATGTGCTTTGGGGCAATTTAAGACCATTCACCCTGCAGAAAATTGTTAACCTGAATTGTAGTCAATTATATAAAGTGTATAGTATATAACTGTAGTCAAATTATATATTAAATCTACAGCAAACAGGATTTTTTTCAAGATTTAGGAATGCTATTTACCACGAATTTATCAGGGAGTGGAGGCACCGGGTCACATGCTTATTTTCTTATGTTCAAATATTACTTATTTTCAGGACAACAAAAAAAAGGCAGCTCGTGCTTAGAAAGCCTTCGGAAAACGTGCTTTACTCACCAGCCGAGTTGCTCGGTAGGGCCCGGGGCCCACGATCGAGGCTCCATCGGTCGCCCAGAAAATATAAAACTCCGTCTCCACGGCGACGAGGGACACAGCATAGATACAACCTTGGAAGGAAAGTTTGAATCGAGGCTACCGCGTTCTGATTGGACTAAATCTAGGTCACATGATACCGCAGCATTAGCCGATTGGAGGAAATCCTTTTAGAAACACTCCATTCATTTAAAAAAAAAATCATCCTGCGTTCGCTCTTTGCCCCCGATAAGCAGGCGATTGGGTTCTCTGCTAGAAACGTCAGAGGTGCGTTTTTACCGTCAGCGCCCAATCAGTTCCTTTTTGCGTCACCAATCGCTGGGCGGCAGCGAGATAAAAGGAAGGGGCTGATAATTTCAGGAGATGCTTTTTGTTCGGCTATCTCCCCTTTGTATGCTGCGGGCAGGTGACGTTACTGGCGCCTGCTAAGGTGGCCTCTTGCTAAAAATCGATTCTGCGTCATTGCGCAATTTGGAAGGATTCCATCTTCTCCCCCCATTTTATATGGAGGGTGCAAGGATTGATCTCTCTTAAATTGCCTCGCGGAGTTGACACAAAGGCTATAAGCCAAGAATTGAAGGACGCCATGTGACCTCTTTTAATCTTAGTGGGAACTGAGGCAATTGTGATTTGCTCAACTATGGTTTGCACAAACATGCGTTAATATATATGTGTGTGTGGGGGGGGGGTTCTGCTTCATGAGTATGTCCCCATCAGCTGTTCCCTAACGGGCAGAAGTTTCAAGTAGTATCTCAAATCCTGTTTGCTGGGATTTGTAGTGGAGGCAGCCCCTTGTGGTCCAGGGCTTCTGGATCAAGCAGTGGAAAGACTGGAACTTAGGCAAAGAGCTGGTGTAAATGTAAAACTGAATTTTAGATCCACTAAAAAAATTCTGACTTAAGATCCATTTAACTGCCAATAGCTTTTCCCAGGGACTATTGGGATTTTGCTATGGTCCTCCTGACAGTCTAACAAACTCCATCTTAATAAGCTTCGAACTGATTCCAGAAGAAGCTGGCCTTACTTTAAAACATGACAATATTTTAGCAAGCATAAATTCATTGTTCTGCAAATTCGCAGGGTGTGAATGTTTCCTCCAAACCATCCATTATTAAAACCCTAAGACACGTTTAAAAAAATTCAAGAGTTAAGACTTATGAATCATAGTTTTTTAATACAGAAGTACAGTTTGTATAAAACAAAGTTGATAGATAATATTAACAGTGAGGTTTATACCCCTTTGTATCATCCATGAAACCGATTTCCATTTCAGTTAAAAGCAGTCTAAAGAAGTTGTGACGCGTTAAAATGAATGTATCTCAGTGTTCAAAGTATTGTTGTATACTTATCAAACACATCATTTGTTTTAATGAAGATACATAAGCATTTAAGAGCCGCTAAATTGTTGTTTAATACATATATTTTCACAATAATACTTTATTGCTGAAAGTTGCAGGTTGGACTAGGTACTTTTTATTTCTCCTCACATCAAATTTAAATTCCAAATAATTTATAAAAAATATTTTCTTGTCCTGGAAAATCATATACAACATCCAGTGTGCTGGCGCTGAAGCCTCTTGATTGTCAAGTACTGCAGATTTTGTTTGTCGCTGAACCCTTCATTCATTTTTGTTTCTGCTAACGCCATTTTGCAAATGTTTTGGGAGCCGCTTACCCTTGGTATAAGCATGATACCAAAAATGTAGAAACAAGATTAAAAACAGAGATCCGTAGAGCCCAATGATGAACATGAAAATCGGATACTGATACTGACAATTATCCATGAGGTAGATTTGTCCTATATGCCCTGTCACCAAAATGAACTGCACCTGGAAAAAATAATTATTTCGTTTACATTTCTTACAAGAGAGAATTTTTTTTTATTTTGACTTAGGACCTGAAAACTAGATACGAAATGTGTAAAGAAATATGGATTTTGAATACATGGATATTCATATTTGACAACATTACAAGTTAGCTGAAAGTTAGAATATTAGGAATATTGATTTTTTAAAATGTTGTATTATGTTCAGTGATTTTAAATATTGGTATTATTCATTTAAACTTAGGTTTGTAAATTATCTCTAAAAGTTGAGTAATATATATATATATATATTAATATTTATTAATTGATATTTGTATTTTTTTAACTTCTCTTTTTCCTTTTATGTTAGCTGTATTTAATGTTTGTTTAATGTTTGAAAGGATATTACTTTAAAACAAAGAGAATAATTAAGACAGAGCTAAGAAGGAAATTGCAATCCAAATAATTCCATAATGCCTGCTATTACATTTTAGGACATGTGTACACAAATCATTTTAGAGCTGTGGTAAGTAGCTTCTGTCCTTTTGTACAGACCAACAATTGGAGAGAAGAGGGCATCAGGAAGAGGAAATGCCAACAAGAGAACAGGTATTCTCACCTGGAGCATTTGTGAAATGGAGCAACAAGCCAAAGTGGTGAATACGTGTGACTACAACCTCATCTATTTGCATTAAAAAAAACATCTTCACTCAGCCCACTTTTGGCTTTTCACCACTATCACAAATGTCCTGTCTGTATGCATTTTGGACTCTGGTTCCACCTACTGTTTGATTCAACTCTTTCCACAATACAGCTTCCAATACTGTAGATAACAGAAAGGAAATGTTCCATGCTTGTTTGTAATAGCAATAGCACTTAGATTTATATACTGCTTCACCGTTCTGTACAGCCCTCTCTAAGTAGTTTACCGTCAGCATATTGCCCCCCCAAAATCTGGGCCTTCATTTTACCGACCTCGGACGGATGGAAGGCTGAGTCAACCTTGAGCAGCTCAGAATCTAACTCCTGGAGTCCAGTGACATGCAAGCAGGGGAGGCACAGCCTCACCACTGTCATCATGAAAAGAAAAAAATGTAAAAGAAAAAAGGCTGAGGTAGTTGCTGCCAGAGTCACAGTGGATGACTCTGCTTAGTGCTTAACTGTTTAAAAAAGCCTCTAAAAGAGCCATCTACAGGAGGAGGCGGGGAGAACCATGTGCCTCATTTAGTCTGACTTTAGTGATCACTCAGCAGAGTTAAGCAAGGGTTAAAAGCCGAAAAATTTCTTATGTATATGAGGCACGTGGTTCTCTTGCCTCCTCCTGTAGAGGTGTTTTTTTTAGAGGCTTTTTGAAACAGTTAAGCCAGAGTCATCCAATGGGGACTCTGGCAGCAGCTAACCCAGCCTGACCTCAGCAGGCTCTTGCCTTTTTCCTTTATATTTTATATTTCACATGGCAGGCAAGAGCAGAGTTGAACTCCTCTGTGATTGTGAAACAGCTGGAAAGGTATGTGAGTCGGAGGGAGGGGGAGGAATTGCAAAATTAATGTAATTTGTAAGTAATTTGTGTCTGTGTGTGTTTGTTTGTTTCGTCAATTGAGAGAGAGTTGTTTGAGAGAGAGGGAAGGGGGTAGGAGAGCAGGGAGGGCAGCCCGCGAGCTTTCTTTCTCTGTGTCGGGGCAGCCCGCTGCAAAAGAAAGAAATCAGCTTTTGCCCGCCCTGCCGCTATGTCCAACTTGGGGTGGGTTGCTACTGGCATTACTGCTGGTGCATGGGCAGTTTGGCTCCGCGAGCGTGCACAGTTGCCATAAATAGGTCTGCGCATTGCAGAACATTTAAAAACCAGTTCCAGTGACCCAGGCCTGCAAACCACTACCGGTTCAGCCGAACTGGTAGGAATCCACCTCTGAGTGAATGCATTCTCAGAAAAAAATATGCATTCCTCCTTAAGGATAATCAAATTTGGAGACTTTGTGCATAATCATGATCCTAATGTGAAACACCATATTTTGCAGGATTTTATTTCTATTTCCTTATGTTTCTTCTTCCCTGGAGGACGCATCGATCCACCCATTTTATAATATTCACAAACTGCCCCATTTCAAACTAGGCTTCACCCGCTTAGCTGTGGAATCCAGGCAAGGTTGGCAACGTGCTCCCTTCTGCTCTGGCAGCCAGCCAAATGATAAACTACATCCTTTGTAAGCACTTGGGGTGTAAAATATGAGGACTCAGATGTAACAGTAAAAATTAAAACAACATAGATCAGTATATCTCTCCTAAAATTTTGATGGTCTTTAAGAAAACCCTGAAGATCTTGTTTTTCATTCTGCTACCCCTGATGGGTATATGACACTACTTAATTATATGACTCTTGTGCTTTTCCCAGCACGTTTTATTTCATTGCTTTATTGTATCATTTATTCATATTCTGTTTTATCTTTGTTAGATACCCAGAATCACAAATAAATAACATCTGTTAATGTAGGTAATCTTTACCACTCACTATATAATCATCTGTTTGAGAAAACTCGGCTGTATGGAAGCAACCGAGTGGAAAACTTGAATATATCTAGCTAGCTCACGACTTTATAATGTGCCTATTTACCTTTTGTAGTACGACTCATTCAAATCTAAGCCTATTTTTTTTCTGTAACTCTGTTCGAAATTACTTACCAGTTGTATAGTTGTCATATATTTTTTCCACCATAAGTGCTTATGAAATGCTGGCCCCAGCGTACAAAGTCCATAGTAGGTGTACATGGATCACATGAACCATAGAGTTGAGCATACCATGGAATGTTCCTAAACCTCCTGTAGAAAGGGAGGCAAGATATGTCTCCAGTCATGCAACTCGGTCACATTTTATTATCAGTCACAGCATGTCATAGTTGAAGTATATCAGAGAAACAACAGAAATAATAAGCACCCAACAATGTACTTTAATCCTGTTTTCATAGATTTCTACTAAAGTTGTATTTATGACTGGCTAATGCATGGCTAGCCAATAATCCACAATTTACTGAGTTTCCATAGCTGCCTGGGTCATATATCATTCTGAGTTACAAACTAACCAAACACATTTTATCCTAGCATCTAATGTAAAGCTTGTCTATATGTTGGTGCAATGGGTGAATGCCATTTAGAAGAAAAATTCTGTATGGCAAAATGCGATGCTACATGCAATGCTACAGTGCAGACTTCCCAAAATGGTGCCCTCCAGATGAAGTCCAAACACAACATACTGGATTGCAATCAGCATGTGAATTATGTGCCATCAAGCTGTTTTCAACTCCTAGTGATTATCTATCCACGCTGTTTATCAGACATTAATACAATTGAGCGGGTCCAGAAGTATTTCACGAGAAGAGTACTCCATTCCTCTGCTCACAATAGAATCCATTATGCCACCAGGTTCGAAATTGTGGGCTTGGAGAACCTGGAACAACACTGCCTATGGTCTGACCTAAGCATTGTACACAAAATTGTCTGCTACAACGTCCTACCTGTCAAACAACTACTTCAGCTTCAACCTCAATAATACTCAGGCAAACAATAGATACAAACTCAAGGGCAAACCGCTCCAAACTCGATTGCAGAAAATATGACTCAGCAACAGAGTGGTCAATGTCTGGAGTGCTCTAGCTGACTCCATTGTTACAATCCTCAAACCCCCACAGCTTCCACCTTAAACTGTCCTACCGTGGAACCTCACCCCATTCCTAAGAGGTCCATAAAGGGGGCGTTGTTAAGTGCACCAGCATCATCCCTGTCCTACTGTCCCCATTTATTTGTACTCTTTTTCTTTGTTACTAATATAGACTCATGTCTATGTTTATTCTTATACCTGTTATCTTGTACATGTTTGACAAAATAAAATAAAAAATAAATACTGGTTAGGAATTCTGAGATGTATAGTTCCAATACTATATGGAGGGCATTTGGGGTTAGCAGTTAAATGGTTTAAAATGAATGGATGGATGATGAATTTGTACCAACACTGCCATCATTTGGAAAACAATTCACTTTATAGTCATGCTAAAGAGGCGGAAGAAAATTTAAGAAGGAACTTCACAAAGCAGTAATTATCCATGCTGGACACCCTCTATATTAGCTGATCAGACTCTCTTATTTATTTAGCAGCCAAAATAACTTGCATTCAACTAATGAAGTGAGGAAAGCTGGAGTAATCAAGAGTGGATTCAAGTAAAAGGATGTTTTAGTTGTGGTGTTCAAAACCTAAGTGTTCTCAGGCTTTTAGCCTAAGAATAAAACAGCTTTTTGTGTTCAAACAAATAAATGTAACTGATATTTTGGAGTTTTTCTATATACTCCCTGCTCACAAGGCCATTAACATCAATAGATAAATAAATGAAAAAAATGCATGTACACCAGTGGTGGGTTCTGAATCCCGTTCCAACAGGTATGGTTGGAACACGGCTTCGCCCATATGGACGCATGCGGTGCGCACATGTGTTTGTGTGTTGCAAACAACGCTCTGTAAGCCTCCACAATGCTCCAGCTGCTCGCAGAGCATCACGCAGGCGTTGTATGCACCATGCACGTGCCTGGAAGCGTCAAAAGCTTAAAACACAGTAAGGAGCTCGGTCGGGCGGGTCGGCCTTCCAGAGCACTGTACTGGAACGGTACCCGAAGCTGTGAGAAGGTGGTGGTTGTTAGTTGTGAAGTCGTGTCCGACACATTGCGACCACATGTACAACATTTTTCCAGGGCTTCCTGTCTTCTACTATCCCCCAGAGTCCATTTAAGCTTATGCCTACTGCTTCAGTGACTCCAACCAGCCACCTCATCTCTGTCATCCCCTTCTTTTGCCCTCAATCTTTCGCAGCATTAAGAGAAGACCAGGATGAGTAACAAGCCTCAAGGAGGAAAGAAAAGAAAAAAGAAAAAGAGAGTCTCAATGAAACATTTGTTCCTGTGTTGTGTTTTTTTGTTTTTGTTTTACAAAAAAGAAGAGAGAGAGAGTCTCCGACATCAGTGCCCTCCACCTAAGTATCTTTGATATGAAATGGTTGACGCTGAAGAAGTAGGAGACCCAGGAAGAAAACCAAAAAGGTTACCAAAGGGACAGATCAAGTGGACCACAAACCCGGTCCAAGGGAGCAGTTGAGACAAAAACTAAAATTGCCCCTAAGGGAATTTTATTGCCAGGAGTTGCGGGGGAGTTACGTAAGGTGTGGATATATGCTCCATTCTCAATGGCTAATTTATATAATTGGAAAAATCAAATTCCTAATTATAGAGAAAATCCAGATGAGATGCATGTCCTTTTTGCATCCATTTTTCTGAACTCACCAGTCTACTTGGGCAGACATACAAAGTCTGATGGAAATTTTATTAACCCAGAGAAAAGAAGGTTTGTGAAGGGAACCACGAATAAGCCTTTGCAGATGGATGATACAAAAGATCCAGACTGGACATGGTTATTAAAGGAACCAGATTGGAACCTAGTCCATTCAGCTGCAAAACTATTGGACCTTAGTTTGTTAGGACTCAAACAAAAGTTAAGAACTTAGGGAAGGTCCAGTTCTCAGGCACTAATGAAAAGAACTTCAGAGCCCATGCCTTTTCCATGACATAGGTATGTGTGTAGGAGAAATGGAGTTTTCTTCTTATGTGGGAAAAATGTATATTTATGCTTGCCTAGTAATTGGACTGGAACATGCACCCTGGGGACTGGAGAAAGTGCCTTCAGAGAGCAAGATCTGAAAATCATTCTATATGTTTTACTTGTCTTTTTCTTCTCACTGCTATGTATCATCATACACGTGGTTGTATTATATGTTTGCATTGCTAATATGTACTCCTGAGATATTAACCTTGCATATGCAATGCCAAATGTTATAATAAGACACTATAAGAGGCAAGACTCAATTGTAGCTAAAAATAGAGTCTTGAAGGGGGACTAAGGCAGGACATAAAGCTATTTCTTGATCTCGCAATCCAAATCGCCTGATTTTCTGCAACAATTTTAAGGGGTTTTCTTGTTTGTTTTTTTAGTAATGATTGTTGAACATCTTTAAATCCAGGATGAAGTAACTTCTGAGTTACGGAGAATTGGCATCTGGTTACCATTATTTAATTGGGATTTTTAACTAGTTTTCATCAAGACTGGGAGAATAACCAATGTTTGGAATCACTGATTAGGGGTGGATGTGTTTTATATGATTATGCCTGAAGAATGGCTGTTGTAGGTTTGAATTTTTTTTCAAAATGTCTAATGCTGCTGTTTGGTCCAGAAAAATCCACATTGATTATACTCAATCTGCAATAGTGGAAAATTCATGGAATGTATTTTCTGCAGCTTTTAATTAGATCATCCGTCAAATCTAAGGGAAATAATAAACCGGAAGTCTATAGCAGAATCTACAGCGAGTTAAAACTGGAGCAATGTTAAGCAGCAGTGCCTAAAGAATTTGCATGAATCTTGTTCAGCAAGTTATTTATTTTCCTCTAATTCCACATGCAGCTCTGATGACAAAACCATTATTTAAGTCTGTTACAGCATCAGCTAACCACAACATTCAAGCTCATGAAGAATTATTTTAAATGCATAGTGTCAAAAGGATTTTTTAAAGTGTTCTGTTTTTTTTTAAAAAAAAAAAACAATCACCAGTTATGGTATCTAAAACATTAACAGAATTGTTATGGCACACATTTTAACTAATGTTTGTCATCTGTTTCAGATTGTGCATAATAACATGGTGAAAAGGAATGTTGTTCACCAAAGCTGCCCACATTGTTGTTGCCGATATGTTTTGGCTGGATCTCCCTCCGCAAGAGCACAATAGAATACCACCCTACTTGCTATTTATTTTGTTCTTGAAAGCAAATAGCTTCCTATTCCATAAATTAATTACAGATAATCCTTGACTATAACAATTCATTTAGTGATCATTCAAAGTTATAATGGCAGTGAAAAAGTGACACCACCATTTTTCACATTTATGACCATGGCAGCATCTCCATGGTCATGTGATCAAATTTCAGATGCTTGGCAATTGACTCAATACTTACGACAGATGCAGTTTCCCAGGGCCCTTTTGCACCTTTCTGAAAAGCCAAGTCAATGGGAAAGCTAGATTCACTTAACAACCATGTTGCTAACTTTAACACCTGCGGTGATTCACTTAACAACTGTGACAAGAAAAGTCATAAAATGGGGTAAAACTCACTAAACAAATGTCTCACTTAGCAATAGACATTTTGGGCTGAACTTTGTCATAATTCGAGGACTACCTGTATTATGTTCCTAATGCAACCTTGCTTATTCATTATCTTCAAATCCTACCTGGAGAGTTTTTTCTAATGTGCATCAGAGTACACTGCCTTTAGCAGCTTAAGATGAATTCTACCTAAAGAGAAAAAGAATTTGGTGCACATATCCCTAACTTTCTCCATGCATACTCATCCTCCAGGAGCTATATTGGTCCTCAGTTCTTTTCCGGCCAGGCATAATTCAGAGTGCTGGTTATTAATTTTCTAATTCTATATGTCTCAGAGCCTGGAAGCCCAACTCCTACAGAATTACCTGCCCAGGGTGAGCAGGGAGCCCGCAAGATTAAAGTCCTGTTTCTGCTTTAAGGACATCATACATGGACCTTAGTGGTGCCTCCAACTTCCATGGAACATAGGGGTCAATATCTTATGCAAGGCTGTGAAGCTGACCTTGTTTCACATGGTTTCTAGTCACATGGTTCTCCTTAGTAAAATGGTAAAATGGTAAAATAGGGGCTAGAATGGTAAAACTACCAGAAGCACTCACAATTGGCTTACTGAGTGCTCATTAAAAGCTTCACTTCAGTTTGCAAAGAAGCATTAAGGGAAATGTCACTGGGACCTGTGCTATTCAATATGTTGATGAAGGAGAGATATAAGGGGAGACTTATCAAGTTTGCAGATAACCCAAAGCAGGGGAGGGGAGAGAGAAGAAACGCAAAATATTTTCAATAGACTTCAACTGTGAACTAAAATGAATAGAATTTAATGGGGAGAAATGTGTATAATAAAAGGCATAAGTATTGGAGGGGGATGCCTTGGCTTCATAGAATTCTAGAATATATAAGTTGGAAGGGACCTTCTAGGTCAGGGGTATCAAACTCACAGCATCCCAAGATGTATCACAACTCTTTTTTCTCTTCACTAAACTGGGGTTGGGCAAAGCCAATGTGTGACACATATGGCCTGCGGGCTTCAAGTTTGACACCCCTGTTCTAGGTCATCTAGTCCAACCCCCTGTACAGGATTAAGTTTAATCATCCTAGGTAGATAACCAACCTGCCTGTTTGAAAACCTCCAACAAAGAAGAATTTTCCACTGTTCAGACTCTTTTATCGCTTAAGACAGCTGTGCTTGTTAGAACAAGAATTTAAGACCACTAGAAAAAAAGGTACATAGGACCTTTAAAAAAAATATCAACCAGCAGCAATCCTGCCAGCAACTTGGCAGAAATGTGTGAAGGTATTCAGCAAGTGAAAAAGGCAATTTCTATCTTGGGCTATATTAACAAGATCACAGAGTTCAAGTCACAGGAAATAAATGTTAAAATCTACTCTGTCAGATTCCACTTGGCACAATTCTGGGCACCAAGGTTCAAAAGACAAGTTCAGAGAAGAGCTATCAAAATGATGAAGGGTCTGGAAACTAAGTCAAATGAAGAAGTGTAAAAAGGCCTGAGGAGAGGAAAGACAACTGAGAGAAGATATGAAACCAGTCTTTAAATACCTGAAGGACAGTCATTTAGAAAAGGGAGTAAACTGATTATCTAGGACAGTGGTTTTCAACCTTCCCAATGCCGCGACCCTTTAATACAGTTCCTCATGTTGTGGTGACCCCCAACCATCAAATTGGTGTCTCGGTTCCTAAGACCGTCCAAAATATGTTTATTCTGGTGGTCTTATGTGACCCCTGTGAAAGGGTCGTTTGACCCCCAAAGAGGTCCCAGCCCACAGGTTGAGAACTGCTGATCTAGGACCACAAGGGCCAGAACCAGAACCAATGGGTTAAAGCTACAAGGAAGTAGACAAGGTTATATGCCAAGAGGAATTTTCTAACTCTTTGATCTGTTAATGAGTAAAACAAACTGTAACATAAAGCAAAGCACTTCACTTCAAACAGAACTTGGAAGGTCTTCAGAGATCTAGTGACTCTTGCATTGGACAAAGAGATGGCCTAGATTAGTGATGGCAAACCTTTTGGTCACCGAGTACCCAAACTGCACATGCACACATGCCCAATGCGTACACATGCGCAGACATGTATATGCACTTACATCTGTGCACACATTCATGGGCATGTGTAAATATGTGCATGTGTGTGCATGCGCAGCAGAGACCCGAAGACTAGCTGGCTGGCAGGAGGCAGGGCATCCCAACACTGGCAGCGCGGCAACAGGTAAGATCTTTTTCTTTCGTGAGCTTCTGTTTCATTGTTTGCAGGGAAACAGGAGCTCATGAAAGAAACAACTTAGAGATTTGACCTTGGGCGATAGTCCACCTGCCAGCAGAGCATGCTCTATTTGCCACCTCTGGTACATGTGCCATACGTTCGCCATCATGGGCCTAGATTATTTCTAAGGTTCCTTCTAATTTGATTATCTACATCAAATAAAACAGGCATTGTTGAATGCTTCCTTTGAGTCATATGTAAAAATAATTTACAAATTCAATGGTTCCTTTTTGCCATACTTTGTAATATGCTACACCACAGCATAGTGATTACTGTATTTTTCAGAATATAAGACGCTCAAAGGTTTTGAAGAGGAAAATTAAAAGAAAGTTTTTGCACTCTGCAAACCTCCCAAAAACTGCCCGTTTTTCATCAAAAGAATTGCATGCATAGCCTTCAGGAGGCTTATAGAGTACTCCTAGGGGCTGGGGGGACAAAATTGAGCAAAAACAGCCCATTTTCACTCATTTCTGCCTTCCCCAGCCCCCAGGAACACTCTGAAAGCCTTCTACAGGCTTTGCACAGCTATTTTGGTGAAGGGGTGGGGTTTCAGGAGGCAAAAAATGCTGTATTCAGTGTATAAGGCGCACTCAGATTTTCAGTCTCTGGGTGCGTCTTATACTCTGAAAAATACGGTAAATTACTGGACTAAAATATAATAAGGAAACAGCTTCAAGTCCACATTTGCAATGAAAACCCACTGAATGAATTTGGGCCAGTCAGTCTCTCCCAATAAGCCCAACTTATGTCTATGGAGATTCTCAGTCATCCAGGTCATGGTTGTCCCAAAGATGCTTTTTCAAGAGACAACTGGACTTTCTGGTTTTTCTTTGAAGACATTTCGCTTCTCATCCAAGAAACATCTTCAGAGCTGAAGAAGCTTCTTGGATGAGAAATGAAACGTCTTCAAAGAAAAACCAGAAAGTCCAGTTCCCTCTTGAAAAATCCCCTTTGGGAAGCCCAACTTATCTTTCAGGGGGAAAAAACTGGAGAAAGGAAAGCTCCTTCTGTAATTCCAGAAAATGTATGAATGGACTTTCAAAGAGCAGTGCATTGAATTAAAACAATCATAGCCATTTCAATACTGATTTTGATCCCATTTTCAACTGCATCTCTAGAAATCTGGTATAAAGAGACCTAATTTGGTTGTCCCAAAAGTGCTTATTTCCCAAAGGCAAGTGGACTTTGTTTTTTCTTGAAGACATTCGCTTCTCATCCAAGAGGCTTCTTCAGTTCTGAACTGAAGAAGAAAAGATGAGAAGCGAAATGTCTTCAAGGGAAAACAATGTCCAGTTGTTTTTGAAAAAGCACCTTTGGGACAGTATACTGTAGCTTTTCCCATGTTAAGCTTAATGCATCTCTTATTCATTATAAGAGAGTAACAATGTGGATGCCCAGTACTAACATGTAAAAATGAAATAATTATTTTTATTGATGTATGTTTGATTCAGACATCTCATGTTGGCTTAAGTATAGTTTGTTGAATAAATTACAAACAGCTAAATTCACACAATATTCTAGAAACCCCAACAAATATGAGGAAATAAACATATGTAATGTGCATAATCTAAGCACTATTTGTTTTCTCCTTGAGCTGCCACAGTGCCAACTACTGTTCCATAGCTGAACTTTGTCCATTATCAAATATGGGCATAATCAACTCTCATTTAGATATTGAATTATTAGCTCGGACAGAGGCAGAATTTATAGGACATACCTAATGGAAAACCAATATACTCAGATCCGCTCTATTTGTTCGGCATTTAGTACTTTATTGGCATGCTAACTAACTGAGATCCATAAATATTTATGAGCTATTGGCATCTGTTTTAGAGGATTCATATTGCTAAAAATCCATCTTCCCCCACACTTTGAACCTATGCTACATGCATTCATAAACTGCATTTTTGATCATTTTAAAACAGAAAAAATATAGAAAATTGAAGGCAGAAAAAGTCCCTGTAGTCCTTTGAATCTGCCCCTTGGGTTTTTGTTCTGTTTAATCAATTAATTAAAGTTATTTTAAAACTTATTGTTATTTTTTATCTTATTCATTTTTACTTTTTTTGTTAGATGATAGACCAATGTTTATCCCAAGCATATTTAAACTCAGTTACTGACCCACTAGTTGCGCTGGAAGTTGCTTTCAAGTTTCAACTACTCTTTCTGTGAAGCAATACTGTTACTATGCTATTAAGAGAGTTAATTTTATCTCTATTCAAGCTGCCTAGTATAACATTCTATTCCTTTCCTGATAAAAATCTATGCTACTACATTTCCTTAAACTGCAACATAAATAAAGTCTCAGGTAACTTATATTCAACCAGTTTTAGATCACAATCAAGATAAGGAATGAGAGACTAAAGCAATTTCTCCCTCATCTCAGCCTTCTCTAAATTTTATGCTGTTAATTGGTTACTAACCACAATCAGTTATTTATTCAGGCAGATTAGTTCAGCTTAACATTTTCTAAAGTTAAGACAGGTGTTGAGTTCATATAGTAAGTTTCAAAGGAAACTCATTTGCTAAGACTCCTGAGATTTTAGTTTTATTGCACAAATTTGATCTTCCATTAAGCTTTACTTCTTTCCCTAGGAAATTGTGTATCATAATGTGGATGTCTCATATTCCGTTAAAACTAAACTATGATTTATTTAATAAAACATGGATAAATAGCAGTTTACTGAGTGACATAAACCCACTCACAAAGATTTGCAAATCAAAAATTTTCCATATTAGTTATTAAAACATATGAACAACTGTATGCTTTGATAAGAAAGGATAAACTTGATATTTATTTTGAAGTAAAGAGGGAGTATGAGTTGAGTTGAGGTGATTATATATTATGCAGCCAATAATAATCTTTTTCATTCTCTTGTCTGAATGTCATTATTTGTTTTCATAATACAAGAATAATGACTTAAAAATCTATTGGGTCGTAATACTATTCTGCTTCTTGGGAGTGGGGAGCGAACACTGCAGGACTGCTCCATAGGTAAAGGTTAGTGTTTGCATCATGGAGACGAGGGGTGGGTTCTAGCTTCTGTTACTGCCAATTCGTTCAGGGATGCACTTCGCGCATGTACACACTTTGCACGTGCACGTTCAGTAGTTAAAAAAATGCTTCTGCACATGCGCAGCAGCAAAAAACAAGATGGTAGCGGCTAGGGCGCTGCTGATAGAACAAGCTCAGGAGCGGGGCCAGCCGAGTTACTACCTACTCGGCTGAACCAATCTGAACCAGTAGGAACCCACCTCTGATAGAGACCCACTCTCCCTTCCTTAGTCACTATAAACAACTCATAAGAAAGAAGGTAGGCATAAACATTATATTTTCTGACTCGCCTAATTTCTGCTTTCTTTTTTTCCCCTTTTCCTTCCTCACAGTGCCAGAATTAAAGAGTGGGAAGGGAGGAGAAGTCAAGGAGCTTTATAGCTGGGGCACTTATTCCCTTATTTTTTAGACTCTCTAGTAAAATAACAGAATTGCCTCTCCCAGTTCTATACAAAGAGACAGCCGTTCTTTGTTTCATCTTTTCTTTCAAACAAGCTCTTTCCTCAAAAGAGAAAGCAGTAGTATCATTAAGAATATTTTCTCAAATATTCCTTATCTTTACATTAAGTTCACCTTGTTTGCACATAAGTTTAAGAGTGGGAGAGAAGCAGGCTTCAAACAGTCTTTATGCTGTTTGACATACAGTTTTTATTTTCTCTATCTGCTCCCTGTTCTCTTCTCTTTTTTTTTTACCAGAACACTATTAAGAACTTCAAGGATTTATAGATTTCAGCTTAATTATGGGTTTGCTGATGCTCTGATTTGGCTCACAATAGATCTAGAAGAAAAAGACCATTTAAAAAAAAAAAACAAATAGCTAAGTAAACTACTTAGAGACCAAATGCACCCCCCAAAAATGGAATACTTAGTTTCATTATTTGGCCAAGTGTTGACACAACTCCTCTCAGCCCACAAAACTCTGTCATTATTTAAAGGCACCCTTCAACTTGAAATCTGAAGTTTTGACTACCTGGAGCAAATTTGACTCCGAACCACCAAGTCCATGGCATGATTGTATGATGAAAGACGTGTAAGAATGTCACCTGGGCATTCTTTTTTCGAAGGATAAAGAAGACCTGAAATGAATCATATTTAAAATGAACAGTATGAATAGAAAGGTCAGTTCAGCATATATAAAAGTTTGTTATCTGATTTACATTTTACAGATGAAAATAAATTACAAACGCTAGCATACCTGCAAAAATCAAAGTAATTGGTTCAAAATAAAAGAAGCTGGTTTAGACCAAGTCAAGCTTCTGGTCCTGCTAACAAGTATTGTCTCCTTCTTATCATAATCCTCTATGATCTTTGGCAGAGGTCATTCCCACCTATTAAAAACCTACAATTTTATTGATTCTACAGCATCTAGAATCCCTCCCCAATCAGCCATAGATGCTAGTGCTACTGGGAATTAGGCCCATTCATATGCTAAACTATACAGTCTATTCTGCGTCCTTTATTTTCATAAAGGATGAAAGTAATATACAATAGAGTCTACAATACAATGACTCTACAATAGAGTCACAGCCCCACCTAAAACCACTTGAATAGTGCATGTAAATAATAAATCTATGATATAGAGCTCTAGTTCAAAACAATTTCATAAGGCTGGGAGTAGCTGGATTGGGAAATAAAAATTGGAAAGATTGTTTCACATTAACACAGAGCCAAAGGATCTTCTACAAGTCTTTGGATCTCTCTTTTATATTATATTCTTTATATAGGAAACCCCAAGGCCTACAATAGGTTTGTAATAGTTTTCCATCCAAGAACGGAGTTATCATTTTGTGTCTTACTAAAGAAATTGACTTTCCATGTGATTGTTCTATATTGTTTCTTTCAAGTTATGATCTATCAATGACTGAAATGTTTTTCAATGCATATTTTCTACAAACTTTTATGTTCTATTTCAGAAATTATTCTGTTAACTTCTTGGGTTTCGGTTCAAGGCTCACACACTGACTTTGATTGCACAATTTGTTTTTTCCTGACTCTAATATTCAATACAACACTTAGATAAATTTACAGTTTGCATTTAGAGCACTTTTAGGGGTATTAAGAATACAGCTCCCAGAAATCGCAGCCAGCATAGTTTGAAAGGGGGTGAAATTCTGACATGTTCTGGAATGGAAATTTTGAGTACTTCAGAGAACTGGCAAATGCCACCTCTGGCTGAACCCAGAGTTGGGTGGGAATGGACATTTTGCAATATCCTTCTCCCTGGACTGGGGTGGGAATGGAGATTTTGCAGCATCCTTCCCCTGCCATGCCTACCAAGCCACACCCACAAAACCGGTAGTAAAAATAAATTTAAATTTCACCACAAGTTTGGAATTCTGAAACTTGTCCAAAGATATGTGAAGAGCTAAGTTTGAAGACTGGACTAAACTTTCTATCAATTAAATCTATAGATAAGGGTAAAGCACAGCATCATTATTATGAATAAATAATGAGCAGATCTTGACATGGCTGTTCTCACTGAAAGAAGAAAAGTGAGAAACTAAGCTGTCTGATTTTCCATACAAATTAGTCTAATTTCCAGAAAGTTTTCACCCATTCAGTAGTATCAATCTAACATTTCTTCTAATGATGACAAATACTCTATATACACAGAAATCCCTGAAATATATGATATTGTTTATTAATCAGTATTTTATTATGTATACAGACCAGAATATATTTATTAAACTATATAATCATACTCACAGTGTCTAGCAACTCAAAGAATTTGGAAAAATAATACAACCAGCAGACACGAACCATCTATAAAAAGCAAAAACATTGAGTAAATTCAATACTGTATGAAAATTCTCCATTTTATTAAGCATGATGACTATTTTATATACACAGCGTTAAACTGACATTCGACACTTTTGTAGGAAAACTGAAATATCCCTATATGATTATTCCTGAGGCAGAAATAAGCAGAATTCAATGAAGTCTCTAAAACAGTGGTCTCCAAACTTTATGGCTTTGCAAACTGACATGAGGGGGGGGGGATGATTCTGCGCAAGCAGCAGGCATGTGCATATAAATGGAGCACACATGAGCTCACCAGCCCACAAGTGCACACTCACCCATTGCTTCTGCAGTCTGGTTCTGAACAGCCTGCTGCAACCTGGGGGTTGTGGGGCAGGGGTATTCAGAAGGTTCTGACCAGTTCTGGAAAACCGGTAAATACCATCTCTGACTGGCCCCGCCCCCATCTATTCTCTGCCTCCCGAGTCCCAGCTGATCAGAAGGAAATGGGGATTTTGCAGTACCCTTCCCCTGGAGTGTGCAGGGAGATTTTACAGTATCTTTCCCCTGCCATGCCCATCAAGCCAAGCCACGCCCACCAAGCCATACCACGCCCACCAAGCCACACCCACAGACCCGGTAGTAAAAAAAATTGAATCCCATCACTGGTTGGCCTTTGGTATAAAAGAAAAACACAGCTACATAATTGCTTGACTGATAATGTGCCATCAAGTTATTTTTCACTCCAACAATCATGAAGCTACATAATAGGATTTGTTAATTTTTTTTTTTGAAATTTCCATAAGCTTAAACAAAAGTCACCTCTTGCTTTTTATTAAATTGAATAGTCTTCTAACTGGTCTGGTCCTATTTTATGGCCTGTTGTTCAGTTTCACAAACTCAGTCGCTTGGGATACTTTTGGATGAAAAATACAGTCGAAAGACCAGACACAGCCCTAATTTGGATTACAATAATATCATTACAATACTCACCCTGAGCGCCATAGGTGACCTGGAATAGTCAACTATATCACAGCGAAATGTATAGCCTGTGGCCCAGCCAGACATGAGGAACTAGAAGTGGAAGAAAAGAATTTAGTGTAATATTTAGTTTTTACAAATCATTGGATTGCATAAAAAATTACAGTAAGAAGGAACCAAACCATACACAGCACTGATGAATGCTATAAAAAGCTCCAGGGAAGTGCTTTTTATGTATGGATTTGCTGAACTTTTTTTTTTAACTGAATAAACTATAAATGGCTGGCTTCATATAATCCATTAAAGTACAAACAAACCTTATTGTAGTTTAGTGTGACATGTGCACTCAGCCTGCATTGCATGTTTAAAAGCCGGCTGATTTTCTTCCAAACGATGCCTTCAAATGTGTAAAATTTAATACTCAAATGGATGAGAAGCAAAATGTCTTCAAAGGAAAACAAAGTCCAGTTGCCTTTTGAAAAAGCACCATTGGAACTACGAAGGGGACATACATATTTGAAACAAGGAGAATTTTATTTAAGTTAAATCCCATAATATATTTTCCCAAGAATTGGCCTCGAATGTCAAAGATCCAAGTTTGTTTATAGTCTTTGTAAGCCATGGGTATTCCAGAGTTTGTATAGCATTATCACTTTAATAATTAAATATATGACTGGATTACAATCCTATAAATTGCATTTAATTATATTTTTTATTCAGGTAGAAATTAAATCATTTTTTCTTTTGTTCCAGCCCAACCTTATTTCTTTTTGGGGTAGTCCCTAACTTGTTTATATCCAAAACTATCTACAAGACCCATTATAGGACTGTGATAGAAGAAAGAGTAGGCAATACTCATATCTCACGAAGATTATGCTTAGCAGTTTACACCATACCGAGAAACTAAAATGTAGTTTTGATTTCAAAAGTATTTCTGTATACCTAAGTTACATAAATCATTAATATTTCAGGAGAATCCTTTGTACATCTCTATTAGAACAAATGAGCAATCTACTAATTACCTCATATGTCATATATATTGAAAGAGCCACTATGCCAAAGTTATAAACAAACATTAATTGCCTCAAATCAAAAGGCTTTCTGTTCTCCATGTACTTTGGCCCTAAATTAGTGACAAAATATATATAAGTTCCAAGAATAAATGCTTGTGGGAAAGGTGAAGACATGAGTAGGTAGCCATCAACTCGTGGATCTGGAAAAGAGATATTAAAAAGTATTTTAATATTTCTATATTTTGACTTAAATAACAAGCATATTCTTTAACCTAAATTATTGCCTACCTAATATGGCTGTTTGCCAGTTCAAAAGTACAGGTTTTTTTATCTTAAGTTTCTTGTTTGCTTTATATAAAAACTTCACATATACATTACACAATGTACGGCTTCTCATTTAGCCAAAGCTAAAATCATAACTGGTAAAATTATTAAAATATTTGTATGAATGTGCAAATTACCTATTTTCATGAGAATTATAACTAGAACAAACAGTGGTTAAATATTTTTCCTTCCTCATAAATTTATTCTATTAATTTAGCAATATTTGCCACCTCATATAGATATTTAAGATCTAGGTAAAAGTTCATCTCTGCCTATTCAATAGTTTTCAATACAAAAACTAATTCATATAGTTCATTATGTTCTTTGAGCTTGGGTGTGTTCTTGCAGACATTTCACTACCCAACTAGATAACATTATTAGCACATTAAAAACTCCATAGTTCAACTCTGACCAGATATATTCTCTTTTATGGAAAAACTCATTCATCTATATTGTCAATGTATGAGGTGTTCTAGCATAGGTTACCAACAGTTAAAATACAGATAATTTTGCTTCTGTTTAATAGATGCTGGGATAATATTCAAGTAAAGCATGACTATTATCTCACCATTTATATCATTTAAGCACAAATTTTCATCAGTTGTAGAAAATCTTCTGACAATTTTCTTTCGTATAAAAGATGGCCAAGCCAGAAAAAAAAATGAATTTAAGAGTAAAAAAGAGAAATATTGGAGATGTTGAAAAAGAGGTCAATGTTTGTCATGGAGGCATTTTGGATGAAAAGGAATAGCTGAATCTCTGCCAATATGTTGGATTTCAAATCCCAGAATTCCTAGCCAATGTGGCTTTAAATCTATTGAAAACTAGCTGAATACCCATGCTCTGCTACGAAACTGTGTGATCAGGCTTGATAAGTTGACACTTGAAAATTAATGAGTGGTTACCATCGGCCTCTCCTTTCCCCTTCTCTCCCTCAGGCTTGCCCCACAGAATCCTATCCCATCCCCTTCTCTCCCTCAGGCTTGCCCCATAGAATCCTCCCCTATCCTATCCCCTTCTCTCCCTCAGGCTTGCCACACAGAATCCTCCCCTATCCTATCCCCTTCTTTCCCTCAGGCTTGCCCCATAGAATCCTCCCCTATCCTATCCCCTTCTCTCCCTCAGGCTTGCCCCATAGAATCCTCCCCTATCCTATCCCCTTCTCTCCCTCAGGCTTGCCACACAGAATCCTCCCCTATCCTATCCCCTTCTCTCCCTCAGGCTTGCCCCATAGAATCCTCCCCTATCCTATCCCCTTCTCTCCCTCAGGCTTGCCCCATAGAATCCTCCCCTATCCTATCCCCTTCTCTCCCTCAGGCTTGCCACACAGAATCCTCCCCTATCCTGTCCCCTTCTCTCCCTCAGGCTTGCCCCATAGAATCCTCCCCTATCTATCCTATCCCCTTCTCTCCCTCAGGCTCTTCTTCAAACTCTCAGCAAGCAGGCTGGATGAGTAATGTGCTAGCCATGCCCACGTCCAGGTTTTCAAGTTTGGAGGGGGAGTAGAATGTCTAACTTCTTATCATCAGAGCGTGTTAATAATAATAGAAGAAATACTAATGATCTGATGTTCATTTCAAAAAATTGTTTGTTACCGAGCACCTAGAAGCCAAAAGGAACATATGTGCCAAATTTCAGGTTTGTAGGCTTTACGGTTCTGGAGATTTCGTGATATGTGTGTGAGTGTTTTTGTGTTTATATATATATCGATTAAGCTAAAGAACATCAGACAGATAGAAATGAAATCATGGCGGATAGTTTTGTTTTCAACTCCTCTGTCACAACTGTGGCAATGCAATGAAAACCTTGGAAGGAAAATACTGAATCTTCCTACCATGTTAAATTGTATGCTGCCCAATGTCCATAAAGAAATATTTTAAGAAATATTAACTTAAAGAGACTATGGGATATCAAAGTCACTACAAATTCTGCATTCTATTCAAATTCAATACTATGTGTAAACAATGCCAATAGTCATAGTGATTTTTAAAAAGCCAATATAAATAAGAGTCAAATATTAGAGGGAGGGAAAGGATGAACAGGACAAGGATAAGAAAATTCTAATCACCAGAAACCACTGGAATATTTACTAGTTTCACACATCACACATAATTACTTTATGCCTTAGCCCAACATGTAAACCCAGACAATGTCAAATGGAGAAAACGTTGTTAAGATAAAAACATCAGAAAAGATGAAGCCATTGTAAACAGTATTTAATAAAAAGAAAGATGACTGAAATTGGATAGCTCTGGGGGTTTTCTCTTTTCAAATGTTCTTATCTAAAGCACACTTTTAATAATTTTAGCAATAAATTATATTTTTTAATTCCTACTTCTAATGCTTTGACTCTCATCACACCTTAACACTTGCTGTATTAAACCTGTATGTAATATTTTAATCTTTCTGAATCCAAATGTCTTTTATTCTGAATCTAAAATCACTACCCTATCCTTCAACTTTCTTTTGCTGCTGGCCAGGACACTCTTAATTCTGAAGCCAACTCTTATTCCAATCATGTAGTGTTGAGAAAGCAATTGATCCATCCTAATGGGAATTCAGAAAAAAGTTCCCACAAATGTTGCTCCATGTTTTAAATGGCCAAAGACAAAGGCTAAACATTTTCCTATACACAATCTGTTATATTACAACACTTTTCTCTTTGAAGTCTTATGTTTTAATGACAGATAGCCATTGATGAGCGGGAACATTTAGTTCTGCATTGTGACCTGAAGCTATTTCAGAAAGAAATTGCCATATTACCTTCTCAATTACCTTCTTTATTTCAGTTCTTTCACAAGGTTTAATAAGCTACTGAGGGCCACTTGTTATTTCAATCCCTACCTTTCCAAATGCAACAACAGTCATCAGTTCAGTGGCTAAAAACTGATTCATGAAAGAATGTGATAATGCATAAGTACTAAAACAATAATATTTTTTATACCTGCTTTTAAAAATTAAGGCAATCATAAGGAATATAAGAATGCAATCATAACCATTATTTTATTTGCTAAACCATGTAAACCTCCATGCTTCCAAAATCAAAACTATTTATGTATTTTGTATATAAATATTCCCTGTTCTGCTGTGTCATCTTCTTCATTTTCTGAATGAATGTTTTGGGGGCCGGCATGAGAGGAGACTTATTAGAAAATGCCAGGGTTAGATTCAGCATCTTGATATGGTTCTTTAAAGGATACTATTGGTTGCTAGTGAGAAATGAGAAAGAAGTCAACACCTTAAGACTGTTGCCTGTTATGTTTACAGTAAACAGGACAAATATTACATTGCCTTATCTTATTCACTGGGAATAAGAGCGGGAGCTCTGGTGGTGCAGTGGTTAGAATGCAGAATTGCAGGCTAACTCTGTCCACATCCAGAAGTTCAATCCTGACTGGCTCAAGGTTGACTCAGCCTTCCATCCTTCTGAGCTCGGTAAAATGAGGAACCAGATTGCTGAATATATGTAAACCACCAAGAGAGTGATGTAAAGCACTATGGGGAGGTATATAAGTCTAAATGTTATTGCTATAACATGCCAGTTAGATCATTTTATCATCGTTACATTAATCATTCTTATGTTTTTAGCTTAATGCACAACTCTTAACTGGAATCTTTTAAAGGTATATAATTTCCATCTCCATCTTCTCAAAAACAATGTTAAAATATATGCCGAAGTAGCATGTTTAAAAAGGTTACATTATATGCAAATAGAATATACTAAAAATGAAGAAATTTGTGAAGAACTAAGTTTAACTGCTCTCGGTCTTCATGTCTCCATAAAAATATCTTGAAGCATTATTTATGTGTAAGTTGTTACATGCTTAAAGTATAATGAGATATATTACACAATTAAGAGAACCTTATCAAGAATAGGACATACCAGCATCTTTAATCCAGTCATCATAAATCAGTACAGCCTTCGAAGTCAAATTGGACAATGCCATTTTCACAAAAGTACATAGGATTCAGGATTCTTCCTGAAGGCAAACAGGTTAGTATATGTTATGAAATCTGTAAGAAAAAAAGGAGTGGTAAGTTTTTTTAGAATTTAGAAAATCAAGTAGATGATTGTTATGAATTTACAATGTTTGCATAATACTGTTTTCTGCCTTAAGCAGTTCATTCCCCATGTAAGTAATTTAGTCACGTTATGTTCTGTCCTTATGCTTTTAGAAATACAACTCCAAGAAACATTTCCCAGAAATAAATCTTAATTAGTGACCAGAACCAAAATGAAGATCAACTTCATGACTGTAACTAAAGCAAAGAACAATTTGAATAATTGAATAATTCAAATAATACTATCAATAGTATTCAGAATTCTACTACTACAATACCCTGAAAACCATTTCTATATTTATCAAATTTGATTTTCCCATTTTTCTCTGCTGAAGTTATGAAGAAGTTGGGCAATGAGGTTATAAAAATTTAAACACTGTTTTTCTTATATTTGATTTTTTTAACTTTAAACAGTAAAAAAAAAATCCATTTTGCTCAGGAACAAAATTGTGTGATTAAAATCCCGTAGTATGTTTATTTACAGCATGAAATTGATATACCATCTCAAGCCTACTTAGCTATGCAATCTACACTATATTATACTGATACAATATTAAATATTATAGTATTAATATATATTAAAAGACAATAGCAATAATGCAATAATGCATAAAAATGTGACCAAGTTAACACTTGCCATATTTATGTACATTTTCAATTTAGCAAATGCTAAGTTTTCATATTGCTATGATAAGGAACAAGAAACTTGTTCCTTTCATTCATACACCTTTTGAAATACTATACTTTATATCTTTACTTAAACTACCACTATTGGAAAAACAATTCTTCAAGAATTAAAGATTTTTCACTATTTGCCAACAGTTCTCTCTACTGTCTCGGTCCATATAACTTGCTATACAAATGCCATTCAGTGTACATACACTCCTAGTAAGGCAGTGTATGTGTTTCATCTCATCTCATCTGGTTCATTGTATATTCTACTGCAATCATTTGGATAAACTAAAGTCAGCAATACCGTAACAAATAATTAAAACTCACAACCCAATGGCACATGCTTATTTTTCACAAACTCTCCAAAATAGCTGTTTTTCATATTTTGCAGAAAACCAAAAAACAGGAACAAGACTAATTTCCAGAAGGAATCTTTTCTATAAAAAGGTACATCCCTAACAAGACAATGGTTGCAAACCTCAGCATGTTTCACCACACAGAAACCATGGACTAGCAGCTTCTTTCTTTTGGGGAACAAAATTGGACTGACTGCCTCTAAATGAAGAAAATAATC
The DNA here is from genome assembly GCF_009769535.1 of Thamnophis elegans. Taxonomy (NCBI): domain Eukaryota; kingdom Metazoa; phylum Chordata; class Lepidosauria; order Squamata; family Natricidae; genus Thamnophis; species Thamnophis elegans. The sequence goes on along the minus strand of NC_045543.1, from coordinate 120,116,292 downwards.
TTGCAGCTACCTCAATGCTAAACCGTATTGGGCTGTATAGGTTAAAAGCAGCACTGGAAGACAAGAAAAAGTGTAAGTGTAAAATACAGTATTAAATTTGATTATAATGATAGGAGGTCAATCAACGCTCTAAGCCTGACAATTCTTCTGTCTATTATTAAAGGGCACCGATCCTCTAATTACGGCCCACCAATGCAAAGTATCCAGCCCGCGGAGTGGTGGGATTCAGCCCCACCCCTTGCCCTGCCCCTTACCATCGGCCTTATCTCACAGCAAGCATCTACTCCAGATGCATTTCTGGTTAGTTATTTCAAGGGTTGAGTTGCACTTCTGATCACACTGCTGCTACCGAAGGAAGGAAAGTCCGAAAGGGGAGCCAGCTGAGTGATGGGTGATCTCGCCAGTGAAGCCACATGATCCAGGATCGGTGAGTGAGTAGGGGAGGGGCTGCTGCTGGCTTGAAAAGCTGCCCTGCTGCCAACTTGTAAAGTAGTGCTTTAAAAGTTTTTTAAAAGTCTTTAAAAATGCTTTAAAAACAGCTTTTCAGAATGTTTTTCACAGTCATGTGATCTATGACCGTGTGTGAATAGGGGAGGAGCAAGTACAGCAAGAACAAAGGAAAAATGGACTGCTAAACTGGCCACGGCCATCCAGTCACATAACCACCTAGCCATGCCCACCCAGTCACATGACCACCTAGCCACGGCCACCCAGTCACATGACCACTCTCTCTGGCGTCCTATTTAATGTAATGCCTAAGGCTAGAAACTGTAGTCTGAGAGTTCTAGACCTGGTTTAGATACAAAGCCAGCTGGATTACCTTGGTTCATCCTCTTTCTCTCAGGTTTAGGAATGGCAATTGGCAAATCATGTTTGAGAAAACTTTGAGAAAACAAATTGCAGGAGTTTGTCCAGGTAGTTGCCAAGAGTCACCCACTGACTTGAAAGCACATATTCACCTACACACAAACTACACTCTCTGTATAAATTATTATCACAGTAGACTATTATTGTGTACAGTAGTGCTCTTTATAGGTTAACCATGTAGAGATTGCAGTACAGCAAAATCTTCCCATTTTATTGCTATTTAAACTTGTCATCAGTTTATATAAGAATCATTCTTACCATGTTTAGACCAATCTTATCATCAATTTACAGAAGCATCCTTACCAAGATGAGGCTAGGTTTCAGACATAAATTCAGGGCAAAACCTTCAGACTGCCTAGTCAGCATCTTGATGTTTATCTACTTTACTTTCAGAAAATTTGTTAGTGAGTATGATGAATACAACACTTCAGAATGTGTAAAGTATTTTGTTCAACTCAGAAACTTGTTGTTCAAGTTAGAAAGTTTTGCTTTGCTTTACAAATCATGTGGAATTTTAAGAGAAATTAAGCAAGCAGTTCTCATTGTTAAGGTTGCAACATGTCCTCTGAGAGTTCAGGGTGTGCAGGGAATGGACCGGATTTTAATGCTCAAAAAGGGCACAGTGATCTTTCAGGGAACAACTATTTAGATCGGCAAATGATTATAAACAAGATGCACAGAGATTTGTTCATCAGCTGAATGAGTCTTCTATTGGATTCATACTAGAAACATATTTTCATAAGCTGTAATGCTCTGCTTGAGTTTTTAAACAGCTATGGCAGGGTTGTCAAACTCAAGGCCCAGGGCTGGATCAGGCCCAGCGGGTGCTTAGATCTAGCCCACAGTGTTGCCCTGGAAACAGTGAAGGACTGGCCTGCAGTGCCTTTGCCAGCAAAAACGGGCTCCTGAGCACTATTTTCTGCGGCGGCGGCCTCCTACAACACTCTGCCAATGAAAACAGAGCTCTATTTTCACTGGCAGAGGATTGCAGGAGGCCGCCGCAGCAAACAATGGACCTCAAGAGCCCATTTTCGCCACAGAGTGCTTGGGCCACCACAGGAAAACTCCAACATAAGTGATGTCGAGCTGGCCATGTTCCCTGGCTACGCCCCCCTTGAGGTCAAACACAACCCTGATGCAACACTCAATGAAATTGAGTTTGACATCCCTGAGTTATGGGGTTGTTGTTATGGGGTTGTTGCTCCCACATCTAAAACATAAGACTGTATGCATAGCTGCAAGATTACAATAATGCAGTGTTATGCATGCATTAAAGCACAATTTTGAAGTAATTAAAAAAACATATAATCAGAATTTTTTTTCTTTGTTAGAAAACAATTTCCAAGAAAGTTACAGTATACATGGTTTTTAGCGCTCTACATGGGGCAGCCCTTGAAGAGCATTCGGAGACTTCAGCTTGTCCAGAATGCAGCCGCGCGAGCGATTGTGGGTGCACCTCGGTACACCCACGTTACACCTATCCTCCGCGAGCTGCACTGGCTGCCTATTGGTCTCCGGATACGCTTCAAGGTGCTAGTCATCACTTATAAAGCCCTTCATGGTATTGGACCTGGGTACTTGAGAGACCGCCTGCTGCCAATTACCTCCCAAAGACCCATCAGATCCCACAGATTAGGCCTCCTCCGGATTCCATCTACCGGCCAATGTCGATTGACGACCACCCGGAGGGGGGCCTTCTCTGTGGCTGCTCCGGCCCTCTGGAACGAACTCCCCGCAGAGATTCAGACCCTCACCTCCCTTCGGGCTTTCTGTAAAGCCGTTAAGATCTGGCTGTTCCGGCAGGCCTGGGGTTGACGAGTTCCCTTCCCCGCTCGAATTGTGTGACTGTTGATTATTTTTAATTTTTTTTCTCTGTATCTTGTTTGTTGTGTTGCCTTGTTTGTACTACCCCCCTCCCTTGGATTTGTTAGCCGCCCTGAGTCCCTCTTGCAGCTACCTCAATGCTAAACCGTATTGGGCTGTATAGGTTAAAAGCAGCACTGGAAGACAAGAAAAAGTGTAAGTGTAAAATACAGTATTAAATTTGATTATAATGATAGGAGGTCAATCAACGCTCTAAGCCTGACAATTCTTCTGTCTATTATTATAGGGCACCGATCCTCTAATTACGGCCCACCAATGCAAAGTATCCAGCCCGCGGAGTGGTGGGATTCAGCCCCACCCCTTGCCCTGCCCCTTACCATCGGCCTTATCTCCCAGCAAGCATCTACTCCAGATGCACTTCTGGTTAGTTATTTCAAGGGTTGAGTTGCACTTCTGATCACACTGCTGCTACCGAAGGAAGGAAAGTCCGAAAGGGGAGCCAGCTGAGTGATGGGTGATCTCGCCAGTGAAGCCACATGATCCAGGATCGGTGAGTGAGTAGGGGAGGGGCTGCTGCTGGCTTGAAAAGCTGCTCTGCTGCCAACTTGTAAAGTAGTTCTTTAAAAGTCTTTTAAAAGTCTTTTAAAAATGCTTTAAAAACAGCCTTTCAGGATGTTTTTCACAGTCATGTGATCTATGACCGTGTGTGAATAGGGGAGGAGCAAGTACAGCAAGAACAAAGGAAAAATGGACTGCTAAACTGGCACGGCCATCCAGTCACATAACCACCTAGCCATGCCCACCCAGTCACATGACCACCTAGCCACGGCCACCCAGTCACATGACCACCTAGCCATGCCCACCCAGCCGATCTGCTCCCCTCCCAACAGTCTGAGGGACCGTGAATCGGCTCCGTTTAAAAAGTTTGAGAACCCCTGTTATAGGGCCTCACTCAGCCCCACTGGAAACTAGCAATTTAGTGATGCCAATTAAAGGTAATGTCCCAACTCAATCAAATACCACTAAGTATTTTCCAACCTCCACAAACACCCAGTAATCATATTAACTAGTGTATTCAGCTATAGTCCCCTCATTAGTGATTCTCTCCCAGCTTTGGATTCCCTGTCACATTGTATGTGGATGTGGCTAGCTGGTTCTTATTTTTTTATGTAATAACTCTTATATTCTATTTTTATTCTGCTGCCTTGATTGTATGCTGCCCAGAGTCAGTTTGGAGTTGGGCGATACCTAAAATGAATACATTTTCTCATCCAAGACAGCTATTAATAAAGTCCACTCACACTTGGAGTTTGTTGAATACTAGCGCGGGAAGTAAGGTCTCCCTTTCTGATTGGTTCTTGGGCGGAGCCAGTTTAATCCTCTCTCCGATTGGTCGAGCTACTCGACGCCCTATTGGCTCATTGTTCAAACTTGGGGGTATAAATGTTTGGCGCGAACCACGCCACGTTGAATCGTAGTTACTATGCTTTGAATAAAGGTTACTGTTTTTGCTACACCTCTTGTCGCGTCCACTCCCTTCGCTCCAAGATGCAAAACTGGCGACGAGGATGGGATGAGATTCCCGCGACCACGGAGGAGAACAAGCCAGCTTGCCATCGCGTCTGAAGCAGCACGAATCCGCTCCTCAGGTTGAGAACTCCGGCAGCGAACGTAAAATTTTCTTGCCGTCTTCTTCCCTCTCTGGCTTCATACCACAATGGCGTCATCGCTTCCTCCCTTCGCGCCGTTTGGATCTGCCGGAGAATCATGGGACGGTTTCATGGAGCGTTTCGAGTGTTATCTAATCGCATCGAAGAACCGGGCACAGACTGACGAGGAGAAATGCAGTTTTTTCTTGTCCTGCTGTGAGCCTTCCATGTTTGCCTCTGCGAGAGCTCTGGCCGCCCCGAGGCCAGCCTACAAACTTGGGTGGGACGAGCTGATGTCCAGGCTGAGGGACCATTACGCTCCCTCACCTTCTCTGATCGCACGTCGTTTTACTTTTCGCCGCCGAGTGCAGAAGCCCAACGAATCCATCAGCCAGTTTCTAGAGGCTTTGCGCACAGTGGCCGCTCAGTGCGATTTTGCAGACCTGGAGGAGAACCTCGTGGAGCAGTTTGTATGCGGGGTCCGCGACGTGCAATTGCGCAGCCGTATGCTCCGGAACCACAAAATTACCTTGGTGCAAGCCGTGGAGACCGCACGAGCAGCAGAGCTCTCCGAACAATCCACGGCCGACATCGAACGCCTCCAGCTGAAAACCCCCGCGCAAACCGCTGCAACGCCTTCCACCCAGACGAACCTCGTCGACGACCCCTCTCCTTCGGAAGATGAGGAGGAGGAAACCGTCGGACAAATGAGGACGCAATCAAAGCGGAGGCCACATCAGCAACCACCGACGCCCGTTCAGCCAGTCTCAAACGCCCCTTGCCGCGGATGCGGCGGTCGCCATAGCCGCGCATCCTGCCCGTTTCGTTCTGCCGTCTGCCGCCGTTGCCGAGGAGAAGGACACCTCGCCAGGGTCTGCCGGGCTCTTGTGCCAGCCCCGTCGTTTATGCAGCCCAGCGACCAGCGCCAGGCACTGAAAGGCCGCCAACAACCACGTTCTGCGAGGCGAGCTGAGGACTGCCATTCAACCTATCAGCCCTCCAGCGCCGACTGCGTGGTTTACCAGGCTTCTCACGTTCCCGCCGGCCATCGCAAAATTAGCACCGTCGTCCGTCTCGAAGGTCAGCCTTGCCGAATGGAGGTGGACTCTGGGTCTTCCCGTTCCCTTCTATCTTGGGCTTTGTTTTCCCGCCTTTGCCCCAGGGTTCCCCAGAGTAAATTGCGCCCCGCTGGGGTTTCCCTTTTAGATTACCAGGGAAATGGGATTCCCACGGCAGGAATATTCCACATCCGGGTGGAATACGGAGATTTTAAAGGAAAACTTCCAGTTTTAATTGTTAGGAATGACCTGCCCGCTCTCCTTGGGTTGGATTGGTTCCCCGCTTTGGGTCTCACTATAGAAGGGGTGCACAGGGTAGTTCCCCGCACCGCAGATAGTGTGTTAGACGAGTTTGCAGATGTGTTCGATGGGAGATTGGGCTGTTATAAGGGCACCCCCATTTCCCTTTGCCTCGATCCCCAGGTCGCGCCCATTAGGCTGAAGGCACGCAGGGTTCCCCTCGCATTGAGAGCAAAGGTAGATGCTGAACTTGATAAGCTTATAGAGCAGGGGGTAATCGAGCCCGTAGATCATGCCCGTTGGGAAACTCCCATAGTACTCCCGGTCAAACCCGACGGATCGGTGAGGATATGTGCCGACTATAAGTCGACCATCAATTTGGCCCTGCAGGCAAATCCATATCCCGTTCCCGTAGTGCAACATCTACTCCACTCCTTAGGGCAAGGCCGTATTTTTGCCAAGCTAGATATGGCACAGGCCTACCAGCAGCTCCCCGTAGACGATGACGCGGCTACAGCCCAGACCATCGTCACACACCGCGGGGCTTTCCGTTGCCGCCGTCTCCAATTCGGCGTTTCAGTTGCCCCGGGGATATTTCAGAGCCTTATGGAGCGGTTGCTCCACGGGCTCCCCGGTGTCGTTCCTTACTTTGACGACGTCCTGGTCGCAGCCCCTAGCCACTCGGAACTCCTGAAAATACTGCGGGAGGTTCTTACACGTTTTAGGGAGGCAGGACTGAAACTAAAGCGCAGCAAATGCGAAATTGCTGTTCCCCAAGTAGAATTTCTGGGATTTCTCATCGATGCACAAGGCATCCACCCCACTCCCTCCAAAGTTGCCGCCATTAAAAACGCACCTGCACCCACCTCTAGGGCGGAATTGCAGGCGTTCCTGGGGCTGTTAAATTTTTATGCCCCTTTTATTCCCCATAAGGCCTCGCTAGCTGAACCGCTACATCGACTGCTTGACCGGTCAGCGGCCTGGAAATGGGGTAGCCGTGAAGCGCATGCGTTCGCGGCTATAAAAGATATTTTAACTTCATCGGCAGTCTTAATCCAATATAGCGATAAGATGCCCCTAGTCTTGACATGCGACGCCTCTCCCTATGGTATAGGGGCGGTCCTGAGCCATGCCCTCCCGAATGGCTCAGAGGCCCCCATAGCTTTCTACTCCCGGACACTTTCTTCAACGGAGCGGAACTACAGCCAAATCGATAAAGAAGCCTTGGCTGCAGTGTCCGGCATTAAGCGATTCCATGACTACCTTTATGGTAGGAATTTCACCCTTGTCACGGATCACAAGCCGCTCCTGGGGCTACTAGCAGGCGACAAGCCAACTCCCCCTATTTTGTCTCCCCGCATGACACGCTGGACTGAGTTTTTAACGGCGTATTCGTATACGCTGTTATACCATCCGGGTAAGCAGCTAGGGCACGCAGACGCCCTGAGCCGTTGCCCTTTGCCACAGACGGACACAGCCCATGTGCCTTCTCTCTCTATTTTGTCCATTGCTGAATCTGACCTCCCCGTCTCTGCTGCGGATGTCGCAGCTTGTACAAAGGCTGACCCGGTCTTATCCCAAGTAGCTTCATGGGTTTTGAGGGGTTGGCCCGCGGAAAAGGTAGCGGAAAGATTCCGACCGTTTAAAGCACGACAAGCCGAACTTGCCCTTCATGGGGGTTGTCTTGTCTGGGGGGATAGGGTAGTGATCCCCACAGCCCTGCGGGCACGAATCCTGCCTGCACTTCATAAAAACCATCCAGGCATAGCGCGAATGAAAGCTTTAGCCCGCAGCTATGTATGGTGGCCCTTGCTAGATTCGGAAATTGCAGATTATGTAGGTCGATGCAGGATATGTCAAAACTCTAGGCCGAATTCCCCCATAGCCGCCCCCCGGGAGTGGGAAATTCCTAGAGGCCCATGGTCCCGTTTACACATTGACTTCGCTGGCCCCTTCCATGGCCGAACTTTTATGATAGTAGTCGATGCTTACTCCAAGTGGGTGGAGCTGGTAATCATGACCTCTACTACAGCAGAGAGTACAGTGAGGGCCCTTCGTAAGATGTTCGCCACACATGGGCTACCGGATGTGATAGTCTCAGATAATGGGCCCCAGTTTACCTCCACCACGTTCCAAGAATTCCTGGCCAAACAAGGAATCAGACACGCAGCCACAGCCCCTTATCATCCAGCTAGTAACGGCCGGGCGGAGCGCGCAGTCCGCTCAGCCAAAGAAGCCTTGGGCCGCATGGACCAGGGCGACTGGCAGGAAAGGGTGGCGGCGTATCTCTTGAGCCAGCACTCTACACCCTGCCCAACGACTAATAAAAGTCCGGCGGAGCTCTTGATGGGAAGGAGATTGCGAACCCCCCTAGATAGGCTACATCCACTTTACGCAGGGGATCTGCCGAGCAACCTAGGGGCCCTTCCTTCCCATACGTTTAAGTTAGGGGATCCCGTATGGGCCCGTTCCTTTTCCGGGGATCCACGGTGGGTTCCTGCGACCATCACAGCTCTGACTGGCCCCTGCTCCTTCAGGGCCGGTCTGGCCGACGGAACACAATGGAGGCGCCACCTGGACCAGTTAAGGCGACGCCTCCCCGCGGAAGCAGACGGCCCGAGCCTCTCAGACACTTGCTCTCAGCGTGAGCTACCCTTGATGACCTTTTCCCCAACGGACAGTCTCCATTCGGGGAACGGGGGACAAGCCGACTTCTCGGACAGACGTGCCTCATCCGGCTATTCCTTCCCGCGAAGCCCTTATCGAGACTCTGAATCTACATCCCAACCAGATTGCAGGGGGCCACTGTCGGACACTCCTGTTGCCACGGAGACGCCACCTTGGACAAACGGACATTGGGCACGGGGCCCCGGGCCAGCATCATCTCTTGGGGCCACGCCGCAGACTCACCGCCCCGTTACGGACACGCCTCCGCCGGCAGTTTCCCCCTCGACGAAATCCGCCGGGGAATTACGAAGGTCGGGACGAGAGCGTCACCGTCCCACCTATCTACAAGACTATGTTTGCCCTTCCTAAGGGTACCTTGACTAGGGGGGGAGGGGTGTTGAATACTAGCGCGGGAAGTAAGGTCTCCCTTTCTGATTGGTTCTTGGGCGGAGCCAGTTTAATCCTCTCTCCGATTGGTCGAGCTACTCGACGCCCTATTGGCTCATTGTTCAAACTTGGGGGTATAAATGTTTGGCGCGAACCACGCCACGTTGAATCGTAGTTACTATGCTTTGAATAAAGGTTACTGTTTTTGCTACACCTCTTGTCGCGTCCACTCCCTTCGCTCCAAGATGCAAAAGAGTTCTTTTGATGATAGACCTGCCTGAGGTCACTAGATTCCCTCAATGTAGTTTCCCTGTCTCAAGACCTTTAAGAGCCAGGCTCCTTGACACACCACCGATTCTACTCTGAGTAGTCTGGTCCAAAATTCAACCTTCGTTCTTCTTGCAGGGAATGGCAATTTTGCAGACTCATTCCCCTGGAGTGGGGTGGGAATGAAGATTTTACAGTATCCTTTCCCTACCATGCCCACCAAGCCACGCCCACCAAGCCTGCCATGCCCACCAAGCCACGCCCACCAAGCCATGCCCACAGAACCGGTAATAAAAAAATTTGAATCCCACCGCTGCTCAAGATACGTAACTGGCAGAGTCCTCAGCTGAATACCTGTGTCCAGGCAACTTTAATATTTAACACCTTACATTTAGCATATAAATATACTTATGCATTTACGCCAGACAGATATCAGATTAATATAAACATAGTGGAAATCTTTATTTCCATGAATTGTGACAAATCCTAGCTTCTTCTAGAACATTTCTCTACTATGCATTGATAAATAAGAATTTAAAGCTAGAAGTACTCTCTGGCATCCTATTTAATGTAATGGCTAAGGCTAGAAACTGTAGTCTGAGAGTTCTAGACCTGGTTTAGATACAAAGCCAGCTGGATTACCTTGGTTCATCTTCTTTCTCTCAGGTTTAGGAATGGCAATTGGCAAATCATGTTTGAGAAAACTTTGAGAAAACAAATTGCAGGAGTTTGTCCAGGTAGTTGCCAAGAGTCACCCACTGACTTGAAAGCACATATACACCTACACACAAACTACACTCTCTGTATAAATTATTATCACAGTAGACTATTATTGTGTACAGTAGTGCTCTTTATAGGTTAACCATGTAGAGATTGCAGTACAGCAAAATCTTCCCATTTTATTGCTATTTAATCTTGTCATCCGTTTATATAAGAATCATTCTTACCATGTTTAGACCAATCTTATCATCAATTTACAGAAGCATCCTTACCAAGATGAGGCTAGGTTTCAGACATAAATTCAGGGCAAAACCTTCAGACTGCCTAGTCAGCATCTTGATGTTTATCTACTTTACTTTCAGAAAATTTGTTAGTGAGTATGATGAATACAACACTTCAGAATGTGTAAAGTATTTTGTTCAACTCAGAAACTTGTTGTTCAAGTTAGAAAGTTTTGCTTTGCTTTACGAATCATGTGGAATTTTAAGAGAAATTAAGCAAGCAGTTCTCCTTGTTAAGGTTGCAGCATGTCCTCTGAGAGTTCAGGGTGTGCAGGGAATGGACCGGATTTTAATGCTCAAAAAGGGCACTGTGATCTTTCAGGGAACAACTATTTAGATCGGCAAATGATTATAAACAAGATGCACAGAGATTTGTTCATCAGCTGAATGAGTCTTCTATTGGATTCATACTAGAAACATATTTTCATAAGCTGTAATGCTCTGCTTGAGTTTTTAAACAGCTATGGCAGGGTTGTCAAACTCAAGGCCCAGGGCTGGATCAGGCCCATTGGGTGCTTAGATCTAGCCCACAGAGTTGCCCTGGAAACAGTGAAGGACTGGCCTGCAGTGCCTTTGCCAGCAAAAACGGGCTCCTGAGCACTATTTTCTGCGGCGGCGGCCTCCTACAACACTCTGCCAATGAAAACAGAACTCTATTTTCACTGGCAGAGGATTGCAGGAGGCTGCCGCAGCAGAAAATGGACCTCAAGAGCCCATTTTCGCTGCAGAGTGCTTGGGCCACCACAGGCAAACTCCAACATAAGTGATGTCGAGCTGGCCATGTTCCCTGGCTACGCCCCCCTTGAGGTCAAACAAAACCCTGATGCTACACTCAATGAAATTGAGTTTGACATCCCTGAGTTATGGGGTTGTTGTTATGGGGTTGTTGCTCCCACATCTAAAACATAAGACTGTATGCATAGCTGCAAGATTGCAATAATGCAGTGTTATGCATGCATTAAAGCACAATTTTGAAGTAATTAAAAAAACATATAATCAGAATTTTTTTTCTTTGTTAGAAAACAATTTCTAAGAAAGTTACAGTATACATGGTTTTTAGCACTCTACATGGGGCAGCCCTTGAAGAGCATTCGGAGACTTCAGCTTGTCCAGAATGCAGCCGCACGAGCGATTGTGGGTGCACCTCGGTACACCCATGTTACACCTATCCTCCGCGAGCTGCACTGGCTGCCTATTGGTCTCCGGATACGCTTCAAGGTGCTAGTCGTCACTTATAAAGCCCTTCATGGTATTGGACCTGGGTACTTGAGAGACCGCCTGCTGCCAATTACCTCCCAAAGACCCATCAGATCCCACAGATTAGGCCTCCTCCGGATTCCATCTACCGGCCAATGTCGATTGGTGACCACCCGGAGGAGGACCTTCTCTGTGGCTGCTCCGGCCCTCTGGAATGAACTCCCCGCGGAGATTCAGACCCTCACCTCCCTTCGGGCTTTCCGTAAAGCCGTTAAGACCTGGCTGTTCCGGCAGGCCTGGGGTTGACGAGTTCCCTTCCCCGCTCGAATTGTGTGACTGTTGATTATTTTGTTTGTTGTGTTGCCTTGTTTGTACTACCCCCTCCCTTGGATTTGTTAGCCGCCCTGAGTCCCTCTGGGGAATAGGGTGGCTTATAAATGCAATAAACCTTAAACCTTAACCTTAACTTCTCCTTACCTGCACCTCCCCCCAATTTAATTCTCTGAACAATTTGTGATCATTTAGTTGAACAAGTAATGAAAATGGGTCTCAACAGGTGCTATGGGACTTTTCATTATGTTGAAATAGAAAAGCTCAACATTTAAACTATTCTTCAAAAGAAACTAATCCAGGTATTAATATAAATTCTGCATTGTTTCCAAATCTCCAAATTATAGGCTTACTTCAAAAATTCCATAGAAATGCTGAGACAGCAGTACAATTTGCTGGTGCTTCCCTTCTTTATCTTTTCCCTAAACAAGTAAAAGCATATACTCCAGCTAAAAGGTACTTTTTCATAAAGGATGCAGAAAATGAAACCCTTTGCAGAAAATATTATACGTTCATATAATAACTAAAGAAACACAAGATATTTATATATAGCCTCTTGCTCCTCCTGTGGAAAACATAAAATAGCTCACAAGATAGGTAGCATCTAACACCCCTGTGGAAAATTTCAACTTTTAAATTGTTTCCTATGTTTATTCGTATCTAACAAAACTCCACTAGCAAGTTCCAGAATGGAACAATCTTTTAAAAAAATATTTCAGATGTTTAACACCAAACCCAAGAGAATAAGACTGCAATATGTGGTGTTTCTCTTTATCTTTGATCGTTGTGCAAACAAATGTACGAAATTTATTGAGCAATTGCATTCTGGAGTTAAACACCTGAATATGGCTGGCTAGGAAGGGATAAGGATAATACCCAAGTTTCACATTCTTAACTAGACATTTGCTTCTTTTGTAGGCTGTGTTCCTACTGGTTTGCTGAGGATCTTATTGTATAGGTTTCATCTTGCATTTTTGTATTTCCATGCTGAGGTGTACAGAATGTTGTAAGAGTGAAACATTTCAAGTTTTGAAACATTCTGTTTGAAATTCAAAACATCTATTTCAGTGTTACTGGAAATGTTGTAATCATTCTAGAAGGATTCTTAACTTAAAGCCTAGCTGGAGTTGTTGGAATAGCATTAGCCCATATCCATTAGAGCTGGAACAACTCCTTAGGAAGTTGGAACAATTGTTTAAGCTCAACAGGTTTTATCCTTTCACCTTAATTTTGTCAGATGCCTTTTTATATACGCATAACGAACACACTTAATTAAAACCAGGCGTTAACAACAAGAATTCATGTTTTCTATAGAATTATATGTGCTTTTTACAAAGAGCAGTACAGGTAGTCCTCCAAATATGACCACAACTGAGCCCAAAATTTCTGTTGCTAAGTGAGACACTTGTTAAGTCAGTTTTGCCCCATTTTATGACCTTTGCTAGCACCTTTGTTAGCTGAATCACTGCAGCCACTTAACATGGCTGTTAAGTGAATCTGGCTTCCACGTTAACTTTGCTTGTCAGAAAGTCACAAAAGGTGATCACATGACCCTGGGACAGTGCAACCATCCTAAATATGAGGCAAGCATCAATCAAATGATTTTTTATCATATGCCCATGGGGATGCTGCAATGGTTGTAAGTTTGAAAAACGGTCATAAATAACTTTTTTCAGAGCCATTGTAACTTCAAACAGTCACTAAATGGACTATTATAAGTTGTGGACTACCTGCATCTATAGCAAGAATGACTCCACAAATGGGATGATATCATTATACAATTCTGTATGTATATGGGTTCCAATGACTGACACAAGTACCAAAGTCATAATATCTTAATACATAATTCATCCCATCTCTGCAGTGTGGATAAAAATAAGAGAGGGAGGAAGGGAGGGGGGGGGCGGGAGAGACAGAGACAGAGAGACACACACACACACAGACAGAGAGGTATGATTTATGGACATCCAGGTTGGGAAAAAACTAGATAAAATACAGCAGCCTAATTTCCTAAACGTTCTATTTCTTTTTTTAAAGTTGATTAAATTTGGCAGTAATGTGTGGAGAATGCAGCCTCAAACTCCTTTGAAGGAAGGAGTATTTTCTTGGCAGTACAATTCAGTTGTTGAGGACAAGCATAACTAAACAATATAAACATTGGCTTGAAAAATAAAGTAGGAATATATAACAAGGTGTAAATAATTCTTACCTGAATTAATAGATTTAAGGTATGCCGGTTTCCATGCATTTTTAAAATATGCCTTTTAAATCCAGCGAAGAGGACAGGTATGTACAACGATCATATCTGAAAACATTTCCTAATTTTCTAAGTAAAAATCCCACTCCCTCATCCTAACTCCCAGAAAGCTTTTGTAGTCTCACTACCTGGTTGAGTCACAGAGTTAATGGTGAAAATAAGAAATTCCATTTTAAAAAATAAATAAATAACCCACATAAAACAGGCAATAACATAGCAACCTTCAAACGTGGAAGTAGTAGACAAGTTTCCAAGGGGAAGGAGCAAGCAAATATTTAAACTGTCAACAAAAAAATGAAGTCAGCCTGCTATTATTATTTTTAAACAGGCCTTCTAAAAATTCCTCATAACTCAGAATCCTGCTGCACACTCTAGGGAGAAAGGGCAATGACTGGAAATTTTGTAAAAAATAAATAAATATCTTTATATGGACTGAGGTATGGCTAATCAACAAAAGTGCATATAGTCAAAGCTATGATTTTCCCAGTTGCAATGTATGGCTGTGAAAATTGGAGCATAAAGAAGGCTGAACTCCAAAGAATTGAGGCCTTTGAACTCTGGTGCTGGAGAAGACTCACAGGAATCTCTTGGACTGCAAAGCGATCTACCGGTGAGTCCTAGAGATCAACCCTGACTGCTCTTTAGAAGGCCAGATCCTGAAGATGAAACTCAAATAATTTGGGCACCTAATGAGAAGGAAGGACTCACTGGAGAAGAGCCTAAGGCTGGGAACGATTGAGGGCAAAAGAAGAAGAGTACGACTCAAGAGAATGGGGTGGCTGGATGGAGTCACCGAAGCAGTAGGTATGAACTTAAATGGACTCCAGAGGATGATAGAAGACAGGAAGGCCTGGAGGAACGCTGTCCATGGGGTCGCAATGGGTCGGATACGACTTTGCAACTAACAGCAACATGGCTAGCCAACTTATTTATAATTTGTATCTGTGCTTCAGTGGTGGGATTCAGCCAGTTCGCACCTATTCGGGAGAACCAGTTCTTAACTTTCTAAGAGGTTCAGAGAACTAGTTGTTGGAAGAAATCTTCTTTTGGTTTTTTTTCTGCTTTACAGGGCTAATCCTGTAAGGAAGGCAGGAAGGAAACATTCTGGTGTTGTTTCTAGCTTAATCTTTATTGCCCTGCTTACAGAAACTGCCTCTCCGGTTAACCCTGATCACATTGTAACAGCTAAGGCAAAGTGCCCATCGACCTGAGTAATGTTGAGTTGGCCACGCCCACACAGTCACATGATCACCAAGCCCTGCCTACCCATCTGGTCATTAGGACAGAGAACCAGTTGTTAAGTTATTTGAATCCCACCATTGCTGTGTTTCATAATGATACTAGGAACAAGAACTTCTCCATCTCTAATGGTTGTCTAGATTTTGCAAAACATGGGTAGTATCTCCATAGAATATTGCTACCATTGATGAAACAGCAAGCAGGTAGACTTTAGGCTGGGTCTGATGATATTGGAGGAAGCGTGTTTTATGTACAGGTAGTCCTCAACTTATGGCCACAATTGATCCCCAAAATTATGTTGCTAAGTGAGAAATTTCTTAAGTGAGTTTCACCCCCTTTTATGACCTTTCTTGCCACATTTGTTAAGTGACTCACTGCAGTTGTTAAGCTATTAACAGGGTTGTTAAGGGAATCTGGCTTCCCCCACTGACTTTGCTTGTCAAAAAGTCCCAAATGGTGATCACATGACCCCGGGACACTGCAACCATCATAAATATGAGTCAGCCGAGAAGTGTCTGAATTTTGATCACGTGACCATGAGGATGGCGCAATGGTCATAAGTGTGAAAAATGATCATGTCACTTTTCAGTTATAACTTTCAGTTGTAACTAAGTTGTTATAACTTTGAACGGCCAGTAAAAGAACTAGTTGAGGACGGCCTATACTTGGGTCAACTATTTAGATTTTTATAAAATCAACACTCTAATTGGCCCAATAGCTCAGAGTCAAGAAGTTCAGCATTTTAAGGATCTTATGTAGGTGCCCCTCTGAATTAAAAACTATCCTGGCCTAGGTAGGTCAAATTGGCAACAAACCTGAATATATTCCCATCTTATCAGTGAAGCCAATTATACTTCAAGGTGGGAAATTTTATTTTATTCATTTGTTCCTGTGGAGAGAGTGGAGAGCGCTAAGGGGCAGTTCATTATCCTGAATCATCATAATTTGAATCTTTTTAATATTGATACTGGAAATACTAAGCAAGAATAATCAAATGCTTTCCTAACCATCTTGTATTAGTTCCTTTCAGGGATCCTTGGACAAAGTAGATTAGATCAGCTTCCCCCAAGTGAGGATTTAGAGGATTTCAGCAAAATGAATTTCCCAGTGTCCTTCAAACTCCTTTTTCCCATCAAATAATTTTCATCCAACAACTTTCATTTTCATTCCCAATAAGTTCCTCCCTCCCTTTCATTTTGATCAAAACATTAAACAGAGAGAAGTGGAACACGGCTCTCAAATGAGACCAGAGATTATGTCAAGTACAAATTCATTTCTTTTTCATCGCCAAGCTAAATCATTTTATTAAAGATATTAAATTCTGACAAACTTGGCGTCCAATTTTGAATCAGCAAAAAACCCTTACAGATTTCTAAACCTGAACACACAGACACACACACACACACACACACACACACACTCACACTCATGAACAGTTTAAGACCACCAGAGCCTCTGGAATTTACCAGAGTGGTAATGAATGCCCTGGAATTTACCAGCAAAAGATATGAACCAGTGATTCTGTTTCTTGCATATTCAATGGTTATATTAAGATATTAAATTTTAGAATAGATTTAATTCATTAAAATAATTCTTTAACTTCTACAAATCTGACCAAAAAAGGAAACTAAGCAACTCAACTGTGGGACTTGAAAACAAGACAATATCCTAGGAGTAGAAAGGACTGATGAAGATGGCTTGTAATCCAAGTAGTATATCAGTTTTGCTCACGATTGCAATTATATCTAAATTCCATGCTATCACTCTTCATATCTTGCAAGTACTATTTTTTTTTAGAAAAAAAGTTTAAGAAATAAACTGAAATAAAAAACATTAAACCAACCAACCATTAATAAGTAAAACCAGTAAAATGTTAAATAACATGTTTATGGAAAATGTTAATTAAAAATGTTAGTAAACTTAATTAAGACATACTTTATACCAATAAAGAGGTACTACCACCGAATGCCCAATTTCATTAGTAAGCGTACCGTCTTCTTGTATATCACTTCAAAAGAAGACTAAAAAAACTATGAAGATGGATTGATATTCTGGTTTGTGGAAGAAGCAACCATCCAGGGCAAAATGTTTAATAAACTGTTCTGACCCCCCTCCGTATGGTGAGTCACGCTGACATAAGGTTACTGCTAGCTACGCTTTATTCACAGTAATTACTCACGGACAAGACTTTGGCAGCAACCCAGACTCCCACAGATAAGAGATACATACAAGAGCTTCTCCAGCTTAGTAAAACAGTTGTGTCATGCAAAAGGTCTCCTCCCAAAGTCTCTTCTTATGTACTCTCTTGGGAGGAGCCAAATCACAACCACCTGGGCCTGATTATCTCCTATGTCTCCGTAATTGCTGCCTGTGCTTCTCCGCCCTTCTCTGCCTGGAGTCCGGGACCAACTCCCTTTGCTCCTCCCCACTGCTCCAGGGCCTGACGTCAGGGACAAACTCTCTTTGACTTTCACTGCTGCTCCATGCCTCAGCACCTCCTGGTGGCCAACCAGCCTCTCTGGTTCCTGCTCGGAGTCTGAACCCTGCCCAGGGTCCTCCACATCTTCCAGAGCCGACTCATAGGGTCCCTCGCTATCAGAGTCTGTCGGAAGCTCCAATGGCTCCTGCTGGGCCACAACAATAAACTATTAAGTGTTCCTATTTAATAGGAAGGAATAAAGCAAGTACATATAAATGCATCAAATAGAAGTTCAATTATCTTAAGATAATTTGTAACAACCCTGGAATTTTAGTTTTTTGTTCAGTGAAAATTCAAGTGACCACGAATTCAAGTATGACATTCATTGTACAGGATATGTGTTTGGGAATACCTACTGTAATTAACTACATACTACACTACTGCAACTAAACGAAGTAGCTTCCAAACACCTGTATATACATGCATCTAAGGAAATACAGCAGTACCAAAATTCAAACCCCAAAACTTATCAAGATTAAGCTATCAGAATGTTGATATACATCCTAAGGCCATGATGGAGAACCTATGGCACACATGCCCAAAATGGCACACAAAGCCATGTCGCCCGGCATGCACAGCCTTGCCTGTTTGTCTTCTGGGTTTCTGGTGCACATGTGCACACGACGATCAGCTGTCCTTAATGTGCACGGCAGTGCCGAAAGCCAGTGTGCACATGCACGTTGGCCAGCTGATTGTCAGTTGCACCTGTGCACCAGAACCCGGATTTTCCGCAGCACAATCCCTGCGCATGCATGCCGGCCAGCTGATTGTTGGTCACGCATGTGTTTTAGAACCTGGAAGTTTGGCTCTTCCGGAGCGTGGCCGCAACGAGCATGTGCGCGTGCCCACATAGCCGTGTTCCTTAGGACCATCACTGTCCTAAGGAATCTTCATATTTTTCAAAACAGTCTGTCCAAAATACAAACCTTGGTTGAAATTTGCCCTTTATTTGTGCACATGTAATACAGGGAACTATTTAAGTACTCAAATCAGCATGAAAGCAATGCCAAGAGCATATGCAAAGAGGCTATTTAAACAGAAATTGTTGTCTTCTACTACCAAGTGGTTGTCTTATCTCTTTCTCTGCTTGCTGAAAGGTTCAGTTTCTGATAAAGACTAACTCGCCCTACCAAATATAGTAGAGCTTCTAGTTTCTATTTGTCAATCATCAAGCAATAGAATGGGGAATAAGCTATTGTCTCCAGGAATTCGTTTTAACCATACAAGTAATGCACAGAGTAACACTGACAGCAATTTGAGAAACTTGGATTTCTAACCCAGTTTCAAGGTACACCTTTATGCAGTTAGAATGGAGCAGTGGTGGGTTTCAAAATTTTTTAGAACCTCTTCTGTAGGTGTGGCCGGCTTAGTGGGAGTGGCTTGCCGGCCTTGTGACTGAGTGGGAGTGGCTTGGCAGTCAGGTGACTGGGTGGGCGTGGCCAACTTGTAAAATGTGGTGAAACTCACTTAACAACGCTCTTGCTTAGCAACCAAAATGTTAGCTCAGAAACTCTGGCATTTGAAGCACGCAAATCTTAAAGCTGTCAAGTTACAAAACCCTTGCACCCCTAACCCTTTAGAAAAAAACCCCAGGGGTGTTCAAACTTGACAGCTTTAAGACTTTAAGGTTTAGATAGGACTCTTAGAGGCAGGCGGGGCGATTGGTGAGCCAGCCAATCAGTGAGTGGTGGGCGGGGCAAGCGTAGTGTGGACAGGCAGGGGGGAGGGACCTGGAACTGGTTCTAAACGGCACAGTAGATGTGTGGAACCTCTTCTATAGAAGAGTTTAGAACTGCCAGGAACCCGCCCCTGGAATGGAGGCCTATCACTTCTCATATTTAGTTATAATCTCACACTTTTTAAAAACAGTAAATAGTAAAGTAAGACTATGCTATCTGAAATCTGGGTACATGTTTATATTCTGTTCACAATCTCCTGAAAACCAGGTAAAAAATTATCACAGAAGAGATTTCCAGGATGCTGAGTTTTATGTCAGTTCAAATACGGTAACTATGAAGACTCAGAAATCAACTTTTAAAAAGGAATCAAAGATGATTATTAAAACCTGACTATTTTGTTAACCTATGCTGAACTGATCTATTTCCTAGATCCCCGAGGATTACTTACTTGAAGTTACTATTGATAAAATTTAAAGTACTAAGAAATAAATTCCCCAACATCTGAACTGTGAATTAATTTAAAGATGAAATGGGTATTATTCCTCAGTATAATCAAGTGTCTTAATTAACAGAGGACTCACTAGAAAAGACCCTAGAAAAATTGAAGACAAAAGGAAAAGGGGACAGCAGAGGATGAGGTGGTTAGTTGGTGTCATGGATGTAATAAACATGAATTTTTGGTAAATTTTGGGAGACAGAGGAGGACAGGAAAACCTAGTGTGTTATGATCCATGTGGCCATGAACAGTTAGACATGACTTAGCAACTGCATAACAATAAATAATCAAGAATATCGAGCATCATTCTTCTCCCAGCAGGCTCATTTTTAATTTCATAATGAGAAAGTTTCCTTATGTGAACTAATGGCTCTGAAAGAAATAGCTAATAATTGGTCCCACATCCAAATTTACTCAGTGAATTTGTATAACTTTGTATGATCTAAATCTTACCTACCATGTATCTTGGCCTTCTGTTGATGAGCTGACCATGAATATCAAAAGCAAAAGCATAAAATGAAAATAAAGTAAAAATAAATTGAATGGAAGTCATAGATGCTTTAGGAAGCTACTATTTTGTTAAGTTTTACATTATAAGATAAGAGAAATATTTAAACTTATTTGTGTACATTTTTATTTAATGAAGTTAGATGTATTAATATGTATTCATAAAGGAACAGAGGATGGCCTATACTCTTCACAGGGACAGACACATTCTTTTTTTTAAATAAAACTAGAACACTCAAATCCTTCAAATCCCCCAGACCGAAGTAAAATAAAAATTACACAATGCAATAAGAGAGACATTTGAGTCACTCAGTCTAGGTACTTTAAACTACAGGTATTTATGGTTTATTCACCCTCATAGAGTGACTCTTGGCAGTCTTTTAACTTAAGCATTTTATCTGGGAGAAGAGAATTACTGTTTTAAATTTAGAGACACAGCCCTGCTAAGATATATGCCCCACTTTCTTTTTCTCTTCTCAGATCTAACATTATTGGACCTTGCTAACATTATTGTGGAATGAGACATAAGTATTGCACTGTATAAGTAGGTGTTGCATTAACACTGTAATTTATTTACAAAACTTGTAATCTGCCATAGGCAAGTCACATTAATTCAAGTCTTCGTATTTTTAATCCCTTATTCTCAACATCAATAAATTGATTCTGCATGGTTTACACCACTAAATCAAAGCCCGGGCAAAGAGCCATATAGACATGACACTCAGGATGGGAACAGAGTCATGGAAGGCCAGAATTTAATAGATTCGAAAAAAAGGGGGATAGTATTGTGCTGTATATTAAGAAAATATATGCCTAGATCAGTGGTGGGTTTCAAATTTTTTTAGAACCTCTTCTGTAGGTGTGGCCTGCTTTGTGGGAGTCGCTTGCGGGCCATGTGACCGGGTGGGAGTGGCTTGGCAGACATGTGACTGGGTGGGCATGGCCAACTTGTAAAATGTGGCGAAACTCACTTAACAATGCTCTTGCTTAGCAACCAAATGTTGGCTCAGAAACTCTGGCATTTGAAGCACGCATGTCTTAAAGCTGTCAAGTTACAAGACCCTTGCAACCCTAACGCTTTACAAAAAAAACCCCAGAGGTGTTCAAACTTGAAAGCTGTAACAGTTGTGGACTTCAACTCCCAGAATTCTTCCTCTCGCTCTTCATCTAGATGATGTACTGATGGGCGGGGGGAGGGAGCTGGAATCGGTTCTAAACGGTACTGTAGATTTCTGGAACCTCTTCTATAGAAGAGGTTAGAACTGGCAGGAACTGGCCTAGTTGCAAATCACACAACTGAGCACAGAAATCCTGTTAATAGTATTTGAATAAGAATAAAAGGACAGAAAAACAAAAGTGGTTTTGTTCTGGAAGTTTTTTATCAGCTACCTAGGCAGACAGAAGTTAGGGAATAGGTCTTTCTGTATCAAATAATGAAGCTTTCAAAGCAATATGTATCAATGACAACAGAAAGAGTTTAGCTACCCTGACATGTGTTCGAAATCTTGCTGTGCGAAAGGTCCAACAAATTCTTGCCTTCTTTTGCTGACAATATCAGTCAAAAGGCAGAACAAGGAACACGGAGACCTGCTATTATGGAGTTAATTCTTACCAACAGGAAGAAAATAGCCAAACTGTCTTTGAGTTGATGTTATCAAAAGGAAAAAGAATTGGCTGGATATACTGGGTGTAGGCAGATCAGATTTTGACCAGCCTACACACAGGCATGATCCAATGATGAGAAATCCTGAAGGAGAAAAACAAGTTAGGAATGGATAGAAATCTTGCAATTCAAGATATAGATGTCACACCTGCAAACAATCTGTTCTAGAAGGAAAAATAGATCCACTTTTTGGAAGGGTCACAAAGTGCTTTCTCAAGGGAAAAAAGGGGAATGTTTTCTTTCTTCACACACTTATTAAAGCAGGGTGGTATAATCAGAAAAGGATATAGAGTAGTTGCCAGAAAATACAGATTATAACAGAAATCAGAACAACTGCTTTTTGACAAAGATAAAACAATGAGGTCACAGATATGAAGAGAAAGGGGTAATTAACTCTTATTTTTGAGTTGTCTTATTTTAAAAAGTATATGAAAACTTTCCTGGCCATAACGGTGTTATTAACTGAGAATGAGAGCTGTAGTTCCGGACAGATGAGATTAAAAAATAAATAAAACACTCAATTAATTTTAATGGATTTAGGTCTCTGGGTCCAGATAAATTATATACTAGGTCAGTGATTTTCAACCTGTGGCCCATGGATCCGAGGGGGAGGGCAAATTCATCAGAGGTGGTCTGCAAAAGCTTGAAGAAATGTTAAGATTTATATCTTAAGTCTTAGTGGTGTGTGGCCATGGTGCGTGGCCACAAAAGGAAGCTAGGTTACTGAAGAAACTAATGGAGGTGTGACTGAAGTGCTGCTGACTGAGAATTTCTGAGAACAGATAACGTTCTAGAAGTTTGTAGGAGAGCAAACGTTGTTCCTATCTTTAAAAAAAAAGGAGGGGGGAGCCAACCCATTACAAGTCTGCCATCTTGGCACCTAAACCTGATTATTAAACAGATTTGTGAGCACTTGGATGGCAATACAACAATTAACAGAAGCCAGCATAAGTTTATCACAAACAAGTGATTCCAGATTAATCTTATCTCAGGTTTCTGACAGAATGACTACTGTCACAAATTGGGGGTATAGTGCAGAATCATGTACCTTGACCTCAGCAAAGCTTGTGGCAAATTACTTCAGGGTATCTTTGTTAAACAAAATAATCTGATGTGGGGGAAAAGCCAACTCAGTCTTGTGGTTAAAATGCTGAACTAGACCAGGAAAACCCAAGTTCTAGTTCTATCCTTCTCAATCCTAAAACAGGAGAGTCAGAAGACATCTCAGAAGGCATTTCTGACAAATCATCTTTGAAAATGTTACCAAGAAAACTGCACTGGCCTGCCCACCTTGTCCCTAAAACTGACTCCAAGGTCCATAAAAACAAAATTATTAGGGATAGATTATTACTATTATTGTTGTTGTTGTTGTTGTTATATAAATGTGTAACTGGCTAAATAATTGTACCCAGAGAGTACTCAGAAGTGGTTCTGCATAAGAGGTAGAAGAGTAGAACTGAGTATCTTATCCCACAACTATGGGGCAACCTTATTCACGAAAGGGATGAAGAAATGATTAGTCCTTTTGCAAATTACACAAAACTAGGAGGAGGAGCTAGAAGAGGAAAAGACGACTCAAAAAGTTATTCTGGATTAAATACTCAAGTGAAATAAAGATTTAAAGTGAGTAACAAAGGTTTTCATCTGAGGAAAATAAATAAAAAGGATAAATACAGGATGGGGGAGATCTGGCTTGATACTAGTTTCAGTGGGAAGAAAAAGAATGTGGTGTTCTACTATGCCATATGCCAATGATTGGACGCAACTCTCAAAGGGCAAATGCTATTCTAAAGTGTTATTAACAGGAGTAGAGAGCCCAGTTTATGGGAAGTAATTAGCCCATTCTGTTTGTGAATGGTCAGGTCTTACTTGAAATGGTGCGTCCAGGTCTGGGCACAGAAATCTAGGGTGGTTTTCCTCAAACTGGTTCCATACAACCGTAAGTTTCCATGAGGACTTGAATGGGTTCTATAAACCTAAGTGGGGTAGGGAAGACTTCTTTACAAAAGACTAAAGCTCTGTCTCTTTTGGGGACATGTTTTCCCCTTAGTCCCTCTACACGGAATTGGAATTTTAATCAAGGTTATGATCAAGCTGCTGGATCTTAACCATCACATGTAACGCCATCTTGTTGTAAAATTATATAATATAATCACGCCCCTCATCACATCTAATCCTAGACTAGCAATTAATTTGGATATAGCAGAAATTAATCCTAGAACATCCAAAGTTTTCAAAGGGAGAGTCATTTTTGTAGCAATGTTTTAGTTCTATTACCAATGCTGCTAGGTTTTTGTTGTTGCTGTTGCTGTTTTGGCTACTTGTCTCATTTGGGGAAAAAAACCTTATTTCAAAATAGTTCCCATATGTTGGGTTCCACTATGATTAATTTGAGAGGACAATCCTTGGAATATTCTAGCATTCTGTGTCTCTGAATATCTTGCTCACTAGGTGGCTCAGTGGCTAAGACACTGAGCTTGTCGATCAGAAAGGTTGGCAGTTCGGCGGTTTGAATCACTAGTACAGGTCTCCTGCGTGAGCAGGGGGTTAGACTAGATGACCTCCAAGGTCCTTTCCAACTCTGTTACTGTTTACAGCCATGCATTTTTTCAGCATTTCTTTACGATTAAAACCCCACTTCTAACCAATAGAAAAGCAGTCCTCAATTGTTATTATTTGGGCCACCAGAGCATTTTATGACTTTGAAGAATGAATGTGAGCAGTTTGTCAGCTTGTCTTTCATTTAAAGAATAGTCTGAACTTTTTCATCCCTCCTCCTGACACCATGACACAGAAGAATCTTCTATGGCCTTCCAGAAATTCAAGAGGTGGAAATCCTCCCAAACTTTCAAGAATTTTCTCCCCAATTTAAAGCACAGACTCAGACGGGATGAGTTTACAGGAAAAATAATACAGTAAAAAAGGCTTCACTTATGGATGTGCTATAAGCAAGATAAGGACAAGATTTCCACACCCACCCATAAGAATTTCAGCTGAATTTTCTTCTCCCTGGGAAAATGATACAATCAAGATTATTGATTCTGATTTTTATATTGGTGAAAATTTAAACTGACAACATTCCTATGTACTCTGGTTATTGTTAGTACTTGCACAAATACATATCATTGTTCCTGGTATATCAGGAACATTAACATAAAGGTAAAGATTCCGCTCACACTTATGTGCTAGTCATTCCCGATTCTACGGGGTGGTGCTCATCTCCGTTTCAAAGCCAAAGAGCCAGAGCTGTTTCAAGACGTCTCTGTGGTCATGTGGCCGTCATGACTAAATGCTGAATGCTGTTACCTTCCTACCAAAGGTGGTTCCTATTTTTCTACTTGTATTTTTGCGTGCTTTCAAACTGCTAGGTTGGCGGAAGCTGGGACAAGTAATGGGAGCTCACTCAGTTATGCAGTGCTAGGGATTAAAACCACCGAACTACCGACTTTCTGATTGACAAGCTCAGCACCTTAGCCACTGAGCCACCACATCCCTTATTCACATAAGAACAGATCGAATATTATGGGTCATTTGGTTGATTCCAAGACTTGATGAAGAAAATCAGAACTAGATCACCATTTGTTTTCCAGTTTCTGTTTGAAAGACTTTTAGTGAAGGAAATATATGCACTAATTTCATTGTGGAATTCCTTTCATAGTTAAGGAACTAGGAAAATCAGCTTGGAATCGACAATCAGAGGGGTAAATCTGACCGATTTTATGAAATTTCAAAAACCTTCCTCCAAATGTCTTATATTTTGCACATTTTTTCTCTGATAAAACTATTGCACTGCATATAGCTATCTAAAGTTCAAAGATTCAATGCATGAACCCTACTGAATAACATCTGGCTACATCTGGCTTTAGATTCCCAATAAGGATGAAGCCAGTAATGTGGTGCCTACTTGTGGTCACTTAAGTGAGAACACCACTGGATATATAAAAATAGATTACCTCCCCCATCCAAAGGATGATGGTCAGGTAAAAATTGTACATGGGGGCACGACATAGTATAACAGGGGTATCAAACTCAAGGCCAGGATCCGGCCTGCAGGGTGCTTAAATCTGGCCCACACGGCCATCTTGGAAACAGCAAAGGCCTGGCCTGTGGTGCTTCTGCCAGTCAAAATGACTCTCCAGCTCTGCTTTTGGTTGTGACAGCCTCCTGAGCTCTGTTTTCACTGGCAAAGGGTGCAAGAGGCTGTCGCAGCCAAAAGCAGAGCTGAGGAGCCCCTTTTCTCTGACAAAGCACTCGGACCGCCACAGGCTTCCCTGATACGAGTGATGTCGAACTGGCCATGCCCACCCCAGCCACGCCCACTTTGTCCCCCCCCAAAGTCAAACACAACTTTGATGCGGCCCTCAATGAAATTGAGTTGACATATACTGTATAATATAACATATACGATACAACATCTGCATCATCCACTCTGAGACTTTAAGAGAAGGTGAGCTCTTTATACCATTCTGACAGAGCTTGGATATGAGGGGAGGGAGGAAAACTTTGATGAGAAAAATATCAGCCCTTCTTAACCTCTGACAAAATGGTTCATACGGTTCAGACCACTAGAAATGAAATGTCAAAAATGGCTTTGAATCAACATTGTAGGAGAGCTTCAACAGGAACCTTTCACTACTTTTCTCTCAGAAGAAGTGAACAGACTATCTGGATTCTGTACTGAAATCATGTGTCAGCACACCTATCACACAAAATATTTTTAAACCAACTGCAACTCTATAAATTGCAACAACAGGGTATCATATAACATATTAAGCCAAGCCTAAACCACGTTGCATTGTTCACACCATGGGGCAGAGGTTATTATCAAGGCAATGAAAGTACAGGTTGTCCTCAACTTATAACCAGTCATTTAATGACCATTAGAAGTTATGATGACCCCAGAAAAGGTGAATTATAGTCCATAAAGCATTTCCAGCAGTGTAAATCATAACCCCCACCCATGTGATCATTATCTGGGGTGCTTGGCAAACTGTTTGTGCTCACTACCAGCTGCAAAGTACTTCTCAATCAGTCAAGTCAGCAGGGAAGATTTGAGGCTGCTTGCCCAGAGGAGTTCTCTGGACACCCAGCTAAAATAGCTGCCTGCTAGGGTAGGGGTGGGGAATCTCAGCTTCAGACGGAGCTGACATTGTCTCCAATTAGGGCAGTGCTTTGAGATCTTGCCAGGAGGGAATCTCTGCTTGGCATCAAGCTGAGATTTCCAGCACAACAAGGATTTTCCCTTCCCTCCATCCCCAGCATGACTATATGGCAAGGTGCACGGAATACTGTGACCTTCCCACTGAAGGTCACAGCATTTTTTATCTACTTGCATTTGCATGTTTTCGAACTGCTAGGTGGGCAGGAAATGGGGCAAGTAACAGGAACTCACCCCATTGTGTAGCACTTGGGTCTCAAACCAGGACTGTCAGCTTTCTATTAAGCTCAGCTCAGAAGTGGTATTCAGCAGGTTCTAACTGGTTCTTGAGAACTGGTAATGGAAATTTTGAGTAGTTCGAAGAACCGGCAAATACTACCTCTGGCTGGTCCCGCCCTTGATCTATTTGCAGCCTCCTGAGTCCCAGCTGATTGGCTGGGTCTTCTTTTGTTGCCCTGCACAGGAGAGCGGAGCTGGAAAGCAGGTTAGTGGGGTGGGGAAGGAATGGGGATTTTGCATTATCCTTCCCCTGGAATGGGGAAGGAATAGGGATTTTGTAGTATCCTTCCCCTGCCACATCCACCAAGCCACACCCACAGAAATGATAGTTAAAAAATTTGAATCTCATCACTGGCTCAGCTTCTTTATCTGCTGAGTCATTACAAAAGAGAACTTAAATCTTCAGGATTTTAATTGCATTCCTGCTACCCAACAAAGGATTTCTCCCCAGAGGACAGGGATTTTAGTTCTGTTCTTATAGCCCAATGAAAGATTTCCCTCCCTCCAGCTGCCATGGGTCTCCCCCTCCAAGTACCCTACAGTTCTCACCTAGAACTCCCATCTGTTTAACAGCCATAACTCAGAGTGCCCCGATTATAGTCACTGAGGGAAGCAGTTACATGGGCATCTTGTTTAACAACCACTTCACTCAAAGACCAAGATTCTGGTTCTAATTGTGGCTACCCAATTGAGTAGGGTAGTTCAGGACTACCCGTAACCAAGGACTATTATTAAAATATATGATACTTTGACTTTTTTATGTATGACTTCCAGTCTTGTAGCAATCATCCAGGAGTTGTGTCACTCTATTTACTTCCTCATTCCCTCAAGTATGAATTTAATCTAATTAGTAACAAGGAAAACAATGCATCTACTCTGCCTTACTTGCCTTCCAAATGAGAATTCATCACCCCTTGGTGGCTTGTGACATACATTGAAGGCACCGTCTCACTTTTTGCTCTAATTATAAATTGCACATAATGAACCTATCTTTAAAAACATGTGGATTTTACTCAAAGAGCAAATGAAATTGTTCATTATCCTTTAGCTAAAGAATTAAACCGCATGATCAAATCATATCTTCTATCATACACTGTGAAAAGGAATCAAGAAACTTGCCTAACAATTTAGCAATTTAATACATTTGTATGCCGCCCAATCCCATGGGACTCTGGGCAGCTTACAGCAAGATAAAAATAAGAATTAAAAAATAACATGAGATATAATTTAAAAAACAACACACCATACATTCCATTTAAGTGGGGCTGGACCTTATTCAACAGCCCCAGGCCTGCCGGAACAGCCAGGTTTTGGTGGCTTTTCGGAAGGCCGAGAGAGTGGGAAGGGTCCGGATCTCTACGGGTAGATCGTTCCACAGGGCCGGAGCAGCTACAGAGAAGGCTGTCCCCTGAGGAGCCGCTAGCCGGCATTGTCCAGTCGACGACGGCACCCGGAGAAGGCCCAACCTGTGAGATCTAATTGGCCGTTGGGAGATATGTGGCAGGAGGAGTTCTCTCAGAGATGAGATAACATGAGATAAGTTCACAGCTTACTTAGTTAATTAAAACCAACTATTACAAAACTACAGGTCATACTAGCTTTTTCTTGATAATAAGAAAAGCAGATGCAAAGATTAGATTAGAAATAATTTGTAAGAAAAAATGGGAAACTTCATGTTTTGGGATTGCAACTCCCAGAATTAACAGCCATATTAATTCTGAGTGTTTATTTATCTGAATATCTGGAGTGTGCCTTATTGTGCTTCAGTACTATTAGGCATTTTATTCAATGAAGTATTGTTACTGAAGGAGATAAAAGAGCAGCAACTGAACAAACTAGGTTTGTCAGTCTATCTTATTATTATTTTACTTAAGTAATTTGACTTTATGTTTAGACTGTCAGCTAGGTGCATTTTTTCCCCACAGTCCATTAGCATGACAAATCCTAGAGGGATTTTTCAAACCTGCTTCATGAAAAGAGTTTTCTTCTTTAGTAATTCAACTAGTCAGGCCAGAGTTTTTACCCTTCCCCATACAATACACACTTTCATTTACAATGGCTGGAATCTCATGACGGCACCAAAAAAAAAAAATTAACCCTTGGTAGTTTTCTCAGCCAATCTTAGAACTAACAGAAAGGCTGAACTTGAGAATATGCACAAAAGCTTGATCAAGTTAGTTTCCTGAAAGTTGTGTTAGACTGCAGCAATAAAAATAAGTGAAACATTATCTTTTTAAATATCCCACTATTTTTAATTAAAGTAAGTTCATACTTAGTGTGACATCTGGCTCATATCTGATTGGGTAAGTACACAAAAAAATCCCAAATGACAAGCTTCACAGATATGGCTGAAATGAGCCACCCAATTCTCACCAGATATCATCATATGCATTAAAAACTTTGTGCAATGCAGAAAATAATACCCCATCACCGGTTCGTCCTCCACGAGGGGAAAAAAAAAGGAAACTGCTTTTGACTGAATCATACCTTTGATTCATCCAAAATAGTACTTACTACGCAACGTTTCAGGAAGACGTTTTTTTTCCGCCCTATCTGGAGATGACAAAACCTAAAACCTGAAGATGCCGGTAGGGAAAACGTAAATCAAAAGCTTCGCCGGCAATCGGTTACAGAAGTCTAGGCTAGCAGAGGCGTGTCTTTAAAAACCATCTTTCCCACGGCGCACGGGGTTCTCGCAAAACAAACCCAGGTAGCCCACGGAAGAAGAAGAAACGAGAGTGGAGGAACTGGAGAGGAAAGGACGCCGTCCGTAAACCGAGCCGCCCCACTAAGCAAGCAAGTTCTGCTCGTTTCTCGGGTCGCCCTTCCCGGACAGGCGAGCAACTTTTAGCAGGCAGGCTTGGGGAACTCGCGGCTCACTTTCCCCGAGAGTGCAGGGTAGCCGCCACGTTCTTGATCCGGTCAGGGCAAGTCGCGTGTGAATGGCTAGACAACGATCACAACTATTCCAAGCACCTCCGGCACGAGCGATTTCACAAGCCGGGGGAGGAGGGTGGGATGGGGAGGGAATCTTTGGTCTCCAATGGGGTCGCTTTGGGGTTTGGATACCCAGCGCCAGGAAGCCTTGGGGCCACGAATTCCTTCTCCAACAGTTCACACAACCTATCAAATACGGAATTAAGCAACATTGCCTGTACACTGCAGATCACCAATATCTGCACAACTAAACCATATTAAAAAAAAAAAACTTGACGGAGAGGCCTGGTTGCCACAACAGATTTAAATACAAACTATCCATTGCAGTCTAGTCTAGAGTGCTGTGAAGATCCAGGCAAAATGTCACTCTCCTGCTATGAAGAAGGAGGGCTCAGACCGGGCCAATCGGACTCCATCACTTTATACATGATGTATAATGACAATAAAGGCTATTAAACATGAAATGCAGTCAACTGAACATTCAAAAATGTGTCACAAGTACCATTGACTGGTGCTAATGGTTGATACGGGTTGCTGCCAATGTCCTATGTATCTACCAAGTATCATCATCATCATCATCATCATCATCACCATCATCTCTTATTATTATATTTTGTTCATTAAACATGAAACTCAGTCAACTGAACATTCAAAAATGTATCACAAATACCATTGACTGGTGTTAATAGTTGATACGGGTTACTGCCAGTGTCCTAGGTATCAATCAGTACATCATTACTACTACTACTACTACTACTACTACTACTACTACTACTACTACTACTACTACTACTACTATATCATTTACATGTCAACAGTAATAAGGTAGCCAGACACAATACTCCACACTCCAACCTGAGTTTCCCAAAAGGTCTTTCCCACCTGCTAAATTACTCTTAGGCCAGTCTTTCTCTATTAGTATCCACCAGTTTTAACAGCAGCCTGGCAGCCGAAGGAGACACCTGGGGACCCCAGCGCCAGGAAAGCTTTGCTAAGGGTGCCGCGGAAGCGATCCAGGGACAGGACAGCGCGCACATCCCCCATCTCCTGACGTCCCTCAGTTCCCACAGCAGCTCCCACCCAAGTAGTCACGGATGTAGCCCGCACCCCAGGTGAAGCTATAACCTTTGTTTGAGAGCGGATTGTTGACTTAAGGCTTCTCCTATATGAAGAGAATCCAGTTAGTCGGGCTTCATTAAGCAAAAACCCAGCTCAACGAACCGCTCGTGGCGCTCTCGCTTCTCCCAGGATTTCGCCACCTGCTCCATAAACCCGGCATCTCACTCGCTGCCTGGTCCCCTGGGGAGATGAATCGTACTCGATGCGATCCCTACGTTGAACATAACTGGGAAGTCAGAAAAAGCAACCTGAAATCCGGCTCTTTAACAGTCTGCCGCGCCCTAAGTAACGATAGGAACTAACCTGGCAGCGCCGGCTCTAGACAGTCCTGAAAAAGGACGCCTCCCACCAAGTTCCGCAGGGCTTGCGCTGGGTCCGAAACGAGAGAGGCACTTGCGCTCACTTAGCCGCCCTGCGCGGAGACGGACTCCTGCTTGCCCGCGCCCGCGCAGCAGAAGGCAACCAGCAACTGCGCTCGGGAGAATAGAAGCGGCCGTGGTGGTTCGCGCTCTAGTGCAGCCCAGCCCTGCCGCTGCCTCGCAGAATCCGCCCATTGGGATTGGCCGGAGTGAGTTGTGACTCATTTTTTCACCTTCCTCAGTCGCCTCCGCACGTGTTTCTTGGACGTCAAGCAACCAACGCACCTCTGCTCAGGCTTCTAGGGCAGGTGGCAGAAGGGGGCGCTTTGGGCGCCGAAGTTTTTGAAATGAGTGTTTTAATTATACTGCATTTTTCCCCTCTCCCTCCGCCTGCCCAATAAAATGAGCTCAACTCCAAGCGATGGGGTAAGCAGGCATGGTAATAAATGAATGCTAACCTTGCCTATGGGGATTCTCAGCCATCCAGGTCAATAGTTGTCCCAAAGGAGCTTTTTTCAAAAGGCAACTGGGCTTTCTGTTTTTTCTTTGAACACGTTTAGCTTCTCAGCTCTCCAGAAGCTTCTTGGATGAGAAGGGAAACGTCTTCAGAGAAGAACAAGAAAGTCCAGTGGCCTCTTGAAAAAAGCACCTTTGAGACGTTTGCGAATCTTGTCAAACTGTCAATAATACTTCATCAATATGCAGTATAAAGGCCAAAAACATGGCAGGTTAAACAGCACTTCCACAATGGCTAAAAAGCAGGTTTTTAAATTATTTAAAATATTTAAAAAAACAACCAATCAACAAAACAAGTTAATGGAATAGAGTCACCAAACTTTCCGACCTCAGGGACCATTAAATTCATAATTTTAAATCCCACGGATGATTAATATGATTTTTTTTAAAAAAGATAAATAGTATTTAGTGCAATATAAAAATGCAAATAATTTTTCTGCAGATCATCAAAATTTTCTTGCAGACCATCAATGGTCTGCGGGCCACTGATTAGTGACCACTGGAATAGAGGGTGGGAGAAAATCCAATAATATTGATGCTGCCACTGAACAGTCTGAGGCTATAGAAAATTCAGATCAAACCTCAGGATGGCTCACTTAGCAGGTCTTTATGCAATGTCCAGTTCCTAAGCTACTATATATGGACAAAGCCTTCCCTCCATGTAAACACACATAAACCACTTAGGCACTTCACATTTATCTCAATCTGTTGGAAATCTAGGTTAGAATAAATGTGATATATTTCCAGCATGATATGGGTAACTTCCAAATCTAATTCATGTGTACTACCATACAGAGCATATAGCAGGAATTGTGCACCCCCACATCCCTCTCTGAAGGAGATGGACAGTTCAAAAATGTAAATAATAATAATAAGTGATGTTGACCGATTGTATCTACCAAGAGCAGAGGGTGGTCGAGGACTCCTACAAATAAAGCAGACTGTGGAAGAAGAAAGACACAGCTTGAATGATTACATCCAGAAAAGTGAAGAACCAATAATTAAGGAAGTAAATAAAGGAGGCCTTTTGAAGACAACTAAGTCAAAAGCTGAATATAAGAAAGAAGTAATTGAGAAGTGAGCTGAAAATTGGAAAAACAAAACAAAGCCAATACTTGAAAAGTATTGAAGGCAAAGCTGACCCAAAACTAATATGGAACTGGTTAAGATCAGGAGTACTGATCTTGGCCTACAACACACCTGACATAACAATAATTGAAAAGAAAAAAGGATGGTTCATTCACATTGTAATACTTGGAGATGCACGAATTGAAGATAAACAGCAAGAAAAAAAATCACAAAGTACCGGGACTTGCAAATTGAAGTTGAGCGACTGTGGAAAAAGAAACCGTGTGTTGTCCCGATTGTAATTGGAGCCCTTGGAGCAATACCTAAAGGGCTACCTCGCTATTTGGAAATTTTAAATTTATCAGACTTGAACATTCTGACTCTACAAAAAACCACGCTACTTGGAACAACTTATAACCTCCGATGTTACCTTAGCAGTTCTTAGGTCCTTGGTTAGGACTCGATCTGTTGAGCTACCAACCAGCCCCAACCCCGAAGGCTGTGAATCTCACCAAAGATTAACCACACACAATAATAATAATAATAATAATAATAATAATAATAATAATAATAATGCCAAATCCAGCGAAACAACTGGCCGCTGTGATACAATTATATAATAATAATAATAATAATAATAATAATAATAATAATAATAATAATAATAGTAACTCCACCGTTGCCGGTCCCAAGCCCGGATGAGAAAGGAGGAGGGTTGGGGTCAGGTTGGCAACTGGTCCCATGAAAAAACCCCGCCAACCCATACAATATGGTGAAAGAAATGAATAAAAATTTTATACCACATTGGTCGTCGCGCGGGTTAACAAGGGCCGCGGCGGATGTTGGGGTCCCTGGACACCCGTTGACAAGTGGGCTACAAGTGGACCAGCCAACAAAACGACAAAAATATAATGCAGATGAAAACCGTGCCATAATGGCCTGTTACTACAACTCAGAGCCAGAAAAAAGAGGTTATTTAAAGCGAATGTATGAATTATGGAAAGAACAATATCCAGATTCAAATGTTAGTGAACAACGACTAGCAGATCAAAGACGATTTATTATACAGAATAAAGTGTTTAGTGAAATTGAACTTGAGGAAATTCAGGCAAATTGCAAAACCAAAAAAACAATATCACAAGCAGAAATAACTGATATTCAAGACACAACTAAAGACATTATAGTAGAACTCCCAGAAGAAGCTCTCAGGGAGGAAATAACACCACCACCACTAGAACCAGTTATCACTGAACCAACTGATGAACTAACTCGAAAACAAAAAGAATTGAAGGATAAGATCATGGAGCATTTTCTGCTTAATGAGGAAAGGCAACGTTTACCATCACTAAAAACTGTGCCTAAGAAAATTTTGGCCCCTCTCATGAAAATGGTTAATGCAGTGTTTTCAACAATTGAATCGGGATCCATCTTGGAAACGAACCAGTTAATGTACAGCGCAGCTGTAATAGTCACTAATGAACTAGGCATTAAAATCAAAGTACCTAGTCACACAACAGAAAAAGCATCAAAGCCAAAGTGGAAAATCCGATTAGAACAAAAAGTCAAAAAATTAAGGGCAGATGCTAGTAACTTAAAGAACATGCATGAGCAACGGCTTAAAAACAACAAAACCATAGATTGGCTAATCAGAAGATATAGATTGGATACATGAAACATCAATGAAGCTGTAGAAATTGTGAAACAGCGGATAACAGCAACAGCTAGAAAAATGGAAAGATATGAGGCACGAATCATCCAATATAAACAAAATCAGCAATTTCGATCAGACCAACGGCATATTTTTTATCAAAGTCTTAATGTGAATGGTGACACCAAAAGTGAAAAACCAGAAAAGCAGGCCACAGTTGAATTCTGGAAAGAATTGTGGGAAAATGCAAAGGACTACAACAAGGAAGCAAAGTGGATACATGACTTTGAGAAAAACATTGGCAACAAACAAATGCAAGTATTAGAAATAACAACTGAGATGGTCAAAAATCGAGTAAAAAAGGTAAAGAATTGGACATCACCTGGAAAGGACCAATTACATGGTTTCTGGCTCAAATATCTCACCAGTTTACATGCAATATTGGCCAGGCAACTGAATGAAATTTTACAAAAGGGCCAAATTGATGAATGGTTGACAACTGGAAAAACATACTTGATTCAGAAAGATGCAACTAAAGGAACAACACCTGAAAACTACAGACCAATAACATGCTTGCCAACAACCTTCAAATTACTCACAGGCATTATTGCAGATAACATGATGGATTATTTGGAAACAAACAACATCTTGCCAGTAAAGCAAAAAGGCAACAAAAGAAGGAGCAGGGGCACAAAAGATCAACTCCTAATTGATAAAATGATATTAGAAAATTGTAAGAACAGAAAAACGAACTTGAATATGGTCTGGATTGATTACAAAAAGTCATTTCACTCTCTGCCACATAGTTGGATCATAAAATGCTTAGAAACAACTGGCATTAGCAAAAATATTACATCCTTTACTGAAAAGGCGATGAAACAATGGAGAATTGAGTTGGCAGTAGGGAATGAGATCTATGGAATGGTTAATATCAAGTGAGGAATTTTCCAGGGTGATTCACTTTCACCTCTTCTCTTCATCATCGCAATGATCCCACTATCAGTAATCTTAAAAAAAATGAAATTAGGCTACCAAACAGCCAAAGAAGCTGAAAAAATTTCGCATTTACTATATATGGATGATTTGAAACTCTATGGAAAGTCAGAAATAGAAATCCAATCATTGACAAACACACTCCGAGTATTCAACACCGATATTTCAATGCAGTTTGGCATCGAAAAATGTGCCACTGTATCCATAAAAAGAGGCAAAATCACTGCATGTGAGGGAATTGAAATGCCCAATGGCCAACTAATTAAATGCAACGAAAATGAAGCCTACAAATACTTAGGCATTCTGCAGTTGGATAATATCAAGCATGGAGAAGTAAAAACTATTGTCAGGCGAGAGTACACCAACAGAGTTAGGAAAATTTTGAAATCTAAATTGAATGGTGGAAATACAATTAAGACCATAAATACCTAGGCAATACCAGTTATAAGATACACAGCTGGTATAGTTAATTCGACACAAGCTGATTTGGACATTTTGGACCGAAAAACCAGGAAACTAATGACAATGCACTACAGTTTACATCCACATGGTGATACTGAAAGATTATACCTGCCCCGAAAATCAGGTGGCAGAGTATTATTACAAGTGAAGCAAACAGTTGAAGAAGAAAAACATGCACTGGCTGACTATTTAAAAGAAAATCAAGAACATCTATTAATCGAAGTAAGGAACAAAAATCTACTGAAGGCCCAACAGATGAAACAAGAATAAGAAAAGATGTGATAAAATCAAGAATGGAGGGTTGGCAGAACCAAGCACTGCATGGCCAATTTCTGGAAAAAATAAAAGATAAAGTGGACAGTGAACAAACTTGGTTATGGTTAACAACAGGTACATTAAAGAAATGTACTGGCGCATAATACACGAGACATCACACTGGTTGAGAAAAATAAGGTCACAATCATAGACATCGCAATGCCAGGTGATAGCAGGGTCGCCGAGAAGGAACGTGAAAAAATCGCAAGATACCAGCACTTAAAAATCGAAATTCAACGACTATGGCACAAACCAGCAGTGATAATTCCTGTGGTAATTGGCACACTGGGTGCTATTCCAAAAGCACTGGAATTACATTTAAAACCGTTAAAAATTGACAAAATCACCATCAGTCAAATGCAAAAAGCCGCACTGCTTGGATCTGCACGCATATTACGAAAATACGTTATGACGTCCTAGGCCCCTGGGTGGGGCCCGACTAGTAACCAATGCCAAATCCAGCGAAACAACTGGCCGCTGTGATACAATTGTATCTCCTTTCTCATCCGGGCTTGGGACCGGCAACGGTGGAGTTATTATTATTATTGTTATTGTTATTATTATTATTATTTCAATAATAAATGTGCTTTTGTGCTTTCAATAATAATTGAAAGCACAAAAGAATTTAGCCAAGACATTGGTATGCAGTTTGGAATTGACAAATGTGCAACAATGGCAACCAAAGCAAGCAAGGTCATAGAAGATGATGGAATAGAACTTGAGAATGAAGAAATGATAAAGGCAGTAAAACTAGAAGAAGGCTACAAGTACTTGGGGATTTTAGAGGCCTCTGACTTAATGCATAATAAAGTCAAGGAATTAACTTCAGCCAAGTACATTCGATGAATTCGCAAGATATTAAGGTCCAAATTGAGTGGAAGAAACATCATAAAAGCCATAAATACCTGGGCTATACCTGTGATTTGATACTCTGCAGGAATAATTGACTGGACCCAGATGGAGTTGGACAATTTGGACAGCAAAACAAGGAAGCTTATGACAATGAATCCTGCTTTGCACCCTAAAAGTGATGTTGACCAATTATATCTACCAAGAGCAGAGGGTGGTCGAGGACTCCTACAAGTAAAACAGACTGTGGAAGAAGAAAAACACAGCTTGAATGATTACATCCAGAAAAGTGAAGAACCAATTATTAA
Source organism: Thamnophis elegans (assembly GCF_009769535.1). NCBI lineage: Eukaryota > Metazoa > Chordata > Lepidosauria > Squamata > Natricidae > Thamnophis > Thamnophis elegans. The sequence continues at coordinate 120,078,474 of NC_045543.1, read as the reverse complement.
GGAAGTAAATAAAGGAGGCCTTTTAAAGACAACTAAGTCAAAAGCTGAATATAAGAAAGAAGTAATTGAGAGGCGAGCTGAAAATTGGAAAAACAAAGCTATGCATAGCCAATACTTGAAAAGTATTGAAGGCAAAGCTGACCGAAAGCTAACTTTCATGAGCAGGATAGAACTAGAACTTGGGTTTTCCTGGTCTAGCTCAGCATTTTTAACCACAAGACTGAGTTGCCTTTTCCCCACATCAGATTATTTTTTTAACAAAGATATCCTGACGTAATTTGTCAGAAGCTTTGCTGAGGTCAAGGTACATGATATCTGCACTATATCCCCAATTTATGACAGTAGTCATTCTGTCAGAAACCTGAGATAAGATTAATCTGGTATGACTTGTTTGTGATAAACTTATGCTGGCTTCTGTTAATTGTTGTATTGCCATCCAAGTGCTCACAAATCTGTTTAATAATCAAGTTTAGGTGCCAAGATGACAGACTTGTAATTTCATGGGTCATAACTCTATACATGGATGACTTTAAAATGTATGCGAAAAGCCCCACTGAAGTTAAATCAATACTCAATACAGTTCAACTGTTCAGCAGTGACATCAAAATGAACTTTGGACTTGAAAAATGTGCTATATTACCCATGTGGCGAGAAAAAATGGAAAAAACAAAAGGAATAGAACTGGGAAATGGAAATATAGTGAAAGTATTAGCAAAGGATGATGGTTATAAGTACCTAGGCATATTGGAAGAAGATAGCATCTTGAATGGAAAAGTCAAAGAGTCAACGCAAAAGGAATACATCAGGTGGGTCCGCAAAATTTTAAAATCAAAGCTGAATGCTGAAAACATAACACAATAACCAAAACAGCTCTCAAAAATTTTTTTTTTGCAGACCTGTGAATTAAAGCCATTAATACCATTGATACGCTACTCAGCTGGAATCATCAACTGGACCCTGCTGAACTGGAAAACTTGGACCGGAAAACACACAAACTTTTGAATATGTACCACACTTTACATCCATGAAGTGACATCAACAGGTTGTACCTGCCAAGAAAAATAGAGGGCAGGGGGCTATTGCAAATCCATCAAACTGTAGAAGAAGAAAAATGTTTGAATGATTATGTGAACCAAAGTACAAAAAAATTACTGCAGGCTGTGAAAACAGAGAACAGCATAAAAACAACAGAAACAAAGGCAGAATGTAAGGAAAAACAGCTGGATGACAGATTAAATAGATGGAAAACCAAAGCTTTGCATGGACAGCACTTGAAAAACATTGAAGGAAAATGTGATGACAACTTGACATGGACATGGCTTAAGATGGGAACTATCAAGAAAGAAACAGAAGGTTTAATACTGGCTGCTCAAGAATAAGCACTACAAACTAATGCCATGGAAGTGAAGGTACAAAAATCCAAAAAAGCTAGACACGACTGAGTTGCTAAATTAATCCACTGGTCATTTTGTAAAAAATATGATTTACCTGTATCCAGAAAGTCATGGGAACATAAAATGGAAAAAGTTATCGAAAATGAGAAGGTGAAGATCTTGTGGGACTTTCGAATACAAATGGATCCTCATTTGGAGCACAACACACCAGATATCATGGTTGTAGAGGGCCGAAGTTTATTGATATTGCTGTTCCTGGAGATGCTAGTCAAAGAAAAAGAACTAGAAAAAATAATGAAATATCGCGACTTGGCCATCAAATCTACATGGCTATGGATGAAGCATGTAACAGTGATACCCATTGTCATCGGGGCACTTGGCACCATGTGCAAGAATTTTATAATATACATCAACAAATTGCAGCTTCCTGCAATAACACCAGTGGAACTGCAAAAAAAACTGTGCTACTCGGAACATCTTATATTTTAAGAAAATACTTGGTTGATACCTAGGACGCTGGCAGCAAACCGTATCAACCATTAGCACCAGTGAATGGTATTTGTAATGCATTTTTGAATGTTCAGTTGGCTGAGCTTCATGTTTAATGAATAAAGTATATAATATTAAAAATAAAAAATAACAATAGCAATAACAATAGCATTTAGGCTTATATACTGCTTTAGAGTGCTTTACAGACTTCTCTAAGTGGTTTACAGAGTCAGCGTATTTCCCCTAATAATTTTGGTTCCTCATTTGGAAAGATGGACGGCTGAGTCAATCTTGAGCCTGGTGAGATTTGAACTGCCAAATTGTAGGCAGCCGTCAGTCAGCAGAAGTAGGCTGCAGTACTGCACCATCGTGGCTCATTGGCGTGGCTCATTTCAAATAAATAAAATCAAACCAGAAATAACTAACACACGGATTAACTGATATAAAAAACAAAACTACCATATCACCTTCTGGAGCAGGCCAATCGCTTTAGCTGAATGAGATGCTTCCCAATGACAAGTTGTCTGGACTCGGTTTTGACTTCTTGTACCTCGTACAATCTGCAGCCTGGCCCAGGGAGGAACCAACCAAGCTGTCCAGTACATCTAATGGGGCTGGAGAGAAGAAGTCCTTTAGAATGTCCTCATTGTAATAGCACCCTCTCCCACAGGCCCTGGCAATCATTCCGGGTTGCTTCATGTTGCAGTGCCTCCCTTATTGCAATATAAGCAATATCTCCCTTTGCCAAATGAGAGTTGATTCTTTTTAAAAAAATATTTTTTTTATTTTCAAACAAACACAAACACACAAGACATATAACCTAAAAACCACTTCAACTGCATACAGTGTGTCGGTTGGTTACAAGGTATTTCTGCATATGAAACATATTTGAAGTAAATTTATATTATGGCATTTCATTACATCATCCTGAAATTATCCAATGATATTACATCTTTATATTCTATTCTATATAGAATTATTTATCTTTTATAAAAAGGTTTTTCAACATCATCTCCATCATCCTCACTTACAGTTTGTATAAAATTTCATATTATCAATTTAGTATATATAAATGCTTCTTTATCATTATTAATCATTTATTTGGTTATAGCTATTATTACTTGGTCTTATACATAGTACTCAAAATTTAACTACATTTAACTAAATTTTATTGTGACATTTCATTTCATCATCCTGTATCCCAGAAATAGTGCAGTCCAATATCTCTTGCCATTTGTAGAATCTGTATTCTAAGTGTTTTCTTTATAAGTCTTATGTGGACTTCTCTTGACAACTTGTTATTCATTGCATATCTTATAAAGATTCGAAACTCTATCTGTTTCTTTCATCAGCTTGACTTTTGTTATCACGGGTGCTTCTGCCGAAATTACTCTCATTGTTTCTGCAAAATTTTCTCCCCTTTCTTCATCTATATTTTGACATTTGAGATAGAGTTCCAGTTCATCGATCTCTCCTTTCCTTATTTCACACTTATCACTTCCCTCCACTCTCAATTTGCTGTCAGTGTCAACAATTTTCTTATCACTTTCATATGTCTTTGTGATTTTTTGAACTCTGTCCTCAAATTTCATCGTTGTTTTATAAGTATTCTCAACTCTTCCCTCCGTATGTTCTGTATTTTGATCTATAATTTCAAGTCTCTTTTCAATTCTCTCTGTGATTATTAAGACTTTTTGAATTTCTAGCATAATTCTTTGCAATGTTAGCCCCTTTTCTTCTTCATATTGGACCATTTTTCCAGGTTATAGACACTGCCACTAAAACATCCAAGGCTTTTGCTAGGTTTCAAACAAATTCAGTAAAGTTTTTCAGGTCAAAGCTTTCTCTTTTCTTCAAAGAAACAGTTGTATAAACAAGATGTTTTCCACTGACCCTTTCAATAAACAAAGCCAATAGCTTTATATTATCAGATGTTGCCAAGCCTGTAGCCTCTAGTTGGTAGTGTTACATCCTTTCCCTCTGTTTTTCCATCTCTTTCTAAGCTCCGAACTCCTGAAGAGAAGAAAAAAATGTTTAAAGATTACGATCCGGCTGAGCCTTGCAAGGAAAGAAACTTTTAATCCACAAATAAAAAATGGAAAAAGTATAGAGGAAAAAGGGGGAAAAAAGACCAGTCCAGTTTAAAAATAAGAGGCATTTGTAAAAGTCCATCCATAGAAAACAAACAAAATTAAAGTGAAAAAGATAACACGATAGTTTTAAACCAGGGTTAATTTGGCGCTTACTTCCTTCTGTCTTCAATTTTATTTTAACTAAGTCTTTTGGGTTTTCTCTTCTCTAATAATAAGGATTTTTCTCACCATTTTGACACACTGTCTCTCCTGTCTGCTTCTGTTTCAGGGGATTGTCCCAACCTTCTGCAGCCATTTTGACTGCTTCTCTTGTAGGCGGCAAAAAGAGCTTTCTCCTGGATCGATCAGGGACTTTGCGATGTCCCTGAGATCAGCAGGACATGCTATTCTCTATCACCGTTCCTTCAGAACAGTTTAGATCCAAAAAGAACCGTCCAGCAACAAAGATATCGACAGCAATCCTGGAGCCCCAAGACTGCATGTCGTGGCATCGTGGAATCCAGCCCCGCCTTCCAAGAGTTGATTGTAAAACACATGTAATGAATCAAATGGAACTTGTCTGAAGACCTTGTTGTAGTTGACCTAAGATTCACTTTGCTTAGGGAAGAATAGCTAAGCAACCAATTCAAAATTACAACTGACTGCTCTGGAGGTACTTACAACCCAATTCTGATGGCTACCCCTCCCCCAGTCGCATGACTGCATTTCGGGTGTTCAGCACCCAGGTGTTTACATTAACAGCTGTTTGCAGTATCCCACAGTCACATGACTTGTTTTACAACATTTTTGCCTAAAACGGACCTTTGCATTAATGATTGTGTCATTCACTTAATGACCACTGCAAAAAAAGTTCATAAAATTGAGGAGGTCAGATGGGTGATCTGCTTTATGACTGTGATGGGTAGGCTCCATTACAGTCATAAATTGAGAACTACCTGTACAGGCCAATAGAGTCCCCACCCTTTAATCTTTTGCCTGGATCTGTATGGTTCCAACAGTATAGTCCAGTATGATTAAAGAGTGTAGCTTTATTGATTAGCCTATAGGCCATATTAAAGCACAAGGTTGAAACACATATAGTCTAGTAAAAGTAAAATCAGTATTGGAATTGAACCTTATTTTTGTAACTTTTGTATTCTAGTTATGGAGCAGTACGATTTTCTTTAAGCTGGTACTCTCCAGATATGAGTACTTATATATAAACCCAAGGTAGGGTAAAAGGTAACAGGGAGGAAAGGACTATGGCAATGATTCAGGAAGTCAAAAAATCTTAGGAATTTTAATCATTCTGTTAATTGACCTCAAAGGTCATATCAGTTAACAAAATCAGTTTTGAAGAACTGCTTCCTTTTGTTGTTTCACGGTGTAAGTACTGTATACTAACTGGATTTTTTAAACTTGCTTGTGCAGGTCAGATGTACAGTGAATCCAGCTATCATCTGTTAATAATGACATGATGTGAATGATAGTGTAATGAATGGCCTGTAAACCCATTATTCAATAAACCATGGTTGTAAATTATAGCTTCCTATGTTTGGATGAGTACAGTCCTACATTTAGAAATGCTTTCTGTCCATGCCAAGCTTTGTGGAATTGCCTTGTTAATGGTTTGGAGCTTCTTCATAAAGTAAGGTAGCCTCCTGTCTTCCAGAAACAAAGCATCCACCATGCTTTGCTTGATCTTATTTCTGAACCTTTTCCATTAGACGTGATAGTTGAAGTAGCAAGACAACCTTAGGGAAATGGCATATCTCTAGGCTTCCACAAGACAATCTGACGCATATTATCAAGGAAAATGATGACTGCCTCAAGCACACCAAATAGCTATTTAGTCCTACGCTGTATGATACTTCCTGTTTGCTTTAATTCCTATTCAGTATTTAAATTCATTTAAAACAGTAATTGCTTCCCAAGTATGTTGTCAGTGTTCCAGATATCATCCCAAACTAAATGAGAGTCCAAGGCAGAACTTTCCTCAAACTTCCAATTTATTAAGAGAGACATGTTGGCACATCTGTGGAAACCCGAATCTGAAAGCTTCCAGGGTTTCCCACCCAGTTGAAAGTTCATGATCTTGCCCCCACACCCACAAGTCCATCACATGGTCCAATCTTCCACTGCCAAGCTGGCATTTCCACCCATCCACTTCCGGTCAGGTACAGAGGTGCAGAGATAAATAATGACCTTGGGCTTCTATAAAGGAATGTTTTATTTTGACAACAAAATTCTACTCCTTACTATTCCCCCTCCCAATTCCCCACTAATGAAACAGCATAATAAAATAAGAGGGAGTGTGGCAGGCCAAATATCCTAAAAGGAATATGACTGGAGGCCTGACATATGTACTCAATGCACTCCTCAGGGCTGGGTTGCAGAATGCAATATTTTGGTTTGCAAGGCAGTTTGAAAGCCATCATTGCTGCAAGGGTAAACCTCCTTGCCCTGCCTGGTAAATATGGTGGATGACTTGGCAAAGGAATTGCCTTCTTTTCTTACTGTGTTTACCATAAAAGGTAAAGATAAAGGTTCCCCTCACACAAATGTATTACTTGTTCCCGACTCTAGGGGGGGGGGGCTACTCATCTCTGTTTCAAAGCCAAAGAAGCTAGCACTGTCCAAAGACATCTCCATGGTCATGTGGCCAGCATGACTAAACGACGAAGGCGCATGGAACATTGTCACCTTCCCACCAAAGGTGGTTCCTATTTTTCTACTTGCATTATTACATGCTTTCGAATTGCTAGGTTGACAGAAGCTGGGACAAGTAATGGAAGCTCACTCCCTTACGTGGCTCTAGGGATTCAAACCACTGAACTGCCAACCTTTCTGATCGGCAAGCTCAGTATCTTAGGCACTCTGCCACCGTGTATGGTAAACACCCTTATGTGTTTACCATACATCTCCTTCTAAAGGAAGTGGAGATTGCTGCTGGATTTTTGGATTTGGACAAGTATAGCAGTGCCTGTTAGAGTAGATTTTGCCCCATTTGCTGGGATTATGATTTCATAATTTGAACTGATGTAATTTTCTAGACAGCAATTTGATTCTCTGTCGGAGCCAAACATTGGTGATCTGCAATCAGTGGGGTTACAAGAAGACCCACGGCTACTGCTTAATCTCAAAATTAGAGATTAAATGTTAGATCAAAATGTTTAGGTTGTCCTCCCACAGGGTTGGCAGAAGAAGTAGATGAATCCTGCTCTTCAAGACTTGCAAAGGATCAATTGTTACTTGCTGTTCTTTTTGTATGTCATAACCACCTATGATTCCAAACAGTTTGCTGGTTCTCTTTGTACAGCTGTACTGAAGTTCAGATGTTCTGCTGAGCTACAATGTGCCTTGCAAATCGTGCTTTGAAGTGTTTTATATGAATCCAGCCATGATTTATTAAACTTGGTTAATATCTTGCATAAATTATGACTTGTTTTACCATAAATTATTGATTGAAATAAAACACACTAAAGCAAAAACCTATATTTTATGTTAAGGTTCACATAATATGCTAAATCAGAACAAAGACTTTAACACAATGTGAACTTCTGCCATTATTTATTTACATATAATATGACACACTAACAGTTGGTTAATGAGTCCCACCATCAAAACAAAATTAACTTAATTTCTGATTTGTACAAGATTTACGCTATTGCTCAAAGCTGAATAAGTAGTCAGTTATTATTTTAATAATAATAATAATAATGCTCACAGTCATCAAAAGCACATTTGGACCCTAAATGGAAAATGAAATGCAAAATGTGTTAAGTTGGTTTCAGAAAAGGAAAATAAACAAGAAATGTTATTTCTGATTCATGCCAAAGAAAATGAAAAAGAATGCCAAAAATAAACCCAAATTGGCTTCAATGACAAAATATTTTTTCTAGAGGCAATCATGTTAAGCTTGGAATGTCCTTAGGAAAATGAAAACCCTACAGCATTCATTATTCTCATGCAAATCCTATGGACAAGAAAACTGTAGTGTGGACAGATAATGGTGAATGACATTGACTCCAGGCTGGCCAATGAATGAGCAATACTGAATACGGTCTTTATTTATTCAATCAAAGTGTATTTTGCTTTGCAAGAGTGGCAATTGACAGTAGTGGTTTTTATATACCTATTACGCTGAACATATTTACAGCTAGTATTTATCAGAGGTACATACAACACAATCCTAGTGTTTGCCCAGTTTAAGACTTCTTCCTTCTAAGTCTTTCTCCCAAAGACTATCCCTTTCTAGTTCTTTCTTTTTCTCTCCCTCCTTTATGGGCTCCTTAGGGGAGAGTGAAAAGAAAGGAACTAGCTGGGTTTACTATAGCACGGCCAGTACAGCATGACTTTCTCCTGGGTTTGGTCAGCTGATTTGCGACCTTCTGACCTTCCCCAAAGTCCATGGGGAAGGCAGATTCACTTAACAACCGTGTTACTAACTTAACAACTGCATCAATTCACTTAACAACTGTGGCAAGAAAGGTCACAAAATGGGGGGGGGGAGAAGTCACTTAAGAAATGTCTCATTTAACAACATAAATTTTGGACTAAATTGTGGTCATCAGTTGAGGATTATCTGTGGCTCTTTCCATGGGGAAAGAATTTTTCTCAGGGTCTTCTGCTCAGTCCTTCCCTAGAGTCTAGGACTTTGCCAAAAACTGACGAGTCCCTTCCTTCCTCTTCTGTGAAAATATCATCTCTCTGGGTTTTCATTTCCCTTCTTCCAGGAAAGACACCCATTGACTTTTCTTCTCCCTGTCCAACCGGGAACTACTAACTGTTTTGCACTTTCATATGATTGTTGTCACCGAGGCTTCCCAAGTCCATGAAGCAAACTCCTTGTCCCAACAAAAAACTCTTTTACTAATTGACTGTGAATTCTGCTCATTCACATCCAGCAAAGTCTTTCAAGGTAGGATTTAGAGTCACAGACCTTATCTGACTTGGAGAGCTGCCAGGCCGATATCTGCAAAACGTGGCAAGGAGTCACAAACCAATTAAGTGAACTACTTGTCTCCTGCAAACTGCACTCCCCTTTCACTCCTGTTTTATTTCTTTTGGGAGGGGCCATTTATCATCCACCTGTGGTTTTACTCCCAAGTCGACCCCTGTTCTTTAGCTGTTCCCTTCGTCTGGCAACTCTGCACATGCGCACACTGGGAATAGGCTCCAGCTGTTTGTCTGCCTCACTGATGTCAAGCTCTGAAGGCAGTGTTAACTGGCATATGGCTCTGGCCCCCTCTCTGCCTCTGACCCAGAGCCCTCCTCAGAGCCTTCCCCGACTCCAGGACTGGCTCATGTTCCTCCCCAGACTCCACACTGTTCGAATCTGCTGCCAGCTCTGCTGGCCGCTGCCGGGTCATAACAATAATTTCTCTCTCCAACTTTTATCTCCAGCCACTCAATTTTTCACAGTCTTTTTCCTCTCATCTCCAATTTTGAGTGGGATAAGCGACATGTCCTCCAGCAACTGAGAATGTCATTGTCCTCCAGGTTCCAGTTCCCGATACCTATATAGCAACCTGGACCAATGAAATATCATCTCTAAATCTGATAACCAAGTCAGCTCATCAGCCCTCATGACAGCACAGCCACTCTTCAAGGACAGAACTGAGGTGTTCTTCCCCTTTTGTCACTCTATATGGTGACCCGTACTGACAGAACTGCCGCCAGACCAAGTCACTAATCATCATATGCCACAAGGCTCAGTATGTCCCGAGAGAAACTGGTTTGGAAGATGAATATAGATTTAAAACTGCAGGAAGAAAGTTCAGTTACCAGACTGTTGCTGATAACACTATGTGACTATGCTGAAAATGTTCACCTCCTTTTGGCAAGGATCAAGTGCTGTATCAGCAAATGATCTGCAAACTTTAGTAATATAATTCAAGGAATATAATTAAAAATTGATACCATTGTTAAATGTAAAGAAGACAAAGCTAATTGCAGTATATATAACAATCAGCCTTAGAAGGGATAATTAGCTATTAATAGCCAAGAAATATCCTAGAGACTAGCACTTAAGGAAGGGGTGGAGAACTATGGCCCTTTTATGACTTGTGGACTTCAACTCCCAGAAGTCCACAAATCATAAAAGGGTCATAGTTCCCCTTAGTCCCCATTAAGGCTACAATAAAGGGCCTGGAAAAGATATTCAGATACTATTATGTGTCTACATCTACAAAATTAGAAGCATTCAGACAATAGTTTTTCTTCTGATACTTTATGGATGTAAAAATTGATCTTTGAAGAAGCAAATTCATATGAATATTTTATACTGCATTGAATGTATTGATATTGTAATAGTGTAAAATACAAATGAAAGTAAAAAATACTGTGTTTTAAGGAGTATAAGATCCACCAAAGTTTTGAAGAGGCAAATAAAAAAAAGGTTTTTGCACTCTGCAAACCTCCCAAAAATGCCCATTTTTCGTGAAAACGGGTCTGGTTTCCCCCCCCTCCAAAAAAAGGGCATTAATAGCCCTTAGGAGGTTTGTAGAATGTTCCGGGAGGGAGGTATGAGCAAAAAATTCTGTCAAAAAAAGGGCATGCACAGACTTTAGGAGGCTTATAGATTGCTCCGGGGGGGGGGGGGGGCAAAATTGAGCAAAAAACCTACCCATTTTTCACTAATTTCTGCCCTCCCCAGTCCCCACTCTGGAAGCCTCCTAAAGGCTATGCACAGCCATTTCGGTGAAGAGAGCGGGGTTTTGGGAGGCAAAAAAAAAATGCTGTATTCAGTGTATAAGATGCACACAGATTTTTCAGCCTCTTTCTTGAGGGAAAAAGGTGGTCCTATGCTCCGAAAAATATGGTAATAAGGAACTGGGAAAGGATAAGAAAGGGGGAGACGTACAGATAGTTCTTGACTTATCGCAGTTCACTTAGTGACTACTGAACGTTACAACAGCATTGGAAAAAAGTGATATATGACTGTCTTTCATACTTAAGACCATGGTCATGTGATCAAAATTCAGATGCTTGGCAACTGATTCATATTTATGACAGTTGCAGTGTCCCGAGGCCATATGATTCCCTTCTGACAAGCAAAGTCAATGAGGAAGCCAGATTCCCTTAACAACCATGTGACTAACTGAACAATTGCAGTGATTCACTTAACAACTGTGGCAAAAAGTGTCATAAAATGGGGCAAAACTCATATAATAAATGACTCATTTAACAACTGAAATATTGGGCTCAATTGTGGTCATAAGTCAAGGACTACCTGCATAGGATAAGGACAAAAAGGGGAAAAAAGCATTGAATTCCCATGCTTTTCAGTGCAATAAAGTACAACATAAAATTACAGCCTTGACTTCTTACTTTTTTTCCCTTTTACAAAATAATGTATTGTGAAAATTGTCGAAGATGTATAAAGGTCTTTCAAACGTATGTATGTTGGAAATGTAATTCTAAAGAAGGTACATTTTCTCTTTTTTGGTGTAATAAAGCAAAGAAATATTGGGCTTAATGTTAGTGTTATGGCTTAATTAGCTGATTAGAGTGGGACACTTTAAGCCTAGAATATTGTACCTTTTCACAATATTCTAATTTTCTGAGATTGTGGATTTGGGGTTTTCATGAGCTGTAAGCAATAATCATCATAATTATGACAAATCACGTCTTGAATTATCTTGCTTTGCATGTAATGAATCTATCTCATATATTAGTTTAACCTTTTAGGTTGCATTACTGAAATAAATGAACTTTTGCACGATATTCTAATTTTTCGAGTTTTACAAAATGTTTAAAAACGGGGAAAAAACATTCAACAAGTTAGTCCAAATATTACACCATAATATTCAACTCCCTCTGTTAACCATCTGTTGTACTTAACACAGATGGTTTTCAGTCCCTTATAAAGTTGTCTAGTCCATTGTGTCTAATAAGGGCAGTTAATTTTGCCATTTCTGCTAATTTAGTTTTAATAGCAGTTATAGCAGTTAGACTTATATACCGCTTCATAGGGCTTTCAGCCCTCTCTAAGCGGTTTACAGAGTCAGCATATCGCCCCCACAGTCCGGGTCATCATTTCACCCACCTCGGAAGGATGGAAGGCTGAGTCAACCTTGAGCCGGTGAGATTTGAACCGCTGAACTGCAGATAGCAGTCAGCTGAAGTGGCCTGCAGTACTGCACCCTAACCACTGCCCCATCTCGGCTCTTTTAAATCCATTCTTCAGCGGTCGGCATCTCTTTTCTTTTTTAATGTTTAGCAAGTACAATCCTCGCAGCAGTCACCATGTAAGAAGTAGCACACCAATTGTTTTTTTAGTGGTTTATCCATAATATCAAGTTTCATTAGTATTTGTATCTTAAGTATTTTCTGCATTATCATTATTATGTTTATCTATTATGATTTAACGTGTTTACAATACCACCATGTACCTAGATTTTGATTACATTTCCAAGAATTGTTAGAAATTCTTCTATACCTTTTTATTAGGGTCAAATACCAATGATACATCATTATAGGAAAAAAATCTTACAAATTGTAATTCAAAGTACATTTTAAACCATTAATTCATACATTCTCCTGTTTATCCGCCATTACAGTATGTTATATACAAAATGTTTTGCCCACTTTACCATACAATCTTTGACATATTCATCTTCCAGATTCATTTTAGATAACATTCTATATATTTTAGCAATGAGACAGTCATTCCAGAACATAATTTGATATTCAATTCAGATTTAACCCCTTTGAAGACAAAACTTTTTTTTGTCAAGTTTAAATTTTTCAAAAATTCTATAATAATTAAATCAAACATGAACAAATCATTCTCCTGTGATCGTGGAGACAGCAGCCAGAATGAGTTTGCTCTATCCAGTAACCAATTGGATTGAGTCTACACTTATGATGTCATCGAGCCCTTGGTGACTCCTCCCAATTTAGACTCAATCCAACCTGGACTAGCTGTGAGAATTGATTTCTCCTCCAAATTTGAACTTTCTAGCATTAATCGGCGAATTTTTCCAAATTTTTTCTCTTTAAATTGTATTTTTAAATGATTTTTTTCTCGTGAACATTTTGGAGGGAAATTTAAACTTGCTTCTAGGCTGCCTCTCTTCAGCCATCTGACTGACTGCTTACGGTCACGAGTTCACTCAGGAAGCCTGCCTTGCAGTCAGATCGGCCAGGTCACGAGCTACAGCTCCACAGCTGTTCTAAAAGGTGCTCCTCGTTCCTGGGCATTGGGAAGGATGCGCGACCAGTCCTTTTGCGCACAGCAGTTCCAGTCCATTTTGAGGCTCCATGGCCATTTTGAGGCTCCAAAAAGCTTTAGAGAAAAAAAGTGGTGGCCATTTTGAGGCTCCACGGCCATTTTGAGGCTTCAAAATAGCAATAGCAATAGCAATAGCAGTTAGACTTATATACCGCTTCATAGGGCTTTCAGCCCTCTCTAAGCGGTTTACAGAGTCAGCATATCGCCCCCAACAATCCAGGTCCTCATTTTACCCACCTCGGAAGGATGGAAGGCTGAGTCAACCTTGAGCCGGTGAGATTTGAACAGCCGAACTGCAGAACTGCAGTCAGCTGAAGTAGCCTGCAGTGCTGCATTTAACCACTGCGCCACCTCGGCTCTTGCCTCAGAGAAAAAAGTGGTGGCCATTTTGAGCCTTTTAAAAAGGCATGAAGGCAGCGGCAGCCGTTGGAAGTGCCCAGCGACCCAGAATCTTCCTAGCAATACCGGATCAGGAGTGCCTGGCCATCAAACAGGTGAGACTGTTGTCTTTCTTTATATTGACCTTGACCTATCTCTGGTGAGATGGCTGACCAGGCTGTGGCAGCAGAGAAAGGCTTAGAGGAGGCAGGGCCATTGGGAGTAAAGAGCAGCAGGAAGAGACTATCCAAAAATGCTCCTTCCTCAGGAGTAAACCCCAAGGCCTTTAAATCTGCTACCAGAGCAGAAGAGCATAGACAGAAGGCCCTAGAAAAAGAATTTCAGAAGGCCCCAAATCAGCTGCAAATTCAAACTGCTCAGACCTCTCCCCCTCCTCCCGAAGGACTCCAAGTTACTTCCCAAGAACCCCCAGTCTTACCTCCCATGGTTCCTTGCCCATCAAGGGCTGATTCAGATGGAGATTGGCTTCTTCAGAGTTTTCCTCCTCTATTGAACCTCATAACAGAGGCAATTTCTTTGATGCCCCTCTCTATAGGGAGCACACTTTTGAACAGGGTTCCCTCCCTGTTGCCCATGGTTCTGGGATTCCCCAGGCCACATTCTCCTCACCTGCAGATATGGCAACCATAATTGCTGAAGCCATTAAGCAGATCAAGGCTGCTGGACTGCAATAGCACCTCCAGCCTGCTCCACCACATAGCCACAGGCGTAGATCTTCTGGGGCTGCCCAACAACCTGCGCCGTCTGCTTCTACCTCTCAGGGTTCCGTCTGTGGGGAGCAAGATAACATTCGGGATTCAGATCTGTCTGACGATGAAGTGGTCACCCTGGATGCCCCGGCCTTTGCCGGATTATTCAAAACCGATCGATTTAAGTCACTTCTACTTAAAGTAATTAAAGCTGCTAACTTATCATTTTCTGCTTTAGCCTCTGCTTCACAGGCTAAACTGACAGAACCGGCTGCCACCGAGTGTTCCAGCTCCATTCACCGAACCTACAGTGAAGAAGGAGGAGATTCCTGCCCCCAAGATCTTCATGAAAGTGATCCAAAAGCAGTGGGAGTCCCCAGGCACAGGTCCACAGCAGTGGACGCACTGGTTGCAGCTCTATCATTTTCTACAGTTGTCTCTGGAGCCCCTGAAGAAGTCCTCAAACCTGAGGAGAAAAGGTCAGACCAAACCTTAGTCAAAAACTAAGGCAGGGGCTTGGGCTATTAGGGCCTCTACAGCCACCTCTTTTTTCTCCAGGGCAGCCCTAATCTCAACTAAACAACTTCAGGAGCGCATTGATCCCACTGACACTAGATCGCATAGGATCTCAACAAAATTAGGCAACCATTGAATATGCTGCTGATTCTTCTCTCAATGCGGCCTGGTTCACTTCTAAAGCCATGGCCACTTTGGTCATGGCCAGGCATCTGCTTTGGCTCAAGCTGTGGCAGGTGGATGTCCGTACCAAATGGTAGCTAGCAGCCTTCCCCTACAGTGGCGCACAATTATTTGGTACCCCTTTGGATCTGTAGCTTACAGAATCTAAAGACAAGCGCCAAGTCCTTTCATTCATCTATAAGAAACAGAACAGTCGCCCTTATTCCTTCTACAGGAGGTCGCCCTTTTTGCTGGCGGACAGGGGATCTTCCTTCTCCCATCTGCAATGACAATCCTTCACTCCCAGACAGGGATCTAACCAGGACAGATTTAACAGAAACGTCCAGCGTTTCCCCCCTAAGAAATCTTACCGTGGAGAGGCTACCGCCATTTTTCTTAGCCTCTTAGTGGTACTAAGGAGCTCCGGGGGATGGAGAGCAATTTTGGATCTAAATTCATTGAACTGCCATATTGTCCACTGGTTCAACATGCATTCTCTGCACACCATCCTGCAGGGGGTCAGAAAAGGCAATTTCCTCACGTCAATAGACTTGACCGAAGCTTACTTTCATATCCCCATCATCATAGACCACCAAAAATATCTCAGTTTCTCCTATGGGAGAAGGCACTTCCAGTACCAAGCTCTTTCATTCAGACTGTCCTCAGCCCCCATTCACAAAGGTACTGGCAGCACTAGCCACCCACATCAGGTCATCTCCAATTCGGATTCTTTGCTACCTGGACGACATTTTCCTATTGTCCAGGTCACTGTCTAAAGCAGAAAGGTATGTCACTCTTACCATCCACACCCTGAGAGATCACAGGTTTGGGGTGAATCTCAAGAAAAGTCACCTCGTACCCGGCACTCGCATTCGTCACCTCGGAGTCTTAATAGACACCGTTGCGGAAAGGTTATATCTGTCCAACAACTGCATACACAGTCTGAGGGAAATTGTCAGGAAAGTCCTGCGCCTCCGCAAGGCGTATCTTCTTCTTCTCTCCCAAGTTTTGGGCAAGATGGTATCTTGCTTCGGGGTTGTCCCATGGGCCAGGTTCCACAGCAGGACCCTTCAATGGTTCATGTTTCCGCATCAGAAGGCCGACAGGAGCTGCTCTCCTCTAAGGGTTTCCCTTCCCAGACAGGTTTTATGGTTCCGCAAATGGTGGCAGTCCCTGGCAATTTTGCAGGGAACCTTGTTCAGCGATCTGAGCCGTGTCACACTTACGACGGACGCATGTCTGACAGGGTGGGGAGCGCACATGCAGGAGCTAGTGGCTCACTAGCATAAATTGGCTAGAGTTGTGCATGGTACGTCTTGCCCTCATTCAATCCCCACACACGGTCCAGGACAACCATATCCTAGTGATAACAGACAACACCATGACCAAGGTACACATTCCTGGTCCCTAATGCAGGAGTCCACCCTGTTGTGTTGGTGGGCGGAATCTCACCTGTCATCTCTCAGGGCAGATCGCATCTCGCGGGCCTCCAATGTCCAGGCAGATTGGCTGAGCTGGACCAGGATAGATCAGGCGGAGTGGAGCGTCCATCTGAACCTCTTCCATCAATTGACACTTTGATTCGGCTTGCCGGTCCTAGACCTGTTTGCGACGGCGGAAAGCAATCAGATACCCAGGTATTATTCTCGGTTTGTGGATCCGGTGGCAGAAGGAGTAGACGCCCTCAGGTACCATTGGCTCAAAGGTCTCCTGTACGCATTTCCGCCCCTCCCTCTCATCCAGAGAATGATTCAGAAAATGTTGGAGCAAGAGGCTCTTACTGCTGGTGCCCAATTGGCCACATCAGCCTTGGTATGCCAATCTAGTGTCTCTGTTGATCTCCAGTCCATGGCACATCCCACGGTCACTCCTGTCTCTACACCAAGGGTCAATTTGTCACCCCGACCCCCAGTGGCTGCAATTAACCACATGGGGATTAAGCGGCAAGCCTTAACAGCTGATAACATCTCCCTCAACATCATTGCTAACATTCAAACATCACGCAAAAGCTCTACTAACCGCATTTACGATGCTACCTGGTGCGCATTTGAACTTTGGTGCTTCAACATGTCCATTGACCCACTCAAAGCATCCATTCCTCAGTTACTGGACTTCTTATAGAGGGGTCTTGATCAGGGCCTTGCCCCTAACATGTTATCCCGACAGATGGCTGCTTTGGCTTCCAAAGCGGCCATCTGGCTTTTGGCTTTTTCCTCCTAACATCTATCTACTCATCCATTGATCTGGAGATTTCTCCATGGAGCCTCCAATCTCTGACCCCCAGTCATCCATAGGTACCTGTCTTGGAATTTACCTCGGGTCCTGGAGGCCCTAATTTCCTTGTCTTTCGAACCTCTGAGATCCACATCTTTGAAACTGTTGTTCTTTAAGACTTTGTTTTTGGTGGCAATAACATCTACCAGATGCATTTCTGATTTGGCTGCTCTTTCAGTAAGACTTGACCTGTGCGTGTTCCACCAAGACTGAGTTGTCTTAAGACTGGCCATGACATTCATACCGAAGATCAATAACTGCTTCCACAGAGGACAAGAATTAACCTTACCTGATTTCTGGCAATCTTCTCATCATGAGAGGGAACGTAAGTGGCACACTCTTGACATATGCCAAGCCCTCAAGATCTACATCGACCACATAGCTTTGCTCCGCCATTCAGAGGCTCTCTTTGTGTCCTTTTGCCAAGCCTCTTTGGGTAGCAAGGCTTCAAAAAAAATCCTTCTTCTTGTAGCTGTTCTGGCTAAAGACCTTCAGCGGTTCAAATCTCACCGGCTCAGGGTTGACTCAGCCTTCCATCCTTCCGAGGTGGGTAAAATGAGGACCCAGACTGTGGGGGCGATATGCTGACTCTGTAAACCGCTTAGAGAGGGCTGAAAGCCCTATGAAGCGGTATATAAGTCTAACTGCTATTGCTATTGCTATCCCACCTTCATTGCCAGTGTTAGAAGCTGAGAGGGACAGATGAGGTGTGGAGTGGCTAAGGTAATTAGAACAGCTTTATTGTTAACAGAACACGAACCAGCTTCAACTATATACAGTTCAGCACGTTGCCCTGCTTGACAGCTATTTATACTAGAGCTGTCAAGCAGGGCAACCAATAAGATAGCAGAAACAGCCTGAACTCAGCCAGCCATGCCTTAGCCAATCAGGTGCGGCTCAGCTGTTGCTGGCTGTCAATCGTATGTCAAGGACTTGCAGCCGGTTATAAGTTGAGGACTTAAGACAGGTCACAAGTCGAGGACATAACATGGCCTTGCTCCCAAATCGACCCTTGTTCCTTAGCTGTTCCTTCGTGTGGCAACTCTGCGCATGTGCACATTGGGAACAAGCTCCAGCTTTTCATCTGCCTCACTGATGTCTGACTCTGAAGACAGCTGATAACTGTCAGACAGTTCTGGCCCCATCTCTGCCTCTGACACAGAGCACTTGTCAGAGCCTTCCCCAGACTCCAGGACTGGCCCATGTTTCTCCCCACCCTCCTCACTGTTCGAATCTGCTGCCAGCTCTGCTGGTGGGCCACAACAGAAGAGGGGGGATTGATACGGCATCATCTATCTCCTGTCTACATTATAGTCCTTTCAGCAGTTTCAAGAAGGCTCCACAAAACTGCCCTTCCTTTCCCCCTTCCAGTTACACATAGAAAGCCAGCTTCTATTATTAACTCAAAGTATTTATTTTAGCTGCAAATCTTTATATAGCACCAGCATGCTATAAATCCAAAGCTTTTCATATATACAATAGGTAGAAGAACGAACTTTTGCAAGAGTCTTGTCTCATATTCAGGAAGTTCCAATCATAACTAATTTCCAGTTCAAAATAATCTAGATAGGCCAGCACAGCATACAAACGGTTGATCAATCATTGTATGCCATCAAGTCAGTGTCAACTATTAAATAGATTTTCTCCATGACAATCTGTCCCTAACCTATACTTCACCACTGTAATTGAGCCCAACCATTTTGACAATGGTTGCCTTTCCCAGGATTAGACCCTTTCCTGGAGAGTTAAGTCTGAATTTCTGAAGTAGAATAATTTGAGTCTGGGTATTTGTGCCACAATTGAGAACTCAGGATTGATTTGTTTGATAAACCATTTGTTTGTTTTCTTGGCTATCCATGGTATTCTCAGTCTTCTCCAACAACAAAGTTCAAATGTGTTAATACTCTTCCTTTCTCACTCCTTCAAAGTCCAATTTTTATTTTGATATCTCAAAGAATGTCACTAGCCTAGTTGCAGTAATCTGATCTGTAGATGGCATCTGAATATCTTTCCCTAGGCCTTTATGGCTGCACTGTCATGTAGTAATTAGGGCTTATTTTATGACTACTTGTTGATTTACTATTGATGGTTGCTCCTAAAACATGAAGCCATCCAGTGTTTTGATATCTTCATTATCAGTTTTAAAGCTGGTTATTATACCTTTTAGCTTTGCTTCTTGACTTTAATTATTAGCTCTTGCAGATCTCCTTTGCATTTTCAGCAGCTTAGCACAGGCTACTGATGTTTCATTCTCCAAGCCAATTACATTCTTATGTTATAATATATACAGTATGTATGGCTGTGAAAGTTAGACCATAACAAAGGCTGAGCGCCAAAGAATTAAGGCCTTTGAACTCTGGTGCTGGAGAAGACTCCTGCGAGTCCCTTGGACTGCAAAGCGATCAAACCGGTCAGTCCTAGAGGAGATCAACCCTGACTGCTTTTTAGAAGACCAGATCCTGAAGATGAAACTCAAATACTTTGGCCACCTAATGAGAAGGAAGGACTCACTGGAGAAGAACCTAATTCTGGGAAAAATTAAGGGCAAAAGAAGAAGGGGACGGCAGAGAATGAGGTGGCTGGATGGAGTCACTGAAGCAGTCAGGGTGAATTTAAATGGACTCCATAGGATGGTAGAAGACAGGAAGGCCTGGAGGAATGTTATCCATGGGGGTCACAGTGGGTCAGACACAATTTTGCAACCACCACCACCACCAATATTATTATATTTAGTGTTGTGTTCTGAGCTTGCGCTGACTAGAGGTTTGAGCGGGAAAGCGCTCGACAGCTGATTGGCTGATCGTTTGACAGCTCCTGTATAAATAGGGAGCTGTCCAAACGAGCAGCGCGCGTTCTTTTCTAAGCCGGTTCTGAAATGTTAGCCTGTACTTAAGGGAATAAACTTGTTAGCCTTTTATTCCTGTCTCTGCCTCAGTCCTTTGGCTACCCACGGGTCTTGGTACACACCACTGGCGACGAAGGTGGGATCGCCAAACTGAGGTACGAGAAGCTGAAGTCACTTACAGCTGAAGTCACTCGCTGAGTCACTAGAACCGCGCTTAATCCTACCGCGACGAGACGTCGTTGGTTCTGACAGGAATGGCCACGTTAAATTTTGCGCCATTCAACTATGGAGCTGAGACATGGGAGTCATACACGGCTCGATTCGAATGCTTCCTGGTCGCACACGACCTTACCGAGCTGACAGATGAGAGGAAATGTGCGTTTTTCTTGTCCGTGTGTGGCTCAGACATTTTCCACACAGCCAGGGCTCTGACAGCTCCTGAACCTATAAAGGCCGTTCCGTGGCCTGAGCTAATGGCAAAGCTGACGAGCCATTATGCTCCGTCCCCGTCCAAAATAGCCAGCCGGCACGCATTTCATCAGCGCAGCCAAGCCGAGGGGGAGTCCGTGAGTGCCTACGTTGCTGCCCTACGATCCGCCGCCCTGCACTGCGAGTTCCGGGACTTGGATGAAGCTCTTCTCGACCGCCTGGTGTGTGGCCTCCGCGACCTCAAGCTACAGAAGAGGCTACTAACGAAATCAGACTTGTCGTTCCAGAAAGCCTTCGACGAAGTTCGGGCATCCGAAATAGCTGCTGCTTCCCTAGCCACCATCGCGAAGGCCCGGGCCGCCAACGCCGCACAGCCTGCCAATGCCTTTAATACAGTGACCAGTCAGCCTGACTCGGAAAGCGAAGATTCCGATGCTGAAGCATATAATGAGGACATCAACCGCCTTGATGAGGCGAACAGAAAGAGCTGGCAACGGCAGAAGGGCAAACCTAAATCTGCATGTAGTGGTTGCGGAGGTAACCACGAAAGAGCTGAGTGCAGATTCAGGCAAGCCCTCTGCCAGCGCTGTGGCAGAAAGGGTCACATCGCTCGAGTATGCCGAGCAGCACAGCCCATGTCCTCTTCCGAGTCACAGACCGAGCGGTCGCGGCCATATCGTCCCAGGACAGAGGGCCCTAAGAAAGCAAGAGTGGACTGCCATTCCATTCTCCGTAACTCTCACCATGGTCTTTCGTGCAACCAACTTCAAAGGAAAATTCAACTGACAGTCATGGTTGAGGGGAAGCCCTGCGAGATGGAGCTCGACACCGGTTCCGCAACATCTATCGTGTCGTGGAGCACCATCAAACGCATTGTGCCGCAGCTTTCGAAACGCCAGCTGAACGATTGCCATCTCACATTGAGAGACTATCAGGGCAACCTGATTCCAATAATTGGCACCCGCAAGGTCAGAGTGCAGTTCAAGGGGTTTGACGGCCGCCTACCCCTCATCGTAGTCGATGGACGGCTGCCCAGCCTTCTCGGCCTCGACTGGTTCCAGTCCCTGGGTCTACAGATCAGCGGAATTCACCACCTCAGCTCAAATGCACTCGACTGCCTGGTCAACGAGTTCCCTGAAGTCTTTGATGGCAAATTAGGCAAGTACACGGGCACGCCGGTTTCCTTTAACCTCGACCCGTCCGTACAGCCAGTGCGGATGAAGCCTCGCCGGGTGCCCATCGCCCTCAAACCAAAAGTAGACGCTGAATTGGACAGACTAGTGGCTCAGGGCGTTTTGGAGCCAGTGGACCATGCCAGATGGGAAACACCCATTGTGTTACCCATCAAGCCAGATGGCAGCGTGAGGATTTGCGCTGACTACCGTTGCTCAATCAACCGTGCCTTGCCTTCCCACGCATACCCAGTACCGGTGGTTCAACACTTGCTGCACACCTTGGGCGAGGGGACTGTGTTCGCGAAGCTCGACCTCGCCCAAGCCTATCAACAGCTGGTCGTGGACGATGAAGCAGCTGAAGCACAGACAATTGTCACGCACCGGGGTGCATTCCGTTGCCGCAGACTGCAGTTTGGGGTCAGCATTGCCCCAGGACTGTTCCAAAGCTTAATGGAGCGGCTACTCCAAGGACTCCAAGGCGTCGTCCCCTATTTTGACGACGTCCTTGTGTCAGCCACTTCCTTGGATGAACTCATGGCCCGTTTGCGCATGGTTCTCCAAAGATTCCAAAAAGTGGGCCTGAAGGTTAAGAGAGATAAATGCCAAGTTGCGGTATCCCAGATAGAATTCTTAGGGTTCCTTATCGATGGCAGTGGTATCCACCCCACGGCTGCCAAAACCAAAGCCATCGTTGAGGCCCCTGCTCCAAAGAATAGAGCTGAATTACAGGCCTTTTTAGGCCTACTTAATTTTTACGCTGTCTTCCTGCCCCACAAGGCGACAGTCGCTGAGCCACTGCATCGCCTCCTCGACTCGGGTACCCCTTGGGTGTGGGGCCGCCGGGAGGCATCCGCGTTCTTAGCGGTCAAACACCTACTGATTTCCAACGATGTGTTAGTGCAGTACAGCGAACACTCTCCACCGTCCAAGCCTTCCGCACAGCCCTGAAGAACTGGCTCGCCCGTCAGGCCTGGGGATAAGGATAATTGCCCCTCCCGAATGTTGTATGGATGTTGCCTACTATTTTTAGTATATGTCTCTATTTTGTTGTCTGTATCCCCCCTTCCTAGTTTTATGTGAGCCGCCCTGAGTCCCCTCAGGGAAAAGGGCGGCCTACAAATTCTAATAAAACTACAAAACTACAAAAACTAAAACTACAAACCACTTGCCCCTTGTGCTCGCTTGTGACGCTTCACCCTATGGGGTGGGCGCCGTCCTTTGCCACCAGTTACCCAGCGGAGCAGAGGTGCCAGTTGCCTATTTTTCACGCACGCTCTCTGCCGCTGAACGTAACTATGCCCAAATTGATAAGGAGGCTCTTGCCATTGTGGCTGGGGTGCGCCGGTTCCACCATTACTTGTACGGCCGCCCATTCCAAATTGTCACCGATCACAAGCCCCTGCTCGGGTTGCTCGCCGGAGATCGCCCTGCCCCGCAGGTTCTCTCCCCACGCATGACCCGTTGGTTTGTCTTCCTTGCCTCCTACGAATATCAGCTGAAACACAGGCCGGGGAAGCAGATCGCCCACGCCGACGCCCTCAGCCGTTGCCCCCTGCCAGAAGCCTTGGAAGACCCTGCTGCTGCCGCACCTGTCTTCCTAATAGACGACCTCAACCTTCCACTCTCTGCCGCCGACATCGCCCGGGAGTCCGCAAGGGATCAGGTAATTTCCCGGGTGCTAGACTGGGTTAAGCGAGGGTGGCCAAAAGACCCCATTGACACTGTGTACCTGCCCTTCAAGTCACGCCTGGCGGAGCTCTCCGTTCAGCGCGGCTGTTTGCTGTGGGGCCATAGGGTTGTCGTACCTGCCTCACTGAGGACTACTGTCCTGCGGCAGCTACATCACGCTCACCCGGGAATTGTCCGGATGAAAGCTTTAGGTAGGAGCTATGTCTGGTGGCCTAAGCTCGACCAAGACATCGCCGACCATGTCGCCGTCTGCCCGCAATGCCAGGGTGCCCAGGCGCTGCCACCAAAAGCTGAGCCGCGAACATGGGAGCCCCCTTCAGCCCCATGGTCCCGCATTCACGTTGATTTTGCAGGCCCTATTCACGGCCGCATGCTCTTTGTCGCTGTGGACGCCTTCTCGAAATGGGTCGAGGTCGTCCACATGTCCTCCACTACTGCAGACGCGCTAATCGTGACCCTGCGCCACTTATTTGCCACCCACGGCCTGCCCGATGTGTTGGTGTCCGACAATGGACCGCAACTGACAGCCACCAAGTTTGAAGCTTTCCTTGCTTCACAAGGCATCCGACATGCCCTCACCTCCCCGTTCCATCCCGCTAGCAATGGCTTGGCGGAGCGCGCTGTTCTCTCCGTCAAAGAGGCTCTTTCCAAACTAGACCACCTTCCCTGGCAGGAACGAATTGACGCCTTCTTGCTAGCCCAACATACTACTCCCTTGCCAGAAACAAACACTAGCCCAGCTGAGCGCCTCATGGGACGACGGTTGCGGACAACCTTAGACCGTTTGCACCCCACTTATTCCGTTCCCACCCCATTGGATTCCCGGGGAGGGTCCCGTTCCTTCGTCCAGGGGGAGGCAGTGTATGCCCGGAATTATGTAGGACATCCCTTGTGGCTGCCGGGCATAATAATTGACCAAACCGGGCCCTGCTCCTACAGGGTCAGGCTCCTCGACGGCAGACTCTGGAAACGCCACTGCGACCAGTTGCGGAGCAGGCACCAATCTCCCACCAGTCTGCAGCAGTCAACCGACCTGCCAACACCGACGGACACGACGACCGACGCCGAGCACGGAAACGAAGAGGCCAGCCGAGAACAAGCAGCCACAGTCCCAAACCGAAGCGGCGACTTACTTGGTGGGCCAGTACCATCCTGTGTTCTCCGGCGGCCCAGGCGATCGCCGTCCTCCGATGCAGAGTCCTCGGTCGAACAGCCAGAACCTCCAAGCGAAGCAGAAGGGCCTAGGGCATCAGGCCGCATCAGGCGGCGTCCAGCTTACTTACAGGACTACGCCTGCACGAATGTAAGGGGGGAGGAGTGTTGTGTTCTGAGCTTGCGCTGACTAGAGGTTTGAGCGGGAAAGCGCTCGACAGCTGATTGGCTGATCGTTTGACAGCTCCTGTATAAATAGGGAGCTGTCCAAACGAGCAGCGCGCGTTCTTTTCTAAGCCGGTTCTGAAATGTTAGCCTGTACTTAAGGGAATAAACTTGTTAGCCTTTTATTCCTGTCTCTGCCTCAGTCCTTTGGCTACCCACGGGTCTTGGTACACACCACTGGCGACGAAGGTGGGATCGCCAAACTGAGGTACGAGAAGCTGAAGTCACTTACAGCTGAAGTCACTCGCTGAGTCACTAGAACCGCGCTTAATCCTACCGCGACGAGACGTCGTTGGTTCTGACAGGAATGGCCACGTTAAATTTCGCGCCATTCAACTATGGAGCTGAGACATGGGAGTCATACACGGCTCGATTTGAATGCTTCCTGGTCGCACACGACCTTACCGAGCTGACAGATGAGAGGAAATGTGCGTTTTTCTTGTCCGTGTGTGGCTCAGACATTTTCCACACAGCCAGGGCTCTGACAGCTCCTGAACCTATAAAGGCCGTTCCGTGGCCTGAGCTAATGGCAAAGCTGACGAGCCATTATGCTCCGTCCCCGTCCAAAATAGCCAGCCGGCACGCATTTCATCAGCGCAGCCAAGCCGAGGGGGAGTCCGTGAGTGCCTACGTTGCTGCCCTACGATCCGCCGCCCTGCACTGCGAGTTCCGGGACTTGGATGAAGCTCTTCTCGACCGCCTGGTGTGTGGCCTCCGCGACCTCAAGCTACAGAAGAGGCTACTAACGAAATCAGACTTGTCGTTCCAGAAAGCCTTCGACGAAGTTCGGGCATCCGAAATAGCTGCTGCTTCCCTAGCCACCATCGCGAAGGCCCGGGCCGCCAACGCCGCACAGCCTGCCATTTAGCATATTAGTTGAGTAAATAAAGGGGGCGTATATACAGCCTTGTGCCACTCCTTAGCGAACCTGGGGCCATTCTGTTCCACCATGTTCTGCTTGAAGTGTGGCTTCTTGACTTGCATAAATGTTTCACATAAGGACCATGAGATGTTCCGAGATGGCCATTTTTCTCAGCACATTCCATAGTTTACAGACAGAGATAAGGAATCAGAATGTGGTTTGCTAGAACCATATCTTTTGTGTAGCTCTGATTTCCAGCTTGATTAATTGGTATGGGTCATACTTCTTTCTAGTAGATGACTTGGCTTCCTTTGCTCTTCTCTTCATAATGTATGATGTATTCCTGGGCTCAGGACCTTAACAAGCTCAATTGGTTTAGCCTACACCTGTCTTTCCCCATGGGTTGCTCTCTTCAATTAATTCCCTCAGTGTAACCCTGTGTTTAAGTCTAATCAAGTTTTATCACATTTCATCAGTTTCATGTAGACATTAAATGGAAGCAGGATGTCAGCTCTATAAACTAGGCCAGCCTAAGACCCAATTTCATATAGGTCAAGACTACTTTAATTGTAACAGAATCTTGCATGTCTGAATGTGCTTTCCTCTTTCCAAAATTTATGTTCATGTAACTAGGGAGGAATCTGTCTGAAATCTTTACCTAAATTAGTTTCTTGGAAGGTGTTCAAGCCCTGCTTATCTGACTGCTTCCTAGTAGTGATTCTTCCTCCAATCCTTCAAGTTTATTCTCTATGCCATCCACATGGGGAGACAGTAAAGTGCTATAGCACTTCACAAAGCAGGGCTGACTCAATGCCTCCCTACTAATACCAAATGGAACCAGCTTTAGAGGAGAGAGGAGAACCATTAAAGAGCAGTACCTCCCAACTCCCAATTCCAGTACAATTGTTATTTAAAGTTGCTGACAAATATGTAGATGCATATATCACCCCAATCCTACTAGATGTCAGTCACCAGTGTGACCAATGCCATCTTAATGCTACATCCTGGTCTAAAACTCAACTGCCATTAATCCACTTTCTTCATAACTTTTTGGAGCTCCAGACTTACGAGCTTTTCAACAACCTTCCTGAAATTGGAGACAGGAAAAATTTTTATGTTGTATAGCTGGGTGGAGTGATGGGCCCCTTGAGCAGGAGTCACAATACTGGCTTTTTCAAGGCTACTGGAACTACTCATCCTACTAAGATGCATTTATGATCACCTGAACTTATCCCCATAAGGGAGGGGAAATAATAAAATGGCATTACTTAATAGAAAGGCATACAAGTAAGTCATAATTT
Organism: Thamnophis elegans; assembly: GCF_009769535.1. Taxonomy (NCBI): domain Eukaryota; kingdom Metazoa; phylum Chordata; class Lepidosauria; order Squamata; family Natricidae; genus Thamnophis; species Thamnophis elegans. The sequence continues at coordinate 120,051,563 of NC_045543.1, read as the reverse complement.
TATTCTTTTCTAATTCTTATCTTTTTCATTTTATAATATTTTTATTGCATAGTGAAATTCTAACATTTTGAATGAAAAAAAGATGGTGTTTGGACATGTTTGCACATGGCTTAAGGATACTCACATCTTTCCTAACACCATCCACTCTCTGCTGCTCTTGCATGAGCTAGTATTTAGACATTATATTGTTTTTGTTTTTTGCATGCCTGTTTATTCCTGCAATTGCAGGGAGAAATTGCACAAATGTTTTGCTCATTCAAATACCAGAAGCAGATTAGTCTCTGAATAGGTGGTTCAGATTAATATCATGAGAAGAGAAAGTTATTAACTATTGAGCAAATTAAGTCACACCCTGCATTAATGCTATGACTTCATGGTAGATAAAACCATATAAAGTTTAGATTTCTGCTTTAATGTGTAAAAAAAAGATTGTCGCTAGAACTCAGCCCCCATGAAAATCAGACTGGCTCAGCTCTGAGACATTTCTCATGGGTTCACCATGAGTATATATAAATATGTGTGTTGTAGATTCTATACCTATAATAATTATGGTTTAAGAAGTGGGGACCTTGTCAATGCAGTAAGTATCTGCATCTGAGGCTAATCAGAGTTCTGCTCACTGTGTATATGAAGATGATATGTGGAAGATTTCAGTCTGAATGAGTGATGTATCTTGAGAGCCACAATAGATTTTAAATATGCAGACTCTGCTTTTGTCTAAATATATGGAAATTCGAAGATCTTCTGGATGAATTTCACATACCAAAAAAACCCCATACCATACACCAAGGCACTTTGCTTTAAGAGTACATCCAGTGATTACTTTCTATAACAATAATGTCTAAAGCAGTGAGTTGAACAGATATACAGAATTTTTTTTCTGAGATTAAGTTAGTTTAATAAGTAATGCTCTAAGCAGACCTCTTTTATTATTTATTGTAAATAAATTGTTTGTTTCTTTATTATGATGTTTCTCTTCCACCTTTCTGCTTATTAAGAGCAAGGACATTAAGATAGCTAACAACATACAGAATAAAAGATACACAGTCAGATCTCAATACATTTATCAGGATCAATAAATACTGGGAAAAATACATCTTCTTCCTGAAAAGAAAACAACAGCCAGATATCCTTGTCCAGTTGAAATATTTGACTAAAAATTTATTTTGACCTTGAGATTTAGGATTGTGAAGAACAAAGCTTAAATTCTAGTAATGAAAAGACCCTTCCATGAGTAAGATAAAGATTCCCCACACACATATGTGCTAGTCATTCCCAACTCTAGGGGGCGGTGCTTATCTCAGTTTCAAAGCCGGAGAGCCAGTGCTGTCCAAAGATGTGTCTGTGGTAATATGGCCGGCATGACTAAATGCCAAAGGCGCACGGAACGCTGTTACCTTCCCATCAATGGTGGTTCCTATTTTTCTATTTGCACTTTTACATGCTTTCGATCTGCTAGGTTGGCAGAAGCTGGGACAAGTAACGGGAGCTCACTCCTTTACGCGGCTCTAGGGATTTGAACCGCCAAACTGCCAACCTTTCTGATTAACAAGCTCAGTGTCTTAGCCACTGAGCCACCGTGTCCTCTTTCATGAGTATGTGCCACCAAAAGACAGAGCAATGTCTCCTCCAAAGACCTGAATAATAACTGCATTCACTTTCTGTGAAGAAGGCAAACAAATTTTGCAGGAGGAATAAAGGAACAGAAATAAAGGAATATTGTTAAAAATGTAAAACCTCAGCCCTCTAAAAGTGGGGAGAAAGTTGCAACTCTGGGGGGAGAGTATAACTTCAGGAACCATTTCCAATCCCATGGGAGGTTGGTTTCTAATATCAGAAGGGGTCAAAGGAGGAACACTTGAAAGAAGTATTGATCCAAACCATCTTGGTCGGTGGGATTCAATTTTTTTTATTACCAGTTCTGTGGATGTGGTTTTGTGGGCGTGGCAGGGGAAAGATATGGCAAAATCCCCATTCCCTCCCCACTCCTGGGGGAAGTTTGCTGCAAAATCCCCATTCCCTCCCCATCCCACTAATTTGCTTTCCAGCTCTGTTCTCCTGTTCAGGGTAGCAAAAAATCAGCTAGGAAGCTGGGAGGCAGCAGGGATGGGGCCAGCCTATTTGCTTGTTCTCCGAACTACTTAAAATCTCCGCTACCGGTTCTCCAGAACCTGCTAGAACTGGCTGAATGCCACCTCTGAATTTGGTACATATCTCCAGACTTGCTGCTGTCAATCCTAAAACTGGTAAAGTTGAATTCCCTCCCACTGGTTAAAAAAAAAAAAGGAATATGATAAAATAGAAAGTGAAAACAACACGGAATTGTTATTCATTCCTAACTTCCATTCTACCAGTTCCTACAGGATGTTGGACCTCTAAATTATTTTAATATTAGTCATTATGAAGACAGCATGATTGCTTGGTCTATTGTTCTTGTCTTAAACCGAATACTGTTAACCTACAATGGCTTTATAGGTTATGTATTTTCCCTATATTAAATATATTTAATACTTGACAGAAAAATCACCCTGTACTTCTCCCCCTTCCCCCTATTAACTTTCACTCAGTGGAATGAAAGAGAATTTTATTTAGAGGGGTTTTTTTTCACAGAAGAAAATTTCAGAGAGGTTCATAGTTGGATTACAGTGTGATTTCACTTATTTAACATAGTTGAGATTTGTAGCAAAATTGTTTTGCTGATGAAAGTGTTTCCGTCTTCAATCATCTTTCCAAATGACCGAGGCACCCTGGATTTCCAATTTTCTATTAAATCCTTAAAAATGTCATCAAAAAGGAACTTCTGTGGGCTCTTTAGTAGCAATGCTGTTGTCACTAGTAAGGTTTTGTTTTTGAGCAATTAGTAAGAATTTTTCATTCCTCTAAAGCAGTGTTTCTCAACCTTGGTCGCTCTGCTGGCTGGGGGATTCTGGGAGTTGAAGTCCACGCACCTTCAGGTGGACCAAAGTTGAGAAGCACTGCTCTAAAGAAATCTAGAAAAATAATCTATACCATTTTTCTGCCTAGAGCTTTCAATTTTGGATAAGTTTCAAAAGACAATTATGGCCCATCTTACCCATAATCCTTTAACTGACAATATCAGGGACTCAATTTAGGTTCTTCTGTATGTTGCCAGTCATCATCAAGCTTTTTTTAAACACAGTTTTTGGTATTTCTACATTTGTAATAAACTTACTGAATGTCCCCATACATAAATGATTGCTCTTGAGGTGAGTATTTTTATATTTGTAATGATTTTAACTTCTAAACTCAAGTGTGCCAAATAGGATATCTAAATAGGATATCAAATAAGCAGAAATTCATGCTTTAAAGTTGATAGCTTCAGATTTTGATCTCTGGTTTCTGATACATCCAAAAGATTTTATTTTATTTTATTAAAAAAACAACAATAATTGGTTGTACTGAAACTTGATTCAACTACTTGGGTGACCAAATACCATTTAATGAAAATTTGTTCACAGTTCTGAGGGCATCTTCATGTTTTGCCAGAATGAGTATTCATCTTCATTAAAATCAGCTTTCAATTTATCATTATATCATAGTTCACATTTTTCTCTGAACTGTAACATATACATGGCATATATTTACTTTAAATGGATTCATCATGTACACATCAATATTTATTTATATTAGGTTGCTGAATCAAGTCCTTATATCAACTCTCAGGACATGTTAGTGGTTTCCAAATTATCTATGCCAGTGCTTCAAGAGCAACTTTTGAAGCAATAGAAGATTAGCAGCTAGCACAATGACATTACCTAGTTGAGTAATGAAACATGAGCAAGCAATCAACCAAGCACAGAGAGTACCAACAACTCCACGGATCTTTTATAATTGTTTTGAGAATTGATGCTGAGAACTAAATTGCTGATAGAGAAAGAGGTAATATTTCTGCAATTGATAAGTGTCATTTACTTGGAATAGAACCAATATTAAACTACACACAAAGTAAGCAAATACAATACAATACAATAGCAGAGTTGGAAGGGACCTTGGAGGTCTTCTAGTCCAACCCCCAGCCTAGGCAAGAAACCCTATACCGTTCCAGACAAATTGCTATCCAACATCTTCTTAAAGACTTCCAGTGTTGGGGCATTCACAACTTCTGGAGGCAAGCTGTTCCACTGATTAATTGTTCTAACTGTCAGGAAATTTCCCCTCAGTTCTAAGTTGCTTCTCTCCTTGATTAGTTTCCACCCATTGCTTCTTGGTCCACCCTCAGGTGCCTTGGAGAATAGCTTGACTCCCTATTCTTTGTGGCAACCCCTGAGATATTAGAACACTGCTATCATGTCTCCCGTAGACCTTCTTTTCATTAAACTAGACATACCCAGTTCCTACAACTGTACTTCATATGCTTTAGTCTCCAGTTCCCTAATAATCTTTGTTGCTCTTCTCTGCACTCTTTCTAGAATCTCCACATCTTTTCTACATCGTGGCGACCAAAACTGAATACAATATTCCAAGTGTGGCCTTACCAAAGCATTATAAAGTGGTATTAACACTTCACGTGATCTTGATTCTATCCCTCTGTTTATGTAGCCTAGAACTGTGTTGGCTTTTTTGGCAGCTGCTGCACACTGCTCATATTTAAATGGTTGTCCACTAGGACTCCAAGATCCTTCTCACAGTTACTACTATTGAGCAAGGTACCACCTATACTGTAGCTGTGCATTTGGTTTTTCTTGCCTAAATGTAGAACCTTACTCTTTTCACCATTGAATTCCATTTTATTAGATAGTGTCCAATGTTCAAATTTGTCAAGAACCTTCTGTATCTTAAGCCTGCCTTCTGGACCGTTGGCTATTCTTGCCGGCTTGGTGACATCTGCAAATTTGATGAGTTCCTCATTTATTCCCTCAGCCAAATCATTGATGAAGATGTTGAAGAGAACGGGGCCTAAAACAGAGCCTTGGGGTACTTCACTGCATACTTCCCTCCATGTAGATGCAATTCTATTGAGGGCTACACGCTGAGTGCGATTGGTCAGCCAGTTACGAATCCATCTGGTGGTGATGCTGTCCAACCCACATTCTTCTACTTTATCTAGTAGAAGGTTATGGCCTACCTTATCAAATGTCTTACTGAAGTCCAAGTAAACTATATTGACGACATTTCTCTGGTCCCCTAATTTTGTCACTTTGTCAAAGAATGCAATAAGATTAGTCTTATTAATATATATGATAATAATATGATAATATATATGATAATTTATTTGCTGTACAATCTGGAAGTTCGGTTTTTCTCATATTTGAGGAATCAGATTTGATGCAACCAGTTACTAAACTGAAGCCCAGATCTTGATTTCTGAGAACTGTGTCATTTATATTATAATCACCAAAGGTTTGTATGTTCCCTAGTCAATATGCATAATTCCCTTGAGGAATGATTATATACTTCAATTCACAGGAAGGAAATTCATTGGCTGCATTCTGTTGCATGAACTTTATCGTCTTATAAAATGTAAAAGATGATAAATACTTTTCACAGAGCTATACGTTATTGTAAATCTCAGCTGTATTTAAAAAATACAATTGAATTACAAACTAGGGGCAAGTTTGTAAAATAATTCCATTGGTTATTACAAAATTGAATAAAACATGAAAGTTGATCATTCAATTGTATTTTTTAAAAATACATGTGATTTTCCTGCTTCTGTTTTATTTTTTTGGTTGTTGTTAGTTGCGAAGTTGTTTTTGACCCACGCACCGTTCCTGTAGGCTTTCCTGTCCTTATTTTTGGTACCATGGTGCAATGTGATAAGTATTTGGCAAGCTGCAGTTTGCCAAATGCTATCCATAATTACTGATTAGTAAATATGTTACTAACCCAGCAGCAACATTAGTACTTATTCATTAAAGTGTTACCAAGAACATGAGAAGTTTAGTTGGTCAACCTAATTCAACTCTTGTATAACAATGTGCCATACAGTAATTATACGAATGAAAGTATTTTTACTTAATTTGAAATCTGATGAAAACTCTCTCATGATAAAGCAAAATAGATTTCTACTGTGAATTATGAAGTATGACAAATATGTTTTAATATGATATATTTAAGAAAGAGTTTAATTAATTTAATTGGAAACTTCTTTTTTTTTTTTTGCTTCCTCTTTTATTACTTTGAGTGGAGGGAGATACAAAGCTTTGGTTCTTCCACTTCTTGTGGCTTCAACCATTGTTACTTGATGCTGCTGCTCTTTGATGTTGTCTTCTATCTTCTTCTGGGTTTGCCTCATGTTATTGTTATATTGTTATACAAGACATACTACAGCGGCATCAAGTAACCCAGCTGAGATTTACAATAATGTATAGCTCTGTGAAAAGTATTTATCATCTTTTACATTTTATAAGACGATAAAGTTCATGCAACAGAATGCAGCCCATGAATTTCCTTCCTGTGAATTGAAGTATATAATCATTTTCATGAAAATGCAAAAAAAGGTAGACCAGCACAAGCCTTGTTGCACCATGCTTGGAGAATGTCCATCCCACAAGGCCTCAAGGGAATTATGCATATTGACTAGGGAACATACAAACCTTTGGTGATTATAATATAAATGACACAGTTCTCAGAAATCAAGATCTGGGCTTCAGTTTAGTAACTGGTTGCATCAAATCTGATTCCTCAAATATGAGAAAAACCAAACTTCCAGATTGTACAGCAAATAAATTATCATATATATTATCATATTATTATCATATATATCAATGACTAATCTTATTGCATTCTTTGACAAAGTGACAAAATTAGGGGACCAGAGGAATGTCATCAATATAGTTTACTTGGACTTCAGTAAGGCATTTGATAAGGTAGACCATAACCTTCTACTAGATAAAGTAGAAGAATGTGGGTTGGACAGCATCACCACCAGATGGATTCGTAACTGGCTGACCAATCGCACTCAGCGTGTAGCCCTCAATAGAATTGCATTTTTGGTCACCATGATGTAGAAAAGATGTGGAGATTCTAGAAAGAGTGCAGAGAAGAGCAACAAAGATGATTAGAGGAGACTAAAACATATAAAGAACGGTTGCAGGAACTGGGTATGTCTAGTTTAATGAAAAGAAGGACTAGGGGAGACATGATAGCAGTGTTCCAATATCTCAGGGGTTGCCACAAAGAAGAAGCAGTCAAACTATTCTCCAAGGCACCTGAGGGTAGAACAAGAAGCAATGGGTGGAAACTAATCAAGGAGAGAAAGGGTGTTGGAAACTTACTTGATACGCCTCTTCTAATAAGGTGGAGATAGCATCTATGCATGGTTGACACTGTCCGTGTTCTGATTGGACTGAGTTGGATTACTAATTAATTAACCACTATATAACCCCCTCCATTAGTGGTACTGCTCAGTTTTCCAGCGAAGAAAAAGAAATACAGACTCCTCGTGTTACCCCAAGAAAAAACTAATTTAGTAAATCAAGGAACAAAACATTACAACATGCAACGGAACCCCGAAAGGCCTGAGCTCAACTTCCGAAGAACAACAGTCTCAGGAGTACAAGGAATATAAGGAATACAAGGAACAGGCGAAGAAGGCACGGGGCTAGATGCTATCTCCACCTTATTAGAAGTGGCGTATCAGGTAAGCTACCAACACCCTTTCTCAATAAGAGTGGAGATAGCATCTATGCATAGGACATACACAAGCCCTATAACATTCAAGGGTGGGCCAGCGACTGTTCCTGGATTGGTCTAGCTGAATGAACTGCCTGGAGCACTCTCTGTCCGAATGCAGCTTCAGCTGAAGCGAACTTATCAAGTTTATAATGGTGCACCAAGGGAGAAGGGGAAGTCTATGTAGCCGCTCTACAAATCTCCTCCAGAGAAGCTTGCGTTGCCCATGCTGTCGTTGTGGCAGCGCTCCTGATAGAGTGGGCTTTCACCCCCACCTGTCTTGGCTCCTGGAGTGAGTCATACGCAGCAACAATGCACTGCCTGACCCACTGCCCAATGGTGGCTGTAGAAACCCTTTGACCCAGAGAAGAAGAATGGAAAGAAATAAACAGGGACTCTGAGTGCCTGTGGCCTGCCGTGCGCTCAATGTAAATGCTTAGTGCCCAACGCACATCCAACTTGTGCCAGCAATGTTCCAACTCTTGAGTGGGAGAGGGACAAAAATTTGGAAGAACAACCTCTTGAGTGCGATGAAACCAGGACCCCACTTTAGGTATGAATGAAGGGTCCAGTCTGAGAACCACCCTATCCTCATGGAACCTGCATAGATCCTCCATCACAGATAATGTATGCAACTCTGAGATATGTCTCGCCGACATGACAGCCACCAGGAACGCCATCTTCCAGGTAAGTATCTGTAAGAGACCTCCCGCAGGGGTTCAAATGGTGGATCGATTAGGGCTTCCAGGACCTTAGCCAGATCCCAGGTTGGGTACTGATGTATCGCTGGGGGTTTTAGGTTGACTGCCCCCTTTAAAAATCCCCTGACATTGGGGTGATGTGTCAATGACTGACCCCAGCTCCAGATGAGTACGCTGCTAAGGGCCGCCACCTGTCGCCTAAGGGTGTTGGGAGCTAGCCCCTTTTCCAACCCATCCTGCAGAAATTCCAGAACCTGGGGGATGGTAGACTGAACTGGTGAGATCTGCCTGCCCATGCACCACCGTGAAAATATTATACAGGTGGCATTATAAATGCAGACTGTGGACGACCTCCTGGGGGCTGGTATGGTGGAAATGACCCTATCAGAAAGGTTTACATCCCTCAGTGCGATCCGCTCAATCTCCAGATGGTTAGCTGCAACCACTGGGGTTCTGGATGATGGATCAATCCCTGGGTGACAACAACCAGCTCCAGTGGGATTCTCCAAGGCCTTTCCACTGAGAGTGACCACAGGTTGGCAAACCAGGGGCGCTGAGGCCAGTGAGGAGCCAGAAGGATAACCTCTGCCTCCAGACAGATGATTCTGCAGATGACCCTGTGGAGAAGAGGGATCAAGGGAAATGCATAAAGCAATCCCCTGTGCTTCTGCCCCCGGTACGTTGAACCGTGAGAAAAACATCAACAGCTGGGTGTTGTCTGTGGTGGCAAACAGGTGGACAATGGGGAGCCCGAACAGTCGCGTGACCTCCTGAAAAAGACAAGGGTGTAGACGCCATTTGACTTGGTCAACTGTAGGTCTACTAAGCCAATCCGCCGTGATGTTAGTGACACCCGATATGTGTTCAGTGGAGATGGACCTAAGGTTCCCCTCAGCCCAAGAAAATAAGAGGTTCGCCTCAACCATGAGGTCACCAGACCTAGTACCCCCTGTCTATTGATGTGGGTTTTAGCCATCATATTATCTGTAAGAATGAGGACATGACAGCCCAAGATCGAATCCCGGAAACTCAGTAGGGCCAGTCTAATGGCCCGCAGCTCCAACCAGTTAATACTCCTTTCAGCGTCCTCCCTTGACCAAAGACCCTGGGCCAATTGGGTACCCATATGGGCCCCCCAACCCTGAAGGCTGACATCCCCTCTCCACAGCCGAGGATCTCCACCAGTCGAGCGACTGTTGAATCTCCCTGGGCAACTGAATCCTGGCCAAGGAGGCACTGCGGTCGGCCTTCTGGTAGAGAAGGAGGAACCATTGCAGCTCCCTCGAGTGTAACCTAGCCCAGGGTACTATGGAGAAGGTAGAGACTATTTTGCCCAAAGCTTAGATAGAGTGGCCCAGGATGTCCTGTGACTGCGTAGCACCTCTGTTACCAGTTGCCTAAGGCTGTTGACCCGGTCCTCTGAAAGGAAGACCTGGCCTATCACCATGTCTATCCACACCCCCAAGTGTAAGATACGAGTAGTGGGGACAAAGTGGCTTTTGGACTCATTGATGGAAAAAACGTGTTCCCTCAAGACTCTTAATGTGAGGTATAAATCCGACATTGCCCTGTCCCTGGAACTAGATTGAATCAATATATCATCCAGATATAGTTGGACCCTGACCGGGACTGAGCGTAGGTGGGCCACTAACACTGCCAAAACCTTAGTGAATACCTGGGGTGCAGAGGAAAGGCCAAAGGGCAAAGCCCTATACTGGTAATGGTGTGACCTGTAGCAAAAGTGCAAGAATTGCCTGTAGTCCTTCTGAATAGGCACATGCAGGTAAGCCCCTGTGAGGTCAATGGAGGAAAGAAAATCACGTTCACAAATATCCTCCAGGATAGTCATCAAAGAATGCATCTTAAAAGGCCTGTATTTAACAAACTTGTTTAATTGTTTCAAATCCAAAATGGCCCTCCACCTTCCAGAGGCCTTAGGTATGACAAACAGAACAGAATAAAAACCCCAGCCGGCTTGACTGGTAGGTACCTCATGAATAGCCCTGATATCAAGCACATGCTGTATGGCTGACTGCATAAGGTATCTCCTCTGGGGATTGTTAGAAACTGGACAATGAATAAAAAAACTTTGGGGGTGTAGAAACAAACTCCAAGGCCAGACCGAACCTGACTGTGGCCCTAACCCAGGCATCATTGGTCGTGACTTCCCATTGGTCAGTGAAGAAACGCAATCTGCCACCAATGGTGTGCTGTCCCTGGGGGGAATTAAAGTCTGAGATAGTATCAGTTACCACCTCCATGAAAGGGGCGCTTAGACTGGTTACCTCTCTGCTGCCGATACTGTGGCTGTCTATACGTCTGAAAGGATTCCCCCCTGTGGGCGATATCCCAATGAGGAATACTCTTGTTGTCTGCCAGACCCCCCCATACTCCTGGTTGCAAAAGGTTTGCCTCCTAGGATAAGGAGTTGAACGTGCAAACCCCCTTTTAGGATTGGAGGGGAGGATTTTATGCTTATCCTTACCCTAGATCTAAAGGGGAGTGAGAGAATCCCCAAAGAGTTTGCCCTCCGTGTAGGATTCAGACGCCAAGCGCCACTTATGTTTGACCTCTGTCTGCCACTGTCGCAGACACAAGAGCCTGCGTGATGCCACCGATGACGCCATTGCTTTAGAGGTGAACCGGGTGGCACTCAGAGTGGCGTCCGCTGTGAATTGCACAGTGGCAATAATCTTGTTCAGGTACCTAGTGGGACCATGAATCCCCGACTGGGACTGCTGCAGTCAGCTGAGGCTGGAACGGGAGAAGGAAGCTGCTGTCAAAGCCCGCACCACCCAGGCAGCTGCCTGATGGCCCCGCTGGATGACCTGGTCGGCCCTTCGATCCTGGGGTTTGAGGATATCCTCCTGTGCACCCGGCATGGTGGTATTGGTGTAGAAGGCTTCCACAGGTGGGTCAATCGGCCATAACAATGCCTTGTTGAGGCTGTCTGTCATGTTGTAGAAATGTTTGTCATTGGCCGATGGGGCTGGGCCTGATGTAGGCATAGACCACTGGTGCTGGACAGTGTTGACAAAAATTTGTGGGGCCGGAATTGGGTCGGTTTCCAGCTTGTGTTCGGTAACCAAACACTGGCAGACTGGGGCTGAGGCGCGGTCTCCTTTGCTGTCTGATTCCCCAGCTCAGATGCTACCTTGGCCTTGCAGAGTAACGGTGTGAACAGGTTGGATGGAAAGAGCCCTGTACAAGAGGGCTTGTCTGCGACTGGCCCCTCCTTGTCTGATAGCTCGACATCTGTGATCTCGCCCTCCTCAGAGGTGGGGGATGAGCAGTGGTCAGGTTCAAGCATGTGGGCAGAATCTGAAGTCGGCGGGAAGCCTCCTGCATGTGCAGGCCCCTGAGCTGCTGTGGCAAGCGAAGCTTTCTCCCTCAGGCCAGCTGCGATCCCTTGCTTTATAGCCTCTGTTATAATATCCTGACAAGCAGGGGGCATGCTTTGTATAGGAGTGGGAGCATACAGAGTGGGCACGCTAGTCTCTCCTGGGCGGAGCCCAGCTGCGGTCGGGGTGAATGTGGCCTCAATCATCCTGCCTTGTCCCTGCATGCCAGGGGTGCCCCAAAGGCCTGCTGTGTTTATTGGCAGCATTGGACTAAATGGCCCCTGAGCCAAAGTTAATTGAAGTGGGGGCAGGGAGCTGGGCAGTGGTGGCACCCATGGGTCTTTATCAGAGTGGTGCTGGGATGGGCTTTCAGAATGCTTACTCTTTGAAGAGGCCTTAGAAGCCTTCCTTGCCTTGGAGCCTTTGTCAGAGGATCCCTTGTGTGCCGGCTTTGATGAGGCCTCAGAGGTGTGGGCGGGTTTTCCACCACAGCCAGAAGGCCAGGCTCCCCCAGTGCCACTTCTCTGCCCACATTAGAGGCTGACTCTGATATGCTGCTGTCAGCCATGCTGACCAGGGATCTGTAGTGGGCCTCAAAATGGCGACTAGCTGCCAGCCCTGATTCCGCCCCTTTTTCAAAATGGTGCTCCCGCCTTTTTTCCCCCACTGCAGAATCAAGGCCCCTTGTGCTGCGCTAGGCCTCTGTAAGGCCTGTGAGAAGCACGGAGTGGGCTGTGGCCTCCCACATCTCTTCTGCTCACCGCCACGTTTTTTGCCCTTCAACTGCCCCTGGGGTGCTCCGGCAAGTCTGCGTACGCTGCCATCTGCTGAGCGGCTTTTCAGGCGCTCTCCCCGTGTGGGTGGCTGTCAAAGACCTCTACCGCCATTTCCAGCTGCCGCAGTGGTCAGCCACAAGGATCAGGTGAGGTGAGCACTCACTGAGGCAAGCAGGGGGAGAGCGTTAAGGCTGTGAGCAACAATCCTTATTTCTCCAGTCCAGAAGCCTCAGAGCTCACCGCAATGGACAGCAGGATGACAGATTAGAATTTAGGCTTCAGTATTTATCCTCTCACAAGTTGTAGAAGAAGACAAGGGTAACACGACTGTCCCAGAATGGACTGAGTCGGAAAACTGGGCAGTACCACTAATGGAGGGGTTTTTATAGTGGTTAATTAATTAGTAATCAGACTCAGTCCAATCACAGCATGGACAATGTCAGCCATGCATAGATGCTATCTCCACCCTTATTGAGAAGCAACTTAGAACTCAGGAGAAATTTCCTGACAGTTAGAACAATTAATCAGTGGAACAGCTTGCCTCCAGAAGTTGTGAATGCCCCAACACTGGAAGTCTTTAAGAAGATGTTGGATAACCATTTGTCTGGAACAGTCTAGGATTTCCTGCCTAGGCTGCGGGTTGGACTAGAAGACCTCCAAGGTCCCTTCCAACTCTCATATTGTATTGTATTGTATTGTATTGTATTGTATTGTATTGTATTGTATTGTATTGTATTGTATTGTATTGTATTCACAAAACAACTTACCCTTTAAGGCTGCCAAGATGCAGGAACATATATACATACAGTATGTGGTAATTTTATGAAAACAGCATTTTGGGGGTATGAATTTTTCTCAGAATGATAAGCAGTTAGACTTATATACCGCTTCATAGGGCTTTCAGCCCTCTCTAAGCGGTTTACAGAGTCAGCATATTGCCCCCAACAATCTGGGTCCTCATTTTACCCACCTTGGAAGGATGGAAGGATGGAAGGATGGAAGGCTGAGTCAACCTTGAGCCGGTGAGATTTGAACAACTGAACTGCAGAACTGCAGTCAGCTGAAGTAGCCTGCAGTGCTGCACTCTAACCACTGTGCCATCTCGATAACTAATCATCAAGTGTGAAAAACACAACTGACTCTGCTAAAATTCACTATAAAACAGTTATGACTTTAAATATAAGTCCACCTACTTATAGCCACTCTCAAGATTATTGCTAGCAATTGCAGGAACTTTGTTTTCATAAAAGCCTGACTATCAGGTTGTTCAGTTTTAATAGGGTTAGAGTTATTTTTCAAAGTTATAAGCTAGGAATGGGTTCCGCAGGCACTACTGCCGGTTTGCTAGTGTGCGCGCTTGATGCACGCTGCATGCCCATGAGGAATATGCGCACATGCACAATGCAATTAAAATTGTTGTGCACATGTGCAGAACTGAAAAACAAGATGCGAACTGGTCCGAACTAGTAGGAACCCACCACTGGTATAAGCATAATGGATTATCTCTTTAATAGTTATTTGAAAAGTTGGGCAAAATGCAATAATGAAAAGCTTACTTCCCAACTTCATTTTTATTGTTGTTGTTAGTTTTGAAGTCGTGTCTGACCCATCGCAACCCCATGGATAATATTTCTCCAGGTCTTCCTGTCTTCTACCATCCTATGGAGTCCACTTAAATTCACCATGACTGCTTTGGTGGCTCCATCCAGCCACCTCATTCTCTGTCGTCCCCTTCTTCTTTTGCCCTTAATCTTTCCCAGCATTCGGCTCTTCTCCAGTGAGTCCTTCCTTCTCCTTAAGTGGCCAAAGTATTTGAGTTTCATCTTCAGGATCTGGTCTTCTAAAGAACTGTCAGGGTTGATCTCCTCTAGGACTGACTGGTTTGATCACTTTGCAGTCCAAGGGACTCCAGCACCATAGTTCAAAGGCTTCCATTCTTTGCCAGTCAACCTTCCTTATGGTCCAACTTTCATAGCCATACATTGCAACTGGGAAAACCATAGCTTTGACTATATGCACTTTTGTTGGCAGAGTAAAAATTTTCATTTTTATATAGTATTGCAAACTAAAATATTTTTCAGATGGAATGCCTATGTCTTCTTTCAGTGGACATATGCAAACTGTAGTATGTGTAAACTGTAATTATGAAATGATTATTTTGAATTATGGGAAATTTTAGTTGGGAGAGGAAGAGGGACAGCCCTTTTATTTCTTTTATGAGTTTAACAATATAATTTTAATTCTTTAAAATCATAACTACTATTATCTATGAAATTACGAACCTCTGTTTTTTGTTGCTCTTTTTCTTCTAATATTGTATTTCATTTTTTGTATTTATTTTTCTACTGCCATTTCAATGCCTTCTCCACCCTTACTCTGCTATGTTGTCTCATCTTACTGGGGAGATATTTCAGAAAGGATAAGCAAAAACCATGAGAATGTAGGCCAAGGATATAGGATCCCAGCAGGGTTACCAAAGACATGAAAATCATCCAGGGGTGGGATCCTACCGTTTTAACAATCGGTTCGCTGAGTGTGCACTTTGCACACAAGCAAAATGTGGTTGAAGACTAGGGTGACCAGATGTCCCGCATTTGGTGGGACAGCCACGCTTTTTCATAAATGTTCCCGCGTCCTGCACGGTTCTTTAAAAAACATGCTTTTTTTGGCGCTCGCAGCTCCCTCGCTCCCCCGCCCATCAGCTGCTAGCTCGCTGGGCTGGCTCATCGTTCCGTTCTATCCTACAAATTTAAGCCAGCCCAGCCTGCCGCTCACTGATTGGATTGGTCTGGACTCCAGCCAATCAGTGAGCTGGCTGGGATGGGAAATTTTCAGCACGCCACATGCTGAAAATTTTCCATCCCAACCAGCTCACTGATTGGCTGGACTCCGCTTAGCTGAGCATGCCTGCGCGAGTCTCCATTTCATTTCGTCTTTTGGGGTTGCAGCTGCACTTACTCACTGGTGAGTAATCATGTTATGAATTGGTACGGGTGGGAATCGGGAGGTGCTGGGGGGAGGAGACAGCCCTCCTCTCCTCCTTCTCCCCCTTTGCGGAGTTCATTTCACCTCCTCGCGTCACAGCCAGCCCCTGTGCTGCGCCGCCACGGGCGGCAGAAGCTCTGGAACCGAGTGGAAGTTCTCTGCAGGAGTGAAAAAGCCGCTGCCGGTCGCACAGAGAACTTCCACTCGGTCACGGACTCACGGAGCTTCTGCCGGCATGGCGGCGCCTGTGCTGCGCGCTTCCCAGCGACCACGTCCGAGTCCGCGAGGCGTGGTCGCGTCCTGCCACCCTCCCCTGCGGCAGCAGCTGTTTACCTCACGCAGAGATCTTCCACTCGGCCAAGGAGCTTCTGCCACCCGTGGCAGTGCAGCACAGGGGCCGCCATGGGCGGCAGAAGCTCCGGGACCGAGTGGAAGTTCTCTGCGCAAGGTGAAAAACAGCCGCCGCTGCCCTCCCCCGCCCATCAGCTGCTAGCTCGCTGGGCTGGCTCATCGTTCCGTTCTATCCTACAAATTTAAGCCAGCCCAGCCTGCCGCTCACTGATTGGATTGGCCTGGACTCCAGCCAATCAGTGAGCTGGCTGGAATGGGAAATTTTCAGCATGCCACATGCTGAAAATTTTCCATCCCAACCAGCTCACTGATTGGCTGGACTCCGTTAGCTGAGCACGCCTGCACGAGTCTCCATTTCATTTCATCTTTTGGGGTTGCAGCTGCGCTTACTCACTAGTGAGTAATCATGTTATGAATTGGTACGGGTGGGAATCGGGAGGTGCTGGGGGGAGGAGACAGCCCTCCTCTCCTCCTCCCCCTTTGCGGAGTTCATTTCACCTCCTCGCGTCACAGCCAGCCCCTGTGCTGCGCCGCCATGGGCGGCAGAAGCTCCGTAACCGAGTGGAAGTTCTCTGCATGAGTGAAACAGCTGCCGCCACTCGCACAGAGAACTTCCACTCGGTCATGGACTCACGGAGCTTCTGCCGGCGTGGCGGCACCTGTGCTGCACGGTTCCCAGCGACCACACTGCGAGTCCGTGAGGCGTGGTCGCGTCCCGCCGCCCTCCCCTGTGGCTCTCCTGCCGCGGTGTCCGTTTCAGTCGCATAGAGAACTTCCACTCGCTTCTGGGGCTTGTGCCACCCGGCAGAAGCCCCGGGACCCAGTGGAAGTTCTCTGCGCGAGGTGAAACGGCCGGCAGCAGCCTCGCTCTCCTGCCGCGTCTTCCATTTCAGTCGCGCAGAAAACTTCCACTCGCTTCCCGGGCTTGTGCCGCCCGGCAGAAGCCCAGGGACCCAGTGGAAGTTCTCTGCGCGAGGTGAAACGGCCGGCAGCAGCCTCGCTCTCCTGCAGCCAGCGTCCGTTTCAGTCGCTTCCCTTGTCCGTCTTGATTGCTGGAAGCAGTAACAAACGGCGCGTCCGCTCCGCAGCGCCCTGACACTCACCCCAGCCGGCGGCTACCGGGCCTCGCTGGAGTCAATTGCAAAACTGTGTTCAGCGCTTTGAGGACCTGAGGCATCTTGGGAAATGCAGTTCCCTATCGGAAAGAATGGAGTAGCTGCGAATTTGTAATAACATAATATAACTTGGTGCTTCGCAGGTTACGAAAATCTCGTTTGATTTGCACACTGTTTTTTAAAAGTTAGATAAAGAAATTATGCTGTGAAAGCGACTAGAAAGCCCCCCCCTCCCCTTCCTGTGTGCGAGAAAGGGAAGGAGAGGAAGGAAGGAGGGAGGGGGAGGAAAAGAAGAAGGGAGGGGGGAGAAGATGGAAGGAGAAAAGATGGATGGAAGGAGAAAGAATGGAAGGAGAAGGAGGAAGATGGAAGAAGAAAGGAAGAAAAAGAAGAAAGGAGGGAGAAAAGAGGGAAGGAGGTAGGAAGAAAAGGGGAAGAGAGGGAAAGAGCAGAAAGACAAAGAGGATGAAGTTGATAGGCAAGAGGAAGGGGGAAGGAAGGAAAAAAAAGAGGGAGAGAGGAAAGAAGAAAGGATGGAACTAGAAAGGAAAGAAGGGAAGGAGGGAGGAAAGGGGAAGACAGGGAAAGAGCAGAAAGACAGAGAAGGTGAAGGTAGATAGGCAGAAGGAAGGAAGAAGCAAGAAATAGGAAAGGAGGGAAGGAGGAAGGAACAGAAGCAAAGAGGAAGAGAGATATGGAAAGAGCAGAAAGACAGAGAAGGTAGATAGGCAAAAGAAATGAAGCTGAAAGAATGGAAGGAGGAAGGAAGAGAAAAAAGGAGGAAGGGAGTGAGTGAGGAAAGAAGAGATGATGGAAGGAGAAAGGAAGGAAGAGAGGGAAAGAGCAGAAGACGGATAAGGTGAAGGTAGATAAGCAAGAGGAATGAAGGAAGAAGTGAGGAGTCTCAAGGAGGGGGAAAACATTTAGTGACCAAAGTTACAATGGCATTGAAAAAAGTGACTGATGACCAATTTTCACACTTAGCGACCGTTGCAGCATCCTCATGGTCACGTGATCAAAATTTTGTTTGGCAACAGACTTGTATTTATGCTGGTTTCAGTGTCCTGGGGTGACCTTTTGACAAAAAATAAAAATTTTAATCAAGCCCCCCCCCCCCCCCCCCGGTCAATGGTGTCCCTCTTTACCAATCTGAAAATCTGGTCACCTTATTGAAGACTGGAATGCCAATGCTGGAAGTATTAAAGAGGAAAATGTAGTTAGACTTTACAGTCCAGGAAATTGAAATGGAGTACGATTTACCAACTTTCACCAATCCAATGATTTCTTCATTGCTAACACAGTCTTCAAATAACCAAAAGGATGCCTATATACATGCACATCACTACATGGAGTAGACATAACAAAGTACTGGTGAATAAATTATTGCATAATATTCTTTATTTCATATGCTAGCAAAATAATGTTTAGGATCAAGCAACATGCTAGACAATGTCAGGACTCGATTTGGGTTCTTCTATAGGTAGTCTAGTGAACTTAAACCTTTTTTAACCAATGCCTTACATTCTCAATACAATTACCAAATGTCCACATATATAAATAGTTGCTCTTGAGTTGAGTGTTACATTTTGGTATTCTTAATAATTGTATTTTTAATGCATTTAACTTCTAAACTCAAATATGCAAAATAGAATATCAGACCATTTTCCTTCAAGCAAAATATATTCAGCACACATATAAATGCATTATTTGTAGAAATATGAAACTATATGAAATTCATCTCCTTTCATATTTTTTTTATTGCAACATTTGTGCTTGGCACCTTACTCAGATTCATGTTTTGATAGATTCAAATTAAATTCTCACACATCTAAAATTTCCTTCTTTTGTGAAAAGACAGTTGACGACACTGAAACCTGATTCAACCAGATAAGATCTTGGAACGCTAGAAAGCATTAAAGAAATTTTATCCACGGTCGCCATGAAGCTGGAGGCATCTTCATATTTTGTCAGAATTTAAATATCAATCTTCATTAAAATCACTTTCAATTTCTCATTCTAGCATAGTTCCAAAATTACCTGAAATCTGATTCAGTTACTATAAATAAGGGAAAGCTAATAATATTACAGGTAGTATATGAAAGTTGGGACCAGAAATTCAGTCATGTCATTGTTATCACAAGTCAAGTTACTCACATGACCAAATCTGATCTTTCCACCATTTTTACAGTGGTTGTTAAGCAAATCCATTCTTCCAAACACCATATTTTTGGAGTATAAGACGCAACCAAGATTTTGAAGACGCAAATTAAAAAAAAAAGTTTTTGCACTCTGCAGACCT
Organism: Thamnophis elegans; assembly: GCF_009769535.1. Lineage (NCBI taxonomy): Eukaryota > Metazoa > Chordata > Lepidosauria > Squamata > Natricidae > Thamnophis > Thamnophis elegans. The sequence continues at coordinate 120,032,360 of NC_045543.1, read as the reverse complement.
TCCCCCAAATGGCCCATTTTTCACAAAAATGGGCCCATTTTTTTTTTCAAAAAAGGGCATGAATAACCTTGTAGAGTGCCCCTGGGGGGGTGCCCCCCCAAAATGAGAAAAAAGCCCTTTTTTCATGGAAACGGGCCCATTTTTGTCATAAAAAGGGCATGTATAGCCTTTAGGAGATTTATAGAGTGCTCCTGGGGGCTGGAGAGGGCCAAAGTGAGCAAAACACGGCCTTTTTTTCACTCATTTCTGCCCTCCCCAGGCCCCAGGAGCATTTTGCAGGCCTCCTAAAGTCTATGTACGGCCATTTTGGTGAAGGGGGCGTGGTTTTGGGAGGCAAAAAATGCTGTATTCAGTGTATAAGATGTACCCAGATTTTCAGCCTCTTTTTTGAAGGAAAAAGGTGTGTCTTATACTCCAAAAAATACGGTAGGTCTTTCTTTTCTTTTTCTGAAAATGACAAAAAATCCCAGAAAGCTGGAAACAGTCAAAAATTGTGCTCATATGATCATGAGATGCTGCTACCAGTCATAAATGTGTCTCAGTTACAAAGTACTCTAATGTAATTTGATTGCAGGGATAGGTTGCAATGTTTTATGATAGGTAGAAGTGCTCTATAGGTACCCCTTTTGAGGCTATCATAATTTTTATAAGTTGTTAAGCAACTGTTTATAAATCAAGGACTACCTATAATGGAATTTTGTCCAACTGTGGTGAGTTTGAAGGCAACTGTGGAACTATGCTATAATGACCTTATTTCAGTTTAGTTTAGTAATTAAATACCGTAATTAAACATTTACTTTAGTAAGTAAATAAGATGCCTTAGATATGAAAAATCCAAAATTCAGAAGTGGGTTAGGGTTGCCTATATACATGAACATCACCAGGAAGAGTAAATTTTAACAAGCCTCTTTCGGCCTCTTTTTGAGGGAAAAAGGTGCGTCTTATACTCCAAAAAATACAATAATCAAGAAAACCAAAGAATAACGAAAGTAAATCAGTATGCATATCATTGATTATAGAAAGGCCTTTAATTGTACTATGTGTTGAGATATGAAATGTGCTTAGAAAAATGGAAACATCTCATTTTTGTGGGAAAGCTATCTTAAATTGAGTCCCAAGCCTTGCCTACTTTTGTAGGCTAGGTTGATGCTGCCACAAGTCATTTTCAAGACTATTTCCAGAGGGAATCTCTTTAGAAGAGTTCAATATAGAGACACCTAGCTAGGCCACAACAAGGTCATTCCATGTTGTTGTCAGTTACTATATTCCTATAGTAGATGTGGTGTCATAATTTGCAGTTTTTCTAAGTCCTATATATCATCTGGAGATTATATAACTTGTAACCTTATGGGCTTAGGGACTCTTCAGAGTTATTTTGGCAGGAGTCCAGTGGTCACTGCATTTGTGTATGTCCATTGGCATTTTTTTTTACCACAACCATCAGGTGTAGATGGCAGGACCAGGGTTAAGGGCAGGTCACTATTTATGGTACACCTGTCACTTTTGGAGGTCCATGGTTCCTGCGTTTGGGTAGAAGATGACCAGACTGAGTCTGAGGGAGGCATCAAGCATATATGTCTCGAGTCTCTTCACATTCGCAAGAGATCTAAGTCCACTGTGAATTCTGTTGATTGTCTTTCTTATCTTAATTCTTATCTAATTTCCTTTGACTGTTAGTAGTTCGGATTCTTGCAGACAGTGTTAGCACTCAATAAGCCTGTATTCATTTGAACAATCTTGCTTCCTGATTTCTTGCACCTGACACTGTGTCCACTTCACCCAAACAAACCTCCTTGGAGATATTTGAGATTTAGATGGTGGGAAATCTCCAATGGAATTTTGCAGGAGCACATTGAAGGCTGTGAATCTAAATCCAAGGACATTGCAAGTGTGTGTGTGTGTGTGCGTGCGCACACGGGCGTGCGCATGCAAAAAAAAACAGAAACGGGGCTAACAGGATGGTTATTTTTGTCTACTGTTTGTCTTAACCTGCTTCTCACTGATTTTTCGATTTTTCATTGATGTATTCCCAACTGTATATCGGACTAGGCATCTCTTTTTCTCAGCTGCCCTCACTTTTGGAGCTACTAGAGGAGGTTCCCCCATGATCTCTATAACATGAAACACAAAGGGGAGGGGAGTTGATTCCCATGTTGTGTGCATGGGTTTAAGTGAAAAGCCTTTTTCACATATTCTTTTATACCACTATAAATTCATTGCTGCTACCAGCACTATTCCAAGGTGCGCGGGTGCGCGGCCGCGCACGTGGCAAGAAAACCCCACGCGGCAGTTTCTAACTGCCGCGCAGGGGCCTCAGAAAATCTAGGGTTAGCACGAGTGCGGGGACGGCGGCAGGAGCTTACGCGGCACAGCTGGTCTCCTAGGACCTCCTAGGCGCCGGCTGCGCTGCTCATTACCATCAGTCGCCCCATGTTCAGCAAAGCAAACACGGGGAAGTCCTTTGCAGGCGGCTAGAACTGGCCGCCCGGAAAGGACCTCCCGAGACTTGTTTTGATGAGCACGGAGCGACTGACGGTAGTTTGCGCCAGCCGCGGCCATTCAAACTAGCATCAGTCGCCCCGTGTTCAGCAAAGCAAGCCCAGGGAGGTCCTTTGTGGGCGACCAATCCTAGCCGCTTGCGCCCAGCTCTGCGGCTGAAGTGAATTTCCAAAGCCCCCACCGCCACCAGAATATCTGCCTCCTCCTCCTCCTCCTCCCCCAACAGCACTGCCGGATTTGCCGCCTGACGCTGCGGCTGAGGTGAAGCCGCCAAAGCTCCTGCCAGCACCCCCGCCCATGGCAGTGGTGCCTCTCCCTCCATGCGGAACACCTGAGCTGGCCCCCATGTTATCCCTCCCCCTTCCTCCTCTGCCATGCTTTTCAGGAGCCATGAGGCTGTGGGAGCTACTAGGAAGGCGGCGGAGGTGGAGGTGGTGGCAGGGGTAACCCAGAGCCCAGCTGAGGTGCTCCGAGCAGAGGGGGAGGCACCTCCGCCGCTCCCATGGGCAGGGGTGCCAGCGGGAGCTTTGGTGGCTTCACCTCAGCTGCAACGCTGGGCAGCAAATGTGGTGGTGCTGTTGGAGGAGGAGGAGGAGGAGGAGGAGAAGGAGGAGGAGGAGGAGGAGGAGGTGGCAGCAGTTATTCTAGTGGCGGCGGGGGCTCATCGGCATCTTCAGCGGCAGCCCTGCCCCCTGTGAAAAAAACCAAAGATGGAGCAGATCCACGCCGATGACATCGCCGCAACCTGACTGGAGGAGGAATTCTGGGAGTTGAAGTCCACAAGTCTTAAAGCTGTCAAGTTTGAAGACCCCTGGGATTTTTTTTCTAAAGGGTTAGGGGTGCAAGGGTCTTGTAACGTGACAGCTTTCAGACTTGCACACTTCAATGCCAGAGTTTCTGAGCCAACATGACTGGAGGAGGAATTCTGGGCGTTGAAGTCCACAAGTCTTAAAGCTGTCAGGTTTGAAGACCCCTGGGGTTTTTTTTCTAAAGGGTTAAGGGTGCAAGGATCTTGTAACAACAGCTTTAAGACTTGTGTGCTTCAAATGCCAAACTTTCTGAGCCAACATTTTGGTTGCTAAGCAGGAGCGTTGTTAAGTGATACTGATATTATATAACACTTTTAATTAAGTGGGTACCTTGAATAAACATAACTTTGAGTTTCAAATAATACTGATTTCGTTGTTGTCTTGGGTGACATCTGTGAAAAAAATTCAGGTGCTCAGGCATGAAAATATGCCACTCAAACACTATACTTTTCTGCTCACACTGAAAAAAAATTAGAGGGAACATTGGCTACCAGAGCTGTCCATTTTTAAGCAGTCTTTAAAAATCTAGTTTTACCTGCAAACTTGGATTAGAGAGAGATATGGGCTCAGTGAATGGTAAGCAGTGGTGGGTTTCAAATTTTTTTTAGAATCTCTTCTGTGGGTGTGGTCTGCTTTGTGGGAGTGGCTTGTTGGCCATGTGGCTGGGTGGGAGTGGCTTGCCAGCCATGTGACTGAGTGGGAGTTGCTTGGCAGTCATGTGACTGTGTGGGCATGGCCAACTTGTAAAATGTGAAACTCACTTAACAACGCTCTTGCTTAGCAACCAAAATGTTGGCTCAGAAACTCTGGCATTGAAGTGTGCAAGTCTTAAAGCTGTCAAGTTACAAGACCCTTGCACCCCTAACCCTTTAGGGAAAAAAACCCTAGGAGTGTTCAAACTTGACAGCTTTAAGACTTGTGGACTTTGACTCCCAGAATTCCTCCTCCAGTCATGTTGGCTCAGAAACTCTGGCATTTGAAGCACACAAGTCTTAAAGCTGTCAAGTTACAAGACTCTTGCATCCCTAACCCTTTAGGGAAAAAAACCCCCAGGGGTATTCAAAGTTGACAGCTTTAAGACTTCTGGACTTCAACTCCCAGAATTTCTCCTCCAGTCATGTTGGCTCAGGAACTCTGGCACTGAAGCAGGCAAGTCTTAAAGCTGTCAAGTTACAAGTCCCTTGCATCCCTAACCCTTTAAAAAAAAACCCAGGGGTGTTCAAACTTGACAGCTTTAAGACTTGTGGACTTCAACTCCCAGAATTCCTCCTCTCGCTCTTCATTTTGATGATGTGCGGATAGGCGGGGGGAGAGAGCTGGAACCGGTTCTAAATGGCACTGTAGATTTGTGGAACCTCTTCTATAGAAGAGGTTAGAACTGGCAGGAACCCATCCCTGGTGGTAAGGAATATAAATAGAGGTTTTGTTCCCAGCCACATGCTCTCTAGATCCATGCCACTGTTTTTATTACTGTAGTTGTTTTGTAAGATAATGTTATTTTATTTCTGTAAAACTGCCTAGAGTTATTTGTAATAGAGGACCCTATACATTTACTAATAAATAAATACCATCAAGATAAAAAGAAGTACTTGTTTGTCTCTATTCTGTTTCACTTAGACTGAACCTAGAATACCAAATTGAATTTGGGACATCATATTTTAAGAAGGAAATTGATAGACTGGAGTATGTTCAGAAGAGCAACCAAGATGATAAGAAACCTGACAGGAAAAGTTAAAGAGGAATGATTGGAGGAATAAGGTAATGCTTATCAAGAAGAAGGCTACATAGAGATAGAATAGCTGTTTTCACATACCTGAAAGTCACCTGAAAGACTCCTGAAGAAGGTGGGACTGAATCCCTCAGGTAATTCTAGAAGAGAAAACAAACAGGTTTAAATGATAAGTAAGTTGTAGTTGGACACCAGGAACATTTCCCAACAATAAAAACTGTTCAATCATAGACATTCCTTTGTAAAGAGACACTGGATGTCTCCTGAGGATATTCCGCATAGCTTTTTCTACTGGGAAGTGAATTTAATTAGATCAGCTTTTCTCAATCTCACCAACTTTATGTGTAGACTACAATTCCCAGAATTTACCCAGCCAATTGATATCCAAAGATCTTAAAATTGCTGAAGTTGCAAAACAATGGACTAAATGCTGCTCTCCTTTCAATTTTATACTTCTCTATTTTCATTTATTAACATTACTTAATATTTTATTGATTATTTATAATTTTGTTATTTTTATGAATGTGATTTATTTTTCATTGAGCATGTAATTTTAATTTCATATAACCTCTACAAAGTCTTTGAGTTGGCTGAGCTATGATACCTACGAAACACATTTCTTTATCAAATATACATGGCCACCCATCTCACTAGACGTGACTCTGAGCAGCATACAGCAAAAGAAAGTATAAAAAGAATACATAGTCATATTTAAACACACCAATGTTCCCTCTATTTTTTTTTTCAGTGTGGGTGGAAAAGAATAGTGTTTGAGTGGCACATTTTCATGCCTGAGCACCTGAAACTGTAAGCACCACATCAAAATTTTTATTTTATAAAAGTACCGGGATTTTCTGCTGAGATATTTTCCCATAGTGTGACTGCTGTGTATGGGTTCACCGACAAATGCGCGCCCGACAAATGCGCACCGACAAAAGCATGCCATAGAAAAAAACACAAAAACAATGGTAACAATGGTAAAAATGTTAACAACCCTAACCCTAACCCTAACTCTAATCCTAATCTAAAAACCCTAATCGCGCTTTTGTGGGCGCGGTTTTGTTGGTGCGCTTTAGTGGGTACGCTTTCAACATCGCCGTTTTGTCACGGCGGTTTTGTCGGTGCGCATTTGTTGGGCACGCATTTGTCGGGTCACGCTGTGTACGTTATAGCTACTTGGAGACACAGGTGAGACCTGAGCACCAGGGGGAACCAAAGGTGATAAGCAGCTCTAAAATGGCATGACAGGCTGTTCCACAAAATTAAATATAAGAAAAAGATTATTTCAATGAAAAGAAACTGAATTATATTAGAGCAGAAATGATTGCACAGATCAAACTAATAAAATTTACAGTTTGTAAATGAATAAATTTAGAGATATTTGTTCAAAAGCAAACTCACTACAATTATCTTTTCAAATTCATTTTGGATTAAATAAAAAAGAGCTGTATTATATGCAATTAGCTATTTTAAATGAGTAAAATGATTAAAATCCCCGTGCATAAAGTCTCATTCACATCTAACAGTTTTCTTCCATCATTAATTTGTAAACTCAAGGATTTATTGCCTTTGTATGTTCAACAGTGCTTGCTGATAGTTTAAAAATTTGTGACAATTTGTTCCTCTCTATACAGGTGGTTTCAGTAACCTACTACTACTGAACTCTGGGAGACAATTCTGCATATAACTAGTGATAGTAACTAATGACCCAAAATTGCAAAACATTAAATTTTATTATCCATTTTTAATATAAAAAATAATTTGACTCATAAAATCTTATTTTTTTTTCATGAATGTTCACCCAGAAGTTGCTTGCTATTGGAGAAAGTACATTCTAATGAATAGCTAAACAGAATAGGAAATTGCATTATCCAAAACTCTAAAAAATGAAGTGAAAAATATTTTAGCCACACTTTTTTCAAATCTTACTCCTCCTACAACCCAGCGAACTGCGTGGATGACTTTTACGTATTTATATTGTAGTTAAGGTTTTAATTCTAAAAAATTTCTAAATTCCATACTACTTGCAAATATAAATGGATTGTTAAAATGGCTCTACCATATCAAATAAGAGAAAAAAACACCTTCCTTTTGTTTATAAAGTAGTGATTTTCGTTTGCTCCAAATGATTTAACTATGGAAGTCACTAATTTAAACTGACAGATAGGAAGTTTAATTAGATTAAAAGCAAAAATATTCTCAATGACTTTGAAAATACCAATGAGTTATCAAATATAGGTATTCTTTCATTACAGCAATGTGGGACTGGAATTTTTATCACTCAGCAATGTGATCACAAAGCGTAATGCCACGTGACCTCCAATGTTCCCTCTAAGCTGCGCCAAATACCTAGAAAGTCCCAATAGTATGGTGTAAAATAGTTGCTCCAGGAAGCCCGAGCCACCACAACCCAGTCACTTTACTGCCCTGCACCTCAAGAGTCAAGACTCCAACAGAGAAGGCTGCCTGCTTGGCAAGGTATGTGCAGTAGGAAAGGTTTACCTCCAGCGGGTTTCGATCATGATTCCACGGCCGCTCTGCAGTCCGTGTCCAGCAAATACGCGACACTGCATGGCAGTTGGAAACTGCTGTGCAGCGTTTTCTTGCCATGTGCGTGATCATACAGCTTAGAGGGAACATTGACACACAGACAGTCCACACACTACAAAAGATTTGATCAGGAACAAAGCCACCTCAAGATCTCACCGGACTTCTAAGAATTCCGAGTCTGATGACAAAGTGAGGTCTTGAGGGACTTCAAAAAAATAAGGAGAAATGGAACTGACCTCACTTCAGGGGGGAGAATATTCCATAAGGCTGATGCCATGGCATAAAAGGTCTGCTAAGTATAGTTTCCTGAGAGAGGGGACTCGTAGCATTCCTCTCTTCCCAGTCTGATGGAATAAGAAGATATAATCCAAGGAGATGGCACTTCAAATAACCAAGCCCCATGTCTTGGAGGACTTTAAAGGTCAAAATGATCATCTTGAATTCGACCCAGGAAATTGATTGGCAGGATCAGGGTAGAGAGCAAAATCCAATGAAGTTAATCATTTATTTTATTTTATTCCTAGTGGACAGAATCTTGCCAAATTAAAGCTGTAACCTTCTAACCTACTAGATATATTCTGAGATTCTAGGGTGTGGCTACCCTGAACCTCTCTACCCCTCCTCCCCATCCATTTTGTGACTGCACAGTCTCTTAATCTGGGCCTACCTCTAATGAGATTTACTGCCTCCTCTCTGGAAAAGCTATCTGTTGCTAAGACTCCTCACTACTGATTTTTAGGTGTGCATTCTATCACATCTGTGCCACTTTAACAAGCCAGGAGTGGCATGGATCTACAGAGCATGTGGCTGAGCTTATAGTCCTAAGGCCCCTGTCTACTGATTCAGGTCCAACAAGTTAAACTGATCCCTAATAACCAGGCAAGACTCATCCCCAGGTATCTGATCTGGACCTGCAACAAGGCTGGAGTCCAGTTCCAAAAAAGGTCAAGCTAATTTCTTTGTTAGACATTGAACAATTCTTCCACACATCCCTGCATATACTTCTCTGAGTTCCCTCTAACCAAGCGTACCCATGCCATGTTAAACAAGGCTGCAGGACAGCAGTCCATTGATAAGGGAAGAGAAGTTCTGATGCTTTTATAGCCAAAAATTATGCCTTAGTAGCAGTTCTAATCCATGTTCAGTCAAGTTTGTTCTTTGTTGAGTAACAATGACATCTAGATGTCTCTTTTTTTAAATCTCCCTCAGCTCCACCATGAATCATGGGGAGTGGTGGTATTTATGAGAGGAGAGAGATCTAATCCAAAGTCACAGTCACTATACTATTCCAAGTGGCAACCAAGATTTCAGATTAGACATAGCACATCTGCATGAACAACTCCCAACACTCTCCAAAACCCATCTAGGTCCATCAGTTGCTGGGCAATGGCCAATCTATTATATCTAGCCATCCTTCAATGGATAATGGTGCTAAATAATCCCATGGATAATGGTGCTAAATAATCCCATGGTAATCAGAGTGTGATTTGACATGGATAAGAGAGACACCGATAGCTCCCTTAATATCAGATCACATAGCCCTCCTCCAACAGGAACATCAGATCAGGTGTGTGACTACTCGCCATGTGATGTGCTACATGACGAGGTCCATGATCATCATGGTGACCATGAACCTCCAAACCTTCTCACAGACTACCCTAGAAAAGGCAAATCGACATCAACCAAGACCATAAATCTAGGGAACGCCACTGCCAATCTAGAAACAGACTCAAGAAGCTCAGGCAGGGAGGTTTCTATGCAGCAGGGAGGCTGGCACAACAGCAACAATTGCAACTGATCCCTAGAGTCCAACATAATGAACAGGGTCTCACATCCAGTAACATGTGGAGCAGCACTCCTGAAAGCCATAAATAATTCCTGAATGATCATCGCCACAACTCTATCTCTGATCAAGAGTCTTGACTGTACCATATTCTGTACCATGGTTCTCTGAAACAGTAGTTGGAAGGACTGCCTGGATTCACCCACCCCATCCCTCCCCTCCCAGGAGTCTCCACGCACCCTGTTCATCTTGCCAGGTAAGTGCAGGGTTCGTATGGAGGCTCTGGGAGGGTGAAAAACAGACCATCTGAAAGTTCCATAAGTCTGGAAATGGGCCTGATTCCAGCCTCTGGAGCCAGGGGGAGGCAGTTTTCACTCTCCCAGAGACTCAAGGAAAGCCAGCCAGGTCTTGGAATTACATACCAATTTGCCCCTTTCACTGATAATTACATCACAGATGAGCGAGACATTATTACAGACCGAGCTTGTATATATATACACAACATATATGATAAAGTCATATAAGTTTTACTAAATGAAGTACAATTGTCAAGCCATGAATCATGATTTATTAAACGATAGGATTCCTAAAATATATAAATGAACTCATCAATATATGAGCCCAAATCATGTAAACTTCATTATGGCTCTAATCCCATAATTAGTCATCTACTAACCTAGTCAACACCACACAGATACCAGTAATTCTGACAACACACAATCATACTATCAAAGTAAAAAGTAACCTCTTAGGGAATGCAGAGTCAGTACACTTTTAATTCTGGAAATGACTTGCATTCTATGAGTACTTACTACCAGAAAAGTTACTTAAAATTGATTTCATTGCATCATTGACCAATGACCAAATAGACATTGCATCCAATCAATGTTTGCGAGAAGTATTCTGTTTCTAATATATTATGTTTCTCCTGGTCCTACTCTTCTTATAGAAATCATTATATTAGATAAATATAGATAATGTAGGACATGATATCAAAGGGTGTGAGTCAAAGTAACTGTTGGGTGATATAATTCAGCTTTTGCTGCTTAATCTGAGTAGGTCTTGAACTAGCAAAAACTATTAAAACAGGAAGCTTGCTAAATATTTTTGTATTGTTAGTCACTGCAATAAATATATATCTATAGTTTAAATGACTGCTTGTATTCTGACTTCTGTTTTTTCATTCTGTCACATGCCAGTTGAAGTAATATATCTTGGGGATACAATTGGGATACTCATAGTAGTCAGCCCCCTAAAAATATGATGAGTAATACTTCTGCGATATATGATTTGTCATAAGCAACTGGTATATTTCTGAATTTTTGGTACAAGTAGTGCTTGAATGGACTTACCACCATTCATTTAGTTAACAAAGTTGCAATGCCCCTGAAAAAAGTGACTTATGACTGTTTTTACACTTATGACTGTTACAGCATCTCCATGGTCATGTGATCAAAATTCTGACATTTGGTAAGTGGCATGTATTTATGATGGTTGCAGTGTGTCAGGGTCATGCTGCGACCTTTTGTGACCTTCTGACAAGCAAAGTCAATGGGGAAGCCAGATTCCCTTAATAATAATGTTACTAATATAACAACTGCAGTGATTTTCTTAACAACTGTGACAAAAAAGATTGTAAAATGGGTCAAAACTCACTCAATAGCTGTTTTGCTCAGTCATTTGTGGTCATAGGTTGAAGACTACCTGCAGTCCTCACTGTGGAAGAATTAGATGTGCTCACTGCTATATAACACCTAACACTGGATAGAAATCAATTTGGTTAAGCGGGTGATTTGATTCAATTTGATTATTTAAATTGTTGAATTGAGTTGTTTGGACTGAACAGTCAATTAGATACATTGTGTGAATGCACAACTGTGACAATTCATTGAATTGCCAGGTTTGAAGAATTTAATTCAATTTGAAACATAGGACTGATGTAGTGATTAAATTCAAAGTTACAATTCAAAGGCACAATTGAACTGGCTTGCTTTGAAGTAAAATCTTGTCATGTAATCTAAACTTCGTGCAGCCCTCTTTTGGCTCATCTCAAAAGCTAAGCAGCATTGGACCTGATTAATATTCGGATGAAAGACCACCTAAGAACCCTCCTGACTTTTCATGAGGGCTTAAAACACTGGCTCTGCCACTTGGCTTGGGACTCCAATGGAGGACTTTCACCTGGGAGTGGTGATTAACAAGATCCCACCCCCTCCCTGTCATCCTACTCCCACCCTCCCTATGTTTTAATTGAGGTGCAACAGTGGTGGGTTGCCAATTTTTTTACTACCAGTTTGGGTGTACCTCTCACTTGGGCGTGATGCTTCTGCACATGTGCAGAAATATCCGGGTGGGTGGGTGGAGCCTCCCGCCACCTCTACTACCAGTTCACCCGATCCGGGCCGAACCAGGAGCAACCCACCTCTAGGGTGCAGTATTTGGATCTTCCCAGTATTTTATTTATGTTTTTAAGCTTTTGTATAGGTTTTTTAAAAAGATTGTAAGCTGCCCAGAGCTGCCCCTGTGGTAAAATGGGCTACCAATAAAATTTACAAACAAATAAATAACTCCAAAGTGGTAGATAAGCTTAGACAGTTTGGGGGGGGGAGTTGGAGGGGGGGATCCTAGAAAAAGGTAGAGACAAAGCATTTCTGCAATACTACCAGGAAACATCAAGAATTAAGCTTTATTTCATTCTAAATTATAGTGGTGAAATGAATACAAAAGCAACCACTGTAAATTATAGCAATGATATGAAGACATCCTGAGGATTTATTCCATCCATATCAACAACAAACTTGTAGGTTAAATATTCTTTAAGCATATGTATTTTGCATATACTAGGATAGAACTTGAGATTCAAGGAGAAACCAAAGTAGATAAATAAACAAGTATATACTGTAATTGAATGTCAAAATATTCAAGGTGAGTTTGATCCCTGTTCATCTTTATTATACAACAAACCACAATTAAGCAAAACAGGACTTTATGTGGGCATTCAGCTTGCTAGTCTTTCCAGATACTGCTGCCTATACCATTGTTTTACAAAATGGTCCCTTTGGCCTACATTCTCATCCCAACCCATCATTTTACAATTGTAATTCTTAATTTCACAGGCTAGGAAAATAATGCTTAGAATCATCCAATGTAGATGATGCACATGGAAGAAGAAGAATTGCCACATGTTCAAGTTGGCTTTAGAAAATGCTGAGGAACACAAAATAGTATTGCTGACACATGCTGCACACCTGGCAAAGCCTAAGTATACTTAAAATATTTAAGCCCTAGTAGGGTGTGACATTTAATGGGGTGAAAATTAATTTTTGCAATTTATTTTCAGTGAGGTGTTCTAAAAATATGTGATTTTACACCAAGAATTCAAAACTGCTGTTATTATTGCAATTGCACAATTGGTATGGTATGGCAGGTTGCTATGTAGCTTGATATGGTGAATCTACATCTGATCATATACCCACAAAAGTCTCTTGTAACTCTTGTAATCTGTTAACTTCATCTTCTCAATATTACACCTTGTGTTACCAAAATTAAAGTATTTTTCTGCATGAATCTTATCTAGATAAGCAAAAAATAATCCATGCAATCATAAAATAACATCAGAAAGCAATTACCTGAGTTACAGTAATGTTTCATCAAGTCTTGTTTTGATTCATTCTTTGACATCAGCCAACTTGCTTCTTAGCCTGATATAACCCTCATGTTTCTCATGTGTATACACTCTGCTTGCTGCCTCTGTGACCTGTTTCACATATCTCCCCATTGATTGGGCATGATGAACCAATGCATGTATCAGAGGGCCATTGTGGTACTTGCATTGATTCATCAATGAATTTCTTTATTTCCATTGTAGTCGGTTTGCACATCAAAAGTGGCTCACCATCAGATCAGTCACTCAGCTCCAGCAGAGTGGATGCTCTGGTGTTGATTAAAGGCTCTTTTCTTGCATGTACAGAAAAATCTCCCAGCATTTCATTGTCTGCACCCCTCAAGTCAATGATTTTTTGCACACCTGCTCTCCTCTCTTGAATGTCATCCGAACACAAGAGTGTCTGGATTAACCTTTTAGTGAAAGCCTACCATGCTGAGCATTGAACAGTTGGCAAAACAGCACCTACTGCCTTCTTTTGCAGTCTGACATGCTGCAGCTGGAACAACATATGATGTGGGCCTTCAATCCAGGAATGTTTTACTTTGATATTGAATCAGCAAGAATAGCACACACAATGATGCATTCCACTATCATTCTTAAGGGTTTTTTTTTTTGGGGGGGGGGGGGAAGGATTGCCTTTAAAGCCATGTTTTGAAACACACCCTGGCCAGTGTCTCTTTTCACTTCTACCATGGGGCAGAAGACATAGAAGTGTAGCCAGCTGGACAAAAAAGTTTAAAAACAGCTTTTACCCATGGGCTGTCAGACTCCTAAACACAATATAGAACCACAAACAGATTAATATGACAAATTTCACTGGTGCCAGTGTAGTGTGTAATATATACATACCACAATATAAGATCATACTCTTTTAAAACAGGTAGAATCAAGGTGGGTTAACTTTGAGCCATTTTCTTATGGTTGCTTCTTTCCAAGGTCCAAGAATTTTGCTAGCTCCAAAATTTTCATTTCCTGTCTCTATTTCCTATTAATGCAATTCCTTTGCTAACTTTCTGTCTCCCAATTTTTGAATAATATGATCAAAGTTTTAGAATTTCTACATATTTTTTTCGCCTTTTGGATAATGCTTGTGATTTATGGGGTTCTGTTAATCCATTCAATGCATGTGCAAACATTTCTTCTGTGGCTTACTTTACCAAAATAAAATAAAAGAAATGCTGGGAATTAAATTAGCAACGGGAATTAAAAGTCAGTGCATAAGAAGAGTATCAGTTCGTTGTTTGCATGGCACACTGAAGCACAAGTCAGACAACCGTTTGTTTAGCCTATTATATCATGTGAACCACATGTAATTATTTTATGGTTTGGTATGTGATGCAAACAGAGGAAAATATGTCAACTAAATAAACTGTGACTAAGCATGTCATGAAAATACAACCATTGGCAGCAGCATTTCAGGCAGTACTCCCACCACTAATTTGAGATGGTGGGAATTGAGCCTCATTCCTTGAGCATGAAAATTAGTGAGCAGTGAATAATTGTGTACCACTTTTACCTCTATAATTAACAAAAGATGAAAGGACAAGACAAAGAATAGGAACATTTCACAATAATATTTATGCTAATAAACCTGAAGAGAAAATAAATGCTTGCGCTTCAACAGTGGAGGAAATAAAGACCAGTTTTATTTACTTAAATTATTTTTTTTATTTATTTAAAGTGGAAGAGAAATCATAGTAAATTAAATTAAAATTGCAGAATTTTAAACAGCTAATTGAAATTGCTTATAATACAGAAAATGGCTTTTTGCACTGATAAAAAATAACAACAACCAAACCTTAAAGAAAAAGAATTTAAGTTCAGGCACAAATGTCTGTCTCTCTCTCTGTCACTCTGTGTGTGTATGTGTGTGTGTCTGTCCCTCACTCACTCACTTAATCACTCTCTCTCTTTCTCTCTGTGTGTGTCTGTCCGTCTCTCTCTGATTCCCTCCCGCCCTCTTTGTCTCCCTCTCTCTCTCACTTACACAGAAACACAAACACAGACACACATACTGTGGTCACCTTGTTGAGTGTTCCAATCACATTTGAAACACGCAACAACTGGCCTGCATTTATGATATTTTTCAGCATTCTGCAGTCATAGGACCAAAATATATGGTTAAAAGTACCTGGCAGCAACATTTTTCCCTGGGGGGGAACATCCCAAGACCGGTGCCACCACATCTCCCCTCTTTGGGGACAGGTCCTCTTAAGAAGGATGAGGCCCCGCTGGACTCCCTCACGTTCATCTTCTGGCTGCAACCCCACACCATAGAAAACATAGGCGCACAGACGTCCTGCGCAATTACAGCCCGGAGCAGGACCAAATCCCCTCTTCCAACTGGCCCTTCCTCCCTCGGAGAGCTTTGGAGGGCTTTGGAGGGAAGCTTCTGCAGAAGCCCGGGCAAGTGAGAATACGTTCCTGCCGTTAACGAAGACTCCAAGGCTATAATTGTGCAGGGAGGGGTGCGCGTGCCTATGTTTTCCACGGTGTAGAGCCTCGCTGAGGCTCTGCGTAGCCAGCGATGACTCTGGAGCCCATTTGGGAAGACAAGGAACATGATGGGGACCCCACCCCTTCAGATGGGCTCTGGAGTCATTACCGGACACCCAGAGCCTCGGCATGTGGTTGAGGTTGAGAACTGCTGCTATAATCTAATATTGGGGTCTCTTCCAAGAGGAAAGATTTTGATGCAAAGGAATACTTCCAATATATATATATATATATATATATATATATATATATATATATATATATATATATATGTGTGTGTGTGTGTGTGTGTGTGTGTGTGTGTGTGTGTGTGTGTGTGTGTGTGTGTGTGTGTGTGCATGCATGCTTTGGAAAGGAATAATTAGTACCTGAGGCCGACAATGATGGAGTTTCTGACTGTGGATGGCCACTTTGTCTGAGTATGTGCTGTGTACTCTGAAGATTTGAGCAAAGGTGCTCCATACAACTTTTTGCAAAACAAGAGACAGCAATGCCATTAACTGGAATCCAGCAGCCCATATTAGAAACATAGGCCTTCAGCTCACTACAGGTAGTCCTTGACGTATGACCACAATTTAGCTTAAATTTTCTGCTCTTAAGCAAGACAGTTGTGATCATTGTTAAGTGAATTACTGCATTTAAGCTAGTAACATGGTTATATCAATCTAGCTTATTCATTGACTATGCCTGTCAGAAGGTTGCAAAAGGTAATCATGTGACCTTGGGACACTGCAACCATCATAAATATGTGCCAGTTGCCAAGCATCTGAATTTTTATCATGTGACTATACGGTTGCTGCAACTGACATGTGAAAAACGGTCACATGTCACATTTTTCAGTGTCATTGTAACTTTGAACACTCACTAAATAAATGGTTGGAAGTTGAAGATCTGGGTTCCTTGCACTTATGTACTGAATCCCATGTGTAATTGGGGTAATTGTGCAGTTGGCTCATTGAGCTTAGATCAGAGGTCACCAAACTTTTGGACCTCAGGGACCACTAAATTCATAATTTTAAATCCTATGGATCACTAATATGAATCCAGCACGCCATGCGCTGAAGCGCCTGAACTCCCAGTGACGGGATGGGGTCCTTCAGGCACTTAGCTTGGCCGCCTGTTTCTGAAACCTTAAACACTCAAAGAGCCATTTGGACCTGTTTCCCACAGAAAACAAAACACTGAGATGTCTGATCTCTCTCTTTCTCTCTCTCTCACATATCTCTCTTTTCTCTCTCTCATCTCCTTTTCTCTCTCATCTCTATTTCCACTCCCTTCTCTCTCATATATTGCAGGCCAGCCAGTGTCTTGGGTCGGAGAGGAAGTTGCGTGTCTCCCAGTCGCGCAGCACCAGGGGCCGGAAGAAACACTTGCGAGAGCCAGCAAGAGATGAAACTTCGCTCCTGCTATGGAATATGGAGTGAATCTCCATCTCCTGCCCTTTCCTTCTCAGGCCAGGTGAGGAGTCAGTGGGAGGGGAGGGCAAGGGTGAGCCCAGACAGTGGTGGGTTCAGCTGACAGGAAGCCACAGCAGGGGGCCAAATGAGCCATGGATTGCCAACACCCATTGCTTTGCTGTGCCTGTGCCGCTAACCCTTGCCGCAACAGCACCATTACCTCGTTTCTCATTCCATTTATTCCCATCCCAGATACCATGTCCCCATTTCTATGGCAGCCGATAGCAAGTAAGAGAAGCAAAGGGTGACAGGTATGCAGTAAGTACTAATGTAAAACCAGCCACTGCAACTATAACGTTTGCAACCTTCCACCTGTCTTAATGAAACGGACTCAACCACCGCAGCTTGACATCATATTCTGAAAAGGTATTGAAAAGTTCTGTTGCTGTGCCAGAGATGTTCTGCAGGACTCTTGTCCAATTCCCAGGCTTTTTAACATAATGCAAACCCTACACAAGATTAGGTGTGGAAGACTTCCCATTAGCAATTAAAAGGGCTTGTGATCAGCCTGAGAATTACTGCATATTCTAGACAGCCAAACAATGCTCTGTATAGCCTCTTGCAAAATACTGGTGGCAATACTATTAACTGGGTCTACCCAGTGATTGGCCCATATTGGAGCTACTGTCAATCCATGGCTTCTGTGGGAATAATTGCTCCAACATCAATTCCATGTGTTCGAACCTTTTGAATATCCCGAATCTTTGCTGTCTGAATTGACTGGCAAACCCACTTTTCATGATACTTGTGCCTTGAACTATGATTGAACTATGGTGATCTGTGCTGTTTTGGTTTTAGCCTCTTTCTTATGCAAGCCCTTATATTTTTGTAAATATTACTGCTGCATTGTCTCCCTGTTGTTTCTTGTAGTTATTCATAAAACCAAAGTAAACTGTTTGGGTGAATTCAGCATGGAACAGGACAAATTTCCTCTGTGACAATTTCATAGATGGTCATTTTCTTTTTGAAAATTGTTTTTATTTTGCTTTGGCTGAGGAATTCTGGGAGTTGAAGTCCAGACATCTTCAAGTTGACAAGGTTGAGAAACACTGCTCTAGGGAGAGAGATTTTTTTTTACATGCGAGTCAAATATGGTTTCCCAGCATTTTATGTTGCTCCTAAGACACTTCTTATCAGTTTCCCAATTTTTCTCATAGATGAGCCATTACTCCCCACAGGTAGAAGTTCTGCTCACATAACAGAACTGCTCCAGTAAGGAATTGAGGAGAAAATGGTATGAGCATAGTATTCAAATTCAGTCATTCTTTTTTCTTTTAAAACTGTTTTATTTCATTTTCATTTTCATTTTATACAATCACTTATATACTGTGCATTTAAAAAAAAAGAAAATCAATGAACACAACTCATCTTCCACCATAGAAAACCAACATAGCACTTCAATCCCACATACACCCTTTCTTCTCCCCCTCCAACTTTCATTTCTCCCCTCCAACATTCCCCTCTTCTACTTCCCTTCCCCCTCAAACATTCCTTTCTCCCCTTCCCTCCATCTCACCCTCCTTACATTCCCCTCTCACTCCCTCTTTACTTCTCCCTCTTCTTTCCCTCTACTCCTCACTTTGGTGTATCTCTACAATTCATTAATCTATTCAGTTTATATTTTACTCTAAAATTAAGAAAAATGAAAAAAAAGAGGAGAAAATAAAAGAAAAAAAGAAAAAAAAAGAAAAGAGAGCAACAGTATACAAGTGCATTCTTATTGTTCTGAAAATTGAGACTGTATTTCCACCCTCCACCCTCCCCCCCATAAACCCCCCCCCCTAACCCCCTTTCGACTTCCCAGGTCCCATACCCGGCATAACTCTTTATCAAGCACAGTCTGAAGTATATTAAAATCAAATAACTTTAGAATTAAAAGATAAAAGATAAAGGAAAAACAAAAAAAAAAAGGAAATAGTAAAAAACACACACACACACACACACAAAAAAAAGGAAAAACGGGAAAAATCAACAAACTCTCTACATTAAACTCAGCTTCCCATCATTTTTAAATCTTAAACAATGTACCTCATTCCTAATTTCAGTTATTTTATTACTTGCAGGATTTCAAACTATATTGAAACCAAGTAAGTTAATTAAATGGAATTCCAGCTAAGGGCCTTATCTCTTTATCTAAATATCCAAACCTTTAATTTATCTCTTTTACCTCCTTCTCTATTAAACCATTTAAACATTCCAATACTTCTCTCGGTTTCCTTTTCCAACTCCTCCCATCCTGCCTTTACCCGTGTCCATATATATATTTTATTTTCATCCGTACTCCTCTTATATTTGCTTCACCTTCCTGCAGACTCTATGGGTATATCTTTCCAAACATTATATTCAAATAACAATTTATACAAAGATCAGCTTACTTTCTGGCTCAAAATAAACTCAAATTAAACCTTCACTACCCTCCCATCTACCCCACACTTCCCAGCTCCATTCAACCCGAACCACAATCCAAGAAGTTCACGATCTCCGCTCTCCTCACCCTAAAGAGTAAATCATGAACAATTAAAGTAAAAATTCAAAGTTATCCATCGAGTCCTGTTTAAATCCCATACAATATATATTCCAAAATCATCGCCACTTCTTTCAGTCTCTTTCAGTCTCAATGTCTCTTCGTCAGTATGCAGCTATGCTGTTTTACCCAAGACAGAAATCACAAAGTATTATTCAAATTAAAAATTAAGCAAGTGTTTTAGAAGCATAACTAAGTCCTTATTCTCTACTCTTCTGCCCCTCCGGAGGGGGAAAGCAATGCCTCTCGCCTTGTAGCCACGTGTTCCGCTGTTTCTCTTCTCCTTCTCCTTGTCTTTCTCCATGTCCGGGTGATTCAGGAAGTCCCGCCTTCAGAATCTTGTAATAGAAATCTCGGGCTTCCCAAACAGAGTTGAGGCAATGTTTTTGGTTATCAAATGTAACTGTAATACCAAACGGCACTTCCCATCTGTACTGTATCTGAGAGTTTCTGAGTTCCTTAGTTAAGAAAGCATAGTCTCTTCTGGCTTTTAATATTTGAGGTGGTATTTCTTTGAAAACAATCAAATCCTGTCCATCAATTCGCAGCCTATTATTGTAGAACTCCTGTATTATCGCGTTTCTGGATTCTCTTGTGGCGAAATATATGATTATGTCCCTCGGAAGTTGTCGCTGTTTTGTTACGTACAAATTATGGCGATAGACTTTTTGGATCTGCCAATCAAAGTTAAGTCCCGGACTTCCCACCGCGCGACTAAAAGCCTCAAAAAAGGTCTGTTTCAAATTCTCCTGCTCATTTTCACGCAATCCCCTAACTCTTATTGCAGACTCAGTCTTCTTATAATTTATCATGACAAGTTGTTTTTGCGCAATTTGGATTTCCTGTTGTAATATTTCAATTTTAGATGTCAGGTTGGAATTAGCTTCTTCCAAAAGTTCCAATTTATCCTCCATTCCAGCAATATAATCTGTCATAACATTCATAACCTCGATCATATCCTCCTTTGTTTGAGTAATCTTGGCATCAAGTTTGTCATAAAAATCTGAAATAAAATTTTGCATTTCCTCTCTGAACTCTTTAAGGATTTCAAAAAGAAATTCTTTCGTTAGCAAATCTCCGGTAGAGGGCGTAGAAGGCAAGGACAGCGGCTTTGCCTGAGATATAGAAGAGCGTCTGGGTTTCGATTTCGGTGCCATGATAAAAAGGGAAGCAAACAGAGTCTCTACTCACGTTAATTTGAGATAAGGTAGTTTCAACAAACCCCTGGCAATTAATAAAAAGAAATCTTCGAGGGAACAGGGCTAATTAGTTTGTAATCCCTTAAATCTGTCCAGGAAGTTGAAGATATATCGTTATAGCAAATGCGGAAGTTATAAAATCGCCATTTAAAAAAAAAAGTTAAACAAAAGGAGTCTTTTATAAAATTGAAGCTGGTATTTTAAATAGAGAAAAAAGAAAAATTCACAGGTATGGTCACTGCCCGGATTAATCTTAAATGGGTTAATTACAAAAGCTTGTTCTGAGGGGGGAAGTAACTCGCCTAGAGCTGAAAAAAAACAGCTGAGAAGATCTGGCCGGAGTAAATGACTCAGCTTTCGTTGATTCACTCTCTTTCGTTCGCAGCCAAAAAGAAAAAAGGGCTGCGAACTCCAAAGAGGATTCTAACTGGCTGAGGGTCCCTCCCTACTTTTTCCTTGCCTGGAAAAAGAGATATCTAAGATCTTAAATAGATATACGAACCAGAACTCTGAGGGCAGCTTCATTAAGCTGCCGACGGCGGCAAGCCCCTCCCCCGGAAGTCAAATTCAGTCATTCTAATAGTTCTAGACTGCAGTGATTAGAACTACTGTAAAAGGAAGATAATCTATTCCCACTTTTTCTGCCCATTTCAAGTCTCTTGTTAAAAAAATCACTTTGATAGAATTGGACTGAAATTTTATTTTGTTGTAAAAGCAACATTCTGTGGATTCTGTTATTTCTAGTTGCATGACAGAACAGATTCTGTTATTTCTAGTTGCATGACAGGTTGAGAGTTTGGTTTAATGTTAAACAAAACAATGAGTGGTTATGTGGTTATGACACACATAACTTCACCCATACTCTAGTTAAAGTGTTGAATAGGATAACATCTGAGAATGCTTTTTTGGGTCACTTGTTACTTGGCCTTCTGCTCATCTCAAAAGAACTTGAAGAAACACACTGGACTTGGAGAAGAGATTACATACTCCACAGCAGACCTGGGCATTTTACGCCCCTCAGGACACAACCGGCCCTTTGGCTGCGCCTATCTGGCCAACATGGGGTCAATTGGAAATTAGAAATCAGATGTAAATAACTGCACAGCAGAGGAGTGGGAAAAGACACTGAGTCAGGTCCAACTCTGTGCAATTGCTGTGCACTCCTTTAGTTGGCTGGTAGCCGTAGGAGGGCAAGAAAAGCAAGTGCTTTTCTGCGCCTGCGCAGCATTAGTTCCTAGGAAGAGGAGTTGAAATGACAGTTTGAGGACATCAAATCAGGTTACATTGATTTGGCCATCCACTGCAGTCCCAGTTTCTTATGTGGCCCCTTGGGAAAATTAATTGCCCACCTCCTGCTCCAGAGACTGAAGTAAGTATGGAATAGAATTTCAAAATAGCCCCATTTTGATTTGTTTGGTACTAGATGAGAGAAACAGGTACTCTAGTGTTTCATGACCTGGCCTACTTTTTTTTTAAGTTGTCAAACTTCTTTATTGATTGCAAAAGGTATACAGATAAGCATTCTGGGTTGGAAAAATTAGTCTGCAGGTTGGGTAGTGCAAATGTACAGTGCTACCTCAGCTCATAGACTTGATTAGTTCCAATTGTGCCTTCAGAACTTATAATATACTATTTTCCAAAGCCAAAAATAACTTTACTATCTGGCTATAAATAATTTTCAAGCACATAAATAATGTCAGAACTGGTGTCCTTTGCAAATAGCTACGGTCCCATCCTAACACACACACACACACACACACAGACACACACACACACACACTTTTTTCTACTTCTTCCACTTTTGCTGCTTGATCTTTATACCAAGTTGCTTGGTTGGCAAGCAATAATATTCTCCATATATACATACAAGTGACAGATACCTACATAAATAACTTATACTTCCATATAGCAATAGCAATAGCAGTTAGACTTATATACCACTTCATAGGGCTTTCAGCCCTCTCTGAGCGGTTTACAGAGTCAGCATATCGCCCCCCACAGTCTGGGTCCTCATTTCACCCACTTCGGAAGGATGGAGGGCTGAGTCAACCTTGAGCCGGTGAGATTAGAACCGCTGAACTGCAGATAACAGTCAGCTGAAGTGGCCTGCAGTATTGCACCCTAACCACTGCACCACATATCCAAGTTAGGACCACATTCTGTCTGACATAACATTAGTAGGGTCATAATTTCTGACAGGTTCCTCATGAATATAAACTATTTTCAAAAGCAGCACTTCAGCTTCAGCTAAGTATAGTGGACCCTATGTCAAGCTGCTAGGAAGAGCTTGCTGTTGACATCTGCTTCAACAAGGGACTAGTTCTGAACAATGATGAAACTTTATGTAGGAAGGCAATCCATAGCTGGTAAGAGCTGGCCTACTTTAAAGAGACTGTCATATTCTTAGATTTTTTGTAGAGAAAGGAGTGAAAAGAAGGCTGGCTGCTTTATTGGGAGTCTACTGCTTCTAACACTGCAAGGGCAGTTTTTCGAGTATCTCTCTACCTTCCCGGGACGTTGACATGAGTTTCCACTGTGTTTGTTTTGATTAACTGTGAGATAGAAAGTAAAGGGACGTGGTGACTCAGTGGCTAAGACGCTGAGCTTATCGATCAGAAAGGTTGGCAGTTCAAATCCCTAGCGCCGTGTAACGGAGTGAGCCCCATTATTTGTCCCAGCTTCTGCCAACCTAATAGTTCAAAAGCATGTAAAAATCAAGTAGAAAAAATAGGAACCACCTTTGGTGGGAAGGTAACAATGTTCCATGGGCCTTCGGCGCTTAGTCATGCCAGCCACATGACCATGGAGACGTTTCCAGACAGCGGTGGCTCTTCGGCTTTGAAATTGAGGTGAGCACCGCCCCCTAGAGTTGGGAAACGACTAGCACATATGTGCGAGGGAAACCTTTACCTTTTTAAGATAGAAAGATGTGCCCTGATCTCTTCCATGTTCTACACTGTTGACCAAATCAGGATGATTCATCCACCTTTAGGGATGTGTCTCACTCCCAAAACAAGAGAATACCCACAGATTCATCTGCACCGGTTGCTGTTGACCATATTTTTGCTTCTTCCAACCAAGTTATCCCTTGGTCTTCCAAAAACCCATTGGCATCAATATTGGCAGAATATTAGAGAAGTTTTTCGGAGCATGGCAAGAATGTGGAGTTGATTTGCAGTTCTAGTGTTCTAATAATAGAGTTGTAAGTGTAAAATTAAGTATACTACGGTACCAAGATATGTGATGGGGAAACATGTCAATGGAAGTTTTAAATCAACAGCAGGAACATCTCTAAAATGCTTGTCAAAGCCAATTTAATATCTGAATTGAAAATACTCCTATCCTTTATATATGTGACTAAACCATTTTTCTAGTCTTAATACATATTTACTATATGTAGTAGTGGTGGTTGTTGAGAAAGTGGTGGCCTTTCAGCTCCGACGGACCTTGGATGAAGCAGATTATCTGGATCCCTTTCAGTTGGGTTTCAGGCCTGGTTACTCCACGGAAACTGCTTTGGTCACGCTGACCGATGATCTCTGGCGGGCCAGGGATAGAGGACATTCTTCTATCCTGGTGCTTCTTGACCTCTCAGCGGCCTTCGATACCATCGACCATGGTATCCTTCTGCGACAACTGGGAGAGGTGGGAGTGGGAGGCACCATTTTACAGTGGTTCTCCTCTTACCTCTCAGACAGGTCGCAGTCGGTGTTGGTTGGAGGACAGAGGTCGACCCCTAGGCGCCTAAAGTATGGGGTGCCTCAGGGCTCGGTCCTGTCCCCCCTCCTATTTAACATCTACATGAAGCCGCTGGGTGAGATCATTCGTCGGCACGGGATCAAATACCACCAATATGCGGACGATACCCAGTTGTATCTGTCCGCCCCATGTCAGCGAAACAGTAGAAGTGATGTGCCAGTGCCTGGAGGCTGTCAGGGTCTGGATGGGAGTAAACAAGCTGGCACTCAATCCCAACAAGACCGAGTGGCTATTGATGTTGCCCCCCAAGAATGGACCAGATATTCCATCTCTTAGCCTGGGGGGAGAAACTCTTCACCCCTCAGAGAGCGTCCGCAACTTGGGTGTCCTCCTGGATTCTCAGCTGACATTAGAATACCACCTGTCGGCTGTGACCAGGGGGCTTTTGCCCAGGTTCGCCTGGTGCACCAGTTGCGGCCCTATCTGGACCGGGAGGCACTTTAAATGGTCACTCATGCTCTCATCACCTCTAGGCTTGATTACTGCAATGCGCTTTACTTGGGCTGCCCCTGAAGAGTGTTTGGAGACTACAATTGGTCCAGAATGCGGCTGCGCGAGCGATATTGGGTGTACCTAGGTACATCCACGTTACACCTATCCTCCGCGAGCTGCACTGGTTTCCCATCGGTCTCCGAACGCACTTCAAGGTGCTGGTTGTTACCTTTAAAGCCCTACATGGCTTGGGACCTGGATATCTGCGGGACCGCCTCCTGCCACATACCTTCCAATGACCCATAAGATCCCACAGGCTGGGCCTCCTCTGGGTACCGTCGACCGGGCAATGCCAGTTGGCCACTACTCGGGGGAGGTCTTTCTCTGTAGCTGCCCCAGCCCTGTGGAATGACCTACCCGCAGAGATCCGGACCCTTCCCACTCTCTCGGCCTTCCGGAAAGCTATTAAAACCTGGCTGTTCCGGCAGACCTGGGGCTGTTGACCCCAAAATACAGTCCAGACCCATTCAGAATAGAGTGCATGGTGTGTTGTATTTTATATCTATTTTTCTTCCTTGTGTCTTACTTTTATTATTATTTTTGTACTGTAAGCCGCCTGGAGTCCTACGGGATTGGGCGGCATATAAATGTTATTAAACTTATAAACTTATATGTAGTTCTATCAGTCTCGTTAGATAGACTGGATCAGGAAATCAATCCACAAGAAGCCTAAAATTACTTTGATTGAAATTGACTGTAATGAGAGAAACTTGCAAATCTTATTGTGCTCTATTTACTTCTCTTTCATGTAGTTCAGTGAATTAGGGAAGCATTTACCTAATTTACTCCTAAATATTAATTCCTTGCTCTGGACTTAAAAAACACTTTAAGCCCTTTTGCCTGGACAATGGTTCCTGCTTATCTCTGTCAAGGTCATTTCCTATACTCTCTGCAGCTTCTGACATAAGGAAGCCCCCAACAAATAAGTACTAGATATTTAATGTAAACAAGTTCCAGTAAAGGAAATGAATTAAAATACTAGCTCTGCCTTTCTCATTTGCCCTGCCAGCAGACAGAGATAATCATTTTTCACGTTGTCAGTCAGGAGTATGTCTATGGAGATTCTCAGTCATCCAGGTCATGGTTATCCCAAAGGTGCTTTTTCAAGAGGCAACCAGACTTTCCAGAAAGTCCAGTTGCCTCTTGAAAAAACACCTTTGGGACAATCAGGAGTAGCACTTTTGCACAGTATTACTAGTAGAAAAACATGTCCTGGCAATATGAAATCATGAAATTATCTCTGAGACATGTATTTTAATCTTGTTCTGAAACATATATCAACTGATTTTAAAACATGCTGTAAACTGAGAATTACTGTATTTTTTGGAGTATAAGATGCACCTTTTCCCCTCAAAGAGGTTGAAAATCTGGGTGCGTCTTATACACTGAATACAGCATTTTTTGCCTCCCAAAACCCTGCCCCCTTCACCAAAATGGCTGCTTCCAGACTGCTCCTGGGGGCTTCCAGACTGCTCCTGGGGGCTGGGGAGGGTAGAAATGAGCAAAAAATAGGCTGTTTTGGGGAGGTCTGCAGAGTGCAAAAAGTTTTTTTTAATTTGCCTCTTCAAAATCTTGGTGCGTCTTATACTCCGAAAAATATGTAAGATAGAAACATTTAAGGTGTTAGATCTCATGTGAGCTTTCCATGTGTATAGCACCTAACATTCAGTTTTGAAGTAGGAAAAGAAAGAATTTACCGAATATAGTAAAGCTACTAATATCTTAACCAAGATATTCATTCAGAAAAATCTGAATAGTAAACATATTTTACTATATTTACTATACTGTCGTACAATACAATACAATAGCAGAGTTGGAAGGGACCTTGGAGGTCTTCTAGTCCAAACCCCTGCGTAGGCAGGAAACCCTATGCTGTTCCAGACAAATGGCTATCCAACATCTTCTTAAAAACTTCCAGTGTTGGGGCATTCACAACTTCTGGAGGCAAGCTGTTCCATTGATTAATTTCTCCTTGGTTCTAAGTTGCTTCTCTCCTTGATTAGTTTCCACCCATTGCTTCTTTTCTACCCTCAGGTGCCTTGGAGAATAGTTTTACTCCCTCTTCTGTGTGGCAACCCCTGACATATTGAACATTGCTATCATTTCTCCCCTAGTCCTTCTTTCTATTAAACTAGACATACTCAGTTCCTGCAACCGTTCATGTTTTAGTCTCCCCTAATCATTTTTGTTGCTCTTCTCTGCACTCTTTCTAGAGTCTCCACATCTTTTCTACATCGTGGCGACCAAAACTGAATACAGTATTCCAAGTGTGGCCTTACCAAGGCATTATAAAGTGGTATTAACACTTCATGTGATCTTGATTCTATCCCTTTTTATGTAGCCTAGAATTGTGTTGGCTTTTTTGGCAGCTGCGTCACACTGCTGGCTCATATTTAAATGGTTGTCCACTAGGACTCCAAGATCCCTCTCACAGTTACTACTATTGAGCAAGGTACCACTTATACTGTACTTGTGCATTTCGTTTTTCTTGCCTAAATGTAGAACCTTACTCTTTTCACCATTGGTTTTCATTTTATTAGATAGTGCCCAATGTTCAAGTTTGTCAAGATTCTTCTATATCTTAAGCCTGTCTTCTGGAGTGTTGACTATTCCTGCCAGGTTGGTGTCATCTGCAAATTTGATGACTTCCCCATTTATTCCCCCATCCAAATCATTGATGAAGATGTTGAAGAGAACGGGGCCTAAAACAGAGCCTTGGGGTACTTCACTGCATACTTCCCTCCATGTAGATGCAGTTCCATTGAGGACTACACATTGAGTGTGGTTGGTTAGCCAGTTACGAATCTATCTGGTGGTGATGCTGTCCAACCCACATTCTTCTACTTTATCTAGTAGTAGGTTATGGTCTACCTTATCAAATGCCTTACTGAAGTCCAAGTAAACTATATCAACGGAATTCCTCTGGTCCCCTAATTTTGTCACTTTGTCAAAGAATGCAATAAGATTAGTTTGGCATGATCTATTTTTGACAAACCCATGTTGGCTTTTGGCTATTACTTTGTTTACTTCTAGGTGTTCACTAATTCGTTGCTTGATTATCTTTTCCAGAATCTTTCCTGGTATTGAGGTCAGGCTGATAGGTCTAAAGTTTCCTGGATCTATTTTTTTTTCTTTTTTTGAAGATGGGAACCACATCAGCTATTTTCCAGTCCTCTGCCAGTTCCCCGGTGCTCCAGGATCTCTGAAAGATATAGTTCAATGGTTCTGAGATCTCATCTGCCAGTTCCTTCAGAACCCTGGGGTGTAATCTGTCTGGTCCTAGTGATCTGAATTTGTCTAGGATAGACAGGTGCTCACTTACCATTTTCTTCCCTATTTCAATTTGTGTTCCTAATCTGATTTTTGTGGTGCCGTTTTTAATAGGTTGGACTGTTTTATTCCTTTGTGTAAAGACAGATGCAAAACATGAGTTAAATAGTTCTGCTTTCTCCCTGTTGCTTGTCACCTTCTTGCCACTTTCTCCCAGCAATGGACTAATTGTTTCCTTAACCTTTTTCTTGTTTTTAACATGTTGGAAGAAGCTTTTTTTTTTTTTTACTTTTGTGGCAAGCCTTTCTTCATTGTGAGCCTTAGCTTTCCTCATTTCATCTTTACAGGCTCAGGCTTTTTGCTGATATTCTGCCTTAGTTATGTCCCCCCCATTTCCACTTTTTTTTTTAAATAAATGTTTTTTAATTTTAATTGAAACAAGTACAGCATCTTTCTTTACATCTGTAGAGAGTGTATCAATCGATTACAGATCCTCCACGGTCAACAAACATAACTCATATTAACTTAAGCATTATTATATATCCATTTTCATTTGACTGTAATTATTATTTAAAAGTATTAATACAAGTAATAATCTTGAACAATACCTGCCCACACCAGTGGGAAAAGAAAAAATCAAAAAGAAAAGGCAAAAAAAAAAAGGACAAAAAAAACAAACAAACACGACAGGCAGGGGAAAAGAACAAAACACAGGTATCTATTAAAAAAAAAAGAAGTATATCAGCTGGTTACAACATGCTTTGGTGCTTCTCTTCCATTAATTCATATTAATTCAAATATCTTAACTCAAATGTTTACCATATTAACATCATTATACCTCCAGTTTTAATTACCTATAGTTATTTAAATATCCTTCATCCTTAGCTATACCAGAAAATTAATCCATAACACATGCTGACATTTCATTTACTACTTATAAAGTCCTCTATTTACATCAAATCCTCATATCCTATTTTAGCTGGACATCCATAATATTTAGTTATATCATATATCATAACATTTTCCCAGTGTTGATTAACATTTGATTGTATGTATTTTATTTAGTTTTGATAATAGTGATAGTTATTGTAATTAATACTCTTTATGTATAATCCAAAAATGTTTTCTCATATCCAATTGTTATTTATCATATCGACTCCACATTATATACATTACTATCAATATCAATTATTATTCAGCTATATCTATTACAAAGAGAGCAATTAGATTAGCTAGATTTCTTCAATCTATCAGCCAATTCCACATTATATACATTACCATCAATATCAATTATTATTCAGCTGTATCTATTACAAATTAAAATAATCAGGTTTAGCTAATTTTAAGTTATATTCTTGCATCTGTCAGCCTGTGTCCCTCCAACAGCAAAGTATTCTTAATCCAGTTGCCATTCGTTGAATAAATTTACCAAATGTTTTTATAAGCAAGTCCAAACAAAAATATCTTAGCACCTTTTAGCTCTGAATGTCAGTGATGAAATAATGATGTTGTCCCGGGCTTGTAAAATTTTTCAGATTGACTTTAATTCTCCAGGGTGGAGTTTCCATTTCTCCTGCACTCTGTCTCTTTAAATGAATCTTCTTTATGGCTCCCCCCCTCCTTTCTTCCTCTGAGATAGACCAGACGCCATTTCTCACATTTTCCATTTGTATTTCAGGAACATTCAAACATTCAACAATCTCAGTTTTTCCTTCATATTTTAAAATCATATGATCCAGTTTTCTTTCCAATTTTTGAAGAGTCAAAAAGCTCTTGACATGCGGAGAGAAGAATCTGAAATGAGGCTTCGGACGCCATGATGTGTCGTAGTTAGAAATTCCAAATATAAACACGCTGAAGACTGTGCAATCTTATCTGATCGTAAACACAGCCAGGTAGTAAAAATGTCAGATCGTGACAGGCTAATTAGTAGAAAGTTGACTTTACGATCCACTTAAAAAGAGTCAGTGAGGGGGGTTGCCGAAGCATTCCTTGAAGTATTTAAGAAATAAGGTAGCCACCAGCCATAAATCCATTAGAAAAAGACCAATTCGCCGCTAGATTCTTCTATTTTATGGTTTCAATTAGTTTAGGCTTTTAACGCGGACAGTCTCTCTTGAGTAATAAAATCAGCTTACCAGATGACATCACTTCTGCCATTCTTAGGGGCAACCTGCAGTTTCAGTTAGCACGCAGCTAATCCAGAAAGGAATTGGCACGAGGAGTTAATACCCCCCCCCCCGAGACTTTGCGGGTGTCTCTGAGGTCCTGGGTCTCTCCTCACCTTCACTGTCGTCTCCGGGACAGCTAGAGTTCAAAGAACCCGTCCAAAAATCCTTCAGAATAGAGGAATTTCAGGAATAGCCTGAAACTCCGTCTTCTCACTGCTAAGCCCCGCCTTCTTCCCCATTTCCACTTTTTATACATAACTTTTTTGTCTTTCAATTTGTCAGAGAGTTCTTTATGCAGCCATGCTGGTTTCTTTTGGGAGCTGTTATTTTTCTTCTTCATTGGTATTGTACTGAGCTTTTGTAATCTCATTTTTCAAAATTTCCCAAGCTTCTTGAGTTGTTTTCCCCTTGAGGATTCTCATCCATAGAATTCTCCCCAACTCTCTCTAAGTTTATTGAAATGAGCTCTCTTAAAATCCAAGACTCCGGTTTGACTTTGTTCTACTAGTTGTGTTTGCATAATGTTGAATTCCAATATTGCATGGTCACTTGCCCCCAGGGTTCCTATGGCTTCAACACGTTTTATCATTTCATCTCTGTTAGTGAGAATTAAGTCTAATATGGCCAATCCCCTTGTTCCCTTCTCTACTTTTTGGGAAACAAAGTTGTCTGCTACGTTCGTTAGGAACCTATTGGATCTTCCACTTGGTGCAGAGTTTGTTTCCCAGTTAATGTCAGGGTAGTTAAAATCCCCCATTACTATTGTGGTGTGCTTCCTACATACCTTAGTTAGCGGACTAGCAAAAAGTTCATCTACTTCTTCTGCTTGGTTGGATGGCCTGTAGTATAGACCTATGGCAATGTCGTTTCCCCCCAACCTTTAATATTGACCCAAATGCATTCAAGATAGTTCTCATCATTTTTGTGCTGTATTTCTGAAGAGATGTAGTTATTTCTTATATATAGTGCAACTCCACCTCCTCTTTTATTTGGTCTATTTATTTTAAATAATTTAAATCCTTCTAGCTGTATGTTCCATTTGTGGGTTTCATCCTACTAAGTTTCTGTAATGGCAACAATATCGTATCTGCCCTCATTTACTTGAATTTACTGTCATTTACTGTCTTGGAAGCTGTCATTCAATAGCATCTCTAAAGCTACATCTTGCATATCAATGCATCTGAAAACCAAACTAGTGGTAACAACTTTATTATATGTCAGCAACTCTTCAATGTATGATGTCAAGTACAATGCAAAAAAGCAGTTTTATCCATCTTTTCAACAGTATCTGACTAGATTAAGAGATTGAGGTCCTCTTAGAATCTTTTCTATCTAAAGACACTTTCATATGAACTGGAGATCAAATGGATTTATTGGATTGCCCTTAATAGAGGCAAATAGTTACATTTTTATAAGCTTCTTATGTACATATTTTTGTCATTCTTAATTTGACAATTGAGATTATTAGTTTTAAAGGTTATAAAGATAAATAAAGATTATTGGCTTTTATTCATATCCTATTTTTCCAACCATGAAAATATTACACCTACACAAAGTGTAACTCTGTATAAGAAATCCTAAGACAAAGATTTTGTCACATGAATGGGTAACAATGTAACTGAGGTCTACTGAAGAACAAAATATGAGCAGGTCCATTGTATTTTTACAGAAGAGAGCAAATACATACAAATAAATCCATTCTTACTTCACTGTAAATGAAAACATGTTGGTTGGATAAAATTTGCCAGTGACGAAAGAGAAAAAAGGAAAGCATTCATGAAATCTTATGTTAAGAACCTGAAAGCCACAGCTGTATCTGGCCTTGATAGTCAATATCCTTCGTTAAAATAAATTGGTGTGATTATTTATCATCTTTATGTTAACAGTCATTTAAGAATTCATCCAGCCTCACTATCACTGCTGCTCCATGCATCTTCATATGCAGAATTTAAGCACTGCTTAGAAGGCAACTAAAAAATAAAGGAAAAAAGTGATTACAATTATAGAAAATTAACTTGTGAATGGATTCTATCTCTATAAATCCCCATGACTACCATCACTGGAAATAATTCTGCTATATTATTGTACAGCTCAATGGAAATAATTATATATAGGTAAAGGCAGGCTTATGACCAAGACTGCTACTCATGTGAATTAGCTGAAAGTAAAATCCTTCTTGTTTGCTTTAAATTTCTTTCTTTAAGAACAGCAGCTAAGAAGCTACAAACAAGTCATGCTTCAGCCAATATTTTTCATTCTGCATGTGTTTTATCCCATACCTTAACTTTTTCACATACTGAAAGGATAAGAAATAGAAGCCATGCCCTTGTTTGGAATGTAAAGGACACACATTTCTAAATATTGAGTCTGTCTCCCTTGCCTTAGTACAAATACAATGAACCTATAGAATCAATCCAATCACACCTCAAATCAGTACAAGATGAGACAGCAACTTGCCATAAGGAACTATAATTAGCTATCATACTATTAGTGACAAGTCCGTGTTGCTTACTAAAAAAACAGACAAGCATTTCTTCCTTTCATGTCCTTATCTATAAATTCTCCAGTTCCAACGTTGCTAAGGTTAAAAGTTGTTTACCTTTTCAGAATGAGTATCATCAGGTTCTGGTTCCCTCAAATAGGGCACCCAGGCAAGAATATTGCCATCTCTGCCACTGCTATAAAGTTCCTGTCATTAAGAAACAAACAAAATAATGTTAAGCAATGCTGGATAAGGAAATACACTATCCTTGCATCTGGGCACCTCAGCATGCTACGTTAGCCATTTCAATTGGGCTGACAGGGAAATATTATTCAGAAATAAGCTCCAATAAGCTCAACAAGACTTCCTTCATAATAAGCAGATTTTGTGTTTTCCTAAGTTACAACTGTACAAAGCAAAAAAGAAGGAAGAGGGTTGGTTTGATCCAGAGACTATATAAAGGCCAGTGTAAGCTAAGAATAGGCTATCTAAAAATTGTAACATGTATTGCCAAACAATTTGGAAGGCATCCTTCTCTTATCTCACCACTGTTTAATAGAAATATGAGCAAATACCTTTTGATATCTTCTTCCAGGCTTTGAAACACTTGGCTAAGGAAAGCACATTTCTCTGTTATCCTGCTGCAGGCTACTTCTGCTGACTGCCAGCTGCCTATAATTTGGTAGTTCAAATCTCACCAGGCTCAAGATTGACTCAGCCCTCCATCCTTCTGAGATCGATAAAATGAGGACCCAGATAGTTGAGGGCAATATGCTGACTCTGTAAAACGCTTAGAGAGGGCTGTAAAGCACTGTGAAGTGGTATATAAGTCTAAGTGCTATTGCTATTGCTATCAGAGTATAAAGTGGCTTGAATGCTGGGTTGGGTAATCAGTTATATCCTTTAAAAATATCAATTTTTAAACTCTGATAATTGTTTTTAAAATATTATTATTAGCTATCTTGTGGTATTTGTTGGTGAAAAGGTTATACCTAAAGCTAATAAATTTGAAATATATTTATAATGAATTAAAATAAATTAAAATAAACATGGCCATTTATTCATTTCTGTCTTGAAGTAGCAGAGCCCCCCTGGTTATATTGGATTACAACTTCAATCACTTCTAGAATTATAAAATGTACAATCCATTACTGAAAGACCTAAACTAGGGGAAAGTGGTTATTCCATTTAAAGAAATTACTTTTTAATGACCAATGGGACAGACCTTTCAAGCTATGTCCACAAAACAAGTTTAGAATATTATTTCTCACGCTCCATAGATGTTGGCCTTGAAGGATAAACCATGCAGGAGTCATCATCAATATTACAAACAATTTAAATTAGAATTCCTCCCACCACCCATTATCTCCTTTACTTAGGAGTGTCTCCTCTGAGCCCTTTGCCTTGCTTTCTATCTAGCTGTGGCCTATGTTGTCTCTTTATCTGTCCACTCCTTTGGCTATGCCTCTACCATTGCAAAAGAATTGCTGCAACAGTTTTCAAAGATGTTTTGTTAAGAACTGTTCTTGGCTGTAAAAGTGTTGGAAATCCTGCTTCTACCAACATTTTCTAATCCACATGAATAATAAGTAAGCTTGAGATGTTGATCTCCAATGACTTACAGAGTTAATGTTATCTCAATTGTAATGCAATTTAACATTTGTAAAAATTTCATGAATATTAACTTTCATAATGTACTTATTACAATAAATCAAGTGTCATTAGGATTATTTAAAATATATTCAAAAGTTCAATTGTCTAGACCAAATGGCTATAAGACCAAAGCTTATAGTTTTTTATTATACATTTGCCTAACTGAGAACCTCACCTTAATTTGTGTACTAGCATTATTGTAATGCTGACATGATAGACTGCTGTAAAGACAAGAAGCTGCTTTAAATCGGATCAGGCTGTTAGATCATCTAGTTCAGTATTAGTCGATCTGACTAGGAGCACTCGATGGGATCTCAAGCATACTTGTTTTGTTTTGCAACTTCAAAGGTCCCAAAGAACCTGGTCCTTCAATATATTTAGTTTAAAATCATAAAAATCCTGTAATCCCTTAATTTAGGGTAGAGTTTGGGTGACTAGATGAAGCCGAGAATTTTCTGGCCGGATGCCCTTCTTGATGCTACGCGGAGTTTGCAGCAAGTATTTTTTTCTTTGCACCCTAGGAGAAAAACACCTGCAACTACCTAGGATTGAACGCTCAATCTTCTGAGTGGGAGGCACCACTAGGCTACCATGCCGCTCTCAGTTGAATCCCCCAATATATATACCAGTTGAATTCCCTATTATAACCTCTTAAATACATAGCAGAATTTTTTTTTGCACAAATGAGACATGCTGCTAATGGGAAGGGATAATCTTAAAGAAATACATCATCATTTGTCTATTAAACAACTGAAGTCCCATGCATAGAAATAGTCATTCTCTTACTTTAAACGCTAGAGAAACACATGGAGAGACTCATATTCAACCTCAAAGTGAAAAGCTGAAAGGCTTTGCCTTCTTAAACTGAAGAACACTTGAATTGCATATAATCCTTATAGGGACTATGTACTCAATATAGCTGAGTGTTTTAAGTAAAACCTGTTTGGTGTCATGCTTAAATAACCTAAAATTCTCCAGATGACTTCACTTACCTGAAAATTAGGTTGAAAGACACAGCAGTCAACCGAACTATAATGTCCCCTAAGCGTAGTTATTAGGTCTCCTGAATAAATTGTGTAAACAGCAACAGTGCTATCGGAGGGCACAAATGCAAATTCAGAACTGCAGCCATGTGATACAGTAAATCTGAGTCCTTTTTTACTTTCATTGCTCACCTTCCCATAATTTACCTGTAAAGATATAAGATAAAAAATTTAGCCCTCCCAATTTCACAAAGCAAGTGTTCTGTTAAATTTGGTTTTCTTAAAATTAAAATTTGGTTTGTTAAATTTTAAAAGGTTATTTCCTATTGAATGTATACTGCTGAAAAGAATATAGTCCTTTCCTACTCCACAACAACATTTATTCAATTTTAAACTTGAAAAACTCATAAATACTTGATAACTCTTTAAAATATAGCGGTAGCCTTTGGGTAACTAAAGGCTACAATTGGTAAGAGTGATACTCAGAACAGAAAGAAGAATCAAATAGATAATTTTATGTTTTGGGGGTGGGGGTTTCTCCCTCCCCTCTTTTTTGTGGCGGTGGCCATTTCACAATTTTCTCTGTTAATTATTCTTGGACTAATGAAACATGTATGTTACCATTTATTAATTCATCAGATCTTGTAAACTAAAGATACACTAGTATTCTCTAATACTGATGTAACATCTCTTATGCATGATGATTCTCAGTAACATTAAGCAAGCCCAATTTTGAATCTATAGGAACCTGGATACCAATGGTTCTCCAGGTTTTAAGGCTTGTCACCCAGCATAAAATCTTGCATTAATGTCATTATGTTTGGAGGATTATTACATCATTTGCAGTAGGATTGTCCTAAAATTTCAAATATTGCAGATTACATCTGATAAAAAATTATAGAATTGTAAGCAGCATGTGGCTTCCTTTTTAAAATAGCAATTCATTACAGTTGCATTACAATTTATATTTTTAAGAATATTATTTCATCTTATTACCACATCTATGACATTCAGGAATTCTTTTTCTCTGCAAATAGAATGCAATAAAATATGTGTTTGAATAAATATATATGACGTGTTATGAATATTAGAATGACTAGAATGTCCTTTATGGTATAACTTACTTATTCATAATATGTAGGATGAAGCTATGATAATGATGTTAAGCATGTTTGGCATGATGATGTTTAATATTTAAATCTGTTGATAATATTATTACATAATTACATTTGGTTTAATCAAAATCTTTGGTGCCTATTTAACTTTTTTATAACTGTATACATTTAAATGGCACAAAGCACAAATAAGGCTGTGATCATATATATAGTTACTTGAAAACTTCCACTTAAGTCAATAGCGCTTTCTACTAAGTAGATACTGATATGCTCAAAATATAAACATTAATTATTTTGAGGGTGCATTCTATATATGTTTATTTGGAAGTTCTGAATGTTAACTTTTGGAACCAACAGCAGATGTACTAATGTGGGAAAAGCAAATCAGAAATGTTTAAGTGTTGGGTTATGTTATCTATTATATGTAAACCCCTATAGTGAGGAACCTTTTGACATTTTGTAAGGATATGTTTGCAGGGTATTTTGTTTCCTGATAAAGCAATTCAGAGCTGCTTAGATCTAAACTCAACATTGGATAATACCAGTGGGAAGGATTGACAAAAGAAATTTATTTCCAATTCCAATGATGTTAAGTAAGTAGCTTAGAGGTTGATAACTTCATTGGATAAACCCTCATCTTGGTATACGAGAGAACATTTGTCTAAATCCATATTAGAAATCTTTCTTTGTCAGAGGAACCTATTTCAGCTCCTTTAAGAAGGTAACAATAAAACTTTTCTTTAAACAAGAGTCATTAACTATCATCAGTGTACATTTCTGACCAGTCTCAAATCAAATCTTTTTGAATAAAGTCTTATTGGTGTGGTGACATCAAAATCTCAGGTTTTCTTGGATGAAGCTGATTATCTGGATCCGTTTTAATTTAGACATATGTCCAGATTTGGAATAAATCTTTTAGATTTTTTTTTCTTAACATCAACTGAAATTGGTCGTCTTGTTTCTTAAGAACATTATGCTTATTTGATATACTGGGATGGCAGAGAACAGGACAGGTTTTCATCTTCTTTTATCAGGCACCCCTCCTAAAACTTAAGTGTGTTTTTATATGTCTACTGCAATCTTTTCTTTCCAAAGCTAAACACTCTCAATTATTTCAAGCTCTCTTCATAAGACTTATCCAACTTTATTATGATCACCCTCATCAACTTCTTTTTTAGCTTCTGAAAGTGTCAGAGCTAAAAATGGATGCAATGTTCAAAATGAAAAGTGAAGGAGAACAATTACTTCTTTGTCTACATTATTTGTAATTACATTTTTTAAAATTAAAAATACTTTCTCATCAATTGACAAAAATATGTATTTACATTACAACTGTTAGTAAACCCAGAAATGTCCATGAGTGAATAAAACAAAAGGAGTGCACTACTCAGTTTATAACAAGTAGCCTTTCCAAGACTGAACTAACATGCAGAGTCTTAACCAAAAAGCTAAGTGGAAGTTGGCATGAAGAAATAAATGTTTTTCCTTGTGGAGCCTTGAAGATAATTTTCATGCATACGAACTATTCACCAGTTTATAAATCTTTTTATGTAGTTGAAGTTTTTAGAGACAATTTAAAATGAAATGCATATTTTCATTAAACAAATGGGGGGGGGGTTTCTTATAATGCACATCAACTTAGAACACTTTGGCAATACAAAGGAAGGTTAAAATGCAACTGCTCTTTCTACAAGTAGTAGCTAAGAAAAGAACAGCATTAGTCAGGAGAGTTTACCAAAGCTTAATAATTTACCATCTCACTAAAAAGTGTGGCTAAGGCACACAGAAGAGATAATTCTGCAACTAGTTCTCTTTTATGTACAACACAAATATTTTAAGAATGTGAAACTGGAGGGGAATGAAAAGATTAATGAACTGATAAAGAGTGCCTTGGTAAGCAAATATCCTGAACTATTAAATTTAAATAAAGACTGCTTTAGTCTATATATTTAGCAGAATGACGGAAGAGTAAAATAAAAAGTGACTACCATTGCTTTATTACTTTAAATATGATATCCATTACAATATCAACTTTGTATGCAAGCTTGTGCAAAAGTAAGTCTGACAGTAGAAAATTATCCCTCATCCTATTGTCCCAATACTATTTTCCTCCTGAGTACAAGTGAATGTTATGCTGAGAAATACTGAAAAACTATTATCGAATGTCTCATGATAAGGGGGCATTTGATAGAACAGAGGTTCAATTCAGCCTCCTAACCTTCAGGAAGTCATCTGGTAATGTGGCAGTGTAGTCAGAAAGGGATCAAAGTTTTTCAGCATGTACTGACTTTGTGTGTTTACGTGCTTTATGTGCAGTTTGCTTGGTTTTAGGAAGGCCTTTGTGAGGCAAACTCCTCTAAACCTAAAATGCCTCAAGATACTAATTTTCTTAACACTGTCAAGTTGTTTTTCACTGAGTTGGTAGGCTAAGGAAGGGGATTTGAATTTTTGTCTCCTATCCCTACCCTTAGAACACTGAAAAGGGAAAAATAAGATGAAATTTGCTCCAACCAGTGATTTGAAGCTATTTGAAAGAGTTGTTTTTTGGGGGTTGGGGGGAAATGTTAAGGGTGGATGTTGAGAGTTTTCTAAAAATTAAAATGTTGCCATTTTGCCAGGAGTGTTCAGTGAAATTATCTTAGTGGGTGGGACATTATGAAGGCATAGGGTCTACTTCGTATTGGGCTAAGAATGGTTTAGGGCCTGCATGGCGAACCTGTGGTACATGGAGCCATTTGTTAGGGCACGTGAGGCGTTGCCCTGTTAGCTCCAACATGCATGCAAAAAACAACCTCACATGCAAATCAGAAGTTTGGGAACAGACTTCCAGCTTGTGCGTTGGGCCATGGAGGTGGTGCGCGTAGAATTATGGATGTGGGCATGCCCACGCACGACACCTCTGCGCTTCCCCCGCTTTTGGCATGAGATGGCAAAAGGTTAGCCATCACTGATATAGGGCATTATTTTATCTTGTCCTATTCCACTACAGGATATTGATGCCCAGTGTAAATCACCTCTATTGTTGATTACAATTGACACAATTTCTGACTACTTATCAACTATTTTAGGACTGATGGAAAGTATTATTCAAAATATCTGGAAAATTGGGAAATCCATTCTGTTGCACATCTACCATTCTGTTGCTACTTTAATAGCAGAAATGTTTTCTCCTTATAGGTAGTGTTTTACTTACAACCACAGCTGGGACCAGAATCTTGGTCACTAAGCAAAGCAGTAATTAATGTGACTGCTTCTCTCAATGACTGCAATCCTGATTCTGTGGTTGTTAAGCAATTTTGTGGAAGAAGTCCCACCCAGGAAGCATGGGGTGCCTCAGGAGAGTGGGGGAAACAGTGGGAGGCTCCACTAAGTAGCTGAAAATCCTAATAC
Organism: Thamnophis elegans; assembly: GCF_009769535.1. Taxonomy (NCBI): domain Eukaryota; kingdom Metazoa; phylum Chordata; class Lepidosauria; order Squamata; family Natricidae; genus Thamnophis; species Thamnophis elegans. The sequence continues at coordinate 119,992,332 of NC_045543.1, read as the reverse complement.
AGCCCATAAGTGAAGAATCATTCATGCACAGCATGTATCGGTGTTCCCAGATCCTCCCCTACCCACCTGAGGCATCATACACTCCTTTTCTCACCTTGCTGCTTCTCTGCTTGTATTTCTGCTCCCTCTCATCTCTGGGGGCTAACTGAAAGAACTACCTGCCAAAGAATTTCATCTCCCCATTGGATATGGAAAGGAACTCCTTCAACTGAGTGCAGAAATGCAGTTGAAATTTTCAGGATTTCATTTCCATTTCTACACTCTGCTGAAGAAGTTCAACTCTCCTCCATGCATGGAAGGCAACTGTTTTGCTTGGGTGTAAGAACAAGAGCTGAAATCTTTGTTTCCGCACCCTGCCAAAGGAGTTCAGCTCTCCTCCATGCATGGAAAGTTATTCCTTTCAGGAACAGAGCTGAATTCTTGTCCGTCAGTAAGCAGCTCTTTTCAGTGAGTCCCTAGAAATGAGAGGAAATCTCCTGGCAAGTGGTAGCAGCTTGTAGCTGCAGCAGCTTTGTAGCTGGGTTTCTAGGGAATGTTTTGCAAATGGCAGTCATACAATTTCAGGGCTCTTGGCAACTGGTTGTAAGGAGAAACAGGATGCCAAGCACTCAGATCATGGTAATGTAATTGCAGGGTGGTGCGATATTTAGACTAGTTGGAAGCATGCATTCCAAAGCCATCATCATTCCAGATCATTGTTAAACAAACAGCTGTAAGTCAAGGGCTCCCTGTATTCTATCTGCCAGCTGAGAATTAATAGAAAAAAGTTCAGAACATAGTGAACTGGGAGGATAAAGGAGTATTACATTTTATCTAGGCTTTGATCTTTCTGTGTTCTATGCTGATTGCTCTTGCAGTGACTGTTGACTCTGAATTTCAAAGGTTCATGTCAATTAAAACTTGCCTTAGATAGATGTAGGTAATCTTGCCAGCACTCTTCTACTGGGTAGTGACTCTTAGGGAAGGTTTCAAAAGGGGATAATCAGTAGTACCTTGAAAAGGCAATAGTTGCACTTTCTGCCCACTTTGACAAAAGTTTATTTTAGTCACATTTTTCTTGTCCCAAAGGTGCTTTTTCAAAAAAGCAACTGGACTTTGGTTTCATTAGGACACCAAAGTTAACTGAATACTTGTACTGACTATACATGTAATAGACAATATGGCAAGTTATGACAAGTATAATTGCCATATTGTTGTGACTGAGACAATTATCCAACAACTGGCTGAAGGTATCTTTTTAACTCTCTCATTTTGTGACTGAAAAACAACCTTCTGGTAGTGTCTAAGGTGTGGCAATGGGAAAAAGTTTTACTAAATTGCAAAACAGAAGTTTATCTCCAAATATCATTTACACAGTGATACGCAGTATCACATTAATTGCTATGGATAAAACAACTATTATTATAGACATTAACATATATTGCATCAAAAGAATACTGCCTTTTAAATATAGAGGCTTATTCAACTACACTTTTTGTGATTACAAAACAGGGAGTTGCCCAACCAGATGACCCAAGGCTACCTGTGATTTTCAATAGCCTTGGACAGTGATCCATAAGCTTTTCCAAAATTAATTAGATTGAATGTTACTGAATGAAATATATGATGAAACCTTACTGTATTTAACTAATTCAAAGTTAAAATGTAAAGTTAGTCCATATCCAGGACCTGTTCATTTCATGAAGTGTGGCCAGCAAACGTTTATTGGAAAATCAAATTCAGCCCTTAGCCCTCCTCCCCAAAACTGTGTACCCTAAAAAAACAACTTAGTCAAAACTAAAATCCTGGCTTATATTAGAAAATATTTTGGTGGAACTTAAGCTTATAATTCATTGAGTACAAACAATTAAAGAGTGTTACTAAAATAAACACTGAGAATTTACACCCACTTTGAAACAAATTTTGAAAGATCATATCAAAGTTTAAAACAAATTTTGAATATCTTATTTTACAAAATCCATCATCTCATGTTCTAAAGAATATCGGACTGGTGCCTTATGATTTTAAGATTGGATTAATACAAATGTAAATCTGTAGTGGTGCTTAAAAGTTGGTGAAATCTTTTGGATTTTCAATATTTCTGCACAAATACCTAAAATATGATATATTCTCCAAATGTCTTAAAATTAGACACTGTACCATAAAGAGAACCCAATTAAACAAACAAGTCAAAAACTTTATACATATACTATATAGGATCTTATAGAAAGAAATACAGGAGAGTTTCTCAAAAAAGAATGCTGGAAGTTAGCTACATACAACTACAATATGGGGAATCACTGTGGAATTATAGTAGCCCTTGATTGAACTAACTGCTAAAAGGGACACACAGTATATAAGAAATGTAAGATAAATAAGATAATCAAGTAGGTATATTTGGAAGTTGATAATATCTGCAGAAAGTTAGAAGGAACAAGTTTGAATGTTCTTATGCATGGCTTTTTACTAATAAGAAAAGGAAAAGACAATAGGTGCACTTGCTGCTTAGGAATGATTCAGGATGATAACTTGTTAGGCAGAACAAGTAAGGGAAGGCAGAACTTCTCATATCCTTCTACCCTGAGGGGAAACATAATTAAGTGCACTGAAGCAGAACAATGGGCAAGAGGAGTGTGTGATAACCTAATGCAAGTAAAGACCAACTACCATGAACAAGTTTAAATCTCAAGGATCAGATCTATTATTTCTTAGAGCTTGTTGATGTCATCTTGAAGTTATTTTCTGTCCTATTTCAGAAATCAGTATAGTATTTCAGGAGAGTCAAATGTTGTTCCTGCTCTCAAAAAGGAGAAAGAAAAAGAACTGGAAAGCTACTATCCTACCAGCAGGATTTCAAAGAAATGGGTGAAACCTGGCAGAAGCCAACATGGGTTTATCGAAAGTAAACCATATCAAATCAACACAATATCCTTTTTCAATAAAGTGACTAGTGTAGCTGACTAAATGTGGCAAACACTGTGTAACTCAAGTTTTATGTTTGGGTAGGAAAAGAATAAAATATAAGAGGGGATGTACTGGATAACAACACATGAAAAAGAGATTTGAGCTTTTTGGTGCTTCACAAGATGTAAATGAATTCATGGTGTGAGGTAGCTGCAAAAAAAAGCAAATGATGGTTTCTAGGCTGTATCGTATCAAGAGTAGTATCAAGATCAAAAGCAAACAGTTCCTTTCTATTCTATATTAGCCAACTGTACCTAAAATACTATATCCAGTTCTGATCATATTTAAGGAAAGACATTGAGAAATTGGAGGAAAACAGCTAAGATGAGGAACATGAAGAGATATAGTTACAAACGATTGGAGGATAAAATGCTTAGCATGGAGATAAAAAGTCTGTGGGAGACATGATAGCTGTCTTCCAGAGTCTGAAGGACTGTCATGTAGAAGATGGGGCAGAATTGTTCAGAGTTCTTCCAGAAGATAGGAAAAGAAACTGTGCAATGAAATCAAGACGTTTATTTGAATTAAGGAAAATAATTCTAATAATGTTACTCAATAGATTATATGAAAAGGTGAGTCTCTTCATTGTGGAAACTGTTTAAACGGATGGTGAATGTCCAACTACAATATGGAAGGGATTGGGCTATAAGAGCTCCAACTTACTTTCCAGCCCTCATAGTCTATGAATTTATATATTTAGCTTTCAAGGCATATATGCTTCTGGATTAGAAATACTCTGTTTAAAGGAAGATGTCTACATGCGTGCTAGTCATTTTCTGGCTCTAGGGGGCGGTGCTCATCTCCGTTTCAAAGCTGAAGAGCCAGCACTGTCCAAAGATGTCTCCGTGGTTATGACTCAATGTCGAAGGCACACGGAACACTTACCTTCCTACCAAAGGTGGTTCCTATTTTTCTACTTGCATTTTTACATGCTTTCGAACTGCTAGGTTGGCAGAAGCTGGGACAAGTAATAGGAGCTCACCCCGTTAGGTGGTGCTAGGGATTCGAACCACCAAATTGCTGACCTTCTGATTGACAAGCTCAGTATCTTAAGACACTGAGCCACCGTGTCCCTACCATACTTTGTATTATTAAGAAACAACATAGCTAAGAAATAGCCTTAAGAATAGTTTGACTATGGTGTATCCAACAGTTGATATATTCTCTATTATAGCCTTTTCCTCTTCTCCAATATGTAATACTCTATAGTATTTGCCTCATACCAATCCTCCAAATAAGATTCAAGATAGAGAGTATAGTCAGAATATATCCCCGAGTGTCCATATTCCACCCCAAAACCTGTTCAGACATTACTTCTTAATATACTTTTGCAAACTGCTTCCATAAACTGGTTGTGTTAACTAATGCATGATATTATATGTTTATTTCTTTTTTTCTAAATAAACGCTACGATCATAGGCCATTCAAATTACAGATTCCTACTGTAGAGCAAGCTCTCTTATAACTATCAAAGAGGCTGGAAAGGCAGAGTTTATAAGACTTAAGTGCAGGCTAGTAAGTTAATAGTTTTTTAATTAAAATGTTATGGCCAACATTCAATATGATGAAGCCCGTTAATTACAAGAAAGAGGTCTAATTATGCTGGGTGCTTTTAAAAATCTCATTATGTTTCCGTTCCATTATTTCCCTAGTGTTCTCTTCCTCAAATTCACATAATTACACTTTTTCTATTCTCAATGTAAGCTTCCAATTCTCTAGCATTAAAAGATACATTTATATCCATTATGTAAGAAATATCCATCTTCTCACACTCTCTCACAATTTATGAACTGAGATATTCTGAAAGAAAGGAAGAAAGCAGCAAAAATATTACCTTGATAATAGAACTTCCATAAACAGGATTTCTAAACAAACTGTGCACACATTAGATGTCAGTGGCATATAATTTTAATCCAAAACCTGAGCTGCCTTTTCTGTAGTCATAATCAATCAATAGTTCTAATTCTTATTTTTCCAAGTTTTTATTTATTTATATCTCATCTTTATAATTTTTACAAATAATTCAAGGCAATGAACATAACCAACACATCTTAATTTTCCTGTTTATCCTCCTGTCTTGATGGAGACAAATCACCCAGATTGTTTTAAAAGACTGGAGATGTAAACAATTCCACATTTCTAACCACATACGTCTTACCAGTGTGTTCTCTCCAGTTGAACTATTCCAGAGTCTCATACGATCATCTGTACCAATTGTTAAAAGGTAAAGCCCATCGCTGGTAAAACATAAGCCATTGACTCTTCCATTATGGGCAGTATTTACTATAAGGAAAAGATGCACAATTTGAAATTCTCTACCGCAATATATATAGCTTGGTATTGCAAACATTATTATTATCTCATAAAAATATTGTGCTTTGAAATTTTAAAAAATATATAAAAATATTCTGTTGCATTATTATGGAAATGGTAAGTACTGTATTTAAGGATGTACTGGTAGCATTATTAGAATAATATCTACATCAAGATACCAATGTCATTTTATTTTTCTTTTTGAAAGAAAAAGGGAGAAGGATCAAGTAAAAAAAAAGTAATACTAGATGAAATATATGATTGAGCAATTTATTTCATTTCATTTGTTTTATTATGGAATGTGGCTGTCCAAATTTTTACTGTGAAGATATCATCTTATTTTTCTTCTTCTAATATCACTTTTAATGGCTATTCTTTAGGCAGATCTGTACCTAAAAGAAGTTCACCTTGTGTGCACTTGGAGTAAAAATGGAGTAATGGCTGGTGTTAGGTGCCAGCAACCAGATCCACAGTTGTAAGCTTCAAGCCAACTACTTTATTATATCCTGCCTATTATACAGGAGTTTCTTCAGACTACCAGCCTTCTCCTGGAAACAGACTGATAATGTTCTATGGAGCTTAAGGGAGGGTCATTTCTAGATCTCTTGTGACATTGGTCATTGATATTTCCATCAATCTCCTCACTTGCGTAGTTGCAACGTGTGGAGTCATGGAATGCCGGGGCTGGGAGGCATTTTGGAGATCATTTGGTTTAGCTCCCTGCCCAATGCAATGCTTCTGTACAGCAAATTTAATGACAGCTTATTGTTCCTTTGCTCATTAACAGCACCATTATGCTTGAATATTTTTTCTGCAGTAAGGTGATGTTATACCACCTTAATTTCACAGAGTCATTTATATATTCTTCTGGCATATTTACTAGCATGCCACACCATAGAAGGGGGGATGGGGTGTCAAGCAGAAAGACATTTCCATACTACTCCCCAATTAAAATTAATGAGTTAAGAGTCAGGAAAGCGACTTGCATCCTAGGAAAGATATGAAGGTCATCAGGATTCCTATAATCCTGGATTATTTTTATAGTTAACAAATAGATACCTGGTCTTAAACCAGTTAGTTAATCCCTTTAAAATTCTAAAGTTTCAGTGTGGGAGATTTCAACAGAGCATCCATTTCAACACATTGAAATCATATTTAATTATTGTCTGAATCATTCTAAATTACTACGAATAATAATTACAGATTTAAAACAACTCTTGGTCAAGAGTTGTAGTCTCTTGGGGGACTATATAATATATTGGTGTCATATGCTAACCATGGATAAGACAAAAGCTAATGTTTTTTAAAAAAGGTCATGAAACCTTTCATATAGCATTTAGTACTGACACTGTAATCTATCCTGGGCTATATAATAGCATGGTTTAATATGAATTTATATCAGAATAAAATTATAATATTGATGTATGAAATATATTACTTGCTTCAGAAGCTGCTTTTGACTTCTCCCCATTATGCTGATCAAGAGTGAGTAGACAGGCAGAGGCTCTCCTTACATCCCACAATTTCACTCTACTGTCAGCACTAAAAGAAAAACAAAACTCTGAGGTGATGTATGAGCAATACAAATGAACTTTCAATAGTTTCATAATTATTATTTTATTTTTAATTATTTTTCTCTCAACTTAAACATATTTACATGTTCTTTTATAAATGCAGAAAATGACCTCTGACAGTTTCTTTTGGAACCACGTTCTAATTATCCCCAAAATATTCTGAAAACAAACTCTAAAACTTTCTCCTCAAAACCACTGCTGACTCAGATAATCTTTAACACGCTTTAACACGCTGCTGTCACGACCATATTTCAATAATTTGGCAACCAACTTCCATTATAACCAATCCCAGTCACATGACTGCAAATGTGATTTTTGTTTGCTAGTTTCTAGTGCTTTTTGTTGGGAAAATAGATTTTCTTAATGACCACCAATTATTCAGTCTTACAACCACGATTTGCTTAACAACCACTATAAAATGGTTGAAGAATTGTGTCTGATTATGTGGGTGCCTTTGCTTATGACCACAATGATATACAACTGAAATTCCAATCCCAATCATAAAATTTTTTGTGTATTTTAAACTCTTAGGAAAGTTAGCAAAAAATAGTTATTGTGAAAGATGAGACTTGTCTTCTTAAAGGTTTTTCAAAAATCTTAGTACCTACCAAAACCATCAAATTAGGTATGAGGAAAGTTCTGGTTTACTTTAGGACTTTTAACATATTCCTAAGTGTGCTTTTTTAAAATAGTAATTTTATTAAAAACTATAACTACAATGATAAAGAATATAAACTATAAAAAGTATAAAAAGTAAAAGTAGAAGATAAAGAAAAAGACTATAGAAACTATTGAAAAGAAAAATAATAAAAGAAATATATAAATAAATGACTTTCCCTTCATCACAAATATACCGTAGATAATTTCAGAAACTTATGTCTTAAAATAGAAATGATCTTTGCTTATATTTCATCTCTCACCTACAAATGAATCCTTAAACCTTGTTGTTTAGTCCTAGGCAGCAAAGTCCATTAAGGCTTATCAGAGATAACGCATCTACTTTAACCTTGATCAAATAAATCAACTTTGCATTCCTTCCTTCATCTTTAACTTTAGTTTCTTCGAATAATGTCCTAAAATACATTTCTCTTTGGGTTTTTTTTGTCCCTTACAGCATTTTTCAAAGCTTTAACCAGCCTCTTTTATGAATCCAATATAAGATTATCTAGTTTGTTATTTATTTTAAAGTTATTATTAAGGCATAAGTCAGTTTCTTTTGTTATGTTCAATGAACCATCTTTTTCTATATTATTCTTAGAGCTTTTTATTAATTCCATTTTCAAATCTGTCTCAATTTTGTCTTGTTCCACTTACATAATATCTTTTAAAGAAAGTCAATCTATAGAAGCAGACACTCTTAAAATTAACTTCTGGGTCCATTATTCAAAAATATCCTTCAATATTTCCAATGTTAGGATATTTTGCTACATTCTACATTAAGTCAAATTTCAGTGTTATTTGCCTTTAACTATGATTAGATACTTTTAATTCCTCCTAGTGTCCAACCTTTAAAATCCTCTCTGTTCTGTATTTTTTAAAGAACTCAAAATAAAAGTATTTTCCCATAGAATTCCCATAATTAATACTAAAACTCTTTTGTTTGTAGCTATTTATTTGCTAGAAAAGTCACTGGTGCTCTAAACCTTGAGGATCCAAAAATTCCTAACAGTTGAAAAACAGTTAACAAGCAATTTCCAAAAGTGATTAGAAAAGAACGTGGGGACTTCCTGTGAATGCCATGTGTAGCTGAAGGACATTTGCAAGAATTGTGGCTAGATGCTGGAGCCAGACTGTTAAAATCACTCTGGAGGGAGGAGAGATCGTTGAGATTATCCACTTGACTCCGGACAGCCAGTCTTCATGAGTAGATCATAAAAGCTGCTGTTTTGCAGTCAGCTTATGAGATGATTGGCTAGGAGCTGTGATTCCATCAAGCTCACACTCATAAAACCACATTTGATGGATATGAATCTTGATCAATTTCTTAATCATTTTTTGGATATATTTTTTTAGAGTACTGGAGAGAGAACCTATTTGGCAAAGTTTTGTATTCATTACGTGAGTCCTCATTTCTTTAGAGAAATATGATGTAAATTTGATTTTAAAGCCTTTGAATCAGTGGTGTGATTCACATTTTGTTACTACCAGTTCTGTGGGCGTGGCTTGGTGGGTGTGGTGTGGCTTGATGGGCCTGGCAGGGGAAGGATACTGTAGAATCTCCATTCCCTCCCCACTTCAGGGGAAGATTACTGCAAAATCCCCATTCCCTCCTGATCAGCTGCGACTCGGGAGGCAGAGAATAGATGAGGGCGGGGCCAGTCAGAAGTGGTATTTACCAGTTCTCTGAACTACTCAAAATTTCTGCTACTGGTTCTCCAGAAATGGTCAGAACCTGCTTTGAATATACATTTCGGATTATGCAGCAAAAGGGTGCTTAGAATATGAATTTTGGATAGTTAACAGATTAAGGGTCCAGATAGATTTGGAATCGGATTTCATTAGAATAAATTTTATCATGGAAAAATGGTCATTATTTACAATTTTTATAAGGGGACCTTGAAGATTAGGCACTAGAGGGAACTAAAGAGTAAAAAAGAAGAAGAATGGAGCAGATATTTCTCTACCAAACCTTTTGATAAGATAAATAAATGTCTTGATAAGATGGATGCAGCATGCTGTAATGAAGCTGTAGAACAAGTACAATGAATAATTTTGAAATTATCTAGAAAGGGAATTTAGATATAATAAGAATATGAAGAAAGATACAGACATATTAAACTAGGAAATATATAACTTTTTATTATGCAAAATAACAGTGTTAAAAGTTTTGAAAGAACTATGACTCGAAAAACATGAACAGAAAATGAGATTTATTGAAGGGATTAAAAAAATGAATTTTTTTTAAATGCTCAGGAACTGTACAGGGTACAAAATGTGATGAATTTTGGAAAGCAGCAACTTATTTCTTTTATTTCTTTTCCTAGAAGTACTCTAATGGGACACTTATTATCAAATTAAGTAAATGAATAAAAATACCATTGATCATAAATTTGTCATTATTTAATGAATATTGCTGATGTAGGTATCAAAAAAGTTAAGTTTAAAAAGAACAGAGACTATTAAAATATTCATTCAGTAATAATATAGTAAATCTTAAAACTTAACCCTAATTTTACATTTCAATACCAAGACTTATATTCATGGTTTAAAAGTATTTCTCTGCTTTTAAATTTAATTTTTTTTAAAAAAAGTCAATTAAGGAAATGCTGCCAACCTGGGCATCTAAGGTCAGAGGTAGGGGATATGGTGGCATGAAGTGATAATTACCTAAGTGCCATGGCTCAGGTAATTTAAGGGAGTATGTAATCAGGGCAGTTGCACGATTATGTCATTGTGTAATTTGTGCAAGATGTAATTTTTACGTCATTGCACTTTGTATGGATGCCATTGTAAAAGAAATTTGGAATAGTTTTTTTAGAACACTGACTGAGTTTAATATACATTGCTTTATTTTATTGGGTTTTTTTTACCTTCCAGTTGCTAAAATAAATTCATAACGTGGTGACCAAGATACTGCTAGAATTTCTTGAGTGTGACCTAAAAATACAAAAGCATAAATATTTTTGGTTTAAGACTGGTTTGTTTTCTATTATTCTCTTATATTAATTATATTGCAAATTTTTGTACAGACTTCAATACTACTGTATATTTTAAAAAATAATAATAACCTAAATTTGCATTTTTGTAACAAAATGAAAACTTTGTAAATTGCAAGGCTCATGCAAATAATAGAAATAACTTCAATTTTAAATTAACATGCATAAACGAATTATATAAACACTAATTCTTATAGAGATCCAGCATCAAGTGTCACTCAGTTTATAAGAATAACTAGTTTTCTGAAGGCACTATTGAGGACAACAGAAGATGCAGAGTGAAACATCATGTTACTTTATGTATCAACATAAATTCAGATGTAATTCTGGTAATGGAGGAAAAGTAGAATTTGTGATAATACGTATAAGTACAGCAGAATTAAAGGGTATTGTTATTAGAAATTAGAAGGAACTATGCCATTACAGGATGAGGACACAACAATTTTCAATGTTATAAGATTTACATCCAAAATGGAATTCTTTACTTACATCCTGAAACAATATAGGTAAATTATATAGCTCAGGATTCTAAATTTATTTCATAATGTATTAAGTCTGAATTCTTACCAACTATTAAGCTGTCACTTTTCATATCACAGATTCTGAGCTGATACCAGAAGATAGATGTTTTCATGGCTTAACTGAATTCGTTTACAATTTAAAAATATAATTTAAATTAACCAAGTGTAATCTAAAGTACTTGGACAAATATTACCAAGGCAGTTTTTCAACTTGTTTAGAAAACTACATCTCAACGATATAAAACTCAAGGAGTCCACCTTAAGTAGACATAAGCATTTTTTATAATTATCAATAATATATCTTCAGGCCAAGATCATCAGAAAAATGTTAAGAAAGAAAGCTCTTCTCACTGTGTTTCTTTGACAACTGGCACTAAACACATCTGTCCTATTACTTACAAAGAAAATATTGTTCAGTGCAGTTCTTTACACAGTGTGGTATACTCAAAGTAGTTATTGTCTAACATTTATGTTTCAGAGTAAGAAATACCCTGCAAAATGTGAGAACAAGATCCAGACTTGAAGTCACAAAGCTGTATTTTGGAGCTTTTGGTACCAACTGTAAGAGAAAAAGACAAAAACACATTACAGAAAACAAACACAATCTCTGCATGTTGATATTAAAAAAATCTACAAAATGCTGCTATAAAATGTACAAAATAGATAGCAGTTTTAATATCTTTAAACTTCACATAGGTTCCTTAGAAAATTACTTTTTGGATAATTATATTTTGCATTTGCACACAGCATCTTTTTCATAAAAAAGAACAACAAAGATATTATACCTTTTCTTTTATAAAAAAAGTGGTATGTGTATTATAATAAAGGAAACATTTAAACAGCATGTGTAGAGCACATCTTTATATACATCACCCGATACAGAGTTTCAATTGGATAGCCCTTAATGCTGACATAATACATTTCTTGTTCATGAGATGCTCTTGTTTTCTAACTCAAAATTTAGTGACAATGCCTGGTAAACTATATGTTACATTTAAATAGTGGTGGATGTTCATTGAAACATAATTCAGATCACCCCATTTTGACTAAGTAAGTAATGTGAACTATGAATATCCTTAAAAATAGGTGGGGGGAAGAGAAATGATAGATGAGTCAGATATGTGACCCCATTATGTAACAAATATGATTGATTTTTTTATTTTAAGATTATTATTTGCTGGCCAAGAAATATTTTAATAGTACAATTTGTGCATGTTTATTTAAAAAAAGCCCCAATGTGTTCACAAAAATATGGTAAATATCTCGAAAACACATTACACAATCAGTGTAAAAGTTTGTAGAGACCAATAATTATAAACAGAAACCAACAACAGCCCCACTGAAATTATGATACACATTTGTAACTCTAAATTATGTTATGTTGCAATCTTGAATATAGAAAAGAATTATTTTAAAAAATGAAAGACAGTTAAAATATGATTATTATATTCAAAATATAGTTACAATTAATGCAAACCTGCAATTAAGCAATGTCTTGTAGCAACAGGAGACATATGATGGCTATAAACTGTCCCATCAAAATGAAATTCATCAGCAGGCTGTTAATTGAAAAACAATACATTATTAAATACTTGGACCAACTCAAATCTTAACCAGAAGCAATAGACGACAGTTATTATTTATAATACATTAGCAAATTTAAAATAGTGTCACATTTTATTCCTGCATATATTATCAACATAATACAAAGATACATGTACTTATACAAGATTAAACAGCTTCTACTTCAACATTTTTAATACTGTTTTCAACTATAAAAGAGAAAAAAAAACCTCATACCATTCTACATTTATATTATGTTCATCTACCCCCTATATCTTACAGTTATTTTTCTTATTTTTATATTTTTATACATTTCCACAAATTTTTACATTTTATAATTTTATACATTTATATTATTCACCAATAAATTATTTAAATTTCAGTACTATTAATATCTGCAAAATTGAACTTTAAATTTTAAACACCTATTATTATTTTACATAAGGCATTAACATTTATTCCTTATTCATAGAAACTTGTGCTTAAAATAACATTGTAGTAAAATAATTTACTACTTTCTATTATCATTTTAATGCAACCTTTGAACTTGGTGCCCTTTAACTATAGATATCTGGCTTTAAAGTTGATATGCTCAAATGAAAATCCAAGTGATTTCTTGCTTTGTGAGAAAGTATGGCTGCACTGAGACGTGATTCAACACTGAAAATGCAGTAACATTTTCTCCACAATTTTGAAGAGGTAGAGGACATCTTCATGGTCTCTGAAGTTAAAAATATCTACCTTGATTAAATGTCTCTAAAATGTGCTGCTTCTCTTATTTGGCTTGTAGATTCCAACTACTAATATCTACTTGGCAAGATTATGTCAAACTACAAACAATGATCATGTTTAGATAACATACTAAACATGTGGGCCAAACCAGACAGTTATTGATGTTCAAATGATAAGACTCAATAATTCCTCTGTAAAACTTTTTATGAATTGACTAAAAAAGAACATGTTATAAACAGGTTATACCTGTTTAATGTTTCTAATGTTAGGTGTCCATTTCAAGTCCTTGAAGATAACAGAACCTAGAAACTTCGAGTATCTACTGTTGATACTGTGTTGCCTAATATTGTAGGAGGTGGTAGAATAGGACAGCTTCTTCTAAAATCTACTATCATCTCTAGTTTTAACAGTATTCAGCTCCAGATTGTTCTGGTTGCACCACAAAGTCAGTTGATCTACCTCTTGTCTATGTGCAGACTTATCATCATCATCTCAAATGAGACAAATGACGGTTTTATCATCTGCAAACTTCAGTACTTTAACAGAGGGATCCTTCAAGATGCAGTCATTTGGTATATAGAGAGAAGAGTAATGGAGGAAACACACAGATCTGGGGGCACCTGTGCTAATCGAATGGGTGTTCTATATGATTTCCCTAGTTTCGCCTACTGCATCCAATTCGTTACAAAGATTATAATCCATCTACAAGTGTGGTCAGGACCATCAAGCACAACTAGCTGAGTCAGTTTATAGAACAGGATTTCAGGATAATGTTGAATACTGAGCTGAAGTACAAAAAGAAGCCTTACATAGTTCTTTGGTGATTCAAGTTGTTGTAATATGTAATGGAGTGTCATATTGATAGCATCATCTGCTTGATCTATTTGCATGGTAGGCAAATTGCAAGGGGTTTAGCAGCAGATCTGTGATGGCTTTCAGATGGGCCAACATTATCCTTTCAAAGGTTTTCATAACTATGGATGCCAAAGCCACCAGTCTGTAGTCATTCAACTACTTGATGGAGGGTTTCTTGGGCACCAGAATGATAGTAGAGTGTTAGGGATAGCCAATGAGGCTGATTTGATGCCAAACAGGTTATTGATAATATTATTTTTTTAAAGTACCGTGTTTTTTGCTCCATAAGATGCACTCCCCCTCCGCAAGGTGATGCTGGTCCTTTGGCTAAATAGCAGCTGGGCCGTGGTGGCAGGGTCCTTTTATTGTGCTGAACCCCACCTCTTCTGTCTCTTTTTTGCACTACAGGAGTCAATAGGCAGAGCTGGCACATTAGAGGACACCTATCTGTGGTCCTCTCAGGCTCTGTCTGATATTTTTTCCTTGTTTTCCTTCTCTAAACATATATGTGTCATATGGTGAGGTGTATCTTATAGTGGAAAAAATATGGTAATTTATTTTAAATTACTTTTAAAAAATAATATTTTTTTAAAAAGCAGGAAATATTTTAGCTGACTATTATAAAGTTGACTGGGATATCAGTTCAGATGTCAGCTCCATAGCAAACTGGTCTGCATATATAATTTGTGTTGTATTTGTGTATATTTAAAGTCACAACCCCTGGTATGCCCAAATATGGGAGGAAGTTCACTGCTTCCATTCTCTGTCCATCGGCTCGTCATAAGAGACCATCCAGACAGATGGACAGATGTGTGTGTGTGTGTGTGTAAATGTGTGTATGTGTATGTATATATGTGTGTGTGTATATGAATAAATGTATATGTATATGTATATATGTATATATGTATGTATGTATGTATATATATATATATATATATATATATATATATATATATATATATATCTGTGCATATATATATATATATGTATATGTATATGTATGTATATATATGTATGTAATATATATAAATGGCTGTGTGTGTGTGTGTGTGTGTGTATGTTCCAGCATAATTCTGGAATGCCTCGAACAATTTCAACCAAACTTGGTACACATAAAACATGTAACTTACTCTCTGAAAACAAATATTGTGGGGGGTAAGACACCCCTAACACCCGTGTGTGTTCTGTTACGATACAGCCTGTTGTGCCTTCAAATGGCTTCTACTGTATTGTCCTATATGGCTTCTATTGTACAGCGCAGTGAAGTTGCCATGGTAACGGCTTCACAGTACTCCACAAGGGGGCTCCCTCTGGTAAGGGGGAAAATCCAACATTAGAAATTACATTTTGTCTGGACATTTCCCCCCTTTAAATAAATGCCTGGACAATGCTGGTTTATCAGTCATATACAAAAGAACATAGAGTAAATTATCCAGTTACACCAAATGTGGCATGTTGTGTTGTGTGGACATTTTCTCTGTCTAAGCTCATTCAACGTAACAAGCCAAAATGTAGCTTGTGGTTTTAACTTGGCATGCTTGTTATCTTAGCTATTATGGTTTATAAACTACAATTTAATGTGAGGAACCCTGCTTTAATATAGAATGGTTATATAATCTATGGTTTACTGCAATGTATAAGCCTGTGTCTGACATTTACAAGTAATATAACTTACTGATTTAAAAGCTACTTTTCCATGATCAACTTTCCATACCAAGAACAGACTCTTTGCTGGTCTGTGATCCTACATCAACTCTTGAGACCAATAATACATTAGGGTTGATTGTATTGTGTGCTCATTTAAGTTGCTTTACAAAAATTAGCCAATCCTTTATAAAAACAAGGATGTGTTAAAAATCCTACTGTTTCTCTTTCATATAAAGATCAAATTATTAAAGAAAACTTACCTGTAAAGTATTTGTATCCCATATTTTCAGTGTTTTATCAAATGAACTTGAGGTAAACATGCCAGTATCATGAGGATACCACTGAACAGTCTCTACGCTGTATTTATGAACACCAGGATGGTTCCTATAATATTGTCATAGAAAAGTAAAATTAGGGATGATTTGCTGTAATAATGCTCAACAAATCTGAATATGTTAATTCTTTCAAAATCTAAGTAGCAAACCTCTTGCAGGAAGAGCTAAGATTAGTTTAAACAGGAAAGAAAGATTAAAATAGTTCAAATACTATAGGAACTGTAATTATACCTTGGTTTAATGTAACAGAGAACAACTTAAGCTGGCTCTGCCACCTACTGGGTAAGTGTTTCATCACACAGTTGTTTTAAAAAATACAAAAATATAAAAGCCTTCCAAAGAAGATACAAAGAAGGCCATCTCTCTTAACCAGCTGTTTTCAATCTGTTTCATTTCACAGCACACATTACAAAGGTGGGACTTCCAGGTCTTGAAACTGGAAATCCTATGGCATCACAAAAAGAATGGAGGCAGTCCACCTGGTGAAGTAGGTTTGTGGCTGAGGTGGCATACTACAAACCTATTGTGGCATACCAATGTGCTGCAGTACAATGGTTGATAACCAAACTTTGCTCTAAATCAAAGTGTATAAAATTAGGAGCCATTAGGGCAAACATGGAAACAGTGGACCAATGCAGAGGAGCCCAAAGTTTATTGCTCTGTAGTAGCTCTGAAGCAAAGTTATGTTAACCATTCAAAGTTACAATGGCCCTGAAAAAAGTGACTTGTGATCATTTTTCACACTGTTGCTAACCGTTGCATGATCAAAATTCAGATGCTTGGCAACGGACTCATATTTATGATGGTTGCAGTGACCTGGATCATGTGATCACCTTTTGAGACTGTCTGACAAGCAAAGTCAATGGGGTTCATGTAACAACCAATTACTAACTTACCTGCAGTGATTCCCTTAACAACTATGGCAAGAGAGTTTGTAAAATGGGGCAAAACACACCTCCATTTTATATAACTAATTTTCTTTGGAACTTTGAACTGAATGTAAAACCAATTTTAGAACTTAATGCCAACCACAAAGAATTTAAGTTTGTTTCTCTAAATGTTTAAGTAGGAGTGAAAAATAAAATAAAAACCTGTAACTTTGGTCTATTAAACAATCCCCAAAGATCAATCTGACGATCAATCTTGTTGAACTTGGTACAAGATCATAATATTAGAAATATATGCTAACTATGCTATAGCACAAACTGTGCTAACAATAGTTTCTTAAATAATATTTCATTTACTTTGTTGACAAAATATGAGTTAGCAATGAACTATAAACATATAATGTAGGTAACATATTCATAAAAAGTTTTTAAATATACATACCTTCCCACAGAACAAATCACTTTACAGGTATAACATGGCGTTCTGCTAAAGTTCTCAAGGTCATACAATACAATAGTACCATCAGAACCACCAGATAACATACTGTAAGAAAACAAGTTATGAATCAATTCAGATTTTGTAAACTTTATTCCCCCCACCAAACATGTAATTTTCTTTTAGAAATATTTGAAAATTTGTTTTAATTTAAAAATAGTAGAACATTTTAATTAATATAAAAATTAATATATATATATATATATATATATATATATATATATATATATATATATATATATATTCTTCTTTTAGAGTAGCATTTTATGTGCTGTGTCATCTCCCCTCCAAACAAAAAATATTTAAGACTGAAATATATGAATAATATTTTTATAATAAAGTGTTCTTGATATAGTTTAAAAGTTGTCCTAAAACAAATAATTTTTAAAATTTTTATTGGCATATCTGCAAATATTTTAAGGCACAACCCAATTCTTCATATTAATCATGTTCACATGACTTGCTAAGATAGTGAATCTGGTAAAGAAAGCATGAGTCTACTACCTCCCTGCCCACAACTGCTCCAGGTCCAATTCTATGCAGACCTTTATCCTAGTTTCAGGTTTACTTAAGCTTGATGTTCTGTCCAAATATGGAATAACAATTATTTCCATTAAGTTGACTGTCTGTCTCTCTGGTTTAAAATGGCTTGGTTATTGCTTGTTTTGTTTATCTGCCCACATTCCATTTTCACTAGCCAGACAAAAAACTAACCCACAGCTAATTTTGTATTGATCCCTCTAGGTGGCACATACTGTGTTTTCCCGAAAATAGGACATATCCCCAAAATAAGATCTAGCATGTTTTCTGCTCATGCACCCAATATAAGCCCTACCCCTAAAATAAGCCCTACTTAGCTGAGCCCTGCTCAGCTGGCTGCCCACCCATTCCATCTGGTTGCTCGTGGTGTTGCCGATATGAGGTGAGGTGAGGCAAGGGTGGGTGGAGCTGCCCCATGCACATGCTGGCTCAATTCAGGACCCTCACAAACAGGTCAGTTGCTAGAAGAAGTGGG
This sequence comes from Thamnophis elegans, assembly GCF_009769535.1. NCBI lineage: Eukaryota > Metazoa > Chordata > Lepidosauria > Squamata > Natricidae > Thamnophis > Thamnophis elegans. The sequence goes on along the minus strand of NC_045543.1, from coordinate 119,973,795 downwards.
CCAGTGGCCACGCAGAGTGTTGCTGGATGACGCTGTTGGAGTTGCTGCTGCGAGGCGAGGTAGGGATCAGATCATAGATAGGCTGGTTGCTGGGGGGCCAGGGTGCAGGGTTCGTGGGGTAGATCCAGCCCACTCTGATCTTGCAGCAGCACTCAAAAAATAAGACGTCCCCCCAAATAAGTCCTATTACTTATTTTGGACCCCAAAAGAAAATAAGACCAGGTCTTATTTTCAGGGAAACACAGTAGAAGACATAGGTCAATTATACAGTAAGTAATAAATAAGTTACCAACACAAGAATTCTTAGAAAATGCACCCAGAGCTGTTTGAGGGGAACATATGAGATTAATCAAAAGGACTTCTGAACAAAACAGTAGCAATAACACCTAGACTTATATACCATTTCATAGTTTTTTACAATCCTCTCTAAGTGGTTTTCAGAGTCAGCATATTGCCACCAACAATCTGGGTATGTACATATGGCACACACACACACACACAAACACACACACACACACACTCATTCTGGGGCAGGCATTTGAATATTGTTAATTATGGTTTCAAAATTATTCAGTTTGGCATTTTTTCATTATGCTGCAAGGAAATTTTCTGAAATTTCATGGAGTCATGAAATTTGAGAAAATGCTTCTATGAAAAAAAGTTACCATGAATTTAAAAATGGAAATACTTTCAAATCAGTTCAGTAAAATATATTTCATAATAAAGCATAATAAAATATACATACTATCGATTTTCAACAGGTTCAATATCCAAGGTATTAATTCCACTTCCGTGAATTCTTTCAACATCTTTGTTCTTATTTAATTCCAAGCTTAATACCCTTTAAAAAAGGAAGCCATTATAAACATAATTAAAATTATATAATATTTTGTTACTGAAATCCCATCAAATTCTTTAATCCACTACATTTATTTACCATTTGTAAAATCTTTTGTAGTCAATTTCAAAATTTGGGAAGCTGACATACTACATGTCAGTATCTAAATGTAGTCAGTATACTACATTTGTTTCTAAATTATGCAATGAAATGCAAGCACAGATAGGTAAATAACACTTCAATACAATATTTATGTATTGCATTTCTATCTATCAAATAGCATTTCAATTTTTAAATGAATTACTTCATTATCTCTATTCTAAGTAAGCTTTATAAGTTATAAATAAAAATGAATCTTTAAAAAAAATCCTACTGATTTGGCAAAACTAGAATTTAGATTTTTAATTTAAAACACTTATGTTAAAAATCACATACACTTTTTGTAAAAAAGGATTCTATCCTTATAATTTTAGGATTTACAAATAAATTATCTCCATTTCACCTTTAACACTGTGCCAGGTAGTACATATACAATTGATTATTCAATTCTATCTATTAAATACAATGTACTCTTTCTCCTGAAGCAAGATTAGAACTAAGGGGTGGAAAATAATGAGCCATAAATTTCGCCTGAACATTAATAAGGAGAAAGTAAACATAAACTCTATCAGTGAAACTGAGTGCCTTGGGATATGGTGAACCAAATTTTGCTGGAATAATTAAGGTAACTGTTGGATGCTCTTCTCTTTAAAATGGTATAATCTCATGGTACCAGGTTTTAAACATTTCATTATAAGGCTGCATTCACAGACCTTATGTACCCTTTCCCATCCAAATGCCATTCTTGAATCTGCAGCTAGACTGATGGAACTAGGGGCATCAGTTCCTAATTTCAGAATAAAACAACACCCACCCATCCCACCCCAAAAAAATAAAGCAGAAAATGAACCTACTGAAAATGACTTACAAGCTAAGTATATGTACAACCAATGAGGCTTGAACAAGGGCACATTCATACAGGTGAAGCTTTCTTGCTTATTGTGCCCATACAATTCTTCCACTTCCTAGAAATGGCACTAGAAAGGACATTTTGGCTCCCCTCTACACAGTGAATCTAACTCACGATCAGTCTTCCTTACCAATTTGTATACTTGCAAGGAGGGTTATAATCAATGCTATTTCCTTTTCTGCAATTCTCTCCCACATCATGCCTTTCAGATTTATTAGAAAGACAGTATTATTGTTGTTCTTATCAGGACCTACTAGCAAAGAGAGCTACTTTAAAGCAGTGTCCCAAAGGTGCTTTTTCAAGAGGCAACTGGACTTTCTGGTTTTTCTTTGAAGCTGTTTCTCTTCTCAATCCAGGAAGCTTCTTCAGCTCCGACTGAATGGTGGGGAATGGAAGGATAGATATTCTTTGCAGTCAGAGCTGAAGAAGCTTCTTGGATGAGAAGAGAAATGGCTTCAAAGAAAAACCAGGAACTCCAGTTGCCTCTTGAAAAAAGCACCTTTGGGACAACTATGACCTGGATGACTGAGAATCCCCATAGTTAAGGCATCAAGTAGAAATTTGGAATATTGTGAGTTCAGTCTGTCTGGAAGCTGTACTGCATATCAGACATTAATACAATTGAGCGAGTCCAGAGATATTTTCACAAGAAGTGTCCTCCACTCCTCTGCTCGCAACAGAATCCCTTATGTCACTAGGCTTGAAATTTTGGGCTTAGACAACTTACAACTATACCGCCTTCAATCTGACCTAAGCGTAGCACATAAAATTATCTGCTATAGAAAGTCCTACCTGTCAATAACTACTTCAGCTTCAACCACAACAATACACCAGCATACAATAGATACAAACTGCAAACTCGATTGCAGAAAATACGACTTCAGCAACAGAGTGGTCAACGCCTGGAATGCACTACCTGACTCTGTGGCTTCTTTCCCAAACCCCCATAACTTTAACCTTAGACTGTATACTGTTCACTTCACCCCATTCCTAAGAGGTCTATAAGGGGGCGTGCATTAGCGCACTAGCGTGCCTACCATCCCTGTCCTAATATTCCCTTGTATTTTTATTCATTTCATGTATTCATAATCATGTTTATACTTATATCTTGTTATCTTATACATGCTTGATAAATAAAATAAAACAAATAAAATAAATAAGCCCAAAGTTGGCCGTGGACCAGTCCCTCTCTCAGCCCTAAGGAAGGAGATTGGCAAACCATTGCTGAACTCTTCCCAAAAAAACTGCAGGGACCTGGCCAGGGAGTCGCCAGAAGTCAACCCTGACTTAAAGGCCGCGATGATGTATCCAGAGAGACACCCCACGAACCCGGGTCTGAGGCGTTTATTTTGATGCTGAGGCTTTGCGGCACCCTCCGTGATCACGTGTGGCCTGAGGAGACTAAATGCGCTCCGGGTAGTAGGAACGCGGCTTTACCTCCTCGTAGCCTCCGCTCGTCGGAACCTCAGCGGGTCATCTACACCTGCCTGACGAGCGAAAAGAAAACCCAGCATAGCCAAGAAAGAAGAACCCGCGGCGGGGACGCCACCACGCCGCGAAATTATCTCGCGCCCATTGGCTCAAAGAGTCGCTCTCTCAGCCAATAGGAAACCTTGGTATTGGAACGTCATCGGTAGGGGAAGAACCGGCTGAGAATGCCTCAAGTGTCGACCGCGTCAGGTTCAGGAGAATATAGAGAAACGTATAAGAAAAGATACGGCAAAAGCGGCTTCTCCTTTGAGCTTCTAGTGTAAATTCGAAATATTTCCATTCTCCCAAAACGCTGTCCAGAGGATATCTTTTCATGTTATTAACAGAGAGCCATTCAGCCATTAGTAAATTGGTTTTTTTGGCATAAAATACGTTTGCCTGTGTGTGTAAATGCAGAATGTGTTTTCTTCAATTTTATTATCTCTAATAAACAGGACGCACGTTCTGAGCCTGAGGGAGATGTGGGCGTGGCTTCTGACGGAAAGGGGCGGGGAGAGAATTCATCTCACCGCGTGTGGGACCCCTCGCGTGCCGGTCCCATTTGGGGAGGAGGGCGAGGGGAGCCGCGATTGTGGTTTGCGGCCTCGCAGCGCCCTTCGTCTGCCATGAGCGGCGTCGGGCGGTTTCTGCGCTTGCTAAAGCAGCGCTTTATCGGGCCAGGGAGCGAGTTTGTAGGCATCGACCACTTTGGAAACAAGTATTATCGGATCCCGCCGCACAAAACTTGGGCAGGTGAGCGAGACGAGGTGGTCGCCCGAGGCCGGTCGTATTTACGCTCCACTTAGGCAATAAACTATAGTTCGTGAATTACAATGGCTATACCTGATATATACTAAGTGAAAACTGTAAGAGGGATCTTGGAGTCCTAGTGAACAATCCTTTAAATATGAGCCAGGAGTGTGCAGCAGCTGCCAAAGAAGCCAACACAGTTCTAGGCTACATAAACAGCGTGGTAGAATAATACCACTTTATAATTCCTTAGAATTGACCAAAATTAACCACACCTATCTCAATCAAGATCTTTTTTTATAGAAAAGTGGTTATTCTCCATGCTGGCCAAATTGCAGGGGAAAGAAGGAGGTTTTCAAGGCTTTATGGAAGGACAGAAGATTTGTTTCTTGAGCTACAGCATTTCTGAAAACTGTTAAGGGAGAAAATGGGGAAAGGACTTGTACTGAAGTCCTTTCATATACCCCATGGCATTGAAGACCAAGATGTTATCCATTCTTTTTTTACTTCTTACATCTGTTTATTTTCTAATACTGAAGCAGAGGAGTGGAGTCTCTCATCCCCAGGGAATTAACCGTGGCAAATTCCAAATAGAACATTACTGCTGAGTTTAATATGCCATGGTCACAAAATTCAAATGTTGAGTTAGGTTTTTGAGGAATGTGAGTTTATGGATAAAGAACAAGAGTAATATTTGGAATCTGTTGCTCTGTACATCAGAAAAAGTCACAGTGATATCTGAAATAAAGTCAAATCTATAGAATTTAACTATAAGCAAAATAAAAATTAAGGAGCCAGAATAATAGATAAATAGCATAATAAAAGAAACGGGGACGCTGGGCTAAGTTAAGACTCACCTGAAATCTGTGTTCTGCTGTTTATGCTAAATTGCTAAGTATTTATTAAGCTAATGCGTACAGGTAATTCTCAACATATGACCACAATTGAGCCCAACATTTCTGTTGCTAAGCACAACATTAGTTAAATGAATTTTGCCTCATTTTATGACCTTTCTTGCCACAGTTGTTAAGTGAATCATTGCAGTTGTTAAGTTAGTAACATGGTTCAGTGGTGGGTTCCTATCGATTCGTACCGGTTTGGCGGCCTGGGTTTCTGGTTCTTCGGCCACAGGTGCTGCCATCTTGTTTTTTGAATCTGCACATGTGCAGAACAATTTTAATCGCACTATGCATCCAGGTGCAGTGTGCATCAAGTGCATGCGCAGTACGCACATGAGCAAACCGAAAGTAATGTCTGTCGGAACCTACTCCTTACATGGTTATAAAGTGATTCTGGCTTCTCCATTGACTTTGCTTCTCAGAAGATCACCAAAGGTGATCATGACCCTGGGATACTGAAACACTCATAAAATTGAGTCAGTTCCCAAGCACCTGAATTTTTATCACATGACTGTGGGGATGTTGCAACGGTCATAAGTATGAAAAATAGTTGTAAGTCAGTGCCTTTGTAACTTTGAATGGTCACTAAATGAACTGTTGTAAATCGAGAACTACCTGGATTATAATGTGCTATCATTATTAATAATATTCTACAATATTTTTGCTATAAAATAGATTGCTCTAAAGCTTAAATTCTGGCTAAAAATGTAAATCACTTTGGTCTTGTAAATAATGTCATGTTTGAAATAGCAATAGACTTGTGTCTTGATTTAAGATTTATTAATGGAAAGGAAAGTGAAGTATAAAATTATTTATATTCTTAATTTTGGCAGTATAGTATTCATTGATAATAGTAAATTATTTGACCAGGCATAGAGTTCATAGCTTTTCCATTTGGTGCCTTCTAGTTTCATTACCAGAAAGAAACATCTAGTGAATACCCATAATAGCCAAAGATTGAGTTGAGATGGTACATCAAGTTGTATACTGTGGTTCATAATGGTTTTGTTTTTAAAATACGAACATGTTATTCTCAAACCAAACCAAGCACACTTTGCATAATATGTGTATTCAAACAAATTATCTGACAAGTGTCACTGCTCTTTACTTCTATTAAGAACAAATAGGGGCAGAATGCAAATTTCATTGATTTATTTTTAAGGAACATTGCTTAAATACATTTTATGTTTATTTGGTCATGTATTTGATAAAGTTCTTTATTATATTAAAGGACAACTCAAGGGCAGTTCTAGGACTGCAGATTATGGGCAATAGTTAACAAATCACAAATCTATTATCTATTTTCAAAATCTGTGTGCAGTTTAAAAAAAGGCATTAAATTTTCATAGACATTTCCCATATTTGGAAAGCAGTTTTCACTCTCTATATAAAATGAGTTACACAAATGATAGTACAGATTTGAAACAGGATACAGGTAACAACTTGCATGAACTGGCTTTTTCTCTACCAGCTACAAGATACATAAATATTGGTGCACAATCTATTGAAATGATTAAAATTATTGGAATAAGCAGATGTTTATAGAGATGGATTAAAGGGAATATTATACATAAACATGTTAGCCAATTTAAGGTATATAATGTTACAAAGTTATGATATTAGTCAATTCATTTGTTGATCACTGATTAACCAATCACTTTTTATTTCTCCCTCCTACCATTTCTCAATTATATAAGTTCATTGTGCTTGCTATGATTTTATTTTTATTATTTTTATTATTAGTATTTTATTAGCTTTAGTATTTCAGAATTGTATCCCTCAACATCCAAACTGTTGAAAGAGAAGTAAAGAATTCCAGAACTCTATACTGTAATCTGTGAATTGTACTCCCAAATTACTGCACGATCTGATATACTGCTTACAATTTATACATGTTAGATTAATTTATTTTTTATAGTAAAGTGATTTGCCCCCCACATTGAACTTGTCTCCTGGTAACTGGTGATATGCTTCTTCAATTTGCAAATTGTTCTTTAAAACTTTTACGTACTATTTGTGTCCAGAAGGAGGCAGTGTGGCTTGAAAAAGATTTATATAAACATCATATTTATATACCCTGCATTGTGCAAAGGACAGACTGTAGTTTCTTCACAGGTTATGCTGGTAAGCTTATGTGGAGAATACTTTTGGGGGGAAAGTCTATATACTATATTATTGGTTCACACATTTTTTTCTTTTTAAAGTAATTGCTCTTGTAGTATTGTTCAAACACTATACTGAATTATAGCTGCTACAGTTCCATTTTTTGTTTTCATTTTTTATGAAAACATTGGAAGAAAGAAAAAGCCTGGTATATATGATTAAACTATCTCATGTTATTTATGACAAATAATATTTTTATTTGTCAAATTTATTTGCTGCCCATCTTGTGGCTCAGGAAACTCTGAGCTTGTAAAATTAGAATGGTTAAGCTGTCAGGCTGCATGAGGATGGTAACTAAACTTAGCTAGAATTACAGCATGAAGTAGATGTAATCCAATGATTATGTATAAGAAAAGAGGCCATGCATAGAGTATGATCTCAGTTGACAGATCATACAATTTCAATAGTCTGCTGGAGAAAAGTTATTGAATAATAGTATTCCAGTAAATCACAATTTTCTCACTATAGATTTTCTTTCTGTAATTTTCCCTATCTTTCATATATATGAAACTGAGGAACATTAATTAAACAACATTAGGGAGAGTGTAGACTAAGGAATAAGAAATGCTAAGACAAAGAAATTAAAAGGCCTGAGATAATGGGGGAGGAGGAGAAGGAATATGGCTAGATCTAATTTATACTAACACTATTTCTTTATCGTTTTCTCCTTGAAAACAATACTTGCTCTACCATATCAGTACACCGATCCATACACTAACTTTTCTTTATTTAGCCCTAACCTCAACTTCTCTTAATATACAACTGTTGTACAGATTATTCACTTTTGTATTCAATCCATATTAACTAATCAAACATTTATTCTTTTATTGTACATACTTTCTAAACCCACCCGGAGCCACTTAGGTGAGATGGGTGTCAAACTCGTGGGCCGGAGCATCACGTGCTGGCTCTGCCCCCTACCAGTTTAGCAAAGGGGAAAAATGTCCCAATACATCACGTGACAATGTTGTGACAACGCAAGTTTGACAGCCCTGGTCTAGAAGTATGAAGAATAAATATATCCCATTTCATAGGATCCTGATGTAACCAACTCTGACTTGCATATAACAAAATGAACAGAAATAAGTTCTTATAGCATAACAGTTTCTACTTACCGTATATACTCGAGTATAGGCCGACCCGAATATAAGCCGAGGCACCTAATTTTACCACAAAAAACTGGAAAAGTTATTGACTCGAGTATAAGCCTAGGGTGGGAAATGCAGCAGCTACCGGTAAATTTCAAAAATAAAAATAGATACCAATAATGTTTTTGAATATTTATTTCAAAGAAAAACAGTAAACTAGCGGTGTATTCAATGAAATACTTCACTCACCTCATGATGCTGATGTCCCGCTGTGATGATGATGTCCCGTGCAGCCGCGGGAGCGATGTCCCGCCTCCTATGACACACGGCACAGTGATTCCTATCATTGGATCACTGTACCAGAGGAGGTGGGACATCGCTATGTGGCTGCTTGCCATAACAAGGAGGAGGTGGGACATCGTTGCAGAGCGGCAGGAGGGGGAGGAAGGGGAATCGTAAGACAGCCCTGCATTACATTAGAACGTGAGGAGGGGGGATGGTGCGGTGCGCGCTGCGCGGCAAACTGACACAGAGGGAGGGGAAACTCACAGGGGCACTGGGCCATTCACGAGTGTCACCCAGCGGCATGGCCCCGCCCCTTTTTCTCCTCCATTTCGGGCAAATTTTTCACTGACTCGAGTATAAGCCGAGGCGGCTTTTTTCAGCCCAAAAAGTGGGCTGAAAAACTAGGCTTATACTCGAGTATATACAATAGTTAGATAAACTGTCCTTTCAGCAGACCATGTATGCTGACGCTTTTTCTACCAAGATTTGTTTTTCTTAACATTTCTTCATCTTTAGTAAGGATCTGTCTAGTAAATGGATGTTTAGAGCCTCTCAACTCAATGTGACTTTTGGTACTATGCAATAGAACCAGATAATTCAAAAGAAAAATACCGTGCAATATTAAAAATATAGAACATATAAAATAGCAACCAAACAGGATAATTAGATAATGAAATGGGGACACACAGGCCTGGAGAAAAAGTTTTTAACAGTTTTTCTAAAGGCATGCAGAGTTTGAGCCCATTATATCTGGGGGCCAGGGACAAAGTTTGTTCTAAGCTCTCTTCATAAGTACCAAAGCAAGATGTCAAAGGTGAAGGGGTTCAAATTTGTTTTACTTGCTCTGTTTTTTCTTCCATTGTATTATTTGCAATTTCTCATTGTATTTCTTCTGTCAAACCCAACTACTTTGGTCTACATTACTTGGAATTTCATTTCTTTAGTTACAATACAATAGCAGAGTTGGAAGGGACCTTGGAGGTCTTCTAGTCCAACCCCCTGCCTAGGCAGGAAACTCTATACCGTTCAGACAAATGGCTATCCAACATCTTCCTGAAGACTTACAGTGTTGGAGCATTCACAACTTCTGGAGGCAAGCTGTTTCACTGATTAATTGTTCTGTCAGGAAATTTCTCCTCAGTTCTAAGTTGCTTCTCTCCTTGATTAGTTTCTACCCATTGCTTCTTGTCCTACCCTCAGGTGCCTTGGAGAATAGTTTGACTCCCTCTTCTTTGTGGCAACCCCTGAGATATTGGAACACTGCTATCATGTCTCCCCTGGTCCTTCTTTTCATTAAACTAGACATACCCAGTTCCTGCAACCGTTCTTCATATGTTTTAGTCTCCAATTCCCTAATTATCTTTGTTGCTCTTCTCTGCACTCTTTCTAGAGTCTCTACATCTTTTCTACATCTTGGCAACTAGTTCTTATGGCACAGTACAGTTTACTCCAATATTTGCCACAAATGGTTCCTTCAGGTTAATATCTTTCACTTCTTTTCATTCACTCTCATTTTTCTCCCAAGATCCACTCTTATCACTACCAAGTAAGGATCTGCCTCACAATCAGTCTTTCATCATTCATATCTTCATCACCATTTTTCTTAGTACTTCATGAGCAATCAAACCAATCTTGCTTTGAAGTTTATATTTATTTCTTTGTCATTTTTATATCTGAATAGATTAATGCTTAAACCATTGATATTGACCTTTTTCTAAAGATTCATCTGTTACCACTGGGTGGTTTTTTTTGGTTTTTTTTTGAGTGTCTGATCCAGACATTTTTTCTTTTCACTTTTTCTTGTTCTCATTCGGAACATTGCACAATTTTTCTTAAAACTCATCTCTGGTCTTTCTATTGTTACCATTTGTGTTTATTATGCTTATTATGGGTGATTGCACAGTAGGCCAAAATGTTTAGATTGGCTTGGGCATTTTTATTATTACTATTGTTATTACTAGAATTAATATTATTTTATTATTACTGTTACTATTACTATTGGTATAGTATATACTATAATAGTATTACTACTGTTATTATTGTTACTATTTTATTATTAATATTACTATTGGTATTCACTTTGCTTTCTCTTGTCACAGTTGTTGTACTTCTATCTGCTGGTCTTTGTGTTTTGTGACACACACACCCCCCACCTCTGCCCAGTTCTTTCTGTGTTGCTGTTTCCATGTACTGCAATATCCACTATACAGCCTTTTTTTAAATCTTTCTTATCAACAGATGTTAAATCTAGGATATGTGGCAGGTGCTTGTCTGCTTGTCTGGGATTCTAAAATCCCAGAGCACTTTAGCTTCTTCATTTTCTGTTACTTGATCTAATTTATGGTCTTTCAAATTCTTTCTATTTCTTGCAGATATTCCAATGTTGATATTTTTTTAAAAAAAAATATCATTTTAATGCCCAACTCCCAATGATATATAGTTTAAGTCCTCTACTTACAACACTTCATAGTGATCATTCAAGTTACAACAGCACTGAAAAATTGACCTATGACCATTTTTCACATTTACAGCCGATGCAACATCCCCAGGATCACATGATCAAAATTCAGCCGCTTGACCACTGACTCGTGTTGTGATGGTTGCAGTGTCCCAAGGTCATATGAGCACCTTTTGCAACCTTCTGACTAGTGAAGCAAGATTCACCTCACAACCGTGTTACTAACTTAACAACTGCAGTGATTTACTTAACAACTGTGGCAAGGAAGGTTGTAAAATGGGGCAAAACTTACTGAATTTTTAAATTCATGATTGAACAGACAGAAGTCATTGAGTTCTGTTATATCCTTCCCCACTGCTACACAACATGTTATGTCATTATATTTGCTCTTCTTAGATTCCAGGTCACAGTTTACCATTGTTGTCATAGCTTTGATCAGTCAAGGTTTTTACATAATGCTTTGTAGTAAGAGAAAGAAAGTGTTGACTAAGTTACCAGAGTTCATTGTATCCATACCAAATGCTACTCTGTTAATGGTAAAGGCTGTACTAGACAGTTTGGGCTCGTTTGGGGCAGTATGTCTCGACAAGTACAATCAATTCCCAGTTTTACTTCTCGTATGCTAATTTTATTATAGGCAAGGTGGACTTCTAATCTAGAAACCACCTTGTAAATCAAAATAGTGTAGACAACATCACACCAACTAAAAGGTGTACACAACATGTAGATACTCTGATCCTTATTTCATTTTTTTAAAAAAAATTGAAAATAAGCTTATCTCAGTTGGAGAATCAAACTCTTTTCTTACTAATTTAGAGATATGTTGTTAAAAACAGTGAAAATCCACAATTGCACAGTATATTAATGCTATACTTTTGTTCTTATTCATTTACAGATCATTTTTTATGGATGTGGTTTATATCTGAATAACTTTTTAAAAATAGAAATTTCATTATGTATTTTTTGAGTAGGAACAACGAAAATTTTACCTCCTTATAAAAAAACCCACTCTCTTCTTCATTTTGATGTGTTTTATTTTTTTTTAAAGTAAGAGTTGTCATGGAAGCTTAAAATTCAAAGTTAGGAACAAAACCTCAAATCACTCATAAGAATGCACAGGGAATCTTAAACATAGCTCTTAGAATATGAGCTGCTGCCAGTCATTTTGATATACTGTTAATTTTGATGTCTAACAAATGTTGATAACTTATTCATGGGTCAAAACAAGCTGACAGTTTAGCTGAATTGCAGTTCATTTTTTAATATTTTATCTCAGCATCATTGTTCTTAATTTGTAAGCTGCTATAGGACAACTCATTGTCCTTAAATTTGGTTTATATATAGTTTGTGTATCTGTGTGCATGTGTCCATCCAAAATGTGACATTACAAGAATTCCAAGTCTTTAGAAATTCAGACAGGAACATTAAAAACTTGTGTATTTCAAAATTTCAGCCAGCTGTTTAAAAATGAATTATTTTAATTTCACATTAGGGTCAAATGTCTTCATTCTCCCATTTTTTTAATCTTAAATAAAACATAATTTGAATTGCTATGCTCTTATATTGCTTTCTCTGTGGACAAATCTATGCTAATAGCTACTAAGTATAACCATGACTTCATAAAAGTTCTTTGCTGGCAACTTTATGCCTCCAAAATATAAAGAAAATTTGATAGTTTCATTTGATCTGTAATAATTATCCCTGTTTACCAACAATGGTAATATCTTTGTCATGATAAAATAACTACAGGGTTGTAATGTTATGTTATGGAGATCAGTTGGTTTGGCCAGTGTTCACATATTATTTCCTGTTATTTAGTCTTCTGACGGCCACAAACAGCTTTGCACAGTTTCATGATGATATCACATAATGTTGATGATGATTATGTGCTATTAGCTCATTGTTTACTCTTGTGGACAACATAGATTTTTATTTACATATCTATTGGATTTCCTGCATGGATTGCCCCTGTGACTATATAGGACAGACAGGGAGGAAGCTAACCACCAATCAACCAATAGTAAGGCACCCTATAAGTAGGATGCATAGAATAGCCCAAAGCACACATTTCAGTAGAGAGTTTCCTGAGGATAGGCTCTAGCATAAGCCCAAAAGCTCAGAAGACTAAATCTCTTGTCTCGGTGACAGATCCAGATTGGATCCTGCAACATAGATTTTCTCCATGATGATCTGTCCACTAACCTGGTACTTTAGCCCTTCCAATTGGCAAGTATTGTTGCCTTATTTTTTTTCTTTTTAGTAAATTATGAAATGGTTTTCAGTTTCCACACCTACTACAAACTTTTAAAGGACAAAAAAGAAAAATGGTGTCACTGAAAATTAGCTACTTTGTGGAGTATTCTTGCATACAGAATTGACAAAATATGGGCTACTGTCAGTATTTATGTTCAGAAAACCTATATACCATTTAAAATAAATAAATAAATGCTAGTGGAATTAATATAGCATCTCAACTTTGCCATTTGAATGTCAATGGATGATTTTTTCCCCTATCTTCTCCAGGTGAATCATTAAAAAAAGTTTGGGAACTATCTAAGTTTGCAAATAGGAAAGGAATTGCCTTTTCTCTTTATAAGTGATAGATGCAAAGGAACACTTGCTGGAAGTTCTTTTCTGTAATTTGCTTCTAATTTCCAACAATTCTGATACTTTACCTGGTACTAAATGTGCTGTAAGCAAAGTTATTTGCCCTGTTTTGTTGTTAAAGTTCTCCATGATTAAGTGCAATGGTTTCTTAACAAAACCAATTTCATTTTACTTTTAAAGCATTAGGTTCCAGAAGTGTGTATGTACATGATACAAATTCTTAGCCCAAAAATGTCATTGTTCCAGTTAGTTGTATTTCCAGTTTTCAGAATTATATTACAATGGGATAATACAGAACAACAAAGTAGTTTTTCTTCTGGACTTTTCTTTTAATTTAACTCTTATAAGTTGATTAACCATTCAAGTTAATACTGTATTAAATTCCTAATTAGTAGTTTAATTTTTGCACTCCATTGCTTCAGGAAATTACTTTCTTGATAATGTTTTGGTAAGCTCCTGCATGATTCTTTCAAAGCACTGTCTAAGAATGCTCAATATAGTTATTGATCTATGAAGGAGCAGATCAGCTGACTGAACTAAAACAAGAAATTTAAGGTGTGTTTGAATGTTTTAATCTCAGGAGAATGATTTTGTACTAAGCAAAGATTCAAACAATGCCCTCAGACAACAATGAAAAATAATGGGGGACATGCCATTTGGGAATACGATGGGAGAGAAGGCACATTTCCTCTGCCTGACAAAATGACAACATTTAAAAGAAGGGACTGAAATTGTTTAGGAATGGAGGGGAATTGCTGATGCCAGAGACTCAGTGAAGGTGTCATAATCCTGAAAAATTATCCTTTCCAATATAATTATTCTGTTTTGGCTGCAGTGCCTATTATTCTATTAGTGTGCCTGCTGCTGGAATGACATACCCATTGAGATCCAGCTGGCTCTGACACTGTTGGCATTCTAGAAAGAAAACATGACTGGATTCTTGGGCATGTGGGCCAGGAAGCTAAGGGATCCTGTGAGATGGGTGTTGTGTATTGTTTGCTGTGGTCCTCGGCAGCCATTTTGTGCCTATGAATTATTATTTTTTTGCTTTATATAAAACTTATGTTTCTTTCTAGAAATAAGATCTTGCTTAAGTTGTATTTTCATTTAGACGACCCATTTTTCAACAAAAACAACACAAACAAAAATTCCATCTGTTCACAGAGATGCACATTTTAGCAATGAAACTGCTTTTTGGAGGTGTATTTTAAATTAATAGCTTGTCTGTTTCTCTCACCTTCATGTATTTTGGGAGAAAGAACTTGGGAATGCTATTAATATTATTAGGGAATAAAAATCCTTTATAATGCTTAAAATAACATTTTTTTCACTTAGCACTTTTCTTATTGCCTTCCATGTTGGAGAGCATCTGTCCCAGTCAGGAGGAGAGTCAAGTGGGAACTTAGCATGGACTCACTTATGTAAACAAATGAGGACAAGGTCTGACCACCCATCTGAATGCTTTTGAACATTATCTAGTCTTTCCCAGGTGACAACTGTCATCTGGGGAAATTCCTGTATTATAAACAGACAACAATAAAGCAGCTTGTTTGAACTCTCTACATGTGGGTCTGGTTGTTTGCTCCTGACAATATAGTAGCTCAGCAAAACATGGACAGCTATTGAACATGTCTTCTTTTGTAATGCAACAGCTAAATTTGATTATTAACATTGTTGATGAGGCTGATTTGTCAAAGAAATGAATACTTCACACTCTGAATGTTGTACCTGTCTAATTTTTCTAAAATTCACAGGGAAATTCTTTTAATTCAAAATTTATATTTGCATCATCTAAATGGAATAATTTGAGTAATGTTTCTAGTTTGAAGTAAGACTGGAATATAATTGAAAATTATAAATCTCTGAAACAAACTTCAATTGTAATCTTGAACATTTTTATAATGGCTTGTTGCATGTTGGTTACTGAAGCAGGACGTTGGCAGGGATACTGTTCTAGTTTAGAAAGATCAAATGTATAGAAAAATAAGGCAGGATGCATAAGTAAAATGTGGTCAAACTCAATCAGAGTTTAAAAAATAAAGTTAAATGGCCATAAAGTCGTCATGAGATGAGAGAGGTAAAACATTTTTCATAAGAAATTATACAAAACATTTAATCCACAACAGCTGAAAGGATCATACAGTGTTAGAATTACTATTTTCTGCTTTCTGCTTATGTAAGTATTCAAGATGGCTTATAGCAATAAACAAAGTAAACAAAAGTAGGCAGTAAAATTAATACAATGGAAACAATATCAGCATCTTTAAAATTATGTTAGAGGACACTAAATAAAATGATATATAGGATATTTCAAATGGGAAAACCTTTTTACTTAATAGATTGACAATAGAACTGTGTGATTCTGATTCACACAGGAAGGCATACAGTATAATGAAGCCATTCACCTGGTAAATGCTGTCATAAACCAAATGTGCAAAATAATGTAAAGAATATTGACAGCCCTTCTGTTGCCTTCATTGTGCCTTTTGTTCAAGATAATGCAATAAAGATAGGGAAAAGGAAAGATACAATGCTGATCTTTAGAATTGCTCAGAGTGGAGGAGTAATGTATTGTTAAAGATGATTGAGATATAAAACCTTTGAAAATAACAAGCACTTTGAGATTGAGCACTTACCTGCCTACTGGAAAGGGAAGGGGAGAGGAGAGGAACTTGGAAAAAGAAACTCTTACACGCACTTCCAACCCATGCCACCACCATCCCATGCATTTTCCCAACCTGTGCCACCTGCTTGCCTTCCCTATGCTGTACTAATCCCTGTGTGCTTTCCCTGACTCATGACACACGTCTTGTGCACCTCCATGGACTCTCCCTGACCAATGCTAGCCCCTGTGTACCTACCCTGATCTGTGTAGCAACCATCCACCCTTCTCATGACACGCTACTCCCCGTGTGCCTTCCCTGACCTGCATAGCATGTCTTGTACACTTTCCAGCACCCTTTCACACCCACACCCCCTCATGCATCATGACCAATGTGTCACCTCACACACACCCCTGTGACCCCCATGCATCATTCTTGACCTTTACCTGCCCCCAGAGGTGGGTTGCTCCCGGCTTGGACCGGTTCGGGAACACTGGTAGTGGTAATTGGGCATGGGTCACCGGACCGGTAGTGATGGATGGCTGGCTGGCCATGCTCCCGAACTGGCTCGCTCTGATGCTCGCCCTGTCTTGTCTTTGCCGTGTGCATCCACACAACTGCCTCCAGTGCCTACACACAGGTAAGCAGCATGGGCTGCTCAGAGAGCCCCAAGGCTTTGCAACCATCGCCTCCTAAGTGGGATCAAGCATCCCTGCCTCCTTGATACACAGAGGCAGGAAGCAGTAGCTTCGTTTGCTGCCTGTGACCTCCCGGGAGGGGGGGGGGTGAACAGCCAAGTGGGCATGCCAGGATGTGCCGGCTGCCTCTAATCTGCAGTTTACTTGTGAGAAGTTTACTCATGAGCATGGTGCTTGGCAGCGGGCAGATTGCTGTCTTGCTCACTTGGCTGCTGTCTCCCCCCCCCCCACCGGAGCTCACAGGCAGCAAACCAAACCACACACACTTCGGACCCTCCAGCTCTCAAGCGTTCAGCTTGGCGCAGCTCGGGTTACAGCATATTTTATTTCCCATCTCCAATCTGAAACATATATTTGCCAAGTCACGCCCACAAAATATGCCACGCCCACAGAACTGGTAGTAAAAAAAATTTAAACCCACCCCTGCCTGCCCCCCCTCCCCAAATTCCTGACCTGAGTGCCACAACAGTCTGGCCATCCTTGCTGATTTATGCTGCCCACCAGCATACCCTGCTTGACCTGCACAGCATTTCTAGGAGTCATTCACACACCCTTCCCAACCCATGCAACATCTTTCATGCAACCCCACCTATGTTTTCTGACCTACACCCTCTGGCTCTCTCTCCCACTTACTTGCCTGCTGGACTTGGACTTGGCAACTCCCTGCTGGTTTCCCTATTGACTTTTTCCCTGCAAGTTTCCCACAAGCAAAGTAAATTGGGAAGCCAGCAGAAATTCCAGGAAGGGAAGAAGGGTGGGTGGGGGAACAGAGTGACAGGAACAATGGGGGGAGCAAGTAGGTTGATTTCTAATGCTCCCTGACAGCTTCCCACAAGCAAACTCCAAGGAGAAGCTTCAGGAAGTTGGAAGTAATTCCAGCTCCAGCATTCACTTTTTTGGGGGGAGTACAATACTGGAATTAAGGCCAATAGGCTATATATATTTACATAATCCAATGTGAAACACAGCTCCCTGTGATTCGCAGAGGCCTGGTAGGAGTAATTGCCAAGATTCTGAATGCATGCTTAGAAGGGAAAGCTTTTCAGTATTCTAGACAGGAGGATTCGACTTGCAGTGTATTTGAGCAGAACTGTACCATATCATCGCTAAAAGCCTTAGTGGATGTTTTAAAAGGGACGTAAGATGACAATGGCCTCTGGTTCTAGAAATCTGAGCAAAGCACTATAGTGGGAGAAGTTAAATAGGAGGAGAAATCAAGAAAATGTGTGTGAATGAAATTCTAATCTGTCTGAGATAAGTCCCCTGGAGAAAGAATTTCTGTATTAGTAGTCACTGTGTACACATACTCAGGCGGTATTGAAGACTTCAGAGAGAGACTGGAGTCCTTCATGGTCTTTGAGATTGGTTGTTTGCAGATGTTTCATTATCAAACTTTGTATACAGTAGCTCAGCCTGCCAGTGTTGGTAGGGGAGTGATTTTCCCCTTGGTAATTCCTTGATTAAGGTGTTGTTTTCTGCTTGATGGTTTGTCTGTGTTAATCCCTGCTTATTTGAGTGGTGGAGGTGGTGGTGGTTTTTTGTTTATTTTTCATTTTTAGCTTTTTTATTGTCTCTTGAATTGTGCATAAATACTGTATATTTTATGTATCTCTTGATGGCTGATTTGTCTGAATTCCAAGCTTCCAGGCATTCCTTACAGTTTTGGGGTTTTGCTTGATTTAGAATGCTCACAGTTTCCCAGCTGAAACTATGGTTGAGTCTGTCCACATGTTGTGAGATTAAGGAGTTTTCATCATATCTTTTAAGGAGCGCAGTGACTCATAAGGATAGAATGCCTGGCTGTCGATTATCAGGCTCGTGTTTGAGATGTTGCTGCCGGTGAAAAGGGTGAGCTTCCATCACACACTCCAGCTGACCCAGCAGTTTGAAAGCGGGCAACTGTAAGTAGATTAATGCCTACCACTTCAGTGGGCAACTTCAGGGGGACACGAAAGGAGCCCCCAACTGAGCTCTTCTCAGGCAGCAGTGATAACACTGGCTAATCCTTTCTCCATGGAAGCATTTTGGTCCTGCTGACACAGAGGGAAAAAAGTCTTCTGATTGTTAGTTGGTCATACATAGATTGTTCTGGTAATCTTCTACTTGTCTAACCCACATAGTGGCCGTCATAGTTCTTATACTATAAGTTGTAGATAAGTTCTAATTCTTCGGCTATTGGGTTTTTCAGTTTTCTTAAGATGACTTGGAAGGCTTTTGTTGATCGGTGTGCTATGGTAATGCTGTGTGGTTTTCTCCTTTCTTTGTGAATTTTATACATTTGAAAATGATGTTGATTATTTCATGTATTTTCTCCAGTTGTTCCTTTTTTATTATGACAAAGGTGTTGTCTACATACTGGATCTATACTTTTGGTTGTATGCGTGGGAATGCTGTAGTTTCTAGATGCTGCATTACAGTCTTTGCTATGAGCCCTGAGAGTGATGATCCCATGGGGCTGTTCTCTGATTTGTTGGTATATTTGTCCATCAAACTGAAAATAGGTAGTGAGGCAGAGGTTGATGAGGTCCATTATTCTGGATTCCTCTATCTTAGTGTACTTGGCTAGGGGTGTGTGTGTATGTGTGTGTTATAGTTCTACTGCCATGGATTCTTTCACTAGTTTTGGATCTATAGATGTACAGTAATGCTGTAATGTTGAATCAACCATAATATATTCTCTTCTGTTCACTTTAGAGAGAGAGTCAATGATTTTTGCTGTAGTCAAGATGTGGATAGAAAAGGAATGTGTTTGGTTTACAATTAAATTTAAAGCTAGATGATGATTAGAAAAACCATATTTTTACTGTGTTGAGGATGTACTGTGTTTTCCAAACTCTCTTACATAAGAAATTTAAAGGGATCTTCAAAGATTCGTGAATTAAGTGGAAACCTAATAAACAAAAAGACATTTATATGTGTCTGACAGTCCCAGGCTTAACAGAGTTAAGAAATTACAGAAATAAATTACAGTATAAAACAGTTAATTAGTTTGCGTTTCAATGAAAAGTTTGTAATGTAAGCACCATGCTTCTATTTATTATTTCTTTCTGGCTGTATATCTTTTTTCATAATGAAAGATATATTGGACTAGGTAATGCCACCAAAATGAAAAATGTTGCTGTACAAGCAGGAAAAAATAACATTTCATTCTCCGGTGCACTGCTTGGAGTGTCCAAGCAAGGATTAAATTCTGTCCCACTGCCCAAGGACTGGATTGAAAATCTTTGGCCACGCCCTCTGGCTCCTTCCATCCTCAATTTTTTAATTCAGTCCAAAGCCCATCGGACGTATTTAACAGCCTTAGCTGATAGAAATTCAATTACTATCTTTCCTTAGCTTAGATTTTTATTATTTTACCTTCCCTTTTCAGTTAGGTAGCCTTCCTTACTGTAGCAGTATCATTTGCCTTGCCCTAAGAAGCCGGATTCGCTCTGGATAGAGTGACGTGCTTCTCAGCCTCCCGGGTGGCTCGTCACCTCCGCGGTGCCATCACCCAGTTGATCTTCACTGGCAGGAGTGTCCGAAGCTTTGGCAGCCCATCCGGCATACAGGAGGCACTTCCTGCGACTCCAGAAGCTGCCCAACGAGGGATCGACCAGGAGTGGCCATTCTTCTCCCTGCAGCAGGTGCTTGGGCATTCGGAGAACTTGGCAGCTGCCATCCTCCATGGCCCTTTTCCCCTGCCAGTAGCAAGTTCCGCCTGCGGCCCAACAGAGCCCTGCCCCTTCTCCTGACCACAGCGCCTCAGCCTGAGTGAGTCCATGGGCAGAATCACACCTGCCTCCAGGAGCAAGTTTTCCTCAGGCTCGGCTGTCGGTATCTCGGGCAGCATGGACACGTATTCCATTGTCGAAGCTCCTGAACAAGGGCCCTCCATTGGGGTAGATAGGCAGAAGGGCAGCCAGGGAAGCTATAAGGGAGATTGGCAGGTGTCCTTACTCCAGGAAGGAGGCCGCCAGACAGGATAAAGTGGATGCCAGGCGCCAAAAAGCCCTAGAGAGGCAATTTGAGAGGGTGCAGAGGTAAACCATCATGGTGGCTTAAGTCCATCGTGCGGATCCACCTGAGTCTTTGGGGAGCCAGGGCCTTTCCCAACCTGCCCTCCCCCATCCTCCTGCAGGAGGAATACCACAAGAGTTCTGCTCAGACCAATCTTATGGAGGGTCCAGGACCCCTTCCCCTTCTATTGATGGGGGTGCAGATCCGTTTGACTGTGGGATAGGGGAAGAAGAGAAGGATTCTCCCCCTCACCCTCCTTCTGTGCCCTGTAGGCCAGCCTCAAGTTCTACTTCTGGGGTGGGGACCTGCCCAGTGGAGGATCAGGGACCATCTCTCTCAGCCGAAATGAGGGAGGTGATTGATTCCGCGATATCCCAGGGCATTGCCCAGGGCCTTAAGGAACGTGCTGAAAAATCGGGCCAGGGTCACAAGAGCAAGTCTAGGACTCCAAGACGTTCTCGCCTCCACCCTCCGTGGTTAGTGCTGAATCAGTCTCGGAGGGGGAGGATCTGGCTGAACCAGATCTATCTGAGGATGAGGGTTTGGTAACTGATAAGCCCGCCTTTAGCGGCCTGTTCAAGCCTTCTTTATTTAAATCTATATTATATAAGGCAAAGGTCATTACTCACCAGGAGGTGACCCCCACTGTTACTCAGGAGTCTACAGACCCTGCTGACCCCAGGGGGTGTTGTTTGATGAGACCATCCAAGTTCAAGACCTGGTGCCTTTGCCTAAGTTATTCAAGGACTTTGTGCAATGTCAGTGGGTTCAGCCAGGGACACCCCAGCATACGGGCCTTCCTTAAGGGCACATCGAACCTGCGGCCGCAGATGATCCATCGCACCTGTCCTGGGACCTTGCTGTTGTTCTCAGAGCTCTATCAGAGCCACTGTTTGAACCTCTCCGCTCTTCTTCTATCAGGCACCTTTCCTTCAAAACGGCCTTCTTCATCGCCATTACCTCGTTGAGGAGGGTGTCTGAACTGGCAGCCCTGTCAGTCAGGGAGGATTTGTGCCTCATCCATAAAGACAAGGTCATTCTCCAGCTGGACCCGTCGTTTATCCCAAAGATCAGTTCCTACTTTCACAGGGCCCAGGAGCTCATTCTCCCAAACTTTTGCCCAAGGCCCTTGCATCCTAGGGAATGCCGTTGGCATACCCTCGATGTGCGGAAAGCATTGAAGAGGTGCATTAAGCGTAGGTCCTCCTTCTGACGCTCGGAGGCCTTATTTGTATTGTTTCAACCGGTGGCCATTGGAGGAAGGTTTCATCTTCCACCACCAGTCGCTGGCTCAAGACTTGTATTTCCCTTGCCTATGAACACCAGGTCTAGGACGACCTAGGCCTTGATTGAGGAGATCTGCAAAGCTGTAACCTGGGTGATGCCATCCTTATTTGTTAGGCACTACAAACTTGACAAATACGCCTCTGCGGATGCTGCCTTCGGAAGATGTGTCTTGCAGAGCGTGGTTTCTGCCGAATCTTGATGTGGATTGTGCACCCCATTGGAGGCACCCACCCTAGTGACATTTTGCTTGGGCATGTCCCTTGCTTGGACACTCCAAGCAGTGCACCGGAGAATGACCATTGGCTTACCTGAAGGGTTGTTCTCAGTGCACTGCAGGAGTGTCCAACCCCACCCTGGGGTATTATTTCCAGGATGTCCTGCTTTTCCGTGTGAGGATACTTTGCCTGACGGATGTCTCAGATGGACCATGTCTTCATTGAAAAACTGAGGATGGAAGGAGCCAGAGGGCATGATCAAAGATTTTCACTGGGACCGAATTTAACTCTTGCTTGGACACCTGCAGTGCACCGAGAATGACCCTTCAGGTAAGCCAATGGCCATTTACCCTGAATTTGGCCAGAGGAGCCCAATGAAAATAACAAAGCTGCATTCCTGAGTATAAATTTATACGCTCTATATAAAGTCTACATGTAAACTGAGTATAAGGTACTCATATATTCACGATATATGGAAATTACCTTGAATTGTAGGATATGAGCAAGTAGGTGTTTTTTTTTAATTAAAGTGATTTATAAAACAAAATTAAAATGCATTGGCAAAGGCTTGGGTAGAAAAAAAGAAATAAAATAAGACAAGGCTGGCTTGCATCAGTTTCAAGAGGAGAAAAAAGATGTGTGCTTAGCTTGAAGAAAGTGTCAATATTGATTTGAGTTGGGAAAGAAATAATGAACTGTCAAGTTCCTCCCTGTGTGATCTATTTTTATTTTTTGCATTATGATTTATTTGTTTCTATTTTGCAAGTGAGCATTTACAATAAGTGCATAAATAGCATCCTTAAATGCATTTAAAATGAATGAATATATGATGAATGAATGAACCCACAGCCAAGAAACAGATGAGCACCACACCCTCGAGTTGGACAGGACTTGACAATGAAACCTTTATATCTCTTTATATATGTCTGTGTGTGTGTGTGTGTGTGTGTATGTATATATGTGTGTGTGTGTGTGTATATATATATGTGTATATATATATATATATATATATATGTATGTATGTATGTGTGTGTGTGTGTGTGTATGTGTATGTATGTATGTATGTATGTATGTATGTATGTATGTATGTATGTATGTATGTATATATGTAGGCACCCATACAGAGAGGGACAGACAAAGAGACAGACAGACAGAGATCTAAACTTGTTTGAATTTGTTATGCTTTTTGTTCTCCTGATTTGGTAAAGTACCCCATTTTCTGAAACCATCTTTGTTTCATTTAATGCAATTAATTGACTGTGATGTTCATCTGTTGGACTTTATTTAATTATTTCATTATCTTTATGTGCTACCCATTTCACTGTCGAGTGATTCTGGTCAGCATACAAACATAAAAAACAAAGGAACAAAACAAAAAACATTATTAAATTCACAGAACTTATTCAAGTTAAAAAAGCAGAATACTATGGGGTGGAATGGGATCTTCTTCCCAGTCCAATAATTGCCTCTAACATGGAAGTCTCCCAATGGGGCTTCAGGCAAGTCAGCAGAGCTGGGTTTGAGGTTCTTATGGAAGGCCAAGAAGGTTGGATCTCTCCCTTGGGGGGGGGGGGGCACGATGTTCCTGAGAGTGGGAGCCACAGCAGAAAAGGCTCTTGTCCTGGACTCTCCTAACGAATTCCTTGAGCAACAGGGTCCATAGTATGTCCCTTTGCTGGAATGAGTGGGGTGGGCCAATCCCATTGGGGTGATATGGTTCCTTGGGTAACGGGCCCATCCATAAATGGCTGTAAAGTGTATAACATCTTTGAATTGGACCTGAAAGCAGACCAGCAACAAGTGCAGCTTATGCAACAGCAGTCTTATATGGCCTATCCTAGGAGCCTCTAGAACTGTCCTCCTGGCTGCATTCTGAATACTGTTCAGGGCAGTCCCATGTACAATGCATTGCGGTAGTCCAAACATGAGATGACCAGAGCATGTGTGACCAAGTGCAGGGACTTGATGATTTGTGATACAGGCAGTAGGTTCAATGGATAAGTTAGTTCTAACATCATCATTCAGCTCTAACACAGGACGTGACCAAAAAGCACTTTTTACTTAGAGAATCTTTCTCTATTAAATGATTCTTAATACATTAGAATGCAGCTGAAGAGAAATTAAAGGTGTTTTGTAGCCTCCGACCTACTTCATTCTTTTACTAAAATTGATGACTAAGGGTATGCAAATCGTGCCATAAAGAGGCATGCAAGGCCAAAAAGATTTTAATGAAAAAAAAACACTTGAATTTATTAGTCAAGAATGATTTCAGTGTCTTGTTTAAAAAATACAGCATTTAATTTCATCTTGTTACTCTTTCATGTTCTTCTATGATAGTAACCATGTAGAGAAGTTTACATAATGACTAGGTGAAAGGCACCTAATAAATATAATACGTGTTTTCCCTTATATCTGCATTCTCTTCACTAAACTATACTTGGATTACAATGATCACTACCGTATTTCCCCAAAAATAAGAGACGGTCTTATTTTCTTTTGATCCCCGAAATAAGTGCTTGGTCTTATTTTCGGGGAGGTCTTACTACTATTGTCGAGGGGCAGGAGACAGTGAGCGTGATCACCTCATGGCTGTTGCTATGTTGCAATATTTTGGGGGAAAGGCTTATTTTAGTGCATGGCTCAAAAACCCGATTGAGTTTATTATCTGGGGAGGTCTTATTTTCAGGGAAACAGGGAAATAGTTTTCATATTCTCTCAAAATGTTTCTGCATACAGTTATACAAAAGCTATCCTCCCTGCTCCTGGGTCAGTTAAGTTTGAAAAATGATCTTTGCCAAATTAGATGTTTTCTGATCAAGAGGTGAAATGAGGGAGAGATATCATTGTGTACATGTTTTATATATGCTGATTACTGGATAATTCAACAGAAAAAAATGTCAAATATTTGGCTTCTCGTGTTAATGCAATCTGTAACCCAGGATTGTAATGCAACAGATGTTAATAAATTCATATCGAGGCCATCCCTTTTATGTTGTTGAGATACAACAATTATGGTGTATGACAGTGGGATGTATATGATTTTATTTTTAATATTTCAAGGATTTATTCATTTTTAATATTATTTTATCATAAAAAATAAAATACAAAACAGTAAAACAAAATGAAACAAAACAAAAGCATACATTCAGTGACAAAAAAATAGTGTGCAAAAAGAGGAAAAGTGATCAATTAAATTTAACATTTAACATAGAATCTACTGTGACTGGATGCTGAAAGAAAAGAAAAAGCAGTAAATTTTCCGGTAGACTCGAGCAGGGGTGGGTTCCTGCCAGTTCTAACCTCTTCTATAGAAGAGGCTCCACAAATCTACCATGCCATTTAGAACCGGTTCCAGCTCTCCCCCCCCCCGTCCATCTGCACCACGCTTGTCCCACCGCCGCTCACTGATTGGCTGGCTCACCAATCGCCCCGCCCACCTCTAAGAGTCTTATTTAAACCTTAAAGTCTTAAAGCTGTCAAGTTTGAACACCCCTGGGTTTTTTTCTAAAGGGTTAGGGGTGCAAGGGTCTTGTAACTTGACAGCTTTAAGACTTGCGTGCTTCAAATGCCAGAGTTTCTGAGCCAACATTTTGGTTGCTAAGCAAGAACGTTGTTAAGTGAGTTTCACCACATTTTACAAGTTGGCCTCGCCCACCCAGTCACATGGTTAGCAAGCCACTCCCACAAAGCAATCCACACCTACAGAAGAGGTTCTAAAAATTTTTGAAACCCACCACTGGACTCGAGGCACAGCTGTCCCCCCCCCCCCTACTGTTCTACTTACCTTTGCAGACTTAGAAAAGGCTTCTTGGTGCCTGTGGTGCGTATGCATGTGTGAAGCGAACCAGTAGCAGACTTCAGAGTATTTTACCCGGACTCAAGACACTACAAAGTTACCCCTGCATGGCCCCCTGGGAGTCTGATAACCAATCAGAATACATTTCTTACACAGGAACAGGAAGCTCCAAGGCAGGGCAAGAGGGCATAAATCTCTCTCTCTCAGCCATATGCTTTATTTTTTGCCCAGGATCTCAAACCATGTGGTCCTGTCCACCATTAAACCATCTTTCCAAGCAGTTTCCATGTTTCCAGTGTCTTTCTCCCCACTTGGAACTGAACCCAGATGGACATTCCTTCCAACAGCTGTTAGAATGGTACATTTGAATGAGGAATTTGAAGTAATAAGAAAAAGCAATACAATTTTCATGGAAGAAATTTTAGGATAAGGTACAGAAAGGGACAGTGAGCTGTCACATAGGAAGAAAATGTGAAAAATGGGGTAAAGTTGAAAAATAAAGATAACTTAAAAAGAAATTTTGTGCTGAATGGAAAACAGCAAAAGAATTTGAAAAATTTATGTGCCTGGTTCTATATTTGAGTTGTTGATGCTATGAAATAACACAGTAGTATTTGCAGAGATTTTCTGAGAGAGAGATGTGTGAGTGTGCCACTTGGGAGCTATCAGAACAGCATTCCACCCTGTGTTAAAAAGCAAGAGATGGGTGGTTTGGGTGAAGAAAAATCAGAGGTATGACGCAGGAGAGAATCAAGTAACGTCATTGAAATTACATTTAGAGGAATGCACTGTGGTTGGAGTAGAGAATAATGAGAAAAAAGAAATGGGACAATATTTTGGCATGAATTTTTATAAAGGAAAATTCATTTATAAAATAAAATATTTCACTTAATGTATTATTCTGTGTCTCTTGCACATTTTTATAAGCTAGTGTAAGAAAATGTATAGAAAACTGCAGATGAATAGAAAACTGTCTGAATTACAACATTGAGCCAATTGTCCTTTTCTTTTAGCAATTTAAACTACTATGTATAATTTTCTTTACCAATATGTAATAATAAGAATAAAATTCATATCAAGGGGCTAGAGATAGCTGCTATTATTATCTTTACTAGAATTTTAAAAAACCCAAATATTGGATCGTGTTCGTGTTACTGAATCTTTTAATTCTTCAACTGTTATTGTTGCAGGATTGCGTAAAATGAAAGAAACTAGGGTAGATTAAAAAGCTTATTTGAAAGCTTTTTTAATGTATTATTTTATTTCTGCATACATTAAAAATATTATATAGTTCAATTTTGTCACGTTCACCAGTTCTTATGATTTAACTCCTTGAAAGCTATGAAGAAGTAATGAAAGAAATTACCTGTCTTAAACTGATAGATGCTTTCTATGAGCTACTTCTATTTTAGTGCCCTTTAAATTCAAACATGAGAAAATTGCAGAAATTTACAATTCAATGTGTGTTTCATCAGGGAGGAATTCACAGATTGTTTTGACACCCAGTTACAAATTCAGCATGAAGATGGACGTCTCATGAAATTTGCAGCTGCTGATTGAATTTATATTTCCATAAAGCCCATCAACAGTAGCTGCCTGAAGGGAAGTGTTGGGGGGAAATGACAAAAAATGTGAGGCTAGCATTTTTCTTCAGAGTTATAATGACAAATTACTTGTAATAAGGTCTTACACTGACCAGGATTAAATGAAAAATATAGGCAGCCAGAAAGGAATTATTTCCCCCCCCCCCAATTGATTTGAACTAAAACCATCTAGAGCTGATATCTAAATATATGTTTAGTCATCTGCAGGATATGCTAAATGCAGCCACAAATCAGAAATGTTCTCACCTTAGGAAAAAAAAGGAAGCATTTGCAGGTAGAGAATTTGTCATACAGATAATCTTATTTTATAGTAATGTCCTGCGTTTGAAGATGAACGTTATACTCACACAAAAGTAGGCCATCTTCATAGGAACCCTTCTCTCCCCCCCCCCACCCAGCGCCCCCCCCATCATCTGCCTTTTCTTTCCCTTTCAGCTCTGAAATTGGTTTTCAGGGAAGCAGGGGAAAAGCTTATTTAAAACCTGTAAACAAAAAAAGGAGATTACTTTGATGTTCTAATACTAATAAAGCAATTAATAAATTAAAACAAATTGTATAGATTTATTCATGCTCTGAAATATTAAATGAAGCATTTACAAACTGTTCCTATAGAGGAAAAGGGAAAATGTAAGTGTTTTTTCTAATTAGGCATTAGGCATTATGGTTATAATATTGTAGTTGTTAAGAGAATACAACTTCCTTAATTTCAAACTTTCCAAAAACTATGTATACATATACATACATACATACATACATACATACATACATACGAGAGAGAGAGAGAGAGAGAGAGAGAGAGAGGGAGAGATACATACATTATATTACCAAAAGTATTTGCTCACCCATCCACATAATCAGAAGCAGTTGTGAGCGAATACTTTTGGCAATATAGTGTACATGTTAATATTTATCTATGTAAAATCATGAATTTTTATTTATGATAAGGTTAGTTAGAAAAAGAAGATAAAATAAATGGTCTGTTTTGGTTAGAAAAAGAAAAGATAAAGAAGCAACTTCTAATCTTTGCAGCAGCTACAAACAAGCTTATTATCCCTCTTCCCTCTTTAAGATTACAATATAAAGATTCCTTATGTCCTATATTCAACCTTTTTTTCAATCAGCAAATCCAGAAATCATGATTTCACTTTTTTCCTATTTCAGTAAAAGACCCATAAAAGATTTCTTTATGTCTTATATAAAAGTACTTATTGTTTTATCTCTGACCAGGGAGGGCAGTTTTGCCATTTCTGCTAATTCTGCCATCTTTACAATTCATTCCTCTATTATTGTATATAGCAGGGTTGTTCTCCAACTTGCTGCAATTACTATATATAAATTATTAATATGTAGAACACTTATTTGATTCTTATGAATCAAATTATTTTAAAGTGTAATCTATAACTAATATATAATTTCTTGAATTCCTCAACCTTGGACAAAAGTTTTGCATAAAAATGCACTGAATACTAAATTTGATGAGTTTCAAAGCAGTTGAATATCCAGGTACCCTTGTACCATATAGTTTCAGTTTCAGTTTCAGTTTATTGGGATTTATATGCCGCCCTTTTCCCTGAGGGGACTCAGGGCGGCTTACAACCACAGGGGGGGGGGAGGGGGGGTGCAAGGTCAAAAACAAAACAATATGTGAACAAAGAAAGATAGTAAAACACAACTTTCATTCAACAATCAAACACTCGGGCGGGTGAATTGGAAGCCTATCCCCAGGCCTGCTGGGAGAGCCAGATCTTGAGGGCTGCGCGGAAGGTCTGGATAGTGGTGAGGGTACAGATCTCCATGGGGAGCTCGTTCCACAGGGTCGGAGCAGCAACAGAAAAGGCTCTCCTCCGTGTGGTCGCCAGTCGGCATTGACTGGCAGATGGGATTCGGAGGAGGCCCAGTCTGTGCGATCTAATTGGTCGATTTAGGGAAGTAATCGGCAGCAGGCGGTCTCTCAAGTACTCAGATCCACTACCATGGAGTGCTTTAAAGGTGGTCATCAGTACCCTGAAGCGCACCCGGAGACCAACAGGTAGCCAGTGCAGCTCGCGGAGGACAGGTGTAACGTGGGCGAACCGCGGTGCGCCCACTATCACTCGCGCGGCTGCATTCTGGACTAGCTGCAGTCGCCGGATGCACTTCAAGGGCAACCCCATGTAGAGCCCATTGCAGTATTCCAGTCTAGAGATCACAAGGGCTCGAGTGACTGTTGTGAGAGCCCCCCGGTCTAGGTAGGGCCGCAACTGGCGGACCAGGCGAACCTGGGCAAATGCCCCCCTGGTCACAGCTGACAGCTGGTGATCAAAAGTCAGCTGTGGGTCCAGGAGGACTCCTAAGTTGCGGACCCTATCTGAGGGGTATAAAATTTGACCCCCCAGCCTAAGCGTTGGTATATTAGCCAAATTATTGGGGGGGAAGCACAACAGCCACTCGGTCTTGTTCGGGTTGAGTACCAGTTTGTTAGCACTCATCCAGTTCTTAACGGCCTCCAGACCCCGGTTCATCACGTCCACCGCTTCATTGAGTGTATATACATAGTATATGTATATACTATTTCATACTACAATTCTCAAGTTATTGGAAAAATATAATAAAAGTATTTCTATATCAGTTATGGAATCATTCTTAATTATCCACAATTTCTCCCCCTTGAAACAGGTCAGAACATTAAAGAGAGAAGAATTGTGAAAGCTGTCAATCTAGAAGAATATCAGTATGAATCTGGAGCCATTCCAACAGAATGGGAAGGTAAGACATCATTGGCATTGTTGGGGAAAAGCATGACTTACTAACCTCAACCTCCCCCAAGTTGTACAGAAGAGAGACAAGACAACATTTCTAGCCCGCCCTTATTAATGTAAGAATACTTAAGAAGGCACAATTTTGTCTTTCTTGACATTTTGTCTTTTCAGTTTGTCCAGGCATCATTTCCTCTTGTACAGTGCTGTTCCATTTTAGTAGATACACCCCTCCCCCCAAAAAATGGAACTTGCAGATAGATGTGAACTTGATCCATAGATTTAGATACATAAACTTAGATTCAAACCTCAGTTCTAAAGTATTGACTTTTTTTTTAAAAAAAGAAAGAAACTGAGCAAGTTAATATAATGTCTGAAAGTTGGATAGAAAGTTGGATAGAAAGTTGGATAGAAAAATGCAAGACTCCGCTCTGAGTGCATTTTGAAATAAGAAAAGCAGTTTTGATCAAATGAGCCTTGACAATTATGCATATAAGCTAAACATCTTTTTATATGGTTTTCGCAAGATTAGGATAAATTTGCACATCTAAGATTCTTATTACCTAGGAAATAAATCATGTGTGGCAAGATATACTTTTAGTTGCATTTGCTTTTTTACTTAAGCATTCTTATAATTACCATAGCATTTTCTTCCCTTTGTGATTATTGCGGCACTAAGAATAGAATAACAGAGGGATCTCGGAAGGGATCTTGGAAGTCTTCTAGTCCAACTTCCTGCTTAGGCAGGAAACCTACACCATTTCAGACAAATGGTTATCCAACATCTTCTTAAAAACTTCCAGCGTTGGAGCATTTACAACTTCTGGAGTCAAGTTGTTCCATTGATTAATTGTTGTAACTGTCAGGAAATTTCTCCTTAGAAATTAGAGGTTGCTTCTCTCCTTATTAGTTTCCACCCATTGCTTCTTGTCCTACCCTCAGGTGCTTTGGAGAATAACTTTGACTCCCTCTTCTTTGTGGCAGCCCCTGAGATATTGGAGCACTGCTATCATGTCATCCCTGGTCCTTCTTTTCATTAAACTAGGCATACCCAGTTCCTGCAACCGTTCTTCATATGTTTTAGCTTCCTGTCCCCTAATCATCTTTGTTGCTCTTCTCTGCATTCTTTCTAGAGTCTCAACATCTTTTTTACATTGTGGTGACCAAAACTGAATGTAGTATTCCAAGTGTGGCCTTACCAAGGCACTAAATTGAAAGGATTTGTGAAGAGCATAGAAATAAAGTGTTATGAATAAGCTGTAGTCTTTTTTTCTTTTCTTTAAACACAGCTCCTTTTAGGGAATGTGAACTTCAAAGTGCTTTGTTTTGTTATCCATTTAGGCAAAGAAGGTGTACAATGTATTTTTGTTTGTGGCAAAGAGAACAGATAAGAACCCAGGTGCTTAAACACAAAGAGCAACATTAACTGGATTTTTTAAATTAACATTTCAACTGCTAAATGTTTCTGTTTAGAGATTGTAATGTAAAAAAATTGCAGGCCTTCTTCTCTATAAGAGAAGAAGGTTGGGTTTTAAATGCTGCAGCATTTATATAACTTTGTGTTCAAAACATTATTTCACTACATCAGTTCCAATGAATGAAGACATTTATTCCAGTTTTTAATTTTTTCCCTATATGAAGCTGTGGGAATTTATCTTTTTCCATTCTTGCTAATGTGGAGCGTCCATTACAGTTTACATGCATTACAGAATTTTGCCTTTTTGCATATACTGTGGCATACATTACAAGAACCTAAAGTTGCACATGTTTGAGGATGAAATTCTTTTTAATTTTTGTGCATTTCTTTAATGGAGTAAGCATCTTGAGAATTTAATGAACAGAAAAGCAAGCTGTAAATTGAAGAAATAATCTACTCAGGTGTGGACATATTTTATATCTGGTCCAGACACACTAGGCACGAACAAAAAATTTGCAAACACTCCCTTCTCAATTGATTAGTTTGGAAAGCTTTTCTCAAGCTTAATTATTACAGACCTTTTAAGCAGTATTTAATTCATGGCCAGAGGATTCCCATTACTAAGTTAATAACTAAGTTTATAGTTGTATTGTAACCACAAGTCATAACATATAACGTACCATAAAATAAAATACAATAAACATAGAATAGTAAGAATCTCAATAGTTCACAGGTTAGACTTGATACTTGATACAGAAAGCATGGGTTTCTATGAAGTAGCACTTATAACTGTTTTACCGATTTCAAGACATTCTTGATAGATAATAGCCAACTACAGTACTGAATTCTTCAAAGAATGTATGATTCATCTTTCTGCTTGTGATGAATAGAAATTACCATAGGATATTTACTTCAATTGATTATTATTATTTTGTATTGTATTTCCATTGTATGTGTGCTATAAAATGTGGATATATTTTGTGTTATAAAATCTGGGTATATTTTACTTACCAATCCTTTCAAATCAAAGTAAGCTGATGATTTTTGCCGATTTCCCACAAAACTCCCAACTTCCATTGGAATCTTGAACATGAGTTTTCCTTGTTCAAACCAGGAACATAATAACAGAGGATTAGGTTTGCTTTTACTTACATATCTGTTGTGGCCCAGCAGGATCCAGTTGAGCTGCTGATGGACTTGGATAGCAAGGAACCAGATGAGTCTGTCAGGGAAGATGTGGAAGACCCTGAGCAGGGTTCAGACTCAGAGCAGGGACCAGAGAGGCTGGCTGGCCACCAGGAGACACCTGAGGCATGGAGCAGTGGGGAGGATCAAAGGCAGTTTGTCCCTGACACAAGATTAAGAAGGGCGGAGAAATGGAAGCAGCAGCTCCGGAGGCGGACTCATAGACGATAATTAAGCCCAGGTGGTTGTGTCTTGGCCCCTCCCAAGAGAGTATATAAGTGGAGAAGTTGGGAGGGGACATTTGCAGGACACAACCGTTTAAAACAGTATTGGAAAACTCTGTCTGTCTTGAATCCGTGTCTGTTGGGTTTTGGGTTGCTGCCAACTATTCTTGCATGTGTGTTTTGTCTGGGACTTCAGCCAAAGGAATCGATAACTCAGTGATTAAAGAGTGGCAAACATCCAAGCCTGTGTCTGGGTGATTCGCAGGTCGGGGGGGGGGGGGGGGTCAGAACTCATACCTAGGGAACATCCATATTTACTTTGCCTAGGTTTCTTTTTAAGACAAAATGCAAGGCATTATTTTTCCAGAGCAGAAAATGGTCATAACCTTTATGATTTTTAATTTTCAGTGGACACTGATTGTATCTTAAGTTAGAAGGTGCTATTTCCGTTTTCCATATTGTTAGTCTTCGTAAAAAATATAGTCACTTTCAGTGTCTTTGGAGATGTGTGCATTTGTGTTTTTCATGCTGTATTTACAGTCTGTGTGTTCAAGTTGGTCCCTCTTTG
Source organism: Thamnophis elegans (assembly GCF_009769535.1). Lineage (NCBI taxonomy): Eukaryota > Metazoa > Chordata > Lepidosauria > Squamata > Natricidae > Thamnophis > Thamnophis elegans. The sequence continues at coordinate 119,939,897 of NC_045543.1, read as the reverse complement.
TTTAATGGGTAACATTTAGTGATTAATGGGAGTTTTAATTTACATGCCCACTTTTACGCTTATTACAATGCGCTATATGCCCTAGGAGTCTTAAGTTCAATGAAAATTTCATGCATACTAATGAGAATGCAGATGAGCACTGAAATGAAAGAATGCCAAGGTCTCAAGATATGATATGTCCAGTTTATCTTGCTTACATTCTGCTTAGAAAATGGTAGTGTTATCATGAGCATATGTTGCAGATAATGCTATACCATTTTTACAATTAAAGGCAACTGTTTAATTAGATGATTTGAACTACAATGGATTTCCAAAACTGTGCAAGAGCATGTTTCAAAATTGTACTCTGTCTATACATTTCTACACTTTCTTTGTTCATTTTGGGTGGAAGGGTACTGTTCCACTTAGAAACTATTTTGGCTGCAGTTCCATAAAAGTGCTTTGTTTTGTTAGGGTAGAATTTACAAAGTTTTTTTTTCTAAAAACAGATGACACATTGGCTATGTTTCAAAATTTGAAGAACAAGGGACAGTTCTAACAATTACTAAAATTGGCTCTGCTTTTATTTCATCATTTTTTTTTCTAAACTGAAGTAGAAATTTCTTGTGCAATTCATATGCTGTAACAGAAATTCTTTGAGAATTACTAACTTCCAATAAAAGGATTTATTCATGGGGGGAGGGAGAGATTTATTATTTTAGTGGATTATATAGGCTAATAGCTTTCACAATCAGTACCGTTGGAATGCATGCAGGAACAAGTTAAGGATAAACCATCATGGAGAAGATCTTATCTATGTGGTCGCTAGGAGTAAAAAATGACTTGATGACAGATAATCAAACAATAATAGCCAAGTTAGAATATACTGAGTAGTATATATTGGGATACTATGTTTTTGAAGAATAAGGAAGCAAAAAAATCTCTGAGATAGCTTCTTGGCATAATGAATTGCATTATTACTCATTTTTAAATTCATTTGTAGCTGATCGTGAAAGATGTGTGAATTAATATTAGAGAACTCAACAGTAAAAATAGGCATCAATATTGTTTTAGTATTGAATCTAGTATTAAAACCATTTATTTATCATTTCATTATCTCATTTTATGCTGATAATCGTCAGTCTCACTGTCTCTTTCCCAGCAGAAATACAGTTTCTGCTGGGAAACAGATCACTATTTTCTTTTCTTGGGGATAGTAAAGAAAATAGTGATCTGAACGATACAATATTTTATTGGAGGAGTTTATTTTGAATTATTTGCTTTCTTTTAAATAAGCTCCCAAGTCTATCTCCTTCAGGTTGGCATTTTTAAGTCAGAACAAATTAAAATAATTTGGATGAATAAAATAATTTTAATATTTGTTTTAAAATGGAAGACAATTATGTATATGAATTTTTCTTGCAAAAGTCTGCTTCGGTGCTTCACCTTTTGGCCTTTTTAAACGATGTCATCACTTTTTAAGCAGATGATGGTCACTTTTTAGAATTGCTTTATAAAAAAACATAGCTCCCTAATATATTTACAACTGGACATCGTGGTTTAAAAAGTCTAGGATAGAAATACATTGTTGATTAGGATATTTATTCAGCTAGATTCAGTCTTTCAATTAATGCACCTTGATCTCTAATACAAAAAAAAAGAAGAAAAATATTAAAGATGAAAATATTCAGCATACAAAGATGTACCGTGTTCTGTTTCAGGGTGTGCAGAGATACTTTGGGTCTGGTATGGGCACCTGTCAGCAATTGCTCGAGTTATATAAACTTTAAAAATTAAAACATGTTTTCCTAAGCCTGTGTAGTTACTGTGTGAGGAAAAGGCATAGCTGCTGGTTAAGTACTGTGAAGGTCTCCCTGCCAATTCCAAAGTACCTCAGCATGTTTGGATCCAAATATTGCAAACTACTTTACTTACATATATATTGTAGGTATGAAAATAAAAGAAATACTACTCAGTGTGCCTTACTTCAGTGCTGTTCATCATATTTCTCTATATCTTTTGGTCCTGACAAACTCTTTGTTTTCTGTAAGTAAACATACTTCATACATTGCCTTCTCATTTATCCCTTTTTTAGAAACCACATTGTGTTCTTCCTCTTTCTCTTGACTCATTCACACTTCTTTTCTGTGTTTCTTGTCTGAGTTAATTGTCCTTCACTCTGTATGATCAAACCATCTCAGTGTACTACTTTCAAAATGGTCACTTTCTTTGCTATCCAATTCTTCTCCCATTCATACTTGACCCTATTTCTTCTGTTTTATCACATTTGCTTCTTAAGAAATCAATTCCCACGACATTCATCTTCAGTGTTTCTTCTAACAACACCCTGTTTTCATATCCATATATCAAAGCGGACAAAACTACATTCTTGTACACAACTATTTTCACTTATTTCAACTAAGATTCATTCTTTGCAATAGGCTATGTTCTCCCATCTTCCTTTGTTGGAGATGACATCATCTCTTTGTACCAATCAGCTTTTCGCCCACTAGAGCACACGATAAGAGACAAAAGAAGGAAAGGATCTTCACACATTGTCTTTTTATGTGTTTCTTACCTCCCTTTTGTTAGGTAAATTCAGTCTCTCACTTCCTCATTCATATAATTTACCTTATTATATATTTTATCTAAATTAAATATGTAATAAATTTTCTCATATTCATAGATTTTTCAGTGATCTGCAAAAAAAATAATAATCTGGCTTGCACATCCCCTGCCCACCTTAAAATCATACTGAAGACAATTGTTTTATAATATATTGCTATTGAATACTTATGATGATTGTTTAATGTAGAGATGCTTCCATTTATTTCATAACAGCAATAGCACTTAGATTTAAATACTGTTTCACAGTGCTTTACAACCCTCTCTAAGCAGTTTACAGAGTCAGCACATTGCCCTCAACAATCTAGCTCCTCATTTTACCGATCTCGGAAAGATGGAAGGCTTGATCAACCTTGAGCCAGTCAGGATCAAACTCCTGGCAGTTGGCAGAGTAGCCTGCAATACTGCATTCTAAGCATGATTTTAAAAAAACAACAACAACAGGGTATGCATTTTCCCACAAATTCAGGGTCTTCTTTTTCAGATCAACCAAATATTGACCCATTGGTTGCAACAGGAGTTGCCCCACATCACAGACTGAGAAACAGTGACTGGCCCAAGTTGTTGTTGAACTTGGGTGTGAAAGCCAGATAGGTGAACTTAAAGGTCAGGTGGTTGGCTTTCATACCTAAGATGGAACTAGGATTCCTAGTCTCCTGGTTTCTAGCCTGGTGTCTTAACTGCTAGGCTGAATTGTCTCTCAAAGACAGGATACAAATGTTGAACTAAAATGATATACAAGAGGAACATAATTATTTTGGAGCCCATGGCCATAATAAATCTAATTGATTATGATCATGAAAATGATAAACTCATCAATATATTTTAAGGCTGTAAAAATAAAGCAAAGTGGAGTTAGGAGGTGGGGATGTGAATAGTTAAATGTTGGGAAACTATGATTAATAAAAGAAATAGCTAACTGTCTAAAGTCCAATACTAGTTTTACTACATTAGATATAATTATGATCTGATAAGTAAATTAATTTACATCAATTTTTACCATAATCTTAGGAAAGCAGAGAATAACTGTCTTCTTGTATAATTAAAAGTTGAAGCATATTTTCCAGAATAAATCAGATTTATCCCTTCCACTAGTGTCCTGTTCTGTTATCTTGAGTAGAAGAGCTCAGTTTAGCAATCTAGTTTAGCACTAGAAAGTTAATAGAACAGACCCAAATATATTTTTCCTGCTCGTCTTTTTGCTGTTAATAGAGCTCCAATACAGACTTCGCTACTCTTTACCTCTTTTACCTACTATGTATAGTAATAGCCTTCCTTATCTCACATCAGATGTCCTAGCTGAGATAACTTATCTAGGATGTTTATCTGTTAATCTTATAAAGAAGAAACAATGCCTTTTGCTCTCAGAGGTAAAAAAAATAGATTTATATTTCTCTAGCTTTAAAGACAAGTACTGCCTGCCACAAAGGAGTGAGAAAATTGGATGGTTATGCTGGGAGAGTCTGCTTTAACTTTTCTGTTAGAAAGAGCTAAGAGGAATTTGAAACAAACTCAGATTCTTTTTTTGTTGATATTGTTATACTAGATCCAAGAATTTTTTTATCATGTGGAACATTTTATATTGAGTGCTGCTTATTACCAAACCTATAGTAAAGTTGGTGAAAGATTTTAATTTTTGGTAATGAAAAAACATTTGTTTTATTCTGATGGAATATTTTTAATAGGGCTGATTTGTTCTGGATTTTTTTAAAGTTTGTTTTTTTAATTTAGGACTTTATAATGTTGCTTCTGTAGCTGTTTTAAAATTAGTGCTAAATTCACTGATGATAATGAAATTATATTATTGTTTGTTGATTCCTCCCCCTCCCCCCATAATTTTGGCCACAGGTAGTCCTCAATTTACAACCATTCATTTAGTGACTATTTGAAGATACAACAGCTGTGAAAAAGTGACTTATGGCTGGCCCTCGCACTTACGACCACCACAGCATCAAATTTCAAGCACTTGATAACTTGCATGTATTTATGAGAGTTGCTGCATTCTGGGGACACATGATTGTCCTGAGATGGGTGGCAAACAAATTTAATGATGATTTGAGACTTTTCCAACCAGCTTCCAACAAGCTAAGTTAAGGGAGGAAGCTGAATTCGCATAACAATCACATGATTTACTTAACAACTGCAATGATTCACTTAAGAACCATGGCATAAGAGAGAATAACTATACTTCCAGAAAGCACATTTTAACAGCATCCGTACAAGTATAGTCTGAAATATAACACGACAAACAGTGTATATTGTCTGTACTGTTTGTTGCAAGGAGGCAAATTGCTGGGAGGCAGAGGCAGATATTTTCCCCTTGTTTTCCTCCCCAAAATCTGGGTGCATCTTATACTCCGGAGCATCTTATACTCCGAAAAATACAGTACTTGTAAAAGTTAAAAATAACTTAACTTTTTTTTTTAAGTTATATAGAAAGGGAGCTTATAAATTCATAAAATATTGTTAATATACAGTAGGTACAAAGGAAATATAAGAATGGGAAATATTTAATATTTTTTTGGTTTTAACTTTCTTAGCATGGATGAAGAAAGAAGAAGAAACAATCCACCTACACTTGAGGTAAGGTGTGTTATTACATACACTGTATTGATTGTTTTAACCTCTATTTTTATTGTATCCCATGCTGAACGTCCAGCCTCTTTCACTCAAACTTTCGTCCTCTACTATCATCCCAGTGTGGTTGTTAATTTTTAACTGGCTCAATAAAGATAATTCCCTAGCTTTTATACCTATCTCTGTCTCTTGAGGGCCCCCAAAAGATCCTCTAGTACTGCTATAATTCTGTGGATATTTTTGCTGAATTTTCTCAGGTTTTTCTTCAAGACCCTTAAAGCGAGAAATGGCTGGAATAATTAAGTGACACTTTTTTCATCTTGCAGCTAACAGCAATACTGCTCCTTCTTTACCAGATACATTTGTCCCCAAAAATGTGGAGAAAGGTGGGGCTGGAATATAGGGGAAGTGTGTTAGAGTGTGTATGTATGTGTGTGTGTGGTGGTGGTTGCTGAATTTAAAGCATATGTGATCTTAAAATCTGAATGGTGAACCTAGTTCAAAGAAATTACCTATTCCTTTCCCTGCCTCCTTCTCTAAGGCATGTGTAAATCTGTGTGGCAGGCCATTTGTATCTTGATATTATTATTAAGACATTTTTTTCCTAAAATGGCTGCCAGATAGATTGATTTGGTTTCTGTATTAGACAGCCTCTGACAACACCTGCTGATACAGTAAATGCTCTTTGACAGCTATTGAATGGAGGGGGGCTTGGGACCATATTTCTTGTTGAAGTTGTTCTATAGCAAATCTCCCTGCCCACATCTTTCACTGAGCCAAGTGACAAAATATCCTCCCCTCGGATCCCACTTTTTGGGAGATGTGGAAAGAATTTGAAATGTCAGTTATTGTATTTTACTGAGCCTTTATTCTATTGTCTCACTTATTGCGACAACAGAGTCATTCCCAAATCTTGCCACTATACTTAACACTGTTTTCCTGGGAATATCACTTTATGAATTGACAAAACAGAAATTCCTTTTTTCCTGCTCTCTTCTGTTCCTATCTTTGCAATCCTATATCTGTACCATGTAAGATGTTGGGCTTGTTGACTGGAAATCCGGCAGCCCAGGTTCGAGACCTAAGTGCCATGCAACGTTCTCACCCCACCTCCTGCCAGCCTAGCAGTTAGAAAGCATGCAAATGCAAGTAGATAAATAGGTACCACTTTGGTGGGAACGTAACAGCAATCTGTGACGTCATGCTGGCCACATGACCACAAAAATGTCTTTGGACAGCACTGGCTCAATGGCTTGAAACAGAGAGGAGCACCTCCCCCTCTTGTCAGCAGCGACTAGCGGAGTAAAATCCACAGAACTATTTTACCATGTAATCAGGCTAAGAAACAACAAAATAAAACTCTATAAATGTGGCAAAGGTTTTGAATGGGAAAGGATGGCGCCAAATACATTAGAATCTCCCTCTTAATGGATGAGTACTGGATCCATTACAGCATACTTCCCAAATCTGGCATTCTTCAAGTTGCTTCATCATCAACATATTTTAAAATACTTGGCTGTATGAAATTACATCTACTTACTAGGAAGCTGTAGTGGCTTTCCTTACGCATTACACTAACAGTGACTTATGCCCTAATCACTTCTTCATACTGCTGTATGCACTCAACTCATTGGATGCCTCTGAAGACGACTGGAAACTGCAGTTGTAGTAAATTGTTGGTGGGTATTACCTTCCAAGAGAATTTTGCAACTGCACTTTGAGCCCTGTATTATTTTCCAGCAGGTTTCCAGGTATAATTCAAAATAACTGGTCTATAAAGTGCTATACAGCTTGGTGCTAAGGTATATGCAGGATTGCCTTCACCCATTAGAAATAGCCTTTCTGGTAGGTTCTTAGAAGCTTCTGGTTATTTTGTATGTTACTTTTGCAAGGAAAGGGAAAAGAGAGCCCAGGAGATGCGCTTTCTCAGTTGCGCCACTAGGAATAGGGGAAAGCCTTTCCTTGCTATTAAAACTCAAGCCATTTCTGTTAGTGTTTCAGAAGCTACTTGAGATGCTGCTCTTCTGTAAACATGTGATGATTACTTGATTGTGTGCATGTTTGAATTTTAAATATAACTGTTTTATTTATCGTGCACTTTTGTTGTGGTATTTTTTTCTTACTACTATTGTTGTTATTCTACTCTTGTTGCAATTTTGATTGTAAGTGATGCTTACTGTGAATGTTTTAATTGGCTGAATGCTTTTATCAGATTGCCTGTAAAATGGGATGAGCCTGTGACTTGGCAGAATACAATTAGAATGAAAGAAAGAAAGAATGGATGAATGAATGTCATACATTATGCTAAGCCAAAATAACCCAGCAGACAAGATGAGTGAATATAGCTTAGTGTGATTGTGACACTTGGTTGAATTGAAGAACGCTTTGGTAGTGACAATTGCAGGCTTTTCCCAAAGTTCCACCACAAATCGCGGAGGACAAAATCGCGCTCGACGAAAGCGCGCATTTGACGTCATCACAGCGCGACGAAAACATCGCGCTGTGATCGAAAAATGTAAAATAAAGCTAAAACCTTCCCCTAACCCCCCCAAACCTACCCCTAAACCTAACCCTAACCTAACCCTTAACCTAACCCTAAATCTAACCCTAAACCTAACCGTTAACGTAACGCTAAACCTAACGCTAACCCTTAACCTAACGCTAACCTAACGCTAACGCTCTAAACCTAACCTAACCCTTAACCTAACCCTAACCCTAACCCTAACGCTTACCTTTATGTGAATCGGCTTGCTTTAATTTTAATTTTATTTCAATTTTTAATTTTTTTCGTCGCGCTGTGATGACGTCACATGCGCGCTTTCGTCGAGCGCGATTTTGTCCTCACGCTTTTGACGGGTCACGTTTTCCCAATACTGTCTCTCTCCTGATACCTGCCACATTAAAAATAGCAATGCTATTAAATCAAGAAAAGCCAAAGATAAAAAAACCAGCAGAATTAAAAGAAAGAAGAGGAAACTGTAAAAAAAAAAAGTTTGTGCAACCAGCAGTAATTCTATTTCAGTACAATTCAAAAAAATAATATAGATGTGTTCAATTTTAATTTTCTTCTGTGTTTTGCGTAAAACTAAAATAGATTTATTGGTCTCCTGCTTTCCAACATGTCCTGTCCCCGTAAACAATGACTGTAAGAGGTAGGACAGGTAGGAATAGTTGTCCAACACATTGAGAGGGTTGTCCAATTAGATCGCACAGGTTGGTCTCCTCCGGATTCCATCTGCCAGCCAATGTCGGCTGGCGACCTCCCGGGGGAGAGCCTTCTCTGTTGCAGCTCCGGCCCTCTGTAACGAGCTCCCTGTTGAGATCCGGCCCCTTACTACCTTCCTGGCCTTCCGCAAAGTCCTGGCTGTTCCAGCAGGCTGGGGGAAGCTGAGAAGCATTACCTTCACGGAAATTGTGAATGTTGGTTTTGTTTTTAATATGTTGTCTTGTCTCGTTCCCCCCTTTCCCTTGTCTTTTGTGAGCCGCCCGGAGTCCTCCGGGAGTGGGTGGCATACAAGACAAATAAATAAATAAATAAATAAATTGTCGGATTTGGGCTGGCTGTTACAAATATCTTTCATGAGCTATTAACTTTAGGACAGCACATCCCTTTTTTCTTTGGATATGTTTTTTCAAAAAAGGTTCAGAAACAATTGATCAAATGGGCTCCATCTAATGCTAATAATAAACTATTGCAAAAGACAGATTTTGAAACAACTTCTATACTGCGAGGTTGTCTTTACCACCTGAAAACAACACTTCCCTATCCCGAGTTCTTTGGAAGGACTCAGTAGTGGATAAAAACCCAAATATCCAGCTTAAACATCTGGCAGACTGTGCTACCCAAACATCATAATACTTCCCGGAATGCCAAGAATTCAGGTTATCCCTGTAAATCACCAGTGGCTTGAGGTATTACCGTGTTTTTCCAAAAAGACGACAGACCTTGAAAAGAAGCCCTATCACGTTTTTGAGCGTCTGCAATCAAATTAAGCCCCACCCACAAAATTAGCCCTAATTGAGACCCCACCCACCCTGGGGTGCAGGGGGTGGGTGAGGCACACAGGTAAAAAATAAGCTAGGATGGGGATGGTGTGTGTGTGGAGCTGCCCTACTTACCAGGCCTCATACACCCCGACACCTGCCTTGCCTTCTGCGGCCGCAGAGGACTTTCTGGAAGGCATCTGCAGCCGATAACAGAGCTCCGTATCGATTTGAGCCCTGTTATTGGCTGCAGAAACCTTCTGGCAGGCATCTGAAGGGCAAAACAGAGACTGGGGCGATGCGTGCGAGTGGTGGCAAATGGCCGCAGAAGAAGTGGGCCAGCACCGGGTTCTGCTGGGTGGGACTGTCGGTTGCCACCACCATGAGGTGAGTCAATAATTAGAACCCTCCAAAAACAAAGGCCTAGCCGTTTTTTGGGTGGTCAAAAGAAAATAAGACCCGCCCTTCTTTTTGGAGAGACCAATATTTGGAGTTGAGAAATGGACAGAGGCAAAAGATTTTGCATCCAATGACTTCTTTCATGTCTTTTGTTCCTCTCTTTCCATGCATATTGAGCCTTAAACTCTGTTAGTCTGCTGGACTGTTACGTTCAGTTAGACTCCCTGTTTCCTCATTGGAATACTTTAAGCTAGGTGAGTTAAAGACTACTGAGCTTATTAGAGTAAAAATACTCTGTTGATTTTCCCCAAGACTGTTTTTTTTAATGGAAATATCCTGAGGAGATAGGTTTTAATATGAAATTGAATTCATTAATGTGTTTCTTAGCTGGTATGGGAGGTCTGAAAATGGTTAAAAATAAAAGTATGGTAAAGAACTATTTTTCATTTCTAATGTGCTATGTGTTTGCTTTGCAGTAATAAAAACTAAGTGGCTTTGAATTGCACAGTTGGATACAAGGTGAAATGTAAAGAGAAGAAACTTTTTGTGACAGCTCCTGTCTTGTTTCAAACTATTTCGAGCATTTCCTAATTATTGTTTTGACAGCCTTCTTGTCAAGGAAGGAAAATGTACTTTACTGAGTAGTAATAAGCATAAAGTTCACTTATTATCTCCCCACCATCATCCCTAGAAGTGAATAATTAAATTGAAAATTACATTATGTTTAGTTATCATAGTGTATGCTCATCTTCCTTATTTGAGTGTAAGAATATTATTTCTTTCAGGAATAGCAGGAGAGAAACTCACTCCAATCATGGTGATTCATTTTCATTGAATTCTAAGTTCCTATTATCCAACTGCAGGATGCTTTAAGAATTATATTTTCAGTCATACTTTGCCCGCATACTTTATTTATGCTTGCCTGTTTATATATTCTGTTTCTTAAATGTAGGCATGCAACATTTTGTAGATTAATGACTAGATTAGTCAATTAAAAGCTTTTTATAATTTTTCTGTAATTAAAACAGCAGGCGTATTTTCTTAATTCCAATGAATCACCTATGAGAATGGCAGAGGAATGAAGAAATTGTGCCTTTCTAAGATGGTGCCTAGAGCATATAACTTCTGTTCTTATTCAGGTTATCTTTTAAACTGTTTGAAATGGCACAAATATTACACTAAGTTACAGTTTGTTTAACTATTGTTTATAAATAATAATTGTCTGAGTTTCTACATGCTAAGCAATAAGCTGCCAATAAATATTGCAATCTAATACAATGCTAGGTCAGAGGTTTTTTTCTTGGTACAAATAAGCTATGTTCAGTGCCTTTTAACTTTGAAATTAAATCTGATGAGTCCTTTTGTCTCTTAAGTCCTTTTACTGGTATTGGAACATGGTGGCAAATGTTTTGCTGAACAATGCTTTTTTTTTTGTGGGCCTATTAAAATGTCTTCTAATGCATTATCACTTAAGAATATACAAGCTCTGCAAGACACAAGCAAGCCAAATCCTTTTCTTTTTAAAGTTGTTGATCAGTTGCTTTTTGGGAGGCTAAAATATGATGGGAAGGCAGTAACATTGTTCAGCAATCACCATGCAGAGGCATATGGCTTTTGATATTAAGTGCAATATATACCTGATTAGATGCAAATAATCTTATCTCACATGAATTTTTCATACATTATCATCCTTTAAAGCTGGCTAAGTTGGTCACAAACATCCATTATACTCAAAGTGTTTGATGTGAAGAATGACTTCATCCATCTTGAGTCTTCAGTGGTTTAGTCCTTGCTTGTAAAGATAAGAAAAAAAAAAGTTTATTCATATAGCCAATGGGGTTATATATAATTCAGCATGTCTTTAGTGTTTTCCCACCATCATTGACTACCTGATTATTTAATCAAAATGACCAAGATGTTTGTAATTTTTCTTGTAAGTGCCTTATTTGGATCAACCTTTTTCACCTCTATAATACTCATTTTCAGTATAACAATGATCATATCATATATGATTTTTTTCATATTCAGGTTCTTGCTGCAAGCCATCAGCATGCATCTGTCATCTTTTTTCCTTGATTTGCTTTATTTCATGCTTCCTCACTTTGAACTGTGTTGACTTGCTTAACGTCTCTTTTTCCAAATCAGAAATATCATTCTGTGTATTTTGCAAGATAATTATTCTGTACATATTATTGCAATAGCCCAAACTCCCTTTTTATGACCTTATAATCCCTATTTGGGGTAGAGTCATGGTGACTGGATAATGTTGAGTATTTACTGATCAGATGCCCATCCTGACACCTATCTGGACTTCACAGCAAATATTTTTTTCATAGGAAGAGAAACATCTGTCATTACTAGGATTGAACTCTAAGCCTTCCAAGTGAGAGACAAGCATCTTCACCCGCCAGGCCACCCATGCTGCTTGTATTGCAATAGGGCAGTTATATTAAAAGTAAATGCCAGCTTTCATACAATCAAGGAATGTTAATGTAGCTTCCACTACACTTACAACCCAGGCAGTTTAAAATGGTCTTTGAAACCAGTATGAATTTCTGAAGGTATCTATAACATGTTTCATCTCAGAAGGAACTAAGCTTGGCTGTTTGTGGGCAATTATGCTTAGAGATGTTTGGGGAAGGTATATATATGCATACATGGATGTGTTCTGTACCCAAGCAACACTCAAATGTGACTCCCATTTCCAGTAAGATTTCACCAATGGGGAAATGCAGGGTGAAATAGCTTACCATGGCTGCCTCCCATGTTGATTGGGAACCATGGGTTAGGGGAACTGGGATTTCTCCAGTCATCACTGAAGAAAAAGCAGGAAAAGACAGCTCTGTGTGAAAGTAACTCAGAAGCCAGTGATGGTGAGCCTTTGTCTTACTGCTTGCCAAAATTCCACGCGTGCGCACTATCACACACACACACACACACACTCAATCTCGCACATGTGCGTGTGCCCCCCCCCATGCATGTGTGACCCCCCCCCAAGGCTCTGGGGCTTTCCTGAAGCCTGGGGAGGGGGAAAACCCCCTCCCCCCGCCCCCTCGGAGGCCCTCTGGAAGCCGGAAACAGATCATTTCTGAAGTTCCGGCTGGCCTGTTGGGGCCGTTTTTTGTGACACCAAATTTGGCTCCGTGTGCCACACGTGCCATAGGTTCGCCATCAAGGTCCTAAGCTATGACAGTAATGCTGGTGAGAGTACAATCCTAGATAGCGACATGTTTTGTCAGGGAACAACTACATCTTACGTTGTATAATTTTTTTCTATAAAAAGTAATTTCTGCAGCAGATAGCAACACTTAGTTAATATGAGGGGAAAAACTAAGAAGGTTTGGACTTGATAAATACTTGGATGGATGACCAAGAGGCATGGTTGTAGGCTAGATGAGCAAGTTAACAATATTTTTGAAAGAAGGCAGTGACAATGGCAAATCCATACTGCTTCCAAGTGTGATATGTGGATTGGGTTTTATACTGTGATTATGCTCTGTATCTCGGAACCAGTAAATTGGGTAAGTTTATTTGCTAGGGGAACATCAGCCATTACAAGCTAATTTTCCCAATAATCCACCTTGCAGCATTTTCCATCCGTCCCATGAAAACAAATAGGAAATAATTATATAAGCTGTACAGATGAAATAGAATCTCATTCTATGCTACTGTGCTGCTCCTCTGTAATATCTGGTCAGTACCATCTTTCCCCTGGAGGCCAAATGTTAGGGAGGAGGAGCTTTGTTAAATTTATATGTGCTCCTTGTGGGTCTGACCTTTGAATGCTAGAAAAATTAGAAAGTTAATTGAAGTCAGTTGAATTGTTTTCAGCTAGCATTAGAGACCCTGAAGGTTTATTACATTGTAATTATAGAGATTCATTATTGTTCAATCTCAGTTTCATTTTGATATGGGAATTTGGTTTCCTTTTGAGCTTGCGTTTGGCAAATAGTCCTTTGATTATACACAGATAATAAATTATAATCTTGTTGTATGTCTTTGTAAAACTACTTGATACATTTGCTCTGTATTCTTTTTCCATTCTCTTTTTAAAGAAATACATAGTTATAAATTTAAATGATGGGCAGTCAATATTTTAAATCCATGTTTTGAAAAAGTATTGCAGCATTTTGGTACATTATATATACTGCCACATAGATTTTGCATGGTGCATATATTAGAATAATGTAACTTGAAGACATGGGATATAGGATACCTTGCTGATTTTGTTAAGGGCCTAGATGGGGATCGACTTAGGAATCCTTAAGGTAAAGGTTCCCTTCGTACATATGTGCTAGTCGTTCCCGACTCTAGGGAGCGGTCCTCATCTCCGTTTCAAAGGCAAAAAGCCAGGGTTGTCCAAAGACTTTTCCGTGATCATGTGGCCGGCATTACTAAACACCCGAAAGCGCATTGAACGCTGTTATCTTCCCATCAAATGGTTCCTATTTTTCTACGTGCATTTTTTTAACATGCTTTCAAACTGCTAGGTTGGCAGAAGCTGGGACAAGTAACGGGAGCTCACTTCATTACGTGGCACTAGGAATTCAAACTGCTGAACTGCCGACTTTTGTAATCGACAAGCTCAGTGTCTTAACTGCGTCCCTCTAGGAATCCTTAGGTCACATTAAATGTACCTTGAATGCTTTTGTGAAAGAATAGTGACCAAGAAAAATTAATGTACTGCATGCCTCTAAGAGAAACTATGGTGGTTGGCAGCCTCTAGCTTGCAGAGTTTGATCATCTTGGACACACATTTAAAACAAAAAGCAAAAGAGTTTTAAGTTAGCAAAATTCTGACAACTGTATTAGGATAAAGTATTTTATTAAGCCAATTCAAGAGTACAAATGAGAGTACTTTCGAGTTCTCAGGAAGGGAAGATGAAGTTCACAACAAAGAAGCTGGAGGAAGAGATGTTTAAGTCTATACATTCAAAGCCATATGAGGTAACTCATCATTCTGAAGCATGCATTTTAAGCAGTTGATTGAACAAAGTAGTAGGCTGCTTCTCACATGGTGCTACTTATAAGCCATGGCTCATAAACAGACAGTCATTTGGTCTTTATTCTGTACTACTAAAAATAAACACGCTATATAGCTTAGTTATAATTTGTGAATCCAGCCGTAGATTTAGATGGAAAGGTGCCCAAACTGAAATCAAGCTTGAGCATAGGTTGAGATGTTTTCCAAGCCGTAGTAAGACAACTGGGACTGTTGGGTTGATGAAACAAGCACATTTTAAATATTTATGAAAAATAGAAAATTTAGTTACTTCAAACTATCTTCATAATTAAACAAGTTCCTTCATGGTCTCACTGAAATGTTTAAAGTCCTCTGAATCACTATGTTTATTGGCAATTAGAAACTCTTTATGGACTTTTTGTCTAAAAGAGAATAGATGAAATTGTGATTTATGGTTTTGATTAGCTAGGATAGATCATGAAGAAAGTTACGATATAACTTTAGAGATAGAAAAAGGTCAGTTTAAAATTGTAGTTGCTGCTGTGGAGAAGATCAGAAGCCACTTCCTTATATCACTTTCTTTTCTATTTTTCTGCTACATTTTCTTTTTGCATCTTTAGTTTTTCTTTATTCTTTTGACCCTACAATATTTTAGTTTGTAGTACTGCCATCCTGATGTTTAATTTTTTTATTAAAAATGTATGTCTATAATTTATTATTGGTATTTTCTGATACAAGGGGTTTGATCCACAATTAGCTCATCAATGGAATGGGAATGGGCATATATACATACACATACATACACAAATCTCACCGGCGCGGCTTTCCATCCTTCCAAGGTGGGTAAAATGAGGACCCAGATTGTTGGGAGCAATATGCTGACTCTATAAACTGCTTAGAGAGGTCTGCAAAGCACCATGAAGCAGTATATAAGTCTAAGTGCTATTGCTATACTCCAATAAGTTGAATCTCGATGAAGTTGCCTATACTGGAGGATGCTTTTCCTGGCCTCTTAAAATGCTACTTGCTGAATTGAGGCAAGCTCTTGTTGTGAAAAGTGAAAGCAACACAACCTACGCACTCAAGCAAAGTGCATCTCCTTAGCATTCATTGTTTCTTTCAGTCAGTTCAATGTGTTACATTTTCCCCTCCAGGAATGTATCCAGAATAGAAACTACAGAAAAGAAATGAAAGCTAAAGTTGAAGATTTGGATGAAAAAAGCAGCCTCCTTCAGGCCAAAGAGGATCTTGATGTAGGGCCACTTCAAACACAGATTACAGGACATGCATCTGCTTCCAGCTACAGAAAGCCTGAACGCTCAGAAGACCCTGTTAGTACAGCAAAACATTCAGCCTGGAGCCTGGATGCCTCCTGACCGTAAAAAATAAAAGCCCCCCCCCCCCCCACTCCGTGCAAAGCATCAGGAAAGAGGCAACATTTGGTTAATGAGCAACATGAATGAAGACACTTCCTTAAAAATTCCAAGTTATACTTAAAAGCTTAGCAGCATTTTCAAAATGCTTAGATTCTGCCGTTTCTTGTGGAAATGTTTAATTGCTTTTTATAAAATGTCCCATCTCTAATTCTTTTGCCTCTTAAATCATTTGATAATGTTTTCAGTGAAGTTATGCTTCAATAAAATTTAATGCTGCCATAATCATTACAGATGGTGTATTACATGACTGTATATATTCTAGCTGTTAATTAATGTTAAGAGGGTATGTATGGCAATGCTATGCATGCAGTATTCTCTTTAACCTGTTCAAACTATTATAACTTCTCATATTCCAAACTGCTTAATGAAATTTAGTCATTCATGAGAGTTCGCAGCTTCTCCTAACATATTAAAATGATTTGTTTATGGAAGAAGATCCAAAATGTGCTTATGAAAAGCTATATTTATTTGCTATTTTGTCTAATAAGATTTTGACAAGGTTCTAAATGTCACTAAACACAATAAATAATTATTAGGACGGGACACATTACAGTTAAAAATTTCCATTGTAAATAAATGTCAGGACTTGTGCAAGTTAACAAAACTAATTTAAACATTGTTATTGTAAAGTAGAAATTTAATGTTTCATAGTTAACAAATCAGTAACTGTGCAATCATGAGCATATTTAAATGTCCTATAATTTTGTTTAAAATGCATATTTGTGCTTGACATCCTTTGCATCAGGCGATGCAGTCACTAGTAGAGTTATTAGCTTCCTATCCTACATAATCCCTAACTTTATTTTTATACCAGTAAACCAATGTTGTAGTCATAATTTCACCAAACCAATGTTATAGGTTAGATACCTCTTTTATGTTATAAGTTAACTGGATGTAAAAAAATAGGCTTCAAAATGTTACAAGATTTTCAAAGATGAGCCTAAGAAGCCTTGGTTTTTGAAGAGTTGAAAACAGGAATTGACTAGAAATATATAAAAGAAATTTCAGGGTGCTAATTATTTGCCCACCAGACATCAATTGTTGCCTTCAAAGGCAAGGTATTGACTTAATAGGGAGCCATAATTTAGAATGAGAAGCCTCTGTAGCAACTTTGTAACAGCAGCCACACAGGGCTTGCTACAGGGAGAATAATGCTTGTCATTTGGCCTGAACTGGCCAAGATTCCCTAAAATTTGCCTTCAGTCTGCTTTAGCTGAACTAATAAACATGTGAGGGCATTTGTAACCATTGATTCTGGTTGTTAAAAGACTTAGTGATTGCCTACATTCATTCACTATTGCTTTGTCCTCAGAGTGTAGCCACCAAGAATATAATGTAACACAAATGAAAAACTATATCCAACACCATGGCTTATGCACAGACTATTCCAGTAATCATATTTACGTTCTTTTCCCCCCAAAACATTTTGTAGATAAGGTTGCTCTCAGTTACATTTAACAAGAAGAATCTTTTGAATGATAATTTAAGCTATCATGGATTGTATAATTGAAACAATCTGGTTCTTACAAACCATTATGCCAAGGAATAGTGAAAATACTGGTTTTCAGTGTGTGAAATTGGGATTCTTCACAATGTAGGAAAATTTTACAATACAACAAAATTATATGAAAATTATTAAACAATTATTTTCCATGGTATAAAATCATAAGACAGATTTTAATGGAAATAATAATTTGTATCTATATAGTTATTTCACATGTATTATAAACTTACATTTTGCTTATATCCCAGGTTAGAAAAAAAAATTGGGAGGAGACTTCTTAAAAAAGCAATTAAAGTTCATTACCACAGAAGTTTAATAGCACAAATTAAGGATACATTATTCCAGGAAAAAGATCTGTCATCTTTCTGTAAGGATACAACAAAAAAAAGGTACACATACAGTAACAGTGCATTGCCAAAAAAAATTCGGCCCAGTGAAATTGAAGTCTTAGTCCTTCTTTATTCGTTTAGCTTTTGTAATGTTTTCTTGGCGTTTTTGTTTCTTTTTTTGTTCCCGTTCCTTAGCTTCAATCATTTTCGCCAGTTTCCATGATAGCACCGCGCTTGCCAAGAATAGAGGTGTTAGAGCAAGGATCACTGTTGTAAGGAATCCATATGGATCTTTTGCAGCCCATTCCACAATATACTCAGCCCAAGATTTGATATTTTCAAACATCCTTCTTGCTACCTAATAGGGGAAAATCCTAAAAAAGAGAAAGTAATACTATTATTTCACAGAAAAGTAAACAGATACCTACTGAATAATGCAGAAAGAAATTCAGAATAACAGCATTGAAAGGGGCCTTGAAGAGGTCTTCTAGTCCAATCCTCTGCTCCAGCATAAAACCCTACACCTGTGATGACGAGCCTCTCTGTGAGCATGCAAGCTGTCGCCCAGCTCAGCTCCACCGCACATGCGCATGCACCTTCCACTGGCCAGCTGATTTTTGGGTATCTGCTGCGCATGTGAGACACGTGCGCATGGGAGGGCGTATTGCACAAGTATGCACGGAGGCAGTGAACCACCCCCCCTCCAGCGGCCCATTTTTGGTCCCAGGAGGCTTCAGGGAGGCCTGCTAGACCCTAATGGGCTGCAGGGTGTGTGTGGTACACCTCCTGCACAGCCCATTTTGGGTTTCAGGAGGCTTCATGGAGGCCTACTAGATGCAATTTCCTCGCTGCAGCTGCGAGGCTCAGTTCCCCATTCCCCTGCCTATAGCAACTTGAAAGCATGTCAGGAATGCTTCGTGAGTTGACATCCTGTATATTATAATTTTCATCATTAGAAATATGTTTAGAATTCTTCCAGCAATGTAAAAGATGTCACAACTTACCCAAGAGGTCAAGAAACTCCAGTGTAGCAACACGGCAACTCTGGCTATTGTTGTCATAAAAACTACAAGAAAAACATTGAGACATTTAAAGCAGCAGCTTTTGATTGTAGAGGTTGTACAGTAATACAAAGCAATTCAAATTGCAGTATTAAATAATACTGCATACTGTATGGGTAGTCCTTGACATATAACCACAATTGAGCCCTAAATTTCTGTTGCCGAGTGAGACAGTTAAGTGAGTTTTGCCCCATTTTACAACCTTTCTTGCCACAGTTATTAAGCAAAGCATCTGAATTTTGATCATATGACCACGGAGATGCTACAACAATCGTAAGTATTAAAAAATGGCCATGTTACTTTTTTCAGTGCCGTTGTAACTTTGAATGTTCACTAAATGAACTGTTGTAAGTCAAAGGCTATGTATGTCAACATATCAAAGATTCAGTTGCTAAGTTTCAGATAAATTCTAAAATATTTTTAAGTACTACTTAAAAATGTGGAACTGATTAATATAGTAATTTGCTAAATCTTTCATAAATGGCATCTATTAAATAAGGGAATTGAAAAGAAAAAAACAGATCCAATGGAACAGGAAAATAAACATTTCCCCTTCAGGCAAATTTGCATATTTTCTTAATAAAATGGTCATTTAGCACAAAAGGACTATAGCAACTATTTTTCGTTATCCTTTTTTGAGGATAACATTTAAAAGCAATTCTAAATAGATTTTTTGCATAAGCAAGTCTGCATCAAGGCAGTGAATTGAACCAATGTTAAGACTTGTTTATGGTACATCAAGCTGCATGCAAAATGATTTTTGAAATTCTAATTTCTATCTCAATCATATTACCATTTAAATAAAATACAGCTTCTGTGTCATTTATATATCTGGTACATCTTCATGTGAAATGGCCTTTGACATATATATCTATGCTGAAACTATGAGATGATAGCAAAGCCAATAATTTCCAGTTGTTAAAAATGGAAATTGACTACTATTAAAATGTTTTTTCTCATCTCGTGTACTTTGTATTAAAGCTTATAAATAAGCATTTTTTTAAAATTCTAAATCTAATACCTCTTATTTGGGAGAAAAAAAAATACCTGCTACCTCTTTATTTCTGTTCAGATTCATAAAGTAGCAATAATAATATCAAAATTCTCAGATCTATGCTCAAATTCTACTGAATCTATTTTCCAAAGCTAGTAGGAGTAATACGTATAAGTTGGGCTGACAAAATCACAAATAATGAGGTGATAAGCCACTTGGGAAAGCAAAGGGAAATCATCAAAGCCATTAAAAAGTGAAGGTTAGAATATTTTGGACAGAAAAATATGGCATACTTCACTTAATCATCCAGGGAAAAATTGAAGGCAAATGAGGTCCAGGCAGAAGAACATCATGGCTTCAAAACCTAATGGATTAGTTTGGACAAAATTCAGCAGCACTTTTTCATGCGGCTGTTGACAAAAATAGGATTGTCAATGTGATTGCCAATGTCCAATGATGGATATGACACAAGAAGAAGTTGGAGTAGCCACTAATTACCCCTATTTTACAGTCATCACTGTTTTCACTACAAATAAATTGTAGGTACTCTTATTGTTCTAGTAGAAGAAGGTCAAGAGGCAGGTAGGGTAGGAAAATTAGTCTGAGGCCACTTAAGAAAGTGATCACAATTACTGAAAAGTGGTGGCATACTTTCCTGTCATTCAAGATGGTAAAGCCTTAGGCTGTACATAAATCTTGAAAACTAACCAGAGTTTAAAAAGAATCCATGAATCTTCCAAAAAAACCTCAACCTTCCAATCTACATTGTATCAGTCACTGTGCCCACTGTAATCTCTATCCATCAGAAAATTCTAATATATATCCATAGTGCTAGTTTTGGAGTCTTAAAAGTTGCCAAGATTAAACACCACTGACACAGCCTCCCTGCATCTAGTGCAGGGGTCTCCAAAGTTGGCCACTTTAAGACTTGTGAACTAACTCCCAGAATTCCCCAGCCAGCGTAGCTCAAAGTCCACAAGCCTTAAAAGGGGCCAACTTTGGAGACCCCTGATCTAGTGCCTACTGAGCGACATGAACAACCATCATTCCCTGCTTTCTTTTTCATTCTGAAACCAGGTCTTTTCGGCGACAGAAAGGCTGGTTCTTGGGAAGCACTTCCCAGAGTTTAGGAGGATTTACAAGCAGCTACGTGAATGCAGCCTTAATACCTTTGTCTTTCTTCACACACCTTCATACTTTCTCTGGAGAGCAGGCAACGGATTTTTATTTTTAACGTGGGCTGGTGTACTCGCAGTTAAAAAAAAGATAATGAAGTTCTTGACAAACCTGTATTTTATATCCATCCAGGTGAGGAACACATCTTACTTACACCAACCTCACTCCATTCCTAAGAGGGGCATGCATAAGCGCACCAATGTGCCTATCATCCCTGTCCTACTGTTCCTTTTTATTTGTATGCGTTTTCATGTATTCAAAAGAATGTTTATAGTTGTCTAATACGTTTGACAAAATAAATAAAATAGAAATAAATAAAATAAAAAAATAAAATAAAAATAAATACTACTACTCTGTCTTCCCCACAACCACACATATACACGCACGCGCGCATGCGCGCGAGTTGGGCGGGGCTGGGAATGACCCAAAGGAATTACGGGGCGTTTGCCTCACGGATTTCTGCTCCGTACTGCGCCTGCGTGCGGAGGACTTCATCTGTTGAATTTCTGCAGGGCAGTAGGATGGGACCACAAAACATTGGCGACCCTAACCAAGGCGCACCAGAAGGTCGCCTGAGACTCAGGAAGTCCAGTAGCTGTCTCCCTCGCCCACCCCCTCGGACGGCAAGCTGAGGAAAGTTCAGCGGGACCACCCAAGCGAATAGACAGCAAAGGTGGGGCGCGGGTGCATCTGGCGCGCGCCCGACGACGAGCCCCCCCCCCCCCCCCAAGCTCGGCCTTACGTAGCGCGCGCGGTCACCCTCCCTCCCTCAATGCAGGACGCCTGACCCTCCCCCTCCTCTCAGCCACCCACCCACCCCCCACTCAGATCTTGGCTCGAGGGTTCGCTCACCCGCCAACCGGAAGCAGGAAGTAATGGGAAGCCAACTTCCGACTGGAGCCCGCCTTCACCGGTATTCCCGAGCGGACGTGGAGAGGAATTACGCCATTCCTTTCCGGATAGGAAACCCCGCCTTCTCTGCCTTTTAGGGAACGGGGCTTTCCTGGGACAAACAGAGAAGGATGAAAACCTGACACACACACACACCCAAAATCAGACTTGTGGTGCGTCAGGCATAAACGCATACTAATGCTATTATGAGTACCCATAGTAATCATTAGTATTCATGGTAATACTATTAGTATGGAAAATAATAGAACAGGGCTCCCCAAACTTGGCAACTTTAAGCCTTGTGGACTTCAAGTCCCAGAATTCTCCAGCCAGCTATACTGGCTGGAGAATTCTGGGACTTGAAGTCCACAAGGCTTAAAGTTGCCAAGTTTGAAGACCTCTGTAATAGAGAAATAGTCGGGGTGCGATTGGATTGCTGGGAAGCCTCCCAGAACAAGCCGTGGTGGCTGCGGAATTCTGGGAGCTGAAGAAACGGACCGTCTCTTGGTCATCTGGCATTTTTGTCGCCTCGATTGTGGCTAAGTGAAACCACAGCCCGGTGAAAATTCCTTTTGACTAACAAAGGCAGCTCTTCAGATAGTGCTCAAATAACCGTCTTTCTCCACTTTTTCTAAATCCCAAGTCTGTGGAAAAAGCAGTGGAAAAAAATAGCAACTTCCTGTACTGCCACTCTAGGGCTGTTTAATAAATTCATTTTTTCCCAAATAATTGTCTACTATTAGTAAACAATTCACGTTCAATATGTCTAGTGCCTAGAACCATTTAGTCCTCTTGCATCTTGCCTCTAAAGATTAATCTTAATGGTAGCACAGTTGATTTTAATTCAGCTACATTGAGTATGACTTTCAGGCTATTGCTCTGTAAAGAATTGTCCCCAGGAGTGAATTATTGTTATGCTTCCTCACAAACTGTTTATCTGGCATAATTCCTTGACTCTTTTGTATTCTACCTGCTGAGTAATATCCCCCTTGTTTCTGGGTGAATTATGCTGCTTCCTCTGCAGTTCTACATTGGTGACGCTTTTCTGAAGGGCTGTGAGAATTAATTCTTTTTCCTCGTGCTTATTTTTCCAGCTAGTAAAATAAGTGCTCTATCAGCACTTTGTCAGCCTTGTATGACATACATCCAGTATTTACACATCACCAAATAGGTAATATATCTTATACTTTCTTACACTTCTACTAGAAATAACCAAACTCCATTTATGTTATTAAAAGTTAAATTGTTTTTTAAACATGCAGGCATGGTATGTATTGCATAGCTACAAACCAGCAACATCTGCAAAGAAGGGTCAATATTTGTGAGCATGCAAGTGCAAAAGATGTGCAAAAGAGGCAAATTTTTAATCATGTTATTGTGCCCTCCATATTGAGCAGGGGGCTGGACTAGAAGACCTCCAAGGTCCCTTCCAGCTCTATTCTGATTCTGAATTCTAAATATTGTGGATCCTCAGACACAAACCCAGTGGATGTTCAAGTTATTCTGTTATAATTTAAGCTCTCATATTGTCTAGATATGTATCAGTTACAGGATGCAGGCTAGCCTTCAAACCAAATCAAGAAACTTGAATTATAAGCAGATGTGCTTTGAATTTTAACAGGAACCTTGAAGATACGAAGTTGACTCTAAATAGCTCAGGTCAAGCAACTGGAACGCACAACCTAAAGTCCAAGCCAAATCTAATTCTTTTCAGCCCAGAATTTTGCGTTTACCTCTTTAGAAAGCAGGGAGCTTAAAATGTCAAAGTTTTGGTTTCAAGCCTAGCATTCTTTTCTTGTAATTCATTGCCCGTATTTTTGATCTTGGATCAGAAATAAAAAGTACCAAATCACAATCTTTTGATGATCTCAGACTAAGATGTTCCTGTTGGTAGAGTGGTTTTCTTTTATTAAAAAAAAACAATTGGATGCCTGGGACACTATAGCCAATATCTACTATCAAAATGTCAGCCCCACTAGATAGTTCATTCCAGAAAATCTGTTCCATAGGAAAGTTACCCTTACTTTTATTGAGATTGGTTATAATCATGGGTGGGCTTTTAGGAGTTCGCCTGAGTTCAGGTGAACCCGTAGCTAACATTATGGCCTGTTCGCAGAACCTACAAATCCCACCCCGGCTGGCCCCTCCCACCCCTCCCCTCCCAGGAGTCTCCATGCAGCCCATTTTGGATGCGAGGTAAGTGCAGGGCTTGCGCTGAGGCTCGGGGTGGAGGAAAAATGCTCTCTCTCCCAGAAGGCCTCCGGAGCCCAGGGGAGGAAGTTTTTGTCCTCCCAGATGCTCAAGGAACACCTCCGGAGCCTGGGAAAGGTGACCCCCACACACTGTGGTGCAGCAGGCTGACTAGGCCATGCCCACCCAGCAACCAGGCAGAGAACCCTTTGCTGAAATTTTTGAAGCCCAATAACAAAGTCTTGCAAGTTTGACTGTGTTGTACCTCTTCCTCCTTAGTATGGTTTGTTGAATTAGGGAGATATATATCTGAGCCGTATCCAACTATTATCTTCATTGTTCTGGACTTTAACATGCTTCAGTCTCTTTAGCCTAGGTAACAGTTCCTGCATATCTTCCTCAAGGTCTCCTTCTTTACTGTCTGCATAAAGTTCTAAACTGGGTCTTAATTTGTCCATGGACTTCACTCCCAGATTTCACTTCCGATTCCTAATCTAGATTAGAGTCTTTTCCTATGCAGTGCTTTATATATATCATGTTTTCCCGAAAATAAGACAGGATCTTATTTTCTTTTGACCCCCCAAATGTTGCTTGGGCCTTATTATTGGGGGGAGGGCTTATTGGTTTGGGGTTGCTGGGTGGCTGCTCTCTTGTGAGCGGGCGCCCAAAGAACCAGGCACAGCCACAGCGGCAAACAGCTGTCTTGCACTGTCACAGCAGCGCAATACAGCAGCCATGAGGTGACCACACTCATGAGACAGCTGTCTGAAAACTCCTCTTTCCAGCCGGGCAGAACACCATTCACCGACCCAGTAATATCCCAAAGGCGCTAAGCTGCGTAGCCATCTGCCCAGCTGGAAAGGGAAGTTGCGCGAGCACCTATTCCGCCCCAGCTCGCATGCCTCCCAGCCTCATCATGCCCTGGCCCAGCTCTCCCTGCAGGTCAAGGGCACTGCTGGCGCTGCGCTGCCACTGCCGCCACTGAGCTCCAAGCATAACCAGCTTCCAAACTCCGGAGATCCGCTGCCAAGTCTTCCAGCAGCGGCCACTCCGGGACTACGCTGTATGGTTGTGGGCTGGCTGTTGGAAGACTCTGGATTACTGACGCGTGAGCACAGTCGCCCGGCAACCCCCCACTCCAGCTGGGCACAGCGCCACTCACCAACCTAGCAGTATCCCAAAGCCAGCAAGCAATGTGAGCGCCTTTGCCTCCCCTCCCCCGGGTCCTGCAGCTTGGCGCCTTCGGGATATCGCTAGGTTGGTCAGTGGTGCTCTGCCTGGCTGGAGGGGGGTTATCCAGGGAGCTTATTTTCAAGGTTTTTTTTTTATATTTTTGCCCACCAGAAAAATGTGGCAAGACCTTAGTTTCAGGACAGGTCATATTTTCTGGGAAACACGGTATATATTGAACTACAACACCCATCACCTCTGGTTGGAGTAGATATTAATTGTCCAACAGAACAAGAATGAGAAAGACTGCTGATGTAGTGGAAGTTGTAGATACATCGGGGGATGGGAGGAAGAGATGCTGTCTAGGAAACAATCATACAAAAGAAGGGAGAATTTCAGCAGTCATTTAATAGAATCATCACAAAGAGAAAAGATATTAAATTCTGAACAACCAGTTCTCTATAAATGACTCTTTTTTTGTTTCATTGCTTGGCTCCTTAGCTGAGTTCAAGTTAGATGTTCAAACTCTACCCTACTGTAAACTTGGAGATGACTCTTGCAAAGAAGAATTACCCAGAGGATTTAAAGCTTTTGATACCTCTCAGATTAATGCAAGACAGCATGGTTGCATGGATTTCCAGTTTCAAGCATGTTACTTTTTTTTTCAGAAGCAATGAACATTTCACACACGATCATAAAACGTTGATATAGCCTGTAAGGTTTAATTGTATTGATAGTCTTTAAATCTGCCTCTTGTTATACAGTAGCTACATTTTGCTGAAAGAGAAACGGAGATCAGAAAAATCCTTAGCCTGCAGCTACATTGCTGGAAGCAATAATTTTTCCTTACCTCCTGACTTAAATGCTAGCCGAATCACTGTTTAATGTTTTGAACAATGTCTTTATAATTGACCATATGAAATGAATACAGCTAGTCCTTAACTGATCTCTCTCTTCAAGCCAGTGTATGAGATCAGAATAGATGGCAATCACTACAAATTCCCAGATTCATATGTGGAGTTAGATTAAAGAGAATATATTTTAATTGGTATACATTCAAAATATATTCCAAGCTAGAAATAGCTATTTATAAATAGGATTTTATTTATTTATAGAGATTTATTTGTAGAGAGCAGGAAAGAACAGGAAACCTTTCATCAAAAGCTTGCTACATTTGAGTTTATTGAGAGCTTTTACATGTCATTGTGACTTACATTATGAAAAAAATGAGATTGAAATCCAACATCTGCCCAGTTGGGGGCTACTGTGGTTTTTCAGCTTCTCAACACTGCTTTGCTGTTCTCCTTCTTTTCTAAGTTATGCCCATTAACTGGCTCTGTGTATCACATTCTTTTAATTTTTAAGATGTTTTTAAAAAAAATAGAACACCCACTTCACTTAGTTCTAAGAATGCTTTGGAGGCCTTCATGTCTATGTCATGGTTGTCCCAAAGTTGCTTCTTCAAAAGGCAACTGGACTTTCTTTGTTTTTCCTTGAAGACGTTTCGCTGGATGAGGACTGAAGAAGCTTCTTGGATGAGAAGTGAAACGTCTTCAAGGAAAAACAAAGGAAGTCCAGTTGCCTTTTGAAAGAGCACCCTTAGAGGACTTCGTCTTCTGTAGACACCATCAGAAATCAAAAACAAAGAGAGCTGTCTGCTTTATTTGGAAGTGCCCTTGAAGAAAGCAAGCTGAAGTACTAGAAGAAATCTAGTTGACATAACTTTGTGACGGCGAACCTATGGTACGTGTGCCAGAGATGGCATGCAC
This sequence comes from Thamnophis elegans, assembly GCF_009769535.1. Classification (NCBI taxonomy): domain Eukaryota; kingdom Metazoa; phylum Chordata; class Lepidosauria; order Squamata; family Natricidae; genus Thamnophis; species Thamnophis elegans. The sequence continues at coordinate 119,912,850 of NC_045543.1, read as the reverse complement.
AGCTCTCTTTGTGGGCATGCGTGCCATCTCCAGCTGCTCTTTTGGTTTCTGGTGCGCGCATGTGCACTGGCCAGCTGGTCTTTGTGCACACTGGAGCTCCAGAAACCCAAAGACCAGCCAGTGCTCTGGCGCACAGGAAGATCAGCTGGCCAGCGTGCATGCATGCGCCAGGAACCCAAAGACCAGCTGGCCAGCAGGGTCATGCGCCCCAGCCAACTGGGTTTTGGGTTTCTGGCACTCCAGTGCACGGACGCCCGCAGGCATTCCGGTTTGGGCACTCAGTGCCGAAAAGGTTCGCCATCACTGACATAGGAGGAGGTTATAGGAAGTTTGTCTCCTAATAAATTGAGCTTTTGTGATAAGTTATGCCTATTATAGTAGCCATTTTATGGCAATGCCTTTAGCATGCTTTCAAAACTCCCAGAATGCCCACTGGGCCAAATGTTTAGGGATCTATATGACAAGGGCAGAGTGATTATGGTGAGTTCAAATCTTTTACGAATAGAATGACCAACTCCTCCACATACAGTAGATGGAGACTATAGTGATTGTCGTCCTGGTTAACAATCAGGTGTGAAGCAAAACTGTCAGAATGAACACTGTGCTTTTAGACATATGTAAATCCTTGACACACATGGCTAGCTTATTCCAAAGACAGATTCTTTCAATTGCAATATTTTTTTCCCTATTGAAAAAGGTAACATCATCTACTTGGTTCAATTCAAAACCATACAGGATGCTGTTACGGTAGATTGGTTGAGGACAAAAAGCACGACCTGCTGACTCTGAGCACAGGTTCATTTGCAATTTTTGCCCTTGAAAGCCGAGATAAGAAGTATAGAATGTGCTGCTCTTCTCATCTCTGGTGCCTTTGGAACAAACATATTCGAGAAAGGATTACAAGATAGCAATATTCATTTATTCTTCTACATAGATAGAATTGGTTTCCTTTGTTTCGCAAGTTTGTTATCTAGCAATTCTAAAATGAGGGGGGGGGAGTGTAGTGAACCAGCATTTTCGTTGCATGTAAAATGAAAGTCTGTTAATGTTGACTCCAAAGTCTCTTAACTAAGCACATTTAATGTGCAACACCACCTCATTTGTTCAAAAAGTGGGATTATGCAGTTCTGAGACAATAATGGCTCTTACTGGTAGGTGTTCTTCTGGTATAAGAAGAAGTACCATTTTAAATTAATGATAGGGAACATATTCACAGCCTTATGTGAGAAGGTGTCACAGCATTAGTTACAAACCAAATAACAGAAAATAACAATTTGGAACAAGGAGTGGGCTTCAAAAATGTTAGCAAAAATTATTTCTGCCCAGTTGCTAGGTAGGCGTGGCCATGGTGGGCGTGGCCTAGTCATCCTCCTGCACCCCGGTGGGGGGGCATTTTTGCCCTCCCCAGGCTCTGGAGGCTTTTTTTGAGCCTCCGGGAGGGCAAAATCGGCCTCCCCAGGCTCCAGAGGCTCTCTGGAAGAAAGGCCAGAAACGGGCCCATTTCCGGCCTTCCCGAACTTCCGGTAGGCCCATTTTTCACACACACACACCCCAAGCCTCCATGCACGCCCTGCATCCAAAATGGGCTGCCTGGGGACTCCTGGGTGGGGCAGGGCGGGGTGAGAGGGGACAATCAGGAGTGGGATTTAGCGATTCTCTGCACAGAATCTTAGCTAGAGGTTCTCTCAAACCCCTGCAAACCCCCAGCAGCCCACTCTAGATTGGAACTCACAAGGAGATTATGTGGGAGGTGATGCTGCATCCTATAATGTTTATATTTTTAACTTTCCATATTCCGAAAGACTTGATTCCAGAACTAGGGGAAATGTAATTTCTGACATGACTGTAGCATACCATTTATAGAGATCCATGGTTCAGATCCTGGTTTTCAAAGTTGTTTAGGTCATGGAACCTGCCCCACAGCTACTAAACAAAAGGCATTAGTGATAGGAAGTTGATGATAAAAACGTAATCGATTTATTTATGGTAAAAGAAAATTAGCATTAATAAAAAAAAGAATTAGCATTAATCTGCACATTATTCCAGAAACTCTTGCATATTTTTTTCCAATAATTGATTTTATAATGGATTTTGAAATGTTACATCAGATGGTTGGTATACTGCATGAGGTATCCATATAGCTGGATACTTCAACATGGCATTAGGTGAATTCAAGTGCTTTAGATATTTTTCTTAGGATGTATGGGGCTCTGTATTCATCCTTATTTTTCTTTAGCTCAAAAATGACATTTCACAGCTAAGCACTGGATATCCACATCGCTTCTTAACCTTCCCATAATATTTCTGGATTCAGAAAGGAAGGTATCGATTGGAGGTATCGATTGACATCTACTTCCCAGTCCTGACCACTTTTCAAAATAAAGAATTCAAGGGTTCCTACGGACAGGACAGAACATTAGGTTGATAAGATGTATCATCAGAAAGTGATCGAAACACACGATTCCACTCATCAATCTTTCTCTCGCAGAATCCAGGCTAAAGTAACAATTTTGATGTGTATTTATTTAAATTATATTATATTCCATTACTGTATTCTGTAATAATGAAAACCTAGGGCTAACAGTATTTTATACCTTCCACCCCTCCAGATGTGTAGGAATTCTCTCTCTATTGACCACAGTATAATAAAATCACCTTGGCCCAGACTCTGTTGGCTTTTGGCAAGGCCTTGAAAACCTGGCTTTGTCAATGGACATAAGGACTTGGGGATTCTGATACAGGCTGTGCAGTAGCTGAATTGAGTTTTATGGATGGATGTGATTACCTCTGCTATGAATTTTCTGATGGTTTTAAAATAGATTTTATGTTTGTGAGCCACACAGGGTGATATATATGAAATGGGAAGTTCTCTAAATTGGGTAAATAAATAAATAAATAAATAAATACATACATACATACATACATACATACATTCATTCATTCATTCATTCATTCATTCATACCTAACTGAACACTCAGTTTGATGTTTGCACATAGCACCACCTTAAAGGTGGCTCCTGAAAATGCTTCAGTATGTTATTCAGAGGTGGTATTCAGCAGGTTCTGACCAGTTCTGGAGAACCAGTGGCAAACCGATAAATACCACATCTGACTGGCCCCACCCCCATCTATTCTCTGCCTCCCGAGTCCCAGCTGATCGGCAGTAACCTTTCCCTGGAGTGGGGAGGAAATGGAGACTTTACAGTATCCTTCCCCTGCCACCCCCACCAAGCCATGTGCATCAAGCCACGCCCACAAAAGGTATTTAAAAAAATTGAATCCTACAACTGATGTTATTGTTATAAAAGGATTCATTTATCAGGTTCATGTTCAATCAATCAGAGTAGTAGAAACTAGGAACTCGAATACAAATTAGATATGCAAAACAGATCGAAATAGTTCGTGCAGAATGTTTGAGAAATAAATATACTTATTTTGCAAACTGGAAGAAACAGAAATAGCTTTTGTTTGTTTCAGATCCTCAAAACACAGGTGGTTTACTTGTTTCCTTATAATACAATTTTTAAACTATTGACTATTATAGTAGTAAAACCACCTGATATCCTTTATTATTTATTTATTGTCAAACTTAGAGCTCCAGTTGAACAGAAATTCCTTTTGACCCAGATCACGATGTTTCACAGATATTAATTGAAAGAAGTATCTTAAAGCAAAAAGCTGTTCCATTTCCTGTTTTATCACTTACCATAATGCTTCTGGTCATCAGGGAAATTGTGAAAATGGTGGTGTTTGGCCTAAGTGTACTTTTCACAGGCTACTTTTATTCCATTTGTAAACATTATTCATTGTATATTACTGGTTTTTTTATGTGGGCGTGAGCTATATGATATATGATGTCTCTTATTTATTATAATTCTCATATGCTCCATACATTTTAGATATACTGTATTATATTTCCACTTGCCTACTTTAAAACTGCAAAACTTTTTAATTTTGCACTGCCTTGTGTAAAAAATCCCCTAATAAGAATGTGAGTTCTGACAGGCTTTGCCTAATTATCCAAAGAAAGAAACCTTTTCTATGGAATGAAGCCTGAGATTCAATCCAAGCTTGACAGATTTCAGGAAAAATGAGAGATGTCTTCAGATCACCTATGCAATACAGTAGGTAAAATATCTTTGGGCTGAATGAGACAGATAATGTTTGGTTACATTTGTGTACTTTGAACTGATTTTTTTTATGTATAGCTGCACAGATAATGATAGTCATTCCAAGGTAGTGGTTGTAGGGTTGTAACTCTAGTGTCTGATATACACGCTTAGGAAAAAAGAAAGATTTCCTTGAAAATCAATTTCTGTAATATTGCCATTGATTTCAATGATGTAATTACACCATGTCTGGAATTTGCAGTGAGCCAACATCTGTCCATACATTATTGTTTAAGATAGCATTAGACTGGAAACATATTAAAGCAGATGTCATGTAGTCTTACAACCTGTGTCTAAAGAACTTAATTACTGTAAATCACAATCTCAAAAGAGCTCTGATTCAGGGTCTTCCTGCTGGCTTGGAGGGACAGAATTATGCCATGGCTGAAAACTCAGTAGCATCAGAAAATTTCTTTTAACTTTTTTTCTTTCTTTCTTTCTTTTTCTTTCTTTCTTTCTTTTTCTTTCTTTCTTTCTTTTCTTTCTTTCTTTCTTTTTCTCTTTCTCTTTCTGTTTCTTTTCTTTCCTCTCCCTCTTTCTTTCTTCTTTCTTTCTTTCTTTCTTTCTTTCTTCTCCTTCTCTCTCTCTCTCTCCCCCCCAAATATTTATATAAATGATACCATTTGGATTGTATCGTGACAGCTCATTTCTCTTCCCTCTCTTGTTTGCCACGATAAGTGTATAGTGTATGTAACAGAGGGCATTTGCTGGAACAAAAATTTTATAGGTTGCATTGTTGCTTTGGATAATTGTTGGATCTATAAAATAACACCTTCTGTGTCTTATAAAACTTTGATTTTTAACTTGATCACACATTTTGTGGCTTCACTAGCTCCTCATCATTTCCATTAAAGTATATCATCTATTTTGTTAAATTAAATCTCTCTAAGAAGGAGAGAAGAAAGGAGGGAAGGAAGGAGGGAAGGAAGGAGAGAAGGAGAGAAGAAAGGAGGGAAGGAAGGAGGGAATGTAGGAGAGAAGGAAGGGGGGAAGGAAGGAGGAAAGGAAGGGGGAAAGGAAGGAGAGAAGGAGAAAAGAAAGGAGGGAAGGAAGGAGGGAGGGAAGGAAGGGGAGTAGGAGAGAAGAAACGAGGGAAGGAAAGAGGGAGGGAGGGAAGAAGAAGTAGGACCGTTGTAAGATAAGATGGATCTATAGGATGTTAAAAAAGCAATCTTCAAGTATATTGTCAACAGTAGAGAAAAATTGTTATAAATACATATTATTAATAACAGTTATGAGATCATATAATTGTGAATGTATATATGAAATTGATAAAATTAAAACAATAATTAAAAAAAATATGAATCAAAAAATAAATAAATAAATTAAATCTCTCTAAAAGCTTTAGCTGGTTCTATAATTAAAGAAAAATTATAAACTGCAGCCTGATACTGTGGATGTACTCAAGATTTCACATGTAATGTGAGGCATTAACAAGAGTGTTGCAGTGGGTATTGCTGTCCTTTTGTTCATTTGGCTGCAGCACATCCTCTTCATCTCTGCAATTTAATTATCCTCAAGGCATCCCCATTAAGTGAAATGTGACTTAAATGTTTACAGTTAAAGCATATAAATATGCCACCTCCCCAGTCATTGAACAGACAGGAGGAGGAGGTTTGTCTGACTTTGAGACATCTACAAGGAGAAGTTAATTTATCAGCTCAATCGAAATGGCTGCTAATTTTAAATAGCCAGCTATATCTTTCTTCAGAAAAAAGGCCCATTTCCCTCCTTTCCATAAAACTGTCTCATAATGAGAATAAAGCAGTTCCCATGCGGGCTGTTATCCAAAGGTAATCACAGCTCTCAGGGGTGCAATTATGTTGATAACCATATTCTGTATTACGTCTTATCGATTAACTAATAAAACTGTAACAATGTTATTTCAAGAAGGCAAGGAGATATCTCAGTGTTTAATACACGTGAAATAAAGCATATTTCCTTCTTTTGTTCATCCCAAGCCACAATGCTTATAATCCTGTTTACAACCTTTGTATAAAGTTGTAAGTGGCACTCAGTGCAATGTTTTATTAGTACTTAGCAAATGAATGTATTGCAACCATTAATAGGTGGATGGTGGTAACACAGTGCATACGCTTTTCAGCAAAGTATAATGAAAATCCTAGAAATTCTGAGAACAATAAATAATTTTGTCTACATATACCCATGAGTGTCTAGTCATTCAGTTCAATACAAGTGATTAGTGCCAGGGAAGTCAGTAACCATGTCAAGAAACAGATGACAATGTGAAGCAGCCCTCCTTCAAGGGGTAAAATATACTTATATTTATTAATAAATAAAATGTATTTATAAAATTAACAGGAGAGTTTGGGAGTATTTAAGAAGTCAGAGCTCCATTATTTGTTGTTCCTCATTATTTGGGTAAAGTACTTCAGTATCTCTCTTATAGAAAGATGAACTTGGAATGTTTGCATCTGTGGCAAGACTGGGAGAATAGACATTGTCCCAATTTTATGGACCACTACAAGCAGAGGTTGTATTCAGCAAATTCTGACCAGTTCTGGAGAACTGGTAGTGTAAATTTTGAGTAGTTTAGAGAACTGGTAAATACCACCTCTGACTGGTTCCGTCCCCATCTATTTTCTGCCTCCTGAGTCCCAGCTGATGTGGAGGGAATGGAGATTTTACAGTATCCTTCCCCTGCCAAGCCCGCCAAGCCACGCCCACAGAACCAGAATATAAACGTTTGAATCCTGCCACTGACTACAAGCTTCTTCTGATCTCAATCTATCATTATTTCATTGGATTTGGAAGTCTTAATATCTGAATTCCGTTCCAATGGAATAGTAAACCAACAATGTTCTTCATTTTTGTGGAATTCTTGCTTTAAAATAGTGGGAAACTTACTGCTTGTGGGCTGGAGGTTCTTTAATGGGCTGAATGTAGAGCCCATGATTTCAGGGAATTGTGAGCAGACTCACTTGACCAAAGTAGTGTCAAATGTGAAGTATTTTGCTACTTTGTGGACCATCTAACACATATACATGCAGGGTACAAAACTATACTTTGAAAAGGTCTATTAATATTTGGACAGCAAAATAGAAGGCCTTTATGTTTTTCCTAAATTCTAGCAAGCCTCATTTTATTGATGGGAATTTCTAAAAGTTGGATGATAGTATGAGAAAACAAATCTGTAGTATGTTCTATCTTTTCTTGAAAAAAGATAGCAGAGATGGTTTAGATTTCATATTTCTCCCACTCCCCCTTCATATGAAAAGTTCTCTAAGAGAGAATGAAAAAAATTGTGGAAGGGCTGGCATTTGAGGTGTATCTTAAGACGTCTGGAATGAAGGTAATAGCTGGCAATTCAGATGAATTGGCTGTGGAAAATGTACAATTTTAGGAAAAAAAACATGTGCGGTTGGTAAACCTATATATATTGCATTAGGCAGTGTTTGCATTGCTCGGTTGTTAGTTCAAGGACAGTTCTGGAGAAGCTTGCAGAAGAGACTTGTTGGTGATGATCTCCAGAAATGTGCTGAAACCTAGAAGGGGATGAAGCACTATAGGCATGTATCTATCTAAAGCCAAAGGTTCTAGATCAGTGGGTCTCAACCTTCCTAATGCCACGATCCTTTAATACAGTTCCTCATGTTGTGATGACCCCCAACCATAAAATTATTTTATGTTTTCTGTATTTTTTTTGAAAATATGTGTTTTCCAATGGTCTTAGGCAACCCCTGTGAAAGGGTCGTTCGATCCCCAAAGGGGTCCCAATCCACAGGTTGAGAACCACTGCTCTAGATGGAAGAGAAAGGGGTCCCTACACACAGGTTGAGAACCACTGTTCTAGATGGAAGAGAAAGGGGTCCCGACCCACAGGTTGAGAACCACTGTTCTAGATGGAAGAGAAAGGGGTCCCTACACACAGGTTGAGAACCACTGTTCTAGATGGAAGAGAAAGGGGTCCCGACCCACAGGTTGAGAACCACTGTTCTAGATGGAAGAGAAAGGGGTCCCGACCCACAGGTTGAGAACCACTGTTCTAGATGGAACAGAAAGGAATGGAAGAAAAAGATAAAAGGTTTCACAATTCAGAAAATAGCTAGCTGCCAACCTGACTGAAAGGAAATTGCAACCAACCTTAATGCTAAATTAAGCAAGGTTGGGTAACATTAGGAATAGACTGCTGCAAACGAATTAAGATGGCACCATCATCTGGACATACGTATGCTTAAAGTGTTAAACATATAGAAAAAAACATGCCTAGCTGTTTTGACTGCTGATCAGGTTTGAGAGGAGAAAGGATGCAATGGGATGCAAAGCAATTAGCTGTATGTGACAAGTGAAACTATAAGAATGAAATGGTTTTTTTCGCTCTTTTTTTTAAAGCACAAAGTGAAGTCCTGTCTAATTCTAAAAATTCAGAGAACGTCCCATTTGCAAGGTGGAAGAATAATAATTCTTTTTTATTTATATCAATTAATAACATTAGTCTCAGATTTCCCCCATATGGAAAGGGTGACCCTTCTCTGTGTTTTGATTTCCTAAAAGGACAAAGCTGTTATCTGCTCTTAGTCTGTGTCAGGATTCCAAGTAACGCCTCCAATGAAAGAAGATTCCGAGACGCGAGTTTCCTCAAAGTTCCATTTTATTAGAGACGTCATATTGGCACATATGGGAACCCCCAAATCTGGAAGTTTCCAGGTTTTCCCCACCCAAATGAAACTCCAAGTCCCTGCCCAGCACCCACATGTCCATCACATGGTCCAATCAGGCACCATCCCAACTGGAGATGCCTCTCAGTCACACCACTCCAGGTGCAGGGCAAGACGTCCTTGACTCTCTGAGAAAAGAACGTTATTTTGACTATATATCTCCCATACTCCATATAATCCCCCCTCCCATTTTCCCACGGTAGAAAATGTGACAGGCCTGAAGGCCCAATGTAAAAGATTATTGGTCTTGGATGCTTTATAATTAAGGCCATTTTGCCCTCATCCTGATACTAACCAAGGATGAGTGGATGAAGAGTCACTCCTGGTAGAAACATTCTTTCACTGTGGCCCAGAACACCTTAATACCAGTTAATGAGGAGCAACAGACTAGAACAATTTGTGGTCAAAAGTACTGCAGAGTCTTTCTTTGAGTATTTTATGGCATTAAGAGAGAGAGATTATTCCCTAGTGGGCATTTTCTAGATGACTAAGATAATGAGTTTTTTTCCTTTTTAAAATCTGCAAAACCTCCCTCTGATTTACCTGCTGGGTTGAGTGGGAAAGAATGTTGTTTTTATTAAAGAGGGAAACCCAATTCACAGATCATGACGAACAAGAAAAAAATACACCACTGATTTTGGCATTCAGAATGTCTGAAAAATGACACTGGGGAAAAACGACAAACATTAAGAGCTTGATGAAATGTTAATTTATGCATCTGTTCAGGGAGAGGCCCATACTAATCTCCCATGCCCCCCCCCCCCATGGGAGATTAGTATGGGCCTCTCCCTGAACAGATCACAATTCGGATGCTGCAACTGCCTTACTGAAAGGCACAGAGGATTTTGACAGACAGATTTATATCAATAGAAAGAGATTCTGTTCAAATATACTGGCTGTGTTTGTAATTGGTAGAAAGGAATTAAGTGGCTTGAACGCATCAAGAAACTCAAAGCTCCCCTTGGCTCCAACCTTGGATATCAGGACTCCTGACTGAAATAAATGCTCTTCACATACTTTGAGAAGCCTTTATTACATCACATGATTTTCCTCTGTTTCGTTTTAGATTGCATTATTTCAATTCAGTTGAGATATACTATCAGGTTCATTTGATAATGGAATAAGGAATATTTGCTAGATTCCGACTGCTTCTGCATACTGAGAAATACATGACATTCATTCTGTCATACTTGGCAGCCCCTTATTAACAAGCACTCCATATTTAAAAAGAAATAGAAGTATATTTAAAGACAAATATGAGTAGAATTCTACTCATATTTTACTCATACTTTTTATCATATTTACTCATACTTTATAGAATGGAAGCTAAGTAAAAATTAATTGATAGCCGAAAAGACAGTCTCAATAGCTGATTATAGGAACAAAACTTTACTTGGAGGAATAAAACCAGCTAACAAGAGAATTCAGTATTTGCGCAGTCAGAGTAGATTTGTGTCTCTCTAGATGTTTTTCAAATGATACAGGTTGCTAATTATTTGAATGAGCTAATTAAGAAATCAAACTGCACATATTTGGTCTTCTGGTTATAATGAAAGTAGCTCAAGAGAATTTGTAATAAAAAGAGTTAAAGGGCACACTTGCAATTATATATATATATATATATATATATATATATATATATATATATATATATATATATATATATATATATATTTATATTTATATTTATATTTATATTTATATTTATATTTATATTTATATTTATATTTATATATATATATTTCTGAGGAGATTAAATCTATATTTTGAAGCCAACGTATTTCTGTTTCTGCAAATAAAAGTTAATGTAAAGTTGTCTTCTATTTGAATTGATATTCGAATCCTGTTTAGCTTAAACCACACTCTTTCCATAAGCCACTTCAATAAAGAGTAGATGTAGATATTAATATATACAGGGAAGGGGGTGGGATTCTGAAATCAGGACCAGAAGAACTGGTAATATGGTAAAAGCAGAGACGGTGAGAATATTATCTCCAGGCAAGCTGGAGTTCAAGTCTGCACATGTTGTCTTCAGTCCTTCATTCCTTAGTCTTGTCTTCAGACTAAAGCCAAATAGGCACTGGCTTAGTGCACTGGAATGTGTGGATAACCTTGGAGGATGAAGGACAAAGATGCATAGAAACCGAATAAATAAAACAGGATTCCTAATGGGGAAGTACACCACTGAAGGTGTTTACTGGACTAATTAGCTGACTCCACTTCCCCCTTGCTTTTTTCTGCTCCCCTCTGCCCATCTTCTTTAATGTCATATTCTTTCATTTCATATTATTGTATCTCCATCATTTATTTCCATTATTGTATTCCTTTGCTATTGTTATGTTTATATTTTTAATAATGTTTCCCCTGTTTTATTGTTGCAAGCTGCCCAGAGTAGCCCTAAAGCAAAAGGGGGCAAATAAATTTAAGCAAGCAAGCAACCAACCAACCAACTGCTACTTAGGAATAATTAGATAAGAGGGGGAGGTGCCCCCAATAGATTAACAGTCAAGGGAAGAAACTTAGAGAGGACCCACCTTAAAAGACTCAGCCATTAAAGGTAGAGGTGGAAACGCTGTACCTTCAGACTTGTACAATTCTGTTAATGTAGCCTCACAAGAAAGTTCATCTAGATGTGTATCTTGTCCGATTTACCCACTACTCAATTAGGACAGGGACTTCCTAAGTTATTTCCTCTGACACTTCATCCATTGGGAGTCTCCAGTGGTGAAATTCAATTTTTTTACTACCGGTTCAGTGGGCCTGGCTTGGTGGGCGTGGCATGACTTGGCAGGTGTGACTTAGTGGGCATGGCAGGGGAAGGATACTGTAAAATCCCAATTCCTTCCCCACTTCAGGGGAAGGATACTGCAAAATTTCCATTTCCCTCCCCTCTCCTGGGGGAAGGATATTGCAAAATCCTCATTCTGACCCCACTCTTATACAATATACAATAATACAATAATACAATAGCAGAGTTGGAAGGGACCTTGGAACTCTTCTAGTCCAATCCCCTGCCTAGACAGGAAACCCTATACCGTTTCAGACAAATGGCTATCCAACATCTTCTTAAAGACTTCCAGTGTTGGGGCATTCACAACTTCTGGAGACAAGCTGTTCCACTGATTAATCGTTCTAACTGTCAGGAAATTTCTCCTCAGTTCCAAGTTGCTTCTCTCCTTGATTAGTTTCCACGCATTGCTTCTTGTTCTACTCTCAGGTGCCCTGGAAAACAGTTTGAGTCCCTCTTCTTTGTGGCACTCTTGGGCCAGCCAGAGGTGGTTCTCCGAACTACATCAAAATTTCCGCTACCGGTTCTCCAGAACCTGTAAGAACCTGCTGGATTTCACCCCTGGAGCTGGATTTCACCCCTCTCTTGTACCACTGCTATCCGTCTTCCAAATTATCCTAAAATGCATTGGGGAGAGGTGGCTTCATCAGTCAGTGTGATCAAATTGGGTATCCACTTACCCTTGATTTGGTACTTACTGCCTATGATTCATCCATAATAAAGTTAAAGTTAACTTTGAGCGAAATCAGAGTGGCTTCTAAAAACAGTACAGGCTTTGAAATTGAGCTGTAGGACTGAAAATGGGTCTCAGTTTAAGCCACATGAACCTGCTTCACAGAAGCCACAGGTAAACCACATCATACCAATGTGCAACTCTAAATAACACTAGAAATCTGTAAACGTGATTTGTAATAATAATACATACATGCCAATTCTGGGGTAGAGATTTAACATTATAAATCAGAACAACAAAGACTTAAAAGAAAATGTTTCACTTTATTTTCAACAAGATTTGGCTTTCCAAGTCCATATCTTTGGAAAAAAAATAGCTATGCTGCCTGGTCTTACTGTAACTATCCCTCTTTGGAAAGCTTTTACCTGCTGCTCTTTATGAAAGAAACTATTTGTCAGTCAGGAAATAGCATAATAGTTCATGAATTTATATTCTTGTTTAATACTGGGGCCAGAGATCGATCAGTTATTTCTGTTTTATGTCTTGTAATTACCTATGCTCTGCAACTGCCTCACAGTCAGCACCTTAATTATTATTCAATATTTTTTTATGGTTATAGCAACCATTAGTAGGTATTTTATTTAGTAGGTACCTAAGTAAAAAATGGAAATTTTCAATATAAATCAATGATTTAAATTGGCCTCCTGCCCACTTCCCACACCTTTTTTCCCTCTAGTCAATTTCTCTATAGCAATTTCACTTGCTATAATTTAAATAAACACATCTGGTAAGCTAGCTTTGCTTCTTGAGATCTTCTCCAGAAGCAGAAATTTAGGACTGATAGCCTGTCTCTTAAGAGTCACATCCTGGACTGTACCAGTTGTTAAACAGGCATCAATTTATGGTTACATCTTCCATTGTCTCCATAAGAGGTCAAGCAACATGCTAAAATTCTCCTTGCTAAGAATATGGAGTGGAGAAAAGCATCTTTTGGATCAGGTACCAGTCACAATGGGGAACGATGACAGGAGATGTAGTTCAGGGGTTTTACAATGCCAGAGACTGCTCCTATAATCCTTATAGGTTTTTAAGAGCTGAAGACTGCAGTGTGCTGCAGCTGCCAAAAAAGCCAACACAGTTCTAGGCTGCATAAACAGAGGGATAGAATCAAGATCACGTGAAGTGTTAATACCACTTTATAATGCCTTGATAAGGCCACACTTGGAATACTACATTCAGTTTTGGTCGCCATAATGTAGAAAAGATTGGAGACTCTAGACAGAGTGCAGAGAAGAGCAACAAAGATGATTAGGGGACTGGAGACTAAAACATATGAAGAATGGTTGCAGGAACTGGGTATGTCTAGTTTAATGAAAAGAAGGACTAGGGGAGACATGATAGCACTGTTCCAATATCTAAAGGGCTGCCACAAAGAAGAGGGAGTCAAGCTATTGTCCAAAGCACCTGAGGGCAGGACAAGAAGAAATGGGTGGAAACTAATCAAGGAGAGAAGCAACTTAGAACTAAGGGGAAATTTCCTGATAGTTAGAACAATTATCAGTGAAACAACTTGCCTCCAGACATTGTAAATGCTCCAACACTGGAAGTTTTTAAGAAGATATTTGATAACAATTTGATTGAAGTGGTGTAGGATTTCCTGCCTAAGCAAGGGGGTGGACTAGAAGACGTCCAAGGTCCCTTCCAACTGTTATTCTAAAAAAAGATGTTTGCTTTCTCTTTAGGCATGGGAGAAAAGACATTCATCCACACTGACTTGGCTAACTCAATGTAATTTTGGTCATCACTGTGAGTCCTGCTTCATTGTTACTGCCTCTCCACTTGCAATGAAGTAAAGATATACATAGCTTCAACTGAGAGCAACATGCCTCATTATTATCCTGTGTGCTGACCTTAATTGGAAATTGATTCTGCTGCAAGACTATAGCAACAAAAACCCGAAATAAATATATTGCCCATTTTAAGATTCCCTAAATGACCATTTTCATGATTTCACATAAAAAACTTAAGAATAGAATTGTTTCGTAGAACTCTATTCAATAAAAGCAAGAGAGTATCAATGCAGATTTTTTTTAAAGAAAAGGGAGATTTCACTTTTAAAAAGGGAAAGTGGGAAAAAAACCCTTGCTGCTTTGGCCAGAAGAATAAATGAAGCAACACTTAGGGATATGAGGAATTGCAGTGGCTTTAGCTAAGATTTTGGAAATGATACATCAGTTTGACCTTTTTTTACTGTGTTTCTATTAAGTTTTAGGAAGAGCATATTTTCAGGCTATAAAGGAAATAGACTGAAATATTTCTTGCAGAAATATAATAAAGTCTTCTGCAAGTTGCGCTAACATCATTTGCTTCCTATGGAAATATGGTTGGTTGGTTATGGTTTATTAAACTTGTATGCCGCCCTATTCCCAGAAGGGACTCAGGGCGGCTAACAAACTCATAGGGAAGGGGGGGAAATACAACGAAAGCAAACAAGACAAACAATTACAAAAAACATATTAAAACGCCGCAACAGGCGCACCAATTCGAGTGGGGCTGGGAACTCATCACCCCCAGGCCTGCCGGAACAGCCAGGTCTTAATGGCTTTGCGGAAAGCCAGAAGGGTGGTGAGGGTCCGAATCTCCATGGGGAGATCGTTCCAGAGGGCCAGAGCAGCCACAGAGAAGGCCCTCCCCCGGGGGGTCGACCGTCGACACTGGCTAGCTGATGGAACCCAGAGGAGGCCTAATCTGTGGGATCTAATTGCTCGTAGGAAGGTAATTGGCAGGAGGTGGTCTCTCAAGTACCCAGGTCCGATACCATGTAGGGCTTTAAAAGTAACGACCAGCACCTTGAAACGCACCCAGAGTCCAATAGGCAGCCAGTGCAGCTCGCGGAGGATAGGTGTAACGTGGGTGTACCGAGGGGCACCCACAATCGCTCGCTCGGCTGCATTCTGGACAAGCTGAAGTCTCCAAATGTTCTTCAAGGGCTGCCCCATGTAGAGCGCATTACAGTAGTCCAGTCTTGAGGTCACAAGGGCATGAGTGACTGTTCTGAGTGCCTCCCGGTTCAGGTAGGGCCGCAATTGGTGCACCAGGCGAACCTAGGCAAATGTCCCCCTGGTCACAGCTGACAAATGGTGTTCTAAGGTCAGCTGAGGATCCAGGAGGACTCCCAAATTGCGAACCCTGTCTGAGGGGCGTATAATTTCACCCACCAGCCTGAGAGATGGAATATAAGGCCAATTAGTGGGAGGGAAAAACACAAGCCACTCGGTCTTGTCGGGATTGAGTGCAAGCTTGTTCACACCCATCCAGACCCTAACAGCTTCCAGGCACTGACACATCACGTCAACCGCTTCACTGAGTTGGCACGGGGCGGACAGATACAGCTGTGTATCGTCCGCGTATTGGTGGTATTTTATCCCGTGCCGCCGAATGATCTCACCCAGTGGCTTCATGTAGATGTTAAACAGGAGGGGGGACAGGACCGAACCCTGCGGAACCCCATACTTGAGGGGCCTAGGGGTCAACCTCTGCCCTCCAACCAACACCGACTGCAACATGTCCGAGAGGTAGGAGGAGAACCACCAAAGAACGGTGCCTCCCACTCCCACCTCCCGCAACCGCCGCAGAAGGATACCATGGTCAATGGTATCGAAGGCCGCTGAGAGGTCAAGGAGCACTAGGACGGAGGCATGACCCCTATCCTTGGCTCTCCAGAGATCATCAGTCAGCGCGACCAAAGCAGTTTCTGTGCTGTAGCCAGGTCTGAATCCAGACTGAAACGAATCTAGATAATTGGTTTCATCCAAGGATCACCGGAGCTGAGAGGCCACCATTTTCTCAACAACCTTCCCAACAAAGGGGAGGTTGGAGACTGGACGGTAGTTATTTAGAATGGCTGGATCCAGAGACGGCTTCTTCGGGAGGGGTCTCACCACCGCCGCCTTTAAGAGGGGCGGGAAGGACCCCTCCTGAAGAGAGGCGGTAACAATCATCTGGATCCAGCTCCGTGTCACCTCCCTGCTGTTCGCAACCAGCCAGGAGGGGCACGGGTCCAGCGTGCAAGTGGAGGCGCTCACAGCTCCCATGGCCTAAAATAGAAAGACTTAGTTCTCTGGGTATAAGGTTTAGAAGATTATAATGCTTAGGACAGGGGTCCCCAAGTCCAAATTGGCATGGCAACAACCGAGCCATGCAACGAAGCAAAGCCCCATCTGTGGGATGCAGGCAGCACACAAACCATGCTCTCTCCAGTCCATGGAAAAACCTTTCTCCAAGGAACTAGTCCCTGCTGCCCAATAAGTTGGGGGCCGCCAGCTTAGAAAATTGTAATGTTTAGCAGATTCTAATGCTGGAAAAGGTGAAAGGAAAGAGAAGACGACAACTAACAATAAGATGGGTGGATCCAGTTACACTGGCAATGAGTGAACCTATGCACGACCTGAAGAGCCAGGTTCACAACAAATCATTGCAGAGACAATCTATTTGGTCCTAAGAATCAATAATGATTTGATGGCACATCATCACAATCTCCTGGGATAGTTTTGCAGCTTCCTTTCTCATTTACAGCCCAAGGATTATGAATAGTTTCCTGTCCCAGTACTAATCAATTCTGATCCAATTCAAATTTATCAAGATCCGCTAAGATTGGTGAAGTCCTACTGTCTGCTGGAGCAATAAATAATAAAATTAGATAATTAAAATGCATTTTATTTTAAAAGCTTTTAAAAGCTGATCTATCTATTTAATTGTTCAAAATGTAGCCTACGGCATGTGTTACAGGTAATATCTGATATTGCAGTTTTATTATTTCTATCTAAAAGCTGTGGTGTGGATATTATAGACTGGTAGCCTCTGTCAGCAGTTGAAAGGTTAATGGTGATGCCTGGAAATCCCTCTTCCAAGTTCAGTAGATTTCTATGAACAGTTTAGGTAGGTAGGTAGGTCTAAAGCAACCATGTTATTCTTCCTCTTTTGTTCTTTTATTCTATAGGCAGATAAAAATACATCTCCTGCCTTTATTTTCATGTGACATTTTCATTTAAAATTTTTGTTTTTAGTTCCCTGCTTTTAGTTAAATTAGTGAAACTAATTTAAAATCAAATAATTTATATTCGCTGATTTAATCCCCAAGAGTATTTGCCTGAAGAACTGATTTACAATATTTCCCATTTAAGGTTCTGAAACCAGCTTTCTTGAACAAACATGGATATCCAGAAACGATTTTGAAATGGAGTATTTTCTTCTACACCAAGTAGAGTTTTCAGTCACCAGTACTGAAAAGAATATGCCCTTAGCTTAGAACAGCTGTATCTGTATTTCCAGGGTGTCTGATACTCTGGGTTTATTGGAACTACATTTCCCAGAATTCCCAATTAGCAATGATTATATGGGTTGTGAGTTTAGGAAACAATACTCACGACATATTGAGTGGGAGCCAGGGATGTCCACAGAATATGGTGAAAAAAAATCAAGATGGCAGCTGCAACAGTGTGATCAAAGCTCTGATTGTAGTCACCATCTTGACTTTTTTTTTTTAACCATACCTCGAGGACACCCCTGGAGGGTGCCAAGCTGGAAGAACTGGCCAGGAGACCAATTATTATCAGAGAGCAAAGTGATTTTTCTCAACTTTAGAAATCCTTGCACTTATGAAATTCTTTTTCTTGAGCTCACTAAATGCTCAATGGCAGTGTAATCTGAATTTCGAATTTTTATTCTTTTTTTGCTTACAAAGCAAGACTCCAAAAAAAAATAAAAGGCCACAGGGTACTTTTCTCTGGTAGCCACACAGCAAAGTTATTTTCCTGCAGTTGCCTGCCACTCAGGTATGAAGACAGGCTGTCATTTCCTGCACCCGACTGCCCCTTACTGCCTTGCTCCAATTTTTTCAAGCCCTACAGCATTATTGTTTGATGTGTCTGGTGGAGGAATTAAAGTAGATGAAGATTGAGGATACCACTCCCTTAGGTAATATGTATTCTGATTCCCTCCAGCTATCTGGCTGACAATGCCTCTCTCCTCATCCCAGCCCCATTCCCTGCCTTGAGATGGGGGAATAATTAAAAGTCCCCTAAATTAGGTGTGGCAGAGTTGGATGTGCAGCTGAGAGCCAAAAAGGTGTACAAGCTAGTTACGTTGGAGTGGGGAGGATTTATATGGAGCAAGTTAACGGCATGCCCAATTCAGCAAAAAGAAACAAAAACAAGATGACTCCGATTTTTGATCATTATGAAATGATCTTTAACATAGTTTTGCATTTCTTCCAATGAAACTCAAAGCAAAAAGCAAAATGTGGTAGACTTGAATTGTTAGGCATTCTGGTTGCCTGAAATGTGTCCTCTAATGGTTAAATGGTGCTATTCCTATTTTGACAAAAGGAATTCTACATCCAGAGCTTTTTCCTGCTCTCTTAAAAAGTAGATCCCTCTTTTTTTCAATTCATTGGAATTTCTGGTATCCACAGAAGTAACATTTGAATCCTTTGCCTGATATGGAAAATTATTTAAATGATGGGATCTGTGTTAATCGCTGTTAGTTTTGTTTGTCAAGTTTTCAAGGGGATAAAATAATGGTGCATTGTAACTTTGTTTTTCTAAGCAGGTATGGCTGCAGAAGGCAGCTTTAGGAGATGGTAATTTTGAAAGACCTTTTTAAAAAATAATTCATTGTCTATAGTTTAGGATTTTAAGTTTCCCCCACCCCCCAAAAGGGTTTCTCTTAGACCACATTTCTCTTAATATATCCTAATACACATACATTTACCTAACAATAGGCTGCAGTGGTGGGATTCAATTTTTTTTATTACTGGTTCGGTGGGCATGGCTTGATGAGTGTGGCTTGGTGGGCGTGGCTTGGTGGGCGTGGCAGGGGAAAGATATTGTAAAATCTCCATCCCCTCTCCACTCCAGGGGAAGATTACTGCAAAATCTCCATTTCTTCCCGATCAACTGGGACTCGGGAGGCAGAGAATAGATGGGGGCGGGGCCAGCCAGAGGTCGTATTTACCGGTTCTCCGAACTACTCAAGATTTCCACTACTGGTTCTCCAGAACTGGTCAGAACCTACTGAATACCACCTCTGAATAGACTGGATGATAATCTGAGGAAACCTATAATTTGGTTTTTGTGGGCAGGTGACCATTTGGGGTTTTCAGGGTCACCTGATGTCTGCAAGTATAAAAAGTTGTTTCTTAGATGCACAACGAGGAGCAAATAGTCCCAGAGGCTTTCAAATTTCCATATGGACATTTTGGTCTGCATTATCTCTGGATTAAAGCCTTGCTTGCTTCTAGATGCTTTTCCAGTTCTTGGGAGAGAGTTTGTTCATTTTCTGACAGAAGGAAATTAACCAAATAAAGCAAAAATAGCAAAATACTCTGTAATAAACCAAACATAGTCTAGAGTCTATTTCTGGGCCTAATGATACTGCTAATAACAGAGAATTTCTTGGCAATATTGCATCTATTCAAAGTTACAAACTGTCCTTGGGAGTTATTTCTCTCGAAAAATGACAACAATGTCCAAAATTACAACCTAATCTGAAAATGGAGAATCTGAGAAAATCTAATCTAATCCATTCCCCCATGGTTGTGAATCTATCAGAATGGTATATACAGTCCCCCTTCCCTTAAGTTCTCAAAGCAGAGAAAATTCTTTTATTGAAAGCCACTATAGGGAGTAACTTTCAAAGCCCAGGACCTTCAAGAAAAGGGAAAAAACATTTCAGGGCAGCTGCTTGCTTTTTTAATTTTATAATGATTTTTAAAAATACAGTGAAATTCCTTAGGTGCTCATAAATTCCTGATCAAAGTCTGCTGAATATAATGTATGCTCTTGCAAATAAATAGATATTGGTTTTGCCCAGGGTCAAAAGTCCTGTGTACATTTGTGTTCACAAAAGCATTTTTCACATTTGGTTTGAATTGACTTAACTTTTCTGGACAGAGTTATCACTAAAGAAGCATTAGGAAAGCCCTTTATCTTCCTACCTAACTTATATACACCATAGATCACAACCACAATTTGACTGTTAGAAGATTAACTGATTGACTGATAATAGATTTCCTACATTTAATTGCAGTGTCACTACCCAATCAGACATGAAGATATATATCTTTTAGAATTCTTTTTAACTCATTGTACAATACTTTATATCCTTAATATTTGTATCTCACTTGCCCAGTTCTTCTGTACTTCAGTTTTCATAATTCTAATTTATTTAGTGACTTTCACAAGTAGGTGTATTTCATTCTTAGTGGTAAACCGTAGCATATTCTGTAATTTTATAGCTGACAGACTTGTGTTCTTAGTAGTATTAAAAGGTTTAAAAGTCCCTTTTAACTATCTGGAAAAACTACCAGTTTTAGTTACAAGTTGCATATTTTTGCCTTACATGCCTTGTCACATTTGAGCTTCATATGTTTTAAAAGGTGAAATCACGGCAGCAGCTATATTCTGAAGAATACGCTATGCAAAAATAATTGCTGACTGTAGAAGGAATTGGAAAGAAGAGATCTCAATCACAAAACATCTTGTTTGTTACAGGCTGTCACGCGCCTTAAAGTTTGGCAGAGGGATTTCTTAATGACGAGTGATCTCTGCGAAGAGCAGGACAATTGATTCAAGAATTCACGTAGGGATGTGAAGAAGGAAGTATAGTATGCAGACAAGGTTTCATAAATCATCTCCATGCTCTTTATAAATCACCCCAAGTACTCAAAAAGAGCACACACAGCATTAAATAGGATGCTGCCATAAGTCCATCAGAGTACAGGTTATATGTTTGTAGCTATCTGTACCTACATTTAATATGTTCCACTACTAATAAATTAGAAACTTGCAATAAACAAGCACAAACCTGCCTGTCTTATTAAAAATAAAAAAAGAAAGTGATGCTCTGACTGATTTGATTGGAGTATCTCCATCTCAGAGGTGCTCATTACCCTGAGATGACACAACCAAGTTTTTTCCCCCTACAGAGAAACCAGAGAATCAAATCAAGCACAGCTGTTTTTATAGCAAAAGAAACTTTTTAAAAGATCCTTAGAATTGTATCCCTCAAAGTTGGGTCAATTTAGATAAGACGAAGTTGATTGCACTTCCTTTTGCTAGACTGGATGTCTTATTAACATGTTCTAACTTTTTATTCTTGAGTTAAAGCGGGCAGAGTTCTGGGTTCGTATAAAACACAAAACAAGCTCTGCAACTCTGTTCCATGCCAGGCCAGTTTGCCAGAGTGAGACTATTTTTCAGATAATCTTTGATGTCAAAAATAAACAGAAAAGGCAAATGCTACGGGCAAATGTGGCTGAACAATGCCTGCAGCATGGGTGGCATCTTCTTTGTCTTGGCTAACCCTGGCAAACTTCTGCACCTGTTCTGCCTGAAAGCTGAAAGAGAACAGCTGGACAGATCATCATGTCCTCTTCCTTGTAAGGCGGAGTCAAGGCATGTAATGAACTGATTGCGTGCCATTTGTCTGCTTCTGTCTCACTTTCATGAGACAAAGAAAGAAAAGAAGACACACACAAACCCCACATCCATGCAAAAGTATTTTGAAGAGTGCAAGAATTTTGGGTTCAACAACAGAGATTGCCTTTTCTTCATCACATCTTAATTCACCAGCGCTCAAGCAGAGACAAATGCAGATTTATAGAGACATAACTACATTTTCCTTCCTTCCTTCCTTCCTTCCTTCCTTCCTTCCTTCCTTCCCCCCTCCCTCCCTCCCTCCCCCCTCTCTCCTTCCTGCCCCCCCCCCCCGCTCTCTTTTATTTTATGGATCACTCAAATTAATCACAACTCTGAGCACCCTGCATTTATTCCAGTTTCCCCCCCCAAAAAAAAAACACCAGTCTATATCTGAGGATCAAACCATTGCTCTGATTAAATCAACAGTCTTTTTTTTTTACTTGCAGCAAGCAATGTAGTTTACTAGGAGATGATATTACAACTGTGATATGAATATACCTACATCTGTCCAACTGACTTCCAGTCCTTCCAGTCTTAAGAACTCAGCTGGACCACAATCATGCATTGACCTGCCAGATCACCTATTGGGTGCTGCTTTGTTTTGTTTCTCTATCTATATACTAAAACTGGGATTCCTGTAACCTTTTAACTGGGCAAAATAATGCACTCTAGAGCAAAACCTTTTGAACCAAGGTACCTAACTACTTACAGAATGCATCCAAACCTACAGAACGCATCCAAAATCCAAGACCTATGACTCCATGGAATTGAAATATGCAAATTTTATAAAACAATTTATGACATAAATAGCAATAGCACTTAGACTTATATAATCACTTCACAATGATGTACAGCCCTCTCTAAGAGGTTTACAGAGTCAGCATATTGCCTCCAACAATCTGGGTCCTCATTTTACTGAATGCTGAATCAACGTCGAGCTGGTGAAAATGGAACTGCTGGCTGTCGGCAAACTTAGCGTGCTATACTGCATTCTAACCACTGAGGCACAGTGGTGGGATATGACCGGTACGCCCTGGTACGGGTGTACCGGTGCCTGCTGGGAGTACCAGGTACCATTCCGGAAGTTTTCATCCACTCGTTGGACTTTAAACAAAAAATTTGTAGGTGAGTGTATTGTGTTATTGCATGGAACGTATGTTTGATTCTTCTTTGCAGTTGTTTTGTTTATCCATACATTGAGTGATTTGTCAGAAAGTGAAAACAGAGCTGATACATAAATTAGAAGAATATTGAAGAAAAACTGAAAGTAAAAGCTGAAATATAGCCAGGGTCATAAAGGAATGCACATTACTATCTGACAGATATTACATTTGGATCAATCATAATATCTAATAATAATGTTTTGCAATCTGTTTTTTACACTAGTGACATATTTTAGTTATTTATTTAGTGACCTTCAGATTAATCAGTTCCTCTTGTGTCCAATTGATTTCAGTTAGAAAAAAGAACTGCTAATTTGAGTCTGTATTCTTTGATTTGTGTTTATTTAATAGTGTTAGAATTAATAGATTCAGCTTGCCAAGTAGTAACATATTGTATATTTAATGTATAGTATATTTCCCTTACTCAGATACATATTTTTATTTATGTTTATTTATTTTATTTATATATGACTCCTTGAAAAATAATTGTATATTCAAATTTGAGATTACAGAAGAATATCTGGTCATAAATGCTTCTGACCACGAACAAATTGGTTTCCAACCAAAAAATCCTCATTCCTCCCCCCCCATGGTCAATTTCCCCTTCTGCACCATTATTTTGTAAGCACCAAATTTCCAAAATTAGGTTCGGGTCTTGACCAAATCGATTTGGAACCAAAATTATGGAACGAATTATGGTGGTGATCAGAGGTTCTACTGTAGTTGTCCACTTTTTAACTAAACTATGTTCTGATTAATTTCCAATTGTTTTTCATGTCTTGCACCACAGAGGCAAAAAACACAAAATACACTTAATATAACAGATTCCAATATCTACTAAGGAAGTTCTACCAATTCAAAAATGCTAAATCAGTTTAGAATGATGTGCATGAAATATTTTCAGTTTTAAATAAAACATGAAATCATGTATGAGAGATGTATGTATATCAGGACAGACAGTGTATATTACCTTTGATATGTGATCCATAATTAGAAAAAAAATGTTGAAAGAGGCATGATACCTGTCAATTATCAGCTAGCAGAAAATTCAACTAAAATACATAATTCATCAACATGCTGTCCTTTGTTGTTAAGCTGATTGATACCACTCTGTAATATAACATACTTTATTCAAAAGAAAGTGAATCTGGGTAAAATCTGATACACTGTATTGATTTTAAAATATGCACGAGGTGTAAAATTTTAGCTACGGTATTAAAGCACAGCAAGGTCCATACATCTGTTGCATAAAGCAAGAAATAACACTTCTAGTGTTAGATAGTCATTAGAGTCACTAGACAAATGTATTGCAGGTTAGTCAACTGTAAAATTTTAATGGGGATATGACATCTATTTACTTTCTTTTTCACTAGTTTACTAGTTTTTGTAATTTTTATCTTTATGCTATATAAACTACATTATACTGACCAATTAGTAAGACAGCCAACACGATTAATCTCAAATGGAAAAATAATTGAAGTTAAATATTAATTTAGAAAAAAATAATTCAATGTAAATGAAAAAGAAAACCAGGAAGCTTTCAAGTAAAAACTACACAAATAGTACACCAGCAAAGAAAGGCTGAAGCTACCACTCTGCTTTTCCTTCCTGTCTTTGTTATTGACTCTTTATTTACTGTTCCTTTTGTTTTACTAGGTTTCTTCCCTGCAGCTGGGAATGTCATCTTACAAATGAGCAAACCTTTCAGATTCTGGGACTCTTCATATTGGCTGACTATCCAATAGTCCTTGAGCCAGAAGAACTATATGCTGACATAAAAATACTACAGTCTCTAGCAAATCCCTATTACTTGAAAGTACAATGCTGGCAAATGGCTCTGTCCTTCTTTATGGTATGCAGGCAGGGATAGAAGTCTGATTGTTCCGTAGTGGTTTCCTTACTTTCCCACTCAACATCACCAGTGATGGAAAAACCATCCATCAGTCACTGTCCTTAATATGTGATGCATGGAATGGTACTTTGAGTAGTGTCCTTTCGCATTCTGTTTTACTGCTATTCCAGAAGAGAGGGCTAAACCCAGGTTCAAAAATCATCCTGAGAGCTAGCAGCTGAGGAGATAGCTGTGCAGTGAAGTGGGAGAAAGAACTTTCTGCCTCGCATTACCATGAACTCCTTCCACTACTACTATTGGCCAGTGTTTCCACTCAGGGAATTGATTCAGAGATTGGATGGCCAGAGAGGCAGAGGCCAATCTGAAAGATCTAGATACTACCTGCCATCTGAAGCAAGATGCTCTGGGAGGTGGTGATAGGAACTGGAAGGAAGGAGCGTGTGTCCAGCCAAGAATAGCCAACTGATGCTGGGCTAGTTTGACCTAGGGGCCATATCACCTGGTTGGTAAAACATGTCATGTTGCTATGCACAGAGGAAAATATTGTCACCAGTAGAATTTAAGGTTGACTTAGGAATTGATTTAGGGATAAGAGGAAGGTATCAGGAGGACCCAGCAAAATAAAAAGTGAAAGTTGCTGATATACGTTTCTGTTGCAGTTAGATGCAAATGAGGAATGATTCTTAATTTGCTAGTCATCCAATTTCTCAGTGATTCATTTTGCTCTCTGATCAGGTTTCTTTGTCAGCAATCTTCTTTTGATTGGTCAAGAGTAAGAAGCTTTCCCTTGCTGATCTATACACATTCATATTGCAGAGTGGATTTTCTCTATAATGGTATACCCATCCAGTGAACATCATTACCTAACCACAAAGGAGCATGGATCATGAATTAAGTGCAAGCTAAGCAGGAAGTCTCCTCTGTGTAAAAAAAAGCCATGTAGAAGGAATTACACTGAATTTGGTTTTCTGAAGTTTTGCTGTGCTGCCTCATCATGGTAGGGGGTTGATCCTGGAAGTAATAAGTCGAGAATGCAGTGAATCTATCCACATCCAATATATTGAATGCATATTGAACAAAACTGGGCTGGAAGAAGATGAGCATAATTTAAAAAATGGAGTGAGAAAGATATAGCTGAAAATGGTCTGCAAGCTCTAGGAATGGAAGTAAAGTGAAAACTTGGCACTAAGGTAAACTATAAAGATCAAACATGGTATGGCTACCAACCTTAGAATTGAAATGAAAATACTGAAGTGATAGACAGGTGCTGCCTTTTAGAATCAACTATCAATAATAAAGGAAACAATAGTCACTTGGTGGAGCAGTTGTGAAGATCTTGGAAAAGAGATTCAATTGCTGGGGGATGTGTCTGAACCTACAAAGATCAAAATGGTGTAAGCATTGACGTTCGCTGTCTATGGAAGTGAAAATTGGATTTTGAAAAAGCAGAATAGAAAGGGTATGGGTACTTTTGGCGTTTACTGCTGGAAAACACTCCTGAGAATACCATAGATGGCCAACAAACCAACTGAGATTTCTCACTCAAGGCAGGAATGACCACATTCAAATGATCATAATTTGGACACATTATGTGATGACCTAGCACTCTGGAAAAACCTATAATGGTGGAAAAGGCGGAAGGAAAAAGGATGAGCCACGAAGGTAAATGCTTAATTCAAGTGGTGATGGATGCACAGCTGGAAGACTTGAAAATTGGGGACAGATTAACATGGAAAGAGACATTTGTCTGTAAGGGTTGACACTAACATGGCACCCAAATGAATACTGCAAATGAATTGTACTGGCTTGGGTGATAGCAGTCAAATATTCAGATATGTGAAGGACTATCATCTATAAGACAGAAGAAAGTTGATTTTAGTTGAGCAAAAGGAAAAAAAAATCCTAACAGGAAGAGCTGTTCAACAGTAGAACAGATTGTCTTGGAAAGTATTTAAACAGAGGCTGGATGGTCATCTGTCATAGATGCTGTAATGGTTGATTCCTGAACTTTAGGGACTAAAGTCTGTGCTATAGGCACTTGTACTAGATGATCTCCAAAGCCCCTTTCAACCATTACATCCTATAACCTTAGGATTTTATGAATTTCTGCTTGCACAAAGTAAAGCAGCCAAAATGATAGGAATCAAACTGAATCACAAAAGATATGCGAATTATATAATATGTAATCATGTTGCATAAAAGCACTCATCCTCATCTCTCTCTAAACATCCCACAAATATGCGTTGTACACCACTTTTAAGTTGCTTCTGCTATTGCTTTTCTCCAACATGTATAAAAGGGTTTAGTGCTCTTTTGAAAAAGCGCTAGACCAATTTTTTTAGAGAACAATATAATCAGATTCTAGATTCAGTTTCTTTGTCAGGATTTTAATATAATTAGTTTTTTAAAGTCTGCATTATTTATTAATTACAGTAACATTTCATTTACTTTGCTTTCAGTTCACCTGCCAAGCTAAGAGGCAATCTGGCTCACCAATGCATGTTTGTATCACAGATTAATCCCCTTAGAAATTAACTGAAATAACTTATTAGAAATGAAAGCAAACATTTTGCCTTTAACACAGTCTGAATGGTCTCCACCCTTTGTAGACAGTAATTGAGTTGAATGTGGGGTATAATAGCAAAATTAAAGAAAACTGGAACAGCAAGTTTTAGGAGTCTTGCAAGCTGTGATAAAGGCTTTAAAAATGCCTGTAAGAAAAATAAGCAAAAATTAGAGGGGGAAAAAACCCTCAGTGTTTATAATATGCATAAAGTTGTTTTAGTAAGATATTGACATAGCTACAAAAATAATTGGTGTATTTCTTCTTGGTAAGAAGGTAACATTGTCACCTGAAATTATGTCTGTATCACAACTTCAGATAAATGACAGGCTGGAGTTTTAATGAAATAGTACAAATGACACACTGGTAAGTCTTGTTTTAAATAAATGTGCTATAAAATTACTATATGTGCAATGCTTGGGATCAACAACACGGTGGGTTGATTATATCACTACAATGTTATATTTTTCAATAATATTAGGGGTACTTGGTTAAATACCTTCTAGTGGCCTCAGCAACTTTCTTCCACTAGTCTCTCATTTCTCTTGATTTTTTTTCTTCCTTCCTTGACACTTAATTTTGTGGTTGCACTACAGAGCTGTGGACTTGTAAACAAAAATTTTGCCCCAGAGGAATCACTACTAATTGCCTTCACAATATTGCATTTATGCAGTTCAGAAAATTGTTTATAAAATCAAATTTTCTCACAACATAGAATTGAGGAGCAATAATCTCAAGTACTGGAGAACAAAGAGAACAAAAAATAAAGTGGGCAATTATACTCTTCCCTCCAGACTATTTTGGATAGAAAGAAAGAAGCAAAATGTACAGAGTGGGCTTCAGTCTATCCTTGTCTACAATATATCAGAGATAAAGATTGTACTGTTCATATACATACAGTTGTAGGAATTCATGAAGTCAAGTAGTCTTAAACCATGGATTGAATTTTATTTGTTCCAACGAAAATGATTTATTATCAGTTTGTTACATTGAGTGAAGAACAAACTTCAGTAAATCCAAGAAGAATGCTTTAAATTGACTTAAAATATTATTTCACTTTCTACAATGGAGAAGAGGGAAGAATGTAAAAGTTTTGAGATGAACTTGATTTTATACATATACTTCTAATGAATCCCAAATGCATTTTTCCAGAGTTGTGATATTAACCATGCTTTAAAAAAAAAAGTAGAGTGAAACATAAAAAGCATTTTATGGAAGAGAAAATCTTGATTATCCTTTCCATAATATTGAACAGGCCACTATTCCAAAAATCAATAACATAAACAAGAAATTAAATGTAAGGTATTAGAACTTCCCCAATTATGATTCAATAATGGGGCAAAGCTTGACTAGTGCTGTGCTCCACACAGACAATATGGAGGAAAAAATGACTAGAAAAAGTGTGTTATAAATTTTTTGAGATAAAAAAAGAATCAAAAGATTCAAATGAGGTATATTTATATCATTTCAGAATAGTGCGAATTCAAACAAACTACAGTAAGTTGCTAGTTTATAAATCGTAGAAATAAATAAATAAAATAAATAGTTTATCACAGATACTTGGAAGATGAGTTTCACTCCAGAGTATTATCCCTAAGTACCATGTTGTCAAGAAGCAGGTAAATAAAGAAGCGTTGAGTTCAAGGAAATGGAGGGACTGAACAGCTGCCAAAAGCATTGTGAAGAGTCAGAGTTTGGTTGCAATCACAGTATTTGGACTGTCGAGTTTTCAAGTTCTGCTCAGTTGCTGCAGGAGCAACTCCTTTGTCTCCTTTGCAGGACAGGCAGGAGGGAAAACTATAAAGTACACAACAACCAGGTAGAAGCATCAGGGTTCTCTTGTTTCTAGCTGTCACAAGAGTCATGTCTGCCTAGTTTCTCTCAGAGCAACGGTGTTGAGAAAATATAGTCCTAGGGTGGTAACAGGTATACAAAATACAAATTATAAGTGAGTAAGAGGCATTCTCAGTGAGCTGACTCCATTCATTCCCATCACAATCCAAACAAGTAATTATCTCTTGGATACACATTGTGAAGATCATAGGTATTTTACCTTTGTTTCCCAACCATATTTTTTTTGCCTATCTAAGCCAAATGTGATATCAGTATAAGTATATATTGTATAATTAGTGTGGGAATGCGTCAAAAGTGATGCATGACTGATATTTATTGATGTTGGGAAATGGCACTAGTATACAGCTCAAGTCCTACTGTCAAGTTGCATAAGATTTAAACAGCTTTAAAATGAATGTTTAACTAGGATAGAATTGCCACCAAGGAAAAGTATAGTACTGTGATACACAATTCTTGCAATTTTATTTCAAAACACAATCATAATTTTCTGAAGAAGCTTTTCTGTCGATATCACCTTCACCATTTACCATGTTCTGATCATGCAAATACAATGCTCACAGTTGACAATTTTATATTTGAATTTAAAATAAAACCATTCAATATCACACAATTAGTAATATGCAACAAATACTGTAGTTATGAATGCCAGTTCCAAGCTTTTAGAGGTTCTTGCAGTTCTACTTCATTGTGTGTAGTACATCCAAATACAGCATATCTGCATGGATCTCTATTCATCTTGCATGAGAGATGACAGAAATCTACTATTACTGCTGCTACTGCCACCTGTAACAATAAGCCCTGGATAAATAGAGAAGTATGTATTTTATTAAGAGCTAGAAATGCTGCTTTCCTCTCTGGTGATGCGCTAGAGTATAGCGAGGCAAGAGCTAAATTGAAAAAGGGTATCAGGTACGCTAAAGCTATGTACAGATGGAGGATTGAACATCTTTTTGAGAACTCGGACTCTCGTCGGGTATGGCAAGGTCCGCGACAAATCACGAGGCAGAGCAATAAAAATAGTTTGTTCAGCAATAATGACTCTTTGGCGGAACAGTTAAATCAATTCTTCAGCTGTTTTGAGGTGGAAA
This sequence comes from Thamnophis elegans, assembly GCF_009769535.1. Taxonomy (NCBI): domain Eukaryota; kingdom Metazoa; phylum Chordata; class Lepidosauria; order Squamata; family Natricidae; genus Thamnophis; species Thamnophis elegans. Next base: position 119,882,542 of record NC_045543.1, on the reverse strand, counting down.
CAGGAACAACAATCATTCCAGCATTTACCACTGATAGTACACTACCAACACCTACCATTTCTATTGCAGATCTCTGATGTGAGACACGCTTTCCAGAATGTTAACATCTGGAAGGCTGCTGGGCCTGATGGAATTATGGGACGGGTTGTTAGGGACTGCGCTGCAGAGCTAGATGGAGTGTTCATGGATATTTTCAATCTATCCCTGTTGCAGTGCTCCATCCCTACCTGCCTGAAGACATCCATTATAGTGCCAGTCCCTAAGTCGACAGTAGTGATATCTCTTAATGATTATGGACCAATAGCTTTAACATCTGTTGTCATGAAATGTTTTGAGAGACTGGTGGTGAACTATATTAAGGCTAGTCTTCCATCTACTTTGGACCCATATCAATTTGCATATAGGAGAAATAGATCAACTGATGATGCTATGTCTATTGTTGTCCATACTGTATTAAATCATTTGGAACAACAGGGAACATATGTAAGGTTGCTATTTGTGAATTATAGCTCTGCCTTTAACACCATTCTACCCAATAGGTTGTTTCTTAAAATATCCAATTTGGATATAAATCACAGGATTAGTTTGTGGATAAAGGATTTTCTGACAGATAAGCCACAGTCAGTAAGGATGGGATCTCACCACTCTTCTACTCTGATACGAAACACAGGAGCCCTCCCTCAGGGTTGTGTGCTAATCCCCTTCCTTTATTCCTTGTACACACATACTGTACCCCATTGTATAACACCAACGCAATTCTTAAATTTGCGGATGACAGGACATTTGTGGGGCTCATTAATAAGAATGAGTCTGCTTATAGGAAGGAAGTACAAGGGCTCACTTTGTGGTTTAAAGAAAATAATCTTACACTTAACACCAAAAAAACTAAAGAACTTATAATTGACTTCAGGAAGAAGAGAGATGTACATTAACCATTGTACATAAATGGCGAGGAGGTAGAGAGTGTTGGTAGTTTTAAATTTCTGGGCATTTATATCTCAGAGGACTTCTCATGGACCATGAATGCTAACATGCTTGTGAAGAAGGCACAGAAGAGGCTGTACTTCCTGAGAATGCTAAGGGAGATAAATTTATCTCAGCATCTACTTCTGTCCTACTATCACAGCACTATTGAGAGTGTCTTGACATACGGCATTCTTGCATGGTATGGGAGCAGCTCTACAGCGGACAAAAAACCCTCTACATCATTAAAACTGCCCAGAATATCACCGGGCTCCAGCTACCAGTCCTGGATGACATCTTCGCATCTCGCTGTTTGAGGAAGTTGCATAACATTCTCAGAGACTCTTTCCAGCCTGCTTACAATCTTTTTAGACTGTTGCCTTCTGGTAGAAGATACAGAACAATTAAAACTAGGATCACACATCTTCTGAATAGCTTTTACCCCAGAGCTGTAATTGCACTCAACAATGAACTAAAGGGTCACCATCAGTGAGCTATTGGACAGCACTACTTGGTCTGTTGTGTGGATGTTTGGATGGTTTAGGGGCAGAGAATTTTTTTGTGGGTGGGGGTGTGTTTGGGGATTGTTATGTGTGGTGGGCCTGGTCTCTGGGTGTTATGTGAATTTCATTGTATGTGTAAACTGTGTATATACATAAAATGACAATAAAGTATAAGTATAATGTGTTAACGTCTCCTATAAAAAAGAGCCAGAGGCTTCACCAGTAGCAATGCCATTGAGATACCAAGTGTCTCTATTCTCACTCTAACTGGAATGCCAATTCCCTCCAGAAACTCTTGCATATAAAAAGTCTGTTTCCTGTTGGCATTTTCCAATGTTCAGCGATGCTAGTATCTGTATTTATTAAGGAGTGTATGGAAAGCACCCTGTGATTGTATTAACATAGCTTTATTTGATTTACAGGGTTATCGTAAAATCTTTAGAATCCAGAATGGAAGTCTCCACATTTGCCATAGAATCTCCTTTCAATCAAGAGGGTAGATTCAATGGCCAGATAAGGAGCAAAAAGTTTTTCAAACTCTTACTTTTATTTAATTTTTTTAAATGCCACCTTTCCATTTATTTTCTTTAGAGAGAAATAGAGTGAAAGAGGAAAATGATTTGTTTTTAATGATTAAACAACCAAGGCTGAAAGTAGAAGGGCCGAGGTGGCGCAGTGGGTAGAGTGCGGTACTGCAGGCCACTTCAGCTGAGTGCTAGTTGGCAGTTCAGTGGTTCAAATCTCACCGGCTCAGGGTTGACTCAGCCTTCGATCCTTCTGAGGTGGGTAAAATGAGGACCCAGACTGTGGGGGCAATATGCTGACTCTGTAAACCGCTTAGAGAGGGCTGAAAGCCCTATGAAGCGGTATATAAGTCTAACTGCTATTGCTATTGCTATAAGAGCTTCTGTTTTGCCCATCCACACGTACACTGCTTGTAGTAGGGCAAAATAATAATAATAATCATCAGCCCTGGGTTACCATTTTGCTTTATTTTTCCTCGCCCTGAGCTTACAAAAAAAAAACCTATCAGGTTTTGCCATAGTGACAAAGAGAACAAGCATCAAAGCAGTTCAGACAACAAACACATCTTTTTGGAAAAAGATCAACAACTGAGGCTGAGCCAGTATATAGCTTCCTCACCCAGCATGTTGCTTTCAGGCAGAATTTAAGGCCACCAGCTTTAATCCCTGGTTCATTACAGAAACCCAAATGAAGACATAGCTAAAAGGTGTTTGTTCAGCCTTTGCTTGAATACATCCAGTGCAGGGGAGCTCAAAACAAGATTCCATACAGAACCTCCCTTAAATATCCAATCTCAATCCGGAAAAATGGAAGGGACTCCCATCTTTAGGGAGATTAATAGGTTGAGTTCATTTGTGAATCTTGAATTTGAAGATCATGTGACTCATGCACCAATAAGCTACATGGATGATCATTTGTACATAGGTGGGAAAGATTCCCACTCCTGGTCAGCTGTACATAGGATGGGTAGAATCTGCCCAATAAAACTTATTCTCAATGTTTGAAATGCTGCAGTAAAGTGTACTTCCATACCCAGATAAAGTAGGGCTATCTTTAAAAGGGCTGGCAGGGTAGCTGAAGCTAAAAAAGATAACTTTCCAGTAACAGAACTGAACACCCTCACAATGAGATGGCAGAGAGCCATACCTGAATGCAGTATCTTGCAGATTTTAATAGGAATGGCGCCTGCAGTGTAGCTTGTATCAACCAGCTGAGAAACAACAGTGCTGCATCTGAACTTAGCAAAATGTAGGAGTACGTCGGTTATGCAGAGAACAAGGCATGTAGTCAATCTGCCTTGTCTAGTTTGATTAATTGGGGAGTCAACTATTGGGTAAGCAAGTTAATTCTAGAAGCTATTGCATCATATTCTTAATCAGGGTGTTCTGGAGTGTGGCAGATAGGAAAAAAAATCTGTGACTCTGCTACTCTCAAGTATTTCATAGGTTCTTTTGGGGAAAAAAGCTGCTCTCCCTCGCATTGGTGCACCTAAACATCTGCTATTGTTCGAAGTGTTTCAATGGCATTGACACATCATGTCATAATCTACTGACCAGAAGGGGGCAGTGGGTGTAAATAGTTAAGAATTTACTATGTCCTCTCTTTGTCACTCTGCTTGCTCTTTGTCTAAGATATTGTTAATTTCATGTCACTTCCTTCTGCCTTTGTTCTCAGGCATGCATGCATGAAGTATATGCATTGTGGCTCTTCTCCTGGGAGGCTTTACCTCTCTCAAGCAGGTATTTCCTTAGATAAATCCATCACTGTAGTTAGAAAATCTGCTTCACTAATTGGTGCTCAGAGTCCACAATTTCAGTTCTCATATGCAATTTCCTACAACTGTACCATAAATTGACCATTAACCTTTTTGCAATGGAATAAAAGGTTTATTGAACACAAGCTGACCTTGGTTGATTGGAGGGATGGGGTACAATATTAAGAGATAATTTGGATGGAGGTTACCTGGGCCACCTTGGATGATACATAAATTCTAGCAATTACTGAAGATTATGTGTACATTCACATAGACGCAAGCGCACACACATACAATTTATATATAATGTCTGCCTTTTCCAGTGAGACTGATTTAGGGAAAAAGTTGAAGGAAGACTCTTCAGGTCCATTCAATTTTGCTTAATGACTCCGTGTCTAAAATCCAGAGCTCCAGGACAAAACATTCATACTTGAATTCACTCTTGTGTAACAGTGTAGTAAAGCACTGTGACTAAAAATACTATTTTACTTGTTAACAAGGCAGTTCAACTTTCCTACAGGCAAAATGAACTTCCTAGATTTTCTAAGTGGGTAGTCTGTTGCAAAGGACAGTCATTTTATTATTAATATAATAAATACTCTTAGGTTTTTACTTTGATTGTATTAATCTGTGATGTAATGCTTAATGACCTGGAAAAAGGCGCTTAATGCTAATGCTTGCCATTAAATAATATAACAGAACCTGAGCACCACACTATCCATCAGTAACAAGAACTTTATGGATTCCTTAGAGTTTCATGTAAACCTTTTGATCCAAATTGGATCTGCATTCAGTTTTTCATTAAACCAGGTGTTATACAGCAGACTGTGTCTTTCTGGTGAATAGGCAGAAAACAAGCATCTAGGTAGGTTCTCATCCCATTAGTATAATTCACAAATTAAGCAAAGAAAATGTATTTTACTTTCAGATTTTGCTTGCCTTTCTTCTTTTAAAGAAAACACTTTGTCATTATTCTCTTAATTTCTAATGTTTAGGCTACCATTGCCATTACCATTGTGGTCAAGTCATCTACTGAATGCACAAGGAAGGTATAAAGGCAACTGGAGGTTTTGCAGAAGTACAAAGGAAATTTAAAGAAGTAAAACTAGTGGAGAAAATTGTAAAAAAAACAGCAGAACAATAAACATGGAATAATTATTGGAAAGGACCAATGAGGAATTTAGATGAGAAAAAAATAAGGAGGCAATGAATATAGCAAATTATTATTATTGCTTATTTAGCACAATCTTTACCTATTCCCAAGTTAATTTTCTGCATAGATTATTAAATTCCCCAAAAAATGTCTAGGTAAAAATGGAGGTAATTTATGGGGAACAAAATGTTCCAGCTTATTTTTGAACTTCCTTTTAAATGGAATATGACAGAGAAGGTAAGACAAACTGAGCAAGTGGTTTACCAGTGGTTTTCTGTGTACTGCTTTGCTCCCCCTAAACTTTTTCTGGCTTCTCACAAATTAATTAATTTTAAAGAAATATTATCAGAAAAGAAAGGAGGAAAGAATGACAAGGGTAAAAAAACCCAATTAGTACTACATTTATAATTTAAAGGAGTTTTAAATATTCAAAATATAATTATTTTTAATATCCTCTTTACTACATGGATCATAGAAAGTTTTTTCATTAAAACTGGTTATATAATGACAAATGAGTTGTGTATTGCCAATCACAGCCAAAATCTATTGCTAAATATAAATAATAGGATGGGGTCTATTGAAGGAAAGTTTTTAATGGTTATAGAAAGCCAAAAAAGATAACAAACTGGAACAAACCTGATATGGTAAACCTAATCTACAAACAGCTATGTTATATAATTAAATTATGTTAAAATTCAGAATAAAAATTGCTAGGAACCAAAGATGATAATGAGTATCAGACCTATCTCGTAACATGAATCAACAAGATCCTGAATTTACTGGAGTATATTCAAAGCCAAGAAACAAACCTGTGTGGTTATACAGCAGGTTTTCTTTCTTTTTTTTAAGCAGTTGGAATCTCAAATTTCCAGATCAAGTTCTCACTATAGTTTAGTTTAGAAGTAAACCATATAAGGTTTGGGCCAGAGATAAATAGAGCAGAAGGCACCAAATATTTTACATGCTGATATGTTAGATTGTGGATGCAAGCATATATAACTGAAGGCAAATAACACTTTTGGTAATAGATGCATTAGTATTTCAATATAGTCAATATACCTTTAAAAAAAAGGAAAAAAGTGAAATCATGTTGAAAAATGTATAATATATTTTGTGGTGTATTGTTTTAATGTTTATGTAAATCGTTTTGTTTTAGAATTTTAGAATTGTAAGCCACCCAGTCATTTAGGTTAGGAGGGGCTATAGAAATTGAATAAATAGCCAAATCATGAGTTGAAAAACATATTAATTTCAACCTAAGATAGGAAATTTACTTGTGGCTATAAGGACAAGTATTTTTTCCTGCTGGGTTACAAATATCAATCAATACAATTATTTATTTGCTGCAATGTCATGCGACCTCAAAGATCCTACAAATATGGGATCCTAGCTTATGAATTTGTCCACTTTCTGCTAAATGCATGGCTCATAATCAGCTGTACTATCATGGTATCCATTTGCCATAGCAGTCTAGCATAATTGTTATGTTCTAGTAATTGCAGCAGGATAAAACTTCCAAAAACGCCACTGGCCGAAATGTGTTATCCTTGCCTGTGCTAAAACAATTTTTACTTTCTATACATCCACTTATTTTGGCATACAAAATCTGTTCCCAACTTGTTAGTTGCGAAATCATGTCCAATCCATCGCGACCCCATGGACAATGTTCCTCCAGCCCTTCCTGTCCTCTACCATCCTCTGGAGCTCACGCCAACTGCTTTGGTGACTCCATCCAGCCACCTCATTCTTTGTTGTCCCCTTCTTTTGCCCTCAGTCTTTCCCAGCATTTGGCTCTTCTCCAGTGTGTCCTTCCTTCACATTAGGTGGCCAAAGTATTTGAGTTTCATCTTCAGGATCTGACCTTCTAAAGAGCAGTCAGGGTCGATCTCCTCTAAGACTGACCCGTTTGATCGCTTTGCAATCCAAGGGACTCGTAGGCATCTTCTCCAGCTCCACAGTTCAAAGGCCTCAATTCTTCGGCGCTAAGCCTCTTTTATGGTCCAACTTTCACAGCCATATATTGCAACTGGGAAAAAAAATTCTAAATATTTTTGCAATATAGGAACAATACCTCATTTTGGCAGTGGTTTGCTCTCCAAACTTGTTTAAATTTAGTTTCTGAATTTTTCATTGCCAGACTAGGTATCATCAGCAGGGTTTTCTTGTCCTATTCTCCTTAGTTTATAAATGTCTTGTGTGCCAGTGTGGTCAGTTGGTTGTTTGATTGGTTGTTTGTTTGGAGCTATATTTAAATTCTGAGCAGCTGATTGGTTCTCGTTGATTGTTCAAATGGCCTGGTTTCTTACATATTCATATGCTGGATCTAGATCAATATGCTTGTTAATTGCTCCTTTAGTAGAATACCAGGCTTCAATAAATTTATGTGTGTGGCGGGTATTAGCATGGCCAATGATTTTTGTTCCTTCCCAATTGAACAATACCTCAATGCCTAGTCAAAAAGAACTAATGAATAATAAAAATATATTTTATTACCTTTGCTTTCAGGATGTGCGTTTTTCATATGTGCTGTGTCAAGAATTTTTAAGATCCATTGGGTCTGTGGCTTGAATTGAACTGCCATGCACGTGTAGTGCATCTTTTGTTAACAATAAAGGAAATCAATTTGTGTGCTTTTTTGTGTGCTTGTGTGTGAATATAAATGCATTCTACAATCTTTATTACTTTACTTGAGATTTCCCTTTCTGTTCATTCTGTAACAGATTAAGTCAGACTCATTTTCTTCAAATTAACAGGAAATTACAAAGGACAAATTCCAGACAAAGATTATAATTTAAACTAATGTCCATTTCAAAGCCAAGAGGTAAATTGATGGTAAAATGATGGAGTCCAGAAATCCATCACTTTGCTATTCTTTACTTTTACATGTCATATGCTGTTAGTTTAGTTTGCAAGTTATTTTCCAGAGTTTGTCCTTATATATATACACAGAACAGTTCTAAAAACATGACACAAGACAAGTGATACATATTTCATCATTTTCTGAACTGAAGGATAAGATAGAATGTGCTTCTTTATCTCTGATATCTTCACATAATAGTTTAGAAAAATCTTTCTAAATTTAACATAAAAACATTCATGCATATGTTCATTTACTAAGAAAGCTTCTTAATGAATTTTATTATTTCATCTTGCTTATGTATATTCAGAGCATTGTTCCAGTGGTAGCATTTTTACTGTACTTCTTATAAAACTTTCTTTTCTCAAATAAGAAAAAGCCCAAAGATTAGAACCAACAAGCCCTCTGCTTCATCTTCGTAATTGCTTCATGCATATTTTCTTATAATAGTTATGCTGTATAGCAGTGTTTCTCAACCTTGGCTACTTGAAGATGTCTGGACTTCAACTCCCAGAATTCCCCAGCCAGCGAACGCTGGCTGGGGAATTCTGGGAGTTGAAGTCCAGACATCTTCAAGTAGCCAAGGTTGAGAAACACTGCTGTATAGTAGTTGTGTTAAATTCTTAGCATCTTTTTGATAAAAATTTAATACTTCTCATGTAAGTATATTAGAAACAAAATTTGATTTGCAAGCTGGAAATCAATGCTGTTGTATAAAATTTCCTGGTTGTCTCATTTGAATTTATACTTGCACTCTGTGGACTGCTTCTGATGTTGGATGATGTTAAAATGGCAAGTTTTCTTTCTCTCTGCATCCCCCATCTCCCAAAGAAAGCTGATTTGGATAGCTATAATAGCATGAAAACTGATACTAGATAAAGTATAAAGATAGATAAAGCTTCAGATAAAGAACCAAGGTCCTTCTATGTTAACTTTGGTTTCATTTCAAAGAATTGCATGAAATGTGGACTCAAATCCTTAGTCAAGACTAAAAGTACTTTTTAAATCCATAATTTCTTTAGATTGAAAAAGAATCTATTGAAAGGTAACTGTCAGTACCAAGTTCAATTGCTTTCATAAACAATTGCATAGAACAGGTTCTCTGGATCCCATTTAATGTTACCTGAGAAGTATACATTAAATTAAAATTGTTCAGTAATCATTAACCAGAGCAGATGGTTAGTACCAATATAGTTTTCTTTAAACATTAAGTGCTTTAATTTTATCCAGTTTGTTAGCATGGTGGCATTAAGCTTTTCACTATAGGGTGCCCACTTTTATTTAAGTTGGACCATATGCTAAGTGAGCTTATATTCATCTAAATTTAAGTGGTATCTGTTTGTAGAAATAAGGTTCCTTTGGCAACCTATAGCTACCTAAGAACTGCTTGATACACAGGTGTCACCTAAAATGTTTGCTTCTACCGTACAGATTCCCATACTAATATTGGGATGGCGGGGTGTGCTTAGCATGAAGCCGAGTGTGGGGAGACATAATAACTGTGTTCAAATACTTGAAGGGTTGTCAAGTAAAAGAAAGGGCAGAATTGTTGAGAGTTCTTCCAGAAGACAGGAAAAAATGGGTTTACATTACAAAGTAGATTTCGATTGCACATTAAAAATGTGTTTCTGAATAATAAGAAATACTTGGCAATGGAAGAAATTGGTACCTTCTCCTTTACTGTAGGTGTTGAGTAGTTGTCTGCTGGAGTGGATTCTGCACTGGCAATGAGGTTAGATTAGATGATCTCCAAGACTTCCTTCCAATTTTTATATTTCAAGAAGTATGTACGAAGTTTACTATCTCTAAAAGATTGGCAGGCAATAAACTTGCTAAAAGATTACTGTACCTAGTTCGGCAAAAAGTAAGTGCAGCCCTTATATTGAAGAATTATTTTATCTATCAAACAATAGATTATGAAAATATGAATGCCCAAGTCACAGAAGTACAAATCTCTTACAGCACATACATATACTGGTAAATATGTCTTATTCACCCATCTCAGATCTAGATGGAAATCTATTTAATCTATTGATTATCACTTTCCATTTTATAAAAAATAGGTTTGTGTGTTTAATAGCTCCTTTGCCATACCTTTAGAAAATTAACTAACAATTTAAACATGATTTTGGAATATAACATTTAAATAATAACAATATGCTCTTTTTAACCCACATGGCTTTTCTTTTTGTATAAGCATGGAGCTTGGAGTTCTGAATCAAATGCATGCTTTCCTTTGTGCAAGACACAAAAATAAATAGTAAATAATATGAGGTTTAAGATGGGTTTAAAAATATCGGAAGCAAACTAGATTTAGCTACCTATTCTAATATGTTTCTATTCTTATAGAAGTGTCTTTCACGCCTTTTTGTTTCACTAATCTTAACAACCACCAGCCAATACTAGTTAGAACTTAGTGCACTTTTCTACAATTATTCAGGAAGGTCATCTAAGAGCAGAGGAATCTGGGAGTTCAATCTATTTTCCTCAGCCCTTCCATGTATATGCTATTTCAAACAAATACAGAAAGAAAACTCCAAAGAAGAAAAATCCACCGAGAAAGAAAAAAATCATGAGTGGATTGTAAACACTGAAATGACTTTTTATAGCTTTTCTGCTCTAATGTATGTCAAAATGAGCTTTAAAAATTAAGGCAATATGCATTTATGAGGAAAGAGTAGTTGTCCACAGAATTTTCAGATCTATTCATACCAGCATAGTTTTAGTAATTATAAAATAATGTCTAATCTTAATAAGGAAACACAACTTAGTTTTCCATAAAATGATTTATTTATAATATTTTAATAACTCGTCTATCTAAGTATTGTGTATTAAAAACAAGCTTTACTACTAAAATAAACCCTTTCTAAGTATTCTAAAAACATTATTAGAGCTAACAAAAAAAAAGCACTGAGTTCACAGCAAAAGAAGCCATAATGAAGTTAGCTACTCTGAGGCCAAAGTATGGAGGGTTATGATCATAGTATTAGGCAGCATTTCTAAAAGCTGTGCTAAGAACAATTATTCAATTTTTTAAATAACTGTTTAAAGAAATCTTACTGAACCTACAAGATTTCCAAACACATGTGTCTTACTGATGAACCTACAAGATTTCCAAATACATGTGTTTGGAAATCTTGTAGATTCAGTAAGATTTCTTTAAACAGTTATTAAAAAATCAAATAATTGTTCTTAGCCCAGCTTTAATGTTGACGATTGGACTTTCTCATTGTCTTAATCTGATCCAGTTTATTTTTTTTAATTCCACAATGTATTTTTAATATTAAGATAATAACAAATTTAATCAAAAGTATCTTAAATTTAAGAACAGGAAATTGTAATGAACTACTAAAACACATACTTTTCTACAGGTAAATATCAATATTTGCTTTGAAATAAATCATTAACCTATCAAGTAATTCATCTTCAAGCTATTCAAGTGAAGATAAACAAAAGGGGAAGGTAATCTCACAAAAGTACAACTAGCAGAGACAATCAGGCTGTCTCAGACAATTAAGCAGGAAAGACAACCACTATGTTGTTTGTAAAACAAAGAAGAATGTAGGTGAAAAGCATGCATCATTTATTCTTGCCAATTTAAATCTCCAGTTTATGTATAATTATTTTTAAAATTTGAGAAATTTAATAACTTTCTGACAATTTAATTTATACTTAACTTTATACTAAATTACTATTTACCGAGTAACCTAATTTTTGATAATAGTTCTCTGCAGTGTTAAATAACATTCTACTCGGATGAGTTGAGCCTCATCGTGTCTCTTGCCTATTCTCTTTTCAGTTACCTTATTTATTTGTCTATAATATGGAAAAAATATATTAACTATATTACTGCTGCTACTATAATTTCTCCCAGTGGGCCTATTACAAATTTACGTATAAGACTTATTGTACATTTATAACTAAAGAGCTGTAGGTAGTTTCTAACATTTTCTTAAGTTAATTATACTAAATCACCTTACCCATCCCCCAAAAAATGTATTATATACTTGTCTCAGATTTTTAATCCAGATTTACTTTTTTCAAACATTAGGAAATGTTGGAAAGTTCCTTTGGTTTTTCAAGGTCAAGCAAAAAGGAGCTAAGTTTCACTTTTCAGAGCTGGTTGGCTAATCATTTTTAAATGATTGACAAACATACCTGTAGATTTCCAGTCTAATGGTATATTTGAAGTACATATATATTCCATTAAAATTATTTTATTCCTCCGTGCTCTCTATAAGCTTAAAGGAAGATAAAATATATCAGCAATGGCTTGGTATATTTTATATCAGCCAACTTTACTTATGTAAAGTATCTCTGTGTGTGTAGCATTCTATCCGGTATTGTAAATATATATGTTGCTTTTTTCAGTGTACAAATGGATTTCTTGCATAATGCAAACCCATAGTATGTCTCTTTGTTACATCTTTTCAGCAGCATACATACTAGTAACTAAGTGAAAAGCTAACAGGCTTAGTAGAATACCTTCTTAGCCTAAAATAATTTGCCAGCGATAGAAATGGACCATTGTTCATGTCTGAAAAAGATAAAAAAATAGACATACAGTATTTCAGTTTTATTTTTTCAGCCTGTGTCATCTAAATAGATAACTAGAAAGAAAGTGAAAGCCATTTGAGGAAATGGGAAGATAATATTGAATAAATAAACAGCCTTTATAAATTATTTGTTAGAAGAAAAACCCTGGTTTTTCTACCACACTAATAAGAAATTCCATTGCAGTATGACTAGTAAGTTTATTTAATTTCATTGTATACTTGACATACTATCAATACTCAGAAAATATTTAAAACTGCATTTTATACAGATAAAGATTCTTTAAAGGCTAAACAGATTTTCAGATTTAGTTTTTATTCAACAAAATGTATCATCGATGTATCTCTCATACTCTCCCTGGCACAAGAAACACTCAAAAAAGCAGGAACCCGAATAAGAAACATTACTTCACTTATTGATATATTTATGATGAATATCTATTTTACTACTCCAATTCCTAGGCTGCTTGATTCCACAATGATGCTGGGTGGCTGAAAATTTAAAAATGTAAAAGAAAACAACATATATAGGTAGATCTCAAGTTACAACCATAATTGAGACCAGAATTTTGGTTGCTAAGCAAGGTGGTTAAATGAGATACACCCAATTTTGCAACCTTTTTTTACCATGGTTAAGGGAATCACTGCAGTTAAGTAAATCATATGGTTGTTAAGCAAGTTGGCTTTGCTTGTCGGAAGCCAGCTGGGAAGGTCGCAAATAACAATCACATGCCTCTAGGATGCTGAGACAATTATAAATACATACTGGTGCCCAAGTCCAAATTTTGATCACATGATTGTGGAGATTCTGTGACGGTTGTAGTTCACTTTTTGAGTGCTGTTATAGCTTTGAATAGTCAGTATATAATTGATTGTAAGTCAAGAACTACCTGTTTCAAAGAAAAAGCTGGAGCTGACGAGAAGACAAAACCAAAAGGCAAAAGTGGCAATGACCATCCTAGCCCAAAGCCTTGGAGAACTCTGCAGAAATTCAAAAGAAAAGAAAAGCAGCAGTACCCACCTATGATGTAGCTGGAGAGTATGCATGTTAGAAAAAAACCTGTTGTCTATCAATCAATTTAATACAATACAATAGCAGAGTTGGAAGGGACCTTGGAGGTCTTCTAGTCCAAACCGCTGCCCAGGCAGGAAACCCTATATCGTTCCAGACAAATAGCTATCCAACATCTTCTTAAAGCCTTCCAGTGTTGGGGCATTCACAACTTTTGGAGGCAAGCTGTTCCACTGATTGTTCTGTCAGGAAATTTCCCCTCAGTTCTAAGTTGCTTCTCTCCTTGATTAGTTTCCACCCATTGCTTCTTGTTCTACCCTCAGGTGCCTTGGAGAATAGTTTGACTCCCTCGTCTTTGTGGCAACCCCTGAGATATTGGAACACTGCTATCATGTCTCCCCTGGTCTTTCTTTTCATTAAACTAGACCCAGTTCCTGCAACTGTTCTTCATATGTTTGATTATTTGATTATTATATTATAATATAACCCCTGAGATATTGGAACATTGCTATCATGTCTCCCCTGGTCTTTCTTTCTTTTCATTAAACTAGACATACCCAGTTCCTGCAACCGTTCTTCATATGTTTGATTATTTGATTATTATATTATAGTAATAATTATAATGTAATATATTATATTATTTGATTAATTTGATTAAGCTTTGACTGAAACTTATAAGCATCATAAAGTACAACATCAAACATGTATACATCAACATCTGTCAGCAATGACCTGATATACTTTGTCAGCCAAATCAGTCAACCTCTATATGAAAAGAAGAAACAATAGAGATCCAATTATTAGAATTAATCGTATATCAAATAGAAATATTTATTTGGTCATTTTCCAAGCAAGCTCTCCTCATTTTTCCTTCTTCCGAATTAGTACTGGGGAATAAACAAAATCTAAGTCTATAAATCTCATGCAATAAGGGAGTTGTTGGTCTTTAGTGCAACATACACACACAGTGCAACGTTTTAATGGTTTTATTGTATAGGACTAAGGAAAATAAACCACCACCCTACTTTATTTTTCCCCACATCTGAACTTCTAAACATTTTTGCTTATTTTCAACCATTTTTTAAATTAAAAAAAATCCTCTTCCTTCAGTGCATAACATAACAAGTACCTTCATTTAGAGCCATGAAGGTTTGATGGCTCTTGGCCACATTCTAGAAGGGATTTTTGTCCTTGTCTTCTTTTCTATACCAGCCAACAGCCATGAAATCCCCAACCCGTCTCCTATCCAAACACTATCCAGGATCAATCGAGGGCAGCCAGGTGCTGTCACTCACCGAGATTATAAACTCTCTCTCTCACAGAAGTTTATACACCCTCTAATGAAATGAACTTGATCCACAGAAAAAGATCCGCTAGTCTTTGTGCGTGGCAAATCCTCTTTGGGTTAACTCGCCAAGCCCTCTTCGGAAACGCCATGCCACCACCGAATCGGGCTTCATGAGGAAGCTTTCCCTCACATTTCCAGCCCTAATCTCGGATACTTCCATATGGTCCCATCCGTTCTCCAAAACGTTCCCCCATCCCCCCCCGAGGGGAGGCTTCTAACCTTCGGGGGAACAACAAGGCAAACAGCAGAGCGTCGGAACCACCAGAAACAGCCACCTCAGCAAAAACCAAACCACTCGAAATCCACCTAACGGAAAACGCGCTCCTCCGGCTCAGAGCGTCCACGCCTGAGAGGAACATCCCCGTCCGAGTTTCCGCGCCCGAAAACTTTTTTAAAAAGAGACTGGAAAAGGCCTGCAGCGGCCCCCCTCTGGGGCTCCGCTGGTCACTCGGCTCGACCTGCCGTTTCCGCTCAGGCGCAGCGCCGCAGACTAACGGACAGCGGCCGGACGCCTAGCCCGCGCGCTGGGGACAGCGCTGCTACCGTATTTCCTCGGCGCGCGGACAAGAGGTTTTTTTCTTTTTTTTTAAACCCGCCTAGGGCGGATTCCGCTTTCCCAGCCGCGATTTTCCCGGGAGTGGCGAGGAGTAACCCGCGGGGGTGGAGTAACGCGCCGGGTCCGCCCAAGGCCGCCTCTTTCGCATTCCTTTCCGTAAACGGTCGCCACAAGAGGAAGACCCCTCCAAGCCCCGCCCCTTCCCCCCTCCGCCCACCAGGGGAGGCGTCGCCCGCCTGAGAAGAAGAAGGTAGTCTTGGGCGTGGTCGCCGCCGCCGCGTAACGCTCTCGCTCGCGCGCCCCCTATCCGCTCGGTATGTGCTTCAGAGAGCCGCTCGCGCGGAACCCCGCCCCCTCGCCCCTTTGGGGATCGGCCGAACGCAGGCCTCCGGCTCCGATCTCCACCCTACCATGTTTGAACACAGCCGCCGCCAGCCCGTCACGGCTGACGCGGCGAGCACACGGCCGCAGGGCGCGTTCTATTTATGTTTGTGGCCGCTCAGTTTTCCATATGCCCGCCCCTCGCTCCTCCCCTCCTTTTGTGGGCCAGGCGGAAGGGCCCCTCCCCTTTTGCCCGTATATAGCGCTGGTAGGCGGGACCTGCCGCTCCGGCAATCTCTCGCTGCCTTCCTGGTGCCGTTTATAGAGTAAAACCACTTCCGCTGTCTGCTTAGAAGCGGCGCGATCATGGCGGATCGCGGACAGCTCCCGACCCCCGCCAAGCGCCTTTGCTGCAGACCCGGGTATGGTGCTGGCTGCAGGCCGGGGCAGCGGGCGGGCGGCGGCAGCGGCGGCGGCGTGGATGTCGGCCTCGGCGGCGGCGGGGCACTTTGCGTCGCGGGACCTTCGTCGGCCGCCGCTGCCGCTTCCTCCGCTGCCGCCGCTTTCCCCTCTGCCCTGGCCGCGGCTTATGCCGCGTTCGGAGTGCTGCCCTTGGGCAAGACGCAGAGCCCGGAGTCCCTGCTGGACATCGCGGCGCGGCGTGTGGCGGAGAAGTGGCCCTTCCAGCGGGTGGAGGAGCGGTTCGAGCGCATCCCGGAGCCCGTGCAGCGCCGCATCGTCTACTGGTCCTTTCCCCGCAGCGAGCGAGAGATCTGCATGTATTCTTCCTTCAACACCGGCGCCGCCGCCGAGGACTCCTCCGCCGGCGGCGTCTCAGCCGCTTCCTCGGGCGGAGGAGCCGCCTCCGTAGTTTCCACGGGTACCGCCGGCGGTGGCGCCTCTCTCGCCAGTGCTGTCTCCAACAACAGTGGCGGGAGCGGGGGGACCAACAACGCCTCGCCCGGCGGCGGCAGCAGTGGCGGTGGCGGGACGGACCCCGCTGCCGACGAGAACCGCCTGCCCTTCCGCAGGGGCATCGCTTTGCTCGACGGCGGCTGCGTCGACAACGTCCTGCAAGTCGGTGAGTCATTCGGGCAACGGTGGGTGGAAGCGGCGACGGGAGGTTGATGCCATCGTTTCTCCCCCCCCCTTTCCTCCTCCACGCCCCGCTTTGCTTCCCGTCTCAGGGCTTCGGGTCACGGTCTCGTCGGAGTCCCTCCCTCCCTCCCGCATTCTTCAGGCGGACTCTCTTGGCTCCTTCACCTGTACGGTCGGGCGCCCTTCCCTTGTTTCCAGCCGCCCGAAACCTCCTCGTGAACCTTTTTTCCTCTTTAAGTTTTCTTTATTCTCGTTCCCACCGTCAGTTCCCTAAGAATAGAGCCTGGCCGGGCACCTTCCTTCTCCCCGCACCGGCCCTCCCCCTCTCGGCAGCTTCTCCTCCTTTAAATCTCCTGTCTTAAGGCTCCTCCACGTAATTCCAATTTGTCTCTTTGCACCCAATCAAGCAACCGCCCTCATATTTCTTGGGAAATACTTTATAAGGCACATTACGGATCCAAGAACATTCTAATCCTATGCCAGTAGCTTTTTTTTTTTTTGCTGTCCCAGCACCTTCCAGAACCTCACATTTCCCATCTTTTATCCTATACAATATCCCTCCATCCCTACAAAGACCCATAACTATTACTTTTATTTTTTTTCCTTTCTTCTCTTCATTTTCCTCCCCCAAATATCAAAGAGTATGAATGGCAATGAATCAGCAGGAGAATCCTCTGGGAAGCTTGGCAGGGAAGGAGGGAGGGAGAGAGGGAAGAGTGTCTTTGGGATTTGCCAGGAGAGGCTGTGAGCCTTTAAACAAAGACATTTCTAGGACAGCAGCACTTGAGAAGGAAATAACATCTAGCCTTGGTTTGGCACAGAGTCCTAGAGTGCTTTTGTGTCCAGCCTGCATCTCCAGGTTTTTTTTTGTTTGTTTGTTTGTTATCGATGGCAGTGAGGGTAGGTCATTGGGTCATAAAGCTGTCAGATTGCTGATGAAACAACGAAAGTCTGTCTGCGATGCAGGGGCGGGGAAAATGGGCTGCCAAGGAGAAACTGTTGTGCAGGAAGGCAAAGCCTGTTTCAAGGGCTGCCAAATAGATCCAGGATGTAGTTGGTTTCTTTTTCTCTCATTCTATCTTGCTGCAGAGCAGGCGAGACTCTGCTGATTCCTTCATGAAATAATACTTTCCTCCTGTGGTGCTTGGGCTGTTTTTCCATTCCTCTTTTAACTCCTTGCTTTCTTTCAGTCATGGAACTTTGGAGGTGGATTTCCATCCTATTTCTGCCCTTCAAGGAGGTGAAGGTGGGGAGTGGCTACTTCTTCCAGTGAAAGGGGTGCTAACTAAGGGGCTGTAAGATGACTTCCCTTTCTCTTATGTTTGGATTGCCTCTGCTCGAAGGGCAAAATGGATAGATGGTTCCCTTTTTAAAACTTCCTGCTCAGGGCGAGGCGCGGCTCTCTATGGTGCTCAGCCTTTTTTATTGTTGATTTTTTACGAGAGTTATATTTGGTCAGTACATCTGTGATGGCTTGTTGGAAATTCCCCGCTGAAGAAACTAGCATCCTTCATTTTCATGTTTGAGTTCTTTTAGAGAGATTTTTTTTCTCTCTCTCCATGAAAAGAGGAAGCCAAACAAAAGAGCTTCTTTCATTGCTTTTCAGTGTCTGCAAAATAGCAAGGAGCTGACAATGGGAAAGGCAATCTGGAGATGTTAAAGCTGCACAACTCTATTTGTCCTCTGCACAGATTTGCTCAGTTTCCTCTCTTGGAAATATAAATGCAATCTATGAGTTTTGTGGGTTTCTTCTTCCCCACTTTCTAACCATCCGCTACATAGAAGTGATTTTTTTTTTGGGGGGGGGGAGAGACCATTCAGGCTTTCCTGTGTAAGATTTGTGTTTTCTTGGTATTTAAACATGTGGCTATTTCAGTTAAAATTGCCATCTGTGTTACTATGGGATTCATATCTGTATCCAAGCTAAAAGGTTAAGGCCAGCCTGAGTCAAAATGGAATTGTTGAACTGTAAGGCAGACCTCATTCTCCTCATTGCCTTTCTGCTTTTGCTGCGAATGGTTTAGCTTTGGGCACTCCTCTAAGTTCTAATTAACATTCCTCAAGACTTCTGTATCTATCCCTCTAGCAGAAGTTGGAGGCACCTCTCCATTTGTGGTGCCACCACTAGAACAGAGCCTCTTCTGGTTTGGCTGGTCTTGCTGAGAGTTCCCCCCTCCCTTCCCTGCTTGACTCCACTTGTAAGGGATGAGAAATGACAGTAGTGTATGTAGCGAAGGTTTCTTGGCTGATTACATTTAAGCTTGGAATTCACTGTGAAAATAAAGCCAAGAGGTGATAAATAAAAGATGCAATCTTCTCTGAGAGACAGACACCCAGCATGGGCTTAGCTTTGCTTGCTTTCAGCATTTAGAAAAGGCCTCATTAAGAAATCCTGAAAAGGGGAGGGGGAACCCTTGTGAAACATCAACAGGAGAAGAGAAGGGGTCTTGAACGATGTTGTCAAAGGCCAATGCAAGTCCATATGCATGAATGAATACAGCTTGTGTCCACTGCTGCTTTTGGAACAGTTAAACATCCAGTAAATACTTCATGCTAAAAATGTACTTTCATTTCTTCCTTACATGATCTGTTTGGAAAACCTCCAGGTTAATAATGTATGGAAACTTTGCCTTTTACAGCATTATTTAAAATGTGACTTTATATGGGTGTGGTAAGAGAAAATATAACAAATCGGGAGGTTTCCCAAATCATGTATATGCATCACTGTATTTGCATGCTGTTCATTCCCAAGGGCTCTGAGGACTAACAGGCAGGAACAGCATAGAGTAATAATTTCCTGCAGTAAATTCTGGGCTTAGTAGGACTGATAAAAAGTTGTACATAAGACAAGCAGAGTAAACGGAAAAAGATTCACAGGTGAGCAGACTCTTGTAAACAATCCTTTTCTTTAGATGTTGAATTCTATTATCATTTTAGATATTTTTTTAAACTGGTTTAGATAATTGTACAGCTTTTGGATTCATGGGAAGCTGCCTTTGAAGCTGCTTTAATACAGCCCTTTGATTAAAAAAATGTTTGTATACGGTGGATGACCAACCTACCTGGGTCAACTATTGGAATAGCAGCTTGTTCAAATACTGTGCTGCAGAATGGCATAATTTCTATGTAAATATTTTCAATGCTGGTTAATATATCATCGATGTTAAAGAATGTAACCGTAGTGTCTAATACTTTGTGCTACTCATTCAGTTTTGTTATATGAAATTTAACAAAACACATTATAGGACATTCCGATTGTTGCCTCTTCCAACTTAGTAATGTCAGCACCATCTAGACTCTTTCTACAAATCTGTCTGCAAATTCTAAGTATTAAACTGAAAATTTTTCTCATTCCAGGTAGAAACTCTGTCACTGAACTAATCAAAATAAAAATTACTTGGAATTGTATTAAGTGACAGTTTATGTGCCATCTCCGCTATCATATATACTGTAGTCAGTCTTATTGCTAAAAACCTGCATCATAATTAAACATATTGGACATATTTTAAAATGTTTTTAATTGGCTAGAATTATGTCTCACATGGAATGTCCTATGCTTCCATTTTATTGTCTGAAGTTCTATAGCTAGAAATTTTAAAATAAAAGGTAATATGTTTGTCAAAATGTGGTCAAGGTTAGTTACCAATTTGTTCTATATGGAAAAAAGTCTAACAATTGCTTTAAAAAAAAGAAAAAAATGCATATCATTCTTAGTTCTTTAGTTCCTTGAATCTAATGTATAGCGAGAATATCCACATTTAGCTATTACTAAATAACCATAGTTGCATATTACATATTTGCATAAAAGCAACGTATGGGAATTACCGGTATTTTTTTTAAAACCATAGTTAGTGTTAACGCTTAGAATGAAATAAATGGGAACATAATACATATGGTATGTTTACCGGAAATCTAGATATTTTTTATTATTTTAAATAAGAGATTAAACTGGCTTTGTCACTGGCTAGATTTGACCTGCAAAACAATTTAGCAACCACAGATTTTGCTATTTTTCAGAGAGCAGGATTTGCACTCTAATTTGCAAGGCTACTAAGAACAAACATTTTATAATGTTTATAGTAGGTAAGCAATTAGCATGTTATTCTTTGTAATGAGAAACCTTAAAGTCACACAAAAAACCAGTTTAAAGATTTAGTTACTTTGGAGCTCAACCCTTTGCCTATAGGTACACTTTTCTCCTTGGCTGGTGTTTTCAATAAATAAAAAATAATTGAACATTATTAATGAAATAACCTGGACATAAAAACCTTAACTACACTGATGGAATTTGGAGCATCTAAACATCTCATCTTGGTTTTTAAAGTTTGCTAGTCCTAATAATGCACTACATATTTATTAAGAATTTTAATTCAACTGTGTCTATAGCTTGGTTTAGTTTTCTGATTGCTCTTTCAAATATCAGCATCTATCTTTGCTAATGTAGCATGATATATTGGAGATGGATATCTCATGCCAGCGGAGCTGTAGATTGAAATGTGATTATTCCAGTTGTAGTTACATTTGTACATCTGTGTAATAATTGCTTCATAGCTGATGCGGTGAAATTTAAAGAAGCTTTGTATTGTTTGGAGAGAAAAAAATATTGTGACAAGGAAGTGTGGACTAAACTACAGCCTGAGCCATGTTCTGCTGCATATTTTGTCATGCCTTTCTCATTCATGAGGACTTCTTATTCTCCAAGGGGTTCTCTGCATAGGATTCCAATACCCTTAAAGTCAGGACCTAATAAACATTCCCCCGCCCCCTAAAATGGTTGCCCGGTTAATCTTCTTGTGTTATGATTTTAGGACTGAGAAATAATTCTGCTTCCAGTCAGAGCATATTTACATAATTTTTGCATAGTTAACTTTGAAAACCAATTTATAGTTATTTTTTATGCGCCAATACTTCTGCCCATTAATATGTTTCTAAAGATTACCTTTTAAAAATGTTTTTTTTTTAGCAGTGCCTGTTTTCTGTCCAGTTCCAGTTTATATATTAGATATTATTGGGATATTAGAAGTCAGATGGCTTTTGAAGTGTAAGTAGATTTACTTGATTATTATCTCATTTCTAGGCAGAATTTTTAATCTGCATACTTGATGACTGTTTTATGTTTTGCACATTTTGGCACTAACTATGGTGTGCATAAACCACACCCTGTGCATGTGTGAAGTTAGTAGTAAAACAAAAATAGCTAAAACATTTTAGATTGCACAACTTAAAATATTTCTAGAGGGTAAGCAGGTAAGAATTTCACCTACTAGTTAATCCAGTTTTGATGCCAAGAAAAATTATTAGATGTTCATGCAGTACAACACCTGTATGTTGTGTATACCTGTAAGTACAAAGGTGGGTGTATTTATTTGATATTTTTTCATCAAAGCCACCTGATTGTACCTAGGCGTTCCAAAATCAATTGAATTTTAGTGCGATAATACTAAATGCAGATAGCATATAAATAATCAAATTGTCTTCTCTAGTTGCTAGAGAAGACAATTTTAATATCAGGTACATTTCCTTATATTCAGTTTATTCAGTCTTTGAAACAAAAGACGATTCAAAGACTGGCTGGAGGATATGGTTGTGCCATTGCTTTGGTTCGCACAACTGATATGTCATAATGCAGTTTATCTGATTTTATCTTAATCTCTTGTAGGAAAATAGGTACTGTAGTGTGTGAAGCATGATTTACATGTTTTCTGTAGAAAAAACACAAATTCTTTAAATCTTTGTAAGAATTTGATCTCTCTATTATCCCAGTCTCATCTGTAGGTTGTTGGTGTTTTATTTTTTAAAAGATGAACCCAGTAGCAGTTTATTGTTTTATAACAATCCATTTACTCTGTCTCCAGTTCCTGCCTGTTAAGGTTCCTAACTCTGAACTCCTGTTAAAGTCCCTAACTAAATTGGGCCTTTTTCTCAGAAACAAGTATTTCATGCTGAAACAGCCATATTTTAGTTACAGTATAAATGAAGAACATGACTTTTTAAATTTGTAAATGGAAACTGAAACAATTTGCAACACTAAATCTGTAAAAGGAAACCTATTTTTTTAAAAATAAGATCTTGTTGCAAGTGAGTACATGTGACAGTTTTTGAAATAGCTGGAAATTGTGTTTGGGCAATGGATGAAGAAGTCTGACATTAATTGGAACAATGCTGTAGAACTTGTCAGTAAATTTAAATTCTCCCTTCTGGACTTAACTGATCAGATATGCTGGAAGCTCATTTAAGAAATTAATGTGTTGGAAATCTAGGTGATTTACCGTACCTCTTGTCTTGTTTTAAGCAACTTGTCTGTTTTTATAGTTCTTCTTTTATTGTTAATTGGTGTCAGATTCACTGATGATAATAAAGAAATTCATGGAAGACTCAGCGGAAAAGGAAGGTCAGATTGAAGGGAGGATAATTATTGGGCATAAATTCCAAGAGTTCTCTTATTCCATGAAGTTTGAAACCAGGAAATGTTGGATATTTTAGGCACAGGGTCCTTGCTAATTTTAACACAAGCTGGTAATTTTTGGCCCTATTTAAATAAGCCCTTTAAACCTGGCTCTACACCACTCGAGTATGAGAGTGGGCAATTTATTTAATCATTAAATTTATTTTATTTGCAGCCTATCTTATACTACTCAGGTGGCTGACAACAATAAAAAGGAACAAAAGGAAGGGAGTGCAAACGGAAGAGAAGTAAAATAATGGAACAATAAAATAAACAATGGCAAGGAACACAATGAGAATAATACATCAGTGTGATAACCAGAAAGATGGATGGGTGGAGAACAGAGAGCAAAGGGGTGGAGGGGGCGGAGTTTGCCATCAGTCAAGCAGCCACTTCCTGTGTAGAACTCCCCCCCCGCCCAATTTGATCTCCTGGCCAACTGGCAGAGCCAAATCCTCAGTCTCTTGTGGAAGGATAGAATGATAGGTCCAAGGGTGAAATTCAGCAGGTTCTGGAGAACCGTAGCGGAAATTTTGAGTAGTTCGGAGAACTGGCAAATATCACCTCTGACGGGCCACAGAGGGGCGTAGGAATGTGGATTTAGTAGTATCCTTCCCCTGGAGTGGCCTGGGAATGGAAATTTGCAGTATCCTTCCCTTGCCATGCCCACCAAATTACACCCACAGAACTGGTAGTAAAAAAATTGGAATGTCACCAATGGATGAGGTATTTTGATCTTATGGATGATTCTTGGCTTTTTTCCCCTGGACTTTTGAGTGATGCCATTTCTTTATTTTTAATCTTCTGTTTTAATTGCTATTTTTTTTGTAAGATTCCCAGAGCCATAATGGATAGGGGCAGCCTGTAAGTTATTTTAAAAAATAAATTACATGATAAATATATTATTAAAATTTTAATTATTTCAGTAACAGAGTGTTTTAATAAACTTTCTTTTGGGGGCAGTTAGACAGTGCTGGATTTGAGACCAGGGATTGATGAAGTACAGGTTGGGTAGAGCACTCAGGTTGTCCTACAGCAGGTCCAGATTGCTCACAGCTCTGAGCAGGACCAGTTCTCTGTGCCTCCATTGGCTGTTTCCTCTACAGCAGGATGTCAAACTCAAGGCTTGTGGGCCAGATCCAGGATGCTTAGAATTGGCCCATGGAGCCACACAGCGAAGCACTGGTCTGCGGTGGCTCTGTCAGCAAAAATGGAGCTTTGGAGGGCCATATGCGGCTCTCCTGAGCTCTGTTTTTATTGGCAGATTGCTTGGGCCAGTGGTCGGCAAACCGCGGCTCGCGAGCCACATGAAGCTTTTTGGCTCCTCTCCTGTGGCTCCCTGCTGACCCAATCACACAATGTGCTCTCTGCCCCGAGAAGGCACGAACCTCTTGCCTGCTTTTGCGATTCCGTGTCCTTCGCAGGCAACTCAGTGTCAGGAAGAGTTCCAGCCCTTTTTTTGTGCTTATCTCTTGTGCGTGCGCGCAAGCAAAATACCCTCCTGGGCCAGGATCAAGGCAGAGGGGACAACGACTCTCCTCCCGCTGTCGCTGCTGCACAATGATGTGAGTAACTGGGTACGCAGTGCAGGGGAGTCTCGCTGCGCAGTAGACTCCTCAGTGCGAGCCACGGTCCCCTTCATGTTGGCTCAGGAAGGAGGGGAATGGGGAGCAGCAGCAGCAGCTGGTTGAATGCAGGGAGGGAAGAGTTCCAACTCTCCTGCACTGCACAAGGCTCTTCTTGCGCAGGGCTCTGGAACTCTTC
Source organism: Thamnophis elegans (assembly GCF_009769535.1). Taxonomy (NCBI): domain Eukaryota; kingdom Metazoa; phylum Chordata; class Lepidosauria; order Squamata; family Natricidae; genus Thamnophis; species Thamnophis elegans. Next base: position 119,857,691 of record NC_045543.1, on the reverse strand, counting down.
CCTCTCTGCATCCAGAGAGGGCTGCTGCGGCTCCTTCCTGAGGCAACACGAAGGGGACCATGGCTGGCGCTGACCTGAGTCTGGTGCTGAGGAGTCTCCTGCGCAGTGTGGCTCTCCTGCGCAGCGCAGCCAGCTACTCACTTTTCAGTGGCACCAGCGGAAGGAGTCCCTGTCGCCGTGATCCTGGCCCAGGAGGGTATTTTGCTTGCACACGCAAGAAAGAGATGAAAGAGAAAAGGGGAGAAAGAGAGAGAGAAAGAGAGAAATGAAAGACAGCTGAAGGGAGATAATGAGAGAGAAGGAAAAGAAAGGGAAACAAATCAAGGGGAAAGAAAAGAAGAGGAAAGAAAAAGAAAGAAATTAACTTTCTCAGACCTATGACGAAAGCAATGGCCAGCTAGATCTCTTGCCAAGAAAACTGCAGTTTGCCAGAAGGTACAAATTGGAAGCAAGTCTGATTTTTTAAAAAAGAAAATAACAGAGATGGCAAAAAAAAATGCATCTGGAAATAAGATTTACAATTTTGGATAACGTATTATATTGTCAAACTCAAAAGAAATCAAAATATATATCCTATTGCTATTAGTACAATCTTGCCAGTTTCTATCAACTTAGAGTTCACTATGAAAAGATTACAGAGAAGCCATTTCCTACAATTAATAACTTTATTTTGGATTTGCTATCGTATTCAATGAGAAAGAAAGAAAAAGAAAGAGGGAAAGGGAAGGGAAGGGAAGGAAAGGAAGGAAGGAAGAAGAGAAAGGGAGAGGAAAAATAGAAAAAAACAGAAATGAGAGGGAAGGGGAGAGGAGAGAGAGACCTTATTCCCACAGAAAACATTGAGCTATGAAACCTGGGAAGGCATGTCGGGGGGGGGGATGTCATGTGACTGGGTGGGAGTGATGTTGATTTGGCAACACCCACCCAGGTTTTGTGGCTCCCGATGTTTTCTTTTCTGTGGGAAACGGATCCAAATGGCTCTGAGTGTTTAAGATTGCCGACCCCTGGCTTGGGCCATCATAGATGCCCCCGACATGAGTGATGTCGAGCTGCCCCACCCCGAGGTCAAACATAACTCAGATGTGGCCCTCAGTTAAATCGAGTTTGACACCCCTACTCTACAGCCACAGCCCCAAGGCTAGTCCTGTTCCATAATAGGTTCCAACAGATTGACCAGTATGGAAGAGAAGCCAAGGCAAAACCATTTATTGCAGACAAAACTAGTTGTTGTCAAGTTTAGATAATGTTGTGCAATAATTGCTTTATTAAATTGTGCATTTGTAGATATTAGGTTCAAGATTAGGACATCTAAATATTTTAGCTTCTTTACTCCACAAGAAATGCTTAAGACATAGTACAGAACCTGAACTATATATGGTCATGGTTGCCATCTTGAAATGTTTAGAATACTTTTAGATAGTGGCTAAGTAACTGGAACGTGATTTATTATTAGAACAGTTGAGCCCTGCATTTTGTATTAAGCTGTAATACCTCTAAATCTTGTGGGATGTATTTCTGAGTAGAAAATCATTACATGGAATAATGCAATTTAGAAATTAGAGAGTCCAGCCAAGTTGTATACTTTGAAGTCCCATTGATCTGAATGGGAAAGGAGTAAGCGCATTCATCAATCTGGAAGCTAGACTTAGCTTTGTCTGGACAATGTCTAAATTATTGTAAAATAAGGATCTATGTATATATTTAAATTCGTTGTGTGACCAATCCTATCTTCACTTATTAGTATTTCATAATGTAATGTTATTTTGCAAGGGAAATAATTTTTAATTTTTTTTAATATTTTACTTTTGCTAGTTCAGGATAATTTGACTAACACTTATAAAAATGTGTGAAAATATGGTGTGTTTTAGGTATAATTTTTTTAAATATCTTTACAAACTAGATGTCTGCATTTGGAGTCAAGCAACTTTGAGCTTTGAACCTATCAAAGTAACCCTGTTTACTTTGTTTATATCCATTTATGAAATGTGGTGGCACTATATAGCTTATGGTGTAAAACTAGATGTGTTTATATAAATTCTATGAAGAAATAAAAAATACTATGAAATTAATGGTGTGTTGATATCTAACCAGGTAAAATAGAACAAACTTTTAATTCAAGAGCTATTTGAAATAGTGTCTAATATTAAAATAGATTTTAATTGTATTTCAAGTCCTAATGAGACCAAGTGATAATAAGAAACACCTTTGTCTGTGATGGCGAATCTATGGCACACGTGCCAGGTGTGGCATGCAGCACCCTCTCTGTGGGCATGCGAGCTGTCGCCCCAGTTCAGCTCTGCCGCCCATGCATGTGCGCCTCACACCGGCCAGCTGGTCTTCGGGTCTCTGCTACACCTGCGTGGAGGGAGGTATGTGTGTGATGCGTGCATGCGCAGGTGGTGGGGTGTGTGCGGAGGTGCATGTGCATGTGGGGGGCAGGGTGCATGCAGGAGGCCACCTGGAGGGTGGGCTGCATGCGCAAGGGGTGTGCACGCATTGCCTTTGGGAGGTTTGGGCACGCATATGTATGTTTTTGGGGCACTCGGTCCGGAAAAGGTTAGCCATCACTGGCCGATGTGAACATAGGACACTTCATATGGACAAGAGCAGTGCTTCTCAACCTCCAATGTTTATGATGTGTGGACTTCAACTCCCAGAATTCAAGCCATGCTGGCTGGGGAATTTTGGGAGCTGAAGTCCACACATCTTAAACCCGCTAAGGTTGAGAAACACTGGGCTAGATTAAGTATTGGCAATGAAGCTAATGGTGAAGATCTTCTGGCACAGGAAGTTCCAGATACCCGATGGGCCGCTGGATTGATCTTCAGCTCTTTAAATAATTATGCAAATAGCTTGTCTACTTAGGATGTTGGCTGGCAGGGAAAACTGTCTCTAGTGCAAGTTCACTAAGACTTGTTTAACTTATCTAGAGTCTCAGATATATTAAATAGCAACTACATGTCTGATGGCTGTATTATATTTTCTAAATGTTTGAATTCCCTCTCCCTCTGCCCTGCTTTTCCAACTCTCTAACTGTAGGAATTTTTGCTTGCTGCTGAGCTGCATTTAATTTCAGGTCTGACTCATTTTATTGAACATGTTTAAATTGTTGCTCTTCTGCACTTGATAGCAGTGCTGTTTCCTGAGCAAAATGTGTTTCCCACTTGAGTCAGCATGAAAAGGATTTTCTATTAAAGCAGTCAGCTGTTTACTTGAGAACAGCTGACAAAATTTCATAGTTTCAGGCTCAAAGGGTAAAATGAGCTTGTCCTTTAGGCAGGTTTGGATAGATTCCAGGCTTTGAGAAACAACTTGAGTATCCAAGGAGTGAATTCCCCCCCCCCCCACTTCTCTCTTCCATTTAACCTCCTGAATAAGACCAATTGGGTGATTTCCTGCATGATTAAAACTAAAGCTTGTAAATGCTTATTTATTTCTAGATAATAATAGCAAATTTTTAGATATACGTAATTAAAAATAGTGGCAGTTAAGTTTAAATGTATAAATAAGAATGGAATAGAAAAATAGAAAAAAATTCTATTTTCATATATATATGATTCCATCCTATTATATACTCTATAAATGTACTCATCCAGCTGAAGGATCTAAGACCATAATTCTAAGATACAATTAATATGTCTTAGTTAATAATTTGAAGGGGAGATGGGGAAGATGATTTGTCCTGATAGCCACAAATATTTAAGACACAATTGCCATATTAATTTTTACTTTTTCAAAATATAATGGCCTTTTTTTCTCTTTAATAATGAATTGGATGTAATTTCTTTTGGGATACTCCAGGTAGCAAGGGAGCTAATTTTTTTTCTTTTTTTCCATTTCTTTCTGCAACTCTGAAGGATTACCTCTATTGTTCCTCAGTCCCCCTGAGCACATTTTAAAGGTGTGAAAGAAAATCAGCAAAAATCACTTCCTTCTATTTTATCAGTAAAAATCACCACTATGAGAAATCTTTAGAATTTGAGAGCAATCCATTGTTTATATAACAGCTTCTGGACCCCCCAACCCCTCCCCCACCCCCTTCCCCAAATATAAGAGAGTTATTATAGATCAGGAATGGACAGTTTATGGTCTTTCACCTGATGATGGGGATCAATAATATTCATTGTTTTTAATGATCATACACTGTGTTGCTGACGTCTTCTATTAATCAATGTTAGTGACATCAAGTTAAAAGTCTGAATTTAGATGCTGGTCCTCTTCATTGGCATGACCAAACTACTATCTGCAATCTATTTTGTACATTGTAGGTCTATGGAATAGGTATGTAAATTCATAACAAAGTAACCAAATTATTACTAGTTATAATTTTAAAATTGTTGAAAAGTTTTTAAGATTGTGTTTCATTTGGAAGATAAATTTAATTTTCAAAAGTGGTATGAATAAGGTAAGACCAGTATTGCTTTCTTTCCAACCTAGTGTGTTTAATTTTGACATTTCTTAGCTTGTATTATGAGTTTATCAATGGCCTTTATGAGCATTGACGGGAGATATAATTGTCTACATTTGTATGTAGCTAGGTAAGGCTAAGTGATTTAAAACTGTGTTTTGTGGGTTATGGCTCAAGCCAGAGTGCTTTGGATGTGTTGACTAGTGCCTGAAGGAAGACATGCAATCTTCCTTGTGCAGCATCTTATGTGATCACTTTTCTATTGAACAGACAAGGAAGATACTGAATAAGAAGAATAACTCTTGTTGGACACTGTTAAGTAAATTATGACTTTCTCAGTCAAACCAAACAGATGATAAGTGATGTTATGTAATGACATTTGACAGTGGCATATGACGAGAAATATAGCAATGCCTTGTCTCCCCACAAACACCACAGCTTGTTGCCAATTGGTCACATATGAAGGAAGGAAACTTAGTTAGACATTTCCTTTTATGTGCCCTTTTCAAGAGAAGAACATTTTGACATTCGATTCTTGATTTTTCCTTTAATGTTCATTAGTAATAGGTCTTGATGGAAAAACTTTGTCTTTATGAAGACTGAAGTCTCCAAACCAGTTATGGCAAAAATAGAGTTATGGGTTTTGTACTTTTGAAAATACAAACGTGCTAATATCAATGTTTCCAAACAGGTGCTTCACTTTTTCCTTTTAGATTATGCCGGTCCAGCGTTATTTGGAATTTTTTTGTCTAAGGAAAATTCTGTAAATATGCTTAGTCCTCATGAAATGATTTTAAAGACACATGTTATTTTCTGTAGTGTTCTGTCTACATTATCAAGATCACTCTAAAAGCCTGGGACAGCTGTAAGTTTTTGATAGTCAAGACATTTTATTTTTAATATAATTTTATTAACAATAGCTATTTTAATAATATGTAATTACATGAACTTTGTCTGGTATAATTAATGACAAAATATATACAGACAGTCTTTAACTCATGACCACATTTGATACTAAATTTCTATTGTTAAATAAGTTGTTAAGTGAATTGCACCAGATTTTACCATCTTTTTTAGCACAGTTCTTAAGCGAATCATAGCAGTTGTTCAAGAAATCACTGTTATTAACTGAATCTTGGCTCCCCTGTTGACTTTGCTTATTGGATGCCAGCTGGGAAGATTTTAAATGATGATCACATGACCCTAGGATTCTGCAACCATTGTAAATACATGCTGGATGCCAGTTGCCCAAATTTTGATCACATAACTTTGGGTATCTGCAGTGGTTATAAGTGCAAAGACTGATCATAAATCCCTTTTTTCAGTGCTGTTGTAACTTTGAATAGTTGTTAAATGAGTGGTTGTAAGTCAAGGACCACCTGTGTCTTTTAACAGTTTATAAAATCATGGCATAGAAGAAATACTATCTAAGTAAACTATATAAACTTTTGTAAGACTAGCTCCAAAACAATAATGATTACTATATCCATTTGTCAAGGTTAACAGAGGCCAGTAACTCCTTAGAGGTTGCAAAAATGTTCTTGATTAGCTACCTTGTGTTCCTGGAATAAAGTTCCTAATGAACATTAAAATAAGACTTTTATTATGTTTGACGTCATTATTTAAAAAACAAAAAGTCTGACTTGGGGTCTGCTTCAGCCTCCTGGTGCAGGGCTTTGGGCGAAGGCTGGAGGAAGTGCTGCTGGAGGCGAAGAGCTGGAGTGCCTTGTTCCAGTGGGACTGCATCGTGGTCTGCAACTGGCTGACCATATCGCCTTGGCCTTGCACTCCTGTAGGTCTTCCCTCTACTTTGAAAGCCTATGCTTGTACTCCTCAGTGAGGTACATCTGCTGAGCCTCCTTCTTGATCAGATCCAATTTGAACTGAGCCAGCGGTTTTGCCACCTCTTTTTCATGGTGGCTGCTTAGCTCCAGCAACTGCTTCCTGTTGGGGCCCTAAGGAGCCCGGGCGGGGAGTGGCGAGTAGAGGCTGTTGAGGCGCCCCCTTGACGTGAGTGACATTGAGTTGGCCACGGCCACCCAGTCACATCACCTTGCCATGCCCACCCAGCCGGTCATTAGGCAGATCATATTAGTAGTCGGCGGGATTTAAAATTATGAATTTAGTGGTCCCTGAGGTCCGAATGGTGGGTAACCCCTGGCTTACAGGACAGTTTTCTGCCTGTTTATTATTATTATTATTTTATTAAAAGAGCTTTTAAAGCAGTTGCAAGAGTTGTGCAAAAGAGTTGGCCTGCTTGAATTGATTGAAGAGAAGTGGTTCATTTGTGCTCTTGTTTGGTACAATTGTTCTGAGACTGTACCTGATGAGCTCCGATTAAACTGTTGTGATGATGCAACAGTCTCTTGTAACAGAACAGCAAAGGGGACATTTTTACCTCCTTCGTATCCTCTTATATTTTCATAATTTATTTCAAAAGTTACGTGGGACGTGAGAGAGGCCATAGATTTAAAGAAAGTGTGCAGGAGTCATATACATTCAGTAGAATTCTTCACTCTCAAACCTAGATTTTTGCCCTCCGACAGCATGCCTGACATTAGTCATGACTAACTTAAGTTCCTTTGATTTCAGTAAGTCTGTTCCTAGTTTAGTCTGAAAATATATCAGTCAGTGAATTGGACTGAATCCAGAACAGGAGCTGATCTTACCATTCTTAAAACTTACTGTTGTTATCTAGAGCTTGAAGCAATATTTTAATAAGATAAACTCTAGCCTAATATTCTAGCTGATTCGCTGAGATCTAGACAACTTTGAATTAAAATTATTTGCCCTAGCCTGCATTACACATAAAGCAAATGGGAGAGGCTGTTGCTGATGTCTGCTTCGTACTAACACAGTGTAAGATTAGATTTAGTTCTGACAAATTCATTTCAAAACAGAATTAAATATTAAGATGCTGGTAAGATCAAAGGATTGTGATATTAAAATGCTTGCTGTACAAACATATCACCAGTCTACCCTTTTACAGGACAAGTTATTTAGGGCCAATCATTGAGTAATGGAAATAAAGGGAAACTGGTTTTCCTTACATCCATGAGTGGTCTTTTCACACGTTCCTCTTCTCCAGTACATGCAGAGTCTGCTTTATGTTTTTCTGCTTTTTAGAACTAGCATAGGTAATTCCTAGATAGCCATGACTTCTACATGGCCTAATTCAAAAATCCATAGTAAGGTTTATATTTTTAACTTTGTGGTTTACAGAAATGCAGGTGATTCATCATTACAAGGTAGAAACATTTCTTCATTCCATCTGACTTTCTGGGTTGTTGTGAAAGCAAGTTAGAATCCTGGAATTCTTGGAAGAAAACTAGGCACAGATAAAGGCAAATCTACTCGGAAAGTGTGTCCAGTTAGATAAATGCTTCTGCTTTTACATGCAGGCATAAAACTGCATGATGCATTTTGAAACTGGAAAATTGAAGGAGCCATTTGTTTGTTACTAAACATTTTCTGTAAGAAATCATGAGCGCATATGGAAATTAAGACTTTAAGACATAATAACCTACAACTGATGGAAACATGAAAGGCTAGTCATATAATTATCTAATGGTTTCTTTGACATTACTGATTACTTTTTGATTACTTCAGGTAAAAGTCCCCTTGAAATAATATTGCTTGGTACCCAAAAAAGTTCTCTCTAACTCTCCACTAAATCAGCCTTACTCAGATTTGTGATGTTAGCAATGAATAGTAGAAGTCTAATTCCAATAAATTTGGAGGGCAGAAGGCGGGGTAAAATAGCTTTAAATATTTCTTATATGACACTTTGCAATATGATTATCGACAGCCAAGCCAATTAACCAAGTAAATAAATGAAATAAAAGTAGTCCTCAATTGAGTCCAAAATTTATGTTGTTAAGTGAGAAATTTGTTAAATGGGTTTTGACCCATGTTACGACTTCTTACCACATTTGTTAAGTGAATCATTGTAGTTGTTAAATTAGTAACACGATTGTTAAATGAATAACTCTCTGTAAACCGCTTAGAGAGGCCTGAAAGGCCTATGAAGCGGTATATAAGTCTACTGCTATTGCTAATAAGGTTTCCCCATTGACTTCGCTTGACAGAAGGCCGCAGAAGGAGATTGCATAATGCTGGGATACTGCAACCGTCATAAATGTGAGTCAGTTGTCAAGCGTTTGGATGAAAATCACATGACCCTGAAGAAGCTGCAACAGTCATGAGTGTGAAAAATGGTCACAAGTCCTTTTTCCCAGTGCCATTGTAACTTCAAACAATCACTAAATGAACTGTTGTAAGTCAAGGACTACCTGTACATGATTTGACAGTAAGAATCAGTTTGACTCACAAAAAAGAACCTAAATATGGGCTGTTGGCTTCCTAAATTCTCTTCATTTGCATGAGTTAGTCAACTCATTGACTAACTCATGTCAAGTCAAAAATTCCTCCCAGATTGCTCTGCCTTGAAAATACTAGATGGGGAGTCGTCAGAGTCATCTTTTCTTCTGAACAAATAAGTAGTTGAATTGGAAACTTACTGCTTCCTCCTCCCGTTAAATATAGAAGCATCAGCTAATTATAAATTAGAAACCACAAGTCAAAATCTGAAGGATATGTTTGTTTACTGTGTGACTTTAGGTCTGCTCTGTATGTATATGTGTTAATATTCTGAACCATAGGAATAATAGATGTATGCATGTTCTGGTATCTATAGGGACAACCCTTTCAGATAAATGGCTCGGAGCATTTGGAAGCTTTAAACTCATTCTTTTTTTTTTTTTTTTGGAGAAATATTGGCTTAATTCAGTTTCTTAAAGCCAATTTAAAGAAGATATTATAAGCTTTCTAGGAGCCTGCCCAGATTATTTTATGAACTTTGGCAGTTTGCATTAAACAAACAGATTGTTTTCCTATCCCAAAGACTAGAAGGGAAAATAAATCATTGAGCTGTTTCTTTTATAGTTAACATTTTGTAAACAATTCAACACTATTTAAAAAATGAAGCAGCAAAGCACTTTGAAATCTAAGATCAGGGAAACATGTAGTTTTTCTGGTAAGGAACATTGTTTACAATGTGAAGCTTTTTCAGAAGTTTTAACCATTATGTGCTACTCCTGATATTTAGTTTAAATTGTATATCTTATAGGTTCCTCATCTCTTAACCATTATACTGCTTCTAAATGGCAACAAACTGTAAATACTAAAACAGATGCCCCTGTAATTATACATGAATGCTCTGTTGCTATTTAATTAATCTTTGAGATAAGAACCCGTCTCCTTAAAAGGTTGGGTGAACAATAGTATCTTTAACTGGTGCCGAGAAGTAATAAAAGAGGGCAGCCAAAAGGGGAGCAGGAACAAATTCCACCAATAAGCTGGCAAAAACAAAAATCTCTTGTTTTTAGTTGTAGCAGTCTCAATAATGATTTGAACAGTATGCTGTTAAAGTGGTAAAACATTAAGCTGGCTGTTTCTTCATGTTGCCAATTATAAAAACATTGCTTTCAAATTTAATAAGCTAAGAGTAGCTTTATGTTCATGGCATAAAGGCTAACATGTTAGGATAACAAAAGATGACTTATTCCTAATCATTAATTAGCATGGAGTTGGAATTCTAGATCAGGAATGCTAGAATAGATGGGCTGACATGTGAAGCTGCAGAGGAATATAAGGGAATTGGGTGAATTGTAACTGCCGGATGCTGCTGTAGGTGGGAGATATGTCACAAGCGATTAGAATATTATCATTGCCTGCCACATAGGTGAAATATTACATGTAGTCAATACCTTTCTATTATTGGTCAGAATTATGAGTTTTAGATGAGAAGAGTATATATATGATATCAAACTATGTTTGGTTATAGCCCATCACACTGACCCTAAGTTTAAACTTCCTACGATTGCAAAATATTTTGTTGTTCTATGATCAGGATGCCCCTCAAGAAACTTAAGCTGAACTTCAGCTGCCTTCCCTGCCAACATTTGGTGAGACAACCTGATTTCTTTTTTATATTTGCCAATCTAATCTCTGTGGCATCTAAAAAGAACATAATGGTTCTTGGGAAGGTATATGGGTGAAAGAGACAGATAGCACAGCTGAGACATTCCACTGGCTCAGTTAAAAGAGGATCAATAACAACATGTTTTTTTAATTTAATTTTTCCTTTTCTTCCTCTCCCTTTTCTTTTTAAATGTTGGATCTTTTGACCTACAGGCCTGAAAATAACATCTCATTTTTATTAATTGAACAGCCACTTGGAGCATTTTCTGTCTGAAAGTAAAATAATACTTGAATCATACGCCAATCCCCACCTGCATAATAGTTGATGTGATCCACAGCACCTAGTTGAAAACAAACTCTTTCCATATGAGCAATAAGGAAACTGCCCAAACAGCAGAGGAACAAAAGATCAGCTCCTAACTGGCCAAGATGATTTTGGACAACTGCAGAAGAAGGAAACCAACTTGAATATAGCTTGGATTGTTTACAAGAAGGCACTCAACTCCTTGTCACACGATTGAATAACCAAGTGGCCAGAAATAACAGCAGTCATAGAGACACAGAAGCTTTGTGCAAAGTTCATTAGCAGAGTAGAAGATACAGTTGTGGGCAATGGTGATAGACTTGGAGTGGTTAATATCAAGAGAGGAATCAGCAGAATAGAAGAAAAGATTAAGAAAATTACAAAATACAAAGACTTTCAAATACAAGTAGAATGGCTGTGGCAAAAGAAAGCAAAGGTAGTACAAATAATAATAACACATAGGGTGCAACCAGTCCATCTGGAGCACCCATTGAAGACCACTGGTATTAACAAACCATCAGTCAATTGCAAAAGGCAGTTTTACTTGAACACTTTATATCCTATAATAATACCTTTAAAACCATCAAACAAAAACATCTGTACCAGGTCATTGGGAAGGTCTTAATCGGTGGATAAAAATGTCACATCCAGTCTAAAAATCTGACTGGCTGTCCAATCAACCATAATAATAACTTTACAAGGCAAAAATAATGTATAATGTCAAAAAAGAAGATCAGATGAGCAAGATTATTATTGAAACAAGCAAGAACATTTGTATGACACTTTCCTGGCATTCAGACCATTTCAAAAGCGTATATTTGCTGTATTAAAACAACATGGTAAGGCTAAGCCCTATATTATCTCATAGAGTCTAACTAATAATAGATCAGCTTAGATGCAAGAGCTAGTAAAAGCTCTTTATGATGTTTCCTGTAATGCAGTTCTCCATTAGGAAATGCAATATGAGGACTAGAGAAGGGAGATGGCAGGATGACAGTTGGATGGAAGAGAAGAGTAAAAAATGTTTAACAACCGTTAAACAATTCAGAAAGGTTTTTTTTGGGGGGGGGGGTTCTTGGTGTTCTCTGAACTAGTGGTTATCTTGTGACTAGCACTGATAATGTTACCTACTTTGGGTAAAACAAGCCAAGCTCGGAGAGCACCAAGGACCCCTCGTTTCATCACTGAGCTACAAATATTCTCCTTCATCAAGAAATTTTCTTGGCCAGATTAATTTCAGATGTGTCTGGTGGTAATGAACCATACCCTCCAGACTGGTGTGTGTGTGTGTGTCTGTGTCTGTGTCTGGTCTGTGTGTCTGTGTCTGTATGTGCATACTCCAAATTGGTGTTAACTCTTGGTGACTTCTGGAAAAGTTTCTGCAGTTTTTTGCCAAGTTTTTGGAAGTGGTTTGCCATTGTCTGCTTCCTAGACTAAGGGCGAGAGACAGGCCCAAGGTCACCCAGCTAGCTTTGCACTTAAGGCAGAGCTCCAGAGTTCATAGCCTTTTGGTTTCTAGCCAAATTTTAAATTAAATATTCCTGCTAGAATGTTATTTTCTCCAAATATTCATTCCTCTTGGGTCAATCACTGTCTTGTATCCTGGCCTATCTTCTATGTGCTAAGAAGATAACATGATTTTAGAACAATCTCTACTGTCTGATTTCCAAAGAAGAATTGGTCTGGCCAACGACTAATGCTTTCTGCTTGTTTATAATGCCAAGCTGGGATCCTCAACATACCCAGGGCTTCTAATATCCCCACAAAAATCTTCTCGCCTATCAAACTCCTGTTCCCCCTGATTCTATAAATTTTTAAAGTGTTTATTCAGCTAAAAATAGAATCTGGTAAAGCAAAAAACAGAAAAGACACAGTAGCAGAATAACTGCAGAGCTTTACTTGAATGGCCAACGATAAGCAGAATTATTATATTTATTAATTAATGGTCCAAGACCAAACCAAGTAAAGAAAAATTGTAGGGTGGTCTTTTGGGAAAAGGGGCTAGAAGAGGATGGGAGGGTGATAGTTGGACAGCCTTTAATAACCGAATTTCTCTCAGGAATGAGCAAGCTCCTGGTGGCCATTTTGTAAAAGTGCCCACAAAATATTCCCAAGATTCTAAATGTGTTCAGCAGGCTTTTTATTTTATTTTTATTTTTTATTTTTTAAGTTGGAAACGTTTGTTGTACTACAACAATTAAATTACCGTATTTTTCGGAGTATAAGACCCACCTTTTTTCCCTCAAAAAGAGGCTGAAAATCTGTGTGCATCTTATACACCGAATACATCATTTTTTGAAGCCCCACCCCTTCACCAAAATGGCCATGCATAGCCTTATGGAGGCTTTCAGAGAGCTCCTGGGCGCTGGGGAAGGCAGAAATGAGCAAAAAAACAGGCCATTTTTTGCCACCCCAGCCCCCAGCAGCACTCTTTAAGCCTCCATAAGGCTATGCATGCATTTTGGGGGGGGCAAAAAATGGGCCTGTTTTTGCGAAAAACGGGCTGTGTTTTGCTCATTTTTGCCACCCCCTTGCCAAGGGGCACTCTGCAAGCCCCCCAAGGCTATTCATGCCTTTTTGGGGGGGGAACCCGGGCCCATTTTTAGGAGGTTTGCTGAGTGCAAAAACTTTTTTTTTCCTTTTGGAAAGCTCTTTAACTGATTGATGAGAATTACATTGATCAAGTGCTGTGCCAGCAGAAACACCTACCTATCTACTGTATTTCTCTCTCTTTCTCTCTCTCTCTTTCTCTCTCTCTCTCTATCCCTCTACCTGCCTGCCTGCCTACCTACCTACCTACCTACCTACCTACCCACTCTCTTTCTCTCTCCCTACCTATCTACTGTATTTTTCTCTCTCTCCCTTTATCTACCTACTCACTCTCTCTCCCTACCTATCTACTGTATTTTTCTTTCTCTCTCTCTATCCCTCTACTCACCTACCTACTCTCTCCCTCCCTCCCTTTATCTACCTATCTACCTAACTACTACTCTCTCTCTCTCTCTCCCTACCTACTGTATTTCTCTTTTTCTCTCCCTCTATCTACCTATTTTCTTTTTTTAAAATTTGCCTCTTTAAAACCTTGGTGTGTCTTATACTCCGGTGCGTCTTATACTCTGAAAAATATGGTAGCGTTTTTCGAACTTGGCAACTTTAAGATGTGTGGACTTCAACTCCCAGAATTCCCCAAACAGCCTGGGGAACATGGGTAGGGACCTCTAGGTGTTGAAATCCACATATTTTCAAGTTGCTGAGATTGAAAACATTTTTCAACCTGGTTTTAGTGAATGTTTCTGAATCTTACTATGAAATTGCTAATATGTCTCTAATGATATCCTTGGCTTTGCAGATACTTCCTCAGAAAGCTTTTTGTATGGTTTTGGTAACCTTTCTTTTCTTTTTCTTTTTTTTTTTAGAAGGGCTTTAACTTTGGAATCATGCATGCTCTGGAAGCTTCAGACTCTCCGCAACTTTTAAATGGGAAAGTTAAGCCGGCTACTTAATGCCTCTCTCTTTTAACTCTTAACTTTATTCTGTCTTCCCACCCTGTCAGTTGTTCTGTCTCGGTGCTGTTTGGAGATCAGGTATAGAGAGGGTTAAAGGTGGCATGGGCTGAGCCATATGCAAGCTGTTAAGCAAAAGGAATGCATTACAAATGCTGAGCTCAGTCGGCTGGCCCACTGCCAAAGCTTGCTTTCTTCACTACAGCTGAGGGCTTTCTAAGCTTTCCACCAGTGGGTTTATCTGAACTGTTTAGGAATGCTGCCTGAGTCGCCAGCTGACGTCAGCACCAGCAGTTCAGCTGAGGGCCAGGCCAGGCTGACGGTGAAAAGGGGAGAGGCGTCAAGTAGGCTGGCTGGCTGGTTGTGTGCGCGCACAAGCAGACACTTGTGTATGAACATGCACTCTCGCTGGACATGGCTGGAGGAGAACTGCAGTTGAAACAACAGATTTTACTTTGTAGCTTTTCTAGAGAAAACTTCATTGAAGGTTGATTTTTTTTACTCCTACTGTAGAATATGAAACTCCATAAAGCCAGATTTTAAGTACTGTTCGGCAAGGGAAAAGGCAAATCTTTTTCTGAGTTTTTTTGGTATTAGTTTGTGAAGCAGAAAGTACTATACCGTTCTCTACTTCTAGCTACCTTTTGTTGCCAAGATGCTTCTAAATCATTCTCTAATGTGTATCTTAGAAAATTAATGCCACCCATTGCAATCAAAATATTGTGTGCTGTCATAGGCTGGGCTCCCCTTGTTTTATAACTGGATTAGAAAAACCTTGTTTGTAAAATGGATGCTTGTATAAAATTGGAGCCTTCAAATCAGAATTTGGTTCATTATTGAAACAAAGTTTGTTTTTCCTTGACCCAGATTTATATTCATGCTCTATTGCCCACCATTCAGAAACGGGGAACTTGATGAAATTAAGGTTTATTTATAAAGCCTTATTTTTAAATTATTTATAAATAACTTTATGTCCATATAATGAAAACATGAATTGGAAATATTAGATATAAAAGCTATGGTTGGACTTGTAGCAAGCTCTTCACATTTAAAGGAATGCTGTGAGACTGCCATCCTGTAAAATATAACACACATATCAAGATGTTTCACATAGATTAATTAATATCTTTCATTTTAGGTGAGAGGAATGAAGTGTTTTAATTGTGTTGGTTTCCACCATGATCACTGTGTATTTTTCATAGGGGCATGGTGGCTGAGAGGTTAAGATATTGGTCTTGTTGACCAGAAGGTTGGCAGCCTGAAACTTAAGTACTGCATGATGGAGTAAAGTTCCATTGTTTGCCCTATTTTCTGCCGACCTAATAGTTTGAAAGCATGTAAATGCAAGTAAATAAATAGGTATCACTTTGGTAGGATGGTAAAAGTGTTCCATTCACCTACGGGTGTATCGTCATGCCGACCACATGACCATAATGCATTTTTGGAAGACCCTGGCTTTTTGGCTGTGAATGGGAGATGAGCACCACCCTCTAGAATTGAACATGACTGGCAGGATAAACCTTTACCTTTTTACCACTGTGTTTTAGTTTTGTAGTTTTACATCATCATCAGTATGATCTAGCATTTTTTTTTCATAGCGGTATTGGTTTTTTTATTGCAATTTTTTGGGAAGGATTTCCATTGGGACCATTCAATAATATTTGAGAGAATGACTCAGACTGAGAAGTTGCACTTTACGCATTCTGAAATGGAATTTCAAGGATTTGTCTGCAGAATAGCAATGGGTTAAGTTATTATACTACTTTTCATTCCATTTATTCCTCACTAATATTTATCCACTGGAATTTGATGTGCCCCTGTTTTTTTTTTTCTGGTTGGTCCAGGGGTTTAAATAGTTGTAAAGGAGGGATGATCTATTGTTTGTTTAGGAAACTGAATTAAAGCTTCGAATGAAGTGTCCGCATCAATAGAAATTGAGAGATTTGATCTGGGATTTGTATATAGGCCAGCATTACACAGTTTTTAATCAATAATAGACATATACAATCAGTACTGATAATGTCATTTAGGAAGCTAAGCAACTTTGAATAAAGGCCTCATATGTAATACTTTTCTTAGCGCAGGCCTGGTTGTTCAGGTTTATACATTTTCTCCTGGGAATTAGCCATATGGTATTCAAATTAAGACATAGATGTATCTTGTGTCTATTACAAAGCCTCATCCAAGGGATTTCTGTGTGTTTTATGGTTATCTTTTCAGGTTCCCTGCTTTGATCTGCTTTTCCCAGCACATAGTCCAGATCATAAAATTTGTAATTTGTACAATCTGTTGAGAATTGTGGGGCATATGAAAAACATACAGAAATTTGCAATTACCAGGGACAAAACTTGCTTCAAAGCGTCCATGCTCCAGGTGGTATAAGCTGTTGTGGGAATGCAGACTGTCCAAAAACATTCATGATAAGCACTCAGAAATAAAATGCTATCTGCTTTCCAAGTGTAATAGTGGAATTCATTTGATCAGTACAAAACCTTTCCCCATTATTTTATAAGTGTGTAATTAAATCTGTTTAATTCACAATGCTATATTTTGTCAAAGAGATAATGCTAGGGAATGTATTTCTAGTTGATTTTAATGGAACTTTTAAAATCAAATTCAATGAAAGAAAATATCATTTTTTTCCTAGTAAAAGTCATTGCAAAAAAACTCATTGTACAAATCTTAAAATTGGGCAACTTCTTCACTAATATTTCTGACACAATATTTAGAATATTAAAATTATCAATTTTATTAGAAGCCACCTTGGAACAATCATCATAAATTTTGACATGGTATAAGACAACTTTTTAAAGCTTTATATAAATGCATTAGAAGCCCTGAATGAGATATAGTTTTAGCTTCTCAAAGCATTTTTGACTATTCTGTAAATGCTGATTTTTCTTGGATATACCATATTTTTCGGAGTATAAGACGCACCCTTTTCCCTCAAAAAAGAGGTTAAAAATCTGGGTGGGTTTAATACACTGAATACATTTTTTTGTCTCCCAAAACCCCACTCCTTCACCAAAATGGCTGTGCATAGCTGTTAGGAGGCTTCCAGAGGGCTCCTGGGGGCTGGGGGAGGGCAGAAATGAGCAAAAATGGACCATTTTTTTGCTCAAATATGCCCCCCAGCCCCCAGGAACACTCCATAAGCTTCCCAAAGGCTATGCATGCCCTTTTTTGACAGAAAATGGACCTGTTTTTACAAAAAACAGGCCACTTTTGCTCATTTTGGGGCCCCACACCCCTCAGGAGCACTCTACAAGCCTCCTAAAGGCTATTTATGCCCTTTTTTTGAAAAAAACCCACAATTTTTAAAAACATTGCCCCTTCAAAATCTCGATGCGTCTTATATGGTAAGTTGGCAAGATAGCAAAGTACAGATTCCTCAGTTTTTAAAGTTGTTTACATATGGAGGGCAGTCATGTCTTGTAGTATCATGTATCTTTTCCGAAAACATAAAGTCTTATTGTTGTAATGACTCAAACTCAATGATCTTTCAAACTGTTGAGGAAACAGGTGCCTTGTCTTTTGTTTAAGCACTGGAAAGCTCATTGCTTAAATACAACTTTGCACAGGAATTCTTCACAACGGATAATCTCTGTTAAACCCATTAAAATGTGGAGACTAGATGGTAGGTGGTGTTTACTAATCTTAACAAATGTTCATAAATGGGAAACACAGCTGCATTTTGAAACAGAAGCAGAACATTTTGAGTCAGATTTTGTAATGCTGAAGTTTTCCTGTTAAAAACGCCAGTGCTTTTTGCACATTAAAGTCATGTCCAGTAAGGTGATCAGTGTTCCTGAAATTTAACACAAAACAGTTACTCAGCATAATTTGTAGTTTTGAACCTGTGAAGCCAGTAATCGAAGGAGCAAAATTTAGAGATGGGTTACACAGTACATTATAAACTCTTGCATTTCTATAGGTACTTATTGGAAGCAGTTGTGACTATGTGGAAACTGTTTTCTCAGAATTTACCTCATATTATATGTTAGAATTAGAAATTCTAAAGACTTGAGTCTAGATTGGCAGAAATATACATAGGGTAGAGAGCCAGTTTGGTGTAATGGTCAAATCACTTTCTCTCAGCTCTAGGAAAGAGGCAATGGCAAACCTCTTCTGAAATTTTGTGAAAAAACACTGCAGGGACTTGTTCAGATAGTCTCTGTGAATCAGACACAATTGAACAGAAGGTTTTTACCTTCAATGCAGTTTACCTGATGATAGCAATAGCAATAGCAGTAGACTTATATACCGCTTCATAGGGCTTTCAGCCCTCTCTAAGCGGTTTACAGAGAGTCAGCATATTGCCCCCAACAATCTGGGTCCTCATTTTACCCACCTCGGACGGATGGAAGGCTGAGTCAACCTTGAGCCGGTGAGATTTGAACCGCTGAACTGCTGATCTAGCAGTAGCCTGCAGTGCTGCATTTAACCACTGCGCCACCTTGGCTCTTTATGATGATAATGTATCAATATAAGAAGAAAATAAAGGTAAAGGTTCCCCTTGCCACATATGTGCCAGTCATTTCCATCTCTAAGGGGCAATGTTCATCTCCGTTTCAAAGCTGAAGAGCCAGCGCTGTCAGAAAACGTGTCCGTTATTATTATTATTTCTTCTTTAAAACTAGGATATGTTACGCATATTGACATGAAGCGGAAATACACCAATGAGAGGAGGAGTGGGAAACAGAAGGGAGAAGAAAGATGGGAAGAGAGGGATAGGAGAGAAGGTAAGGGAGGAAGATGAGGTGGATAAGGAGGAGTGGAATGTAGAGAGAGGGCAGTAGAAAGGAAGGGGAAGTAGAGTAGGAAAGGATGATGGAGGGAAGATAGAAAGTTGGAGAGAGGTAGAAGAAAGAGGTGTATGGAGAGCAGAAGAGCTATAATGGGTTTTTATTTTCTGGGCATTGTTGACAAGAGGAACTGATGTAATTATTATTTAATACTATATGATACGGGCTATGTATAGTATACATGTGAGTGTATGTTATGAAAATGGAAATAAAAAATATTTAAAAAAAAGAAAAGAAAACGTGTCCGTGGTCATGTGGGTGGCATGACTAAATGCCGAAGGAACACGGAACACTGTTACCTTCACACCAAAGTGGTCCCTATTTTCTACTTGCATTTACACATGCTTTCTAACTGCTAGGTTGGCAGAAGCTGGGACAAGTAACGGGAGCTCACTCTGTTATGCGGCACTAGGGATTCAAACTGCCAAACTGCTGACCTTTCTGATCGACAATCTCAGCATGTTAACCACTGAGCCACTGCATCTTTTACTGCATTTTAAATACTATAATATCTAAGTAAGATTATATTTTCAGAACAGTAAGTGATTTAAGGGAAGAGATAGAAGTACAATGGTTTTTTAATGCAGGTCAAAGAACTGAAATATTATTCTGCAAGTTTTTAATGTGATTCATTATTACAATCTTTATTATGTTTTGTGGCTAATTTCATTAAAAAGATGAGAGGCAAATTCTGGCAGAAATAGGTTTGTATATAGCCAGGAAATAATGTTAATTTTTGTTCATATTGCAACTAATAAGGATAATACTTCTTTATGTATAATCACTTTAAGTTCTTTTCTATATATGTAATTGAAAGCCAACTAAGTTCTTGCTATGGGAAGAACAAATAAATGTTCTAATAATACTTAGAAAAAATGTAGGTGTAGCTCAGTAATTCCATTTCCCATGACACCAAGCCTGCTTTTTCACCAGTAGATAGGCAATATAAGCCTTTACCAGCCTGATGTCTTTCAAAACTATATTAATTTTCCCATGGTTTCCAGACAGATGCTTGCTAGAGGTGACTGAAATTGCAGTTCAAACGATTTAGAAAATGCAAGATTTCAGAAAGCTAGACAAGGTCAACTGAGTTAGTATTGTTGGAGTATGCTAAAATAGCTAGTGAGAAATGTTGAGAATTAATGAGATACAGTTGAGAACCAGTTTATTCCAAATCAATACCCATTGTATAGCAATACAGTACTGTATCCAAGATACCAATTTGTTTTTCCTCTTTCATAGACATTATGAAATGTATGTTATATACTGTATTTTTCAGAGTATAAGATGCACCCTTTTCACTGAAAAAAGAGGCTAAAACTCTGGGTGCGTCTTATACACTGAATACAGCATATTTTGCCTCCCGAAACCCCACCCCCTTCACCAAAATGACTGTGCATAGCCTTTAGGAGGCTTTCAGAGTGCTCTTGGGGGCTGGGGAGGGCAGAAATGAGCAAAAAATGGGCAGTTCTTTCCTCATTTTTGCCCCCCCCAGCCCCCAGGAGCACCCTATAAGCCTCCTAAAAGCTATGCATGCCCCCTTTTTTGACAAAAATGGGCCCGTTTTTGCAAAAAATGGGCTGTTTTTTTGCTGGTTTTGGGGCCCACCCCCCACCCCAAGAGCACTTGGGAGGTCTGCAGAGTGCAAATACTTCGTTTTTAATTTGCCTTTTCAAAATCTTGGTGCATCTTATACTCCAAAAAATATAGTAGTATATAACATATACAGTACAGCATGTTACAAACACCATCCGGTGAGTTATACAAGGATTGATTGAATAGTGATGAGTTTGAAATAACTGAAATCAATAAGCTATAGACCTTAAAGCTATTTTGACAGCTAAGTAATGGAGAGTAACATCAAGGATTTTCTTAGCTGTAACTATTTCTACAATTCAGTATGCTACATTCATCCCTGTTTCAAAATAAAGATTGCTTAAGAATGTGGGAAAGAGAATAGATGAGATATCCCATGTTTTCCTGTAGTTTCGGCAGGAGGGGCTACAACTGGGTTTAGTCACAGCCTGATTGGTCCAGAGACAGGGATTTTTAAGCAAGGGTTAAAAGCTGAAAAATTCCTGACGTAGGTGAGGCACATCGTTCTCCTCCCTCCTCCTGTAGAGGGCACTTTTTAGAGGCTTTTTTAAACAGTTAAGCAGAGTCATCCAGGTGACTCTGGCAGCAACTAGCTCAGGCTGACCACAGCTCTTGCCTTTTTCTTTTTACATTTTTTTTCTTTTCATGATGGTAGGCAAGAGCAGAGTTGAAATCCTCTCTGAAACAGCTGGAAAAGGTACGTGTGGGTCGGAGGGAGGGGGAAGAATTCAAACTTCATCCTCAAGTGTAGATCCCTCCCCAAGTGTAGTTTGATTGCAGGCAGAGCTACATTGCCTTTTCAAACACACACAAACACACACAAACACACACAGACACACACACAAACAGCTGGATAAAACTATATTAGCCCAGCTTCACTGATTACAAGTTTGAAAAGGCAACGTGGCTCTGCCTGCAATCAAAGGCTCGGATCGGCTCCAATCTAACTTCTGTGTTTGTGTTTATTTGAGAGAGAGAGAGTGAGAGAGGGAAGGGGATAGTCCAATCCAACTTTTCTGTGTGCGTGTGTCTGTTTGAGAGAGGCGGGAGGGAAGGAGAGGGAGGAAGGAGAGGAGAAGAAAAAGAATGAAGGAAACTTTTTCGCTTTAAATCGGAACTGAGCATGCCTGGCTGTGGAATTCTGGGAGTTGAAGTCCACAAGTCTAAAAAAATTTGAAATCCACCACTGTGTCAGTGCCTCACCAGCCATAAACCTCACCGCACGTCACTGGTAATTATGTTTATAGCTGCATAGTGGGTTTTCTTATTTTGTGTGGTGTCAAAACTTACATTTAAAGAAGGATTCCATTGTAGTATGAGTATAAATTTTGACTAGAATTTAAAGATTACTGGACTAGAGTACTTGATAATGAAGGTAAAGAGACCAGCATATGATTGAAGAAATTTGGCAGCAGCCATTTCAATCATGTTTGAGAAAAAAGAGCTCTCTTGCCTTTGGGCAAGATTATATATTATAAAGTACGTTTTTTAAGTTTGCCAAATGTATCACAACTAGAAAAGAGCTGGAATAGTATTGTTCGAGCAAATACCATTTGTAGACATCTTTGTAAGACTTTATTTGATGCCAAATTTATGGAAACCAAGATTGGTGGGCATACATGATGCATTAGGTTGCCCTATGGGATCCATTTGCTCAGTTACTCTGCTTCCTGTGTGGTAATGTATTTCTTTGTGGATTTTAATCCTCAGCTATAGTAAGCTGAGTAAGTGGGACACAGTAGCTCAGTGACTAAGAAGGTTGGCAGTTCGGCGGTTTGAATCCCTAGAGCCGTGTAATGGAGTGAGCTCCCGTTACTTGTTTCAGCTTCTACCAACCTAGCAGTTCGAAAGCATGTAAAAGTGCAAGTAGAAAAATAGGAACCACCGTTGGTGGGAAGGTAACAGCGTTCTGTGCACCTTCGGGGTTTAGTCAGGCCGGCCACATGACCATGGAGACGTCTTAGGACAGCGCTGGCTTTTTGGCTTTGAAATGGAGATGAGTACCGGCCCCTAGATTCAAGAACAACTAGCATGTATGTGCGAAGGGGAATCTTTACATTTAACTTTATAGTAAACTCAGGGCTTTTCTCTTCAGGTGGATTCCCATGGTATGGTATGTCATAATGGGGTTTGTTTCATTCAGCTTATCACAAAGCTGGAAAGCAGGTGCTGTTATTTGTAAGGCAAGAATATGCACTTTTGTGATAAGCTATCATTTCAGTATATTGTATCAAATAAACTACATGTTCAGACATGTTTAACGTTTGGGTATGTACAACGTGTGAAACCCAAACATGAAAGATTGTGAGGAAGATGGGAAAGAAATGAAGGCAGATATGCAGAATCAAGCAGTGTTGGCAGCTAATTAATTGGCAGCTAATCTGTAGCCTGGCTGACAGAAAACCTGGGAAGAAGCATTTCAAATTTTTCAAAAACTCCATTTAGTAATTCACTATGAAAAAGTGGGAAATTTCTGTTATAGTTTTTAAGATTCTGTATTAATTAATTCTGGACTAATTTTAAAGATATCTTCCATAAATCTGTGTAATTCTTGCTTCTAGGATCTTATCCAACTCCATGGGCCTTGACCAATGTGGCTAGGGAATTCTGGGAGTTGAAGTCCACACATGTTAAACTTGCCAAATTTGAAAAATGCTGATTTAGGCCATCGTCCATTCCCTTTCTCAACGTAGGAACAGGCTGGCTTGATATTCCATATTTTAATTGCCTAAGGATATGTTGATTGTATATAGATTGCACATAGTAAAACTGTTACCATTATTAAAAGAAAAGGCCAGAGAACGTTTTATTAATATTTCTGTGAAACTCCATAAGACTCCTCCTGTGTAATTAAACAGTAATTTCCTCTCCATCACGTTCAATGAGTTTTATATGATTCTAGCCTACTGGCTTAAATCTTATTTTCAAAACGAAGTTTAATTAAGAGATACTCAGCATGTGCTGACATAGACATAAAATCAATGCTTACTTAGCTTGAGGAAAGAGTACTTGCTTTCCTTTTAGGTTGTGGATAAGTTTTTTTCCCCTTTGTAAAGAAAATGCATTAGCAATTCAGAAAGCAGAACCAAATACCCATTTTTAAATTCATGTCCTCCAAATGTTAATTTGATGCTTTGAGGCATAAATGACCTTTCTAGCCAGCTCAAACTTGTCAAACAAAGGAGCGATAGAAACAAGCTGCTGTTTGTTCTTAAACAACAGTCTGCTTCTGTGAGAGAATTTTAAGGCAAGGATGCCATCCCCTGCCCCCTATTTTTCAACAAGTTTAAAGGAAACTTTGGTGTATGCTGTGCTTGGAGTTTAGGAACAGAAACTGGTCATCTGTGCATCATTGCTTAGACAGTGATGACTCCAGACCTGCTGGGCAAATTGAACCAGAGGGTCCAACTTAGAAATCCTGGAGATAACAATGCATTGATCCATGCCTGAACAAGATGACATTTGTAGTGCACTTTTTCCAAAAGATTTTTGGGGTAAATAAATGAATGCTTTCAATAATAAATAAATAAAACAATAAATGGAATAAAACAAATTGTTCTCAAGATTTAGGTCACAATAACTTTCCCAATATGATGCCTTCTAAAAGTAATAGAATTGCAACTCCCAAGCACCTCTAGAAAGAAACAAGTTGAAGAAAAATGTATTACATCAATACTGTATATAGTTTTTGACTTCATCCTTCCTAGTACCTATCTCTTCCCACTTATGACTATAAACATGTTGCTTGTATCTTTACAATTTACATTGTTTTGTTTGTTTCCTAGTATGATTTGATTGCTTATTAGTAACCTATGGCTATCACTAAGTATTGTATCTTATGATTCTTGATGAATATATTTTATTTTTCTTTACGTACATTGAGAGCATATGCACCAAAGTCAAATTCCTTGTGTGTCAATCATACTTGGCAATAAAGAATTCTATTCTATTCTATTGCTAGGTTTTATCAGAGAAATCCTCCCAAAAGGTAACATAGGCTTGACTGGGAGGGTGAGAGGGAATAGTCAATTGCACCCTTCTTTTCCTTGTAAAAGCCATTGTACAGTCATTTTGGATAATTATGTGGTGGGTTAGTGTCTCTTATTCCTATTTACTTCACAGAATTGTTGTGGAGAAATATTAGAAGAGGGAGTACGTAGGTAGGCAACAGTTTTCCTTTGTCATGTCAGAAATAGCTCTGGAAGAAGGTTATAACATGCCGTCCTAAGAAAATTTTTAAAAGCTAGGAATTGCTTCAAGAACAAGCCATGTGATAGAGCTTAATAATAAAATATTTGCACACCACCAAATAACATATTTAAAGGACGTATATTTGAATTATTATTGTAATGGGCTGTAGCAAGAAATACCCTATTGTGCAGAATGGAAATAATGCTTATTGAATTTATAGTTGATACTTTTTGATCAGTGAATCTAACTGCTGTCATATTGTATTTATTGGAAGGCAAACAGGAGTGATTTGATTATAATCAAGATAATTACTTTAGGCTATGTTTGTGTGCATGTATATAAATATGTGTGTGTGTATGAAGAAATATTTGTGAAGCTATAAATTAAATAAACATTAAATAAACATTTTGTTTTAAATCCGTTTGGCTTAATGAAGATGCATGAATATTGTATTTTGAAGGACACATGAGGTGTTGGTAGTTGGCCAGCATGAAGTCTGAGGGGGGTGGGCAGTTCAAAAATGTAAACAATAAATAAAATAAGTAAGCAGTGGTAAATTTGTGCTTAATTTTTCCAGTGTGAAAGGTGCAATTATTAACTGTTGCAACAATACCCAAAAAACTTATGTGTGAATTTTTAAATGAATCTATAGGCTGATGAAGGAAAATGTAGACCTAGTCTGGTATATTAACCAGACATTAAGGCAGACATGAGAACCAGTTTGGTTTAGTGGTTAAAGCATCGGACTAGTAATTAGGAGAGTGTAAATTCTACTCCTGCCTTGGGCACAAGCCAACTGGTTGACCTTGGGCTAGTCATTCTCTCAGTCCTAGGAAGAAGACAATGACAAACCACTTTGAAAAACCTTGCCAAGAAAACTGCAGGAACTAGTCCAGGCAGTCTCCAGGAGTAAAAAGACACACACACAAGTCAAACATATGTAATTATGTATGTTATACAATCATCTTACCATTTGCCTCCACCAACAGTATTCGGAGTAACTGAAACAGAGAATTGATGGGAATGTACTTCTTTCTTGATGTTGAAATGATTTGTTCTGGTTTGTTTTTTGGTGGAAGGAAGCAAACCATAGTCCATTGTCTGCATGAGAGACTCATCTCTCTCTTCCTTTTTCTAGTCACAATTTTTAAAATACTGTATGGTTTGTGTATCTGAGTTCATTTCATATCCAGGGAACAGTTCTAGGCATCAGTGATATTCCATGAAGCTGGATGGGGGAGAAAATAGAATTATATTTGCTATCCATTTACTTCATTTCGTGAAAATGTCCTTCTTTTGAGGGCTTTTTTTTTTTTAACCAAAGCAATATCACACTCATCTTCAGCCTCATATATCCTGATTATTTTGGATCTTACTCTTTTCTAATGACTTGCTCAGTGATGTTGGCAATTGCACTTTGAAACATCTAGAAGACATCAGGTTGTGCTTTGTTAATGTCTGATTATGCAGCTTTTGCCTATTAATTCTTACAGTGCAAGAGATTTCAGCTACTTGTCCATGAAGACATTGTGCAGCTAAATGTTTTACCTCTATACAAACATAAATAATTATCTTAGGGTTTGTGGGATGCTTTAATATGGTTAATTGTAGCACAAGATGTCTCCATTTCATAATATAGAAAGGGATTGCTAGTAAAGCTGAGAAAGTTATAATGGCTTGAGTTTTAGAAATTTCATTTAGAAAGCTTTAAAATGGTTTTTTTTTTGGTAGCTTTTTGTGGTTAGTTCAGCCAGTTGTAATTGATGATATCTGGCTCCTCCTCCCCCTTAATTCCTGCCCAATACAATTTAACTTATTTGTGCTCTCTCTCAAGAAAAAGGAAGGAAGGAAAGGGAAGGAAAACCAAACCAATTCCAGGTGAAAATGTTGGTTTTTAGTCAGTGTCATTCATTTATGTGTGTGTGTGTGTGTGTGTGTGTGTGTGTGTGTACGTATGTACGTGTATGTATGTACACACACACACACACATCAAATGAACTTAGTAGTTTTCCAGGTTTTTGGCATTGGGAAAGGAATGTGTTTGTATAGTACATTTTTGAATTAGACACGAGTAATATTTTTAGGCTCTGCGATGCTGTTTTTGTTTTGAGTGTTACTTTCTTATTATTTGAGACCATATTCAAATTGCAAGGCAGAAAAATTTAATTTTGATCTAAAGTGCTCATATATGCTGAACACCATCTTGAAACAATACTGATAAGCAAGCCATTTTGCGGTATGGGGAGCAGATTGCAAGGAGTAATGGGAAAGGGAAGACACAGAGGAGATCATTTTGAGTAATGCCACTTAGATGTTCATAATATCTGAATAAACAAGCAATGAACAGTGTATTATGTGATGGCTTTAAATATACATGTTAGTAAGGTAGCAGATGCTTTCATTCTAAAATTGACATGTAAAATAGAAGTCTTTCGCAGCAGGGTGCACCTTTATCTGTGACTTCCTCGCACATAATGAATAGTTAATTTATGCTGTATGGTCCACAAG
This sequence comes from Thamnophis elegans, assembly GCF_009769535.1. NCBI lineage: Eukaryota > Metazoa > Chordata > Lepidosauria > Squamata > Natricidae > Thamnophis > Thamnophis elegans. The sequence goes on along the minus strand of NC_045543.1, from coordinate 119,830,394 downwards.
AGACTGGAGAGAGATGAAAAGTGGGGGCATTTTGGCTACCAGAGCCAGCAGGATGTGCTGAGATATGCTCTTAATGGAAGCATATCCAAGGATGTTTGAGGGGTGGGGGGCAGGAAGGTTGGAACTAGTTTATAAAGCAGATTGCTCATCTGTTACACTGTATTAAATTCAAATTACTGCAAAGGACAAGCAGAAATTTGTTCATGTTGCAATAAAACATACCGGCAGGCAGTTTTTAACCATCTCTTCTTGCAAGGAAGGAATCTCTGGTGGAATTTACACTTTTCAGTCATCTCATTCAGTGACTAGGTTACAAAGTTACTGTCTAGTGTCACTTTCATAATTAGTCAATGTCCATTTGTCAACCCCCCTCTCCCAAACCCTCTACTTTTCAAGCAGTGTTATCTACTGAGAGAAAATAACTGAGTATTAGATGTTTTATCTCCCCTTCTTCAGCCTCGATTGGGAGAGGCTGACTTATTTATCATGAGGAGAAAACAAGTGACATATTTGTAGTTTCAAATAAACATTTCCCTGAAAACATCCCCTCCCCATTTCTAAAGAGTAATGTAGTTTTACAGACATGTGTTTAAACTATGTAACCAAATGGTGACCCTGGATGGAACTAAACAAACAAAGGAAATGTTTGAGGCTCTTGATGGCTTCCACAATTCTTATCGGTAAAGACAGGCTTTGACTACTCAATAAACAGGAAAAGAGGATAAGGGTCTGTAGTAACTTAAATCCAACAGTCTGCTTTGGGGTTGTTGGGTTCCATAAGGTTTTGAGGCACATGAGCTCATTTCAGTAGCATGTTAATAAAACTTCTACTGATAATCACAAAATGGCTGTTGGTGAGAGGCATTGCCAGAGACAACAAGTTTGGCACATACCTTTCATGCTTACTGGTGTGACATTTGTCCTCTGTCACTCTGACCCACACAACAAGTATAAGGTAGGGATTAAAGTGTTTGCATGAAGTCCCTAAAGAATTCAAATTCTTATGAGACCATGGAATTCATTGCATGATTTTGGATAGGTTACTTTTGCTGGTCCTAATCCACTTTCAAGATTGTTGTAGAAATAAAATTAATAGATTACTCCCTGTAGACTACCGAGAAAAGGTGGGATACAAATAAATCCTGTATTATATGCCTAATTGCTTCCTTAATTTACATGATGCAGGTAACAATGAAAAGCAGTGGGTACCATGCTGACATACTGTAGCCTAGTTTTCATGGAGTTAGCAAATATTTAATTTTACAGCAAGACTCTACTGGAAGTAAAAAAAAAACATCAAATGCTCCCACATGTGAAATTCCTTATCTCTATTGTCTAGATAAGGTACTATTTGAGAATAATATTTTTTTAACAAAATAGCATATGTAATCTAAAAATACTAAAAAAAGGGAAATAGACCTTGATTATTCCAGATACAGGAAAATGTAAAAGGGATACACTTTGAATGTGAATTTAAGGGGAGGAAATACATGAGTGCCTTTGATACGTCTGTTTTGTATATGATTCATTTATTGAGGTGGCTGATCATTTATCTCTGGTTTTGCCCCTGATATTGCTTCAGGGGTAAGGTAGTATAAATTGTTCAAATTTGCTCTCTACAGAAGACTGTTAGTATCTTGCTAAAACAGATCACAGCTTGAACAGGATATGCGTTAAGGGAATAATTGTGATCTTATTGGAAAATCCTTGAAGGGGAAATCTGTCTCTCTCTTTTTTTACAACTATTAATTAAAGGCCACTTTTAAAAGGAAACTTTCAGAACTATAGTTTGAAAGAGTTAACTGGGATTACTTTGGTTCATGAGGCCAAAACATAGCAGATAGAGCATAATATGATTCTTAATTACCTTTAAAATATATTATAGAGCCCTCCTGGATATAGAGACTCCATCCACCTTAATTCTCTTTGCTGTGTGAGGGTGGCGAATGTTAATGTACTTTATAGCAAATTAGTATTTTATGACTGGTAGTGCCTAGCACACAGTCATTTTATGAGTAGGCAAGTCTCTCATGGTAGCCATTTGGTGAGCGTATCCATGGTATACTTTTTAAAAAAAGATCTAGTCCAAAAACATTACCTACTCCATTTTGCCTTGTTTTTTTTTTCAAAATACATACCTGTTCAAATGAGGTAGTAAGATTTGTGGCAAAACATATACTTTGGAAGCAATTTTTTTCCGGATCAGTCTCAGGCATAGGAGGGAATACTGTGTGATCGTTTCTCAACCCCAGCAATTTTAAGATATATAGACTTCATCTCCCAGAATTTCCTGGTCATCTGGGTCAGTCTGGATCTTGAAGTTGAGGTAGGATAGTGCATACTTTGTAGCTTTTCTTTCTTGTGCCATTTCCTGCTGTGGGTTTTGGCAAAACCTTCCTGCTGTCTTGATTGGAAATGTAATAATTGTTAGAGGAGATTACAATAAATAATACATTATTCCAAAGTAAAAAAAGAGTAATGGTCAGAACTAAAAGATTACCTGCATTATCTATGACAAATTTGGTTTTTCTTATGGTCCTCAGCATTTCTTTTCATTAGGGTAATTATTGGAGCTGCCGGGAAACCACTGTATTCAGCAGTGAAATGTCACTATGGTGGAAGTGAAAAATACTAATTGTATTTTGTTAAATCACCTCAAACATTGAGACTAGTGCAGATGCCATGAATCTCCCTATTGTAAAAGATGCAAGTAATCTTTACTGATTTTTCTTGCCTTCTCACTCATCCTTGCTCTGCCCCAAATCTAATCAAGCATAAAAGTTGATGAGGAGCTGAAAGAGATGGAATTGTGTGTTTCTTTGTGTATGTGGGCCTATGAATTGTAGTCTTTACATTCACTGAGAGAAACTGGTCATACATAGAATTCTTTCCATCAGTATCTATCACATGAGTAATTTTTTTCCAGAGATATATTTTAAAAAATCTAAGCCTGTGAATTCTGATATCAAAATTGTGTTTTAAAAAGAAATAATTACATGTACTGATAATTGGAAAAAAAAATAGTTCATTGTCAAAAGGTATTTATTAAAGAATCATATGCGTTTACATGCAGAAGATAGTTTTGCTTTTATTAAGTATGGTACTATATTTGAGAAATATTTTTTTGTTGAAGCCTGTTGGGGGAATGGGTTGATTCTCACTGATTTTATAGAATTGTGTTCATTCCGAAAATGAGTCCATGTGTCATTATCAAGCTAAAGTATTTTATTTATTTTGTTTTATTTTATTTTATTTTTTTATTTTATTTTTTATTTACCATTTTTTTCCATTTTAATTTCTCTTAACTAATACTAATATACATTTGCAACAAAGCACTCCCAAAATTACTTGTGCTGATTAATTTGCAGTCTAATCTCTGATACAACAGTTTTACTTGGCACTATAACTGGATATATTAGAAATGCATTTTAATGTAAAGCTGTGGTCTCAAACAAAATTACAAAGAAATCCTTTAGAAATTATTAAATATACAGGAAAAAATGATGCAAAATATTTTATGCTTATAAACTGCTCGCTAATGATCCTTGTTGATCTTCATGATTTTTTTTTTTAAACTTATCAGCTGTATTTTTCTTAATATGTCTGGTCATCATGGGTATTTTATATGTCATAGGTATTTATATGTCATACTGAGAAAGAGGTGGACCAACATATTTGAATGCTCCCTACACGAACAGTAACACATAAAAGCATTCTACAGGTAGTTCTCATTCAGCGGCCACTTTCAATTATGATTATGGTGAACAAGAAGGCTTCTAACCATTCCTTGCAGTTGCAGCTGGAGCAGCATCTCTGCAATCATGTTTGTTTGTTTGTTTATTGGATTTATATGCCACCCTTGTCCCAAAGAGAAGGAATGTGATCGTGAATCCGGCTCTTGGCGAATGGCTCGCAATTACAAGAATCACAGTACCCTGTAGTCACATTATCATCATTTGCAACCTTCACTGCTGGCTACCAGCAAGCACAGTCAATGGGAAAGCCAGCAGGAAGTTTCAAATGGTGATCATGGGATGTTGTGCCTAACAGCTATACAGGGCAACTGGAATTACCATTGTTTAAGTCAGCATGGTCGTGTGATGTTGGTCTTTACAACTACATTGCTTAGTGACAGTTATTTGGACTGCTTATGTAAGAATTGGATGTCCATCAGAGAACAATGGGCTAAAACAATACTATTCCAACAAACTTATTCTCTGCATGAGACTAGTTTATTTCCTAACTAGAAACATTCAAAAGTGCTTGTTCTTGAAGCTGTTCCACAACAGCTGTTGTGATGTCTCCGCTGGGTGGTCAAACTTTTAGTTTGAGAAAGAGTAGCAAGATTAACAGAAGAAGGGGATCTAAAAGCCCATGAAAAGAGAATATGTGATAGAAACGAGTAAAAGATTCATAGAGTAGAAATATTAGGATGTCACACAGCAATATAACTTTAAAAAGTTGTATATAGAAGTCTGTTTTATTTATTCTAGATCTGTGTGCATCAAATGAATACACTCACTGGGATTTGGGAATCCATATAGCTTCCTCCAGAGTGTAGCCTTAATGCAGTCTTTATGATAGTACACTAAGAGCTGAGAAGAAAAGCAGTTTCCTGAATAATTTCCATCCCTATTGTTTTGACATTTTTCATGTGTGAGCACAGCATTGGGTTTAAAAATAAATAGAGGCACTAAAATGTTGTCAGATTCCATTGATGGAAGCTTCCAGCTACCATTTGCAATAAGTAGTGCTGGAAGTTGTTATTGTGCGGGTTCTAAAGTAATGCAAATTCAGTATTTTGGTGTATGAATGCCTGTTTCCTGTTTTTTTCTGTAGTCATCATCTACCACAGTTACCACTTTGTTCATGTAGAACTATTTACCGGTATATATAAGTGTTTTTAAAGTGACTTTAGTGGCTGCTGCTAAAGACCACAGTTGCTGTCTAAGATGGTGAATTCTATTTAAGTGCATTCGGCTTATCAAACTTTGCTTGCTTAAAATAGTAAACACACATTTTGCTGATTTTTAAAAATGACTATTTTCTTCTGATGAACAGGTTTCCACCTGAGCGGTACCGTGACTGAACCTGCCATGCAATCCGAGCCAGAAACTGTTTGCAATGTGGCTATCAGCTTTGATCGTTGCAAGATTACCTCAGTGACCTGTAGCTGTGGAAACAAAGACATATTTTACTGTGCCCATGTTGTGGCCCTTTCTTTATACCGGATCCGCAAGCCAGATCAGGTCAAACTGCATCTTCCCATTTCAGAGACTCTTTTTCAAATGAACAGAGACCAACTGCAAAAATTTGTACAGTATTTGATTACAGTGCACCATACTGAAGTTTTGCCAACGGCTCAAAAACTTGCAGATGAAATCCTTTCTCAGAATTCAGAGATCAATCAAGTTCATGGTGAGTTAGTTTTTTTTTTCTCCAGTGCTTGCTCCAGAATCCTTTTCTTTCTCCCAGGAAAGTACTTCAGTTTAATCCTATTAATACTGTATTTCCGTAAGCTTTTTGGACTTCCTTTCATGTTCTCTCTCCAAATATGTTTAGAACAAATGACACTTTTAGCCTGTTAGTTTAATTAGGCAATGTGCAGAAAGCTAACTGAAAACTGGGAAAGACTGCCTGTTCTTGCAGAAAAGACTGTAGTTCCATTCATGTATTGTAGTGCATGAATCACATTGAGCAGTGCTGTCCCTCTAAATATCATGCTTGTGATGTCAAATAAAAGAGAGGTATGAAATGAGATGGTCTGATGAGGCCTTCAGATATACAGTAGGTTATAGGCTTAGACTTGCATTATCAGAATTTTTATGTGCATGTGCAGGTTGGATAAAGCTGTCAGGAACAAGTTGTATAAGGGTCTAATGACATGTTTCCACGGAGAACAACAGCCACATTGAGAAAAGATATCAATGATTTATTTTATCTCAAATCTAACAAGGGGACCCATAGAGACTGTTAAGAAAATGTAATATCTACCATTAATAACTTGTCAGAAGAACAACAGAATTATTTTCTACTTACTTAGATGGTTATTGCTTAAAGAAACACGAGTTTCATTTTTTTTTGGGGGGGGGGTTAATTCAGTGTCCAGCTGAGTAACTCTCCCACTTGTAGATGATCAACATATTTCTAATTGAAATGTTATATGACAGAAAACTACTTGATTGACAGGAAACCCTAACCCTGAAAGCATTTAGAAAGGTGATATGAGGATTAGGCTATATATAATCAAGAATGCATAATTGAAAGTAGGAGAGGAATATCCTTTCCTTCCCCCCCCCCCCCAAGAAAGGTGAAATATGTTATGTGGTGTAATCATTCCTTCCACGGGAATTTGGACAAGCAGCTTTGTTGAAACATCTGAACAATATGTCAGGATGTATTTTTGCTACTTATTGTTTTAACCATTTATTGTTAAAATGAACAAGAAATTTAAGCAAGCAAGCAAGCAAGCAAACAAACAATTGTTGCTTGATCGCCAACATCTACAAACGGGAAGAATTAACATTTGACTCTACAGTATACTAGTAGATGTGTCCCAAGATGATTCATGTATTGTGCAAGCTAAGTTAGACAATATAGTGATGTCCAAATTTCTGCTGAATTAGTGTATATAAATTGCTTGCTGCATGGAGTAACTGCAAGCCTGAGGGTGTGCGCTTTAAAAGCCATGTGATGAAGATGCTGCTTTGAATGCTTTGCCCAATCCTACCATGTTGCTGTCCTTCAATAATCAGCGACTCCACCACTTTTCCAGGAGTTCAAAGACAATATATAAAGATTTGGACAGACCATGAGCAAGTCCCTTTGGTAGCCTAGGATGCAGTTCATTTGGCCTGAAAATTTCAATGGATGTGAAGTAAATAGATACTTCAGTCAAGCTTTAGTCTTGGTCTTTCAAGACTTGAGCATCCATTTAATTTTTCAGATGTGCAACATGAAAAAGTATATGTGATAGTTTCAAATTTGGCTAATACCTCTTCCTCCTCCCCCCACTCATCCCTGTAATTTCTAGCATTTTTTTCAGGAGAGGACAAGGTTTCTTTGCCAATATGAATATTTGGTTATAAATAGGAAGTTGGTAGTTTGTGATTAGAACTGACATGAGCCATGCTAATATCGATCTTTGGAAATGCCTACAGGTTAGATCATAGATTAAATGTCCTTAGAATGCATACATTCTAAGTAAAGATTTGAGTAAAGAGCAGATTCCAATTTTATGTAATGTAACTGGGACTAATTTAATATGGCACCCAAAAATGAATTATTTACTTTCACGGAATTATAAAATTGAAAGTTGCCATTTAAAGTATTGAATCCAAACCCCAGCATCCCAGATGGTATCTCTTTGGCCTTCAATTAAAAACATGCAAGAAAGGGAAGCCCACCTGCCCCCCTTCCTTTACCTGATTCTACTATTACTAGAACAATAAAAGATTTGTTTTTGAGAAGTCCATGCTGACTCCTGGTTTTTCTGAAGATGTTTATGGATTCATTTCTTTGTAGTCCGCTTTAGAAATTTCCTAGGTACAATCAAATTAATTTTTCCAATTTGCTAGGTCTTTTTCTTTTGGAAAATAATGGATAATATCCAGTCATCAGGCACTTCATCTCTTCTCCAGGATTTCTCAGAGATAATACATAAGGAATTGGGCAGATGATAACTAGTTTTTTTAGCAAGCCACGATGGAATTAATTTGGTCATGGAAATTTAAATTCACTCAGAGTAAATCCCTGACTAGGTTTCTCCCAGTTTCAAGCTTTAGTTCTGCCCAAAATTTCTTGGCAGCACTAACATAGTCTTGTGTTAGGGAGAGCTGAACCAAAATAGTGTTTCTTTGTTACTAATATTTTACAATGTTTATTTGACTGCTAGTAAACTGATTCTTTTCATTTGCCTTATATAAAGGCATGTATAAAGGCTTTTCTTTCCCCTCAGCAGCCTTTCCTGAGCTCAGCTCATTATGAATTCAACTTTCCTGACACACCTCTGCTGTTCTGCTTTACCTGTCTATACTCTTTCTTTGTGATCTATTCTTACTTATATCCATTTCCTATACTATATGTACTGTGTCCTTTCTTGCTTTCTGCCTTTCAGTTGCTTGTGTATCTAACCTTCAAAGAGAGGTGTGTGTGTATATATATGTTTTTACGCATGAAGCTACATTGGCTTCTTTTGCTGTCACTTTTGCTTTCATTATAATTTTTTTATTATTTTTTAACTTTAATACCTCTAATATGGACCTGCGAGTTTCTTGAGCTTCTCTTCCTGTTGGCTTCAGGCACCGTAGGATCTTATTCCCTAACTCAGAGCAGGTTTTATTTGAATTTGATTTTGCATTTGGTCATGGTCACTTTTCTTAAAATCAAGAGTTTTGGCTTGAAATGATAACATTCAATCAACTTTGAAGTCTGCCTCCTCCTCTACTATGCCCTTGATGGGTAGATATAAGCAAATCTTGATGGAAAGAATCTCACAACATTCTTGACAAACTGTGACATTGCAGCATCTCAGAACTAGAAAGCTAGCTAGTAAGCATGTGAGGGATAACTAATGTTTTCCATTATATATCAAATATTATTAGTTGTCTTAAGTTGGAGGTTTAGAGTATGTGTTCACTGTTTAAGCTTTTAGGAAACATTTGTTCCTTGTGGTTAAGAGGGATAACTTGGAGGTGTGGTTTTCTCGATGCTACATATTATCATATATGGTGGACCTGCCAAAAGGTTAAGCAGAAATGATTTAAACTGTTAAAAGTTAGTTCAGTAAGAAGAAGCTAAGGTCAATGTAGAATGTCATTAATTTCTTTATCTCTTTTTTCTCAATAGATTTTAGACTCTGTTAGTTAAAAATCCATACCGTGTACGGGTTCTGGGAAGTCGGGGGGGGGAAGGAGGAGGAGGGTTGGGGGGGTGGAGGGAGGGAGGGGCACACACACAAAAAAATTGTACTTCAACGTCTTAATGATTGACAAATGACGAAATATTTGTGTGCTTTTTTTTTAAAGAAATAAAATAAATATTTGTCACAAAAAAGAGGGATAACTTGGAGAAACAGAGCAAGTCAGGGAAGTATGAAGATGACTTTTCAGTATTATTACCAACTCTTCAGCCATTAAAAGATTTCCTGGAGTCTGGCTGTCCTGGTTGTCAACTGCAGATATGTTGATTAGATGTTTGATGTCATCTAGCAAAAGTATTCTGTCACAGTCTCTTGGCTTTAATTATTCCATTTTCAAAATATATGTTATAATTCAAATCATTTGAAATTATTATTTAAAATAATAGAAAACTCATTCATTTAGAAGAAAAATTATGAAAGGTTCATCAGTTTGATACTTGCTGTAATAAAAGCATGCATACACTTTTGATACACCTTATTTTTTCTGGAATTTTCTGAGCCAGCAACTCTTTTTCATCAGAAGTTGTTATTGTGGGAAAAATAGGAGAAGTACTGTTCTCAGATAGTCAAGTGTTGCCCCTTCCTGGTTTTTAAAGAGTAATGCCATTTTTAGGAAGGCATTCACACAACAGGCAAAATAAATGATAGAAAGTGCTGTTTCCTATATTTGCCTACTTTAATTTTTACCAGATTTAAAAAAAACATTTTAGCCTGCTTATTTAACATTTTAATTTTTCCATTGATTTTAAATCGTAATTCTGAAGAATCTCCCAAACTAAAACACCCCTGATTAAAAGCAAATATAAAAACAGCAAAACAAAAGACCTATGGTAAATAATAAAGAACAACATAATAACAGTAAAGTACCGAGAATAATAGCCACAGACAGGGCCACTTTGTTATTCTCTAATACTGATGAACCACAAGTAGTTTTTCTTGAGAGCTATGTACTCGGTGGCTCAATTCTGGTTAGAAAAAGTAGCTAGAAAAGGAAACTACATAGGAACCCTTCACATATGCAGTACTGTAAAATGCATTTGAAACATATTAGAAACCTGTGCATTTTATTAGATGATTATTGACAAAAATATCCTGCTGCATTGTATTATCAGATGCAGTTTCTCAGTGGTCTTCAAAGGTATGAATACAATATGTATATTTAATATATTGCAAGAATCTTGAAAGTGATAAGGGTGTGAGTTACTCTTGTGACTAGACATACCCAGTTACCCTGCAACTGTTTATCATGTTTTAGCTCCATCCCGCTAATCAATTTTGTTGCTCTTCTCTGCACTCTTTCTAGAGTCTCAACATCTTTTTTGTAACAAAGTGACCAAACTAATGCAGTATTCCAAGTATGATCTTACCAAAGCAGTGTTCAATTTTAGCCTGTTTTGTCCCATCCAAAGCCCAATAGTGTTCAGATATTTGAGATTTCCAATTGTCTCCAACTTACCCAATTAAATGCCACCTTACTCCAAACTATAAAGTGACCTCTTCGAACAGTTCAAGAGAAAGATGGAAAAGATCAAGCCCTATTAAGCCAACCTCCCCTCCTCCTCCTCCTCCCTATCCCCTGACTGGAATTGCCTGATAATGAAGGACCAGTGCCATATAGTGCCTGTAGCCCTCATAATATTTCCAGAAGGAATGCTTGCTGTTGAGAAGTCTCATATGGTAGGAAGGATATATTACCTCCTCCCCATCCTGACATAGCGCCTTGACCCGAATAACCAGTACTATTTTGGTTCCATGTCTGGACCTGATCCCAGGCTGAAAAGGCTCCAGAAAAATCTGCTTTCTTAATGGTGCCGCAATTGACCCTCACCATCTTTTCAACAGCCTTCTCCAAAAATAGAAATTGAAGACTGCATGATAGTTATTTAGTGTAGCTAGATCCAGAAAATGCCTTTTGAAGAGAAGGCATATTACAGTCTCCTTCAAATTGGGGAGGGGATGCCCTCCCCTACATGGCATTGACTAGTTTCCTAATACAAGAAGTCATACCTCTTCTGCCTCAAAGAAGGGGCCTGGATAGAAAGTACTTGCCTCCCTTATTGGAATCTTTAGGCTGCAAGAGACCCCAGATAATTAATGACATTGCCTTAATCATCACAGTGGGTCTCAACCTTCCTAATACTGCGACCCTTTAATACAGTTCCTTATATTGTGGTGACCCCCATTGTAAAATTATTTTATATTTTCTGTAGTTTTTTAAAAAAATGTGTTTTCCAATGGTCTTAGGTGACCCCTGTGAAAGGGTCATTCAACCCCCAAAGGAGTCGCGACCCACAGGTTGAGAACCGCTGCTTTAGACCCTACACATGAAGATTCAAGGCTTGGGGGAATCTGGTTTTATCGGTAAACTGCTATGCAAGTAGTTATCTTATTCCTCCCAAAAAGTGACTTGACTACCTTGAACAGTGTTTCTGATTTACTAGCCATCCACACTACATAGGGAGGACATAAGATAGAAAGATAGAAGTTATTGTATAAGGTCAGATTATTTATTCATTTATATATTTAAAGATTTGTGGGGCAACATGTACGCAGCTCACAACAATAATAAAACTGCAAACTATAAAACCATAAAACTAAAAAAATAAAATTAAACCCTTCCACCCAAATCCTGGTGCCCCAATCATCTTCTAGGATGCTTCAACAACTATCCATATGCTCCCACGACACTGTTGCAGTGCTGGGTAAATATCAGGTCTTGATGGACTTCCAGAAAGGGACTGCCAGATCACTGGGGCCAGGATGTTCCACAGAGTAGGGGCAGACTTGGGATTTATCAGACTTAGGAGCCTTTAAATTTCAGAAGCTGAAGACTGAGCATGGAATTTGTGTGCAAAGCACACATTTTGCCAGTGAGTAACGATACCTATATGTCATAGAGGGCTATTGCTCCAGTTTTCTCTTAGCCACTGACATAATAATCTAAAGCTGTGCACACATAGGTTCCTTTAGAGTGCTAAATATGCACAGAATTTTACCATCATATCAGTGCTTAATATCAGTGCATACATAATAGGTGTAATCAATCATCAATAACTGTCATTTTAGGTGGGAACAACTGGATCCTCATGTATTGGTAAAAAGATTTAAGTCATCATATAGCCTTTGTTTCTACTGTGTAGGTGCCCCTGATCCTACAGCAGGAGCGAGTATAGATGATGAAAACTGCTGGCATTTGGATGAAGAGCAAGTTCAGGAACAAGTTAAACTCTTTCTTTCCCAGGGTGGATACCATGGATCAGGGAAACAGCTCAATCTGCTTTTTGCAAAGGTATGTTAGAAGGGATATTTTTTTCATTTTGACAGAATGCTTTTTTACCTTTCGTTCTTATGTTGACTTCACGATGTTTAGCCTCTTAGTAATGTTCCCACTACATTTCTTGGGCTGGTACCATCTGGATTTCTTGGGCTACATTTTTCAGAATTCTCCACCATTTGAAGATTTTAAGGTACAGAAGAAGATTACTTGATGTCATTAGTAAACAGTTTCTTTGGGAAAAATACAAATCAACATGGCCAAAACCCAACCAAACAAATCTGTTGAATTTTTAAATGTCATTGCTTTGACATGCATGGATAATAGTATGCCCCCCCCACCCCACCCCAAGCACACACAGTATAAAAGGAGTATACAATAGGAAATACAAAGCAAAGTGACTGGTATCTTTTTATAACTTAATGTCATATGTTACATCTTACAATTGTTTAAAAGAAAATTGGGAAATCTGTACTGCCATGGGACAATGGTTACTTAATGTAAGGAATGATAGAACATGAAGTAAGGAACTTTGCAAATACTTCTGTTGTTTCTTGAGCAGTGGGATGGAATCTGTAGTAAATTGACACCTTTTGGTTGATCTGTTTTGCATGTTTCATTATCAGAATTATACACAAACTGCATAGGGAGTTAGAAGCATAGAACAAACTGAAACTTGTGGTAGAAGATTAGAATGTTTTTAGTCAAGGGTAGTACTGGTATGATTGGCATGGTTCAAAGTGAAATGTTGAAATGTATGAATTTAAAGCTAAAGCCAGTTCAATGCAAAGTTGGAAAATAGTAATAAGAATAGCACTTAGACTTATATACCACTTCACAGTGCTTTACAGCCTTCTCTAAGAGGTTTACAGAGTCAGCATATTGCCCCAGCAATCTGGATCCTCATTTTACCAACCTCGGAAGGATGGAAGTTTGAGTCAATCTTGAGCCAGTCAGGATTGAATTCCTGGCTGTAGGCAGAGTTAGCCTGCAATACTGCATTCTAACCATTGCACCACCATGGCTCTTAAATATCAGAATAACAACTTATTCTGTCTTTGGTATTTCTGAATCAGTGTGTGCCTTGGAAGTAAAATAGGGCACCTTTAGCATCAGACAAACATGAAACAATCAACCTGCTAAGTTTTCTAATAATTGTATTGTATTGATAAGATAATAACTGTGCTTTATAATTGAAGTACTATAGCCAGTCAATGGAACAATTATAAGTTTGTGCCTCTCTGAATTTTTACAATGCTGGTGGTTCTTCTACCTTGCATTTCTCCTTAAATTTGTTCTTTGAATGATCAGTAAAATCTTTGGTGTCTATAGTAATTTGGGAGGGGAAAAGTAAATATTTTAAGCATCTTTATTAAGAGTGTGTGTGAATTTTATTTCCAAAGTGTTCATAAGAACCTTGGACTATAGAATACACTCCTCTCATGCTGAAGGTGTGCAAAGTGTACCACTGTGTTCTGTAAAGAATGGTTTTTGCAATATGGTACATTTGAATTACCATGCTTTATTTTCTCCAAAATTGTGGGATTTTCAAGTTAGTTTATTATGCTTTTGTATTTATACTGAACTACATAGGAATTTGCTAATATATCCATGCTCCCTAATTGACAAGAGAAAAAATTGGCATGTTAAAACTATGTCTTCTTTGTTCCCTTTATTAGAGATGTTTAGAAGTGTAGCTTCTTTTTAGAATTAAATACTATCAACTCCTCCTGTCCAGTGAATTAATTTTGTATATGGTGATGTGGCACTCAGAGTGTACACTCATTTATCCCACTCATGCTTTTGTCTATCATCATGTTAATATTTACTTCTTCTTCTCCTTAAATGCCAAGGACAACAGCTCTAAGCTAGAGGAACATCAGTTTGAATGCATTTATTATTTTCTTTTTAATGTTTTTATTGAAGTTTTTAATATTTTTAAATTTAAATTAATAATTTCCCCGCTTCCAGTCTCTACATTTTTGATATCAGACAAGATAAGACAAGATAGCATTTTCTCAATATTGGGCTACTTCATAATAAAAAAATCTGTTCTTCATTGTATAAATACTTACTTTTTAAAACATTGTGTACTTGCAATACTTATTGTTGGTATGAATTGGCACTATTGATTGTTCAGATGTAATCCCATGTTTCCACTGACCTCTCCCTTGCCCCTGGCAATTCTTCATTTGTCTCCAGAAGTTGTGAATGCCCCCAACACTGGAAGTTTTTAAGAAGTTACTGGATAACCATTTGTGTGAAGTGGTGTAGGGTTTCCTGCCCAAGCGGGGTTGGACTAGAAGACCTCCAAGGTCCCTTCCAACTCTGTTATTCTGTTCTATTCATATATTATTTCATTAGTTTTATATATATATATATATATATATATATATATATATATATATATATATATATATATATATATATACACACACACACACATATATATATATATATATATATATATATATATATATATATACATACATACATACATACATACATACATACATACATACATACACTAAACTACATGTTTTATATTGTAGGTGCGAGAGATGTTAAAGATGAGAGACTCAAACGGTGCTCGTATGCTGACACTGATAACAGAACAGTTCATGGCTGACCCACGGCTGTCACTTTGGAGGCAACAAGGAACTGCAATGACAGACAAATACAGGCAGCTGTGGGATGAACTAGGTAAATCCAAATAATTTTGCCAAATCTTTTAACAAATCTGAAATGAAGGAAATATTAAGTGTTTTGAGTATCCTTGGTTCTTGTCAATAGAATTTGTATTTGTTGCCAGATTTTGGGATTATGGTAACCTGGGAACTTGTTTTCATAGGCAAAATTAGTGCATTTTTGCAAAAGCCGAGGATGTACAGCCAAAAATAACTGCTCCGTGAAATGTTTAATAGTAGAAGCTAGAATATAAACATTTCCTATGTAATAAGTAACCCATTGTATTAACAAGGGCTAAATCTGCAGTTATTAATAGTAAATGTTTACCTTCATAATTATGCACCTCTTTGATTCCAAAATGTCTTTGAAAGGGCATACTCCTTCACTAATCAGTTTTCAATCGGCATGGAACACTGTATAATGTTAGTTCAAGATCCTTCATTCATACTTTTTAATCAAGTGGGTGGTCTGGGTATATACCTCAGTGTAAACACATGTCTTTTTTGTGCTATACTTGGATTTTTGCTCTGTAAAGATTGGAGGGGTGGGGGGAACCCTGATAACTGGCCAAACTAGGCTCATTTATCAAATTCATTGCAAGCTTACTATCCTAACCAAATGCTTTACGGCCTATGTTTATATGAGTGGTTGAATGTGAATTTGGAATTTTTTGTATGAAGAGTGAGGTGTGTACTTGTTGATTTGAGCTGGTAGTAGGTGAACTTTGTGTTAAAATTTGTTCTGGGTCAGATTTGGTTTTCTATTTGAAAATTAGGAGAACACAAACTGAGAACAAGCTGTATTTCATGCCTTTAAGTAAGTCTTATGAGTATTTTAATCAATTTTTAATTGAAACTGAAACAAACACCATAGTTGTAATTCATATTTCGTGTTATTTTGGTTTGTTGTGTATTTTGGAATAGGAGTACTGTATTTCTATATGGCTCCAAATGAAATAAATGTAACACTGAAAGTTCCAGAGGAGCAAATTATGAGCTGTAGCTATTTCAGTTTATCTTTCTTACAGACAAGCAGTCAGTAAGGGAATCCTTGCAACAAATTCCATCAGCATTTCCCTGGATGTACTATATTTAATAATGACCTTGTGTGTACAGTATTACTAAGATCTGTTTCCTGGGGCTGGGGGCACAGTTTGGCTCAGTGTGTGCCAGTTTGATATTCTTAGAGGAATTGCTTAAGAGTGGCTAGTTCAGGGAAACAATTACTTCACAACATATAATTTCCATGTCCTTCAAAGATTTCTAATAATTCAGCTGAATGAGTAAACCTAAACAATGGATCAAAAAAGGATAAAACAAGTGTCTTTCTCACTGAATTTAACCAGGATCTGATGTATCATTGAGAACTTCTAAGTTAATGCTTTCAATGTTAAATACTGCTAGTTTCACAGCAGCCTCAACTCCCTGTTTTAATTAAACACTATGTAATACTAGTATTACCTCTTTGGCGTTAGTAACTAATTTTCAGGTGTTGACATCTGAGCAAATAAAGCTACTTGGTACTGTTAATCCTTTTCTTTGTCTACTTACCCATATTCAGCTTCCAATGTGTTCCAAAGAGCACAAGAGACCATTAGATTTTGTGTTGGTTAATATAAGCAAGTGGCTATTTCTCTCTGGTAGATTTTTTTCTCTCTCAACTCCTCTATTCTGGGAAGTTACAAGGAAAGCCAGATCAATTACAGTTCTTCCACTTCTGATGTTAAAACTGAACAGGTGATAGATAATACATTGTTTTCAGGAATTTCTGGACAAAGCTGACTTTTCTGGTCAGCTGTTCACCTGATTTCAGGCCAGGGCTAAGAATGAAATTACTGATATTGGAAAAAAAAAAAATAGAATGTGTGTCTCTGTTGGCTTCTCCAGGCTCCTTGCTGTACCATTAGACTGTGTATGTAGATACGAGCACCCATTTCCAGTGTTGCTTCTCCACCCTTGCAGGGTAATTTCAGGTTGCGTTGAAAAATTACTCTGCTCCAGGAGATATGCCAGTAGCTTTGATTTATTCTCCCAATATGATTCGTATTTGCATGAAGCCTCAAATCAAGCTTATATGGTTTCTGTATGAGTAATTTTTCCAGTCTCTGAGACTGGAAAAAAATTGATTAAGAATAAGTAACTCACTTTTATTTTTTAATCCATATGTATACAAGATATTTTAGACAGAAGGTAGTGCCAGGTGTGGGCCCTGGGAAGTCGGGAGGATTAGGGATGGGGATTGTGGGGGGTGGGGTGGGGGGGTGTTAACATAGTCTTAATAAGAACAAGAATGTATTTATATACGGTGGTTCTTTTTTTTTTTTCCTTTTTTTATTTTTTTTTTCCTTGGTTCATTTTACTTTTATCAGATTAAACAACACTCGAATAAAGGCATACACCAAGGAGGGAGGTAGAGGGAAAGAAGAGGGAGGAGTAAGGAAGGAGTAAGGGGAATGTAAGGAGGGTGTCCGGGGAGTAAGGGGAGAAGGAAGGTTTGAGGGGAAAGGGAAGTAGGAGGGGAGTGTTAGAGGGAGAAAGGAAAGTTGGAGGGGGTAGATGGGGTGTATGGAGGATGAAAGGGTTAGGTGGGGTTGTGAATGATGAGTTGTGTTTCCTTTTTACTTGTTCGTTTTATTCCCTTTTTCTTTTTTTTCTTTTCTTATAGTAAATACCCTGTATATAAATGATTGCAAATGGAATGTGAAAATTGAATAAAATATTTAAAAAAAAAAAAAGAATAAGTAACTCAAAACTCAATCCACACAATTAATGCAATATGGAAGTTAAATTATTTCCTGAATGTTTTATTCAATCCAGGACTAAAATCCTCAAAACAATTGTTTTCTTGTTGCTTTGTTTCTGTTTTCCTCTTTTCAAATAATTGCTTGCGCCAGATTCCATGCAAACACCTGAAAGAAAGGAGAGTGCCAAATAAAGTGACCAACATAGATTTGTTAATTCTGTATTGGCCTGGTTTGGAAATAAGTCAAGTTAGACTTTCTTCCATTGAGAAGCTATTACAACATTCATTAATCTTTGGAAGCATCAGTATAGATATTCTGCTCATGGTTATTCAGTGTGACTGTGATGTATGGCTTTATGTTCCTGTTACACTTTAGTTTCTAATGGTAAGCGATAGAACTACTCTTAGTAAAAATTTGACTTTATTTACTCCATTTTGATAGGGAAGGTCACGAGACTTGCATTAAAAGTTAATCCTCCAGTTCTTTTAACTGTCACCAGTTCTTTGAACCTACCCATTTAAAGAGTATCCCTAAGGAATATTTGACATAACACCCTTTGGATGCCAGAATCTTCTCAATTTTCTCTTATAATCTTACTCATCCAAAGTAAAAAATATTTGAACTTTCATGTTTGAGCTTTGATGTTTGAGTTTGGGAATGACTTTCAATCTGAAAAAGGGAAAGGAAAACCTATTATTTTGAAATCATAAAAAAATCATAAAAGGTTTTTTTCCCCTCCTGCAAATGCAGAATGAAAGCCATTGGGCAATTTGAGCACGTATAAAAATGAAATAATGCTCACTTTCATTTGCAGGTTTACACCTGTTTATAGGTTAGCCCTAAAGTCAACCAGCTACTAAGCTTTCTTAAGCATGTTCTCAGGTGATAGAAATTTCCCAAGATCAGACAGGTTTCACTGCGTTTCTTCCCTTGGGAAGAGGCCACCTTTTATAAAAGGATGTTAAAAAAGAAGTGTTCTGCTTCTAGGAACAATATGTTTGCAGAAAGGCTAAAGTAACAAGATGTTAATTGAAGTTCAGCCAATATTTGCAAGATTCCCACAGTCATGAAGGGTATGAGAATACTTCTTTTGAAGGTAACATTCACTTAATATGTTAATAATGAGTAAAAGGAATTTTGTAACTTAGATTCCTTTATAAGACTAAAGAGGTTAGCTGACAGGGTGGCCCTGTAAAGATCAAGGAAGAGTTGCTATTTTGACAGGAGACATACATTTACATTTGAATCACCAAACAATCCAGGGAGGGGGGTATTAATTATTCCTAGAATTGGCAGGGCATGTTTATATAGCAAACATGTGATTTCATCAGCTAGCCCTTATTAATCAATTTAGTTTGTAGATGACTTTGAGTCATGGAAATGCTTTTCTGCCAAAAACCCAGACACTTTCAGTTTTTTGAATATTCTGTCACAAGACATATGCATTGCTACAGAATTTGCTTTCATTTTTGGAGCAAGTTAAAGTTAAAATTTAAGGTGAATTAAACTGAAACTGAATTTAGATTTTAAATTCTTAAAGAATTGGATTCTTTTTGCTGTTATGTCATATTTGTTCATGCATGGTATGCATACATATTGTGGGATCTTTTGGAGGTGATGGTTCAGTTTAAATTAAAAAAATTAATTTAAACTGAACCATCTCTACTGTTTGTGGGAGAGGAAGATATGGTGGTGGCCAAGGGCCAAATTATGTTCGGGGACGCAGGTTCGCTGTTTAAGAGCAATCGCGGGTTCCGATCCTCATCATCCTTCTCACACCCCTGGGTGCTTGGGATTACAGGACCCTGGTCTCCGGCTAGTGTTGCTTAACGCCAGGTCTGTGGTACATAAGGTTCCCCTCATTTACGACCTCATACAAGAGGGTAGAGCGGACCTGGTGTGAATTACGGAGACCTGGTTGGGCCATGAGGGGGGTGTTCCCCTTAATGAATATGCCCACCAGGTTTCCGGGCGTTTCACTAGCTGAGAGCCCAGGGCAGGGGCGGTGGGGTGGCGGTGGTTATTAGGAAAAGTCTCGGACCTCAGGTGATCACTGTGCCTCAGATAGGCAGGTGTGAGTCCCTTTTTGTGAAATGGGGCCTTGGAGTTCAGGAGGGCCTTTTTGTTACGTACCTGTCTCCCTGCTATGTTTCATCGGCCCTGCCGGAGCTGCTAGGTATATTAGCTGGATTGGCAGTTGATTTCCCAGGCTTATGATCCTGGGGGATTTCAATCTGGTTTCCATTGGCGAGACATCCGAGTCAGCTCGGGAGTTCATGGCTTCCATGACAGCTATGGACCTAACTCAGTTAATTCAAGACCCCAACCACAATGGGGAACACACACTCAACCTGATTTTTGTCTCTGGGCAGTGGATGAATGATCTAGATTTAGGGGATATTTCTATCCAACCCTTGTCATGGTCAGATCATTTCCTCATCAGGCTTGACTTCCAAACTGCTAGCCCTCACTGCAGGGAGGTGGAACTGACTAGATGGTTCTGCTCCAGGCACCTGATGGACCCTGAAAGGTTTCTGATGGAGCTTAGGACTTTTCCTGAATCCCTTGCTCACAACTTGACCAAAGCCCTAGTGGAAGCCTGGGATAGGGCGGCCACTGGGGCTTTGGATCATGTTGTGCCTTTGTGGCCTCTGACCCAATGTCGATCCCGGGTAGCTCCCTGGTTTACCGAGGAGCTCTGGAAGATGAAATGCCGGAAAAGACACCTAGAGAGTGGTTGGAGGGCCAGCCAGTCCGAATCTGATCGAACACTAGTAAGAATTCATATTAAATCCTACTTAGTGGCGATAAAAGCGGCAAAACAGCAACATTTTCCCGCTCTTATCGCATCTGCAGATAACTGCCCAGCCGCCCTGTTTAGGGTGACCCGCTCCTTACTTAACCAAGGAACTGGGAAAGACCCCTTGCAGGGTAGGGCTGAAGAATTTGTTCAGTATCTGCAGGATAAAATCACTCAGATCTGGACAGGCTTGGACTCTGACTGGGTAGATTCGGGCGAGTTGACGGGGATGAATCTTGTGGAGACCATCTGGGATGAGTTTGATCCTGTGACCCCCGAGGGCATGGACAGGATTATAGGGAGACTCAGTGCTGCCACTTGTGTGCTGGACCCGTGTCCCTCTTGGTTAGTCTCGGCTTCCCGGGAGGTGACACGAAGCTAGCTCCAGACGATTACCAACACTTCGGTGAGAGAGGGGTTCTTTCCCACCATCTTGAAGGAGGTGGTGGTGAAGCCCCTCCTTAAGAAGCTTTCCCTGGACCCAGCTTCTTTAGCCAACTATTACCGGTCTCCAACCTTTGCTTTGTAGCAAAGATTGTTGAGAGTGTGGTAGCATGTCAGCTTCCCCAGTTCCTGGATGAAGCTGTCTACCTGGATCCATTTCAGTTGGGTTTCAGGTCTGGATATAGCACGGAGACAGCATTGGTCATGTTGGTCGATGATCTCTGGCGGGCCCGGGGAAAGAGCTACTCCTCTGTCCTGGTCCTATTAGACCTCTCAGCGGCTTTCGATACCATCAACCATGGTATCCTACTGTGACGACTCGGGGGATTGGGAGTGGGGGCACCATTTTATGGTGGTTCTCCTCCTACCTGTCGGATCGGTCGCAGTTTGTGTTGACTGGAGGGCAGGGATTGATCTCGAGGCACGTCACTTGTGGGGTGCTCCAGGGGTCGGTTCACTCACCCCTCCTGTTCAACATATATATGAAACCACTGGGTGATATCATCCGTGGTTTTGGGGTACAGTATCATCAATATGCTGATGATATCCAACTTTTCATCTCTACCCAAATCACCCAAACGATGCCCTCGACGTGATGTCCTGATGCCTGGAGGCTGTGCGGATCTGGATGGGGAGGAACAGGCTCAAGCTCAATCCCTCCAAGACTGAGTGGCTGTGGTCATCCCGATTTCTGCATCTTGTTCCATCTTTGATGATAGGGGGAGAGCCAAGGTGGCGCAGTGGTTAGGGTGCAGTACTGCAGGCCACTTCAGCTGACTGTTATCTGCAGTTCAGCGGTTCTAATCTCACCGGCTCAAGGTTGACTCAGCCTTCCATCCTTCCGAGATGGGTGAAATGAGGACCCAGACTGTGGGGGCAATATGCTGACTCTGTAAACCGCTTAGAGAGGGCTGAAAGCCCTATGAAGCGGTATATAAGTCTAACTGCTATTGCTATTGCTATTTAGCCCCCTCAGAGAGGGCCCGCAATCTGGGTGTCCTGGATACGCAGCTTAGTTTAGAAGAACACCTGATGGCCGTGAACAGGGGGGCATTTTACCAGGTTCACCTGGTATGTCAGTTGCGCCCCTTCCTGGATCGGGATGCTCTGTGCACAGTCACTCATGCCCTTGTCCTTTCTCACCTAGACTACTGTAACACGCTCTACATGGGGCTGCCCTTGAAGAGCACCCGGAGGCTTCAGCTGGTCCAGAATGCGGCTGCGTGGGTTATCATGGGGGCACCTAAGTGCTCCCATGTTACATCCCCTTTAGGCGGCCTGCACTGGTTGCCGGTTGTCTTCCGGGTGCGATTCAAGGTACTAATTATGACCTTTAAAGCGCTCCATGGCTTAGGCCCAGGATACCTGCAAGACCACCTACTGCCACCGGTAGCCTCCACCATCCAGTGCGATCCCACAGAGTTGGCCTCCTCAGGGTGCCGTCGGCCAGACAGTATCAGCTAGCGACCCCCAGGGGCAGAGCCTTCTCTGTGGGAGAGCCTTCCCTCTAGAATGAGCTGCCCCGGGAGCTTCGTATAATCCCCAACCTCTGGGCCTTCTGACGCACCCTAAAAAGTTGGCTTTTCCAGCAAGCCAGCCTGGCCTGAACAAAACAAAATAAATTATTGATCATTGTTAATTTTAATTCAATTTTTTTAAAAAAATGTTATTGTTAATTCTAATTGAGTTTGTTTGGGATATTCTATTTAATTTTTTTAAACTTTTGTATTATGTGTTTCTTTTAATGTTGTACGCCGCCCTGAATCCTTGGGAGAAGGGCGGCATATAAATCTAATAAACCAAACCATAAACCAAAAAATAAAATACATTTTCCAGAGTGGGTTTGCAGAGATGGTATTATCACAGCCAATTGGCCTTGAGACTGGGTTGAAACTGAAGCCATGCCTCTGGGCTCCTCTCCTCTGACTCCAGTTTCAATCCAGTCTGGCCAAAGAGAGGTTGTAAATTCTTGACTCCTGATCTGATTCAACTTTTCTGGACCATCCTCGACTCAACTTGCTTCCTTCTCACAAGGAGACCCTTCCTTCACTTCCCAGTACGTCCCTGCTATTAGCTGCGATTTTTCCAGCTACTCGAGAGTTAGGGTTAGGGTTAGTCCATAAAGGGTTTTCAGTCTTTTATAAAAGTATTTGCTGCTCCTTTCTTGGACTTTATAGACTTATCTTTATGGTCAATTAACTGTGGATACAGAGAGCTATTGGGGGAGTTTGCTGTATGTCACTTAGATTCACCCAATCAGTGTTATATATTTCAATCACCTGATCCAAAAGTACTGCATAACTTGGGCGTTTCTGGCCCTCTGTAAGTACCATATTGTTTCAAGGCTTGTGGCAGGCCGGAAGGCCCTATGCAAACGATGGCTTCCAGGCCTAATTGGCTGCTTCAGCATTAAATTCTGAGAGCTACTAGTTATAGAGAAAAGTTTTGTCAGCATGTTGGATCTGCAAGTTAATTGGTGTTTTCTGCTGATTCCTGGCTGTGATATGGAATTGGAAGCCCTTTGGCACCTTGAAAGATACAAGCCCTGAGTATAATTGTCACATGTCACTATCAGGACCGACACAAATAGTGTTCTCGGTTCAGAAGCTTAATTACTGACCGTTTTAAATATGAGCATCACAGTTTTAAACTAAGCCCCATTTGCCCTTGAATATAATTTAGATGTCCCCTTAGCAAAAGCTAAGTGCCAAATTAATTGGGGGGGGGGGGGGTCTACATGAAAAAAAAAAACTAAAAATGCAAAACAGCCTTTTATTGCCTTTCACGTGCCGCAGCTAAATATGTCAACCTAAACCAAACTCTAATTGGCACAGTTACTGTTATCAAAGTAGGGTTGCTCTTGTGACAGCTTAATAAAGCTGAAACTATTAAATTAAATTTCTGAGGCTTTATCTGATAAGCGCAGTGAAGCAGAAGAATCTGTGAGACAAATATCTATGCCCGGTAGAATGATGGAGCCCAGCAACTTGTCAACATATAGATTACAGGTTCAAATGAATGCCTGGTTTCCCCACAGTTACTGTTTTTCATTATCCTTTCCTATCTTCTCCCATCCTACAATGTTTCCTATGCTAGCTGTTATCACGTAGATCTTGCATTTCAAAATCCTCATTTCAACTTCCTCACCATGCATGTAAGCAAGAGAGCTTTTTAAAATTAAAAATGTGCATCTATCGTCCGTCAACACTCTGAAGAATGAGTGGAAGCCATCGACAACAAATGTCCTTGTGCATTAAGACAGAAATGGATTGTTGACCAGCTTATTTAAAATTCTTCAGCTTCGTTTCCCATTATTGACATGAGGTTTGTCCTTTTGTGTTGTAGAATTATTCCAGTTTTCCCAAGTTTCCCAAGGAATGTTATTTATTTTTTCCTGGACAGAGAAAAAAAGAGCTAATTAGATTGGCATGGTCTTTGCAATGATTGTTCATTGATTTCCCATTACAGAAGATGGTAGACACTGTTAATAATATATAGTTGTGCTTTAGTTTTCCAGTCAATGTGGAGTTCCTGCAGAATAGGATCGTGTTTAAAGATGTAACTTGGCAACAGTTTATACAATGGCCCATTCAGGCTCACTGGGAAACCATGCCAGAACAAAGCCAAACCAAAGCAAAATGTTATACTAAACCAAATAGCATAAACTAAGATAATAAATTAAAAATACAGATTTATAACAAAAATCACAAAAGTTACTGCACATCGAAGGGTCAAGCAATAATAGCGGTTGAACACAGTTTAACAATTTAGCTGTGAAGTTCTCAGTTAAGAGAAGTCCATTCTCTTCTAAGCTACCACAATTATGAGTTAGTGTAGGCCTTTTAGTGCATGGCATATAAAAACAGCAGTGCAACGCTCATGTGAAACTGATTGTACAATAGACAGGAAGGAATTTACTCTTGTACAAGTCTGTTGCTGGAACTTTCTTCCACCAGTGAGAAGAGCAAATCATTAAATTGAGCAAAGTTAAGGACTTTCTTGGGAGTTAGACAAACAATATTAACTAGAAATTGGCATAGGACAAATATAGAGCCAAGGTGGCGCAGTGGTTAAATGCAGCACTGCAGGCTACTGCTAGATCAGCAGTTCAGCGGTTCAAATCTCACCGGCTCAGGGTTGACTCAGCCTTCCATCCTTCCGAGGTGGGTAAAATGAGGACCCAGATTGTTGGGGGCAATATGCTGACTCTCTGTAAACCGCTTAGAGAGGCCTGAAAGGCCTATGAAGCGGTATATAAGTCTACTGCTATTGCTATATCCTTAAAATGCATGAATTGCTATTGGCTATTTCCTTATAATTCTTAAGGGAGGCCCACTTCACCTATAATGCTAAATAGTATGTTAATGTTATATACTAAAACATGAATTTATGTACCTGTAATCTTCCCTATGATTCACTCTCCAGTATAATAATATAAAATACACTTTATTTCACTTTCAGTTAACCACAAATATTTATATTCAGACTAAGATAAACTGTGGTTACATATTGGTTTAAGGCAACCTGACCAATCCCAGTTTCTGTGAGTTTCCTTCAGCAGGATCAGTGGTTGTGGAATGATAGCAGTTATCTTCCCCAAGACCGAAAAGACCTGTTTTAAATGCTGAATTTTATAAATTTAAATTTTATAAATTTAATTGTTGCTTCTGTAAATACATTTAAGATATATATATATACACAAAGAGAGTGTATATGTGTGTATATACATATACACAGTTGCTAGTCTGGAACCCTTATTTTAAAAACAATATAAAAACTTAACAGTGGCTTCAGTTTCGAGACATGAATAATTATTACCTTTTGTATCTACTGAACATATTTGAATGAAATTTGCTAGTTATCAGTGATTTCTGTGATTTAGCCCATAAACCCTTATCCAACATATATGTGTGTGTGTGTGTGTGTGTGTGTGTGTGTGTGTGTGTGTGTGTATATATATATATATATATATATATATATATATATATATATATATATATATATATATATATATATATATATATTTGCCTTTTAAATATTTGCAGTTGATTATTTTTGACTTGTCTCCCTAAGTATTTCCTATTGTTCTTTGATTGTTTACAAACCTGAAGTAATCAGCCAATACACAAAACATTACTCCCTGGTGTCTGGATTAAACTTCAAAGCCCCATTTCCTATAATGGTATATCTACAATCATTAAAATACTTTTAACTAAAGCAAAATCTGAGTATCCATGTTGCTTTTGACATTGTTGTTGAATTTTACGGAATGGAGCATCCATTCCTTCCATACTAAGCAAATGAGCTAAGATACAGCATGATGAATAATCTGAAGACTTGCTTTAATTGTAGCCTTATCCTCCCCTCCCCCCCCCTTCCCTAGCATTTTCCTACAAATGTAGGATCTGGTTGTCATTTTTTCTGGATCAACCAAGTATTGATCCATTGGTTGCAACAAAAATTGATCCACCAGCTTGTTGTCTGAGCCTGACATTGTGTGCAGAGAAAGAGTGACTGACCCAAAGTCATCCAGCTGGCTTTCATGCCTAAGGCAGGACTACATCTCAGTCTCTTGGTTTTTAGCTCATGTCTTTACCACTACACCAAACCTGATATTATTGTAGCCTTATTGTACTGTGAATAATTTGATATGAGACAGAATAAAATTGAAATGGCATTGTATTGGCCTGAATAATGGAAAACAAATTGTCACTTGAGTCAGCACACCATCAGATTTAGAACATTTCTGGCTCACAATTAGTACAAGAAAGATAGCTCAAGCCTAGAAAATAGAATTTTTAAGTTTTCATTCTTTATTTGCCTTCTTTGCATTTTATATGCACATATCTACCACCTGAGTACTAATTGTCATAGCCTTATTAAATATCTTTACATACAGGTCTAAGTTGAAATGGAATTTTTTCTCGTGAAATAAAAAAAATTCTCAAGGAAGACTTTATGCTTGTGTTCCTTTGTCATATATGTCCTCTTATCCTCGTATACAAAATGTAGCTTATAGAAACTACATCGTTTTCCTTTGCCGTAACTGCTGCAAATAATCTATTACATTAATCAGCCATCTAGTATGAAATGCACAGGGAGTGATTATAATATCATACACAGTGAAACACTTGTCAAAACCAATATATCAAAGTTTGAATCAGTAACAAAACGAATTAGAACAAGATAAAACATTCAGTAGTCCAAGAACTTCAGCACCTTGAGTACTACGAGTACTACTTAAGTGATTTGGATTTTACTGAGGCGATGTTCATGAGTAAAAGCTGGAACCCTCAAAAGTGGTAGTATATTCTCATATCCTAGAGAGAGTTCATGAATTAAACAGTACTAGAGTACTTATATATTCTGTTCATGAAGATACTGATCTAATTAGATCATTATCCATTGGGGCCTTGGATTTACTTTTAGCACTAATGAATCTCTAATGGGCTGAATTTGTTTTGGTAACAATTGGGAGTATTCATCTTTGAAGGAGGGAGGGATTTATTGAATAAGATCTAAGTTTTCCATAAATGACATTTCAAAAATGTCATTTATATTTCACATCACCAAAAATACTTTTTTGGGTGCTTTCAAGACATTAATTCACAGTCTCTAGTTTCTAGTTTAGTGCCTTTAACCACTATGCCAAATTGGCTGTCAGTATTACCATGATAGTGGGTTAAAAGATTTAGACCGGTTTAAAACGTAGGTGTCTACATAAATAAATATTCACCATCTTGACATTTTTCTAGTATCTGCCTCTGTAGCAGATTGTGGTAAAATAACATTTTGAAAAAAAATGCCATGACAAAAGTTGTAGTTTGAATAAATTATGCAGCCTAAGTGCATTTTTGGACTAGTGAAAAAAATCTGTGCTTTATAGAGAATTTAAAATGGCTTAACCTTAACTCGGCATTTCATTATTAATATTTTCCACATTAATATAGGATTTTAGGATCCATACTGACTGCATCATGCTCCATATTGCAGAATAATAATGTTCTACTACTTCTTGTCCCTAATGTATAAAGAGCCTCTTTAAGACTGGTGGATTATATGGAGGTGAGCTTATGTTATGGAATATTTGCTCTCTTTTTGGATGATATACCTATTCTAGTAGCAGTTCTTTAAAAAAAAGAGTTAAATTAGATTACAATTGCAATATAGAGGCCACTTGACTACTAATAACTCTGGCCAGCTTTCATTTTAAAAAATAGGAACAAGTATAAAAAAGTGACAACTCATGAGCAATCCCAATGATAAACATGTAAACCATACCCTATCTGATAGGGGCTCAACTATCACCCTACTCTAAAGCTGGGAAAACAGCAAATATTTAATAGCTTTTGGAACTTCATCGGACTGGGAGCTATTCAGATCTTTTGGGGGATATTATCCCAGAGGGCAGGCTTATTATTATAAGCTCTAACTCCCAGCAGTGTATGGCATAGCATAAACAGCATAAACACACACTAAATTAAAAATAGTAATAAAAAAATTCATTGGCACCTAACCTAAGGATCAAACAACTGGGAATAGCTAACCCCCAAAAGCCTTATTTGTTTATTTTTAATTTAAATTAGTTTAATTTGATTAATAATTAAAAAACTTCAAACCGAACTCTAGGGTGTACCTCTATAATAAACCTTAAAAACACATTACAGAACAAAACAAGATGGGATTCAGTGGCTTTCTAAAAATACAGGGGGAAAAGACATCCAGTGAGGAGGTCCATGTGTCTTAACCCAACCCCTAAGAGAATAGCCAGGTATTCATCCTTAAGGAATGCTAACAGAATGAGAGACTGATAGATTGATTGACTGGTTTTCTTTCTGGACTTATGTGGCCACCTATCTCATATAATGGACTCTAGAAAGCTCAAAAAAATCCATAAAAATGAACAAAACTAACCTTACGCTGAGATGCTAGACCAAGCAGCTTCCCAGGTCAATCTCAAGCTCATAGCAATTTTTTTTGGAGTGGGGGGGGGGTAGAGCCCACTTCATGACTCTTCAGAAGGCTAAAAGATTGGGATCCCTCAGATCTGGGGTGAGAGGCACCAAGAAACAGACCTCTGAGATCCCATCATGTGGTAACATTTAAAGGAGGGGACCTGGAGTGTATCACTGTATCTAACTGAATAGGATGTGTAGATACCCTCAGGGTGAGGCAATTCCACAAACAGATATGGATTCAGGGGGATTTCATTCCTGAAAGTACACATTTGGAAAAATTTTGAATTCAAATGTGCTGAATTTGTAAGGCTAACCAAATTTTAAAAAACAACCCCACAAGAAATGTCACAATAGGTGCCAATCACCCTCCAAGAAAGTTTGTCATGGAGAAATGTTATGCTTCAGTTGTCTCTCCTATCACCTAGCATATCCATCTGAAATGAGAATACAAGATGGATTAAACGCCATATTGAAGAAGGGGTCCTGGGAGTATCTAGGAGCCAAACCCTGTAGCCAAATATTTGTTTATTTCTTTTTTAAAATTAATGCCATGTTTCATTTACTCTTTAATCTAAGTTAATCTTCTTTTATTTTTTCATTGATATTGGTGATCTTTGGATGGGAGGAGGAAATGTAAATTAACTGAGATAATTCTCTTTTATTGCAAGCCAAGTATCCTAATGTGTGTCTATGGAGATTCCCAATCATCTAGGTCATGGTTGTCTCAAAGGTGTTTTTTCCAAATGGATTTTCTTGGTTTTTTCCTTTTTCCTTTGAAAATATTTTGCTTCTCATCTAAGAAGCTTCTTCGGTTCAGGACTTTTGAATGAGAACCGAAATATTTTCAGAGGAAAAAGCTAAGAAATTCCAGTTGGAAAAAGAATCTTTGGGATATCGTAATGTTTATAGGAAACAATTATTAATCGTACTGCATCTATGCTTAATAGCTATGATGGAAAAATGGATGCATATTGTTAACAGCGCCTACTGCTAATACAACACAGGACTTTAATACTGCCATCATGTAGTTATTTGGTTAATAATATAAGAATAAACTTCTATCGCTGATTGCTGATTATATTCTGTTTGTCTGATGGGGATAAAACAGTAGTGTCGAATAGGTTTTGTAATGTCTGTATTGAAACAAGAAGTTTGATGAAGAAAAGCCACCTCTAATTCAGAGCAAGATAATGATTGTGAAAATAGAATTGACAATACCTCACTAAGATGTGACAGTTTTAATAGTCTTTCTCTTGTGTGAAATTAATACCAAATTGCAGTTGCAGCATGATGAGTCTTCCAATTATCTTCAGGGAAATATGGAATTTGCATATTGATTTATGATATGTGCTTATCGTTGTGCCAGGAAAATCTCTTAGCAGGTTGAGTTCCAGTAATATTAAGAAAAGGAACTATACATACCGTGTATGTGTGTATGCCTTATATAACAAAGCTTGGGCCTGGATTAAATTTCTGTGCTCTTTAATTGGTTTTACAGAGTTATATTAAAATTAAGGAGGAATTACCATTTAGTTTTATCATTGCACCCTTGTTTGTTAAAAATGTCAAAATGCACAGAAATTGAACAGCTATCATTTATTGATGAAATTCCTCTTGAAATCATGAACTGCAGTATTTAATATAAAAACTGATCTGGTTACAGCAGTGTTTTTCAACCACTGTGCCGCGGCACACTAGTGTGCCGTGACATAGTGTAAGGTGTGCCGTGGGAAAATTACTTTATATATAGTCAATATAGGCACAGAGTTAAAATTTTTTAACATTTTCTAATGGTGGTGTGCCTCGTGATTTTTTTCATGAAAAAAGTGTGCCTTTGCACAAAAAGGTTGAAAAACACTGGGTTACAGGATGAGTGTGGTCACATTGCACATTTGGGCAGGATTGTTTGGGGAGGGGGGTGAATGTGAGAGCTTTCTTTGTTTTAATTATACGGCTAATTTAGGATTTTCACTCATTCATGGGATTGTCAACTCAAAATGGCAAGAGAGGACTCCAAAAGCCAGATTTTAGAGCTACTCATTGCCCGCCGCTGCAGTGCCATGTTCATACAAAATATTAAAGAAAAAATAAGACTTCATGCAGTGCACAAAACCAGCCTGCCTTCGTGCAGATCTCTGAATGCATATTTCAGTAAATGCATTTCTCTCTCAACGGTGAAACAATAGCAGGCATTTTCTGTGTTAAACATCTACCAGCTTCTCCGGGAAGCAAATGCTGTACAGTTTATACAATAAAATAAAAGGAAGGCTAGTGTGAGCTTTTGGCTTGATTTGTTTTGCTGCTACTAACTAAATAATACTTTCCAAATTGTTGAGAAATAACAAAATCATTTGAACTGCTTTTGAAGATTTGATACAGTACGTTTGGCATAGATTGTGGTTTAGTTGCAGATTTCCATTTGCATTCTTTACCGTCATATTCAGTT
This sequence comes from Thamnophis elegans, assembly GCF_009769535.1. NCBI lineage: Eukaryota > Metazoa > Chordata > Lepidosauria > Squamata > Natricidae > Thamnophis > Thamnophis elegans. The sequence continues at coordinate 119,799,121 of NC_045543.1, read as the reverse complement.
GCATGCATGTCTTTTCTGAAAGGCTGTCATTCATTTTTAACAGATTCTGAAGGTCTCTGTAATATGTAAAATTCTTCCTTGATGAACAAATGAAGTGTTGCTAAATAGTACTTGTAGATGTCTTCACTGTGCTTGTCAAGAGTCTGCAACATAGCTGATTTTAAGAGCAATATCTTTATATTTAAAAATGTTCCAACAGTTCCTGATTTATTCATATCTCGATTAGCATGCAGTGTCAGAGATAGAGGTCCTGGATTGGTTCAGACTTAAATGTCAGCAGAAAATTAGATCTGTAAATTTCAATGAAGGATTTCTCATACATAATTGCAGCAGTATTTATGAAGTATATTTCTGTCCTTGGTTAACAAAAGGCAAAAAATAATTGCAAAAAAACCAGAAGTTGCTTATTCTCCCTTGTGTTATGGAGAGAAGTATAGAACATCTGCACACTAGATTTGAAAATAGAAAATCCGCATAGAATTGATAGAAAGTATAGATCAATATAGAACAACAGTGGGAATCAAATATTTTCAGAGATTTTAATCAAGTTGGGGGGGGGGGAGGGGATGTAAAATTTGAATTGTTGGTGGTTCACTTGCAATGATTGCAAGGGGTGTTTTAGTGGGGAGATCTCTCACATGCACATCCAGGTAGGGGGATCCTTTGTGTGGCACATGCTTGGGAAAAAATGTATTTATAAGAAATGAAAATAATAATCCATACTTAAAGAACATTGCATTGAACATTCATTCCAAACATTATCTATTTTTATTTACTTATTTTAGCATAGTCCACAAGGATCAAATTCATTGAACGTATCATGAAAATCATTTAATGCATGTTTTTATTGGTAAACTGAAAGTATTGCGGTTTTTTTTGCATATGGAGATCATCACCTTTGTTTACCTTTATATTTGTTTGCATAACAGATTTCCTTCAATGTGCTTATTTTCAAGTTGATTTCTTTTGATTAATTTGTTTGGGTTTTTTATATGCTGGCAAGGGTCACTTGTTTGTAAGATGTGGGGAGGGGTTATATAAATTAGATAAATAAAATAAAATTTCCTGCAAGCTCTCAAGGGTGCCTTTTGCATGAGCTGTTACAGAGCTTTGTTAATGCATCCATTTAAAAAAACCTGTGTGTATAGTTCTTTTCATAACTTTCAAGGTATCTAGCCGAATTGGATGTTGTCTGTCTCTCTGTAGGTGCTCTTTGGATGTGCATAGTATTAAATCCCCATTGCAAGGTGGAGCAGAAAGCCAGTTGGCTGAAACAGCTTAAGAAATGGAACAGTGTTGATGTGTGTCCCTGGGAAGACGGGAACCATGGAAATGACCTGCCAAGTCTAACCAATGCTCTGCCTCAGGGTGTAAATGGAATACAAGGTAAACTTTGATTTAATTGAAGATGTTGCACCTTTACCATTTTGTAAAAGCATAATAATAGTAACAGCACCGACCCTCAACCAACCCATGCAACCCCCACCACTCACCTCCCAATGACCCTGACCTGATGTAACCTCCCTATTACAAGACCCATCACAAGAGACTCTGATGACTCACACCTGACCCTCACTTGACACACCCACACTTTGAAGCCCTTATAAACAGAGGAATACTGACACTGACATACCCTAACTCCACTGAAGATTTTACTTAGCCTGCTAATGAAATGTTTGGAAACAAACCCACAAGCTTGGAGAATGAACCTTCATCCTCAGCATAATAATATCCTAATGCTAGTGTTCCGGATTTTTCAAGCCTTTGGTGGAAAAATATTAACTAAAAGATGAAGTGTACATGCTTTGCTGGCTATAGTATGTATAGTCACTGACAACACCTCAAGACATTTTCAGTAATGCGAGTCATGTTATTTTTCTCTTGGTCATTTCAAAGACTGTATTTCAGCTAATAGAATGTTGGGTTGACATTTAGTTCTGAATTGCTTTTCATTGTGTAGATGTTCTTCCAATGTAAACCCAGTAGGCTATACTAAATAGGAACTGTGTGTATTTAAATTGCTGGGGTTGCAGCATCATGAAAATGTTTTAAATCAAACAAAATCAATATATAAAATATCAGTATTTTTATATCATAATGTATATGTTGGTGCCTTATAAAAACAGATGAAAGTAGTTAGTTTGAGGCTAATGCCTATAGGTCATTTCCTTGTTCAAATGTTGTACTAAACAGCCCTGTTTCTCAGTTTCTGCCAATACTACCGTAGTATTTGGGTTGAAACACTCAGTCCCTAATTCTTTAATATATTTTTCTCAGATCACTCACATTATTTCATTTAATTTGCTAACTTTCCCTGCTATGTAACACCCCCAACAAAAATTGCTTCAGGATGTCGACAGTACTGCTGTAGTTTCTAACAGATTAAAATTATAATTGCAGGGAGAGCATCTTCCAGCTACTTAAAACCACATTGCAAATTCCTGGTTGTGTGGTATGAAGGGGTGCAGTCAAATGCCAAGTTAGCATTTAAATGCCAAGTTGGCATTGTACAGTAAAAAGAAAACTCTGTACCTCAGCAGCTTTTGCATTAATTTAAATCTGTGTGTCCTTGGTATTAATCTTCAACCTCTTCTCTATCAAAGAAATGATTATCCTTGTATATCTATAATTGTTCCTGCTTGAAATGGAATATTAAATATACATTGTTTATGTGTGTGGTTTGAAGCTATGGTGCAAACTAATCATTTGTAGACTAATTGTATCATAATAATAAAACTTGGATATTGTTTTCCTGCTCAGTCTTAACTGAGCTTTGTGAATTGATTATGTAAAGCAACTATTCCAAGCTTCATGATCCCCAGATGTTGATTGGGAATTGTGAGAGTTAAGTCATTGGAGGAAACCACTTGGAGGAAAGTTGATGTAGGGTAGCTTTGATTCCATCCAAAGTTATGAAATCTATGTGAAAATGATGTTAATAAGAGAGAATGGAAAGGAGGAAATGAATGTGGAAGGTTTGGGGCCATATAAACATTTTAAAATATATAATTCTTTGAACTCTTTGGGTTGGCAGATTCATCAAACAGGTCTCACCGGACAGTGTTCACACGAGCTATTGAGGCATGCGATCTCCATTGGCAGGACAGTCACTTACAGCACATTATTAACAGTGATCTGTATACCAACTACTGTTACCATGAAGAAGCTCAAAACTCGCTCTTTGATTCTCACGGGTGGCCCCTCTGGCATGGTAAGTGGCCTAGCAAGAAATACATGTCCCTGATTTCAATGCTTTCTTTTTGTTGTTGTTGTTGTTGTTGTTGTTGAAGAGAAAAGACAGAAACATCTGGTGAGAACAACAGAGCTTCCTTTCAGATGGGCTGCTCGGTTGCCCCCCCCCCCACGGTAGATTCCTAAAATCATTTAATGGTCTTTTGTATTGGGGTTATTTCAGACACCAGTAGACTTAACAATGCCTTCCCTTTCTCTTTGTCAGAGCATGTGCCTACAGCTTGTGCACGAGTAGATGCACTCCGGTCTCATGGCTACCCAAGAGAAGCCCTGCGGCTGGCAATTGCTATTGTTAATACTCTAAGGAGACAGCAGCAGAAGCAGCAGGAAATGTTCCGGTTCCAGAAGAAAGGTAAATGTGGGCAGGAGGAAAGGCCAAAGGACGCAGCATGGTGAGAAAAAGTCTGGAATGAGACTAAGAATAAGCAAGTGATGATTGAACGTATAGCACTGCAGGTTTGCAGTGACGGTAGCTGGGGTGGGTGGGGGTAAGAGCCAGTTCATTGCCAAATGTCTGATAGGAATAAAGCTGTTCCTCTGTATCTCTCAGTAAGACAACAGTACAAAGAGTTCTTTCATTCTCTTCTCTTAATCTTAAATTCAAGGTGCAGAATGTTACAGGGAAAATATTCCTGAAACAAGCTACTTATAATGATCTAATTGTAAAATAGCAGAACCACCATCTACATTCTTCTTCAGGGCTTTTTAAAAAAATATGTATTTATTTAGGTGGGTAGTTAAGATTGTTCATTTAACAGTTTAAAAATATGATTGTGGAACGTGACTGAATCCATAAATCATACGGCTTCTCGCATGAGTTCTGAGAAAGTTCCCCATGTACTTGTCTATGGAGATTCTCAGTCATCCAGGTCATGGTTGTCCCAAAGAGGCTTTTCTCCAAGGGGCATTTGGACTTTCTGGTTTTTCTTTGAAGACGTTTCACTTTGAAGAAGCTTCTTGGATGAGAAATGAAATGTCTTCAAAGAAAAACCAGGAAGTCCAATTGCCCCTTGGAAAAAAGCCTCTTTGGGACATTCATGTAATCTGAGCAAAAATAAAATTAAAAATCTGGGTTTGTGACAGTTTACTGTCTTTGTTAGTACATTGCTCACTCACTCATAGGTGACAAAATACACCAGTGTCCTTGGATGAAAAGATAAGATCTCTGCCCTCTCCCTGAAAGTATTATGTGTAACTGTGAAGCTCATTCCCATGCTTCTGTACTGATTGTAGTTCAGATATAGATTCTTTCTCTTTTTTTTGAGATAGTGTCAATCAACACTGGGTGAGGTCTTGCCTAGTAAATCCAAGAGATGGGATCTAATTCAGTTTTGAATAACACCCCATCTACAGGATCAGAAAGCTACCAAATAAGGATTCTTGTTTATAGGGAAAATGGAAATAAAGCTGTCTTTGAAAACCAAAGAGGGTGGGTATAATACTATTAATATGGTACAGAGAAAATATAGAGCGATGTATATGATGTAGCCCTTCCACGACTGCTTCGATCTTTACATTTTTACATATCTGCAGAGGATTAGGCAGATATATACTGGTGGTTTTTGTAGGCCTGTTCACATTTGCAATGCCCCCGCCTCTCCCTCCATAATGTGGACAGCATTGGGTGGAACTGCTTGGAGACATAAGGCAGAGTCCTTAAGGCTTTGCTTGAAGACTTTAGTGATAGAGCACATGCTGATCATTCAGACATTTGCTTGAATGTCTAGAAAGTTGAAAGTGGGGAGAGTACTTGCTGTGCACATAGCCGCTTTTGTATCTTTCTCTAGCTTCCACTCATTCAGGTGAGAGGTCTGTAATGATCTGTATTCATGTTGGCTTGCAATGAGTCCATATGGCAGTGTGACCAGCTTTATTCCAGACCTGGCTCATGAAGAAAACTGAACACAAATATATCCACCTCTCAGACTTCCAACCTGAATACATGGTGGTTAAAGACAGTAAGGCTGGAGCTGTATTCATGGGCTTCATTCTCTCTGCACCTAAACTCTTCTATAGATTCTGTGAGCCTCAAACAAAAAATTTATAGGAGCTGCTTGAGCTAAGTAACTTATCTGTAGTATCCCTTTTTACTGTTCCATTTGCTGCTGTTGCCTTTAGTTCTCTTCTCTTTAAGTAGAATTAAAATTTGTGTTAGTATTTCCTGGAATCTTGAATAGATAGCCAACCCTCTGAAGATTGGTGGGGGCTCAGGAAGTGGTTGTTTTCATTTACTGGCAGTGAACTATCCATAATGTACCTCCTCTATTCCATGTGACACAAATTCTCATGGAAGTTACCCATTCAAATATTTAGTGTCTTGGCTTCAATTGTAAAGAATTCTTAATTAAAATACTGACCCTTTTTTTTTTAAATGGAGAAACTAAAATATCTCTTCTGTGAATAACATAAGAATGCTTCCTGTTTATAAATTCTGTAGAAATAGCCCTAAAGATAGTTTGGATAAACTATTCACAACAACAACAAGTAAAACCTTTAGACAGCTTTTGTTGTTGTTGTTAGTAGAGTCAACATTTTTTATTCCTAGGAAATGAGACCTTGCTTTATCTTGATTATTTCTAACTGACCAGGGTTCCTCTTCATTGCTGAAATTTGAAAAAGCTAAGCAATGCTATATAGTTATTTAAAATTTCAGCTACTGGCATTGCCGTATTTCATCCATTGTGAACCCTTTGATGGGCATTTTAGAGATCTGAATTCAGATTCTGCCTCCTTTATGGCCACTCATTCCTAGGTTTCGTTTTCCTGATTTGGAAAAGTCTAACTGATAAGAAAAAGAAATACGTGTATTCTGCATTTTAAAATTCTGTAAACAGTATAAATACAATTGTTATCATACAATCAATATGTGTTCTTGTTTTTTTTATGTAGAACTTCTTCACAAAGGTGTTACCTCTATTACAAATCTAGAAGGTTGGGTTGGGCATCCATTGGACCCAATTGGCACTCTTTTCAGTAGCCTTATGGAAGCCTGCAGAGTGGACGATGAAAGCTTCCATGTGTTCTCAGATTTCACAGGTAAAATCTTACCTTGTACCAGTCGTGTATGTGCATTCAGCATTTTAAAACAAGTTGCATTTTATTAGTCATTGCATGTTAACTAAAGAATTAGTTTTGGAACTGTTAGCAATGAGTTTGAGCCAAAATGTTTCATAATTAAAACATTCCTTGAAACAGGGATATTGAAAATGCTTAAGAAAGGGAAATTAAGGAAACAGAAGTTTGTTCTGATTGATCAGTGGTTTATCTTACTGACTGAATGTATCAATCTGCCTTATAGCGAGAGAGGTATACGTTCACTCAATTGCTGCCTTCCAAATGTGTCGGTACCCAGCCAATGTGGCTGAAGATTTCAGGGACTTATAACCTCAGCTAATCTGTAGAATACCAATATGAGGAAGAATGTATGTAGCAAATTCTTTTTCAATTTAGGATGTCTGGGATTGAATTTGGGACCTTTTCTGAATTCAGAGCATGTGGTCTTTATTACCTGACTTGATATTAAGAATATTAATAACATTGCATTTCATGTTCAACTGTTCATATTATAAATTATTTATAATTTACTTTCATTTTAAATTATTTAATATAATTTATTTATATTAAACATTTGCATAGCTGCCCATCTTATATTGAAGTCTGGGTGGCTCCCAAAATGATTCTTACTACTTTGCTGTGATTTAGTCAGTATTGTTATCGTGCATATTGCAGGTGAAGGATGGCAAAGAATATGAAACACAGATTTCCTTAAGACCATGTAATGAACTCATGGCAGAAATAAGGATTTCCTAATTCATTGTTCAGTCTTTTGCTGTTTTATATTTCGGCTTTCAGAAGACAGCATTTGACTCCCATTCAAATCACTATGAATACATTTTACTTGCTATTTTGTACGTTTCAAAATTTTATGTTCTGAGTGGCTTATATAGTAAGACAGGACTCACATATCACACCTAAGCCATCTTTTATTTATCTATGGTTTATTGGATACAACATAATTGACTTGATTAATGTTACATTATACAACATAAGCCATGATTTACAAACTACATTGGCTATATTCGTAGAAAATGCTGAAACAAAAGCAAACGTTTGGCTTAGTGTGATGTATAAAGTAGGCCTAAAATGTAACCATGCCAATTTTTGCTACCTCTATAGGAAGCTTATGAATGATAAAGAATAGGCATAAACAAAGCATATAACTTCAGAGAAACCATTTTCAGTGGCTTTATTGTTTTTATTTTGTAACTTTTTGTTCCAGAAAACATGGGCCCATGCAAATCTCTGGAATACTACCACTTTCCTACTCACAAATTCTTAGAAGAAGGAGAATCTTACTTAACACTAGCAGTGGAAGTGGCATTAATAGGATTGGGTCAGCAGAGGATAATGCCTGATGGCTTGTATGCACAAGAGAAGGTTTGTCGAAATGAGGAACAGCTAATTTCCAAGCTACATGAAATAGAATTGGATGACACTCTGGTGAAGATCTTCCAAAAGCAAGCAGTCTTCCTATTAGAAGGTAGCTGATTATTGATGATAACTTTCTTTCTTAACAGCTTTTAACAAAAGTAGAAGGCTGGTTCCTAAGTAGGTTTATTTCATAATCAACAAGCTCTTGCAAATCTAATGACTGTTTTGAGAGCTTCTAACTATTCCCAGTCTACGTATTTAAATATTGCACATATGAAGAGATGGTTATCCTTGACTCTACAGAATGGAAATTAAAATAGGTTTGTTTATCTTGTTATAATTCTAGCTATTTTAGGGGAGCATGGAAAATTTCAATCTCACACGTGAGATTATGAAATTCTTGCAATCATTGCTACCACTTTCAGCTGACACTTAAAACACATACAGTTAAGCTTTCTCTGATCATGAAGATTCTCAATCTTCCAAGTTATAGTTGTCCCAAAAGTGCTTTTTCCAAAAGGCAGCTGGACTTTCTCAGATTTTTTTTCCTTTGAAAACATTTTGCTTCTCATCCAAGAAGTTTCTTTCTCTAGTCAAGCATTTCAATGACCATCTTATATGGAACTTCACCCAGAAGTATATGAGAATTTTGTAATGTTTGAAAGTAACTTTTATTAGTGGAGTTTTTCTGGAAGTAAATACTATCTAAACTAAGAAAGATGGATAATACTTGAAACTTTGTGAGAATTAAAATGCATTGTCACTTCAGGGATAAAATAACAAATACAAAAAGTCAAGTAAAAATAAGAGTGGGAATCTTTCTTATTTTTCCCCCAAAAACCAAAACCCCAACATTTTAGATAAGCAGAAGAATCAAAAGTCGGGTATTACATTTCTTTGAGGAATCTCGAGCAGTAACAAGGATAGGGCTTGTATAAATTTTTAGAGACCTCTGGCCTAAACTTAGTATTGCCTAAATGTAGGGCAGAGCCCTGAGAACTGTATTTGTTCTACTTAGCCTTATTGCTTGAGTATTTTTATACCTGATGAATATCAAAAACTACGGTTGTGCACTAAAATCACTAATGATATAATGAATCTTATTGAATTAGGCTGTAATCACACCTTCCAAGGTTTCTGTCCTTTTTGGTCTTGTTTGTATATTTACAAAATTGCTAGGCAATTTATAAATAATAAAAAGATAGAAGTGATGAAATCCAGTATGTTAAAAAAAAACAAGATAAATATCCACACCAAAGATTATTTGATTAAAATCAAGATTATTTTCCACATCAAAACTAACTTCAGTATTGTGGAGCTTCCATCCCAAAGGCCTTGCAAAAGAGGTTAGTTTTCACTGCCTTTGCTGCCATTGTGGCCTCTGGGGAAAATATACTCCAAAGTGAGACAGCTGTTGCCCAAAAGACCGTCTTTTCAAGCTGCAGTTGCTTGCTTGATCTCTTGGAGGGTGAAAACCCATGTACCCCACTTGGTGGGCAGGCCGATTCTACTTCGTCCAGATTGTCCCAAAGGCATCAAGAACCCAAATCATTCAGAGCTTTAGAAGCGATCATTAGCACTTTGAATTGGACTGAGGAACCTATTGCCAACCAGTGAAGTTGTTTTACTAAACCAGTTATTTTCCATTCAGTAGGCAGGCAGCTATGTTTTGTGCCAGCTACAGCTGCAGGATTGTGTTCATGTACACCCCACTCCGCCTCATAGATCAAATTGCAGAAGTCTTAAATTTAAAATGATGATGGTTTGTTGCGGTTTTCTTAGTCTAATCCAGGGGTGGGATTCAGCCAGTTCGGACTGGTTTGGGTGAACCAGATGCTAATTTTAATCTGATTCGCTGAACCGGTATTTACAAGGATCAGCTGACCCCTCCCACCCCTCATGCCAGGTAAGTGCAGGCCCCCTGTGGAGGCTCTGGGAGGGTGAAAAACGGGCTTTTTGGAAGTTTGGAAACAGAGCCTGGGACAGGCCGTTTTCACCCTCCCAGAGGCTCAAGGAAAGCCTCCAAAGCCTGGGAAGGGTGAAAACTCCCCACCACCACTGTGGTGCAGGAAGCCGACTAGGCCACGCTTCCACACCCACCCAGCAACCGGGCAGAGAACCAGTTGCTAAAATTTTTCAATCTCACCCCTAGTCTAAACACATATTCCATGAACAACTATGAGCCCAAAAAACTCTTTGTTAATATTCCTGCTTTGCCTCGGGCAGCACAACTCCCATCAGCACTGATGGAATGAATCTTTATGGATCCAGAAGGCCTCCTTTAACAGAATCCCATCCTTGCCAAGATTCAACTGTGCCTGCATGGGATGGACACAAATTTAAAATGCAGACTAAACTCATTCCATCAAAGAACCTATCCACTTCACAAGTCCCAGATATTTTACAATAATTGTCAGATAATTGTCATGTGCAATAATACAGCAGCCCTCAGTTATAATGCCAAATATTTAAATGTTTAAAACTGTAACATCTGAAAATACTTTCTATTATTTTATTGCCTAAGAGTGGAAGCGGTTAAATATATGCTAAAAGGAAACTGCTTGAAATGGTTCAAAATGCAAAATAGTGTTAATTTGTATAAAGTAGTAGTTCTGGAGATATCATTGAGAAAAAAATAAAAAAGATACAGTTTATTTTCATTAAGGATCTTTGAAGCACAATAATTCATATTTTTCTGCTACAGTTTTTCAGGATACTGTGGTCATCAGCTTCTTTGCATTTACTTTTAGCTTCCTTTCAGAAGGCTCTTCGGTTTCTCCTAAGTCAGAAAAAATGTAATGGGATTAATAGGTAAAAAGTGATAAAATCTGTCATAACTGATGTTTTCCATGAAATTTAATTCTAAAGGTGATTGTCTCCCTTTTATTTTTAAAATAAGATTTATAGAAAAATAGCTTATACTGATTCACACTAGCAGTTTGGGGAGCTCAATTGCACTCACTGACAATAATTCCCCAGGATTTAAGATAGAGATCTGTTCCTAAAACTCTCAAAGATACCAGAAATGCTTTCCTATATATAAAAGTTGATACTTAAGGGCAACCATTCTCTATCAATATTATAGTAGTAGATCATATACCTAGCATCATATATGTTCAGTTCTGATAGCAGATCTTGAGAAGGTCTTCATTATATATACAGACCCTACAGAGTCACGGAATAGCTACTTCCAAGGATATAATATGCCACACCTAAAATGTTCTGTTGTTATAGTTGGACTGTGAATTTGGGTGAGTGGTCTAAGGAAGGATTCAGGCATTACTTACAGTGACCTGCTTTAGCAGGCATGACACTCTGAGGAAAAATACATATTTTGCGCGACTATCCAACCCACATAAATTGGGACATTTGCATTGGAATGTATTGCTCGTGTTCAAATACTTTCCTGAGCTGTAAACTATATTCTGTTAAAACACATTTTAAAATATGATTCAAAAAGCTATACACGCTTCAGTTCTTTGCTTTGATACAATATGTTCTACTTGGTTTTCTTCTAGTTTTTTTGAGAGGGCTCCTCACCAGAGAGAGTTTTTACTTTGTAGTGGATGTTTTCTTTTTGGCAAAAATTAGTGCAAAATTTCTAGCATTTTGATATTTCTTGATTTTATGTTCAGTAAAATTATAGTTCTCATTATAAGATTTTCTGTTCTTTTGCCTCCCCTCTCCAATAGCTGGACCCTATAGCGGTCTAGGTGAAATCATCCATCGGGAGAGTGTTCCAATGCATACCTTTGCCAAGTATCTTTTTACCTCTCTCCTACCTCATGATGCTGAACTAGCATACAAAACTGCACTGAGAGCAATGCGGTACGTATCCTTAAAACACATTTATAAAGGAAGCCCAATTCCAATTGACAGCATGGTTTTCCCTTCAAATCCCTAAAGTCACTGCAGAGGCCTCATTCCAAACATGTGGTCCTTCAGAGGTTAAAAACTGTGGTGGGATTCAAATAATTTAACAACTGGTTCTCTGCCCTAATGATTTCTTCCAACAACCAGTTCACCAATCTGCTCAAAAAGTTAACAACTGGTTCTCCTGAAGTGGTGCGAACTGACTGAATCCCAACCACTGGTTAAAAACATGGTGGAGGGGAATAAGATCTTTTTTGTGGTGGCCTCTTCTTGTCAGATGAGACCCTTTGTCTTTTAGAAGACTGGGCCATAACTTTAATTTTAGAAAGCCACTGCCAGAGTGATTTTGATAGTACATATTATACAGTTGATTTTTATGTGTATTTTAGAACAACACTCCTAGTCGTAGATGTGCTGCTCTAGGAAATTCTGGGACTTGCAGTTCCAGCATGATTGGAGAGTCAACAAGTGAGGAGGACTGCTTGGTCTATTGCTACCTGGGATTTATGCAAGTTGCAAATTCAACACCTTTAGAAACTATCAAATTGAGGATATAAAAGTTTGCATATGAAGTGTGCCACCCTGGAAGTCTGGTCATGGGGTGTAATATGTGGGTGAATGAATAACATGCAAGAATTGCAAGACTTTTATATTTATGTAACACACAGTCTTTCTAATCCAAGCCTTTCATTTTAATTCTCCATCTGAAGATTCAATCATTTCAGAAGTAGCTCTGAGATTGACCTCTCTCTAAAAGATGCTTGACATCCTTGCTGCTGGAAATTATATCTGACTCTTGACTGGACTGCCTATGTAGATTGACTGAAGTATATGCTCTAATGTTGGAAACACAGAATTAAGGGTTTTTTATTAGAATATTCTCTCAAGCACTGTTTATAACTGGAAGTAAATCCTAGAACTATCTAATCTGAATTTTAACTGACCCTTCATAGTTGCTTTTCCCTTTCATTTTCAAGGCAGTAGCTTCTGTGCTACTGTACAAGCCAGTCCAGTTCTTATGTCTGCCTCATTACCTGTCATCATAGGACAACCACGATAGAAAATTGGAAATAAATGAGGTGTGTCATGCTGTTAACACAGCTGATTGACCCCCCTCCTTCTTTCAGCACTTGGGAGTTCAGCTGCCCCCAAGGGAATCCTGAATCTCAGTTGAGCTTACTCATGCAGGCAGCTGTGGGCACAACCACTTCAGTATATCTATTGTGAAAGAAATCTGTCCTCTTGAAAAAGCAAGGGAGAACTGGTACTCTCTAGGCTGTGAGTTGTGATTTCCAACATAACTGAGTGCCGAGTTGGGGGAAGCTGCCTTCTCTAATGCTTTATAATTTGCTTCAGAAAATCATCCTTTGGAACCAAGGGAATGCACAGGGTATGTGCAAAAAAAGTCAAGATTGCGGCTGTAACTGAGATTAAAGCCTTGTCCCTTTTATGGATATTGCATTGCATGTAAAACAGGGCTTTGATTTCATGGTTGTGGTTGCCTTCTTGAATCACACACAGACACACAGACACACACACACACACAAAAACACACACACACACACCTCATGCATACCCTTGGCTTCAGTGGATGATTACTTGAAATAAATTAAGAAGCATTACCAGAGTCAACTTCTCACTGGAGCTGAAGCAGTGGTAGGTATAGTACAGGTTTATATCACAAGAGGAAGAATTCCATAATGCATTCATTGAATGGTTAGGTCTGTATTCATGTCTGTTAGAGCTGAAGTGCACTTCAGACTCAAAGGAAGAAATGTCATTCGGAGTTTCCACAGGCATGCACAGAGAACTTGTTGGAAATGCCTTAAACCAAATGCATCTTTTCCAGGATAAAGTTGCAGCTGTGAAGAGCAGCCGCACAAGCTGGGGGGAGGAGAAGAGAAGTCACAGATGCTTTAAAGTGTTTCCAGCAGATGTTACGGGGGCACAAAATAACATTTCTCAGTTGGAATCCAAAGTTCTGCACAACATAAGGTTTATGTGTTGAGAGAGAGAGAGAGAGTGCACACAAATATAAATCAATTTCCCCACTGCCATCATACACAAAATGCGATTAGGCTAACCAGATTGTTACCCCCAGAAAGCATTACACAAATCAAGCAAAAAATTGTATTTATTTCTGTCATACTTTATAATTGTGTTATTTTTCTTCATGAAACAGTCTGTTTATATAAATTGGGAAGAAACCCAATTCTGTGTAGGACACTGGAGAGCTTTCAGAATAGAAGAGAATATATGTAGATCAGAGTTGAACTGTGGAGTCCTTGGTGTCCTCTGAGCTTTGTTTACTTGCAAACATTTCATTACCCAACTATATAATATCCTCAGTGCTAGACAGTGTGGGGCTGGCTGTTCGTTTATGTACTTTTGCCCTGCAAATGGGTATAATGAAGCGGTATATAAGTCTAATTAATAAATAAATGTTGGTGAGGGTATATTTTTCTCTTTGGTAATTCCTTGATTAGGGTATTATTTTCTGCTTGTTTCTCTGGTGTTAATCTCTGCTTACCTGGGTTTTAACTGCTAAGGAGGATGTGATCTGGACCACACCAACGTTTTGGACATCAGGGACCACTAAATTCATAATTTTAAATCCCGCAGACTACTACTATGATTTTTTAAAAGGATAAATAGTATTTAGTGCAATATAAAAAATGCAAATAATTTTTCTGTGGACCATCAAAATGTTCTCGCGGTCCACCAGTGGTCCATGGACCACCAATTGGTGTCTCTCGATCTGGACTTTTTGTTTGTTTGTTTCTTCTTTTTGCCTTTTTATTGTCTCTTGAATGATGTGCAAATGTGGTTTATCTCTATGTTTGTATTGATGGCTGATTTGTAAGAATGCCAAGCTTCCAGGAATTGCCTAGAGTTTTTCGATTTAGCTTACTCTAGGATGCTCAGAGTTTCTTGGATGAAACTGTGGTTGAGCCTGTCTCTGTGTTGTGAGATTAAGGAGTTTTCATGGTTACTTCTGACTGCTTATTGGTATTCATGATGTGCTCTGCTAGTCTTCTCCCTGTCTCTCCTATCTAATGGCTGTTATAGTGGCAGGTTGTATATTGCAGATGAGTCTCTATGTTGCCGATATAGATGATCAAGCAGAAACCATTTGCAGGGCAAACTACTGTATATAAATAGGGACTGAACCCCCAGTCACTAGCGCTAATAATATTACTTAGTTGATTAGTTGATTAGTGAAATATTTGCAAGCAAACAACCACTCTTAGAGAGTACCAAAGGCTCTTATAGAATAAAATAGAATAGAATAGAATAGAATTCTTTATTGGCCAAGTGTGATTGGACATACAAGGAATTTGTCTTTGGTGCATATGCTTTCAGTCTACATAAGACAATAAAATACAAGAATAAAAAGATACAACACTTAGTGATAGTCAAGGTTACTAATAAGCTATAAAATCGTACTAGGAAACAAATAAAAACAATATAAATTGAAAGATACAGACAACATGGTTATAGTCATAAGTGGGGAGAGATTGATGCTAGGAAGGAAGAGAAGAATAATAGTAATACAGTCTTAGTAAATTATTGACAGTGTTGTGGGAATTGGTTGTTAAGCAAAGTGATAGCATTCAGGGAAAAACTTTCCTTGTTTCTAGTTCTGGTGCTCAGTGCCTTACAGCAGTGGTCCCCAACCCCCGGTCCGCGGACCGGTGCCGGGCCGTGGAGTACCTGGCACCGGGCCGCGCAGCGGCCGGGGGCCATGATCGCTGCAGCGGCCGGGGGACATGATCGCTGAAGCGCAAAGGCTCCTGGGCCGTGCGCAAAAGCTCCTGGGCCGTGCGCAAAGGCTCCAGGGAAGAGAGCCCCGCGCAGGTACGCAATCAATGTGTCATCGCGAACAACGCACCCCCACCCCTGCGCGCGCTCAGCGGGCCACGGTAAAATTATCAAAGGCTGACTGGTCCGCGGCGATAAAAAGGTTGGGGACCACTGCCTTACAGCGTCGTTTTGAGGGTAGAAGTTGAAACAATTTATGTCCAGGATGTGAGGGGTCTGTAGATATTCATAAGCCCCGGGTTTTAAATAGTGTTGCCCACATTGATTCCAAATATTCCTTCAAAGCCATAGGAACTGAGAATCTGCTTTTTTAAAGAAACAAACAAAAAAGAAAGAAAACTGAAATTTTAGGAATTAGGATATAGGTAGTCTTCAACTTACGACCACAGCTGGGAACTGGAACTTCTATCCTAAGCCATTATGGCTGTAAGTTGAATCATCACATAACCGGACATGATTTTACAGCCATTTTTACCATGATTATAAGTCAAATCACATGGTCCTAAGTGGCGTCATGTGATTGTAAAAGTGTGAATCCAGTTTTCTGCTGGAATCAGCAAAAGCTGTTGCAAATTGCAGTCATGTGACCATGGGATGCTGTAGCCAATTGTAAATGAGAGCCAGTTTGTTATACCCATTAAGGCTAGAAACCAGGAGGCTTTGAGTTTTAGTCTTGCCTTGGGCATGAAAGCCAGCTGAGAAAATCATTCTTTCATAGCCCAAGTCATCTCATAAGGTTGTTGTGGGGAAAATAGGAAGGAGATTATTAGATATGTTTGCCACGTTGAGTTATTTATAAAAACAAAGGTGGTATTAAAAAAAATTGAGACTGTTGCCAAGAGTCCGAATTGTGATTACATGACCATGGAGGCAGGGTGATGATCAAAAGTTCTATTTTAGGTCATTATAGACTTTTTCCTAGGCTTAATTCAAATTGTCATGGTTGTGAGTTGAGGAGTTAGTCCTTGACTTATGACTGAACCCATGCAAGTTTGCATTTATGGCCATTTGCAATGCCTCACAGACAGTATCCAGGAAAAAGAAATCCTACAGCAAACAGTGGGTCTACCTAAACGACCACCACAAAAATCATAATTTTGGTTTTGGTCCTATGATGACGCATTTTAGAACCATCATGACTTAACGACCATAATTGCCAGATTAAATTACGGCTCTAAATTGAGAACTACCTGTACAGCTTTCTGTGTTCTTCTAGACTTTGCATATAGCTCTCAAAATCTTTGAGGTAGCATAAATCTACCAAATTTAAGTTTTAGTTGCAACTGAAAAGAGGCATAGAAATGTTACCTGATGTCAGTGTTACAGACAGGCTGTGACAAGCATTTTAAAGCACTGAAAATGTCCTGTCCTCTAGAAGGCTTTTCATGGCTGGCTGCATTTGTGCGCAAACGCGCAGCTACTTGGCTTCATTGGCAGTCTGTGTAGGAAAGTTTATGCATGTACACACAAAATTAAAGCAGTTGCTTTAATGCCTTGAGATGTCTGCTGTATTACTCAAGACTCATATAATTAGTGAACCCATTGGTATGTTTTGCACAGTCCTAGTATATAAAATTGTCCAATTAACTGCTATAATCTTATGTCCAATTTTTTCTTCTGCATTGATATGATTAGATAAAATTATCATTCGCTCAAAACTATATTAAAAAAGAGGAAAAGACAAAAGGGTAGTTGTTTAGATTTTCATGCAGTGAGATCTTCTCTTGCCTTCCAACTTATATGGGAGCTTCTTTTCAGGTAAAGTCAGTTTTCTATTTTTCCGATTGTCAAAGTGGTTGGTAGAATTTCTCCTCCCAAAGGAGACTTGCCTGGCTCCCACACTGCTATATTTTTAGTGCCACACTTATCTCTTCCAGACATTTTGGATTTGTAAGAGTTGAATTTTTAAGCACCGCAAAGTGTTGAGATAGCTGCTTTTGCATATTCATGTTTTTTTCCCTGTGCATAATTATTTTGCCTTTTATTGCTTGCTTCTCATTTTGTATATTTCCACCCAGTAACAGATGTTCTGAAGCTAGAATACAAAATGTTCTCTTTGCATGCATGTGTCTATTTAGACTATTTGGTTCAGCCTTCCCCAACCTGGTAATGTCTGTATGGTTTGAAGTACATTTTCCTTTGATCTTCACCAGTGGTGGGATCCTGCCAGTTTAACAACCGGCTGGGTGATCGCGTGTTTTGCTCCACACGCGTGCACAGTTTTAGCAAAACTTACCTTCCACATTACTTCTGTGGAGTAACACAGCTGTGCCACGTGAATCAGCTGAGAGGATATAAGTAAGTAAAGCACACAGGCGGGCGGGCCAACCTGATAGTTGGAGCAAACCGGTTTGCTCCCAGCTGATTGTTGGAGCTACCAGTTCGCCCAAACCGGCTAAATCCCACCTCTGATCTTCACCCAGCAAGTTTATGGAAAGTGCAGATCAACACATCAGATTGGAAAAGGCTCCTGTCACAAAAAAGGTCTTGTTCTCTACTGCCATCACAAAGAGCTTTTCCAAATTTGCTAAGGGCTACCAGAATTGAGAAGACATTGATTAGATGGGAAAAGGTCTTCTAAAGTGTCTCTGATCATTTCAGAATGTTGTGACTATTTTTCAAAATCTGTTGCCTGAATTAAATGTAAATGTTTCATTGTTGGTTGTAGAGATCAATATGAATGACAGTGATGTCCTCCCCAAATAAACACAAAAGGCTTGTAAGTTCCTTTTCTAGCTGATTTTCAGTGGGTTCTTCCAGATGAAAGTTGTAGGGACAAGTTTAATGTGAATGGTGCTGTTGATTAGCTGACTTTTTTTTTGCTGAAAACTTGCTGATTGCCCTTTCTCCAGTTTCTTCCAGCTACAGTTAGAGGCTTGTTACAAACATGGTACAAGTACTTCTGCTTTTAGGCATTGTGGGTCACTGCAGAAGCAGTGTGATTGTAGAAGATTATGTTGACAGGACAGTCATGGGCAAGGTTGCTGCGCTTGTCCCAGCTTCTAACTCCCAGTGTCTCAGCCCTGTGTCAGGAAGTCAGGGCTGGTAAAAGAACTGTAGAGACAGAATAAGGCATTTGGTAATTTGCCACCCTGAGGAACAACCGAAATGCCTGCAATTTTTAAAACTACAAAGTTGTAAAACTACAAAGAAGGAAGGAATTACTGTTCCAGTGTTAAACTCTGGGGTTACGCTAGGCTTTTTTAATTCACCCTGCTAGAAAGAGTGAGCTCAGATAGACCAGCAGTTCTTAGTGATTGTGGTAGTTTGCCTGCCTGCTTGCCCGCCCATCCATCCATTCATCTATCCATCCATGTTTTATCTAATTTATATGCTGCTTATCTCACAGTTCACAAAGTAAACATGCTTGCTCTTGTGGTGTATTAGTGATATTAAATAGGAGGGGAAAAACCAGTCAAGCCTTTCTGAATTTTCATTGTGAAATCAGAGAACTTGAGCAATGGGGAGGTTGGTTGTGTGGAAGTGTCCTGTGTCATCACTTTTGACCTTTCAAGTGCTGAAGCTGCTCTGAATCATCATGGTAAGAAGCTCATGTGCAAAAAAAAAAAAAAAACCCCAACACCAAAATCCACCATCCTATTTTCATTCAAGTAGATTACAGTGTAGTCTCTTCTAATAATAGCCCTTAGGAGGGATAGAAATAACTTATCAGCAAAAAGCAACTATTTTCAGTACAGCTGTAGTATCTCTTTAAACCACTGTTTGAAAGTAGGCTTGTCCTCATACTTATCTTTTTTTAATCTTGCACGGAATTACTTTTGACAGACTTGCTTGTGCAAGTAAAATAAAGCAAAGTGAATGGCTGCTTGCTCAAGAGGCTGTATTTTGAGATTTTAAACCAGCATTTGTTTAATATGACAATATTGCTTGACATCTCAATTCTTTTGACCAAATAGCTGTTAAAGTTCCAGCGCAATTGTTGGGATTGATATCTCTAAAAATAGCTATGGTGGAATGCAAACGTTATTCAGATAACTTCTCTGCCTACTGTGAGATGGTTTTATATAGATATTGTCCACCCATGCCTCTGAAAATCTGGATGCTCAGGGCATATTATTGCAGAGGGGCTGCACCATTCGCATGAAATCTGATATAGAAGCTAATACATTGATTTGTGAATTTAAAAAAAAATACAAGCACATGCAATTTCAGTTTTAGAAAACCAGAATGACATTTTAAACACATAGTATGTAACTAAATAAAAATATTTTATCTGATCCTTTAAAAAATACAAAACTAATAAATGCTTTTACTTCTCTCAAATAATCGTTTTCAAATTTACTAAGAGATGAAAATCAGAGTTTCTGCATTCAGATACCAAGACATATTATACGTCTTGCCAGTTGAGAAAATAAACAAAGCTTCAGGCGGATATACTATTTTTGTAATAAATAATGTATAGGAATAATATCAGCATACTATTGTAAACAGACACTCCCATACAGTAAATATGTCAATCTTTATAGGTGGCAATCTTATGTACATTTCATTGGGAATGAACCCCATTATATTTGATGATACTTGCTTTTTAAAAAATAATGCAGAGAATATGGTTGCAAATGTCAAAACTGTACAGAAAAATAGAAATGCAGAACTGGGTCAATACATCATTAATTATTAAGAATAGAATTCACATTCTAAATCTCTAATAATACTCCCATTTAGAAGTATGTCAGGTTTACCTTTACATACATTTTGTGTGTGTGTGTGTGTGTGTCTTATCAGCTTTTTCTAGTGTGCAATATGAATAGGAAGCACAGAGAAACAGAATAATTCAGAGGATTTATTGTATAAGGACCTTACCATAGCATTACGGTTACATTCCAGTATATTGTGTACCAATAAAGGAGAATATTTGTAGCTCAGGATTGAAATGAGGTGCTCTCTGAGCTTGCTTGTTTCTTGCAGACGTTTCATTACCCTAATTAGGTAACATCATCAGTGCTAGCGAGGAGTGCTGTTTGCTGTCATTTTATATTCTGGTGACTTGCCTGTCTATGTGAGTGGGGGCGGTCTCAGAGATTCTTTGGTTGGGCTGTTTGTATTGTGTAACTTGCTCAGTATCGGGTTCTTTCTCATAGCCACTCGGCCTTGAGCTGACCGAAAAAAATTGTAGTATAAAGGTTGATGTCTCTTATTAGATCATTGATCCTTATTAGATATAGGGCACATTAATCAGAGATTAGAGAACCCCTCCAACTTTGTTTCCTTCCCTCTCATCAAAAATCACATGCCACTGCAAGAATTTCAACCTGTCAGTCTTTATACATACCCTGTTTCCCTGAAAAAAAGGACCTCCCTAGATAATAAGCCCAATCGGGCTTTTGAGCGCATGTGCTAAAATAAGTCCTCCCTGATAATATTGCAAGACAGCAACAGCCATGAGATGACCAAGCTCGCTGCCTCCTGCACCTCAAAAATAATAAGACCTCCCCGAAAATAAGACCAAGCACTTATTTTGGGGGGGGGTCAAAAGAAAATAAGACCCTGTCTTATTTTTGGAGAAACATGGTAGGTTGGGGAGATTGGTCACATGTCCAAAATGGTAGATACAGCAGTGTGTTCCAAACCTGTGCTCTTTCAGGGAAGGGTTTTTTTGGAATAGTGCCATAATATTCAATTCATATTCTAAAGAAGCCCAACTCTCAACTGTCCTTGACTTACAACAGTTTGCTGTCTGTTCAAAGTTACAATGGCACTGAAAAAAAGTAACTTATGACCATTTTTCACACTTATGACCATTACAGTATCTCCATGATCACATCATCTAGATTCAAATGCTTGGCAACTGGCTCATATTTATGATGGTTGCAGTGTTTTGGGGTCGTGTGATCCCCTTTTGTGATCTTCTGACAAACAGAATCAAAGTCAGATTCACTTAACAACCCTGTTAATTAACAACTGCAGCAATTCAGTTCATGGCAAGGAAAGTCATAAAATGGGACAAAATTCATTCAACAAATTTCTCACTTAGTAACAGAAATGTTGGGCTCAATTATGGTTGTACGTCGAGGACTACCTGTAACAAGGTTTCCTATTCCAAAGAATGACTGTTGATCCAGCCCGATCAACCACTGGAAAGGTCAGGGAGAGATGCACCATGAAGCTTCCTTTCCCACAGATCAGGGGTGTCAAACTCTTGTCATCATGGCGATGTCATGTGACATATCCAGGGGTGGACTGTTACAGGTTTAACCGGGTTTGGGAGAACCCGCAGCTAACATTATGCCTGGTTCGGAGGACCTCCAAATCCCACCCTTGCTGTCCCCTCCCTTCCCCACCCTGGCCACTCCTCCCAGGAGTCTCCATGCAGTCCATTTTGGATGCGAGGTAAGTTCAGGGCCCACGCGGAGGCTCAGGGAGAGGGAAAAACGGGGCTTCCGGAAGTCCTCTGGAGCCTGGGAGAGGCAGTTTTCGCTCTCCCCAAGGCTCGAGGAAAGCCTCCAGAGCCTGGGGAAGGTGAAAACGCACCCCCCCACAAACAAAACGCCATGGTGCAGGAGGCTAACTAGACCATGGCCACGCCAGGCTGGGAACCTATTACTGAAATTTTTGAAGCCCATCCCTGGACGTATCGGGACTTTTTCCCCCTTCACTAAACTGGACATGAGCGTGATGCATCCAGCCCCCGGGCCGCGGGTTTGACAGCCCTGCCACAGATTGTCAGTATAAACTGAGGATTGGCTTGAAGACCTAGAATTACAAGGGGGGGAAATCCTGATTTTAAAGAACTCGACTGTCCTGCCGCTCAGAGTAGAATGAGCATGAAAAAGTATGCCTCATATCAAAGTGAATGCTCACACAAAGCTATCATTCCCAATAAGTGCCAGGCACGATGCCACCATTTGGTGGTGGTGGGGGAAGGCTCATCTGATTACCCCACCAACAAACAGGTCAGTGAGGTATGTTAAATGGTTTCCAGGCCGAAACTCTTTTGGAGGAAAATAATATTTGATTCAGGAATCTCTTAATGATGGTGCTTCCTTAGGTGTGGCCTGAAGATGATATGAAGGCAGTGTCATGAGGACTCTGCAGAAAGAAGAGGTTGCCAAGGCTTGTTTATGCTGTACATACATAGAAAGGCTTATAGTAGCATTGTCCTTAGTTACCAATGGTAATTGAGACTGGAAACTGTCTCTAACAAAGCAGTTACAAAGTGCAATGCCATATGACTCTGCTGACTTAAGATTGCAGTTCTAGGTACGGCCATTTGGAAAATCCCAGGCAATGGTTAGGTGCAATGACATGTGACCATCTTTTATTTATTAAATTTAAATGCTACCACCTCACTCTGAAAAACAACTCTGGGTGGTTTCCCCCATTGACTTTACTTGTTGCAAATTGGCAGCAAGCTGACAAATGGTCACATGACCATGAGGATGCCGCAATGGACACAACTTTGAGGAGCAGTTGTAAGTCTCCTCATTCCGTTCCATTGTACTTGTGAATGGCAACTAAACAAATGACCACTTCTACAGTTTCCTGGTGTGTCCCTTGTTTATGTTGACATTTGTAGACACTTGCTGTTCAAAATCATATTAAGGAAAATCAGATCTATAGAGGTTTGAGGTTTTTCTGTCTAAAGTGAATTAATTGATTAGATGTAGAGGAAAAATGTTGTATTTTGATGCTCCATAATAATAATTTGTTGTCTTAAGAATAACCATTAGGCACTCACTTTTCCCTTCCTATATATATCAGGAGAAACCATGCTATTTTAACTGTGGTAATTTTAAAAAAAAGCTGAAATGGTCAAACTATGGCCTTTAGATATTGAGTTTCTGTAGAAGGAAAATCATACTTGGGATCAACTAGGCTACGTTTGTATGATCAGTAAGATTACATATTTTTTACTTGCAGGTTACTAGTATTGGAATCAACAGCTCCGATTGGAGATATGTCTCGTCCTCATCACATAGCATCAGTTGTTCCAAACCGGTATCCCCGTTGGTTCACTCTGAATCACATTGAATCTCAGCAGTGTGAATTAGCATCAACTATGCTAACAGCAGCCAAAGGTACAATCCTGACAATGAACCATCTGAAATTTTAGTTTGCTAAAATGTAAATTATATTTAGTTGATCAATGTAACAATTTTTGTGTGAACAATGTTCAGTTTGTCTGCTTTCCCCTTCTTCTGTTGCATCCCCAGAGAGAGTAAAAGGTTTCATATGTATTCAGCCACATTTTATCATGTTTCAACCATAAAGGGCAGTATGTAAGTGATGTATTTGCCTTGTTCCATAAACCAGGATGAGTAGCTCCTGGCTTCAGCTTCCTCTTCCCAGATCACAGAGCTGAAAATAAGTGACATAGTGGTAGGAGTAAACTCAGGACAAAAGATACACTTGGCAAAAAGTTAAAGCAGAAGTTTCTGACAAGGGAAAGAAAGTTGTGAGAGTTTGCATAACATCCAAGCCAGACCATATGTGTTTAAAACAAAAGGAACATAGTTTTTTGACAGGTTGTTTGTTTTAGAAATGTATAAGGCTGCCAAACTTTATAACTCTGGGCAGCATACAGTAAAACAATCATAAAATGCGATTTAAAAAACGCAACTAAATTCCAGAAGAAAAACAACCATTAAAAGACAATCAAAGCTGAAGGAAGGCATGTTTAGAGACACATCAAAAGATCAATATGTCAAGGAAACCATTTTGGTTTTTTCTTCTAAAAAGTAGCACATCTTATCAAAACAAGATGGCAGGGTGCTTGGTCAGTACAAAGGTAGCTCAGAATAGAAACTCAACCATCTTGAATGAGATTTCTTTTCCCTAGAAAATTCAAGTTTGCAGTTCGAATGCATTCTTAACTTCAATCGTGAATTATTTTTGTACAGTTTCTCAGTGTACCAAGTCTGTTTTATCCTAAAGGTGTTAGATCTTACTGTGGTAGCAACTGCCTTAGTTACAATTCATTTTTGGAGTTTTGTAAAGCATTCTAAATGGGGCTGCCTTATAATTTAAAAAATTCAGCTAGTTGAAACTAGTCAAACAATAATAAGCTGAATTACTGAATGAGATTGGTTATAGGGTTACCCACTTCCATTTATTTCATGGCTATCAGCTTTCTCGCTCTTTCTTTTCTTTTTGGTCATCATTCATTGTTGCTTATCACTTCACAACTTGGGCATGGGTTGTTAAAAAAAAATTAATTCCCTTATATGAGTCCACTCAGTTTTAATCTAACTTGGACTCCCAACTGTAAGAGTCACATATCAATTGATAGAAATACATGGAGAGCCTTTGAGATAGTTGCTTCTATAATTTGGAAATCCCTGTAAACATAGTTTAGGCTAATTATCACATGAATCTTTTTTTAAAAAGTATACTTACCGTATTTTTGGAGTATAAGACGCACCTTTTTTCCTCAAAAAAGAGGCTGAAAATCTGGGTGCGTCTTATACATCAAATACAGCATTTTTTTGCCTCCTGAGGCCCCGCCCCTTCACCAAAATGGCTGTGCATACTCTTATGGGGGCTGGGAAGGGCAGAAATGAGCAAAAAACGGCCCATTTCCCCCACCCAGCCTCCAGCAGCACTCTATAAGCCTCCATAAGGCTATGCATGCAATTTTTTTGACAAACGGGCCCGTTTTTGTGAAAAACGGGCAGTATTTTGCTCATTTTTGCCCTCCCCCCAGAGCACTCTGCAAGCCCCCACAAGCCTATTCATGCCTTTTTTAAAAAATGGGCCGTTTTCATGAAAAACAGGAAATTTTTGGGAGGTTTGCAAAGTGCAAAAACGTTTTTTTTCCTTTTGGAATGCTCTTTAACTGATCGATGAGAATTATATTGATCAAGTACTGTGCCAGCAGAAACAAAGTTTTAGGTGCTGCAGATTGTCAGCGATTTCCTTCTCTGTCTCTGTCTTTCTCTCTCTCTCTCTCTCTCTCTGTCTTTCTCTCTCTCTCCCTCCCTCTATCTACCTACTTATCTACCTACTCTCTCCCTACCTATCTACTGTATTTCTCTCTCTCTCTCTCTCTCTCTCTATTTTTCTCTCTCTATCCCTCTAGCTACCTACCTACACTCTCTTTCTCTCCCTACCTACGTACTGTATTTCTCTATCTCTCTATGTCTCTCTATTTCTCTCTCTCTCTCTATCCCTTTATCTACCTACCTACCTAACTACTCACTCTCCCTACCCACCTACTGTATTTCTCTCTCTTTCTCTCCCTCTCTAGCCCTCTATCTACCTACCTACTTTTTTTTTAATTTGCCTCTTCAAAACCTTGGTGAGTCTTATACTCCAAAAAATACGGTAGTTAAGGCCAACATCAGCAGATATGCCAATTTAAAAGCCAAACACATGCCTGAATGCAATGTATTTTATTTGGCAGTTATATATAAGCTAACCAGAAAGAAAAAAATCTTGTCTCTGACTTGAGTTATTTTAGTATTTATCAGGGAACACTGGAAAAATATTTTGTACAAATAAATGCAATCCACATTCGCTCACCACATTTCATATAAAAGTATCCACCTTTTTTGAGCATATTGTTTCTTTCTCATAATTTTAAGATACAACAACTGCCAAAAAATGTGCTTGCAAATCCATAATGTCCATGAAGAAAGAATGAAATTATTTAGTTGGAAATTGTTGCTTGACCAGGAAGCAACTATGGTCAGCTAATACACTATCACTTCTTTTAGTATTTATGCAGATTTTTCCTGATGGACTCTGCAGTGAATTTTGTGAACTAACAAGGATAACACTCTTTCTCTTTCTCAGTCTCTTTATTAGGGTGGAAGAAGATTCCAACCAAAAGGTTCAGATTAGGACATTCCTAAATATTACTTCTATGCAGGATAGAATGTACATTCGTTTATTTTTCACATTTCTGAACATCCCATCTCCCTCAAAGAGAGATATATTTGAGTGCATAGATCAGGGGTGTCAAACTCACTTCACAGTGGTGTCATATGACATATCATGACTTTTCCCCCCCTTCACTAAAGTGGGCATGGGTGTGGCCAGTGCGTGACGCATCCATCCCTTGGGCTCTGAATGTGACATCCCTGGCATAGATGATCAATCATAAATAAATAGTTAAAAGCAAACAGACTAGTTCCCTGAATTGGTATCTCTGAGGCTGTGAGGCAGTAATTAAATTTACCTACTTAGCACATTATTGATTTCTTCATTCCTTCCATATTTTGGTATTAATTTCTTTACATTAAAGTATCCCTCATATATACCCTCAGAATTCTTTTTTGCAGATTCTATGCAAAAAGTTTGATTAAGGAAGAAATATACTCTTAATTCATAAGGTGCATTGACCTTATGAATTAAGAAAGCTTTTGATTTGTTAACTTCAGCTTAGCCTTAAATTTTCCTTTTATTTGCTAATGATAACAGACCTGTATGTAGTGCACACACTGATCCACTGCAGAACAGTTGGGTATATTGTATCCTTTGTAAAATTAAAAGTCTTGACTGAACATGTTTTCACTGAACCATACTTTAGCAAATGTGTTAAGAAGCCTTTTGTCATAGTCATCTGTAACTCTTCCACCATATATCACAAGATTTATATAGGTACTGTATATGTTTAGAAATTGAAAATATAAATCTAGGTTATTTAAGCTTTTATATCTATTTGTAAAGATCATGTATTAGTTGCCTTTTTTATTCATACACGTGCTTCACTCATTACTAATTTCATTTCCCTTTTCCGGACTGGATCCCCTAGCTGCACATAATGAGCTATCTTATTTACCAGTGATACACTATATGCAGAATCTCCGAAATAAGTACATAAAATATACATTACAGTATCTGTCAGCTTCACTTGTTTTCATGTCATAAAAGTAGTGTTCACAGTTAATTCATTTCATCTTGTTTTTGCTGTTCTTGCAGGTGATGTTCGAAGGCTTGAAACAGTGTTAGAATCTATTCAGAAAAACATTCACTCCTCATCACACATTTTCAAGCTTGCCCAAGATGCTTTTAAAATAGCAACACTTATGGACAGTTTGCCGGATATTACCCTTCTAAAAGTCTCTCTGGAGCTGGGTCTTCAGGTATTTTTCCATCATGGAATTTTAATGTTGAAATTAGAGGGAAACAAATACTTATACATATTCAGCTCTGGCTTGCTATTGCTTTCTTTCAATATGTGGGTTTTTTTAAAAAAAATTCTCTTCAACTTTGAGGTTTCCTGGTGTTGTCTAGTCCAAAGTCCAAAACTGCTTATCTTTTGAGGCCAGTCATAATTGGCTGATATTGCAGCAAGAATCATACCTGTTTGGATTAATCTTTCACACACACACACACACACACACACACACACACACACACACACACCTAGGCACACACACACCTACCCCTACCTACCTACCTACCTACTTTGGAACTGAAATTGTCTTAACCTGTGTTGAATCAATAAGTTGCTGCTCTGTGCAGTAGAATAAAATAGAGTTTAAAACTAGAAATGAATGAGATTAGTTGATCACCATCTCCCATTGGATCTGTTTTCCCAGACACTACCTGGGAATTCTGGGATTTGAAATCCACACATCTTAATGTTGGGGAAGTTGAGAAACACTGTGTTAGAGGAATGGGACAGTTTCCACACAACTGTCCTGTTCAGAGTTTGAAAGAGTAAAGGGGAGAAATGTTCATGGATGAAATCTTGCTGATGAATGGGGTTTATTGGATGCCACGCTTTGGACATTCAAATAACATTATATGGGTAGTTCTTGACTTACAGACATTTGTTCAGCGTTACAACACACTGAAAAAAGTGATGTATGACAGTTTTTCACACAGCATCTCTGTGGTCACATGATGAAAATTCAGACACTTGGCAACTTGGCATATATTTACGATAGTTGCATTGTCCCAGGGTCATGTGATTGTCTTTGACAATCTCACAAGCAAAGATTTGTAGATTGTAGATTTATTATAATTTATAGGCCGCCCTTTTCCCTGAGGGGACTCAGGGCGGCTTACAAAAACACGGGAAAGGGGGTACAAAGACAAAAAGCATAAGACAGTACATAATATTAAAAAATAGAGCACAACATTCATTCATCATTCGGGAGGGGACGAACTAAGATTTTTATCCCAGGCCTGACGGGATAGCCAGATCTTAAGGGCCGTGCGGAAGGCCTGGGCGGTGGTGAGGGTGCGGATCTCCACGGGGAGATTGTTCCATAGCGTCGGAGCTGCAACTGAGAAGGCTCTCCTCCGCGTAGTCGCCAGTCGGCACTGACTGGCGGATGGAATTCGGAGGAGGCCTACCCTGTGCGATCTGATGGGACGCAGGGAGGTAATTGGCAGAAGGCGGTCTCTCAAATAGCCAGATCCACTACCATGGAGCGCTTTGTGAGTGGTAAGTAGGACCTTGAAGTGCACCCGGAGACCAACAGGTAGCCAGCGCAGCTCACGGAGGATCGGTGTTATGTGGGCGAACCGTGGTGCGCCCACGATCACTCGCGCGGCCGCATTCTGGACTAGCTGAAGTCGCCGGATGCTCTTCAAGGGCAGCCCCATGTAGAGCACGTTGCAGTATTCCAGCCTAGAGATCACAAGGGCTCGAGTGACTGTTGTGAGGGCCTCCCTGTTCAGGTAGGGCCGCAACTGGCGCATCAGGTGAACCTGAGCAAATGCCCCCCTGGTCACAGCTGACAAATGATGGTCGAAACTCAGCTGTGGGTCCAGGAGGACTCCCAAGTTGCGGACCCTGTCTGAGGGGTATAAATTTTGTCCCCCCAGCCTGATTGATGGAACATTAGCCAAATTATTGGGAGGAAAACACAACAGCCACTCGGTCTTTTCCGGGTTGAGCACCAGTTTGTTAGCTCTCATCCAGTCTTTGACAGCCTCAAGGCCTCGGTTCATCACTTCCACCGCTTCATTGAGTTGGCACGGGGCGGACAGATACAGTTGCGTATCGTCCGCATATTGGTGGTATTTTATCCCGTGCCTCCGAATGATCTCGCCCAGCGGTTTCATGTATATGTTAAATAGTAGGGGGGATAAGACCGAACCCTGCGGCACCCCACAAGTAAGGGGCCTCGGGGACGATCTCTGCCCCCCCACCAACACCGACTGCGACCTGTCCGAGAGGTAGGAGGAGAACCACTGCAGAACAGTGCCGCCCACCCCCACCTCCCGCAGTCGTCGCAGAAGGATACCATGGTCGATGGTATCGAAAGCCGCTGAGAGGTCAAGGAGAACCAGGATGGACGCATGGCCTCCATCTCTGGCTCTCCAGAGATCATCGGTCAATGCGACCAAAGCGGTTTCTGTGCTGTAACCGGGCCTGAAGCCAGACTGGAAGGGGTCAAGATAGTTAGCTTCCTCCAAGGTACGCTGAAGCTGGAGAGCCACCACCTTCTCAACAACCTTCCCCACAAAGGGGAGGTTGGAGACTGGACGGTAGTTGTTAAGAATTGCTGGATCCAAGGACGGTTTCTTCAGGAGGGGTCTCACCACCGCCGCCTTCAGCGCGGTGGGGAGATGCCCCTCCCGAAGAGAGGTGGTAACAACCGCCTGGATCCAGCCTCGTGTCACCTCACTGCTGTTGGCAACCAGCCAGGAGGGACACGGGTCCAGAATACAGATGGAGGCGCTCACAGCTCGCATAGCCTTGTCCACATCCCCGGAGGCAACATCCTGAAACTCAACCCAGAGATGGTCTGCCAGATCATTCCCTTGTGTCTCGGCTGGATCTGCAGGAGTGGAGTCCAGGTCCGATCGAAACCGAGCAACTTTGTCCGCCAAGAACTGTACATACTCCTCAGCCTTACCCTGTAAGGGGTTCTCCGTCTCCCTCCTATTCAGGAGTCAATAGGGAAGCCAGAAGTCAATAGGGAAGCCAGATTCACTTAATGACTGCAAGAATCCACTTAATAACTGTGGCAAGAAAGGTCCTAAAATGAGCCAAACCTCACTTAACAACTGTTTTGTTTAGCAATGGAGATTTTGTGCTCAGTTGTGATTATACATCGAGGATTATCTGTTCTTAATACAGAGAACATAGATGAATAGCAATGCACATTAATAGTTATGTGTATGTTTGTAATTTCAGTTCAGAAATAGAAGAGCATTTTTAATAGGTTTACAAATAATACCCAGAATGTGGAAAATACTCACAAGCTATCCACCTAGCAGCCATAAAAATGGCATCTAAGAAGAACAAGCAACAAAATGTGTGATCTAGCAAAATATAAAATTGCTGTAGAATGTATGCTACATTTTCTGAGTTTTTCCCAGTCTGGATGATCTAAAGCAATTAAAGCTTCAATCGTATCAAAGAAAAATTGATATTAAACTTTGTGGTGTATCTCCATCTCATTCATTCTAGAAGCTGAATTGTAAGAGTTGCTTTGATTCCATATCAAGAAATAAATATAAATAAGTAAGAGGTAATATTACATAACTCAAGTGAAAGAATACAGCACAAAGAATTACAAAAATTAGAATTATTTCCTTCTCATTTCTTTTGCAGTGCCGATGCATGACATAAGATACATTGATTACAGATATAATGGTTTGCAGCTAATCTAGATTAAAAATTATACATAGTCACCACAATGTGTTGGCTATTCAGAGCTAACATATTCTAAAGCAACAAAAATGTCTCAAGGGAAATATTTCTCTTTTAATAGGTGATGCGCATGACATTGTCAACGTTAAATTGGCGGCGGCGGGAATGGTGAGGTGGTTGGTGACATGTGCAACAGAAGTAGGTATGTGTTGCCACTGATCTCTGCAGAATCCTGATTTAATTTGTGTGGTAAACAATATAATCACTTCTGGTGCATAAGAATTTGCATGGTGTTTTTGTCTTGATTGCATTATGTCATATAGATTTCCAGAGAAAATTGTAGCAGCAGTACATGAAAAAAAACATGCTGGTTTGATGTTTTGGCCTTGGTCCAGTAATGTCACATAAATTGGGGATACAAAACGGTAGCATTTTGTACAGAAATGTAACCCTAGACTTCTTTAATTACGTGAAGGAAATTATCCAGTGCCTTTTCTATTTAAGATAGCAGAAATGGCTTGGAATGCAGTTCATAAGACTACAGTGGTACCTTGGCACTCAACTACTGTGAAACTCACTAAGTTTGATACTCAGCATTTTTTGATGTGAAAATTTTGTCCTGGTACTCATTGTTTGTTTGCCACTCAATGCACAAGCTAGAACTTGTGACTCACTACCTTATTCCTTATGGAAAAATGTGTTTGATACTTTGTTTTTGGTACTCATGGTACCTCCCAGAACCAAATAAGACTGAGTACTGAGATACCATTGTTAGAATTTTATCCACAGTGCATTTATAGCTATAAGGAGAATTATTTGTTATAGTTTGTTTAAAAACAACACCTAAAACATAATATTGGATTTGCTATAAGGACCAGGGTGTAAACTGAGGAATTTAAGATAGGTCTCTGATGTTCTAATGAAAAAGAAGTGTTCCCAACAATGGGCAAATTCTTAAAGTAAATTTAATTTGAGAAAGGATGTGGACTCTTCACACATTCTGCTGAGTTTTCTAACTAGTCTAAACCCCTGAACATAGTATTAATGTACCTAAAACTTACTTGTTTATATATATATAAATATATATATATTTAACATTTGTTAATAGGCATAATAGTTTAGACCCATCAGCTGCAAGTAATTTCTAAGAAGCCCAAATCAGACCAGATTTCATTTGGACTGTAAAGGAATTTTTAATTGTAACTGTAAATTTTCCCTAAAATGAATTGCTCTTGTTGACCAATCTGGGGCTGAAAAATGGTAGCTTGTTAGGATTTCAGTTACTCCTTTCTAAGATTTGCCTTTCCTAATCTTCATAGCAAAGGAGGTATATCTGGTGATTTAACAGTATCCTATTGGCAAGCAAATTGCTTAATTTTGTTTTGTGGTACAGTTGTGTGTGTATGTGTCACTTCCATAAGGAAACTGTGATGCAATGCAAAGATCACTTTTGAGACATACGCAAGCTCATAAATAAATGAGGGTGTGTTTGTTTATGTAAATGAAGGAAAGAATTGAATGGAGCAGGAGAAAGGTGTACATGTATATGCAAGCGCATAGTACAACAGGACCCAGATGAGTAAAATGAGGACCTTTGGGTGTGGTTAGCTGAGCGCACAGATGTGTGCAAATTATTTCAAGCAATAATGAGGCACTCAAGCTGCCTATAAGCTTCAGTTTATAGACCCCCATCAGTCATTGTTCGACCTCACAGAACAACAAAAGGGCACTAAAGAAACCAGCTCATTTCAAACAGGGAATCTGGCTGTGACTATAGGCGAAGGTATTTCAGCCAGGACACAAATTTCTATTTTCCTGTTGAGATTATATTCAGTGCTATGTAGACATGTTCTGTCTTATTTGGGGGATGGAATGGTGTAAAAGGATGCCAGTTCCTTGGGGAATATGTCGGATGCTAGGACTTGTTTGTACAAATGTGCAGTGCTAGATTGAGAGTTTATTATAGTCTTGAGGTTTTTTTTTATCTGTAGCCATTCACATCTACATGAGGCCTTCAACATTAAGTGGGGAATAGGCTCAAGTAGCAACAAGCAACAATCTCTGACAAATCAAGGAGACTGGGGCTGTAAATTGCTCTTTTTCTATTGAGAGCAATTGGGAAAGAGCTGCCATATCTGCTTAGAGAACGCAAACATTTTGAAACAACTTCAGGTTTGAACAGAGGGGGAAAGCTAGTTACTGTTGAGATGGATTAATTAAATTATTTTAAAAATTATTAGCCAGCCTTCGAAATCAGTGTTTTCTCAGGACAACGTAGGGAAATTGCCTGATAAAAATTTGGAAGAAAAACATTTCACAATCCATAGAAACAACCAAAGGCAACGTAATGGGGTAAAATAAATAACAGGCTGATATACGCTACCCAGTATACCGTGGTGAAGCTCTTAAGAGCAGTAGATGGCTACTGTCTAAACATTATCATATAAATTGATTAAAATGCCTGGAAGAGGAAAAGTATCTTGCTCGCCACTGAGAACTCTATAAGATCTGCAGCAGGCATGCTTATTGGGGAAAGTATTCCACAATAAGTGGTGTGAAGGAATGTAGACTTGGTCTCAGAAATGGGGAAGGATTAATTGAGCTGTTAAGGGGAGAATTCCAGAAAAGGAGTCCTGAGAAAGAGAAAAGGGTAGGAAAGAAAGTTAGAATAATTCAATCTTGATTTTTCTTTGGGTTAGATAGAAACTCTGACAGGTTTTCAAGGTTCTGTTATTCTATCCCACAAAAATAAGCAATTCCCACATCCAATGTTCCATAAGCTGGTCTTCAAGAAGCTTGCTTCAATGGTTTAACTCAGTTCATCTTTAAGGTGCAGCCACCGGTCCCTTCACTCTGGAGTAATGGACCCAACCTCTCTAGCTGTGTCAAGGAAACATTTGCAGAACGATGCCCAACTGCCATATATGTGGTTAAGCGTCCTATGGTGCAAGGACCTCCTATGGCATGTGAAGGCACATATGGATAAGCATGCAGACCACAAAACAAAAACTTCAGCCAGCATAGAAGAATGGTATGGTGGATGGTATCAAAAGCTATGAAGGGATCTAGGATTCTCAGTACCGTTTCCTGGTCTGAATCCCAATTGGAATGGTTTGCCTAATTCACTTCCACAAGTCCCATCCAAATCCTTTCATAAATCCATTATGCGTATGTCACAGTTAAAATACATTCACTTTCAAGCAATCAAGTTTTTTAACCTACTATGCAAGAATTCCTACAATCCTGCTTTTCTATTAATAAAGTCAAGGCTTGCCTGTGAGAAATAGGCATAATAATGGGATAGAGGGTGCGGGATGGGTGAAAGGGGGCCAGGGAGATAGCAAGGAGAGAGGGGGGGGAATCTGTTACCAACTTCAACTTTGAGACTGATTTATACATCCCATTGATCAGCATGAGGGATGTGCAAAACAGGTTGTTCAAATCATTTTAGGAATGTTTCTTGAAACTGTCCCTTCTGAAGCTGAAAAATTGTTTCCTATTCATAGCTGTGTCAAGGAAATACTTGCAGAACGATCAAAACATTTATTTTGAATGTTATTTTTAAAAATATTTACTTATTACTATGGGGGTGGGAAGCAAAATGCTGTAATTTTGTTTTTCAACAGTACAAAATGAAAAGTGCAAGAAAATTATGAAAAAAAAAGGAATAATGATGAAAATTATTACTGAAAAAAAATAGGCGAAAGGGTTTGGGGGCAAGGTTCTTTTGAGTTCTGATTTTTAAAGTGTATGTTCCTTTGATGTTTTAGGCAGAATTATATTAGAATTTGCAGGTACCACTCTCCAGACAAATTGCAGGATAAATCCTTCAGACAAAGAGGTAGAGGAGTTTTGTGAATTATTTCAGCTGTGTCCTATCCATTATGAGGGCAGCTGAGCTCTTGGGAAATGAGTAGAAGGTGGGAGAGATGGCAAGTTCACCAGATGCCATAGCATATTGGAGAGAACTGTAGAGTGCATAAAGAACAGTGCTATTGGCCTTGTGATACACAGGGTGTTGCCGTATCTGCTGGCACAGATGGCAGAAGCAGTTGCTGGACATACCACTTCCTGTTATCAGCAGGTAGTTCTGTTGGCCACTTGGTCCCACTGTTTCTCTCCCTGCTCTTTTCAAACTCGTTTTTAGAGAAGGTGGGGATGTGTGTTTATGTTGCCGGTGCAGCACCTTTGTCTCTGTAGTACCAAAAAGTTTTCCATTCAAGTTGCTGTGCTTTTCTTCAGACAGCCACTGATTTGATAGAAATACCTTATTTCAGCTTGCTATTTGATTTTGAGCAGGCTTGGGGATGTTAAATGAAGCTGTTTGGGTTGCCAGTATATTCCAAAAGGAGCTTTGTGGGGGGGGGGGAGTAGAGGATATTTTCATTTTAGAGAAGAAAGATGAGATTCTCTGGTGCTGAATTCAATCATTGGTGCAGAACACGCTGTGTTTTCAAAGTGCAGGTACCGTTGGAAGCTTCTGTAAGTGGTTCTCCCAAGTATTCAGCTCTTTCTTCAGTCTTTTGAGCCAGTCTTTGTAACAGATATTTTTTTTCTGTGTCTTACAGGTGTGTATGCATTGGATAGCATCATGCAAAACTGGTTTACACTTTTCACTCCAACTGAAGCTACTAGTATTGTTGCTACCACAGTAATGTCCAACAGCACTATAGTCCGCTTGCATCTAGACTGCCATCAGCAGGAGAAACTGGCCAGCAGTGCTAGGACGCTTGCTCTACAGTGTGCCATGAAGGATCCTCAGAACTGCGCCCTCTCCGCACTGACCTTATGTGAAAAGGATCACATAGCTTTTGAGACCGCTTACCAAATTGTTCTTGATGCCGCTGCAACTGGCATGAGCTACACACAGCTTTTCACAATAGCACGATACATGGAACACCGTGGTTACCCTGTGCGGGCCTATAAACTGGCCACG
Organism: Thamnophis elegans; assembly: GCF_009769535.1. Classification (NCBI taxonomy): domain Eukaryota; kingdom Metazoa; phylum Chordata; class Lepidosauria; order Squamata; family Natricidae; genus Thamnophis; species Thamnophis elegans. The sequence continues at coordinate 119,763,287 of NC_045543.1, read as the reverse complement.
TTGGCCATGACGCATCTCAACCTGAGTTACAATCAGGATACACACCCTGCCATTAATGATGTTTTATGGGCTTGTGCACTTAGCCACTCCCTTGGAAAAAATGAATTGGCGGCTATAATACCTCTGGTGGTCAAAAGTGTCAAATGTGCAACAGTACTGTCAGACATCTTGCGTAGATGTACTTTGACCACTCCTGGATTGGTGGGACTTCACGGAAGGAGGAACTCTGGTAAACTCATGTCCTTGGACAAAGCCCCCTTAAGGCAACTCCTAGATGCCACAATTGGAGCATATATTAACACAACACACTCTCGGCTCACGCACATCAGTCCCCGGCATTACAGCGAGTTTATAGAATTCCTGAGTAAGGCCCGTGAGACTTTTTTAATGGCTCACGATGGACACATTCAGTTTACCCAGTTCATTGACAACCTAAAACAAATCTACAAAGGCAAAAAGAAACTGATGATGTTGGTCCGCGAACGATTTGGTTGACAAAAAGAGAAAAAGCGTGAATGGATGGGGGAGGGGGTGGGAGGGCAATACATTTTTACTTGAGCCTGCCTTTGTATCCTTTTTAACTTAAAACAGAGCCACACCGGTATTATATGTGTATAGTTCTATACTAAGTTTGCAAAACTAAAATGTCACATTGTGAAAGTATGTGTGTCCCCCCCCCCCTTCCTTTTCTGTTTTGTATGAAAGATTTGAGAGGCTTAAAAGAGAAGTTTGGTTTACACTGAGTCTATGTTGTCAAGTGGCAAAAGTCCACCAAGCTCTCCCATTCTTTCTGTCTAATCCACAGCCTCAAAACAAAAGAGAGAGAGAGAGAGAGAGAGAGAGAGAGAAAGAGAGAAAGAAAGAGAGAGAGAGAGAGAGAGAGAAAAGAAAAAAATATATTGCAATGGCTTTAAAAAAAAAAACCAAACAAAAACACCTCCATCCTGTGATAAGTACCTCGAATGGCTCCAGCTTTACTCTTTTGTAATTCATCCTGAACATTTCAGCTTATTTAAATGAACCAACCACCCAAATAACAAATAGTTTGAAAGGCTGACCCACGTGGCTTTGCAGTGCTTGTTCATCCAGAAGCATGGCACAACACAACGCTTGCGCATGTGGAAACTTAGCGACTGTCAACATACATTCTCAGGGATTTATCTGAAAAACATAAAATTAAATTAAAGAATGAGAGCATTTATTGTACTGTATATATATATATATTATAGTATATGTCGGAATATTGGGAAAAAAAATATAACATTAACTAATTTATTTAAAAAATCTATAATGCGAAATACTTGAAGCTGCAGTAGCTTGGTTTTGAACAAAAACAAGGAAACATATGAAAAAGATCAAGTGCTTCTAGCTACAGGGGTTGGCTCAAGTGACGAACTGAACATGCTGGGCATCTATGCAGAGCCACCTTTTGGATTGCATTCTTGGATGGAAATTAGGGGAAAATTATACGTATATATATATATATATTTATACAGATGCGTGTATGCATATGTATATGTATACACACTTGTGCACTTGTAACAGGCACTCTAGTAAAGAGGGGACAACACAGCCAGAGCAGCAAGCCTTAGCATTAAGAATACAGTATGCCAGATTTGGGGTTTGTGCCTCCTAGCCTAGAAAACTTAAATATCCCTTTTTTCATATCATAGGATGGCTATGGATAATAATGGACCACATTGTTACTACTTGTAAACTTAGCAGTATGCATGCAAATTATATTGGGTTCCAGTCCCTGAAATGCCTGGCTATTTTGTTGAAGCGATTTGTTTAACCACTTCTCATAAAGTATATCACAGAAGCAACAGTATACTGAAAATGGCTTTGGCATCTAGCCAGTTGTTGCAAGGGCCTGGTTATCCCATGTGATTTGTGTGCGTTGCCCTTCCGTCATTGGTGGTAGCCGTGTAGTACATCCTTGTCTGTAGCTACCTGCAGTGTTTTCCAAATGATTGACATAATACATTACGCCTTTGCAGGAGCTATTAATAAGCTAATCTTATTCTGCATAGGTATTTGACTTGTGCAGGACAGAAAGTTGGTATGACTGTTCTACTTTTCAGTTAGTTTTTTAAAAACAAACAAACAAACAAACAAACGAAGTATTTTTATTTCCTCTAGAATACTTCAGAAGAAAAGCAGCCTTCTATCTTGCCTTGTCTTAATGCTTTAAAATAACCAAACTGGAGATCTAACTACCAAACTGTTCATTATATTCTTATTACCAATTTTGGTTACAGTATAGTGTCTTTTACTTTAGCTGATGGTTCTGTACCTTTGTGCATTTAATGCATTTTTTTTTTAACGTTTTGGTGCAAAAGTTGTCCCGTGTCTCTTGTTCTTTTCACTAGAGAACATGCTAGAGGTATGTTTGTAGATTTTTTTTTTATTTAGAGGGAAAAATGTTCCATGCTCTCCATTTTATTTATTATACTAGGGAAAAAAAAGGTTGTACTTCCTCACCCATGTAAACATCCTCATGAAGTTGAAAGTAATTAAGATTTGATACACTGATATCAATTTATTTATGTAACTAAATCACTGTTTTATAAACTTGTTAATGATCAACAATTCTTTTGTTTTGATTAAAATTAGTTTTTTGAAAGTTGATTTTAGACTCCTTTATGTGTCTGTTGCTTGTGCATGGATACTGAAAATGTTTCTCTGAATGGACACTTCCTTTTTCCTTACTTTGTTAGAAACTAGAATCACAAGTTAGTAATGTGCATTTTGACCAAGTATGTAGTATGAACTTATTGTGGTTTATTTTGGTTATATCTTGGAAAGCCAGAAAAAAATGACTTGTGTAAAATCATGGTTCCATAAACAGTTGATAAGCATAACATGTAAGCACAGCCTTATCACCAATGAAATATTTCATAGTTACTAGGAAAGCAATCTTGACTCCTCAATACTTGTGTTGAGATGAAATTCTAAGCCATCATTAAACCAACGTGCAAAGAGAGTTAACTGAGACAAGAAATTGCCAAAGAACCCAGGTTTAACTTTGCACCATTTGTGGCAACCAAGTAAATAGTTATAGCTTATCAATTCAGTACATATATGATGTGCACACACAGACACATACTTGTAAGCTGCTAGCGTAGGGCTTCTAGGATAGAAACCAGGTTTTACCTGAATCATGGTTTTTGTAGTCTGCTCTTGCATTACAAAAAGAGGAACTTCACAAATGCATTAGAAAATTGGGGAAGTAATTCATCTATCAATAAAATCTGTATTGGACAAATACAAGATCCATAATTAAAATTGCAGACATTACATGTACGCATTTTTATTCAAATAGATATTCATTTGATATTATATATCTTGGACAGACATATAAAGATAAATATAAAAACAAGTGCGGTAGAAAAATCTTAGCAGTGTGATCTAGTGTTTAATACATTAGACTACAAGCTAGGAAAATGTGAGCTCTAATCCTGTTTTAGGCAAACATCCAACTAAGTGACTTAGATACAGGTACAGATTAACAGAGTTGGAAGGGACCTTGTAGATCATGGAGTCCAAGCCCAAGCAGGAGACCCTACACCATTTCTGACGGATGGCAGTCCAGTCTCTTCTTGAAAGCTTCCAGTGATGAAGCTCCCGCAACTTCTAAAGGCAACTTCTGTTCCATTGGTTGATTTGTCCACACAGTCACCAGGAATCAACACTAATTCAAAGAAACAAGAAAAGAAAAATATTAACAATGCAATCCAATGTGCAGCATCTTAATTCAAGAGTAAGCATATCAATGGAACTTCAAAATTTTTGAACATTTTGATGCAGTTAAGCCTTAGAACACAGCATTGTCATGTGAAACATTGAGAATCGAAATCTCAGATTCAATTGCTGTATCATTTTTAAAAAAACAGTTAAATGACATGGGCATTTTTCTATATACTATATGTTAGTGATCAAGACAAGAAAAATGAGTTCTTTTTCATCTATTCCAATTTAATTTTGTGAAATTTCGAGCACCCACAAATCTCATCCAGATTTCTCCACTTGAGTTGATAAGATAAATATGGTTATAATTAAAATGACAAGAAAGATGTAGCAATGTACTGAAAACCTCTGTTCACCTGCATACGTCCGTATAGTACATGGAAACAAAACATTTTTTATTAAAAAGAATAAAAGCCACTTATTTTCTGCCAACTAACAACCAATAGTCTTGTAAATCTTTGGAAGAGTTTACATTGCTAAATGTTTTGTTTTGACAGTGTTTCTGCAGAAAATAGTTCAGTTTTATTTGTTATTTAAAGAGTGGGTAGACTTGATTCTCAAGAATTATTTATTAGCCCACAATATTATGCAACATAGTGAAGAAAAAAATAAATTCGGACACTTAAAACCATGCTATTTATAAGTGCTGAAATGGAGACAGTAGATTGAACACAAAATTGGTTTAGTGTCCTTGTAAGATAATACCTGATTGCAAAGGATAAAGGTGATGTTAGTTCCATCCAACTTTGAAAGCATAAATAAAACCAATAAATCTGAGTAATGTGAAACATGGTACAGTCTTCTGGGTTAATTTGACTGTTCCTAATAAAAATGTCACCAACCATGACTTGGACAAATCTAAAATAATATGTTGATAGCCAAGTTTTGTGCAGTGGTTAAAAATGTTAGGTTAAGAGCTGTGATTCAGTTCTCTCTCACCTTAGGCAGGAAGCCAGCTCGGTGACCTTGGGCCAGTTTCTGTCTCTCAGCCTTAGGAAGGAGGTAATCACAAATCACTTCTGAAAAACCTGGCCAAGAAAACTGCAGGGACTTGTCCAGGAAGTCTCCAGGAGTCAAGACTGATTTCAAAGATGCACCTATTTACAGACACACAAAATACATGAAATAAATATTATAATGGTAGTTGGAAAGTTAGATAAATGGATGTGGAAAAAACAGATTAGGGGACAAATTGTAGCTTGGCAATCTTTGTATTTCATAATGATGTTTGTCTCCCATACTTTATGAAAGGTACTTTTTACACTCTTTAGTAACAAGGGACACTGGTTCAAAATATAGCTGACTTCGTTGCTTACCATGAATTCTACGTGTAATTTCACTATTGGCTTTATCTGGCTTTGTAGGTTACTAGTCCAAAATGTACCCTTCTTTGTCATCTGATTTGAAGTGCTTTCTGTTGGGCAAAGTTTCAGATTTTCTTTTTCCTTTTTTTGCCTTTTGTCTGCATTTTATCCACTTAATGTTACCCCTCTCTTCTTGGAACAAGTCCTTTGCTGACAATTTTTATAACCTCACCCACCTAGAATGGAACTCTTCAATTTCCTTCTCATTCTCTTCTACAGCACTGTAAACAATGGAACCTGAAATGTGATGTTTTCTCCAAACCTAGACCAAAATGTTGTACTGCTTTGCTTATATGTACTCTGTTTTACTTGCACATTTTTGTCTGATTCTCAGTTGTAGGGGAGAAGCCTTAGAATAATATTCCAAAGCAATTTGATTACATTCCTACTATTCCTACTATTTTAGTGGGCCACACAAACATACCCACTGATGTGGATTTCACTCCATTTTACAAGAATTATACAAAAACAAAATATAAAAATGTCAGAAAACGATGTTTATCTGAAAATCAATATAAAATAACAACTGAGAATCAATATTGATGTATCGGATCTCATTAAACCAATGGAGACCATCAGAAATAGAAAAGAGCCTGAGATGATAAAGACATACCGTAATGTGTAATATTTGTCCTTTTTTGGACCTCTTCTCCTATCTCATGCCAGTGAATTCTGGGAGGATCTAAAAGAAAAGATGAAAATCCAATGGAAATAAGAGTGGGCATCTAATTTCTGGAAATATTGTTTTCCACACTGATGATGTTACCTAGTTCAAGTAATGAAACATCTGCAAGAAAACAACCAAGCTCAGAGAGCACCAAGGACTTCTCCTTTCAACCATGTGCTACAAATATTCTCCTTTATCAGTATGCAAACACTAAATCCAACCATTTCACTTATCTGTAGATACGCTCTGTAAAATGCCATCATTAAATAAATCAATAAAGCAACCATTGCTATAAATGCACTTCTTTATTTAGACTTTGCAAAAAATGCAAATTCCTGATGATAAAATAACCTTACTGTTCTTTATCTTCATCTGGCAGTTTTGGAACAAGAAAGGGCCAATAATCTTTGTCAGCTCTGTACAACTGCATAGCGTTATGCAGCCATTGTAGAAGAAGAACCTAATTAGACATAGTCCACAGCATCTCCTCCACCAACTATTGTTATTAAAATGCATAAGCTTTCATGAAGTATGTTGCAGCTCACAAAAGCTTATAATAAAAATGGTTGGAAAATCTGCTACCAAATGGCTTCCAATTTAGAGCTGTGCAGTGGTTTTGCAATAGCTCTTAGGGCTCTGCCCTTGGGTTTTCTTTCCCAGTTAGCAATGCAGGTGTGCAAGCATTTACACAGCAACAGGGCTAAGTGGCTTCTAAAGCAACTGTACAAAGAAGTGAAACTGCTTTGAACAAGCTCCCACGCATTGCAAAGGATCACTCTATAACACTTTTCCACATTGATGGAAAGTGGGACAAATGGATTACATTACAGAGAAGCGGTCAAGATAGCTAAGAATCCTGAAGCAATTCCTTTCATGAACTCACAGGCCCACTGGAATATGTTATGGATTCTCTCTTAAATTTTCTTTTCATTTATTAAAATTTATTAAAATGCTGTCAGATATTCCCTTTACTCCCATTGCAAAGGATGCCTCTACCTCTATTTTGTCCTTTCTGAAACAATATCCAAATAAAACATTCAGCTGCAGTAGTTCTTCATTTTTATTTCCTGAGAAAACCTAGATGCACATAGACCTCGTAAAATAATAATAATACTGGCCACTGTTTTGCTTGGTCCGTTACCTCATGCAGTTCCTGATTTTCTTAACATCATCTGTCACATGTCAGAAGAGGAAAGAAGTCAGCAAAGGCAAGCAAAATTACCCAGGTTCATGGGTGCTCCAAACTGCCACATTGGATGTTTCTTAAAATCCAGATCCAGAGAATAGAATTGTGGATCAAAATGGTTTAGAATCAGGGGTGTCAAACTTATGGGTCATGGGCTGGATCTGTCACGTGCTGTGACGTGAGTTTGATACTCCTGGTTTAGATGCATGGATAGATTTTGCCTGAAAATGGCAGTATTATGTCTGGAAATAGTACTGGTGATAGAGCATATACCATTCTGGAGTAGTATTTAGTTGTTTTGTTTTCAACTTGTCACTAGAATTATATTGAATGTTTTCTGTAGAACAGAACAACAACTCAAGGCCCGAGGCCTGGATCTGGCCCACAGGATGCTTAGATCTGGCCCATGGGGCTGCCCTAGAAACAGCAAAGGACTGGCCTCCTACTGCTCTCTGCCAGGGAAATCAGAGCTCATGGGGGCCATGCATGTAGCTCCATTTTCACTGGCGGAGGGTGGCAGGAGGCTGTCGTGGCTGAAAATGGAGCTCGGGAGCTGTTTTCGCTGGCTGTGTGACCGAGTGCTCAGGTCATCACAGACACCCCCAACACAAGTGATGTCAAGCTGGCCATGCCCACCCTGGCCACACCCACCTGGCCTCCAAGGTCAAATACAACCTTGATGCAGCCCTCAATGAAATCGAATTTGACAACCCTGCTGTAGAAGTTCAAGGGTATATACAAAAGCATGTTCTACTCAAGGTAATATACAAAAAACACCTGATCATACAATCACAAACATGTTATCATCCCACCTTTTCCAGCTACAGCCCCACAATATACATTAGAGTTTGGCTGCTTAATTGTAGGACCATAGTGACAACCCAATATAAAAGGTTAACAAAACAAATTTATAGGGTATCAAATATCAGAGCTCCAAAGAAACCAGATGCTGTGCATTTCATTTCAGAGCAAAGGCAAGGATTGGGGCCAGACCCACAGTCTAAATCAGTGTTTTTTGAAAGTGGCAACTTTTAAGAAGGGTAAACTTCAACTCTTAGAAGTCCCCTGCCAATATTCTGGGAATTGAAATCCACATATCTTAAAATGGCTAAGCTAAATAAACTCAGAATAAAGAATGGGCCTTAGCAGAGATGGCTAAACTGATTGCTCTGATTAAAGAAAAAAAATACAAACACCTTTACTTCAACTTGGAAACCACTTCTGGACTTTGTGCTAGAGGTAGAAAAAGTTAAAACTTTGACCTTGGGTTTTACTGATTAGATAGATTTAGATTAGATAGTTGCAATTGGATAGTTTCTATTAGAATAGAATAGAATAGAATAGAATGCTAGAATATTCTATTCTATTCTATAGTTTATATTATTATGAAAAAGGAAAAAGTTGAAGGTAGATCTTAATGCCTTATTTTACTGCAGTAAAGAAGTTGCATGTCCATGCCTTTTTTTGCTTTTCCCTTCCTTTCCCCCACTATTCATTTCCCCTTTTCCTTTCCTAATTTCTCTAATATTTGCTTTTGTATTCTCTTTGTATATGTGTAAACTAATCAAATAAAGAAGGGACATGTGAGACGAAAGATCTCTCTCCTTAGCCAGACCTGGTAGAACTCCTTTTATTACTTGAAATGGGGAAATATTAAAAACCCAAATTGCCTGCAAGAGCTTCTATCACTCTGGTTGCATACTGTATTTCTTTAGCCATGGTGTTACCCTATGCAAACTGGTTTTGCAAGCATTTAAAACAATGCAGGGTTTTGAAAACCTGTGCCAAACTTGTTTAAGCAGCAGCCAAATGGGAAGCAGTGATCCCTCCTACAAATGTCTGTTGCTTTTGTTCCGAAGGAGAAAACGGTTCTTGCTACTAGTCCAGTGGCTGCTTTCAGTGATGCAGTGATGCATTTCCGGTATGGCATTTAGGAAAGACTCCTTTTCCTATTATTTAGGAAAATGATATTTTCAGCTGATATTAGCAGGCTAGAAATCAATGATGCCGCTGTCCTACCACAACATCTTTTAAATGATGTACAGTATTTTATAGACATGGAATACCTGGGTATCAGGGGTGGGTTCCTCCCGGTTCACACCGGTTCTTGCGATCCGGTTCGTCAGTGAACCCGGAAGTAATTAACTTCCAGGTTCCTAGCTCCTAGCCCCTGAAAAGGATTTGGAGAGATGGGCAGCTGGTCTTTTTTGGGGGGGGGGAAATCCCCAGAACCAGGAGCGCAGCCCATTCCCCCTCCCAAGAAGACCTTTCCTGCCTCGGCGGCTGCAGGGACCACACCGCCACTTTATCTTCCTCCTCCTCCTCCTCCCCTTCCGCCCTGAGCAGCAGCAGCAGCAGCCGGGCCGGGAAAGGTGCGCTTTGGCAGGGCTTCCACCGCGCTGTGGAAGCCCTGTCAAAGCGCACCTTTCCTGCCTTGGCGGCTGCGGGGACCACCCCACCGCTTCATCTTCCTCCTCCTCCTCCCCTTCCGCCCTGAGCAGCAGCAGCAGCACCTAGGCCGGGAAAGGTGCGCTTTGGCAGGGCTTCCACCGCACTTTCCCGCCTTGGCGGCTGCAGGGACCACCCCACCACTTCATCTTCCTCCTCCTCCTCCTCCCCTTCCACCCTGAGCAGCAGCAGCAGCAGCCGGGCCGGGAAAGGTGCGCTTTGGCAGGGCTTCCGCCGCGCCCCCAAGGACCGCTGACCTCGCGCCGCTGCTTCTTCTTCTTCCCCGGCCTTCCCAGTTAGCTTGCTTGAAGCTCCGAGGAGGCGGGAGGAGGGTCGCAGGAGTGGAAGTGGGGGGAGGTCTCCCCGGCCGGGAAGAGCTGAGAGGCTGCCGGCCCCTTTCGCAGGAAAGTTAACTTTTCTTGGCGAAATCCTGCCCCCCCCCCTGCGTGGGTGAGTGGTCGGCTGTCCTCTTCCCGTAAGCCGCCCGGAGTTACCTGTGTGTGAGGTGGGCTGCCCTATGCATTTGCGTGTGTGCGCTGGAGAGAGAGTGAAAAAGAGAGGGAGAAATAATTATATTAATTAGATAGATCAGTCTTTCTCCACCTTGGAGACTTGAAGTGTGTGGACTTCAACTCCCAGAAAGGGAGTTGGGAGAAAGGGAGAAAGGAGGAGAGAATGAAAGGAAGATGGGGGAAAGAAGAAAGAGGTAAGGAGAGGAGGATGGAAAGGAGAGAAAGAGAGGGAGAGAGGGTAGAAAGGGGAAGAGGAAGAGCAGGAGTAGGAGAAAGGTAAGGGAAGAAGGAAGGGGAAGGAGAGGAGGAAGGAGGAAAGTAGAGAAGGGAGGGAGGGAGAAAGGAAAGGGAAAGGAAAGGAGGATGGAAGGGAGAGAAAAGGAAGGAGAGAGGGTAGGAATGGAAAGAGGAAGAGCAGGAGCAAAGGAGAGGTAAGGGAAGAAGGAAGGGGAAGGAGAGGAGGAAGGAAGAAAGTAGAGAAGGGAGAGAGGGTGAAAAGAAAGAGGTAAGGAGAGGAGGATGGAAAGGAGAGAAAGAGGAGGAGAGAGGGTAGGAAGGGGATGAGGAAGAGCAGGAGTAGGAGAAAGGTACAGGAAGAAGGAAGGGAAAGGAGAGCAGGAAGGAAGAAAGTAGAGAAGGGAGGAAGGGAGAAAAGAAAGGGAAAATAAGGTGGTGTTATAACAGGAGGAAGGGATGGTAAACAAAGCAACCCAAACTGTATATTATAACCTATTAAATGAAATAATAAATGTATAAGAATGATAAATGTTAAAACACTTGTAACCAAACGACATGTTATATGTGATGATGGGTTTTTTTCTTTTTGTTTTGTTTTGTTTTGCTTGTTGTGGGTATGTGTCGTCTATGTAACAAAAAAAAAATAAAAAAAATATTTTTATAAAAATGTGGAGAAACACTGAGATAGATGATAATGAGATGAGGGAGGGAGAGGGAGAGAGAGAGAGAGAGACCATAACTAGATAGACAGATAGGCAGGCAGATAGACGGATGGATAGAGAGAAAGAGAGAGAGATAGGTAGGCAAGCAGATGGATGGATGGAGAAAGAGAGGGGGAAAGAGGGAGAGGGATACCATAACTAGATAGGCAGGCAGATAGACAGACAGATGGATGGATGGATAGAGAGAGAGAGGATGTTTATAATTAAGGTGACCAGACGTCCCTAGCGAGGTCGCGGGCTGGCAGTAACCGCCGCGGCCTAGCTCCCACCCCCCCGGTCAATGGTGTCCCTCTTTACCAATCTGAAAATCTGGTCACCTTACAGGGCGGGGCATAACCTTTTCCTAGGGGGTCACAGCAAGATCGACAGCAGTTTACAACTTCCGCGACACCTCATTTTAAAGCCCATAAAAAACTGAATTGAATGAGCTATTAAATGTTAAATTTGCTTTAAGAATGGCTGGAAAATTCGATTCGGAAGAACAAAGGATCATTGACAGAATAAAATGCATTGCCTTTCGAGAGGCTCGCGATGCTGGAGCGACGTTTATCAATCGAAAATGGATTGCAAACAAATTGAAACGTCATCCGGATTGGGTTACTGATAATTGGAACAAAACAGCCCAAGAATGTTTCACAAAATTTGGTGAGGCTGTCTTTCTTCATGACAAAGCTCCTTGCATGCGTGCAAATGCGACTCAGCAATTGTTAAAGGAAAACAATGTCGAATTTTGGGGCAATGATGTCTGGCCGGGAAATTCGCCAGATCTCAATCCGGCAGAGAACATTGGGGCCATAATTAAGGATGAAGTGGAAGCTCTGATGATTCAGGAGCAAGGTCAAAATCGATATTCGGTTGAAACTTTGAGAATGAATTTGGAAACTGTGTTGAAAAATCTGGAAAATCGAACGGAACTGTTTGAAGATTTGTTGTGTTCTTATCCACCTCGTTTGAATGCTGTTCGAAGGGCTAATGGTGGTCATACTGACTATTAAATCGTGTCAATAAACTCAGTTTTTGATGGGCTTTCGAATGGTGTATGAATTATTTGTGTTGTTATTACAAGTGTTGCTGTGACCCCCTAGGAAAAGGTTATGCCCCACCCTGTACTTGTTTAGGTAATTCTGAGGTGGTTGATGGTTCTGTGAGTGCCTGTCCTTTATAATTTTCCACATTGCCTTGATGGTTTTTATTCCAGTGACTTTGTCTTTCCTGTTCTTAGGCTTAGGAAAAAGAAACTGGTTTCATTGGCAGTCTTCTTTTTTTGGGGGGGGGTATTTTTTTGGTGTTTTCCTAGCACTGTCATAGTTTGTGGGTGTGGGTGGGTGTGTAATGTCCCACAGTTATCTATGCATTAATAATGATCTAGTAATATTAATAATATCTAGTAATTAGTAATATCTAGTAATAACATCGTCTTGGCCACTCCCACCAGGTCACATGGGTGGCAGGCCACTCCCATCCGGTCACATGGGTGGCAAGCCACTCCCATCCGGTCACATGGGCAGCAAGCCACTCCCACAAAGGAGGCCACGCCCACAGAGTAGGTTCGAACAATTTTTGAAACCCACCCCTGCTGGGTATGCATTAAAATATAAATTAACATAATGACAGAGTTGGAAGGGACCCTGGAGGTCTTCTAGTCCAGCCCTCTGCTCAAGCAGGAAGATCCTATGCCATTTCAGATAAATGATTGTCCAATCTCTTCTTTAAAAACCCCAATGTCGGAGAACCCACAACTTCTGTCATCTTTTTCGACAACATATACTTCTTCCTGATGAAATGGAGCAGTGGTGGGATTATTATTTTTTTACTCCCAGTTCTGTGGGCGTGGCTTGGTGGGTGTGGTATGGCTTGGTGGACGTGGCTTGGTGGGCATGGCAGGGGAAGAATACTGTAAAATCTCCATTCCCACTCCAGGGGAAGGTTACTGTAAAATCCCCATTCCCTCCTGATCAGCTGGGACTTGGGAAGCAGAGAATAGATGGGGGCGGGGCTAGTCAGAGGAGGTATTTACTGGTTCTCCGAACTACTCAAAATTTTCATTACCGATTCTCCAGAACTGGTCAGAACCTGCTGAATACAATCTCTGAAATGGAGGATCCTTTAGTTTAGATCATTAATACCAGAAAGTGGTATTAATGATCTAAAGGAATTATAATGAAAGCTGCAAAAGTAAAACCTGGTTTTAATCAGGGTTGGCAATCTGCTTTATTAACATAAAATGGGAATGGATGAGTGAGGAAAACCAGCTATGAATAGCACCGCATGGTTCTTCCAAGAGATTCCCATAAACTTATAAAAGAGGTGAGAGTTAGAAACAACTCTTCTATCACTGCCCAGCACTGCCCAAATTCATCCTGCGAGTACTTTTTTTTTTCATTTTCCCAATTGCACAATTTAACCTGCTATTGGGAATTCATAACACGAAGGAACACCCGAAAGGAAAATATTGAAGGGATAACTGTTCTATTCATGTATTTGGGATTTATGAACTGTCCACCTAGATCACCTTTTCTCCAATTTGATGCCTTCATTCTAGAGGCTACCAGGTTTAAGGCAGCCACTGTAGATTAGAAGAGCAATAAGTTATAAATGGATTGTTTTAAAGAAGAAATTTAGTCTGCCAGCAGTTGGATGGTATGAGCTGGAAAAAAAAGAAGATTACTCTTCTCCTGCAGTTATGAAACTTTGGCATGCAATTTTTATACTTTAGTTCTCAAAGTTTTGGGAATGAGAGGGACCAAGAATAACAGCTGAACGATGCGAACCATAGCTAGACTTTTAAAGTGTTGGCATGGATTATTTTACTAATTCAGACAGTTATTTACGCTCATTATCCAGATATGTCAAATGAAGCACTGAAATATGTAGTTTTGCTATTTGGGGAAAGGAAGGTCTATGGAAGGAAGGAAGGTCTATAGCTTCTGGCATGGGCAACCTTGTCAATCTGCCTCTCACGACTTTGTTTCCCCTTTCTTGGATTCTGTTGACAAGTATCCAAATTGCACAAATCACAGAACTCTACAGAGATGTTCACAAAAAGGGCCATTTTGTTTCATATATGAAGGGTGAAGTTCTACAACATATTAATTTACTTGTTTACTAGGTATATAGGCCAGTGCTTAACTCTGAGTGGCTTACACTCAGATCTCCACAGTACCTGTAAAATTAAAACTAAACAAAACAGTAGAAACAGAACAAAATAATAAAATAATCATGTAATAAATGGTTCCACCACAAATGCGCGAACGACAAAAGCGCGTGTGACTAAACCGCGGTGACAAAACCGCGCCGTCAAAACCACGGAGACGAATGAGCGCTGAAGTGCGCCGACAACAGCGCGCTGACAGAAGCGCGCTGTAACATAACCCTAACTCTAACCCTAACCCTAACCCTAACCCTAACCCTAACCCTAACCCTAACCCTAACCCTAACCCTAACCCTAACCCTAACCCTAACCCTAACCCTAACCCTAAACCTAAACCTAACCCTAAACCTAACCCTAAACCTTACCTTAAATCGCGCTTCTGTCGGCGCGCTGTTGTCAGCGCGCTGTTGCCGGCGCGCTTTTGACATCGCGGTTTTAGCGCCGCGGTTTTGTCAGCGCGCTTTTGACGTTCACGCTTATGTCGTGCCACAGTAATAAATAGCATAGCACGTGACAAGAACAATCATAATACCATTCTCATTGGGAGAGGCTATCATGAATTCCTTTAGCCCCCTCCAAAAAGTCCTCCTGGAATTGCCAGGTCTATCTGATGTTGGGGGAACATTGTTATTCTAGAAAAGAGGGGCAGCAACAGAAAAAGTCCAGCCCCAGGCCTCCTGGTGATGACATTCCCTACAGGCAGCACCTTTCCAGTTTCTATTACGCAATCCTTCCTATGGATTGCTCCATATGAGTCTATACAAGGATATCTGAGCCCCAAAGTTTCACTTAATACATACAATTATCCAAGCACAAATACATGCTATGTTCTTATGCTATACTCTTAGGATGTACATTCTTCTTCCCCCAGATAATTACAGACAGAAGACACAAAGAAGACTATGTCTGTTAGGAACATCTTCTTCAGCCAGGTTCCCCTGGAACAAAAGAATGAATCGTATCTAAAATTTAGCAATATAATGATAAAATCCCAAACTATGCAAGATCAAAAAGACATTCTGCAAGGATAGCAGAAATAAACAAACAAACCCATGTACAAAATAGCCAGAGAGAGTCATCTTAAAACAGCAGATGTCAGCAAAGGGGCTAGAAGAAGTATGCGTCTAAGGATGTTAGATGCGTGACAGCAGGCTGAATCATGGATCAAGTGCAGCAAAGGAGAAGTAAAACTGTTGCAAACAGTGAAATTTGGAACAGGAATATACATGAATGAAATAGGATGGAGAAAACCTGATACACAAATAGGACAAAAATCAGGGAAGTGAAACCTAGCCATCTAAAGCTGAACGACAGGGCCTGAATCAAAGATTAACAGACCTTCTGGAGATCTCCAAGCACGTAACTTGTGAAGATACAAGGGTCCCATTACTGTTTCAAGTAATAATAGAAGAGACTACCAGTACAAAATAGAGTTCAGCTAAACTTAATAGTGCATACATCATGTATGTGTAATTTCTAAAATGTATGAGAACATTCCTTTCTTTCCTTTTAGTACTTTACTACTAGTATTTCATTTCATTTCATTTCATTTCCTTTATTTGTATGCCGCCCTTTTCCCTGGGGGGACTCAGGGTGGCTCACAATTCAAAAAGGGAGTGGGGGAAAGACAAACAGTATTCCAATATGGAAACAATACAACATATTAAAAGAGAGCACAACAGTCACACAATTCGGGTGGGGTTGGAATCTTAACCCCAGGCCAGCCGGGACAGCCAGATCTTCAAAGCGGCGTGGAAGGATTGGAGGGTGGTGAGGGTCCGAATCTCCATGGGGAGTTCGTTCCACAGGGTCGGAGCAGCCACCGAGAAGGCTCTCCTCCGGGTAGTTGCCAGTTTGCACTGGCTAGTAGATGGAATTCGGAGGAGGCCTAATCGATGCGATCGTATCGGTCTAGTGGAGGTAATTGGCAGTAGGCGGTCTCTCAAATACCCAGGCCCACTACCATGAAGGGCTTTATAGGTGATAAGTAGCACCTTGAAGCGCACCCGGAGATCGACAGGCAGCCAGTGCAGCTCGCGGAGGATAGGTGTAACATGGGTGAAGCGAGGTGCACCCACAATCGCTCGCGCGGCCGCATTCTGGACTAGCTGAAGTCGCCGAATGCTCTTCAAGGGCAGCCCCATGTAGAGCACATTGCAGTATTCCAGCCTAGAGGTCACAAGGGCACGAGTGACTGTTGTGAGGGCCTCCGGTTCAGGTAGGGACGCAACTGGTGTACCAGGCGAACCTGGGCAAATGCCCCCCTGGTCACAGCTGACAAATGATGTTCGAAGGTCAGCTGTGGGTCCAGGAGGACTCCCAAGTTGCGAACCCTGTCTGAGGGGCGTATAATTTGACCCCCCAGCCTGAGAGATGGAACACTTGGCCAATTCGCGGGAGGGAAACACAGCAGCCACTCGGTCTTTTCTGGATTGAGCACAAGCTTGTTGACCCCCATCCAGTCTTTAACAGCCTCCAGACCCTGGCTCATCACATCCATCACTTCGTTGAGTTGGCACGGGGCGGACAGATACAACTGGGTATCGTCCGCATATTGGTGGTATTTTATCCCGTGCCGTCGAATGATCTCACCCAGCGGTTTCATGTAGATGTTGAAAAGTAAGGGGGACAGGACCGAACCCTGCGGCACCCCACACGTTAGGGGCCTAGGGGTCGATCTCTGCTCCCCAACTAACACCGACTGCGACCTGTCCGAGAGGTAGGAGGAGAACCACTGTAGAACAGCGCCTCCCACCCCCACCTCCCGCAGTCGTCGCAGAAGGATACCATGGTCGATGGTATCGAAAGCCGCTGAGAGGTCAAGGAGCACCAGGATGGAGGCGTGGCCTCCATCCCTGGCTCTCCAAAGATCATCGGTCAACGCGACCAAAGCGGTTTCTGTGCTGCAGCCAGGTCTGAAGCCTGACTGGAAAGGATCGAGATAACTGGCTTCCTCCAAGGACCGCTGGAGCTGAAAGGCCACCATCTTCTCAACAACCTTCCCCACAAAGGGGAGGTTGGAGACCGGACGATAGTTATTTAAAACAGCTGGATCCAAGGATGGTTTCTTCAGGAGGGGTCTCACCACCGCCGCCTTTAAAGCGGGGGGAAAGACCCCCTCCCGAAGAGAGGCGGTAACAACCGCCTGGATCCAGCCTCGTGTCACCTCTCTGCTGTTGACAACCAGCCAGGAGGGGCACGGGTCCAGCACACATGTGGAGGCTCCTACAGCTCTCATCACCTTGTCCACATCCTCAGGGGTAACAGCTTGAGACTCAACCCAGCGATGGCTTACCAGATCATCCCTTAGTGCCTCGGCTGGTTCTGCAGAATTGGAGTCCAGGTCCGCCCGGAACCGAGCAACCTTGTCTGCGAGGAACTGGACGTAATCCTCAGCCCTACCCTGCAGCGGATCGCCCATATCCCTCCTATTTAGGAGGGAACGGGTTATCCTAAACAGGGCGGCTGGGCGCGACTCAGCAGACGCAACCAGAGAGGCAATGTATGTTCTCTTAGCCGTCCTAATTGCCCGAATGTACTCTCTGGTGCAGGTTGTTAAACGTGCTCGGTTATTTGACTTCTTGCTGACTTCTACACATTTCTATAAGAGATTGTAATTGTTTTTATTTCTGATATTTGTACTAAAGTTTTTGTACAACAGCATATGAGAAATTGTTCATGATTTGAACCGCTGATAAAGTGCATTTCAACAAGAGGGAAACAGCAAAATGTTTCCTCAAGTTTATATTTTCTAGGATTTAGGGAGATGACCGGGAAACCTCAATGTTAATGTGAGTTTTATTTTTTTATAAAGCTATTTTTTAAGATGTGGTTTGGTCCATTTGTTGTGCACTATCCAGAATCACTCATGATAAGATGGGCAGCTATATAAATTTGATTAATAAAATAAATAAAGTTGTGCCCTGTGGACTAAGAAATCAAAATACTTCTGAAAGAAGACTATGGCAAACCAGTTTTAATTTGATAAGAAAGCTACATAGACTATCTATAAAGTTAGAGAAAGAAGAAAGACATTTGGAGTACAGCAAATGTACTCCAAATATACTGTATATACTCGAGTATAAGCCTAGTTTTTCAGCCCACTTTTTGGGCTGAAAAAAGCCGCCTCGGCTTATACTCGAGTCAGTGAAAAATTTGCCCAAAATGGAGGAGAAAAAGGGGCGGGGCCATGCCGCTGGGTGACACTCGTGAATGGCCCAGTGCCCCTGTGAGTTTCCCCTCCCTCTGTGTCAGTTTGCCGCGCAGCGCGCACCGCACCATCCCCCCTCCTCACGTTCTAATGTAATGCAGGGCTGTCTTACGATTCCCCTTCCTCCCCCTCCTGCCGCTCTGCAACGATGTCCCACCTCCTCCTTGTTATGGCAAGCAGCCACATAGCGATGTCCCACCTCCTCTGGTACAGTGATCCAATGATAGGAATCACTGTGCCGTGTGTCATAGGATAGGTATTTAGGTATTTAGGTATTTATTGGGATTTATATGCCGCCCTTTTCCCTGAGGGGACTCAGGGCGGCTTACAACCACAGGGGAGGGGAAGTGCAAGGTCAAAACAAAACAATATGTGAACAACAGAAAAATAATAAAACCCAACTTTCATTCAGCAATCAAACAAACACTCGGGCGGGTAATTAGGAGCCTATCCCCAGGCCTGCTGGGAGAGCCAGATCTTGAGGGCTGCGCGGAAGGTCTGGATAGTGGTGAGGGTGCGGATCTCCATGGGGAGCTCGTTCCATAGGGTCGGGGCAGCAACAGAAAAGGCTCTCCTCCGTGTGGTCGCCAGTCGGCATTGACTGGCAGATGGAATTCGGAGGAGGCCCATAGGAGGCGGGACATCGCTCCCGCGGCTGCACGGGACATCATCATCACAGCGGGACATCAGCATCATGAGGTGAGTGAAGTATTTCATTGAATACACCGCTAGTTTACTGTTTTTCTTTGAAATAAATATTCAAAAACATTATTGGTATCTATTTTTATTTTTGAAATTTACCGGTAGCTGCTGCATTTCCCACCCTAGGCTTATACTCGAGTCAATAACTTTTCCAGTTTTTTGTGGTAAAATTAGGTGCCTCGGCTTATATTCGGGTCGGCCTATACTCGAGTATATACGGTAATGAAAGACATTTTACCCTGCTTGCTGTAATCAAAAAACCTCACACTTCTTATATTTATAGAACATAAGTGAAGCAAGTTAAAACACTCACTGTCTCATTTAAGCGGAGGGAAACAAACATGTAACAATGGTTAAAAGAAAACCCCAACCATTAGCTAACAATAAACCATTTAAAAAAATGAAAGGAGGAACATAAGATCAAGGAAAAAACCCTGAAACAATTTTGTCTTCAATGATTTGCAGAAATCAGCAAGGGCAAAGCTTTCCAGATCTCCAACCAAAGATTTGTCTACAGCATTGGTGCTCTGAGAAGCAGCCCTTTAAAATGTGGAATTTGCAGTAGTTTCTCTTTGGCTGTTTTGAAAGGTCAGGCCCGTAGTGATTAGAGTAGGCTATGTGTGTTTTTTTTGGGGGGGGAGGGGTGGTTAGGGACCAAAAACACCATTTACCCAAGGCCTGCTCTTCTATTACATTATGATGAGCTAGATGTGGGAGCAGCTCCCACCAAACATGATCCATCCAGGAATGGGTTCTGGCTGGCGTTACTACTGGTTTGCTCGTGGGCGTGCTTTGCATGCATGCTGGATGCACAGTTTAATGGAAATTGTTCTGTGCATGCACAGAACTAAAAAAAAAAAGATGATGGTGGTGACAGCGGTGACCAGGGAACCAGACAGTCTGGGTGCCCATCCTGGGTCACTGCCAGTTCTGCATACCACTACCAGTTCAGCTAAACCGGGCCAAAGCGGTAGGAACCCACCTCTGGCTCCATTCTTAGGGATAATGGGAGTTCTAATTCAACACTGGAAGCATACAAATTCCTCAGCCATCCAACCCCAATCGTCTTGCGTTATAATGTATAATATCTATAGACTGTAATGTATTTTTGATATGTTTCCTGCCTTGAGTTGTTCACCAGCGTGCCTACCGTCCCTGTCCTACTGTCTCCATGTATTCGTACCCATTTACTGTCTTCATATTTATGTTTATACTTATACCTGTTTTTTTTACATGTTTCACAAACTAAATAAATAAATAAGCAAATAAAATTAAACATTATGTGTACTACCTGCTTAGCTATCTGAACCTGGGAGTTAGATTAAGCCGATAGTGAGGGAGGACTTGGATATTTTAATTGAATTGGTACATTTACTTTGCTGTTACACAGCTAACTCCCTCTGTGAAAACACTGCAATTGGTTATGACACCTCACAGATATTTTCTATACCACCTGTCCTATACCTAGATGGTATATGAAATTAAAATCCATTGAAATCTATGCAAAATAAAATATATCAACTAAAATCCTAAGTGTCCCATCAAATCATGGTGATGAAAAATGATAAAGCATGCATCAGAACATCATGGCACAGCCACTTTTTTAAAAAAAAAAATCATCCTGGCATCAGACAATAGTTCAGAAGTCACAGTGTCATGAGCTTATCACACCATTTGTCCCCATTTCTTCTACCTTCCCTTTATAAATGGCTTTGGACTAAAATGATAAGCAGGTTAAAAATAAACCAGTAGCTAATTTTAAATTGTTATAAACAAAGCAAAAGCAACAAAGGAATAATTATTGCATCACTTTATCACTGGAGCTCAAATTAAATACTTTCACAATAATTTTTATTTCTTAAATAATACTTTTTATAGTACTATCTTAGAGTAGATTACTATATCCTATCATGTGCTTTATTGGGTACAGAGCATGTGCTCTAAAAATGCAATTTGACACAAAGCAAAATGAGTGCTAGAAGTTTACTCTCTATTTACATCTGGGGGCTGAGAGGGTATAATGGGCTGTGAGAATAACATTGGGAGACAGAAGGAAGAACCTCAGCCAAGACAGCCATCTGATAAGAGACATCTGAACCCAAAGGAAGGATGAAGTAGAGAAAATATTTTAGAAGGGAGCCTTCCTAATTTTCTGAAAAATAAAGGTTTTGGTAGGGAGTGCTTTCAGGCTTGCAAGATTCTATTACTATAACTTAACATTCATGGTTTTGGTTTCCTGTCTGAAGAGCTGTCAGGAAAGGCTGACAGAGGGGCAAGAGCATTATGTTCTTATACTTTTGCTTTTTGTGGGTGGAACATGAATAAAAGCATCAACAGAAGCTACAGCTATAGCAAAGATTTCTATGCACTCCAGATCTTTGTGCAATTGGAATTCTGTAAGTTGTGACTGCACTCTCAAATAAGTTATCAGATTAATTTTAGAGAGGAAGGCAATGACAAACTTAGCCAGGCTCATAAAGATATAATGTATTTTTCGGACTATAAGATGCTCTGGACTATAAGATGCACCTAGCTTTTGGGGAGGAAACAAGAAAAAATAAATCTGCCTCTGCCTCCCAGCAATTTGCCTCTTTGCAGCAAACAGCAAACAGGCTGGTCAGTTTCAGCACAGCCTAATTTAGCACAAGCAGCTGATTAGCAAATGGATCTGCCTCTCGTAATACCTCCTATTAGCTGTTCCAGGCTGTGGGGATAACCACTGCCCATCGCCACCATCACCACCCATCCTATTGCCGCCTCCGCACAACCCATTTTTGGTCTCCACATGCCCCATTTTCAGGCCATTCCAGGCAGTGGGGGTAGGTGGTGATGAGGGCACAAAGAGGCGGAAAATGGGATGCACAGAGGCGGTGATAAGCGGTGGCGATCTCCGCAGCCTGGAACAGCTGATAGGCAGTATTCCGGGAGGCAGATCCAACCGCCAATCATCTGTTCATGCTTAATCAGGCTGTGCTGAAACTGACTAGGGTGTTTGTTTGCTGTTTGCTGCAAGGATGCAAATTGCTGGGAGGCAGAGGCCAAAGGATGGGGGCCGGTGGGTGGGCAGGGCTTCAGCAACATTCACTGTATAAGAAGCACAAACATTTCCATCCACTTTTTTTTGTGGGGGGGAGTGCGTCTTACACACTGAAAAATATGGTACATAAATAAGAGCAATAGGGTTTTTTTTGTATGTAAAAAGTACTTTTGTGAAAAAAATACAGTTTTGGAAGCTGGATATCTCTACTTTCAGAAAGAAGCAGAGAAAGAAAGAAATACCATCAAATTATGAATTTTGAAAGATCCATGGATTACACGATGATCCTATAAACCCTGGAAAATGTAATGACTGACTTAAACCACGAGGTGCTAGACTAGCAGGTGATGGACTAGAAATCCCATTTCGACCTTTACTGCAACTAACCTTGGTAGAGTTGAGGGGAGTAGAAGAGAAGATTAATCAATAAAGGATTGATAAGATCAAGATGACCAATGGAAAGGCTACAATTTATCCTAACAGGTCCTATGGATTATCATTTGAAATAAATTTAAACGTCAAGCATTTGTCCATTCAGGGCTGGATCCAGCATGATGTCTCCTAATTAAAACAAACCAAAATGCCCATACCCTTCTTCTTCTATTTAAGAAACAAAGAAAAAATATTGATTGTTATCTTATCATGTCTATTTGCATCATTCTTCTAAATGATAGTGACAGTTTTGCAAATAAAGCCATTCACATTTGCTCTGAGGTTGACTTCACTTGGGCAGGATTTGAAAAATGAATGGCACAATGTCTTTGCAAGGTTAAAGGATTGCCTTTGGCATGACATCTGCAACTTGTAAGATTGATCTATACCTACTGCACATGCGTGTATAGCGTGCATCAAGTGTGCACGCCCCGAAGCACATGCACACCTCAAAAGCACATCCCCAAGTGAACTGGCAGTAGAAGAAGCCGGAACTCACCCCTGAACCCGGTGCATGCCTTTTGGTCTTTTGGGACTTCTAGGTGACCTTCAGTGTTATCAGTCAAGGTACCTTTACGGATTGTCCACAAGTCCTGTCCTGTGCCAACAATTATGAATACAGGAAGCCAGACAAAGATAATACATTTAGTAGCTATAAATCTCATCACAGTGCTGGAATGTGAGAGTTAAGGAAAAACAGACAAGCTTATTATTCTAAAAGCCAAAGTTCCATGAAGTTCATTCCAAGATCCAGGAGATAATGTATCATTCCGAAAATCAATCATGGAATTAGAAGAGGAGAAGATTTAAGAAATCAGGTCCAAGGTTGAAACTTGTTTCTAGCTGACTCTCAACTCCTTTTATAGCTCTAACTTTTCTGACTGTGCATCTTTATTTTGCATTAAATCTATTCACTTAATTTTTTTCTTTTTCAAATGAGGGCTTAGAATATTTTCTTGCTCAGACTTCGGGTCAACTGAGCTAGCCTGCTCTAACACTTGGCTCCAGCCCTGCAAACACATCCTACAACAGGGACCTACTCTTTCTGATGCTCATCTGGAGGTATCCAAGAGCCTACCAGTTCTGAGCTGTTTCTCCAATTCAGAGTCTGATTTACAGGGGTTGCTCTCCTTCTTGAGTATTTTCAATTGATATGCACAGGAAAGAACAACTATCAGATATTGTTCAACTGTGAGAGGGATCTTGGAGTCCTAGTGGAGCCAGCAGTGTGCAACAGTTGCCAAAAAGCCAACACAGTTCTAGGCTGCATAAACTGAGGAATAGAATCAAGATCACGTGAAGTGTTAATACCACTTTATAATGCCTTGATAAGGCCACACTTGGAATACTGCATTCGGTTTTAGTTGCCACGATATAGAAAAGATGTGGAGACTCTAGACAGAGTGCAGAGAAGAGCAACAAAGATGATTAGGGGACTGGAGACTAAAACATATGAAGAACGGTTGCAGGAACTGGGTATGTCTAGTTTAATGAAAAGAAGGACTAGGGGAGACATAATAGCAGTGTTCCGATATCTCAGGGGTTGCCACAAAGAAGAAGCAGTCAAACTATTCTTCAAGGCACATGAGGGTAGAACAAGAAGCAATGGGTGGAAACTAATTAAGGAGAGAAGCAACTTAGAACTGAGGAGAAATTTCCTGACAGTTAGAACAATTAATCAGTGGAACAGCTTGCCTCCAGAAGTTGTGAATGCCCCAACACTGGAAGTCTTTAAGAAGGTGTTGGATAGCCATTTGTCTGAAATGGTATAGGGTTTCCTGCATAGACAGGGGGTTGGACTAGAAGATCTCCAAGGTCCCTTCCAACTCTACTGTTGTACTGTAACTATCAGAACTATTACCGTATATACTCGAGTATAGGCCGACCCGAACATAAGCCGAGGCACCTAATTTTACCACAAAAACCTGGAAAAGTTATTGACTCGAGTATAAGCCTAGGATGGGAAATGCAGCAGCTACCGGTAAATTTCAAAAATAAAAATAGATACCAATAATGTTTTTGAATATTTATTTCCTCCCCTGGAGTGGGGAGGAATTGGGGATTTTGCAGTATCCTACCCCTGGAGTGGGGAGGGAATGTGGCTTTCATAGTATCCTATCCCTGGAGTGGGGAGGATTTGGGGGATTTCATAGTATCCTTCCCCTGGAGTGGGGAGGATTTGGGGGATTTCATAGTATCCTACCCCTGTAGTGGGGAGGGAATGTGGATTTCATAGTATCCTACCCCTGGAGTGGGGAGGATTTGGGGGATTTCATAGTATCCTTCCCCTGGAGTGGGGAGGAAATGTGGATTTCATAGTATCCTTCCCCTGGAGTGGGGAGGATTTGGGGGATTTCATAGTATCCTACCCCTGTAGTGGGGAGGGAATGTGGATTTCATAGTATCCTACCCCTGGAGTGGGGAGGATTTGGGGGATTTCATAGTATCCTTCCCCTGGAGTGGGGAGGAAATGTGGATTTCATAGTATCCTTCCCCTGAAGTGGGGAGGATTTGGGGGATTTCATAGTATCCTACCCCTGTAGTGGGGAGGGAATGTGGATTTCATAGTATCCTTCCCCTGGAGTGGGGAGGATTTGGGGGATTTCATAGTATCCTACCCCTGTAGTGGGGAGGGAATGTGGATTTCATAGTATCCTACCCCTGGAGTGGGGAGGATTTGGGGGATTTCATAGTATCCTTCCCCTGGAGTGGGGAGGAAATGTGGATTTCATAGTATCCTTCCCCTGGAGTGGGGAGGATTTGGGGGATTTCATAGTATCCTACCCCTGTAGTGGGGAGGGAATGTGGATTTCATAGTATCCTACCCCTGGAGTGGGGAGGATTTGGGGGATTTCATAGTATCCTTCCCCTGGAGTGGGGAGGAAATGTGGATTTCATAGTATCCTTCCCCTGGAGTGGGGAGGATTTGGGGGATTTCATAGTATCCTACCCCTGTAGTGGGGAGGGAATGTGGATTTCATAGTATCCTACCCCTGGAGTGGGGAGGATTTGGGGGATTTCATAGTATCCTACCCCTGTAGTGGGGAGGAAATGTGGATTTCATAGTATCCTACCCCTGGAGTGGGGAGGATTTGGGGGATTTCATAGTATCCTACCCCTGTAGTGGGGAGGGAATGTGGATTTCATAGTATCCTTCTCCTGGAGTGGGGAGGATTTGGGGGATTTCATAGTATCCTACCCTGTAGTGGGGAGGGAATGTGGATTTCATAGTATCCTACCCCTGGAGTGGGGAGGATTTGGGGGATTTCATAGTATCCTTCCCCTGGAGTGGGGAGGAAATGTGGATTTCATAGTATCCTACCCCTGGAGTGGGGAGGATTTGGGGGATTTCATAGTATCCTACCCCTGTAGTGGGGAGGGAATGTGGATTTCATAGTATCCTACCCCTGGAGTGGGGAGGATTTGGGGGATTTCATAGTATCCTTCCCTGGAGAAGGGAGGAAATGTAGATTTCATAGTATCCTTCCCCTGGAGTGGGGAGGATTTGGGGGATTTCATAGTATCCTTCCCCTGGAGTGGGGAGGATTTGGGGGATTTCATAGTATACTAAGTCAGAAATAACATTGCTGCGTAGCCAGGAGTGTGTCTCAGTCACTTAAACCTCATACATAAATCATTGTACGAGGCGCTCGACGGTGCCTCTTACCTGCCGCGGGTCCCACCAGGACCGGCCAGAGGCACAGCAAGCTCCGGAACCAGAGCGGGAGCCTCCGCCGCATGGCTCAGCTCCGCCAGGGACGCATCCGGCAAGGGGAAAGCGGGGTCCCCTCTCGCGCAGCGGGTGGAGGGCGCGGGGCGGCGGCAGGGCTGGGCTGCCTCCGGGTCCTGCCTCCCGGAGCCCTGGGGCGGCCCGCGGGAGTCCATGGGCGGCGGGGCTCGCTCGGCTTCCAGCAGGGAGGAGAAGGGGGGCTTCCCGGAGCTGCGCGCTCGGCAAGCTCGCCGCTCAACTCAGCGCCAGCGCGCCTTCATCTCCGAGCGCCCAGCGGAAGGGCCAAGCCGCTCGCCTCGGAGCCGCTGGAGCTGGGACGCCGCCTCCGCCGCGGAATTTGCTCCAACTCAGCCGCTCCGGCCCATTGTCAGCCGGCTGGTCCCTGCCTTCCCTCCCCTCCTCTCTCTAGCTTAAAGAGACACCGACTTGCCTCGGCTGGAGGCCGGGCACGGGGAGGAGTTGGTGCCAGCCCGGGGAGGGGGCTGCGAGAGGGCGGGCGGGGGGACGGGAGGTAAAAGGCTGGATGGGTTTGGTTGCCAAACCGAGGCGGCTCGCTCGGGGCTCTTCCCTCTCTCCCACGGGTGGGCAGCGGCCGGAGTTCCCACCGAGGAACTTCGCCGGGCAACTCTCGGTTCGGACGCCAGGGGCGACTGGAACCCGGCATCCTCGGGTTCCGATTCTAACCCCGAAGGAGAGCAAAGCCGGGAAGGGCGTCAAACTCTTCCACCCAAGCTGGGAGCCTGTCACGTTTGGGAGGCTTGCAGCGGCTCACCTGCGTGGAAGTCAGCGGACTACACGCGCATACACAGACACATCCAGACAAACATCCAGACAGACAGACAGGACCTCTGGCCCATCAGGAGGTCCAGCAGCCACCGGCCGTCCTTTGACTCGGATGTGGAATGGAAGGGAGTTAACAGAGGAGAGGGAATGGCTGGCGCAGACTGCCCAGCAAGACAAGAGATCCTGGGGCTTTCATAGTATCCTATCCCTGGAGTGGGGAGGATTTGGGGGATTTCATAGTATCCTTCCCCTGGCAGGCTAGGAAATGGAATGAACGAGGGGGCAGGCAGGGGAGGGAAACGAAACGAATAAGTGGCCAGGCAGGCTAGGAAATGGAATGAACGAGGGGCAGGCAGGGGAGGGAAACGAAACGAATAAGTGGCCAGGCAGGCTAGGAAACGGAATGAATGAGCGGGCGGGCGGGCAGGCGAGGAAACAGTCCAGCGGATGGAGCAGAAGCAGCCCCGGGGCTCCGCTGCCGCTCCCCGCATTTTTCTGGACGGGGTCTCGCAGGAAGGAATCCCCTCCTCCTCCAACAGGCAACAGCACTGCCGGATCCAGTTGTAGACTCGAGTATAAGCCGAGCCGGCTTTTTTCAGCCCAAAAAGTGGGCTGAAAAACTCGGCTTATACTCGAGTATATACGGTAGTGCAGTGGTAGAGAGAATAATGGACATATGTCAGAATCCCCATGGGATACCACTGCTCCAGATGATGTATTCATTGATGGTTGTTTTTGGGTGCAAATTAAAAGTACATATATCTTTAAAGCTCTTCACAGCATAGGTTCTAGTTATCTTAAGAACTGCTTCTCTAATAGTTTTTGCCTGTAAGACTGACCATTATAGGTATGCTCCAGTTCTTTTCAATCAAAGAGTGTCAACTCTCCAGACCTGTCTTCTTTGTTGTAGTGGCCGCCCTCTGGAACAGCATCTCCCCACAGAGTACCCACCCCAAAGATGTTCAAAAGACCTTGAACGCTTAGCTATTTCCCCAACATGGGGATGTAGTGGCGTCAAGCTGCTATTGAATTTTATCCATTTTACTATCTTCTTTCTTCTACCTTCACATGATTTTCATTCCTTTTGGTTTTATTGTCTTCCTGCTTTTAATGTTGCACAGCCTCTAAATCGAATAAATGAATGAACGATATAAAATCACACATCTTTTACAGATGCATTCTGGCAGAGATGACAACAATGGTTGTCTGTGTTATCTAAATATGCACAAAAGGCATACAAGGTGGGGAAAAATCTCCTGATTAACATAGACATTTTCTTTCTCTTATTTTATGTGGGGGTATGTGTATGTGTGGAATTTCTTATCTTACTTTCCTGTATGGCAATCAAAGCTGCATACAAAAATAAGCTTTGTTAGATGAATTGCTTGGCTGTCAAACAAACCTCTTCTGGATTTTAATCTATTTGTAATACTTGAGGTTTTTTTAGCTTTATGTTGGCATTCTCTACATGCTGTATCTGAAGTGTAGGCAGAATGGGATGAAATATTTATATTGCAGCTATGCATTCTAAAAATGAATCAAAGTAACAACAATAAGAAAATCATTTTCTGAAATGTAGACAGCAACTTGCTGCTTATTTTCTTCTTTTGCAAGGTTTTTTTTTTTTACATAGTTTGTTTTGCACTTGTAATTCAAGGAAATTATTTATATTTCATTAATAGCAGGAATTCATTGCTAAAAAATCCAGGCTGTTTCCATATGGTTGCTACTTTTGTCTCTCAATAACACATTTTGTACAACTGCAATGCTCTTTGAATGTATTGACAGTTCTTCCCCCTTGAGCAAACTAGCATTCTCACTAGCTGGCCAATTTGGGACTGGGGGAATGGACATGACCTTTCCTTCCTTCCTTTTTTCCCTTTTCACATGGACAAAGAAATAAAAATAATAAAAAGGAAACATTACTATAATTACTATTACAAAGAGAGCCAGGGATTATGGCACCAGGCTAGAAATCAAGATACTATTGAGTTCTAATCCCGCCTTAGCCTGTGGTAGGATCCTGCCAATTTAACAACCAGTTTGGTGGTAGCGTGCTTCGCTCTGCACACGTCACCAGTTTTAACAAGACTTACCTTCCATGTTACTTCTGTGGAGTAACAGCTGAGGGGCGGCAATCCACTCTGCTGCATGAATCAGCTGAGAGGATATATGTAAGTCAAGCGCAGGGGTGGGTGAGTGGGCCAACCAGATTGTCAGAGCTACCGGTTGACCTGAACCGGTCCGAACCGCCTGAATCCCACCCCTGACCTTAGGCATGGAAACCAGCTGAGTGATCTTGGGCCAGTCATTCCCTCTCTTAGTCCAATTCACCTTACAGGGTTATTGTGGTGGGGAACATAAGTGGAGGAAGGAGTATTGTGTGTGTTTGTTGCCGGGAGATCAATTTGTCTTAGCTGAATTTCCTATGAAGCAGTTGTGCAGCTCATCAGCTTCTAAGATTAATTTACTTCCCCTGTGAAAATTGCCACAACTCATACAGCATTATGGAGACATGCAAAGACTGTACCAATTTTGGATGGATTCTTTGCACATGGAAGGACTCTTGGTTACGTGATGATATCAGTGTGGGCAAACAAGCAGTTTCTTGGGCAGCAATGTTCTGATGAACATTACCTTCATTTTAAGTACATATGTAAACTATGTACAATTAACAGTTTGATGGATGGGTAAGTACTGTAGAACCCTCGGCCCCTGTCCTCAGTGTTACCATTGTCATGTCTTGCCATTGAATGATGCAGCAGAAGAAGACATCTGCAAAGGAGATGTTACAGTTTGTGTGCCTGCCTCATCTGTTATATGGGAACTCATCTGTGGAAAACAACTGTAGCAGATGTCGGCTAATCTTCATTTGTCCCCCAGCACTGCCATTTTGTAGGCCATTTTAAAATATTAGGGTTAAGCAGTGTGATGTCTGCAGATACTTCTCATTATCCTGCCTATGCTTGACATTAATTTCTTTTATATCCTTCATTTCTTTTCAACTTAGAAATGGGTATTGTGCAAAGACGGCCACAGCACCAACCTGGCTTATCATCCTGATTTCTGAGACTGCTTCTGGATCCCATATAAGTCAATAGTATTAAAAAGAAACATGCTGCATGACTACAGCCCACTGCCTTTGTTTAAAAGGGTGCCCCCTTCTCCAGAAAAATGATATAATACAATAAGTGGGGTAGCAGGTACTCTGGGAACATGGGTGGGTTGCTGCTGGTTTTACTACTGGTTTGCAACCCCCCCCCCCCCCACGTGCCAGTTGGGCACTGTGAGTGCATGCACTTTTCAAAATAAATTGTTCTTCGCGAATGCGCAGTCACAAAAAACCAAAATGGCGGC
Organism: Thamnophis elegans; assembly: GCF_009769535.1. NCBI lineage: Eukaryota > Metazoa > Chordata > Lepidosauria > Squamata > Natricidae > Thamnophis > Thamnophis elegans. Next base: position 119,732,999 of record NC_045543.1, on the reverse strand, counting down.
AGTCCAGCAGCAGTGAGGGAACTGGTTCTGGGGCGTGGAAGGTCTGGGTTGCTGCCAGTTCTGTGACCCAGGCTGAATTCCACAACCAGTTCGGCCAAACTAGGAGCAACCCACTTCTGCCTGGGAAGCTAGAGGGTTGGAATGATCTCAATCTCTTTTTTACTTGTGTTGCATATGCAATACACTTCTTTTTTTAAAAAGAGAGAGGCAGGACTTCTACTATTGGTTATGATTATTGTTTTGAACATTTTCAAACCTTGTCTCCCAAACTGATGTCTGTGATGGAGAATACTCACTCAACATGTTCTGTAACTGGACTGACATACACCATGGCAGCCATTTTGTGATAAGGCCCATAACATTGATTCAAAATTCTAAATGTGCTCATTGGCATAAAACTATTCCTCTCCTCAGGAAATATAACATAGTCAAGTTTATCAGGAAAATAAAACTGCTACCAAACAATAGCTGTGAGCAAAGAGATATTAAAAGAGGACTCTCTTTTCATACAGGAGACATTTGTCTTTCATTAATCTTCAGAGAGCAGCACATGATGTTCGAAGTACACTTCTTGAGTTCCCTGAAGTAGAAAATAAAAAGAGAGTCATTGTTCAGCAGCTAGTCAGGTACAGTTTCTCTGGTTCTAGAGAAGCCATCAAAGATCTAGTTTGGTGTGGTGGTTAATGCATTGGAACAGAATAAGAACGGTGAGTCCTAACCCCACTTTAGGTATGAAAATGGCTAAGTGGTTTTGAGCCAGTCACTTTCTCTTAGCCAGTGGTGGGTTCCGGATCCCGTTGCAGCTAGTATGCTGTGACAGGGCTGGTTGTCCACCACATACATGCACGCTGCACCCACATGCGTACCACCACCCTGCGATGCTCCAGCTCCTTGGCAGAGCATTGCGCAGGCACCGTATGCTGCATGCGTGTGTGCAAATGGCCTGGTTGGGTCAAATACAGGTAAGGAACACGGTTGGGCTTTCCAAAGTACCATACTGGAACAGTGCCTGCTGCCCCCAGTAGACACCGGCATGCCCATACTGGGGTGTACCGGCCGTAACCCACCACTGCTCTTAGACCTAGGAAAAAAAACAAAGGCAAAACACAGGGACTACTCCTGGCAGTTGCCAGGAGTCAAGACTGACTTGAATGCAAAAAAGAGAAGTAGCTATCTAAATCCTGGCAAGCTCAGCTGCTCTATTCTCTGCTGCTATTTCTGCTGTAGACTTTCTCCACATTTCTTTATTTCACATTATTTTAACTTTGAAGATGCTGAAATGGGTGTAAGAGAAGGGCCAGGCAAATCAGCTCTAGAAAAACACGGGTTTGTGAAATCAGACTCATTTCCTTCAAGGTTGACATATATACCCCACCCCATTGCTTAACGTTCTTTCAAGTGGATGATGTCAGGATGAAAAGGAGCACTGTAGCTGCAAAACTGCAGTGACAATCCATTAACACCACAAACAAATCAGGACATCGCAAATGTGGAAGTGATGCCAATAGAGGCAAGGGTAGAGATTGGCAATGCTGCCCCTGTTTTGTGCTGATTCAAGAAGGGTGGTGGCTACTTTGGCCCAGTAGTAGCAAAAGAGCTGTAGTGAATTATGACACTGCTTCTTTATACTTTCTCTAGATTTGTTAGTGGCCTGCACCATTATCAGTATCCATATTGATGATGGATATGGGAGTTGAGGTTAAACACCCTAGAATGCAGAATGCTGCCCATCCTTCCTTTACAGCTATATTCAGTTCAGGTATAAATCTTTCTGCTTTCCCAAAAGATGGATTTCTGGTTTATGTTTTCTGCTTTTCTGAGCAAAGCATAGATAGGGCCATAAATATGAAGCATTTTTATGGCAATTTCTTTTTTTATCACTTCTTTTTAAATTAAAAAAATGGGAATAACAGATGTCCTATAATTCTGAAAGGAAACATTATTTCAAATCAGCAACAATTGTCTGTGGTCCCTTACAGACTAAGAATATCTTCTGATAGCCACCAAGTTTCTTCTCTCTTGTTCTACTAGACAAATCTCTGAAGGTTTTCTGGAGCAAAGCTGGAGGACATGCAGAGAGGCAATGAAAATAAGATAGAGTTAACAAATGCCTGGCAAAAGGAGGTCATATCCTCGTTCTTTTCTTCATGTCCTCAAACTGGCAGGCACAGCCTTAAAATAATATATTGTCTGGCTTTTCTATGATTTTTTTAATTATTATTTTGGGCTGTTTTTGCTACAGTAGCCATTTACATTTTTGTGCAATGAGATCTTATAAATTGTCTGCTTGGTTCTTTTCCACACTCATCAACACACTAGATTTATGTTGTCTACTTCCTGACTCCACCAATTGGCTTCAACCCAACACCTTCAAATCTAGCATCGCTGTAGTTGGTAGATCACATGACTCATCATGTGTTTCTATGGTAAAATTTGAAAAGCGCATTGTTGTCAGTTTTGTATTATCATTGGCATATATTCTTGAACATAAAGATCTGTTGGGAAAATATTGCAATTGAAAAACCAGTTTTTCTGATGCTGAAAATTACATGTAATTTCATGTATATGTCAACCCAAGTATATGGTTTTGCTGTTTTTTGCTGTAATTTTTGTAATGCCAAGAAAGTTAAACAGTGTCTCTTCCTTTTCTCTCCACTATCCTCCTTTATCTGTTCAGATACCTGGAAACTCTAGGATGAAAGGACACCAGGAAGTTTCATAAAGGAGTGGAACTCCTACTCACATAGCCTCAACTGTAGATCTAACAGTTTTAGTATGCACTACTATCAGGAGCTTAGGGAAGATGGAAGGCTAAACAGTAAACAACAGAGATGTGTGGTAATTTGAAGACTACTATGGGTATTACTGTATGTACTGTTCTGTATGGCATTAATGTTTCTGCATTTTTCTCAACCTCGTCTCATTCAATTTGAAGATAAAACACTTATTTTTTTAAAACGTTCAAAAGGAAAACAAATTTTGGAGACATTCTTATGGGTGGAATTTGGTCCTACTGAACATAGTTATATGACTGTCCCTTTTTTGATTGAGTAATATGCTCTCCAGCTGTCTGCAAACTCTTAGATTTTCTGTCAACACTCATTCTGTTGTCACACAAGCATTTTGTATTCAAAGAGAGATGTACTACTGTCTGACATTGGTTGATAGTTCGGCTTCTTTTGGTGATAGTAGTGGTGGTGGGAGTTGCGCTCTGTTCAAAAGGGGTGAAAAAGCTATACTATTCTTCTGGAGTATTATATTCATGTTATTTAAAAATCTGAATGTGACTTTAGTAATATTTTTGAAAAGTCCTAACCCTATATTCAAAAGAGGATCAAACAATAATTGACAAGTGCAGTTGGTGTTAAGTTTCAATATGGCAAAGAGAGAGACAGAGAGACAGAGAGAGATAGAGAAACACAGAGAGAGAGAGAGAGAGAGAGAGAGAGAGAGACAGACAGACAGACAGACAAACAGACAGACACACACACACACACAAACACACAGGGGGGGGGCAGACTTTCTCCCACTCCTGCACTCATTCTTGCACCTTCCTCCCATTCCTACACTTTTCTCCCACTCCTGCAGTCTTCCTCATTGTTGGTCAGCTGTCGTTCAGTTTGGTTTGATGTCGCTGGATGCTGGGAGGATATGGTCTAGGGACTTGGGCAGGGAATGCCCCCACCAGCTAAAGGTGGCCAGTCTCCTTGGGAAAAACTAGATCGATCTCATTCCCTAGCAGTCCCTTGATTGTGCCACCAAGAGAATAGTTAATGAAGCATGTCAGATTATACAAACAGTAAAGCTGCCTTGGCTTGTTGGCTGCTTAAGGGGAAAAATACAACTTCAAAACTGGAACAGCTAAGACTTAAGGCTGTCTCAGGTATGGGCTGGGAAGAAGATGAAGACAGCATGATGAGAATGCTACAGAAAAAAGAAGGAGCTGGATTAGATGCAAGTGCAGAAAGGCTCACAGTTGCTGCATTTCATATTTCCATTTTGTTTCATTATTTGATGGTTGGGGCCATAGAACATTGAAATAATACTGAATATTGATACAATATTGAAATAGTGACATAAAGAATGCTTATGGAAAGAATAACTTTTCTGGTTGTTGGGTGGGAAAATAAGATGCTTTTCTTTGTTTTCAAAACTTTGTTAGGCATATTTTAAGGTTTATATTACATTTTTCATATGTTTCCTACTTCAAAATGTCAGGGACCGATCTGTTTGCCAAGTTCATGAATATTAGTTGTGGAGGAGAGGATGTCTAAAGGCTGAAAGCAAACAAGGGACTTGGGAGGCCATATTAATCATCCGGGGACCTCACTTTACCTCCCTGTAATAAATGATCCATTGAACTTTTAGATGCAGAAGCCTTAAGAGTTCCCTCGTTTATTATTTTTTTCTTTGCCATCCCGGTTTCTACTCATAGCTTCATTTTTAAAGATTTTACAATCTTAATCGTTATGTTCAATTGAGAATAGCCAAATTTGGCTATAATTTATTCCACACTGGAGAAAAATGAAGGTTGCTTTCTTAATGCCCTCGTCCATCTCTCTCTTTCTCTCTTTTAAAAAAAAATAAAGCGTTATGGATTTCCTGGTTATATCCTTATGCAAAGCAACTATCACATTAAAAGAAAGAAGGGGGAGGAAAATAGAGAAAGAGAGCGGTTAAAACTTCTTCAGTCAGCAAGTAGTCGCTGAAATCTCCAGGGTTAGATGCTAATTGGCTATCTTGCACATTAAATGTGTACTATTCTTCTGCTAAAGCTATTGAAGTGTATTATGCCAGTAGCTACTAACTGCTGATCTTGCCACTAAAATTAGTTTGTTGTTATCCTGTTGTCATGGAGTGAGAGCTGTTGTGTATGTAATTTGAACAAAGCTATAATACTGAATGAAGAAGAAAATGTTAATGATCTTCCTTCCAACAAGGAGTCCTTTTTTCTTTTTAATTGCTAAATTGTAAGTTACCTTACGTTACTTTAAATATCTGAAAAACATACCAAATATAATTTGGGTGCGAGGAGGAGCATATTAGTTTGGATAACAGCACTCTTTTTAGTCTTCCAGTGAATTTAACTGATGAAAAGAAACGGACGACTCTGGCCGATGCGCCTTAAAAACAGTGGAAGAGTTTTGTCCCATTTTAAAAGATTGTAGGGAGGAGGAGGGGGTATGATCTCTTTAGGATTTGTAAGAAAAGTTGCAATGGATTCAAAATAAGACATAATAATTTGCTAGGTTCCAAAACTATTATACTCATTCCCTGGGATGGTATACACTTACCTTCCCTACCAGCTCACATGTGCCACCACCATGCATGTGCAAGCCCTTCCGCGCATGTGCTTTTGACAAAAATGGCCTAAATGGGATGCTGTAGAGTCGGGCATAGGTGTGCGGAGCCACCCACGATTTCTGCTACCGGTTAAGGTGATCCATCCCAAACCGGTAGAATACCACCTCTGCTCATCCCCACAGATATATCGTGAACAATTTAGCTATCAATAATATAACATTTCAATGGTCAACTTTAAAACCTAGGACAGAATTAAATAGATATAATTATAAAACTCTGCATCTAAGTATGAAACATAAAAGATCAAAATATAGGATGGGGGAGGAAGGACCTGATTAGCAACAGAACAAATGAATGACCTGTGTGTCCTTTACTGACCACAAGTCCTACATCAGCCAGGAGAATGATGCAGCTCCTAAAAAGGCAAATTGCTATATTTGGTACATTAATGGAAGCATAATGTCTAAATCACAGGAAATAATTGTTCCTATCTGACCTGGGTAAATGCCACTTGGAAAATTGTGTCCTGTTCAGGGCAACACAGTTCCAAAAGGATAGTAACAAGGAGAATATACAGAGAAGGCTACCAGAACAGCGAGTAATCTGGAAAGCAAACCCTGTAAGAAATGGTACAACGAACTAGAGATATTTCATCTGCAGAAATGATGATTAAAGGGGAAAATTTTAGGAGTCTTTCAAATTCAAATGAAAGTTGCCAGACACAAGAGGAAATTGAGTGTTTCTACATTGCCCTAGAAGGCAAGACCAGAGCCAGTAGGTTAAAATTACAAGAATGTAGGTTCAGATTAGACACCAGGAAGTGATGAACTGATGAATTCCCTTTTGTTGAAGATTTTCACACAGAAGCTAGATGTTCATCTCTCAGAGATGCTCTAATAATCTTGCGCTGAGCAGGTGTTTGTACTAGTTGACCTTATGGTCACTTCAGTGCTTCAGAGATTATATGATCCTGCATAAATCACTTCTGGAATTTCCAAAGAACTTTCTTTATGATTAACTGTTAACTGTGCCAAGCATATAGAGTTAAAGACAGATGTTAAATGTTTTAATGGCTGTCCATATTGAAGCTACTACAGATGACCCCATCCTACAGTTTTCAAAAGTTTATTCATTAATCTTTGAGGAGGAGGCCAAATACGTGTCTGAGCCAAAAAAAGACTAGGAGTAACTAAAAGCATTTTTACAATAAATTTCTGTTCCATTTTCTATTTGTCAAGTATATGCTTCTTGTATATGCCTATTGCATTTCTTACACTTCTTATTAATTTATTTTTTGTATATTTTTTCTCACATACCTTACAGTATACGTACAGTTCCAAGAACCCTTTGGGATTGGTGTTCTATATTATTTGGTGATGATGATGATGATGATGATGATGACGACAACGATGACGACAAGAACATCAACAACAACAACAACAATAATAATAATGGTGGTTCATAGACATTGCAATACCTGGAGATGCACAAATTGAAGATAAACAGCAAGGAAAAATCACAAAGTAGCGGGACTTGCAAACTGAAGTTGAGCGACTGTGGAAAAAGAAATCATGTGTTGTTCCCAATTGTAATTGGAGCCTTGGAGCAATCCGCAAAGGGCTACCTCGCTATATGGAAATTTTAAATTTATCAGACTTGAACATTCTGATTCTACAAAAACCACCCTACTTGGAACAGCTTATATCCTTTGACGTTACCTTAACCAATTCCTAGGTCCTTGGTTAGGACTTGAGCTGTTGAGCTACCAACCAGCCCCAAGGTTGTGAATCTCACCAAAGATTACCACACAATAATAACAACAACATGTTGTAGAGGATCACAGTTGTAGAGGGCCAAAGTGTACAGTTTATTGATATAGCTGTTCCTGGAGATGCCAGAGTCAAAGAAAAAGAACTAGAAAAAATCATGAAATATGGCAACCTGGCCATCGAACTACACGGCTATGGATGAAGCATGTAACAGTGATACCCATTGTCATCAGGGCACTTGGCACCATGTCCAAAAATTTCATAAGATACATCAACAAATTGCAGCCTCCTGCAATAACACCAGTGGAACTGCAAGAAACTGCGCTACTTGGAACATCTTATATTTTAAGAAGGTACTTGATTGATACTTAGGATGCTGGCAGCAAACTGTATCAACCATTAGTACCAGTCAATGGTATTTGTAATGCATTTTTGAATGTTCAGTTGGCTGAGTTTCATGTTTAATGAATAAAGTATATAATGATGATGATCATGATGATCATGATGATGATAAATGGACCCTTCAATTCTGCCTTGAATCACATAAGGCCCTACCAAGGAGCTTCTCATCATAGATTTGACCAGTCACCTACTTATCAAAAATATTATTAAAACTGGGAAAACAAGAATGAGCAATCGGTAGTGATTAGGAACAAGAGAGTAGAAGCACAAAAGCACAGTGAGCTATTGGCATAGAAATTGACACAGAAAATGACTACATGCAGCCACTTAAGCCACAATACATTGGAAACACCACTTGAGTTGTGGAACACCTAAACTTAACCTGGAGCTACTTCAGACTCTGACTGGCCTCAAGATATAGGTGAGGATGTCCAGACAGATGACCAGATAAGGAGAGTTCTCACACTATGATAAGAATGCTGTTTGGCTTTGCCTTTAGAAAATTATGTGGGAAAATAAGCTGCTTTAGTTGTGGTCTTAAAAACAGCAGTTAAATAGGGAGCCCCTGCAGGACTATGCAAACAACAGTTACAAGTTAAGGAAAATAAGTTATGATCTATGTTGTGCAGGTATCTAGGAATTAATGAGCCTAGGTGTTTCCAGATATGTAATTTTATGATGGAACTGCTTACCTCCAGAGATTAGCAAAGTGCCCTCATCATATTAAAAGATACAAAGCAGGAGCCTTAACAACCACCAAAGCTTCAATAATTGCTGAAACCTTTTTTCCTTACAATATTTTCCTGGACTTCCGGGGCAGACATTGCTACAACACACCATGCAATCTTGGAGCTCCAGGATTGCTGTTGAAATCTCTGTTGCTGGATGGTCCTTTTTGGACCTAAACTGTGCCGTAGAGATGGTGATAGAGAAGAGTATGTCCTGTTGATCTCAGGGGCATCGTGAAGCCCCTGATAGATCCAGGAGAAGCTTTTTTTTTCAGCTACAAGAAAAGCAGCTAATAAAGCTGCACAATGTGAGCCGAGGTGGGCAGTGGTTAGGGTGCAGTACTGCAGGGCCACTTCAGCTGACTGTTATCTGCAGTTCAGTGGTTCTAATCTCACTGGCTCAAGGTTGACTCAGCCTTCCATCCTTCCAAGGTGGGTGAAATGAGACCCAGACTGTGGGGGTGATATGCTGACTCTGTAAACTGCTTAGAGAGGGCTGAAAGCCCTATGAAGCGGTATATAAGTCTAAGTCTAACTGCTAATGTTGGAATAGCCCCCTGCAATAGAAACAGTGCAGGAGAGAGAGTATGTCAAAATTGGTGAGATAAATTTTATTATTAGAGAAGAGAACACTCAAAAGAAGTAGAGTAAAACTAAAATTGAAGATAGAAGAGAGCAAGTGGCGGATTAGCTTGAATTAAAACTTTGTGTCATCTTTTTTTCTTTAATTTCGTTTCTTTTCTATGGATGGAATTTTTACAAATGCCTCTTACTTTTAAGTTGGGCTGGTCCTTTTTCTCCTTCTTCCATTTTTTCCATTATTTGTATTTGTGGACTAAGAATCACTTTCCTCTAAATGCTCGGCAGGAATCGGAACTTTTAAACACTTTTTTCCTATCCTAAACTCGGAGTTTAAAGAGGGAGCTAAAAGTAGAGAAAAAAAAAAGTAACACTCATCTAGAGGCTGGAGACTTGTTATCTCAAGGCCATTGGCTTTGCTTATTGAAAGGGACAGAGAAAAAGCACGTCTTGTTATATAGGTATTCTTTGGAGTAACACTGAATTTATTTGAAACCTATCAAAAAGTCCTTGGATGTCCTAGTGGCAGTGTTTACAACTTGGAAAGATGGCAAAACATGAAGAAGAAGAGGAATTAACATTGTAAAGAATTATGTTAGAAATTCAAAAATCCTAATAAGAACAGAAAGAATAGAAAAAAAATCTGAAGTTTATAGAACAAAGAACAGAAGGAATGGCGGGAAGAGCTGAGATATTGATGAAACAATGATTGAAAGTTGAAGATAGAGTTCAAAAATTGCAGAAAAACATGAACAAAGTGACGAGAAAATTGTTGATGCTGACAGTAAACAGAGAGAGGAGGGAAATGATATGCGTGGAACACTAAAAGGAAAGGTAAATGAACTGGAACTCTATCTCATGCTTCCAAAACCTAGATGAAGAAAGGGGAGAAAACTTGGCAGAAACAATGACAGTATTTTTGGCAGAAGCCACAATGATAACCAAAGCCCAGCTGAGGAAAGGAACATCTGATCATCGGGGTGAACTGGTTCGCTCCCAGATGATTGTTGGAGCTATTGGTTTGCCCAAAGTTCCGAACTGGTAGAATCCCATCCCTGACTAGGGTAGGGTAAAGGCAAATGGGGAAGGAAGAGAGATCAACTTAAAACTCAGGCTTGAAAAAAATGTAGGCATTTTCAGGCAAAGAGAAGAATGGACAGATTCATTTGAATCGAGACAGGCCAGTGAGTATCAAAATCAAGTGCTGCTAATAAAAATGAATGAATGTATAAATCAATGGATATACTCTTTTTAAAATGAAGAGGTAAAATATCAAATAGTTATGGGAGCAGGCAAAGTTTGGTTAATATGTTCCTGGCTCTGTTTTATGTATAACAAGTGTTCATGCTTAAATGGGTTTAATCCCAGAAGGCTTACTTACATCTACATGAGCCCATCTGCACTTGAGGAAGAAGGACCATTTTTACACATGACTAAAAAATGAAGGGCAAAAGTGACAGCATTTTGCATTCAATTTGCATATCTAATGAATGTGTGGAGATGCATAATTAGAAGAAACTACTAATAATTTAAATAGAACTGCAGTGCACTGTAATAAGGAAGAGTATGACCAGGTGCACTGCTCCTTCTGTCATCAAGATACAACTTGATGATGGATAACTGTAATACTAGCTATTTTCCCTACTTTGGCTTCAAAGCAGTCTTTAAATGTCTTCAAACAGAGGAAATCCATGTCATGTTGAATATGTAACTACCCTGTACTCCGATCACCCTCAAGACATTTTATCTGAAATGAGACAATAATAACTGGAAGAACAGGCTTTGGGCAATGGTGGAATTCAATTTTTTACTACCGGTTCTGTGGGCATGGCTTGGTGGGTGCGGTGTGGCTTGGTAGGCATGGCTTGGTGGGTGTAGCAGGAGAAGGATACTGTAAAATCTCTATTCCCTCCCCACTCCAGGGGAAGGTTATTGCAAAATCCCCATTTCCTCCTGATCAGCTGGGACTCGGGAGTCAGAGAATAGATGGGGGTGGGGACAGTCAGAGGAGGTATTTACCAGTTCTCCAAACTACTCAAAATTTCTGCTACTGGTTCTTCAGAACTGTTAAGAACCTGCTGAATACCACCTCTGGCTTTTAGGTTGGGGCATCCCACTTGTGAAATATACATACATTTAGGTACTAAACATAATTGTTTTTAAATTTCCTTGGATCTAAACCTTCTTTTAATTTTGTGTGGTATGCTTTTAATTGTAACTTTTATTTTGATTTTGGTTTACTGGTCTTTTATTTTTTTGTCTGTTTTTTAAACATGGTTTTGTTTCATAGTGTTATCCAAGAGCTACCTTTATACTGCACAGCCAGTCATAATTTGCTAAGGGCAAATAAAGAAATAAAGCCAATTTACTCTGGCTTTTGAGATTGAAATTCAGATGTGAACAAAAAATACTCCAAAGTTATATTATTTATACTCTATTTAGACAAAATAGAGCATGAGGTACCATAAGAAATCTTGATACAAGAGTACAAGCTGTCCAGGATCAGTAAAAGGGTCTTTGTGTTTGGTTTTTTATTTATGCCACCACCTGCATCCAGTGGCTTTACATACTATGGATCAGGATGCAGGACAAATGAAAAAAAAAACTCTGAAATCCAAATAAAGTGTTGCACTCAATGTTCTCTTTCTTGAAACCTAGTGTTCCTCTGTTTTTCTTTTCTTGGCTAGCAATTCAATATTGTTAATGGTCTGGTAGGATTGGAAGGCATATAAATTCAACTAGAGTTGAAGTACAGAACCACAGAATTAGAGGGGGTGGAAATTGCTTCTGTCATAAGCTCAGTGTTATAACCTGGCATTTTTGGATCAACCTCACCCTGCTTCCCCAACAGAAAATGATTCATTGCGGTATCTAATGACACGATGCTTGCAGAAAAGAATAGCCAGTTAGGTATTTGTTCATGTAAGATAGCCATGTTTTCATGCAAAATATTAAATGTGAGGATAAGAGCTATTTTAATTATTATGCAGGTCAATGTTAGGCAATATTACTCAGAGGTAAACCACTGTGCAGGTAACTGGCCAATGCCCCATTTGAATAGAAGCATGAAACATTGATATTTGGCAATCACTGATGCAAAGATTATGCAGTACTCAGAGAGGTCAAGACATCACAAATAAATCAATATGTCAGGAAATACTGTTCCGAATATAATCAGCATGTCATTTCTCATTTCTCTGGCCTTAGGAAATCATTTCCTTGGTTGCCCAGCTCCATTCCCATAGGCCATTGCTTGAGGTGCTGAGCTCTATGGAGAGAATGCAATCTTTCAACCAGGCATTCTACCTTGGGTGAATCTTGTCTCTAAGCAGTCATCGGTATAATGATGCCCCCAGGTAAAGATATTGAGAAATGGCAATATAGTTGGAAATCAATTGGCTAATTCATTAAAAAGGACTCAATTTTTGAATAAATATTCATTGCAAATCTTTCTTAGCTTCCATCAGCACTTTCACAGTGTTATCTTCTACCTAAGCTGCGTGGGGTGAATATGAACATCGGGCTTCAGGACTGTAAGGTATTTCTAATTAGCCAGACACACATGGACAAACTGGAGTCTACTTTGCATCATACTCTGTATGAAGAAGATGATGATCAATAGATGTGATTGTGGGAGTCACGAATCACAGTTATCAAGCGATGCAATGCCACTTCAAGGGAAATGACAGCTCACTGATTGCGCTTGTACAATATCCCTGCCATCTATATGGGGGTACACACTTCTTGTTTGTTGGTGTTGGGGTAGGATTTTATTGTTCAGCTTACCAGAAAAAGAGTGACATTGCCATCTGATGTAGGTGAGGTTAGAATTATGGAACAAAGCTTTCTCAGTTATACTCAACAGTTGATCTTCCATCATCAAGAGCTATTGAAGAATTTACAGTGATGAATTGATAAATATGAATGATGCTACAGGCATAAGCAACACTGAGCTGACTAAGTCCTAGTGTAATTAGTGAGTTGTACATTCAGAAAATACACTAAAGATCCAGAGAAGAACACAGGTTTCAGACGAGCTTATTCCAACTTATTCAATGCCACAACCTGGGAATCTTGGGAGCTGAAGTTCACTAGATCTAGGAACCCATTAGATTGAGGGAGAAGGCTGCTGTAGGCCTCACTTTACATCTGAACAGTCAGTTATGCTGGAAAATATGACAGAAGACATTTGGTCTTGCCCTATTGCACTAGTTCTGATACTTGTCCTCATTTGACAGGGAGAAACAAATGGATTGTCCTAGCAAAAGTGGAGAGGAGGCCTCAGCAGAGCCAGCCAATTTTGCATTCATCTGTTTTCAGTCGTCTTGCATCATTTTTGCAGAGTTTGGTTTACAAACAATACTGTCTCTCTCTTTCTTTTATTATAATAGATCTCTGACCGCTGCATGAAGCTCAAATTCATATTGCAGTAAAGCTATTTATTATTATCTAATGTTTTCCTTCACAATGATTAAGCCCACCGTGGATTATTGGGCATCCTTGCTTTTCTCAAGCATTAGAATTGTATTTTGCTGAAGGTGGAAGAAGATTTGCATCTGCCTGCCCGCCTGCCTGCCTACCTGCTTGTCATAAATGAGTATGTATGTTACAGATGCTTTTTTCTCTGAAAGGGTTGTTAGTAATATAACAACTTTTCTCATCTAAGCAAGCACTGGCTTAACTTCCTTGGATTTTGTCATCAACTTGTCTCAAAGTGGTATGTAAAATGAATAAGAATAAAGAAAGCAAACAACTTGCCCAGGTGTAAAAAGTGCAAAAAGTGCAAACATTGCTAACATCAAAGGGATGGTGTGATGTTGTCTGATTAGCAAGAGAACTTTGGATTCTCACCAAGAAGAAAATTTCATTAGATGGCTTTTGGCAAATCACTATCTCTCAAGCTACGCAGGCTCACAGAGCACTTGTGGGGATAAAATTGGAGAAGAGAAAACTACCCTGTTTCCTTGCAAAGTAGACCTTCCCTGATAATAAGTCCAATTGGGTTTTGAGCACATGTGCTAAAATCAGCCCTCCCCTGAAATATGCTCTCCCCCAAAATATTGCAACACAGCAGCAGCCATAAGGTGACCACGCTCATCATCTCCTGCATCTCAAAAATAATAAGACCTCCCCCACCCCCAAAAAGCCAAGCGCTTATTTCGGGGGTCAAAATAAATAAGACCCTGTCTTATTTCGTGGCAACATGGTATGTGTGCAATTTTAAGCTTTTGTAGAGAAGATGGAGATATTTGTGTAACAAGCAAATAATCTTTTTTGCCCCATTGCCCCTGTTGAAATAAACTAAATCTAATTTTGAGAAATTCAATATTGTATATAGAATTTAGGGGGAAACGGACATCTATTGTCATATTTTTACAGATTCAAATTTGGGACTAATTCAATACAGTTATTATTATTTACTGAACATTTATACATTGTCCCCAATGCATCTAAACCTGGATGACTGAGAATCTCCATAGACATTTATGCATTGTGTTAAGAAGAATTGGTGGGTTAACTGAACCTGTGCAGCTCAAAAATATCACTGGATTATGAAATATAAGCATGTGGCATTATGATAAGAAAAATAACATTCTTTTTTTACTGTTTGTTTATTACTATTTATTAAATTTGTAGGCTGCCTGATTTCATCAGGACTCTGGCCAGCATACAAATAGTAAAACAATTAAAGCAATACAACACAGAAAACAAAATCAAACATCTGGAGAAAAATAACACAATCTACTGAAGGTCCCTCATGATACAAGGGTTTGCTATCCAAGGCCTATGGACAGAGCCAGATTGTAAGGCTTCTTCCAAAAAGATCATAGTGAGAACCTATGAAGATGTTACTCCAGAGGGTAGATGTTATGACATAGAAGTCCCCCAGCTTAATTTCACTCATTCTAAGCCAGGGGTGTCAAACTCGATTTCTTTGAGGACCACATCAGGATTGTGTTTGACTTCAGGGGGACGGGACAGTGGGGCATGGCCAGGGTGGGTGTGTCCAGCTTAATATCACTCATGTCAGGGCACCTGTAGTGGCCCAAGTGCTCTGCCAACAAAAAGGGCCTCCTGAGCTACATTTTTGGCTGGGACAGCCTCCTGCAAACCTCTACCAGTGAAAACGGAGCTCAGGAGGGCCACACGGTCCTTCACTATTTTCAGGATGGCCCCATGCGCCAGATCCGGCCCACAGGCCTTGCGTTTGTTCTAAGCAATGTTACATACAGTCATCTAGACTATCCCTCACAGCAGCCATAAAGATGGTCCTGTGGCTGGTCTATCTCTCCCCACAAGGAACAAGTCCTTTTTAAAGGGCTTCTGTGTGGCTTTCTGTGTACATCAAAAAATTCAACTTATGCTCGGTTAGATTCTATGTAAGCCTGAAAAAAAATTGTTTTTAGGAATCATTGAATGTAGTTCATTTAAGTTAATGTAATTCTTAAAGCAGCAGCACTTCTCCCTCCCTTCCTCCCTCCATCTCTCTCTCTCTCTTTTAAAAAAGTCTTGCTCCAAAGTTTTGAAAATAAATCAGATTGCTCCAACAAATAGCAGTTCATATGTAATCTGAAACTCTCTCAAAGTGCACCTAGTCCCAGTTTAGAATGCAGGATATATGGATAGATGGATGTATTTGTTTAGTACAAATGAAAGTTAGGAGATTATTTTTTTTAATTCTATCACTTTGACTTATAATTAAAATATAAAATATCTATGTGCAATGATACTTTTCATTGGATTATTTGTTAGTAGTTTTCAAGCCAGTGAAATTAAAATTAAAGTGGTAGAAACCTATCAAAATTCCGGGGTATGAATTTCAGCATACCAGCCGATGGCAGCAGCATCCAATAGAAACCACAATGACATCATTGTGTAATGACATGACTACATAACTCACACAAATAGCATCACAAGGTGGCTGTTGTCATTTGTCCCGTCCCTTGTACATATCTGGCCAAAAATAGATCAATGACTATGGTAATTCAGCTTTCCTCCAGTAATTGCTCTTCCTGCATTGCATAACTAGCAGTGTATATGCTGGCTGGAGGTAAAGGTGTTGCACTTACACTTGTCTAAAAGATGCCATCTGGAAAGGTTGTCACCATTCATAGATGTGGTTCAAAACTATGAGCAGATGAATTTATATTTTCTTCGACCTATCTAGTACCCAGCAATGCTTCCTTTTGAATAGTTTTTGCCTGCTGCCTAGCAATATTTACCAAGGGAGCGCAACATTACAGCCAATTTATACAGGATGTGATTAATGCACAGAACCTCCCCGCTAATGGGTTATAATGATTTCACTTAGTGTTAGGCTTCAGCCAGACAAACATTGTTTTGCATCTACATGAAAAATGAATTGCCAGTAGAATGGTGGGCATTCCCAATTCAGAATGCAGAAGTGATTCTGTCTAATGCTATCCCTTGTCAGGACATGCCTTTTAAAAAATTATTTTGTTTTTCCATAGCTTTCTTAATATATTATTTTTAAAATACAAGGGATTGCAGTAGAGGCTAAACCAATTTCGTTGTATACAGTACATGATGTAAAATGACAATAAAGGCTCTTTTTATTATTATTCATTGCACAGTCAGCCAGATGTTCAGTCTAGGTTTGGTATTCTTGTCTACCTATCGAGTCCTTACAAAAGACCCGAAATAGGCAAATCTGTATGTTTGATGGTGTTACAGATATCGTTGCAGGATGGAAGCAGTTCCAAGTAAAGCCGCCTTCTGCAACTGACTGATGGCAAATTTGTCAATGCCTACGGTGGTCAAGTGGTGCTCCAGTTGTTTTGGGATTGCACACAAGGCACCTATTATTATGGTACTACCAGGGGTGGGTTTCCTGCCAGTTCTAACCTCTTCTATAGGAGAGGTTCCACAAATCTACAGTGCCATTTAGAACCGGTTCCAGCTCCCTCCCCCCGCCCGTCCACACATCATCAAGATGAGGAGGAATTCTGGGAGTTGAAGTCCACAAGTCTTAAAGCTGTCAAGTTTGAACACCCCTGTGGGTTTTTTCTAAAGGGTTAGGGGTGCAAGGGTCTTGTAACTTGACAGCTTTAAGACTTACGTGCTTCAAATGCCAGAGTTTCTGAGCCAACATTTTGGTTGCTAAGCAAGAGTGTTGTTAAGTGAGTTTCACCACATTTTACAAGTTGGCCACACCCACCCAGTCACATGGCTGGCAAGCCACTCCCACAAAGCAGGCCACACCTACAGAAGAGGTTCTAAATTTTTTTGAAACCCACCACTGGGTACTCCCCTTGCTTGCCTTTGCCATAGCCGTTCTATTTCTATTTGTAGGTTTTTATATTTTGTTATCTTCTCCAGTTCTTTCTCTTCTATTCTGCTGTCTCCAGGCCCTGGCATATCTACTTTCTACTTTCTTCTTCTTCTTCTTCTTCTTCTTCTTCTTCTTCTTCTTCTTCTTCTTCTTCTTCTTCTTCTTCTTCTTCTTCTTCTTCTTCTTCTTCTTCTTCTTCTTCTTCTTCTTCTTCTTCCTGTTGTTGTTATTATTATTGTTATTGTTATTATTATGTGGTTAATCTTTGGTGAGATTCACAGCCTTTGGGGCTCGTTGGTAGCTCAACAGCTCGAGTCCTAACCAAGGACCTAGGAACTGTTAAGGTAATGTCGGAGGATATAAGCTGTTCCAAGTAGGGTGGTTTTTTGTAGAATCAGAATGTTCAAGTCTGATAAATTTAAAATTTCCAAATAGCAAGGTAACTCTTTAGGTATTGCTCCAAGGGCTCCAATTATAATCGGGACACACACAATTTCTTTTTCCACAGTCGCTCAACTTCAATTTGCAAGTTTATCTTCAATTTGTGCATCTCCAGGTATTGCAATGTCAATGAACCATACTTTTTTCTTTTCAACTATTGTTATGTCGGGTGTGTTGTGGGCCAAGTGCCTGTCAGTCTGGATTCTGAAGTCCCACAAGATCTTGACTTTCTCATTCTCTAAAACCTTCTGACCTGATGTTCCCAGTGGTTTTTTGCTGCACTCAAATCCAAACTTTTGGCACAATTTCTAATGAATGATCTTAGTAGCACGGTCATGGCGTTGTAGGTAGTCAGTTTGTGAAATTTTGCTGCACCCACTGATCAAGTGGTCGACTGTCTCGTCTTTCTCATTGCTGTTGGTGGTAACATGTTGAATTTTTGCCTTCATGCAATTTGTGGCTAAGGCTTGTTCTTGAGCTGCCAAAATAAAGCCTTCTGTTTCTTTTTTCAGTGCTCCTGATCTTAACCAGTTCCAAGTTAGCTTTTGGTCAGCTTTGCCTTCAATACTTTTCAAGTATTGGCTATGCATAGCTTTGTTTTTCCAATTTTCAACTTGCTTCTCAATTACTTCTTTCTTATATTCAGCTTTTGACTTAGTTGTCTTTAAAAGGCCTCCTTTATTTACTTCCTTAATCATTGGTTCTTCACTTTTCTGGATGTATCATTCAAGCTGTGTTTTTCTTCTTCCACAGTCTGTTTTACTTGTAGGAGTCCTCGACCACCCTCTGCTCTTGGTAGATATAATCGGTCAACATCACTTTTAGGGTGCAAAGCATGATTCATTGTCATAAGCTTCCTTGTTTTTCTGTCCAAATTGTCCAACTCCATCTGGATCCAGTCAATTATTCCTGCAGAGTATCGAATCACAGGTATAGCCCAGATATTTATGGCTTTTATGATGTTTCCTCCACTCAATTTGGACTTTAATACCTTGCTAATTCGTCAAATGTACTTGGCTGAAGTTAATTCCTTGACTTTATTATGCATTAAGTCAGAGGCCTCTAAAATCCCCAAGTACTTGTAGCCTTCTTCTGGTTTTACTGCCTTTATCGTTTCTTCATTTTCAAGTTCTATTCCATCATCTTCTATGATCTTGCCTGTTGTTGTTGTTGTTGTTGTTGTTATTATTATTATTATTATACAATTGTATCACAGCGGCCAGTTGTTTCGCCGGATTTGGCATTGGTTACTAGTCGGGCCCCACCCAGGGGCCTAGGACGTCGTAACGTATTTTCGCAATATGCGTGCAGATCCAAGCAGTGCGGCTTTTTGCATTTGACTGATGGTGATTTTGTCAATTTTTAACTGTTTTAAATGTAATTCCATTACATTATTACATTATTATTATTATTATTATTATTATTATTATTATTATTATTTCAATGTTGGCAAACTGGACATTGTTTCCTTAGCAGCAGCAGAATGGTTAAAGCAGGGCTGGAGAACTATGGCCTTTTATGACTTGTGGACTTCATGCTGGCTCAGGAATTCTAGGAGTTGAAGTCCACAAGTCATAAAGGGGCCCTGAGTTAAAGGGTGCTGGATAGGCTGAGTGCCATATATAGTTTTTTCCTCCAAAATGAAGAATACATGGTAAATCAGTAGAAACAACTGGGAATCTAATTGTTCTTGGTGAGAATCTAGAAATACAATCTCCAGTGTGTTTGCCCCTCTATCTCTATCTCTGGCTCTGCAACTGGATAGGCATCCTCAACTTTCAAATGGCAATTTAGTAGCTGTTCAAACTGATGATGGACTTCCCAAGGTTGGAGTCCCTTGGGGGGGGGAGTGTCATGTGATCACATTTGGGATACTCAGAAACTGACCTGAATTTACGGTGCTTTGCAGCATCCTGTGGTCACGTGATTGCAAAATACAATCCCCCCCCCCCAGAAATCAGCATTTTCTTTTGGCTTCCAGCAAAAAAGGCCCATTGTTGTGGCCTGCCAGTGGCCAGTAGAGCTGATAGCAGAGTCAGACAGTTAGGAGGTTGGGCAGGAACATGGGTCACTCCTGAGAGCTGAGGAAAGCTCAGACAAGGGCTCTGTATCAGAGGCAGAGAGGGAGCTAGACAGCAGTGAGGCAGAGTGTGCACATGCGCAGAGCTGCCAGAAGTCAAGAACAATTAAGAAAGCAGGGTCAACTTGAGAGTAAAGCCACACCTTGGAGATGATTGGCCCCTTCCATAGGAAACAAAAGAGGAGCAAACGGGGAGTGCGCTCTTGCAGGAAACAATTTGTTCCTTTGGTCGTTTCAAGAATGGAAAGTTCTGTTTGTAACTATAAGAGACTCTGTGCCAAGTGTTGCCTTGCCCTGTTTTTGAAAACTAGTTATCTGGAGGTCTCCAAGCGAGATAAGGTTTGTGTTAATAAATATTCCTTTGAAAGACTATTTGCCAAGCCTTGCTGACAGTTAATGAAAGGAATTCACTGTCATGTAAATAAAAAAGGTTTTGCTGGGGCCAAGACTCTGCTTCATGCTTTTTAAGGAAGCCTAGGTCAAAACACCCATTGCACATAATAGATTTGCTTAATGATGATGATGTTTACTTAATGCTGCTGCAAAACAGATTGTAAAAAAGGGGCACAGTCACACTGTGACCCATTTATGACTGGCATGACTTACACCTATAATTTTGTGCTCAGTTTTAGTCATAGGTCAAGGACTACCTGTAATGGTAGAGCAAGCCTTGCCTGACAATCTACTGAAATATCATCCCCTTCATTGGCTCCCATAGAATATCTATTTTAATTATTCTTTCATCCAGTGGTCTCTCTGATGAAGTCGATAGAGGTAACCTTGCATATGGTGTTGTAGACAAGAAAGTATGTTTTTGGATACATAAAATCCTGTTGCTAGATCCCCATGTCTATGGAAGATTGTATTCTTATTGCTTATTATCTATTCACTTAATGGTCAAATTTATATGGTTGCTGATGTCACACAAAGTGACTCTGAGTGGTGTACATAAAACCAACAATTAAAACCCCTTAACAACAAACACAAATAAAAACAATCAGGGAGGAAGGAAGTGCATCAGAATATTGCACATGATGCAACTAGCATGTGGGATTTCCAACCACACTGACAAAAGACACCATAATTTGAAGCTTTTTAGAAGGTCATCTTGAGGGGTCTATGTTCCAGAGGACAGATGCTGCAGCAGAAAAAGCTCTTCTTCATCCAGTTGACACATATATCATACTAGAATATAGAAGAGAATTTGAGAAAATGATGGATCGAAAATATCTATAACAGAGGTGTCAAACTCAAGGCCTGTGGCCTGGATATGGACTTTGTGGTGCATAGATGTGCCCCGCAGGGCTGCCCTGGAAACAGCAAAGGAGCAGCCCTCAGTGCCTCTGCCAGTGAAAACAGAGCTCAATCTCCGAAGCCCCATTTTCAGCTGCTACGGCCTCCTGCAACTCTCTGCCAGTGAAAATGGAGTGCAGCCCTCCCTAGCTCCATTTTAGCTGACAAAGAACTTAGGTCATCACAGCCCCCCCCCCAACATGAGTGACATCGAGCTGGCCATGCACACCCTGGCCATGCCTCCCCCCGCCAGTTCTCCACAGAGGTCAAACACAACCCTGATGCAGCCCTCAAAGAAATTGAGTTTGACACCCCTGTGGTATAACATTGTATCCTGATCATCCAACCTGGTGGCTGTTATAAATAATTATGATCAAAGTTGTAGTCTACCACATTCAGAGACTGCCAGGTGAGGAAAAACCAATCTGGACTTGTTTTTAAGGATTTCTTTTCATCTTCAGCACTGCACACATTAAAAGGCTATCATTTGTTCTCCTTTATAAATTGTTAGGTGGGGAGGTACAGTTCAATATTATAAATTGTTAAAACCCAATTAAAATTTAAATGATATAAACAGTCAGTGCTGCATACAGTAATCAAGGTGAATGCTGTGGTCAATTTCCTGATCTAGCTATTTCTGCCTGATTTGTTGTAATTGCTTTATAAAAATTTTATTTTGTTATCCACCTTGAGAATATCAATATGATGGTGAAAGAGAAATAATCTAAATAAATATATCAATGTCCAAGATGCTGCTGTGTAAGACAGCCTTTTCTGCCCTGAATATATGAAACGATAGCACACTGATGGGATGGTAGGAGTCAACAACCAATCCTTAAATTGAAGTCCTCTTTTGTGACTGGATTGTTGTTACTTGTTCTAGGTGGATTCTGTAAGGTCCTTGAGAGGCTAAGCTTTTTACTCCAAAGACATTTAGACAATTGAATCTCAAGGACCAGTCTCTTTCCACCAAAACTTATAAAGTTCTTGCTGAAGAGTTTATTGGTCATTTTGACTAACTGATGTAAGAGCAGTGCTAAAAGCCCATTCCTTAAGGCACATTCATGTTTCAAGAGGTTTTTGGCAAAGTGTTTCCTCTAAAGGTCAATGAGCCCTATGCACCCCCTTATACGAGTGACTCCCCCATTACACTTCCTTGGTAATGGTCAACTGCACTGTTTAGATCAGTATTAGAAGCTGCCATTTTGATCTTCTATAAGAGGAATGTCAAACATGCGGCTTACGGGCTGGATGTGTCATGTGCAGGCCATGCCCACCTCAGCTCCGCAAAGGGAAAAATGTTGCGATACATCACGTGATGGCAATGTGACGCCGTGAGTTTAACACCTGTGTTCTACAATGTACCCAGTGAAGGACTATGTAGAGTCAACAATTCAGATGTTAAAATGACCAGTCTCAAACAAGTTTTCTTTTTTTCTAAAAGAAAATATTTTTTTATAATCATGGAAAATATGGCAGGCCCCATAGTTTCCTGAGATGTTTTTTTTTAAAGCTGTTTCAAGCTGCAATTACAGCTAAAGAACTTGAATCCCATCTGATCTTTTAATAACATGCAGGTGGTCCTTTGGTCATGCAAGATATATCATGTTAATTCAATTGTACACAAGGAATATAATACACAGTGGCAGCAATGTATTTCTATAAATTGTGATATCCTTTTTTGGGAAATATGCCAGCATGGCAGCTCGTCCACATTCATCCATGTGGAAAAAAGTTACCATTTATGCATGTGCAAAATGTTGACTAATCTAACTGAAAGCTGACTTGTAAAAGAGATCCAGGAACAGAACAGTGCCATTAATTAGGAACATGAATTCTCTGCTGCTCTCTAACTCAATTCTTCTTTGCTTTGATTCTTGAGTGAGCCCTTTGATTCATGTTGGCTTCTGTGGGACTTACATCCAGACCAATCACTGCTTTCCCCCTATATGTATGCTAGACATAAATGCTACTACACAAGGCTCCAGAATAGATCACCACCACTTTTGCTCACCAGCTTTTGAATACTTAGGTAGTCAAAACTTCAGTAGCTGTTTCCTGAACTCAACTGAAGATGCCCAATACTGGAAAATCTGAATATTGCAAACTCCCATGATGATGGGACTTTTTATACATTAGTTGGAAATTCTGTGAATTGTGTTGGCTATATGTTTGGAAGATATTGGTTTTGGAAAATTGAGATCAAGTAAAAGCAAATTAGTGGGATTGTTGGGCATATATTGACTTCTGGCAACAACAAAGATGATCAGGGGACTGGATGTTAAAACACATGAAGAACGGTTGCAGAAATTGGGTATGTCCATTCTAATGAAAAGAAGGACTAGGGGTGACATGATAGCAGTGTTCCACTATTTGAGGGACTGCCACAAAGAAGAGGGGGGCAGCCTGTTCTCCAAAGGTCCTGAAGGCAGGACAAAAAGCAATGGATGAAAAGTAGTGAAGAACAGAACCAACCTAGAACTAAGGAGAAATTTCCTGGCAGGACAATTAATCAGTGGAATGGCTTGCCTTCAGACTTTGTGGGTGCTCCAGTAGAGGATATTTCAGATAGTCATTTGTCTGAAATGATATAAGGTCTCCACCTTGAGCAAGGTGTTGGACTAGAAGACTTCCAAGATCCCTTCCAACTCTGTTATTTTAGTACTCTCACTAATTGTTGCAATAATATGGTTACACCATACCTAATTTTCCTCGGATGTGACCTCCATTTAAGCTCTTAAAACTTTGCTTGGCCAGTCCTTCTGCCATAATTAAAAATGTCTGGGGGTCAGCAGGCAGACAGCACCATACTTTTCAACTGTCCCAATCTGACCTACTAGTTTCTTGATGTCAACTGACGAACTGTGATAATATCAGAGCAACAGGAGAATTGGGTATGATGCCTTATAAAGGAAAACACTTCCCAATTGTCTAGACACATGACATCCCCCACCTTTGGCTGCTGCAGAAAAAGTTGCATATGTGCCCCATCCCATAAGCTCTTCAGCCAAATCCAGAAGACATACAGCAAAGTCGTGAGAACTAATTTGAACGGGGGATGCAACTGCACTAAAAGTGATAGCTGTAGAGAAACAGCACCAAATCTACTGGAAGATCAAGGGACTTCAGTAGCTGTCTTGCATGTCAGATACAGTAGTGAGTTTCCATTGTTTTTTTTGCTACCGTTTTGCTTGTGCGCACATGCGCGAGATGCTTCTCTGCATGTGCAGAAGCATCTGGGTGGGTGGGCAGAGCCTCCCGCCACTGCCACTACAGGTTCACTCAATCTGGGCCAAACCGGGAGGAACCCAATGGGACCTTGAAGCCAGATATCATGAAACTACTCAATAGAGCCTTGATTAACCACAAAACAACTGTTCATTCTGAGACAACCTGCTGAAATGGCTTGCTGCTATCTAGCACCTCCAACCCTCCAAGTAGGTGCCATTTCAACCCAACTTTTTTGAGCAGGTAAACATATTTTCATAAGATGGAAACACCCATTATTGTTGGATTTCTAATTAATGATTACAAATTCGTTTGTGATATAAAAGCGATACCAGAGGCAGATGGCTGGTGCATTGCAATGCAGTATGTTGGCTTCTCATTTAATTGATTTTAATGAACATTTTAAAAAACTAAAGTAAGATGGAACAAGAAGCCTGTTAAGAAGTACAGAACACCTCCATACTGTAGATACCCATGAGTATTGTATTACTCAATTGGACATTGCACAGTTTCTGTACCTCTTAATCCTGCAAACTACGGCAGCTTTTCCACTTACTGAAATATTTCAGGCTGCACTCTGGCCTGTTCATTTTGGGAGCGAATACCTGCAGTGTCATCTCTAGGCATTTGTGCCTAGGGCTTCTGACTGTTCCATCTTCCTGCATTCTTTGACTTTCTATCCTCGAGCGCTACTATTCATAATTCCAACCCCAAGAGATGCAAATTGGACACCACATGTGAAAGGTCTCCTGCATCCACTCTATAGTGGTTGCTATCACAAGTATTAACTTGTTTCTTCCCATGGATTTCATTCAAGGATCCTAATGGCATTGCTTCACACTGAATATTATGTCACTTTAAGAAATTGTACCTGTCTGCCTTTAGGATGGGGTGAGTGGAGAATTTTTAATAATATCATATCAGCATTTCTCTCACTACCTTTATCTCCATTCTTTTAACTCAATCAACTTTAATTCACTTTCAACTCTTTACCTGCCTTTAGCAACTTCACCTATTCCCCCCTGGTTCTTTCTTTATAATTGCAACTTTCTCCCAGAACACTTTACTTGATTTCATTTCCCTCTTATCTTTCCAGTCATGCTGCTTAACCTTTACTTTGTCATAAAGCCCCTTTGTTTTTCCCTCTCCCACACTATTATTTTTGCAGTGGGATTTGTTCAAAGGATTTTATAAATCCTTTTCCATCTCCTTCTCTTGGCTGAACCTGACTCAAGGTCAGCCAGATCTGGCCTGCATTGGTTATCCAGATTTCTGCATTCCAGATTTCTTTGCAGTAATTCTTTCAAAAGAACCTATTGGAGTCCTTGCTTTGGGAACTATTTTAGGTTTCTCCGACTTTTAGTGTAATTTAGCATAAATAATGTGTACTCTTACATTGGAAAAGAAAAATGGGAAGAAAAAAAATGGGCTTGTTCTCCTAGAATTTAGATCTCTAATCTTTCTAGGTTGAAACATGCAGCTTTTATGGTATATTCCAGCATGACCATCATTTGTATAATGGATAATACCTGCTAGATGTGAAAGAATCTAGATTTATCGCTCATACCTAGGAAAAAGCTTTGTTTGATAACTTTAAAGCTAGGTGAGTCTGTATGCCCAACAGCTGATGGGTAGGAACAAACTCTTACCAGAGAGAGAAGGAGAGATCCAGCATATTTTGTAAAGACCCCAGCAGAGAAATGTTCACAAATGATCAGAAAGAAATGAAATAGGGTTAGAAAACAAATGTTTAAATCTTTAAGAGTACTTCAGCAAAGGAGAGTCCAAAGTAAAGATCCTTGGGAAGCCATGGCATGAGATTAATTGAAATGTATTTGAATATAAATAGCTTGGGTTGGTAGTTGGGTTTGGGTTGGTAGTTGGTAGCTCAGATTAACAGCCCCTGATATTATCTGTTTTGTAACTGCTTAAAAATGAAAGAAGCTCTTATAAAGGGGCACATCTGGGCAGGGCCCAGACCAGTTTTCTTCCTGGTTTGTGAGAAGTTTAAAAATTTCTTTACCTTATTGGGACTCCTTGTCTTCTGTTTTTAGAATATAATAGAATTCTTTATTGGCCAAGTGTGAGTGGACACACAAGGAATTTGTCTTTGGTGTATATACTCTTAGTGTACATAGAGAAAAATAAAATAGAATATATTCATCAAGAATCATAAGATACAACAGTTATAGTCATAGGTTACTAATAAGCAATCAAATTATACTAGTAAACAAATAAAACAATATAAATTTTAAAGATACAAGCAACATGATTATAGTTATAAGTGGAAAGAGATAGGTACTAGGAAAGAGATCGATACTAGGAAGGAAGAGAAGAGCAATACAGTCTTAGTAGATAATTTGACAGTGTTGGGGGGATTAGTTGTTTAGCAGCGCGATGGCATTCGGGAAAAAAAACTGTCCTTCTGTCTAGTTATTCTGGTGTGTAGTGCCCTATAGCATTGTTTTGAGGATAGAAGTTGAAACAATTTATGTCCAGGATGTGAGGGGTCTGTAGATATTTTCATAGCCCTCTTTTGGACTCGTGCAGTATACAGGTCCTCGATGGAAGGTAGATTGGTAGCAATTGTTTTTTCTGCAGTTCTAATTATCCATTGAAGTCTGTGTTGGTCTTGTTTGGTTGCAGAGCCAAACCAGACAGTTATAGAGGTGCAGATGACAGACTCAATAATTCCTCTGTAGAACAGAATCAGCAGCTCTTTGGGAACTTTGAGCTTTCTAAGTTGACGCAGAAGGAACATACTTTGTTGTGCTTTTTTGATGACATTTTTGATGTTAGGTGTCCATTTTAAGTCTTGTGATATGATAGAGCCTAGAAACTTGAAGGTCTCTATTGTTGATACTGTGTTGTCTAGTATTGTAAGAGGAGGTAGTATAGGAGCATTTCTCCTAAAATCTACCACCATTTCTATGGTTTTGAGTATATTTAGTTCAAGATTGTTCTGGTTGCACCACAAGGCTAGTTGTTCAACCTCCTGTCTCTATGCAGATTCATCATTGTCTCGAATGAGACCAATCACTGTTTTATGCTTCCTGTCTCCAAATGGTGGAAAACCATACAGTTTTCTGCAGATGTGTTTGGAGGTGGCTCTGGAGGCTGCAGAAAAGAAGCTGTGGAGCAGCAAGCAGCCCTCTCCTGTTATGTCTCACCAGCTATTCCTGGTCTTTTCAAACACATTGCAAAGTTTACTAAGTTCTGGACTCTAAGCAGAAAAATCTAAAACACGTCTCTTTCTATTTTTCCCAGAACTCAGCTGAAGAGAGCAATTCTTGGAAAAGCGCTTGGAATTCCCCAGCTGGGGAGACATCTCAGGCTGCTTGGCACACTTAAAATATTGGGAACAGAAGAGTGGTCTTGCAAAATAACTGCTGAGAAGAGGCTTGTCAGTTCACACAATATCGATTAAGAGCGCATAAGCAACCAGTCACAAAGCATGGAGTTATGAGAGTGCTGCCTAATTTACCTAGTCTCCATAGTTCTGTAGATTGTTGCCTATAACCCTTGCTTACCTTTGTCCTTCTTCTAGGCAGATAGGCATATCTCCATACGTAGCGCTGGGCTACAACCCAAACCCCACCCCACCCCTGGAAACACATTTAGGATCTAGAACCATGTAGGCTGTTGTTTTTCCTTATAGCAGTGGTTCCCAAACTTGGCAACTTTACGACTTGTGGATTTCAACTCCCAGAATTCTCCAGCCAGCTCTGCTCTGCTGGCTGGAGAATTCTGGGAGTTGAAGTCCACAAGTCTTAAAGTTGCCAAGTTTGGGAACCACTGCCTTATAGCATTTAAGTCAGCTTAACTATTTTGAGGGGTGAGGTGGAGGTTGGTTTGTATTCCCTCCAATGCAGAAGCCAAGGTAAAAGCCAGAATCTGTCCTGGGTTAGCACAGAGAATAATGGACAGGAAAAAATAAATCCGTACATTCTGAAAACGCAGAACTACGAAGCTGAAATTTGTTTAAATTTAAGCAGCCCTTGGCCAAATGAATTGCATGCATTTTTGTAGACTGAAGTTCTGCTGATCTAAACTGGCAATCTTGTGACTTTGGATGAAGCTATTGAGGTTTTCTGTATTTAACTTCTGTCAAAATATTTCTTTTAGAATTTCAAAATGCCTGTCACTTCCATTGTGCTTCTGCGGAAAAGATCCTTGGAAGGCTGACACAGGGTGTGCAGGCACGCACACACACCAACAAATCTTGCAACAGCTCCTTGGCAAATCCTCAAGTCATCATTTCCCCCCTTTTTTGTAGCATCCAAATGTTACATAAAACGTCACTAGAGAATTATAGCCTAAATAACACATCTACCTTCCTTTTTCAGATGCAGCTGCCCAGAATCTGTCTTTTCCCGCATGACTGCACTAGTCGTATATTGTGAGCTACTGTACTGCAAGGCATCTATTTAACATAGCCCATCCTGTGCCACCTTCACAAAGGCCAACATTAGAATATAAGTTGGCAAGGACAAATGTAGAAAAATGGAATCAGTTCAAAACCAGGAGAGATTTCGCTGCTTTAACTTGCTGCACTGTTGCTTGGATATGGATCTTATAATGTGGGAAATCCAATTCATGGAAATGTAGTCTTGTACTAAGCAAACTGGCACATAGAAAGTGTTAAATTATTGACATATCTAGCCCAGTAGAGCCTACATGGGAATTACCCAGGGTGACAAGTGATGTCTTGGTGTTGTGATACCATCATGCAAATGATACAAATTACATAGTTTGTGACATTTATAGAGTAACATCCCGATACGCATGTCATCACTGTGGACTTTGGATGCCTAGGATTGTTTATCTAACTCACAGCTGACAGTAACAATCTAGGGCATTGGGATTCCTCTCATCACCTGCCACCTGACCTTTTTAAACTAGAAATTCCTGGAACGTGTTGCTTGCTTATCTTCATCAACAGTAGCAATAGCATTTGTATGTTACCTACTCAAGTGATTCTAAGTAGATGATGCATCACTGAGATATGAACAATGGTCAATCTTTAATTGACAAGCATTACTAGTGTACTCCAAACCTGGCTTGATGGTTTATTTAGCTTTCTAGGTAGGAGAGTGTGGTGGAACCACCAACTGAAGTGGAGGAGGTACCACTAGGGAGAGTGAAAAGGCAGTCCAACTTGGACTCCATTTGGGGAAGAAACATCTTTGATCAAACTGTTAGGTCCAATGGTGGGATTCAGCCAGTTCGCACCACTTCGGGAGAACCGGTTGTTAACTTTCTGAGCAGTTTGGTGAACTGGTTGTTGGAAGAAATCATTAGGGCAGAGAATTGGTTGTTAAAATATTTGAATCCTGAGAAAAGAAAGGGAAAATGAGGTGGTGTTGCAACAGGAAGAAGGGATGGTAAATAAAGCAACTCAAATTGTATATTAAAACCTATTAAATGAAATAATAAATGTATAAGAATGATGAATGTATAGAAAAATAACAACTATTGACAACTGTTAAATGTATACTTAAAATGCTACGTAAGAGAATAAAAAATAAAAACATTATGGGAAAAAATTATTTGAATCCCACCACTGGTCTATATCTGCCATTTTCCAAGGAAAGGCAGGTAGTCTGGTGAGATTCCTGTAACTAGGTGGTCAACAATACAGTAAGCTACTTTGCTCTATTCACACAGTTCTTCTGGCTGTTTGTGCCTAAGAATGAGGAGGAAATCATCTGGAAGTAGATTTCCCTAAATTGATGCCTTTCAGATTTGTCAGAATTTTTAGTCATCTACAACAGTGTTTCTCCTTAGCCATTTTAAGAATTGTAGACTTCAACTCCCAGAATTCTGTATTTTTGGGAAGAAGGGATGTTGTTTGTTTTGATTTCACCTAATGTAGTATGCAAACCTTGCTGCTGATGTTTCATAATGGTTGTTTATGGACCACAGACAATCAACACAACAATTGGCTAATTCATTATCAAGGCATTTGCTTCTTCCAGTCTAGTATCACAAAGACATGGTCTGTCCCTTCTAATTTCTTTGTTAGAACTATGGTTTACACCAGTGGTGGGTTTCAAAAATTGTTCGAACTTACTCTGTCGGTGTGGCTTCCTTTGTGGGAGTGGCTTGCCACCCATGTGACCAGATGGGAGTGGCTTGCCACCCATGTGACCGGATATGAAGATGCCGACGACACTTGTCAGAACCACCTTAAATTACCTCACACACAGCACTGGCATGCATAAGAATATGATGTAAACTTGTTTTTTAAAAGGCATCTTTGGTTTGCGTTAAAACAACTTCAACACACGCAATGTTCTGATTGCACCACAAATGCAGTAGTCATCCTTACCTTTCACAGAGGCACTGAGTTTTATAAATATGAGCATGATAGTGTAGAATAATCATATCTAAGGACCAGTGATGGGTTTCAAAAATTTTTGGAACCTCTTCTTCTAGGTGTGGCCTGCTTTCCGGGTCCACTGGTAGAACCTCTTCTAACTGGTTCGGTAGATTTGATGAACCGGTTCTACCGAATAGATGCGAACTAGTAGGAACCCACCTCTGGTTTATACCTTGCCTATTGTCCAAGTTAAGCATTGCCTATTTCTTCTCTCTGGCTTTTCTCAATCATATCTCAGCTGTTTTGGTTAGTGGAAAGTGCCCAATAATGTAATCTCTCCTGAAAATGTATCTTTGAAGATGCTAAAAACAAGATGACACCATGCTAATGAAGGTCTCCAAAGACAGAGCAGGTGCTATTAACTATCCATTTGATCAGTTATGGAGAATGAGAGACACACACCCACAGAGACTGGCACTATTTATTATTAATAACGTGTCACTGTAGTTGAGGAAAAGTGATGCCCTCGGACATCTCCAAAGCAGTTCATGATTTATTGGAAGCACTGAGAGAAATATAAAGTCAAATAGCAACATACCCCAAGGAAGGTTTACTCTTTGTTCTGCAAACAGTTGGATTAAGATAAAATACACACAGAGGCAAATGTTGGACCTGGATTTTCCTTTTGAAAAATGGCACTGTTTGATGTTAGATGTCAAGAGACTACAGCTCTGCTCAAGTACAGGAAGTTTGCCTCCATTTTTAGA
The DNA here is from genome assembly GCF_009769535.1 of Thamnophis elegans. Classification (NCBI taxonomy): domain Eukaryota; kingdom Metazoa; phylum Chordata; class Lepidosauria; order Squamata; family Natricidae; genus Thamnophis; species Thamnophis elegans. Next base: position 119,701,793 of record NC_045543.1, on the reverse strand, counting down.
TTATAAATACCAAAGTTCATAGACCCTTAAAGCACCAAACTAAACGAGCAGCACAACCATTTTAAATGTAAGAGTCTGAAGGCAGGGAATGATATTCCTTCCCTATATTGCAATGGCCATTCAGAAATACATATTTTTTGAGGGAACATTTGTATATGCCCATAACTAGCACCACATTCTTTCCATCTAATTCCATTGAAATCATTGCATTTAGTTTTGTGCTGATCTATGGCATATCTTTTGATCCTACATTAATTAAATTTCATTTCACAGCTTTATTTCAAGGAATCCTGGAATAGGATAGGCTGAAGCTGAATTCCTTCACCATGATTACCATAGAAATATAATTTTCATCTTTCTATTATTATTGTATAGACAGTTGGAAAATGGGGTGGGGGGGAGGAAGCAGTTCATCACAATGTCGGATGTTTTTATCTACACGCAATCAAAAGCGTGAACTTCTAGAGTAATTTCAAAAAAGGTTTGCTTGTTTTTTTAATTGAAACAGTTTCATTTTTTTCTTAAATGTTCATTTTGTTTATGGGGGAAAGAGTCATTATTGTAATTGAATGGTTTGCTGAACCTTATTCTAAACATGGCTTCTATTTTTTTCCAGATATTTTAATCTCTATTCCAGTGGCAGGTTCTGGATCCCATTTCAACCGGTACAGTTGGAACGGGCCCGGCGGTGTCCACATGGATGCGTGCAGCACGTGTGCACACATGCGCAGTGCATGCCTGCGTCTTAGCACCTCTGCGAGTCTCCCCAATGCTCCAGCTGCTCAGCAGAGCGTTACGCAGCCATTGTATGTGCTGCGCATGTGCGCGGAAGAGCAGAAGCCTTAAAAGATCAGTAAGGAGCTCGGGTGGGCAGGTGGGCCCTCCTGAGCATCTTACTGGAACGGTATCCAGTGCTCCCGGCTGGTTCTGGTATGCCCGTACCAGGGCGTACCACCTGCAACCCACCACTGCTCTATTCCCCTTTATGTAACAGGAACTGACTGGCTCAGGATTACCTAATGCACTTCTTACTAAACTGGTATTTCAAACTGAACCTCTCTGTTTTAATCTAGAAAGAGCTACCTGGCATCTATAATCCTTGGCATTTACAGGTAAGGTTAGGAAACATTCCAGAGTCACTGACATCCAATTTTTGAATCAAGGGGGTACTGCAATAACATTGCTCTAACGTTGCTCTCAATGAATTGTAATTAAATGTTAAACAATCCCTTTATCTTTATCTTTTATCTACAGATGCATAGAACAACATTTCTCAACCTTGGCAACATTAAGATATCCCCCTGGAGAATTCTGGGAGCTGGTCCACATATCTCTCTAAGCAGGTTGCTGCTGGTTTTACTACCGGTTCGCAACCCGCGCGCAACCCATGCGCATGCTGTTCAATAGAAATTCTTCTCCGTGCATGTGCAGAATAATTTACAGTAAACTGCGCACACACAGTCACAAAAATCCAACATGGCAGCAACATCAGCAGTGACAAGGGAACTGGTTCAGGGGTGTGTCAGGCCTGGGTCACTGCCATTTCTGTGACCCAGGTCTCAATTCCACTACCGGTTTGGCTGAACTGGGCCAAACCAGGCCGAACCAACAGCAACCCACCTCTGTCTCTAAGGTTGAGAAACATTAGTATGGAATAATAGTTGAGGCCTTAGATTTGCTCTAAAGTCTCCTCGGATCAAATCTGTCCTCGTCCATAAAAGCTTCCCAAATGATTTCAATTATATCCGAGTCCAACAATCCAACTTATTCTGAGGCCACTGATAAACCTCCAAGTGATTCAATGACCCTTTAAAAGGATGCAAATGACCAGCTGTCTGCAAGGAATATAAATCCTTCAATTTCCCACCATCCAGTCAGAGCTGAAGAAGCTTCTTGGATAAGAAGTGAAACGTCTTCAAAGAAAAAACAAGAAAGTCCAGTTCCCTCCTGAAAAAGCACCTTTGGGATATCCAACTTATCATCGTAGATATAAAATTAGAGAAAATACTTTTCTAAGTGCTTTTAGATTTCTCAAGGAAAAGTAAGATATAAATCCAATAAGTGAGAAATATTGCACATGCTGGCTAATAGTGATGACCAAACAAATGTACACTTACATGGAAAGATGCTTTACTGACATCTGTGGGGGCTTACCAAGTAGTGGGATTCAAATAATTTAACAACTGGTTTTCTGTCCTAATGACCAGCTGGGTAGATGTGGTTGGGTGGACATATGACTGGGTGGGCGTGGCCAACTCAACGTCACTCACATTGATGGGCGCTTCACCTTAGCTGTTACAATGTAATAAGGGTTAACAGAGAGGCAGTTTCTGTAAGCAGGGCAATAAAGATTAGGCTAGAAATAACACCAGAATGTTTCCTTCCTGCCTTCCTTACAGGATTAGCCCTGTAAAGTGGGAAAAAAAGCAAAATGAGATTTCTTCCAACAACCACTTCTGCAAACTGCTTAGAAAGTTAACAATGGGCTCTCCCAAATAGGTGCGAACTGGCTGAATCCCACCACTGGGCTTATCTCTAAGCAAATATGCACCAGATTATATTATGTGTACTTAAGTGGATGAAATAATCCTTTTAGAACAGGGATCACCAACCCTTTGGACCTCAGGGATCACTAAATTCGTAATTTGAAATTGGACCACTAATATGATCTTTAAATAGTATTTAGTATAATATAAAAATCCAAATAATTTTTCTTTGGACCACCAAAATTTTCTTGCAGACTGGTTGGTGACCACTGTTTTAGAAGACATCTAAAGCAATGATAGCCTTGCAACACCTGACCTGAAAGAGTTAATCAGATCCTTTTACCTTCAAAGCAGAGTCTTATCTCAGTCTTTCAGAGGGCAGGTTGCAGAGTATGTTTTCTTCCAATTATGTGTACATCATGGCTGCTCTTTCTGAAACAGAACTGAATTAAAAATGTTCCCAGTGCCCTGCCTGAAATAGGATATATATACGGAACTGTAAAACAAGGATTGAAAGCTTTCTCTTGATCCTGGTTGAAATAAACATTTACAGCATTTCTGACCTTTTCCCATGGATCAAATATAGCCCTTCATTATGTCTGGTATGATTTGAAATTTCAAGCAACACTCCCTTTAGGCTGTGTACATTTAATTCCTGGACGGGAAAGTTTCAAACTCAATTTGAAAATTTCCACTAACTTCCAAATGTAATACCCGCAGGCAATCATGACAGGATTAGCTCTGCTACCTTTTCCACTCCATGCTTTATGCTTTGTTTCATACAAAAAGTGTTGTTTTTCCTATCACATCATCAGAAATGGATTTCCACAAACCCACATAAAATTAGAGCATGATAAATCCCATTGACTCAAATCAATAAACTTTACCCTGTTCTAGCTTCTGGCTATGGTAGTTACTCTTATCTTTCTAAGGAAACCAGCATTGTAATGCTTCTTGGCTTCATTTTGTGAAGGGTTTTTTTATTGTCACATTTCTGAAAGATCACAATTTTATTGTGGTATAGTAGTTATGGATGTAGTCGTACATCAGTAGCAATGTAATAGTAGTTAGGCAGTAGCTATGAAGGCCTGGCTAGTTTGTTCCTTGGACAGTATTTTGAGGCAGCAGACTGTTGGAAATATTATTGTCCAGTGGAAAAACAGGATATTTATACAAAGCACTTTATCACTAAATACATGCAGAAACATCACACATGAGCCATGAGATATTCAGCCAATTTTTCTTTTTCATTTTTTTCTATGTCATAAAAAAAACACGAAGGAAGCAGTAGGCACAAAGCATGTTTATTTTAGGTTGATTTGTACAAGTTGTATATAATTTAAGATATTTTGACTGACTCCAATTATACTATTACATCTACCCATATGCCTACTGACACAGTAAAAAATTCCAGACAGATGATGATGATGGTGCAGGCAAGGTAGAATATAAAGGTGCTGATTATTCCTCTACATCTGTGTTTTTCAAACTTGGCCACTTGTAGATGGATTTCATCTCCCAGAAGTTCTCTCAGAGTTCTGTGAGTTGAAGTCTGCACATCTCAAAGTTGAAAAATTTGAAAAACACTGCTCTGCATGCTTAAGGTATGCTGCTGATGATTGATTGATTGCATAATCAGCCAGAACATTAGACTGGATTTGGCATTTTTATCTACCTATCAAATTCTTTCCAAGATCCTGGGATAGGCAGATGTTGATGGCCTCAAAGCAGTGGTGAGATCCTGCCAGTTTAACAACCAGTTGAGTGATTGTGTGTTTCAGGTACTGTTTTTCAAAACAGCTTCAGATCATCCATGTGAAGGATGTAAGACATTCTGTCAGATGTTTTGGATCTTCAATAGTCAGGGTCTGACTTGTTCTGACCCAATAAATCAAAGCAACCACAAACTGTAGTGATGCTAGTGAATTTCCCTGAAAGATTCCTCTCTTGATGTTCTCCCATCCTTCCACCATTGACCAGCAACTGTGTCTTCCATTGTGCCATTGGACTTTGCACAAAGCTTCTGATGTTTCTATCGACTCCTGTTACTTCCAAGCACTTGATTATCCAATCATGTGGTAGGGAGTCGAATGCCTTCTTGTAAACAATCTAAGCTACATTCAAGTTGCTCTTCCTTTACCTGAAGTTTTCCAAAAGCATCTGCTTAATTAAGAGCTGATCTTTTATTCCTCTGCTGTTTTGGCTGTTTCCTTTCAGTTTGCTTTCAACTATATACTGTTGGATTGATTGAATGAACCACCATACACTTCACAATTTGAAAGTTGTTGCTGAGCAAGAAATTGGCCTGTAGTTGCTTGATGCTGCCTTTTTTGTTGGATTTTTCATTATCAGGTAGGTTTTGCTAGATATTTACCAATCTTGAATTTCACCTCCTTGCAATATCGCGTTAAACTGCTTGACTATGAGTAGGTCTAGACCAGTAAGATCAGTGGTGGGATTTTTTTTTGTAATAATCTTCAATGCAAAAATAAATAAATAAATAAATCCAGAAAAAGGACTACCAAGATGATGGAAGGGCTGGAAACCAAATCCTACAAGGAAAGTTAACATTTCCTTGTACCAGGAATGTTCAGGTAACAGGAGATAGGATTATTGTCTTGAAATACTTAAAGAGGTATTACATTGTAAAGAGTTCTGATGTATTCTACTTTGTTCCAGAGACCCTAGAACTAATGAGAAAAGAACCTAAATATGTAGATCTAGATGACACATTCTTAAAGTTGTCAATCAGTGGAATAGGTCACTGCATAGAGAGTTCTCTTTCCCAACCCTGGAGGTTTCAGAAGCTAGGTAATCATCTGTTAGGAATGATGTAGAGAATCCAGCAGTGATCAATCAAGACTTCATGACCTCTTAAGTTTCTTCCAACTTTATGATTCTATAAGTTTATAGAGTTCTGAAAAATAGGCCATACTCAGCAAGTATTGCATGTATATGTTCCTGTATAATGTGAATCTTCTTTGTGAGATAGATTTGGATTTCCTGGTTAGAAAAATAGTAGATCAAATTTGATTTTGTTTTGCTATTCATTATTTAAACCAAGGAAAGTGACAATAAGCATTCAGAATTCTAATAAATGGTTAAATCAACATAAACAAGCAACTCAGAAGAGAGAAAGTCTTCAACTTTTGTCCATAGCCAAAAGAAACACATACACATAAACACAAAGTTCCCCAGCACTGGCAAATAATTGTTATATACACCAGAAGTGGGTTGCTGCCAGTTCCCATGGGTTCAGGCAAACCGGTAGTGGAAATTAGCACTTGCTTGTTAAACCGGTAGGGACGGCAGGCTGGCCATGCCCCGAACCGGTTCCCCAATTGCCACAGCCATTGCTGGCTTGGTTTTTAATCATTTAATGTTTTCCACATGCGCAGCAAACTGGCAGCAACCCACCCCTGATATACACATAAAGGTTTGTACTGCCTGATCTGGGATGCAAAAATATGAATGGTCACTAGATGACAGCAAAAGGAAAGTCTCTTGACTCTTTCCTGCCATCTAGTGGTTATCTGGAGTTTAACTTTCCAAATATGGCAGCACTGCTAAGTATGTACAAGCAGCGATCATACTTACTTTAATATTACTCTGAAGGTTGTGGGTATAAAATTTGCAGCATAAAATAATTATAAAATCCTTTTCTTCTGTTCAACACACCATAAGGCATGCTAAACTCTTACAACCAGGCTTCTTTTATTTTTGTTAAGTATAAGCTTGCTAGCTTTCTTTTCATACTAGATCCACTGGAATCTTGGTTGAGTAAAGTGCCAGCGTACAGCATGTACTTGCAATTACTGCTAGGATGTACACCAACAAGAAATGTGAAATGGTGCTTATTTCTTTTTCGAACCATCTGTTATTAAACACTTTTAGCCTAATCACATTTAAAGAACATTTCTAGAAGTTCATCCATCTACCCAGTGACCTTTTAAAAAGGAAAATAAGTTGGAGTGGAGAACAAATGGGGGAACAGAGAAATTCATTGCTCCTGTTTAACAAATAGTAGAAGCTTGGTTAAACTAGCCATTAAGCACAGAAGCATGCAATAGACTGTATTCATTCTGCATGCTACCTCTATTATTAACTGCACTTAAGGAATTAATAAAACTGATTACATTTGCACAGCACACTGACTACATTCATACAATGTATATAAAACCCTGGTTACTTATTTAACCAGTGGTGGGTTCTTACTGGTTCGGCCAAACTGGTAGTGGTTTGGTGGCCTGGATTGCTGGAACCGGCAGCGACCCAAGCCTGCCACACTCCCAAACTTGTTCTCCGGGTGGTGCCATAGACACTGCCATCTTTTTTTTTTTTTGCTTCTGCGCAGAACAATTTTTATTGTACTGTGCATGGGCGCACAGCGTGCATCAAGCATGCACAAAGTGCCCACGAGCGAACCAGCAGTAGTGACTGCCAGAACCCACCCTGTATTTAACCCATTCTCTGGGTACATATAACATATCAAACCCAGAAACTAGCTAGCCATAATTTTATCTACTTTATTGTTCAAGCCTACATTACAAAATCAATGGATTGAGGTTTTAAGTTATATTAAGCAAGTTTTTAGGATTTTAGAAGTAGGCTATTTTATGATCTTCTGGTCATGTGGTGCTTGTTGGATTCCTTAGTGGATATTTGGAAAAGGATTGTTATTATCCTTGGCTGGAGGAAAAGTTAAAAAAGTGTAAAAGAATATCAATTGTTTGCTGTGCTTAGGTCCACTAGTACAGTGGTCACCAACTGGTGGTCCATGGACTACCGGTAGTCCATGAGAAAATGTTGTTGGTCCACAGAAAAATTATTTGCACTAAATCAGGGCTCATCAAACTACAGCCCCTGGGCTGTATATCTGCAATGAAGGCTTGTGTTGCTGCAAAGTGTCTCCCCCTTCGGTATCTTTTTGTATGGGTTGGAGGGCGGCAGAAATTCTGAATTGGCAGAAAGCCTCCTTGTGTGGGGCTTTGGGCAAAGGCTGGGGGAAAGTGCCACTGGTGGTGAAGAGCTGGAGGGCCTTGTTCCAGTGGGACTGGATCATGGAAATGGCTGACCATCTCAGCCTGCTGAACTTCCAGGCACTGGTACTTGGTCTTGAACTCCCACAGGTCTTCCCTTGCTTGGAAAGCCTATGCTGTAGTCCTCAGTGAGGTGCTTCTACTGAGCCTCCTTCTTGGTCAGAATTTGAACTGAGCCAGATATTTTGCCAACTCTTTCTAGTGGTGGCTCCTTAGCTCCAACAGCTGCTTCCTATTAGGGCCCTAAGGAGCCCGGGTGGGCAGGCAAGGAGTGGCTGGGAGGGGAGGTGTAAGTAGAGGCAGGCGAGGCACCCCTTGAGGTGAGTGACGTCAAGTTGGCCACACCCATCCAGTCACATGACCACCTGACCACACCCACCCGGTCATTAGGAAGATCATATTAATGGTCCACAGGATTTAAAATTATGAATTTAGTGGTCCCTGAGATCTGAAAGGTTGGTAACCCCTGCACTAGTAGTTCCATTTTGAACATGAACAGCAGTGGTGAACCAGGCAATAGAAGGAATCAAAGGCTTGAAGAAGGAAAGTGTTGTTAAATTATTTTCTCCAAATTTGGAACTCATTCATTTATGAAGTCATTCAGATTCATTGTGCTTGGAGTCATGGTTACAAAAAATGTGATTATGTATTCTTGGAAGGACAAGTGCATGTTGGCTTATGAATTAAGTCAAAGCCCCAACCAGAACTGTCTGGCTTTCACTGGCAACATTAAGAACAGAAAATGTGATTCTATATAGTGTTTTGTTCATTTCTTTACTGATTTGTATAAGCATGACATTAGCATTTTTATTAAACAATAGAGCAATGTTATTGTATTATTGTATTTTTTTATTTCAGGTAGCTCTTCCCTGTTGTACCAAAAAATATGTGCCTCTTAGTGCAGAGCTGTAGTTAATAATTTGTAGGACTGACCCAAGAAGAACCATGAAGCTCATTACAAATAGCATTTTGACTTATACACCACTTCACAGTGCTCCAAGTGGTTTACAGAGTTAAAATATTGCCCCCAACAATCTGGGCCCTCCTTTTACTGACCTCGGAAAGATGGAAGGCTGAGATTCGAACTGCCAAATTGAAGTCAGCTGGCAGTCAGCAGAAGTAGCCTACAGTACTATGTTCTAACAACTGTGCCACCATGGCTCTTAGAGATTAGATGTCTTTGGCCCAGTCACATTTTTTTCTATTCAATCTATCTTAAAACACACTCTCCGTAGGAATCAGATGCAGGAGATAACTACATGGGCTATCCGAAGATCCAGAAAAAGTTGGGATATTAATATAATATGATATAAACAAGGAGAAAAAGAAGCTATCAATCACTACTTGGATCAAGTACCTATTGACATATCCCAAGTGTTTTTGAACATAGAACTGCTTGTGTAAAGAGCACATAATTTCAATGTTTTTGTTCCTGCTGTTAACTAACAGTTATTTGCTATCAAAAGATTCATTTCCTAGATATGCAGCCCAAAGCTTTATGTGAATCTAGCAAAGTTGGTACATTGTAAATCACTGCTGCCATCACTGAATGAAGAAATGCAAAATCTACTAGAATCATATAATAAACACCCAATTAAATAAGAGAGACCATACTTCAAAGTTGTTCCTTTTTCGGATACAGAGCATTTTCCTACCAAGTTGACTCTTCCCCAATTATTTATTTAAGGTTTTGCTCTGTGGAGATGGACAAACTCTTCAAAGTAAGTTCAGAGGTTAATTTGGAAAGAATGCAAGATAAGTGGACAACAACAACAACAACAACAACAACAACATGAGAGTTTCATAACCAATAGATTGTTTTTTTTTTTTTTAAGAGAACTTTTTTATTTTTCTTTAAAAAAAACAAACACAAATATGTCATCATTTGTCAATCATTAAGACATTGAAATACAATTTTTTTTGTTGTGTGTGCCCCTCCCTCCCTCCACCCCCCCATCCCCCCTCCTCCTTCCCCCCCCGACTTCCCAGAACCCGTACACGGTATGGATTTTTAACTAACACAGTCTAAAATCTATTGAGAAAAAAGAAATAAAGAAATTAATGACATTCTAGATTGAACTTAGCTTCTTCTTACTGAACTAACTTTTAACAGTTTAAATCATTTCTGATCTTAAGCATAGGCTAACTGGAATTTCTTAGTCCCGTATTTATTTTGTATATAGTCAATCCATTTTTTCCAGTCTCGTTTATATCTCTCATTTGAATGATCTTTGAGATATGCCGATATTTTAGCCATTTCAGCTAAGTTTGTTACTTTCAATGTCCATTCTTGGATTGTAGGCAAGTCTTCCTTCTTCCAATATTGCGCCACCAACAGTCTTGCTGCAGTTATCAGGTGCAGAATCAAATTGGTCTCTACCACTGTAAAATCAGTACATATACCTAGTAAAAATAACTGAGGAATAAACTTTATCCTTTTTTTAAAAACATTTTGCATGACCCACCATATTTTTATCCAAAATGCCTTAACCTTTTGGCAGGTCCACCATATATGATAATATGTAGCATCGAGAGAACCACACCTCCAACATTTAGGCTGTACATTCGGATACATAGAAGCCAACTTTTTAGGATCTAAATGCCATCTATAAAACATCTTGTAAAAATTTTCTCTCAGATTTTGAGCTTGTGTAAATTTCACATTTCTTACCCAAATTCTTTCCCATGTATCCAACATTATTGGTTCCTCAATATTTTGAGCCCATTTTATCATACAATCTTTAACTAATTCTGTTTCCGAATCCATCTGTATTAATACATTATATATCCTCTTTATATGCATTAAGCTTTGATCTCTTATTTGTTTAAACAGATTATCCTCAACTTGAATAAAGCCAATTTTTTGATCTATTTTCCACCTAGCCTGTAATTGCCCATACTGGAACCATGTTTGAACTACCTTCTCCTCTTTTAATACCTCTAAAGATTTTAATTGTAATACCCCCCTTTCCGAGGTAAGAAGCTGTCTGTAAGTAAATCTGTCCTGTTTTTGTGCTGTATTCATATTTTCAATTGCATGTCTAGGAATTGCCCACATGGGTATCTTGTCATTTAATTTATATTGGTATTTCTTCCAAACCCGCAATAAAGCATTTCTCAAATATGACTTTTAAAGTTCTTATCCAATTTTTTGTTGAATAACAGGTAAGCATGCCAACCAAATACCAGATCGTGTCCCTCAATGTTCAATATTCTATCATTGGTTAAATGAATCCAATCACTAATTACAGATAATGCCACTGCATCATAATATAGTTTTAAATTAGGTAGTTTCAATCCTCCTCTCTCGCGTACATCTTGCATTATTTTCATCTTTACCCTCGGCTTCTTTCCTGCCCACACAAATTTGTTGATACCCTTCTGCCATTCTAAAAGGTTCGCATCTTTTTTAAGTATAGGTAACATTTGGAAAAGAAATAAAAATTTTGGTAAAATGTTCATTTTCACTGCCGCTATCCTGCCCAGCAAAGATAAGTGCAATTTCTCCCATTTTTTCATCTCTGTCTGTATGCTATGCCAAAGTGGTTCATAATTATGCTTATATAATTTCCCATTTGAAGTTAAAATGTTAACTCCAAGATATTTGACTTTTTTAACTACCTCACATCCTAGCATCACTCCTAATTCTTCCTTTTGTTTAATATTCATATTTATAGCTAATATTTTGGTTTTTCCTAAGTTTATTTTAAAGCCAGACACTTGACCATATTGATTAATCGTATTCATTAAAACCATACTGGATTCCTGCGGTTGTTCCAATATTATGACCAAATCATCCGCAAAAGCGCGGACTCTATATTCTTGCTGCCTAATCTTGATCCCTTTTAAACCATCCAAGCCCCGTATTTTATTCAACAATACTTCCAAAGTTATAATAAACAATAATGGGGACAAAGGACAACCCTGTCTTGTACCTTTTCCAATTTGAAAAGAGTCTGTTAAACTTCCATTGACTATGATTTGTGCTGTTTGCTGTTGGTATATTGCTTTAATTGACTGTAAAAAATTATCTCCTATCTGCATTTTTTGCAATATCTTCAGCAGAAATTGCCAGTTAACTCGATCAAAGGCCTTCTCAGCATCCAAAAATATAAACGCAGCAGGGATCTGGTTGTTCTTTCCCAAATATTCTAATGCATTAATAATTAATCTGACATTACTTTTCATCTGTCTCCCTTGTATAAAACCTGTTTGGTCCGTATGTATCAATTGTTGAATGACCAACATTAACCTATTTGCTAATATTTTAGTAAAAATTTTATAATCTACATTCAGTAATGAAATGGGTCTATAATTTTTGGGTTGAGTAGTATCTTGATCTTCTTTGGGTATCAAAGATATAAACGCTGTCTTCCAAGATGGAGGGACTTTACCTTCCGTTTGAATCATATTAAATAATTCTCTAAGAGGTTCTACCATTTCTAACTGTAAGTTTTTGTAGTAAACCGCTGTCAAGCCATCTGTACCTGGTGCTTTCCCTGGCTTTAATTGCTTAATTACCTGCAGGATTTCCCCCGAGGTTATTGGTTGATTCAATTTTTGCCTGTGTTCTTCTCTAACTGAAGGTATTTTCTCCTTGTCTAAATATTTGTCTATGTCTAAACCATTAATTTTATCCCCTTTATACAGTTCTGTAAAAAATTCCCAGAAAGCCTTTTGAATCTCTTCCTGTTGGAACACCTCCTTCCCTCTGTAAATCAGTTTAGATATATTTCGAGTTTTCCTTTTTTTCCTAATCTGATAAGCTAACCATCTGCCAGGTTTGTTTGCATTACAAAAAGTATTGTGTTTTGCATATAATAAATTAGTAGCTACCTGGTCAGAGATCAACATGTCAAATTGAGATTTTAATATGTTAATAGCTTCCTTAACCTTTGTATCGTCTGGTTTCCTTGTTAACTCCAGCTCTTTTCTCTTAATTTCCTCTTCCAGTTCTGTTCGTTTTAGCCCTTGCTTATTTCTATGTGTTTTATTTATATTCATCAAAACTCCTCTCATATACGCTTTGCTTGCATCCCATACAAATTCCATAGATGTACCCTTATTCATATTCAAAACAAAATATTCAGATAGTAATTTTTACAATCATTAATATAGTTTTCATATCTAAATAAATTTTCATTCAGTCTCCAAAACCTTCTTGCCTGCACTACCCTTCCCAACTCCATCCAAACTGGGTTATGGTCCGAAAGGACTCTAGCTGCAATCTTTGTTTTCTTGACCCTAGAAAGCAAATCATTAGTGGTTAGAATAAAATCGATCCTTGAAAGGGATTGATGCCTGTCCGAGAAGAAAGTGAAGTCATATTCCTCTGCATTTCTTTCTCGCCAGATATCTCTCAATTCAAAATCATCCATAATGTCAAAGAAAGATTTGGGTAACTTTGCTCGCATCTTGGTATTTAGGCGGGAAATCTTCTTATCTCTCTTAGTGTCTATCACTCCATTCCAGTCACCCAATAGTATACAGGAACTATAGTCCCACTGTACTAATTTAGCATGAAGATTTCTATAGAATCTATCTTGCTGTTGATTGGGAGCATAAATTCCCAAAAGTAATGTCTTTTTCCCTTCTAAGATTAAGTCTAAAGCAATATATCTTCCGAAAGGATCTGCTTCTATTAATTCAGCTTTCATATCTTTTCTTAAGTATACAACTATACCATTCTTCTTTTCCATAGCAGAAGCTGCAAAATGTTGACCAAGTTTTGAGTTGATCAAATATTTTTGATCAGTTGACTTGATATGAGTTTCTTGCAAACAAATTACATCGTTCTTAAACTGTTTAAGATAATGAAATATTTTCTTCCTCTTCTGTGGAGAGTTCAGTCCGTTGACATTCCATGTTAAAATCTTAGTTGTCATCTTTGGTTGGTTGAAGCATTTTTAGAGCTTCCTGCACGGCCTGTTTAACCTTAGGTCTAGCTCCTCCCACTGCTTCCAGATTTGTTGTTGTAGTTCCTTGATCGATGGCCGATGATTGTTGATGCTGTTGCCTCTTAGCTTGTTTCTCCATACGTCTAGTAGTCATGCGGCTAGGTCTTGGTTCCATAGCACCTTGCACTTCTAGAGAAGAGAGATGCTCCATCTTGTCTGGTGGTTGTGTAGTTTGCTGTCTATCCTGTCCTTCTTGTGGTCTTTCTCTAGGTCCAGATGGTGCAGGGTGTCCGGCCTTCAATATATTATAATAAAAATCTCGGGCTTTCCATACAGAGTTGAGGCGGTACCTTTGCTTATCAAATGTAAATATGATGCCAAATGGTGCATCCCATCTATACTGTATCTGACGATTTCTGAGTTCTTCGACCAAAAAAGCGTAGTCTCTTCTGGCTCTTAACATTTGAGGTGGTATCTCTTTCAAAACAGCCAGGTCTTGATCGCCAATTTGAAGCTTAGTGTTATAAGACGCTTGCAGTACCATATTTCTGAACTCTCTTGTAGTAAAATATATAACGATGTCTCGAGGAAGCTGCTTCTGCTTTGCCAGCCAGGAGTTAACGCGGTAAGCTTTGTCAATTTGCCAGCCTTGGTTGGTCCCTGGTCTTCCCATCAGGCGGTCAAAAGCTTCCGATAGGATCTGTTTCAGGTTCTCCTGTTTCTCCTCACGCAGCCCCCTTACTCTTAATGCGAACTCCATTTGTCGGTACTGTATCATAATAATTTCTTTTTCAGCATTTTCCACTTTTTGTTCCACCACCTCTGTTTTCAATGTCAAGTTAGCATTGGCATCATTAAGAACCTCTAGAGTATCTTCCACTCCAGAAATATGTTCTGTTAATACAGTTACAAGACTCAGCATGTCGTCTCTAATTTTATCAACCTTAGCCTCAAATTTCTCATACAACTCCTGTTTAAGTCCTTTTATTTCACTTTTAATTTCACTTTTAATTTCTTCTTTCATTTCTTTTATTTCCTCTTTTCTCTCCTCTCTATTATCTCTAAATTTATCTTCCATTTTAATTGTCTGTGCATTAAGAGCCTCGCTTAGATTACTCAGAAAAAATTCTTTCGTTAACACATCCCCAGCAGGGGGCGTAGGAAGCGGAGGCTGCAGCTTTGTACCAGGCACTGAGGATGTGCCCCTGGAAGTAGAGGGTGACGACTTCAAGTTAATATTTGGTTTTGAGGCCATTTCAAAATTTGTCTGCCTGCAGTTAATAAAACTCTATTGCCTAAATATGCAGCTTTAAGTAAAGAGGCTTTTATTTTGAAGTTTAAGGCTTGGCAAAAGTTTCAGTGAGTAAACATTGTAACAAGACCGTTCAACAGATTCATCACCATTTAACTTCCAAATAAGCAAAGTTAATGAAGGAGTAAAATTCTTCTATTGTGAAACCAAAACATGTGATAAGCTATCTCTTTTGTTTTGAATTCTTTTGAAGTCTTGTGAGAATTAGCAAAAAGTGTTCGTTATTACCGGAGAAACCAGCCTGCTCGGCGCCATTTTAAAAGCCTCTGAGTAAATAATTTTTCGGAGGAGAAAAAGAGAAGAAGCTAAAATGTTGATAAGCAATTATTGTCCTCGCAGTAAACGGATTCAGCTCGTGATAAGATTAAATCAAACAAAACTTAGAGCAGAGTGGGAGAGACCTACTTTGTCCTGCACAAGGCAGTTTGAAGTTCCCAGCACGGACAGCCGTTCTGCCTTGGGCTAGCCCCCCTTTCCTTGCAAGCACAAAAGCTGCAAAAATCGAAGAGCATTTGCCAGCAAAACAGTTTCTTCTTTCCCTCTTGCCTGAAGGATAAGAAAACCTGATAAGACGTCAGATGGAAGATCCTCTAATCAGGTACGTAGCCAGGAATTCGGAGGCAGCTGATTTTTTGCTGCTTCCACCAGTAAGCTCCTCCCAGGAAGTCCCACCAATAGATTGTTTTTAAATGCAAACAATATTGCACAGAAATAGGCACAGGCATCCACATATAACACAGTGAGAAAGGATTTATCCTGCAAATAGAAAATGGAATTTTAAAATAATACAAAAATGAAATAATTTGACTTAAATACATATTGTAGAAATTAATAAATTGCATCCCATTGGTATAAGATAGTAGATTTAGAAATGCAAATTTATAGCCAACATTTACTTCTTCAGTTCAAGCAACAGACTTGATGTCATTTTAATGATATACCCTGTCAGAGCTCTGGACCATTTCGCTCAGCACTGCCTACATTGTCTTCTTGGAATTTGAGTTGCCAGATGAAGTTGAACATGCTACTCTTGGAATGCAAAGTAAGTGCTCTACACCTTCTATTAGAATTCATGAAGTAGTAGAGACATAACACTGTGAGTTCTCCCTCATTACCAATCCATGCCAGCAACATTCATAAAACACACAAAGAAATATTCTGGATAAAATGAAATGTCCAGCTAGTCCAGTGACTAATCCAACCCAGCCCCTTAACAGAACATCAATGGCAAAATTATGTTTCCTCTAGATTTCAGATATCAATGTCACCTATCATTTTGATGCCTTTTTGAATAATTACTTGAATTAATTTACATTCAGGAAGACATTTTGATGCATATCTAAATCTGCACACTAGCATACAAATTATGTCACAGTGATATGACTCTTTCCTAACCTGATAGGCTCATCACCCTATTGGTTGGAACAGACAGGTACTGAAGTCCAAGATAGCATCGGGCCAGTGGTGGGATTAAAAATGTTTTTACTACCAGTTCTGTGGGCGTGTCTTTATGGGTATGGTGTGGCTTTATAGGTGTGGCTTTGTGGGCATGGCAGGGGAAGGATACTTCAAAATCCCCATTTCCTCCCCACTCCACTAACCTGCTTTCCAGTTCCATTCTCCTGTTCAGGGCAACAAAAGAAGATCAGCTGGGAGGCTGGGAGGCAGCAGGGGCGGGGCCAGCCTATTTGCCGGTTCTCTGAACTACTCAAAATGTCCGCTACCAGTTCTCCAGAACCTGACAGAACTGGCTTAATACCACCTCTGCATCGGACACAGATTAAGAACTCTGGAAAAGATAAGGATGACTTGACATATCGGGAAAAGCTACTACACAACTTTATGGAAACGAGATTAATTTGCAGTTATTTTGCTAATTGTACTCCTGAGATTATAAAGAGTGTTTGGAAAGGTCTTTCCCAGCATCTTTTATAACTTTGAAAGGAAGCTGCAGATATTGCTACATGTTGTCCCAAGTCTAAGTACTTGCACTGATGCTTCTGTCTAGGAACATTAACTGAAAATGATTTTGGTATGATTAAGGAGATAAGCATAAATCTATTCAACTGAGGTTCTCAGCAATCAAATTGTTGGTTCTATGGATGAGCTCTAAGTAAGAAAAACAAACGGATTTTCTCTCTTTAACTTCTCAGATAAGGCATTCCTGTGTTGAAAGCTCTTTGGTCCTAGGAGAGTCATTTTTCAACACTTTTCTCCATTTAATCCAATCTCCCTGCTTTCTATCCCTGCATCAGTACAGAATCAGGCTTCAAAGACTGCAAGTAGATGCTGAAGCATGGCAGAGACTGGGTGCAAAAGAGCCTGTGTGAGTTGCACTTTCCCCTGGAGACCTAAGATCATTACCTCCATGAAGCTTGCAGTCTTAAAGCAAATAACCCAAGGAGACTAATGGAAACCACATTTCCCTTTTGACAGCACATGGCACGAGATTATTAAACTGGGCCTTGGTACTTTGCTCCCTGACACTTATTAATTTCAATGCACACTGCTCCTGGTTTGGCTTGTCTGTGGCTTAAGCCTTTTCTTCTATAATGGAAAATAGGCTCATAAAAGAAGAGATTTTCAAACTAGCAAAGAAACTTCAGGAACTGAACTTCCAAAAATGTGTATGTATCAAGTAACACCAAACTAGGGATTGACTAACAGGGTTAGAGGATGTTGCAAGCATGCCAACTCCCAGGCTTGCCATAGCTGACTCATGCAAACAGGGCAAGTAGAATAAGTGAACCAAGTGTAAATATGGTTGACAGGTGTGTGGATCAGTATATTAATACAGGCAGTGTGATTACTGTAGGCTTAATATGTTGTGCAAAGCTAAGAAATTGAATTTATTTGGCAAAAGAAAGATTAAAAAGTTTTGCTAATACAGCCAAAGTCTTGCTACTTTCTCTTACCTTTGCTCTACAGCAGGGGTGTCAAACTCAAGGCCCAAGGCTCAAATCCAGTTCACTGGGTGCTTAGACCTGGCTCATGGGACCACCCTGGAAACATTGAAGGACCAGCCTACAGTGCCTCTGCCAGTGAAAATGGAGCTAGGGAGAACCACGACCCTTGTGAGCTACATATTTACTGGCAGAGGGTTGCAGGAGGTCATTGCAACTAAAAAAGGAGCTCACAATGACCACAGGTGGTCTTCCCAGGCTTCATTTTCACTGGCAGAAGGTTGTAAGAGGCCATCACAACCCAAAATGGAGCTTGGGACTCTGTTTTTGCTGGTAGAGTGCTCGGCTACCACAGGGGCCCCTGGCATGAGTGGTATCAAGCTGGTTATGCCCACCCTGACCATGCCCACACCATTCCCCCCTGAGGTCAAACACAACCCTGATGTGGTCCTCAATGAAATCAAGTTTGACACCCCTGCTCTACACTTTCCTTTAGGCAAATAGAATGGAATGGAATGGAATGGAAGAGAAGAGAAGAGAAGAGAAGAGAAGAGAAGAGAAGAGAAGAACAGAGTTGATAGTCTAGCTAGCATTAACTTTTGGACTGAACTTAGATTATGCTTTTGGAACTACTGTAGTTGTCTGTCATTTATTTACTCATTTGTACTTTGCACCTCAGTCTTAAATTATCCTTCTAATGCTGCCAAGAGGTTTTAGCTGCATTTGTACAATACCTTCAGCTAAAAAGTTGAATTATTGGGACATGCATTAGGGATATCTGAACAGGCCTGCAAAAATCTGGACGGCCATCCGATGGAATTAAAAGACTCTCTTCACAAAGACTGTTTATCCCTAAACATGCCAGGTATTAGTTAATGTTTGTTTGGAATCAGTATAAGAAAGAGTTGGGACCATTTTATATTGATCACCATAAAGCTGTTTTTACATAAGGTTATTCTTGGTGTGTCTGAAGTGACCTTTGATTTCAGGTACTCATAAATTCCTTTCTGGAGAGAACATAGTGAAGGTAAAGAAACTTGAGGAACACGGAGAATGTGATGGTGGGAATGAATGATAATGACAACTATGACATGAGCTCTTTCCAATAAAAGAAAATTGCAATTTGGGGAAAATGCAGAATCTCTATAACATAAGTACTGTCTACAGTGAAATGCAAGGGAACAGCAAGAGCATATTTATTGTACCAAGTCAATAGTTGTGAAAGGCCCTTCTTGCTTAGCTGTAGAAATCATGTGGCGAATGGGGTAATTTTGCAACTGACACCTTTTGATAGCCTGAGCAGATTTTAGCACATATAAAGCTGGGGCAATGAGGGAAATAATATGAAACCTTGAACTAATGCCAGGTAATTCCCTCTAAATGTTTTTTTTAACTCTTCTAGAGGAAGTATTCAACTATCAGGTCTAATTCAGCGAGGAATGACAGATCATCAGCTGATATATGCTGTTGATCCTTTTCTTTTTTTAATTATTAAAATATTTACTGCAGCAATGTAATCCTCCCTCCCTCCTTCTGATCATGAACCAATGAGGCAGTGGTGAAATTCAATTTTTTTTTACTACTGGTTCTGTGGGCGTGGCTTGGTGGGCGTGGCAGGGAAAAGATACTGCAAAATCTCCATTCCCACCCCACTCTGGGGCCAGCCAGAGGTGGTATTTGCTGGTTCTCTGAACTACTCAAACTTTCTGCTACCGGTTCTCCAGAACCTGTCAGAACCTGCTGAATTTCACCCCTGCAATGAGGTGACCATGAAACGTCATCATTATTTACATTAAAAATGGAGGAAAGTGCATCCTCACACTGCCCTTTTAAAGGGGGAAAATGTCAGTCACCAACAAAGAAGTTGATTTGTCTCCCCAAATTCTGAGGAGATTTGACTCTCTCATCTCCATTCATGTCACTGGCTGCACCCCAACCTCCCTTCCATGGAAAGATGAAAATGGGGTGGCAGAGGATCAAACTTCTCTCCTCACCCTATGTTATTCTTAAATAAGAATATTATTTAAGAACAGAGCATTCTCATTATTACAATAGTATTAACTATTTTTATTTACTATATTTATAATTCATAATACTGATAATCATTTATTATAAAATACAATATTTACACTATGTAGGATGCTTAATATTAATGTTTATTCTAATCTTTAATTAAAATTATAAAACAAGCATCAATAATTATGCACATGCTCCACAAGCTGTTCCTTTTATCAACTGGGGGCGATGGGGGAGAGGAAGAAGAAGAGGAAAAGGATGGGGAGGAGGAGGAAGAGGAGGAGAAGGAGAAGGTATGCATATGCTATGGTATTTCTATATCAGCCCAGAACAATGGGTCTGTTTGTTACTGTCCTGATCATCTGCCATTCTTATTGGCCATGGGCAGTGGTGGGATTCAATTTTTTTTACTACCGGCTCTGTGGGCATGGCATGGCTTGGTGGGCGTGGCTTGGTGGGCATGGCAGGGGAATGATACTGCAACATCCCCATTCCCTCCCTACTCCTGAGCGAAGGGTACTGTAAACATCTCCATTCCCTCCCCACCCCACTAACCTGCTTTCCAGCTCCATTCTCCTGTGTAGGGTAAGAGAAGAAGACCCAGCCAATCAGCTAGAACGTCGATCAGCTGAGACACGAGGCAGCGAATAGATAGGGGAAGAGCCAGCCAGAGGTGGTATGTGCCAGTTCTCCAAACTAGTCAAAATTTCTGCTACTGGTCAGAACTGGCTGAATACCACTTCTGGCCTTGGGGTCCTGAGTATATGTCCTAAACTCCAAATCCTTCGTGCTCCATTGAGCACACAGTGCACGGTGAAAGTGGATAGAGTTAAGTTTCTCTTGTACACATGTATATTTATAGGAAAAGTGAATAGCATTGGCAAAGACTGTTCATTTGCATTGGCTAATTTTATTACACAAAAACTATAGGTATAGAAACATGGTAACCATTAGCAGAAGCTTGACAATTGATTCGAACATAATATATTTGCTGACATGTATCCTTTTATATTTCAGAAACATTGTCTGATGCATTGAGCAACTCTTTTATCATGCATTTTCATATTGCAGGCATTTTTGCCATCCTCTTTATCTTGATTGCTGTTTTCTGTTAATTGTTCACTGAAGATTTGGCAGCCAAACTTCACATGCCAAACCTGTTTTCCCCCTCCACTGCCCTCTGGCTTCAGTAGTGCCATTTTCAGTTACTGTGTGCCATGATGAAATGGTGCAGGTTGTGGCAGAGCTACCTGCATAATGGTGAGAACCAGTTTCTATTCCACGGCTCTTATCCAAAGTTGTATTTTATATGACATCTTGGCTGGTCTTTCTCAGTGAATGTTTTGTAATCAAGCTGTTTCTTTGCTCTCTGTTTAAGAATGCATAAACCTTTCCCATCGGGCAACCTGCAAGTCTCTTGAAACTGCGGGAAAGTTTGGTGGAAATAATAGGAGCTGCAGTTTCATCTGAAGGATGCCTGGAAGACTGATATTGTAACTGTATGTGGAAATGACTTTGGAAGACAGAGATTCTGCCTGAGAACCGTCAGGTGAGATTATGTTAATGTAGCCTTCCAATATAGTAGAATTAGCTCATCTGGTCTATCTGGGAAAGCTGGCATCAGTCTTGCATGTTTCAAAGTACAATTCTCCTGCCATCGCTTTTACAGCCCAATAACTTAGGGAGGATACCCCCCTCCCCGATCCTCTTGCTTTTCCCACTATATAGCTGTGTACTATGTCCCCTCTTATCTGACCGTTCCCTAGCAGTATCTCTTCACCCATCTCCCAAGGTGATTCTCCATTACATATGTTCCCAGCAGTATCTAATTATTGTACTTTCTTCTTTTCTTGCCTATTGTAAAATCTGTATACTTTTCAATTATTGTTCTGACCTAGGCTTCCTCAGCAGCACAAAGTTGAGTCCTCATCCCGATAAATCCATTTTATTTTATTTACAGTGAATTCGTCTCCAGCAAAGTCTCAGCCCACAGTCTTTCAAGATAGTTCACACTTACCAACCTTTAGCAGGCTTGGAGAGTGGCCAGGCTGATATCTTTCAGACACCGCAATACTTGGCAAGAATGCAGGAATGAACTAATTGTCTCCTGCAAACACCCCTCCACTTGCACTCCTCTTTTATTCCCTATGGAGGGGCCATTCACTTTCCACCTGTGGCTTTACTCCCAAGTTGACCCTTATTCCTTAGCTGTTCCCTTCGTCTGGCAACTCTGCCCATGCGCACACAGGGAACAGGCTCCAGTTGTTTATCTGCCTCACTGATGTCTGACTCCAAAGGCAGCCGATAACTGTCAGATGGCCCTGGCCCCATCTCTGCCTCCAACACAGAGCACTCACCAGAGCCTTCCCCAGATTCCAGGACTGGCCCATGTTCCTCCCCAACCTCCTCACTGTCCGAATCTGCTTCCAGCTCCATGGCCACTAGTGGACCACAACAATTATCACCAGAGGTTGCATTCTTTTCCTTGACTTTAAACGCTTCAATAATCATACTTGATAAGTACCTAAAAACTAGGCAGAGCTGCATTCAGCACAAAGATCTCTAACTTCAGTGATGACTATGTCATATCTACAAGTGTTCTCATGATTACTCCACAATGTGTGCTATTGTAAAACGTACAGTCAAGCTATATGTGGTGTGAGTGGAACAATTGCTGGTTGGTTTGTTTATAACACTGATAGTCCAGCCATTTTCCAGAGGGTTACAATCTCAAGGTGAAACCGTAAAAAAGAAGGTGAAGTTATAAAATCAAATAAAGTAAAAAATAATAATAAATTGTCTACAAACAGACCATTTTAAACACTAAACTATAAGCAAGTAATGCTAAACAAAAGATGGACAAAAGTGCTCAAACTTTGGATTTCTAAATACTGCATGGTACATAAAAGAAGATCATTTCTTGCAACATGCTCTCTAGATCATTGGATGCCAAAGAGGACACACCTTGCAGTACTTTAAATCCTTATAAGTTTCAAAAGTTCCAGCAGCAGATTTGTGTACATTTTGTATTTATTTGTGTGCAAAATATTCAAGCACATTCTGGTTCTACCACCAAGCTGTGAAGCTATGAAATGAAGAGCCAGCCCTGCAGATGTGTCTTCAAGCCTCCATGGAGAGAAAAAACTCAGGGGAGCCCTACAACATCCAGGCCAAGTCTTTGAATGGGTATGACTACTGAAGATCTCAGACAACAGATCCAAAGGAGCATAGTAATTTGAAAAAAAAAAGCAACCCCCACCCCACTTTACTCTGTATTTTGGGGCTGATCATCCTTTCTACATTGTCAGAAAGTGTTAGAATCTATGTACATTAACTTGTAATTGCATCCAAACACTGAAGTCATTTGGGCAACCTAAGAACCTTTCAAAAACTCAAATAATTCCCTATACATGTGGTGGTGAACCACATGTGCCAGAGATGGCACTCAGAGCCCTCTCAGTGGGCACGTGTGCCTTCGCCCCAGCCCAGCTCCATCATATTTCTCCATTACGTTTCTTGCCGTCATTTGTAGGGAAACAAAATTTTGTGGGATGAAAAAGAAAAGTTAACTCAATCAATTCCAAATTTGCAAGATATTTTTCTTTTGCTGGAAGTTGGAATTGATTCAGTGAACTTTTTTTTTAGTCCCATAAACTTTTGTTTCCCTGCAAATGAAGGCGAGAAACACGACGGAGCTGGAAATCAGATAGGCAAAGAAATGCTTGGGTAGGAGAGAGAGGGAGGGAAAGAGAGAGAGAGGGAGGAGAAAGAGAAATGATATTGCAAAAGTTTTTCTTTCTTATTGTTGCTAAATGTAATATTTCCAAAGCAAAAAAAGGGGGGAGGGCATAAAAGTGCATTTATCACGTTTTTCTTAGAACAATTTGTTGAACTTTGCCTTGTTTATCATTATTTTAGGTAGTAAAACCTCAGTATTCAGGTTAAATTGCTCTGTTGGCACTTTGCGATAAATATCGTATTTTTTGGAGTATAAGATGAACCTTCTTCCCTCAAAAAAGAAGCTGAAAATCTGGGTGCATCTTATACACTGAATGCAGCATTTTTTGCCTCCTGAAACCCTGCCCCCTTTGCAAAAATGGCAGTGCATAGCCTTTAGGAGACTTTCAGAGTGCTCCTCAGAGCTGGGGAGGGCAAAAATATGCAAAAAAATGGGCTGTTTTGGGGAGGTCTGCAGAGTGTAAAAACTTTTTTTTAATTTGCCTCTTCAAAATCTTGGTGCGTCTTATACTCTGAAAAATAAAGTAAGTGGGTTTTGGATTGCAGTTTGGTAGGTCTCTAAAAGGTTCATCATCACTGGCCTATACTATAGTAATTTGTACATTTCCATGAATTCTATGAGGGATCGTTGGTGCTCTGTGAGCTTGGTTTTTTCCTTGCAGATGTTTCATTATCAAAACTAGGTAATATCTGATGATGTTACCTAATTTCAACCCTAAGCTACAAATATTCTCCATTATTGATTCCATGAATTTTAAGATAGCAAACTAACTCCATGCAATTTCCTGGATGCTTCTTCTCACATATACTTTCCAATCATTGACTGAAAGAATTGGCTTAACTCTTGAGCACCAGGGAATAGATTAGAAGAAGAAAGAAAGAA
Organism: Thamnophis elegans; assembly: GCF_009769535.1. Classification (NCBI taxonomy): domain Eukaryota; kingdom Metazoa; phylum Chordata; class Lepidosauria; order Squamata; family Natricidae; genus Thamnophis; species Thamnophis elegans. The sequence continues at coordinate 119,677,519 of NC_045543.1, read as the reverse complement.
AGGAAGGAAGGAAGATAGGAAAGGAAGGAAGGAAGGAAGGAAGGAAGGAAAGAAGGAAGGAAGGAAGGAAGGAAGGAAGGAAGGAAGGAAGGAAGGAAGGAAGGAAGAATCCTTACACTGATTAGATACCCCAAACCCAGTTTTGAATAATTTCTTCTCCAGTCAGATTTCTTCTGTCCAACTCTCCATTGAGGGTTTTTTTCCAGAGTCATAGTAGCTATATAGAATGAAAACTTTACTTCTGTTAACTTAGCATAGGATCCTCCTGGCATAATAATTAATTTAAACAATACTTCAGCATTAATGCCAGAAAAATATGTATGTTGTTTATGCATGCCCCAGGGAAAGTATGCCATCAAAGCAAATCTAAAATTGAGTAATGCCTTTGATTAAAACTGGCTTTAGTGTTACAGCAGAATTTCAGATGAAAAAGCAATGGGTATCACAGAACAGGGATATCTGACTTAGGGCAAGTTGCATGAGTTGCTTCTGAGGATTGCCACATCATCATCATATGATGCATTAAATGTCTTGATGCATCACAAGAAAATGTAGTCTTGGCATTTCCAAGTCCCGGCAGGGTCAGGATCAAAGCTGATGTATATTTACACAGGGATTCCCCCTTTGGACTTACGTAAATCTGTGGAATGAGAATAGCAGACTTGGGTGATTATGACTCTAGAAGTGGGACATCTCCCACTGCAGGCCTAAGACAGAAATACAAGGATCAACCCAGATTAAGAAATGAAAGAAAAAAGAATCAAAAGGGCAGCACAATTGTGTGAGCGAAACTCTGCTTGTTTTTATGGTGACACAAAGAGCTTTGATTGTATCATTGCAAATGCTATTCCGACTTTTTTGACCATACCCTGAAGACAATGCTGATTCAGAAACATAGACTGGAGGAATGCTGTTTAATAAAAAGTCCTACATTTTTGAACCATCCACAAGCCATTTGGAAAGCAATCTTCACAAGCTATATCGTTAAAAGTTGTAGATTTTGGCAAAGTCTTGCCTCCCAAAATTGAATAGAAGCAAAGTAGAAAGAATATAGACTCAAGATTATGTGAAGTGTTAATACTACTTTATAATGCCTTGGTAAGGCCACACTTGGAATACTGCATCCAGTTTTGGTCGCCACGATGTAGAAAAGATGTGGAGACTCTAGAAAGAGTGCAGAGAAGAGCAACAAAGATGATTAGGGGACTGGAGACTAAAACATATGAAGAACAGTTGCAGGAACTGGGTATGTGTAGTTTAATGAAAAGAAGGACTAGGGGAGACATGATAGCAGTGTTCCGATATCTCAGGGGTTGCCACAAAGAAGAGGGAGTCAAACTATTCCCCAAGGCACCTGAGGCTAGAACAAGAAGCAATGGGTGGAAACTAATCAAGGAGAGAAGCAACTTAAAACTGAGGAGAAATTTCCTGACAGTTAGAACAATTAATCAGTGGAACACTTGCCTCCAGAAGTTGTGAATGACCCAACACTGGAAGTCTTTAAGAAGATGTTGGATAGCATTTGTCTGAAACAGTATAGGGTTTCCTGCCTAGGCAGGGAGTTGGACTAGAAGACCTCCAAGGTCCCTTCCAACTCTCCTATTGTATTTGTGCATCTAAAATATTACTATATGGGTATTTTTCATACATGGTGTTAAAATTTTTATAAATCAAAATTATAATAATAAAACTAAATAAAATATAATAAAATAATATTAAACTTAATTAAAAATATAAAACAGTTGATCACTTCCTAGACTGGGGAACATTCTCCAAGGCTTTGATTGGTCACAGAAGATGGATTGAAAAGGACATCAGATTCCATCTAGACAAAGCCAGTGCCATATAGTTGCTTAGGACAAGAATCACATTCAGTCTTATTGATCTGCTAGTTATTAAGAATTCTTCCAATTAATCCAAAAAACAACCTACTATAGGATCCATGCAGAAGCTCCCAAAAACCTCACAAGCAGAACCTGAAAACAATTGCTCAAATTCATTAAGTCAACATGGCTATTTATCCTTGATAATTTGGCTGAAACCAGAGTTGATAACATTTGCCAGCACAGGATTGCTATAAGTTTTAAAACTATGGATTTGTTAGACAGAAATAAATATTGAAATTATGTTTTGCCACAAATGACAATGCCACACAAAGTGTGACACCAGCCTATATCAATTGTAAGAGATGATTGGATTGTTACCATCTATTGTACAAGTCTAAAGACAACCACATCTTTTAAAAAAATTGTACTGGTTTTATCACACTTGTCAGACTTCTTATTCAACATTGACGCAAGATGTCCCTATCATCCAGTCAGAGCTGAAGAAGCTTCTTGGATGAGAAGTGAGATGTCTTCAAAGGAAAACAAGAAAGTCCAGTTGCCTCTTGAAAAAAACATCTTTGGAAACATGGATGCTAGGTAGAAGTTGATTGAAGACAGAACAAAATGAACCCTTATTTCTAGAGTCATCTGTAGAATCAAAGTTTTTAAATCAAAATGATTAAAACAGTGTAACTTTACCCCTTTCTTATGTATGTAACGTAACAATGCACATAACAAAAGGACAGAAGTTGGATTGCAATGTAGAATAACGTGCTCATCATCCAGCCCTCACTCTCCCTTCAACCCTCCCTATGGATGACTCTGCTTATTTTTTGCCTTCATTGCATCTATTTTACTAAGAATATTGATGAATCTGCTAATGGCCACTAGATGGCCAAAATAATTCCATGAACATCTGTGACCCAAATGGACGAGAGTCTTCTTTCTCACCTGGTGATTCTTTCTTTCCCAAGCAACTACGTAACCCCATGAGACCCTTGTATATGCATTGCGCAGTTCATCTCTTAAGACTTTTATTGTATGAGGGGAGAAGTTCTTAACACAGAAGTTCTCAACCCTCTGTGTGTGTGTGTGTGTGAGAGACCTGGTGTTAATTTGACCTTTTGAACTGGAAATAGTGGGACCTGAATTGAGGGGGTTTCTGCACCGAAACATTTTTCCCACTGCAGAGCTTTTTGTGGCTGTGTCATTTTGCAAAGCAAATAAAACCACAAAGATGATAAAACACTTAGCTGCATTATTGTTAAATAATAAGCAGGACATCTGCATCAGAAAATCTCCTGGTTTTAACAACAATAATAAAAAGATGCATTATTTACTCTAACATTGCTAATTCTTCAGTAATGTACAAGCTCCTAGATTGTATCTGTAAACAATCCAAGCAGTGTTTTGGGATTACTGAGTACTTCCTATCAAAGGCATTAAAATAATCGCATCTTGGCACATTAATAGAATTTAATGGTTGGGCAGGAAAATAGTAGGAAAAAAGGATGTTAAAAATGCAGCAGATGGATTTGATATTTTACTGATTGTGTGTGGCGTTGCCGTTGCCAAAATAGCTCTGAAGTCCTAGCATGCACTAAAGACTTTCCACAGCCAGTTTCCAATGTGACATTGGCTATTTTTTTGTAATTGCATAATAAATTTCCTCTCCGTCAAAAAGAAATTCTGGTTTATGCAGATATATTTGCTGCAACTTTTCACAGCATGAGGGAGATTCCATTCTAGATACAAATTGGTAACACGATTATAAACTGCTCGGATTCATGGGGCCTTTTCATATGTATGAAGCTTAAATAGTTTTTTTCATCCTAAGAAGTTATTCCATGTGATATTTTTTCAATTGTCGGTTCTCATGAAATTTTAAAACCTGCTTCAAGTAAATTGTAAAACCTGTTTTACAGATGTTCCCTTCCAATTTCTTCTTTTACCTGAGAATGCTCAGACTTTCACACGAGAAAACAGAATTAAAGGCAATTTGATGCCTTGAATAAGAAAACCCTGACCCTGAGGGAGCACTAATTGCCTTTATTTCATTTCATTTATTTATTGTTTTTCTTTGGGGACACTAATTGTCTTTGTTTAGTTTGATTTATTTACTTTTCTTCCAAGGAGTTCAGTGGTATATGTGGTCTTCACCCCGGTTTCAGCCTTACAATAAACATATGAGGTAGGCTAAGCATAAAGCTGTGATCTGGCCTGGTCAGCATCACTACTGAATAGAGCAGGGGTGTCAAACTCAAGGGGGGGGAGTGTTTAGATCTGGCCCGCGGGGCTGCCCTGGAAACAGCAAAGGACCGGCCTGCGGTACCTCTGCCAGCAAAAATAGGTTCCTGAGCTCCATTTTCTCTGACAGAGGGTTGCAGGAAGCCGTCGCAGCTGAAAATGGAGCTCAGGAGCCCATTTTCGCTGGCAGAGTGCTCAGGCCACCACAGATGCCCCTGACACAAGTGACGTCAAGCTGGCCATGCCCACCCTGGCCACACCCACCCTGGCCCCTCAAGGTCAAACACAACCATGATGTGTCCCTCAATGAAATTGAGTTTGACTCCCCTGGAATAGAGGATACAAAACGAATCTGATAATAGCCTGATACTCTAATAGACCATGCTTGAAAGAATAGCACAGACTCTTGGGGATTTTGATTACTACAGGCCTATTTGTATACTACTAGAGATGACTCCTCACTCTTTGAGGATGTGTGTGTACACACAAATCAGAGGCGGTCTTCAGCAGGTTCTGACCAGTTTTGGAGAACCGGTAGTGGAAATTTTGAGTAGTTCAGAGAACCGGTAAATACCACCTCTGACTAGCCTGCCCCCCATCTATTCTCTGTCTCCCGAGTCTCAGCTGATCTGGAGGAAATGAGGATTTTGCAGTAACCTTCCCCTGTCACACCCACCAAGCCATGCCCACCAAGCCACGCCCACAGTAAAAATATTTGAATACCACCACTGACACAAATAGTATGTGTGCATGATTGGATGGCAAAAAAAAGCAATAGGATGAATCTAGTCATAAGTTCCATTGGGATCTATTGCAGGATTCAGAAAAAGAGTAGACAAGTGGAAGATCAGCAGATAGTGTAGAGACTGGTACATCGTATCCCTGCTTCTGGCCCTATTTACAGTCTGTGCCTTTTTCTTCTACCCTAATAATAGCATTGGTGAACAATTGGTGCTTTGCAATTTTCATGAGTATTGTTCTGTACATTTGAAGACATTGAGATTGCTGTTATGATGCAACCTATATTGAGAATAGTTAACTTTTACCTTCTATATAAGATGCATTGTGTGTAAGAGAGGAACGTTTGTATGCTAACTAGATGAGCCAAGGTGGCGCAGTGGTTAAATGCAGCACTGCAGGCTACTTCAGCTGACTGCAGTTCTGCAGTTCGGCTGTTCAAATCTCACCGGCTCAGGGTTGACTCAGCCTTCCATCCTTCCGGGGTGGGTAAAATGAGGACCCAGATTGTTGTTGGGGGCAATATGCTGACTCTGTAAACCGCTTAGAGGGGGCTGAAAGCCCTATGAAGCGGTATATAAGTCTAACTGCTATTGCTATAGATACATATACTAGTTACATTTTATATCTATTATTTTGGACTTTGATTACAAAACAAAAATATAAAACATCTCCTCCTCCTTCTCCAAATACAAAATACCGAAAAATCGTTGAGCCAAGTTATTCTAATGATTCTCAAAACATTTTACAATAGATTCAATTCAAATTGATCAGATAAACTGTAGTATTTTAGCTTTTTTTGTAATCTCAGGAAAGGAATATAATCCTAACTGTGTTGTGTTTCTATTAGATGGAACTGTAGGATTCAAGAGTTTGGACTCATCATTGCACATTTGGAACAATATCTGAAAGTGTTTACATAGGTGGGGAAAAGCACAGAGGCAATTAAATTACTCCAGGTCCCACATATAGATGACAGCCCTTTAGAAACATGCTTTTGTATATGAAATTGATCTCAAGAATCAACAGTTTTCCTTTGGGTCAATTAAAATATAATCCTAAGCGTTATTTCAGGATTTCTTCATTCATTCCTGTTTAGTGAGCCATTAACCTTAAGATACAAACAGAAATAAAAACAAGCATGAAGAAATCAATAAAGTTGACAATGGCTACTCCTTGGGAAGGGATTTAAATTAATATTCCACTCCCAACCCTCGGTATAGACCACAACCATCTGCATGGAAATATTTTCTGTCAATAAATTTAACCCAATCAAACCTGGTTAATGGTGATCCAGAAACACTAACTTGACCAAAACCTTTCTTTTGGGGAATAGAATACCCACCTACTATCTTTAGAGAACATATAGTATCCTTTGAACCCTTGTACTGGGATCATAGTGGCAAGTAGGGGTGGTTTTCACTTACCTTCCCTACCGGTTTGCAAATGTGTATGCGTGCAGGTGCATGCTTCGCCCCATCCACACATGCGCCTGACCTTCTGCACATGTGCTTTGCTCAAAAAATGTCCCTAAATGGAATGAAATAGAGCCATGGTGGCAGGGCAATTTCCACGGCAGGACAATTTCCGCTACTGGTTCCGGCAAACAGGGGCGAACCGGTTGAATATCATCTCCGGTGGCAAGGCTTCATTGCATTTCTTGCCTTTCCTCATCAGCTGATAGTCTCTGTTTCTGTTATTTAAGGAAGTGAGTGGAATCCACTAGTGAAAATATTCTGTGTGTACACAGACAGAATTATGGGAAAATATTTTAGCAAAATCTGTTATTGCTTAATAAAATCACTGCTGGTTCTTCTCCCCCTTTCCACTCTGAAGTCATGTGAGCTGTAAAGTGTTGATTTGATGCTGTGGGGCCATTTTATGTTTAGAAACAACTCTTGGCATATGGGGAAGAGTGACAAATCCCAGCTGAGTATTTCAACCAGATGGGGACATGCAAGTGGAACAGCTCCTCAAAACTATGACATTTACAAACACGATACATTTGGGAGTCGGATACTCTTTCTACCCTCCCAGCTTCTGAGCATTGTTAACAGATTAGTGCCATATATTTTATGCTTGTGCCTACAAGCACAAGTGCTGGGATTTTAAATCATATTTTATAGATCAAAACCATTCTTGACAAGCTCTTTCAATGAGCTTGATAATGCAGTGGTTCAGTTTCTACTGTGTATGTAAGTCTTTAGAAGATCTTGCATGTCAATAAATTTCAAATTGTGGTTTATAGAACAAAAATATTTAGAACTTATTGAACTCTATTCATATAGAAAAGGACTGTCAAAAACATCATTTTGTTGGAGATATAATTCAGATAATGCATCAGCAACAGAGTGGTCAACATCTGGAATGCTTTACCTGACTCCATTGTTACATCCTCAAATCCTCACAGCTTTAACCTTAAACTGTCTACTGTAGACCTCACCCTATTCCTAAGAGGTCCGTAAAGGGGGCGTGCATAAGCACACCAGCATGCCTACAGTCCCTATTCTATTGTCTCCATTTATTTGTATTCATTTCCTTTGTTCATGTCCATGTTCATTCCCATACCTGCTATCTTGTACATATTAGACAAACTAATAAATAAACATAGTGTATGTTTCTTCAATGTCTTAATAAAAACATTAGAAATATATACATGCTTGAATAATATTTGCATTATATAAGTAAATACAGAATTGCAACTTCTTACTGTAACAATGACATATATCATACTATGTTTTTCCTTTGTCGTCTTTCTTTCCCTTTTTTTGTTAAAGCACTTTTTAATGTCTTCTTTTTCTTTTCTCTTCTTTTTGACATGATATGCATCTCCATCACTGTTATTTTTGTGTGTGTTTTTTTTCTTTTTCTTTGTTATTCATTGAAAGCAATAAAAACTAAATTAAAAATGTAGAGTGGCAGAATCGTACACCAGAAAATGTGATGGGTGAGGTCAGAGAGATGATGATAAAAAAGCAACAACAAAATATATTGGCAAACTGATATTGAGGATCAGAGGATCAGATTAACATCTCAGAAGAGAAAAGGGCAGGAAGAAATGAAAGCAACTAACAGCAGCTCTACATGGAATTCCCATCTCACAAAGTGCCCAACATATTTCAGTGGAAAGATAATGGAAAGGGATATTTCAATTTTCTGTGATCACAAAGTGACAGTATAACATGTGAAGGACACCAATTTTCATGTCATTTATACAATGGTTTGAAAGGCTTGCCTCTTGAACAACAGTTTACTGCCAGCAATCTTATTTGGAAAAATATTTAGGATACATATTAGATTATAGGATTAGTTTCCCATTTTTCCTATTTTTAAACAAATGTTAATAGTATAATTAATGTTTACTAATTGACATGAGATGAGATGAATATTTGGGTAACATGAATTAATGTTTAATATATCAGACATGTAATTTATGGTGGATTTTTTCTCTTTTCCCTTTACCTTTCTCTTCTTATTAAAAATACATCTCAGATTGTCCCGTTGCTATGCAAAAGAAGAAATCAGGACATGTAAATCATTTGTACTGCAATTCCATCTTCTGACAACAGTTAAACATAGAAACCTGAGTCCCTTTGCACTTAGTAACAAAAATCACCCTTGATAATAATGTGTGATCAGACACAAACCAGATATGGAGGAAGTCTCACTAATCCTATGAGATGGTAATATGAAAAATCAATTATTGTGTGGATTTTTTGTTTAGATGAAATATTTAAACATCTTGGCTTCTGAGGGAGGAATAATTGCAACTTATTAGGCCCAATATGAATTACTAAAGGACAAGGCTTAGTAAGTGAACTGGAGCTGGACAATATGTTGCTTATGGGCACCTCCTCTATGCTTTTCAAGTTGTCTGATCTTGAGTTTCATATTACTTGCTTGTTTGTTTGTTTGAACAGCTGATTTCTTTAGTTTATAGCAAGCTGTCTCATTAATTTCCTGATTGACTTTGGGGCCATGCAGACTCACAATAAACATTCATAAGAAGTAGAGTTACTGGTAGCTGTTGGCCGGAAGATAATAATTCAACTGCCATTTTTATTGGGGTCTATTCATGGAATGGTGAAAAACTTGCATTTTATTCTTTGCATCAGGAAACCATTAAAATTGCAAATCAATCCATATCTTCTTGGAAGAAGCATGTATTGAGAACAGTATGCCAAATGAATGTATTAATGAATAAATGGCTCATTGCAGTCAAGGACCAGCATAAAGGTAGATCATTTTTCTGAGCAATCATGTACGATTGTCCCAAAGGTGCTTTTTCAAGAGGCAACTGGACTTTCTGTTTTTTCTTTGAAGGCGTTTCGCTTCTCATCCAAGAAGCAAAACGTCTTCAAAGAAAAACCAGAAAGTCCAGTTGCCTCTTGAAAAAGCACCTTTGGGACAATCATGACCTGGATGACTGAGAATCTCCATAGACATGTAAAAGATTGATTTATTAGGATTCTAAAAGAAATTATTTTTTTCTTAGACTTCTAAGTATTGTGGCTTTTCACAATATGCTAATTCTAGAACACGAATATAGTTCCCACTCTTATTGTTGAAATGAAATTCTGCCAATACACAAAAAATGTCTCCAATGTTCTGCCTATACAAATAGAATGGCTGTCAATAAGTGGTGGGATTCACTTACCTTCCCTACTGGTTCGCAAATGTGAGTGTGCTTCTGCGCATGTGCACTACCTTCTGAGCATGTACAGAAGGCCGCACATTACATCTGGGAAGATGGGCGGAGCCTCCCACAGCCACCGCTACTGGTTCGGCTGAACTGGAAAGAACTGACTGAATACCACTTCTGCTGCCAGTACAAAGTCTTGTCATTTCTAGTATTAGAAATAAGATTTCAGGATCTCACTAGAACCTTCATTCTCATCCTGAAATTCTAGGAAATATAGCCTCAGTTCATCTTTGTGTCAATTTTTGGTTGTTGTGAAAATGGCACTTTTTGCTGTCTTCCTGCAATTATCTACAAATGTAACTGAATATTTTAGATGCCATTCTCTTCCACATGTGAAGTTGAAACTGCAGAGAGCAACCAACAAAGAAACAGACAAATAGAATAAAAACCCAAAGAGAACATTTCTTCTGAAATGACCTTAAAATGCTCTCCTTGTGTTACTCCCAGATTTTATGGAAGGCCATGTCCCTGTTTAAGATCTAATGTGTTTGGAGAGCAATAAAAAGCTCTTTGTTATTGGGGAGAATCCCTTTTATATGCAGCGAATTGGATCAATTTGACCCTGATTGTCTCTCTTCTCTTTTTGTCTGACTATTTCAAACACCAGGCTCTTGGCATTAACTTAAGGAAGAAGCTGATTGAACCATAGGCCTGACACTTGTCAGTAGTGGATAATGCTGGTTTCAATCTGTCATGTTCGCACATAAATGAGCAGTGACAGAGATAGACTGTTGAATAGAAAAAGCAGTTTTACTGTGGCTAACCTTTCCATGTATAAATGCAGCCAGTAACAAGGCCTGAAAATAGCTTGTATAGCTGAGAAAGAACATTCTGAAACATATAACAGAATGATGTATTATCTCTTTGGCTATCAGAAATTGCCCCGTTAACAATGGGCACCTTCCTGAGTATAAAGATAAAGTGGACTTTCATTAGAAAAAATGACACAGACAGATTCACTTCAGTGTGAATTGTCAATACAATATTTAGTAGGTAGCCAATGTCACTCTGCTACCAGGGAAGAAAGCATTGCCCTGTCTGGAAGTTAAACAGCCTAGTTCTTTGGCGAATTAGCTTTTAAAAAGAGAGAATAATATCAACTGCTTATTCCTTTTTAATCAACAGCAGAATACAAATTTTACCTTTTAAACATTTTACCAAATCTCATCAGGTAGCTCAAGAAATACCCTCTGCCTTCCAATCAATCCAGCTAAAAGTTCAGTTGGAATACTGCGCCCTAAAAATAGAAGACGTGAAGAATGGAAAGTTGTTGTGATTTCTGCACACTTTTAGGATATGCTGAAATCCCGTAATGTACAATAGATTCATTAAAATGAGATGTTTCTTTAAAAGTGAATTTAAATCTGCCACGGTTTCAGAGCAATTTGCATAAGTGTACGCACACACATCCCCTAAGTTTCTAATTAAATACTAATTAGTATTATCACCAGAATTGTCTCCCAGCCCTAGCTCCTCATGGCTTTGTCACTTTGATTAATGCATAGTCATTTATTAACTTATTTAACTAGCTGAGGTGCTTCATGACAAACCAGATTAAATTATTCTCATAACAGTCTTGTTACTAGGGAGAAAAAAAAGGAGAATAATTTTAAACTTAATAAAAACTACCCTCAATAATCTTACAGCTTTTCTACAGCACCCTTAAAAGATGCTCCTTGTTTGATTTATAATGTATGGGGTTGTATAAAGTATCCATTAATAAAATTTATGTGTTCATTTAAGCAGGAGCTTTACAATGGTACTGTAGCCCTGAGTGCTTATTATTTAACTTTTGCTATAGTTATGAAAATAATTAATGTTCTGACTAGACAGGGTCTAAAATACCCACTAGAAAGAGATAATTAGAGGCATAAATAATGCGTAGGCCTAGCATGTTGGTTTAAAAAATATATATTAATTGTCTTTGCTTCCCAGTTAAACTTTATCAAAGAGGAACAGTTTATGTAGGCTGTTAGTTTTAAGACAAATAATGTTCCAGCTAATTTGAAGGTGGGGGATAGTTCAGTATGAAATAATGGGAGGTTTGTGAGTCTAAAGAGCACAAGAATTAAGGCTAAATGTTGTTTGTGATAAATATCGACAAGTCCACCCCACACAAGGCAGGGGAGTTATAAAGACAAAGCTACATACAAAATCCCTCCTCCGCATTTGTTTTGTAAATACGCTCATGGTGCAAAACGGAATAATAAGTGTAATGCTCTTTAGTATATTCCAGTTTAATATTTGTCTCCAAGGTATGGGGACAAAATCCACAAGGTATGTCAATGTGATAACATCAAAGTAAATGACAAAATAATTCCACATCAAGAGAGAGATCCAGTGTGAATTTTTCGCCCCAACTTCAAGACACTGGACAAATGGTGACCCATTAAAATAAACTTAAAATACTTTAGTAAATACTATTATCAAGTATCATATTTCAGTATTGAATACCACCATGCACTAAGATAAAATTTAAATATTTAATATTTATCAAGGTAACAAAATAAAACTAGATATAGAACTTTTGTCCTCCAGAGCTTTTGTCCTCCATACAGTGGTACTGTATGGTATATCACATTCATATTTATTTTGAATTGGACAACAGGACAAAGAAATCTTCAAGCAAAGAGTCTTAGATATCAGTATTCAATGATATCCACCATACATTATGATTCCTAAATTCTTAAATGTTCAGCCAAGAACAAAAGAGCATTGACAAAAGAATAATGCTTAACTATGGGCTTGACACAGTGCCAGGAATGGTCTTTATCAGGGTAAGCTTTGAATTGCTGTACTCCATGGTAGATGCAGGTGATTCTAGAAAATAATATATCAGGGATGGTAGTTCATAGAAGACATCATATATTTTTTTATCATTTATATGTTTTGGTGAGGATCCACTATCTAGATCCATTACTAATTAGAACAGCTCCCTATGGTCTTCATCTTAGATTGTCTTATTTCCTTCAGGAGGTAAATGTACATGTTGTTAGCCATTGTCAAGTTTGCCCAAATGAGAGATAATTTTCTAGGATAGATCATTTACAAAGGATGTGAACTTATTTACACATATTTTAACACGGTGAAACACTTGTACCTATTCTGTCATACTGTTGTTGATGTGACATTTTTTTTTTAAATTTTGAGGTGGTCTTTTGACTAATCAATAAAAATCTACAACTTTTACCAGAAGATGGCCATATTGATTTGCTAATCTATCAAGGTCATGAGTGGATACTAGAGATAATGAATATGAAGGAGTTCACTTTGCTTTTATTACCAAAGACCCATTGCCTGGTGCAAAAGGCATAACCAGATAACATCATTGGAATTGTGATCCAATGGAGTTTGCATTGGAGTAGTTTCTTAAGCTATCAGAAAACTATGCCAACATAAAATGTGCTGCCTGATTGCTAAGCCCTCAGCCATAGTAATAAGCGTGTATCAAGTCCTGATATTACTATTTTAAATAGGCCATGTTTGTAAATTTCCATTCTAATATTTCCTTTTCCCCCAGCCATCATTCACCAATAGGAAACAACTACTAATAACTTTCTGTAATGTAGTGCAGGCAGAGCTGGGTGAATGTAGGTGGGTGCTTGGAATAACATGTTAATACGTTACCCAATAAACAGGTAACAAGCAGGGAGATTGTCTGTGCCTGTGTATCTTCTAAAACGCACTAAGCCCATTGCCGTACATAAAAGCAATTGTCCATGAGCTTTTTCTAATACACTGTCCATCAATCCTAATAAGAAAAATTCTAGTTTCAACTGAATACTAATTTTAAGAAGAGGACAAAGATGAAGCAGGACAGAAGGATTGTTCACTAGTGTTGCAAAAGTAATGTCGTTGAAAATAAAATTGGTTCTGCCATTGTTTACTGCAGTACTAGAAGTATTCTATGGATGGCTATGGAGCCAGAATAGAGCAGCCAAAATCAGGCACCTCCTTCCCCAGAGTAACAGAAACAGGAAAATGGTCAGCCATGCAAAAATCTTTGTTGGCAGAAGTGGTGGAAAACCTGAGATGCGCCAGGATCAACCATTCATAGAGGGTGGCACTTTTTCCTTGTTTAAATGAACCTTTTGTGCAGCACAAAACTTTTCCAAGAGAGTACTCGTCATGGTTTGAATTCTCAGATCCGTGAGAATTCCTGGTTATGAGCATTGCATAATATTATGTTTTCTTGGAGAAAATTGATTGAGCTCTGTGACATAAAATGCTTGCATGTGTGTTTGTGTGTGCCTGTGACTATGTGTATCGCTCTGTGTGCCTATCTGTGTATACACCATTTGAGAATAAATTAAGATTGAAAATACGAATATCTCATACTGCTTTCTTAACTTCTGCAGAAATCTCATTAGGCCTAGGTGTCAGGCCTGCAGCCATATTCCTTTTGGATTTTTGGCCTGCCACACTTTCTATTATTCTACTATGCCTTTTCTATTGTGGGGAAATGGGAGGGGGATTGTACGGAGTTAGATGCTATGTAGCCAAAACAAAATTCTTTTCGAGAAAGCCAAGGTCATCCTTTGTATCTGCATCTCTGCACCTGACCGGAACTGGATGGGTGGAACTGCCAGCATGGCAGTGGAAGATTGGATCATGTGATGGACTTGTGGCTGTGAGTGCAAGATTTTAAACTTTCAATTGGGTGGGGAAAACTGGGAAGCTTTCAGATTCAGATTTTCCCAGATGTGCCAACATGGCTCTCTTAATAAATTGAAACTTTGAACAATACTTTGCCTTGGACTCTGATTTAATTTTGGATGCTATTTTGAACCCTGACACTAGGGTTCCTGTGAAAAGCATGTCAGTTCTATTGGTATCTTTTCTAGCTTCACTGTGAAAACCGATAGTTTCATTCCATCTGTTTTCCAATCACTTGAACAAGCTCAATCTCTCCCTTGTATGTTGGATGGAATAATGGAATAAGATGAAATCTTTCTTTCTTCTTAATATATATATTTCTTCTTTATATCTTATTTTCCATTTAGACACACTACCGGAATGTGATGGGCTACCATTAATCCTGTGTCTAGTCTTCAGTAGACTTGCTACAAGGCTAGCTATATTGAGTATTTTTTCCTAAAACTGAGAAACTACTTTGTTGAACAAGATTTCAAAGGGATCATCCTCAAGACTCATTACGGTACACAGGAGATGCAGACCAAATGATCCATCTCAAAAAAACATTCATCACCATCATCATGGCAAATTAAAGTTAGAATCCTTGGTAGTCTCATTGTCCTTAAGTCTTATTGAAATCAATGTCAAATGTTCTTCATTTCATGGACCCTAACTGCAAATTTGCTCAGAAACTGGCTTATTGTCAAAATACACTCTAAGATTCTTTTGTATTGGTGAATAGCTTGTTTTTTTTGCTTGCTTGGAACAATCTTATACAAATCTACATCATATCAGATTTCAAGATGGAGATAATGTCTCTTCATAGATGAGCACAGATAATTCATAAACCATGATAGAGAAAGGGTCAGGTAGCACCAACTTCTTCTATATCAATATTCTATTTGAAGCACTGTAACACCTAACAAGATCTGAATAAGATTTTTTCCAATTATTGAACTTTTCTATGTTCTTTTGCCTTGGGATTTCCCCTTGATACTAAATAGATTTTCAAGGGTCTTAGGTTGAGGAGCATGTGGTAGCTGACTATGACTAAGAGAAAGAGAGAGTGAGTGAGCTGAAACAAAGCTGTCTATGAAGCTTTTTAAAAAAAGTTCTGAATCCACTGCATTAAATGCTACTTAATGGAGGGACACGGTGACTAAGTGGCTAAGACGCTGAGCTTGTTGATCAGAAAGGTTGGCAGTTCGAATCCCTAGCACCATGAGCTCCTATTACTTGTCCCAGCTTCTGCCAACCTAGCAGTTCGAAAGCATGTAAAAATGCAAGTAGGAAAATAGAGACAACCTTCGGTGAGAAGGTAAGAGCATTCTGTGCGCCTTCGACGTTTAGTTATGCCGGCACATGACTATGGAGACGTCTTCGAACAGCGCTGGCTCTTCGGCTTTGAAATGGAGATGAGCACCGCCCCCTAGAGTCAGGAACAACTAGCACATATGTGCTAGTGCTTAATGGAGGGAAATTGAGTACATTTACATAATTTGTATGAATTAGAATTCATTTTCTATTCATCAGAACGTCTGATGTGTCCAACCCCAAAATACAATAGTACTTTCACTTTTTATCTTTAAATATTTTTATCGCTAGAGTGTGAGAAGGCGTATTATATGAACTGGAGGCTGCACTGTAGAATGTATTTAAGTCGACCCTTTCTGCATTAAAAGGTGCCCCATTTATTCTTTGTTACTGACATATTCGAGATGGAATGCCATTCCTTTAATATCAGGCACATCTGGCAACTACACAGAAAGATGAGAAATTTGGTTAAATATCACATGACCAATAACACTAGCACTCTGCCCAGGCTGGATAGCCATATGTTCTCCATTCCAAATTCCTTTCATCCTCCTGTTACAAAAGTCATCAGCTTAGGCAGAGGAGGTGAAAGGCTGTGCCGTCTGTGATACTAAACCTTAAATGCAAAGCTTTCACATTTGGCTTCTCTCACTTTTGTTAACTGGTGCGGTTTTGCGTCTGCCTTTGCAGCAAGCAAGCCATTGTCTGCAAAATGGAGATTAATGTTATTGACTTACTGTATGGGGATGCTGTAAGAATTAATGAGATTTGTGTGTTGACAGAATTGGAATAATCTTAAGGCTTAAGAAAGGTTTCTCATAAAAATGTAGTTCTCATGCTTTTTAATGTGTTGTTAGGTTTCTTTATGTTAATATCTATTATAAGATATTAGGTAATAACATATTACTCTTGCTTTTCTTTATCTTGTCTTATTTGCACGTCTGCTATTGGTAGTATCCTTTCCTTCTTTATTCTGCAACAGCAGCCCCCAATCTTTTGGGCACCAGGGACTGGTTCAGTGGAGAAAAAACTGTTTTGTGGGCTGGAGGGGGGGCATGGTTTTGTTTCCTGCCTGCAACCTATGAATGGGGCTTCACTTGTTTGCATGGCCCAGTTGCTGGCATGCAACCAGGGCACGTCTCTGGAACAAATGTCTGAAATGCGACTCAAAGAATAATCAAGAAAACCTCTAATTTCCATGACCCGTCAAAAGCGCGTTCCACAAAAGCGCGCTCGACGAAATCACGTATGTGACGTCATCACAACGCGACGAAAAAGATCGAAAAATTGAAATAAAAATTAAATTACAGCAAGCCGATTCACATAAAGGTAAGGGTTAGGTTAAGGGTTAGGGTTAGGTTAAGGGTTAGGGTTAGGGTTAGAGCGTTAGCGTTACGTTTAGCGTTAGGTTAAGGGTTAGCGTTAGGTTTTTCGTTATGTTAAGGGTTAGGTTTAGGGTTAGGTTTAGGGTTAGGTTAAGGGTTAGGTTTAGGGTTAGGTTTAGGGTTAGGTTTGGGGGGGTTAGGGGAAGGTTTTAGCTTTATTTTTACATTTTTCGATCTTTTTTGATCTTTTTCGTCGCGCTGTGATGACGTCACATACGCGCTTTCGTCGACCGCGATTTTGTCGTCCGCGGTTTTGTGGTAGAACCCTAATTTCAACCAGTCTGGTACAATTTAAAAGTAAAGGGATTTATGAAAATCTAAAGAGGGTCCTATATTATCCAATGTTGGGACTACCACATAAACAAGGGGTCCCTGGTGCTCTCTGATCTTGCTTGTTTTCTTGAAGATGTTTCATTGCCCTAACTAGGTAACATCATCAGGGCTCTGATAATGATACTGTAAAGGAGCACTGATGATGTTACCTAGTTAGGGTAATGAAACATCTGCAAGAAAACAAGCAAGATCAGAGAGCACCAAGGACCCCTCATTTCAACCCCTCAGCTATAAATATTCTCCTTTATTGGTACCATATAAATATCTAGAGTAATATATAAATTAAGACACCATCTATAGCAAGGGTGTCAAACTCAAGGCCCGGAGGACAGATCCAGCCCAGGGGGGGGTGTGTGCTTAGATATGGCCCACAGTGCCTCTGCCAGCAAAAATAGAGGGTTACAGGAAGTCATCACAGGCAAAAACAGAACTCAGGAACCTTTTCATTGGCAGAGCACTTGGGTCACCATAGGCGCCCGCCCAACGTAATTAATGCTGAGCTGGCCAAGCCCCCCCCCCAGTCATGCCCCCCCTGGTCCCCTGAGGTCAAACACAACCCTGATGCGGCCCTCAATGGAATCGAGTTTGATTCTGAAATTATCCCAGTCTAAGTTAAATTTGGAGTCCTACCTGATTATTCTATCTATGAAGTACAGAAGAAAAAGGGAATGGTGACAAGAGAATAAAATAGGGAGGCAGAAGAATAGTATTTCAATTGCTGATTGGCTCACATGCTAAAGATGCGCATGAAATATAAAATAGGAAGAGACTGTACATAACAGTTGTAAAAGTGTCCTTTTGTCTAAAATATATCTATCTTTTTGAACCAAAAATAATTTTATGAGAATCTGTAGAACGGCATGCAATAAAGAAGAGATTGTCTCATTTTTATATTTTTTTAAACTTGAATTTACATCATTAGGAAACAACATACAGACATTTGAACAATAATACACAGCTACAAGAATTTTACACTAAGCTACTGAATGGATCATCCAATAATCAAACAACTCTCCTCCCCCAGCCTTTCAAAATCTGCTCACACTCCTAATCTCTGCCAACATCTCCTGACAAAGAGACTCAGTTTGTGAAAACTGTAGGCAACAACTCTGTAAAACCATGTAACTTCCTGCTAATTGTGTCCTTCTGATGTACTGGCCTGCAATTTCTAGAATCCTCAGCCATTACGTCTGCTAACAAGAATCACCCTTCTATCAGCATGTACAGTATATATCATGGCTCCCAATTTTAAACTGAATAACTTTAAGAAGCCTACCCGGAGTTGGCATTTGCTCTCTTGGCTGGCGAGAGCCCTTTGCTTTCTTTGTTTACAGGAGACACCTGCTTAATCTAATCACTCTAGGGAGGAAACCAAAGCACAGTAACATTTGCCCTCTAGCATTTCTGCCTCCCACCTCTGTTAACAGTTTCTCCAGCTATGCTTAGCCATCCTGAAGTGGGCTGAGATCCCACTTGTTAATCCCACATCAAATGTCAACTTGCTGGAGAATTTGACTCCTGAACTCTCTTAAGGTTGTGAGTCAGCCATTGTCTCAATTTATGCAGCAGGCCATGAGTAGCAGAAAGACTGGAGAATTATCACTTAACTCAGAGAAAGTTTCCACCATTCACTTGGCTAAAGGACTGTGTTCATAACGTCATGGTTGCTTTGCTTCTATACCCTTAAAGTTTTATCTGAGGGCAATTCTCTTTGGCATCAAATGATTCCTATAAAGAAAACACGTTTCTCCTAGTCAGTTATGGGTTTCTCCCCCCTCTCCCATGGACTTTAAAGGATGACTTTTATTTTTAACTTCTCAGTTGGAAAATATGTGTCAATTTAATTAATTAAACCTACCCACCCTCAGTCTTACCTACAGAAACTGCATCTGTGCTATTTTATGTTTCACACAGTTTTTATATCTTATGAGTCACTAGATACGTAATAAATAAATAAAGTCAAAATTGTGATCTAAGCAATTTTGAACATTATTCAAATCACATAGGTGTTAGTAGAGGAGACGTGTTGCATAATCCTAAATAAGTAACTTCCACTTTGTCATGTGGCTTGCAGCTATGGGACTATGCAAAGGACAGCAATTTTCAACAAGTTTTTTTTTCTCCCTCTCAGGATGCACAGGAGACCTAAATAAGGCATTGAATAGAATAGAATTAGAATAGAACAGAACAGAATAGAATAACAGAGTTGGAAGGGACCTTCTAGAGGTCTTCTAGTCCAACCTAGGCAATTGGTTCCGATGGCATCAAGGTAAAAGCAATGATCTCACGATCTCTAGAATCCTAGACTTAAGCCTAGAGCTACCAAGGGCACCAGATTCAGTGCCCCATTAAGAAAAAATAACACTCTAGCCCTGCCCTCTTTTCTTTCTCCCTGAAATTAAGATTCCAGGCATAGTGGCAGCTTGTCCGTATAGTGCCCAGAAACATATTTGGAAGAAAGGGAAAGAGAATGAGAAAGAGAAGTTGGTGCCATTTCTTGCAAGGGAAAAGAGGGGAGGGAAAAAAAACAGACAATATGTACAAGACTGAAGGAGAATAATTAAGAGAAAGTTAGGATAGGAAATCTGGAACGAAGCAGTCTGTCCTAAAATGAATTTCTGCAGCTTGCCTTCAAACCGGACAGCACTGCTGATTAAAAGTGCATATACAAGGGAACCAAGGCTTTGTGTGTTTAGCTAAGTTTAAAGAAAAAAATTCTACCATTTGATTGGGTGTTTTAAAAAGCAAGCAAGCAAGCAAGCAAGCAAGCAAGCAAGCAAGCAAGCAAGCAAGCAAGCAAGCAAGCAAGCAAGCAAGCAAGCAAGCAAGCAAGCAAGCAAAGGAATTACGTTCAGTTCTCCCTTCCTCTTTTCCAAAGAGTTTTGTCACCTTGGATTGAGAAGGGTGACTATACCTGAGGAACTTGGTTGAAACGGGCCTTGGTTGAAATGGGCTTAAACCTCCCCCCCTCCTTCCCTGCAACAACTTTAATACCTCAAATAAAATACAGTTTTTCACAAAATTAAAAAGGTGGTCTGATCATTCTAAAAACCTTAAACATAAAATAGCTATGATAACCCCATTCAAAGCAAGGACAGGGCACACCATTATAAAACTTAGATAGGCTGAATGTCAAAACTGGTGTTTTCTCACTGTAACAAACTGCAGGATTCTTCATAAAGTTCTTGACTGAAGTTCCGGGTTTACCACTGTGCAGAGATTGTGGTTATGTTTGTTTGTGTGTGTTTATGTGTATTTACTTGTGTATTAGGCCATGTTGCAGGAACATTTTCTTTGTCATTGTTACATATTGCATAAGCCTGAACTAATGGACACCCCACTCTCTCCTTTCTACTGCTACCTTGCTTCCATTAAAACTGATTTTAAAAGTTTGGGAGCCAATCATAAACAAGCCTTGAATATATGATAGATCAAGGATATCAAGGCAGACCAGCAATTTGCTGACTCTGATGTTTTGGATTTGAGCTCCCTCAGTTCCTTCCTATTGGCCATACTACCTGGGCATGATGGAAGCTTAATCTGTTTCAGAATCCTATGGATCAGAGAAGTGGAAAATCTACTGCATTACAGAGGATTCTGAAATTTAATTCTAAATATTATTCAAGTGGAGAGAAAGTATAAGCAAATTTACAATATTCATTTTTCACTTTACTGGAGCCTAAAATGTGTAAGTTAAAAAAAAAAGATATTGGGTCATTTCCTTCACCACTCAGAATGTTGGATGTAATTCAGGAAATCCTTTCCCCTATTAAGAGTTTTCCATAGCCACCACACCCACCCACCCAGGAAACAAAATAAAACAAGGGAGTTCATTGCTCCACTGTTATTCACTAGTAAAATCAGCTCCAGGGACTGCCTTACTTGGCACTTGTAGGAAGGCAACACCCAAACCTGTAGGACAAGATCAGAGAGTTCTCAGTGTTTGTCAGCCTTGACCTGAATGGAGCAAATGAGAGGACAAAAGAACTTGTTAGGTAAAATGTTGCAGGCCCCAGAACTACCATGTTAATAGGCAGCTAGGAAGACTATTGGAAACTGCTTTAGATGAGCTTTTCTTAGGGGAATGTGCTAAAGCAGGGGTCTCTAACCTTGGCAACTTTAAGCCTGGCAGACTTCAACTCCCAGAATTCCCCAGCCATTCAAATACCTTGGAGAAAGGTTCAGTTAATTAATATTAGAATGCAAACTGGCATATCAAAGGAGCCATTCCAAAGGTAAGTAGGACCAAGTCTATTTTGCAGAGGATAGTTTGGGGATGTGAAGGAGTTAAAGAATGCTTTAAGCACGTGCAAGGGATCATGTACCTATTTTGCCTGTTCAAAGTCTCTCCCTACCCCCTCCCATGCAAAAATAGTTCAAATAATTGTTTTACCAAATTTAGGAGGCTGGAGGAATGCACAAAATGAATGCTGACAGATTGCCATTTTAAAAGATCTAAAGATTTACAAAGGAGGAGAACTTTCACTGGCATGGTCCATTTGGTCCCTTCACGATGCTGTAAACCAGTTCTGAAGCATTTGGAATGTCCCTTCCCCCCAAAAAAAATCTTGCTCTGATGGCACCGGGCTTTAAATGCCTGGGTGAAGTAATCATCACCTGGAATATTTCTCTTCTTTACTACTTCTGTTAAGGATGATACAAACAAAGTTTTTTTTAATAAGAAAAATCTGCACAAACTGCAGATGTAACAAAAACAGATGGACACCAGAGATGGTATTCAGCAGGTTCTGACCAGTTCTGAAGAACCGGTAGCAGAAATTTTGAGTAGTTCAGAGAGCTGGTAAATACCACCTCTGACTGGCCCCGCCCCCATCTATTATCTGCCTCCCGAGTTCCAGCTGATCTGGAGCAAATGGGGATTTTGCAGTAACCTTCCCCTGCCATGCCCACCAAGCCACACCCACCAAGCCAAGCCATGCTATGCCACACCCACCAAGCCACGCCAACAGAACCGGTGATAAAAAAATTACTCCCACCACTGATGGACACCTTTAGGACCATACTTCTTACTTATCATCTCTTTTGATCCCTGTTCCAAAAAGCCCCTGAATGTAGCATGCACGAAGAAACTATTCTGAAAATGTGAACTGATTCCTTAATTCAATTACAATTTATTTGGCAATAGCTTTATATTTATTCATTCACTTTATTTATTAAGCATCCCAGCTGTGCAACTCTGGATGCAAACAAGGACGTCAGAAACAATTCATACAATAGAAAATAAGCGATGAAAAAAGATACAGTAATGCACAAATGTGCAGATCCCATTAAATGGAGTGGGACACCTGATGAAATAGAGAAGTTTTAAATAATTTTCTGGAATATGGGGAAAAGAAAGTAGTGTGTGGAAACCTATAGATGTACATTCCATAATATGAGAATCTCTACAGAGAAAGCTGCTGTCTTGTCTAAGTCATATAGGTGGCGCAGTGGTTAGGGTGCAGTACTGCAGGCCACTTTAGCTGACTGTGATCTGCAGTTCAGTGGTTCAAATCTCACCGGCTCAAGGTCGACTCAGCCTTCCATCCTTCCGAGGTGGGTGAAATGAGGACCTGGACTGTGGGGGCAAGTTGCTGACTCAATTTGCTAAAAAAAAAATTGTAAACTGCTTAGAGAGGGCTGAAAGCCCTATGAAGCGGTATATAAGTCTAATTAATAAATAATAAATAAATATAAACCATGTCAAGAGGTCACAGGAACCTCAGCAGGCCCTTTTGAACTAGTATTGCTGTAGCTGTGAACCAGAGCCAGTAGAATTGCATCCCATTGGTGCATAATAGCCTTGCCTCAGGGAAGTTTGCTGATTTAAAGATCAGTAGGACATGTACTTCACTGTCAACTATAAAGAAGTGAAATCGAAAGATACATAAAATGGCAGGTCCATCAATGAAAGGGCAATGTTACATCTTGCTTCTGGTCCTCCCTCCTCCCCAGTCTTTCTCTCTGTTTAAATTTTCTATGGCCCAAGGAAGAATTAACACTACCATGTCTGCCAGACAAACTGCTGTTGTGTAACGCGCTTTAGATGCTTTCAAGGCAAGCCAAAATGTCTGTCCATTGATACAGGATGACATTCATCGGCATCCTTGTTAGTAAATGAGCAGCCATGTGGGCCAGAGTATTTATCTGATGCATTTTTCCATGAAAGAGATCAACAGTAAAGATTTAGAGAATGAGAGAGAGAGAGAGAGAGGAAAAATTGGCAATAAGTTCTATTCTCCATTTTTAATAAAAAGCTGGTGTGAAATTCTCCATGTCTATTGTCTGCCCTGTACAGAAAACAGTATGCATATCCATGTTTTCCCAAAAATAAGACAGGGTCATATTTTCTTTTGATCCCCAAAATAAGCACTTGGCCTTATTTTTGGGGAGGTCTTATTATTTTTGAGGTGCAGGAGTTAGCGAGCATGGTCATCTCGTGGCTGCTGCTGTGTTGCAATATTATCAGGGACGGCTTATTATCTGCGGAGGTCTTATTTTTAGGGAAACGGTAATATTATTATCCATTTTTTCTTAAATTCCTATCACGATGCTATCAAAGCTATGAGTCACATGTTAAAGAACTACACCAGGGGTATTGTCCAACTATTGTGAATTATTATGCAATTATATATTATATTTACAAGTAGTTCACAACTTAACAGCCATTCATTTAGTTTGAAGTTACAATGGTACTGAAAAAAGTGAGTTATGATCATTTTTCACACTTATGATCATTGCAGCATCATGTGATCAAAATTAAAGTTATTTGGTCATGTGATTAAAATTCAGATGCTTGGCAACTGACTCATATTTATGATGGTTACGATGTCCTGGGGTCATGTGATTACCTTTTGTGACCTTCTTATCAGCAAATTCAAAGGGGAAGCCAGTTTCACTTAACAATTGTTACGAGCTGAGGTGGCACAGTGGTTAGAGTGCAGTACTTCAGGCTACTTCAGCTGACTGCTAGCTGCAGTTCGGCAGTTCAAATCTCATTGGCTCAAGGTTAAATCAACCTTCCATCCTTCCGAGATGAGTAAAGTGGGACCCAGATTGTTGGTGGAAATATGCTGACTCTGTAAACTGCTTAGAGAGGGCTGTAAAACCAATATGAAGGGTATATAAGTCTAAGTGCTATTGCTACTAACTTAACAATTGCAGTGATTCACTTAACAATTGTGGCAAGAAAGGTTGTAAAATGGGGTAAAACTCACTTAACAACTGTCCTGCTTAGCAACAGAAATGTTGGACTCAGTTGTGATCATAGGTTGAGAATTACTTGTGCCACCATCACTAATAAACTTGGGAATCTTTGCTGATTTCATTAACCAGACAACTACTTCACTCAGGTGTAGATCAATTTTTGTTCAACAATTTTAGTCAGAATAAATTAAATTGCTACACTTCTTTATCTAGGCTTTCCCCTATTTCCAGCATGGCCAAGAAGATGCTGAACCTGATAAAGAACCAATTAACAAGGGAAGGAACAAAACTGCTCGGTTGATCCAGAAGAGGATCTCCTTCAATGATGACTAGATACCAATAGAGAAGTTTTATCATTAGCCTTGCAAATAACTACCTAGAAAAACTGCAGAACCTTGTTCCCGAAGCATATTGGTTTGGGTCCACCTCAGATGGATCTCCAGAAAGAGAAGCCTGGTTTTGCCAGAGAGATGTTGTGTCTTATGGTCTAAACCAGAGGTGTCAAACTCAAGGCCTGGAACAGATGTAGTATTCAGCCAATTCTGCTAGATTCTGGGGAATCGGTAGCAGAAATTTTGAGAGTGGGGAGGGAATGGGGATTTTACGGTATCCTTCCCCTGCCATGCCACAAAGCCACACCACAGAACCGGTAGTAAAAATTTTAAAATCCCATCACTGGCCAGGGGGATGGATCCACCATGCGGGTTGCTTAGATCTGGCCCATGGGGGGGGGGGGGGACTGCCCTGGAAACAGTGAAAGACTGGCCCGTGGTGTCTGTGCCAGCAAAAATGGAGCTGGGGAATCTGTTTTCTCTGGCAGAGCACTCGGGCCACAACAGGCGCCCCCGACACAAGTGATGTCAATCTGGCCACGCCCATTCCAGCCATGGTCACTTCCCCCCGAGGTCAAATGCAGTCCTCAATGAAATCGAGTTTGACACCCCTGGTGTCAAACTTCTATTTGGACCTGTCACTTTACGCTGTCTTGGTTCCCAGACATTAAAACCATCAAGTCTTTCCTTTGTTTTCTGACATTTTCTTTAGCTCTACAGCAGTTGTCTGTCAGGAAAGGAACAGGATTCTTCTTCTAAGAGTTCTGAGCAGATCACTTGCAGAGGCCAGCTTTTGAAGTGAGGCTGAAAGTTATGTGCAATTGAGGTTGACGTGGCATAGGGCTGCATTTACTTACCTCTGACCTAGATAGCAATCTGAGCCATCATAAATATCACTTAGTTACAGTGTTCCCCAAGATGGCAAGAAGATAAATTGCATTTCTATTTATAGTCATGATTTCTGAGTTTACACCAATGCAGGAGCATAATTTTGCATAAGAGATGCCCTCATTTTCTTTTTGTACACATTGCGAGGTTTGCAGAAGATTTTGTTTACACAACATAGTTCGTCCAATATTCCACTGTTCTGAAGTTAAATGCATTGGTGTGGAGAAGGACCATCATTTTCTTGCTAAGAAGAAGGTGCAAGGCAAGACAGTTTTTGCCAAAAATGAAAAACATGTTTTTCACACCTACACAAATTACAAATCAAGGTTGGTGTCATTTACCTATCCCATCCTCTGCCTTTTTTGTTCCCATGGGAAGAAATGAAAATTAAAATGAGTTGCAAGAGGACATTTCCAGAGCAGCCCTACATTGTACATCTACTCTAGGCTCTGTGCTAGTCACAGGAAAAGAAGAGTAATTTCCCTTTAACATTCTTGTCCCTATTCCAGCAATGCTGCTGACTTAGATTAGGCTGGTTTAGTCCCAAACAACCCCCAAGATGATTTGCATTAAACTACACCCCTCAGGCCTTGAAGCTGACTGATTCCTGGTGGTTTGCACAATGCGCTAACTCCACCTATGATACAGTTACGCATATTATGAGAACTCTGCCAGAGAGCGAATAGGAGGGAGTAATCTGTCTAAAGGAGGATGTTGCAATAATTTTGAAAGGAATATTAATTTAAGCAAAAGCCCAAAAGATGAAAGTATTTCCACACTAAAAGCAAGATTGCTCATGCTACCTCCTTCCTCTCCCATCCTCTCTCTTCTTACACACTGACAGTTCCCTATGGTTAAGGTAGAATTTACTACTTTAAAAGGACTGTGACTCACAGAGGCCAGGTGACAGTTGCTCTTTTCGGTGTTTAGAACTATAATTCTTCTCAATTATCAAAGACATAAATTACTATTATTTCCTTAGCCAAATCGAACATCTCCCTTAAACATGTGAAGGAAAAATTGCTGGTTGTCTAGTGAATTTTTCTCTTGGAAAAAAAAACCCTTGCTTATTCTTAATATACAAGTTCAATGAAAGTTCAAAAGTTTATCTGTACAAAACCTGCATTCTGTAATTTGCCTGTGAGTGTACCTATCCATTATTGAAATATTCTGAATTGAGTAGACGTTCTGGGAGAAGGGGACTTGATCCTCTTTATAAAAGTAATAGCACAGCATATTTTCAGAGTGTGCGGCGGTGTCTATTGATCAGAATCCGACCACAGATGGTGTTAGCAGAAAGGAAGCTGGCAGTGGTACAAGATGTGCCAATCACGGGAACAGATTTTGACTGTCGCAGGAAAATATCCTTTCAGGCCAGCACAATTCTTCAAGGATCCATTGCTTGAAGAATTCTGATCACTCAGTATTATTTGGGGTGGGGGGCTGGGGGAGGGGGAGGAGGAAGGTGCTATGGCATTATGATAACTGAAAAAACATTGTGGAATTTAGTCTGCTTATTATCTATCGTGGCTGCGTTGCTAGAGAATCAGTACAGTAATTCTAAAGCAGAAAGTACTTTACAAGTAAGATGAACTGATATAATAAAGGCTGGCCATGATTTAATTGTTTAAATGCAATGAGTTTGAAATTGCTACCTTAGAAGACTGAGCAGAGCACAGCAGAGCAGCCTATTTGTTTTCAAGTCCATAATTTGGATACTGGAATTTCTAACCATCCTTAGCACTGGAAATGTATCCCTACACCTACAGAAAACTAGGATAGTAATTTTAGGAACACAGAGTCATGGGCATATTGAGTCTGTTGTTTTCAGGACCAGGTTATGTGGAGAACCATCTTCTCTTTTATTAACTTACTTTTCTATTGAGTTCCTTTTTGAAAACTACGTACTGTGGCTAGAGAGAGGATCTTTGGCAACACGGTTGTTAGAATTCACTCTGAGAGGAATGATCTGCAATGGGTAATCTTGTGGCTGCTTATATCAACTGTTATCCAATTGTTATTCTAACACTTTATTTTATTTATAAACTAGTTGATAACCTGGCATTGCCCGGGTATTTATTTATAGGGGAAAATGTCAGGGCCAAATGTAATTTCTAATGTTGGATTTTTCCTCTTACCAGAGGGAGCCCCCTTGTGGAGTATTGTGAAGACATTACCATGGCAACTCCACTGTGCTGTACAGTAGAAGTCATTTTATGGCAGTACAGTAGAAGCCATGTTAAGGCACAACAGACTGTATCTTAATAGAACACACAACCGAGGGGTATTGGGGGTGTCTCAGCAAGAGGCCCTATAAGTCAGCTCTGGAGGATGTGGAGGACCCTGGACAGGGTTCCGACTCTGAGCAGGGCGCAGAGAGGCTGGTTGGCCACTAGGAGGCACCTGAGTCTTGGACCAATGGGGAGGAGACAAGGCAGAGTGAGTTGTAGTAGTGAGTTGCCTATAAATAAACGCAACTCAACTCAACTCAACTGGATGCATGCCATCGAAGAGCTAATAGGCGTCAGGAACAATTACGCAATTACAGGAGGTGATTGCACTCAGCTGGTGGTCATTAGGCTCCTCTCCAGACTATAAAAAGCTACTTGTGCACACGCCCCTCTTTGCAGAAGTCAACACAGAATCGAATGTCGGAAAACTTTATATGAGCTTGGCTGGCTGGATTGCTGCCAAGTCTTATCTGTGTTTATTGCTGCCCAAGCTTGTCTGTGCTGGGTTGCTGCCAAGGACCTGTTTGTTAATTAAATGCTGTTATCTCTGGTTCGGAGTGTGCTTTGGTGTGGAACAAGGGGGGGGAGTCATATATATATATATATATATATATATATATATATATATATATATATATATATATGTGTGTGTGTGTGTGTGTGTGTGTGTGTGTGTGTGTGTGTGTGTGTGTGTGTGTGTATGTATGTGTGTATGTATGTATACACACTATATATATGTATGTATGTATGTATGTATCTGTGTCTCTGTGTGTGTGTGTATATATATATATATATATATATATATATATATATATATATATATATAGAGAGAGAGAGAGAGAGAGAGAGAGAGAGAGATAAATAGATAGATAGATAGATAGATAGATAGATAGATAGATAGATAGATAGATAGATAGATAGATAGAAGATTGCTGCTGTTGTGTTTCTCTCCTGCAACTTCATCACTTTATGGTGTCAGGTTCTGGATAGTTGCCATGCTGAGTCACTTACTGATCTATAGTAAGATGGATAGAAAACATGTTCATTTAAAAAAAGTTTTATTACTGAGAAGCAGATCAGCCTATGAGATGTGTGCAGAAATTGATGGAGTTTTCATTCTAGTCACATACTGTATGTGCTAGGATCTCCAAGCACTTCTTGGATGCATTAAATGAAGATACTTCCCTAAAGAAGCAAATGCTGTCATATGGATCTTGCAAGTGGATAACTGGATGTGTTGAAAGGGGAAACATCTGTAATTTGGGGAGCGCGAGTGGAAATGAATTTGATTCATTTTGTTATTGTTAGTAAGGCCAGAGCTTAAACATTGATGTAAGTTTGATATCTTCTGTCAGACCTTACCCAGAGGGCCCATTTACTGTAATTATTAACACTGAATAAAGATCCCACTGTTAAATCATTTTAACAAGGAAGACCTTGCACAGTTAATCCAGTGCCTTACAAAGACATTGGTACTAATAATGAAGTGGTGTGATAGGAATAAGGTTTTCTGAATTTTCCATTATATTTTAGAGCAGCATTTCTCAACCTCAGCAATTTTAAGATGTGTGGGCTTCATGTCCTAGAATTACCTAGTCAGCTTGATGGCTGCCATTTTAGAATCTTCTTTTATAAAGGATTACTTCTGAACTTTGTTAGGAATAAAATTAATAATTTGGAAATAAAATACAATTGCTTTGTTTTCTCCACCATATGAGCCCCCAAGTAAGACTCCTGGATACCCTTCTAAACATTATTGCCAAAAATTAGTTTCTTATGAAGGTGGGGAAATGTTACAATTTTGTATGGTGTAAAGGTAAACTATTGAATTGTATTGAGTCTAAACTGAAGTTCTTTCTCAATAATAAATATCCATAATTTTCCATAATATACAGACTTCTAAGATCTGATTGTCTCACAAAGATAATATGAGAAGAAACTTAAGGTAACAATAAATGTTTACTGTATGCGATAAAATATCACATGCCTAATATGTAAATGAGAATCAGTTTGGTGTAGTACTTAAGTAAGGTGACCAGATTTTCAGATTGGAAAAGAGGGACACCCTTGACCCGGGGTGGGTGGGTGGGGCTTGATTAAAAAAATTTTTTTTTGTCAAAAGGTCACCCCAGGACACTGAAACCAGCATAAATACGAATCTGTTGCCAAACAAAATTTTGATCACGTGACCATGAGGATGCTGCAACGGTCGCTAAGTGTGAAAAATGGTCGCAACGGTCGCTAAGTGTGAAAAATGGTCATCAGTCACTTTTTTCAATGCCATTGTAACTTTGGTCACTAAATGTTTTCCCCCTCCTCGAGACTCCTCACTTAGCGACCATCAGAAATACGAATCTGTTGCCAAACATCAACATTTTGATCGCGTAACCATGAGGATGCTACAACGGTCGCTAAGTGTGAAAATGGTCGCTAAGTGTGAAAAATGGTCATCAGTCACTTTTTTCAATGCCATTGTATCTTCCTGATTATTAAAAGTGCAAATTCACTCAGTGTCAATCATGACTCCTGAGTCCATTTCAAAGTATTGTGCATAGAAATTTTTAAAATGGCTTGTTTCAATTTATTTTGGATAGAATCTTTTTTTAAATAGTCTAAGACAATTTAAAAAAAGAATCAACACAGAATACCACTATTTTAAAAAATCATATGCACAATAAATAAAATATTATTTTAAAATACATTGAGCCTATACTCCTTACAGTAAATGACTCATCTGGAAACAAGCCAATAGCAGTTTTGTGCTTTAAAATTTACAGATTTTCCAAAATCAGCTTAAAGTCCAAATATTTAAAGACCACCCCCCTCAAAGCTATCTTACCAGAGCTTTAAATATCTTCTGGGGAGGCCCTGCTAGTAATCCCATTCATGACAAAGGTAGGGCTTTCTCAGGAGGAAGGTCTCAGCTGGTGCCCATCCTTTGGAAACCTCCTCCAGAGCAGGGAGCCCTAACCTGCTGTCCATTCAGGAAGGCTGTACAAATTATTCTGTCTTCTAGAATCTAAAGCCATTGGGATTTAATATGGTTTTATCACTGGATTTTCTTTTTATTGTTTTTGTGGAATTGTTACAATGATTTTATAATAATATAATTTTATTTGGCATTTTTGTTGCTGTAAACTGCTGAAAGCCCCTGATAGAATACAAATTATTTAATAATAAATTAGGAAATGTGTAGCTGTTTTCTACACATTGGTTTGTTTGAACAGCTGAAATCAAGCCTGTTCACCCAAGGCAATTCTAGAGTAACATGTGCTTCAGGACAACCTCCCTCTTAGACTGCTTTTTAAAAATGAATTATGCCTTGCTTTTCTATATTATCTTCACTGACACTGTTAGTTTTATTGTTTTCTTGAAGAGATATTTTATTATTCTTTTGTAAATCCTTTTGGATTTTTTCATGAAGAATTCCAGTATAAAAATAAAAAAAACAACACCATAGAGTAAGCTATCTTTTTCAAATACACTTGCAGTGGCAACCTATTACATATTACCTGGCAAAAGAAATCAGTGTTTCTTAAAATCTCTCCTTGGAGTCCAGAGGGTCAGACCCAATCAAGGGTACTCAAAATTCAAATTTGCCAGCCTATGTTGAAATCCCATCAAACAATTGTGAGAATCCACAGTAGCAGTGAATACTTAGATTTCAATATTTAATGCAATACATATTGATAAATATAACCCATACAAACAAATACCATTTTGGGATCCTGAGAGAAAATTTTTAAAACAAAGACAGTAATATAGATTCAGGCGGCTAACACATACTACTGTAATGTTTTGAACATATTTTTCTCTCTACACTATACAGCCTTCTGATGCATGAAATGAAACTCTTACTCTTAACTCTATAGGCACACAATCTTTCCAGTAGTTCACATACTAGTTGGTAACATCTTAATTTGAGGCTTGATTGGAACATTATACAGTTATTGAAAGACAGTAAAATGGACATCAACAATCTCACACCCTGCTCAAAGTTGTGACAGCAAGTTTAAATTTTTGACCTTAACTATCAAGAAAAAAAACAATTTTAAAACTGGCATGTCAGTGACTTCTTAAAAGTCAGGATGCCTGGTCAAGATTAAATTGCAGGTAGATTTCTTATCACTTTCTAAAAAGAGAAAAATTCAGAACATAACAAATAAAAGGTTGTGAATTTCACAGATGAGACAGAAAACCACAAATGGGCAAATATGACCTACAAAGGCATGAATCTCCCATATTATGGGAATCCCATAAACCCTGCAGATGTTCATAATGAAATTATATTTAACTATTTGGGACAGAAAGACAACACAGACTATTTTTAAAAAAAATTCACCAATATCACACCATAAGATTCTTTATCTTTTCTTTGCAAAAATTCCTAATGGCACAAGAAATCTCCATCAATATCTATCCCCAAGAAGAAAACTCTTCTTTAACAGCAAAATAATGTAGAAAAATTACAAACAATAACTCTTTTCAGCTTTATGCACCACCCCAGTAAACACAAATGTTTGATCAGAAAAAATATGTCCAAGATAGGAGCAATAAGCTATACACCATGATTTAGGAGTTTGATTTTTTTCAAAAATAAATGCTAAAATACTAAACTGTATATATATGCACATTTAGGTAAATAGTGTTCTGTATACCCTCTCGGAGGTGGCGATGGATCCCAATCACGAACGGACGCCGCCAGCAGATAACTTCCACGCGATTCAGGGGCTTTTGCCAGGCGGCGGGACCCCCGAAAGCGAGAGGAAATTGTCTGCAGGCGGCTGGCAGCGCCCCAACCTCTCCTCCTGCCGCGCGGATCCATTTTGATTGACGAACGGATTCCGCGGCGGTTCAAGGGCTTCTGCCGGGCGGCGGGACCCCCGGAAGTGAGAGATGAAGTTCCGGAAGCGAGAGGCTGCCCCGGCGATCGATCCCAATCACGAACGGACGCCGCCCGCAGATAACTTTCCATAACTTTCCGGGCAGCGGGACCCCCGCACGACGTTCTGTGCGGGCGGCAGCCGCTGCGCCCATGCTCTCGGAGGCGGCGATCCCATTCACGAAGAGGCAGCTCCTCGTGGGCGCAGCGCCTGCCGCCCGCACAGAGTGAATTCAATTGGGATCGCCTGCGGCCGCGAGGACCCCTGCACAAATGGATTCCTCGCGGCCGCAGGCGATCCCAATTCACTCAGCCGGGGCGGGCAATTTCTGCACGAATGGACTACTCCTCGTGGCCGCAGGAGGAGAGGGAGGAGGAGGGGGCAGCCGAGCCGCCCGCACAGTGTGAATTCAATTGGGATCGCCTGCGGCCGCGAGGACTCCTGCACGAACGGAGTATTCCTCGCGGCCGCAGGCGATCCCAATTCACTCAGCCAGGGCGGGCAATTTCTGCACGAATTGCCCGCCCCGGCTGAGTGAATTGGGATCGCCTGCGGCCACGAGGAATAGTCCGTTCGTGCAGAAATTGCCCGCCCCGGCTGAGTGAATTCAATTGGGATCGCCTGCGGCCGCGAGGACCCCTGCACAAATGGATTCCTCGCGGCCGCAGGCGATCCCAATTCACTCAGCCGGGGCGGGCAATTTCTGCACGAACGGACTACTCCTCGCGGCTGCAGGAGGAGAGGGAGGAGGAGGGGGCAGCCGAGCCTCCCGCACAGAGTGAATTCAATTGGGATCGCCTGCGGCCGCGAGGACTCCTCACGGCCGCAGGCGATCCCAATTCACTCAGCCGGGGCGGGCAATTTCTGCACGAACGGACTACTCCTCACGGCCGCAGGAGGACAGGGAGGAGGAGGGGGCAGCCGCCCGCACGCGGTTCAGGGGCTTCTGCTGGGCGGCGGGAGCCCCTGAACCGCGTGGAACTTCTCTGCCGCGGGCGGCTGCAGCTGCCCCCACCCTCTCCTCCTGCCTCGGCGAGCGGAAAATTCGATTAGAATTAGATTACTCACCAGTCAGCACAGCTGCAACCTCTTTCGTCTTTTGTCGAAAGGAAATGGAAACTCGCGCAAGCGTGCTGAAAATTTCCCATCCCAGCCAGCTCACTGATTGGCTGGAGTCCAGGCCAATCCAATCAGTGAGCGGCAGGCTGGGCTGGCTTAAATTTGTAGGTAGTAGATAAAAGGCTAAAAGCACGCTTTTTTTGGCGCTCGCAGCTCCCGCCCATCAGCTGCTAGCTTGCTGGGCTGGCTCATCTGGTAGGATAGAGAACAGAACGATGAGCCAGCCCAGCAAGCTAGCAGCTGATGGGTGGGAGCTGCGAGCGCCAAAAAAAGCGTGCCTTTTAAAAAGGCGGGCGGGACGCGGGAAAATGCATTGGAAAGCGGGTGTGTCCCGCCAAAAGCGGGACGTCTGGTCACCTTACACTTAAGGCACCAGGCTAGAAAATGGGAAACCATGAGTTTCAGTCCTGCGTTAAGGACAAAGCCAGGTAGGTGACCTTGGGGCAGTCTCCTCCTTCAGTCTGGGAAGGAGGCAATGACAAACTATTTCTAAAATGTTGCCAAAAAAAATCCCTGCAGAAATTTGTATAGGCAGTCTGAAGGAATCAGCAATGATTTGAATACACTAACAATTAAAAAAAATCTAAATATCCAATATGTAATGAGTATTGCCTTCTATTTCTCTTCACAGAAATGGTTCTGCTTTATTTTCTTTGTTTGCTCATCACCTCATATATTGTAGACAGTATCAGTAAATAATAAATAAATGTGATAATCCCGTATCATAGATTACATGTTCTATTCCTGCCCAGAGTTAGTCACTAAGGGTAACCATTTAGGCATACCACAACTTTCTAGAATGCTTGGATCCTTCCCAAACATTCTCAAGGGCTTTGCGTGCATAGTTTCCTGAAGTGTTTATGACTGCGTGTTTCTTCTGAATGCTTGCTTAAGCGTTCTAAGATTAAGTTAGTTTTAGACAGTCCTCCCTTAATATTAAGAAAAGTTTGCATCCACAACTTTATTCTGTAGCAAATCTCAGTTGACCAGCTTTTGTTCTTAACAATTTTGGCTGTATATGGAAAATGAAGAGAGGTCACCTTAGCTAAAGCCATCTATGTGCCAATTACAGTTCTCCATTTGCCCATTGTTTTGTTTAGACCAGATGAACACAGCAATACAGAGAATCTAAAAGCTATATATTTGATATGTAAATAGCCACTGTGCTCTAGGACTCTAACCCTAAACCCAACCCATATTTTATATACCTAAGTTATTTGTGAGTCGCTTCTGAAATTTGTAGACCTCCTATGTTGTTAATATTAGGGAATTAATGTCATATCCAACATATCCCAGGTAAATTTAATCATGACCATCAGATGGGAGAGGAAAATCATACAGAAATGTGCTATAAACTATCAATTGTATTGTTTTCCATGTTTTATGAACCCAACGAATTTTTCTAGTGTGATTTATGAATGTTTGTCAGTTGCTTCTAACCACAAAATGATTCAGAAGCATTAAAAAAATAAACTATAAAATATACTATACCATGATATGTGAACCCATCATATATCAGAGCATGCATACTTTTGCATGGAAAAGAAAGAATTTATATTATATAGCTTAGAAAGTGTTATTATCAAACATCAATTAAATAGGAACACGTTTAGCACAACATGATTTAAGAAATAATAATAAGCCCAAACAGAGGCATTCAGAGCAAATTAAACCCTTCATTTATTGATGTACTTTGCTATATTGGCCCTCTGAATATGCTATTAGACTTTATAATTTGCTTATAATTGGATAGTTACAATTTATTAAATTTAGACTCTTTTATATATAAATGTACAGAATCAGTACATTTTATCCTTCCCACCTTGGAAGGATGGAAGGCTGAGTCAACCTTGAGCCTGGTGAGATTTGATCTGCAAAATTGCAGGCAGCCGGCAGTCAGCAGAAGTAGCCTGCAGTACTGAACTCTAACCACTGCAGCTCATAATAGAGGAAAAAAGTAAATGTATCATTTCCAGAGATATGACTCCCACAAACGTTTAAGCAGACATTCAAACATTTCTAACAATCATTTCTAAAGTGGAGAATGAGTCAATTGGTGTAGTGGTTAGGGCATCAGGCTTAAAACACAGAAATACAGAACACAATTGTTCTGTATTTAGCACAAAGCCAGCTGGATGACCTTTGGCCAGTCATTTGCTTTCAGACATAGGAAGAAGGAAGTCATGCCAAGAGAACTACAGGGACTTCTCCAGACAGTGGTCACAAGTCAACATTGATTCATAAGCACAAAAGTGGGGGGAGTGACTAATTAGCTGACCTTTGACCATCAGCTGTCGGCTGTGACCAGGGGGGCATTTGCCCAGGTTCGCCTGGTCCGTCAGTTACGGCCCTACCTGAACCGGGAGGCTCTCGCAACAGTCACTCGAGCCCTTGTGATCTCTAGGCTGGAATACTGCAATGGGCTCTACATGGGGTTGCCCTTGAAGTGCATCCAGCGGCTGCAGCTAGTCCAGAATGCAGCTGCGTGAGTGATAGTGGGCTCACCGCGGTTCACCCACATTACACCCATCCTCCGCGAGCTGCACTGGCTACCTGTCGATCTCCGGGTGCGCTTCAGGGTACTGATGACCACCTTTAAAGCACTCCATGGTAGTGGATCTGGGTACTTGAGAGACCGCCTTCTGCCGATTACCTCCCTCCGACCGATTAGATCGCACAGACTGGGCCTCCTCCGAATCCCATCTGCCAGTCAATGCCGACTGGCGACTACACGGAGGAGAGCCTTTTCTGTTGCAGCTCCGACCCTGTGGAACGATCTCCCCGCTGAGATTCGTACCCTCACCACCATCCAGACCTTCCGCACAGCCCTTAAGACCTGGCTCTCCCATCAGGCCTGGGGATAAGTTTCCAATTTACCCGCCCGAGTGTTGACTGTTGAATGCAAGTTGTGTTTTATTATTTTATTTTGTTCACTTACTGTTTGTCTTTCGATATCGCACCCCCCTCCCTGTGATTGTAAGCCGCCCTGAGTCCCCTCAGGGAGAAGGGCGGCCTATAAATCTTAATAAAATGTCTAAATGTCTAAGCTCAATCATTCAAATCTCTACGTCTTTAATTTTCTCACTCATTGAGGATTATTCCCTTAGAGTCTCTTTCTCTTCATCCTTCTTCCCACAAGAGCCAATCATTCATCTTGCTCTCACTTTTACATATTGTTCTGATCTAGGCTTCCTGAAACAGTAAAAAGCACATGCTTAGTCCCAAAAACCTCTTTTTATTTCAAAGGCTATAAATTAGGTTCATTCACAGCCCGTAATGAGTCCCAAATAGTCCTACGGTAGGCTGCCAAAGTCTTTCGGGATAAGGCTGATAAGCACCCACCTTTATCTTCCTTGAAATGCTGCCAAAGACTTCTGGCAGCTCTGTACATGCGCACACTAGGAACAGGGGGATCCTGTTCTCTGCCTCACTGATGTCCGACTCTGCAGGCTCTGGAGGCTCCCAGATGGCCCTGGCCCCCTCTCTGCCTCCAATACAGAACCCTCGTCCAAGCCTTCCCCAGACTCCAGGATTGGCCCATGTTCCTCCCCAACCTCCTTGCTGTCTGACTCGGCTGCCAGCTTTGCAGGCTGCTGGCGGACCACAACACATATATAGATCATATCTGCCTTGTGCATCTTATGGATTTACAGTTCAAGTCTCATTGGCTCAAGGTTGACTCAGCCTTCCAGTCTTCCATGGTTGGTAAAATGAGGACCCAATATGCTGACTCTGTAAACCACTTAGAGAGGACTGTAAAGCACCATGAAGTGGTATATAAGTCTAAATGCTATTGCTGTGCTACTTCCAAATTGAACCTGTAACCTATTTGTGTAAAGATGTTCAGCCACTGAACAAAGGCCCTACCTCTCATTCTTGGACCACTGACTCATTCTTTTTTCCATCAACCTCTTGGCATATTGTATTTTATTGACTAATCCTCACATTAAACCAATGATCTACTTTTTCCTGTTTCATTCATGAACAGCAAAAGCCTATACAGTACTTTTAGCCATGCGTATGAAGGATGAGACTGTTCCATGTAAAAGTGCTAGACAAGATACTTGCCAAAGAAATACAATGCCAGGACCTATTTTTCCCCTTGATAAATCACCTGGAGT
The DNA here is from genome assembly GCF_009769535.1 of Thamnophis elegans. NCBI lineage: Eukaryota > Metazoa > Chordata > Lepidosauria > Squamata > Natricidae > Thamnophis > Thamnophis elegans. The sequence goes on along the minus strand of NC_045543.1, from coordinate 119,639,559 downwards.
AGTGATAGATTGAGGAGCCTATATATTTCATAAATCAATGAAATAGACTTGAAATTATTCATTCAGCCTGGTTTAAAAGCATTCATGCTCATTTGAAAGGGGACTTAGAGTAGAAACATAGCAACTTATCCTAGGAAATCCTTGTACAGTACTTTTTTAAAATTGAAAACATTACTTCAGTAGTGGGCAACAACTATGTAGAAGTTTTTCTCTTTCTCTCTACTTTGAACTGTTTTCTGCATTCTGCTCAAACAGTCTTGACTTAGATAAATAGATCTTGAAATGGATGCACGTGGGAAGAATTTTATATTACTTGCTTGGGTTTAGCAGATAGAATTTTGCAGAGCAGCAGCAGATTATTGCTGATTCCTTCAAAGAGGATATGGCAGAAGTTACAATAGGCTGCATATATTTATAGAAGAGCAGAATTGAATTTATTGGAGATGGAAATTGAAAAATGAAAATGTGTTGTGTATTCACTAAAACAGGCCTGCACCTCAATATTGCATTTGCCCAAGAAGAAACAACTCTGAATTTAAGATAACTCACCCCCTCATCTGACATAAAAAAAAAAGATTGCACCGAAAAAATTCAGTATAGATAAAAATCCTCTGTGATGCCCAGCTTCCCTATCTTGCTTGCATAGTATTTCTAAATTCCCTTTCTCCCTGCCCCCAGAGCAGTGGTGGGATTCAGCCAGTTCACGTCTATTTGGGAGAACTGGTTGTTAACTTTCTAAGCAGTTTGGAGAACTGGTTGTTGGAGAAATCTCATTTTACTTTTTTCCCACTTTACAGAGCTAATCCTGTAAGAAAGGCAGAAAGGAAACATTCTGGTGTTGTTTCTAGCCTAATCTTTATTGCCCTGCTTACAGAAACTGCCTCTCTGCCTTATTACATTGTAACAGCTAAGGTGAAGTGCCCATCAACCTGAGTGATTTTGAGTTGGCCATGCCCACATGGTCACATGACCACCGAGCCACACCTACCCAGCTGGTCATTAGGGCAGAGAACCGGTTGTTAAATTATTTGAATCCCACCACTGCCCCAGAGTAAGTACCTTGGTGAAACATACACAGGTATTTTTGTGCATATGTGTATTATCCTCATAATCAGTCCAAAGTCAATCTATGCCAGGAAGGTTTTTCTAAAGATCATGAACTGTATTCTGGTCCAGGGTTAGTTGGTAGGTGGGAGTTTTCCAGTTGTGTTTAATTGTATTGACAATTATTTCAGCTTTTGTTTTCATTATGTTTTGTTTTAGATTGCCACCGTGAGTACTTTGTGAGTAGAAAGGTAGAATGTGAATAAACTAATAATTAAAAATTAATATCCATTTAATATTTTAACTATCGTAGTGTTCTTCATTGACAGAATAGTACAATATAAAAGTTATCAATAAATGCTTAGCAATCAGTGACAAGTTTATTGGTGTTCAGATGGCAAAGAATTTATGCCTATGCATTGGGAAGAGTGAGGCTGGTGTCATATAGGTAGCAGCCATAAATTAGGAATATCACATTTGAACTTTCTACATAGACCCCAATCTGGAGAGGTTTGTAACCATGTACCTCTATCAATATCTCCTAACTCATATCATACTGCTTTATATGAAATATATATACAAAATTAATACAGTATTGATTTTGTAAGAATACACAGTGAATATACAATATGAGCATTATTATATATTACAATATAATATACCTACTACTGGTCACCTCTACTGAGTAGCTATTTATAAGCTATGTTTCCAAATAAAATCTGTCTTCTACATATGTTAAAACTGCCTGTAAACATCTCAACTTCTCATTACATGGGAAACTGACCTTGAAAACTCTCTTAAACTTTAGTAGCAATTAGGCTGTTGATTTTGGTCGGAGCTCAAACCAACATCCTATCAACCCTAATACTAATATTCAAACACATTTAGTAGCAATTACTAGATCTGCATAAATTCTCATAGCCACTAGAGGGAAATAAAGATATACCCAAATCCCGTGTTCCATCTAGTGGTCATTCAGAAATTTATAGTCCATCTCTGATAGCCCTTACCCTGATAATCAAAAGTGCAAGCTCAAACAGCTTTAGAATTGACAATGAAAATACTGACGTGGTGGACAGCTTCTGCCCTTTATGATTTACCATCAACTGTAAAGTCACTATCAGTAAATATGTTGCTGACTAAAAGTCTATGGTGGTTCTCAGTCAAGCAGGTCATGTTTGTTCCAAAGATGTTTTTTTCAGGAGGCAACTGGACTCTCTTGTTTTTTCTTTGAAGACATTTTCTTCTCATCTAAGAAGCTTCTTCAGCTGTGACTGGATGGTGGGGAATGGAAGGATTTATATTCCTTGCTGACAGTGGAACTCAAAAAAATCCTCCTGGAAAAAAACCAGCTTTGGGACAACCATGGCGTGGATGACCTAGAATCTCCATAGACTTTTAGCTTTGGAATGAACACCCTTTGAATGGTGCAGGAGTATGAATGGATGTTCCAGAAGAAGGGCAGATTACAGGAACAGATTAATTGCACTTCAGTTTGATATGCAGACACATTCCTAACAGCTGTGCCTGTCTTCAACAGGAAAGGGACACAGGGCACAAAACATGCTGCAGCTAAGAAGTCTCCACACCCATCTGCACTACTCAGGTGACCCTGAGAACACAGATAAATCTTCAAGTGGCCTCAACGACTGTCTAAAAGAATGCAAATGACCACAGATCTGCCAGGAATATAAATCCTTCCATTTGCCACCATCCAGTCAGAGCGGAAGAAACTTCTTGGATGAGAAGCGAAATGTCTTCAAATAAAAAAAATAAGGAAGTCCAGTTGTCTCCTGAAAAAAGCATCTTCGGAACATACTGCAGACTAGCACTTGGTAAGGCAGCCATGAAGGCCTTTGAAAATACATTCAAATGCTATGATGTGTCTATACCAGTGATGCGATTCAGCCAATTCGTACCTATTCGGGAGAACCGGTTCTTAACTTTCTAAGAGGTTCAGAGAATCGGTTGTTGGAAGAAATCTTCTTTAGGTTTTTTTCCGCTTTACAGGGCTAATCCTGTAAGGAAGGCAGGACGGAAACATTCTGGTGTTGTTTCTAGCTTAATCTTTATTGCCCTGCTTACAGAAACTGCCTCTCCAGTTAACCCTTATTACATTGTAACAGCTAAGGCAAAGTGCCCATCAACCTGAGTAATGTTGAGTTGGCCATGCCCACACAGTCACATGGCCACTAAGCCCCACCCACCCACCTGGTCATTAGGACAGAGAACTGTTTGTTAAATTATTTGAATCCCACCACTGGTCTATACCTACAAAGATCAAAATCACACAAGCCATGGCATTTTCTGTGACACTATATGGAAGCAAAAATAAGGCTTTGGAGAAGCAATTTAGGAAGGGTGTTGATGCTTTTGAACTTTGGTGTTGAGAATATTCCTGAGAATACCATGGACTGACAAGAAAACCAACAAATGAGTTATCAAACAAATCAGCTTTCTCACTCAAGCCACAAATGACCAGACTCAAACTGTCTTACTTTGTACACATTATGCAAAGACATTGCTCTTGAGAGAAGGCTCCAATGCTGGAAAAGGTGGAAGGAAACAGAAGAGGATGACCAGAAGCAAAGTGGATGGACTCAGTTACAGGGCAGTGAGTGTATCATTGGGATAGATCTCCCAATGATAAAAATGATTTTATGAATGAAAAGTCCAGGTGAGGGAAGAAAATGTATTTATGTGATTACAACCAATTTTGTTGCATTTAAGTATAATGACAATAAAGATTATACTTATACTAGGAGTGGACAATGATTTGATAACCCATAATTAATGTCTGTTAGCTCTAACTCCCATGGTCCAGATCTCAGAACAAGGCTTCACATCAGAAAGAAGCCAAGCCATCCATTCTATTAGGGATAATAAAATAAAATAAAATAAACCTTCTTCTCTTCATTCTTATTTCTTTGATTGCTCAAGTGTCCAGACCAAAGGTTTATTCAGCACGTTCTGACCTGTTCTGGAGAACCAGTAGCAGAAAATTTGAGTAGTTCAGAAAACTGGTAAATGCCACCTCTGACTGGTCCGCCCCATCTAAAATGGGAATTTTGCATTAACCTTCCCCTGCAGTGGGGAGGGAATGGAGATTTTACAGCATCCTTCCCCTGCCACGCCCACTAAGCCATGCTATGCCCACCAAGCCAAGCCCACAGAACTGGTAGTAAAAAAATTGAATCCCACTACTGGTCCACACACTTCAAAGAACATGTGAGGTTAATTTCAACCAAACATATATTACTACCTTATTAAAGAAACAACCAAATTATGAAATCCCAGTAATTTTTAATGAAACAATATGATCCAATCCCCCCCAAACGGGAAAAGAGAGTCCTTTAAAAATCTTTGAACTTCAATTTTTGGGAAAAGGGCATTTTGGTCAGATAAACAATATTAAACCAAATTGCAGGACAACTGCTTATTTAGTCCTAATTTACTTATCTGTTTCACTGTCTGGCCATTTTAATAGAGTGGAGCAGGCAGCCTAACTGAAAGATCCAGAATCAGTTTCATGATTTTCTTCATTTTCTCCTAGTCTTTTGGGCCATCATAATTCTGCACCTTCCCAGTAACAATCCCTTTTTAGCTAACTCAGGTGAAGACCTTCACTTCACTATAAAAATCAGAGAAAATCCTGGACAGAAGTTAAAAAGCAGTGTGGCAAAAATGAAAATCTCTACTCTACATCAGAAAAGCCCTTGACTGGTATAATTGGAAAGATTTCAAAAACATGTATTTTCTAAATTAGCAAACTGCTGTCCTGAACTGATATAATAAGGCTCTTGATTCAGTAGCACAGCTGCCAACTAAAATTTGCAATCTGATCGCAACTTTTAAGCAACTGGATGTTTGAATCCCCCCCCTCCCTCCATTTCTGGTATTTTTTGATTGTCTGTCACATTTTAGACTTCCTGATTTTGGGATAAGCAGAGTGTTGTATTATTTTAAAATTGCCCCACATTCCTGGAGGCCTTATGGATATGTTGAAATCTCAAACTATTCTGACTTTGGCCTGTTCTTAGAACCCATGGTCTTTTTAGATTAGGGCCCCAAGTCAACCAGAATAAAGACCACTTTCCTCTACACTGGATGCTTTTTGTTCTATTATATATGGAAGGAATATGATGCTGCAGGCATTTAATCAGAAAATGGAAATTTTTCCTTCTTATCTCCGGAAAGGACCCCCCCCGTATGCAGTGAATGGAAAAAATGGGGCTTAAATGTAGAGAGACCCTTATTAATTGATTTAGGCTTTATGAACCCTGTTGTTTAATTTTAAACTTTATAAAACACAGTGGCAATTATTTTTGATATACATGTGTGTAAATGAAAGGTTTGAAATGTTTAACATTATTTGAAATGAAAATATGCAGCTGGTTAGGTTCCTCATACTGCATTAAGATGGATAAATGATGCATGGATGATGATAGACAGATGATAGAGATGAATAGATTAGATAGATAGATAGATAGATAGATAGATAGATAGATAGATAGATAGATAGATAGATAGATAGATAGATGAATAGATGGATAGAAAGTTGTACTCATATGAACACTGCATTCCCAAAGTTTTAAAACCTTGTGTTTGGGCTTTCAATCACAGATTCATTTCAGATGCAGGCAAGTGTTTTGAAGGGCACTTTGTAATGGCTTTATCCAGATTCAGATTATTTGTAATCCAGAGGGAAAGCGCACATTCTCAGCAAGGCAAGGAGAAAACATATCTGAGCACAAATCAAAAGAATGATTATGGTATGCGTGCTGTGTACCCATTACTGAATCCCCAAGGCTCTCCCTGTTTCTTAAGGCACTTTTTCTTCTGCTGCCTCTGGCTGGAACGGGGTGTAAACTCAGCAATGAATAAGAATGGTTAAAATGGAGAACATAAAAAGATGTGACATTCCTGAAGGAACCCATGTTTCAAACTTAGATTCAAGTGAAAGCTACTAAAGGAACACCTCCCAGTGGTCTCCAGTAGACTTTTTATCAGTTTGTCAGTGGTGTGTAAATCCCATTGCCATGAATGTTTCTTTGATCCTTCTTCATTCCCAGATTGCTTTCCATTCAAGATGACTCTTGTTCAAAACCTTTCATTTTCTGTCTCCTGCACTTCCTGTCAAGTGCTGCATACAACAACATGTTTAACCTAGTTACAGAATTAATATATTGTCTGGGTTTGGACTATACATTGAACCATCAAATAACCAGAGGGGTAGTTTGTACTTTACACAAAGTCAACCCGCCCTACACACCACACCTCTTAAAATTTAACTGAGAACAAACTTAATGCATTCTGTGAACACAACTGCTATGTCTTTGCCTGATTTGTCTTAAGCAAACACAACCTCTACGTCTATTGGAAAATAGTTGAACACAAAAGTTTTCTATCACTTCAGCTAGTGATAGATGTGTATCTGTCCTTCCTCCCTCCCCCCTCCCTTATGAACTAAATGCGATTTTAAAAGCGATCCACTAATTGCATATATACTCACCATTCTTATTTTCATCTCTTAGAAGTTTGGCAGGACTTTGTGGCAGAGGAACATTTCAAGGACCTTTATTACCTGTTCACCCACTGGCACATGAGAAGAAAAGTAAGGATATCAATGAGTGAAAGCATCTCTCAAACTTACTTCATTGGTTTGGATTACAATGAATGTCCAGCCATAATATGGCTTCTTTGATTTTGTCTTAGCATGTGTGAGCTAAGCCTCTGAATTAGACCATTGGTTCTTCTGGTTCATCTTTCTCTACAATGATGAGTAGTAGTTCTTCAGAGCTTCTGATTAGAATTTTTGGCATCTTCAGTAATTCAACCTAGGACCACCAATATGCCATTTCTTTATATATACATATGCATATGCATATGCACATGCACACACACACACACACACACACACACACACACCAACACTTACATTTCTGGGGGATGGGGATGTTTGGTCAATATAAGTTTCCTTCACAGTTGTTAAAATACAGTTTTAGTTCAAGAATAGAATAGAACAGAATAGAATACAACACAATACAGTACAACAGAATACAATACAATACAACAGAATGCAATACAATATAACAGAATACAATATAATACAACAGAATATAATGCAATACAACAGAATACAATACAATACAACAGAATACAATACAATACAACAGAATACAATACAATACAACAGAATACAATACAATACAACAGAATACAACAGAATACAACAGAATACAATACAATACAATACAATACAATACAATACAATACAATACAATACAATACAATACAATACAATACAATACAATAGATATATACACATCCTCCAGAAATGCAAGTGTTGACCACAACACCATTCTTCAGAACGGCGGTCAGTGAAAGGCAGAGTTGCCGTGTATGGTAACTTTTACATTTCTAGATTCTATTGTCTTTCTCTTATTGGCACTTTGATATTTCAAGCTTTCTATGCCCTTTCTAGATCAACTAGATAGCTATTTTGACATTAAAGAAACAACTAAAAGGGAACCAACCATATGACCTTCCACAGAAAAGCCTTTTGAGGGTTCTAAGTCCAAAATGATCTATTTTATCAGCCAAGCTCATCAGCTTTTTAATAACAGTCTAGTGTAAACATTTGGCATCAGCTGCTTTCAAGTTTCCTTTGTTTAGGCACAAATGTTTCAGTTCCGTGCCTTGTGTATACTGCCTGTTCAAAAGATAAATGATACAAGGGACATTTTACATTATCAGTTGTGGTAGAGGTTATACCAGTTTTTATCTGATTTTCTTTGATTAGGAATGGTAAAATACTCCATCATAAAATTTATTCTAGTACAGATTTCTAAGTACATTTTTTTCTCAATTTAAAATCTATTAGAAGATCATTCACTTTGTCTAAAATTTCTACAGATCCAAAAATAGAAAGAATATATCATGACAACTGCATTTATTATAATTTGCTTCCATTTTCCTTGGACTAATTTATACATATGACTTTTATTTTGGTTTGTATTTAGAAAAGAATTCTATGGATCGCATGCTAATCTTTCACAGAGCTGCTAGTTATGATTATGTCTGAAAACCTTTCCCTGCCAATAGCTACTCACATAAGTTGGGCCTAACAGCTGCTTCCCATATTTTATTTGAAAGATATCAGAATGGCTCCCAAGAGTGACTTCTCTATCCACTAAGATGTGCAAATGTCATGCAGGAATTTAATTATTAACTTGGATATATCACCTGCCTTGTCCCAAAGGTTTGGTCTGGGTATCAATAAGAGGATGCATGTATTTTAAGGAGGACTACAATAAACCACAGACTATCATAGTCTCTTGTTTGAATCCGAGGAACGCACAAAGGGCAGGAAAATATTTTATTTTGAGAGCGTGGTTATACAGATAATGACCAACATTTTAAATCAAAAGCAGAGAGTTATGTAGAATTAGCAGAATTATAGAATAACAGAGTTGGAAGGCACCTTGCAGATCTTCTAATCCAATCCCCTGCTCAAGCAGAGGACTACTCGCCTGGACTACTGTAACACTCTCTACATGGGGCTGCCATTGAAGAGCACCTGGAGGCTTCAACTGGTCCAGAATGCGGCTGTGCGGGTTATCATGGGGGCACCTAGGTGCCCCCTTTTAGGCGGCCTGCACTGGTTGCCGGTTGTCTTCCAGGTGTGATTCAAGGTACTAATTATGACCTTTAAAGCACTCCATGGCTTAGGCCCAGGATACCTGCGAGACCACCTACTGCCACCGGTAGCCTCCCACCGTCCAGTGCGATCCCACAGAGTTGGCCTCCTCAGGGTGTCATCGGCCAGACAGTGTCAGCTAGTGACCCCCAGGGGGAGAGCCTTCTCTGTGGGAGCGCCTTCCCTCTGGAATGAGCTGCCCCCAGAGCTTCGTATAATCCCCGACTTCCGGTCCTTCCGACGCGCCCTAAAAAGTTGGCTTTTCCAGAAAGCCGGACTGGCCTGAACAAAACAAAATAAATTATTGATCATTTTTAATTTTAATCAATTTTTTAAAAAAATGTTATTGTTAATCCTGATTGGGTTTGTTTGGGATATTCTATTTATTTTTTTTAACTTTTTTAATATGTGTTTTTTTAAAATGTTGTACGCCGCCCTGAGTCCTTGGGAGAAGGGTGGTATATAAATCCAATAAACCAAACCAAACCGAGCAGAAAACCCTATACATAGTCTCCTGCTTGAGCAAGAAAGCCTATACAGCCTGTTAACATTTTGATCCACAGAATTGAATAGAGCTCATAAAGTATTTTCTACCAGAATGGTGAGAAATGATTGGCTTCAGGAGGCACAAATTATGCATCCCATTATAAAGAATCAACAGAGATACTGGCTAACAATTATTTGAAGCTCCACTCCTAATAGGAATTTTTCTAATAAAAGAATATTGTCTCTTTTTCAACCTGATGACTACTGTCTTTGAAATCTCCTTCCTCAGCCAGAATGAGATGGTGACTAGCATGTAAACTATGTTTGACGTTTTCAGACACGTTCCATGTCCAGATATATGTTTAAGTGTGACAAGAAGCATATATATTCACTGGAAGTATTCTCTGTGCACGCCTGGCATTCAGATCACCTGCATGCATCTTGCAAATGATGTGATTGCTCTTAGGAAATAAATTTCTTTCATTCTAAGTTGCCTTTTAAAGCTTCTCTTACACACATAAGCACACACATATTGTATCTAAGTGTATACAGGTAATCCTTGGCTTACAACGGTTCATTTAGTGACTGTTCAAAGTTACAATGACATTGAATAAAATGAATTATGACCATTTTTCACAGATACAACATTTGCAGCATTCCCCATTGTCATGTGATCAGAATTCAGAAACTTGGCATCTGGTTCCTACTTACGACGGTTGCAGTGTTCCTGGATCATGTGATCACTTTTTGCCACTTTCTGACAAGGAAATCCAGATTCATTTAACATCCGGGTTACCAACTTAACAACTTCAGTGATTCACTTAACAACTGTGGCAAGAAAGGTCATAAAATGGGGCAAAGCTCTCTTAACAAATGTCTCACTTAACAACATAAATTTTGGGCTCCCTTGTGGTTGTAAGTCAAGGACTACCTGTATAAGAAAAATGTAGCTTGAGGGATTTTTTTTAGTAGATAAAGATAAAGAGTAATTTCTGTAACAGAATCAAGTGTGTGTGTGTGTGTGTGTGTGTGTGTGTGTGAGAGAGAGAGAGAGAGAGAGAGAGAGAGAACGAAAGAATGAGAGAGAATGCAAGAAAGAGAAGATGGCATCCACAACCATCTGATCAAATCCTTGCTCCCTTTTACCTGCCTATCACACACTTTTAAAAAGGACTAGACACACCATAACTCTTTCAGTCATTGTTTCAAAGGTATTTCTTTACCAGATTTCTCAATGTCCTCAAAAACAGCAGAACTTCTAGTGTAACTTGGAAAGTTCTTCAAAATTCAGAGAGATATTCAGAGAGGCATCTGCCTTGAACTTAGCCCATAAGGAACTGTATAGCACAGCTCATACAGCACACACAGGTCAAGATATAACACAGCCAAATATCACGGGCAGTTTTACACGGTTTTGTATTATGTCATAAAATGCTTTATGAGAAGTTTTGTGTCACTTACACAAGACTCATGGGTCCTGGGAGTTTGAAGCACCTTGGTTCAAAGATTCTTGCCTTATGATGCACCATTTCGCCCAATTAAAGATCAGAGACATGAGAGGTTCAGTAATGTAGAGAAGATATGGCTTAGAAAATATGGTTGCAGTCACTATCTTGAGTTTTTGACTCCATGCTTCCAAATGCCTCTGAACAGATTCCCTTTAATTACTCATTAGAAATAATTGCATTGCCTCTATTTGTTTGGGTTTGGGCTCACCTGTGAACCACTTAGGGAAAACTAGCATAGTTTGCTGATTGCCTGGTACATTGCTGGAGAATCTGTTTACTCCCTTTTCCTCCAGTACTTCCAAATTGATGAATAAGTGATGAACAGATCTGGGCATCTCAGTCTTTATAGCCCTCTTCCACACCTCCTTATTCTGACATCCTGCAGTTAACACAACATGTATCATACTGAAAGCAGGGGTCAGCAACCTGCAGCTCTGGAGCCGCATGTGGCTCTTTCATTCCTCTGCTGCGGCTCTCTGTCGCCGGTTGGCGCCACAATTGATAGGGCTTTCGGTTAGGACAGGTAGAGGAAAAAGGATGCCGTGCTAGAAGGACACTCTATGGTAGGGGAACCAGATTTCTGGTCAGCAGAGGAAAAAGGACATTGCGCTAGGAGGAGACTCTATGATGGGGGAAGTGGACTTCTGGTTGGCTCCAGAATTGAATGGGGGGCTTCCATATAGGACCTTTGTGGCTCTTTGGGTGTTTAAGGTTGCCGACCCCTGCTGAAAGCAACATCAGCCAATATCAGCATTGAGAAATGTCATTCCATGTTAAGCCTTTTCTGCTGTTGCCCTGTTCTATGGAATGTCATGCTGTTTGAGGTGATACCTTGGCCCTACTCTTTCAGCCTTCTAGAAGAGTGTTAATACCTGTCTCTGCCAGTTGCTTTGGAGTCCTCCCAGGGGCACTGTATGTTGGAAGTGGCTAGTGGATTAATAAGTAAGATGCCACCATTATAATGTTCTTTCTGGTGGTTTCTTATTTATATATTTAATATTGTTAGTATTTTAATATTTTTATGTTTATGATTTTAATTATAAGCCGCCCAGAGTAATTTTGCAGAATGAGACATGTAGCTTAGAAATAAAATAAATCAAATAGATAAAGGAATGATTTTTTCTAAATCCTGGTTTTCTTAATTTTGCTTATTGATCCTGAACAAACCAACATTTTATTGATTCAATACTCCTCTGTTCTCTCCTAGCTTAAATTTGCACTTTTGAACCTGGATTGTTTCTGTTTTGGGTTACTTCATTTTTACAGGTTTTATTCTCATCTGTATAACTGAAGTTATTGTAGAACAATTCGTGTGATATCAGAATGTTTGGATGGGATGCTATTGAAAGCCATTGTTTGCCCCTCCTATGAATGGCTTTTTGGGGCAAGGGAAATGGAGCTTTGAGGTGATGTTAAATATATGTGAATGTGGAAAACAGTGTATGTGATTGTAGATGACTGCTGAGAGAAATCTACAGGGAATGTCCATTGTTAGTGCAGCAAAAGCAGGACCCTCATCTAATAATGTTCTGCATAAGTGAAAAGGTACATAATTTAAAGCAACCCAGAGCTTGGCTTAATATATTCAGTCTTTCCCCATGATATTTTATTGTTTATAGAAGGCAGATCAAAACACAGACTCATCTCCTGCTTTGTTTCCTCTCCTTTAAGGTTAGGCAACATCCAGAAGAAACTAATTTTGGAGGCAAAGTTTACTGATTTTGGATTCGTGCATTGTGCTAAACTGTAATGGACTAGGTTTGATTGTAACTTAAGCATGCAATGGAAACTGAGGTCGTGTCATTTGTTAATTCTGATTTATGGCTTAGGATGTTGGGCAAACCCAGCCAATTTTGGTTTATTCATTAGGGTAAACAGATCTTGGAACAATGGATTATTTCAGACTACACTGATGCATTTATAATCTAATTTTGCCTTTTTTTTGTGGTGCACAAAGCAGTATACATGGTCAGCCTTCAATTTTCATAAGTGTGTTGACATAGCTCAGTAAAAGATTGATACAGGCTTTATTAACGACTTGAACTTTCGTTGAGGCTTTATCCTCAAAATATAGGCTATAAGGCTGTTTTTATACAACACATTGAACCAAAATGAGACCATCACATTTTAGCCTACAACAAAGGAAGGAAGGAAGGAAGGAAGGAAGGAGGGAGGGAGGGAGGGAGGGAAGGAGGGAAGGAAGGAAGGAAATTATGGCATGCACTTGTTCAGGTTCTTGAACCATACAAAATTCCTTCTTTTACACTGCTGCCTTAACTGATACAACATGATCTTGCAGGCCATCAGAGAAGGGTCTTGGGTCTAGTCTAAAATTGTAAATGAGCTATCTTATTAAAATAAATGAAAAACATAAAACATATGAAGAAGGGTTGCAGAATTTGGGTTTGGCTAGTTTAGACAAAAGAACGACTAGGAGGGATATGATAGCAGTATTCCAGTATTTGAGAGGCTGACAGAAAGAAGAGGGAGTCAAGCTATCCTCCAAAGCACCAGAGGGTAAGACAAGAAGCAACAGGTGGAAACTAATCAAGGAGAGAAGCAACCTGGAATTAAGGAGAAGCTTCCTAACAGTGAGGACAATTAACTAGTGGAACAACTTGCCTTCAGACATTGTGGGTGCTTCATCACTGGAGATTTTAAAGAGACTGGACAGTCACCTCTGAAATGGTATAAGATCTCCTGCTTGAGTAGTGGCTGGACTAGTAGATCTCCAAGTCCCCTTCCAGCTCGATTCTGATTCTGATTTTGATTTTGACCTGGGCTATCAGCTTTCCAGTTGACAAGCTAGCATTTCTAATCACTGAGCCATTGCACCAATGGTGATAAATCATATCTCTAACAGGGAAAAAAAACTGTTGGGAAGGTAGGAAAACATATTCAAGACTAGAAAAGTATTAAGTGTTGGTTATAACTGGGGACGAGATGAAGACCAATGTCATGAATATTGCAATATGTCCATTCCAATGGACAAAGATTATGCCCAGGGAGTTAAATGATTTTGTGCAGTACAATCCTGTTTCTTTTGGAATTTATTGTCAAAAAAGAAGCAGCTCTGAATGTCAGTTGTTGAAGTCTGGTGTGGAAAGATGTTTTATAGAACATGTATCTTGCTTGTGAACTTCCAACTGTAGAAGAAAATGCTGGATTAGATTGATCATCCAGATTTTAGTTTCAGCCATGTTTAAATAACTGAAAGTTCTTGAACCAAAAAAGAGAGCAAATCACGAAACTCACAGAAACAATAGTTTAGTGACTAAAATGAAATAAGTGCTTTATGAAGTACAGTGCATGTTTTTTCCTAAGGAGAATAAAATTGTTTTGAATAACAAACTGGTGTTTTTTTCTTTTTTCTATAGCCAACACCATTCTGGCTGAAACAGTCATCAGTAATGTATTGCCCATGGGCAGCAGGAAGTTTCCTCTCTTCGCTGAACAATATTATGTTTTGGTTCACCTTTCAACAACTAGTCCCTGAAATTCTATATTTTCAAAAATATTCTCAGTTTGTTGCAGCTATTTATGTGTTTAAGTAAAATGAGCCAGTCTCCAAATGACCATCTATGTCTTATGTGTAAATCTAGCTACTGCTTTGAGATCTGGTGATGTCCCAAACCACTGTTCACCAATTCCAATTTTTTATTACAAATTAGAAATAAGCTCCATGGTCTTGCTGTTATGCATTAAAAAATACATAATTTCTTTCTGCAGCACCACATTAGGGGCCCTTTCTCTCCACCCTCCCTCCGTTTTTATAAGCTTACAGAACATTCCCTCGATGATTTCAGCAACACATCCTATTTTTAACACAATATGAACATAAATACAGTATGTGTGACTCACGTTGATTGTCTTTTATTTGCAAAAACTGTAATTAATGGAGAATTGCAATGGAAAATATATTCAGTGAAGGAAATGTAATGGAGGAGAAAGCAGACTAGGCAATACTGCAGAATAAGAATGGGCTGGTGTTTTATTTGTATACCATTCTGAGACAGAAATAATGAGACCACATAAACTGTCTTGGCCCAGAAAGGATAATTAGCATGACCATGGCATTATCTTACTATAAAACCAATGTATAACTTTGGTTCAATTACCATTTCTGACCTGTCAGTCTAGTAAGTTACAGATATGTTAGAATAAAACTCCCAGAATCACCAACCAACATAACCAATAATTGCTGGTTCATAATTCTGGAAGGGGACGCGGTGGCTCAGTGGCTAAGACACTTAGCTTGTCAATCAGAAAGGTCGGCAGTTCGGCAGTTCAAATCCCTCACACCACGTAACGTAGTGAGCTCCCATTACTTGTCCCAGCTTCTGCCAACCTAGCAGATCAAAAGCATGTAAAAATACGAACTACCTTTGGTGGGAAGGTAACAGTGTTCCGTGCACCTTTGGTGTTTAGTCATACTGACCACATGACCATGGAGATATCTTTGGACAGCGCTGGCTCTTCAGCTTTGAAATGGAGATGAGCTCTGCCCCCTAGAGTCAGGAACGACTAGCACATATGTGCGAATTACTTTAATTCTGGAAATCATAGCCTGAGTCCATCAGAAGGACACCAGACTGAGAATGCCTCTTATAATCAGAGTTATTATTGCCTCCTATAATCAGAGTTATTATTATTTCTTTGCTCCTGTAATTGTTATGCAGAATTTAAATTCAAGAAAAGGAACTGTGCTTAATATAAATGCTATAGATCAATGAAAGGATGATAAGTAAAGTCTATGATTTTCCCCAGGGTCCCTGAGATATGATTATTTTTCCTAAGATATCAAGAAACTATTTGACCCACACTTGGGATTATTTCTTTAATTCTCTTGTCCTTGAAATCAATTTTATGTATTCTTCAGATTGCCTTGACTGATTTCAGATTTCTTTGGCTCTTAAGAGCAGTGGTGTTGAACTTACGTAAACTTTCACTCCTTTTGGTCGCTAAATAATTTTATGAGAAGGGATTTTTATATTTAAAAAGCTGAAAAAATAAAGAAAATATACTACTCAACTTAACCAATAAGTAACATGTAAATTCTTGAGCTTACATTCAGGTCATTCATGCATGTGTGTGCAATTGCGCAGGCGCACATGTGCGTATGTGCACGCGTTCATGCACACACACACAGACACACACAAGCATTAACCTAATCTTATCTAGTCACAATCTGCAAAGGTTGTCTACCTGGCATGTCTGAATGAGTGGCTTTAGATAAATACCATTTAACCTCCAACATTCAAGGAGTGTTTGCATAAGGCAGCCCCCCTCAAAAGAGGCAGAGATTTATTTAATCTCTCGATCAGTAAACACAAACATGTTTCACATTGCTATGTTTCTCTCTATAATCATATATAATTTTACAATGGTCTAAAAAGAAATATAGAATTTGCTTTTTTCATAACATGCCATTTCAAAATACAATTTGCTTCTGAATCAACTGGTAACAGTCCCAGCAAGCAGGTTCTGGAATATAAATCTTCAAGAGCGTTTATGACTGGATGATGTAGCCAGTTGTATGCTATTCTGTTCAATGACCTTGAATTAAAAAAGGGACTTAATGATTAGATTTCAAATGCTAATTGAAACAGTTTTATAGTTCAGGTTCATGTATTTACCCTTATATATGGGAAGATAGGGAAAATTAGAAAACTCGGCTTCCTTTTTTACTCTAATCAAATCTCCATTACCTATAGATAAATGGAAAAGGGTTATATTATAATTAATAAACACTGATTGATGCAAAAGAGGAAGCAAAACTTCTGATATCCTAGTCCAGGGATGTGTGTGATGTCATCATGCAAACACCACAACTTACATTTTTATAGTAAGAGATCAGGATGCAAGTATGCAATGGGAGTATGGGAATAACTTTGGAGACATTGTGGTAATTTGCTACAATGTTTTCCCCCCCATTCATGCAAGAAAAAACAGACAAGCATATGAATTCAAGAATCATAAAAGCTCCTTCATATACTTAGCCATAGTAAAGCTTAGCCATAGTTAAGGTTTGCAAAGATCTCATCGTAGGGTCTAAGTCAATTGATCTCAACAATATTTTCATGCCCACTTCAGCCCAGCATCCCATTGCAGCTGACCTAGCATAGGCAATCATTCTCAGCTGGCCCTGAGCCAGCACTCCATCCCTGCCACTGGTTCCCCGTCCTTCCCTCCCATCATGTGATCATGGCTGATTCTTCCAGAGTGAATTACTCCTGATCAATTTAGAGAAGCTTTTTAAGGCTTATCTTGTAGCAGTAAAGATGGAGAACTGCCAGTACTTCTTTGCCCATATTGTATCAACTAGAGGTGGTATTCAGCAGGTTCTGACCAGTTCTGGAGAACCGGTATCAGAAATTTTGAATAGTTCGGAGAACCGGTAAATACCATCTCTGACTTCCCCTGCTCCATTTATTCTCTGCCTCCCAAGTTCCAGCTGATCCGGAGGAAATGGGGATTTTGCAGTAACCTTCCCCTGGAGTGGGGAGGGAATGGAGATTTTTCAGTATCCTTCCCCTGCCATGCCCACCAACCCATGCCATGCCATACCAATGGGGATTTTGCAGTAACCTTCCCCTGCCATGCCCACCAAGCCACACTCACCAAGCCACACCATGCCCACAGAACCGGTAGTATAAATTTTTGAATCCCACCACTGGTATCAGCAGATAGCTATCCTGCAGTCCTGATTCAAGTGACCTGGGCCTTCCTGGGTTAGGGTCAGGGTGGGCCTGTGGAACATTTTTCAGGGACTATGCTCAGCATCTTTCCTCATCATATTTTGAACTGAATGGACAAACATTTGGAACAAAATAATGGAACTTTGGTTTTACAATTGCAGCAAGTTGATTGTATGCACAAAGACAGAAAGGTTCAGCACTTCCCACAATTGAGGAAAGACTGGTGAAGAGGATGGAACTGGTTCAGATGGGCAAATTTACTTCTTTAATGCGAGGGGGTAGGGAAAAGCAGAACCATAAAAAGCAGAACAATCTTTGGCTTCCTGTAACTCAAGGACCAAAGACCAAATTCTATCCTTGAAAAGTTTCCTTTGCTTTTCTGAAAGAAATTTCAAAACCACTTTTTCCTTCATCAATCATTATAGAGAGAAAAATGCAGAACATTTTTTCCCTTTTGCATAGTGTTTCTCCCATGAGTGCAAGGAGAAGGAAAAAGGGGCCTTTTCCTTTTCTTTCTTTTTCATTCTTCCATCCCAGAAGAGCACAAATAACCATTATAAGAGATAGAAACATGGAGTTGTATAATTATAGCAGCAACATATTAAGGGAAGAAAGGAAGAGAAGCAGTGTGAGTGGAGCAGATACAATGGCCTCTGTTATTATTGTTCAGGGAGCAGAGCAGGTTAAAGGCAATTGGTCCAAGGTGAACTGATGGAAGGAATTGCATTGTCTCCTTTCTTCCACAAACACAAGTAGGCAAAATAACCAGATAAAATACAAAAGACATATACTGAGTTCTTCTCCATCATTCATCCTACATATACTTCTATCATAAAAATAGGTGTTGTTTGAAATGGCTGTTACAAGAAATGGAAAGAAGAACCTCACTGCAGAATTAGAACACGACTCAGACAAAATTGAAAGAGCTGTAGATTTGTTTGTTTGTTTAATTATTTGCCACCCATCTTGTAGTTGAGGTGGCTTTGAATGGCTATATTTGTGATGGCGAACCTATGGCACGCATGCCAAAGGTGATACGTGTAGCCATTTCTGAGGGCACGTGAGGCGTTGCCCTGTCAGCTCCAGCGCGCATGTCCATGCTGGCCAGCTGATTTTTCAGTCTTGATTTTCGGCCATTTTTTGCCCTCTGGAGGCTTCAGGGAAGCATCCTGAAGCTTCTTGAGGGGAAAAACCGCCCAACGTTCCCAAACTTCCTGTTTGCATGTTGGGCCATTTTTTGCCCTCCCCAGGTTCCTAGAAAGCCTCTGGATCCTGGGGAGGGCGAGAAGTGGACCTACTGAGCCCACTAGACGTCCGAAAATGGGCCATTTTCCAGAGGGCCACTTGGGGACGTTTTCACCCAACCCCAGACTTCAAGAAATGTGCAGGGTAGCAGGAAGAGTCACACATGCATGCACAGGGGGCACATCATAGGGGGGATTAAATTACAGGGGTGGGCACGTGAGCATGCCCAATTGTTGCAGAAAATGACAGGCTTAGACTTCTCAGGATACAGGAACAGTTTATTTGGCAGCCAGGTTCAGAAAGCTAGCATGTAGCTAACATTGCAAATTCTGAACAACCTTCATTATTGAAGCACACGTTCTTACACATTCTCAAAAGCAGCTCAACACGGAAATACTTAATTCATTTCTTATTGGTTATTTTGGGGGGGAAAGCCTTATAAGTAGATGGGGGTCTTACTTCTCCTTTTGTTCTTGGGACAAAGGTATGGACTACGTGTCATTAAAGAACTTTATTTGAACCTTGTGGTTTGGACTTTTGACTAGAACATATTGTGGACATTGGCTAGAACATATTGTGGTTAGAGGCTGATGACATTTCCTTGTCCCTTTAAGCAAGCTTCTAATTGTCCCTTTTATGCCACGTCTTCATTCTTTTATTTTAATTCATATTTTATTCTATTTTACAATAGCATGCACATGTGCTTTTGGCACCCAAGGTGTAAAATACTCGCCATCACTGGGCTATATACACGTAAGGACTGGGGAAATTGATTTTTTTTTTTAAATAAATGGAATTCAATTGTGAAAAAGTTCAACCTCAACAACTGAGACACAAGGTAAATTTGTTTAAACTTGTTTAATCAAGTCCAGTTAGGACAAGCATGGTTGTGTCTGGCCAAAAGTGTGAATCCCTTATGATGTGCTGTTTGAACTCTTAGAAGCATTTAGCTGAAAACCTGAATGAGATTTTATTGTTTCATATTAACTAGTATGAAAGGAAAGATCTTAAAAAGATGACAATTATAGCCTTAATTTATGCTTTGTGGCTGAGGAAACTGGTTTAGTGCACTAATAATATCACAAAGCTGAAGTACTTTTCATCTTTCTCCTTGTGTGCTATTGAACATTTCATCCGATCTATGGTGCTCCTAATGCCAATGGCAAGTGTTTAGATTGTCCAGTATAATAGTGCAACTATATAGAAAGCAATGTGTCTCTAAGGGCACATGCACGGTGCAAAGATAATTTAAAATATAATATATGTGATAGAACTATACTGGAGGGTGGTTGCCTCATTCCAAATTATTTCTGAAAACAGAAAAGTTTAGATGCTTACTAGATGCTTCCTCATTCTTACCCTATTCTATTTTGTGTTGTTAACAATTCCTTTATTTATTTAATAGAGTTATATGAATATCCCTCTTCTTAGCTTTATCTCCGGTTGGCTCATAGCAATACTAATAACAGCATTTAAAAACAATTCAAACAAAGAGACAGGCCCACCCATCTCCCAGCATCCTAAAATAACATTTCTCACATTAAAAAAGCCGCACAATCATTGGACTCCAACCTTACCCTATTCCAATGTCTGTGGGACAAGCTAGCCCCATGGACATTACTTTGCAGCAATCCAACATGGAAACAATCACCATGTAACTGAATATGAACAAGGCCTTTTAATAAAGGAATGGGTACAATTGGCACATGAAAAGGATCTGTGCAAATGCTTGCCTCCTCTAGGTATATCCCCAAATCATGCACCATTTTTTTCTGGGGAAGTGGTACCCCACTGAAAGTGAAAGATCCTCTGCAGATTCATTGGTCCTCATCCAGACACTCAGAGCCTCCAGGCACTAGTTTAGCCAGGCATGGAGAGGTACATCAAGGTACTGATTATTCTGCACCTCATGTTGCTGAATAAGTTACCTAGTATTTCATGTAGATGTTAAAGAGTGATAAGCGATCCAAATCCTGAGGCATCCCATCCGAGGTGGTATTCAGCCGGTTTGGATGGGTTCGGGTGAACTGGTAGCTCTGACAATCAGCTGGCCCATCCCCATATCCTGTCATTTATTTCCTGCTTTCTACATCATCTCAATCGCGTGGCACAGCTGATTCTCCCCCCAGCTGTTTTACTTACCGTTGCTGACTTGGAAGGTAAGCAGCTGAGCTTCTAAATGCCCCATTTTCAGTGCTGCACATGTGAAGCACACACGCAACGAACCAGTTGTTAAACTGGCAGCATCCCACTACTGCACCCCATACTGAAGAGCCTAAGTTGAATAACAACTGGAACTAACCACAGAGGAGGGAGGAGAGGAAAAGGTCCCTGATTCCCAAACCTTGAAATCAACCCAGAAGGATACCATGGTTGATAATATGAAAAGAGAGCCAAGAGGACAAGGATGGTTGCGCCACCCCCTATCACAAGCAAGATAGCCACAAGAGCAACCAGTCCCATCTCAGTATTGTAAACCAGACTAAATGAAGGTCCTGGTAATCTTTATCCCTCTTGAAGGTAAATGTCTACATTCTTTTCCACAAAGTTGGAGATTGGAAGACATTTAGATTTCGATAACAGGAAGTTTCTCTATCTCATCTTCACAATAATTATATGCTCTTTTTCTAACTAAGCATTTGTATGGTGAGTTCTCTAGTTTTTGGAAAATATTTAAGAATGTTAGGCCAAGTTCAGACAATGGTGGTTATAACCTGCCTTCACCCAAAGCTACACTTTGGCTTAATAAAGTCAGGAATACTTTCCATTAAGTAACTAAAGCCTTAGTTACTCTATCAAAATTTTCCACTACCAAAGTCCCCAACATGTGCTGGACTAAAATTCTCAATATCCCATTGGCTAGAGATAATGGAAGTTGAGCCTCATATATTGGGAAGGTATAGGGCTTTGCAAAAGCTGATTTATTGAAATGACTTTGGTTCTCGTATCATTTGTTTATTGATTTCACTTTTTGCCTATGCTTTGCTGTCTGCTCAAGTAGCTTCTATTTTGTAAGGTTAAGCAATATCCATCTGAAATGACATTATATTCAACAATGTAACTTTCAGCTGTTTAAAAGGTCTATTTTAAAACCTGATCAAGGAACATTCTTTATGTGTATATTTGGGTCTGGGAGATAAGACCAATAATTCATATTAATGCTTCCCTGTCTTCTAGCACCTGCTTCCAATCTATATCCTACATATAGCATTATTTAACTTTTATGGAGTCAGTTTGCATGTCTGTGAGAGCACACGGGAGTGGGGGAAGACAAAGAGAGAGAATGCATTTTACAGAATAATTTCCCACTGATATGACATGGAAATTACCATATAGTCTTTCATAAACACACACATAAACAATTTGGTTAAAATCCAAATGGTTGGAAATTATATTAACTAAGGTAAAGGTTCCCCTTACACATATCTGCTAGTCGTTCCCGACTCTAGGGGGCAGTGCTCATCTCTGTTTCAAAACTGAAGAACCAGCGCTGTCCAAAGACATCTCCGTGATCATATGGCCGGCATGACTAAACACCAAAGGTGCACGGAATGCTTTTACCTTCCCACCAAAGGTGGTTCCTATTTTTCTACTTGCCTTTTTACATGTTTTCGAACTGCTAAGTTGGCAGAAGCTGGGACAAGTAATGAGAGCTCAGTCCGTTACGCAGTACTAGAGATTACATACATGCATACGTGTGTTTGTGTGTGTGTGTAATACTAATTGAAAAGGGCACACAGATTAAAAAAATAAATATTAAAAATAAATAGAGAAAAGAAGATAAAAGAAAAATATGCAAAAAACTAATACTGTTGGGGGAAAAAACATTTTTAAAAGCTGCTTCTGAATTCCTCAGCAGCTACAAACAAATTTATTTCCCTTCCTCCCTCTTTAAGATTACATTGCGCCATGGAAAATACTTCTTAAGATGTGAGAGGTTGATCCTCAAAGGGAAAAATCCTCATGTTTATTCCAAATTTGAGCTTTATAGAAATGCTTTCTGAAAATGGATACTCCAGTTTGGGTCTAGACTTGTATACAGCTCAATACTGTATATCTGTCACTGATCTTATACAACTGCTCAACATGCTTGAGCTAAAGTTAAGAGAGGATCCAGGCATGCAAACAAATCTAACCCCAACAGTTTGACCCTTGACATTCTCATATTAAAGTGAAGTCTCCAACTGAGTAGAAGTTTTTATTCTCACCAAAGGAGACACACGTGGAAGATGCTTCTGACCCTTCCCTGTCAGCATGCAACTGTTAGCCATCTGGTTAAGGGAGCCCATTTTCTCTGGCAGAGTGCTTGGGCCACCCCAGGTGCCCTTCACAGGGCCACACCCACCCTGGCCACACCCACATGGCTCCCCCCCCTGAGATCAAACACCACCGTCATGTGGCCTCAATGAAATCGAGTTTGACACCCGTGCTCTAGAGCAGTGGTCTCCAACCTTGGCAATTTTAAGACTTGTGGACTCCCAGAGAGTTGAAGTCCACAGGTCTTAAAGTTGCCAAGGTTGGAGACCACTGCTCTAGAGCATATGGCTGCATTTCCAATTGGGTGAAGCAGAGCTGAGTGCTAGCCCCAGTCCTATTCAACCTGTTCTTCGCTTCCATGTTGACACATGGTGTCCAGGGTCTGAAAGAGGAAGTGTACATCAGGTACTCATTTGATCTTCCCTGCTTGAATGAATGGACAAAGTGCCTCCATCCAGTCGTTCAAGAAACCCTCCTTGCTGATGACTGTGCACTCCTGGCACACAAAAACAGAAATTAACAGTTGAAGCTGAACAAATTCTCAGATGCTGCTATGGGCTCTTCAATCTGACTATTTTCCAGCCTGATCTTCTATTTTGGGTGGTGCACTGTTTGGCTTTTTTTTCTTGCTTGTTATTGTTGTTATATTAGAATTAAACAAAAAGAAATTTCAAACAGTACTGCAAGAGGTGGGGACTTAGAAATCCTCAAGGCCACCAGTCTCAACGTTTAAAACTTTAAGAGTTTACAAGATGCACACAACCTACAGAATAAAAGAGTAACAGAGTTGAAAGATACCTTAGAGGTCCTCTAGTCGAACCCGCTTCTCAAGCAGGAAACCCTATAACCCTGAACCATTTAAGACAAATGATTGTCCAATCTCTTCTTTAAAACACCTAGTGTTGGAGCACTCACAACTTCTGAAGACAAGTCATTGCGCTGATTATTTTTCATTAAACATTTTTAAATTAAATGAAACATTGTCAACATTACATGTGCTTAATAACACACAATTAATTAGAATGAGATGCCTTGTGCATTCCCATTCTGGTTGTAATCTTTTGAAGGAGTGATGAAGGTTTTGAAAGATGTGGATGAATACCCCCCCCCACACATATATATATAGATGCTTTCACATGTAAGGTCCATTATCCTGTGAAAAGTTCTTGAAAAGGAATAACTAATAACTATACTTTCTTCCTTGATGAGGTCTACAGGATATGGATGAAGAAGAAGAATGGTTTAGATAAAGTCCACACAGCCTGGGCCTAACTCCTGAAAAGTAATTTGGTTTCTACAAAATGTCCATACTGACTTGTCTCTAGCATGTCTGAGCAACCTCCCCTAAATGGGTGCGAACATGAGTGTGTAAGTGATTTCAGACGTGTCAAGATGCCATGACACAAATACTGCATATTATGTGCACCATCCAAATGGAAGTAACAGGAATTATATAACTTAAATTATTTAGTTTACATCATGGCATGTATGATGTTTCCATGGCATCTATCGGATGCTTACGCTGTGTTAATGAAATAGTTTATTTACCTGCAGTTGATTTGCTTATCTATCTGCAGTCCTTGAATCAAGGTTGTTTCAGAAAAAAAAACATGTAATGGTGTCAGAAATGGAGGCATCTGGCAATT
This sequence comes from Thamnophis elegans, assembly GCF_009769535.1. Lineage (NCBI taxonomy): Eukaryota > Metazoa > Chordata > Lepidosauria > Squamata > Natricidae > Thamnophis > Thamnophis elegans. Next base: position 119,614,976 of record NC_045543.1, on the reverse strand, counting down.
GGATCATCAGAGAGAAGAAACTAGTTTGGTTGAAACATACTCCTGGAACAGATGAGACAAGAACTGGATCCTAGTCATTCAATCTTCCCAATGAAAATTTTGAAACACCCTTCAGAACTTGTGTTACATTTGTTGGGGTTCTATTGGCAGCAGGTGGGAGCAGCAGTATTTCCCGACAGCACATAAGGGACCTTAAGAAAGGAAGATCATTTTCATGTTGCCTGCCATAGGTTTAGATTTAGAAATCTATAATTGTATGTAGCATTTATATGAGATCTGACTAGGGAAGCTCTGGCAAAACTTTGTTATCATTCATACTGTAAGTTAGTATTTGAAAGGCACCCAGTCCCACAGCTGGATAAACTGCATGATTATAGATAAGCTTGCAACATGATTAAGAGAGCCAGAGATTGTGAGTTTGGAACACTGTATACCTGATGCCATGTGATAAAATTCTGTCTGCTATCATGGTGAGCAGACTGAAGGAAAATCTTCTGACCTTCCCAAGGTCAAACAGGCCATGAAGTTCTGCAAAGCCAAAGCCAACTAAGTTCCATTGCACAGCCATGTCAGGAGAGCTATGAATCCTCTAACTGAGGTCACCCCAGAGTGGTAGGATATACTTCTACCAACTCTTTTATGGTCTTTGGAACAGCATTTCTCCTGAAGTCTGTATAGCTCAAATTCTTTCATTCTTTATAAAATCTTGAAAGGCCTGGAGCAAAACTGAGTTTTCATTCTGCTTCCTTGATATGCCTGGATGGTTTTGTAATGATCTTTACTGTTTCCCTGATGTGTGGTTTTGTAGTTATATAAGTTTGAGTACATGAATGAATCAAAAAGATTCAAGATGCACATTCATGAAATGAAATTGTTTGTAGGAGTTGTGCGCAAAGGCACCAACCTAGAGTAATCCCATAGTTTTATACAGTATTTAGGAACTAGAATAGAATAACAGAGTTGGAAGGGACCTTGGAAGTCTTCTAATCTAACCCCCTGCCTAGACAGGAAACACTAGACCATTTCAGACAAATGGTTATCCAACATCTTCTTAAAAACTTCCAGTGTTGGAGCATTCACAACTTCTGGAGGCAAGTTGTTCTACTGATTAATTGTTCTAACTGTCAGGAAATTTCTCCTCAGTTCTAAATTGCTTCTCTCCTTAATTAGTTTCCACCCATTGCTTCTTGTTCTACCCTCAGATGTCTTGGGGTATAGTTTGATTCCCTCTTCTTTGTGGCAACCCCTGAGATATAAAGCCTCAAATCATTTTGCCAAAGTCGGAAGACTCTCCCAACCTAAATTGGGAATATTGTATGGACCAAAGACTAAGCATATATAGACATTGTATGTAAATGAAAGCACATAGTCTCCAAAGTGCAGGACAATAAGCAATAATATGAAGATTTCAGAACTGATAATTAGTTTGTGTCCCTCAAACTGGACCATGCCAGAGAATCTTGCTAAATAATTGATTCAAGATGGCTCTATTTGCCTTAGCAGATGATATGTGTATTCAAAAAGTAACCTGATATTAGATGTTTCATTAAAATTTCCCCCTTTGTTTATTTATAACCAAAGACAATGAGCCATTGTTACTTGAGCAGCATGCTTGCATTACCCAAATATATATAGAGAGAGCTCAAAGCTGCAGAAATCAAAGAAAGTTAATTCAGCTACCCAGAAGGGTATAGCTGTTGGGTACAGTTAGATTTAGCTGATTGCAGAGAAACATTACGTGATCCACGCAGATCTTGAAATGCATCTTGCATAGGAAAATTGTCTGTGTCAGGGACAAGCTTAAAGTGGTACTGGAACACAGTAAAATAGCAAGGTCTGCATCATGGGTCAACAATTCATTGATACCAGAGAAGAATAGGATGCTCAGAGTGTTACAGGCTCAGGGGTTCTCAATATAGCATTTCTCTAATAGCAGATGATAACCAGGAATGAAAACAATTCATCACCATTTTAGATGAGAAAGATGGGCTCTTAACTCCCCATGGAGGCTGTATTGTTTCAATGCATTATTTTGGAGCATCAAATTAACCTATTAAGTATTCCAACAAAACAACCGTCAATGTTTTGAAGATGCTGAAGGAACATACATCATACTTATTGACATAATTGCTGCTGCTACAAAGCAGAAGCATAATGACATCTAGGGAAGGTAATGGAGAGTGGCAGGTGACATTTGTTTTAGCAACAAAATGCAGTTTATGGTCAGTGAAGTAAGCTACATGGAAAATGTAATCAGCAAAGATGGTGTGAAGCTAGATAAATATCAGGGAGAGGCCATAGCCAAGATGAAAAACACATTTACTGGTAGTGGATTATTTTTCAAAATATCCTACAGTACCGTGCTTGAAAAACAAGGTATCCTTTATTGTCATCAAAGAATTCAAAGTTGAATTTGCATGACATGGTATACACAAAGAGTTTGTGACTAATCGTGAATGCTTTTCAAACTGGAAAGTCAACCCTTTTGCCACAAAATGGAGATTCAGACTCAGCTGAATGAACAGGCTGAGTTGTTGATCTAAAGTACAGAAAACACATAATGCATTACTATCACCACTTTTGGGTAAGATTCTGAGAAAATGATTGCCTGGTACAAGTAGCCTTTAATATTTAGTCTTGTCCAAAGTACATTGGCAATTTCAGTAACTCCAAAATTTACACTGCCACCATTATAAAAACAAGTGTAAAAATAATAAAGGAGGGGTTTAAAAAAAACACTGCTGTATTTCTGAAAGGGGAAAATATTGTGGGAAAGTGATGTGTCTGAGACAGGGATAGCATCCAGTATGTAAAGAACAATAGAGGTCATATGAAGTATCTATCCCAAGTTGAACTCACCTCGGAAGATACAGGAAGTATCTGAAAAGAGTTTAGACAGTTGCGGGATGTGTATCTCAGCCCACAATGAGCAGTGCTTGACTCTCAGGAAAGGCAAGATGAAATTAGCTGATCTTTCCTCTCTTCACTACAATCCAAGGTTAAAAACTCTTACATTAGAGCACTGGTACTGAGCTATTTGTTTATTTGATTGATTTATATGGCCTTCCGTGGTGCTGTAAATGGTTAATAGCACATTCAAAGCAATAGGAAAAACAAACACAAAACATTATAATGATTGCTAATAATAAATCTAGGAAAACATTCAGCAAAGCATCACCTCATAGTTCATATAACCAGACCCCCCTCACCCTACAATGCTCTGGAGTACATTTAGATAACCTTGAACTATGCCGTCTACATTCCAACCTGAGTTTAGTGCACAAGATAATCTCCCATAACGTCCTACTTGTTAATAACTACTTTTACTTCAACTGCAGTAACACAAGTGCTATCAACAGTTACAAACAAAATATAATCCATTCTAATCTTGATTTCAGAAAAAATGATTTAGACAATACAGTAGTAAATGTGTGAAACACCCTGCCTGATCCTGTTGTTAATTCCTCTAACCCCCATACCTTTTAAGGTGTCTACCATGGACCTTACACGTTTCTTAAGAGGTCCCTAAGGGGTGGTGGTGCATAAGCTCACCAGCATGCCTACCATCCCTGTCCTACTCTTGTTAAGAGCCAAGGTGGCGCAGTGGTTAAATGCAGCACTGCAGGCTACTGCTACTGCTAGATCAGCAGGTCAGCGGTTCAAATCTCACCGGCTCAGGGTTGACTCAGCCTTCCATCCTTCCGAGGTGGGTAAAATGAGGACCCAGATTGTTGGGGGCAATATGCTGACTCTCTGTAAACCGCTTAGAGAGGCCTGAAAGGCCTATGAAGCGGTATATAAGTCCACTGCTATTGCTATTGCTATTACTGTCCCATTTATGTGTACTCTTTTTATGTGTTTATGGCTATGCTTTGCTTATTTAGATTTATTTATTTGTGCCATTTTTTTCGCGTGTTTTCATACTTGTTTCCTTGTCCTTGTTGACAAATAAATAAATATGCTTTGCAAAAGGCTGAGGTCAATCTAAACTCAAGGGGGACAGTAAGCTCTTCCAGAGACTAGGTGCTATACCAAAAAAGACCCACTTCCAAAGTCCCATTAGATAACATTCTTTAACTGAGAACATGACAAACAACTGGGGAGAGGCAGTCCTTCTGATAGCCATGCCCATTGCCGTGAAGATCTTTGTAAGTGATGACTGGCATGTTAAATTCCACCCAGAAAAACACTAGGAACAAGTGCAGCTGCTGAGCAGAAGTGTAACATGGGCATACTTTGATGTGCCAATCATTGCCTGTAATGCTACATTGTGGACTGATTGCAGCTTCTGGATGGTCTTCAAAGGTAGCTCATTGTAGGGTACATTAGAATAACTCATTGGGCATGGAGACTAAAGCATGCATAACTGTGAACAGTATCTCCTGGTACAGGAAGGAGTGCAACTGGTGCACAAAATGAAATTGCCTTCCTGCGGATGCCACTTGATCTTTGAAAAGAGCTGTGAAGACCACCTGATTGTGCACTGTTTTTTTGGAGGCTAAACCAACTCCACACAGAACCAAAGATAGACAAATTCTGGATCCAGAACCTTCCAAACCCATAGACACCCACTCTTGGCAAGGTTTCTTTGAAGTTTGTTCTTCCCCATCCAGATCCTCACAGTCTCCCAATACTGGAAACAGTACCTTCATGTCATCAGTTTGCTGGTCCATTGTGGAGATGTAGAGATGTAGATCCATGCCAGAGGCTTTGTGTAAATATTACATAGGAATGAGGAGAGTTTCAAGACCTAAGGGACCCTACCTGTCACAATTGGACTTCAGACTGAAAAAAGAGGGCTGTGTTGTATGCTGCTGCATCTTTAAGAAATGAACTGCAGTTCCCTTCCTGTAGCTGAGACTTCTGGCCTTTAGATTGAGAATTATGCAGGTTTGTTTGCTGCTGTGTTAATTACATTCTTATTTTTTTTTTTTTTAAATTTGAGGTTTTGTAAGCTGACATCCTAACAGTAGTTCAGCGTAGGTTGTTTCAGAAAAAGTGGGATAGCCTTTATCCCTATGGTGGCATTCAGTCTGCATCACTGAGAGTTAAAAACATGGTGCAGGTGTGTTCACAAGGCTTATTCCCTGTGTCTGCAGGCACTGCATGCTCAGTGCTAAAGTCAGCACTAAATCTGTAATTGTATAAGACAGATGTGCTTACCCATTTCCCACAATGAGAAATCCTGCCTCATCAAGAGGACTGAATTTGTCTTCACTCCATTGCCCTGACTAATGTTTTAATTCATATGTGTGGAGGCTGTCTCTTCTCTCCCCATGGTTTATCCACAGTTATTCTCCCTCCCCATCTTCATTCATACATCTTCAGGCATTTCCCTGGTATCTAAGAAAGGATACTGTGAGCTTTTTTTGGCTGAAGAATCATTAATGAATGGTCAAAGAACCACACCTAATATTTGAGTATGCAGTCTTGTTTTCCCTACTAGGAAAAGAAGATATAAAAGAAGGATGGGGTTTCAGAACAGAATTCCTATTGTTTTACTGCCTGAAAGTATAAATACTGCCTGAAAGTATAAAGAGGAAAGAGATAAACCCATTGGAGTTCAGGCAGGGAAAAAGCAGCCATTAAAATAATGCATTAAAATAATGTTAAAATGCTTTTCTCTGGTTGATATAACAACAAGGCATTTTTTACTCAGTAAACACTAAGAAGATCACTTGGAGTTCATCTCTGGCTGATGAACATTTTCATTTGGAAACAAAGCAGATAAAATCACCCATGAAGTCATTGTGTCATCCTCAAGCTAGCAGTGTACAGGTAGCCCTTGACTTGACCACAATTGAGCCCAAAATTTCGGTTGCTCAGTAAGACATTTGTTCAGTAAATTTTGCCCCACTTTACAGTATTTCTTGTCACAGTTGTTAAGTGAATCACTGCAGTTGTTAAGTTAGTAATGTGGTTGTTAAATGAATCTGACTTCCCTATGGACTTTGCTTGTAAGACGGCTGCGAAAGGGGATCATGTGATCCTGGGACACTGCAACCGTCATAAATACGAACTAATTGGCAAGTGACTGAATTTTGATCATATGACTATGGGGATCCTGCAACGGTCATAAGTGTGAAAAAGGGTCACCAGTCACTTTTTTCCCCAGTGCCATTGTAACTTTGAACAGTCACTAAATGAACCATTGTAAGTCGAGGACTATCTATACCCTGTTTCCCTGTAAATAAGACCTCCCCGAATAATAAGCCCAATTGGGCTTTTGAGCGCATGCGCTAAAATAAGCCCTCCCCCAAAAATATTGCAACACAGCAGCAGCCATGAAATAACCACACTCGCCACCTCCTGCACCTCAAAAATAAGAAGCCCTCCCCTAAAATAACGCCATGCACTTATTTGGGGGGGGGGTCAAAAGAAACATGGTATTCAAACAAGACCCTAAAGAATTACTCCTCCCTCTTTTATATATATATATATATATATATATATATTTAAAAATAAATTTCTTCTCCTTTTCTCTGTGATGGTTTTCTGTGGAAAAGGTATGAATATTGTTCATTTTTAAGCTGATGGTTCCCCCCCCCCTTTTGGATAAACAGTCATTCATCCTCCCAGAAAGCAACCATGAGGCGTTTGTTAGAAGTAGTTGCTGGGGTGTTGGCTGTGTTTATCTGTAAGCATTAAAATATTGTTTGCTGTGGTGGACCTCAGCCATATTGAGTTGGGTAACCTTGGAGGCCTTGAAAGACACTTCCTCTTTTCAATTCAGCTTGCTTTGCACTTTCTATGTCAGTTTATTCCTGCAATGCATGGTGCCCTCCCACCTCCCTTCGCCAAAGAAGTGAATTAATAACTAGGAAAATGAGACCAAACAGGAAGAAGGGAAGAAAGAGAGAAAGAGGGAGAGAAAAATCATCTAGAAGGGGCGTCCATTTTTTAATGTCACTGTAAGCAAGCAGCACTGGAGAGGAAAGGTTCCTTTCAATCTTTATGTTTACTGCTGTCTGTGCATTGACTTGTTTCCTGACACATGAGCCATGACTTGAAAGGAATTCAGGCTCCAGCAAATTTTGCATTGCGCTTCAATGTGGCCTCTGGGATTGAATAAGGGCAAATCTATTATGCTGTTGCCATGGAGACCCTGGCACAACTGCTGATAAAGACTGTCTGATGTTTGGTAGGCCCCCTTAGCATGGCACGTACCATTTAAAGGGTGTGAGGGGGGGAGGGAAAGAGATTCACTGGCTGAAGATGTGGGCATATGTCAGGGAGGAAGGGGACTTGCTTTGGCAGAGGATGAAGGAATGTCAGACCTCCTTACTCTGCATTGCAAATAACTTCCTCCCTCCACAAAACAGAAGCAGAGTCCAAATGTGAAGATCCAGGGGGTGGGTGGGGGGCAGCAGAATATACAAGGGTCTTCTTTGGGAGTCTCAGAAAATTAGTTGTTTCATATACGTGGAGCAGAATTGAGCAGCTAAGCTCCTAGGAGTGTCAATGCTGTCTCCAGTATCATTTGGTGAGAATGGCCCATCAAAAGCTGCTTGGAGATCAATAGTAAGCCAATACGTCTGGAGCGTTCAGTAAGATGGGCTCTTACCCAGATGAATTTTAATCAGTAAAATGATTTTATAACAAAGAGACAAAGGAGTGGCCACTCCCCCCCTCCCCTCCTTGGGAATCAACCTCTTTTATGCATTATTGATTTTATTTATCCTGACAGCGTATTTCCTCTTGCAAATGTTAATATTTAATTTTGGAAACTTTGCTTGAGCCCCTTTCTCCCTAATTTATTTCTCTGAACATTCTACATTTTGACACATTTCCTGTCTCACCTGTGTCCTTCGTCATATTTTAGTAACTGTGCTTAAGTTTGGTAAAGTCAAAAATCTGGCACAGTTAAATAATATTGTATTATATTTCATAAACTGCTTTGGGATGGTGTGTATGCTCAGTCTAAAAGTTAATTACTATTACTACTATTGCTGCTGCTGCTGCTACTACTATGACTACTATTACCACTACTATTTTGGATTGTACAATTTCCAGATTTCTTCCCCGTCCCACTGCTCTACTGTACTTCCAGGCCTGCTACACTTCTGCGTGGTTAATTTGTCAGTTTATAAATTACCACATTATGTTAACACTGAATGCTTCAAAACACAAATATATGCACAGAGGACTTGAATATTGAAGTGTCTTAGTACTACAGGGAAATAATTTTGTTGTCAAGCTGTGGCAGATATAGAAGTGCTAAGGGATACATGACCATTTCATCAGGGCTGCGCCCATGATGGCCTATCCACATCCGGGTATAGGTGGGGGGTGGGTGGGGGTGGGGAATAATCTTTTATCACTATTGTGTGCCGTGCAGGTCCAGATGGGGGATAAAACATGCATGAGTTGCCCGCAGCTCTGAAAATAATTATACTCATTTGCCAGAAATGTAGAAAGTGCATCCAAGCAAGTTACCACCCATCATACTGACACTCCGTTTGCATACTGATGAAGTTTAAAGCCTGAGACAATGGTTTGGTATCAGGAGCAGAGGGGGGGCTGGGCATATCACCAGAGCTATAGGATTAATAGTGCCATCATTTTTTATTATGCAGCTACTTACTCCTGCTGCATATCAAAAGGCTTCCACTCACCTAGCTGTTTAAGCTCCTTTCCCTCTTTTGAAGAACCTCCATGAAGATGTTTATAGCTACTTTACATTTAAAACAAACCAACAAATTTAAAAAAAACACAAAATGCCTTGTGCATTTATTGGATGCAATGAAGTCTGCACATATAATCGGAGAGGAATGCTGTGTGCATCAGCAACACAAGGATCACATTCGCATCTTGCCTCTGTCACACCTCCCTTCCTGTCGCCCCAGTAGCTGCCTTTCCTATTCTCTTCAGAAAACTGCATTGGAATATGAGAAGATAATATGCGCATGCTAAGCTCCAGTGCCATTGCAGAGTAATTGATGAATGGGTTTTTAAAGTGTAGAATGAGAATGAATACAAGTAGGGCCCAGGAGAATAATTCTTTATATTGCAATCAGCACTGCTTATGTGTCGCTGGTTTAATATTAGAAGTCAGCAATAAAGAATTTAGGTGTGGATATTTCATCCCTATTAATGCATTTTTTTTTTAAAAAAGCAATCTTTAGAGTGGTTTCTCTCTAACTAGATATATTGTTTTAAAGACCATCTTATTTAAAACCATGGCTTGGCTTTACAGGGTCATAATTTAAAATAAACAGTCAATACAGCTGTGACCTAATAAATCTTTTTAAATATTTAATTTTATTTGTATGTGCATGTATGAATGCAATATAAAAACACACGTACAGTATATTGTATCATAAATGTCCTCATATGTATGAACCCATCCATTCACAATTCCTGCAGTTCAGTGCATAGTTATGCTACCCTATCTTATTGGTTTGTGACGAGATGTTTAATTCACTTTTTCTTCTTTAAATACTTCCTGTATTTGTGAATAAAGCCCATCTTTGATTATGCTTTTGTGCCTAGGCCTTTTATTCCCTCCTTAATTAAACAATGTATTAAAATGTTAACAAAATTAAAAACTGGCATGTAATTATTTTATTCATTGACTTACAGAGCGTATATTGCAATGTACTAAGCATTTACTCTAATATAATATGCAGTACAATAATCATAAAACCATTAAAGGCTATATCATTACATAGGAAGAAGAATAAATTAGACGTATATTACCTAGATTTATCTATGAGGGATTCTGCTGCCTTTCTTGCTTTTTTTAAACACAGAATTATGACTTCTATTGCAAAACATGCCTATTAAAAAAGGTAATGTCTAGCTATGCATATAGCACAGACCTATGCTGATATTCTGACATTTGGATTGTCAGTTATGCATACATATATTTCCATGTATGCATGTATAAATTGAACAACTGAATGTAAACAGCGGCAAAATAATAGCATTATTTCCCTATTGAGCTTTTATTTGCATTAATTAACATTTCTATAATTTAAATACTTACTCTGCTGACCGTTCCCTTTCTCATTTTGTGAAATATACTTCAACAGACGAGGTCGAATAATGCTCGAATCTACTGCATTTTTATCTTAGCATTGATACTAACATAGAAAAGGTAACCAAAATCTTGAGAGACCTCTGCTCATTTAGTTGGAAGAAAACCCCACCGCATTGACTGGAATTTATTTCCAAAAAGATACGTATAGGATGTAGCTGTGAAGTATTACCCCTAAGAAATTGCTCTAAATAGATTTTTTTTTACTTTCATTTAGAAAAAAAAACTAATGAGAGATATAGCAAACGTTTGTAAAACATCTCTGCTAATGCTAATGCTTGGGGTCATATAATGGGATCAGCTAGACATTTAGAGCAGAAAAACTAAAATACTTCTTTACAAAATGCATAATTAATACCTACAATTCACCATTAAAAAACATAGTAATAAGCATCAACATCTATGGATAATAACCATACACACATTTTTTTTTCTCTCTCTCTTTCTTCCTCTCCCCCCACCACCCTGAGTGTATGTAGTATATACATATAAAATTTGTATCTGCTGTCCATTTATTTATATATTTAGCATATGGCAAATAACATGTACTTATAGTAGTTCAAATGTTGATGTACAGTCCACCCAGCCATTCAAGGATAGGTCTATGTTGAAAAAAATCAGACATTGGGGACTTCCTGGGGGCGTGGCCTGTTGCCGAGGAGGGCTCCACCGAGCTCCTCAGAGATCTGGTCTGTATATCTAAATAAGATCATAGATAGCACCCCTTTTTGGCTAAGAAAGGGGCAGGGAGGATAGCTCCGTAGGCTAGGGTCTATTCGTAAGCCACAGCCTTTTTCTTTTTTTGGGCTGTGGAAAGAGATTAGATCCAGCCGGAGCGGAGCTTTTATCTCCAGCCAGTTCTTCTCAGCTGCCTTTTTTTTTTTTAGGCAGCCCCAGACAGGCTAGCCCCCCCCAGGACAAAACAAAGTTTTTTCAAGCTAGAATTGATACGGGCGGGTCCCACCCCTGTGAGATTTATGCTTTTATTACTATCTTAAATACCAGCACCATTTGTCTTAGAGACTTCTTTGTTCTTTGTCTAAATGGACTTCAAAATGGCGATTTCTCTCCGTGGATGATTGATACTGGATGTACTTAGCCGGTTTTATCTTCCTGCAGACCGCTCCTTAACAAAATAAACTCTTCTTCTTTGGAAATTGAGGGGAGCGAAGCGCTGCTTACTTGTTTATTTATTATGGCACCCAGGTCAAAGAAGCGTCTTGCTACAAATGTGTCTAAAGAATTTAAAGAATTTTTACTGGAAACACAGCCTTTGTCTCCTATGCCCTCTACTGGAGAATTTTTAACACAGGAATATCTCTTTAAAATGTTTAATGCCTTTAAACAAGAAATTAAGGATTTTGTATTGGAACTATATGATGATTTAAAGTCTAAAGTTAATCAGATGAAGGCGAATACGTTTGCAGCCGTGTCTGCCCTGTCAGATTACTCTGCTGAAATAGAGAACAAATTGGAAAGTCTGGAGAAGGCTAATTTTAATTTGACTACCAATATTCAAATTTTACAACAAAAAATTAGGGACAACGAAGAACAGCTTATGATGATAAATTTTAATAGGAAGGCATTTGCAATAAGAGTCAGAGGATTCCGTGAAAAGGAGCAAGAGAATTTGAAACAGACCTTTGCTGAAGCCTTCAGCCATGCGCTGGGAAGCCCGGGACTTAACTTTGATTGGCAGATTCGGAAAATCTATCGCCAGAACTCATTGATAGCGGAACAGCGACAGCTCCCGAGGGACATAATTATACATTTCTCTACAAAAGAATCTAGAAATGCGATTGTACAAAAGTTTCATAATAACAGTCTCCGAGTTGACGGCCAGGACCTGATTGTTTTCAAAGATATTCCTTTTCAGATGCTGAAAGCAAGAAGGGACTACACCTTTTTAACTAAGGAGCTTAGGAGTCAACAGATTCGATACAGATGGGAGGCCCCTGCCGGTATCACGGTTACATTTGAGAATCAAAGATTTCGTCTTAACTCTGTTTCGGAGGCTCAAGATTTCTATTGTAGGACTCTGAAGGCGGGACTTCCTGACGCGCTTGGAAGAGAGGAGAGACAAGCGGAAGGAGAAGGCAAGCGGCCGGCCATGTGGCTGCAAGATGGAGGGGGTAGCCCCTCCTCCCTCGGAGAAGCAGAAAAACGGAGATCGAGAATTTAGACATTTCAAAATGCTTGCTAAAGTTGAGGACTGAATGGGGGTTTGAGACCCCTCTCCGGTAGAAAAAGCGGACTAATTTTTATCAGAAGGGAAAGCTGGGTGAAACTACTTTGAGCTAGATTTTAAATTAACGTTAGCATAAATTTGATAGTGGTAAACATCAGACAAGCAAGGGATGAGGGTAAAATTTACGTTGTTTAAAGCTTATTAGAACAGAAAGCTGGTTGGGATTATCTTAAGATAAGTGTAAAAAGAATGCGGAATGATTTATGTTGTTTAAACTTTGTTAGAAGGGACTACTTTAAAATAGAAGGTTAACTGACTCTTGCTGAAAGTATTATTTGAATATGTGGAATGATCCATGCTATCTAACTTTTATTTGAAGGGAAAGTTGGTTGAAATCGCTCTGAGTTACATTTTAAACAAATGCTAGTATAAATTTGATAGTGGTAAATATCAGACAAGTAAGGGATGAGGGTAAAATGCATGTGGAATGAACTACGTTATTTAAATCCTATTAGAAGAGGAAGTCGGTTGGAATTATCTTAAGATAGAAATTGATTCCTGTGTAAAGTAATATTTGATCTACGCTGCTTAATTTTACTAAGAAGGGGAAGCTTGGCTAGATTATTTTGAACTACTGTTTGAAAAGGGGGTTAAGAAAGATCATTTACGCTGTTTAAATTTTACTAGAAGGGAAAGTTTGATTACTCGTCTGTAGAGTTATATTTGAATATATGGCATGAACCACGTTGCTTAAATTTTATCGGAAGGGATCACGAGGTTTAGGAAGAGGAACGGGAGAATCTACAGAAGGTTGGGGTAAATAGCAAAGAAGTAAGAGACGAGAATAAAATATAGATAGAATGATTTATACTATTTAAGCATAGATAAAGATGGGGGGCTGAGATCAACACAAAGAGTGGTTTCTTTTTTTTTTCTTCTCTTTTTTTTCTTTTCTCTTTTCTTTTCTCTCTTCTTTTTTTTCTGTTTTTCTTTCTTTTGATATATTACTTTTATTTTTTTAATCCATATGTATACAAGATATTTTAGACAGAAGGTAGTGCCAGGTGTGGGCCCTGGGAAGTCGGGAGGATTAGGGATGGGGATTTGTGGGGGGTGGGGTGGGGGGGTGTTAACATAGTCTTAATAAGAACAAGAATGTATTTATATACGGCGGTTCTTTTTTTTCTTTTTTCTTTTTTTTTCCCTTTGGTTCATTTTATCAGATCAAACAACACTCGAATAAAGGCATACACCAAGGAGGGAGGTAGAGGGAAAGAAGAGGGAGGAGTAAGGAAGGAGTAAGGGGAATGTAAGGAGGGTGTCCGGGGAGTAAGGGGAGAAGGAAGGTTTGAGGGGAAAGGGAAGTAGGAGGGGAGTGTTAGAGGGAGAAAGGAAAGTTGGAGGGGGTAGATGGGGTGTATGGAGGATGGAAGGGTTAGGTGGGGTTGTGAATGATGAGTTGTGTTTCCTTTTTATTTGTTCGTTTTATTCCCTTTTTCTTTTTTTTTCTTTTCTTATAGTAAATACCCTGTATATAAGTGATTGCAAATGGAATGTGAAAAATGAATAAAATATATTTAAAAAAAAAAAAATCAGACATTGGGCCGGTGTAAGCTCTTGTTGGACATTCAGACACAATGTGGTGGATATTTTGTTGAGGAGCACCACAGTCACACTGAGGGGTAGAGACACTCTGCTGACCAGAGTCAACCTGGATGAACTTGCAGGGGAGATGGACAATATAAAAAATTAATAAATAAGAATAACAAATTCATCATCAGTCAACTGCAAAAGCAGCTTTACTCAGAACAGCTTACATCCTGGGATGGTATATAACACCATCAAACATCAATGTCCCAAAGGTGCTTTTTCAGGAGGCAACTGGACTTTCTTGTCTTTTCTTTTGAAGATATTTCGTTTCTCATCCAAGAAGTTTCTTCAGCTCTGAAAGGATAGTGGGGAATGGAAGGATTTATATTCCTTGCAGACAGCTGGTATTTTTCATCCTTTTAGAGGGTCATTGAAATACTTGGAGGTTTACCTCCAATATGCTGACTCTGTAAACCGCTTAGAGAGGGCTGTAAAGCACTGTAAAGCAGTATATACTGTAAGTCTAATGCTATTGCTATATGTGTCCTCAGGGTCAGACCCTGAGCCATGACTGGATGACTAAGAATCTCTATAGACATCAAACTTCAACATTTGCCTATCCCATGTCCTTGGGAAGGACTCACTAGGCAGACAAAACATGGCAAGTCCTCTAAACAGCAGAAATTTAACAGAATAACAGAGTTAGAAGGACCTTGGAGGTCTTCCCGTCCAACCCCCTGCTCAAATAGGAGATCCTATATTACTTCAGACAAGTGGCTATCCAGTCTCTTTGGTGCTATTGATCTTTGATATGTTTCATGTGCCTATTTTGGTTTTTAAAACCTCATCCCAGAAAATAAAAGGCTTCCTTGCCTCACTTTTCATCCCATCTATGCAGCCCTTAGAGTTTAGGTTTCACTAGAGCAGGCGTGGGCAATTAATTTTCCCAAGGGTTCACATGAGAAACTTGGATTGTTTTGAAAGCCTGAACCAATAGGGTTATGAACAGGGTGGGATTCTACCAGTTCAGGCAAACTGGTAGCTCCAACAATCAGCTGGGAGTGAACTGGTTTGCTCTGACGATCAAGTGGGCCCACCTGCCCACTCTGCGCTATACTGACCTATATCTTCTCAGCTGATTCACACGGCAGAGAGGATTGCTGCATCTCAGCTGTCTTACTCCCCAGCAGTAACACGGAAGATAAGTATTCTTAAAACTGCAAAGCGCGGGATCACCAAACTGGTTGTTAAACTGGCAGGATCCCACCACTGGTTCTGAAGGTATATAGGCATACATGCACACACATAAGTAAATTGGAGAAAAAAACAGAAGTCTCCTTCAAAATAAAAACAATGTAGTGGTATTGTATACATGGCATAGGAGGACCAGTCTAGCACACCTCCAGCAGTCTACCCGCCTTTTGAAGCATGAGAGGGGCTCTCCTTCCAGACTTGCCAAGGCAATTAACTTTCCCTTGTTGGTATTTCTGGCAGTAAAGCCCTATTTAATTATCAACTGACCTCATGCAGGCCCGGACAGGGACAACCAAAGGGTAGGATGTGGCCTGGGGAACTGTAAAATGCCCACTTTTGCACTGGACATAACTTGCAATTTAAGTATGCATTTAAAAATCTGCTTGGGGTTTAAATAGGGAATATTATTTTTTTTCTTTTGTAAATTATATATCCAAAATATAATTTAAGGAAATGACTTCATCAACAAGATAAAAAGTGAAATGATCCTTTCTAATATGAAAACACAATTGCATTAAAATACCATTAAAATACATCATCAAAAAGCAGTTAAAACACGAATCCGAATAGTCTGAGAAAACATGGTTATTTGTATCAGTGTGGGCTTCTGATGAGGAATTCAAGCAGGCAAATACTTTATTCCTAGATGATTTGTGCATGTTTGTTGCTGTAGTGGGTTTGAACTTTGAAAGCTTGTTATGTCATGTACGGAATAATACCACAATTTCTAATATATGTCTCCGGGGCTGGGCAAGCATCATGCAAGCATGACCTTTACAAATCCATGTCACTGAGATTCTGGCAAAGGGGAAAACAAGAACTCTTGCTTCATCAAGTACAAACCAATCAAACTGCAACAGAAGAGCACCAAATAAATGAATCTATTTTTAAAATTGACATTGCAAGGCATTCAGTGGGTTAGCATCGGCTGGCTATGCTGTAGATCCCTTCAGTCAAAGACTGTCAGCTGGCAGGGACTAAAAGACATGCCTTCTCTGCTGTAGCTCATGCTCTGTGGAACGTATTCTCCTTCTTTAATTTAGAATGACCCCAACCCTGTTAGCCTTCTGAAGTTGATGTTCTGAATGTGTGAAGGCCCCATTTCTTGGCTTTCCTATTAATCGGTTAACTATCTCAGCTGCTGTACATACTGCATGTCAGGCTTAATGAATCAAGAACAATATGTAAAGTTACTTCTGGTAGTTTTTTTTAATGTTGTTTACTTACAGACAAAATCTTGCCAGACTAAAGCAACTATCCATAAAACTACTAGATATACTCTTGGAATTTGCTAGGAAGTGTCCTCCTTCAGTCTCTTTCTGCCTACCAAACATTCCAAACTCTACTTTCCCTTTGTCCTCTAAGGAGCCCTCCCTCTGGTCTCTCCAAACTACATTCCTCCACATCAGCTCCCTCTCCAAACAATCCCTTCTTCCTCCATCTCCAATCTTCATCAGAGTTCTCATGCGAACTGGGAAGTGAGGGTAGAGATAATGACGCAGATGCACCACCAACCTCTATGTCTGAGGATGTCTTCCTCCTGCAAAATATATACACAATTAGCAAAATGCTTGATTTAGTGCAATGTGTAAATACGATTTCTGTATATCGAAAGTTCGAATTAGCTATGCTTAACATGCTGCATTAATTCAGCCGGTAGGCCTTTAGCTAGCCTGATCATGTTGTGCAAATGCGTCTCCTGGTGTCAGGACAATGGGCAGGAGCAGAAACTTGAAAGTGAAGAAGGCCCAGCAGTTTGTATGCAAGCTACCTAAAAGTATATCTTACCATTGAACCCTTGTAGTACCACTCTGTATACTATAGTTTGCACATAACAGGGGACAAAAAAGAAAACTGAGCTGAATTTAAACTCTTGGGAAAAGCTATTCCTTCTTCCTTGTGCCTTAACTCTGGCAGATGTCACTTGTGTTTAGCCGTGATTCAAGCTGATTGACTTCCCCCATCTTATGTGCATTGACCTACTAGGCAGAACAGAGGACTAAAACCAGAGGGATAGTTTTTTCTACATTAACAAAATTACATTACATCTCTTAGAATTTAAATAATGAGTGAGCTTTTCCGAATATATTGCAGTGACAGATGCTTTCTCGCCTCAGATTGAAAACTGCAGAAAGAGCATCATAGATGTCTTGCAACATGGCTCATGGTGTCACATTGTGTAGATTTTATGAAGACTGTGTTCGGAATATACACAGAAAGATTGTTATTCAGATGCAATAGAACAATTCCTCTCTAATGCCTGAACATGTTACGTAGAGCAGTGCTTTCTTCAGAAAACATATTTAGAAAGATAAATTTGATATGTAGTTAATCATAGAAATCTAATTCTTCTCTCTGTCTTTAAAGCAATGTTATTCATGGAATTTTATTTCATGCCGCCGATCAATCAAAATAACTGGGGCTTTATTTTATACCACTACAAACAGCATTTCATATATGTTCAATATATGTATCTCATCCAAAGACATAAAACTTTGCTCTGATCAATAGTGGGCCATAGCATTCTAATTAATTTCAGGTGGTGGATGATGAAAATACTCTTTAAAATGTGTTAACTGATTGCTTTATTTTGCACAAGATACAAAAAACTCATAAATGTCTGAAGTCTCTACAAAAAGTTTGCCAGATTTTCAATAACACCTGACAAGAAGAGAGCAAGTGTGTGAGAGAAAACACCAATAAGCTGTTGATCTAATAATGCTTTGATATAACTTTGTGATGGAATAGTACTGTGCATAGTTTTGGTCACAGCCCAATAAAAGGATATTTTAAAGCTAAAAAGGTACAGGAAAGGGCAACAAAAGCCATTAAGGGCTGTGCAAATCTCCAACTAGGAAAGATTCCAACAATTGTGGCTTTTTAATTTTGAAAGGAAGCATGGATAAGAAAGCATAATTCCATTTTTAACATCACTTCCCATGAAATATTTCACATCCTTACCAGCTTTATTCATTCTTGTGAAAGGAATAAAGATATAGCTCCTAAGATAAATAATGAAGAACATTCATCAGGGGAAAATTTTCCATCTCTTCCTAATCCCAATGACCTATCACAATCCCTCAAAAGCCTTTATACAGGGTTTGCTGTTATATATTTCAGTGTTATTGAATTGGTGAATGTAATTTCTTAAACAGAAGAATATTGTAGTAACTTTCCCCAGAAGTTGGAGCATCCAAGCGAGAAACCCAATT
Organism: Thamnophis elegans; assembly: GCF_009769535.1. Taxonomy (NCBI): domain Eukaryota; kingdom Metazoa; phylum Chordata; class Lepidosauria; order Squamata; family Natricidae; genus Thamnophis; species Thamnophis elegans. The sequence continues at coordinate 119,596,693 of NC_045543.1, read as the reverse complement.
AGCTGAATCAGATCCAATTTAAATAGATGGTATTTCAAGGAAAGGAGACCATTTTTTGTGGAGAAAGAAAGGTCCGGATATTCATCCATTTTTCAAGGAAAATAAACTATTTACTATAGAAGGGTAAACAGCTGGGCTGATGTTAACAATGGAGATACAACTTGAGTAGTCATAAACAATTGAATGATACATGTAAGGTTCAGTCTAGTTAAATAGATCAGCAATTGTATATTGGTCTGATGGAAAAGTAAGAAAATTAGGATAACACAGTTCAGAAAATGCATAGGCAGAAAATAACATGTTAAACCATATAATATCATATGCAGATTTCAAACTTGTGAGATCCACTTTATTATCTTTACTGGAATTGTAATTCAGAAGACACTGAATTATAGGATTCTGCCCCCAATAATAAGTTGTGATACTAATATTGAATACAACTCACAAAGGATGATCTTAGATTTTCTTTACTTAAATGTATAATTTACAGTGTAGAAGAATGTTATTCATTTACATTCTTCATGAATGTATGAATACAAGCTGAAAAAGAAATTAAACATTATGATAGTTTTTTCTTCATTTTAGTTAGGAATAAAGGCACCAATCAAGAGATAAAACATACATAATCAAGTATAGAGCTATATATATACAGGAACTAAGGTTCTGTTTCTTTAATATTTAATATTAATATTTTATTTTGGGAGTGCTTGAACATTACAATAAATGAGACAAAGCACACAGAAGGAGTTGCTTTAGCAACTTAGCAAATCATTCTAACTGGCCATAACAGGGAATGACAGGAAAGAAATTGGCACGATTTTCAAAAACAGTTGTATACAGGGAGAACAAGAGAGAAAAATAATAATAGTAGCAGTAATAATAGTAATAATAATAGTATTATTACTATTATTACTGCTACTATTAGTATTATTACTATTATTACTGCTACTATTATTGTTTTTCCCTCTTGTTCTCCCTGTATAACTGTTTTTGAAAATCGTGCCAATTTCTAACTATACAACAATAATAGTAATAATAATAAACCAGGAAACTGATGACAATGCACTACAGTTTTACATCCAGTGGCAATACTGATAGACTACACCTGCCCCGAAAATCAGGGGGCAGAGGATTATTACAAGTGACGCAAACAGTTGAAGAAGAAAAACATGCACTGGCTGATTATTTAAAAGAAAGTCAAGAACATCTATTAATTGAAGTAAAGAACAAAAATCTATTGAAGGTCCAACAGACGAAACAAGAATACAGAAAAGATGTGATAAAATCAAGAATGGAGAGTTGGCAGAACAAAGCATTGCATGGCCAATTTCTGGAAAAAATAAAAGATAAAGTGGACAGTGAACAAATTTGGTTATGGTTAACAACAGGAACATTAAAAAAGAAACAGAGTCACTAATCCTGGCTGCGCAAGAACAAGCTATCCGCACAAATGCCATTAAGGCCAAAATCGAAAAATCCTCTGATGATGCCAAATGCAGACTTTGCAAAGAAGCTGATGAAACTGTTGATCACATACTCAGCTGCTATAAAAAAATCGCACAGACTGATTATAAATTGCGGCACAATTCAGTAGCACAAATGATCCATTGGAATTTGTGCAAAAATTATAATATTAAAACAGCAACAAACTGGTGGGAACATCAGCCTGAAAAAGTCACCGAAAATCAGATGGTCAAGATCTTGTGGGATTTCTGTATACAAACCGACAAAATACTGGTGCATAATACACCAGACATCACACTGGTTGAGAAAAATAAGGTCACAATCATAGACATCGCAATACCAGGTGATAGCAGGGTCGCCGAGAAGGAACATGAAAAAATCGCAAGATACCAGGACTTAAAAATCGAAATTCAACGACTATGGCACAAACCAGCAGTGGTAATTCCAGTGGTAATTGGCACACTGGGTGCTATTCCAAAAGCACTGGAATTACATTTAAAACAGTTAAAAATTGACAAAATCACCATCAGTCAAATGCAAAAAGCCGCACTGCTTGGATCTGCACGCATATTACGAAAATACGTTACGACGTCCTAGGCCCCTGGGTGGGGCCCGACCAGTAACCAATGCCAAATCCGGCGAAACAACTGGCCGCTGTGATACAATTGTATAATAATAATAATAATAATAATAATAATAATAATAATAATAATAATAATAATAATAATAATAATTTGAAGGTTGTTGGTAAGCATGTTATTGGTCTATAGTTTTCAGGTGTTGTTCCTTTAGTTGGATCTTTCTGAATCAAGTATGTTTTTCCAGTTGTCAACCATTCATCAATTTGGCCCTTTGTAAAATTTCATTCAGTTGCCTGGCTAATATTGCATGTAAACTGGTCAGATATTTGAGCCAGAAACCATGTAATTGGTCCTTTCCAGGTGATGTCCAATTCTTTACCTTTTTAACTCGATTTTTGATCATCTCAGTTGTTATTTCTAATACTTGCATTTGTTTGTTGCCAATGCTTTTCTCAAAGTCATGTATCCACTTTGCTTCCTTGTTGTAGTCCTTTGCATTTTCCCACAATTCTTTCCAGAATTCAACTGTGGCCTGCTTTTCTGGTTTTTCACTTTTGGTGTCACCATTCACATTAAGACTTTGATAAAAACGCCGCTGGTCTGATCAAAATTGCTGATTTTGTTTATATTGGATGATTCGTGCCTCATATCTTTCAATTTTTCTAGCTGTTGCTGTTATCTGCTGTTTTACAATCTCTACAGCTTCATTGATGTTTCTTGTATCCAATCTATATCTTCTGATTAGCCGATCTATGATTTTGTTGTTTTTAAGCCGTTGCTCATGCATGTTCTTTAAGTTACTAGCATCTGCCCTTAATTTTTTGATTTTTTGTTCTAGACAGATTTTCCACTTTGGCTTTGATGCTTTTTCTGTTGTGTGACTAGGCAACAACCTTCAAATTACTCACAGGCATTATTGCAGATAACATGATGGATTATTTGGAAACAAACAACATCTTGCCAGTAGAGCAAAAAGGCAACAAAAGAAGGAGCAGGGGCACAAAAGATCAGCTTCTAATTGATAAAATGATATTAGAAAATTGTAAGAACAGAAAAACGAACTTGAATATGGTCTGGATTGATTACAAAAAGGCATTTGACTCACTGCCACATAGTTGGATCATAAAATGCTTAGAAACAACTGGCATTAGCAAAAATATTACATCCTTTACTGAAAAGGCAATGAAACAATGGAGAACTGAGTTGGCAGTAGGGAATGAGAGCTACGGAATGGTTAATATCAAGCGAGGAATTTTCCAGGGTGATTCACTTTCACCTCTTCTCTTCATCATCGCAATGATCCCACTATCAGTAATCTTAAAAAAAATGAAATTAGGCTACCAAACAGCCAAAAAAGCTGAAAAAATTTCGCATTTACTATATATGGATGATTTGAAACTCTATGGCAAGTCAGAAATAGAAATCCAATCATTGACAAATACAGTCCGAGTATTCAGCACCGATATTTCAATGCAGTTTGGCATGGAAAAATGCGCCACTGTATCCATAAAAAGGGGCAAAATCACTGCATCTGAGGGAATTGAAATGCCCAATGGCCAACTAATTAAATGCAAAGAAAATGAAGCCTACAAATACTTAGGCATTCTGCAGTTGGATAACATCAAGCATGGAGAAGTAAAAACTATTGTCAGGCGAGAGTACACCAACAGAGTTAGGAAAATTTTGAAATCTAAATTGAATGGTGGAAATACAATCAAGGCCATAAATACCTGGGCAATACCAGTTATAAGATACACAGCTGGCATAGTTAACTGGACACAAGCTGATTTGGACCTTTTGGACCGAAAAACCAGGAAACTAATGACAATGCACTACAGTTTACATCCACGTGGTGATACTGATAGACTATATCTGCCCCGAAAATCAGGTGGCAGAGGATTATTACAAGTGAAGCAAACAGTTGAAGAAGAAAAACATGCACTGGCTGATTATTTAAAAGAAAGTCAAGAACATCTATTAATCGAAGTAAAGAACAAAAATCTACTGAAGGCCCAACAGACAAAACAAGAATACAGAAAAGATGTGATAAAATCAAGAATGGAGAGTTGGCAGAACAAAGCACTGCATGGTCAATTTCTGGAAAAAATAAAAGATAAAGTGGACAGTGAACAAACTTGGTTATGGTTAACAACAGGTACATTAAAGAAAGAAATAGAGTCACTACTCCTGGCTGCGCAAGAACAAGCTATCCGCACAAATGCCATTAAGGCCAAAATCGAAAAATCCTCTGATGATGCCAATGCAGACTTTGCAAAGAAGCTGATGAAACTGTTGATCACATACTCAGCTGCTGTAAAAAAATCGCGCAGACTGATTATAAATTGCGGCACAATTCAGTAGCACAAATGATCCATTGGAATTTGTGCAAAAATTATAATATTAAAACAGCAACAAACTGGTGGGAACATCAGCCTGAAAAAGTCACCGAAAATCAGATGGTCAAGATCTTGTGGGATTTCCGTATACAAACCGACAAAATACTGGCGCATAATACACCAGACATCACACTGGTTGAGAAAAATAAGGTCACAATCATAGACATCGCAATACCAGGTGATAGCAGGGTCGCCGAGAAGGAACATGAAAAAATCACAAGATACCAGGACTTAAAAATCGAAATTCAACGACTATGGCACAAACCAGCAGTGGTAATTCCAGTGGTAATTGGCACACTGGGTGCTATTCCAAAAGCACTGGAATTACATTTAAAACAGTTAAAAATTGACAAAATCACCATCAGTCAAATGCAAAAAGCCGCACTGCTTGGATCTGCACGCATATTACGAAAATACGTTACGACGTCCTAGGCCCCTGGGTGGGGCCCGACTAGTAACCAATGCCAAATCCGGCGAAACAACTGGCCGCTGTGATACAATTGTACAACAACAACAACAACAACAACAACAACAATAATAATAATAATAATAATAATAATAATAATAATAATGGAATAAGAAAAAACATACAAAAGACTTGTGAATTATTTATTTAATGTCTTTATAATCCATGCTTGTATTGGATAAATCATGTGGACAAAAAGGCTCTTTAAGTAAACTTCATATAATGGGACAATAGATCAATTTCCAAAGAGAATTCCAATCATTTGATGCATTTAGATTTATAGTCATGTGATTTGTCTCTCGTAATATGTAATAATGCACTAGAATTTTCTCACATTGGAATTTCTATCTCACAATAATTATAATATGCTGGAAGGTGGCTACAGAGGTGAAGAGATCTACTTCAGTATGAACTTTTAGAAAATGAGCAAGATATTTTAGCTGCTTTCCACATGGAAAATCTCAGTTGCATCCTGACTATTCTCTTAAAACTATCTGAAAAATAAAAAAGAAGTGTTTCTGATCACTGATGAAACAGGTATTTAGAGGTAGAATTCAGAATATTCCTATGATGGCTTCTCCAGATGCCAGCTTGGACAATGAGGAAAGTGGTGGTGGTGGGGGCAGGATGATGAATGTGGGGAAGTTGCTAAGGGCCCTGATTCAGGGTAAGAAGCCAGACATATTGGAGGGATCATTGGAAGAATGACAAGATGAATACCCAGCTGAAAAAGAAAAAAAGAGAAGTGCAATTGTAGCCAAAGAGTTTAGAGATCCCACTGGAAATGCAGAGTGGAGAAGGTGCACAGCTACATCTGGTCAGCAAGGATGAGGAGGAATTGCCTCCTGCCTCTGATCTGCAGATATGCAGGGAGGAATGGAGACAGGCTCAATGGAGAACAGTGAGGCTACTCATGAGGAGGCAGCCTAAACCCCCCCCCCTTATGAGTTACACTGGTGAGCACCTATTTAGTTGGGCAAGTAGAGCAGCCACCCATTCTCCTGCTGTGTACATGCTTCACCTTCATCACCCTGGTTTCCTCAACTCTGGATTGTGCTGCACTTGATCATGTGTTTGGACCTTAGATTTGTTTGTGGATTTTGGACTCCTACCTTGGACTTCAGATTGGACTTGAACTGTGAACTTTGTGGACTTTTGCCTTTGCCTTTGGATTCAGTATACTTGTGTCCTGACTGAGCAGTGTTGGACTCAATAGGAGTTTACATTGGATGCGAATGAGGGATTTGGGAATTAACATTAAGGACTTGGGCTATCAATAAAGTCCTTAAAACCTCTGTGCATGCTGTGCATGTGGACTGAAACAGAACAGTTATGTTCATTCTCATCAGAATTAAATTTCATGAAGTTTAAGTGGCTGTGTGAAGATTGGAACCCTAAAATCAAAAATAAATTCCAATTTTTAAATCCTGACTTTTGCTGGTCAAAATACTTAGAGCCAGTGTGGCATTGTGGTTAAGATGTGACACTGAGATGTAGGAGAGCCAGCTTTAAATCCTTATTCAGCTGAGTAGCTTGGCTCATCACTTTATGATTATATTTTGGACTATTGTACACAAATGTAAGGTAGGGTAGGGTGGTAACCAGAGAGGTTCTGTTGACAGTTCACACAAGTAGGATGTAGCATGGGTGTAAGGCCGGGATGTCAAACTGGTGGCCTGTGGGCCGGATGCGTCACATGCAGGCCATGCCCACCACAGATATGCAAAGGGGAAAAGCCTCATGATATGTCACATGATGGCAAGGTGACGCCGCAGGTTTCACACTCATGGTGTAAGAGGACAGGCGATAGAATGCTCTTTCTTAAGAAGTACACTTAGTCCCCAGCATTCCAAAAATAAGTTCATTCAGTGTATGTGTCTCTCATAGACATAACTGATTGCTTGGGGGCATCTATCTTGGGATTTCGATTGGAATGTTACTGTGTGCTGCTTATTTTGTATGCCATTCAAAATCCTTTGAGATTGGGACACATTGCAAATATTGTCACTAAATAAAAGAATTATGATTGATTTGAATATAAAAGATGATAGGACTACCATTAGCGTTATATTATTCTGAGCTCTTTGGAAGGTCTATGATTTTCAATGGGCAAAGGACCCTCTATGAAAATGCTCGATTTCCTAGTATTAATGTCTAGTGTTTGGTGCTCTCCAGCTAAACATGCCTGAGTAGGAAGCTTCCTACTAAATCTGTAGTTCTTTTCTAAAGAAGGAGCAGTAAGTCTATGCTGTTTTTATAATAGTGAAGGTTCCTCCAGCTATTTCTAAATTTTGTAGGAAGTGTAATAGGCAGCAATCACCCAGACAAGGCCTTTACCCTCCTTCTTCTGTCTAAAAGCCAAATGCATGCTTTTGGATTATCCCTGAGGCTCTTTCTTTTTAACCAATTCCAAATACTCATCCTTCTATCTCTTCTGTTGGTTGCATTCCAACTACAAGCTGTTTCTCTTGGCACAAATCTTAGCAAATAAAGGTAGGTTCATTAGATGGTGATCATTAAAGATCACCAGTGCTAATTTAAGCAAGTATCTCAGTGTTTGGTGCCCATTTAAAGATACCTTTAGGTACCAATGTATAGAAGCTAAAAGGGATTATTTTCATATGATATTCTCCAGGATAGACACCTAGTCTAAATACTAGTCATTGGTCATGAATCTACATGGCTGTCTTTTATCTCCACTGTTATTTCATATGCTCATATTCATATCAGCAAAGATTCCTGGCAGTTAATTTAAAAAAGAAAGTAAGTAAATTCCAATACAGTAACCGCTACAATAATACTTAATGATGCTGACATTGTTCATAAAACAGGAGCCAAAACTAAGAAACATTGTTAACAGTCTTGCCTCCTCAAAGAAAAACTGTGCCATATGAGTTTACCATATAATATTTTGTAAGTTAAAACCAACACTTTTAATTGCACTCAAAATCCTGTTGGTAGATAGAGCAATACTTATTTATTTATTTTAGAATTTTATCTTGCTTTTATTTCTGGCCATATCTATACATCAGACATGCCTAATGCCCTTACCTCTTATTTTCCCCACAACTACCACCTTTTGAAGTTTGTTGGAATGAGGGAGAAAAGTCACCTAGCCAGTTTTCATGTCTAAACAAAGACTAGAACTTATTGTCTCTTGATTTCTGACCCAGCATCTTAGCTATCATATCAAACTGGCTCAAACACTGGGATCATATTATCATATGTGGTGAACATGTGTAGAAGCGAGAAAGTATTGGGCAAAAATCCACATGTGGTTGGAAAAGATGACACAACAACATATTGATTTAAAACCAGAGGTGTTCTTGTTGGGTATTTTACCAGAGAAATATAGTAAAGAGAATGTATACTTGATTATTTATGTAATAACTGCAGCTAGAATTGTATTTGCACAAAATTGGAAGATAGAAAAATCGCTTCAGAGGGAAAGGTAATGAAGAAAATATTAGACTTTGCAGAAATGAATAGATTAACATTGGCAACTAAGGGGAAGGAAGAATCGGAATATTACAATATATGGGGCAGATTTTATCATTGGCTAGAAAATAAATATGGATAAAAAGAGAAATAAAATTAAATAAACTGGGAAGGGAAGTAGAGTGACAGGGGAGAAGATGAATTGAAATGTAAATGAAATGTAAAGATAAGTGGTAAGATAAAAGTATAGTAAAAATAATAGTAAATGTTGAATATGATGACACAAAACTGTACTCAGATGACACACTGTTTGATTAAGGATGTATGATTTTTGTAAAAAAAAATTATAAAAAAAATTAGCTCTGAGATGTTTCATGACTGTGCTGATTCTTTGAAACTAATAAGCAGGCCACTGCATACGAACCAATTGTTATTTCTAGTTGATCCTCAATTTCTATCACATACTTTCTCTAAGTCAACAAACATACAATGAAATTTCTTTCTCACATTCATATATTACCCATTGACAGACACTCCATAAGCAACCAATTTCATATGTTAACATTTATCCAATACGTCATATATTTTATTTTATTTATTTAGTTTGTCACATGTACAAGATAACAGGAATCAGAATAAACATGATAAGAATACAGGCAATGGGTACAAATAAATGGGGACAGTAGGACAGGGACGTTAGGCACACTGGTGCACTTATGCACACCCCTACTGACCTCTTAGGAATGGGGTGAGGACAACAGTAGACAAGTTTGAAGCTATGTGGGTTTGAGGAAGTAACAATGGACTCAGGTAGGGCATTCCAAGCATTGACCACTCTGTTGCTGAAGTTGTATTTTCTGCAATCGAGTTTGGAGTGGTTTACCTTGAGTTTGTATCTATTGTGTGCTCATATATTATTGCAGTTGAAAATGAAGTAGTCATTGACAGGTAGGATATTGTAGCAGTTAATTTTGTGTACTACACTTAGGTCGGATTGTAGGCGGCATAGTTCTAGGTTGTCCAGGTCCAAAATTTCAAGTCTGGTGGTGTAGGGTATTCTGTTGTGAGCAGAGAAGTGGAGTACTTTTCTCGTGAAATACTTCTGGACTCACTCAACTGTGTTAATGTCCGATATACAGTGTGGATTCCAGACAGACGAGCTGTATTCGAGAATTGGTCTAGCAAAGGTTTTGTATACCCTAGTTTGTAATACAATATTACTGGAGAAGAAGCTTCACAAGATTAACAACTTTGATGCCTTTTTGGCCATGCTGTTACAGTGAGCTCTGGTGCTTAGATCATTTGATATGAGTACTCCAAGGACCTTGACAGAATGGGGGTCATCTACGAGGTTGTATCCACCTCGCTTATGTATTTGGTGTTCTGATTTTTTTTTGCCAATATGTAAGACAGAACATTTGTTGGTTGAGATTTGGAGTTGCCAATTGTTTGACCATTCAGACACATAGCCAATGTCGTTTTGAAGGGCATCTGCCTGCAGCCTTATATTTTTCACAATTTTCATACTATTTATTATTTTATTGGCATTCATTTTTTTCTTGAACACATCTGAGACATTCATTTCTTCTCCTTCACATTTTTTTAAAGAATTTTGTAATCTTGCCTTTATCATTTTTATAAATAACTCAAGGCAGTGAGTTATACCTAATATTCTTTCCTCCTACTATTTTCTGCACAATAAGAAATCTGTGAGAAGAATTGGGCTGAGTGAGAGTGACTGACCTAAAGTCACCCAACCAACATGTATGCCTAAGATACTATGGGTTTAGAACACACAGTCTACTGCTTTCTAGATGGGTGTCCTAACCACTAGACCAAACTGGTTCTTATCCCAATCGTTCCAATACAAATCTCCAAAAGGCTGTTTATAGTATTCCTTCACTTCATTTCCACGCCAAACCATTTTCTCACTTTTATTTTTAACTCCATTCACTCTTCTAGAGGTTCCTTGTTGAGCTCACTTCACCCATTTCCAAAGTAATGAAGGGGAAAGTATTTTCTGTCACTCTTTTGATCTTAACTTTCCTTCCTGCCTTTTGATTCCATTCTTTGAACTGTCGTCTTCTTTCAATACAAGCATTATATCATAGTAACTTTTTTTCACTCTCACTTCTACAACAATAATTCTCTTACATGCCTTTTTATCATCTATAGCCTATTTCACTTCATTATTCCACCAGCCTTCCATTTTTGAAATCCTATCAGCATAGCTCCATATACTTCTAGGGCAGCCTGAAACATAACTCCTTCAACTTGGTTAAAATTAGTTTTGGCTTTTTCCTTCTTTATGAGTGCCTTATTCTTAATATGTTAATATGTTTTTTATATACTGTAGGGCTAACATTTTCTTTCCCTGCATTCTACTTCTACTCATGAAACCTTAACTTACTTTCTCTTCTTGCATATCTATTTTCCAATATTCTACTCCCCTTAGGAGTGGAACAGGCAAAATACTCTATTACAAAAAAAAATGTTTGTTCCATACTTTGTTTGTTAATTCCTTTGTCGTGTACTCATATGTTCTGATTTATATTGAAGTCATTTAAAACACATGCTCAGAATTGGCAGACCTTTTTATAGGTCACTATTTTCATTCATTAGTTGCTCTCTGAATAGCCCAATCGCCTTACTTTCTCATGTTTTTTGTACCCATCCATTAATGTCCTATAGCAGAATAACTTTTCCCTCTGAACTATATTTTGTGTAAGCTGCCTACAGTCCTGCTAATTTCAACATTCTGCACAGTCCCATCCCATCCCCACTTGTTTTTTGGTTCTTCTTTTATCACCATTCACTGGAATCCATTCCTATGAATTCTGAGTTTATTGTATTCCCATAGATGATAACAAGCAGATTTTCCAACATACCTTTTAATATTTTCATTCTTAATTAAATCACCTCCTTCACTGCACTGCATATATTGCTTGATCAATATATCCACTCCACAGGATCAGACCACTTTAAATAAGATGTAGTATTTCTTTTTCTCAAGAAAATGTTCTATTGTCGACTGGCAACTACTCGGAGGAGAGCCTTCTCGGTGGCTGCTCCGACCCTTTGGAACGAACTCCCCGTGGAGATTCGTACCCTCACCACCCTCCAGACCTTCCGCGTAGCCCTTAAAACCTGGCTGTCCCGACAGGCCTGGGGCTAAAGACTTCAACCCCACTCGAATAGTATGACTGTTGCATTTTTTAACGATGTATTGTCTTCATGTTTGTAACTTGTTTGTCCTTCCCTCCCCTTGAATTGTGAGCCACCCTGAGTCCCCTCAGGGAAAAGGGCGGCATACAAATAAAGTAATCTAAATCTAAATCTAATCTATTTGGGGAAATGGTGGAAGAAAAGAGAAGAAGAGGATGACTAACAGCAAGGTAGATTGACTCAATTACAGTGGCAATGGGTGCACTATTGGATGACCGGAAAAGACAAGTTAGATACAGATCATCATGAAAGAAATACATCTTTTGTAGTCAGCAAGAGCTGATGCCAACTTGATGGCACATAATCCTTTCCAAAAAGAGGAATTTTCCCAGATCTGTATAACAAATTGCAATGACTGCATTACAATACAAAATATTGTTGTCCTAATTTAACTCTTTCTCACTCTCAGATAAGGTTTGTATGCTTACTGTGTAAAACACACATTACAAAGACATTTTGGATTCACAAAGACCCTTTCAGTTTTCTTTCCATCTGTCTTCAAATCACAACTATATTTTTTAGTAGACATCAACAAGAATTCCCCGGGGGTTAAAAAAGTTGCAGGGGGAAAAAACTACAAGAAAATGCCATGGAAAGTAAATCATTATTCTTTTGCTCAAATCCTTCACCAGTTATATCTTTTGAGTGCAAGAGAGCTTGAATTAATGATGACATGTGGCAATACCTACTGCTTTCATTTCTATGTAATGAGACTCAACAATCTGATACAGCAGCAGACATTTTCGTTATTGACACATTCATTGGACAGAACAGTTCCTCGTTCTCATTTATTCATAATTCCAGAGTTATAATAAAGATGATAATTTAGCTTCTAGTCTTTGAATGTTTCTACTAAGGAAAGATCCCAGCGAGACAAGCATCCAATAAATGGAGATTCTCAAAGTTTATTGAAGGCAAAGTGAAAAACGCAGTACATGAACGCTGCCCCTCAGATAGGGTCCGCAACTTAGGAGTCCTCCTGGATCCACAGCTGACTTTTGATCACCAGCTGTCGGCTGTGACCAGGGGGGCATTTGCCCAGGTTCGCCTGGTCCGCCAGTTGCGGCCCTACCTAGACCGGGGGGCTCTCACAACAGTCACTCGAGCCCTTGTGATCTCTAGACTGGAATACTGCAATGGGCTCTACATGGGGTTGCCCCTGAGGTGCATCCGGCGACTACAGCTAGTCCAAAATGCAGCCGCGCGAGTGATAGTGGGCGCACCGCGGTTCGCCCACGTTACACCTGTCCTCCGCGAGCTGCACTGGCTACCTGTTGGTCTCCGGGTGCGCTTCAGGATACTGATGACCATCTTTAAAGCACTCCATGGTAGTGGATCTGGGTACTTGAGAGACCGCCTTCTGCCGATTACCTCCCTAAATCGACCAATTAGATCGCACAGATTGGGCCTCCTCCGAATCCCATCTGCCAGTCAATGTCGACTGGCGACCACACGGAGGAGAGCCTTTTCTGTTGCTGCCCCGACCCTGTGGAACGAGCTCCCCATGGAGATCCGTACCCTCACCACTATCCAGACCTTCCGCGCAGCCCTCAAGATCTGGCTCTCCCTGCAGGCCTGGGGATAGGTTCCAATTACCCGCCCGAGTGTTTGATTGCTGAATGAAAGTTGTGTTTTATTATTTTTTCTTTGTGCACATATTGTCTGTTTCTGACCTTGCACCCCCCTCCCCTGTGGTTGTAAGCCGCCCTGAGTCCCCTCAGGGAAAAGGGCGGCATATAAATCCCAATAAACCTAACCTAAACCTAAACCCAACTATTCCACTTAGCACACCCCCTTCAGTGCATTCCATTTGCTTTGGATGGATAGTTACTTTTAATTCATCAGCCATCTCACGATTTGTTGCTTTGAGGACCTCCTCAGGATGAGGCTTATTAGAGAGTAGTTGGGATAGTTCCAGAGTGATTTGTATCTTAAGCACTATGAAATGAGTTAGTTTGGGAGGTTAATGGATAAGATCTTGCTCCCAATTTGTGCCTTGCCTTAGTCTATCAACCAAATGGATATTTCATTTTGCCTAATTGTAGGACCAATCATGGCTCCTCTTTTATACCTGGCATGACCTCAATTGCTGAGAGAGAGAGAGAGAGAGAGAGAGAGAGAGAGAGAGAGAGAGAGAGAGAGAGAGAGAGAGAGAGTGAGAGAGAGAGAGAGAGAGAGAGAGAGAGAGGGAGAGAGGGAGTGCAATTGCCAATTTTGGCTTGGATTGCCAAAGACTCCAAACTTCCACAAACACATCTGCCTAGGAAATGTACTCTTTGGACTCCTTATATACATTGGCAGAAAGCTTGACCTGTTTTAAAATACATAGTCTTTTGAAAAACTTATGGATCTGACTTTAAAAGAGACAGAGCAAGAGAAAAAACTCTCTAGTCAATTTTAACCAAGAAAGTAGACTATGCTGATGATACTGTTGCCAATAAATAGATTATAGGTTTTCTATTGCTTCTGATAAGAAGAAGTCCTTGTGCTATTACTTTTTTCTACTTTTATTACTTCAGGGTGAGAACACCATTTTTTATATCCCGATGGCATTTTCAGTACTTAGTGGACTGGAATGCTGCTAGTCTCACTGCCAGGATTGATATGCCCCTTGAGTATGGATTGATTTGGGATATATGGGAGTTGGTATGAAATTGACAGATTCTATCTTCCCATTTTAGCCCAAGTTGATACTTCACAGGACCAGCAGATGGGTATGGAATGAAGCTGCAGGTATCACCCATTGTTCCTCACAAACCCTCCTTTTTCTGAACATAGGTCTCATAGTCTTCTAGAAGACCACTAAATCACAAAATTCCCAGCTAGAGGAGTAAAGAAAGGGTATGTGTGAAAATTGGAGGGAGACAATCCTCATTGTTGACATATAACATGGGCAATTTGAAATGTGATTAAATCTTCATCCTAGGCACCTACCCATAATCTGCCCAAGCCCACCAAACCACAGGGGGAGAGGTGTGTAAGTGTGTGTGTATGTTTCTCTCTTTAACAGCAACATTAGCACTTAGACGTATATACCACTTCACAATGCATCCTATGCCAAATAAAATTCTATGGACTTTATTTATATACTTTTTATTCAGATTATATGGTTGTTCATAAAACAGAATGCCAGAAGTAGAAGCAGTTGTTGAAGCCATTGAATGGCACTTGGCACTTAGATGTATTACAGTTTACAGTGCTTTACAGCCCTCTCTAAGAGTCAGTATATTGCCCCCAACAATCTGGGTCCTCATTTTACCCATCTTGGAAGGATGGAAGGCTACAGGCCAGAGGTGGGTTATAGCAATAGCAATAGCAATAACCACTCCAGGCTTTAGCTTATGGTCCTCTGCTTCTAAACCACCTAGTTGTGCTACTGTTTAGCAGCTGCCAAAAAAGAGCTATCTGCAAGTCACTTAGGCAGTACTTCTGACCATTGAAAGCTTGAATCCATTCAGTTCAGTCCAAGTGTTTATCAGGGAGTTTGGATTGGATCTTTGCCTCCTCTCTTAGCTCCATTCCTTCCTTCATGAGTTCCTTGCTGTGTTTAGAGGATGACAGCAGTGATTTGCAACAGTTTATGCAGCAAAATAAATATTTATTAGTCAAGACCAATAGAGGGATGTATCATACATTTCGCAGCTGGACAGCAACCCCACACTTGCTGATTTTTAACAACCCTCAGTAAGGACACGGTTCTATCCCTATTTATCTCAGTGGGTGAAAAACTGTTATTCCAACAGTAACAAAATTCCTCCTCTGAGTTTACATCTGTTAGTGAAGTCTACCAGTATGCAAGACACTCATTGTACTACTCCCTTTTTAGGTACCTGTATTTTTCAGAGTATAAGATGCACCTTTCTCCCCCTAAAAAAGTGTGGATTGTTGGTGTATCATACACCGAATACAGCTATTTTTGGCCTCCAGAAGCCGCAGCACTGCAATCCATTTTTGTGAAAAATGGGCGAAAAACAGGAACATTTTTGCCTTCCCCCATCCCCCAGAAACACACTGCAGGCTTCAGCGGGGCTGGGGGAAAGGAAAAATGCCTCTGTTTTGGCAAAAAATGGGAGCATTTTTGCTTCAGCAGGAGTCAGGGAGTACTCCTGGGGGCAGGGGATGACAAAAACTTTTTTTCCTGACTTACCTCTTTGAAATCTTGGTGCGTCTTATACATCGGTGCGTCTTATAGTCTGAAAAATACAGTAAGCAATGTTATGCAAAGTGTGAGTCAAGGTGGCACAGTGGTTAGAATGCAGTTTCTGCAGGCTATTTCTGCTGACTGTCGGCTGCCTGCAATTTGGCAGTCCGAATCTCACCAGGCTCAAGGTTGACTCAGCCTTCCATCCTTCCGAGGTGGGTAAAATGAGAAACCAGGTTGTTGGAGACAATATGCTGACTCTGTAAACCGCTTAGAGAGAGCTGTAAAGCACTATGAAGTGGTATATAAGTCTAAGTGCAATTGCTATTGGATAGGAATAGTAAATTTTAAACAAAAGAAATTAAATGCATGAAATAAAAAAGGAACAAAAGAAATCTAATTTACGCTGATGTCATTCACTATACCTGGCCTGGAAGAATCCCATTTTTTAACCCAAAAGAAGCATGATCAACAGTGGATAGTCAGGCTCCCTTTGAAGGCTCTTCTGCAAAGTGATTGGGAAAGTCAGAGTGAAGTGTTGAAGGTGGCTAAACCTGCCAGATTAGACATCTGTCAAAACCTGCCTTCTCCCCAAGCCCATTCCATACGAAGGACACCCAAATTCTTTCTCAACAGCTGTTGACAGTTGAAACAAAGATGGACAAGCCACCCATTCCTTTCCTTAACTTGCTTTGTCTAGAGTACACGAGGACAGATCCATTTGCCCCATCATGCCTATGGCAAGATAGGAATCACTGATGGAGGAGAGAGATTTACACCGGTATAGTTTTCTGCCAGCTCAAGGACTAGTGGATAGCCTTTTAACTTGACTATGGGGAAAGACTGCAACATTCATTTCCATAAAATGTTCTATTAAGGGGGCACTTGGAGAATTGAATTTGCTCAATATGAAATTATGCTTTTGTAGCTTTGCATTTCACCCCCCTCCTATGCTGAGTGAGCAAGTGCTTATTCTTGGTTACGGCTATGCCAGAAGTGAGAGAGGGAGGGGGGAGAGACTGCTAAAAGGGCCCTCTATTTAATGCTCTGTCCCTCCGTTGCCATCATTCGGGAAGAATTGCTGCTTTGTTGATTCTTCTTTGTTCACATTTATCAACAACAACATTTCCTTGGCTGTCATCCGACAGCTCTGTATGTCTTGAGAACAAAGGCAGGCAGATTGTTGTTTCTGGATAGGAATTTTGTACTTCTTGCTGTTACCCAAAACAATGGATTGCTGCCAAGCTCTTTAGGCTCTTCCCAGGGATTATATAACATTGTTTTAGTGATTTTTCACGATCTAACTGCTTCCATTGTATATTCCACTGACTTAAACATCAATTAGGCAAGATTTCAAAAGACTCTCATTTCTCTTGGTCACTATGCAGAATTGCCACTTACCTGACTTTCAATGAGTCAGATTCAATTTTGTTCTGAGATAAAAAAAATCATTTTTAACTAATGATTTTCACTATCCCACAAAATGGACATTATTCTGTCAACATCCCATCCCAGTTAGAATGGTTGCCTTTTATTTCAGTCAGGAGACTGTCCTTGAAGGCCACCCATAATACTCGGCTGCCCCAAAATGTAGCAGTGCATGATTTTTTATCGTTCTTGGTGTTGCCCTATTGTACCTATTCTGCATTAGTTATAGTCACTCCCAGCATGTTTCCAAGTACAGCTCAGGGTGATGATTATTACCTACTATACCTTACCTGGTTCAGGGATCTTAGAGAGCTCATTTCCATTGATTGGAGATCTTAGTGATATCCCTTTCCCAACACTTTCCATCCAAATAGTTATTCAAATATCGAGATAGGGCCCATCTAAAAAGAGGTACAGTGTGAGGGGGTCCAGCAGCAAGTGTCCTTTGTAGTAGCCACACTCTTATGGAACAGCTTCCCCTAAACCTTAATAATAGAATAATAGAAGGGACCTTGGAAATCTTCTAGTCCAACCCTCTGCTCAGGCAGGAAGCCCTATACCATTTCAGACAAATGGTTGTCCAATCTCTTCTTAAAACCTCCAGAGTTGGAGCACCCACAACTTCTGGACATGTTGTTCCACTGATTAATTATTCTCACTGTCGGGAAGTTTCTACTTAGTTCTAGGTTGCTCTTCTCCTTGATTCGTTTCCATCTATTGCTTCTTGTCCTGCCTTTAGGTGCTTTGGAGAAGAAAGAGCTGGTGGTGGCCGTGGTGCAGAAGAGGCCAAGATAGATAAACAATAACCTTGGTTAGCCCTTACTCTCCAGAAGCTGGTGAAAACATTGCCTGAAGATATTTGGGGAATTAATGTATAAAGACACCACTTCTTAATTTTTCTAATTTTTAGCCTTGTATTTTAAATATGATTTCCTTTTCAGTTTCCCCTTTAAACAAAATTTAATTTGTGTAAGCTGCCTACAGTCCAGCTAATTTCAGGCAGTTAGATAATTTTTACAAGTAAACTAAATAATTAAATCTATCAAGGGTATATTGTAAATACCTGAATGTTTTCACTGTCCTATTTGGATGCTGCATCCCTAGGCAATCCCTACTTTTTAAAGAAAAATTAACATATTTTAACATGGGAATAGTTTATTGCAGCCTTTTCAGTCTCTGATCTATAGCTTTTTCTCCCCCCCCCATGTCCCTATTTTTCTATCCCACTATAATTGGGGAAAAGCAATCATAAGTACTAACTCAACTAATTCTAGGTGAAAAGATTTGGCTGAAAAAAAGAAGACTAGATTGCTTTCATAAAAGCAGAAATATAGTGAATGAGCAGAATTCCAGAGTTTTTTTTAGATTATGGTAGAAGGTCATCTCCTACCATGAGTCTGACATATGGGCCTCTGATATGAAGGGATCTTCTCTCCTCTGACTTTAAGGTATAAACTTAAGATTGGAATTGGAATTGGAATTGGAATTGGAAAGTTTATTTATAGGCCACCCTTTTCCCTGGGGGGACTCAGGGCGGCTTACAATTCATGGGGAGGGGAATACAAACAGTGAGACATAAAACAATACATAATTAAAAATAGAACACAACATTCATCATTCGGGTGGGGACGGATTACAATCTAACCCCAGGCCTGACGGGATAGCCAGATCTTAAGGGCTGTGCGGAAGGTCTGGAGGGTGGTGAGGGTACGGATCTCCACGGGGAGATCGTTCCAAAGGGTCGGAGCTACTACCGAGAAGGCTCTCCTCCGCGTAATCGCCAGTCGACATTGACTGGCAGATGGGATTCGGAGGAGGCCTAATCTGTGTGATCTAATTGGTCGCAAGGAGGTGATTGGCAGGAGGCGGTCTCTCAAGTACCCAGATCTACTACCATGAAGGGCTAGATGCCTAAATATTGGCTCTAAATGCTCTAAAGTGTATGTATGCATTGTGGGACTAAGTAACAAACTCTTCTCATAAATCCCATGGAAACAAATTTCCAACCTGAAAGTCATCTTTAGTTAAGGGTGCTCTCTGTCCTCGATGGCTTTGGCAATGACCCGTAAGAATTCAATAGCAACTAAAATAACATAAACTGAAACATTTACTTAATATGCTATAAAGAGCTTTAGAAGAGATGAGTGTCTGAAATAACCTGAACTTCTATGGCTCTGGAATCTATATGTTAACATATCTGTAGCTTCCTGGAAGATTAACGAACAGTCTTAAGTTTCTTCAACATCTTCCATTTGGATTGCACACAGTGACTGTTGACTTTCTCCTTTCTCATTCTACTTCTGTTACTCTTCAAGGACCTTCCACTGATTATAATCAGTGTTCCTAATAAACCTTTGTCCTTGTTACAGTCACTTAACCACAATAATTATCTCTTTGTTCAGCAAAATGCAACTTAAGCACTTAACAAGATTTAGATTTCAAGCAGATCTTCTTGAAACCAGCCAACCAGCCAGCTCAGGGTCAACAAGAAGTCAAGCCAGTTTGTTCAATATTGCATTTCCCATTGACTGATTCACAGTTTCTTGTACAAGTTAGCCTCAGGACCAAGGGATACGATTCAAAGAAACAGCTATACAGCTTCTCTGTGATGCATGGTAACTCCTCAGGATCATATTTCGTGAAGAGCTTCTTGCTCTCTTTTCATCAATTTCAGGCCTGCCCTGTGGCATTTTGCCTCCTGTCAGTTAGTAATGCCTGAGCTGGGCATGCAATGTCCTCTGTAAGTCTTGCTCATGGGATATTCCTTTCTGTCCTGTTACTTTCTGCTCTTTGGTTAAAAAAGTGAACTGTTTTCTATACAGCCATTTTCTGTCATTTCTGCCAAGGGAGAGAGGGAGATATAGCTGAGTGAAAAACCATATGCCTTTTATGGAAAAGAAACTAGGGACTGGTTTTAATAATTGTTTTATTAAAAGTCTAGTAACATGAATTATTAGAGTAAAAGAGTAAAGAATAAGGGAGAAGGGAAAGAGAAGAAACAGGAGAAAGAAAGAAAGAAAGAAAGAAGGAAGGAAGGAAGGAAGGAAAGAAAGAAAGAAAGAAAGAAAGCTTCTGAGTTCCTTTGCAGCAAATATACTGTTAAGTACAATTACGTAGTTATTGCCTATATAATTTCATAAATGGTCTCTCTTTTATATTTCCAGTTTTTTCTAATAATCAAAACCACAAATTATAAAGATATTTTCTTCCATTTTATGCAAAAAGTCTACAAAAAAAGTTTCCAACCAACCTTAAACAACCCTATTTTTTCTCTCTAATTAAATAAGCGAATTGAGCTAACTCTGCAAGTTCCATCATCTACGTCAACCATTTCTCCATTGTGGATGTTGTTGAACCTTTCCATTGGTGGGCAAATATTAGAGCATATTCCTGCTCTTCTTGTTGCAGGAAAAGATCTCAGCTTCAAAAGTTGATTCCTCCAGATAGAATCGGAAAAAAAGACTTGAGAGCTGTTGCCATGATCAAAGCAGGCTGTTTTGAATAGAACTTGAGGTCAATTTATGTCATTGCATTTGCTTCTCTCTACCTTTGTTCTATGGTTTTCTCCCATTTTAAAGGTGTGGTGGCTCAGTGGCTAAGATGCTGAGCTTGTTGATAAGAAAGGATGGCAGTTCGGTGGTTCAAATTCCTAGTACTGTGTAACGGAGTGAGCTACCGTTACTTGTCCCAGCTTCTGCCAACCTAGCAGATCGAAAGCATGTAAAAAATGGAATTACCTTTGGTGGGAAGGGAACAGCGTTCCGTGCATCTTCAGTGTTTAGTCATGCCGGCCACATGACCATGGAGATGTCTTTGGATAGCACTAGCTCTTCAGCTTTGAAATGGAGATGAGCACCGCCCCCTTGAGTCAGAAATGACTAGCACATATGTGCAAGGGGAACCTTTACCTTTTCTCCCATTTATTTTCTTCAACACCTATGAAAAGACACTTCCACACAGCCAGCGGTTTCCAAACTCTTGATATACATATTATTTTGCATTTCCTGCAACTGCCCACACTGTTGCCACATTCAGACTTCTCTGCATTCCTCACAAACAAGGGTTTCCTCCAGGTGACTGATGCAGCTAGTGTCCTACCCCACTTCTTATCATTGCTTTGTTGTCATTCAATTTAAAAAGGCTCAGAAACAAAGTTGGAGCAAGAATTCTTGCCAATGAAAATTGCACAACTATCTGCTCAGCTTTTCCTTCCTGGAAATTAATCAGCTTCCTGGAAATTAATCAGCTTCCTGGAAATTAATCAGCTCAGTTGCAGAAGAACTGCTTGCAAAGTCCCAATACTGCAAGATACACCACAAATGTAGTGTTGATCCTGTATTGTTGCAAATGCTGCCTATGAAAAGATCCTAAATTGACATCATAAATTCCACAGGGTGGCAATCTCAAGGCTTTGCATATTGTATTCTAGGGAAAAAGGTGTACAGTAGGGTACTATAAAAACATTAAAATATTAATGGCAGTTAACAAGAGGGAGGTGAAGATTATTATAATTTGAATTCATGATAGTTTATATTCTAGGTATCAATATGCTAAATTGGCTTAGTTGAAGAGAATTTTTTTTCCTACTTGTAATTTTGTGATTGTACTAATTGTGACTGGGTTACAGAGGAAATGATCTCAGGGAAGAGTCCACCTATGAATTAGTCAATAGAAAGTCATAGAAAATCAGAACTGGATGACTTTCAAACTATCTCTTTATCTGGAAAAAAAAATCTAAACACTCACTTCTATATTTGGAGGAAATCTAGTTATGTGGCATTTGATATTCTCTTGTTCTCCAGGCAGTGATGATATTCAGCCAGTTCTGGCACTTATGATTTTTGTCTTCAATGATGTATTTTTGATGTATGTTGTATTCTTTTTTCTTTCTTTTTGTCATTATTTTAAAAACAATAAATAAAAATATCTCAGTCATATGTCAACTGGTATTCTATGAAGTGAATTTCCAACATTCCTGAAAGGTACTAAGTCAGGAATAGCTGGCCTCTTGGTTTCTAAACTTTTTTTCAGATCTTGTAACTTTTTCAAATCCTTCAAACTTCTGATCAATTGTTTATGTTCAAGTGAATTCCTCCCTCCCTCACTCCCTCCCTCCCTCCCACCCTTCTCCACAACTCAAAACACACTGATAATGTCTCCTTGAATGATGAAGAAATGTTTGCAACCAAAGTGCCAAGCTCGGAGATCAAATCAACAGCCTTCCTTCCTTCTTTCCTCTCCTCCCCTTCCCACAGAACCTCATCAAGTTATTGAAAATCCTTAGGGTTCCATGAAACATGGTTTGAAAAATCCTGAAATGGATGCACAAGTGTTAACTGTGGGTGGGGGGAAATGAACAGGGTTACAGGTTACATCAAAGTGGGTGCATTGACTTTAAAATGTTCTCTAGGATTAGGAGGAGAGCAAGAAGTTTTAGCAGTTCCTCATCGTCCATAGATTGCTTTTTGCTAGCACTATTTGTTCCAGTCATATCCAGGTTTTGTTAGCTATGAGTTCATTGGTTTATCTGCATATGTCTCCTGATCATCTGAGGATCTTTCTGGGGTATCACTATGAAACTATGGAATTCATAGACTTAGCCTTAGAAACATTTATTTGGATCTTGATCTGGGTTCCATCTTTAAACTGGGTTTTTGGCCTGGACCTGATTATGTCCCTGGACTAACAGCCAGTTTCCTTCTTATTGAGGACTGTCCTGCCCACTTGTGACAACAGTCCTGGGCAGACATACAAAATCGATGGGCGCAAACTTCTATTTCCCCCCTTGATTTGCTTTTGAATCAAATGGCTTTCTTATTATTTATGGACTTTGCAAATGTTCCTAATCAAACTAAACAAATTCTCACTCATAGCACAGGTCAATTTCTACATGTACAGTTTTACTAACCTGCCAGTAACAGTTAAAGGTAAAAAGATTGTCCAAAGAGAAGAAAATCTGAATTCAGCACCACAAACCTGGTTGAATGCAAATACTAACCCAGATTTTCAGAAGTTCAGAACTCAAGTCCTTCTTTGGAATGCTTGTGCTTCCTCCTGTGTTGAGGTTTTTATAATCTCAAATTCTTTTCAGCCCATTGAGGGGGGAGATTTGAGTAATTTTACGACTTTATTTAAAAAATGAATAGAATAAATGTTAATGCATCTTTAGTTTAGAGGGTCTGTAACTCCCAACAGTCTTCCTGAAATTTCATTTTGCAGCCTAAATTAGCTGATACAACAGGGAGCAGGAGATATATATACAAGTCACAGCTTATATTTTAAAAGGAAATTGCCCCTTTTGTCTATGGCTTTAGACAGAAGAAAGTCTAATTTTTCTTTGAATTAGATGAGTCCCTTACTTCCAATATTATTAATTGCATAAGCTACTGCTTACAGTTTAGAGCAGCAGTCTATTTTTCCTTGTTCTTTTTGAATTAACTCTTTCATTTGCACCTCCTATGGCAACTTCATTAATTTACAAGAAAAGGAAAACAATAATGATAGCAGTTGCTTTGGTGGGGAAGATAAATGTATGGTGTACAGGGTGTAAAAAATCACACCAAGATCCAGCAAAGCTGAAGAGACTTTCCAAAGCTTCAGCTTCATGCAATGGAAAGGAAGTACTGTAAAAGGGTTAATATTGTCCTCTAATCTATTGTTATAAGCCTAATTATTTTTGCATGTCTTCATTTCATTAATGACTTGCTGCTTTTTGCTTGCATCTCCTTCCTGATTGCTTCTGCTAAAACCTCCTGGTGGGAAGGGGCAGATTAATTTTGTTGTACCGTAATGAAACTGTATGCTACATTAGATTTTACCATTTGGCATGCTCTGCCAATATCGCCGTTATTGAATTATTTCTTTGTGAGCCCCAAACTCGCACAGGCGAGTTTGACGTTCCTCTCTTGATGTTGTGATGACACAGCTGGCAGACCAGCTAAGTTTAAATGCTTCTCTGGAACTTTTACAGAGCTCTATAGTAATGTAATACATTACTGACTTCTTAGACAGCAACTTCAAGCCAACCGACTTTGCAAGAATATTTATACACAAGAGGGAAGCCAGGAAGGACTGCTATTGCACTGGCAAAACATTTCGTGGAAAAAATAGTTGCAGATATAGCGATATCATGTGCTGTTTAGAAAATGGGACACAAATGGGTGAAAGGTGTCCAGAATATTGATGTCAATTATTGTGGTATATGCCTCACATACGTTCTTCAGCCCTTGCTTTCAGATTTGTTAAGCATGACTATAACTGATGCGTCCCTATCCTATGAAGTATGTTGGCTGCTAAGCATACAAAACAGAGTGGAAATGAGATTGGATATTAGAGAAATGATTGCTTATATTGCCAAGGTAGAGCTTCCCACAGTGAAAAAGACAGTGAAATTCTTCATAATTCCAAAGGTAAATGACTGTTTTGGAGGACACTTATCATCCACCTCAATATGTCCAGAGTAATCTAGTCTTGCATGTTTTCTAAAGACCAGGTGCCTTTATTCTAAATTCTTAAGATATATAAGATTCTGCCTCCCAGTTTATTCCTAATATTTAGTATTAACAAGTATAATGACTAATCACAGATCCATATATTTCATTTTTCTAAACCCATCCAACTCAGCCTAGTAGTTACTGTAGCCATCTACCCAGTCTTCGAAGAACATACTGTATATTCATCTTTGTCCCCTAATTCTGCTTTAACTTTACAATCATCTAGAATTATTTCTCATCACCCAACCTCTCCAAAGAGAGCACTTCAGAAGGATGCAACAACCTTCAAATGCTTTGCCCAGCCCTAATGATTGGAGTTCCATACACTAATGCAGGGGTAGGATTCTACCAGTTCGGCCCAGTTCTAGCAAACCGGTAGGTCAGCTGAAAGCAAACCAGTTCACTTCGACCTTTAGGTGGGCCCGCTTGCCTGCCCCTGGGATATATGCAGCTATGTAATAAGGAAGATAATAACTCAAGACAGGTGTGGCAGGGGCTACAACACCTAACCAATTCTAAGGGCAATACGAAAAAATAGCCAATGCTAATGCCCTGCTAGTAGAGGAGCTAAAAAGCTTCTTCACCCGCTTTGAGGTCAAAAGATCAGTCTCTGTGGTTGTAGCCCAAAGGCCCTCTGACCTCCAGCCACTGACCCTGGATGAACATCAAGTGAGAGCTGAGCTGAAGGCTGTAAATCCCAACAAAGCTGCAGGTCCAGACAGGGTGTTGGGGAAAGTGGTAAAAACCTATGCTAACAGGGGTCCTGACAAGGATTTTTAACCTCTCCCTGCAACAGAGTCCCATCATGCTTAAAAACAGCCACAATTATCCCAGTTCCAAAGAAAGCAGCCATAAAAAGCTTGAATGACTATAGACCCATTGCACTGACGTCTATAGTGATGAAGTGCTTTGAGAGACTGGTCCTACAACACCTCAGGTCCTGTCTTCCACCAAATTTTGATCAATACCAGTTTGCTACAGAAGCAACAGGTTGACAGGGGATGCCAACACCACTGCTCTACATATTACACTGAGCCACCTTGAGAAATCTGGAAGTATATCAGAATGCTTTTTATAGACTATAGCTCGGCCTTTAACACCATCTTACCAGGAATTCTCATTGAAAAGTTGACTGACCTGGATTTCTCTCCCCTCACTTGTGAATGGATCAAAGACTTCCTAACGGATCATCCACAAACAGTAAGGGTTTACATCTTCCATGCTGAAGCTCAGCAAAGGCTCCCCTCAGGGCTGTGTGTTCAGCCCCTACCTGCACTCGCTGTATATACATATGACTGCATATCCTCTGATCCATCCAAATTCATAATAAAGTTTGTAGATGACACAACAGTGCTAGGTTTCATAACTGGAGGGGACGAATCAGCATACAGGGAAGAAGTCAAGAAGGTATCCACATGGTGCTCAAGAAACAACTTACATCTAAATACTAGTAAGACAAAGGAGATGGTGCTAGATTTCCAGAAGCACAGAGAGGAACCTGACCCATTGTATATCGAGAGGAGCTGTATGGAGAGAGTTTCCTCTTTTAAATTCTTGGGAGTGCTTATTAGTCAAGATCTCACCTGGAAAAACAACACGTCTCTGGTGATTGGAAAGGGCCAACAGAGACTTCATTTCCTTAGAGTCCTGCGAAAAAATCAGGTGGAACAATGGCTGATGACCTCTTTCAACCATAGAATGGTTACAGTATGGTATGCTGGTTTAACTGCTGTGGACAGGAAGACCCTACAGAGAGTGATCAATTCGGCACAAGAAACCATTGGTTGCCCTCTGACACCACTGGATGACATTGCCAGATCTTGCTGCTTTAGCAGAGTAAGGAAGATACTCAGAGATGATTCACACCCTGGTCAGTGTCTCTTTGCACTTCTACCATCAGGCAGAAGACAATCAAAGTATAGCCAGCCAAACAAACAGGTTTAAAGATAGTTTATATCCTTGGGCTGTCAGACTTTTAAATACAACCACAATCACTGCACATGCAGTGCTAGTTTTTTTCCTTTTTCTTTATTTTTTCGTTTCTGTTATAATTTTGCACCAGTGAGGTTAAAACCAATTTTGTTGTATTTAAGTACAATGACAATAAAGATTATACTTATACTTATATTTTCTTGTTTTTTTAGCCCAGGTGATAGGCGCGGCAGAGTGGATTGCTGCGCCTCGGCTGTTTTCCTGTGAACTGCGCATGCGCATGCCGTGCATGTCAGGCATGCCTGGTGCGTTCTCAGCAAACCGGTTGTTAAACCAATAGAATTGCACCCCTGCACTAATGTCCCACTGAAGTACATAAAACCTCCAGTTTTCTGGGATTCTGGAAACCTGCTGATCTTACTTTATTTCAATGTGCTTCTTGGCTCAGGTGGCTGACTGTGACTTACGCTCTTGGTCTTCATTTGGTTGAACCCTTGCTTTTTCGCAATTTATTTTGTTTGTTTTTGATGCTGCTCTGATTTGCCAATTTATTATAGTATTTTTCCTTTTCATTTATGCTGCATGACATTCTAAGTACTCAGACATATCAGCATTCATAAAAAAGATGATTTACTGCTCAGTTTCAAATACAGCATTGGGTAAAAAAAATATTTCAATAAACTGGTGGGAAAATTGAATCCTATTTTTTCAGCCTAGAACAGAAGCATGGATCAAAGGAGTATTGAAATAATCTCGAAATTAGTTGCTTTGTTTAATCATGCAACTAAAATCAGATTGCATAATATTTGGCCCTCAGGCTACATGTAAATTACTTGCGGCATATAAAATCTCTTTGGAATTGTAGATTGGGTTGTTGTTGTTGTTTTAAAAATGTGGTTTACACACCATTACAAAAGTACTCCATATCATTTAATCTTTTTGGTCATTTCATTTTCAAACGATGGGTTTTTTTTTGCTTCTAAAGGACATATAGATTTGCTTGTGTGTAATTCAGAAACCAGACATGGATGCATCTGAAACATTGCTAGCTGATTACAAGCTGAAATTATTATGTTTGGTCTCAAGAAAAGATGAGGACTAAGGAGTTTTCAAGTAACTGATAAAGGTTGAGAATTGTTCTTTATTATTCTAAAATTCAGGATGTAGAACAATGGTTTAAGTTATATGAAGGCAGATTCTGGTTTGATAATAAGAATAGTTCAGTAATCCAGAGTCTCCTTCTATGGATAGTACAAACAGGGTCATCATTTAGATTTGTGTATAGGGAAAGGGGTTGGATTAGAGCTATGGTGGCACAGTGGTTAGAGTGCATTACTGCAGGTTACTTCTGCTGACTGCCTGCAATTTGGCAGTTCAAATCTCTCCAGGCTCAAGGTTGACTCAGTCTTCCATCATTCAGAGATGGGTAAAATGCGGAGCCAAATTGTTGGGGGCAATATGCTGACTTTGTAAACTTCTTAGATAGGGCTGTAAAGTGGTATATACATCTAAGTGCCAAGTGCTATTCAATGGCTTCATGAACTACTTCTACTTCTGGCATTCTATTTTATGGACATATAATCTGAATATAAATAAAGTCCATAGAATTTTATTTGGCATAGGATGCTATTTAGCAATGAAAATGATGCCTCTGCAGCTTCCTTCAGCTATCATGGTTTAGGGCTGATAGTTGCATGTAATCCTTGGGACTTTAGACATATGGGCATGAGTGCATGTTCTGGGAATTTGTGTTTGAAAGTATGTGCGTCTGTTTAATGATTTGTCAAAATTGAATTTTAACAGTTCTGGCCACTTTACCTTAATCACTTCTTACATGATTCTACCTGTTGGAAGGAAGTACTCCCCCACATGCTCTCAAATATATGTACTGATCTCAGACCACTCAGAAACTACAGGTAGTCCTCAATTAAATCCATTCATTTAGCAACTGTTCAAAGTTACAATAGCATGAAAAAAAAGTGACTTATAATTGATCCTCATGCCTATGACAGTCAAAACATCTTCACAGTCATGTGATCAAAATTCAGGTATGACATGCAGAGTCCTGGTTCACTGTGCAATTCACTTAACAACTGAAGTGATTCACTTAGCAACCAGGGCAAGAATGTTGCAAATTTGGGTGTGACTTGTTTAGCAAAGGAAACTCTGTTCCCAATTGTGGTCATAACTTGCGGACTATCTGTATAGTCCAAGAAGGATTGGTTAACTGATTCTATCACTTTCATTCTCTATATCCAGGATGTCAAACTCAAGGCCCGGGGACCAAATGTGGCCCCCAGGGTGCTTAGATCTGGAAACAGTGAAGGACTGGCCCGCTGTGCGAAAACACAGTGGCCCAGCGAAAACAGAGCTCAGGAGAGCCACATGTCACCCTGTGAGCTCTGTTTTCATTGGCAGAGGATGCAGGAGGCCGTCGCAGCAGAAAGCGGAACTCGGGAGTTTGTTTTTTCTGGCAGAGTACTCAGGCCACCACAGGCACCTCCGACGTGATGGCAAGCTAGCCACGCCCAGCCTGGCTACGCCTCCCCTGCCCTGCCTAAGTCAAACACAACCCTGGTGTGGCCTTCAATGAAACCGAGTTTGACACCCCTGCTCTCTACACAATGAATGTATAAGAAACAAATTAACAGCATCAGTCCAAGTCAGCACGTATATAAGAAAAGGTCCAGAGAGCAACCTCTGGTCTTAAAAGCTTGGGCTTGCCAAATGTGAACGAGGAAGTGACTGGTCCAATTTCTCTGCTTTGTACTTTTCAAATCTTATCCAAATATTGCATTTCAATCCTGTTATTGCATGTTTAGCACAGTGCAAAGTATAAGATAAACTTTTAAAATTGGTAACTGAGACACAGTTGGCAAAAAAACAGTCTAATTGGGGATATTTTTCTCCTCGATGTGTGCTGGCAGAGCTTTGCAGATGTCATCCATCACTTCTGAACGTGAGTATGAAAGACAGCCTTTTTAATCTTTTTCTGTAATCAGCTCCCAGGAGCCCAAGTCTTGAGATCTGTAAAATGGATCCGTATTATTCGTGCCGAAGTAATGGAGCAGCATAGGACACTGTCAGTGGGCAAAAATGCTGTTGGTCCAGAAACCTTCTGCTGTTTCTTTATGGCTCTTATAGCACCAAAATGGTTAATAAGAGTGAGAAACGGCATCAAAACCTGATATGGTCGCAAAGTAAAGCTTATTGCAGACAGAATCTATGATGAGTGCATAAAGCTTGTCAGTTAAAATTAGGACTGCCTAATCCAATACATTTTTCTTCTGCAATTTTGATTAGAGAGAGAGAGAGAGAGAGAGAGAGAGACAAAAATAGGGCATTCTTTGTATAGCAGCTGCAGGAAAGCAGTTTTGCTGCTGCTCCTCCTGCATATTAAACTGAACATGCACTGATATAGCTTTGTTTTCTCAAGTGTCCTTGGGAAATGCAAACAAACCACAGCCGTTCAAACGTTTTCCTTAGCTGGCAAACCTTCCTGTGAAGAGATTTTTCTTCGCTGGCCAGCAGGCAATATTAATCACGAGTCAACCCGGGAAGAATTAGTGCGCAGAACTGGCCTTATAGGAAAATTAAAAGGTGCCATTGTTCAGTCTGATTTATCTGAAAACCATAAATACGAGAAAATGTAGTGTCCCAGATGCAATGCTAGTCTGACCCTTCTGCTTTGTATGCTGAGATGTTGTGAATTTAGCATATAGAATAGACAGTATAACTGCAGCCTTGTTCCTGGAGCTGGGAGTGGAGGCTGTTTCCCTCCTTTCTACGCAGTGCAGAATTATTGTGGTTCTCAGATTTGACCTTTGCGAGGTGACTCATTTGATCACCTTCCTTGCCTGCTTGTAAATAATTTGCATATTATCAGATTGTTTCTATTATCTTTCTTCTTTTCTTCTTTCTTCTACTAAAACTGAAGTGGCTCGTAGGTTGAATTTTTGTAACAAATCTCTGATTGCCTTTACAGCTGGAAAAAAACCCCCATCTATTCATTATAGAAAATATCTTCTTCCTTTCCATTTTCTATTAAAAATGTTTCCAAGATCTCTCCTTTTGTCCCTGTTCCTAATGGTAAAACTGCTTTTATCTATAAGTTACTAGCTGCTGCTCCCTCTTTCAATTCTTAGTAATGCTCATCTTAATATCATGAATATGTCACTCTTGTTCTTATATCCCAGCACTGTATATTAATGCCAATATTTACATTTATCTGAACATCTGAAAACCCTATTGCCCAGCTAGGTACACATTGTGGAAGCATTTAATTCCCAGTATACATAAATCTGGTTCATAAGGGTGAGAGGTTTCCTCTACTTGATCTACGCAAAAGCAGATCATCTCCAAAGGTTTCCAGAATGACTGATTGGCATGCAACCTCGGCAGAAGGGTGTGAAAATTCAAATTGCATTAGTCAGAACCCCCCCTCGGGCATGGCCATGCCACTTGAAAAACAAAGGAGAGAAAATGCAGTACTTGCATACAAATCTACGGCGGAGTCTTGCACACCAGCTAAACAAGCCATCACATCAAATGAATCATGGTCATCTTTCCAAGCCATTGTTTAAAGACAGTTTCCATTCTGAAGGGATGGAAAAAGGTGTTCAACTGTATCAGGGAAAGTTCCATTTGTTCCCTATATGAATGGCCAAAGCGATTCTGCTTTTTTAAATTGTGGATTAGTATAAAGATTGGAGACAAACACATCTACATCTACACCTACACCTACACATACATACATACTGTGTGTGTGTGTATGTATGTATGTGTGTGTATGTATGTATGACCATGCTTTACTCGAACAAGCACAAAGCCGAAAACACCAGCCTGAAGATGGCAAGTGGAACCTCGCCATAACGTTGCCAAGAAAATCTCAATCTTAAATAGGAAAAGACCCGAATACAACAAGACCAGCATACCTACACCCGTGAAAATCTACGAAAACACACACACACACACACACACATATATATATATATATATATATATATATATATATATATATATATATATATATATATATATATATATATATATATATAGTGTATGTATGCTGGTCTTGCTGTATTTGAGTCTTTTCCTGTGTAAGATTGAGATTGTTTTGGCAACATTTCGGCGTGGTCTCACTTGCCATCCTCAGGCTGGTGTTTCTGGCTTAAAGTGTGGCCGGATAGCTTATGGAAGCTATCGAAATATAGAAACACCCCCACAACATGAATAAACATGACGATACCTCTTGCCTACCAGACATTTGGAAACCAGCCCTAGTCAACAAATGAGCCCCACCCACCACCCAGAAAAAGATTTTTCACAACCCCCGGTATGCCCAAATGTGGGAGGAAGATCACTACTTCCATTCTCTGTCCTTTGGCTCGTCACAGAGAGACCATCCAGGCAGAAATCCAATCCAACAGTAAAAAAAATATTGGGTTTCTGCCTGGATGGTCTCTTGTGATGAGCCGAAGGGCAGAGAAAGGAAGTAGTGATCTTCCTCCCATATTTGGGCATACTGGGAGTTGTAAAAATCTAATAGATACCTTTCACCCTGGCCTGGCTGATAACGGATAAGAGCCTGTGGCCTAATGGCTAAGATGTCTGCCTAGTATGTAATATAGCCCAGGTTCAAATCCCAGTAAGGGTATGGCTAGCTGATGAGAGCTAAATAGCTTGAAATAGATCTATACTAGTCTCCCTTTATCAGCACAAATACAACATATATATATATATATATATATATATATATATATATATATATATATATATATATATATATATATATATATATATATATATATATATATATTCCCAGCAAGGGTATGGCTAGCTGATGAGAGCTAAATAGCTTGAAATAGATACTAGTCTCCCTTATTTATTTATCAGCATAAATATAACATATATATATATATATATATATATATATATATATATATATATATATATATATATATAGTATATATATATATATGCATGCAGTTTTCTCATCATTATAAGTTTCAGGAAAATAATTTTTAGTTGCAATTATCTCTAGAACCGCCTTCATTGACCATCCAACCCTACACATCTGTTGAGAAGCAAAAGCAAAACATTCAAACAATAAAACAAGCCTTTAGTTAATTAAGACTACAATCTTCTGGTCCTGGTGACAGCATAAAATGCCCAAGATTGCTCTTTTGGAGATCAGAGGAAGGGTAATTAAGCTTAGAAGAAAAGAATCCTAGTCTTGAAATCATCCTCTAATGGCCAGACAGGTTATGAAGTCTTTTTTTTTTTTTTGATACTGAAAGGGAGCTTCCTCACTTGCCCCTAATCCTGGTACAAAGATACCCCAAGGTCTTTTCCTATCAGGACTTCATGAGGTTTCCTGTATCTCATCTTTAGCTATTGCACCAGTAGTGATATTTAGCTGGTTCAGACCGGTTTTGGCGAACTCCAAGGATCAGCTGGCCCCACCCACCTGTACCCACCCTATGCTGTCCTTTATTTCCTACTATCTAGCTCATCTCAATCACATGACACAGCTGATTCTCCCCCCTCGCTGTCCTACTTAACATTGCTGACTTGGAAGGTAAGCAGCTGAGCTTCTAAATGCACCATTTTCAACGCTGCGCGCAAGCGCTTTAAGCATGCAAGCACTTTAGATGCACGCACAAAACACACACTCACCGAACTGGTGTTAAACCAGCAGCATCCTACCACTGCATTCTACTTTTAAAAAAGTATTACCTTTTACCACAACATACTTTTTGCTATAGCAACCTGGCTGTATTAGAATGTAGTCTGGATTGCCAGGAGGGAAGGGGTGCATTCCAGAGGAATAGGAGGCAACTCAGTTCAAATCGTTTGTGTGAGAGAAAGAGGATGAAGACAGCCCCTCCTTATTAGTTCCCAGACTATCTGCTTCATGTAGGAAGTAGTCTGCTTCAGTTTGGCAAGATTCTGTCTATGGATGCAGAACAAAAGTGCCTCTGTGAGGGAGAAGGACAGCTGTAAAATTTGGTAAATAAAATAAATAAAAACAATAAAGAATTCTGCTTCAAAGAATCACTGCATGTCTTTTTAAATGTCTGAATCCTGACATTGGCTCACTATCAATTGCTGATAGATTAAGAAATTAGACCTGTCTGGTATGTATAGGTTGCATCCTCCCTTCTTGAAGATGGGGATTCCCCTTCCCTCCCTCCTCGCTTGAGTTGCTGGGGAGACCAAGTATCCAGCTTCTGTGAAGGTATCTGCCTGTATACTGATACTTTCTATAATGATTACTCTGTCTTCCATGGGATCCTTAGAAACATGGATTTAATACTATTGCTAGATTTGTTGGTTAATCATGAATTTAATGGTGAAGGCAGCATTGCTGTGTAAAGACTTGAGTGCTTCATTAAATAGTACTTGCAGCTGTCAAATGGTGAAAGTAATAGAAGATGTTCCTCATATGTCCAAATTATATTTGTTCAAAACTATTAGATCATTGTAAAAACAGTTTAGGGATAGAGCTTGTTTTAACATAGGGTTAGAGGTTAGAGGTTTATTTTCTGAAAGAAAAGCAGGTTTAAATTATTTCAGGAGCTACCATTCTATTCAGGGGTGGGTTCTAGCCGGCATTACTGCCAGTTCGCTTGTGGATGTGCTTTGCACGCATGCATGCGCAATTCAATAGAAATGGTTCTGCGCATGCACAGAACTCAAAAACAAGATGGCGGTGGTGACTGCGGCAACCGGGAACCAGTTTGGAGGTGTGGCCAGCTGGGGTCGCTATTGGTTCAGCGACCCAGGGTGGCCTGCCACTACCAGTTCAGCCGAACTGGGCCAAACTGGTAGGAACCCACCACTGATTCTATTATATCCATTTGAGTCTTTCCTTGGTGTCCTTTTACACTCATACATGCTAGAATAGTTTCCAAAATTAATGTATTGATAAAAAATATTGACATCCATTCTATCCTCTGTGGAGTCTAGATAGTTACAGATTACCAATCACATTTTTAAACTTGTTCAATAAAAGTTAGCATAATCACTGGAAAGTATGATCCAATGTACCTGGATAGCACAAGACTCAAGGAAGTTATTACAAAACATTGACCAGTCTAGCAATTGGGTATCCTTATACTTCTAAGCAAAGGATGGTATGTTTTGAATCCATGTTTTTTTTTCTTCTAAATCATACCTTTATCAACTTTAATTACAAAAATACTGGACAGTGCGGAACAATTGCAGAAATAGAATTTGGAAGTATCTACTATATCAGGAAGTGGAATAGATTTCAGAATATTTGTCAGTGCAGCATTAATATTGGCTTTTCGATGTCCATTGCTGTTGTCTTCCAAAATGAAACTGTGCTGATTATTTGAGTGAAAGTGCAATGGTCTCCATTAAAGAACAAAGACACCAGATTCTAAATGTCTCTTTTAAAATATTTTACTGCAGAACTTTCTCTCAGAAGTCTATACCTCAGAAGTTTATATGGAGTCTATATCAGGAACAGGAATAAATTTCAGAATACTTCAGTGATCCAGTCATGGTTCTCCCAAAGGTGCTTTTTCAAAAGGCAACTGGACTTTGTTTTTCCTTGAAAATGTTTTATTTCTCATCCAAGAAGCTTCCTCAGAGGAAGCTTCTTGGATTGGATGTGACACATCTTCAAGGAAAAACAAAGTCCAGTTCCTTTTGAAAAAGCACCTTTGGGACTTCTCTCAAAAAGTTTGCATTGATCATTGTGCATTCATTTACAACATTTGACGTAATATTTGAATTCTAAGCATATTAAGTTCTATTTATTTTACTAAAACGTGTTTCAAAATATGCAAGATTTAGAGCAGACCTACTATTAAAAATGGAGGAATGACCTCAGGTCCCCCTAAATGTGGGGAAACTGTGGTGGCAGTAATAGTCTTCCTTTTGATTGCCATGACCCCTGTGGGTTTGAGTGATAAGCCAAGAGTCAATGATGTTCAGGACACAGATGTCAGTTACATTAACAGACTACAATCACTGGAAGCACAGGACAAAGAATTTTTTGAAATCCTGAAAAAGTTGAAAGAAGAAGCAATAATTCAAAATATTGGAAGTATGAAAGGCATACTGCACCCTCGGGTGGTTAGTGGGCAATCAAATTTTCAGGCTTAGTTTCCAATTCAGATTTGTATCTTAGCCAAATGGTATTGTGTGACAAAAAGATCTCAGACATTTTTAAGACCAGCAGATAAATTGAATTGGATTAAGATTGGGTGGGGATGAGTCGGGGACTGATATGTGTGTAAGTCTGGTTAGAGGGTAGAAGAAGGGGAACTAGCTTAGTTGTGGTGGAAGACATTAATCCATCACATGCTGAAGAACCATCCATCTAGACCAGGGGTAGTCAACCTTTTTATACCTACCACCCACTTTTGTACCTCTGTTAGTAGTAAAATTTTCTAACCGCCCACCGGTTCTATATTAATGGTGATTTATAAAGTAGGGAAGTAACTTTACTTTATAAAATTTATAAAGCAGAGTTATAGCAAACCCCTATCGCCCACCATGAAAGCTGGAACGCCCCTAGTGGGCGGTAGGGACCAGGTTGACTACCACTGATCTAGACAGTGAGAATAGACCATGTTGTCCACTTTTGGCCTTGCTAGTTGGGAAAACATTCTAAGTATCTTGTAATAGTCTTGGATTTGATAACTGGAAGCACAGACCCACAATCACTCTCAAAACCATTTTTCACCCCTCGAGTCCTGTCTACAAATGGCACAAGTCCTATTGTGAAATATACGGCCTCCAATTGGGAAACACTTCAATCCCTTTCCAAAGCACTTAAATTCCTTGACTTGCCTGCGTGCCACAAATCCCTGCCCACTTTGCATCATTGTTTGCCAGCTAAAGCTTTTAGTCTCCTCCAAACTATTAGGTATAACCCTTGCTCACTAAAAGGTTATATATCCCTGGGGTTATAAATAGGTATTCAATAGTATTAAATACCAACTTCTGCAGCTTGGTTCTCTGCACATATATCGGGGATTCATATTTCACTGTTTCTAGAACTTCTAGTCCCAACATCTCTGGAGGATAGTAGACAAGAGGATTCTGCCCTACATTTTGCTTGATTGAAGGATATAGTATTAACAGCTGAAGTTGGTGGTGGTCATAGTTACGTCTCCCTGGTGACAAGCAGGAACTTCTTAAAGACTCCTTTTGCTAAAATAGGAAGCGTCGCTATTAAAACTATTAAATATTGCGATTGGCAGCAAATAATATTTTCTCACTCTGGTACTATGGGTTATTGGCAAACAATGTATGAATTAATGAACTCGCTCTAAACCAGAAAAATGGGTATAACCCTCCACAAGCCCTCCGGATCTCTGAGGGATGAAATTTGCTTCTTCTATCTATTCCTTTTGTCTGTTGGGAATTCATTAGTATGACAACAGGATTTCAGTGATTTCACCAATTATTTGCTTTCCCTAGCTGCAGTAAGGAGACTTCAATACAAGCACAGAAAAAATGCCACTTGCATATATATATGTGTGTTTGTGTGTGTGTGTGTATGTGTATGTGTATTATGTATGTGTGTATGTATGTATACATACATACACACACATATACATACATACACACACACACACACAGAAACCTTTTAGCTTATATGCGATGCACTGACAAATTCAGGGGATGAAGTTGCATTTAAAGGTTAGTTCATAACTGTTAAATTCTTAACACGGTAGTGAATTTCAACCAGTCACTAGGAAAAAGCTTTTCTGATTTCACTGGTTTGTATCAATGAAGTCAGTGGACATATAGATTACATTGGCATGTTATTTTATTTAAATGAATGTCCTACAAACATTTACAGTGAATAAAGTTTATTGCAAAGATGTAACAATGATCACTACCAAATTCAGCTGTTCATGCTACACCCTTCAATCAGATTAAAGTGGGGCATCTACATCGTAGTTGAGTTGTTAACGGTATAACTATCAATGCCACTAGGTGACAATTAACAAAACAAAGAGGAAGAAAATATTTGACCCAGTCAAATATCCAGGCTCTCTCCATTTCATTTCAGAATGAAAACTAATTGGATCATCTCCAAGACACTACAGATTTTACAAAACTGAACAAAGAGGCAGAGAATCCAGACTGAATCTCTTTCCTGTTTTGGTATAATAGAGCTTCTGATGCCATGACTGTGGGAAGCTCAGATTTGTCTGTAAGGAATACTAAGGGTAATTTCAAGCCAGCTTCTGCATGCGTTATGTTATAGTTCCTGTCTACATCACTGGAGCTAATTCTTCTAGAAATTTCAGTAAAGCACCTAAAAAGCCTATTTCTATCTCTAGTGTCCTTTACCTGAGCAGTAGAATACAATACCTTAAAATCCTGGGTTATAACTATCTATAAAGTCCTAGGTGATCTCTGAACTTGGTGGTTTGCTTGCAGATATTTCATTACTTACATCATCAGTACTAATGAGTTTGCTCCTTGTTTATATATCCAAATCATTTCTGTCCTAACAGTCAAAATCAGAGGTGGGTGATTTATGGCTTCTGAGATGCTTCTGGATCACAGCTTCCAGCATCCTTCACCACTAACCACAATGGGAAGGCTACTAGGAATTACGATTTAGCAAACATCTGGAGAATCTACTCTGTTTTAAACAATGAAGACAAAAAGCTATAGAAACAAATACCCATGCCATCTTATTTATTTTAATACTTTTGTTTTAATTTTCAGTGATGCAGAAATTCCTAGATGCAGGTTTGTAGGAATCATATTTACAACCCCATAAATGCTAAAGTTGTGTGCAATTTTTAAATCTATTTTTCTATTCATGACCGTTGTTATTATTGCAGCCATCTGCAATAACCACAGTGCTAGCAAAGAGCTGACTGCAGCCAGTACCATTTTAGATTCCAATTATGTGGCAATGGAGGAATAGTGATTACTTGGCTTGGAATGTGTTACAATCCCATCTGGAATGAGTGGAGGAGCAGATATCATAGCCTGCTCTGTTGACACACTTGGGGCTAACCTGCCATTTTACTTTTGGGAAATGAGCAAAGCAGGGTTACTTTGATTTTGATTTCTGAGCCTCAGTCATGATTTTGGAAATCAGAAAGTGAGATTTTAAGATTTAAAAAATATCCTTAGTCAGCCCTTTTTCTCATACCTGCCCAATCTCTTATTGTTTTGTGGCTATTTGAATTTTATGTAGTTTTTTCTAGAAGAGTCCAAAACAGTTCATAGAAGGGAATAAAATTATAATAAATAAAAAAGAAATTAACAAAACAACTGACAGTAAAACAATCTGGAAGACACAGTGATTAAAATAGTATAGTTGAACAATGTTAAAAATAATTTTTATTTAAAAAGCAGACTTGCCCTAACAGTGACTTGCTGTTCCTTAGGATCTCCAGCAATTTTAATTTGTCCACTAAAACTAAACTTAACCTGATTTGGCATCAGAGATTTTGAAGTCAACATATTTGAAATGCAGGTAACTGGAGAAGGTGATGCTAACTAAAACAATAATAGCAATAGCATTTAGACTTATATGCCACTTCATAGTGCTTTGCAGCACTCTCTAAGTGGTTTACAGAGTCAACATATTGCCTTCAACAAACATTTTACTCATCTTGGAATGATGGAAGGATCTTGAACTGTCAAGATTGAACTCCTGGCAGCAAGCAGAGTCAGCCTGCAATATTGCATTCTAACCACTGCACCACCACGGCTCTTATAAATTGGACAGACACACTGGAATCGCCCTGATAAAAGTTAAGAATGAGAGTAATTAAAAATCAGTCTGTATCGTTCATATTCATTACTCGTGGCATTAGTTTCATAAGTATAGATAAGCCAAGTGGGTTTTATTCAATTCAGTGTTTTATTTTTTCTCTCTAAATAATGCACACCTTCAGGGAATGAGTGCAAGTTATAGCTAGTCTATCCTCCAAGCATTGATTGTACGAGATTTGGTTGTTGGAAAATGATGATTGACTCCTGGCCCTAACACATTGCCAAGAACTCACCCAGCTTGAGGTGACTTCGTTGCATAGACAACCGTGTTGTGAACCAACCACAGTTTTCCCCCCATTCACAGGGTTTAGAAAATAAATTAACTTGAGTGCAGTGAATGTGTTGGCACTCATTAAAAATAATAATATAACAAATTCTACATACTGTCTGACTATGAAAAATTACAAAGCAAGCTGATTTCTGTATAAAAAGAAGTGTTTTATACTTTACGGGGTGTAATGTGAAGCAGCTGTGTAGCCAATTAAACAGCATTCACTGAAGTCAGCAATTAGAGGGTATGCATGAGAATTGGATTGAAAATGCACATTAGGCAAAACATTGGGAGAAGAAGAGAAGGAATACATTGATTTACCAAGGGCTCCTGTCAAATGGATTGCATTAAAACCTGTTCAGCCTTCACCTGTCATTGACCCAACACACTTAAAATATACATGCCCTGCTATCAACAATTCTGCAGTAAAGCAGGATTCTCCAGTAGCTTCATTTGGTAAAAGAAAACAGCAATCAAGCCATGTAGCAATTCTGCCATTTTTCCTAATTGATTCTCTGCTTTAACATGATAGATTCATTAAAGTTATTATTACCTTTATCGTCTAACTTAAGCCTGGGATTCCAAGACAGTTCACATGGGATTTTTCTTCATTTTATCCTCAGGTTAAGTTTGGCTGACAAAAACAGTAACATATCCAAAGAGCTCCATAATAAATTGGGTATTTGAACATGCCTATTCAACAGAGGTGGGTTTCTGTGGTGGCAGCATGAGGCTCTGCCTACCCACCCGGACGCTTCTGCACATGTGCAAAAGCATCACGCGTACGCATGTTGAACAGGTAGTAAAATAAATTGAAACCCACCACTGCTCTTCAATCTATGAGTCTAAACCAGGAATCTCTAACCTTGGCAACTATAAGATTTGTGGACTTCAACTCCCAGAATTTCCCAGTCAGCCATGCACAAGAAAACATTTTGCTACCATTGTCTCCCCTTCTCTCTCAACTGTTTCTTTGGTACCACCAGAGGTGGGTTCCAACCAGTTCGCACCTGTTCGGTAGAACCGGTTCGTCAAATCTCGTCAGCATCTTCATATACGGTCACATGGGTGGCAAGCCACTCCCATCCGATCACAAGGGCGGCAAGCTACTCCCACAAAGAAGGCCACACCCACAGAGTAGGTTCGAACAATTTTTGAAACCCACCACTGGGTACCACTTTATTTGTCCTGTTACTATTTCATTGTTTCTAGTTTGGATGCCAACTGTGGTTTGCCAGGAATGACATTGTAGTACTAGTTGGCCAATCCTATTGTGCAGTATATAAGTCTAAGTGCTATTGCTATTAAGAAAACAAAATCCATAGAATTTAATTTAGATCATTGTATATACTGTGGAAATGTCATGTTATAATGGAATTGGGAAATATATTTGTGACCTTCCAGTTTCCGGCGCGCGCATAGCAACTGGCCACCTGGTCCTCTGGTTTCTGGTGCATACATACGCACCAAGCAGTTGCTATTCCAGTTTCCAGCATGCACATGCTAGTCTTTGTGCACACATATGCACCAGAAAGCAGAAGACCAGGTGGCCAGTGCGCATGCGCGGGCTGGAAACTTGAAGATCATCTTCCTGGCATATGTATGCGTACCAGGCAGCTGTTCTGCTCATCTGGTTTCTGGTGAAACATGTGCACCAGACAGCTGGTCTTCATGCATGTATGTGCACCATCACTATGTTCTGGACCAGCTGCAGCTTCTGAGTGGTCCTATGGAAGCCCCATGAAGCTGTAATTCACGTGGGAGGTGATTAAGGCATAAGTCGCTTCACTAGGCATATCCACAAGCATTCTATCTGCTCAGCTGGGTTTGATGAGGAACTGAATTCAAACCCAACTGTGATAAATTCCCTGTTCTTTATTATACACTTATAGCACTTTTGAAGTTTGACAGTGTCACTTCTGTTGTGCAGAATATTTACAGTGATAAGTGAAAATAACAAAGAAGTAATGGGGTAGTGAGCAAGAAGGAAGGATAAAAAAATTAGCTTATGGCCCATATCTTTGGTTAAACACATGTTTTATACACAAGAGATCTCAAGTTCAAAGCTTGATGCCTTCAGTTACTTCCGAAAGTCTGAAGAGTTTTGTTAATTTACATAAATAGTATAGTGCTAGTGGGACCAATTCATATGAACTGTATAATGAAATTGCCTATGTCTTATATCATATAGTGATTTTGCTCTTTATTTATTATTTATTTGGTTAATCAGATTTATTTTTTGTTCCAGTCAGGCTTAACTCTGAGCAACTGAAAGATCTACCCAAATTGTAGTACAATTAAAACTAAATCATAAGATAATCATACCCAAATTAAATAATAGTTTGTAGAGTTACAATTCACAGTGAAAGCAATTTGAAACATTTTGTAAATCAGAGTGCTTTTTTCTTTACTCAACTCCCCTACTTCCATGACAATTTTTGGGTTGTATTGCATAATTAGGTTACTCTTTGCAAAAAAAAAAAAAAAAAAAAAAACCACCAACAACCCCAACTACCTCACAAAATGTTCATATTCCCAGGAATGAATATGCCAAATACACTTAAGACTATGAAATCTATACTGTAAAAATCCAGACAACCGACAGAAAATGAGTTTTGCTTTCCTGAGTAGGGTGGTGTAAGATATTTAAATAATTAAGATGGACATGCTTCACATGATTGCGTGGGTGTTTTTTTTTAAAAAAAAATCTTAACTTTTTTGAATGTCCTCTGGTATCCCTGGATGTCCCTTTGCTGCTGTGTAGTGGTGGTTCAGATTTTTGCAACTCACATCTGATAACAGTAAGAAAACTATTGGCCTTTAAGCTGTTCCTCTCCGAAGGATGTGTTTCCTAGATAGTAAATCTCTGTCAGAGTTAGTTGCAGCAATCACATCTAGAAAGCACACACAGATAACTAATTCAGCAGGATTCATTAACTTCTCTGTGTGTGTGTGTGTGTGTGTGTGTGTGTGTGTGTGTGTTGCAATTGTGCCGATAAATAAATAAAGGGAGACTAGTATAGATCTATTTTAAGCTATTTAGCTCTCATCAGCTAGCCATACCCATGAGAGCTAAATAGCTTGAAATAGATCTATACTAGTCTCCCTTTATTTATTTATCAGCACAATTGCAATACAAATGTAACTAAGGCAACATTAAAAAATGGCTTTTGCCTGGATGGCTCCCAGAGTGAGCCGATAGACAGAAAAGGGAAGCAGTACGCTCCCTCCCATATTTGGGCATACTAGGGGTTGTGACAAAATACATGGGAGGCACTGTTTTGCAGTGGTTCTCCTCTTACCTCTCGGACAGGTCGCAGTCGGTGTTAGTTGGGGGGCAGAGATCGAACCCTAGGCCCCTAACATATGGGGTGCCGCAGGGTTCGGTCCTGTCTCCCCTACTTTTCAACATCTACATGAAACCGCTGGGCGAGATCATTCGGCGGCATGGGATAAAATACCACCAGTATGCGGACGATACCCAGCTGTATCTGTCCGCCCCGTGCCAACTCAATGAAGCGGTGGACGTGATGAACCAGGGACTTGAAGCTGTTAGGGACTGGATGAGGGCTAACAAACTCGTGCTCAACCCGGATAAGACCGAGTGGCTGTTGTGTTTCCCTCTCGCCAATTTGGCAAGTATTCCATCGCTCAGGCTGGGGGGTCAAACATTACACCCCTCAGACAGGGTCCGCAACTTGGGAGTCCTCCTGGACCCACAGCTGACTTTCGAACACCATTTGTCAGCTGTGACCAGGGGGGCATTTGCCCAGGTTCGCCTGGTGCACCAGTTGCGCCCCTACCTGAACCGGGAGGCTCTCACAACAGTCACTCGTGCCCTTGTGACCTCTAGGCTGGAGTACTGCAATGTGCTCTACATGGGGCTGCCCTTGAGGAGTATTCAGCGACTTCAGCTAGTCCAGAATGCGGCCGCACGAGCGATTGTGGGTGAACCTTGCTTCACCCATGTAACACCTATCCTCCGCGAGCTGCACTGGCTACCTGTCGATCTCCGGATACGCTTCAAGGTGCTACTTGCCACCCATAAAGCCCTCCATGGTAGTG
Organism: Thamnophis elegans; assembly: GCF_009769535.1. NCBI lineage: Eukaryota > Metazoa > Chordata > Lepidosauria > Squamata > Natricidae > Thamnophis > Thamnophis elegans. The sequence goes on along the minus strand of NC_045543.1, from coordinate 119,553,001 downwards.
GATCTGGGTACTTGAGAGACCGCCTACTGCCAATCACCTCCATTCGACCAATTAGATCTCACCGATTAGGCCTCCTCCGAGTTCCGTCCGCCGGTCAATGTCGACTGGCAACCACGCGGAGGAGAGCCTTCTCGGTGGTAGCTCTGACCCTATGGAACGATCTCCCCGTGGAGATTCGTACCCTCACCACCCTCCAGACCTTCCGCACAGCCCTTAAAAACTGGCTTTCCTGTCAGGCCTGGGGCTAAAGATTGCAACCCGCCCGAATGGTATGAATGTTGTGTTTTAATGATGTATTGTTCTATATGTTAAAGGTTTGTTTCCCCCCCCCTTTTTAAGTTGTAAGCCACCCTGAGTCCCCCCAGGGAAAAGGGCAGCATATAAATAAACTTAAATACAAATACAAATACAAATACAAATACAAATACAAATACAAATACAAATACAAACATACATACATACATACATACATACATACATACATACATACATACATGTTATAATATAATGTAACACATGAAGTAAATATACAATACCAAAAGCAAGTTTTCCAAGGCAGTAGTACAAGTGAACACAAGCAGAGGAGAGAACAATTTCAGTATCAGTTTAGAGCAGCAGACTAGATTAGAGCTCAGCACAGACTCAGATCTACAGAGCTAAGCCATGCCCAGGCTCCTAGGTGTCTCCAGCAAATACTGTTTCAGTTTCCAAACAGCCCTCATTTGCTGACTTAGTTGCTATGCCTATTCCAAGTCATGAACTCTCATACACACTGACAGCCTCATCAAATGACATGGGACTCACTGTTAAATTTATATTTTATCCATTTTTTTCCTCACTGAAGCCATTCCAGATCCAGTTCTGTACTTGACAGTAGTCTTTGCTGGATTTATAATGAAATAATAATAATAAAATGGTGCAAGAAAATCAGCCTAATCAGTGGTTATTAAAACCATTTTCACATCCATTAAATGATAAATGATTTTTTAAAAAAACAAAAGGATTGTTTAGAGAAGGAACGGATGAAAGGGAAATAAACATGTTCTTACAGCTTCTGTATAAATTGGTATTTGTTCATTGCAGCTTTGGTATACATTGAAAAATAGTCCTGTTTCAAAGGAAATAATTCAGGAAAGATAGGAAGTGTCATTTCAAGGACAATATGTTGTACTGTAATATTTTAAAAGATATTTTAAAATATTTTTAAAAAATCATTTTGAAATAGCTTTCTTATTACCCTATCTATTCATACATTTAACTTTTCAGAAAGGAGACCTAAAATGTTAATACACTTGATCATACTAAACAATGGCCTGCAGAACCCCATTTAACACTATGGAAATAGAAATTTTAATTAAAGAGAAAGCAAACTGAGTGCAAGCTGAAACTTTTTTTTCTTTTTACCTCTTTCAGCCAGTTTTTGGCGACTCCTGCAGGAACTACTTTCCGCAGTTTTCTTGGAAAGGTGTTTCAGAAGTGGGTTGCCATTGCTTGCTTCCTGGGGCTAAGAGAAAGTGACTGGTCCAAGCTTGTCTAGCTGGCTTCAGGCCTAAGGTGGGACTAAAATGCACAGCCTTCCACCATGGCGCCTTAAACCAGGGGTGAAATGCTCTGAAATCTACTACCGGTTCACTTTGCGTGCATACGGCACAGTGCTGAAAAAGGTGGCTGAAGAAGCCTTTTATGAGCCTGCAAAGATAAGTAGAACAGCGGGGGGGGGGGGAACAGCTGTGCCGCACAATTTATATTTGCTAGGAAGCAGGATTTCCTGCTTTCTAGCGAATATAAATCGTGCGGCACAGCTGATTGTCGCACAGTTGATCATCGGAGCTACCAGTTCGCCTGAAACAGTAGCAGTTTTTTACTACCGGTTTAAACAAACCGGTAGCATCTTTTACTACCGTTTCGAGTGAACCGGTCCGAACCAGTAGCACTTCACACCTGCCTTAAACACTACATCAAACTGGCTCCCTTGCAGGCAAAGAAGGAGTTGTTTAGAACTAGGCATGGATATGAATAGATGAAATTCCACACTGCAAAATAACTCAAATATACATTCAGCCCTCGGATGGTGAAGACTATGGACCGGTTCTCATTTTGTGCTAAGTATTACTTTGATTTGTTCAATAAACTATGGTTAAACTTATATGGTAATATGTGAACCTATTCTCTGCTTATAGAAATCTTTTCAATTAACCTAAATCAGAACTAAATGGCAACACTAAAAAATAAAAATGGTTCTTTACTTATACTGCAACAAACTCATTTATGAAGGAGCAAGTGCAGCTAGCTCAGTGAAAATTACTTCTGGTTTAGCAGGCTTCAGACTGTGCTAAGGAATGCCACTGACAAAGGGAAAAAGGCTTCATAAAATGTATTTATTTGCATTAAAACTGCAAACCACTTTAACTAAAATTGATTTTAGCAGCTCATCATTAATCGGTTGGCATTTCACCTTTAACACACAGAGTGAATTTTCATGCTTGATTTTCAGCAAATGTAGAAACAAAAACAAAAATCCTTGCTTTTGTTTAAAAAAGATTTTCATTTCATTTCCTTAGGTGTTATTATTATTGCCTTGAACTAGCAGCAAGATAATTCTTAAGATAGCAATATAAAATTCACAGTGTTATGCATTTAGAAACCTTCAATTGTTTTTTACTATTTTTTTTAAATACACACAATAGATAAGCAGTAGGGTTTTTTTTACCCCAATTCTGCTTGATTGAATAAGAAAAAAAGAAAAGAAAAACTCTTCCAAACCAAACTTCTCCAACTTTCTGCCCTCCAGCTATACCGAGACTGCAATTTCCAGAATTTCCAGCAAGGCTGCAAATTCTGGAAGTGCCAGACTTACCATACCTTGTTGGCACCAGATTGGAAAAAGTTATTCCGCTGTTACAGATTCCATTTTGTTTTAAAAAAAGGTGTGTGTGATATGGAACTTTCATATCATCTGAATACAATAGAACAGTGTTTCTCAATCTTGGCAACTTTAAGTCCTGTGGACTTCAACTCCCAGAATCCCCCAGCCAGCACAGCTTGAGAAACACTGCAATAGAACTATAATAGACCCTGTTATTTGGTGCCATTAAGTTGGATTGGAACTATAGTGACTGTATGAACAAACATCGGCCATCTAATCTCTGAAGATAATCCTTCATTCTTTTAAGGCAGGGGTGTCAAACTCAAGGCCCATGGGCCACATATGGCCTATGGGGTGCTTAGATCTGGCCTGCGGGCAATACTGAAAACAGTGAAAGACGAGCCCAGGGTGCCTCTGCCAGTGAAAATGGAGCTTGGGAGGACCACGTGTGGCGCTTCTGAACTCCATCCTCAGCTTTGATGGTCTCCTGCAGTCCTCTGCCAGTGAAAACAGAGCTTGGCAGAGCTGGGCTGTGATGGCCTCCTGCACCCCTCTGTCAGAGAAAACGGAGCTCAGGAGGGAGGGCACAGCCCTCCCAAGCTCCATTTTTGCTGGCAGAGCATTCGGGCCACCAACACAAGTGCCACAGGTGCCCCCAACACAAGTGCTGTTGAGCTGGACATGCCCATCCTGGCCATGTCCACCTGGCCCCCCAAAATCAAACACAACCCTGATGTGTCCATCAATGAAATCGAGTTTGACACCACTGTTTTAAGGGTATTCTACTGATTTTTGTGAGCCTTTCTCCCTTATCCAGAGGTATATGCAGCTAGTCAAAACGATCCTAAAAATGAGGAAAGGTATTGTGATATAATCTCTGCCATTTTGTATCTGTATCACAATGGGGCAAAGAAGTGCATAAGAAATGTTTGCATCATGACAACATGACATTTCTGTCTCTGTCCTCTTTGCTGGACATCTATAGCCTTATCGACTGCTATCCACTTCTATTTCTCTCACTCTTAACAAACATATTTCCCAATTTCATTATTACATGAAATTTCCACAGTATATACAATGATCTAGATTAAATTCTTTGGATTTTGTTTTCTTAATAGCAATAGCATTTAGACGCATATACCGCTTCATAGTGCTTTACAGCCCTCTCTAAGTGGTTTACAGGAGTCAGCATATTGCCCCCAACAATCTGGGTCCTCACTTTACTGACCTCAAAAAGATGGAAGGCTGAGTTAACCTTGAGTCAATCAGGATCGAACTTTTGGTGGTGGACAGAGTTTGCCTGCAATACAGCATTCTAAGGACTGCACCACCATGGCTCTTAATCACAGAGGTAGAGTCATCCAACATTATCAGAACTTCTACTTCTACATGGAATGCCATTTTCTTTTTATGTGCATGTGCAAATGTTTAGTGAAGTGCAGGGTTTTCAGTGGAAAATCCAAAAACATTTTCTGTCTTTTGACATACTTGTATCTCCTCTTCTCATGATAGTCAGCAGGGGATTATACACAAAATGGAAGTTTTCTTATAAATTAGGGACTTGATAGATCCCAATTAGGGAAGCGGTGGCTCAGTGGCTAAGACGCTGAGCTTGTTGATCAGAAAGGTTGACAGTTTCATGGTTTGAATTCCTAGCACCGCGTAACGGAGTGAGCTCCCATTACTTTTCCCAGCTTCTGCCAACCTAGCAGTTTGAAAGCATATAAAAGGCAAGTAGAAAAATAGGAAGTACCTTTGGTGGGAAGGTAACAGTGTTCCATGTGCCTTCGGCATTTAATCATGCCAGCCACATGACCACAGAAATGTCTTCAGACAGTGCTGGCTCTTCAGCTTTGAAACAGAGATGGAATCATTCCATCTAGAATCAGGAACTATTAGCACTTATGTGCAAGGGAAACCTTTACCTTTAGATCCCAATTGCCGCTCTTGGTTTCACTGCTGGGATGAAGGTGTCAGGGACGACCAGAGAAATTTTGCTGTTTGAGGTTCAAAACAAAATCTGCAATTCCATATCTAGAAACTAACGGGCTCAGTCAGAACTAGCCAGGTATAAAAACAGCATAATTTCTGTAGCTCTAGCACATTGCCTTATCCCATCCAGCAGACTACTTGGAAATGGAATCAGAAAGCTAAAACAGTTGTCAGATATCATTTTCATGGAATTTAAAATTGTTCGGTGTATTTCCAAGAGTCACCATCTTCATGAGTTATTTGCCAGATCAGTAGAGTCAGATCTGATTAAACCATGCTTGGTTTGTCAGTACTGTTTGAGCATTTCACAGATCAAAGTGAAAACTAGTTTAATAGCACACATGAGCAAATGAATAAAAATGGAAGTTTCTAACTCTTTTTGATTAACTGGGCCTGACGGTAGCTTCATAAACATGATTGTATTTTATGATTTTTAATGAGGTGCTCAGCAGGTTGTCCCTCACTTGTGCTGGGGGGGAGGGGCACCCTAACATTTAATCCATGTCTTTTCAACAGCTACATTCTAAGATGTTTGGAGGAGGAAAGAATATTATAGAAAAGTTATGAATATCTATTTAGAACAAAGCTCTGAATTGTTTTTAAACTTTGTTTTGATACAACATTTGGCGCAATGGCTGTGGAGCTGAGATACCATCTCAATTTAATATTATTTGTGTACTACATTTTGGAAGTAACTAACCCTTGAGGGTTTATATATATTTAACACTGTTAAAACACTTAATAAACTGATCACAACAGTCTATTAATTAGAAATATTTATCCTCCAAGCTTTAAGAGTTGTTCTGGCCCGCCAGTGGAGAACGGAGCTGGTGGCAGACTAGGACGGTGAGGAGGTTGGGGAGGAACATGGGCAGTCCTGAAGTCTGGGGAAGGCTCTGATGAGGGCTCTGCATCAGAGGCAGAGATTGGGCCAGGCCCGTGCGACAGTTATCAGCTATCTTCGGAGTCAGAGATAAGTGGGGCTAAAGAATATCTGGAGCCTGTTCCTGATGTGTGCATGCACAGAGCTGTCAGGAGAAGGAACAATTAAGGAACAGAGGTCAACCGGGGAGTTAAAGGCACAAGGGGATGCTGAATGGCCCCTCCCATAGGGAATAAATAGGAGCGAAAGGGGAGTGTGGTGTTTGCAGGAGACAATTAGTTCGTATTATTAGTGGGAAGATTTGCTTATTTGAGAGATTCCTTGCCAAGTATTTCCTTGTACAGAGTTACATCTGGGAGCTATCAGCCTGGCAACTATCCAAGGACCGATAAGGTCTGTGGTTGCAATTTACCCTTGAAACACTGTTTGCCAGGAGTTTGCTGGATGTGAATGCTAGGAATTGACATTAGCCAAATAAAAAGGGTTTTTTGGGGGGACAAGGGGTCTGTTTCATGATTTGGTGAAGGCTAGGCCAGAACAAGAGTTCAGATTTTTATTCTGTGCCAAAGAATATACCGGGTTTCACTAGGACATGCCACCAAATTCTGCCATCCACCAATTTAACTTGAAATGATTACAAATCTCAGTGTAGGATTGAAAGATTATATGAGCTACTGAAGGTAGATACAAATATTTTCTAATATATGCTCCTTAAAAAAATTCTATGTGATTCCAATTTGAACCATGAAAAACATAATTTTGAAAATAATTTACTGGCTAATATCAATAACAGCATTCATTTATTTCAATCCGTGATACACTTTAGTATGTTTTCATAATGCAATGTTGAGCTGCTTTGAAAAGACCTGTATTTCATCTGATGTTTGCGGGAAAATGCAAGATTAGAGACTGCCCCAACATTAAATTTGCTAGAAAGTACATCTGTGATGTGATTTGTAAATGACACTGTAATCTTAGCTGACATGAAGTTAAAACCCACACCATTTGTAATGATCAAAATATTTCTTTTTTTCAGTTGAACAGAAAAATACATGACTGTGTCTTTGTTTTATGGCTACTGGTGCATTGCTTTTAATGGACTTCATTTGCAGCTGTCCTATGAATAGTGTACCAGGGCCACAGAAATAGCCAAGGTGAAATGGGCAGTAGAGAAGGGGTGATTGCCTACAGGACTCTTTTTGTAGAGAATCCATAGTAGACAATGCTCATACGCAGTCATCCTATTCCTATGGCCCATGACATAAGAACAGGGCAAATGGTAAATTGGATTTCATTTCCATTTAATTTAAGTAGAATTAATTCAATCATTTTCTCCTGTCCTTATTACATTATTTTCTCCTCTCCAATCATTTTTTTCTAGAACTAAGGAGAAATTTCCTGACAGTTAGAACAAGTAATCAGTGGAAGAAATTGCTTCCAAAAGTCGTGGGTTCTCCAACACTGGAAGTTTTAAAAAAGAGATTGGAGAACCATTTGTCTGAAACAGCATAGGATTTCCTGCCTTAGCAGGATGCTGGTCTAGAAGGCTTCCAAGGTCCCGGTTGTTGTTATAATGATGATATTGTTGTTGTTGTTGATGATGATGTAAGGTTAATAAATAAAACTATTTGGGTCTCTTTGATGCCCTTAGAGCCTACACATAGTTCTGGAATTCAGTCTATGCACCTCTATGGATGTAGCTAAAGTAGTTTGTTTTACTTTATAATTCTTTCTAAAGGTGCTTTTTCAAGAGGCAACTGATCTTCCTTGTTTTTTCTTTGAAGATATTTTGTTTTGCATCCAAAAAGGTTCTCCAAACCTGAAGAAGCTTTGAGTTGGCCATACCCACCCAATCACATGACCACCAAGCCACGCGTACCCAGTTGATCATTAGGGCAGAGAACCAGTTGTTAAATTATTTGAATCCCACCACTGCAGTGGTGGGATGCCAATTTTTTTACTACCAGAAGCCTCCGTGTGGGTGGGCGGAGCCTCCCACCGCCGCTACTACCAGTTCACCCGATGTGGGCCAAACCAGGAACTACCCACCTCTGCACCAATGGTCTACGTGTTATTGCTACTCAAAACTGCCACATAATGGTCACTACAAATATTTTGGACTGCTAAACATTGGTTAATTTTTACCATTTTTGACAGAGGTTTTCCATTTCAAATCACCTTTTTGTGTAATTTACATTTTTTGCTGACCTTTGAAAATTATATAACCATATTCACAATGATGACATGAGGGAAGTGAGGGAAATAATAGCATGATACACAAGAAGGATATTGGTTAGGGAAAGGCACTCCTATTAATTATGTGAAGATAATATTTTATATATTATATCCCCATCACTACATTTCCAAATGGATATACTGTATTGTGTGAATTCCTCATTATTTTTGTTTCTCCCAAATTCAACTTAGTTTCATTAGTAGGGCATTCCAAAAGAATTTTAAAGGTGATCTGATATTTTTTCAAAGGCAAAGTGATGGCAGGGTTAAAATAAGGAGCGTGGGAAGCTACTGCATGAAGGAAGATCCCTACAGAAGGTCTCTGAGTTTGTTTGAAACAGAGAGGTTGTTATATAAGTCAAAAGAGAGGCATTTCAGCAGTCAGAATATGAGAGAACTTTAGAAGCACTCAATGAAGGTTATATGAATAATAGATCTAATTCCATCACTAATGACAACCCAAATGATGGTAGCTTTGACTGAATAAAGATATCCGGAGACAGTTCTCATGGAAACCAGGTGAAGCAAATAGCTAATGGATGATTTTGGAGAATACTGACTGGTAGTGACAGGTAGATGCTAATTAGCAATCAACATATAATTGAGAGAAACAGCTGTTTTTTATCACATGGCTCACATCAAGACATGAGAAGGAGTATCAACTGGTTAGGCAATCACTTTTTTGTCACTAGAAATAGGAAACACACAAATGCATTAACTTCACAAGCCCTAGTAAACATTAAAAGTAATGCTGAATGTGATTTGGAGAACTGACAAGCTGGAAGAAGCTTGCTATGTGGAGAATCATATAGCAAGCTTTCTTTATACTTTTTCTGAAGTATAAAGAAAGAGACAAAATAATGTGAAAATGGAAGAGAGGATTATTTCAACAAGAACCAGAATGAGCCAAGTCTAATGTGAAGTACTGTAATTGTTATGTACTTCTAAGTTCATCAATTTGAATATATCCAGCAAGAATTCCTGGAAGCTTTAACAGGGATGGGCTGCTGGGGGTTTGCTAAGATTCTGTACAGTTTGGAGAACCCCCAAATCCCACTCCTGGCTGGCCCCACCCCACCCGCCCCTCCCCTCCCAGTAGTCCCCACACGACCCGTTTTGTATGCAGGTAAGTACAGGGCATGCACTGAGGCTCGGGAGGGCAAAAAACAGGCGTACCGGAAATTTGGGGGTGCTGGAAATAGGCCCATTCCAGAGTGTCTCTGGAGCCTGGGGAGGCTGTTTTTGCTCTATATCTATTATGTTGCTTATTTCTATATCATTATATCAATCCCCTTTGCTATCACAATTATTATAGTGTTATATTGTTTTATATTACTATCCAATTACTATTACAATATTTCCTCTATAGTATAACTTTTCTATTCGTATTACAATATTACCTCTTTACTATTACTGTACTACACTCTGTAGCATTACTATTATAAAGCAACGTTTTCTTCTTAAAAATCCTGTTCTGCCTTCTATCTTAATTCCTGTCTTTGATTTTTTTAAATGCTATTTCTTTTTTCATGGCCAGCATGATGAAGACTTGTATTTTTTCCAAGTTGTGCTTTGCTTTGCTATGCCTCTATACTTATTTTTCCTCTGGACTATTCACTCTCTTTGAAGGAAAAATGCCTTCTTTTATTCAGCAGCTTTTCTCTGTTTGTAAGTGGCTGGTGTTAAGTCCAGGCCCAAAGACGGCCCAGTGAAATCCAATTGAGTTCAATTCTTTATTGGTTTCCACCTAGTAGAATCACAGACTAAAGCTGTAAGTTTCTAACCTAACAGAATATAACTGAGAAAATCTAGGATGTGGCTACCCAGAACCTCTTCCTCCCTTCCCTGTTCAGTTCAAGATGGGAAGTCTTAATTTTGAGCTTCTTTGTCTGGGAAACTGTGGTGCTCTTGTCGAGACTCCTCCTTCTCTTTCTTCAGATGTACATGTATTTTTATTTAATTAATTTGTATCCCATCTTTATTATCTTTATAGATAATAGGGCGGTGAACATACCGTATTTTTCAGAGTATAAGACGCACTGGAGTATAAGACAAAGCAAGGTTTTGAAGAGGAAAATTTTTTTAAAAAAGGTTTTGCATTCTTCAAACCTCCCAAAAATGGCTCATTTTTTCGCAAAAACGGCCCCATTTTTTTTAAAGGACATGAATGGCCCTTAGGAGGCTTGTAGACTGCTCCGGGGGGGGGGGGGACGAGCAGGAAACAGGTCCATTTTTTGTCAAAAAAAGGGCATGGATAGCCTTTAGGAAGCTTATAGAGTGCTGTTGGCGGCTGGGGGGGGGGCGGGCAAAAGACAGGCTGTTTTTCGCTCATTTCTGCCCTTCCCAGCCTCCAGGAGCCCTCTGAAAGCCTTCTAAAAGCTATGCACGGCCGTTTTGGTAAAGGGGGCATAGTTTTGGGAGGCAAAAAATGCTGCATTCAGTATATGAGCAAAAAAGGTACGTCTTATATTCCAAAAAATATGGTGGTTAAGGCTTCTTCCTGTTCTATTTTTCCCACAAAAACAATCTTGTGTGATGGGTTGCACTGAGAGACATTAACTGGCCTAGAGTCACCCATCTGGCTTTCATGCCTAATGTGGTACTAGAACTCACAGTCTCCTGGTTTCTAGGATGATGTCTTAACCACTAGACCAAACTGACTCATCCCATCACAGCTACACAGCTTCCAAAATGCACCTGTCCTCCTGTCACTTCCCACACATGCTGAAAGTTGAAGATTTATAGGCAGCTCTGCCATGCAGATGTTGGGAGGAGGCTCAAATGGGAAGAGGCAGAAGGCAGCATAGGTGCCTGCAATTTTTCTAAGTAGACACAGACATGTTTTTTTCATTTAGAAATATCTGTCATTATGTTTCCAAGTTGATAAATAATCAACTTTGAAGAAATCAAAAACATTTCTAAATATTTAACATTTTTAGCAAAAATTATTATTGCTTGGGCAATAATACTAAAATTGATTTCATCTTCTGTCAAATTGTGCATCTGTTTTTGAGTTTTCTCTGATAAAGTAACACAGAAGTGACACATGTTCCATCATAGCTATTAAAGCTATGAACAACTGTTAGTAAAATACCGTCAGCAAATACGTTTTATTTGCGTTCTTGAACAGCTAGTTTAAATCCTAGGATTTCGTTTTCTTAGCATATTTGGATTGTCAAGTATTCTAGTAAGTACTATTTTATAGTAAAAGTAGACCTTATTTTCTTCTCTTCAATATAATCCATTGCTGCATATTCACTACATTTCTATCAATTGTTAAACTAGTGATAGTTTAACTATTGTTAAACTAATTAAACTAACAGAAATTCTTCAAAAGATGGTCCCATCACAATAGTACCACAGTTGACAACTGGGAACAAGTTCTTTTCTGTAAGAATACTTCACTTATGAAATCTCCTCCCAACAGGGACTTACCAAATGCTGCTCCACTGTTTCAAGTACCAAATTAAACTCTATATAAAGTCCCCCCCCTCCTGTCAAATACAACATCCTAGGTTCTTGGAAAGAACTCAATATATATGAAGGTCAACACCAGCTTACATCCTATGATGAGCACCATCAAACAACAATATCTTCCTATCCCAGATCTTAGGAAGGACAAGATAGATAGATAGATAGATAGATAGATAGATAGATAGATAGATAGATAGATAGATAGATAGATAGATAGATAGATAGATAGATAGATAGATCCAAATCTAATCTATGCATCTGGCTGACTTACAATCACCACCACCAACAATAATATATTAAATTTAAATAATATCTTTTTATAGCAAGCAGAAACACAGACCAAATTTTTATTAATCCATGCAGTCTTACTCTTACCATGAAGTAGAAACTCCATTAAATAAAAGGAGAGATGTATCGAGCCAATGCTTGTTTCTCTCATAATATGACTTGTTCTATGCTAATGTTGAACACTTCAGTGTCACCCTACTGACTTCCCAAAACAAGATGAGTTGGTCATTTCTGACCTTCATCTGTTTTCCACACTATTTTTTTTCTACTACTTAATCTTGCCTGCTTGCCTAGGTTTCAAAGATGGAGACATGTTACACAATGCCAGAACCATCTCACATTCAGAGCAGAGACAGCTTATTACCCAAATTTTCAGCTCTATTGTAGTCATGGTTTGAAAAATACAATTTAATAAATAACCCTTGAAAGATCTGTCCTTGTAGTAATTATGAGTACATTGTCTACAGCAAATGTTATAATTCGCAAATGATCTATTACACTGAGCATGCAAAACAAAAAAAGGAGTAAAGTGAAAATAATTAGTCTTGAATTATTTAATATTTTGATTTGGAAGCGGAAACAAGCAACTGAAGCCTGGAAATGTGCTGCAAAAGGTTTCCTCTAAAAATGGTGCCAATATCACATTGTGTAGAAATTGCTTTAACCTCACTTGAATCTCTGAGTAATGATTAGCAGAGACAAATGAAGGACATCAGCCTCCAGGTGCAACCTTGCTATACATCAGATTCACCCTCAAATTACTAATTAGAAGCCAAACCACAGTGTGCAAACCTCCTCCTAAGCAAAGCTACTAAATGAATAAAATGTGCTCTAGAGCTATTCTTGACAGATTGCATGCATAGCACTGTGTATTATTGTGAAAGATTGTGCATTTCTGTCAACCCACTGCATATTACAGGTGTAATTCATATGCATATGGGGAAGGAAATTTGCATAGTTGCATCCTTATGTTAAACGATTTGTCTTTGAACATGAAGTGCTCATCAATGCTTTTTTTAAAAAAAAATGTTGCAATAGTTAGAGGTATATGAGCATTCCTTACAGGCATAAGGCCAACATCTGGATCAAGCAGTTTATTTATTTATTTATTTAATTTAGTTAGTTAGTTGGTTAGTTGGTTAGTTAGTTAGTTAGTTAGTTAGTTAGTTAGTTAGTTAGTTAGTTAGTTAGTTAGTTAGTTATTTGTCTTGTATGCCACCCACTCCCGGAGGACTCCGGGTGGCTCACAAAAGACAAGGGAAAGGGGGGAATGAGACAAAGACAACATATTAAAAACAAAACCAACATTCACAATTTCTGTGGAGGTAGATGCTTCTCAGCTCCCCCCAGCCTGCTGGAGCAGCCAGGACTTGGTGGCTTTGCAGAAGGCCGGGAGGGTAGTAAGGATCCGGATCTCAACAGGGAGCTCGTTCCAGAGGGCCGGAGCTGCAACAGAGAAGGCTCTCCCCTGGGGAGTTGCCAGCCGACATTGGCTGGCAGATGGAATCTGGAGGAGACCCAACCTGTGCGATCTAATTGGTCTGAGAGAGGTAATCGGCAGGAGGCGGTCTCTGCAGGTACAATGGAAGTTTTACATGGAAGCCTTGGATAGAGATAAGAAATAGTTCTTTCAATTTACTGATGTTGATATCACTCTATGTACACTTTAATTTTTGGAAAGGGCAAAAAATAGATTTGGGTAACAAACATAAAACTAGAGTTTCTCTTCTTTCTAAACGAAACAGTAGTTTCCCTGAAAATTTTCCAGTGTTTTCTCTCTAGCTTCCCATCACTCTGAAAAAGCTCAAACTGCCCAAGGAGCTACTGATTCAGTTCTACAAAGGAATTGAGTCTGTCATCTGCACCTCCATAACTGTCTGGTTTGGCTCTGCAACCAAACAAGACCAACACAGACTTCAATGGATAATTAGAACTGCAGAAAAAACAATTGCTACCAATCTGCCTTCCATTGAGGACCTGTATACTACATGAGTCAAAAAGAGGGCTTTGGAAATATCTACAGAGACCTCTCACATCTTGGACATAAATTGTTTCAACTTCTACCCTCAAAACGACGCTATAGGGCACTGCACACAAGAATAACTAGACACAAGGACAATTTTTCCCCAAATGCCATCACTCTGCTTAACAATTAATTCTCACAACACTGCCAATAATTTACCAAGACTGTATTACTATTATTCTTCTCTTCCTTCCTAGTATCTATCTCTCTCCACTTATGACTATAACCATGTATCATTCAATTTATATTGTTTTTATTTGTTTCCTAGTATGATTTGAAAGCTTATTAGTAACCTATGACTATCACTAAGTGTTGTATCTTTTTATTCTTGATTAATGTATTTTATTCTCCTTATGTACACTGAGAGCATATGCACCAAAGACAAATTCCTTGTGTGTCCAATCACATTTGGCCAATAAAGAATTCTATTCTATTCTATCACTCTGAGAAGCAGAGATTCTGTAAACAAGAAGCAAAAAAGAGAGAACATACATCTTCCAGTAACACACCATGCACACAAAAATACTTACCAATGGTAGTTTTCAATTATGTATGGCACTAAATTTTCCACATGATACCCAGAACAATCTTAAGAAGCATTTGAAGTAATAAATTAGTATCAGGTAAAATGTTTCCATTAGAGACTCATCCAAATTCAGAAAATTACTGGTACAGAACAGTGGTTCAATTGTCAACAAAATACACCAGAAAATTGCCCGAGCAGAATATAATCCACTCTTTTAGTATTGAAAATAGCAATAGCACTTAGACTTATATATACCACTTCATAGTGCTTTTACAGCCCTCTCCAAGCGGTTTACAGAGTCAGCATATTGCCCCCAACAACCTGGGTCCTCATTTTACCCACCTCGGAAGAAGGGAAGGCTAAGTCAACCTTGAGCCTGGTGAGATTTGAACTGCAGCTAGCGGTCAGCTGAAGCAGCCTGTAGTACTGCACTCTAACCACTGTGCCACCTCGCAAAATAATGATTAGCAACTTACTTCTTTGTCTAAAAGACAGGGCAAAGCACTAACAACATTCTGAGTTTGGAGCAGAGTTTGAGGAATGGCCATCCCTGTGGCTCTTTCCTAGAAAGGAATTCCCAAGGAGCACAGTAGGAGTTATGGATGAACAAGCAAAGGAACACATTACACCCAAATGATCCTAACCCCACAAGCTTAAATAAATCCCTTTGGGGGGTTGAAAAGTGTGAACCCTGCATGGGCAAGCAATCTGAATAACGTTACTTCAAGCATTTATGAATTCTCTTAAATACAAGAAAAATCAATAAAGGGGTTTAACTGGATCACAAGCAGTGAAGTTAGAACTATAATTTCCTTAAAAAAATCAAAGAGTGCTGATTTCCCATTTATTTTCCCTGCCAGAGGTCAGTTGATCAGATGGCGGGTGCTTTATAACAAAGCCAAAAATGCTGAGTTAGGGACAGTGGCTACATAATTTTGTAACAACAGAAATAAAACGAAGCCACAGGGGCAAACAACAACTTCAGAAAAGAATATTGTCTTGAGTGGTTTAGCAATACAGAAATATTTTATACTCAGGCTACATGTTGGCTCTCTTCCCAGAATTGCTACCTATGTAAGATGCTACTAACACTTACATCTTGGATGGCATTTTCATTTCAATGCCCTTTACCAATACTGATTAATTCACACTATAACCTTTGTGAGACAGGTTAACAATTACCTCCATTCTTAGGGGAGAAAGAAAGCTTCCATTGCAATCTTGGATGTAACTATTCAGAAGAGCTTGTAGTCTTCCCTTTGAATCATCTGTAGTTCTCCAGAGCTTATAGACAGTCCATTTCTCCAATTGCTGGAGTCTTTGCAGCACTCATTTCTTGCCTTAATGGGTCTCAGCTTGCCTAGAAGAACTTTCAAGAGAGAAAAAATGACTGATTAGGCGTTGCATCTCCTATTACTGAGACCATTTTGCATCTGAATTGACAAGCGCACCAATATTATTTCCCTTTTGCATAAAGTAAAGTTTAGGATTTTTTGTTTTGTTTTTTCCAGGACCTGTGGAAGCTTGGGACATTGCAATTTTTGGTCCTTGTACTCACACCTGTAAAGTTTGCAGAGAAGACACTTCATAGACATCTTGACTTCCTTTAGAGCAGGGGTGTCAAACTCATGTCATCACGTTGTCATCACATGACGTATCATGACTTTTCCCCCTTCATTAAAATGGGGGTGGGCGTGACCAACACGTGACGCATCTGGCCCACAGGCCGTGAGTTTGACACCCCTGCTTTAGAGAAAACATACAACATCAGTGATAGAAAGTGCTTAAAGAGACCTTGTAGATTTTCCAGTGAAAAGTCCAAGAAGATGCATAGAAGAATTGCACAGAACATCTCTGACTGTTAGCTATCCAACCTCTGCTTAAATGGAAAATTAAAGCCTTTGGAAAACTCCAATTACCATTTTATAAACTACTCTTATCCCAATCTCAAGCTTAATTTTGTTTTCTTTTAAATGAATCCTTATTTCAGGTTTTATTAGTAAAACATAGCAGCTATCTCAATAAGCAATGTTATAATATATACAGATATATGTTGATGTTCTGATTTACAGTACCATATTCTGGCTCTTGAAAAACTGATCAGCACACAGAAGAAAGAACTAAACAATGTACAAACAGCTATGGGTATTCAGAATACAGTGACGTGCAGTGAGGTTTATGGCTGGTGAGGCAGCAATATTTTTAGACTTGTGGACTTCAACTCCCAGAATTCCACAGCCAGGCATGCTTAGTTCTGATTTAAAGCAACAACATTTGTTTTTCTCATTTGCTAAATTCTTTCCTTTTCTTCTCCCTTCCCCTCCTTCCTCCCTCCCTCCCTCCCCCTCTCTCAAACGCGCGCGCGCGCACACACACACACACACAAAGTTGCACCAGGAAGATGAAGTTTGAATTCCTCTCCCTCCCTCCAACCCATATGTACCTTTTCCAGCTGTTTCAGAGAGGATTTCAACTCTGTTCTTGCCTGTCATCATGAAAAGAAAAAAAAATGTGAAAGGAAAAAGGCAAGAGCTGAGGTCAGGCTGGGCTAGTTGCTGCCAGAGTCACTGTTTAACTGTTTAAAAAAGCCTCTAAAAAAGCACCCTCTACAGGAGGAGGCAGGAGAATGACATGCCTCATCTACGTCAGGAATTTTTTGGCTTTTAACCCTTGCTTAACTCCGCTCGAGTGATCATAAAAAGTCAGACTAGATAAGGCACACCGTTCTCCTGCCGTCTCCTGTAGAGGGCACTTTTTAGAGGCTTTTTTAAACAGTTAAGCACTAAGCAGAGCAGCAACTAGCTCAGCCTGACCTCAGCTCTTGCCTTTTTCCTTTTACATTTTTTTCTTTTTATGATGACAGTGGTGAGGCTATGCCTCCCCTGCCTCCCCTGACTGCATGTCCCTGTCAGAACACATACTCTGTATAGATAAACTAGTAAGCAGACTGTTGAATACACAGATATACATATGAAGACCCTCCATGTCTGCATGAATTTCAGTCTCACTGGGCTCTAAATGGTATAATTAGCCTATACATCTTAATATTATTATCATATTGTTTTGACTGTTTGAATCAAAGAACAAAGGAAAATTAAGAATGAAGGAAAGAATAAATACTAACAGTAATTGCTGAGAGTAGATTTACAGTTACAATAGTAGAGCAAAAATGGAGCTGTTTGGAATAGGAATAGCAGATGTGATACTTTCAGTGGTGAAAAATACCTTCTGTTACCATGAAAAATAGTGAGGCAATGATGAACCACTGTAAAATTTACATATATGTTACTATCCAAGCATATCTAAAATTGGAGGTGTTGCTCTAGGGATCAATCCATTTTAACATTCAGTAGGAACTTGTAACATGGCTGAACAATATGTAAATGAATATTTAAGTTGACAAAAAAAATAGCAAGAATAAAACAGTAATGTGGGGTAATAACAGCACAAACTAATTCCCCCTACTGTTTGAAAAGAAATTATTTTAAAAATGGCAAATGGGATTGACCAAGACTAAGACTTTATTAATTAATGTATTTTAAAGGCACAAGCTTTGGTGAGCTGAAGTCTTTTTTTAAAAAATCTGTTAATTGGAAAAGGTGCTATCAGACTCCTCACTCTTTGCTACTATAAACTTACATGGGTGTATTCCTAAAGGACCTAGAGAAAGTACTCCCTCTCCATTGCAAACTTGCTGATGTGTCAGTTCTTCTAATAGAAACAGACATGTTTTAATTGGCTCCTTCAAATTCTGATTTCAAAAAAAAATCCAGAAATGTCTATTATTTTTGCTTTGGAACAAATTAAATATTGAATTGAATTGAATTGAATTGATTTTATTTGTAGGCCGCCCTTTTCCCTGAGGGGACTCAGGGCGGCTCACAGAAAACCAGGAAGGGGGGAATACAGCACTAAGACGACAACACATAATAAAATAATAAGCAACATGCATACAACATTCGGGCGGGGTAATGGTCCTTATCCCCAGGCCTGACGGGTGAGCCAGTTCTTCAAGGCCGTGCGGAAGGCCTGGACGGTGGAGAGGGTACGAATCTCTACGGGGAGCTCGTTCCAAAGGGTCGGGGCCGCTGCTGAGAAGGCCCTCCTCCTTGTGGTTGCCAGCCGACATTGGCTGGCCGATGGAATGCGGAGGAGGCCTAACCTATGAGATCTTATAGGTCGCAGGGAGGTAATTGGCAGAAGGCGGTCTCTCAAGTATCCAGATCCACTGCCATGTAGGGCTTTATGGGTGATCAATAGCACCTTGAAGCGCATCCGGAGATCGACAGGTAGCCAGCGCAGCTCGCGGAGGATAGGTGTAATGCGGGTGAATCGGGGTGCACCCGCGATCACTCGCGCGGCTGCGTTCTGCACTAGCTGAAGTCGCCGGATGCTCCTCAAGGGCAGCCCCATGTAGAGCACGTTGCAGTATTCTAGCCTAGAAATCACGAGGGCCCGAGTGACTGTTGTGAGAGCCTCCCGGTTCAGGTAGGGTCGCAACTGGCGCACCAGGCGTACCTGGGCGAATGCCCCCCTGGTCACAGCCGCTATATGATGGTCGAATGACAGCTGTGAGTCCAGGAGGACTCCCAAGTTGCGAACCCTCTCTGAGGGGTGTAAAATTTGACCCCCCAGCCTGAGTGTTGGATTAATGGCCAAATTTTTGGGAGGAAAACACAACAGCCACTCGGTCTTTTCTGGGTTGAGCACAAGCTTGTTAATCCTCATCCAGTCCATGACGGCTTCAAGCCCCCGGTCCATTACGTCAACCGCTTCATTGATTTGGCACGGGGCGGACAGATACAATTGAGTATCGTCCGCGTATTGATGGTATCTAATCCCGTGCCTACGGATGATCTCTCCCAGCGGTTTCATGTAAATGTTAAATAGTAGGGGGGATAAGACCGAACCCTGCGGCACCCCATATTTCAGGGGCCTTGGGGACGATCTCTGCCCTCCCACTAACACCGACTGCGACCTGTCCGAGAGGTAGGAGGAGAACCACCGTAACACGGTGCCTCCCACTCCCACCTCCCGCAGTCTTCGCAGAAGGATACCATGGTCGATGGTATCGAAAGCCGCTGAAAGGTCAAGGAGGACCAGGATGGAGGGGTGCCCTTCATCTCTGGCTCTCCAAAGATCATCCATCAATGCGACCAAGGCGGTTTCAGTGCTGTAACCGGGTCTGAAGCCTGACTGGAAGGGGTCTAGGTAGTCTGCTTCCTCCAAGGACCGTTGGAGCTGGAAGGCCACCACCTTCTCAACAACCTTCCCCAGAAAGGGGAGGTTGGAGACCGGGCGGTAGTTGTTAAGGACAGCTGGATCTAGGGATGGCTTCTTCAGGAGGGGTCTCACCACCGCCGCCTTCAGTGCGGCGGGGAAGTTCCCCTCCCGAAGAGAGGCGGTTACAACCGCCTGGATCCAGCCTCGTGTCACCTCACTGCAGTTAGAAACCAGCCATGAGGGACACGGATCCAGGGCACAGGTGGAGGAACTCACAGCTCTCATGGCCTTGTCCACATCCCCGGGGGTAACCTCCTGAAACTCAACCCAGAGCTGTTGAACTTGGTCCCCCTGGGTCTCGGCTGGAACTGCGGGTGTGGAGTCCAAGTCCGTCCGAAACCGAGCAATTTTGTCCGCTAAGAATTGGGCATATTCTTCAGCTCTGCCCTGCAAGGGTTCCCCCGCCTCCCTTTTGTTCAATAGGGAGCGGGTTATCCTAAACAGGGCGGCTGGGCGGGACTCAGCGGATGCGACCAGGGAGGCTATGTGTGATCTTTTAGCTGCCCTAAGTGCCCTAGTATATTCCCTGGTGCAGGTGGTTACCATTGCTCGGTTCGATGCGGACTTGTCGGACCTCCAACGGTGCTCTAGGCATCTCCTCCGGCGCTTCATCTCCCGGAGTTCCTCGGTGAACCAAGGGGGTCTCCGGGATCCGCCGCCTCGGAGGGGCCGCAGTGGCGCAATCCGGTCGAGGGCCTCTGACGCTGCCGAGTGCCACGCAGCAGCCAGGGTTTCTGCCGGACTGTGGGCGAAAGTATCAGGAATAACCCCAAGCTCTGTCTGGAACCTTACTGGCTCCATAAGACGCCTGGGGCGGAACCACCTGGTCGGTTCCTCCTCCCTACAGTGGGGGTTTGGCCTCCGGAAGTCGATATTGGATGACACTGTTGCAAGCATGGACAAACTCTTTCCTATGATTAGAATATAGGCCCGTCTGCCACTCAGGAATATGAACTCCACTTAATATTTTATTTTTTACATTCCTATGCAGCTTTTCCTTACGGTTTAAGTGATATGGAATTTCTCATCATTTTATCCTCACAACCCTGTACACAACATCCCTGTATATAGATATAGATAAAATATACTTGGTCAAATTCATCCATGAATTCCATGATTGAGATGGGATTTGAAGTCCAATATCTAAACCAAATGTTTCCCAACCTTGACCACATTACGATGTGCAGACTTCTGTTCCCAGAATTCCTCAGCAAGCATGCTGACTGAGGAATTCTGGGAGTTGAAGTTCACATATCTTAAAGTAGCCAAGGTTAAGAAACACTGCCTTAACTACTACACCTCTCTATTTTGTCAATGGCAGTTTTGTTCCTGCAATTGTGCTATGAAGCTAATGGAAACCAGAACTCTGGATTTTTTCTTTGCTTCCTTGCTGCACGGCTTACCAGTATATGACTTCCATATCACAGATGCCTTCACATAACAAGAACGGCTAAGAATAAAATTCTGTGTATATAAACTCATTTTGAAATCAGTATCTTAAATTTATTAGTGTGGGTTCTTATAGATATTTGCAAGGAAAAAGGAAAGCATTTCCATGATATAAACTCACAGTTAAGTATTTTGTTGGTCTAGTAGTTGGTCAGAAGCAACTGCTAGGTTGGGTGGGTTTCAATTTTTTTTAGAACCTCATCCATAGGTGTGGCCTGCTTTGTGGGAGTGGCTTGCCGACCATGTGACTGGGTGGGAGTGGCTTGCCATCCATGTGACTGAGAGGGAGTGGCTTGGCAGTCATGTGACTGGGTGGGTGTGGCCAACTTGTAAAATGTGGTGAAACTCACTTAACAATGCTCTTGCTTAGCAACCAAAATGTTGGCTCAGAAACTCTGGCATTTGAAACACACAAGTCTTAAAGCTGTCAAGTTACAAGACCCTTGCACCCCTAACCCTTTAGAAAAAAACCGCAGGGGTGTTCAAACTTGACAGCTTTAAGACTTGTGGACTTCAACTCCCAGAATTCCTCCTCTCGCTCTTCATCTTGATGATATGCTGACGGGCGGGGGGAGGGAGCTGGAGCGGCACAGTAGATTTGTGGAACCTCTTCTATAGAAGAGGTTAGAACTGGCAGGAACCCACCCCTGAGTGGTGGGCAACTGTCACATGACAACATAGGACTTCCAGTGTTGGAACATTCACAACTTCTGGAAGCAAGTTGCTTCAATGGTGAATTTTTCTCACTGTCAGGAAATTCCTCCTTAGCTCCAGGTTGCTTCTTTCCTTGATTTGATTCCACCCATTGCTTCTTGTCCTGCCCTCGGGTGCTTTGGATAATAGCTTGACTCCCTCTTCTTTGTGTCAACTTTTCAACAATGATCTCACCGAGCAACAGAATTTCTGGGCTTCCTTGTGGTCGTAAGTCGAGGACTACCTATTCTTCCCTACAGTGATTTTTCTACTTCATTGTCATTGAGGTTACAAATGACCCAGGGGTGAGTTCCGTCTTCTGCTACTGCCAGTTGACTCAGGGATGCGCTTTGGACACTCACGCATGCGCAGTAAAAAACCCCAGGAGTGTTCAAACTTTACAGCTTTAAGACTTTAAGGTTTGGATAGGACTCTTAGAGGTGGGGGGCGATTGGTGAGCCAGCCAATCAGTGAGCGGTGGGCGGGGCAAGAATGGTGCAGACAGGTGGGGGGAAGGAGCTGGAACCGGTTCTAAACGGCACGGTAGATTTGTGGAATCTCTTCTATAGAAGAGGTTAGAACTGGCAGGAACCCACCCCTGGTCAGAAGGTACAAGTGGCTGCAGGAGGCGATGAGAACAGGTATTGTGATATTAGTGTAAGCTCTTTGTGCAGTTGTGTGCAATGCCATGATGCAAATACGAATTGGTAAAACTTGTGCCATGACATCACAATGTACAATTTGTCATTTTGTCATCATTGTCATTTAGAAACACAAAGCTACAGAATGTCAAAAGGTATTTTTAAATGACCTGTGTTTATGTGTATGTGTAAGTATGTGTGTGTATGTGTGTGTGTGTGTGTGTGTGTGTGTGAGAGAGAGAGAGAGAGAGAGAGAGAGACAGAAAACCTTATGTGAAAGTTGCTTTTCTTCACTAGCTTCTATGATTAACAATCCTATTTCATTTTAATCTACTTTCAGTAGCGCACATTACAAAGGAAATAAAATCTTGTTTCATTGTAATAACATTGCAGTTTTTCTCTTCTTTTAATTTCTGAACAGATCCTACAGAGTTGCAATATTGCTTGCCACAGTTTTGCTTAGGTCTCTTATTTCTGCAGCTCCTCTTATTACCATGTGGCAGGGCACCCCATAGGCACAATAAATAAATAATACAACACCAGGAGCAGTTACAACTCAGAAAATACATTATTAAAAAATTAAGAAATAAATATCTTCCCCCTTCTTTCCTTAAATAGAGATTGATTTTATAATGTGAAATGCTGAGCAGCACTGCCAGGAGGTATATAAGGGCTTGGGGAGATAGAGAATACATGGCAAATTGGCATTTTTGCTCCCCAGATGAGAGAAAAAAGAAGGGGGGAGGGAGAGAAACCCTCCCTGAGTGAATATGTGCATTTGTCAAATGGAAACAGAATCGGATTGTTTACTGTCTCAATATAATGTTCTGAATCCACAAAGATCTTGAAGGGTAGATGAACATTATGCATTGACTGCATTCATAATTATTGTATATAATCCAGGATCACAGTCCTGTTCAGGGGGAAATTTGTGTAAGATCATTAATTTTCCTGGGCTTTAAAAGCATCCTGAACTATGCTCATTTATGATTCTGAAGGGCACACCAAATAATGTGTAAAATGCATATTAGATTAAGGGACGTCCTTGTTTTGAGGAGGGGGGGGTGTTGGTTAGAGACAAGGAAGACCCAATCTGAATCACATTTATGGTCCATAGACTAAAAGAAAGCTGTAAACTCCTCTCTTTGTTTATACAAATTCATTGTAACCTCTGTATGCAGATAACGGAGTTTAAAAATCCCCTCAGTCAGTGCTGGTGTTGATGGCAATGGGAGGGGGGGGGATTTTTAAAATTCCCTGTGAAAATGACAGACTGGATACTTTTAGACAACAGGTTTGGAGAAAGATTTAGGCTGCCTTCCTTACCCAATCTGGATTAGGCTATTATTTTCATATAATTAAAAAAAAAGCGAGAATACAACAACAATAAAATAAAATATAAAAGTATAATTACAACATAAAAACAAATTAATTTTGAAAATACATCAATGAAGAAGAAATATCTGCCAGCTTAAGCTCTATTTCACTAGTAAATCAGTTTACTGCTAAAAAGCATGATGAAATGCTAATGTTTTTGCTTGCTGCTTAAGGACAACTACAAGGAAGTCGGTTGGGCTCTCTTGGGAACATTAAAATGGGTTTGCTTATTTACCAGAGGAAATGAGTCGTACTTTCAGGTGAACAGGAACAAGAAAATTATGTTTAGGATGATTGTTGCTGGACACACCACCATTATTTATTATTTGCCAGCAAAATTGTGCTTTAAGTTCTGCCTTGGCTTCCATAAAACCCTCTAGAGCTTCATTTGGGTCATATATTCCATCCACTATATTTCATAATCTATAATTTTGTTTTACTCAGCAAAGTTTTAAACATCCACATAGAATGGGGCTAAGTCTGCCGAAGATGAGGAATGGCTTTTGTTCTAGGCTCTGCTGGTCCTTCATGGTATTGTGAGTCAAATCTCATGTTAACCTAAGTTACATCTGTCTCATTCCCATTTTACATTCTGTAGCATATCCTGTGCTATGGTTTTCCCAGTTGCAATGTATGGCTGTGAAAGTTGGACCATAAGAAAGGCTGAGCACCAAAGAATTGAGGCCTTTGAACTATGGTGCTGGAGAAGACTCCTGTGAGTCCCTTGGACTGCAAGGTAATCAAACATGTCAGTCCTAGAGAAGATCAACCCTGACTGCTCTTTAGAAGGCCAGATCCTGAAGTTGAAACTCAAATACTTTGGCCAGCAAATGAGAAGGAAAGACTCATTGGAGAAGAGCCTAATGCTGGGAATGATTGAGGGCAAAAGAAGGATGGGACTACAGAGAATGAGGTGGCTGGATGGAGTCACCAAAACAGTAGGCATGAGCTTAAATGGACTCCAAAGGATGGTAGAGGATAGGAAGGCCTGGAGGAGCGTTGTCCATGGGGTCACAATGGGTCAAACATGACTTCGCAACTAACAACAACATCATATCTAGATTTTTGCATTCCGACTTTGTGAAACTGATGCAAGAAATGTCTTTACTTTAAGCCTGCTCTTTCGTAGCAGATGCTTTTAAGTCTGTGGCTGTTCTTGAGCTTTTTATCTTAAGTTCCTAGCCATTCTATTTGTTTGGAAGACATACTGGGCAATATTGTTCTGAACTTCAGCCTCTAGACTAGCCAAATACTGTCTAGCTTGGTGGACAAGACTGTACGGTGTTCAATGTTGAAATCGGATTCAAGTACTACGTAGATAGACCAGTCAGCATCTCTTCTTGGAATAGGGAGAGAGACCATTTTCTGCTTTGCCTCAGGAACAACATGTCCTCTGAGGGAAATAGGTGGTTTGGAAATAGGATACTAAACAAACAAACAAACAAACAAAAAATGTTTTCAGCCAGATGTGAAGAGCTTGCATTTTATTTTAAAGAATTATATTGTCAAGTTCTTATAAGTCGCCACCACAGCCTGAATTGCGTGCTAAAATCTATTTTTGCCTACAGCTTTGAAACTGTTAAGTGCTCATTCTTGACTCCAAGAGAGTGCGGTGGCTCTAAGGACTCTCTCAGTGAAGATCCATCTGCAGATGAAGTGAGCTCACTCCAATGTTCCCATGGCATCACCAATGGGCAGGAGCAATCCCACTATATTCCAGTTTCCTTCTGCTTCATTTCCTTGGTTTTGGTCGATCAAAGTTCCTCGGTTGTTTCAACCTTTCAGCAAGATAATTCTGGTAGAATTAGGATTGGATGGAATAAAAATTGATGTAAGAGGAGAATTTCAATTAGCAGAATCAACTTGCACCTTTTTTTTAGCTTATTCTAGCCAGAACACTATCTAATTCAGACTGCATCTTGACAATTTTTGGCAAATGAAAGCTACATATTCCCTTGTCTAAATACAGATGAGAATCGTTGCAGTATAGTTAAATGTATATAGTTCAATTTTTATTTAGCAATGAAGCTCAAAAATATTCCAATAATTTAATAGGAGGGGAATCTTGTAAACTCCATGAACTCCCTGTAATAAATAAAGATGATATGTTCTTCAAATGTTAAAAGGTTACTTTCAAGATTTAAAGTTTGAATTGTTTCTTAATTGGTATGTTAATCAGTTAACATTTTAGCTAAACAGTTGGGGAGGATTTTAATCAATAGTGTGCATTTTAAATGTGGGTTAAGTATTCTGAGCACTTTAGTTTATTTTCCAAGTCTCTATTGGGCTACTAATAGAAAATGCATGCTGGAAGATAAAATGTTGGTTTTTAGAAACAATTTAGTTATGTTAGATTGTAATTAATCAATACTAGGGATAATATGCTACTTTATTATGAGTTATTGTGCATTGGAATTTACATAGTAGATACATCTTTGTTTGCTATAAATATGCATTTTTCTACCTTCTAATTGTTTCGGAATATTCTTATATAACAAACAAACAAACCCAATACCAATTTGGATCCCAATTTGGCAATTTGGAAACTTTCCTCAAGCTGATTAAAAAGCTGTTAACTCAACTGAAAGTATGGATAAAAATCTCACTTCAACAATCTGAATCTTACAAAACACTGTAATTTTATGCTATTCATAAAAAGTATTTTCAGCAATAACGGCATCTTATTAGGAGATAAAATTTCCAAAATGTAAGAGAGAAAACTATAGAGAGTAATCTAGATGTGTTTAAATGTTTATATTTTAAAACAGAAATAAAAATTAATCTCTTTAGGAGGATTGAAACTATGAAACTACAGATGATTATACTGACTGTCATTTATTTTATTTTATTTCATTCTGATTTGATTTTTGTAATAACTATCTTTTATTTGGGTTTATCTGCACAACTTTCCATGGTTTCATGGATCGCTGCAATGAAAAATTACACTTGAGAATAAATTAATTCAAAAATAAACTTTAAATCCAAACCACACATATTTTTATTAGGTATGTTCCCAAAGACTATAAATGAAAGACATCATATCAGAGGTGGGTTCCTATCGGTTCAGACCGGTTCGACCAAATACCTTCCATGTAAAAATCCTTTTGAATTTTGAGCCTATCTTCCAAAGTGTTAAGAGATTCCCTCCAGCTTTGTGTCATCCACATCCACATCCTTCATTCTAATTCTTTTTTCAACAGTGGCCAAAAACAATTGTCTATTCTTTTCTGTGGTACAAAGTATTGTGTGGCAATATGTGTACAATTCTATTTATCCCACAAACTGTATCTGTGAATCCTTGTATATGTGCATGCTGAGAAGCCAGAACAAACAGCAAAGAGCCACAGTGGTGCAGTAATTAGAATGCAGTACTACGGCTACTACTGCTGACTGCCAGCTGCCAGAAGTTTGACAGTTCAACTCTCACCAGCGCAAGGTTGACTCAGCCTTCCATCTTTCCGAGGTGAGTAAACGAGGTGAGGACCCAGATTGTTGGGGGCAATATGTTGACTCTGTAAACTGCTTAGAAAGGGCTATAAAGCATTGAGAATATAAGTCTAAGTGCTATTGCTATCATCTAGTTCCAGGTCACCTGCCCAAAAAAGGTACAAAAACTTAGAATGTACCATTCAGCAATAGTGAGTTAATGCCCCATGGCATGGTAGCTGGGGAATTCTGGGAGTTGAAGTCCACATATCTTAAAAGTTGCCAAGGTTGAGAAACACTGGAATAGTATGTTTAGCTATCCTACATCCTTGGGAAAGATCTGATAAACAAAAGTCCCAAAACTCTTAACAGAAACTGTAAGACGCTATTTCAGCCAGGGTTTATGATAATTCACCAGGGCCAACTTGCCACGGCCCACCTATCATGGCCAACTTATAGCTAACTCACCATAGCCAACTTTCCATGGCCAACTTGCTGCAGGACAACTTGACGTGACCCTCTGGCCTCAGGACAACTCGCTTTGGAACAAGAGTTACACTAATATCAAAGATTGAGTAACACTGCCCCACTGCCTGATGCACAGAGATTCATTGGAGACACTATATGAAAAGAGCCATTAAGTCTACAGTAAACTAGAAAAAATAATAATCAGAAGAAATCAGATAGGAAAGGCATAAGCTGTCATGAGCTGTAGCTCATTTCATCAGATTGAAAGGTTTATTCTAGGATTGAATCTGTCCCTGCATGGAGGGTATCATTGAATCAATATCACTGTTGATGTTGAACTGTCTATTGTACATCTCTGGTGCTCTGAATTAATATCATCTCTCCTTTGCCCAACTGCTCTGTGGAAGAGAGCTGTAAATTGCTCAACAGGTCAATAGAACACATTTTTCCCATTAGTCAATAAATCCTTTAAAACTTCCAGAAAGGTTTAGTTGCTCAATTATGACGCCTGGAAGGAAACTAGGTATAATATAATTTGAGAATTGTTTCTATATTATGAGGCAACCAGATATGTATAATTTTTTAAATATTTTGGCTTCATCATGTGTTTTGTTATTTGATGTTTTATGCAGAATACTGGTCTGTAACTGTATTGGTCAATTATATTGATAATAATATTGGATCTGATCACATTGGAAAAATAAAAAAAATATTGAATTCTAGAATAGCCCTAATTCATTACTTCACATTAGATTTGCTCCAGAAGAATTCTGTTATGACTCAGATCCCTGAAATCTACTTGAATATCTCAATTTAATTGAGAATTGTCTGGATCCAAAGATGCTACTGAGATTTAAAAAAATAAAAGAATAAAAACACCTTTAAAATGTAATTATAATTTCTATCTAGTCTTTCTCTAGAGGGAACTCAAACAACAAAATGTGGGAACATAAAACTGGAAAGTATAAAATACAATAACAGAACTAGTAATTAAAATAAAGCAGAAGCAATAAAACAACAAATCCCAAATTGTCTTAATTAAAAATGCCCGCTATAATCATATTAAAATGCCTGAAATGGGCAACAAAGGCTAAACACACCTCTGCCAAGAAGCTGTTCCATAATTTGGGCACCAAAATCAAAATTGCCCTCCCCTTTGTTCCCACTTTAATTGCTTGGCAATGCTCATTATTTTCACACCCAGCTATAAAGTCTGGAAATTCTTTCTAAAAGATTGCAAGTACCAGTTGAGTGTAGGTAATACCTGTGACTCTGCACCCACTCATGGAGATAGACAGAAAGGCCAATGTCTGAAAGTCAGGTAAGGCTGTATCTGATTTCTGGTCTCTTCTGACATCTCTAATCAAAGTGAAAAGCGAAGTCTCTTCAAAGCCTTGTGGCTCTGAATCACGAAATGAACCATTGCATTCCATCCCTGGAGGCAAAATACTGTTTTCACACTCTGTGATCTGAATAGGTTCATTCACAAGTCCTCCCATTTCTGAATTACTCTCTGACGTCAGACAAAATATCTCCAGGATCATTTCTGATTCAGTATATATTTCAGTATACATTTTGGAACAGATTGTTTCATGTGGGCCTTTCCTTGTAAGCCTCTAGATCCATGATGGTGAACCTATGACACACATGCTAAGGTGGCACCTGGAGCCATTTGTCAGCGCATAGCTGACTTTGGCCTTCTTTTGAGGCCATTTTTCACCCTCCAAAGGCTTCCCTGAAGTCTCCGAAGCACAAAAAAATGGCCCTATGGGCAAACCGGAAGTTTGGGAACAAATTTCTGGTTTGTCCATAGGGCCGATTTTCGACCTCCAGAGCCTTCAGGGGCCTTTGAGAGGCTTCCCTGAAGGCTCCAGAGGGCAAAAACCAGCCCTACAAGCAAACCGGAAGTGATTTCCAGTTTGTCTATAGGTCCGGGTTTTTTTGCCTTCCGGAGCCTTCAGGAGGCCTGAACCTGTTTTCACCCTCCCCAGGCTCCTAAAAAGCCTCTGGAGCCAGGGGAGGGTAAAAAAACCATGGTAAAAGGGGAGGGTGCACTGGTCATGCACATGTGTGCATGGAGGGGGTGTCATACACATAGAATTATGGGTGTGGCATGCCGGTGCATGACCCCCCCTGTACAGCAGCCAAAAAAGATTCACCATCACTTCTCTAGATGGATTGGCAGAAGTTGTCCTCAATATGAAAATTGTATAAAAGGTCGAGAAGGAATGCAGATTAGGGTGGAGCTAGGCTCTTGGATCAGAAAGGTCAGCAGTTCGGTGGTTCGAATCCCTAGTGCCGCGTAACAGAGTGAGCTCCAGTTACTTGTCCCAGCTTCTGCCAACCTAGCAGTTCAAAAGCATGTAAAAATGCAGGTAGAAAAATAGAAACCACCTTTGGTGGGAAGGTAACAAGTTAGGGCTACGGAGATGTCTTCGGACAGCGCTGGCTCTTTGGCTTTGAAAGAGATGAGCACCACCCCCTAGAGTCAGGAACGACTAGCACATATGTATGAGGGGAGCCTTTACATTTAGGCTAATGGAAAGTGGGATGAAAATAAAAAACTAAACTAAAATCCCAATAAAGAATTTCTTTAGAACAAGAAACATACATTTTAGACAATTAAGAATCTCTCTATTAATTATATGTAAATCAATACCTAAATTCATTATGCTTGCCTTTTGCCTCAGGATTGCTTACAAATCCTGTTTGTACAGAATTTGTACAAATCCAGTTACAGTAACAGATGCAGTTACAAATCCCCGATTCTGTAGATACCCTAGTCGAGCCGAGGTGGCACAGTGGTTAAATGCAGCGCTGTAGGCTACTTTAGCTGACTGCAGTTCTGCAGTTTGGCTGTTCAAATCTCACCGGCTCAGGGTTGACTCAGTCTTCCATCCTTCCGAGGTGGGTAAAATGAGGACCCGGATTGTTGTTGGGGGCAATATGCTGACTCTGTAAACCACTTAGAGAGGGCTGAAAGCCCTATGAAGCGGTATATAAGTCTAACTGCTATTGCTATAGTGCATGTTTTGTTCCCTTCTTTCCTCCAAATGCAAGAAATGAACAATCCTCCATTTAATACAAGAAACAAAACTGGGCCAAATCATCCCGGTGTACAGATAGTCCCCAACTTACAACAGTTCATTTAGTGATGGTTTGAAGTTACAATGGAACTAAAAAAGTGACTTATGACTGTTTTTCACACTTATGACTGTTGCAGCATCCCCCATGGTCACATAATCAAAATTCAGTTGTTTGGCAACTGACTCATATTTATGATGGTTGCAGTGTCCCAGGGTCATGGGATCCTTTTTTGAAAACTTCTGACAAGCAAACTCAATGGGGAAGCCAGATTCACTTAAAAATAGTGTTACTAATTAAACAACTGCAGTGATTCACTTAATAAATGAAGCACGAAAGGTTGTAAAAATAGGGGATAATTCACAACTGTCTCACTTATCAATAGAAATTTTGGACTCAATTGTCATTGAGGTCTACCTTTAATGAGGCAGCTGTCTGTCACAGTGGAGGCATGACTCTTCTATCACTAACTACAACCATCAGCCTCTCTCAGTTGGAATAGTGCAGGCAAAGTACTCTGTATTGACATATGTAGACAAAATTGCAGGGATGGAAGAGAGACGTTCCCTAATGGTAAAACCCATTAGAAAAGACCATTGGAGAAATAATCAGCCAGTAGAATTTTCATGAGGTTCCAGATTGTTGGGTGCAATATGCTGACTCTTTAAACCACTTAGAGAGGGCAGTAAAACACTATGAAGTGGTATATTGCTATTTTCTGTTCTGTCTAGAAAGACATATTATACATACACACACACACAAACACACACACACACACACACACACACATATTTGAGCAAAACACTTTGTATTAGTATCTCTATAGCAGGGCTGTCAAACTCCCAGCCCACAAGGTGGATGCGTTACATGCTAGCCATACCCACACCTGGTTTAGCAAAGGAGTACGGGGAAGTTCCGATATGTCACGTGACAAGTTGTGACAACATGAGTTTGACACCTGCGCTCTATAGGGTTGCAGTTTCATATATTGCTCTAGTTCTCAGTAAAAATGCTTTCCAGAAAAAAGATGTGTACTCAAATGCTATGGCTTTTCCAGTACAGTCATATCTTAGTACTTAACTACTTGGAAACTCATCAAATTTGGAACTCAACACATTTTGAAATGAAAATTTTGTCCAGTACTCATCATTTGTTTGGTACTTGATACAGAAATCTAGAACTTGTCAGTGTCGACTGCCTTGTGACTCACTACATTATTCTCTATGGCAGTGATGGCTAACCTTTTTGTCCTCGCATGCCGAAATCACGCACACGTGTGCACGACAGCACACATGCAATGAGCCCCGCACCCGTGCATGCGCTTACAACACCACGTGTTCCCCTTCTCCCTACGGATGCACAGCCCCCCCTGTGCCCCATTTTGGGCCTAGTAGGCCTCCCTGAAGCCTCCTGGGACCAAAAATGGGGCACGGGAGAGCACAGCACCCCTCTGCAATCCCCACTTCCACACATGCACACATGCCCCCACCCCACCCTGCGCATGAGCGCACATCTCCCACGTGTGTATCAGAGAAACAAAAATCAGCTGGCTGGTGGGAGGTGCGCATGAATACACAGTGGAGCTGAGCTGGGTGACTGCTCGCATGCCGGCAGAGAGGGCTCTGTGTGCCACCTGTGGCATCATGGCTTTATGGGGAAAATTTGTTTGGTATTCATCATTGTTGGTACTCATCACATCTCCCGGAACCAATTAACATTGAGTAGCAAGGTACCATTGTAGTTCTTTTTGTAGAATTTTTGTCCACAGCTTTGTCAGCTTCCAATAAAACTTGGATATCCTATTGTAATTGATATGGCCATTGCCAAATGAAGCTATGACTCATTCTGTTTTTGGAGAACATTTGAGGGCACATAGTGGGCTCACTCCCAGAAACAGTGACATAGAAGATTTGTCTATTAAAAATGGCTGTGAGGGTGAGCACTGTTGTAAGATATCCATTTAATAGAAGTTGAATGCCAGAATGCGCTCTGCCAATCTAAATGGGAACATTTTGGGGGCTCAGAGCATCCCCGTAGCTAAATAAGATGCTAGAGGTAATTCTGTTTTGCATCATGTCTGCTTCTTTTTAAATAAAACATAAACATGCCAAGTTCTGAAAAGAACTTTTGAAAAAAAATAGGTAGTATAGGGAGTCTGATAAGCCCAAAATGAACTTGGAATCTTGGCATCTGTAAGCCCTACTTTGCCTACCAGGGGTTCACTCATTCATGATGATCATTTTAAAAAGTTTAAAGATAAGATTCCTTGTGTTTGTGTTACAAAAAGTATTGTGGATTCCTTAATTCAGATTATTTAATTATATTGTTGTGTTTATTATAATTAAATTATGATTAATTATTTTTAGTCAGATTATGCTCTTAAGATATTGTAAACTACCCAAGGTCACTAGACAATGAGATGGACAGCATATGTGTAATACTATTTTATAAGAAATATTTTATAAGACACAATGGGTGAAAACTAATCAAGGAGAAAAGCAACTTAGAAATAAGGAGAAATTTCTTGACAGTTAGAACAATGAATCAATTGGACAACTTGCCTCCAGAATTTGTGAATGCTCCAACACTGGACATTTTAAAGAAGATGTTGGATATGCATTTGTCTGAAGTGGTGTAGGGTTTCCTGCCTAAGCAGGGGGTTGGACTAGAAGACTTTCAGGGTCCCTTCCAACTCTGTTATTCTATAATATCAATATCAATATTGGTGTTAATATTAATATTGGTATTAATATTGATATTAATATTGGTATTAATGCTAATATTAATAATAATATTGATATTAATATTGGTATTGGTATCGATATCAATATCGATATCAATGATAACGACAATGACAATAAACATAAACATAAATATAAACATAAACATAACAAGCACCTGCCACATAATACCCCAGACTTAACAATTGTCAATATGAAAGACTCCAAAAAAATCTACTTCGTGGCCATTACATGTATGCTGTATGATAAACCATAGCAATAATAATAATAGAATACAAACTAATGAAGTCTTGAGTTAATACACCAGATTTAACTACAGTTGAAATGAAGAAAATGTGGATAATTGATATGGCAATGCCAGGAAATAGTAAAATAGAAAGCAAAAAATTGGAGAAGATCAGAAAATATCAAGGTCTGAAAATCAAAATCTGATGGCATAAACAGGCCATGATTATCAGCACACATACTTCCATCCAAGAAATCTTGGACAGTACATAGAAAGTCTGTGCAATGACAAAAATTTCAAACTGTCAGTTATAAAAGCCACACTGCTCAGATCTGCACATATACCATGTTGATACATTATGATATCCTGCATTCTTGGAAAGAACAACAGGTATGAAAGCTAATACGAGCTAAAGAATTGGCAGCTGTGATTTCACATTTTTGTGTATATAATAATAATGACACAAAGTGACTACTTTGATTGGAGTCTTAGTAAAAAAAAAACTTTTTACAGCAACAAGGAATTGGTAGAATCATAATAGAGAAAAATGGATATGAGAACAAATGGGTTGAAATCCCATGGGATTTCCAAATACAAACTGATAAACGTTAGCCCTTAATAAGTCAAATGTAGCTGTAGATAGAAAAGAAAACACTACGGAGAATTTTCATTGCAGTAGATACAGGTTAATGAGAAAGAATGGTAAAACACCAAAATAAAATTTGAGTAAATGTAAGGGGGGAGGGAATAGTAAGAGTCTCAATCAATGGGAGATAAACTTGGTTATTTATTATTATACAATTGTATCACAGCGGCCAGTTGTTTCGCCGGATTTGGCATTGGTTACTAGTCGGGCCCCACCCAGGGGCCTAGGACGTCGTAACGTATTTTCGTAATATGCGTGCAGATCCAAGCAGTGCGGCTTTTTGCATTTGACTGATAGTGATTTTGTCAATTTTTAACTGTTTTAAATGTAATTCCAGTGCTTTTGGAATAGCACCCAGTGTGCCAATTACCACTGGAATTACCACTGCTGGTTTGTGCCATAGTCGTTGAATTTCGATTTTTAAGTCCTGGTATCTTGCGATTTTTTCATGTTCCTTCTCGGCGACCCTGCTATCACCTGGTATTGCGATGTCTATGATTGTGACCTTATTTTTCTCAACCAGTGTGATGTCTGGTGTATTATGCGCCAGTATTTTGTCGGTTTGTATACGGAAATCCCACAAGATCTTGACCATCTGATTTTCGGTGACTTTTTCAGGCTGATGTTCCCACCAGTTTGTTGCTGTTTTAATATTATAATTTTTGCACAAATTCCAATGGATCATTTGTGCTACTGAATTGTGCCGCAATTTATAATCAGTCTGCGTGATTTTTTTACAGCAGCTGAGTATGTGATCAACAGTTTCATCAGCTTCTTTGCAAAGTCTGCATTTGGCATCATCAGAGGATTTTTCGATTTTGGCCTTAATGGCATTTGTGCGGATAGCTTGTTCTTGCGCAGCCAGGATTAGTGACTCTGTTTCTTTCTTTAATGTACCTGTTTTTAACCATAACCAAGTTTGTTCACTGTCCACTTTATCTTTTATTTTTTCCAGAAATTGACCATGCAGTGCTTTGTTCTGCCAACTCTCCATTCTTGATTTTATCACATCTTTTCTGTATTCTTGTTTTGTCTGTTGGGCCTTCAGTAGATTTTTGTTCTTTACTTCGATTAATAGATGTTCTTGAGTGTCTTTTAAATAATCAGCCAGTGCATGTTTTTCTTCTTCAACTGTTTGCTTCACTTGTAATAATCCTCTGCCACCTGATTTTCGGGGCAGGTACAGTCTATCAGTATCACCACGTGGATGTAAACTGTAGTGTATTGTCATTAGTTTCCTGGTTTTTCGGTCCAAAAGGTCCAAATCAGCTTGTGTCCAGTTAACTATGCCAGCTGTGTATCTTATAACTGGTATTGCCCAGGTATTTATGGCCTTGATTGTATTTCCACCATTCAATTTAGATTTTAAAATTTTCCTAACTCTGTTGGTGTACTCTCGCCTGACAATAGTTTTTACTTCTCCATGCTTGATGTTATCCAACTGCAGAATGCCTAAGTATTTGTAGGCTTCATTTTCTTTGCATTTAATTAGTTGGCCATTGGGCATTTCAATTCCCTCAGATGCAGTGATTTTGCCCCTTTTTATGGATACAGTGGCGCATTTTTCCATGCCAAACTGCATTGAAATATCGGTGCTGAATACTCGGACTGTATTTGTCAATGATTGGATTTCTATTTCTGACTTTCCATAGAGTTTCAAATCATCCATATATAGTAAATGCGAAATTTTTTCAGCTTTTTTGGCTGTTTGGTAGCCTAATTTCATTTTTTTTAAGATTACTGATAGTGGGATCATTGCGATGATGAAGAGAAGAGGTGAAAGTGAATCACCCTGGAAAATTCCTCGCTTGATATTAACCATTCCGTAGCTCTCATTCCCTACTGCCAACTCAGTTCTCCATTGTTTCATTGCCTTTTCAGTAAAGGATGTAATATTTTTGCTAATGCCAGTTGTTTCTAAGCATTTTATGATCCAACTATGTGGCAGTGAGTCAAATGCCTTTTTGTAATCAATCCAGACCATATTCAAGTAGGTTTTTCTGTTCTTACAATTTTCTAATATCATTTTATCAATTAGAAGCTGATCTTTTGTGCCCCTGCTCCTTCTTTTGTTGCCTTTTTGCTCTACTGGCAAGATGTTGTTTGTTTCCAAATAATCCATCATGTTATCTGCAATAATGCCTGTGAGTAATTTGAAGGTTGTTGGTAAGCATGTTATTGGTCTATAGGTTTCAGGTGTTGTTCCTTTAGTTGGATCTTTCTGAATCAAGTATGTTTTTCCAGTTGTCAACCATTCATCAATTTGGCCCTTTTGTAAAATTTCATTCAGTTGCCTGGCCAATATTGCATGTAAACTGGTCAGATATTTGAGCCAGAAACCATGTAATTGGTCCTTTCCAGGTGATGTCCAATTCTTTACCTTTTTAACTCGATTTCTGATCATCTCAGTTGTTATTTCTAATACTTGCATTTGTTTGTTGGCAATGCTTTTCTCAAAGTCATGTATCCACTTTGCTTCCTTGTTGTAGTCCTTTGCATTTTCCCACAATTCTTTCCAGAATTCAACTGTGGCCTGCTTTTCTGGTTTTTCACTTTTGGTGTCACCATTCACATTAAGACTTTGATAAAAACGCCGTTGGTCTGATCGAAATTGCTGATTTTGTTTATATTGGATGATTTGTGCCTCATATCTTTCAATTTTTCTAGCTGTTGCTGTTATCTGCTGTTTTACAATCTCTACAGCTTCATTGATGTTTCATGTATCCAATCTATATCTTCTGATTAGCCGATCTATGATTTTGTTGTTTTTAAGCCGTTGCTCATGCATGTTCTTTAAGTTACTAGCATCTGCCCTTAATTTTTTGATTTTTTGTTCTAGACGGATTTTCCACTTTGGCTTTGATGCTTTTTCTGTTGTGTGACTAGGTACTTTAATTTTAATGCCTAGTTCGTTAGTGACTATTACAGCTGCGCTGTACATTAACTGGTTTGTTTCCAAGATGGATCCCGGTTCAATTGTTGAAAACACTGCATTAACCATTTTCATGATAGGGGCCAAAATTTTCTTAGGCACAGTTTTTAGTGATGGTAAACGTTGCCTTTCCTCATTAAGCAGAAAATGCTCCATGATCTTATCCTTCAATTCTTTTTGTTTTTGAGTTAGTTCATCAGTTGGTTCAGTGATAACTGGTTCTAGTGGTGGTGATGTTATTTCCTCCCTGAGAGCTTCTTCTGGGAGTTCTACTATAGTGTCTTTAGTTGTGTCTTGAATATCAGTTATTTCCGCTTGTGATATTGTTTTTTGGGTTTTGCAATTTGCCTGAATTTCCTCATGTTCAACTTCACTAAACACTTTATTCCGTATAATAAATCGCCTTTGATCTGCTAGTCGTTGTTCACTTACATTTGAATCTGGATATTGTTGTTTCCATAATTCATACATTCGCTTTAAATATCCTCTTTTTTCTGGCTCTGAGTTGTAGTAACAGGCCATTATGGCACGGTTTTCATCTGCACTATATTTTTGTCGTTTTGTTGGCTGGTCCACTTGTAGCCCACTTGTCGACGGATGTCCAGGGACCCCAACATCCGCCGCGGCCCTTGTTAACCCGCGCGACGACCGATGCGGTATGGAATTCTTATTCGTTTTTTTCACCATATTGTATGGGTTGGCGGGGTTTTTTTTACGGGACCAGATGCCAACCTGATCCCAACCTTCCTCCTTTCTCATCCGGGCTTGGGACCGGCAACGGCGGAGTTTTTATTATTTTTATTATTATTATTATTATTATTATTATTATTATTATTATTATTATTATTATACAATTGTATCACAGCAGCCAGTTGTTTCGCCGGATTTGGCATTGGTTACTAGTCGGGCCCCACCCAGGGGCCTAGGACGTCGTAACGCATTTTCGTAATATGCGTGCAGATCCAAGCAGTGCGGCTTTTTGCATTTGACTGATAGTGATTTTGTCAATTTTTAACTGTTTTAAATGTAATTCCAGTGCTTTTGGAATAGCACCCAGTGTGCCAATTACCACTGGAATTATCACTGCTGGTTTGTGCCATAGTCGTTGAATTTCGATTTTTAAGTCCTGGTATCTTGCGATTTTTTCATGTTCCTTCTCGGCGACCCTGCTATCACCTGGTATTGCGATGTCTATGATTGTGACCTTATTTTTCTCAACCAGTGTGATGTCTGGTGTATTATGCGCCAGTATTTTGTCGGTTTGTATACGGAAATCCCACAAGATCTTGACCATCTGATTTTCGGTGACTTTTTCAGGCTGATGTTCCCACCAGTTTGTTGCTGTTTTAATATTATAATTTTTGCACAAATTCCAATGGATCATTTGTGCTACTGAATTGTGCCGCAATTTATAATCAGTCTGCGCGATTTTTTTACAGCAGCTGAGTATGTGATCAACAGTTTCATCAGCTTCTTTGCAAAGTCTGCATTTGGCATCATCAGAGGATTTTTCGATTTTGGCCTTAATGGCATTTGTGCGGATAGCTTGTTCTTGCGCAGCCAAGATTAGTGACTCTGTTTCTTTCTTTAATGTACCTGTTTTTAACCATAACCAAGTTTGTTCACTGTCCACTTTATCTTTTATTTTTTCCAGAAATTGGCCATGCAGTGCTTTGTTCTGCCAACTCTCCATTCTTGATTTTATCACAACTTTTCTGTATTCTTGTTTCGTCTGTTGGGCCTTCAGTAGATTTTTGTTCTTTACTTTGATTAATAGATGTTCTTGAGTGTCTTTTAAATAATCAGCCAGTGCATGTTTTTCTTCTTCAACTGTTTGCTTCACTTGTAATAATCCTCTGCCACCTGATTTTCGGGGCAGGTACAGTCTATCAGTATCACCACGTGGATGTAAACTGTAGTGCATTGTCATTAGTTTCCTGGTTTTTCGGTCCAAAATGTCCAAATCAGCTTGTGTCCAGTTAACTATACCAGCTGTGTATCTTATAACTGGTATTGCCCAGGTATTTATGCCCTTGATTGTATTTCCACCATTCAATTTAGATTTCAAAATTTTCCTAAATCTGTTGGTGTACTCTCGCCTGACAATAGCTTTTACTTCTCCATGCTTGATGTTATCCAACTTCAGAATGCCTAAGTATTTGTAGGCTTCATTTTCGTTGCATTTAATTAGTTGGCCATTGGGCATTTCAATTCCCTCACATGCAGTGATTTTGCCTCTTTTTATGGATACAGTGGCGCATTTTTCCATGCCAAACTGCATTGAAATATCGGTGCTGAATACTCAGACTGTGTTTGTCAATGATTGGATTTCTATTTCTGACTTTCCATAGAGTTTCAAATCATCCATATATAGTAAATGTGAAATTTTTTCAGCTTCTTTGGCTGTTTGGTAGCCTAATTTCATTTTTTTTAAGATTACTAATAGTGGGATCATTGCGATGATGAAGAGAAGAGGTGAAAGTGAATCACCCTGGAAAATTCCTCGCTTGATATTAACCATTCCGTAGATCTCATTCCCTACTGCCAACTCAGTTCTCCATTGTTTCATCGCCTTTTCAGTAAAGGATGTAATATTTTTGCTAATGCCAGTTGTTTCTAAGCATTTTATGATCCAACTATGTGGCAGTGAGTCAAATGCCTTTTTGTAATCAATCCAGACCATATTCAAGTTCGTTTTTCTGTTCTTACAATTTTCTAATATCATTTTATCAATTAGGAGCTGATCTTTTGTGCCCCTGCTCCTTCTTTTGTTGCCTTTTTGCTCTACTGGCAAGATGTTGTTTGTTTCCAAATAATCCATCATGTTATCTGCAATAATGCCTGTGAGTAATTTGAAGGTTGTTGGCAAGCATGTTATTGGTCTGTAGTTTTCAGGTGTTGTTCCTTTAGTTGCATCTTTCTGAATCAAGTATGTTTTTCCAGTTGTCAACCATTCATCAATTTGGCCCTTTTGTAAAATTTCATTCAGTTGCCTGGCCAATATTGCATGTAAACTGGTCAGATATTTGAGCCAGAAACCATGTAATTGATCCTTTCCAGGTGATGACCAATTCTTTACCTTTTTTACTCGATTTTTGACCATCTCAGTTGTTATTTCTAATACTTGCATTTGTTTGTTGCCAATGCTTTTCTCAAAGTCATGTATCCACTTTGCTTCCTTATTGTAGTCCTTTGCATTTTCCCACAATTCTTTCCAGAATTCAACTGTGGCCTGCTTTTCTGATTTTTCACTTTTGGTGTCACCATTCACATTAAGACTTTGATAAAAACGCCGTTGATCTGATCGAAATTGCTGATTTTGTTTATATTGGATTATTCGTGCCTCATATCTTTCAATTTTTCTAGCTGTTGCTGTTATCTGCTGTTTTACAATCTCTACAGCTTCATTGATGTTTCTTGTATCCAATCTATATCTTCTGATTACCGATCTATGATTTTGTTGTTTTTAAGCCGTTGCTCATGCATGTTCTTTAAGTTACTACCATCTGCCCTTAATTTTTTGATTTTTTGTTCTAAACGGATTTTCCACTTTGGCTTTGATGCTTTTTCTGTTGTGTGACTAGGTACTTTAATTTTAATGCCTAGTTCATTAGTGACTATTACAGCTGCACAGTACATTAACTGGTTTGTTTCCAATATGGATCCCGGTTCAATTGTTGAAAACACTGCATTAACCATTTTCATGATAGGGGCCAAAATTTTCTTAGGCACAGTTTTTAGTGATGGTAAACGTTACCTTTCCTCATTAAGCAGAAAATGCTCCATGATCTTATCCTTCAATTCTTTTTGTTTTTGAGTTAGTTCATCAGTTGGTTCAGTGATAACTGGTTCTAGTGGTGGTGATGTTATTTCCTCCCCGAGAGCTTCTTCTGGGAGTTCTACTATAATGTCTTTAGTTGTGTCTTGAATATCAGTTATTTCCGCTTGTGATATTGTTTTTTGGGTTTTGCAATTTGCCTGAATTTCCTCATGTTCAACTTCACTAAACACTTTATTCCGTATAATAAATCACCTTTGATCTGCTAGTCGTTGTTCACTTACATTTGAATCTGGATATTGTTGTTTCCATAATTCATACATTCGCTTTAAATAGCCTCTTTTTTCTGGCTCTGAGTTGTAGTAACAGGCCATTATGGCACGGTTTTCATCTGCACTATATTTTTGTCGTTTTGTTGGCTGGTCCACTTGTAGCCCACTTGTCGACGGATGTCCAGGGACCCCAACATCCGCCGCGGCCCTTGTTAACCCGCGCGACGACCGATGCGGTATGGAATTCTTATTCGTTTTTTTCACCATATTGTATGGGTTGGCGGGGTTTTTTTTACGGGACCAGATGCCAACCTGATCCCAACCTTCCTCCTTTCTCATCCGGGCTTGGGACCGGCAACGGCGGAGTTTTTATTATTTTTATTATTATTATTATTATTATTATTATTATTATTATTATTATTATTATTATTATACAATTGTATCACAGCAGCCAGTTGTTTCGCCGGATTTGGCATTGGTTACTAGTCGGGCCCCACCCAGGGGCCTAGGACGTCGTAACGCATTTTCGTAATATGCGTGCAGATCCAAGCAGTGCGGCTTTTTGCATTTGACTGATAGTGATTTTGTCAATTTTTAACTGTTTTAAATGTAATTCCAGTGCTTTTGGAATAGCACCCAGTGTGCCAATTACCACTGGAATTATCACTGCTGGTTTGTGCCATAGTCGTTGAATTTCGATTTTTAAGTCCTGGTATCTTGCGATTTTTTCATGTTCCTTCTCGGCGACCCTGCTATCACCTGGTATTGCGATGTCTATGATTGTGACCTTATTTTTCTCAACCAGTGTGATGTCTGGTGTATTATGCGCCAGTATTTTGTCGGTTTGTATACGGAAATCCCACAAGATCTTGACCATCTGATTTTCGGTGACTTTTTCAGGCTGATGTTCCCACCAGTTTGTTGCTGTTTTAATATTATAATTTTTGCACAAATTCCAATGGATCATTTGTGCTACTGAATTGTGCCGCAATTTATAATCAGTCTGCGCGATTTTTTTACAGCAGCTGAGTATGTGATCAACAGTTTCATCAGCTTCTTTGCAAAGTCTGCATTTGGCATCATCAGAGGATTTTTCGATTTTGGCCTTAATGGCAT
Organism: Thamnophis elegans; assembly: GCF_009769535.1. Taxonomy (NCBI): domain Eukaryota; kingdom Metazoa; phylum Chordata; class Lepidosauria; order Squamata; family Natricidae; genus Thamnophis; species Thamnophis elegans. The sequence goes on along the minus strand of NC_045543.1, from coordinate 119,510,582 downwards.
TTGTGCGGATAGCTTGTTCTTGCGCAGCCAAGATTAGTGACTCTGTTTCTTTCTTTAATGTACCTGTTTTTAACCATAACCAAGTTTGTTCACTGTCCACTTTATCTTTTATTTTTTCCAGAAATTGGCCATGCAGTGCTTTGTTCTGCCAACTCTCCATTCTTGATTTTATCACAACTTTTCTGTATTCTTGTTTCGTCTGTTGGGCCTTCAGTAGATTTTTGTTCTTTACTTTGATTAATAGATGTTCTTGAGTGTCTTTTAAATAATCAGCCAGTGCATGTTTTTCTTCTTCAACTGTTTGCTTCACTTGTAATAATCCTCTGCCACCTGATTTTCGGGGCAGGTACAGTCTATCAGTATCACCACGTGGATGTAAACTGTAGTGCATTGTCATTAGTTTCCTGGTTTTTCGGTCCAAAATGTCCAAATCAGCTTGTGTCCAGTTAACTATACCAGCTGTGTATCTTATAACTGGTATTGCCCAGGTATTTATGCCCTTGATTGTATTTCCACCATTCAATTTAGATTTCAAAATTTTCCTAAATCTGTTGGTGTACTCTCGCCTGACAATAGCTTTTACTTCTCCATGCTTGATGTTATCCAACTTCAGAATGCCTAAGTATTTGTAGGCTTCATTTTCATTGCATTTAATTAGTTGGCCATTGGGCATTTCAATTCCCTCACATGCAGTGATTTTGCCTCTTTTTATGGATACAGTGGCGCATTTTTCCATGCCAAACTGCATTGAAATATCGGTGCTGAATACTCAGACTGTGTTTGTCAATGATTGGATTTCTATTTCTGACTTTCCATAGAGTTTCAAATCATCCATATATAGTAAATGTGAAATTTTTTCAGCTTCTTTGGCTGTTTGGTAGCCTAATTTCATTTTTTTTAAGATTACTAATAGTGGGATCATTGCGATGATGAAGAGAAGAGGTGAAAGTGAATCACCCTGGAAAATTCCTCGCTTGATATTAACCATTCCGTAGATCTCATTCCCTACTGCCAACTCAGTTCTCCATTGTTTCATCGCCTTTTCAGTAAAGGATGTAATATTTTTGCTAATGCCAGTTGTTTCTAAGCATTTTATGATCCAACTATGTGGCAGTGAGTCAAATGCCTTTTTGTAATCAATCCAGACCATATTCAAGTTCGTTTTTCTGTTCTTACAATTTTCTAATATCATTTTATCAATTAGGAGCTGATCTTTTGTGCCCCTGCTCCTTCTTTTGTTGCCTTTTTGCTCTACTGGCAAGATGTTGTTTGTTTCCAAATAATCCATCATGTTATCTGCAATAATGCCTGTGAGTAATTTGAAGGTTGTTGGCAAGCATGTTATTGGTCTGTAGTTTTCAGGTGTTGTTCCTTTAGTTGCATCTTTCTGAATCAAGTATGTTTTTCCAGTTGTCAACCATTCATCAATTTGGCCCTTTTGTAAAATTTCATTCAGTTGCCTGGCCAATATTGCATGTAAACTGGTCAGATATTTGAGCCAGAAACCATGTAATTGATCCTTTCCAGGTGATGACCAATTCTTTACCTTTTTTACTCGATTTTTGACCATCTCAGTTGTTATTTCTAATACTTGCATTTGTTTGTTGCCAATGCTTTTCTCAAAGTCATGTATCCACTTTGCTTCCTTATTGTAGTCCTTTGCATTTTCCCACAATTCTTTCCAGAATTCAACTGTGGCCTGCTTTTCTGATTTTTCACTTTTGGTGTCACCATTCACATTAAGACTTTGATAAAAACGCCGTTGATCTGATCGAAATTGCTGATTTTGTTTATATTGGATTATTCGTGCCTCATATCTTTCAATTTTTCTAGCTGTTGCTGTTATCTGCTGTTTTACAATCTCTACAGCTTCATTGATGTTTCTTGTATCCAATCTATATCTTCTGATTACCGATCTATGATTTTGTTGTTTTTAAGCCGTTGCTCATGCATGTTCTTTAAGTTACTACCATCTGCCCTTAATTTTTTGATTTTTTGTTCTAAACGGATTTTCCACTTTGGCTTTGATGCTTTTTCTGTTGTGTGACTAGGTACTTTAATTTTAATGCCTAGTTCATTAGTGACTATTACAGCTGCACAGTACATTAACTGGTTTGTTTCCAATATGGATCCCGGTTCAATTGTTGAAAACACTGCATTAACCATTTTCATGATAGGGGCCAAAATTTTCTTAGGCACAGTTTTTAGTGATGGTAAACGTTACCTTTCCTCATTAAGCAGAAAATGCTCCATGATCTTATCCTTCAATTCTTTTTGTTTTTGAGTTAGTTCATCAGTTGGTTCAGTGATAACTGGTTCTAGTGGTGGTGATGTTATTTCCTCCCCGAGAGCTTCTTCTGGGAGTTCTACTATAATGTCTTTAGTTGTGTCTTGAATATCAGTTATTTCCGCTTGTGATATTGTTTTTTGGGTTTTGCAATTTGCCTGAATTTCCTCATGTTCAACTTCACTAAACACTTTATTCCGTATAATAAATCACCTTTGATCTGCTAGTCGTTGTTCACTTACATTTGAATCTGGATATTGTTGTTTCCATAATTCATACATTCGCTTTAAATAGCCTCTTTTTTCTGGCTCTGAGTTGTAGTAACAGGCCATTATGGCACGGTTTTCATCTGCACTATATTTTTGTCGTTTTGTTGGCTGGTCCACTTGTAGCCCACTTGTCGACGGATGTCCAGGGACCCCAACATCCACCGCGGCCCTTGTTAACCCGCGCGACGACTGATGCGGTATGGAATTCTTATTTGTTTTTTTCACCATATTGTATGGGTTGGCGGGTTTTTTTTACTGGGCCAGATGCCAATCTGACCCCAACCCTCCTCCTTTCTCATCCGAGCTTGGAACCGGCAACGGCGGAGTTGTTGTTATTATTATTATTATTATTATTATTATTATTATTATTATTATTTATTAGGTTTGTATGCCGCCCACTCTCGGCAGACTCCAGGCGGCTTACAATAAAAAAGGGAAGGGGGATATAAAAATAAAACAACAGGTTAAAATTGCAACAACATACAAAACCTAGGGTGGGGCGGGACAATTCAACAGTCCCAGGCCTGCCGGAACAGCCAGGTCTTCATAGCTTTGCGGAAGGCCGGAAGGGTAGTAAGGGTCCGGATCTCAATGGGGAGATCATTCCAGAGGGCCGGAGCAGCTACAGAGAAGGCTCTCTCCCGGGGGGTCGCCAGTCTACATTGACCGGCCGATGGAATCCGGAGGAGGCCTAGTCTGTGCGATCTAATCGGTCTATGGGAGATAATTGGCAAGAGGCGGTCTCTCAGGTAGCCAGGTCCGATGCCATGTAGTTCCATCCCAAAAGATTCATAAAAACACTTGAACACAATAGGAAGGATACCATCTCAATTCACCAGTTACAAAAAGTCTGAATTACTTGAAACTGTATATTTCAGAATAGTATGTTTAGCTATCCTACATCCTTGGGAAAGATCTGATAAACAAAAGTCCCAAAACTCTTAACGGAAACTGTAAGAAGCTATTTCAGCTAGGGTCTATGATAATTCACCAGGGCCAACTTGCCACGGGCCACCTATCATGGCCAACTTATCATAGCTAACTCACCACAGCCAACTTTCCATGGCCAACTTGCTGCAGGACAACTTGCCGTGACCCTCTCGCCTCAGGACAACTCGCTTTGGAACAAGAGTTACACTAATATCAAAGAAATTGTGAAATAGAATCATTAAAGAAAGGATACAAACGGAGGAAGAGAATGAAATGTGAACAGCAAATTAAAATATTTTTTATTTATTTTAAATAATTACATATAATTATTAAATTGTTCTGCAGGGAGTTACCCATGGCAAGTTGACCATGATGAGTTGTCCCACAGCAAGTTGGCTGTGGCAAATTGTCCCAGTCCCTTCAGCCAAGCCTTATCAGAACATTTTAATATTTTCCTGCCTAATTGTTTTGTATTATTTTCTGAAAAAAATTTCCCATCTCAGCAGAGCAGTCTCCTGTAGGAGATAAACATTTTCATTTTTGCACTCTAACATCTAACTCAAAGCCCTTTCAGTCCTGAATTGAGCAAACTTTGCGTTTAAAATACAGTCATGTGTACTTAGCATGTGCACAATATAACGAAATACTACAACTACCTCCCCGTGAATTAATCCAACTGCAGCAATATGAGTTTATAGTTTCAGGTACAAAGAGAAATTCTTGGTTTCACAATTGTCATTTTACTTTCATGGCTTGCAAAGGATATTTAAATGCAAGAGGACGGATAATTTTACCACCAAGAAGCTTCCTGTCATGACTGATACATACGTGTCTCTCTGTGTGTCCTGCAAATGACCAGACAAATCATGCTAGTAAAGAGGAACCGTCACTGGAGAAGGTGACAAAGCAGATGTAGATGTGCCATCTTGCCTTTTTTATGACCCCTCCTGCAGATGTCAGCAAATGTATTTTATTTCTTTTTTGTATGACATGGAAGTAAGGAGCTTTTGTTGTTTCAGGTCAAAGCACCAATTGACTAAGATGCTAATGTCTAAAACAGCAGTAACAACAATCTCTAGTTTGGCAGTATAGAACTGGGAACAGATTGTTTTTGTTGTCCAGCACAGCTGACAGTGAAACATGGAAATGCAGAACTGCTTTCATCCAGATGTAGAATCCTCATACGGACTTTCTTTGCTAATACTACTATGCTCCATTCCTGTTTATATTAGACCAAGACTACATTCAAAGTATCTTCACGCTCCTCCTCCAGTTCTACCTCAATTACTTTCTGATGGATAAATTACACCTTTACGCTTCTTTTTCTGAAAGGGTGAGTCTTCCCATTCATCAGTTGCTTTACTTTGTGGGTTTTTCCCCCTCTTCTTTCTTTCCTCTGGAAAGAAAATTACACACAAACACACAGATGAGAAAAGCACCGCTTTACAAGCAGAGAGGGGCTCGACCTATTATTCTTAAATGGCCTTAATTTGGAGCATGTCTCGCATCAGAGTTAGCTCCCTTTTTCCATCAAGGTGATCCAGAAACTGGTAACTCAATCTTCCAAAGAAAAAAAATGAGGAAATTGTTCACTTAGCTTTCAGAAGAAAAAGGAAGCAGGGATGACAATATGATAGGACTCTTCAAATATCTATAGGGAAGTCACAGAAAAGAATATTAAAGACTTCTTTCTATATGCCACAGTATGGGACATAGAATAAAGAATGTATGATGTATTGGCTGATTACATTTATATGCCACAGGTCTCATTATCTTCAGTAACTCTGGGTGAAAGTATAAAACCAAAGATATAAAAACAATAAGTTTAACAACTAAATAAAATGTTAAAACCAAGAATATGGATGGCACAGGGGTAGATTTTAGTCTCTCACTCAATTAATTACCTCAGAAATAGCGCACCCTCATTGGGGGCCCCAAACTAACTGGGAGAGCTAGGTTTAAAGGCTCTTCTGGAAGGTCAGAAAGCTGGAGATGAATTTCACCTCAGGAGGCAAGATGTTTCAGAGAGTGTGGGCCATGGCAGAGAAGTCTCTTTTCCTTGACCCCACTAGCCAAAATTCCTTGGCCAATGGGGTTTGGAGAAGGATTCTTCTGCCAGCGTGAGTCGGGTGTGAGTGAGATTGTGCCTCAGATAATCTGGCCCTTTCCATGAAGGGCTTTAAAGGTGATAGCCAACATCTTGAGTTGAATTGTAAACATATATTGCAACAGAGCAAGTTATGATGGAACCAAGCTTTCTATGGCTAAAGGCATTATAACAGTAAGACCAGTCATCTAAATAGCTGATTTACTCCCCTTTGTTGGAAGGGAACATTTGAAGCAGTGGACTCTTTCAAAGGGATAAGCCCCATGACTCTTTTAGGAATTCTCCAGACACTCTTTCATTCATCTGATTCCTATCTCCTCTTCCTTTCTTTGCACTACCTCTCTCTTTGGATTCCTTTCAATTTTCTGTCTCTGTCTCCATCTTTATCATTTTTTGTTTTAGTAAAAGTGGTATGGGAAAAAGGAAAAACGAAAGCAAGCCTGTGTGCCTTTGTGTGAAATACAACATTCTAGGGGGAAGGTACACCAGAGAACAAGAAGAACCTTCAGAAAGCATGCTGTACCAACTTAAGTCTCCAACTTTCAGGGAAATGTTGACCTAAGGCATAGCTTAGCTTGTATGGAACAGAAAAGGCAATGCATCAAGATGTATCCAATGTTTCACTCTTCTTAAGTTTGAGTTCTGTCTGTGAAAAGAACAACATGAAGAGGCTTCTAAATGTAACATAATGTGAATTCATGTCTCTGGGTCTTCAGCCTCTTTTATTCCAGAGAAAAATCCAAAGCCACTGGAATTTAAAAGAATGGATATTAGTTTTGTTCCTGACACTGCACAAAGAGCAGGAGGGCAAGAACTAATTATTCTCTAGTGTAAATACCAACTAAATAAAGTATCCAAAGGCTATTTGCTCAGCAGATAAATTAAATTTAAAGGCTAAAGAAATACATCAGTGGAAATTTCAAAAAACACGTAACAGGTCAAATCCTGCTCAGCTTCCATCCCCCTCCTCTTAACTAAGATAGTTATTTACTAAACCAGTCTTGCCTCCCTAAATCAGGTAACTTTGGAAAGTAATACAAATGCATACAATTATTCATAACACTTTGAATTGGAGTAACTGCTGATGCCATAACATCCAAGATCATTGGATTTCCTTCCATAGTTCAATTAATAATTGGGCAGCACTGGTTTGCAAGTGATATTATATCACAAAACCTTTTCCCTGGTTTTTAAAATAATCTTGAGCTTCTTTTTCCTATGGAAGACAGCTATGGTGCAGAGCTAAAACAACTGAGCTCTGGGACAATTATCTTCCCTTATAGACCGAGGGGTTTGAGAAGGGATATTTCTCCAGCATAAATTAGGCCATTTATGTCACCAACTGTTCCAGATAGTCTTGGATTTCAGAAGTTAATGGCAAGTAGATACAAAAACTTGACTGTGCTTTTTTTAAGGGGCACCCTTACCACAGATTTATTTGCTTCTATATTGCATTGATAGCATATCACAACTGTAACACAAACTCTTGGCAATGTTGACATCTATATATTTACTATTTAAGTTCAAATGAAATATTATTTTATTTTCTTGAGGTCAGTGAAAATTGCCTTGTGACCTCTTATAATTATGTTCTTATAGCATTTTTATTTCAGTCTGCAAGGGTTTTGTTTTACTAAAAATTAATGGCTTGTTTTACATTTCTATAGCATAAGCTACCTTCTACTTGTTGTGAACCCATTGTTGATTCCAACCTACAGTAACTTAGGACAACCTGTAAATGGAAACATCTATGAAATACTTATATTCATTCTTCCATGAAGCTGAAATTCCCCTGACTAAACTAAACTACACAAGCAATACATTTAACTAAAATGAAAAGAAATACTACACACATCTAGAGAGAAAGAAACACAAAAGTTGAAATTTGATGTAGACTTATGATAGGTGATCGATCTTCAATATCTCTTTCTCTCTCTCTCCCTTTCCCCCCCACACCTCTCTCACTCCTTCCCACTCTCTGTAATTTCTCTAAAACATCTGAAAAGCCAACCATAATAGAATAAGGCATGCAAGCAATGGAAAAATTGAAGACAGGGAATATAGAACTGCTCTCATTCAAGCTGTGTCCTCTCGGGATTGTTAGGAGCTTTTAAAACATTACTATAGTGATCTGATCATCAAAATTGTCTAAAAAAAATAGGAGGATAAAAATATGTCATGCTGAACTCAGACTAAGTGTTGTAAGCTAAGTTGGGAAACACTGTGGTCACTTTGGAGATGGCCAGGAGAGGATTCAAAAAGAGGGATTTGTAATAAATATTTCATCCCTCTCCCCCTTCTCATTTTCCACAAATAACCAATGTGCATCATCTCTCCTCAGAGATCCAGTACTACAACTTGGCAAGTCATTGAGCGGAAATGACTTGCAATTTCCTGGTTTGACACCATTTTTGAGTTCCTGTAGCAAAATCCTAGCTGAGGAATAAGGAATAAAATTGCAGCGACTGAGTCACAATTGGTTTTTCAGATTAAAAAAAGTACCCCCTTTAAATAATTTTTAGAAATCATGTGTCTCTCCCCCTCCCCAGTAAAAACACACACTCCAACTGCAGTAACAAAAGATGAACCAAGGAACTGATTGAAACCAAGAAGCTAACTGAAGAGGACACAGGGAAATCAGGTGATATCCAGAGCAGAGAAATCCATATCAAAAAGGAATGGGCATCCTAGTAAAATCTTTTTAAAAATCATTATTAGACCAGGATCATGAGAACCAGAAATGTATATTGGTAGGCAGGAAAAGTCCTTTGGCAACCTGGGAAAAGTGATGTGGGAAATCTATGCTCCAAAGAATTTGCAATAGCATAGCATAGCATGGCATGACATGGCATGGGATAGCATGGCATGGCATGGCATGGCATGGCATGGCATGGCATAGAATAGAATAGAATTCTTTATTGGCCAAGTGTGATTGGACACACAAAGAATTTGTCTTCGGTGCATAAGCTCTCAGTGTACATAAAAGAAAGGATACATTCGTCACAAATCATAAGGTACAACACTTAATGATAGTCATAAGGTACAAATAAGCAATCAAATCATACTAGGAAATAAGCAATATAAATTGTAAGGATACAAGCAACAAAGTTACAGTCATGCATTCATAAGTGGGAGGATATGGGTGATAGGAACAATGTGAAGACTAATAATAATAGTAATGCAGACTTAGTAAATAGTTTGATAGTGTTGAGGGAATTGTTTGTTTAGCAGAGTGATGGCATTTGGGAAAAAACTGTTCTTGTGTCTGTTCTGGTGTGCAATGCCCTATAGTCGTTTTGAGGGTAGGAGTTGAAACAATTTATGTCCAGGATGTGAGGGGTCTGTAGATATTTTCACAGCCCTCTTTTTGACTTGTGCAGTATACAGGTCCTCAATGGAAGGCAAGTTGGTAGTAATTGTTTTTTGCAATGCAAGCAGCGATAGAATTCTGGTCTCTTTGCTTTCTACCTCCAGGAAACAGTTAAATGCCAAAAGTTTAATTAAATTGTAGCATTTCTCCCCTTTTAATTTTAACTACTTAATTAATTTGTATAAAGTCAGCACTGTTAGGTCTGGAGCTGGGCCTGCCATTTATTATTTACGTAATTCAGTAGGGACCCCACCAGATTGTGGAGAAGAAGGCTTACAATTATATCTAGTTAAATTGTTATAAATCTGTTTGTATAAAAGGCCAAACAAGGGTGTAACATCAAAGGCCTGAAACTCTATCAGGTTACACCTGTTCACATCGCACCTTGCATCTGTCCCTCGGGTTTTTTATTCGTAGGATACATAGATATTTATGTGGTTAATAAGGTTAACCTTTTAAAACTGGCTCGCTCTGTGTGTGTGTGTGTGTGTGTGTGTGTGTGTGTGTGTGTGTGTGATGTATGTTATGTGTACAAATTACTCCAGGAAAGGTACCATTCTCTGGATTTCTCTTGGGATGAGACAAGGAATTTTTCACAAAGCAATTTGATGCAGCAATTAAAAACAAGGGAATGAATTACACTAACAACTGTCAAGAAGAGAAAATTAATTCCCTTCTAACTACACTGCTACCATACTTAGAGTACCCTGGGTGATTATGAGTTGATTGCAACTGGAGTATTGCCAAACAAATGTAGGGGCTGAAGGTGCTATCTTCAGCCAGTTTTAGAAAAATAAGTTTCGCACATGCTTTAAACCTACCAAGAGCTCACATGCATTTTAATTTTTTTTTCCTTTATGGTTTCCCAAGATGGTATATCTGCATTCCAATACTTACTATGTGATTCTATATTTTTCATGCATTTCTTTATGTTATTTATACTACATTTCTCTTTTACTGGTTCTTTTGAAATTCCCATGGATCGCAGTGGACGTGTTTATGTACAACTTGCCTAGTAAATTGTTTATGCATTTTCAGTTGATATTGGAATGAGCATTTTATCCTCCATCATAGTACTTTGTTTGCTGATGTAAGATAGCCTTCCTCAATTTGGCACGCTTCAGATATGTTGGTATTGCAACTCCAAGAATGTGCAGTCAGCATATATTTAAAAAATGAGTAATTCCACCTAGGAACCATTCTCATATCTTAAAATACTATTTGATAAAACAAACTTATGAAAGGCAGAAAATTCTCTTATATTTTTCCCTATCGGTTTTTATTTACTTTGAAGTTGTTTATAAATAGTTTCAAAGGAAAGGAGAATTTTGCAGAAACACGGATGAAATATGGCGTTCTTGTCTTTGTTAAGTTACAAATGATGAAGAACTAATTGGGAGCCACTTGTCTTTCACTTTTACTTCCATCTCACCTGCATTGAATAGCCCATTGGCTTCTCACACCTCCATTGATTCCCAAAGAAAATATGTTAAGGGAACTCCACCCATTGGGCATTTTCAGCAGTGTTGGTACTACCATTGTTAGGTGAATAGTCTGCCTTTAAGAAATTCTTTTCCTTAGGAAAATTCAAAGAAATCATCCACCAATTATTTTTGCTACAGAAGAGTTGAAGAAGGAAATTTCACCATTCAGCTTTATTGGATGAATACAGACTTAGCACAGTCTTCATCAACATGAGGGTCTTCAGATATCTACATTTCAGTTTCCAAAATTCTTGGCTGATATGATCGTTGTTGAGCTTTCTGAAAGGCAAATAATTGGGGAGGTGGATCACAGTGTTATGAAAGATGGAGAACCTTCTTCTATCAGACTGGTTTACATCATGCTAAATATTCTACAGTATTTCCTCTAGCACTGTGATGACAAACCTATGGCATGCATGCCACAGGTGGCACACAGAGGCCTCTCTGCCGGCATGTGAGCCGTCACCCTAGCTGACCTCCACCGTGCACGCACGTGCGCCTCCCACCAGCCAGCTGATTTTGGGATCTCTGCAGCACGTGCTTTTTAATCAAAATGCAGTTAAAACACTATATAAGCCATTGAGAATACAACTGTATACATCCAACAGGAACAGGAAGTGCCTCACAGGAGCAGATAGAGGTAAATCCTAGAGAGGTAGGAAATGCACCATTGATCAATGGAGATGAATGCTAGAGAGGAATAAAGCTGCACTTGTAACTCTAAATATTGTAGAATTCTCACCAAGGTTGCTTCATAACACTTAGACATAAAATACTGAGATTAGTTACATAACATGCTTGACCCCTTTATCAAATTATCCAATTTTGGGTGCATAATACATAGAACCATTAACTTACAAAACAGTCCAGTATTCACACAATGTGCTAAATCACTCACATGTTTATTACTGGCCTAGTTAAGTATGTTGGTGATAATTATAGGAGTTCAAGAATTTACTCTCAGTTTACATTATTTCTTCTTTTGTACAGACTTCATTCACTGTCTCTCTTTTAGCAATTAATTAATTTTGCACCATTTTCTGTCCTCATTACATTTTTACTATAAAGAATTAATATATTTTACCATTTACTATTCTGGTGAAATCAGGAGAGAAACCGTGAGAATGAATATATTTTGTTCCACTTGTCCTCATTATAATTTTAAGGTATTCTCAAGAATGGATTAACTCAATGCCACTTTTCCCTTTTTATCATAAAAATGAAAGCTAAAATAGTTATGAAACTCCGCCAGGCATTTGTATGAAACTATTCTCAGCTCAAGATGAAGCTGCATCAAAAAAGGGATGAGGAGGGGATGAATATTTAAAATGTTATATATGGCTGTATAAATTTATATTAAAAGATTGGATGCCTTTGCAACACAGCTAAAAAAGGAAGACAGTGAAACATATGACCCAACATTCATGACTATCTCAGGATCATAATTTAGCACTTAGGTTCAGCACACAATTATGATTTTTGTTAAATAATTTGTTCCCCAACAGACCGTAAACAATTCCTTGTTGATAAATGGCTGGATACACTGACATTGATATAATACAGTAGCATTCCATTTTACCAAAAATATTTTAGGATGTCAGGTGCTAGATTCATTTGCAGAAAAAATGTAGTTCATAGGTAGTATTTTAAGAAGCAGCAATGGAGTTACATTCAATGATAGTTTGAATGGTAGTTTGAATGCCTTGAACTAATTGCAGAAGAAGCAGAGGAAGTGCAAATGACATTACATGTATAAGACCACAAAGTAAACTACATTTTTAAAAATTTAATAGATAGCTAAAATATAACAATTAGCAAAGTTTTTGAATGGAAATTTAATGGAAAGTAGATACTTTGCATGCCAAGGATCTGCAATTCAACTGTTCAGCCATCAATGTCATGGATCTGACACTGTAGAGAGTAGCTGCCACTTGGTATCAGCAATACTAAACTTCATACTGAATGATCTGATTCAATAAGTCAAATACTTTAGGGCTTCTTAAAGGAACAGCTTCCTGTGATAATTCTGGTGTTTCCTACTTATACTTTTCCAATGTAGGAGAACGTTTCTCAACTGTTGAGACAAAAAACACATCTTTTTGTTTGTATGTTCTGCATAATATGTGGAGTGATATACAATAAAAATAGCCAGGAAATCTATTAACATTTTTAAAAATAAAAATAAGAAATTGAGCTGCTAAAACCATACAATAAAATGTGAGAATAGCGTTAAAATTAGAAAACAAACTGTACAATAATAAAAGCATGTTGATATATAGCAGAATTTATCACTTGTCAAAATGAAAAAAAATAGCTGCAGTGGCACAGTGGTTAGAGTGCAGTACTGCAGGCTACTTCTGCTGTTCACTGGCTGCCAGCAGTTTGGCAGATCAAATCTCACCAGGCTCAAGGCTGACTCAGCCTTCCATCCTTCCGAGGTCAGTGAAAAGAGGAACCAGATTGTTGGGGACAATATGCTGACTCTATAAACTGCTTAGAGAGGGCTGGAAAGCACTGAGAAGTGCTATATAAGTTTAAGTGCTAGTGCTAGCACATCATTCTCAAGAAGATAATGCATACTACCAAATGCAACCAATTTAAATTATTCAAATATGAATAATTGATTATTCAATTATTATTATTCACTGATTATTCAAATATTCTTACTGGTCAGATATATACCAATTAATTATTATGTAGGGGTTTTGAGTATCCTGATCCCAAGAATTGGCAAGGTGAAAACTGGCACCATGAATTGTTTCAGGAAGTGTCAACCTGGTTCCACTCTCCTTTTCCTTTGCGTTTTCCCATAAGTGCAGGGTCTGTTTTTGGGATCAATGAATGCCACTTTAGAGTCCTGCCACGACAATATATATGACTGTGGAGCCATTAATTGCGACAGGAATTGACCAGATTATTGCAGGAGCCTGAATTTGGTTTGTCCATGTTCAATTTAGCATCACATTTATGGGAGGGTAGTTTATATATATCAACTTTATTGTCATTGTACGCATATACACAGTATACAGATACAATGAAATTCACATAACACCTAGAGACCAGGCCCAACACACATGACAATCCCCAAACACACACACACACACACCAAAAAGCTCCCCGCCCCCAAACCACCCAAGCATCCACACAACAGACTAAGTAGTGCTTTCCAACAGCTCACTGATGGTGGTTTCCAGCAGCACCAATGGATTTCATCACCAAACTTGTCCTATGACTGAGGTATGATAATTTATGAAGCATATGCTTCACAAGAGTCTAGCTATTATATATTTCTCTACCTGGATTTCCTGAATACTTTTCAAGAATATGTTTCAATCATACATTGTATTTTATGTGCAACAACATAAAATACAATACAATAAATACACAAAATACAATGCCTAGAATGCTCTACCTGACTCCATTGTTACATCCTCACAGCTTCAACCTTAAACTGTCTACCGTGGACCACATCCCATTCCTAAGAGGTTCATAAAGGGGGTGTGCATAAGCGCACCAGTGTGCCTACCATCCCTGCCCTACAATCCCCATTTATTTGTGTTCATTTCCTTCTTTCATGTCCATGTTCATATTTATACCTGCTATCTTGTGCATGTTTGACAAACTAATAAATACAAATAAATATAAATATGTATATTCTGAAAAAGGTGGACAACTTAAACATACTGGAAGCAAGTGTAGAATGGCAAACTGTGTAGTTCTTTGTAAATGGATCCTAATTATTCATAATTACATGTCAGTCAGTCACATTAGCAAGTTCAAACTGTATGCATGCAAATATAAGCATCTGAGTGTAGACTCAGTTTCTAAAATCAGAGGGGTTTTAATGAAATCAATTGTTTCTGACTTCAGCAAGGCTCAAGTAATTTAATCCAGATCCAGCCCAGTGTTTTATTCAACCTACTAGGAAACAACATGTATTTCATTGGCCACCAAAGGCAACTCTTCCTAACTTTATCCTCAGTCTAAAGTAATTTTGCTTAGCATAAAAGCATGAAACTTTACTAACAGGAATAGGGTTAGTTGTGTCTCTTGGAGAAGATCCATAACTCAGTAGCTGAATATTGCTACTGCAAACAGTCAAGTTCAAATTTATGTTACTGTATTCTAGTATTTCATTTCTAAATTTGGGCAGTAAACAAACGTTAAATTACAAATTGTTCTTCAATATCTGGAATTTTTTCTTCTCTTGCAAAGAACACTTTGGTTTTTCTCTCTCATTCTTGTAGCCTTTTAAATATTAAGCTGTCTCTTTATTTTTTTCTAGGCAGCATTGTTTCTGCTATGTGGCAGATGGTTCTATCCTTACTGTTACTTTCTATTTTACATCTCTCTTCATAATTCTAAAGTAAGGAGCTGGTGAGCATATTTATAACAATCAGAAATAAAAGTCCAGTTTACCAGAATGCTGCCACATTGGAAGGAAATGATTTAAAATTTAGATGGCACAGCTATTTGTGCTACAGCAAAGATCATTGAGAATTTGAGAATAGATAGAAGGCTAACTAGTCTCCTAAATCCCTTTAGAGTTGTCACCCCAAGAAGCCTTGTTAAAGAAGGGAAATGATAAAAATGGTTAACTTATGCTGATTTACTGTATTTCTCCCAAGGAGAATTTAATGTAAAAACAAGAGAAATAATTAAAAGGATAAAAAGAATTATGAATTTGAAAAGGGTAAAACTGAATTTGATATAGAGATCTGTAGAAATGATGATCATATTATTGTTAAGTAATTGCTAAGATGTATAAACTTTTATTGAAAACAGAAACAGGATGAACAAGTTAAAGATTGCAGGATAAAATGGGGGGAAATGGATATAATATATAGTTGGACAGAGTATGTGGGAAAATATGTGAAAGAAATGGTTGAGACTTACACTGAATTATAATCAATTTTTTTTATATAAAATGAGGTACCATTGGTACATGAAACTAGATAAATTGTCAAAAATGTCTAAGGGAATATCTATCTATCTATCTATCTATCTATCTATCTATATCTATCTATCATTTGGCTGGCTGTCTATCCTTCATATCTATCTATCTATCTATCTATCTATCTATCTATCTATCTATCTATCTATCTATCTATCTATCTATCCATCCATCCATCCATCCATCCATCCATCCATCCATCCATCATATATGCTTGATGATTGCATTAACTTTACAACCAAAATCAAGCCTTCAGTTTCTTTTTTAATGTTCCCAGTTGTAAGTCACTGCCAGATTTTACTTTTATCTACTTTTCCTTCGACCTTTTGTAGAAACTGACCGTGTAAAGCTTTTCCCTGTCAGCATTCTGTTCATATTTTCATTACTTTAGTTTAATATTCATGTTTTGTTTCTTATACATCCAATAAGTTCCCATTTTAAGTGAAATCAATACTTATTCTTGGCTGTTGTTTACATTATCAGCCAACAATGCTTATCTTTTTCAACAGTTTGTTTGATTTGAAATAAACGGGTACCTTCATTTCTGCAGGGCAAGTAATCTATCAATAACACTATGGGGATATAATGCATAGTGAATAATCATCAGTTTTTTTATAGCTCCTGATGGTTTGGCAATATGGCATTTCAATTCCATTACTATGTGTGATTTTACTCCAATTTATTGCTATTGTAGCACATTTCTCTAGGCCAAATGCAACTGGGCTGAAAATTCTTTCAGTGATTGTCGAATACTGGTCCTACTTCCACAGCCTTCCTAAATGCCTATGTTATTCTGACTTTTTTTTAAAAAAAATGAGGATATCATTACATATAAATATTAGAGAATAAAATAGAAGCTGTTTCAGAGATGAGAACTAAAGTGTTCAATGAAGCTTTGAGGGTTTGAGGATGTAACAACCGAGTCAGGTAGTGCATTCCAGGCATTGGCCACGCTGTTGCTGAAGCTGTATTTTCTGCAATCGAATTTGGAACGGTTTACCTTGAGTTTGTATCTATTGTTTGCCCGTGTATTATTGCGGTTGAAGCTAAAAGAAGTCATTGATAGGTAGGACATTGCAGCAGACAATTTTGTGTACTATGCTTAGATCAGACCCCAGGCAGCACAGTTCCAGATTGTCCAAGCCCAAAATTTCAAGCCTGGCGGCATAAGGAATTGTATTGTGAGTAGAGGAGAATGTGGCAAAGAGAATTGAAATCCATGCTTCTGATGTGTGAGGCTGTTTCTCTGGGGGATTATTTCTTCCCATCTTGATGCTTTGCCATCCCTTATCATCTCTTTCAGTCACAGGCATGCAGTCGTAGGGCAGTCCGCGTGCCATAACTAAATCAACAAAATCTTCCCCTCCCTCAAAGGATGTGCATTGCCCTGTGAAGTTAAGGAAATGACGGTGTATTCTTAGGGGGTTTTCTGCATATTTCACTCCTCTCAAAGGACTCCATCGCCCTGGAAGAATGGCTGGGTGATGTCTCCTCCACTTGAATTTTGTTACAGGCTCTGTAATTAGCAACTAATAGAATCCCTTCCTCCTCCCTGTAGGCCAGCAGCAGGTGCTCCTATTTTCAGATATATATGAAATATCTGCCAAATCATTTGGCAGATTTCAGGGAGAAATGTGCCAAATTACCTGTCATAGCAAAAACTGCCTTTTTAAAGGAAAGATAAATGGCCTTAGCGCTCTGCTTTTACTGAACAACAGTGCCCCCCAGTGGCGTCTCATCCTGCTCATAAATCTCTGGATGCTCTCAATTCCTTGAGGGGATCCAGATCATGCAAGAAACATATACCATCATTTGAGATAGCGCATTTATAATATCTGGCTGGAGAAAACAGTGTTACAGACAACTTCCATGGAAAGTTATGATATGCTGGTGTTTTGTCGTTTTGAAGGATGAGAAAAATTCAGTTCAGCTTATTTATACAGTTTTTACCTCGTTACTTCTCATCAGGCTTTCTTCTTGGAAAAGTGGTTTGCTTCAAATACACTTGTTTTATGCTCTCTATGTCTGATAAGTGGATATCTGTTTATTGGACCCAGAGCTAGAACTACTAGCTGAGATAGTTGAATTCAAATGAAAGCTAATGTCAGCACCTCTTCATTGGATAATCAGGAAAGAAAACCACAAGACTCCATTGATAGAAATCAAGTGTACTTTTACTAATTATAAATGAACAGAAGCGTAGCAAAGCGAAGTCTGATTATTTAGGCGCGAAAGCAAATGATATATTGTATAACCCATTCCCCACCCCTTGGCATCCCATGCACAGTCCAATCATAATTCTCCCAAGTGTCAGGTGCGAGATAACTTCGAAAGGCATCACCAAGATGGAATGTCGGTGCCGTTGGCCTTGGCGGGAAACCTCCTCCACATGCGCAGTAAGATGGGGAGTAGAAACTCCAGAATCTTCCTCCAGCACAACAATCAGTCCCCTCCCAAATACCATGCCCTCCCTCCCTGTTTCAATGGCAGCCGAAGCAGCAGCAAAGCAGAGGCTGACAGCTAAGAGTGTTCAGAGTTTAAACCAATGAAATTTTCTGGGTTGATAAGCAAAAAAACACATGAGACTGACCCAAAGGAGCTTTTTCAGGAGGCAACTGGACTTTCTTGTTTTTTCTTTGAAGATGTTTCACTTCCCATCCAAGAAGCTTCTTCAGCTCTTATAGGATAGTGGGGAATGGAAGGAATTATATTCCTTGCAGACAGTTGGTCATCTGCATCCCTTTAAAGGGTCATTGAAGCACTTGGAGATTTATCCAGGAGTGGGCTTCAAATATTTTAGCAAGGGGTTTTCTGCCCGGTTGCTGGGTAGGCATGGCTGTTGTGGGCATCACCTAGGCATCCTGCGCCATGGACGGCAGTGTTTTTGTCCTCCCCGGGCTCTGGAGGCTTTTCTTGTGCCTCCGGAAGGGCGAAAACGGCCTCCCCAGGCTCCGGAGGCCCTTTGCTCCCAAACTCCTGCAAACGCCCAGCAGCCCACCCCTGGATTTATCTGTGTCTTCAGGGTCACCTAAGTAGTGCTGCATTCCCCACTATCCTGTCAGAGCTGAAGAAGCTTCTTGGATGAGAAGAAAAATGTCTTCAAATTCAAAACCAGAAAGTCCAGTGGCCTCCTGAAAAAGCTCCTTTGGGACAGACATGGCCTGGATGACTGAAAATCTTTACAGACATGAGACTGAAATTTAACATCCTTATTTGCAACGATAGATGATCACAAGATCTAACATTTGCCTGGAATATCTTAACCTAAAAGCAACATAGGCTTGCAATAGTCATGTCAATGGGACTGTTGCTTGTGGTATCCAAATTCTAAAAGTTGGGTCTTCCAGCTTAGGAATCCAAACCAATAGTGGAATTCCGGCCTGGGTCGCAGAACTGACAGTGACCCAGGCCTGCCACGCCCCCAAATCGGTTCCCTCGTTGCGCTGGGCTGCCATCATTTTAGTTTTTAGTGACTGCGCGTGCACAGTTCATTGTAAATTGTTCTGCGCATGCGTAAAGAACAATTTACATTTAACAGTGCACATGCATGTAGCTCACATGTGGCACGCACACTAGCAAAGCAAGCACATGACTTGCGAACCAGTAGTAAAACCAGCAGCTACTCACCCCTGATTTATTTGCATCTCTTTATCACATTACAGCTCTTAGAAAAGCTGGTCTCAATTTGCACCAGGAGTGGCACAAACATTTCTGGCAAACTTTCTGTTCTGCTGTGTTCCCATGACAATGTGTTCATCTTGTTCCCAGCCTGTAAGTGAGATAGGGCCTGAGTTATTCTTAACATTATTAGTGTTAGAGTAGTATTTTCTTCCTTATTCGAAGGCGATCAAGGGTAGCCTCAAAGGATATAATATGGTAGGCTTTGTCATCACAGCCTTCGAGGGAGGTCAGGCGCCTGCAGCACTTCGAAACAGAGGCAATAAAAGCAGGATAAGGATTCCCAGTAAAGAAAATGTCAAGCCGGTATTTGTCTTCTGCTGACTCGAAGACTTCAGTTCAATAGCTCCATCTTCTTTCGGCTGTATCCAGTGTCAGCAGCAAATGTGTGGCGTTTGTCACCTGGGAGGGCAGTCAGGTGACTATTAGTGTCCAAGAACAGAGGCAATAAAGACAATATATGGGGATATGCAGTGGGGACAATAATTTTATGCAGGTCATAGTTTTCTATAATTCAAGGGTGAGTAGTGTTGTAACATGATAACGGGTAATGATCCTGAGAATAAGGGCATTCTAGGGGATATCATTGGGCCTTGTAATTACAAGGACTAATTTTGCATGGCTTATGCTCTTCTTGCACCTGAGAAGATTTTTAAAGTAAGAATGAGTAACTTGACTGATACTTGATATGGGGCAGGGATTGGTAAGCAGATAGAGGGATGCTATTTTAGGGTTTATGCTAGCAAGAATCTGCAGATGGTCCAATATTCCCTTAAGGACTGAGATTGGCACTTCCTAGGAAGAGTCCTGATCAGATTCTATTCGCTCCCCTGGGCCAATGACAACTGTGGGACAATAGACAAGAGCGGGCTTTACGTGCATAGAATTCAGAGAAAACTCTCCATACAATTGTTAAGACTACAAGAATCCTGGTCTCAGCAAAATTGCATTTCTGAATGAAATTAGCTTTCTTTGTTTAGCAAGAAAGAGACACGATTGGGACAGAATGTAATTAATATGGGTTGAGAGATGAAATTCTCTTTTTACTGTTTGAGATGTCATTCTTAGATTTTTCCTGGTTTGATTCCCCTTTTATCACTACTTCACTTTTTTTTCATCGGAGAGTTTTAATTAACTTGAAAAGTGTTCTTTCAGTATGAATAAATGATTGTGTTATTTATAACTGCTGTATTTGCAAAAATCTAGTTGGAATTCTGTTAATTCCAAAATGTTAATGATCTGGTTCTCTGCTGAAGGCAGAAAGACATGAGCTTGCATTCTCTGATTACTTCCCAGATCTTACTTTCAGTCCCGTAAAAGTCAAATTACAAAAGTAATAAGAAAATTCAGTGTTGCCTTCCCCTTTATCTTTAGTGGGAGAAAAGATACAGAGGAAGTATTGCTTCATGGAGAATTCTCAACATTTTGCAGTGCCACCATCCCATCAAATAATAAGAGCGTCCCCACCAAGGAATAAAACAAATGATTTCATTTGATTATATTTAGGAAGAAGTAAATAGATCACTGCTTTTAAAACTTCATATTATAAAGGTTTCTCAAAGTTTGCAATGCCATGTGTGGGTATTGGGATGAATCAAGGACAGAGCCTTGAACACATTTTGACCATCTCCCCATTCGGACTGTGCAAGCTGGTCAAATGATCTCATGACCTTCTGGGATCCCAATCTATCATTTTAGAACTCTTAGAGGAAGGAAGGGCAGAAGGATGGAAGGACAGGAGGAAAGGCATACTTCAGTGAATCTGGGCACACTTCAAATTTTTCAGGAAACAGTACAGTGAAGTACTGTCCATCACTGATGGACTGCTTCCTCCATCTCAGCTTATGTTTATGTTTTCTAAGGTTTCTAGGAAAAGCAAATCATGTCTTCTCAAAGAAAGATAATAAAAGAAGAAACTGGGGGGAAATATTCTATTTATTGCTTTCCTTTCAAGCAAACAATATATTCCAAATGGTGATGGGAAGCAGAAGAGTTGATAGAGTCTGAGGAACAACCTTTTAAGGCTTTAGGTGAGTTCCTTGAATTAGCAAAGGTGTAGTGAAGAATGGGTTTCATATACCTTGGATGGAATGGAAGACTTAGAAATAGAAGTAGGTATCTGTATGCTTCAGATTGTTCCTTCAGTGTCCACTGTCACCCTGCTGAATAGGCATTTATTCAGTCCTTTAGATATCCTTTATAGATCAAAAGTATATTGAAGAAAAGTTCCAACACAGGGCTTTCTGTGGAAAAGTGTCCATCTGCCAAAAAGAAAAGAGGAAAACAGGCTAGGATGGTAAGTAGCATTCTGGAAAGCTAGAGGACATATCTGAAAGCCATTTCATTAGTTCATTTTTAATTAATAGACTTTGTGAGAATGCCAACAGTGTCCTCTAAACACCTGAGCAATACCAGTCATTAGATACACAGCTGGAATAGTGAACTGGACTCAAACAGAATTAAAAGCAATGGATAGGAAGACCAGAAAAATAATGACAATGAACCATGCCCTTCATCCTCACAGCAACATTGACATAGTCTACCTACCAAAGCAAATAGGTGGGCATGGGATGGTGCAAGTACATCAGATAGTTGAAGAAGAGAAAAAGCCTTTGGAAGAATATCTGAAGGATAATGAAGAAGATGCACTGAAGTTAGTATGCCAGGAAGGCTTGCTGACTACTGGAGAGACCAAACTGGACTACAAGAAAGACCAAATGAAGAATAGAATGGAGACATGTGAAGATCAAGCACTACATAGCCAGTGCATTTAAAAAAATAGCACGGAAAGCAGATAATACAAGACTTGGCAATAACTAAGAGCAAGAAAGTTAAGAAGGAGACTGAGGGATTAATTCTGGCTGTACAAGATCAAGCTTTAAAGACAAATATATACAAAGCCAGAATTGAGAAGACAGCAACAGAGAGTAGGTGCTGCCTATACAAAGAAACTAAAGAAACAATGGACCACCTGGTAAGCTGCTGCAAGAAGATTGCATAAACTGACTACAAGCAGCATCATGACAAAGTAGCAACAATAGTGCATTGGAAGATCTGCAAGAAATACCATTTGCCTGTAAGCAAGAACTGGTATGACCGTAAAATAGAAAAAGCCATAAAAATGAAGAAGTTAAATTGATCTGAAACTTCAGATCCAGAGAGACAGGCAACTGCCACATAACACCCTGGATCTAACAATTGTTGATAAGAAAGACAGAAAAGTCTGGATAGTGGATGTGGCAGAGCCTGGAGACAGCAGAATAGAAGAGAAAGAACTGGAGAAGATAACAAAATAGAAAGACCTACAAATAGAAATAAAACGACTATGGCAAAGGTAAGCCAGGGTAGTACCAATAGTAATAGGCACCTTAGTTGCAGTCGCAAAACAACTGGAGCACCACATGAACACCATAGGTATTGACAAATTTGCCATCAGTCAATTGCAGAAGGCGGCTTTACGCGGAACTGCTTTCATCCTGAGACAATATCTGTAACACCATCAAACCAGTGGTGGGTTTCAATTTTTTTAGAACCTCTTCTGTAGGTGTGGCTTGCTTTGTGGGAGTGGCTTGCCAGCCATGTGACCGGTGGGAGTGACTTGCCAGCCATGTGACTGGGTGGGGGTGGCCAACTTGTAAAATGTGGTGAAATTCACTTAAAACGCTCTTGCTTAGCAATCAAAATGTTGGCTCAGAAATTCTGGCATTTGAAGCACGCAAGTCTTAAAGCTGTCAAGTTACAAGACCCTTGCATCCCTAACCCTTTAGGGGAAAAAAACCCCAGGAGTGTTCAAACTTGACAGCTTTAAGACTTGTGGACTTTGTCTCCCAGAATTCCTCCTCCAGTCATGTTGGCTCAGAAACTCTGGCATTTGAAGCACGCAAGTCTTAAAGCTGTCAAGTTACAAGACCCTTGCACCCCTAACCCTTTAGAAAAAACCCCAGAGGTGTTCAAACTTGACAGCTTTAAGACTTGTGGACTTCAACTCCCAGAATTCCTCCTCTCGCTCTTCATCCTGATGATGTGCGGATGGGCGGGAGGAGGGAGCTGGAACTGGTTCTAAACGGCACTGTAGATTTGTGGAACCTCTTCTATAGAAGAGGTTAGAACTGGCAGGAACCCACCCCTGCATCAAACATCCAGATTTGCCTAATGCAGGTCCTTGGTCCAAACCCAGTCTGAACATCTGGCTGATGGTGTGATGATTAATAATAATAATAATAATAATAATAATAATAATAATAATAACAACAACAACAACAACAACAACAACAACACAACCACAACCACAACAACAACAACCCCACCGTTGCCAGTCCCAAGCCCGGATGAGAAAGGAGGAGGGTTGGGGTCAGGTTGGCAACTGGCCCCATAAAAAAAAACCGCCAACCCATACAATATGGTGAAAGAAACGAATAAAATTTTTATACCGCATCGGTCATCGCGCGGGTTAACAAGGGCCGCGGCAGATGTTGGGGTCCCTGGACATCTGTCGACAAGTGGGCTACAAGTGGACCAGCCAACAAAACAACAAAAATATAGTGCAGATGAAAACCGTGCCATAATGGCCTGTTACTACAACTCAGAGCCAGAAAAAAGAGGTTATTTAAAGCGAATGTATGAATTATGGAAACAACAATATCCAGATTCAAATGTTAGTGAACAACAACTAGCAGATCAAAGGCGATTTATTATATGGAATAAAGTGTTTAGTGAAGTTGAACTTGAGGAAATTCAGGCAAATTGCAAAACCAAAGAAACAATATCACAAGCGGAAATAACTGATATTCAAGACACAACTAAAGACATTATACTAGAACTCCCAGAAAAAGCTCTCGGGGAGGAAATAACATCACCACCACTAGAACCAGTTATCACTGAACCAACTGATGAACTAACTCAAAAACAAAAAGAATTGAAGGATAAGATCATGGAGCATTTTCTGCTTAATGAGAAAAGGCAATGTTTACCATCACTAAAAACTGTGCCTAAGAAAATTTTGGCCCCTATCATGAAAATGGTTAATGCAGTGTTTTCAACAATTGAATCGAGATCCATCTTTGAAATGAAACAGTTAATGTACAGCGCAGCTGTAATAGTCACTAATGAACTAGGCATTAAAATCAAAGTACCTAGTCACACAACAGAAAAAGCATCAAAGCCAAAGTGGAAAATCCGATTAGAACAAAAAGTCAAAAAATTAAGGGCAGATGGTAGTAACTTAAAGTACATGCATGAGCAACGGCTTAAAAACAACAAAACCATAGATCGGCTAATCAGAAGATATAGATTGGATACAAGAAACATCAATGAAGCTGTAGAGATTGTAAAACAGCGGATAACAGCAACAGTTAGAAAAATTGAAAGATATGAGGCACGAATAATCCAATATAAACAAAATCAGCAATTTCGATCAGACCAACGGCGTTTTTATCAAAGTCTTAATGTGAATGGTGACACCAAAAGTGAAAAACCAGAAAAGCAGGCCACAGTTGAATTCTGGAAAGAATTGTGGGAAAATGCAAAGGACTACAATAAGGAAGCAAAGTGGATACATGACTTTGAGAAAAGCATTGGCAACAAACAAATGCAAGTATTAGAAATAACAACTGAGATGGTCAAAAATCGAGTAAAAAAGGTAAAGAATTGGACATCACCTGGAAAGGACCATTTACATGGTTTCTGGCTCAAATATCTGACCAGTTTACATGCAATATTGGCCAGGCAACTGAATGAAATTTTACAAAAGGGCCAAATTGATGAATGGTTGACAACTGGAAAAACATACTTGATTCAGAAAGATGCAACTAAAGGAACAACACCTGAAAACTACAGACCAATAACATGCTTGCCAACAACCTTCAAATTACTCACAGGCATTATTGCAGATAACATGATGGATTATTTGGAAACAAACAACATCTTGCCAGTAGAGCAAAAAGGCAACAAAAGAAGGAGCAGGGGCACAAAAGATCAGCTCCTAATTGATAAAATGATATTAGAAAATTGTAAGAACAGAAAAACGAACTTGAATATGGTCTGGATTGATTACAAAAAGGCATTTGACTCACTGCCACATAGTTGGATCATAAAATGCTTAGAAACAACTGGCATTAGCAAAAATATTACATCCTTTACTGAAAAGGCGATGAAACAATGGAGAACTGAGTTGGCAGTAGGGAATGAGATCTACGGAATGGTTAATATCAAGCGAGGAATTTTCCAGGGTGATTCACTTTCACCTCTTCTCTTCATCATCGCAATGATCCCACTATCAGTAATCTTAAAAAAAATGAAATTAGGCTAATTTCAAAGAAGCTGAAAAAATTTCGCATTTACTATATATGGATGATTTGAAACTCTATGGAAAGTCAGAAATAGAAATCCAATCATTGACAAATACAGTCCGAGTATTCAGCACCGATATTTCAATGTAGTTTGGCATGGAAAAATGCGCCACTGTATCCATAAAAAGAGGCAAAATCACTGCATGTGAGGGAATTGAAATGCCCAATGGCCAACTAATTAAATGCAACGAAAATGAAGCCTAGAAATACTTAGGCATTCTGCAGTTGGATAACATCAAGCATGGAGAAGTAAAAACTATTGTCAGGCGAGAGTACACCAACAGAGTTAGGAAAATTTTGAAATCTAAATTGAATGGTGGAAATACAATCAAGGGCATAAATACCTGGGCAATACCAGTTATAAGATACACAGCTGGTATAGTTAACTGGACACAAGCTGATTTGGACATTTTGGACCAAAAAACCAGGAAACTAATGACAATGCACTACAGTTTACATCCATGTGGTAATACTGATAGACTAAACCTGCCACGAAAATCAGGTGGCAGAGGATTATTACAAGTAAAGCAAACAGTTGAAGAAGAAAAACATGCACTGGCTGATTATGTAAAAGAAAGTCAAGAACATCTATTAATTGAAGTAAAGAACAAAAAACTACTGAAGGCCCAACAGACGAAACAAGAATACAGAAAAGATGTGATAAAATCAAGAATGGAGAGTTGGCAGAACAAAGCACTGCATGGCCAATTTCTGGAAAAAATAAAAGATAAAGTGGACAGTGAACAAACTTGGTTATGGTTAACAACAGGTACATTAAAGAAAGAAACAGAGTCATTAATCCTGGCTGCGCAAGAACAAGCTATCCGCACAAATGCCTTAAGGCCAAAATCGAAAAATCCTCTGATGATGCCAAATGCAGACTTTGCAAAGAAGCTGATGAAACTGTTGATCACATACTCAGCTGCTGTAAAAAAATCGCGCAGACTGATTATAAATTGCGGCACAATTCAGTAGCACAAATGATCCATTGGAATTTGTGCAAAAATTATAATATTAAAACAGCAACAAACTGGTGGGAACATCAGCCTGAAAAAGTCACCGAAAATCAGATGGTCAAGATCTTGTGGGATTTTCGCATACAAACAGACAAAATACTGGCGCATAATACACCAGACATCACACTGGTTGAGAAAAAAAAGGTCACAATCATAGACATCGCAATACCAGGTGATAGCAGAGTAGCTGAGAAGGAACATGAAAAAATCGCAAAATACCAGGACTTAAAAATCGAAATTCAACGACTATGGCACAAACCAGCAGTGGTAATTCCAGTGGTAATTGGCACACTGGGTGCTATTCCAAAAGCACTGGAATTACATTTAAAACAGTTAAAAATTGACAAAATCACCATCAGTCAAATGCAAAAAGCCGCACTGCTTGGATCTGCACGCATATTACGAAAATACGTTACGACGTCCTAGGCCCCTGGGTGGGGCCTGACTAGTAACCAATGCCAAATCCGGCGAAACAACTGGCCGCTGTGATACAATTGTATAATAATCTGCAAATAGAAGTAGAACAACTGTGGTAAAAGAAAGTAAAGATAGTACCAGTATTAATAAGTGATGTGGATACAGTCCCAAAATACCTGAAGAACCACTTGAACACCATCAATTGGCAAAATCACCATCAGTCAACTGCAAAAGGCAGCTTTACTTGAAATAGCTTACATCCTACAACTATATCTTTAACACCAATAACCAACAATATATGCCTATCCCAGGCCATTGGGAAGGAAGCAATAGATGGGGAAAATGCCACATCCACTCTCAACATATTGCTGACTATGTGACTAACCATGATAATACTAATGCTTTTCAGGACATAAGTATTAGAACATGTGAACTTTTATTGTAGGTATATCAGAAATAAATTAGACACAAAAATTAACCTTCTACCTTGCGATAGTATCTGTACACTTGAGCAGTGACATTTCAGCTTAGCTTTTAGCATGACGTTGTTTCTTTAGGTAGAGGCAATCATTGGAAGTAGCAAAATAATTTAAGACCACAGTTCCCCCCTCACTGTGATAAACCAAAGTAAGGGTGGGGGGAGAAATAGATATGGGAGGTGAAATTGCAGAATCAGTTGTAAAATTGTAGAACATCTAACTAGATGAAATATTGAAATGGATTTCTATTCTCTTCTGTTCTGATTCATTCTGTTCCATTCTATTATATTCTTTTTCATTGTGGATTTCAAAACAGTGGGAGATTGATATCTGCAAAAATGCACAATAAAAAGATGCATTTCCAGATAATAGTTAAATGCATGAATTTATGGAAACCTGGCATATTGCTGAGGAGGAGATCATTCTGCAAATAGATGTCATCACAATCAAGGCATCTTCTCATTGGTGCCGAGAAGCAATCAGGTAAACACCATGGACAGTGGCTGTTCCCCTGATAATCATATGCTAGTGTAACTTGAGAAAGACTTTAAAGTATCATCAACCCAAATTTAAGCTGTTGAATACCAATTCTTCAATCTCAGTTCAGTTTAAGCACACATGCCAGATACGAACAATAAGACAATCTAATCAATATTGTTACTGTTATAATTTTTATTCATTTTAGTTTCTAAAATAATACCAAGTTACATCAAGGTTATCAACCCATGCCCAAGCTTATGAGGCAAAAAACAAATTAAGAACATATCCTGTTCAATGCCTTGGGCTTAGTGAAATCTCCAGGTGCCCACTTAGTATGACCTCAAAATGAAGTCACCCTAGAAAATTGTACTGGGGATTCTCAACACAATTTCCAAGACCATTTCTACCAGTTCCATAAGGGAAGCTGTTGTTTATGTTGGCTGGGAATTTGGGGAGTTATAGTTCCTATATATCTGAAAAAATAGCAGTTTTGGAAAAACTGACAAGTACCATTCATTATACATATAAATAATTTTATTGTTTTATATCACCAATTCCATTTCTATATTGAACAGTGCGTTTTCTAAGTGTGGACACTATTATAATGATTATGATGATGTTTATATTTTAAATCTCTGACAATATAAACATCATCATAATCATTATAATGATGTACAAGTAGACATACCGGTATATGTGATAATATTTGCCACAAAGAAGGGGGAGTCAAACTATTTCCCAAAGCACCTGAGGGTAGAACAGGAAGCAATGGGTAGAAACTAATCAAGGAGAGAAGCAACTTAGAACTGAGGAGAAATTTCCTGACAGTTAGAACAATTAATCAGTGGAACAGCTTGCCTCCAGAAGTTGTGAATGCCCCAATACTGGAAGTCTTTAAGAAGATGTTGGATAGCCATTTGTCTGAAATGGTATAGGGTTTGCTGCCTAGGCAGGGGGTTGGACTAGAAGACCTCCAAGATCCCTTCCAACTCTGTTATTCTATTCTATTCTATTCTATTCTAATATCCATCATTATTGAAATACTATCTTCCATTATGATATCAATTATATAACTATCAAAATATTTACTAATCATTTTTTCTTTCTCATGTAGTTCCCTATTTCACATAAATCCACTCATCTAACCTCTGTATCAGTCAGCTAACCATTTTTGTAGAAAAGTTCCTATGTCACAAAAGCATATTTTCACTGGAGCTGCAGCAAGCACCTTAAACATTTTGTGGTTCACAATTGAAAAGCTTAAATCTAATCACATAATTTCCCAATTCAAATGGGCCCAGGTAATCCACAATGATGGGACAGTTTGGTGTAGTAGTTAAAGCATCAGTCTAGTAACTGAGAGACTATGAATCCTAGTCCTTCCTCAGATACAAAACCAGCTAGATAACTAGAGTCAGTCAAATTCTCTCAGGAAGGAGGGGCTGATAAACAACTTCTGAAAATCTTGCAAAGAAATCAAGGATAAGAAAGAATTTGCCTGAAGGCTGAATGAATGAATGAATGAATGAATGAATGAATGAATGAATGAATGAATGAATGACAATGAATACCCCACTCTGGAATTTTTAAAAAGGCCCTGGTTACTTTTGATCTTCAAAGCAGAAAAATACATGAAGTTTCTTAAATATGTCAATGAGTCTCTTTAAGCTAGTATAATATTTGTGTGGTGCACTGTTAATCCATTTTTCCTTCAAGAAGCGCCAGCTGGCATTTTAGGGTTGGGGACTGGTTCAACTTTGAAAATGCTTTCGAAAATGTCTATGAAATTCCATCATTTTTTAGATAGGTGTATTTTTCATCTAATTAATACAATACAACATACAATTTTCTACTAAAACCAAAGATGCACTTCAAGCAAACTGATTTTGCACTGTTAAAAAACACATAATAAAAGAATGTAAAATAACAATTTATACAATATGAAAAGTTTATGAACAGCAGCAGATAGCTGAGGTAAAACAACAGTCTTGGGATTTCAAAAGATCATTTAATATTATTGGGGCAGTTGTTCTCGGGAATAATTGTTTCAATCATATTCAGCTAGTGTAAGGCTTTTGAAATTAAATAATTTATAATGTATATTAAGTTAAATAATCTAGACCATCAACCCAATGCACTCCATTTGGAGGAAGGCATATATTAACCTCACGGGAATAACTGATTCTCCTACTTAACTATCTAGAGCTGCTCTAAATGCATTTAATGTGCATTATTGCTGTCGTAAATTGAAAAAGAAGATAAAAATTCTAACATTATTGCTGACCTTGACGGACTTGGGATAGGACTGTTTTGAACTGTAGGATATGCAATACTTAATTTCTTTAAAAAGAAAGTTCCAGATTATAGAGTCCAAAGCGGAAAGCATTTTCCTAAATCTAAATATACAGGGGGGGGGGGGATGGCAGTATTAGAACATGAATTTTCATAGATGGGAGTTAATGCAGAGAGATAGAACTTAGTGCCACTTCAAAAATGTACAGCCCGAAGCCAATATTTATACACACACATCCCATATTTATAGGTACCAGCATATATAGTTCAGTATTTATATAGAAAATGCTCTTGACACCTGTCTATCATCTAGAATGTTTTCAATCACATAAAGGGCCACGAAATCAGTGCTTCTCAACTTCAGTCCCTTTAAGAAGGGTCATTTTCAGTTCCCAGAATGGCTGGCTGCGGAATTGTGGGAGATGCAGCCCACTCACCTTAAAGGGACCAAGATAAACACTGCATTAGAAAAGTCTTCTGTTCTATAACCTACTCAGAGATCTGTAGATAACTTGTATCTTATGTTAAACCAACATTTCTGAAGGCAACACAGACTCTTTCAATTTAGTTCAATATTAATGAAATCAATCCAGTGCAATGCATTATCAGTAATGCAGTGTATTTAATACTTTCCACCTTTCTATCACATTCAAAGCTTTCTGTGGAAATCTTTCCAAGGGAATGTGTGTTTCACGCAGCCTACCTTGTTGCCTCAGCTTATGCAATTGTGCATAGGAAGTGCAAAAAAAAAAAAAGAATTCACCTAGAATACCTAGTATATAGATAAGCTATTTTTATAAGGCTATTTTTGAATCTATGAAAGTACTTGTAGTATCATGCGGATCTGGGGTGTCGAGCCTTGCCAACATTAAGATCAGAGGTGAGTTTCAAAAATTTGACTACCTATTTTGTAGGTGTGGCCTATTTTCTGGGCATGGCTTGGTGGTCATGTGACTGGGTGAGTGTGGCCAACTTGCTGTCACTCACCAGGAAATGTCATGGATTGGGTAAAATGTGGTGAAGCTCACTTAACAATGTTCTTGCTTAGCAACCAAAATTTTGGGCTCAATTGTAGTCATAAGTCAAGGACTATCTCTGTCTCCCTCTGCATGGCAGTCTTGTCCTAGTAAACTCCTCCTCCTTTCTGGCAATTTTCCTCTATGTTAGAGGCACCAAAATAATCCAGACAATGTAAGATTTCCTGCTGCAGCAGGGGTTTGGACTAGATGACCTCTGAGTAGCCTTCTAGCCCTAAATTGCTGTGCTCTTTCTTTCTTTCTTTCTTTCTTTCTTTCTTTCTTTCTTTCTTTCTTTCTTTCTTTCTCCCTTCCCTCTGTGGGAAGCAACCAACCCCACCCACCAAATAAAATGTTACTCATTCCACATGCCTGCCAGATAGATAATGAGATAATGAGCCTATAGAAAGTTTGGCTCCATTCACAAGCATGGAATGATCCAAACCCTTTTAGAAACACAAAGCCCATATTGCACAAACCCCCAAACTTCAAAAACATAGAACCATATAAGAATCCTACCTTTTATCCAGTTTGTTGTTCAGTTGACCCAGAAACAAGCTGCTAAATGTCACTTTGCAAACTTCCTTTTGAGCAGTTTTCAGTTTAAAACAGATTTCAATTTAAAGTTTTCAGCATTAAAACTTGTGGACTTGAACTCCCAGAATTCCACAACCAAGCATGCTCAGTTCCGATTTAAAGCAACAGCATTTGTTTTTCTCCTTTGCTGAATCCCGGCTAAAAAGTGAACTTCCTTATTTCTTTTTCTTTCTTTTTCTTTCTCCCTTCCCTTCCTTCCTCCCTCTCTCCCTCCCTCTCTTAGTTTTTAAAACTTCTTTTCCTTTGCCTGAACCGGCAGGGAAAAGGGGCGTTAAAAAAAAGCTTCTGATGAAGGTTCAGGGGCGTGGCCAAGCCACCATTACACCATTCCAGTCTGGTATGCCAGATTTTCACTACCTCTTGTGGCATACCATACCGTACTGGGAGGAACCCACCTTTGCTCCACAGTAATTATATTTATATTTCAAAATATTATATGCTTTTCAAAACAGTAAATAAGGCTTTTAGAAGTCATTGGCAGCATATCCAAGACTTTAATGTAATTAAGATTGCTTATATTATATAGGATATTACTTTGCACTTATAAAATGCTTCTGTTTAATGATTTTGCTCAACATGCCTCTATCTCTCTTTGTTCTCCTTCACCTGGCTAAATTACATGCTAGAATTATTAGAATTATTCTAGTTCCATGAGCTTTAGCTTAATGAACTGGCTAATGTCTCAAAAATAGTTTGTGTGTGTGAGTGTGTGTGTGTGTGTAATTTTTTTATGCATAATAACTTTTTAACAAAAAGACTTGTGCAGAAGAAAGCAAGCTAATTCTTGCCATTCCATTTGACCCCCTGGCATTTCTTGAAATAGCATTTTGAAGAGCATTTTACATGCAATTTCAGGGTCACGCATAATATGCTGCATGGAGTTGCATCATCTGCATAATAACACTATGGAGATTCAAGCACAAAATATCCAAGAACATTTTCTGTCTGAATTAAATAAGCAGTCTGGGCGTTGTCTTTCATAAGCAAGATCTAGTCCTATCTACAGCTACCCCAAATGGTTCTTTGATATTCAGAAAAACATTTTATACCTTTAAGCAAGACCTTATGTCAAAATGTCTCTTAAGAGCCATGGTGTCCCGGTGGTTAGAATGCAGTATTGCAGGTTAATTTACTGATTGCCAGCAGTTCGATTCTGAACCACTCAAGGTTGACTCAGCCTTCCATCCTTCTGAAGTTGGTAAAATGAGAACCCAGATTATTGGGGGCAATATGCTGACTTTGTAAACACTTAGAGAGGGCTGTAAAGCACTGTGAAGCAGTATATAAGTGTTATTGCTATTTACTCTTCATATCTTCTATTTTACTAGTTTTGTTTTGAGTGCAAATATCCACTTATTAATTATCAGTTGCTTCCAATTTTTTTAGAAAAAGACTTCTGGATTGTTTCCTCTCTTGCCCAGAAATGGGTTCCAATCAGTTTGGCTCTTATAGTCACTTCTTCAGCATTTCTGGCTTAGATGGGGATAGAGGGTTTCTGTGTGTTTCCATCAGTTTTATTCTTGATATTTCTAAAGAGGTAAAAACACTGAAAACCTTTGTTACAAGTTTAAATTAAACCTTAGCTTTGGCCAATAATACCTATTAAAGCTAAGGTAAAATTTCTGAGATGTTTTTCCAAGTCTTTCTTCCCTTACCAATTTTCTCTGAACATCCCAGAGGTGGTATTCTACCGGTTCGAACTGGATCGCCCAAACCGGTAGCAGAAATCGCAGATGGTTCTGCCTACCTGCACCCAGCTCTCTGGCATCCCTTTTAGGCCCTTTTTTTCACCAAAGCGCATGCGGTGAAGGATCTGTGCGCGCACTCACGTTTGCGAACTGGTAGGGAAGCTAAGTGTATTCCACCCCTGGAATATCCCAACGTATTCTTCAGCAAAATGTGTGCGTGTAAAGATTTCATTTCCTTTTCCAGAAAATTACAAAAGAATGGAAACTAAATATGTTGTGAAGGTCCCAAACAGTAACTCAGATGACAATACAGACAACAGAGACAAATAAAAATAAACAAACAACTTGGTTTGGATAGAAACCCCCACCTCTTTCCATTCCGTCGATGACTGAGAATTTTTCCATCCTCTGGAAAATAATGTTCTTTGATTAAAAGGTTGAATAATCTTGAGAGGGCTATTTGTGAAATCTGATAGCACTGATAAGATCTCTCTCATGTTTCTCAGTTTTAGATTTATGCTTTCACAAACCCTGGTCAGTTTTCATCTCCTTGATTAAAATGTGATCTCATTATAGTTTTACTTAAGCTTTTTAAATTATTAGATTGCCAAATTTCACATTTGAGTTTAAGAAAAGTATTGTTATCTATAACCAATCTTTTATCTTTTATCAGAATGCTGCTGAAAAGTTGCAGCTACATGGAAAAAAAATCTAAAATAATACATCTAAACAAAAAAAAAATCAAAATAAGATTATCGTATTCTGTACAAATTTAAAAATAACAGCACAAAAGAATAAATGTTGGAGATATATTTACCTTATGATGAAGCTAGTCTTCAAATTGATTTTTCTGACAAATCATAATTTTCTTTTCCTGGTTTTATTGTTAAGCCCTATAGCTCAAGTAATTAATTCCTTATTATCTATGTGTTGCTTTTTTATTCTCTCTTGTCTTTTAAAATGTTCAGAGCATTGTACAGAGTTCTCTCCTGTCATCCTAATAATCTTACATAGTAAACGAAAAGGAGGATTCTGACAGGGCTAAAATCAGCCAGTGTAGGAAATAAAACAAGAACTAATTCAGATTAGACTAAACCATTGCATAAATATGGAGCAATATTTTCACTATTGGAAAAAGATTGCTGTAAGTCCATTGGCTTGAAAGGTTTACATCTAAACTTTGTCAGTGTTGGTGGGATTGGCTTTTAAGCTAATAATAAGCAGACCAACTAAAGAACTACCAAGCCCATTCTCACCAACACTGACAGGGCAGACCATTAGAGTATAAAATGAGAGCAAACCTACTAGAACTGATGATGTTACCTAATTTTGATAATGAAACATTTGCAAGAAAACAATCAAGCTCAGAGAGCTTGAAGATATATTGGGAGTTAGAATTTTCCAGGGCAGGGATACCAGTTATATCAAGAGTTAACTGCTACCTAGTACCCAAAATAAGTGAATCAGTGTGTCTTTTCAGAAAAAGTAGCACCAGATTTAAAAATGTAGTGCATTTAAGTGGCTTGCATCCTCACGTTGGCAGAAGGCAATCAGCTGCTTTCAGTGGGTTTATCTTACTATGCAATATTCTTATTTAGATGCAACATCTAGAGTGTTGGGGTCCCTTCTGTTTGAACCACAAAACCTCACAATGACCATTTCCTCTGCAGCAAGAACAAAGTTGACAAACTGACCAAATAGATTAAAATTTTGAAGATAGCCAGAAGATCCAGGGCAGTGATCTCAGATTGAATGTACTTTGTGGGAGGAAGGGCCATATTGGATGGTTCAGAGGTACTGTATATATTCGAGTATAAGCCTAGTTTTTCAGCCCACTTTTGGGGCTGAAAAAAGCCGCCTCGGCTTATACTCGAGTCAGTGAAAAATTTGCCCGAAATGGAGGAGAAAAAGGGGCGGGGCCATGCCGCTGGGTGACACTCGTGAATGGCCCAGTGCCCCTGTGAGTTTCCCCTCCCTCTGTGTCAGTTTGCCGCGCAGCGCGCACCGCACCATCCCCCCTCCTCACGTTCTAATGTAATGCAGGGCTGTCTTACGATTCCCCTTCCTCCCCCTCCTGCCGCTCTGCAACGATGTCCCACCTCCTCCTTGTTATGGCAAGCAGCCACATAGCGATGTTCCACCTCCTCTGGTACAGTGATCCAATGATAGGAATCACTGTGCCGTGTGTCATAGGAGGCGGGACATCGCTCCCGCGGCTGCACGGGACATCATCATCACAGCGGGACATCAGCATCATGAGGTGAGTGAAGTATTTCATTGAATACACCGCTAGTTTACTGTTTTTCTTTGAAATAAATATTCAAAAACATTATTGGTATCTATTTTTATTTTTGAAATTTACCGGTAGCTGCTGCATTTCCCACCCTAGGCTTATACTCGAGTCAATAACTTTTCCAGTTTTTTGTGGTAAAATTAGGTGCCTCGGCTTATATTCGGGTCGGCCTATACTCGAGTATATACGGTAGTTAAATATTTTGGGTTTTGGTCAGTGGTGGTTTCTGGATCCCGTTGCAACTGGTACTGTGCAACGGGGCCGGGGGTGTACCACATGCATGCACACAGTACATGTGCAGAGTGCGCATGCGTACTTACCGCCCACGATGCTCTGCAACGGCTCCGTGACGCTCCAGCTACTCAACGGAGCGTTGCACAGGGGCCATGCGCATAAGCCCAGATCGGCTCAAATACAGGTAAGGAGGGCAGACAGGTGGGCCCTCCGGAGCACTCTACTGGAACGGTACCTGGTGCTTCCAGCAGGCACCAGTATGCCTGTACCATGGCGTACCACTTGTATCCCACCACTGGTTTTGGTGTTCTCCAGACTTGGTTCTTTTCTTGCAGATATTTCATTACCAGCCAAAGTAACCTCATCAATGTGAAGGAAAGGGATTTTTGCCTGCTATTAAGATTTCCCTCTAACCAGTGGTGGGATTCAGCTGGTTTCGGGCCAGTTCAGGTGAACCAGTTGTTAAATTGCTGGCTCACCCCGCCCCTTCCAGGAGTCTCCTGCGGCCCATTTTTGCTCCCAGGAGGCTGCAGGGAGATCTACTAGGCCCAAAATGGGGCACAGAATTGCCCCCCCCGCGTGGCTCATTTTTGCTCAGGGGGTGCAGGAAACAAGTGCTGCCTGTCATACCCCCTGGCCATGCCCACCATGGCCATGCCCACCAAGCTGGTCATTTGAACCCGTTGTTAAATTATTTGAACCGATTGTTAAATTATTTGAATCTCACCACTGCTTTTAACCTTATTGATGGTTTCTTGATTAGGGTATTATTTCTTTTCGGTTTGTTTATCAGATGCTGTTTTGTGCTTCTCAGGGTGTTGATTGCTGAAGAGAAAACTTGTTTTCTGCGTACGCTTTTGACTGTATTTTTTAAATGATAACTAATTTTTTAAAATCTCTATAGAAGTTGTATGATCTGAATGCGAGGCTTCCATGAATTTCCTAGAATTCTTGGACTTGGCTTGATCTACAATGTCAGCAGTTTCGTGCACTGTAAAGAGCTGGCAAATCCCTCTGCTTCCAAGTTGCTATCGTGGCCATGCAAAGAATAGGGTTTTTACGCAATAGCATTAAAATCACTAGCTTGAGACTCCTATGTTTAACAACCACCTGATCAGGATGGTAATTTTTATTCATAATTTGAACATTGGGAGAAGGCTTCCCCCCCCTTCTCCTGCAACTGATTGGAGGGGCTTATCTTACTTAGTATCAATTGATATTATTATACTATATTAGCACACAATAAGGTCATATTAATTTTTTATACATTGCTAAAAGCAGAACCTTTTTGAACTAATATCTCAATAAGACCATTTGCTCAGCTGCAGGTCAGGTCAGTGGTAATCTGAAATGTGTTAATATAATACAAGTCCAGTTAGTACTTCAGTGTTACAGCATTTCTACTGCTGGCTCATAGAAAATGTAATAGGTTTCCTGCACTTTTCAAGATGCACTTTTGACCTTGGTCTCTGAAGGGAATTCATAGAGGCCAGTCATCCATGGACAGAAAGAAATTAATATTTCTGCTCTGGGATGAACTGCTTTAGCTGGTATATATCTAGGGATTGTATGGGGGATGCAATATATTCTGAAAGCTAATGTAGTAATGGAAGATAGATTTGCATGGCATCCTTTGAAGGACTTGGGAAGGAAAGAATAATTGCAGGTTGCTGCCCGAAAGAGATGAAGCATGGAGAGATGTATGATACATTTTTCATCAGATAGCTATTCAGAGCAGCAGCTCTTGAACTTAATAAGAATATCTGCTATTCCAATTAATATTTTGCTATGGTTGTCGGTGGTGGTAAAGTATTTCTCTTGGATATGCTAGCTGGAAGAGATCACCTTCTTAGCCATGTTAGCAACATGGTTCACAGAATTATTAGTGAGACAAATCCTCTTACTTCAACATTTGCACATTCCAGCTGTTTATTCATACCGTGCCAAGATGAGTAGGATGGAGAGAACTCTCCTGCCTCAATATGGTCAATTTCAAGTACAATTTTAACAACATATCCTCTCAAAGAAATTAAATAAAATCTATTCCTTTCTTTTCAATCTGTGGTGTTAATTCCCAGACTCCAAAAAGTTATTTCTTTGCATAAATTTGGGCCACCTTCAAATTTTATACCAAGATGGAGAATGCAACAGTCTGAATAATCTCTATCTTCCCTTGATGTCACTCAAATGTTATCGGCATCCAAGTAGTCATTAATTCAATATTAATAGAATCCTGGATCATGTGGAAATCAGCACAATTCATTGCTCTGCATAGGTTTTCAAGTCTTCCATTCATTGTTTCTTCTAAAAAGTTAATAGACCAAATATGCAGGCTTATCTGCGAGATAGGGAGAGGCAGACTTCTGTGGCCCAGATAAAAATTGTTCTATGGTAATGCGAATTTAGGAGATCCAAAGTACTAATCAGGAAGCTTCATCCAACTTTGATATCATTGCATGGAACTAAATGATAGAGAACTTTCTAGCACAGGCAAAATGGGTCAAAGCCAAAGGACAGATAGGCATTTAACTATTATGGAGAAGAAGGGGGAAGTGAGAAGAAATGTCTTAGTTTACTGTAAATTTTAAAATTAATTTCAAACTCTTAGATATAAATTGCTCTTTGGTACAAATGCAAATGCTTCAGTCAAGTAGATTGTGCAAATAACAAGAAAATATAATTAAAATAGTTTGAGTATTTTAATATAATTAATTGTTCAGAGTTATGAAATCTGCTTTAGTAAGCTTGTTTTGAGGTGTATGTGAACAAACAAAGGAAAATTTGTATATGTTCAGAGCTTTATCACTTCAATGTTCATATTTAATCCTGTCAACAGGTAGATTATATATAGAGTACATTCACAGATAGTAGGATGTTGAGAAAGTCTCTTCACATATTGCTAAATGCTGACAATTTGGCATCCTAGCTTGAAGGAACCACAGGATTTTCACCAAGTTCTTAAAAGCTTAAAGAGAAGAAGATACTATTTCATAAAAGTATGGACAACTGGAAAAGAGATTTGGTGGCTCAGTGGCTTAAAGATACTGGAGAAGGTTTGTTCTCTGGCAGTTCGAATCCTAGCACAGTATGACAGGGTCAGTTCCCATCACTTGCCTTGGCTTCTACCAACCTCAAAAGAATGCAACATGCAAGTAGATAAATAGGTATTACTTCAGTGGAAAAAATATTGGTGCTTCATGCAGAAGTACAAACCTAACTGGTGCCCAAATGTGACACCCAAACGCAAGGCAACATTGATGGAGGGGAAAAGCCATGGATGACGCTGCAGGACATTGTATGCTATTTTGAGTGCAGAGCTAGTTTGTCCCCTGTAATGGACTTCTGGATAGCATGTGAGCATGAACCAAATGGAAAAGCAATGTTAGGCAGCCAAACATCTACTCTGTATTAACATTGTAGACTCCTGGCCAGTATACCATCATCATATGCTAAATCAATCAAATCAGTCAATAACTGGAAAGGCACACTTACCTGACCCCTAAAGATGACAGTCTGCATTCCACATCAGCTGCAGCTTCTGAATGCTCTTCAAAGGCAGCCCCATGTAAAGCACATTGCAGTAGTCCATTCCAAGACAGGTCACAGGTGGGGCATTAGGTGGAATTAAGCAAAAGCCATTACAGTTATCCACAATCCTTGAGTAGGAGCTATGTGTGTAAGACGACCCTCAAATTACACGCCATTTAATTTATGAGAAGTACTACCCTATATCCGAAATTGATGATGACATTTCAGTGGAACTGGCTGGCCTTCAAGCACACACCTGCTCCCTCTTGCCAGGATTGAGTATCATCCTAGTATTCACTAGATTCAGACATCTTCCAAGCATCTGAACTCAACAGCATCATTTATTAGTTTAGTTTACTTTGTTGTCATTGCACCTCATATAATGAAATTAAATGCCATCTTCAGTGTACATTATAACTATAAAAATAAAACATCTACACACATCCTTCACATTCTATACAATCTATATTCACATTCTATATTCTGTCAGAAGAACTGACGAAGTCTAACCCTATGCCACTAAATGATCTTACTCAACAGCTTTATGTAGACGTTCAATAAAAGTGGGGAGAATGTGAACTCTGAGGCGCTCCTGATTTTACAGGTCTAGTGTGTCTATCCTATTGTTACTATTGACTGGAGTCATCATTCCAGGAAGGAGCAGAACCAACATTGCATTAATCCCTACTCCTAATTGGTGGAGAAGGTTCAGAAGGATACTATCATAACTGGTATCAAAATATACTTAGGTCAAACAGAACTAGAAGGGCCATATCCTAGTTTCATCAGAGATCATCAATAATGATGATCGATGCCATCTCCATGCTGAACTTAGACATGAAATAAGACTGAAATGGGTCCAGACAATCAATTTCTTTTAGGGGCATCTGCAGTTGTAGGGCAATCTTTACAATATTTCCCTGAAAGGGAGATTGGAAAGAGGCCAATAAATGTTGAATGGTGGCATCTTGTAGAGACTCATGCCAACAATTCTTTCAAAGAAGTAGGCAACTATCCTTCTCTCATGGATGTATTTATCACCACTCTGACCCAGCTGTCCGTCATCTCCCTGGAAGATTTCTCCAAACAAAAAGAGAAGGTCCAGTTGATTGAGTTTATACTGCAGAGACTGTGTCTACTTTAAATGCCCCAGGGTAGAGGTCTTCAAACTTGGCAACTTTAAGACTTGTGGACTTCAACTCCCAGAGTTCTCCAGTCAACAGAGCTGGCTGGAGAATTCTGGGAGTTGAAGTCCACAAGTCTTAAAGTTGTCAAGTTTGGGGACCCCTGCCCCAGGGCAAACACCTAATCTATTTGTAAATACTTTTTATAAGGGGTTTTACAATACTAAAAGACAATGAAACTGAAATCAGAAAAAAGAAGAACGAAAAATAATATAAAGTGGGGAAAAAGACTTCCTCCTCCATCATCAGCATTATCATTATCCTTCTTCTGTAATAGAAGTGATAGCAGGCAGTACACGCAGCATGGGAACAATGTGGAGAAAAACCACAGGAAGAGATAAAATTGCTTGTAGCTCCAAGTCACTGGAAGGAAGAGAGATTGTGTTTTCGTCTGTTGAAAAATGAAATGCAGATCAAGTTACATGTGTTTCACTAAGTAGACTGTCCTCTACTTGAACATCTGTCAAAGTACTATTTGAAGGTGTCCTAAGTCTGAAGGGCTCTCTACTATAGTCTGGTTTAAAAGAATTCTAATAAGGGACAACAATGCATCAGCAGTAGACTGAAGCAGAACTTAAGTCCAATGTGCCCTAAAGTAGATGTACAAGTGATATGCAAATCTATGTTCTCATCTTTTGTCTCCTGTTCAATTATGCATTTCTGGTTTCTTGGAAATATACAAGAGGATCTGGCAAGTGAACAGTGATATTCTAAAGAAGCTGGAAAAATTGAGGAGGATTAGAACTCCAGGGAATAGCTAGTAAAAAGTGAAGCTGGAGTATTTATTTCTTTTATTTTAAAATGTAATATACAGTACATTTTTTTCTTCCATGGAGAAAGTCCAGGTAGCTAAAGAAATGTACATTAACAGACACACAGGGGGGAGGGGAGAGAGAGAGAGAGAGAGAGGGAGAGGGAGAGGGAGAGTGGGGGGAGGGAGAGGGATAATACATATAAAATGGCAGGAAAAGCAGCAAACAGCAATAAGCTATTGTTAGCATTGCATAAATTAAAAATAACAAATAAAATAATCCTGACCATATATTTAGCCATTCATGTAGCCCAAAGGCAAAGCAACCTGTGTTTTTTTTTTAAAGCCCATTTAATTATCTGCCAGTGTGGAATTATATAGTTTCTTTAAGGGAGATTACGCTGACATATCAGGTAGCTAACCCTGGTTCTAATAGGCATTGGCCCTTCCCTTGAAATGTTTGGAAGAGGTGGCTTTCAGCTGAATGATTAAGAATAAGGTAGGAGGAGAATAAACAGACAAATAAACAAATCAGGAATAGGATAAGAAATAAATAAGACCAAGTTAAATTTCTAGCCTTTTTGTATGGTGCAATAATTATATGTTTGCCCCAAGCACACTGCATAAGGAATATCATCTAAGCAGAATTTCAGATTACAGCAATTCTCAGTTTCTCCATACTTAGAAATTTATTATCATCAATCCAGGTTGGTCTAGATGCCCCTGCAAATTATCTTGCTGCAAGTTCCTCACCAACATACACAGCTATCACCCCTGGGCACATCTAAGAATATGAAGTCTTCTGCCATTTTAATACTCTAGAGCAGGGGTGTTAAACTTGTGTCATCATAGTGTTGTCATGTGTTGTATCATGACTTTTTCCCCCTTCGCTAAACAGGACATGGACATGAC
This sequence comes from Thamnophis elegans, assembly GCF_009769535.1. Classification (NCBI taxonomy): domain Eukaryota; kingdom Metazoa; phylum Chordata; class Lepidosauria; order Squamata; family Natricidae; genus Thamnophis; species Thamnophis elegans. Next base: position 119,468,269 of record NC_045543.1, on the reverse strand, counting down.
CAGCGTGTGACACATCTGATCTGGAGGTTGTGAGTGTCACACCCCTGCTCTAGAGCAATATTTTTCAACCTTGGCAACTTTAACATATATGTACTTCAACTCCCAGAATTCCCTAGCCAGTTTATACTAGCTGGAGAATTCTGGGAGTTGGTCTAGACATCTTAAAGTTGCTGAATTTGGGGAAACACTGGCCTATGCCAAAGAGCTGGCAGGTGCTGAAAAATTGGTGTTACTACCAATCCCTTGGTATATGTATGAAGTGTGTTTCTAAATGTATGCTTGTCAGATGAACTCATTATATTTTAGATAAATGCACAAGATTACGAAGATTGATTGATTTGACTTATGTCCATCTTCCTGCTCTGGCATGCACAGAAAGCAGCTAAGAAAATTTAAAGCATTAAGTGTGAAATAGTTCTGTCTGTTGTTGACATCACACACAAAGGAGTAAGAAAAATCCTTGCCACAGCTTGGGTATTGTCTGTTCTCCTTCTCTATTCTACCACTTCTCATTTCCAAATCATGTCTATCTCCTAAGAAGATCACAGTAAGAAGCCTATTATGGATTCCAAATACTTTATAAAAATTATCTTCCCAAACCAATGTCCCTGTTGCAAAAGAATAATCTCTCATAATATAGTGAACAATTAAAAAATCCCTTTGTATAGCACCATACTAAATGTACTTTATCCGGAAAGAATGCAAATGCTTCAAGTTTGTAGTGTTCTTCTTTGGCCAACTCCCAGCAAGTAGCTATTTAGCTTTAATTGTTTTTAACTGTGTAGGTGACCTCCGCAGAGCAAGGAGTATTTGTTAATCTGTAAAAGATGTACTGGACAGTTATTTGGCTTGTGGTTTTTGGCCACTTGGGAAAGCTTAGAAGAATGGCAGGAATCTCTGAGAACATTAGCCAGCCATCAGTGATAAGTAAGATAAATAAACAAAGATAAGGTAAAAGAAGTAGATTTAACAAACACAGATTTGTTTCAGGAAAGATTTAGGTGCTGTTGAATACAAATTTGCAGTTATAAACACAGAACAAGCTGTTCTTCTATGGGAGAACCCATAGCTAATGTTATGGCTGGTTTGGAGTACCTCCAAATCCCACCCCTGGCTGGCCACTCCCACCCCACCTCACCCCTCCCAGGAGTCTCCACACAGTCTGTTTTGGATGTGAGATAAGTGCAGGGCCTGTGCAGAGGCTCAAGGGGGGGGGCGGGAACGGGCCTTTTGGAAGTTCCAGAAGGCCGGAAATGGGCCCGTTTCTGGCCTCTGGAAGGCCTCTGGAGCCCGGGGGAGGCAGGTTTCACCTTCCCAGAAGCTTGAGGAAAGCCTCCGGAGTCTAGGGAAGGAGAAAACACACACACACACACACCGGTGGTTCAGGATGCTGACATGGCCACGCCTACCATGGCCATGCCCACCCAGCAACCAGGCAGAGAAACCATTGCTGAGATTTTTGAAGCCGACCCCTGAAGCTTTCCTAATAAAAATGCAGTAGCCAGGTAATGAGAAAAGTAGGGCAACAAGGCCTGACATTTTTCACTCTATTTAAAGAATAACCTAACCCAGGGGTCAGCAATCCGCGGCTCTGGAGCCTCATGCGGCTCTTTCAACCCTCTGCTGCGGCTCCCTGTTGCTCAAAATATGCATCACAACCGCCAATGTGCGACCCCCACTGGTACATGATTTATTGAGCTTTTCAATCCCCGCTAAGCCAAACATGGTTAAATCCAAGAAAAGTTTCAGGAGAAAACAGAATGTTTAATTCAACTACATATGATAGTTTCATGTCCGCTCAGGAAATAATCAGGCATGGGTAGGGTTTTGTGGCTCCTGGTGTTTTCTGTAGGAAACAGATCCAAATGGCTCTTTGAGTGTTTAAGTTTGCCATCCCTTACCTAACCCATCTACTCTCAATGTGCAAGACATGTGATCTGCTGCTGAGCTACAGTCACATCATACAAGCTACCACCTTTCTTATTTCATAGAGCCAAATCCAGGGGCAATAAGACTCATGATAAATTCAAATCAGATTTCTCTGTTGAGATCATAAGTGGGTTGGTCCTGGTTTGGCCTAGATTGGGCGAACTGGTAGTGGTGGCGGCAAGAGTTTTTGCCCACCTGCCCGGACGTCATGCACATGTGTGAATGTGTGCGCACAAGCACGAGCAAACCGGTAGCCCCGGGACTTGCAACCCACCTCTGATTGAGATGCAGTTAAGACATGTTTTTCATATGGACAACACCACAGACAAATGCCCTGTATTTAACTATAAAACAGATGTGTCAGAGCCACACCTCATAAATGAAAACAAGAACATTACCATGCCAAGTTACCCTTTCTGAGATGATCTCTTCCCCAAACATTGTGCTAAATGTACTGTTTAATGGCCATTAAGGAAAGAGGCATCAATGAACTTTAACATAGTGTTTTGGGTTTTTTTTAAATGGGATTGCTAAAAAAGTTAAGTAGCTACTGCCATGGTAGTCAGCTTTTTGATGCATGATGTAATCCTACAATATTGTAACATGAAAAATCTAGAGTAGTTTTGTTTTCAGGACTTTCTGCTCCTGCAGTGAGCCTGAAACTGCAAGGCCATCAACAGAGAAATTCCTGTTGAAAGGAGCTATTTTTATTAGCAGTTAATTATCAGAGATGAACTGGCTGCTTTCTATTTGGGAGTACACAAAGAAACTGTGATCTTAAATTTGTCTATATGGAAATGTTTCAGGTGTAAGAATGTGTTGTAGGGATGTACATACTGCTGATGAACTATGCAAGTAGTTTTGCACAATTATGTAAATTAGCTTTTAAAGTATTTTTGGTATTTGGAATACCTGGAACATTTGACCTGCTTTAGAGAAAAATCAGCTGAGTTGGTGAAGGGAGTGCTAAAACTGTGCCTATTAGAAAGCCTGAGAAATGCAGCAAATGTACTAGACATATTTGCTAGACAGATTTAGTAGATACCCACATACAACTGAATGGTTGCTTCAGCACAATTTAACAGATTATTTTCTTTAAAAATAATTGACACTCTGTCAGATTTAATGCAACAAGGAAACTTTATCAGTGGTGGGTTTCCAATTTTTTAAACTACCGCTTTGCTCATGCACGTACGTGATGCTTCTGCGCATGTGCAGAAGTGTCCAGGGCAGAGTCTCCCACTGCTGCCACTACCGGTTCACCTGATCTGGGCCAACCCCTCTCTGAGGTCTATCCTTGAGAAGAGAGAGACACAGTGGATAGAAAGAGGATATTGAGCACCACAGCAGGACAGGAAGTTCTTAGGCATTAGTGAGCTTTTGTTATCAGGAATGGAGAGAAGTGCTTGTACAATTTTATGTATTTTGCACCAAAATATTTATCTAGGTTGTTACTAGGTGCCAGTGGTCTCAAACTCTGAGTACCATATGCGGGTTGGTTCATTAGTTCCAAGATTGCAACACTGACGCTTTTTCATTGTATTGATATGAGTCGCTAATGCAGACATGTACAATATGCCACATAGAGCAAATACCATTGGTATTTTTTATTAAGTTCAGCACTGCAAACATTGCCACCACCAGGAAAGATATGCTGCCACCATCACTCCAAAATGTGTTGTTGATCAGCCGAATCATTTACTGTCAGTTCCATCATTGCTGTTGCAATTGATCGCTCCACCAACTATTTCTGCAATTATTTTTAAATTATCAATATGGCCCTTTCCCCTTTATGAGTTGTGCAAGACTGCGCTAATAGCTCAGAATTGGTAAATAGAATAGAATAGAATAGAATAGAATAGAATAGAATTCTTTATTGGCCAAGTGTGATTGGACACGAGGAATTTGTCTTTTGGTGCATATGATCTCAGTGTAAATAAAAAGACAAGATAGATTCATCAAGAATCATAAGGTACAATACTTAATGATAGCCATAGGGTACAAATAAGCAATCAGGAAACAATGTCAATATAAATCGTAAGGTTACAAGCAACAAAGTTACAGTCCTGCAGTCATAAGTGGGAGGAGATGGGTGATAGGAACGATGAGAAGACTAATAGTAATGGTAATGCAGCCTTAGTGGATAGTTTGACAGTGGTGAGGGAATTGTGTAGCAGAGTGGTGGCGTTCGGGAAAAAAATGTTCTTGTGTCTAGTTGTCTTGGTGTACAGTGCTCTATAGCGTCGTTTTGAAGGTAGGAGTTGAAACAATTTATGTCCAGGATGTGGGGTCTGTAAATATTTTCACGGCCCTCTTTTTGACTCGTGCCGTGTACAGGTCCTCAATGGAAGGCAGGTTGCCAGTAATTGTTTTTTCTGCAGTTCTGATTATCCTCTGAAGTCTGTTTCTGTCTTGTTGGGTTGCAGAACCAAATGTTCTGCAACCTAATGTCACATTATAGCAAAATATACATTTATTAAGGAAAAGTCCCTAATCCTCCTCTAAATTCATCACATATCCTGTATTTGCAATTCAGATTTGAACTAGTTAGGATTATTCCTTCATTTCACTTTTAGACAAATTATAATACATACACACACACACACACACACACACACAACAGGACATTTGTTTACACTGTAAATGTATTTAGATGTACTAAAGCATGCACATTTTCTGTGTGGATATAGAAAGAAATGTGAGATTAGGGAAGTTAGATTCCTATACGAACTATGATGAGATTTTGGTATAACCATCTGTATTATCGTTTTGATTTTTCACTACTCTACTTTTTATCAATTTTAAGCCACTTTGGTTGGAAAATGTGTATTTTTATTTCAAGGGATTGTCTTTTTGACCTGGGGATGAAAATAAATCCCATTCTCAAATAGGTTGTTTTTTTTTTTTTTTGCCATGCATATTAATCAACAGAAGAATTTATATCTTTTCCCTGAAAAATAACTAATTCTTTGAAAATGCTATCAATGGAAAGCTGAAGGGACAAAGAAGAGACCATATTCTGGGGAACAAAAGTGTCCTTTCTGAATCTCACTGCAGGACTACATTTCCCAGGGTGCCATTAGGATGGAAGAACATGTAGAAACAAATGGGATTTGCTTAGACTTTTGTTCACTTTGCTGAGTAGCTCCTTTGTGCTGTGACACACTGATTTAGTCCCTGACACTGAAGGAGTAGGAACAACAACAAAAAATGACAATCAAATGTATTTGGTGCTTAAGAATATGAAAGACCAAAGTCTTCCTCATGAAGGGGGCAACCAAATAGTTCTATATATGTATTGCATATGAGTTTAAGAGTGTCCTTGGGAGGCGGACCAGATATAACTTCCGCTGCTATTTCTTGCATGACAAAATGTAAGAACCACTTTGCAAGAATTGGACCAAACTGATATTTGTTATATTTATGCTGATAAATAAATAAAGGGAGACTAGTATAGATCTATTTCAAGCTATTTAGCTCTCATCAGCTAGCCAAACCCATGTTGGGAATCGAACCTGTGCTCTATTATGCCCAAATATGGGAGGAAATATGACTTTAAGTATATATATATACATATATATATATATATATATATATATATATATATATATATATATATATATATATATATATATATATATATATGTTTGTGTGTGTGTGTGTGTGTGTGTGTGTGTGTTAAAAACATGTGTGACACATGCAGCAAGTTTGCTGGCAGCCCCAACTGAAGTGCGATCTGCTCATGCATGCCAGCCTTCCAAACGATATCTCTGCTTTGCTTGTGCTATCCTACTATGAAACATTTCTTTCCACATGCTTTGGACAGCCTTTCTGCTAATTCTGTAAGCTGCTGAGCATGATAGCACATCAGTGAGTGCCAGCACGGTTAGTGGTGAGAAATGATGAGCGTATGAGTTGACTAACATTTGGAGCACTGCATGCTGTCCATTCTTATTTCAGGCAATTTCATTTCCCATTGCAAGTACAGATGGGCAAGAGAAGTCATCTCATATTTGCATTACAATCCTGATAAAAGTCAACCATCTACCAAACCTATTAGGTTGTTTATTTTTCAGGTAATGTCTACATAGATCTCAGTAGCAGAGGTGCTTGGAAAATGTTTAAGCTAATAGCATTTTAGGTGGGGCATAACTGACAGTAGGAGCTCCAATATTATAATGTCCTTGGGTGAAAGTTCTACCCGAAACCACCTAGTTTCAGAGAATGTGAATTAGGTTAGCAGGAGTGGTATTATTGCTCTTTTTTAATAACCCAAGGAGAAGCTTTTGATTATATACTATAGTACTGTAGCCTACTTCTGTGAGGTACAAAGAAATGGAGACCAGGAGGCACGATTCTTTTGGTTGCTATTTCAGTTTCACAGAACTATCTTCTCTTGGAATAAAGTTTGGCTGACCCCTTGTGACCATCATCATCACCATCTAGGAAACTAATTCATGGAAGTATCCAGTGTTAGTAAAATAGCCCAGTCTTGAAGTGTTCTAATATTTAAAATAAAACAATTGGTCAAAATTCAGTCTGGGCATCATTCTAATATTTTTTTTGTTTTATATTTCATAGATACGTTTATATCTATCCATCCATCCATCCATCCATCCATCCATCCATCTATTCTTGCAAAGAAAGTGGCATGGATTTCCTCCCATAACTCACATGAAAGTATTGACTTTTTTATTTTGTGATTCTGAGCACAGTGCTAAGGAATTCAATCTTTTCTAGTCTATATTTTATTGTTGAGTTTGTATCATTCTTGTATCCTATTCTTGAACACTTTGAATGAGCCCCTCGTCATCCTGATGCTAATCACATAATGTCAGTCTTTTTGCTAGGAGCTTTTGGACTTTGAAGATTCAAATACCAATGTGTCATTCTGACTATACATTCTTTGTGCATACATGCACAAATGTTAAGTGGTTAAGTTTACAAATAAGTAGAGTATAATTTTTAGCCAATTGCATCCTACTAGGCTAAATCTACCATGGTATTAACCAGAGGCATATGTGGCTGCAGGGCTAAAGAAAAAGTCAAGCTAGCAGCCACATCCATGCTATTGAAACCCTGACTAGGGTGGCAGATATAAAAATAGGAAAAGGCTTCAGCTTCATGCTCATGGCTGCCATTTTGTCTTTTTTTACTTGCCTGTGGATGTCCTTGACCTTAATCCATCTCCAGTATCAGTGTCCAAGATTTCAAGCACATTCAAGATTTGGGGTTGAGTTTCATATGGGGAGAATATATGCACAGAAAGCTCTTTTCTGCAAGATAATCCTAATGTTCTAGCTGTCTTTTCATCACTGTATTATGCTTATGAATATTTTCCACCATATTAATTTTTCAATGTAACAATGAACAATTAATTTACAAATTAATGTTAAGAAGTAAGAACATCTTAAAGCTATATATAGGACTCGTATTTAATAACTACTGTATAATATTTCTCTGACATCTCTTATTCCCCACAAGGATTAGCTTTAAAAGCCACAGCATAACTACTGAAAACAGTCAGCCTTACACTGGCATATCCTCTAACCTTTGAAGAGATCAGCCTGACCTTAAAAGATGGAAATTATGTCTGACTGCCATTAAACAGACTTCTACAGAATGGATTGTCTGATAAGGGCAAATTGCAAGGAAATATTTGGTTCTGTAAGCACAAAAACAACGTTAAAATGTGGAGGGAGCATTACAAAATCAAATAATGTAATTCCGTGGTATTGTAAGAAGACAAGGATAGGAAGGAGAGATAGAATACTCCAGTTTGTAATCAATCATCCAGAGGAGATGGGGGAAGGGACAGGATTAAGGAAATGTTTAGAGCCTCTTTGTGGCGAGCATAGGAAAGGTGGGGGAAGACATTCCCCAGAATTCTGGGAGGATCTTATTCTCAGATTTCAGAGCCAGGTGGTGGCTTAGTGGTTAAGACACTAGGTTGGAAAGCCAGCAGCCCAGGTTCAATACCTGAATGCCACACAATCTAGCTCCAGGGATGGGCTTCAAAAATGTTAGCAAGGAAGGTCAACCAGAAGTTCTCCAGCTGAACAGACATGGGGGTGGGGATGAGCTCTCAAGACCCTCACATGAACCCTGTCTGACAAACCTATTCCCGAGATCCTTTTTGGATCAGAACCCCCATGGAGGAGGGGCAAAGAAGGGACAGCATCTCATCAGACCCAGGGGGAGGCAACAGGTCCCTCGCAGGTTGAAGATTTGCCCTCTGAATTGGAGCTGGAGCAGCAGCATGGCAACATGGCTGCACAAGAAGCTGGCTTCCAGCCAAAGCAACTGAACAGGAGCATGAGGTCGAGATGAAAGACCAGTAAGAAGATTCATTTAACCCACACTAGCCCCCCACAAAAAAGCCATCTGTTTGAAACAATTCAGACAGAAAGGGAGAAAGCAGAGAAGTGATAAACCCCCTCAAATACAAACACTAAATTTGGTTTCGGATTTGAAATAGAAACCAAACATTTCCAATTGATTTACTTCGTCTGAATTTCTTCCAACTAATATATCTTAAGCAACTCCAATTAATGAGAGTTGGAATGCAACAAGGGAGAAAAATCAAGAAAAAAGCACTATTTTCTCACTGATAGCTGATAACCTAATCTTGCCTGTGTGGGAAGTTTTAATTAACCAATTGCCATAAATCAGAACTTGAAAGCAGTAGTTGAAGAGAAAAATACCCAAGTTTAGCTGTATGCAAGTTTGTTTCAATTAATATATTTTGAGCAACTATAACCAAGAGAGGTGGAAGGTAGCAAAGAAAAAATAACAACAAAATCAAGAACTGGGAAAACACAAAGTTTTTTTTTCTTTTCTGCAAAAGATCAAGATGGCTCCATCTTCTCTTCCGTTTTCACACTAGTTGAATTAGCTAAATTTAAGGTAGCTTGAAATAGATCTATACTAGTCTCCCTTTATTTATTTATCAGCACAAATAAAACACACACACACACACATATACATATACATATACATATACATATACATATACATATACATATACATATACATATACATATACATATACATATACATATACATATACATATACATATACATATACATATATATATATATATATATATATATATATATATATATATATATATATTTAAAGTCACATCCCCTGGTATGCCCAAATATGGGAGGAAGGTCACACTTCCACTCTCTGTCTTCGGCTCATCACAAGAGACCATCCAGACAGAAACCCAATATTTTTTACTGTTGCCTTTTTGTTACATTTGTTATATTTATGCTGATAAATAAATAAAGGGAGACTAGTATAGATCTATTTCAAGCTATTTAGCTCTCATCAGCTAGCCAAACCCATGTTGGGAATCGAACCTGTGCTCTATTATGCCCAAATATGGGAGGAAATATGGGTTTCTGTCTGGATGGTCTTTTGTGACGAGCCGAAGACAGAGAGTGGAAGTGTGACCTTCCTCCCATATTTGGGCATACCAGGGGTTGTGACTTTAAATATATACCTCTCACCCTGGCTGGCTGATAAGGAGTCGAGCTCTGTAGCTCAATAGTTAACACATCTGCCTAAGAGGCAATAGAGCACAGGTTCGATTCCCAACATGGGTATGGCTAGCTGATGAGAGCTAAATAGCTTGAAAGAGATCTATACTAGTCTCCCTTTATTTATTTATCAGCATAAATATAACAAAATGTAACAAAAAAGGCAACAGTAAAAAATAGTGGGTTTCTGTCTGGATGGTATCTTGTGACGAGCCTAATGACAGAGAGTGGAAGTGTGACCTTCCTCCCATACTTGGGCATACCAGGGGTTGTGACTTTAAGTATATACCTCCCACCCTGGCTGGCTGATAAGGAGTCGTTCTCTGTAGCTCAAATGGTTAACTCCCTGCCTGGGAGGCAATGGAGCACAGATTCGATTCCCAAACTTGGGTATGGCTAGCTGATGAGAGCTAAATAGCTTGAAATAGATCTATACTAGTCTCCCTTTATTTATTTATCAGCATAAATATAACAAAATGTAACAAAAAAGGCAACAGTAAAAAATAGTGGGTTTCTGTCTGGATGGTCTCTTGTGACGAGCCTAATGACAGAGAGTGGAAGTGTGACCTTCCTCCCATACTTGGGCATACCAGGGGTTGTGACTTTAAGTATATACCTCCCACCCTGGCTGGCTGATAAGGAGTCGTTCTCTGTAGCTCAAATGGTTAACTCCCTGCCTGGGAGGCAATGGAGCACAGGTTCGATTCCCAAACTTGGGTATGGCTAGCTGATGAGAGCTAAATAGCTTGAAATAGATCTATACTAGTCTCCCTTTATTTATTTATCAGCATAAATATAACATACATACATACATACATACATACATACATACATATATATATATATATATAATTACAATCAAGCCTATATATATCATTACAATCAAGCCTAAATAGAATTCTGAATTCAGAGAAGCAGGTATTTAAAGAAGGGAAGGAAGAAGGGGAGAGGGATGATGAAGGGGTAGAAACAATGGAAAATAAAAAGCAGACAAAAACTTCTATTGGGTTTGGCAGTGGTATAGGGAAAATTGAAAAGGGGACGATGTGTCCCAACAAAAGGAAATAAAAAGCAGACAAAAGATGTTTCGGAGGATGACAGTGGCATAAGGAAAACTAAAGAAGGAAGTTACGCCCCAACAAAGGGAAATATAAAAGATTTTTTTGACAGTGGTTTGGGGAAATTGAAGAGAGTGGACATGTCAAAATAAAGAAAAGGGAGAAGACAGGAATAGAGAAGTGGGACAAAAGACTTACTAGGAAAAAATCAGACAACTAGAAATTGTTATATGGGAATATATAAAGTTGATATAAGGGGTTTACTCCTAAATATGACAATAAAATTGAGTTGCTAACTGAATATGATAATGGAAAGATAATTAAATAAAGGTTAAATATATGGATAATGGACAAATATGAAACTGATATGGGGAGATTGTAAAGCAGAGGTTTGTGATTCACTTTTATACATGATAATTAAACTGAGTTGCTAATTGATTGAATATGAAAATAGGATAATTAAGCGAAACATGAACATATACGAAACATGAACATATATAGAAACTAAGATGATGAACAAAGTGAGATGTGTACTGCTTGTTATTCTATATAGTAGATTAAGGGCATTGTAATGAACATTGAACAGTAAGGATTGCTATTTATAGACAATTAAGGGTAACCTAAACCAAGATATGGAAAAATGGAGAGGGAACATGAAATATACTTACAATGGGAAACTATTGAGATTTAAAGACAGAATCACAAAGTGGGGGCGTGTAAGGATGCATAATTAAATATATTGATGAGAATAGCTGGGAATTGTAACTAGGTCTACATCTCAGCCAAAATTAGGCAGGGGTGGGTGAGTTAAAAGCACAATGACTATATATGTATACAATTTTTTTCTCTTTATTTAAAAAAAGGAGGAAGATATATGTTAAAATTAAATATGTACAATATATTGAAAAGGAATTATAAATACCATCAACATAAAATGGAGCTCGCTCAGAAGCTGAAATACACCAAATAAATGAGATGAAGAGTGTGAAGTGGAGGAGAGAGGTAAGGGAAGAAGAGAGGGATAGGAGAGAGGACAGGGGGGTAAGGGGAGGAGAGAAAGAAGCAGTGGGAATGGGAGAGAGAAGGAGAGGAAAGGGAAGTAGAGAAGAGAGGGAAGAAAGGAGGTAGGGAGTGGGAGGAGAGAGGGAGAAGAAAGTGATGGATAAGGTGCAATTATGGTGTATGGAGAGCAGAAGAGCCAATAATTGTCTTTGGGAGATGTTGGTAAGATAAATTGATGTAAACATTTAATAATAAATACGACCTTGACTATGTAATAGTATACATGTAGTTATATGTTATGAAAATGAAAAAATAAAAAACTTTATACATACATACATACAAAAAACTTTATACATACATCCATACATACATACATGGGGTTCTCTGCCTGGTTGCTGGGTGGGTGTGGTTATGGTGGGCGTGGCCTAGTTGGCCTTCTGCACCATGGCAGGGGGAGGTTGCCCTCCCCGGGCTCCGGAGGCATTCCTCGAGCCACTAAGAAGGTGAAAACGGCCTCACCAGGCTCCATTCATGCCCTTGCACTTACCTGAATTCAAAATGGGCCTAGGAGGGGTGGGACAGGGCAGGAGTGGCCAGGTAGGAGTGGGTTTTGTGGGGTTCTCTGAACTGCACAGAATTTTAGCTAGAGTTCTCCTGAACCTCCATCAGCCCACCCCTGCATATCTTCACCTGGCAGTTCAAAAGCATGCAAATGTGAGTAGGTAAAAGAGGTGTCACTTCAGTGGCAAGGTAATAGCACTCCATGGAGTCATACTGGCTACAGGACTGTGGAAACGTATTTGGAAAATTGCTGGTTCAATTGCCTTGAAGTGGAAATTCTCAGATTTCAGATGCTTGTAATCAAAATTATTGATAAATAAATAATTGATAAATAATTTCTATTTTTTAATACATGCTGGTTGCCAGTGTAATGGTACTCTAAATTGAACAACCAACTTATCAGCACAACTGAGAAGTATGTTACGGTATTGGAGAATAATTTTCAAGGAAACTTGGATAAGGTATTAGCTGATGGCACATACTCTATACAAAGGTTATTGAACAAGTGAGAGGGGTTGGAAAAGATGAAATTATGGACCAATCATTTATCATATCTTTTGGGAATGCCCCAATATAGCAATAGCACTTAGACTTATATAGGGCTTCACAGTGCTTTATAGCTCTCTCTAAGTGGTTTACAGAGTCAGTATCTTGCACCCAACAATCTGGGTCCTCATTTTCTCTCAAATTTATTTTATTCATTTTCATTTTCAATTTAGTACATTCACTTATATACTGGATATTTGCAATAATAATAATATAATAGTAAGAAAAGAAAAAAAACACCCCCCAACCTAAACACAACTCATACACCCCTTCTTCTCCCCTCCAACTTTCCTTTCTCCCTCCAACAATCACCCCTCCTACTTCCCTTTCCCCTCCTATTTTCCTTTCTCACCTCCTACCCCTCTCATCCTCCTTACATTCCCCTCTTCCTCCCTCCTTACTTCTCCCTCTTCCTTCCCTCTATTTCTCACTATGGTGCGTTTCTCTCTTCCTTGATCTATTCGATTACACTAAAATGAAAAAAAAAAGAAAGGAAAAAAGAAAAAAGAAACAAGAAAAATAAAAAGAAAATATAAGAATCAACAGTATACAAGTGTATTCTTCTTATTCTATATATTGAAATCTTCACCCACCCACCCACCCCCAATGAACCCCCCTCCCTAACCCCCTTCGACTTCCCAGGTCCCACACCCGGCACAGTTCAATACTCTTCCCCTTCAAAATATCTTATTAACAATAATGATAAAAATAAAATAAAAAGAACACTCCGAAAAAGAAAAAAAAGAAAAAAGAAAAAAAAAACCCGAAAAAGTAAATAAATAAAAAAAAAATTTTTTTTTATTTTTTTTTATAAAAATCTTTTGCATTATGCTCAGCCTCTCATCATTCTTAAAATTTAATCAGTGTGAATCATTCCATTTTTATTTTGTCCTCGTCCCTTACTTCTTTGATATTTACCCCCATCTTCCTGTAGATTCTCCAAAAAAACCTTTCTTAACCTTATATTCAAATATGCGTTTATACGAAAATCAATTTATCTTCAAATACAGAGCAATCTAGTCATACTTTCGCTACTCATCTTCCTACCCTTCATTTCACGTCTCCATTCCACCCAGGCCGAAATTGCATAAGATTAGGATCTCGCTCTTCACTTTAAAATCCTGAGCTTTTTATGTTATACTTCAAGCATGTAAATCCGTAAAATGTGCACCCAAAATCCATACCAGTTCATTCAATCCCAAGATCCCTTCATCAATATCCCGTTCCACCCTTTCTGCCACACTCTTCCCCCCTCCGTTCCTCCCAAGCCACAATTCATGCGCAGTTTGGATTAAGATTAAAGTAAATCTTATAAAAGTCCCGTATAATGTCTGTCTGGAATAAGCAATAAGCGATTCCTCATCAGTGCACAGCTTTACCATTTACCAAACAGAAATAATCAGTCCAAAAGCTTAGAAAGTATTTTAAAAACATCGCTGGGTCTATATTCTTTACTCTTCTGCCCTTCGGAAAGAGAAGGCTACCCTCTCCCTTGTAACCACATGTCCCACTGCTTTAAAAATATGACTGAATCCTCAGTTTCCGCTCTTCTGTCTCTCCAATAGGGGGAGAACAACTCCCTCCTTCTTGTAACCAAGTAACTTGCTGCTTGTCTTTCCTTCGCCTTGTCCTTCCGCGTTTCCGGATGAGTCAGGAAGCCCCACCTTCAGAGTTTTATAATAAAAATCCCAGGCTTCCGAAACAGAATTGATACGAAATCTTTGATTTTCAAATGTAACTGTGATTCCAACTGGAGCCTCCCACCTATACTTTATTTGACGATTTCTGAGTTCTTGGGTTAAAAAAGTATAGCCTTTCCTTGCTTGCAGCATCCGGAGCGGAATTTCTTTAAAAACAAACAAATCATGGCCGTCGATTCGGAGCCTGCTATTGTAAAACTTTTGTGAGATCGCATCTCTGGATTCTTTTGTGAAAAAGTATATAATTATGTCTCTTGGAAGCTGTCGTTGCACTGCTGTATGCGAATTTTGGCGATAGATTTTTCGAATATTCCAATCAAAATTGAGTCCCGGACCTCCCACCTCTTGGGTGAGAGCTTCTACAAAAGTCTGTTTCAGGTTTTCTCCTTTCTTTTCAGGCAGTCCTCTGACTCTTATTGCAGACGCCTTTCTGTTATAATTTATCATTGTAATTTGTGTTTGAGTGTCAATAATCTCTTGTTTTAAGGCTTGAATATTAGAAGTCAATTTAAAATTAGCCCCCTCCAAAGTTTCCAATTTAGTCTCCATTTCTTCAATATAATCTGTCAAAGTAGACATGGGTTCAAACATATCCGCATTTATTTGGGCAATTTTGGTCTGTATTTTATCGCATAAATCCAGCACAAATTCTTTGATTTCTTTTTTAAAGTCATTAATTATTTGAAAGAAAAGCTCCTGTGTCAAAGAATCTCCAGTAGGTGGCGTAGGAGACAAAGGCAGCGATTTACTAACAAATTCTTTGAGCACAATCGGGGAGGATTTTTTTGCCTGTTTAGACCTGGGAGGCATTATAGATAAAATCTGAGAATAAACAGATAAACAGTGTCTTCAGCTGGTCAGTTCTCAATAAATTATTTGTAGATTTTGCTTGTTAATGAGTAGCAGTCTCCGGGGAAATAAAGCCAGTTAATTACGTCATCAATCACCAACACAGTAAAAACGCCATTTTGTGTCCCAATTGCGCAGAGAAGTTTAAAGGAAAAACAAGGCTGGTGTTTAGATAGTTATATAAAAAACATCACAGGAGTAAGACCCGCTCGTATTATCTTAAAAACAATTTATCATTGTCCTGAGTGCGGGAGTCGGCTGTCTAGGGCTGCAAAAAGGCAGCTGCGAAGAACTGGCTGGAGATAAGAGCTCAGTTACGCTAGATCTCTTCTTCGTTCACAGCCCAAAAAAAAGAAAAAAGGGTTGTAAACTACGAATAAATCCTAACACCTGAGCTTCTGCCTGTCCCTTTCTGCCAGAAAGGGATGATATCTATTGATCTTAATTAGATATACAGACCAGAACTCTAAGAGGGGCTCGGTTGAGCTCCTCGGCGACAGGCTCCTCCCACAGGAAGTCCCCGATCTGGGTCCTCATTTTACCAACCTCAGAAAGATGGAAGGCTGAATCAATCTTGAATCAAACTCCTGGCAGCGGGCAGAGAATTAGCCTGCCATGCTGCCTTCTAACCACTGCATCACCATAAACCATTTAGATTAAATAGAAACATTATCATAGATTTAATTTACACTACTGGAATCTGTGTCTGTAGTCCTCAAATTTTTATTTCTAATGAAAGAAACTATTGTTCTTTTGTCTGTTGATTTAGATGATCTTAGAACATCTTTTGATAGTGTTTTTCAATTTGTTTAATTCTGTGGCATCATGTAAAATGCCTGCAGATACATTCACAGTTAGAAACGTATCCATTTCTTTGCAACTGATTTGTTGCTCATGCTTTCCGGTATAAAAGAATGTCAGAAAACTTTATTATTTATTTTATTTATGTATCACATTTTGAGATTGCACATCTCACCTAAGCGACTCTTCTTTTAATGGGAATTATGTCTTTCATGGGATTTCATTAAATTATGGAACATCTGGGAAAAGGTAAACTGCTGAAGAGAGGATGATATAATGAAAGAAAGGACATTCACACGTAAGGCTTGACCATTTCATTAATAATATAAAGTTCCATATCTCACTCATGAGTGCTTCATTAAAATATTATTCTCTTTTAGAATATAACAAACAAAAATCAAAATTAATGGACAAAACGCAGAATAAATTCAGCTTGCCACTGGAAATAACAAGTAATGAACAACTGTCAATGCTTTTTTGTTAAACATCCAGAGCATTGTTTGAGAATTATGCACTTGAAAAGGATGGCAATAGCTATAAATGGAGAGAACAAAATCCCCCTTTTGGGAAATTATTGGTTAGTGTAGCAAACTAGATGTGATGCAATTCATGCACTTACCAGCTTTTTAAAAGTAAGCTGTAGCCATTGAGGGATGGAAATATGTGGATAGGAGAAGAGTGGCCCCAAAACATTTTTTTTATTAGAAAACTTTTATTTATGTATAGTTTGCCTTTACATTCCAGGGAGTGTTCAAGGTGGCCAACAAAAATATAAAAATTGAAATTACTAAGACCCAAGATTGAAATCAACATTAAAATAATTCTGTTTTATTGTTGACTCCTAATGAATTGCCAATTTGTATATTTTTAAAAAGAACAGTCTATTTTATTTGAATTATAATATTTTGCCCTCCAAGGATTTGACAACAACCCTATGATGTAGGCTAGACTGGATCATATGTCTTGCTTTTGGAAATCCAATACTATTCATAAATAAACAGAGGTTTGCATTTCTGTTTAATCCTTATATTTGTATTCTCTTTATAAATATGATGATTAAACAGAAACAGTGTATTCTTTATGTTGGCATTTTATTCTCAGCTCATATTCACTCTGTAGTAGCCCTTTACAGCTGTAGTTTGAAAATAAATTCAGCAGATTCCCTGAGCAGCAAAAGGAAGCAAAACAAATGTTACAGAATTACTGACGATATCAGTAATGCTTGTGCAACGATTGGCTTCATAAAAGACAAAAGTAGCATTAAAACCTTGTTCCGAAAAGAAGGTATTTTGAAATAGGCTCCTAATCCTTTCTTATCAATAGCAATAGCAGTTAGTATTATATACTGCTTCATTGTGCTTTAAGTGGTTTACAGAGCCAGCATATTGTCCCCAACAATCTGCATCCTCATCTACTGACCTTGGACGGAAGGCTGAGTCAACCTTGAGCCAGTTAGGATCAAATCCTGGCTGTGTGCAGATTCAGCCTGCAATACTGCATTCTAACCTCCATGGCTGCTGCCTAACGATTTAGTGTGGTAAATTGTCTTGTTCACTTTCTGTTTTTCAAAACTTAGACCCTAAACAACCTTGCATAGTTTTTGTGTTATTGTTCTTCAATAACACTCTTCTGAAATGAGATTTCCCAGTTTTCATACCCAACATCACTCTCATACTATTCTGTCTAAGAAGTAAATGCAAAGCCATCATCTTGACACTTTTTACCTTAAAGTCCACTCTCACCATGGTTTCCTATCCTATTTACCGGAACGGCTCTATTACACTGAATAATATGTTGAAGTTTTGCTTCAGATTATTGTTTTTAATAGTTTAAAGTCATATCTCTCCTATTTTTGCTACTTTGGGTGCTTTTCCATTAGCTGTTGCATTCAAACAACATAAAGTTAGTTATTCCATTACTAGAATGGTTATTCAGTAGTTCAAGGCACACTCCAAAGAATTGCTCTAGACCAGTGGTTCTCAACCTGTGGGTTGGGACCCCTTTGGGGATCGAGTGGCTCTTTCACAGGGGTCACTAAGACCATCGGAAAACACGTATTTTAAAAAAAATATGGAAAACATAAAATAATTTTATGGTTGGGGGTCACCACAACATGAGGAACTGTATTAAAGGGTCACGGCATTAGGAAGGTTGAGACCCACTTCTCTAGACCAAGAAACAGCCTGAAGAGAGAAAACACAAATTTTTGTTCAATTAATTTTTATCTAAACATTCCTCCCAGAATCTGATGGTTAACTGTTTTTTTCTCTTTTTAATTATTTACTTAATAAATAGATTTTATGTCCTTCAATATACATGTATCCAATTTATTTATTTACAAAAGTGAGAAAAACCTGTTACTTCTAAGTATAACATTAAATAGCCCAATGGTTACTAACAGTATCTTGGACTACAAGAAGGACAAATCAACCAATCTAAAATAAAAAAAGGCTGGCGGCTCCTTTGAGATGACGAACATATGGTGGACTAGGAAAAAAATGATTATGCTTGTCAAGATTGAGGGAGGTAGAAAAAGAATACAACAATGCATAAAAGGGATGGATGGAGTCCAAGAGATGAACTAGGGAGAACTACACGTTGTTACAGGAGTTAAAATGTTTGTACGTGGTCACTTTGAATCAAACTGGACTTAATGGTCCCTAATTAACTAATTGTCGGAGCTGGAAGCCATCTTTTACCTTTTGGACTTCAGGCCTGTCACATTTTCTACTATAGGAAAATGGGAAGGGGGGTTATACAGAGTGTGGGTGATACATAGCCATAACAACATTCTTTCTCGGAAAGTCAAGGTCATCTGGCCCTGCAGCTGCGATGAGGTGACTAGGAGGCATCTCCTGTTTTGGATGGTACCTGATTGGATCACGTGGGTGCTGGGCAGGGACCTGAACTTTATTTTGGATTGGGAAAACCTCGAAACTTTCAGATTCGGGTTTTCCCAGATGTGCCAAAATGACATCTCTAATAAAATGGAACTTTGAGGAAACTCAAGCCTCAAAGTCTTCTTTTGCTAGGGGCTTTACTTGGAACTCCAACATTAATCTTATTTTACCCCCAAGAGTTCAAGGCCACATACAGGCAGTCTTTGACTAATGACTCTAATGGAGGCTGCCAATTATGAACCTAGAATATGACAGTCATAAAGTAAACACTGATTTTACTTTTTTGTTATAGTGGTCATTAAGCAAAAGCCAAGGTCATAAAGTCAACCTTTTGCTTTTTATGGAAGATATTTGCTAAAAAAAAACATTTTAATTTGCAGTCATGTGACTGTGAGATACTGAAGACAGCCATAAATGCAGGTCAATTGCTGAGCACCAAAATGTAGTCATGTGACCATGTGGAGAGGGCAGCCATTGACACTTCAGAACCAGGCCGTAAGTATTTTGGGGGGGGGGAGGTTCTGTTGTAACCTGGAATGTTGACTGTGACCAGTCATAAGTCAAGGACTATCTCTACAATGCTCTCTCTGCCTCTACAGCTCTTTGAATAGTTGGGCCAAAAAAAAAAAATGGCCAAAATTGGGTGGGGGGAATCAATTCAAAACTATTTTACATGGGGTAGAAAAATCTTTCCTAACTACGAGAGGTCTCTATTAAAACAGCATATTATACCTTGTCCATTTTACAGGAGCAGTGAGTAAAAATCTATTTCTTTTTCCCCACATGAGTATAAATCCACTTAAAGCCAACAAATTTACCGAGAAGTAAGCAAGATATAGTACTGTGAACGGTTTAAAGTGACAACTTAAAGAACTGGTAGTTAGACAGTAGCTCTGGTGCTAATTCTCAAACTGTCAACACTTTTTAAAACTTTTATTTTAAAAGGAAAGATTATTTTTTCCCCCATGTGAACCATTAAATTTCATAATCAAGAGAAAGCTGCCATGGCGGCTACACATCCATCCGTGGTGACTGAGTACCTGCCGCTTCTCACCAGTGGGAATAATTAGAGTGAAATGAAACTGCAAACATCAATAACAAGGGAGGGAGGGAGAAATGTGAGGAATTTCAGTTAGACATCCTGAGATTTGTTCTTGCTTCTTATGTGAAATATAGATTTTAATGCTCTGAAGATTTTAAACCACAGTCTCCATTCTGAAGGTCTAAAGTACAAAGGCTTTCAATCACAAGAAAGGAGATAAAATCTAGACTATGCAATGGCTTTATTACGCCTTCTGTTCTTTGGCAAGAAGTATAGATAGAGGAAAGGCACCCCCAAAGAATTACAAAGACTAGAGCAGTGATGGCTAACCTTTTCCAGACCGAGTGCCCAAAGCGCACACTAACCCCTAAAAGGCAATGCACATGTGCGCACGGCCTCCCTGTGTGTGCATGCGCTCCCTGCATGCTCCCATCCCCATGCATGTGTGCATGCTCCCACACCCTCCATGTGTGCGCACGCACCACCGCATGTGGCTGGTAATAGGATAGTGAATTGGGAGATCTTTATCTCGGAATTAAGGACAGTGGTTAGAACTAGGTATTGCAGGCTAATTCTGCCAACTGCCAGTAGTTTGATCCTGACCAGGTCAAGGTTGACTCAGCCTTCCATCCATCCAAGGTCCAGAAGATAAGGACCTAGATTGTTGGGGGCAATGTGCTGATTCGGTAAACCACTTAGAGAGGGTTGTAAGGCACTATGAAACTGTATGTAAGTCTAAGTGCTATTGCTATTTTGCTTATTCTAAAATAAAAGAACAAATGGAGCAGTGTCTTAATATATCTGCTTATTTACTGTATATTCAGAGCAAAGGTGGGTTGCTACCAGTTCACACCGGTTTGGGCAAATGGATAATGGAAATTGGAACTGGGTTGCCAGCAGCAGCAACCCACGCCAGCAGCAACCCACCCTTGATTCAGAGGAATTGAGGAAAACATCCTAAGCATTGAGATAACTGGCAATTTAATAAATGAGGGTGTTTAAATTCAAGGTGGGATTAGCAACTTTAAAGGGGTTAAATGCCTGACTAGGTGGCTCAGTGGCTAAAACACTGAGCTTGTCAATCAGAAAGTTCAGCAGTTCAGCGGTTTGAATCCCTAGTTCCTGCGTGAGCAGGGGGTTGAACTAGATGACCTCCAAGGTCCCTTACAACTCTGTTACTGTTACTAGTGAACTCTAGATTGCTGTTCCCCTTCTTTGAAACATTTCTCCTGAAAATTTGAGTTGCCCCAATATTATGGAAATTTAAGAAAGCAACCAAAATCTGCTTATTATAACAGATTTCTGAGGGGGAGATAAATTGAGAGACAATTTCTTCGTATATGAATTTGTTGTATATTCCTGAACCTGAAATCCGTGGGTGGTATGTTTGTTATTTATTTGGTTTTATTTCTTATTTCTGTTTAAATCTTGTTTATGCATGATTGATTTGTAAGCCCTTCAGAATTGGTTAAGAACTGGAGGATGTCTGGGAAGAAATTGTGATCTGAAGATAGCTCCATGAAAAATGGGGTCAACAATCATGGTGGAATGAAGAGGCAGTGAGTAGACTAGGTTTTTTGTAATTTCTCGCCAGAGAAGGAGAGGATTTCAGATCATCAACAACAGTAGTGTGTTCTGGATCCCATTGCAATCAGTACAGTGCAAAAGGGCCTGGCGTCCACCACATGAATGCACGCAGCATGCATGCACACGCACGCAGCGCGCGCATACGTCCTTACCTCCTGTGACACTCTGCAACACCTCCGCAACGCTCCAGCTGCTTGGTTGAGTGTCACATAGGTGCCGTGTGCGGAAGTGCCGAAGAGCTCAAATACAGGTAAGGAGCGTGGGCTGGTGGGCAGGCCCTCCGGAGCACCATACTGGAATGGTACCCGGTGCTCCTGGCAGGCACCGGTATGCTGGTACCGGGGCATACTGGTCATAACCCACCACTGATCCACAAGTACTCTAGGTAGTTGCTCCTTATAAGGACATTGCAAGATGGCGACCTCTGGAAGTTTTAGAGCCATTTGAAAGACAAGGGAATAGCCAATTTGCTCAAACTGTGGTTAACATCTTTGAAAAGAAAATGGACATCCTTATTTCCTTTTCTAATCACTTTTGGAAATTGTTTGCTAATTGCTTTTCAGCTATTAGGAAACATGGTTTACAACACCAAATGAGTTTCCTTCACTCCTTAGTGAAAGAAGTTTTAACTGAAAATTTAAGGACTTAAAATATTTTTGAATAAATAGCAAAAGGATGATAAAAACTTTGATTTTAGAAAGTTATTAGTGGACTAAGGGTCCAGATAAATTTGAAATAAGATTTTGGAATTATTTATAAGAATCCTTCCTGT
Source organism: Thamnophis elegans (assembly GCF_009769535.1). Lineage (NCBI taxonomy): Eukaryota > Metazoa > Chordata > Lepidosauria > Squamata > Natricidae > Thamnophis > Thamnophis elegans. The sequence continues at coordinate 119,445,974 of NC_045543.1, read as the reverse complement.
GGAAAAATGCTCTTGTTTGTAATTCTTTTTCTTTTTTAAAAATAGTAAGCCAAGACCTGATTCTATTATCAAGCCTGGGACTCCTGGTGAGCTGGAAGCATGCTTAGATGGCTTCATTGTTCAGCTGGCTATTTTTATTTCCTCTTTGCCTAAGGTTTATACCTCTGTTTTATAATATTTACTATTAATGTGATTTTTATATATTTTTTGTACCTGTGATTTTTTTTAAATATGTGGTTTTGTTTGTTGTGCGCCACTCAGAGTCACCTTGGGTGAGATGGGCAACTATATAAATGTGATCACTAAATAAATAAATAGATAGATAGATAAATAAATAAGAAGTTAGGAATTACTGTATCAATTGATATCATTAAATTCTCTGTAGTCCTGTAGTTTTCCTGAAGTTACACTTTATGTAGTCATATCCTTACTAGAAAAATGGTGCTTCTGTTAAAGTACTATTACCAGAAGTGCTATATTTCTAGTTAATTATAAATGTGATAAAATTGCTATTTCTAGCATCTTTTAAAAAAAAGAGCAATGAAGGAATACTGGTATGGCAATATTTTTCTTAATAAAGTAAATTAAAATCAGAGGGTCTTAATTGAGCTAGACCATTGTTTACCATTAAGCTCCCTCTTCTAGACTAATGATGAGAAGCTACGGGAATCACCAATTTCTTTATTATAAATTAGCTAGTGTACACACACACACACACACACACACACACGATGAATGGAACAAAGAATTCTATGCAGGTTGACTTTCACTATTTGGTTATTCCAGGGACTGTTCACTGCCTGATATTTGAGTTTATTTATTTATTTAACATCTGGAATAATTGCTGCAATCTTATGTCTGCTTCTTTGAGAGAAAGTTAATTGTACACAGTGGAACATATTTTTGAATGAACTCACACAGGACAGCAGCACTAAGAGAAGTGAAATAAAATGCTATTATATTTAATTAAACTCCAAAGCCTAAATAATTTAAAACTGCTGGAAGAACAGCACTGATCTCCAAAATCAAGAACTGTGCATGTTTGCAATCCTTCAAAGGAGAATAAAATAATGAGATAATAAATGCAAAAGTAACACAATTGTCCAAGTTATATAACTTTGGCAGAATAACAACAATGCTGGTCTAGTGATATTTAAAGGAGGAAGAAAAGGGTCAGAAGATTTAAAGAAGGGACAAAAAAAAATTGAGAAAAATAAGCTAAGTAGATAATTCAGTTGATCTGTCTGGATTACTTGAAGGAAAGTCTTCTTCAGTCTGATTCTTCATTCACCTCCAGCACTGCTGCTTGCTGAGGTACGCATAATACTGAGCAAAATGCACAGGAACAGTATATGTGGTACCTTGCCAGTGGTGGGTTCTGGTGGGTTCCTGGCATCGCCCTCATGGACATGCACAGCACATGTGCACACGCGCACATGTGTCATACCTTCCAGCGATGCCTCCGCAAGCCTCCGCACCGCTCCAGCTGCTTGGCGGTGCGTCGCCCAGCTGCTGTACGCACTATGCCCGTGTGCATAAGCACCGAAGGCTTTAAAGGACAGATAAGGAGCTCAGGCAGATGGGTGGGCCCTCCGGAGCACCATACCGGAACAGTACCCGATGCTCTGGGCAGGCTCCAGTACATCCATACCCGGGCGTACCGTCTGTAACCCACCCCGGTACCTTACTCAATAGCAATAGCAATAGCAGTTAGACTTATATACCACTTCATAGGGCTTTCAGCCCTCTCTAAGCAGTTTACAGAGTCAGCATATTGCCCCCAACAACAATCTGGGTTCTCATTCTACCCACCTCAGAAGGATGGAAGGCTGAGTCAACCCCGAGCCGGTGAGATTTGAACAGCCGAACTGCAGTCAGCTGAAGTAGCCTGCAGTGCTGCATTTAACCACTGTGCCACCTCGGCTCTATAAGTAGTATAGTAGTAACTGTGAGAGGGATCTTGGGGTCCTAGTGGACAATCACTTAAATATGAGCCAGCAGTGTGCAGCAGCTGCCAAAAAAGCCAACACAGTTCTAGGCTGCATAAACAGAGGGATAGAATCAAGATCACGTGAAGTGTTAATACCACTTTATAATGCCTTGGTGAGGCCACACTTGGAATACTGCATTCAGTTTTGGTCACCACGATGTAGAAAAGATGCTGAGACTCTAGAAAGAGTGCAGAGAAGAGCAACAAAGATTAGGAGACTAGAGGCTGAAACATATAAAGAACGTTTTCTGGAACTGGGTATGTCTAGTCTGATGAAAAGAAGGACTAGGGGAGACATGATAGCAGTGTTTCAATATCTCAGGGGCTGCTACAAAGAAGAGGGAGTCAAGCTATTCTCCAAAGCACCTGAGGTCAGGACAAGAAGCAATGGGTGGAAATTATTCAAGGAGAGAAGCAACAGTTAGAACAATTAATCAGTGGAACAACTTGCCTCCAGAAGTTGTAAATGCTGCAAAACTAGAAGTTTTTAAGAAGAGATTGAATAACCATTTGTCTGATGTGGTATAGGGTATCCTGCCTAAGCAGGGGGTTGGACTAGAAGACCTCCAAGGTCCCTTCCAACTCTGTTATTTTAAACTTCTAATGATGATTTAGGAGCTGTTCTGGGTTTCAGGCATGGATATCTTCAAGTACAGTTGTGGATATCATCTTGACTTTTTAACCATGCCCTGCAGACATTCTGGTTTCTGGCTGTCCTTCCCTTTATACTGTGTCACCTTTTATGAAGTCTCTAAAATAAGATCTATTTGTGAAAAGCAAATTTGATTATAGAACTCTGAGAAACTTCAGTAGTTAGTATCGAAAACATTTAATAAGCATATTAATAATGTATTAAACTAATAAATAATAGATGGAAAATAAAATGGCATTTCACATTTTACAAAATTCTCCCAGAGTATGTTCTGTTACCACTGGGGGTGGGGGTGGGGGGCTTCGAATGTCATCTTGGTGTATCACCTAATTAAAATATTGTTCTAAAGCTAGAGCCTTTTTTCTCTGCAGTCATTCATAAAAATGTTACTCCAAGTGGGACCAAACACTGCCCTTCAATATTCATTCATTCATTCTGTCTGTCTGTCCATCCACCCATCTACTTTTATCTTGGCTTCTTGAAAGCAGACATATTTTGCCTTTTTTCTCATAAAAATTTAAGATTAATGAAGAAAATTATGAAGATTTTCTGCTCAGAAAAGTACTTGGTACTATAAAAAAAATAATAAGAACTGCCTTTCTCCCCTAAGTAATGCCTTCTTTTCAGTGCTGATTTAAACCTGCAAGCATTTACTTTCTGATACTCAAAACGGGAATGGACCAAAACATTTTATTTTTCGGAATTGTAATAATCATTTTTTTCTGTGAAAGGAGTTACAGCGCCATCACCTGGACACATGGGAAATTATCGCCAGTAGACGCTTATCTTTGTCTCCAGTTCTTGTTAGGGATGGGTCTGTCTTTCAAAGGTGAAGGGTGTGTCTGAGCTAGGCAAGAACCAAGCCCAGCAACACCTTGCAGATTAAGAAAAGAGTGAAGGAAGTAGGAGATTCACTTGAAAGAAAGAGGGATGACTCAGGCATTTAGTCCAGTTGATAGTACTATGTGTAAAAGAGATATCTTTGTGACTGGCTTTCTACAAAGTAACATTTGCATTTCCTACCTTTGTCTCTGCCTGTTTGTTGTTGTTTGACTACTTGAGGGTTAGAGTTAGGTCAGAAGAAAGAGCAAGCATTTCATGAATGGTTCTTTACTGTTGTTGGATAAATAAGAACATTTTGAAAGCTTACCAGAATGACCTCCTGCAGAATAGAATAGAATTCTTTATTGGCCAAGTGTGTTTAGATACACAAAAAATGTTTCTTGTGCTGATGCTCTCGTTGTACATACAAACAACAAAGTAATATAATCATAATAATGTTACCAATAAGAGAAAGTGGGACGAAATGATGAGATAGATAATACAGGCATACTACATGGGTAAATATTGATAGACATTAGACAGTACTGTGATGGCATTCTTTTGAATTTATTTCTCATATCTTCTTCACCAGGACTGGATTGTTTTTGATTTTTTTAATGTTTTCTATCCTTCACTAAAGTTATCTAAATATGAGAGGATTGCGTTGCTAGTTCAGAATGCCATTCTGGGAGAAATCTCCATCCATCTACTGTCTATCTTCTATCTACCTACTTGTTGGGTGACTCTGTTACTGGAAATTGGACAGTTGCTCTTTGGATTGATTTTTATTTGATTGTATCTAGGGAAAGGATTACATTTCTTTCAATTCCATAGAAAAACCAGCACCTGCACAATCTCTGCAGATCATGGCATCTGAATATATTTTCTGAGATCTTCATTGCTACTCTATCAAATTCTAGAGTGTTGGTTCTTTACTATCGATAGTTGATCTTTAAAGGCAGAAACTATCCACTACTACAATAATTAATTCTAAAGACTTATATTAAGTATTAATTCTAATATTTAATTCTAAAGGTTTCTGTACTTGCTGTCATTAATTTGTTTTTTTAAAATGTTTTATCTCATTTTATACTTTTCTCCATAACTTTAATTACTTGAGCTTCAGATCATTTCCACTATTAGAGAAGTATCATCAACACACTGCAGGTTACTGATGTTTCTTTCTCCAGTTTACGTTCATCTTCTTTTAATCCAACTTTCCTAGATCTATATCCAGTTTTAGATTTGTAGGAGGGTTTTTTGTTTCTGTCAATCAAGCTATCCCTAGACTCAGTGAAGCCCTGTCAAGTACCTGGCACAGTAAGAGGGGTTTTTTTGTTTACTAAAAGAAAGACATGTTATACACAATGTGTATTACACAGAATTACAAAGGAGCAACAAAATTTCAGACAAATTACAAACAATAATTTGATTTGTGTAGAAAGTAAGGAAGATGACCTTGATAGAAATATGTATTGTTGCCAAGGCAACAAGGACTGAAACATTTTTAAAGTTCAGAACATCAAGATAGTGTTCACAAGTGACTCAGCCAGACTCCTCTGAACTATAGGTAGAAAAATGTACAGCAGAATTAGACTGCAAGTTTCTGTTGTTATAGCTAACCTCATAAAAGTTGATTTAGCTTTCTTAAATTGATTTGTCTGGTCTACTTAATGGGGGTAACAATTTGTATCTAACCCAATGTCCTATATTTTTATATTATATGTGAAATAATACTATAGTCTTAATCTATTATATTATTTAGTACTATATTATGCCACTTTATACTCTGCTACTAATATTCTATTCCTGCTCTACTTCCTTTCTACCTCCGATCTTCCCCCACCCCAACCTTCTCCTGGAATCTGCTTCATCATCTGTTAGTGGTCTTGCCTTGTTGAATTTTATTAAACTATCATCCCAATAGAGAGTGGTAGATGGAGCTCCTGAGTCATTTTTTTATAATCCTCAGCCGTCTTCTGGTTCCTCACACAGGAATGGTCTTGAATCTTCCCGCTTACTTCCTTTTGTTTTTGGAAAAGATTTACCTTTGAGAGGAAAGCATGGTGGGAAGCCATGTTTTCCTCTCAAAGGAACAAGAAACAAAGAAACAACACAAAACACACTTCCCCAGGCTTCCTGCAGAAAGTCCTCAGGACTTTTACTTAGCAGAGATTTCAATTTGTGCAACTTCCTTTAATCTCATTCTGATTAAAAGTAAAAGTTACCCTCACATATATGTGCTAATTGTTCCCGACTCTAGGGGCAGTGCTCATCTCTGTTTCAATGCTGAAGAGCCAGCGCTGTTAGCTGTCTCCGTGGTCATGTGGCTGACATGACTAAACACCAAAGGCGCACAGAACGCTGTTACCTTCCCATCAAAGGTGGTCCCTATTTTTCTACTTGCATTTTTTATATGCTTTCGAACAACTAGGTTGGCAGATGCTGGGATAAGTAACGGGAGCTCACTCCATTATGCGGCACTAGGGATTCGAATCACCAAACCGCCAACCTTTCTAATCAACAAACTCAGCATCTTAGCCACTGATGATGATGATGATGATGATGATGATGATGATTATACAATTGTATCACAGTGGCCAGTTGTTTCGCCGGATTTGGCATTGGTTACTAGTCGGGCCCCACCCAGGGGCCTAGGACGTCGTAACATATTTTCGTAATATGCGTGCAGATCCAAGCAGTGCGGCTTTTTGATTGCTGTTTGATTGCTGAATGAAAGTTGTGTTTTATTATTTTTTCTTTGTGCACATATTGTTTGTTTCTGACCTTGCACCCCTCTCCCCTGTGGTTGTAAGCCGCCCTGAGTCCCCTTAGGGAAAAGGGCGGCATATAAATCCCAATAAACCTTAAACCTTAAACCTTTTTGCATTTGACTGATAGTGATTTTGTCAATTTTTAACTGTTTTAAATGTAATTCCAGTGCTTTTGGAATAGCACCCAGTGTGCCAATTACCACTGGAATTACCACTGCTGGTTTGTGCCATAGTCATTGAATTTCGATTTTTAAGTTCAGGTATTTTGCTATTTTTTCATGTTCCTTCTCAGCGACCCTGCTATCACCTGATAATGCGATGTCTATGATTGTGACCTTATTTTTCTCAACCAGTGTGATGTCTGGTGTATTATGCGCCAGTATTTTGTCTGTTTTGTATGCGAAAATCCCACAAGATCTTGATGATGATGATGATGATTATTATTATTATTATTATTATTATTATTATTATTATTATTCACCACACAGTATTTTTCTCTGAAGAAGTCAGCTTTATTTTTGGTAGGTTGTTTTCTTTTGATTCCTGAATTCTCAACTCAAAATACTAATACACACACATCATCCTTCTCCAACTTCCGTCACAGCCAGTCTGTGAAAAAGAAGCTGGGAAAAGACTTAAAGGAAACTGAGGGAAGTAGTATGTGAGTTTGCCAATATTCAGATGGCTTTATGCAAGATTGATTGGTTGATTGATTGATTGATTGAATAAATGAAACAAAGCCGTCTTGTTATTTGCCAGTCTGGAGCTAGTCTATTTTGTCATGTTTAGTCCTGGCTGTGTCTTTCTGATCTGCCTACAGGTTTTGCATGAATACAATGAGTTGTTCTGGGATGCTCATTTTTCTAAGCATATTCCACAATTCAACTTTACCAAATGCCTTTCTATGGTTAAATTCTTTGGCCTTCTCAATTATCTATTGACTATGAGAAAAGTTTCTTGTTACTCAGCCGTTTCTAAAACCAGTTTCTATATCTAGTATTTTTTCCATGCAAAGTTCTAATTCTGTGATAGTCCTAAGCATTATTTCCCCAGCAGGTGAAATGAAGGTTATTGTGCAAGTTTCCACACTCTGTTGAGTCTTTTTTCTTTGATTTTAATACATAGGCTCTTCAATCTGATGGCCACAATGTCCTTTTGTTTCCCATTTACCATTAATTAGAGCATAGAATGGAGTTAACATTATATTGAATTGCTCACCTTGGAATCAAATTGATAGTCTATCATTTCTGGGTGATATTTAACAAAGATTTTGACATCCCTTTGTTAGTAAGGACAGCAATTCCATTTTGCCATTATTTTCTGATTCTCAGATCTGATGCTCCTTTGATATTAGGTGATTCACCGTAGTCCATGATTCCCACGATTTTCTCAATGTTCAATATATATTTTTTGGTTCACACAGCATCACGTCTTGATTCCGATACTCCATGTATCATGGTGTACTTTGCAGTAACTTTCCTTCTGATTCTGGGCACATCAGTAGCTGGACATCCTTAATTCAGCCATCTAATAAGCACCAGTGCTACTAAGATTTGCACTTGGCTCTTTTCCAGTAGCTCATTCTGACTGGGGGGAGGGGGGACTCATCTTCCAATAACATGTTCTGACTGTCTATTTAGCTTTCTTGGAAGGAATAAGGGAGTGAAGCACTATTTTTTTCCTCCAGTGGGTTTTATTTATTTATTTATTTATTTTATTTAATTCCTTTTCTCTGTCCTGCCTGTCATGGGTGACCCTTCTGGAACTGTACATTCTCAACATGATAGCTTATAATATACAATTCCTTTATCACCTCAAGATAATGAGCCGTGGTGGCGCAGTGGTTAGAATGCAGTATTGCAGGCTAATTCTGCTGACTGCCGATTGCCAGCAGTTCATTCCTGACTGGCTCAAGGTTGACTCAGCCTTCCATCCTTCTGAGGTCTATAAAATGAGGACTCAGATTGTTGGGGGCATTATATGACTCTGTAAACCACTTAGAGAGGGCTGTAAAGCACCGTGAAGTGGTACATAAGTCTAAATGCTATTGCTAATGGATTACACAATATCAGAAGGATAAATCCATACCGTGACCCGACAAAAGGGTGAACGACAAAACCGTGCCGACTAAACCGCATCGCTAAAACTGTGACGTCATCAATGCACCGACAACGTGGCGACAACAGCGCGGAGACAGAAGGGCGATTTCAGTTGTCAGAGAGGCGATTTAAGTTAAGGTAAGGGTTAGGTTTAGCGTTAGGTTTAGGGTAAGGTTTAGGGTTAGGTTTAGCATTACTTTTAGGGTTAGGTTTAGGGTTAGGTTTAGCATTAGGTTTAGCGTTACATTTAGGGTTAGGTTTAGGGTTAGGTTTAGGGTTAGCGTTAGCGTTACGTTTAGGGTTAGGTTTAGGTTTAGGTTTAGGGTTAGATTTAGTTTTACAGCGCACTTCTGTCGCCGCACTGTTATTGGCGCGATTCAGTGCTCATTCGTCGGAGCGCTTTAGAACACACGGTTTTGTCCCCGCGGTTTAGTCGGGCGCGGTTTTGTCGTTCGCCCTTTTGTCGGTGAAGCAATCCATACAGGGTATAACAGTGGATTCTTTTAAGTATTTTTGTCAACATTTAAGTGAATTCTTCCTAATCTTTTTAGAAGATGCATGGAAGAAGTCTTTTTTGAGCAACATGGTAAAAGTTTTTTGAGTTCTTATGCTTATGATTCTTTTCCAAGCTCCTCCTGTTTTTTTCAAAATGAATCACACTGTATATGATTTTTACATGAATAAAAACTTCTCAATTTTTAATAATCAGTATTATCTAGATGTTGTTTCTGCTTCTGGAGGTATTATTTACTACATTAATGCATATACCATCTAATGAAGATTTGGGGTGGTTTACAATACTAAAAATATAATAAAATACCAAGCAGAAAACCATCAGGTAATATCATCCTTTTCTAAAATATACACTAAAAACAGTTCTCTCCAAACCCATCCCTCCTGTAAACCCATAAATCAAAATGAAAACACAGAACAGCAGCCAACATTATTATTAACATTTAAAACCCCATCTAACGACATTGTTTTAATAGCTTTCTGGTAGTCGGATGTGCAGGAAAACAGAAAAAAGGTATTCAAGAAAACATATTCAATAAAAGAGACAAACATTTCAGTCAAGCAAATTAATCTCCCCTTGAATTGCATATTAATTATTATTATTATTATTATCGTTGTTGTTGTTGTACAATTGTATCACAGCGGCCAGTTGTTTCGCCGGATTTGGCATTGGTTACTAGTCGGGCCCCACCCAGGGGCCTAGGACGTCGTAACGTATTTTCGTAATATGCATGCAGATCCAAGCAGTGCGGCTTTTTGAATTTGACTGATGGTGATTTTGTCAATTTTTAACTGTTTTAAATGTAATTCCAGTGCTTTTGGTATAGCACCCAGTGTGCCAATTACCACTGGAATTATCACTGCTGGTTTGTGCCATAGTAGTTGAATTTCGATTTTTAAGTCCTGGTATCTTGCGATTTTTTCATGCTCCTTCTCGGCGACCCTGCTATCACCTGGTATTGCGATGTCTATGATTGTGACCTTATTTTTCTCAACCAGTGTGATGTCTGGTGTATTATGCGCTAGTATTTTGTCGGTTTGTATACGGAAATCCCACAAGAACTTGACTATCTGATTTTCGGTGATTTTTTCAGGCTGATGTTCCCACCAGTTTGTTGCTGTTTTAATATTATAATTTTTGCACAAATTCCAATGGATCATTTGTGCTACTGAATTGTGCCGCAATTTATAATCATTCTGCGCGATTTTTTTACAGCAGCTGAGTATGTGATCAACAGTTTCATCAGCTTCTTTGCAAAGTCTGCATTTGGCATCATCAGAGGATTTTTCGATTTTGGCCTTAATGGCATTTGTGCGGATAGCTTGTTCTTGCGCAGCCAGGATTAGTGACTCTGTTTCTTTCTTTAATGTACCTGTTGTTAACCATAACCAAGTTTGTTCACTGTCCACTTTATCTTTTATTTTTTCCAGAAATTGGCCATGCAGTGCTTTGTTCTGCCAACTCTCCATTCTTGATTTTATCACATCTTTTCTGTATTCTTGTTTCGTCTGTTGGGCCTTCAGTAGATTTTTGTTCTTTACTTCGATTAATAGATGTTCTTGACTTTCTTTTAAATAATCAGCCAGTGCATGTTTTTCTTCTTCAACTGTTTGCTTCACTTGTAATAATCCTCTGCCACCTGATTTTCGGGGCAGATATAGTCTATCAGTATCACCACGTGGATGTAAACTGTAGTGCATTGTCATTAGTTTCCTGGTTTTTCGGTCCAAAAGGTCCAAATCAGCTTGTGTCCAGTTAACTATACCAGCTGTGTATCTTATAACTGGTATTGCCCAGGTATTAATGGCCTTGATTGTATTTCCACCATTCAATTTAGATTTCAAAATTTTCCTAACTCTGTTGGTGTACTCTCGCCTGACAATAGTTTTTACTTCTCCATGCTTGATGTTATCCAACTGCAGAATGCCTAAGTATTTGTAGGCTTCATTTTCTTTGCATTTAATTAATTGGCCAATTATTATTATTATTAAGAACTATTTTATAGGATGTGCAAATGATAGTGGAGTTAATACAACTACAAGGAGCTACAGATTTGTGTTTGAAACAAAAGTTAAATTAGCAGTGATACTGGGAAAAGAGAACAAAGATACCCCATACTGCCATCTAGTGTAACAACTGATATGCACATTTATTAAATCAAACATTAAAGCTAATGTCATATATAAAAACCTTTTGCAACGAAGTCCAGTTCCTATTTGTTAAACTGCTCCATTCTTATTTTTAAAATCCACAGATGACTACAGTGGAAAAATGAAGGCAGTGCCAGCAACTGGTATAAGCAGCTAAATAGTGATACAATAGCAATAAAGCTGGAGATTCACTAAGGTATTTAATAGCTATTGACAAGGGGTTTATTTTGGGGAAACAGAGAAACCCAAATAATTTTATCTATTTGTAATTGCTAGGTAAGATTTCACAGACAATATCCATATACTCACAAAGTTTGTACCAACTCTTTAAACAGAAGTCCATGGGACTGATTTATAAATCAGTTAAAACAAGAAAATCTTTGCCCACTCCCAGCTTGTAATACTCCTGAAAAATGGGCGTTGGTTCCTACCTGATACACCCTTTCTCAGGATGGTGGAGACATCATCCAGGCATGGGTATGACTCCGTCAGGATCCAATACGACTGGGTCTACAAGTATTAAAGACACGCCCACTAGGCTCCCCCCCCAGAAATAGATGAAGGAGTGACTTGTAGGCCGCTGTGCAAACGATCTGAAATGATAGATATTATTTCTCCCCAAGGAAAACAGTGGAGAAGAAAAACCAGGAGAAAGTCAAAGTAACAGGGTGGGGCTGGATGATGTCTCCACCGTCCTGAGAAAGGACATATCAAGTAGGAACCAACACCCATTCTCCAAGTAGGTGGAGACATCATCCAGGCATGGGACAATACAAAGCCCAATAGTCCCATTGGGAGGGAATGGAATAAGATAAGAAATTTTAAGGAGAAACCACATGCTGCAACACGCGCCGTCCGAATGAAGCGTCTGCTGAGACGTATCTATCAAGCTTGTAGTGTCGGATGAACGGAGAAATTCAGGTCCATATGGCCGCTTGGCATATTTCCTCCAGCGAAGCTTGAGATGATCAGGCTGCAGAGGTGGCCGTGCTGCGTGAGGAGTGCGCCGTGGTATGAGATGGAACTGGCAAAGAGTAGAATACGCCCTAGAAATAACTGCCCGTACCCAACGACCAATGTCCAAAGAGGAGGCCTTGGAGCCTCTCTTACCTCCAGACTGGAACTTGAGAAAAAGAGCCTCAGACCACCTGAAAGTAGGTTCGTTTAATATAAATACGTAAAGCACATCGTACATCAAGGTAGTGCCACTTACTTTTTTTAGCTTGTGTGATGGCTGAGGACAGACGTTGGGGAGCACCAATTCCTGGGTTCTATGGAATACAGAATTTACCTTAGGTACAAAGGCCGGGTCAAGCCAAAGGACTACCTTATCCGGATGAAAGATGCATAAATCTTGTCTGATGGACAAGGCCGCCAACGTGGAAACTCGTCTCGCTGAGGTAATGGCTACAAGAAAAACCACTTTTAATGTTAAATCATGCAAAGACACACAATGGAAAGGCTCAAATGGAGACCGAGTTAAGGATTTGGAGACATCCCAGGTCGGGAACCTGTGTATTATAGGTGGCTTGATGTTTGTGGCACCCCTCAAGAAATGATGAATAAGAGGTTCACGAGAGAGGGGCTGAGCAGAAGTCAGAGAGAGGACTGAGGACAGAGTTGCGACCTGGCGGCGAAGAGTATTTGGCGAAAGTCCCAGATCCAGCCCCTGTTGCAGAAACTGGAGAATATGAGGAATAGAAGCCTGTAGAGGAACAATGTCCTTTGTATAACATCAGACAGAGAATTGAGTCCAAGCGGCATCGTAAATGTGGTTAGTAGAAGAGCGCCTGGAGGCTTGAATTGTGTGAATGACCTCAGCGGATAGGTTCGCAGTCCTTAGAGCTTCCTGCTCAACCTCCAAGCGGTGAGACGTAACCAAGGTAGGTCAGGATGTTGGAACAATACTTGGAGGAGCAGTGAGGGGAATTGAGGCAGTTGCCATGGTGGAGCTACCTAGAGGTTCATGAGATCGGCAAACCAGGGCCTGCGGGGCCACCGGGGCACAATTAAGATTAGTTCTGCCTTTCCACCAGCAGTTTTGGCATCACTCACTGAATGAGAGGGATAGGAGGAAAGGCATGCAGAAGGCCCAGAGGCCACTCGCTCCTCAGAGCATCCATGCCCTCCGCCCCTGGAGTCGCATAGCATGCAAAGTACCTTGGTAGCTGAGTGTTGTCCTGGGAGGCAAAGAGGTCGAGAACCAGAAGTCCAAACCTGACCGTCAGTTATTGGAAGATGCGATGATGTAAACTCCATTCTGCTGGATCGATGTGCATGTGCCTGAGGTCATCTGCCTGAGTGTTTTGGGCCCCTGATATGTGCTCGGCCCGGAGAGACAACAGGTGGGTCTCCACCCAAGATATCAGTTGGAAAGACAGAGTCATTAGATGCCGGGATTTTGCCCCACCCTGCCAGCTTATGTGTGCCTTGATGGTGGTATTTTCCGTAAGGATGAGCACCTGCACATTGGCCATGAGAGATACGAACTGAAGCAGAGTGAGAAACACAGCTCTTAGCTCCAACCTGCTGATACTGTTCCTCTGGTTGGAGTGTGACCAAAGGCCTTGGGCCGTGTGTGATAGAATATGAGCTCCCCAGCCTTGCAGACTTGCGTTCATCGTTAGAATGATGCATTGGGAGGGGGTTGCGAAATAGAGATCCCTGTTCCACAGCAGGGGAGAGCCACCAGTGCAGGGAGCGCCTTACCTCGGGGGGTCAAGCGAATTCTGTGTGTTGAGCAACTGCAGCCCACTCTCTGATACAGGAGCAGCAGCCATTGTAGCTGGCGACTTGGAATCTGGCCCACGGAATGATGTGGAAAGTGGACACCATCTTTCCCAGAAGTTGAGACAGTTGAATGAGAGGAACCACCTGTTGGCTGCGGATGGATGATACCAGGTTGTGAATGCTCACCTGCCTTTCTGGAGATAAGAATACCTGAGAAGTGTCTATCACTGCCCCCAGGTATGTGAGATGAGTCATGGGCTGCAGATGACTCTTCTTCAAGTTGACCAGAAAGCCGTGGTCCTCTAGGGCCTGAAGGGTGAGCTGGACGTCCCGGTGGGCCTGATGTGACGACCTGGATAGTAACAAAATATCATCAAGATAACAGAGAATTCTAACCGGCAGAGATCTGAGATGGGCAGCCAGAGCAGCAAGGATCTTAGTAAAAACCCTCGGGGCCGAGAATAAGCCGAATGGGAGCACTCAGTATTGGAAATGATTCCCTTCATAAGAAAATGGAGAAATTTCCTGTGATCTGGAAGAATAGGGATATGGAGATATGCCTCTGTGAGGTCAATGGAGGAGAGGTCATTGGGCCGAATGCTCTCCAGAATGGACAGCAGAGAATGCATTTTAAACCTCCGGTAGACTATAAATTTGTTTACAAATTTGAGGTAGAGAATTGCTCTCCAACCCCCTGAAGATTAGGCACTATGAAGAGACGGGAATAAAAACCCCGCCCCTGTTGCTCAAGGGGCACTTCCTCGATGGCCTGAATTTGGAGGAGATGACCGATAGCTAGTTCAACCAGATGTTTTTTGGAACTATCTCTGGAGACAGCAAATGGTACGAAAGAATGTGGGGGACTGGAGAGAAATTTCAGGGCCAGGCCAAAATGGACAGTACACCTGATCCAGGAGTCGCTGGTGATGTCATCCCAGTAATCAGCAAAGGCTGACAGGTGGCCCCCCAATAGGGAGGTTTTCAGAGATTTCACTTCTGCTTTCGAAAGGTACGGTTTGAGCCACCCTTGAAGGGCTTTCAATAGGAGAAATGCTGGGAGTTCCCGTTGGACCTGTCCTGAAACTGATGGCCCTGTCGCGGGGGAGCCTGGTGCTGAGGACCGGGGTAGGCAAATCCCCTGTCTGTCCCACGAAAAGATGACCTGCGGAAGAAAGAAGGAGGTTTAGGGTCAGTCTTGCGGTTTGCAGAAGGAATCACCTTGCGCTTGGCCTTGGACTCTACCAAGAGAGGTTCCAAAGGCGAACCAAAGAGCAGGCTGAGTGAGAAAGGGAAAGACGCCAAACGCCACTTTGCTCTGGCCTCTGCATGCCACTGCTTCCACCAAAGAAGACGCCTCATGGTGATTGTAGAAGCCATCGACCTGGAGGAGAAACGAGCTGCATCCAGAGAGGCATCCGCCGCGTACTCCATCGCCGCTTTGAGCTTGTTGATGTCCTGGTGAGCACGGGAATCGCCAGGAGGGATCCTGTCCTGCATCTGCTTCAGCCAACGAAGAGCCGCCTGTTGAAAAAGGAAGCCCATGCGGCGGACTGATAGCCCTTTACCAGTGATTGCTCAAAGCGTTTGTCCTCAGGATGGAGAGCGTCTTCTGGAGCATTGGTGGCCATGTTGGAAGATGACAGAGAAACCACAGGAAGATCAATAGAAAGAACCTCCAAAAGTTTAGAGAGCTCTGGGCTGACATTGTACAATTGTTTGTCCAGAGTCAAAGGGAGGGATCCTGACCCTGGAGAAACCCACTGATTTTGAATTACTTCCAGGAATAGTTTTGGGAAAGGAACTATATCCTTTTCGATGGGTGGACGTGGAAAGAGGGGATCTGTGGTATCAGATTTGTTGACCTCTGCAGAGGAGGATGGTTTTGAGGCCGGAATACCAGAGACCTTTTTGGCCTTAAACAAGAGGGAGCAAAACAAGGCAGGCTTGAACAGGCCCAATAAGGCAGAAGGAGCAGGAGTCAAGTCCTCATCTTCTGACAGGTCAGAATCATGAGTGACCTGTTCCTCGGGGTCCCCAGCAGAAGGCTGAGAAGCGCTTGCAGAAGTGGCCCATTGAGCCTGGTTAGAATGCCCCCTCTTTGATTTGTTAGAAGTGGAGCAATGAGGAGTGGTAGCAGCAGGAGGCTGCTGTTGAAGGCCTGCAGCAATTCCCTGCTCAATGGCAGCTGCTATGATGTCAGCCATATCATTAGAGTTAATGGAGATGCTCTGGGGGCAGGAGAACCCACACCTATGTCCGGGGTAACGCTACCATCCCCTTCAGAGTCAGAATCACCTTGACATCCAATTCCATCCTCTGGGTTTAAAGGAGAAGCTGGGAGGGGGGGATATCCCCATTGGTATCAGTGGAGAGATCCTCCATGGGATTGAAATTTGATGGAGGAAAAACCCTAGGAGTAGAACAATGATTGGATTTAGAAGTGGCCTTTCGTGGAGCCGGGTCAGAGGCCTTATCAGGAACTGCACTAGGAGTAGTCACATTTTGGGCCTCTTGAGGAGGAGTAGGCCTAGGGGCCTTAGCAGGCTTGGCAGCAGAAGGCTTGGAGCTATAATCTCTCTTTTTGCTTCTAGTGTCAGAGGGGACCAGAATAGAAGGGACAACTGGAATTGGTGAATCTTCCCCCTGGGAAACCGTGGTCTCGTTGGTCACCATTGCTCATGGTTACCGAAGCGTCCCACAGCATCGTTGTAGGCTTCCCGCCTAAACAAAATGGCCACCACAGACAGATTTTGCACCAAAATCCAACTGCCGCCCAGGAATACAGGGCCCTGAGGAATTGCTGAGGTAGTGAGCCGACAAGGCGGCTTATCGCCAAACAATTTGCTGCCCGCCAAACGTCTGGAGCAGAATTGAAGCCGTATGAAGGACACTGTGGGGGTGGCAAGGAGAGGCGGCATGGTGTGAAACGCTTCTTGTGGCTGCCACGATTAGAAGCGGCTTTTCTGGCAGCGTGGCTGCAGCGATCGTCTCGTCGGGTGGCGCGGTTGAGAGATTGGCCTTTCGGGCAGCATGGAAGCAGCGAGAGACAATGAAAGGAGCCTGAGGGAAAACCTCGTAGGCTGAGGCAGCGAGTCAGAGAGAAGCAAAAGCCTCCTAGAGGCTACAACGCCTTAAAGGAGAGAAGAAGTAAGGCCAATCGAAACACAAATTTGAGAGAAAGCCAATTAGAGAATTTTGGAAAGATTTTAGAAATTAAGGGATTAAGTAGCAAGGAGAGATACGGAGACACAGCTAATCGAAGGATCAACTGAGTCTATTTCTGGGGAGGAGCCTAGTGGGCATGTCTTTAATACTTGTAGACCCAGTCGTATTGGATCCTGACAGAGTCATACCCATGCCTGGATGATAACTCCACCTACTTGGAGAAGAAAAAATTACCGAGAAGAACCACCAATGTGCTGTGATACTATGTTCCTGAATTGGCCAAAATGTGGCTTGATGCTATTAGCAGTCTGTAAACACAAACTACTCTTTTGCCATTCAACTTATAACAGGAAAAACAATTGCTGAGTTTAAACTAATGAGGGATGAAGTTACACAATTTAGAAGAACCAATTTCAGGTTATAGCATAGTAACAAAATAGTGACATTGACAGACACTTCTTTCTCTAGCTTTGAATGAATTGACATCTCAGAGTATAGCCAGAGGGTGACAACACTCTTGAAGTTGTCTAGATGAGAGATCTAAAGGAAACTTTCTACAAAAGAAAAATACTGCATACAATTATACTTACTTCTAAATAAAGAAATAAACATAAACTGTAATATCACCTTGTCCAAGCACAAATCAAGCCCTGTGATGCCACTCACGGACTTTAGTAGACTGCTGGAATATAAGCTTCTCAATTTTAATGCTCTTAATTCACATTGAAGATCTGAGTCATCAACGTACTTCTAAATTCCAGAAAGGGCAACGGTGAAATATATTGGAGTTAAGCTGTAAACTTCCTCATTATGCTCCAAAGAGCTTTTCAAATTGCTGAAGTCAGTGATAATGGAGTTATGATAATCACACACTGCCACGGTTAATAAGGAAGAAATTATTTTTGACAATATTATACATCTGGTTATTATCAAAATACTCATATGCAGAACAGAATCCTCAAAATTTCAAAACAATCATAATATTCCTTGGGCCAAGTTATTTTGAACAGAAATCTCTACTACATAGCTGCCAACTTGTAATTTGACATTTTTCTATAGTCTCCAATGCAACTGTAGCTGACAGATGCAATTGTTTATAGTATCTTAATGCAACATATTCAAGTTTGCCAAAAACGAACCTTTCCAAGGGCTTGTCAGTTGCCATAAAAAATAACTGTAGTCACAATCATACCCAAGTCTACAGCTGCAGACCAATTTTTGAGATGTTTCCTGGATAGGATAATAGTCTGTATGTGCTGCCTAGGAAAGTTTGATTATGTTAAAAGTCACAAAGAACAATTGAGGAAACACATGAAAAATGGAAGCGATGTTAAAGTGACTGTAACTTGTAGTTTTTCTACTAAAAGTGTGTACATATGGTGGTGTTAAGTTTCAACATGTTCAAATATCAGTAATCAGAAAGAGATTATGCTATGATTGTTGCAAAGCACAGTATGCCACCTTAATCCTAGCCAGCTATTCTGTGATATCCATCCATCCATTCATTCAAATAACAAATGACACTGGGCAGAATTGAAAATCCAATACAAAAACAAAAACAATAGGCTATGATGTCGAAGTACAGTGTATGATATATAACAATAATAAAATTCCATCAACAATAGTGTTTGTCCAACCTCCTACATTTGGAAAGAGCCAATCCAATCCAACCCAATCTTTAGGGTGAAATCTTGCCAAGAAAACTGCAGGGATACCTGTAATCAAAAACCTGACTTGAAGGTACACACATTTACACACACAAAACCCGTGCCAGGGACAGAATCTTTATCTCTTTGGAATTGGAGGCTTATGCACACATAGTTTCTGGTCTATAGATAAATCTACTATTCCTTTTTTTACCATAAAAGCCAGCTGGGTGGCCTTGGGCCAGTTCTTCTCAGCTCATCTCATGCTACCTCGCTAGGTTGTTGTTGTGACAATGGGAGGAGGAAGGTGTGTTGCATATGTTCATTTCCTTAAGTTGTAAAAATAATAAGGGGGGGTTTAATACAAACAACAAATAAATGTATATAATTGCTACAGTCAGATTTCGAAGTGAGATGAAAGCATTACTTTATTTTCAATGTATGTTTACAATTTTCAACTCACTGAAGGAAAAGAGCAATCTATGAATACTAGCTTTAGTAGCGTACATCTACTAAAACTGTACTTAAAAATCCTTGACTTATTGGGTCATTGTTTCAGAAATATTTCTTTTCTAAACAGAAACAAAATGACCAAGAGCAAAAAAAAAAACCCCAAAATCTAGTGAAAGTGGGAATGACTTCCAATTTCTTGGTGGCTTTACTACAGCTGACTGCTCTCCAGCAGCCAATAGAGGGACCAGTCTAACTGACTTCAGGAAAGCTAGGGCAGGACTGGTCTACTGATACTCTGGGCAGTGGCTTGGCAGCATGGCAGCACTAAAACAACCACAAATTAGAGACCATAGTAAATAAAAAGTTATATTAAACAAAAGCTGAGGCTAGTAGCATACAATATTGAGTTAAGAGCCTAAGAGAGATTCAATACTTTTCATTTATTGAGGGAAAGAAATCTAGAATACTTTATTGAGAGAAGTGCAACTGGACACACAAGGAATTTGTCTTCAGTGCATAAGCTCTCAGTATACATAAAATCTGTAAATGATAAATCATGATCATAGTCATCATAAAATAATTCATCATAAATCATAAGATACAACACTTAGTGATAGTCAGAGAATATTAAATAAGCAATCAATATAAATCAGACTAGGAAACTAAATAAAACAATACAAATTGTAAAGATAAAAGCAACAAAGTTATAGCCAGGGGTGGGTCCCAGCTGCCGCTACTGCTATTTCGCTCAGGGATGTGCTGCACATATGCATGCACAGAAGGCAAAATAAGATGGCAGCAGCTAGCACCGCCAAGAGAACCGGTTTGGGGGTGTGGTAGGCCTCGGTCGCTGCCGGTTCCAGTGACCCAGGTCGCCAAGTTACTACTGGTTTGATTGAACTGGTCCAAACTGGTAAGTACCCACCTCTGGTTATAGCCATATAACCTAGCCATATAACCATAGAAAAGGAGATAGGTAATAGAAAAGATGAGAATAATAGTAATACAACCTTATTAAATAGTTTTGACAGTGTTGTGGGAATTAGTTGTTTAGCAGAGTGATGGCATGGGGGGTCCTTGTGTCTAGTTCTTCTGGTGTGCAACACCCTATACATCGTTTTGAGGATAGGAGTTGAAACACTTTATGTCTAGTATGTGAGGGGTCTGTAGATATTTTCATTGCCCTCTTTTTGACTCGTGCAGTGTACAGGTCCTCAATGGAAGGCAGGTTGGTAGCTATTGTTTTTTCTGCAGTTCTAATTATCTGTTGAAATCTGTGTCTGTCTTGTTTGGTTGCAGAGCCAAACCAGATAGTTATAGAGGTACAGATGACAGACTCAATAATTCCTCTGCAGAACTGAATCAGCAGTTCCTTCGGCAGTCTGAGCTTTCTGAGTTGGAGTAGAAAGAACATTATTTGTTGTGCTTTTTTGATGACATTTTTGATGTTAGGTGTCCATTTTAGGTCTTGAGATATGATAGAACCTAGAAATTTGAAGGTCTCTACTGTTGATACTGTGTTGCCTAGTATTGTAAGTTGTTGTAATATAGGAGTGTTTCTCCTATAATCTAGCATCATTTCTATAGTTTTTGAGTGTGTTTAGTTCAAGTTTGTTCCGGTCCCACCATAAGCCTAGTTTTTCAACCTCCTGTCTGTATGCAGATTCATCATTCTCTTGAATGAGACCAATCACTGTTGTATCATCTGCAAACTTCAGTACTTTAACAGAGGGGTCTTTTGAAATGCAGTCGTTGGTATATAGAGAGAAGAGAAGTGGTGAGTTTAAATAAAGATGGGAAGCAGAAGATTTTAGGACACAATTTACTTTAATGCAAATATATGGAGAATTCAGCCACTGACAGGAAAAGCAAAAAATAAATAAATGTCATGTTAAAACTGCTTGCCACAGCAAAGATAAGATATTCTTAAAATGTAGCATTCACACATAAAAATGCTAAAATGGAGGCACAGGAGGTTGAGAATAAAGGCTGCTTTCTACATGAAAAAGGCAAGAATGACTTTTGGTTAATGAGAGAAAGAAACAGAAAAAGAATCATGTTCTGTACAGTGCTTTGGGTCATTTTTGCTGGCTAATATAGTGGAAAATGGCTTAGTTTCTTTCCATTAAAGAAAACAGAATAGAACGAGAGAAAAACATTGCTCAACTGAGTAGGAATTCTGATTCTTCACTTTTGACCAGCTGGATAATTGAAGGTCATTTTTACACATTCTCTAGGAAATGTGCAAATATTTTTTTTTTTCACTATAGGATTTAAACTATCAGTAAAGGATCAGACAGAAGAAAGATTTTCCCCACTCTCCCTTCTTATTCTGAGGGAAAAGAGAAAAGGGATTTTTTTAAAAAAAAATGATTAGTGATAGATAGGATATTAGCAATAATTATTCTAACAAAAAGTATGACAGTATTAATTTAGCAACCTCAGCATGAGAAAAATTGGAATTAACATTTGATATTTGAGTTGTCATTCAGGATATATGTGTATGCAAATAAAAATGCATGTACATATGTGAATAAAACAAGCCTTTTCTTTTAACTTGAACAGGAAAGTTCAAACCAGCATAACCCTTGCTTGATAAGTACTTAGATTCTTATATTCAGATAAGATATACAATTTTATAAATCTTAATCACAGGATGGAAAACAGTCACTATGAACTGGGAATTTTTGCACAAGCTGACATATAGGTCTTGGTGGTATCTTGCTTCAATGTTAAAGGTTTGTCTTGTGGTTTTGACACAATGAAATAGAAACACTCTTTCAATTGCAGGCTATCTTTACCCAACCTGGGTTACCTAATAATTCCCTTCTCTGCTGAGGTATCCTGTGGTAATATCCAGTGGGTCAATACTCTCCCACTTATTACATTTTGTTTAATTTCATTAAATAAAGTTTATTTATAAACTTTATTTATAAACTTTTATTATTTTTTCAAATAACTCAAGGCAGCAATCTTCCTCCTCTTATTTTTCCCACAACAACCTCCCTGTGAAATAATTTGGGCTGAGAAAGAGTGACTGGCTCAACAATGATCAAAGATTAACATAATGGATGAATGCAACAGGATGCTTTTCTCCACCCAAAAAGATAATCTGTTTCTACCTTGGCTAAAATATGATTAATGCTTGAACAAGAAGATCAACTTCTAACAGTGCTTTAATTTCTAATTCTTTAAGATGTCAAGATTTGAAAGAAGAGAAATGAAATTATATCCTAGTGCTTGAAAACAATTTTAAGTATTATGGAAGATGCAAGAATTCAGTTGTCTAGTTTGACTTTTTGTTAGATTTGTATCAGTGATTCCCAACCTGTTTTTGGCCATGTCCCACCTAAGTATCTCTAAAATCCTGCTACCCCCCCTCTTCCCCGTGACATATAATTCTTACTTTACACAAAAAGTGAACCCTACTCATGTGGAGGAAGCTTAAAAGGCCATTAACTTGGCTTAAACAAGGTTCAAATTTCCCCCATTAAAAATCAAATTGCCCCCCCTGTGGGGCATGGGCCCCATGTTGCGAGCCACTGATTTATATCCTGTCTTTCTTTCAAATAGGAACAAAGGAACATGGATGTGCTAGAGAATGTGGATATCTGCTTACTTCCTAAATTGTCAAAAGGACCTTCTAGACATACTGAATGCAATTTTTCTTCAGCTGAGGCTGCTTTTAACTTGCTAATATTCAACAATCATTCCCCTCAAATAGGAAGGCTGAGAGGTTTGAACAATTTAGATCATGTCCTCTTTGGAAAGATCTTTGCTAGTCCTATTTAATATTTTATTAATGGCTTGGTCAGAGACAAACACTGAGCCAAATCGGAAGATACATTAGAAGGATGGATTAGCCAAACATTTCCACAAAGAATCAGTGTTTCACAAATGTGACTAAATGCATTTTAGATGATAGATGCTGTTTTTAAAAACTTTAAAAGTAACTTTAAATCATGGTCCAGTGCAAATAATAGCTACAAAAACCAGTGATTTAAAGCAATCACAAAACTGATACTTTACTTT
Organism: Thamnophis elegans; assembly: GCF_009769535.1. Lineage (NCBI taxonomy): Eukaryota > Metazoa > Chordata > Lepidosauria > Squamata > Natricidae > Thamnophis > Thamnophis elegans. Next base: position 119,422,947 of record NC_045543.1, on the reverse strand, counting down.
GAGAAATTGCTTTATGAAGCAGTCCCACTCTCAAGTTCATTTTCCTACTTGTTTGACTAGGAATACAAAATTATTTTTAATCATCAGACAGAAGAAATATTTAGACTACCATATGTGTCCTGTGTGTTGAGATTATGACTTCCTGAATTGTCAGCCAGCATATAGATAGATTCATTGGGCCTAACTTTAGTATCAACAGAGTTTAAGAACAACAAGTTGGAGAAAGCTGCTGGTTGATTTTAATACTAATATCATTAAATTATTAATTTGAATAAATTAAATATAGTATTGGGCTTCAAGTTAAAGTACATAGAATATTTTCTCAGCTTGTTTTTAAAAACTTGTTTCATTAACGAAGATGGTAATGAAGATATTTATTTCTTTGAAAAAGTAATCAAAACATTTGCTGATATTAGCAAAGCTTTTGGAGCCGCACACATGAATCATTTAGAACCCTGTTGTCTTTTAACAAGAAATCAAATTAGAACTTTCAGATACATTGATAAAAGAAATGTGGAGAAATATGAAGGCTGCTTGGAAAGATGGTTTATTTGTGGACAGGACCACATGGCTTGAGTCCTGAACCGAAAAGATGATCACATGCTTCAATGTTGGTGGAGAAAAGAGAAGGAAGGACTGAGATGCTGAGTCCCTGGTTTTATGCCCTCTCTGGCCTTTGATCTTGATCTTGTATTCTGATTGGTTGTCAGACTCCCATGGGACATGCAGGGGCAACTCTCTAGGTTGTGTTTTGAATCCAGGTTTGGTTGAGTTCTCAGATGCCATGTGGTGAGTTGGGTAAAGTGCCAATATTATCATGCCTTAATCCCATCCCCTGGAGCTGAAGTGGAGAACTCTTTATTATGTAAAGGGACTAGCTTGGCCTTCTTAATGGCCCATTGACAAAATGGGGATGGGCAGGAAGCTACAGGCAGCTATTCTGTCTTTTAAAACATGTTTCTTTCTTTTCACATCCAGAGAAATATTCTACCTTTTCAATATTTCCTAGGATATTTCATTTTTCTGGGAGAGGGCTGGGTAATAACTTTCTACAACATAAAGGCCATTGTATATTTCTAAAAGCAAGAGAATAATTAACATAGCAAACTTTGTATGGCTACAGTTAACTGAAAAAGCAGAAATAGTAATTATGAAAATACAGTAATACTTATTAATAATTGAGATTACTAAATACATATTGCTGGAAATTATTTTATATTAAGTTAGGATTTCCCTCCTTATATTTTGTACTAAAATACCACTCCTCAATTTATTTATTTCCTTCATAAGCTACAGCAATAATACATTTACAGGAAGCTATGAAAAATAAAACATTCACCATATCAAAGTACACATATAATAAAGAGACTCCAGTGAGCAAGGGATTCTGTGGGGGTGGGGAAGTGATCTGCAAGTTTTAAAGGCATAAGGGTTAGAAAGTTTGCTTTGTGTTTCCAAACCTAGTATAATGGAGCCAATCACTTCCTCACATTCTGCACATTCCAGACAATCTGCAAGAGGAATGGATCTACTGTATTTATCCAACCCCTACAAAAAGATAAGCTCTTTTAAGTATTCTGCAATATAAGAAATGACTGGAAAAAAGAGGAGGTTCTCACTCTATGCTCAGCCATATGGAGAGGGACCAAATCTTTTAAAGAATATGGACTGCCATCTTGGAACTTCTTGATAGTTTAAGACTTATAATTTTGTCACAAATCACTTTTAACCTAATCACTTCTATCTGACCAGATAGTTAAGACTTATGGCACAAATACGTTGATTACAACTCCATATTCCACCCATAGTTAGATAACGATCTGTCAGATGCCAAGGAAATCCGGAAATCCAGGAGATTCAAAGAAATATAAAGGTTTATTGCAAGCTTAAGTTCTCTACAAGAATCTGAACTACTAAGAGTCAAAGTAAATTGGCAGTAGATAAGTCAATGGAATTCAAGGTAGGCTGGACTTAGATCTCTTATAGGCATGAAGGGATTCAAGACTGATGAAACATTTGACCCCTCCCTCAAGCTCAGCCTGGTCAACTTCTACACTATCCCCACCAATGTGAAAGACAAGGACCTTCTATATTCTGATCTGGCCATATCCAATTCCAGATAGCTTATCCTACATTGACAGTACCATGGTCACCAATTTCCTGAAGGAAGAAAATTTCCTTGAAGGAAGACCAAGAAAGGCAGCAATTAGTTGCACTCCTCCTTCCCAACTCCTCTGTGGGAAGGATCTAGAAGGAAGACAAAGGAAAACTATTCCAAAAGCTTGCATAACTGTATTCCCTCCTGTTCAGGATGCTCCTACCCCTAGCTTTGTCAAAGACCTGTGACATTTCTCTGATGGAGGGAGGAGGCAGACTAGAGGGAAGAGGAATGTGGGTGTGGGGTGTGGAGAGATTGTCTACAGAGAAAGGAGTCACTTATGTCATGTGAGTTAGCCAATTGTATAAATTTGTTATATATATGCAGATACGTATATGTGTTTTGGAAAGAATAAAAATCTTTACAAATTGAAATACTATGCACTTGTTCTCTCTTGGTAGAAATAGTCAAACACTGCATATATAGTATGTTGCAGTGATGAATACATATCAAAGGTAAATGTGATTTATTACCCTTCAAACTCCTAAATCCATGATTTTTAGAGATCCATTTTTTATTTCTAAAAATAATTGTGGAATTTTATATGGCTGTATCATAAAGAGATTTGTAATATTGCCAAGATGGAAAAATGTTAGCACTTATATCAAAATTCTTTTCAGAAGGGATTGTAGGGGGAAAAAAATTATGTATGAAAAGTAAAAGAAAAATGTATTTTTTCCCGAGGAACAATAATAAATATTTAGTCATATATCTATCTATGTAGATATAGCTGTTATTTTATTTGCACTACTTTGTGGGCTTGTTCCCTATTATTCCTATTCATCCATGTTGTTATTAATGAAATGTATATACACAGTTGGGAGTGGCTTTCATATGGTGAAAGAAATATTTAAAGGCACTTCAGCAGCAGTGAGAAGAATGCAAGGGAACTCGGCATGGCTGTGATAAGATTGATAATAATGCAGGCTGTTACTGAAAAGTTCTCTACCATAAGATTTTGCTATTCTCATATGTATAAGCTACATATATGATACAGAGTCTTAAGTATAAAAATGGGTTAGCAGATATGCATTATGATATTTTGCATAATTAACAGTTCTTCTATTTTAATAAGTTTAAATTGTTTAGGTAGGAACAGGCACCAAGTTATTTGTTTTGCTATGAAAACAGCAATAGCACTTAGACTTATATACTGCTTACAGTGCTTTACAACAATAGCTGCTGAATAGGAAAAACTGAAGCAGAATGATGAGAATTTATATATGTGAAAGAAGATATCAACAGTGTTGAGAACTAGTACTATACAAGATTTTATCCCTCCATCCCTAAAATAAAAACTCTATTTAGGACCCTGAAAACATACAGACATATCTATCTGTATGTATATATGCATGCATATATGTATGTACGTATGTACGTACACGCACACACACACAGAGTATATTTTAATAAGTCCTTCTTGATGTGTCTGAAGTGTTTGCAGTAGGGTTTTTTTTCTTTGTTCCCTAGGAAAGAAACATCTGCCTATGATTAAATTCTCAACTTTCCCAGTAGGAGGTGAGCATCTTCATCACTAGGCTATCATGCCTATCCCTCTCTCTTAAATTAAACATTGTTAATATCTGCTTATAGGTTTTCCTTCTTTTAAAAAAAAATCCAGTTTATCTGAGTAAAGCACTCTAAAAGCAAATTGGATAAGATACATGTAGGCATACTACCTAATTATAAACAATATCCTGTAGTTGGTTTGAACCGAAATTGTTCTAATAATCTTTCACTTAAATTAACAATACATGTATCATTTCCCCTTTGAAGGAGATATACAAGCACACTAAGAACCTCCCTGATCCATCCTTTTGAAGAATTTGTTAAGAAGCATAGAATAGTATAGCTTTATTGTCACTTTGAATGTACACTAATTGGCATACATTAAAATGAAATTTTGTTGCTTAAAGTTCTTAATCTCCAATATACACTACAAACATGACAATATACACTACAAATATGACAAAATAAATACAAAATTATATGTATACCCACATATATTATATGGAACATAGAAATATTACTCTCATGGCCAGAATACTCATCCTTAAAAGAAAGTGAGGTAGTGACCTCTAAAAAGCCTTTGAATTTTAGATCTTTTCTCCCACTACCACTATATTTATTAAACAATATTTAATAAACATTTATTGCCAGATGTTAACAGGATCCCCCCCCCCCAATAAACCAACATTTATTTGAAAATGCTCATTTTGAAAGGGGATTTTAAAGGAAAATCCATGTAGACGGCAGTACCTAAATAACCTTGATTAAATTTGGAAAGTTAAATAGAGTTGGATCTGGTTAGCATTTGGATGAAAGACTACTAGGAAATACCATAGCTAATATAATATTGAGGACAATGGTAATCCACTTCCATAGTATTACTGAAAAAATATGAGGTCGTGATTATGAAATTGAGAGATCCCCCCCCCCCCCAATAAGATTGGGAATAAGCTACAGTATGTTTACATAGTATTATAATTATTTTATACATTATATAATATTATAGAATTTGAATAAACCTTATGTGGAGTCTATTTCCTTTAACTATTCTGGAACATCACCCAATTATTCTTAATTTATATTTAGTGTGCCAACCAAAATTACTGTCCAGTTTTCTTGATATATAGATTGCAATGTTTCATTATTTCTGTTTAAGTTGGTCATAAGAAGATAAGCCCAAGTGCTGAAAGTCTTTCCCTTTTTTAGAAAGCTTCTTCCAATAAGTTAAAAACAAGAAAATGTCAAGGAAACAATTGGTTGGGAAAAAGTGCAAGAAGGTGACAAGCAACAGGGAGAAAGCAGAATTACTTAACTCATTTTTTACATCTGTCTTTACACAAATGGGAAAAAACAGTCCAACCTATCAAAAATAATACTTAACAAAAAACAGATTAGGTATACAAGTTAAAATAGGGAAGAAAATGGTAAGTGAACACCTGTGTCGACTGGCGACTACCCGGAGGAGAGCCTTCTCTGTGGCTGCTCCGACCCTCTGGAACGAACTCCCCGTGGAGATTCGTAACCTCACCACCCTCCAGGCCTTCCGCAAAGCCCTTAAAACCTGGCTGTTCCGACAGGCCTGGGGCTAAAGACTCGCTGCCCCGCTACGAATGGTATGATTGTTGTGCTTTTAACTATGTATGGTTTTTATGTTTTTGTTACTCTGTCTGTATTCCCCTTCCCTTTTTGAGTTGTGAGCTGCCCTGAGTCCCTTCAGGGAAAAGGGCGGCATACAAATAAATTAAACCTAAACCTAAACCTGTCTACCCTGGACAAGTTCAAATCACCAGGACCAGATGGATTACACCCCAGGGTTCTGAAGGAACTTGCAGATGTGATCTCAGAACCACTGAACTATATCTTTCAAAGATTCCGGAGCAACAGAAAACTGCCAGAGGACTGGAAAAGAGCTGATGTAGTTCTCATATTCAAAAAAAGAAAAAGAAAAAAAAATAGATCCAAGAAACTACACACCCATTAGTCTGACCTCAATACCAGGGAAGATTCTGGAAAAGATAATCAAGCAATGAATCAACAAACACCTAGAAGCAAACAAAGTAATAATCAAAAGCCAACATGGGGTTGTCAAAAACAGATCATGCCAGACTAATCTTATTGCATTTTTTGACAGTGACAAAATTAGTTGACGAGAGGAATGCTGTCCATATAATTTACTTGGACTTCAGTAAGGCATTTGATAAAGTAGTCCATAATCTTCTACTTGATAAAATAGAAAAATGTGGGTTAGACAGCATCACCACCAGATGGATTTGTAACTGGCTGACCAACTGCTCTCAATGTGTAGTCCTCAATGGAACTGCATCTACATGAAGGAAGGTATGCAGTGGGTTACCCCAGGACTCTGTTTTAAGCCCAGTACTCTTCAACATCTTCATCAATGATTTGGATGAGAGGATAGATGGGGAACCCATCAAATCTGCAGATGACACCAAGCTACCAGAAATAGCCAACACTCCGGAAGATAGGCTTAAGATACAGAAGGATCTTGACAGACTTCAGCATTGGGTGCTATCTAACAAAATAAAATTCAATGGTGAAAAAAGTAAGGTTCAACAAGTATAGTAGTAAGGTTCTTAGACAAGAAAAAAAAAATGCACAGGTACAGTATATGTAGTACCTTGCTCAAATGATTACTGTGAGAGGGATCTTGGAGTCTTAGTGGACAATCACTTAAATATGAGCCAGCAGTGTGCAGCAGCTGCCAAAAAAGTCAACACAGTTCTAGGCTGCCTAAACAGAGGGGTAGAATCAAGATCATGTGAAGTGTTTAATACCACTTTATAATGCCTTGGTAAGGCCACACTTGGAATACTGCATCCAGTTTTGGTCGCCACGATGTAAAAAAGATGTGGAGACTCTAGAAAGGAAAGAGCAACAAAGATGATTAGGAGAGTGGAGACTAAAACATATGAAGAACGGTTGCAGGGGTTGGACTAGAAGATCTCCAAGATCCCTTCCAACTCTGTTATTCTAAGTATTCTTATTCTAAGAATGGTTTGAAACATCCTTAAAAAGGAGGTGATGTTACAAATCAACATTGTTGAGGCAATACAAAGCCTGACTCCCTAATTATACCAGCACAATGGTTGGATGGTGCAGTAAAATTGCTGTGTAGCTCATTGATTAAAGATTGTCATCCATGTGAACCAGGAAGTATGCCTTCTCTGCTGTAGTGCCTTATAACACATTATTCCACCTGAGATTAGTTTAACCAGAATCCTGCTGCCCTTTCAGTAAGCTCTTAAGACTTGGCTGTCCTCAAGCATCAGGGTCAGGAGGTCATTGAGCCTGTGAGGTGCTGTTCACTTACTGCTGACAGTTAATCATCAGTTGCCACTGTTTGCTTCTGTGTTTTTAAATTGTTGTTTGTTCTTATATTGATGTTTTGATTCTGCTTGCTGGCCAGAGTTGCTGAGATAAGAGGGGCTATATAAATAGAATAAAATAAATAAATCACCACTGAAGAAATGAGTATTAACTGTGCATTCAGTTGCAACATATTTTGAATTTCAGCCCTCAAAACTTTTTAAATTTACTTGCTTTTTCCCTATTCCATTTTATGCTGTTTTGCCTGATTTTGAACTCAAAAATATGCTTAATTATAATATATAACTAAATCGTTTTCATGTTTGGTTGCTACAATCCAGCTATGCACTTTCAACTGTGATACATATATTCAATTACTATGTTATACTATGTTGTGAATATAATAAGCAACTTTTTTAAAGTCCCAGAACTGGAATGTATACAGTATTAGGCTTAAATTCCAAAATTAAGGTTCCACAACACCACAGATTAAAATAATTCTTCTAGGCTTTTGCAAAACCTAAACAGCATATTAAGGGAGGGGGAGGTTTAATCAATCCACCTATTTCCTTTCTGAGAAAGAGCCACATTCATTAGGAATTTGTCCTAATGTTGCCATTTTCATTTGTGGGCACCCTTACAGGAAGCCAAAGTGATGAAGTGAATACACATTCCTGGATGTTGTGATGCATACCCTGACAATTCCCCCATAGATTTTTTTTTATTTAAAAAAAAACAATTTTAACGAAAAAGGGGAAAAAAACCTACAAACATTTCAGTTTTCCATACAAAGCCTAGGGCTAACTCAATACACCAACTATATTCTTCTGATGGCTAGAGGCAATAAAAATGACTTGAGAAAATGTGAGGGATCAGACATAACAAGCACACAGTTTAAAAGTTGTAACAGCAGTTATAGAAGCGGTTCTAGATCAGGTTCAACCCAGAACTAGCCTCAAAACAAACTGATGTAACTACTGGGAAGGTAACAGGCTTATGCTATTAAGAGGGCAGGTAGGGTGAGGTTGCAGCATCTTAAATATAGTAGATAGATTCAACTTGATACAGGACCCTTTGGAGGAATGACAAGTAAGTCTAAGTTAGAGTTGGGGTGACAATGCCTCAATGAAGAGGCTTCTTTTTCATTCAAGGCATCAAAATCCCACACGAGGTAACAACGGACAGAACGAGAACTGAACCCGCCTTCCGATCGGGCTTCTGCCCGTCCGGCTCCCCTCACTCTCGCGGCCTCCTCTGCAAAACTGGGAGAAATACAGTAACCTCAACTCCGCCACCCGGGAGTCCGCTCGAAGGACCAAGGCCCCAAATGCACCTGGTCGAATAGACTCCCTCGTAAACCTCAGCACGCTGCCGCCGAGGAAGCGAAGCCGGGGGCTGGAGTTCAGGAGGCGGAGAGCAGAGCCCGTCCCCCTCCCGCTCAGCGCGGCGGCGCCGTAGCCACCACAGAAAGCGCCGCCGAGGAAGCGCCTGGAAGCCGGCGGGCGGACGGCGGCGGCCTCCGCGGCGCCCCACGCCAAACTCTGAAAGCCCGCCGCCCGCCTCTGCTCCTCCCACTCCTTCAACCGATCCTGCCGTGACGCCTCCATTGTGTGCGCAGCGGCAGCGGCTCCCGGCGACTGTTGTATCCGGCCGGCGCCTTTTTCTCCTCCTCCTCCTTCCTTCCCCCTCCCCTTTTCCCGTAGAAACTGCTGTGGCCGCCGCCGCCGCCTCTCCCGCTTCTCCTTTTTCTTCAGCCGGGCGTCCCCCGCTTCGCCGCCTCATCTTCGGTGTCTCCCCCTCCCTTTCACTCGATGACGCGATGGCAACGGCCAACTTCGGCAAGATCCAGATAGGGATCTACGTGGAGATCAAGCGCAGCGATGGTGAGCCGGGGAAGGGGGAGGGGAGGCAGAGGACGGCAGCAAACCGATGAATGGGTGGAAGCGATGCCGCGGGGGAGCTTGAGTGGAGGGGCCCGCCCTCCTCAACCGGGGCCGAAGGTGGGCGCGGGCCCCGAGAAGGAGCGGCGTCGGCGCTGGGGCCTGTGGCGTCGGCCCGCGGTCGTTAAGGAGATTTTTATGTCGCCTCTTGCGGCGCGGATGGGGCGGTGAGGCACCCGGAGTGGCAGACCTGCGCGGTCGCGCCGCTGAAGGCGGCAGAGAAAGAGGGAGGTTGCTGCAGTGCCGTGGGGAAGGGAGGGCGCGGAGCCGCGGGGAGGGTTTTGGGGGTGCGGAGTTGTAGGGGAAGCCGCCCCGGGGATGGGGAGGCTCGGGAAGGGCGTGGCCCGCGAGGCCGAGGCCGGCCGGTTGGAAAAGCTGCGCGCGGAAACTTGGGGGTAGCAACAGGAGTATTTTCGTCGGGCGATGGGGAAGCATGTGCGGGAGACCCAAGGAGAATGCAGGCAGGTCTCACGTGCGGCTTCTCCGAGGTGCAAACCTGTATTCTGAAGCCCGAGTGCGGTCAGCTTTCCTTCTAATTCAAAAGCAAAAGCAAGTGGAGTGACATTCCACTATTCGGAACAATGTCATATATAGCGTGCAGCATTTAACTTAAATAAAATGGGATTGCTAATTCTCTCGTTCTGATAGCCGCATACTTGCATACTACTCCCCCGGGAAGGTGAAGTTCTTGGGTCGATCCCGGGTTTTTTCCCTCTTCCTTTTTTTTTCTTTCTTTTCCCATTTCTGCCCTGTGTCTCGTGGCAACAGTGTGTGAAAAGCTTTCTTAACGTTGCTGATGAAGTTTGTAGGCGTGGGAAGCTTTGGTGAGATTACACTTGCCTGGTGTGGATAACAGTGTGCGGAGGGTTGCATGCAAAATGAATCTCTTTGCTCAGCCATGATGAATGTGAGATGCCATTGGATGCTCCTAGTTATTTTTGATGACGCTGGGATGAGGTCAGATTTAAATTCCTTCTGGAAGGGTACCTATCCGACGCTGCTTAATATTTGTGAAATTCAGGAGCTCCTCACCTGTCTAGAAATTGGAGATTTTCATAATAGGACTAAGAAATAAACACTTTTGATAATTGTGCTTTCTCTTTCAGCATTTTGATTTGCACTCCCTACACTTTTTATTCTGCAGTTCTAACTGCAGGTACTCATATTGTTAGAGTTTATCAGAGGAACCTATACCGATAGTTAAGCAGTCTTAAATGAATTGAGTTAAAATTCTTGATTTTATTATATTTTCAAAGCAATTCAAGGAATTTGTTCATTCTTTACCACAGAAGATAAAAATGAGTATATGTCTGTAACAAATTGTTTCTGTCTGGGGATCATTGTAACTTTTAAAAAGATACTTGTATCATACTAATTATAAGAAATAGAATTATAGAGTTGCTTACCACTACCAATAAAAAGTGATGGGATGAATGAAAATTCCTAAGTATCTTTGTTTGGATATAGGTTCCTGATGGGCTTTAAATAGTTTAATATCTATACCAGTGATGGCAAACCTTTTTTGGCTCACGTGCCATAAGCGGGGAAGCTTCCCTGAAGCCTCCGGAGCGCAAAAAACCGGCCCTACGGGCAAACCGGAAATTCAGGAATGGACTTCCGGTTTGCTCATAGGGGTGGTTTAAGCCCTCCAGAACCTTCAGGGGCCTTCCAGAGGCTTCCCTGAAGGTTCTGGAGAATGAAAAACGACCCAATGGACAAACCAGAAGTCGCCCGTAGGGCTGTTTTTTGGTGCTCCGGAGGTTTCAGGGAAGCTCCTGAAGCCTCTGGAGGGCCTGGGGCGGGGGGAGGCTGTTTTCGCCTTCCCCAGCCTCCTATAAATCCTCTGGAGCCTGGGGAGAGTGAAAAATGGCTTTAAAAAAGGCTGAACTCAACTGCGCGCTGGCCAGCTGACAGGGCAACGCCTCGCGTGCCCTGACAAATGGCTCATGCCATTTGTGGCACACGTGCCATAGGTTCTCCATCCCGGATCTACACTATCAAATAGTTTCAAATAAATTGTTTTATTTTTGTAAGGAATCTTAGATTTCGATGTTGGTGTTGTGGAGGGCCATTGTCATCCATCTCTAACCAATTTTTTGAAGTTTTTTTTCAAAGTAGTTGACTTGTTGCCTGCTGTTTGGAAAAAAGTGTAAATGTTAGCTTACAAATATAACTTTTGGTAGATTTTATTTCTTCTAATTCTGTAATGAAGCAGGAATTGGAAGAAATAATATTTAACTTTAATCGGGAAAGTTGAAAAAGCATTCTGAAAGAATGTAGAAGCAAACCACTTCCTTCCTATTGCAAAGAAAACATAGATGAACCAACTATCAGCCAAGCAGTGGATGCATTGCTAATATAACTATGACTCACTATGACTTAAGTCATTTAGGGGATTAAGAAACAACAGAATATATATGCTGGTGAGATTCCGAACTTTGATATAATTTTATAATAAGAAACAGCATACACGTGTTATTTAAAAAAAAATCACTAACATAATGACAGATTACTGGTAGTCCTCACTTGCTGTCTACTTATTCAGGGATTATTTGAAGGTAATATACATTGCCACTGAAAAACAAGCCTGATGTTTGAAGTTGTGGCTGTCTCATCCCTGTGCTCACATGACTGTGATTTGGGCCCTTGGCAGCTAGTTCACATTTATGACAGTCACAGTATCCCATGGCTACATGATTTCCGTTGTGACATTCTCAGCTGATGTTTGGCAAGCAAAATCAACGGGAAGTTTAAAGGAAGGTGCTCCTTACAGTTGTAATGTTACACTTAGCAACTTGCAATGATTCATTTAATGACCACACCTGGAACTGACCCCTTGAATTGACTTCACATGGTATCAGTCTTAACTACCATACCATTTGGCACCTGAATTGCCATTTTGTCTTGTGGTTGATAAGTGAGGACTACCTGTATAAATGTTGATTAAAGATTGGTAAAGAATTGAATAATAGTTTTTATTGTTTAAGCTTGTTTAACTTATTGCATTGAGTTAAGATACTTCCAGATATAAATTGGCTAAAGTTTGTAATGCAGCAAAATACAATACAATACAATACAATACAATACAATACAATACAATAGCAGAGTTGGAAGGGACCTTGGAGGTCTTCTAGTTCAACCCCCTGCCTAGGCAGGAAATCCTATATCGTTTCAGACAAATGCCTATCCAACATCATCTTAAAGACTTCCAGTGTTGGTCATTCACAACTTCTGGAGGCAAGCTGTTCCACTGATTAATTGTTCTAACTGTCAGGAAATTTCTCCTCAGTTCTAAGTTGCTTCTCTCCTTGATTAGTTTCCACCCATTGCTTCTTGTTCTACCCTCAGGTACCTTGAAAAATAGTTTGAAGGTACAGAGTTACAATTTATATAAGAAATTTATGTTTAAACCATTTTTGGAACATGTCTGAAGGTCTAAATAATTAAAAAGATACTTGCCAATAAGATATTAAGTTTTGGTACTACACACTTGATAGTTCAGTGCCACATGAAAGTGCCACCCATCAAATATAAAAGAATGATGAGATTCTGAGAAAGCAACTAGATATTTATAATACTTGGAAGGCATGATAAACTATAACTCATTTCATGTACTCATGGATCTAACCAGTCTGTCAATGGTTTGCATTTCCATAGATCAGGGGTTGGCAACCTTAAACACGCAAAGCACCACAAAGGTTCTAACTCTAACTGGAAGCACCCCATTCAATTCTGGAGCTGACTGTCCTTTTTCTGCTAATTGTCATAATCGAAAGCTCTATCAATTGTGGAGCAGAAGGATGAAAGAGCCACATGTGGCTCCAGAGCCATATGTAGCTCCAGAGCCATTGGTTGCCGACCCTGCCATAGACTCTGCCATAGTACAAGAATGTTATTGGTCTTTCTCCTGAAATGTAATCAACCTCACTGTCTACTTGAGTATTCCATGTGTACTATTGCTTCCATTTAGAATTCAGGTAATTTAAGGTTATTTATAGCAAAGACATGACAGGCAGAGAAAAGATTAAATACTCATTTCCCTTCCTAATTCTCTGACTTTGATCCTTTTCTTGAAGTAGTTTTTCCTGTTTAAAAAGGAATTATGGTAACAGTTCATCTACAATATGAGGAGGATAGGGGAGAAAGCCACTATCGTAAAATATCTAAATCTTTTTGCACAGAATATCTGATTGGATAGGCTTTTGGTCTAATCTTTTTTCCATTTTTAAAATATTCTAGTTACTGGGACCACATTCAGTGCTACTGTTATTCTACTGAATACTGTATCCTTGGCCCTCTACTGAAGAGCCAATGCAGATACATGAGCTCAGGACCAGAATTATAGCTTTTCTTCCCTAGTGACATTTGGGTTTAAGCTCTGTTAATTTCAGTAGAAGTTCTAGATGTAAATAGATTCAAAATTATGCTGAAACTCAACCTATTAAAGCTATTAAGATTGAATGCATTTCTATATAAAATTGTAAGTAATAAGGCTGCTAAGATCATTCTAAGGAGTGCTTTGTAGCAACAATTTTACTGAATTTTAGCAAAGCTATGTGTTTGCTGATTCATTGCAGTACCAAACCCAATTGATTGCTTTCTGTGCATGTACATGTGAACTGGGAAGGCCCTCAAAGCAGTTGGCTCTTATGACTCAGTTACACTTCATTTGCACAGCCTTACCTGAGTCGAAGAAACATATTTATACCCTCAAAATGTTTCAAATATATTCATATATTTTCCACCCAAGTTTTGAATGTAAAAATAGAAGAAATATGCATTCTAAAGAATAATGGTATTTCATTACACATTTTAGTAAGAAGTGAAAATTAGATTAACAAAGATGTGAACCAAATAAGGATTCTCACCTTAATGGATAGAAACCTCTTCAAGCATTGTATTTCTACTGGTAAATACAAACTACTTTCTTTGCATGTTTTTCTTTCTAGAGTGCAGGTTTCTCATTTTTTCATCCAGTTCCCTTCAGAAAAATTAATCTTTGATATTTAGTAAATTATTTAGTCTATGGTTGTATCTCTGAGGTGAAATGTAATGTACAAGTAATCCCTTGATTTACAACAGTTCATTTAGTGGCCATTCAAAGTTACAATGGCAGTGAAAAAAGTAACTTGACCATTTTTCACATGACTATTGCAGCATCCCCATGGTCACGTGATCAAAATTCAGATGCTTGGCAATCAACTCATATTTATTATGGCTGCATTGTCCGGTGGTCATGTGATCAACTTTTGTGAACTTCTGACAAGCAAAGTCAATAGGGAAGCCAGTCTCAGTTAGCAATTGTGTTACTAACTTATCAACTGCAGTGATTCACTTAACAATTGTAGCAAGAAAGGTAATAAAATGGGTCAAAATTCACTTAACAAATGTTTCACTTAGCAGCAGAAATGTTGGACTCAATTGTAGTCAAGGACTACCTGTACCTGTCAATACAAAATGGCAGAAAAGTTTATTAAGCTATCAAGGTCATGTAGGCCAGTCAGCTGCTGATTGCTAGAATGTGTGTGTGTGTGTGTGTGTGTGTGTGTGTGTGCGTGCACAGACAGACAGACAGACAGATAAAACTTACTCTCAGAATCTGTGGTCCTTAACCTCAATTGATTGCCCTGCCTTCTGGAATGAGACAAAATAGGTCTTGATTTTCTTTGTGGCATGATTTGGGGTATTTAAAAACTGATTTTGGGGGGGGGGGGAGGCTAAACATACAAAGATCATTCTATTTCTCATAGGTCTTATTTCCAGTTTCCTTATTCAACATTATTCTTGCTCTTCTCTAATAGTGTCTGAATCATTAAAACATAGTGTCCATAATTGGATAGATGGTCCTAGAATCCTAATACCCGGAATTTATAAGTGTTTCTACTTCTCTTACCAGTATTTGTATGATGGCTTCCAGCTCCCATTCATTGCCCTAGGACAGGGGTCCTCAAATTTTTTAAATAGGGGGACAATTCACAATCCCTCAGATTGTTTTGGGGGCTAGGCTGGCTCTGTGGGGATGGCTAGGTGATCATGTGACTGGGTGGGCATGGCTAGGTGATCATGTGACTGGGTGGGTGTGGCAAATTTAGCTGTCCATTTTGCCCATTTTTGCCTCGGGGTGGATGGGCATAGGAAGCCCGAGCTAAGAAGTGGAGGCGAGGGGTGCCATTTTCTCTGTCTGGAGTATCTTCGCATTGCGTTTTGGCCTCCCTTGTCCCCAGAAGCATTCTGGTGGGCAAAAATGGGATGCTCCGAGGCCTCCGCGCATCCCATTTTTGGCCTCCCTGGCTCCCAGAAGCACTCTGCCGGGCAAAAATGGGATGCATGGAGGCCTCTGCACCTCCTGTTTTTGGCCTCTCTGGCCCCCAGAACCACTCTACCAGGCAAAAACAGCCTTACCTTCCAGCTCCAGCCCGCAGGGTTCGCTAAGGTGAGAACTGCGCTCAGCTGAAGGGTGGCGGCTGATGAGTGGGCAGGGCAATATGGGCGGGGCAGCCTCATCCCGCACAGGCCGGATTAATGGCTTCAGCAGGCCGCAGTTTGTGGACTCCTTCCCTAGGAGAAAATATGTTTATGAGATTCTTTTAATAGTTACTTCCATTTGCTGGATTGTTCAGTTACAGTTATAGGAAAATCAAAAATAATTAAACCTGATTTTCTTGTTTAGGTGCCTTAACTTAATAATTGCTAAAATAACAGCCTATGGAATGATGTAACCAGATGTAGGAGTAGGTATAATTGATGGCCGATCACATTTTCATCCATTAAGATGAAAATTGATTAGAAAATGTTGTAAACTAGAATATATTACTGAGAGAAAAGGTTGAAGTAAGATAAGCCAGGCACACGTTAGTATTGTTATTCAAATTACTGGCAGATTTTCACCATAATTTATTTCCTCAAAATTTAGGTTGCTTTCCACAGGTTCCTCTTTGCCAGATTCTGGTGATTCCTGTACTCCATTGCTTGCTATGGATTTTCATTTGGGATTGGATTAGCTGTCTTTGGACCATCAGGTATAGTTCAAAACAGCCCCTTTATTATCTGACAGTGACATTTTGGAGAACAGAAGCAATTCGTTACATCATTTTCTACTATGATTTGTGGACTCTCCAGATCCCTAGCATTTTCTCTATTCCTTCATTCCCACAGAGCATGTATTAAAAGTTTTCGGCATAGGAAGTAAAAAGTTCAGGAATAATAAACCCTCTCAGCAAATGCAGTATGAAATTGCAAAACCTGAGTGTAATATATGGTATTATTTTTGTAACATTCCAACTATGGCATTTTTGGAAATTGTCATGCCCTAGAATCATTTCAATATTTAGCTTAGAAACAGTGGTGAGCATTCTGTTTAAACATTAATGCCTATAGATAGTTTGATCTTTAAGCCTTTTCATAGGCACTATTGCAACAGCTTCAGCATTCATTTTTGAAAAAGTTCTTTGGGGAATATTTCATTCATTATTACTACAAAAGGCTTAGGCTTGCCAAAAGGAAAAAAAATGCCATATTTCTTATAAAGATGTGACTAGAATAACAAGAAGTCCAGGCTTGGAGTTAAATGTAGAATTGACCATATTGTAAGAGATATTCCTTAGATAAAAGCTTTTGAATGTGTGAAAGTCATTAGAAACCCCATTATTGGAAGAAAACTCAAATAGGCTTGCTAGATGTTCAAGACTCATATTTTTTCAGAAATGATTTAGTGACTAGCATACTTACTTAATCAACACCATATATACAGCTCTCTGTGACCTGTAAATTGTTGTTCATATACAAACACACTAACTAGAATCTTATAAGATCTTTTCCAATTCACATGGTATAAGTCATCAGCCAAATCACTCTCCACAAAGAGTTATCCAGCCTTCAACTGAAAATTTCCAGTGAAGGTTAGTCAATTAAGCTTTCTGAGCTGATTGTTGCACTATTTAACAGCTATTGCCATTAAGAAATTCCTCCCTAGTATTTAGCCTGAATTCTTTATTTTAATTTCAATTTCTTAGTTCTAGTCCTACACTCACCTTCAATAGACAGCTGAGTCTTCACCCTGTTTTTTGTGACAGCCTTTTAGATATTTGTAGACAGCTACTGTACTGTTCCCTAGTCTTCTCTCGACAGGTTAGGCATGTAGCCACCCAGCACCTCTCTTACAAACATTTCTAGCTTTTCCATGTCCATTTATATATTTAAAATTTTGCATAAACCCTGTTTTAAAAAAGGTCTCAAAGTAATTTAAAATATTCGGTCAAAATACTTTTTAGTATGTACTATTTTAGTCAACACTTTTTGATGTCTTATTTGCTCAATTCTTCAAACATAAAGCATACTAGCTGTAAAATTCTGGGAGTTGAAATCTTACATCTTAATGTTGCTAAGGTAGGTCTAACCTGTACAAAGTATAGTGGTATTTATTACTTCCTTTGATCTTGGTGCAGTGATTTGCTTAATATGCAACATGCTTATATTGGCAACCCGTTGATGGTCCACTAATACATCAGGGCTTTCTTTTATACATTGTCAACAAGCCATAACTTCCAAATTTAATGCTGCAAAAGTAATCAACTTTTCATTCCTCTAGGTCAGGGGTATCAAACATTGTCACATGACATATCGTGACTTTTTTCCCTTCGCTAAACGGGGTGGCTGTGGGCAGCACGTGATTAATCTAACCGACAGGCCACGAGTTTCACACCCTTGCTCATTTATAAGAATATGGTATAGCACTGGCAGTGGTGGGTTTCCTACTTGCTATTTCCTCCCAGGAATTGATGTAGTTCATTTATGAAGAAAGTATGGATGCCATTGTTTAAGTAGTTGTACACTTACTGAAATACAATACTGCTGTTTATAATTTGAAATCCATTTTCTTAATTTTTATTTTCTGTTTTTGCATGACATAAAAGAACTAAGCTGCTCTATCTTTAATGCATGAACCTATTGAGGCACTACACACCTGCTGTTCTTTCTGTCTCATAAGAGAAAAAAGTTGTGTTTTTTCTGTAACATTTTTTTCTAGGGTTTTCTCATCATTTTTGACCCTTGTAGAACAACTGAATTTTTTTTAACCTCATGACTATGTTGAGTGATATATGTCTAATAAAAGATGGTGAAGAAGATATTTATCAGAAGATGTTAATCCATTTGAAACCATATTTATATAAAGTATTAGTATAAATTATTGCTGTTTTTATTATTTCATGTAATAATATATTAATGGTATCTTTAACAGAAACAAGGATTGGTTGGTCTTGGCTTAATTTTTTTATGGTGCATGAATGTAAGTCTCATTTTAGGACTTTTTTGCTGCTGAATATTTTTGATCACAATTCAGTTGTGAGCAGTAACTGGATAGAGAATTGAGGTTACAAGATGTATGATTGTGTATTCATGGAAAAATATTTGTGTCTTGGGCTCTAAAAGTTGTTTTATCAATGTATAATGAATTAGAAGCATGAACAGAAAAGATCATCACAGTTTGTTTTTCAAAAGTTGAATCTTAATATGAAATTGTATAAATTTATATCTATTTAATAGGTTGTATTTTTCTCTTTTGAAAAAAAATATGCATTTAAGAGAAAGAATATAGGCTAGGGTTTTATGAGATCTTAGTGTTGGATAGTTGGTTTTCTTATTTTATTTTCTGTGGGGGTACTCCCCCCTCCACTGTACACACACACACACACACACACACACACACACACACACATCCCAGTATATCTGTTCCAGTTTCTTTCTTGCTGAAGTTTTGAGTTGTCAAACTTGTGGTTACTTTTTTCCCAGACTTAAGGGTTGGAGGCATCTGTTCAGTGTTTCCATAATTATTCTGACTGGCCTGAAAATTGGTTGCACTCTTGCCAACTTCATCCTTTACAGGGATTATAAAGAAATCCATGGAGTAGATTGTGAAGACGGAAAAAAACCTGATCCTATAAAGAAGGTAGTGGCACTTCCGTATTGATGCTAAGAGATCTAAATGGGTCTATCCATGTTGTTATCAGGAATCAAGATCAGGAGTTTTTTCCTTTTATCACATAGACATCACATATCACAGAGATAGTCTCAATGAAAAGTTACTTCCTAGTTTGATAATTTCTTAAAAATTCTTCTGTCTACTTGCTTCAGTTATCTTAAATATCATGTTTATGAGATTCATTTCCATATAGAAATATTAATGTCTGCATTTGTGATAAATTCCATTGAATTGCTCTGTATAAACAATAAATGTACCCCCCAAAAAGTGATGGAATCTCTTTCAGTTCTATATACTGTGTAGATTGTTGTGGGCCAAAAATATTGGTGTTCCTCTCTCATCTAATGTCTCCATTTTTTAAACTGATAATTTTAAACTCAAAAAACATTGTCAATATTGGGAGAGGAGATTCCTAATGTATGATATAGGCTGTTGCCATAAACCATCCTGACAGAAAATCATTATTTTTTAATTTAGTGTCTTTTATGACCAGTTATTTTCTTAATATGTATAATATTGTATTACAGTAGAGTTCCCCAACCTTTTTGGCTTTGTGCTCACCTTGATCTTTGCACAAGTGGGGATGCGCACACACTCTCCCACTACTTTCGTGGCCCGGTTCCATATGGCTCAATGCCTAGAGGTGGGCTGTGGCTCAGGAGTTGAGGATCATCGAGATCAGATAGGTAGCTTTCCTGACAACAGAATATACTTTTTAATTCTTATGGAGAAAATGCCAGTTATTCTAAAATAGCAATAGCACTTAGACATATTGCTTTATAGTGCTTTACAGTCCACTCTAAGCAGTTTTACAAAGTCAACATATTGCCCCAACAATCTGGTTCCTCATTTTTTTTATAAAGTTTTTTTTATTTTTTATTTTCAAAACAAACACAACACATAAAATCTTCCTTTTTTACATACCATAGAAAGTGTCATCAAGCATAATTCATATTAACTCAAGTATTTTAACTCAGATATTTATACATGTTACCGTCGTCATACCTCCATTTTCATTTGACTATAGTTGTTTAAACATCTTTCATCAAAAAATATACCAAGATTTAATACATAACCACATACTGGCATTTCATTTACTATTTCTAAAATCCTCCAATGATACTAAATTCTTATGTACTATTCTAGCTAAACATCCATAATATTTAATAACAAAGTTTTCTATCCTTCTTTCCAAATCACTGTTTACAATTTACATCTCATTTCCTTATATTGTACCCATACGTACATACATACATACATATGTTATTATCATTATCCCTCCTTTATTTAACTATGTCATACATCATATCATTTCCCCCCTAGTAATCAAGACTTAACTGAATCTAACTTAATTCTTTTTTATTGTTGTTATTAATCTTTATATATAATCCAAAAGGGTCCAGCAGCAGAGCTTTCTTTGGCTTTATGTATACATTATTATCATTATCAATTATTTATTTAACTATATCTATTATCACTAAATTTCGCTAAGTTTAGCTAGTTTTAAATTATACTCTTCCATCTTATCAACATATATCCTTCCAATAACAAAACAGGGTCATATCTTCTGCCATTTGTGGCGTCAATCCTCTAATCATCTCCTTAATCAGCTTTGTATGGATTCCTCTTAGCAACTCTTTGCTTATAAGATCTCTTATGTAATTTCGATGCCCTTCTTCTGTTTCCTTAATCAGCTTATCTTTGATTGTCGGTGGTATTATCAAAACTATTGCTAATAAGATTTCTCTCTTTAAATCTATAAATTCTTTTATTTTTTCTTCTTCTGTATCTTCCCATCTGGGGTAGGTTTCCCCTCCATTTAATTCCTCTTTTGTATTCCACTCTTTCCGTTTTCAGGAACAAACCAATCACCATAAATATCAGCAATTTTAATTTCTTTATATTCATTTTCCTCTTCGATTTTTTGGATTTTAACCGCCACTTTTTCCATTTGATGAACATCTTCAACTTCTCCGTCATATTTTACCGTTAGATGTACTAAGTAATCCAACTTCTTCTCTCTCCTCTCACTTGTATTTGATAATTTCTGTATTTCTGAGAATATCTTTTGCAGATTTAAAACTTCTTTCTGGTGTTGAAATTGCGCCATGATTTCCAGCTAACAAATACTGCTACTCTAGCTTAGAAGGTTTTAGCAGAATTAAGCATCACAATAACATTTCACCTTTCTCTGGTTAAAAATCTACTTCAAAGGAACATCTATGTGCTTTTCTTCTTCTTATCACTCTCTGTAAACAAGCTGTGAGTCCTTGAAGTGCCAAGCCAGGGTAATCAGTGAAAAAAGTATTTCGTTTCCAATACATAAATCTCTAGCTTCCGAGTAGCAGCATTACGTTACAATGTTACCATTTCTTTGTTTCTTTTTGTATCTTTTTGTATTTCAAGTTTAAAAAAAAGTCCGATTCTTAAATGAGTTAGAAAAACACCTACAGTAATGAAAGAGGATAGTTTTAGCCCATAGATTACAGAGAATAGTCAAAGAAAAAAAATAGAATAATGAAACTTAATCCGTTCATTTTAAAAGGCTTGCATAAATTCCATCCGTAAATATAGCATTTAAAAATTAAGATAACCCACTGTTCAAAACCAGTCCAAATTTAATTCCGCCACTTATTTCTTCGGTTCTCCAATTTAAATTAATTTTAAGGTTTTTTTTATAGGCAGTCACTTTTAAAACAGTAAAAATTCCTCACCAGCTGAAAACACTTTCTCTTTCCATATCCTTCTATTTTGGAGCCGCCTCGAGCTCATCAGCCATTTGGCTGGATTTTTTGTCACCGGCTTGAAGAACTTCTCTTGGATCAAACAGACTTTGCGATGTCCCTGTGATCAGCAAGATGTATTCTTCCTGTTCACCGTGTCTACGGGACGGTTTAGGTCCGTTTGGACCACCCAGAGGCAAAAGTGTCGACTGCGATCTCAGAGCATTGAGATCGCACGTCGTGTCATCATGATTTCGGCTCCTCCCCTCCCAGTCTGGGTCCTCATTTTATCCACCTTGGAAGGCTGAGTCAACCTTAAGCCTGGTGAGATTTGAACTGCCAAATTGCAGGCAGCTGGCAGTCAGCAGAAGTGGCCTGCAGCACTGCATTCTAATCACTGTGCCATCAAGGCTCATATAACAATAATTATGATTTTATTAATATTTTTCTTTTCTTATAGATATGCTTTGAATCTCAGAGTAGGTCACTTCACCCAGTTTTAACATAGTCTTCTTGCTTCTGTAGTTATGTTATTGGCAGGAGATAACTTAAATCTCTGGCTAGACTTTATCTAGCAACTGAATTAAGTTCATTCACTAAGAAGAAAAATATGTTTTGTCTTCAGCAGTTATTTTGAATGAGTTTGTTATCAGAGAAACAAAGAAATGGATTCAAACAAGGAAATGAGCCTGACTTCCTTACACTTCTCCAGATGAATCTGTAAACATGTACAAAGGAGAAAAAATTCCCAAAAGAAAAACAGCTGTTTATCTGATAAATGAGAAAGCAGCAGAACTTGCTTTGGCTTTACGTATTGTGTCATTTAGAAAATGATTAGGTATGATTTATTGTTATCTGAAATGAAAGAAAATACGAACACTAGAGAGGGTTTTTTTTCTTGAGGAATCATGGTTCTTAATAGTGTTTTCTTTTGGTGAGTGTAAATCCTATAGAGCAGGGGTGTTAAACCCGTGGCTGGATGCATCACTGGCTGGCAACGCTGACCCCCAGTTTAACGAAGGGAGGAAAAGTAGTGATACATCATGTAAGAACAATGTGACGCTGCGAGTTTGATACCCCTGCTATAGAGGTAAATATTGAGTGCTTCTTGTTAGCGATTCCATGGGCTAAAATAATGTAATTATGTTCATGAAAAAAAAATCTGCAGTTGGTAAAATCATTGGAGAACCAATTTTACTGTTTGACCAAATGTTCCAAATATGGTATGTGTATATATACCGTATTTGGAACATTTCATGACATTTCTACTTTTTTAGTAGTTTTTAAAGAAAAATACTTTTATTTTTAAATATCAGATTCTTTTATGTACTTTAATAGATCTGTAAATGTTCATTATTAATTACTCATGGCAAGCAATCCTTGTCTTTCAAGAAGCAGGCAAGCAAGTTTTTGTAAATTGAATGGTGGTAGAAATTGTAATTTTCCCATATTTTTTCCAAGTGTTAGTATTAGGATTGTTTGAAAATAATTCAGAAGTGTTTCTGAATGTCTGTACATAGCATCTCTTTAAGACAGCAGCAATTTTAAAGCATTCATGTGACTCAGAAAAAAGATCTGTCTGCTAATCAGTTGACTCCCAAAGCTGCTATTTCTGAAAATAAAATTTTGGATGCTTTAAAAGAGGTGTTGTGCTCATTTTTCCATTCATTCTGAAGTACCTTTTTTGAATTTTTTGAAGCATGTTCAACCTTATTCTCTCTTATACTTAGCGCAATATATGAAGAATAGTTTATAAGCTTTATTCGGTGATTTGCAAAGATATTCTTATAGATTGTAACCACAAAAAATAATGTAAGGACAAGGAAATGATATACTTAGCCAATGTTTAGTTTGTGACTTCAAAAATGCCCGTTCCTGAAGATAGCTGCAATTTGTGTTAATTATGAAAAACCTCAAGCTATGATTCCTTGACAATTAAACAGTATTATTCTCTTTTCATTTATATTATTGACAGGCACTTGATGTTCACGTATGAAGGCTAATTATCTAATATCATGGCTTAGCCATTAACAAATGCCAGTGCACCATATATAGCCTCAAGGAATAACTGAAACAATGTGAACTG
Source organism: Thamnophis elegans (assembly GCF_009769535.1). Classification (NCBI taxonomy): domain Eukaryota; kingdom Metazoa; phylum Chordata; class Lepidosauria; order Squamata; family Natricidae; genus Thamnophis; species Thamnophis elegans. Next base: position 119,399,225 of record NC_045543.1, on the reverse strand, counting down.
AAACCATGACCCCAAACGCACAAAAATGCTGATAACCACCAGCAACCAAATACATCTTCATTATATACCTCACCCATTTTTATAAACTATCTAAATCTGTAACTCACTTTATTAATCAACAGAAATCCAATAAAAGTTATCAAAAATACCTAACATAAATATATAGTCCCATTTTCTGTTTAACATCAAATCCAAATACCTCTCTTTAATAATGAAAATCTGATCTTAATTAAGAATTAAACGTTATAGAAATTCAAAACCATTAAGCATTATCAAAGATAAGTTCTTATTTATATATCAGGAGCAGAGGTAGTATTCAGCAGGTTCTGACCAGTTCTGGAGAATCAGTAGCGGAAATTTTGAGTAGTTCAGAGAACCGGTAAATACCACTGACTGGCCGTGCCCCCATCTATTCTCTGCCTCCCGAGTCTCTGCTGATCTGGAGGGAATGAAGATGTTACACTATCCTTCCCCTGGAGTGGAGTGGGAATGGAGATTTTACATTATTATTTAACTATAATCAAACAAACCAATTTTGCTTCCCCCCCTTTTCCTCCCAGAAGTCTTTAAAATGTTAAATCTCTCATATTCTGATTTAAAATAAGTACTCTACATTGCTCTTTTGTTACCTTATTTGTATGTGTATCTCTCTTGATTGTTAAATAGTACACAAGCTGTATTTGTAAATCCAATAATTTCCTTCTTTTAGGTTATAATTTTGGAATCTTCCATGATATCCTTTTCAATTTGATTAAAAGAAACTTGATTCTCTTCAGTAGTTTTGTTTGCAATATTGGGTTAAGTAGATCACACAGTTCTTGAGTCTAGAACAGGGGTAGTCAACCTTTTTATACCTACCACCCACTTTTGTATCTCTGTTAGTAGTAAAATTTTCTAACTGCCCACCAGTTCCACAGTAATGGTGATTTATAAAGTAGGGAAGTAACTTTACTTTATAAAATTTATAAAGCAGAGTTACAGCAAACCCCTACTGCCCACCATGAAAGCTGGAACGCCCACTAGTGGGCGGTAGGGACCAGGTTGACTACCACTGGTCTAGAAGACCTTGAGCCTAAAAGGTCTTAACATAGTCATCATCCAGTGATCAACCTTCAAAGCCTTCTTATCAGTAGTTTATAAACACAAATTCTTTTCTATAGGAGAGGATAGTTTTTCTTAATTTCCATGTCTTTAAATAAATTTCATCCAAATTCTTAATGTTTTAAGAACTTTCCAGAAACAACACTATAGTCATCCTTTTACTGTATAATACAAGAAATAAAAGCTTACCAAGCTGGAGACACATATTTTTCTTTCTTTTTAAGCGGATTAAAGAGGGACTCACTCAGCAAATGCATAACTAGCAATTTTGAAGGCTTTTAAATCTTGAAGAAGTCATAAAATAAAACCCAAGGTGATTATAAAGATGGGACTTCGTTGAATTTTAAAATGGCCACATTAATGGCTCAGTATGATAAAACCCACGACTCCCAAGTGATCACAAGTGACTGCAAAAATATCAGTTTCTGCTATTGAGTTCACAAAAAACTCCCAATTGATCGGAATACACAAGGGTGATCTCAAAATCACCCTTTAATTCAGAGATAATTATTTGGATTCTACATCCAGCTGCCTTTGACTGCAATGTTTTCCACAAAATGTGGGGTGTCAGTTCATCTGCTCACTGGAAGTGTTCTCCCTAGTAGAGCTCATTGATGAACATCAACTAGTAGTCATAAGACATGATGAAAATTCTTTAATCTCACACCCTGTGGATAGACATACATAATTTCAACGAGGAAACGGTGAACACCCTAGACAAATCAGCTACCCATAGACAGATAAAGAGAAACACATTTATACACTATTCAATGAGGACTATAAAAAGCTAAAAAGAAAAACAGAAAGTCCAGAACATATGGTTTCTAGCAGCCTACAGCCTGAAAAGCATACAAACTATTCAAACAGAAAACTACCCTAGTCAAGGAACTACCAAGGAGAAAACTATACCCACCATCATTGGCAGGGCAAGCAACTGTATGTAAAAAAGGTGCAAACCCCACATTCATTAACACTGAAGATGTTACGGTAGTAATGAAATGTCTGCCTGCGAACAGCCAAACTCAGAAAGCACCAAGGATTCAAAAGAAAATATTTTCAGATAAAATATATAGAAGGAGAAGGACTTAGGAGAATGGTTTTTATGCTGTATAATGATACGTTAGTTTCTACTATCAGCTTAGGGAGAAAAAGTCTCCTAGATAGAGCATAATGGCAAATAGAGGGCAGCTTGGTTTTTTCAGTTGGTTAAAGAAGGAATAGGTATATGAAACTTTCCCAACCGTTTATCGTTTGTAAATACCCTGGGTATTAAGAGCCAACATGTTGCAATACGTTGTGACTCTTTTTAAGGATCTTTTGATCACATTTTAAAGCTTAATATCCTTCCCTTCCAGGTCGAATACATGAAGCTATGGTAACATCTCTAAATGAGGATAATGAAAGTGTTACTGTAGAATGGATTGAAAATGGTGATACTAAAGGAAAAGAGGTATGGCTTTTTTAACCATCTAAATGTTATGAAAAATGAAATTCTTCAAAGACAAATAGAGTATCAATTTGTAGAAATATTAAATATGAATTGCATTCAATAAAAACTGTAAGAATGTGGTTCAATGGTATTTTGTATGTTTTTTTAAAAATCAGTCTTAATGGAAGAAATAATTAAAATTTCATCGCCAGTTGAATTTGCAAGAAATAGCGTGACCCTATACAAGTAGTCAGTCCTGTATTTCTGTTGCTAAGTAACTTGGCTTTTACTTTGTCAGAAAGTTGCAAAAGATGATCACATGACCCTAGGACATTGCAACAATCATAAATATGAGTCAGTTGCCAAATGCCTGAATTTTGATCATGTGACCATGGAAATGTTGCAATGGTCATAGGTTTTAAAAACGGTCATAAGTCAGTCTTTTCAATGCCATTGTAACTTTGAATGGTCACTGTACATCAAGGACCACTTACCACTTATTAGCATGCTTCCTTGTATCTTTTTAATTATCTGAAATGTAGTTTCCTTTATTCAAGGAAAAGGACCTGGAACACAGTTGGAAAGAAATATTGTCCCCTGTATTATCAAGATAAATAGTCACTTGTATGAGTAGAAAGGCAATATATCAACTAAATCAAAAGGAAATAGAGGAGTTAGACTTATATCAAACAGTGATATATCTCTGATGAGACTCTGCTGATCAGGAATGTGGCAGAAGTCAGCTGTAATCCCTAAAATTTCAGAATTGAATTTTGCTCAGAATTGAGCAAAAGAAGCACTTCCTTTTCTATGTCAGTAGAAAATGTCAGTAATTCATTTTGGCCTAATTTATTAGGTTCTGCTGTTTTTAGAAAAAAAGAAGACCTTTATGCTTCGTGATTGAACCTTTAATTTTGGTGGCAATATTATATAATTTGTTGAGAAAAGGCAAATAAATACTTCAATGTATTTATTTTAAACTATTTTCTCTTTTAAAAGATTGACTTGGAGAGTATATTTTCACTTAACCCAGACCTAGCTCCTGAAGAAGATGATCCTAGCCCAGAGACTCCTCCACCTCCCACACCTTTAGCAAAAGTAAACAAAATTGTCAAGGTTGGTAATGTATATAATGTCTATTTAGTTGAAATCACTGTATTTCATTGTACCTCTTGGTTTAAAATTAACTTTATTTTAGAATTGAAAATTTAACAATGTTCTGATTTTTAAAAAAATAAATGTTAAAGAGAATGAAATAAGATTTCTTTAACTTTGTTCTCTGTTCAGCAAATGTTCCTTTTTCCTAGATGCATAGATTAAAGACAGCTTGTGTGTGTTTATGTGTGGATGAAGTGTAGAGTAAAATAATGCAAATTTTAAGTTAAACAAGAAAAACAGAAAAGTTAATAGAAAAGTGAAAATGAAATAAGGAAAAAAAATAAAAAGGAAATAGAAAACAAAATAATAAAGGAGTGGATTCCAATCTCCTTAACACCAGTTATAAATATTTTACACTTTATTTTCTCTAACGTTACATCAAAGTATTTTTATTTTCATATATCTACCCTTTCTAATAGTCAAATACATAGTCTGTTTGTTAAAGTTTCTTTTCTTTCCTTTATTCCAATAAAAGTAGTTGATCTTTGTCTAAACAAACAAGCTACTTTTGCTGCCACTGCTTGTTCCATCATTTTCACTAATCATCCCTCTGATATTTCAGAATTTTTCCATTTTTGTGCATATACTTCTCTCACAATAGTGGTTATATATAAAATAATCTTCCATGACTTTTTTTTCTAGTTTCATGCTTGTGAATCCCAATAAAAAAGTTGTAGTTTCACTTTAAACTTTAAAAATGTTTGTTTCAGTATATGTATTTGAATCCAAATTTTTTATGTCCACCATGCATGATAAAAATGTCTCTTCATGCTAGTCATATTACCAACATAAATTTGAAGTACCTTTTTGTATTTCAGATAATTTTTCTGAAAGTCATATAGCAATAGTATATAATTTTATCAAAATTTTCTTTTAGATTATAATATAATGTGACTTTCAGCCTTTGTAGTGGTGTTGTCCGTGAGGACTAGGACATGGGTGTTGCGCACCATGTTTTGGAACCGCCGAAGGGTTAGATGGATGGCCCCGAGTTCCAGCCAATTGATGGTGTTGGCACAATCGGCTTGTGACCACAGTCCCTGAGTCATCCCTGACAGAAGGTGGGCCCCCCACCCCATCAGGCTCACATCTGTGGTGAGAGTTAGACGAACCAGCTCTCGAAAGAGAGTCCCTTGAGTCAATGCCGATGACAGCCATCACCCCAGGGACTTTTTCATGTGTGTGTGTGTGGGTGCAAACCTATTGCAGGGAGCAGCTGAGGTTCTTCTGGTACAGTAACAGGTACCACTGCAGGCAACGGCTGTGGAGGCGTGCCCATGGCACAATGGAAAAGCAGGACATCATTTTCCCCAAGAGATGAGACAACTTGGAGAAGTTGGGCTCTGTGATGTCGCCGGATTGTCTTGGTCAGCTCCTGCAGGCTGTTCCATCAATCTGCTGAGAGGAACACTTTTCCCTGCACAGTGGGCCCTAGTGTCTCTATTTGGAATCCTGCTCTGAAGTTGTTTTAGCCAAAGGAGAGCAGATCCGCTAAAAAATGAGGAAGGAGTGGAAGCCTTAATAGCCCAGGCAGAGGCCTGGTGACCCTTGACAAGCATTTATTCCAAACGTTTGTCTTCAGGCTTAAGAGAATCCTCTGGAGCAGTGGCAGGAGAAGCCAGAGCCACCACAGGAAGGTCTATGGCTGGAAGGTCGAGAGCCTTAACTAAGGCAGGGCCTATATTATACAGGCGCTTATCTAGAGAATTAGGAAGAGGACCGGTGCCAGGAGAGGCCCATTGCCTTTGCACCACGTTCATAAAAATTCTAGGAGAAGGAACCACCTCCTTCTCAAAGGTGGGTTCTAGGAAAAGAGGATCCTCAAATCCCCTGTTTCTGAGGCCGCAGGCTTAGGAGCCGGGGTAGGCTTAAAGCCAGCAATCTTCTTTGCCTTAAACAACAAGGATTGGAAAAGAGCAGGTTTAAAAAACCCCACAAAGGCTGGTTGGTCGGGGCCCGGATCCTCGTCCTCAGAGAGGTCAGAGTCACTGGGAGGCTACTCATCCTAATCCCCTGCCATGGAAGACCGAGAAGCAGAATGTTCAGCAGTATCCTTATCAGAAGAGTTTCTTTTTACTCTGGATTTAGATCCCTCAGATCTAGATTTAGAACTGTGGCTAGAGGATCTCTTATGTTTGAGGCTCGTAGCTATACCTTTTTCAATTGCTGAAGAGATAATGGCAGCTACATCAGGGGTAATAGCAGAGGTTGGTTCAAACCCCAAGAACCCCGGGGAAGAGGAGGCCTGATCTGCCACAGGAGAAGGGCCGGCATCCTCTAAGGAGTCATCCTCACTTTGAGGGGGATCAAAAATCCCTGTACCATCTCGTATCTGAGAAGGAGAACCAGGTTCAGAAAGAGAAACCTCGGAATCAGAAGAAAGACCCACAGGAGGAGAGCTATCATGAGTGACAGGGATCACCTGGAATGGATGAGGGCTCTATCTGCCACCTTGCTTGTCAGAAGAAGTTCTGTGAGCTGCAGGTATAGAACAGGACTGACCCACTTTTTGGCTGGCTTATGAGTCTTTGCTGGAGGCTGCTTCGGTGGTTACTGCCCTTCTTTTGGAAGATTTAGCAGAGGAAGGACCAGCCACAGGGCTATCTGGTGGCCTGCATTAGAAGCCATAATCAAGGCAAAGGAAACAGCTACCCTCAAGGTTAACGCTGACAGGGGCCCCTGTTACTGACCGTTGGCTTCAAAATGGTGCCCGCTGCTGTTTGTGCCAAAATAAACTGCCACACTTTTTTTTCTCTTGCCTCAAAATGGCATCCGTCGTCTTCTAGCTACTTCTGGCTGCTCCCAGCCGGTCTGAGGACTTCGGAAACGCGGCAAGAGAAAAAAAGTGTGGGAGTTTATTTTGGCGCGAACAGCAGACAGAGGCCGCAGGATTACCACCCTTGGGCATGCCAACAGGGTACTCACAAGCCACCCGGAATCCTCAGGGAACGTCTGCACCACTCCACTGCTGATTTGGAGCATCCGGAGCTTGTTACGAGAGAAAAAAAAGCCTCCAACATTTGGAACAGAGGTGGGTTCCAACCAGTTCACACCTATTCAGTAGAACCAGTTCGTCAAATCTACCGAACCAGTTAGAAGAGGTTCCACCAGTGGACCCGGAAATCAGGCCACACTTACAGAAGAGGTTCCAAAAACTTTTGAAACCCACCACTGGTTTAGAAAGGCTTTTTTAGCAGCCGCGCGGTTGTCCTGCGGTGTGGGGCAAAGCGCCAGACGATTTAAATCGCTCCCCTCTGCCTAGAAGGTCTTAAGGATGGCAGAGGGTAAAGTTTAAATTTAACTTAAAAAGTCCGATTAATAAAGACGAATTTTTGAAGAGAGAGAAGTCACCTACATGCCCAAAACTGGCTAAGTCTAAAGTTGGGGAAGAGCAGCAAGGAGGATGGCTTTTATTCTTGTAGACTCAGCCCTGTTGGTTACTGGATGGACGTGACTGCTGTCTCCACCAATTGTGGAGAATGTTTTCTTTGTCCAGCTGTTTTCAAAGACCTCTTTTCTACTGTAAATCAAGGCGTTGGTAGAACTTAATGTCCTTTAAAATGCTACACATTGTGTGTGCAAGTGCAATGTGTGTGTGTGTGTGTGCTATTTCCCCCCCCCCAGCCATTCTACCCATGAGAAGACCATTAGACTTCCATTCTTCAATTTGACAAATTGCAATTCAGTACGCAGGTGGATCGATCTCCCAGTCAGAAAAAAAACTTCCTTAGCCATGGCTGCTGTTCATTTTCACAGTGCTGTCTTTGCTACTTCTAGTCTACCATAGAACCTCATGTGAAAGCCCAACAGCTATGCTTTATAACAAATTACTAAGTGGAAGGGTGTGATCAAGCTGTCAGGGATATTTTACATCAAGAGTTCTTCATCTATACTGAAACCATTCCAGTCTTACAGAAGATAGTAACAGTACCCTTTATGTAAAAAAGTTGAACAACAGGAAGTCACTTCGATATGGATTATAGTGTCAATGTGTTCATAACAAAATTGTAAGGCTAAACTAAATATTCTATTAAATAAAAATAACCTTATCAGCTAAAGAATTAATTGGTATGGAGAGTAGACTTTTCATCTTCTCTTTGGTAAGAAGGAGAGAGAAAGATTTCCCTGGTCAAGTGCAGGACAAGAATTAAACACTCTATTTATTTATTTATTTATTTATTTATTTATTTATTTATTCATTCATTCATTCATTCATTCATTCATTCATTCATTCATTCATTTATTTTTATTTGCCACCCATTTGCAATGAAACAACTCTGGGCAGCTTTCAGCATTAAAACATTAAAAACCTAACAAATAAATATCTCTAAAACAATAGTCATATAATATTGAACTCCTTTGTAACTGCTATTTACAGTTCTAAAATGATTGATAGTCATTAATATCTTGTCCTATTTGCATTTTGAGCTTTCATATTAATTCCATATTGGCTTCTTGTATTGTACCAGTATTCCAAATACAGCTGCAATAATACTTACATGCATGGACCCAAGATAATTTGCAAGATACATATTTTATCTTTTAATTTTTAATAACTTTTACATGGAATTTCACTTCTTTTGCAGTCTTCATTATTGTGTTGATAATTTAGTTGTGTCCCCAATTAGTTATATGATACATAACATTTGGTGCAGATGGGAGTGGTAGTTAGTTTATTTAGTTTTCACATTCCTAAACTTCCCATTTCCCTCAAAAGAGATTATAGTTAATTAGAAAATACTTACCTCATTTTTGTGTTTACTGTACTGACATTCAGTCCCAGCAATTCTGTTTTGCATTTGTCAGAAGGGTAAAGCTTCTTTTGTAGACAGTTTTGAGAATAATTTAGGGACTTCCCAAATTTATAAGTTTTGCTGAGTTGCTGTTCCTTTTAGCTGCTGAAAGGCTTCAAATCTCCCAACAAATTTGTTTCGATGTGGATAACAAATTATAGAATGTCTGTCCTTTCTCTAGAATCGAAGAACTGTGGCTCCTTCTAAAATTGAAACTCCTGCTAGAGACAACAGAGGTAAGTTAGTTTGCATACTTTTTATTTAATTCCAGTTTAATTGTCCAGCTATTTAAAAAAAATGTCTGCCTTACTCTTTTGTAAAACTCTGCATGGCAATTTTATTTTCCATTCCAAGTAATAACAATGTAATACATTCCAAGTAATACAGATCCCAATATAATTATAGTTAGTTAGCTGGTTCTGGGTACTTTTCTGGACAGTTTCTGAAGTCATGGGCTGGTAGGCGCTGTATTGCAGTGATGATCTGGTTCCAATTGGTGTAAAGGAAAGAAGTTGAGCTGAGACCTCTGGCTAATGGTATTTCACAGGCTTGATGCTTTTCCAGCTTCTACTTAACACGCACACAAGGATGTTTGGGATTGATATGTGGATATGGGATCAGTTATCAATATGCTAATATAACCCAATTTTATATTTCTATAAATATAGTTATATATTTACCCCCAATCAAACAGATGATGCAGTCTTGTTCTGATAGCCAGAGGTTTATAGGATCTGGATTAGTGGTAAAATTCAATTTTTTTTAACTACCGGTTCTGTGGATGTTGCTTGGTGGGCATGGCAGGGGAAGGATCCTGCAAAATCTCCATTCCCACCCCATTCCTGGGGGAAGAATACTGCAAAATCCCAATTCCCTTCACACTCCTGGGGGAAGTATATTGCAAAATCTCTACTCCCACCCCACTCTTGGGCCAGTCAGAGGTGGTATTTGCCAGTTCTCCGAACTACTCAAAATTTCTACTACCAGTTCTCCAGAACCTACCAGACCTGCTGAACTTCACCCCTGATCTGGATACACAGAATAAATCTAGACATGATCCCAAGTAGAATGGTTTTGGGTTAGGGTTAGGGTTCCTATACAATTTAGGAAACCACCTGACTCCATAGGGATTCCTTCTTAAGTTTTGGACATTTTCTGAAGTAGGAGGCACTATTTAGTTACTCATGTTTGGACATGTTTGCCCACTCCTTGTTTGGACTGCTACAATCTATACTACCTGAGGCTGCATTTGAAGACCACTTGGAAACTACAAGTAGTCCTCAACTTACAACCATTTATTTAAAAAAAGTTCAAAGTTACGATAGCCTTGGGAAAGGTGCTTTATGGCTCGTAAAGCCCTTTTAACTGTCGTAAAACATCATGGCCTCCCCTGAAATCATGTGAATGCGATTTGGGAGCTTGACAACCTGTTTGCCCTTGCAACTGGTTGCCAAGTGCTCTGTGATTGCCAGTTGTAATTTTCTCTTCAGTCTTCCCCAGAATATCAATGGAGAAGCCAACAGGGAAGATTGCAAGCTACTACCACCTGCTGAGAGGACTCCCTCTCATTTTGTGGAAGAAAGAACTGCTGGCTAAGGGGAACTGAACTCCTCTGGCGTGGTGCAGAAACATAGCTCAGATCCTGAAAATCTGAGCTTCCTTCTGTAGTCACATGATGCCTTGCTTAACAACACTTTGTCCAACTATTGGGATTCCTGACTCAATTGTAGGCCTAAGTTGAGCACTACCTGTATAGCTAGTTTAGAATGCAGTAATTTGTGTGTTTGTCATAATTTCCCCATATAACACCTCTATTTTAATAGCCCTAGTTTGCTTCTAGATGTAATTCAAGGTGCTAGACAACATCTTTGAAACCTGTGTAGCTTGAGGACTGTCACCTTTTTAGTTATTTCTGCCTGTCAGATAAGATAAGATGATCCCCTACCATCCAGCCTCCCCAGTCTTACTGGGCTGCAAAACATTATTCAAACTTGGCTTTTCTAGCAAGTCTTGGGAACAATTGGTCCCTCTTAGGATATTCTCTTTGAATGTGTTCATTTCCCTTATATACAATTGTGAGTTGTTTATTACTTGCTGATTTTTATACTTTTTTATTTTTTTAAAAAAATCCTTATTTTGTAGACTAAGATAAATAAACTGGACAAAATCAATTATAATTGGAATAGAATACAAGTCCGGCAATGAATATTTATTTATTTTTAGAAATCTCTTGAACAGTTTCAGAAGCACAAGTAGTTTTAGTGAGGGATGATCTGCAGGTCTAGAATGAAAACTTTGATGTAGTACATTTCTACTCATGACTCTTGCATTTTTCCTCATCCCTACCAGAGGATTAATACTCCTCTGCTTCATTGTTTTTCTGATCACCTCCCATTACTGGTATGAATATTTTTTATTGGAATAAGGTGTGGGTCTTCTTTCCTTGGGGATGTTACTTGGAACCGTGACACTCCCATAATCTGTAATGCATGAGCTAATATGTAGACAATGGGGCCTAACAAGTTTTTGTGGAACATATGAGTAACCAACTACCATTACATCTTATCTATAACTTTTTAAAGTTATAATTGTGTAATTTGTTTTGGTTGATTGTATTGCCACAAGGGAAGATCCATCAGAATAGGTCTACTGGCCTTGAAACTTGTGTACTTATACCGTTCTGCCAGAGTGACGTGTGAAGTTTAGTTCTTGCATAAAGATTGACAATCATTTGTGAAAGATTAATTCAACTACTGATTTGTTATGTAACCTATTCTTATGTTTTGATTTGTCTCCAAGAAATATGCTGATTTTTCCCAACTATAATTTGCTTCATTAAACAGTATCAGATTTAATAAAGAGTATAATTATCATTAACAAGTCACTGAATTGTGAAACAACTATACTTATTTCTTTTCCACTTTGCCTCATTTTTTTATTAAATCTTTTCAGTAAACTCTTGATTTTTATCTTTTCAGTGATTGGTTCTGCACGTGCACGACCTACTCAGCTTCCTGAGCAGTCATCATCTACACAACAGAATGGTAGTGTTTCAGATATATCTCCAGTTCAAGCTGCAAAAAAGGAATTTGGACCCCCTTGTATGTAAACCATGTATCAAGGATTTATTTTAGGCATTACATGTAGACTCTCTTGGATGATTACATAATGCTTAAATAGAGATTTAATGATACCTTTATTATATCTTGTTGTAATACATCATTGTGATGATTTTTTCAATAGTCCTATAAGAATAGACCAAGAATTCTGTTCTACTAACAAGCTGAGTTTAAAATTGGCCAGATCTTATATTAGGACAAACCAAGAGAGTAACATGTATTAGTCAGTGGCTGTTTCTGTGTTGTCACTTCATTTTTTGCCATATCCTGCTGGCCTAGATAAGACAGGTAGACACACTATCTTCAAGCTGAACTAGCCTTTTAGGTGAGACCTCTAAGTCAATTAGTCTTAATAGAAGAGAATTCAAATAGTCTTCCTTGTAGAAAGTGGGGGACTCCTTGTTAAGTAGTCATGCTATCCTCTTTTGTACTCCAGGGCCAGCAAGAATGATTATGACATAAACAGTATAAAATAAATATTGAAAACATTTCCTTGAAGAGTCCCCTGTTACTTAGCTAGGCCAACAGATTTGCAAATTAAAAATACATGCTGTATTGTTAACTGTTATGTAACACGCCCATGATAAGATAATTGCTTAACATTACAAAATAAGGGAAGGAGGAGGGTGGGATGATGAAAAAAGCACCGGTTGAAGGATTATTTTCAGCCTTAGTTAAGAATTTTTCTCTCTCTCTGGCCTATATTAAAATTCTGTCCCTGGGAGAGCAGCCAGCAGAATTTGTTAGTTTGCAGGTGGTGTACAAACTATAGTGCAGTTAAGTAGCAACCAGATTATATTACAGGCTGGCTATGTGAACAATACATTATCAAGCTCTCTGGCAATTTCTTCACACTGTCTCCCACAGCTCAAAATTGTTATTCAGAAGATGGTTATATATTAGGAATTTTTAAACCCATTTATATTGAATTAAATTAACACGAACAGTTCTCAATCTTACTAATTAAAAAACTGAAAACTTGAAATACATTGTATAACAAAAGTTGTCTTTCTTCTTTAAGCACGTAGAAAATCAAATTGTGTGAAAGAAGTTGAAAAATTGCAAGAAAAGCGTGAAAAACGAAGATTACAGCAACAGGAAATTAGAGAGAAACGAGCACAGGTTTTTAATTTTTTCATTCATAGTGCTTCTGTGTACAGTTCATATTTTTCTAGCCATTTAAAATAATGCATTGAATTGAATCTTCAAAATCTTTTTATACTGTTCTAAGCAGCTTCCATATCCTCTTTTTCACATCATTTTCCATTCCCCCTATTGGGAGGTTAATCTTTTTTACAATGCATCTTAATGCACTTTAACTTCTTGAAGTAATTTTATTTTCATAGTAATTTCTAACTTTTTTCCCTTCTATGACCATGTTTTATTAGATCAGTTTTGACTACCATAAAACAGTCTGTCTCACTTTCACTCTTATAAGCTTATTAATTTCTCAGTCTTTATCAGTAATTATGATAGTAATCATGTCATTCTTAAATTATTTAATGGTCCTCTTTTATGTTATCTCCCTTAGTAGAATAATATGGATCATTCAGATTATTAGACATTTTTTCCTCAAATTAGAGTATAACATGCAATTATCACCAACCTAAGGATTCCTAGTTTAATATGCATCCATACCATCCTAGATTACATCAATTCATAGTGATAGGTACCAGTCCTTAATTCTTCCATAATTATCAGGCACAAGGAATCAGAACCACTCATAAATAATCTCAAGCAGAAGTTTCATTATTAGTCAGCCATGATATGAGAATCTCACCAGACTGAAGGCATTCCTTTGGGATTGGTCAAATAAGGCTTCAGGGATTGTGGGGGAGGTCAGGCTTGTTAACTTCCTGCAGTGCAAGGATTCTAAGACAGCCCCCCCCCCCAACACCTTCCTCCAGTGTACCGTAGCTGGAGGTTCCACCACAATAATTAAATCTACACTTTCCATCATATATTCATCAGCTCAAAATCAGGCTACCTTCAGTTTTCCCCTTTCTGTTAATTGTACAAAATCAACACGGTTGTTTTCTTGCTCTCGTTTTACTGTTAATTCATGGTTTAAAACATTTGCTTCTCTCATTCTTCCCATTTACTACACTGTGTATGGGTTAATAGATAGTGAAGATAATAATTCCTGTTGTTCATCATGGCTTTCTTATAAAGTTTTTTATCAATATAAATAAAGAATATTAGGTTATTATTAGGTTTAGTCCAACCCAAGCCACATGCACTATTTTCTCTGACAATAATGACAACACTGTTGCTCGGTCTAACAAAAAAATGCTAATAATCCCGCAACTGCAGCCAAAATCAGCTTTAGCGTGTTCATGTCTTTCAGCGGAAGCCAGAATCTAAAGATATTCTAATAAACAGGTTATTTGCAGACCAAATATGTTTTATCGTTGCCCATATGCCCTCATGCAATGAAGTGATTGATTCTCTGTTGAATTCAAAACTTCCTTGCCTGGTTTTTGAAAAGTCTCTATGATATAAATTCAAGAGTTTTAATGTTGATGACTGTATTTTAATATGTTATGTTTCAATTGTCACTGTATAATTAAGTTATTATCATTATTATTATTCGCAACAACAGAATTGTATCACAGCGGCCAGTTGTTTCGCCGGATTTGGTATTGATTACTAGTCGGGCCCCACCCAGGGGCCTAGGATGTTGTAACGTATTTTCGTAATATGCGTTCAGATCCAAGCAGTGCGGCTTTTTGCATTTGACTGATGGTGATTTTGTCAATTTTTAACTGTTTTAAATGTAATTCCAGTGCTTTTGGAATAGCACCCAGTGTGCCGATCACCACTGGAATTACCACTGCTGGTTTGTGCCATAATAGTTGAATTCCAATTTTTAAGTCCTGGTATTTTGCGATTTTTTCATATTCCTTCTCCAACCCTGCTATCACCTGGCCTTATTTTTCTCAATCAGTGTGATGTCTGGTGTATTATGCGATTATATATATATAAACTGTTTAGAGTGATGCTTCTCAAATATTTTGCTTCATTACCCAAACCACTTATTAGAAATTCATTTTTACCCAATTTAGGTAAAACACTTTAAATCAATTTAAATATCCCTAGTGTATTTGGGTTATATGTTTATGTGTTATTACTAAAGAAAAGCAACTTATACCGAATTTTAGATAATTTACCCCGGTTTAGGAAGCACTGGTTTAGAGGCTTTAGAAGTGTATAGTGTAATAAATTTGGTTATAAAACAAATAACAACAATATTTCAGATTTTTGGTTTGATCTGAAGATCCATAATCATTCCTTCATTTCACTACTTTGAAAGTGTGCAACCCAAATGACTAAGTGTGAGTGGTGAAATGCTACATAACCATCAGATTCATGAAGTCAAAGCTTTTTGGCCACTAGCATTTTTTTATGGAAAGCATTTCTCGCTCCCCCAGTATTGTCAATACCTAATTTGGCATTGTTGGTATTTAATAAAGCCATTGTAATTTGCTTTTTTCAGAAAATTTTTGGGATCTGAGTTGAGTAGTGATCCCCCCCACCAAAAAAATGATAGCTACATTTTGGGGGGGTATGATTGTTCCTTGGTGTGAGTTGAAATGTATGATATGAGATACGTATTGTTACGTTGTGCTATATGGTCCTATATTCTAACCAATTTACTGCATTGGAATGTATGCTGCTTAGGATAGGTTTGTAACAAATTGTCAGAGTCACTTAAGTGGGATGGGATCATCATCATCATTCTAGCCATTGTCTATCCACTGCAGGATGAAGGCTCCTTCTGCATGTTTCCAATCAATAATCAAATAATTGAGCTTTCCTTTGCCAGCTGGGCCCACAATACTTGCTAATCTTGATCCATCTTGTTTTAGGTCCCTTTTTTTTGTGGACGCTTTTTATCAAGAATCCATTCTATGACTGCCTTAGTCCACCTACCATCTGTTCTCCTTGCTATGTGACCAGTCCATTTCCATTTTAATTCTTTTACTTTTTTGATGGCATAATATATTTTTGATTGTTCTCTAATCCACGTGCAGGTCTTTCTATTTTGTCTTGTGATGCTGAGCATGTATCTTTCCATTACTCTTTGCAGCAATTGTAGCTTTTGTATCGATTCTGAGATTAGTGTCCATGTTTCACTGGCATATGTTAGAACAGGTAGCACACATGAAGTGCGATAGGTGTTGTAAAAATTTGATGACAATGAATACATAAAAATAAAACCTGAGTAATAAATCTTATTACAAAAAGGAAAAACACATTTTCCTTTTTACTCTCTTTCCAGAGTAATAATAGACAACCATGTGCTTGACATGGAACACTTGCATCATTACCCCACCTACTGCCAAAAATGTTGATTGCAACAGCCATCAAAAGTCACTTTTGGGTCTACTTTATCATACATGAATTTTAGAAGAAAAATGGATATTTGCAAACCTATTATCTCCATTCACGATTCTCTTGTAATATTTTTGTTAATTATGTTTTACAGTGGCATGAGCAATATGCTTTTAGTAATGATTTTTTTTTCTCTTAGGATGTAGAGGCCACAAATCCAAATTATGAAATCATGTGTATGATCAAAGATTTCAGAGGAAGTTTGGATTATAGACCACTAACAACTGCAGATCCTGTAAGTTTTGTTAATATGCAATCATTAAAAGAAGTTTTACTGACATTTTGAATGATAACATATGGTCAGCAGGGAATAAGTTGTGAAATTGGAGTAGTTGTATTTAAACAAATGTTCACTTTTAGTGATTTCTTTTCTAGCGAATCTATTTGAGAACTGAATCTTAAATAATAATCTTTAACACTTCATTTTAAAGAAACCGTCCATATTTTTTTTTTACTATTTGACAGTTTTCTTGAATTGATTTATTTAAGAAATATTTGCAGTAATGTGTTGCCCTTAACTTTACATTGTAAGTGTAATTAACCTTACACAGGTTATTAGAAGGTTTTGCATTCATTCAATTCAAATCTAAGTTTAGGAACCAGTTCAAATATAACTTTTGTGTAATTGATGTTACCTGCTATGAGGGGGAAATTGGCAAATCTCAGCCATGAGAACTTGTGCTTATAAAAGAGTTTAAATGTACATTTGATATTAGAATAATTAAATGGAGATTATAAAATGATGTCTCTTTTAAGAAATATTTTTATATTAGAGTAACTTACCACATCTTGGTTTTGGAGCTGCAGTTTTTACAGCAATATGAATAATAAAATATATCACTCATCCACTATTGTTGATGAGGTATTCAAGTTGGCCAAAAGAATTAGCCTAAAGCACATGGAGTGGTTTATCTTGAAAGCCTATAGGAAGGAACCTGTAACTAATTGAAACATTTTTCAATGTGAAATGTTGAACTACAAGTATACATAACAATGAATTTTAGATCATTGGTATTTTTAAAAATAGACAGTTTAAGGTTATAATACAACTGCTTGAATACCTTTGAGTTTTAATTTCAAGTACAATTTTGACTTATGCATTACATTTCCATTTTGTTTCTTTTTTTGTAAAAGATTGATGAGCACAGGATATGTGTATGTGTTCGAAAACGACCACTCAATAAAAAAGGTATGGCTCATTTTAACATAAAGATTTTAAGTGGGATCAAAGATAGTTTTCAAATGGGTATAGTCTTGATACCATATACATAGCTGAACTTGATTTTAGAATGTGTAGATAAGTTTCAAGATGTTACATATTAAATTTCTTCTTTCAATCCAGCCTTTTTGAGGTATAAACAGTTAAAGTTAGTTTAAAGATGAGGTAATCAAAATTTTATAGAATCAGAATGTAATAACTATAGCCATAAAAATTCATTTTTAAGTTAATGAAAATATACATTTGAAATCTGAGACTGGTAACTGAACTTTTTTTTTTAATTTGCCCACCATACTAGAAAGAGGGAGGACATATCTTTGATCTGAGATAAGTGATGGAATAGGTCAAACTGTAATCGGTAGAATAGCTGAATACAAAATTATAGCATTAAAAATGGAAGTTATTTTGGAATTGCTTATATTGTGAAGTTAAAAAATCATCTTAAAGTGGGGAGGAGAAATTTGAAGCTGGGAGGGAAAATACATTTGTTAATAGCCTTGTAAGAAAACATGTTTTTATTAACTCTTTAAAAATTGTAATCAAAATAGATAACAAACTGAAATTGTATTCACTGTACCTGAAACTTGAATTTAAGCTACTAATAGCAGAGAATACTTTGTGTTTGTTTATCAGTTCTTGAATGGGTATGTATGTGCTTTTGAAGGTTTTTGGACTGGGTTTAGCAAACTTTTATTGGGTAAATATAGAAATGCTTATTCTGTAACAAGTTGTAT
Source organism: Thamnophis elegans (assembly GCF_009769535.1). Lineage (NCBI taxonomy): Eukaryota > Metazoa > Chordata > Lepidosauria > Squamata > Natricidae > Thamnophis > Thamnophis elegans. Next base: position 119,381,277 of record NC_045543.1, on the reverse strand, counting down.
TGAGTTCAGTGGCTATTTTCACGAGGAAATATACTTTAGATTTTTGGTCTGTCCATTGGGCAGCAATAATATAGGAGGATGCTAGAGGTAAATGATCAATGTCAATATGTTAGTGACAATAACAAGAGCCATCATTTCATACCATGTGGAAGAAAGCATTGGTAAAACCACACTTACATTTTACCCAGTAAAATATACGTTGCTTTTGAGCACTCTAGCTGAGCTCCCAAGCCAAGACAGGAATCGCCCCAGTATATGCTGCTTACCATAGCTAATGGTCCTTAGCCTGCTTGATAGCTCTCTTGCCTGCCTGCTAATTATTGTCAATCTCCAAAGGTTGCCTCCTGCTTCCCTGTCTGCTTGCTATTTTTAAAATCTCTTTTGTTCTACACGCCCACACACACTGTCTTTTGTAAGCTTAAGGGCCTGGATGGAGTGAGGCTGCCTCTGGAAGTTGGCACATCCTTGAAAATGGTGTAGCTCATTTAGCCAGGCAGCTGGAACACCAGCACAGATGCTTGTAAGTAAACTTGTAAATGAATGAATGAATTAATGTATGAGCCCATCTCTCAGTTTTTGGAACTGTAAATTTTTACAGATCTTTGGGCAAAAGCATGAGCTGTGCTTGACCCTTAGAGAAGTAGGTTAGGAACTGTTTTTGCCTGGCTGCAGCTGCTTTTTCTCAGTAGCAGACAACAATCCCAGATTCACTTCCTCAAACTATCAACGAGTAAAGAGTAAAAGAACTAGTACTGGAGGGCAATGCAGCATTAAATTCTTGGGAAAGATACTTCTATGCCATAATCTGACTGCACCAACAAGATCGGAATTGTACAAGTGATGTTTTTCCCTGTGACACACTGTGAAAGTGAATGTTAGACTTTGAAGAAATAGTATACAAAAAGTATTGATACTTTTGAATGTGTATGTTGGAGAAGTCTTCAAGAATACCATTGGATAGCCAAACAGACGTAGCTAATTTTGAGAAATGTGGAAGGAAAAAAAGGAGGAGGGCAGCCAGGAACAAGGTGGATGGCCTTGATTACAGCAATGATGGCTACACAGTTGGGAGACTGGGAAAGCTGTTCTGGGGACAGACCATCCAGGAGAAAATCTATCAATGTGGCTTTTAAGAGTCAACACTGACTTGATGACACAATTTTCTTGTGTTTATGCTATGAAGTCAATTGCTTAAGTCTTCTGCTTACTTGAGATTACATCAATTTCCCACTCATCCATTTTCTATATTTGCATGTGATACATATGATGGATTGTGATTTGTCTCTGAAAAAAATGGTGTGTGTATTGGTAGATGGTAAAACATTTTTTTTTACTATGATTTTAATTAGTAGTCATTAGTTCAGCAAATTTTATCTTAGTTTTTGTCCTGCCATTGCCTATTTTTGGACTCTGGCCCTGTGGAGAGACAGACTGCCTGAGCAGGTGATAAGCATCTGTGCTGCTTCTTCCCCTTCCCTCATTTCTTGGCACTCCCCCAGGATGACCCAGTTGCCAATCAAACTGCAATGCTGGGCAGGAGGCAAGAAGAAAGGAAGACAAAATGGCTGCCTGAGAGGAAAACGCTCAATAAACTGAGCCAAAGCCCAGGAGACTAATAAAGAGACAAATTGAAAGATAGATGCCCTAATAAGAAAAGACAACAGTGAAAGCAGCAACTAGAGACCGAGAGGTGTTTATTTTTGTCACTCGAAACGGGTATGAGCTAAAAATTGTTCAAGCCATGGAGTAAATGTTTGGAACAAAATTAGAGTTCAGAAGCCCAGTGAGGAACAAACAAAATGAAAAGATAAAGACTTTGACAGAATAAAAAGGCAGTACTAGCTCCCAATGGGGCTCTGGGTTCAATTTAAGGTGTTTATTATTATTTATGAAACTCTACACGTTACAGGCCCAGGTTATTTGTAAGACCATCCACTTCCAATCATCATCAGATTTTTCTTGAGTGGAAAATGTTTAAAAATGTGAAATAAAATGACAGTGTTAATTGGGTGGCTATATAAATTGCTTAATAAATGATTCTTTCAGCAAGTAAGTATTAAAAAATGCTTTAAATGTTTGTCATGCAACATTTAATGAATTTATTCTAAAGTGCTGTTCTAGATAAATTTGTTATAAACCATTAGGAAAAGCTGTAGATTTTATAACAATGTTATTTAAAATTGTATAAAGCAAGGTTTTCCTTAAGAACCATACCTTTAGTTATTTTCTTCTGTGATATTCCTGTGTACTTAATTTGCAATTATTGACCAGTAGAATAAGTTTTATTCTTTAGCAACAGTGATGAAAAACTGAACACATATACATAATTTGAAACTAAACTTCAGTTGCTTCAATTCCATATAATATTAAAAGAGCATAGTTGGAATATTTATTATAAAATAATGCATTTTGTATGAATGAGCCTTCAGTGTGTTTAGTTTTATGCCTAGAGGAATATCTTCCCACAGAAGATATATATTTGACGGTACAACGCTTCTTTTGTTTGTGTCTCCTTTGGTACACTGGGCTTTTTCCATGTTTTTGCTGAGACAGACATTTCACACAGTTAACAGTATTAAGAATTGTATAGCACTAGATTTTGATAAAATCATGCGGAGGGATAGTTTTCATTTTCTGAAATATGTTTCTGATTCATACATAGTTAAACAGATTAAATTGAATTATGACTGATAATGTTTTAAAGATTACACTGCTCAAAAGAGATAAAGGCCAGTTTGATGTAATGGTTAAGACATTGAGTTACAAACCATGGGGGGGAGTCTCAGTTCTAGCACACAGAGCTAGCTGGGTGTCGTTGGGCACTCATTCTCTTTCGGCCCCAGGAAAAAGGCCGTGGCAAGCCAGTTATGGAATTTTACTAAGGAAACTGCAGACCATTCCAGGTAGTCACCTGGAATTAACGAAGACACACACATGTGCATGGCACACATAGGCATACAGTATTAAAATATACATGAATTTGAGGGTGAAAGGTGAAGGTTCAGTCTCTGAGCTTGAGGGTTGGTTTCCAAACATTTTGTTACCATGCTAGGTAACGTCTTTACAGAGTTTAGGGGGTGTCAGCATTCTTCTGTTTATAAGGGCTTTGTGTGGTCAGTAGGTCTTGTGATAGTGAGGTCACATCAGGTAAGTTCCATCAGGTCAGGGTCTTGTGATGGGTCAGGTGTGGGTGTGCCAAGTGAGGATCTTGTGATGAGTCAGAGGTGAGTCACCAGTGAGAGTCTTGTGATGGGGTGTTATGTCAGGTGAGGGTCACTTGGAGGTGGCGTGCTGGTTAGAGGGGGGCTTGAATCGGTTGGTTGAGGGTTGGTGCTGGCTCTGGTTGGCTGTATGGCTAATTTGGATCTGAGGGGTTTGTAGGCTGGTTGTAAGTCAATGTGTCTTTTGAGATATTTGCTGCTATTGCAATACATGAATTTTACCAATGAAAAATAATAAATGTAATTTACCAGAAAGCAGGTTTACAAATCATTAAGAATAGGGACCAAAGCATTTGATAATGAATCCCACCATACCATTAGTGTGCAGTTTTAAAGTAGAGAAGATGGCTATTTTAGACAGGGATATATTCATCCTGATGTAGTAGATATGCAGCTTGGAATGATCTTTAGACATGTGTATTGCGTGGCATGAGTGCAGGAAGGCCAGGGAAGGAGTGTGCTGGTAGTTTGTACAAGTACAAGGAGGTAAGGGAAAGGGGATGTGATATGAGTGCAGGGAGGGCCACGAAGGAGAGCAGTGGTGGCTCCATAAATGTATGTGAGTGCAGGACAACTTGGGAAAAAGGACATGGGGTGCATGGCCCAAAGGAGGCTTGGGAAGAAGGGCATTGGTGGATACATACATATGGGATAAACTATAGTAACACAACTGCAGGTTCCCAGGAAGGAGGAGGCTCATTCCAAGGAGGGGAGCAAGGCAAAAAACAGCAGAGTCCAGAGCCCTGTATTCTGAGAAAGGGAAGAGATTTAGAATATCTACTCCCTAGAATCTCCCAGGCTATATCCATTATAACCAGGGTAGTATACATTTAGCCAGGCAAGATTCAGTCTATATGGTATGAGCAGATTAAAAAACTGAACCATATTGCATCAATCTTGGGCTAGGCCTGACAGCCTGTGAACAAACTGTGAGTATGTGTGGGTAAAGAAAGTCGGGAGGGGTTGGAGAGACTTATCCAATCAACTCGAAACCTTCCCTGCCAGCTTCCCCATTGACTTTGCTAGTGGGAAGCCAGCAAGGAAAGTTTCACATAGTGACCATGTGATCGCAGGAGGCTGCAGTGAGTCATAAATACAAGCTGATTGCTAAATGCTTGAATTTTGTTCACATGACCATGGAGGTGCTGCAGTGGTCATAACCTGGAGATCTGGTTGTAAGCCCCTTTGTTCAGTGCCATCATAACTTCGAATGGCTGCTGAACAAATGGTCATACCTTGAGGACTATAAGTATGAAACTCATTCTCAGTGATTTGTGCTTAGTGCTATGAGCCACGGTAGCGCAGTGGTTAGAGTGCAGTACTGCAGGCTACTTCCACCGGCTGCCAGCAGTTTGGCAAATTGAATCTCACCAGGCTTAAGGCTGACTCAGCCTTCCATCCTTCCGATGTCGGTAAAGTGAGGACCCAGATTCTGGGGGGAAATATGCTGACTCTAAACCGCTGTAAAAGCACTATGAAGCGGTATATAAGTCTAAGTGCTGTTGCTATTGCTATTCGTTTTTAAACTTAATTCAAGGTACTGATTTGACTTTGTTTCAATCAGAGACCACTGAACAAGGTTGTAAACTTTTTCCTTAAAGGATCAGATCCAATTTGCCTCTGCATGCAATGCCATTGGATGGTGCTGGCCTGCTATCACAAAGGCTGCTACCACTATCCAGAAAAGTCTGCCCCTTGCCCTAGGAAGTTGATTGAGGATCATCCCTGGCAATCTGCTGTCTGCCTGGACATTTACCGATTTGATCTTGGGGCCATAGTTTGCTGACCTCTGGATTAGAATGTAGAAATATTAAGCAGATTAAGAGTTGATACCTAGGAGGTGACTACTTTAAGTTTGGAAAGAAGCCAGGCATATTTTAAGTTCAATTTTGTAAATTTCTTATGATTTGTGTTTTCATTCAAATCTTGTAGTTTTTAATTATTTATATTTGTGAACAGTATGTTCATTGAATATAATAAATTATAATTTGTAGATGTCTGCATAAAAGTGAAACACATGGCAAAATGGCAGCATGGTATAAATTGTACAAATTTTCTGCATAGTTTAATTTCTAAAGTACTTCTTATTTGGAATGAGGACCAGCAAACATACTTAATTTTTATTAAAAATTCACAGAACGAACTTTGTATAAAAAGATACTGTAGCCTACTTCCATATGGGATACAGTATCTTTTTACATGTCAAATTATTTAATCACAGATTAATTTCACTGTCTTGTCATGAATGTTTCAGTTGTTAAACTCAAGTATTCTGAAAATTAATGTAGTGTTTCATTTCCTCTCTAGAAACTGTAATGAAAGACCTTGATGTCATAACAATTCCAAGCAAAGATGTTGTGATGGTACATGAACCTAAGCAAAAAGTAGATTTAACAAGGTACTTAGAAAACCAAACGTTCCGATTTGATTATGCCTTTGATGACAGCGCCCCTAATGAAATGGTCTACAGGTATGTATTGTTTGTGTGCAATGTAAAACCCGATGCTTTCATTTTTTGCAAGTTCATGTAACTCCAATTTGGATATCTGAGTCAATGTATTCTCATTGATATTGATACGCCTTTTCAATATTATCTGTTCAGCTATCATAAACTAACAGAGCATTTGTTTGCGAGTCTGCAGGAAAGTATGCTATATGATAAGCTAGCAAAAAACTCCAGACATGTCACAATGCATTTTTTTTTAAATTTCACAATAGTTGTTGTATTTCATGTAAGCTTCCTTGAGTTCTGAATCTGCAGCTGATAAAAAGAAAGCTAAAAATGTAAGCAAACTTCAATAGTATTGATTCCAAACTAGCAAGGAAAGTTTTAGCTAGATATATAGTGATACCTCAGTACTCGACTGCTTTGAAAGTCGTCGAATTTTGTGATGAAAATTTTGTCCTGGTGCTCATGTTTGTTTGGTACTCGAAGCACAAGCTCAAACTTGTCATTATCGGCTGCCTCGTGACTCACTGCAGAGATGTGAATTTATTCAGTGACCAAACAATTTCACACTTTCGATGACTTCTGAAAAGACAAGCAGTTCTCATTGGATTCGTTTTTAGTGAAGATGACAAAGAGTGTGTCAGAGCCTGTGGTGCAAGTTGAAAAAAGGCAGAAAAGAGAAAGAGCATCTGAAGTGCAAGTGCCTGATGTTCTATTAGAGGTGGATTCTCCTTCCAAACCACATTCCATGTAACCTCTTCTCCTCAGCAGTCTCCTCCCCCCATCCCTGTAATGACTTCCCCAGACATCGGCTCAAAGAGGAAGAGCCGACTCTGGGAACTTCAGAGAAGGACAAGGGAGCATCAGGAAGATGTCAAGTTCTCCATTCACTCCGAGCAAGGAGTGAATGGGTGACAGGAAGAGAAGAGGCCAGGAACCTTGGAGGGAATGACCAGATAAGTGACTGGCTGGAGAGGAGAGGGGAAAGATGCAGCTGCAGCAGGATCGCTTGGAGACCCAGTCAGAAGTTCAGGGTGGAGAAGGATCACAGCTGCAGCTGGTCAGCAAGGATGAGGAGGAACTCTGCCTTTTCCACTGATCCTAGGGTGCATAGGGTTGAATGGGAGGGGAGGCACAACAGAGGGCATTGCGGCTACTTGCGAGGAGGTAATGAGCTACACCAGGGCGAGGCTATTTAGACAACATATGGAGCAACGTGATGTTGGAAATAACTGCTCATTTTCTCTGTTGTGCATGTGCTCCAACTCTGTGCTTTGTGTAATTGGGTGTTTGGACTTTAAACCTGCTTCTCAGATTTTGGACTTGTACCTTGACTTGGATTTATCATGTGTGGATTGTGCCTCGATTTTGGATTGTGCATGTGTGGACTTGCGTCTTTGCCTACAGACTTTATAATCCTGCACCTAGGTTGAATAGGCTTGGATTCGGGAACATTGCAGTGGGTGCGAGTGGGATCTGTCTTAACAAGCCTTAATGAGGTACCACTGTATTTGCATATCTGTTAAACAAAAAGAATAGTATATGTTTGGAATTAAGAATTCCATGGAAAAATTCTCTTCCTTAAAATAGAAAACTCAGGCGTATTTAATTTTTACTGTCCCATTTCCACTAATTTAACTATTTTTGTTTATATGTGTGATATACGTTGTCTTGAGACACTTATTTTATCTGTGTTGTATACAAGCTTTTCATTTAGTTCAGTTTGCTACCTTAAATCATTTATGTCACTTTTCTGCCCTGAATATCAAACCCTCTAATATATACATACCCTAACAAATGCTTTTTTTGTATTTTAAGCTAATTTAAAAGGTATGTATAGAGGGCAGAATAGGAGCTTGTTGTATTCAGTGGTTCTTCAGTTTTTCTGATCATAGTGATTCTCTTAAACTCAGCTGTTGAAATCTTGGATAAGAATGGAACAAGAATTGTAGCAAAGTCTAGACTGATGTATTGTTGTATGGAACTTCACTAGTTTTGAGTTAAATACTAAATACAGTTGAATGTTATTTTCTTTTTTTGCTGAAGGTTTACTGCCAGACCACTAGTGGAAACCATATTTGAAAGAGGAATGGCTACATGTTTTGCATATGGACAAACAGGCAGTGGAAAAACTCATGTATGTTTTCCTGTTAATTTCAACATTCTTTGGGTGACCCTTATAGTATCTGCCAGTAGGTTCCCCAGCTGTGAATAATACCTTCTGTAGAGTGATCAGATGCTTGGAACCCTCCTGTATTTTCAGGGAGTTCCATTCATATTATAATTCCTCTCTATGATTGTTGACCAGAATCCTGATATGGAGAGTACTGCTTTTGAGCTTTAAATTTTCTTGTTTTCCTTGGGGCCTCAATGGGAAATTGTCTGTGGATCAAATAACTCACCCCACAACTCTTGTGTTTGGGATTGAGTTTGAGTGATGCAAGCAGGAATTGCCTTCAAGAGCAACTTCAGGTTTGGTAGGTCTTGCACTAAGGTCACACCAGTGTGGTAGAGATCCTTTCAGACAGAGAGGTCTACCCAGACCCTTAAGCATTCAGAGATGGGTTGCTATTAAATTAAAAACATCCATAGTTACCTCAAGTTTTATTTAATTGGGGGGGGGGTACTTTATTGGCACTATAAAGGAAACTTTAGCGTCCTGAGAGAACAAATTCTCTTATTTTACATGGGTCTGCTCAGTATAAATGATAATTTGGTCTTGCTTCTTTATAAATAAGGCTGTAAATTTACATAATTTCCCCTCTAATATTGCTCTTTTTATTTTTGCCTTAGACTATGGGTGGTGACTTTTCAGGAAAGAACCAAGACTGTTCAAAAGGAATTTATGCACTTGCTGGTAAGAAATTTTAATACTACTGTGATTATAATAAATCTGTGATTATAGTTGAAATTTCTGAAAACGTATCATCAGAGTTGAAAACAAACACTAGTTGTGTAATATGGATCACTTTTGGATGGACCTTGAAAAATGTAATGAAATGAACATTTGGAAAAAGCCTATAGAGATTCTCAGTCATCCAGGTCATGGTTATCCCAAAGGTGCTTTTTGAGGAGGCAACTGGACTTTCTTGTTTTTTCGTTAAAGACGGTTTGCTTCTCACCCAAGAAGCTTCTTCAGGTCTGACAGGATAATGGGGAATGGGGATTTATATTCCTTGCAGACAGCTGGATTAGAAGCAAAATGTCTTCAAAGAAAAAACAAGAAAGTCCAGTTGCCTCCTCAAAAAGCACCTTTGAGATAAATGAACATTTGTAGCAGGAGGTTTTTGTGTTTTCTCCCCCCAAAATAAAACTTTCCTTCTTCCTTGAAAGTTACTGAATCATCAGCAAAATGTCTCAGCCATTCCACAGCCACAGCAATCTCTAAGGTGGTGTCTGAGAGACTGCTGAGACTTTTTATTAAGAGAGAGGGATTGATATCCCAAAGCAGTGTACATAGTACTAACTCCTCCGTTTTTTGCCACAATGACACTAAGTATGGATTAATCCCTCAGTAAATTTTCATTACTCAGAGTAAATACAACCATGTATTTCCTCAACATGTTGCCCATTACTACATTTCATTTTATTATGATTACTTGATTCTAATATATACGTTTTTCAAAATATGACCATTTGTGACTTATGGATTACCTGTCAATTTAAATGATTCACTAAGTCACATGTTGATCTTGAATTTTAATCCTGAAAAGCTCAGCATATGTGGATCTGGTTAATACTCAGATGGAAGACCACCATGTTTTATCAGAGCTACATAGACTAAACTAGAAAGTTAAAAAAAACAGATAAAACAAAATCATTTTTATGTTGTTTATCATGAAAGCTATATGGATTGCAATGTTCATCTTTTTCTTTCTCTTTCCCCATATCTCTATTTCATCCTCTGCCCTGCCCTTTAAAAATGCTTTATTATACCCCCCCCCCCATTTTTCCCTATTTCCCCAACTATTGGGGAAAAAAATAAAAGATTACACACAGTTCTCATGTATTGACCACAACATGAGATAGGTAGTCCTCATGTAGAGACTACAACTGCAACTTGGTCATTAAGTGAAAGTAACCAAGTGAAATCATAATCTGTTTATGATTTAAATTCAGCTTTCCTTTGCTTTACAGATCTGCAAAGGCCATAAATACAAGGACTGGTCATAAAATTGCTTTATGTAAATTCAAAACTCTGGTTTCCAAACCAGAATAATTGATTCATAAAACATTGCTAAGCCAAATATCAACAAATCACATTATGCCCTAAAGTGAGGTGTGAATGCAATCTATTATATAAAGTATGTACACCTCTTAAACTGCCCTACAGTACACTTAGAAGAGCCATTTAACTTAAAAATGGAAAATAAAAGTCTCTTCATTCAAGTGGGCCTAGGAGAGAGGTTTTAGTTACCTCTCTACTTGCAAAGTCACATTTTCTCATTCTCTACCGTGTTTCCCCGAAAATACGACATGCCCTGAAACTAAGGCCTTGCCACATTTTTCTGGTGGGCAAAAATATAGGCCCTCCCCCACAAATAAGCCCCCTGGACAACCGTCCACCTCTGGCCATGCAGAGAACCACTCACCAACCTAGCGGTATCCCGAAGGTGCCAAGCTGCGAGAACCGGAGGGTGGGGGCAAAGGTGATTACGTTGCTTAATGCCTTTGGGATACCCTAGGTTGGTGAGCAGCGTTGTGCCCAGCTGAAGAGGGGGGGGGGTGTTGCCGGGCGGTTGCTCTCTTGCGAGCAGGCTCCCAAAGAGCCAGGCACAGCCTCGGGCGAACGGCTGTGTTGCGCTGTCACAGCAGCCATGAAGCAACCCCGCTCACGAGCAGCCACCCGGCAAAACCCCTTTCCAGCCGGGCACAGTGCCATTCACTGACCTAGAGGTATCTCCAAGCCACATGAGCGCCTGTTCGCCGCCGCCCGGCTCTCGCAGCTTGGTGCCTTCGAAATGCCAGTGGAAGGCGCTCTGCATGGCTGGAGAGGGGGGATTATGCAAGCGGCTGTTCAGCTCCTGCTCATGCGCCTCCCAGCCTCACGATGCCCTGGCCCAGCTCTCCCCGCAGAGCTAGAGCACCTTCACAGCTGCAGCCGCCGCCATCCCAGCATGGCTTCTTCAGCAGTTTCCAAACCGAGTTTTCCTGCAGTGGCCATTCTGGGCATACGATCTATGATTGTACACTCTGGGAGTATGCTCTGCCAGCAGCTGACTCACAACCATAGAGTGTACGCCAGAGCGGTCACTTCCGGAAGACTCCGTTTGGAAGCCGACAAAAAAGCCATGCTGGGATGGTGGCGGTAGTGGAGGTTCTCTGGCTCTGAGGGAGAGCTGGGCCAGGGCATTGGGAGTGAGCGGGAGCGGACCAGCTGCTTGCGCAACCCCCCCTCCATCTGTGCAGAGCGTCTTTCACTGGCATTTCGAAGGCGCCAAGTGATACCCCTAGGTAAGTGAATGATGCTGTGCCTGGCTGTAAAGGGGGTTTGCCGGGTGGCTGTTCTTGAGTGTTTGCCGGTTGCTTCATGGCTGCTGTGTTGCGCTGCTATGACAGCGCAACACAGCCGTTCGCCCCTGAGTCTATGCCCGGTTCTTTGAGAGCCCACTCGCCGGGCATCTTCAAGAGAAGATGCCCGGCAACCACAAAACAATAAGCCCTCCCCTGATAATAGGGCCCAAGCCATATTTTGTATGTAAAAAGAAAATAAGACCCTGTCTTATTTTCGGGGAAACACAGTAGTATTTTCATTGTTTTACTAGGGATTGAAAAATGTTTCAGTGTCTCAAGGTGCTAATTCATCTAGAAATGTTGGTTTTCTAGATGAATTAGTGTCTATAGTAATACCATAAACACTCAATTGCATAAATTTTGATTCAGTGGATATCAGATGTAGCAGATTTCACACAATAATTGATCTTTCTTGGTGAATCAATCCAGGCAATAATCATACATAACATTTTACATTCATTACATACAGGATTTACTACAGCTATGTCTTTGTAGACAGAAAGAGAGAGAGAGAGAAGGTTTTTTTGTCCTCCCCCAATTCTGAAAATTGCTTTTGGATAGAGTTAAAGAGGTGGGAATATGTATTTTTGGCAAATTTTTGTTAGCTCATAATCCTTAGGGTAAAACATTGCTACTTGTTTTAAATTGTAATTTGAAAGTTTATTCCAAAATAAATGCTAATTGCAACATCCTTAATTTGGTTTTAGAATCCATGCACAGGTGGGAGGGGGGCAAATGGGATGTATGAATATGTACAGAATCCATGTTTCTTTTATGCTGTATGTTGTGAAAAGTTATCTCTTTCATGTTATTCTTCTGGAAGGGAAATAACCAATATCTGGTTCATCTGATTCCCTAGCTTATGATATGTGAATCAAGAAAATTAAACTCTAGTTTAATAGCTCAGCAATTCAGAACTTGTATTTGGACTTTTTAAAACAACTAAGTTATGATTCCTGGTTTAAATTATAATTTCAGATACACATACAATGCAAGTTGGGAATTGGGTCGGATGTCATTGATGTTACAGGCCTTCTTCAAGCAATTCTGAAGGAAGAGGGATGGGAGTTGGAATAGCGCAAGCCTGTTATTTATGTTCCATTCTGTTTGTGCCTTTAGCATCAAAATACAGTTCCATACTACATGTGAACTCTGTATTTGTAGAAAAAGCATAATGAACACAGAAAGTGTTATAAATTCCAGCATTTTTTTAGCTGATCACTCAGTATAGTTAATAAATATATCAGTATGTGAACTGTTGTGCATTTCTGAAGTTTTTCCATTTCCCATTTCCTGTAATTGTAATCTATTTGCAGCTAGAGATGTCTTTTTAATGTTGAAGAAGCCAAATTATAAAAAACTGGAACTTCAAGTATATGCAACGTTTTTCGAGATTTATAGTGGAAAGGTATGTGATTTATTCCTAAAATATATAACTACTGAATTTTTATCTTCTGTGTATATAACCAATTGTTTCAACAGAGCTAAATTAATACTCCAGAAATTCCCTAGCTAACACATTCTCTTCTCCCTCCCTCCCATTCCCCACATAAGGTTTTCGACTTACTGAACAGGAAGACCAAATTAAGAGTTTTAGAAGATGGTAAACAGCAAGTCCAGGTGGTGGGATTACATGAGCGAGAGGTTAAATGTGTTGAAGATGTTCTAAAACTTATTGAGATAGGCAACAGTTGCAGGTATTCTTTCCCCCCCTCTTTCACATTATGAAATTATAGTAGATAATATTTAAAAAATTAAACAGTTTGATATTATATATATATATATATATATATATATATATATATATATATATATATATATATATATATTTATTTATTTATTTATTTATTTTCTTGGAGTACAACATAAATAAAGTTTCAGAATTGAGAAAAGTTTTTGTTCCATACAAATTATAAATAGATTTTTTCATCTTTTTATAGGAAGCAGTTTTAATATAATCAAATTACTGTTTTTAAATGTATTAACAATCATTTTAAGCATTGTCTCATTTTATGTTCACATGTAAATATATTTTAAACATTTTTATGGAATTTAGAGATAGTGTAGAATTTGTGATATAAATGGAAAACATACCAATAATGGGTCTCAATTAAAATTGTAACTGAAGTGGACAGCATAATTGTAATATACACCTTTCAATTATTTCTTACTTTGACTATTAATAGAATATGCCTTAATTTTTAACAGAAATTATAGTCTTATCAATGTTGAATGCACTAATCTTATTACTAACATACAGTGACATTTCATTCTTTCTTTCCCACCCCATCTCTTTGTTAAAGAACATCTGGCCAAACATCAGCAAATGCACACTCATCTCGAAGTCATGCAGTGTTTCAGATCATCCTCCGGAGGAAAGGGAAGCTACATGGTAAATTTTCCCTAATTGACTTGGCTGGAAATGAAAGAGGAGCTGATACTTCCAGTGCAGATAGGCAAACCCGACTAGAAGGTGCTGAAATTAACAAGAGCCTTTTAGCACTCAAGGTAAAAGAAATACTTGTCACTGAATTCAAGCTAAGGTTGTTGGCTTTCTACATTATATCAAATGCAAAACTTTTCAAAAACATTTGTTTACTACATTAATGGTTTATTATAGATGATGGTCATTCCATTTTAAATGTTTACTAGCCACTATATGGTACATGTCAAGGTAAGTACAAAATGATAAGTAATGTGAATTGATTATATTTATGTCATTTCAAATTGTTTACTGCTAAGAATAGATATAAAGTTGATGCTGGAACATCTTAAACAGGTTTGATTAGTTATGAAACTAATTTGGTTCCTTAGTTTATAAGGATCATTGAAAAAAATAGAACTTATACATTGCTTGAAAAAAGACTTAGAGCAAGAAAATGATCAACTACTAACTACTTGAGCTTTATACCAGTTGCCAGCTGCTTAAACCTGAATGTTTAGTCCCTATAGGATTTTATTTTTTGCCTGTTTTTCTCAATAAAGTATTCTTGATAAAAAAAATATTTAATTAAATTGGTACACTTGTTTTTTTTATAGTTATGCTTATATCTTTCTTTGACAGGTTTAAATATATTTAATATACTAAAAGAACTGCTGAAAGTTTTATGATCTGCATAATATGTTTAACAATGTCATAAAATAACTTTCTCAAGTGTCACACGAGAGTATTTTAATATCTTTGCTAGCTCATTCATATAGATTCTTGATTTAGCATTTAGCAACAGTAGTTTGAGATGGTGATATTACCTATTACCAATGGTAAAATGTTTGCATACATTGAATATCTTTAAATTTAACTATTGTTTTAAGTACTTTTATTATATTGTAAAGACTTTTTATTTATTTCCTGATAAAAGGAATAGCCAGCTATTTCAAATAAATATTGTAATTGATTAGAATCAAGGATGAGCAAGCCCATCTTCTTTTCTATTGACATTGAAGTTGGCTCAGATTTGTCTGTCAGATTTAATTCATATTTTATTTATGAGATTTTATATGAGGTTGTTGGCATTCTTGCAAAGCTAGAAAAGCTTGGTGGATGGGATAAGGTCTCTCTGTGGATGGATAGATAGAAAGAGAAGGAAGGAAGGAAGGAAAGATAAAAAGTGGTAGATATTTCCTTAACTTCTAATTTTATTTGGTAAACATTTTATATAGCAAGAGATTAATCTTGAAGAAGTGTCAGTTTTGTTTAAAACTTTTAACGGTGCAACAGCAAATGATAATGTTAAGTCTTCTTCAGTTTTTGGTTCAAATTATTTTAATACTGCAAGGAGGAATACTCTATTGGTCACAAGGTGCACTAGCAATTAAAAGTATATGCCCATGTCTAAATGTTGGACCATGCAAAAGGCATTTCAGTCTTATCATTTGAATGTGAACTGTACACAATCTCAATTCTATCTTTAATGTATAATATTTTCTTAATTGAAATTGTACTGCAATGTTTAAAGAAGAACATGGGGGAGTGCAGCTTGTCATCCATTATTTGCTGTTCAAATTTGCGGTTGTTTTAAAATAAATTTTGCATTGGTTCTAAGGAATAAACACAAACATCTTTATTCTTCCAGGAGTGCATCAGAGCCTTAGGCCGAAACAAACCTCATACTCCGTTTAGAGCAAGTAAACTTACTCAGGTCTTAAGAGATTCATTCATTGGAGAAAACTCTCGCACCTGTATGGTAAGTTAGGCATGTTGCAGAGTGTTTTCACTGCATGAAAGATAACTCTTGGGGATTGTATACAAATAAATTATATATACCTGTTGGAACTCAGTAAGTTCCTGAAGGGAAGGATTTCTGCTCCTTAAACTAAAACATTGTTATTGTATGATTTATGAAGATGTTATTAGAATACCTTTATCCTGGCAATTTTTCTGGTGTCCTATACCAGTGGTATGTTAATTTATAACAAAGAGTCACTTAAGTTGCAAGATAATAAAACTTTCTCATTAACGTTTTTAGAAAATGTAACTTTCAGTCTTTTTAACCACCTCTCCCATTGCTTCCTCTGTATGTTATAACAAAATCCTTAGCCTGTTTTATCATGCATTCTTTAACTTTTTCTTCTGTTTCAAATTTTAGTAAAGCATATACTATATGTTTTAGATATCACATGTTCCTCAAAACCAAGTATTCCTTTTTTTAAAAAGAAAAATATTAATTCCAATCAGTTGAAGTGTATACTTTTGTTATCATTCAAGAAAATAATTCTGGCATTTTTCCCCATCTTAGATTGCTACTATTTCTCCAGGGATGGCATCTTGTGAAAACACTCTAAATACATTAAGATATGCAAATAGGTAAGATGAGTATTTGTTTAAATTATTTACATAAAATCTTAATTTTGGTGCTTTGCTTGCAGTATTATATTGTTAGACATATATACATCTATGTAGTTAGAAAATTCAAATTTAACATGGAAGTTAAAAAAATTAAAGTAAAGGTAAACTATGAAAATGTTTGTTTTCATTTAACAATGTTTTCAAAAGAGAAATGTAAGAGTCAATTATTTTGCATACCTTACTAAGGTGCTCAGTGTATACTGGACTCTTCGCCTCTTTAAATTGAGGTTTGACTGTCTATTAATGTTCTTAGGTTCTTTAGATGGCAACTTTTCAGAGCTCAGAAACGAAGCAGGGACTATTTAATTGGAAAAGAACTGCCAGGAATATTAGTCCTATGGACAGATTAGAAGGTTCAGGAAGGTGATACAAAACTACTACTGAATTACTCCCAGGAAAACTACATGGACTATGAGGTCACCAGGACTGAAGTCTGACTGGAAAGAGACGACTTATGTTTAATATATAAATTCTAGTTTTCAATAAAACACGTTCCAAGAATATATAGTTAGATAATAATGGTGGACATGTATAAATTGCATTGAATTCATTCTTTGTAATGTGTCATTAAGTCCATGTTACTTCAGAAATATAGGCCATTAAACCTGATATTTTTCTTTCGGTTGATGAAGTTATACAAATGACTATGTTCAGAAGTGTGCTTCATAGGCCATTAGTGGGGAGGTACGATCTATATTCAGTTCCAGCCATTGACCTTTTAGATGTTCAAGCTTCCATCCATTGACTTCAATTTCCTATTAAATTTTTCTCTCTCCAAGAGGTTTATCAGAGAGTTAGGTTTAGATAGATTGTGAAGAGTTTTGTGCAGTTGCAAACATGATTTTCATTGTTTTTACAAGAACACTTTCTTTTAATTTCTCTGCTGTATCTTGCTGCTGCAGAGTAAAGGAATTTGGAATTAGTCCTTCGGACATTCCCTTCTCACAGAGTAGTGGCAGTCGCTCTGATCTCTCTCCTTCCTATGAGTATGACGACTTTTCTCCTTCAATCACCAGGTCTACTTCATTCTTTACATGGAATGTTAATTTTAGTGGTTTATTTTTCTATTCTGATGTGTAATTTAACAGTCATACTTCCACTTTTCTCCCAATCATTTTTTTTTTTTTTTGGTTTTCATTCAGTTTGATGATAAAACTGCATGGCCTGCAAATCATCTTCCGAATTAGCCTTTACTAGTTCCAAACATTTCATACCAAAGTTTTTTGTTTACCTCAATGTGTAAGAGGTGGTGATGTCAACTTTTTTTACTAGTTGCTCTACATCTGAGTAATAGATATACAATATTGATTCATTTTATATGTGGATATTCTGTGTGTATAGGTGTGTGGGGGAGAGGATATAATTCAATGTTGTGGTTGATTGCAATTTTATAATTAATATAGTGTGAGTGACTCCTACTATTATAGACATACATACTCATGAAGTTGACATCACCACCACTTATGTAAATTGTCTGTGAATTCATGAAATGATTTTCTCCCTGCTTAAATTCAGATTATATTAATTTTAAAATGAACATCTATCTTAAAAATGTAGAGTCAAGGAACTAACAGTTGATCCCAGTGCTCCTGGTGACATCCGTCCCATCATGCATCACACTCCAAATCAGATTGATGACTTGGATGCACAGTGGGGTGTTGGGAGCTCACCTCAGAGAGATGATCTTAAACTACTTTGTGAACAAAATGTGAGTAACTCAGATATCACTGTCTGGAAATGCAAATTCTAGTCAATTAGTTTTGATCAAATTATTTAAACATTAAATTATCATCTTATTTTGTATACATTCTTCCTAATCAAGCTTAAATATCACTTTTTAACCATATAGATCAATTATACATTTATAAACGAATTAGGCTGTACATAAGATTTAATTAAGTAATGGATAAATATGTATCTACAAATATATTCTAGAATGTTCTAGAAAGAAGGTTTCCCTTTTCCCCATTGCTTCAAACTTTCTGGGACTTAAATTTCAAATCTTGCTTCAGAAAGCCACCATTTAAGTTTATAGCATTTGATTGACACTGGGAATATTAAAGGCAGTGCAAAATTGCTGCATTTGCTCCTTGATGTTTATTCTACATGCTGGTTATCTGTACCACCAAGCAATAGTTGACAAATTATTACAGGGTAGGTTTATTGTTGTATAACTTCAGGTTGATAAAAGGGTAGTATGCTTCAAAATATACTCAGCCATTTCTTCAAAATGTTCTTTCCTTTGCTTTCCATTTTGTAACTTATTATAGTGAGGTTTATTGTTTCTTAAAGGAGGAAGAAGTTTCACCACAGTTATTCACTTTTCATGAAGCAGTGTCACAGATGGTGGAAATGGAAGAACAAGTAGTAGAAGACCACAGAGCTGTCTTCCAGGTAAATGTTCTATGGGAGATTGCACAATATAAAATAAGGATCTTACACACTAACTTTGTGCAAATCTGAAAAGTATGATAGTGAAACTGAATTGCCTTATGGTTGGTGTAGAGTGCAGTTTGGTGAGAAGGAAGAGATTGGAATGGGATGTATGTCTGCTCTGGGACACTGTCTTAGGTACCATACTTTTCAGAGTATAAGATGCACTGGAGTATAAGACGCACCAAGATTTTGAAGAGGCAATTTTTTTAAAAAAAAAATTTGCACTCTGCAGACCTCCCAAAAACAGGCCTCAAAAAAGGGCATGCATAGCCTTTAGGAGGCTTATAGAGTGCTTCTGGGGCTGGGGGGGGGGGGGGCAAAAAAGAGCAAAAATTTGCACTCTGCAGACCTCCCAAAAATGGCCCAAAGTGAGAATTGTTTGATTGGCCAGTTCTTGTTTAAATAACTGTGAAACTTATTGCAAATTTTTAAACTGGCAAACTAGTTTCAGTATTTGGTAATTACAAAGAAAGTTGGCAGTAGGATTATTTCTTTATAGATACTTGATTTAGCTTTTTCAAACATTTATAAAGTTTTTGCGACATAAGGGGAAGCGTGGAATTATAAGGGGTTATAAATTAAACAATTACTATATAATTTTTTTTGTTTTAATTCGAGATATATGAACCGAATAAACTACAGGTAGTCTTCAACTTACAACAGTTTATTTAGTGACTGTTTGAAGTTATAACAGCACTGAAAAATGTTGTCAACACCATTCAAACTTGTGACCACATGCTGTTTCGGAGTTGCCACACACACAAAAGGGGAGGGGGATGCATGGGGACACAGATGGGTGATGCGATTCACACTGGGAAAGGAGCAAGGAAGGCAAGCCAACTGTGGTCGGTTCAGAAGCCACCCAGGCCTGAAGAATACTTGCTGAAGTTGGCCAGGGAGCAACTGGGCTAAAAGAGTACTTTCTGGTGCCGGGCCCAAAAAGTACTTGCTGGAGCCAGCTGTGAGGGCAGGGCGTACTGAGTCCATAAAGCCTGCTGTCTAGCAGAAGCCAGTAAAGCTGGCTAAAAGCCCTCTTACTTGTATTGGCCACCATGTGCCAAACCGAAACTCCAGTAAAGAGACTCACATTGTGTCCTCTTCTTTTGTTGGGTTGGTTTGGAATTGTGATAGGTAACCAGCATGACTGACTTATGACAGGTTTTCACACTTATGACTGTTGCAGCATCCTCATGTCACATGATCAAAATTCAGGTGTTTGGCAACTGACACCTATTTATGACCGGTGTAATGTACTGGGATGATGTCATCCTCTTTGCAACCTTCTGACAAGCAAAATCAATGGGGTGGTCAGATTCACTTAACAACCATGCCATTAGCTTAACGACTGTAGTGATTCACTTAACAACTATGGCAAGAAAAGCTGTAAAATGTGGCAAAACTCACTTCTCCAATGTCTGCTTAGCTACAGAAATTTTTGGCTCTATTGTGGTCGTAAGTAGAGGATTATCTGTAGATGGAATTACACCATGTTTTTCCTTATTGCTTTTTATGAGCTTAATATCACAAAGCTAATACTTTTTGCCATTTTTATTTTTAAAAAGAAGACTAGAACTTTAAAAATCATTTTTGAGATGATTAGTTTGATATTATCATTTAAACCACTTTAAAATTCTGAGAATTTTAATTACCTTCTTCAAAACAATGTGGTAATTTAAGAGAGGTGGTAATCCACTTCAGATTATCTGATAATTCTTTTCCTTGATCCAATTATTGTGTTTCTCTCTCTTTGATGCTTTTAGGAATCAATTAGATGGTTAGAAGATGAAAAAGCGCTCCTGGAAATGACAGAAGAAGTAGACTATGATGTAGATTCATATGCTACACAACTTGAAGCAATTCTAGAACAAAAAATTTACATTTTGACAGAACTTCGAGGTAGAGCTTTTATCTTTTTTGGAATGCTTTTTGTGTATATGAGAATATTACTAGATTAAGAGCTACATTGTTTTAGAATTTAGATAGTAATTGTGAAACAACTCCTTCCTCTTTCTCAGCACAATTAAAAATTAGGAAAATCTTAAGATCAATAGATCAATAAACATATGTGTAAATGGAATTCTAGATGGTACACAAGGATTTTCAGTTGAAATCATATTGTGGTATATCTTATTTTGGTTATTATGGAAGATTAGAGGATAACATACAGACACGTACCATGTGGTGGCACATAGTAACTATTTTTTCTCGGTCTCAATATAAGCCAAATTTATTATTACAATTTCAATGAATACATATTTGTTCCTGGTTTACCTTTTTATTCAAACAGTACAACTATTGAAAGTAATGCAAACTTTCTCATGAAATTCTTCAAGGAAATGTAAAATACCTGTCAAGCTACAGACACTTGAATGATACTATTCTGAAAAAATCTTCTGCAAATTTTTGTACTTGGCAGGCATACAGTGAGAAATAGGCGAGTTAGGGGTAAAGCCAACATTATGAGCTTAGAAATAATCAGAATGTTACCTGACCTTGTAGCAGAGTGACTGAGCTTGAAAGATAGAAGGTTGGCAGTCTCACATCACCTCTCTCAGAAGTCCTCGGGATGGGAGGGGGGGTGACTTGTCTTCAAGAGGCACTTCACCTAGCATCCTCAGCCCTAGTTTTTAGAGGTCCCTCACAAACTTTCTGACAATTAAAAGTTTAAAAATATTTTCTATCATGTAATTTCCTGACTGTCTAGCTTAGAAGTGTATGATTAAAGGTTTCAGCCCTTCCTCCCCAGGTCAATCTTTACTAGAGATAAGCAAAAGCAAACTTTATTTAAAAATAAAGCGGGGAAAGGCAGACTGCAGAAGGACACTGGTCTGTTAGAAACAAACCTGGCCCACTTTAAAACATTGGCGTTATGCTTTGTAATTCAAGATTCTGCTGAAATGGTATAACTTCATGAATACACTTCTCTAATTTGTTCAGAGGAAAAAAAAATAGGAGACTTGTGCAGTGCAACCATACAAAGATTAACATTGCCAAACATTCCTTGTTAAATGTTTTTACCTACTTTTCTGTGGATAGCAATTTTCCTGATTCCTGGACTTTAAGCTTCCTGGATATTATAATAGGTTAATTCTGAAGTTGCTGGGGAGATTCAAAGAACCCCAGTACTCATCCCAGCCTCAGTGTTCAGCTTCTCTCTCTTACTCCTCCAGTTCTATCACCCTTTTGTTTTAAGACAGACTCAAACTTGCTTTCTCAAAAGGGGAGAAGTTGGGATATCTGTCTGTAACTTGTAGCCTGTCACATGTGTAGACAACATATGACATCTAGCAGTTGTGGAAGTGTGATCCACTATAATTTATAGCAAGCCATAGATTCCTACAGTTCTCCTTCATCTTGTGTTTAATGCAGAAGACTTTGCTTCCATTTACATTACTTCAAACTATAATATATGAAGGTATGTTATTAGCGGTGGTCAGGTACCCTTTAGGAATGGCATGTAAGCTATGGTTTGATTTATTTAGAATGGAAGCAGAAGCTTCCCGTTTTCTCTTTGTGGCCATTCTGATGGAGGAATAGAGAGGAGGTGGTGAGTCCAGGGGTCCCAGCAGCCTTCAGGTTCTCCTTTAAGCTACAGTTTAAAGATTATATCCAAATAAAGCAGTTGCTTTGTGAATTGGGCATTGGAAGCCCACTGAAATTATTTGTCAGAGCTTTCCCCTTTTTTGTTACTTTTTAGATAAAGTGAAGTCCTTTCGCACAGCATTACAAGAAGAAGAACAGGCTAGTAAACAAATCAATCCGAAGAGACCACGTGCCCTTTGAGGCGAACCTCTGCTGCTAAAAGATGCCTGAATCTTCATTGCTATACCATGCAGCTGGTTGGAAATGAAGTAGTAAGAAGTCTCATCTACTTGAAAGATCTAAAACTTTTGAAGTGTCTGTAGAAATGTTCCATTTCTTCCTCTCCCAGCCAACATTTCAGTTGTGTGGAACGCTCCTGAATGTCTGGAAAATGCATCTAGACCAGATAGCACAACCAGGCAGGTTTGGGAGCTGGGAAGCACTTTTGTTTCAAATGTTTTAACGTACCCAAAATTGTGAATCCTTTATGTTTTGGAAATCTTTGCCAATTTTTTTAAAAAAATAATGAAGTACAATGGTGGACTTGTAAAAACTTCACAGAATTTTGTTTCATTTAGTCAAGTTGTTGCAAAGAACAGCTGTGCAGTTTTGTATTTGTATGCATGCCCACCTCATCAGTGATTGTATATACCTCTTCTTCTAAACAGCTGTGCTTACCTCTACGTGTTTTGTGCCTTGATCAAGGCAACCTGATCTTAAATGTCCTTTCTAAAGCACAGCCTTAATAAATGCCACTCTTTATTTGTCAATGTAAATTACTTTTGCTTTTTGTACATTTTAATGTGTGTTGTTTTCTTTTTCTTTTTGTGACTAGTTCTTCATTTCATAGTTATGTGCCATATCATTGATCTGGAATTAAAAACTGTCACTGTGGATTGACAGTGAGCCATTTCATTTTTTTCTCTGTATAAATCGGGAATCATGGTTTCTTTCAATGCCATAGAGTGAATCTAACATCTTTGTAAAGAACAAAGCTATAAATTAGTGAATATGTAATAAAATGGTTCTGGATTATGAAGGAGAGTTATATCTAGAGTAGTGCAGATTTACAATATGTGTCCTAGAGGGTTGTCCAAATAAAAATGCAACCTGATCTCTACATAAGAATAGAAGAGATATCCCAAAAATAGGATATCAAAATAACCCTTTCTCTTCCTATTAAAATTGGCTTTTTGATGCATGACAGTTTACATGTGCATTAATTGTAGTTTGCAAGTAGTTAGTACTGTTGCTTTAAAAGAAAGTAGCTAATATGTATCTTCCAGTTGTACAGTGCCATCACTTGAAAAGTGGAGTGAATTAGTATCATTTGAGGATTGGCACAATATATACTCCACATGCTGAAAAATAATCCATGAAGCCCAAAGTCTTCATAAATGGCACTGTGTGTCCAGCACTTTTAAGGTGGTGGCACTTTAATAATTTTTTCAAATTGCTGTCCAAAAGAATTACCCTTTTATGTCTTTCCTTTAAATTCAGATTTATTCAGGACTCTCTAGGAGTTAACTCTGTTCCCAATATATATTCCAGGCACTCACTTCAGCAACAAACATTACTTGAAACTGTTTCATGTTTTGTTTCTGGAACATAATCCATCTGTGCTGTGGCTGAGGGAAATACAGGGAGAGCAATGACAAGAGAGTGTAAATAAGCCAATGTTTTCAATATTTAACATAATTCCCATAAGGTAGGCTGTGGAAATCCCTTGCCATTATCTTGATGACAAAGCACCTGTAAACATGAAACTGAAATAGCAATGTAGATTTTACACAATTGTGTTTAATAAATTTAATTATGAAATATAAATTAGAAATGAGAATTTTGCTTCTATAAAGAACTGTAAGTCTCAGTCTGGGAATTGGTACACTTTTTTCTAATAAGAATTGGTCTTTGTTTGCTGAGTAAATAATTACATGTTTTCTTGACAAAGCTATCACTAACATTGTTGGAAATATAAATATTTATAGATCAATTAATTGACATACCATATTCTATTTTTGACACAGAACTTATTCTGTGGTACAGAATAAGAAATATTTGAATTAATTTGGCTGAAGTATACATCAATCAAGGTGGCTCAGTGGCTAAGACACTGAGGTTGTCGATCAGAAAGGTCAGCAGTTTGGCGATTCAAAACCCTAGTGCCGTTTTAACGGAGTGAGCTCCTGTTACTTGTCTGAGCTTCTGCAACCTAGCAGTTCAAAAGCAGATAAAAAATGCAAGTAGAAAAATAGGGATGACCTTTGGTGGGAAGGTGACAGCGTTCCGTATGCCTTCGACGTTTAGTCATGCGGGCCACATGATCACGAAGACTTCTTCGGACAGCGCTGGCTCTTTTGCTTTGAAACGGAGATGAGCACTGCCCCCTAGAGCTGGAACCAACTAGCACATAAGTGCAAGGGGAACCTTTACCTTTATACATCAACCAGGAAGGTAAAACTCATATACATAAAACTATCAGTTTTCTAGATTCCTTACTAAGCTTTTGATTTTGTTGGTTATGTCATCTACATAGAAACGTGAAATCTTGTGTATGATATCTTCCTTTCTAGAGGGCACATCATCTAAGGCAGGGATGTCAAACTGGTGGCCCACAAGCCAGATGCAGACCATGCCCACCCGTTCCATGAATGGGGAAAAGTTGTGAAATGTCACATGACATAACACGGCGAATTGACACCCGTGATATCATGGCTATGAGAAGCCATATTTTCTTTTTAATCATATGTAAGGCCATAGTTTTCTTTTGTATGCTAAGTAATGTCTAGTTGATTAATTTGAAAAGAAAATGGCATATATTCTTATTCCCAGATTAGATGGGGGGGGGGAATCTCAATTGATATAGCCTATGCATATTTAAGTTGATCTCCCGATTTTAAAGGTAATTTGCAGAAAAATCTGGTCTTTCAGGGGAAAATAGTATGATCACAATAGGAGAGAGGGATGTCCTATATGGAAGCTATTTCAGAGGCATAACGTTTTAGAAATTACACTTATTAAAAAAAGCAGTTCAAGTGTAGACACGGGAACTAGTAAAATAAGGCTGCATTATTGTCCGATTATCTGCATAGTTAGTTATTTCAGGACAAATATTACTGGTAGGCATATAGCACAGTGATATTGTATAGATGATGCTGTGATCCTGTTACTAATGCTGATTTGAAACAGTGAAAGTACTTTGATCATTTTCTTCTGCAAGGAACACCAGTTACACTTAAATTATACACAATGAAGGCAAGAATAACAACAGAATTATTAATGGATATAAGCTTGAGCAGGTTGGATAAATTTTACGATGGATAATACTCCACTCACCTGAGAATTGGAAAAATAAATGTATCTTTTAGATTTAACCCAAATGACTCAGAAGCATTTCAGGTTTTTAATAATCCTTTTCCATATGAAGGGAGCATGTTATGTTCTAGCTGAGATGCGACTTGGTTAATGTTTATGAGAAAACTTCCAAGAATTGAATTGTGAGTCCAATGCATTCCATTTATTGGTGGGTCTAATAAGGTTGAAATTGGAGTGTATGACTGCATTTAATGTTTCACTAAAGGTGAATTCTTCACCCCAAGGTCTGAACCAATTAGCAGATTTTTTCCATGCTCCTTGGAAAGTAAAGGTAGAGCAGAAACTGCAGCAGTGTATATTTTCTCCCAGTTGCTGAAAGAATGGGATGCGACTGAGCTGGAAAAATACCGAATCAGTCTTACGCAAAAGTTTCAAACTCGATGTCTGCAGGGTGCTTAAATCTGGGCCATGGGGCTGGACTGGCCTGCAGTGCCACTGGCAGCCAAATGGGGCACGGTGGAGCCTCACACACATGCCCCATTTTCAGCCTGGATAGCCGCCTGCAGCACTCTGCTGGCCAAAATGGGGTACAGGGGGACTGCATGTGGGGGAGGGGGGCATGGCCCATTTTGGCTGGCAGAGTGTTTTAGGAGGTATACGTCCCCTGGGCATCCAGTGGAAAACTACAGTGCTGGTCCGGCCCTCTAAGTAATCCAGTTTGACACTCCTATTACACATATAAGCATGCAATGAGAAAGGCGTACTATTTACTAGCATGGTAGCCGGAAATTGGTTACATAATCCCCACTTAGCTCAACATCATAGATTTACCTCAAGGTATCATAGTATCAACCTTTGTGTGTGCTAATAATTCTTTTAAGACATAAAAGCACACTGTTCCATGGAAGTTTCTGCCCATGAAGTGCTGATGAATTTGAAGCCTGGGCCTTTATTGTATTGTGCTGCTTCCTTTGTAGAGGAACTGCCTCTCAGGAAACAAAATGGTTCAAATTGCAGCAACCTGCTTCTTGCTGCAATCCTCTGCAACTATCTAAAGGACCCTGTGCTGGTTACACACACACAAACACACCACGAAATACAGAGTATGGAGGAAATTAATATTGTACAATATTAAAGACTACATTGCAGTCTTGTAAATACAGAAGGGATCGCTTTAATAGAAAATTATTGCAATGCACAATATAAAGAACATTTGGGCATTAAAAAAGACAGAATGTTTGGCATTAGAGAAATTGACTTCCATATCAGTTACACAATTTTTTAAATGAGTAACAATACTTAGCTTGGAATATAAGCACTTACTGCTTATGCTAGATGCTATGGGATGCATTTCCAGATGCTTTTAATAATATTTATAAATTGATACATTCTTCACTAAATAAAATCAAAAGACTTAAAAACTGGTAAGAGCCAGTTGATGGTTGGTTTACATTCATTGTGAATATATTCTACTATAACATTTATTTATATAAATTAGTTCAATCTTTGCAGCAGCTTTCCTGTAATCCCTTCAGGAAAAGTGAATCCCTTTTGCATTGAAGCCATGAAGAACACTGGAAAATAAAAATATTCTAGTCTTAGTAAGATTTAGGTGGTAGAATGGATGTTACTTCCAAATGGTTTCAACATTTCCCACACAGGAGGAACAATGTTTTCTCTATACATGTGGGAGATGACCAGGCTGAGCCCGATGGAAGGGTCAAGTGTGTCATCAGTCTCTAGAGATTGTTAGCATGCAATAAAAAACTGTACTCATTTGAACCGCCTTGACTCCTGATTTCCTGCGCTTGACATTACATTTCATCTTGAAGCCAATTCTATTATATTGACTATTTCTTCCATTTAGATAATGTTCACACCTGTTTCTACCATGGCACATTCTTTTCATACAGTTTTGTTCAGGACAAAGTCACTCGATGGAACCATTAGTGCCTCTATATAAAGTGGCAATGTTAAGTAACAGCTGTTAATTAATATAGTAGCAAAAAAGATTAAGATATAATCTTAAATTGCTGATGAACTTAATTTTAAGAGGAAATTACATCCAATACATTTTAATTAAAATCTAAATAATTATAATTCTAAATGTACTGTATATACTCGAGTATAAGCCTAGTTTTTCAGCCCACTTTTTGGGCTGAAAAAAGCCGCCTCGGCTTATACTCGAGTCAGTGAAAAATTTGCCCGAAATGGAGGAGAAAAAGGGGCGGGCCATGCCGCTGGGTGACACTCGTGAATGGCCCAGTGCCCCTGTGAGTTTCCCCTCCCTCTGTGTCAGTTTGCCGCGCAGCGCGCACCGCACCATCCCCCCTCCTCACGTTCTAATGTAATGCAGGTCTCTCTTACGATTCCCCTTCCTCCCCCTCCTGCCGCTCTGCAACAATGTCCCACCTCCTCCTTGTTATGGCAAGCAGCCACATAGCAATGTCCCACCTCCTCTGGTACAGTGATCCAATGATAGGAATCACTGTGCCGTGTGTCATAGGAGGCGGGACATCGCTCCCGTGGCTGCACGGGACATCATCATCACAGCGGGACATCAGCATCATGAGGTGAGTGAAGTATTTCATTGAATACACCGCTAGTTTACTGTTTTTCTTTGAAATAAATATTCAAAAACATTATTGGTATCTATTTTTATTTTTGAAATTTACCGGTAGCTGCTGCATTTCCCACCCTAGGCTTATACTCGAGTCAATAACTTTTCCAGTTTTTTGTGGTAAAATTAGGTGCCTCGGCTTATATTCGGGTCGGCCTATACTCGAGTATATACGGTAAATCAAATCTAATATTTGTCCACATTTCACCCACTATTTAAAAACGCTGGTCCTTACTCTTCCTGATGCATAAATCTCACACTTATTTTTGCTTTCATTCCAATAAAATCTGTTTCAACCATGAAGTTAAAAGTAATCTTGAAGTAAATAAATGTTTTTACCTTATAAAATCATCAATATCCATTACTCGGGCACGTTTTTCTGAATAGCCGGTATCTTTTAGGATTTCATGTATAAGTTCAGCAATATTGAAATTTTCAGGAATTTGCTGTCGGCAAAATAGAAAATTATGTGACATAGCTCAAAACAAAGATGCTTTATAAAAGACTGTAATAGATCAGAAATATTTACCAAATTATTTTGTGAACAGTGAATTCTGTAATTCTGTTCCAGCAGCTGTTTCACAGCATTTGAACTGCAATAATGAAAAAAGAAAAGTCACATAGAAATTCTTTTTTGAAAAATTAGAATTGTAAAATTGTTCTTTTGCAAAATGTCTTTCTTTTCAACTGATGTTTAATGTTGTTTGCACCAACATGCACTACATCTCTTTAACACTTTAATATCCTGACAAACTGACCTTGCTTATACCATGTCCAAACATAGCTTCATACTTTTTTTCTATTTTTTAATACTCATTTCACACTAACTCTTGAGTTATAAAAAAGCAGAAAAGAGCTTTCTGGACAGACTGATCAGCCACTATAATACTTTTTCTCCTGTCTCCTCAGTTTCTTTCATTCATCAATGTATCTTTGATAGGGCAACAACTATAGGGCAACAACTATTTTTTATAAATTGCTGTGGGAGACTTCTTTTTTTTTTACTAAAGGTTAGGGGAAAATGTTTACATAATTAATACAGAAAGGAAAGGAGTTGTGTTAAAACTATCCTGGACACATGCAGGATCGAAAACTAATAGAAAGGAATGCTTGCCATTTTGACATTACTAATTCTTTGTCAGATTATTACGGAGTATAATATGCAAACAAAAACAGACTATACAAGCATAGTTTACAAACTTTTAACTGCTAAAGGAACAGGGAAATTTTAGCTACATAGTATTCGTACAACCAATTTCATTGTATTTAAATACAATGACAATAAAGATTATACTTATTCATATCCTGAAAGTTTAAATTCTGTTAAGAATATCAATCTAAAAGAATCTGCAAGAATAACCAAAAGACAAGAGGGAACAAAAAGACAAGATCATCTTTAGGCACCTACATGGTGCTGTTCCTCATTTCCTTTCATGATCAACAGCAATTATAAATAGACAATCTGATGTTATACCTCTGGAGCATTGTAGTTCATGGGAGCCCTGGTGATTGATTTACCATTTGTCTAGGTAATTCCTGAATAAGGACTTAGTTCTCTTTCTCAAAATGATCAGATAAAACTGTATAAATCAAATCAACCACATTCTTCTATTTTCTGCTCTTAGTTTATGGCCAGCATAAAATCTAAGCAATATACCCTTTTGCCTGGTATTCATATAGCAATACATGCTCTTTTAAGATTTCTGGTCGAAGAAAACAATATTTTATCAACTGGTATCTTTTACCAACAATAAATTACAACAGCAGGGGAAACACCAATCTGGGAAGAGGAAAGTTCAATGACAAGGCTGCAAGCAATTCAACATTTAAAAAGTGTAACTTACTTGAAAATGGCAGCAAGTGTCTTGTTTTTCCTGACAAACACTATCCTCAGTAGACCATCCCACTCCTAAACAAATATATTAGAGAGTAAACAGAAATAGTTTCTTGCACCACACATGAAGGCTGCTTTCTGTTGGTCACTATTAAAGTAACCTGACATCTTTCATCATCTTCCCTTTTTTTCATTTGTACTTTAATCTTAGCTGAAAATGTGTTGGGGTTCTATGAGTGGCAATTCCATGGAAAGCGTGATAAGGATAATTGGATAATTTTTGCATTATATGAAACAATTATTTTCAAAGATAGGGTAGATATTAACATTGACATGAAAAAACTTTTCATACCTTTGAATCTCATTACAAGTTTTAGAAATGTAAATGAAGCTATGAATGTTTCCACTTCTTATCCGATATACTTAGTTATCATTTAATGCTGTTCAGTGAATTACAAAATATGGAGCATTAGAAAGGCTTCACACAAAATATGGCACTCATGCACAGTTGTCCAAATATCTAAAAGTAATGTACACTTAGGGGATTCTAGGTTGTTTTCATGGGTTTCAGATCATACTGATAAATCTCACCTGAAAGTTAATTGGAGGTGGAGGGTTCTTTGGTTCTATCCTTACAACACTGGATTCAACTTTGGGTGGAGGTTTAAAATTATTTTTTCCTACCTGTTAAACATAATAAAATCAACTGTCAAAGAAAGAATAACTTTTTGTCTTTCTGCTTTTAATTCATTTTTTGTTCTTTAGTTTGAGTGTTGTGAATTGCCAAGTCATTTAACAATAAAAATCTATCTTCATCCTATTAAAACTTCCACAACCGTAAAACCATCCTGTCTATTATCTAAAATTTCAAAAACTCAAGATAAAATTACCTATTATTTTGCTTACTTTCATTAGATGATCAACACGAGCTAACAGCTGAGTATTAACAGACAGCCTACAATACAGGTGAGAGCCTGGTTTTGCAACTAGGCGAAGAGCAAATTCTCTTTGAAACATGAGTACTGCACACCTGGAAAATAAACAAGAGATGCAAGTTGAATACTATTCTGAATTAGCCCTGTCCTGGAAAAGATTAAGAACTTGACATTTGTTCAGCAACGTTTTTATATATATATATATACTACTGCTTGATAGGTTTTTAACCCGCTTACTGTTTTGAACTCTGTGAATATCCAGTAGATACTATAGGCTAGGTTAAATCATGCACGACTCCTGGGTAGTTTAATAAATGCGGTTGAAAATATTGTGAGGACCTAGCTGCTAAATGCAGAATGAATATTATTATTGTATGAAGATTTCAAATACTTTGAATCACACAATGCTCTTGGAATAATATGTTATTCTTACAAGGTAAGAGACTAATACTGACACTTTGAGAGGACTGATGTTCATGGATCATAGACTGATAAACAACATAGTTTGCTTCAACCCATTCCTGATGAATATTTTTTTAAACTTATCTGACAGTATTTAAAAGCATTTCAGAGTTTTTCTAGGGACCCTCTAACAACAGGCTTAGACAAACAGCAAGTTTGGTGTGGTGGTGTGATTCAAGCAAATACTTCCACTGAAAAATAGATATATAGCAGCGGCCCGCAACCTTTTGGGCAGCAAGGACTGGTTCCATGGAGAGGGTTTTCCGTGGACCGGAGGGAGGCATGGATTTGTGTGCTGCCTGCATTGCGCGGCTGGGGCTTGCTTGTTTGCACGGACTGGTTGCTGGTATGCCGCGGACCAGTGCCATTTCACGGACCGGGGGTTCGGAACCCGACATATAGTACTTGATTTCTTACTAGGTTTAGTTTTACACAGTGCTAATTCTTTTCTAGATAAATATGTGAATTCTAATCTATAAGGTAAATCATAATAGGATTGGATATTATTTCTAAAACCATCTAAACTATATTAAACACGAAATATTTTTCTACATACCTAAAGAAAGGCCGATGCAGCAATAGCTTGAAAACAAAAGGAGAAGAAATCTAGGGGTGGAGAGATTTTTTAAAAAAGATTGATTACTACAAGAGTAATACAAAAATACAATGCCTTTATTTTATTTTTCAGGTCTTGTTTTATACTTACTTGGTAAGGCAAATTAGCCACACAAGCATCAAAAAAAGGGAGATCGCTTTTCAATACATCTCCAATTTTTATTTCAAGTTTGTTTGCCAAGTGTCTGAAATGAAAATAATACTGTATCATTAATACATTTCCAAGAGGGGTTCTAGTTTAAAAAACATCATGCCTTTGCTACCACACAGAGCACTTACGTTCCCTGAACTCTTTTCTGAAGTTCACCAGCAAGCTTTACATCAAGTTCACAAGCAATTACCTGAAAGAGAATCATATATAAAATCTTTTTGTGGACATATCATACATAACAAATCCCAAAATTACTTTATGTTGTTATAGAATTTTAAACAAACTTCTGGTTTAGCTGTAAATATTAAGGCTCTTCTTTTAAGCTTTGTAGTTGGATACTGATGTTCCTCATACATTGGCTATCCCAAAGGTGCTTTTTTCCAAAAGGGCAACTAGACTTTCCTGTTTTTTACTTTGAAAACATTTCACTTCACATCCAAGAAGCTTCTTCCATTCTGAAGGTTTATATTCTTTGCTGTCATTGGTCATTAGCACTCTGACAGTTGCCCTTAGCCATCTAGTCACTGAGGCACTTAGGGGTTTATCTGTATCCTCAGAATCACCTGAACCAGAGTGTAAACGACTGCATTGTAAATAGGAGATTGATAGTGTTATTTCCCTCCCCCTCTGTTGAGGGAGGGTTGAGTGGGGAGGGATACAACATAGCCTGTTGTTAGGTTTGATGTTTTAGTTCTTCTTTTACCTGATCAATCAATTTTTGTTTAATTATCTTTTCCTATTTTGTGCTATCTCTTTGTGATCAAATAGGGAAAGGAAAGATGCACCTTTTTCCCTCAAAAAAGAGGCTGAAAATCTGGGTGCGTCTTATACACTGAATACAGCATTTTTTGCCTCTTGAAATCCCCCTTCACCAAAATGGTCGTGCATTGCCTCCTGGGGGCAGAAATGAGTGAAAAACAGGCCATTTTTTTGTTCAATTTCCCCTCCCCCCCCATGCCCAGGAGCACTCTATAAGCCTCCTAAAGGCTATGCATGCCCCCCCCTTAACAAAAAACGGCCCCTTTTTGCAAAAAAGGGGCCATTTTTTGTTAGTCCCCCCCCAGGAGCACTTTATGAGCCGCCTAAAGGCTATTCATGCCCTTTTGGGGGGAGGAAACGGGCCCATTTTCCCAAAAAAACAGGCCGTTTTTCAGAGGTCTGCAAAGTGGAAAAACTTTTTTTTTAAAATTTGCCTCTTCAAAATCTTGGTGCGTGTTATACTCCAAAAAATACGGTACCTTTTTCACCTTTTCTAACATTTTCACTGTCATGTTGCCAGTTCCAGGGCCCACTTCTAAAACAACATCTGTAGGGTATAAGGAAGCCTGAAAGAATGAATAAAATATTATTACACAAAAACCTAGCCCTGTTAGCACTGTGTCCAGACAAATGTAATTGATATACAGGGGAAAGGGAATGGCCTTATAGGAAAAGGAGGAAGAGCGGTACCAAAGCAATGGTCAGAGAAAAGAGTTGTGTCCAGAGCCAGAATGTAGCATGAATAAACATCTCAGATAGGACCCTCCCTAATTCTGAAGATAAAGGGAAGGGGGAGGCATGCATTCAGATTTGCGAGGTTCTCTTATTATAGCTTCAGAAAATAATATTGATTTACATGACATTAGTTTCCTAGTGTGGCCTACTTGGAAAGGGTGAGATACATTGAAAAATGACTTACTAAAGCAGAATTCTATCAAGTCAAAAAGGTTCATCTATTAAATGTGTACAAACTATTTAACTTATTTTTAGATTTAGATTTAGATTGCTTTTATTTATAGGCCGCCCTTTTCCCTGAGGGGACTCAGGGCGGCTCACAACCTATAGGGAGGGGATACACGTAATGACATATACAGACAATACATAATTAAAAATAGAAGCAACATTCATTCATCATTCGGGTGGGGACGGATCCCAATCTTTAACCCCAGGCCTGGCGGGATAGCCAGATCTTAAGGGCTGTGCGGAATGTCTGGAGGGTGGTGAGGGTACGAATCTCCACGGGGAGGTCGTTCCAAAGGGTCGGAGCTACTACTGAAAAGGCTCTCCTCCGCGTAGTTGCCAGTCAGCACTGGCTGGCAGATGGAACTCGGAGGAGGCCTAATCTGTGTGATCTAATCGTTCGTGAGGAGGTAATTGGCAGGAGGCGGTCTCTCAAGTACCCAGATCCACTACCATGAAGGGCTTTATGGGTGGTAAGTAGCACCTTGAAGCGCACCCGGAGATCAACAGGTAGCCAGCGCAGCTTGCGGAGGATAGGTGTTATGCGGGCGAATCGAGGAGCACCCATAATCACTCGCGCGGCCGCATTCTGGACTAGCTGAAGTCGCCGGATGCTCTTCAAGGGCAGCCCCATGTAGAACACGTTGCAGTATTCCAGCCTAGAGGTCACAAGGGCACGAGTGACTGTTGTGAGAGCCTCCCTGTTCAGGTAGGGTCGCAACTGGCGCACCAGGCGAACCTGGGCAAATGCCCCCCTGGTCACAGCCGACAGATGGTGATCGAAGGTCAGCTGTGGGTCCAGGAGGACTCCCAAGTTGCGAACCCTGTCTGAGGGGTATAATATTTGGCCCCCCAGCCTGAGTGATGGAACACTAGCCAAATTATTGGGAGGGAAACACAACAGCCACTCGGTCTTCTCCGGGTTGAGTACAAGCTTGTTAGTCCTCATCCAGTCCCTAACGGCTTCAAGACCCCGGTTCATCACGTGCACCGCTTCATTGAGTTGGCATGGGGCGGACAAATACAACTGCGTATCATCCGCGTATTGGTGGTATCTTATCCCGTGCCTCCGAATGATCTCGCCCAGCGGTTTCATGTAGATGTTAAATAGTAGGGGGGACAGGACCGACCCCTGCGGCACCCCATATGTTAGGGCCCTAGGGGTCGATCTCTGCCCCCCAATCAACACCGACTGCGACCTGTCCGAGAGGTAGGAGGAGAACCACTGCAAAACAGTGCCTCCCACCCCCACCTCCCGCAGTCGTCGCAGAAGGATACCATGGTCGATGGTATCGAAAGCCGCCGAGAGGTCAAGGAGAACCAAGATGGAGGCATGGCCTCCATCCCTGGCTCTCCAGAGATCATCGGTCAATGCGACCAAAGCGGTTTCTGTGCTGTAACCAGGCCTGAAGCCGGACTGGAATGGGTCAAGGTAACTTGCTTCCTCCAAGGACCGCTGAAGCTGGGAGGCCACCACCTTCTCAACAACCTTCCCAACAAAGGGGAGGTTGGAGACTGGACGATAATTGTTGAGAACGGCTGGATCCAAAGATGGTTTCTTCAGGAGGGGTCTCACCACCGCCGCTTTAAGTGCGGAGGGGAAGAGCCCCTCCCGAAGGGAGGCGGTGACAACCGCCTGGATCCAGCCCCGTGTCACCTCTCCGCTGTTGGCAACCAGCCAGGAGGGACACGGGTCCAGTACACAGGTGGAGGCACTCACAGCCCTCATGGCCTTGTCCACATCCCTGGGGGCAACATCCTGAAACTCAACCCAGCGATGGTCTGTCAAATTATCCTCTTGTGCCTTGGCTGGATCTGCAGGGGTGGAGTCCAAATCCGACCGAAACCGAGCAACTTTGTCCGCTAAGAACTGGACATAATCTTCAGCCCTACCCTGCAAGGGGTCCCTCGTATCCCTCCTATTTAGGAGGGAACGGGTTATCCTGAACAGGGCGGCTGGACGGGACTCAGCGGACGCAACCAAGGTGGCAATATACGATCTTTTTATTGTCCTAAGAGCCCTGATGTATTCCTTGGTGCAAGTTGTTAGGATTGCTCGGTTCGATTCGGATTTATCGGACCTCCATAGGTGCTCTAGGCGTCTCCTCCGGCGTTTCATCTCCCGGAGTTCCTCGGTAAACCAAGGAGGCCTCCGGGATCCACCACCTCGGAGCGGCCGTAGTGGCGCAATCCGGTCAAGGGACTCCGATGCTGCCGAGTGCCAGGCAGCAACCAGAGTCTCCACCGGACTGTGGGCGAGAGTATCGGGAATAACCCCAAGCTCCGTCTGGAACCTCAAGGGGTCCATAAGTCGCCTGGGGCGGAACCACCTGGTCGGTTCCTCCTCCCTACAGTGGGGGTTTGGTCTCCAGAAGTCAAGCCTCAGTAGGCAGTGGTCTGACCACGACAGGGGTATGATCTCATTACCCCTCAGACCAAGATCACAAGTCCACTGCTCCGAGAGGAATACGAGGTCGAGTATGTGACCCGCTGAGTGGGTTGGGCCCCGAATTACCTGGGTCAAGCCCATGGCTGTCATGGAAGCCATGAACTCCTGCGCCCCATCAGAGTGTTCACCGAGCGAAGGCAAATTGAAATCCCCCAGGACCATAAGTCTGGGGAACTCAATTGCTAGCTCGGCTACCGACTCGAGGAGCGAGGGGAGGGCTGCTGCAACGCTGTTGGGAGGCAGGTACGTTAACAGCAAACCCACTTGACCCTTGAGGTCCAACTTTACCAGCAGAGACTCACACCCGACAAGCTCCGGAGCAGGGATCCTACGAGGTGCTAAAGACTCCCAGATAACAATAGCCACACCCCCACCCCTTCCCTGGGCTCTCGGCTGATGAAGCACCTGAAATCCTTCTGGGCACATCTCTACGAGGGGGACTCCTCCCTCCGGGCCCAGCCAGGTTTCAGTAATACATGCCAGGTCTGCCCTCTCGTCTAAAATTAAGTCCCGGACGAGGGGAGCCTTGTGAACCACAGACCTGGCATTTAGCGACAACAGCCTGAGACCAGGGTCCCGATTACTCGCGCCATCTGGCCTCGGAGTGGAACTCATAGGGCCGGAAGGAGGGATCTCTGTGACGTAGCGAACCCTCCTTCCCCGGTAATGGCCAGCCCTAAAGTCCCCGCCATATCTGCCCCTCCCCGTTACGACCGTAATGCTCCGGCCCACTCCCGTGTCCGTGGTTCCCTCAACCATCCCTATGGCTCCCGCATTCCCCGACAGGCCCTCCGAATCATACATACCCATTTACTCACTCAGACAATCCCCACGTAATAATTAAAACAAATAAAAATACAGCAGCAATAAGATACTAAAAGTGGGCCATTCATTCCATCACAGACAAATCCCATGCACTCACCATACCAGTTAAAAATTAAAAATTGCGCGGTTAGAGTGTCCTTGGTCGCCAATCAGAAGGCGGTTAAAGGGGCTGCCAAAGGTGTTAAGTCCGGGCTGCCACAGATGTGGAAAAAGGCAAAGTCTGAGTGGCTGGGATAGTGTCGCTGGGACAGCAAGAGGTAGTACTGATTGAACGGGTACAGTTTGATTGCACATGTAGAAGCTCAAGGTCGCAGTTGCAGGCAGGATGGATAGGTGCCAATTAAAAAGATGGTAGAAGTAACAAACCAGCAAAAAAGATGGAAAGGCACCAATAGTAACCACTGGGGGGAGCCTAAGTTCCACACACGTTGCCTCTCTGGGGTAATGGCGTCTAAAGTAAGATGGTCCCATCTAACGCAGCATTGAGAGGTGGTAATAATAGTAGGTTACACTGGCCACAGTAAAAGGTCTGTCGTTGGATTCTTAGGGTCACAGTCCAAGCAGTCCGAACAGGCAAACAATAAAGCAACATTGAGTCCCTCAAAAGCAGCGGCAAGGTGGAGAGAGGCCGCTGCACCAGGGGAGAAAGGGGGGAGTCAGCAAAGCTGCAGTGGGGGTAGGAAACCAGTCCCCCAATCCAAATAGACATTTCTCCTGGGCACCCAAATTAATCTCTTGCAGTTTTTTAGTAAGCCCAGTCCAGCAGGGGAAAGAGTCTAATAAACAGGGTTCAGGAGAGAACGAGGGCAATGATCGTACAAGGGCTGAGTCCCAGTGGGGGAGGAGGTGGAGGGAGGCGTTCAGGAGGGTTATAGCGATGGCAGTTGTAGCCAATCGCCCAGTTCATCCAGCCTCTCCAGACGCCTAGATTGTTTTCTCTCCCTCAGAAGTCGAGAGTGAAACAAAACGCCGACATCGGGTGGGTGGGGGGGGCGGCCTGGGAAAACTGAAACGGCGGCAGCAAAACCAGCCGTCCAGTCCCGACCATACCCCCGTTGGAATCCGACCACCCCCTCCTCAGCAAGGCGAAAAACTGTCTCAGGCAACAGGCAATTTCTCTGATGTCATATCTGAACACCAGATACAACCATTCTGATACTTTTTATATTTTTAAAAAATGTACAAGGAAATTTGTATTGTGTACAGGTATAGTTGAACTTTTTTTCAAAATTTCAAATTTTATTTCTTAATCAAGTAATCAAACAAACTCACCAGTTTGTTTAGTGAGAAACAGATCCATTGATTTTAATGAGACTTACTAATTAAATAGGTATACATTAGTAGCTGCAAATACCACCAATTTCATTATAATGTATGAGAATGAGTGATTTTCTTACACTGAATGATTGTGATTACCTTTTCTATAATGCTGTTAACAATCAGGGGATTTTTCAAAATATGCTGACCAAGTCCAGTGTTGAATCTAATGCCTACTAATAAAAGTAAATTTTAAGATGCATTATTATAACAAGTCATTTTATATCAAACTCTTAGTTTTTATCAAACTCGCCAATAGTTTTTTTAATACGAATCTTAAATAATGGGATGATATCTTCCCAAATAATTTACGCAATTCAGAATCTGGCACCCTTATCAGAGAAAGTAGCATCAAAATAATAACAATGGGTGAGCTTTATCTTTAGTTCTAGTTTTAAAAAATATTTTCCCACTCTTCCCTATAAAGTTCTTCCAGCTCAGAAATATGTCTGCACATTGGACTGCTCCTGGATTGCACATTAGAAATCTTTCTACAAAATTTAAATCGTGCCCTCCTCCCTTACATCAAAGACACCATGGATAAAATCAACAAAATTCTCCACAAGCACAATATCAAGACAGCCTTCAGCACTGACCAAAAAATAGCCAACATCTTAAGAAACCCCAAAGACAAGATCCAGCTAGAAAACCAAGGAGTCTACAAAATACCATGCAAAATCTGCCGTGCCACATACACTGGACAAACTAATAGGAGAATAAATGCATGCATCGCAGAACACAAGAACGCAGTAAGAAAAAAAGAAAAAAACTTCCTCCCTGTTCCAGCACCTTAAAGCAACAGGACATGAAACTGATTTTGAAGGAACCAAATTAATCTCCAAAACTGAACACTTCAACAAGAGAATAATTATGGAAGCCATCGAAATAGAAAAACATCCCCACAACATGAACAACGGACACACAGCCAGCACCTCAGCCACACAGGATGATACAAAACAGCCAACCAATCTACAAACATCAACTCCATCTACCAATCAGGATGCAACTACACAGCCAATCAACCCACTTACAGCAACAAAACCAGCACTCCATCCTCTCCCCCCTCCCCAAGATTTATAGAGAGACGGCAGCTCCAACCACGCTTTACTCGCACAAGCACGAAGCCGAAAACACCAGCCTGAAGATGGCGAGTGGGACCTCGCCGAAACGTTGCCAAGACAATCTCAAACTTACACGGGAAAAGACCCGAATACAACAAGACCAGCACACGAACACACACACACACATGTGTGTGTGTGTGTGTGAGAGAGAGAGAGAGAATATGGGTGTGTATGTATGTGTGTATGTGTATACACACACACACATTCTCTCTCTCTCTCTCTCTCTCACACACACACACACTATATTGCCAAAAGTATTCGCTCACCACTGCTTCTGATTATGTGGATGGGTGAGCGAATACTTTTGGCAATATAGTATAGATAGATAGATAGATAGATAGATAGATAGATAGATAGATAGATAGATAGATAGAATCTCTCTCTCAAACACACACACAGACACACACACAGGCACACAATATTCTCTTTCTATTAGAATCTGGATAGTTTTGGGGGAAGATTCGAAATCACTTCTACAGCGAAGCCAAAGTACTTGGTACCCTCCAAATTACTATCACCATAGCGCACCCACCCCAACACAAATGATACAAAGCTGCATTCCATTGCAACCTGTCCTCCCTTAGCCCGAGAACTTCCTCTCACCAGGGCCTTTCCCTTTCCCTTCTCCACGCTGCTGTCGAGAGCGCGGCTTCGTCTTCACCTTCGGCATGGCTCGCCCGGGCCTCCAGCACGCCAAGTTCGGAAGAGAAGCAAGGCGAAAGAATGGGGGGGAGGGGTGTCGCACGCGCAAGGGCTGCCGGGACGAGTAGTTCCGCCGTTCCTTCGGAATCGCGAGGCGAAAGTGCTGGAGGACTCAATTTTCCGCAAAGCCTCTGGAGGGACGAGTCAGAGTAGCGAGTTTTTCGTGAAGTGTTTTATTACTTGGCGAAGGCGAGTTGAGCAACGCCGTTGGTGGCGGCGACTCTTTTAAAACTAAGTCATTCTTGGGAAAAGAAGAATCGGGAGGGGAGGAGACTGACAGGCGTCCTTCTCCCACATCTCCAACAACAAAAAAAGTTCCCGCCCACTTTTCCTTTTCAATGCACCCGTTTTTATTATATTGGGGGACTTTTCTTCTCTCCACTCCTCAGGCGCCAGAATCATCCCGAAAAAAAGAGAAGCGGGCGGGCCTGTAGGACGAGAAGCGGGTGGAGGGCTGGGGGTGAGAGGGCCATTGGGGGAAAGAGAAGCGCCGAGCGATGACGTACGTAGCGCGCCGAACTGCCGCGGCACGGTGGTGGGTGAGCAGAGGTTGGTGGCGCGAGCTTCGGAACCAGCGGGAAGGCGCGTGCGCCAGACTCTGGACGCCTGTGAAGGAGCTGCGGCTTCACCGGTAAGTGAGGGAGGGGAGAGAGGACGAGAACACGCCTGGCTGTATCCGCCCCGTCCGTCCTTCCCGTCCGGTCAGGATGCGAGCCAGCGAAGGCCCCGCACCCTGAGGCGGCGGCCGGCCTGTCAGGACTGAAATAAGCAATCCCCCTCGGTCGATGGTTGTGAACAGGCTCGAATCCTGAAATGTGGATGGTCTTGGGCGCTCCTGAGGAGAGATTTTATTTTCTCACTAGGAGGTGCTTTGCCTAAACGAGGCTCTTTTTCTTTCTCATGGTCCGAAGCCTTGGC
Organism: Thamnophis elegans; assembly: GCF_009769535.1. Lineage (NCBI taxonomy): Eukaryota > Metazoa > Chordata > Lepidosauria > Squamata > Natricidae > Thamnophis > Thamnophis elegans. The sequence goes on along the minus strand of NC_045543.1, from coordinate 119,340,246 downwards.
TAAGGACCATGTAACTGTCCTATGACTGGACGTCTCGCCAAAGTGTAGCACCCACAAAGGTCCCGTTTCTCCTAGAATACGAAGAAAAGTTGTCGCTGGTAGAACTCTCGATAACCGATGCCCGAAGAAATTGTTAACTCGAGGTTGCATCTGATGTATTAAAAGTACAAATAAACAAACAAACAAATAAATAAATAACTGTCAGTGCACAGCACATGTACAATGACATTGGTTGAGCTTCGTCAGTGCAACCCACTAACACAATACAACTCATAGTGAAGACCCCTCCCCCAGGAAAAAATATCCCTAATCCAATAAATCATATTAACAAACACCCAGTCCCATTACACCAGTGTGAAAATGTGCCGGCCCTTCAAGTCCATTGTACTACTTAGTTATGATGTTATTTTGCTATCAGGAGTGTGACAGATAAAAACTGTTCTTCAGCCTGTTTGCGCGGCTGGCTATACTTCTATATCTCCTTCCCGATGGTAGGAAGGTAAAGAACTGCTGACCAGGGTGAGTTGTCCCTGAGGATTTTCCTCACTCTTCCAAGGCAGCAAGCTCTAGAGATCTCTTCTAGTGGTGCCAGGGGGCAGCCCACAATGTTTTGTACTGTGCTCACCACTCTCTGCAATGTCTTTCTATCTGCGGCTGTCAAACCAGCGTGTCATACTGTGATGCAATATGTGAGGACGCTTTCTATTGTGGACCAGTAAAAGGAGGTCATCAGTTGTTGTTCCACCCTGTTTTTATGCAAGACCCTAAGGAACTAGAATCTCTGTTGGGCCTTCCTAGCCACAGGGACTGTGTTGTTTTTCCAGGTGAGGTCTTTGCTGAGATGGACTCCCAGGAATTTAGAGGAGGAGAGGATTCATGAACTTTGAGTTATAATGGAAAAGGCAGTTGCAATGGGGCACTCTACTCAGTCAACTGACTTAATTTAAATAATTCATTCTTATGAACCCCAATCCTCTACTCTATTAAGTTTCTTCTTGTGCCATATCCGTCATGGCGATTATGTTGGCGATCCGTCATCGAAAGTTGGCGACCCTTTTAGATTTAGGAGACTCAAACCAACAAGCAGGCTTCCATGTTTTGGAAGGATATAAAATGTAATCTTTTAAAGAGAAATAAATAATTATGCAGAATGATTATGGCTGATGTTTATGGATTGTGCTGTTTTTGTACAGAGCACATTTTAGTACGGTATATTTTCAGCCTTTCACTTCTTATTCTTTAAAAGCATCTGGATCCTCCAACAGTAGAAACAACTCTCCAGAAAGTACTCTTATACAAATATTTTTTTTTAATAAGTTAGTCTAATAAGATAGGATAGCAGAGAAAATTTCAGTCCTGTGCATGCTTACAGAGGTGAAACTCCCCTGAACTCTGTGCGCTTCTGATCAGGCTTGAGCCGAAATTTGAGTGGATTCTAAAGTATTCCAGAACTCCCCCTACTTCCTATGTGTTTGCTAGAAAAACAACATAATGCCCTTTTGCTTGAATAAACAAAAATGAGATGGATGAGGTAGCTTCTGAAACATTGGGGGAAAGGAGGAGCCCTGGGGTAATTCTTGATAGTGCCAAGTGTTAAATTTGGTGAGGAATCTAACTCTACGTGCATCAGTTACTGCTGCAACTTTTTCCTTTTCTTATTTATCCTCTGGAAAAATACTCTCCCAACATTTCTTTGATTGATCCATTATAGACAGGAATTCCTGGCTTCACAAGATAAACTTCAACTCGTGTACCTGGCTCCTGAGGTGGCATGTATAAAAGCCCACTAAATGAACAGCACATGGAAAGGAATGAGATTAATGGGAAACAGAAGACTGGTTTAGCAGATCTTTGTGCTATTGAAACAGCTTCATATCACTTTTTTCCATTTGTGTGGGGAAGTGCCACCAGGAAGAAATTTAAATGGACTTGCCTAGCATACATTTAGACTGCTGATATATACCATTAGTGGGATAATTATTACATATTGAGAGATATTGCTTTAAAGTGTGATGATTGGGAATCTATGCTTATGCACTCATATGTACAGTACTTAAGAATATATAAAACTGTTAATTTGCATCATCACAGATTCCTCTTATCCATGTGCTCTTCCCCCCCCCCCCCCTTTCTGACGTTTCCGTATTCAGCTGCTGTTGATTTTCTGGAAGGTTTTATTTCTAGAAGGCTCAGTAAGTCGTCTCAGTACAAAGACCAAATATGAACTGATCTAGTTTTTCTTCTCACAAAACTATTCAAACCTTTGTTGTCAGAGTACAACATATGTACAATGAGATTGGCTGAGCCTCCCTTCATGCTTCCCCCTCTGCCCCCAACACAATATAACCAACAGTGAAAGACAAAAAATCCCTAGCCCAGTGAATCCTACTAACAAATACCCAGTCCTATTGCACTCTGTGAACTTATTGCATGTCACGCCGCCCCCACAAGTCAATTGTACTATATTGTTGTAGTTATAAAACTACCCTGTGAATGAGTTACATTGGCATTTCTAATATGAAGCTGACTTCCAGCCATCTAATAAACTAAATGCAAGGACATTTAACATAGACCAAAGAAAGTTATTTGCTCAACGTGTAATTAACTTTTGGAATTAATTGCTAAAACTGTGATGATGGCCACTAACTTGGATCATTTTAAAAGAGGATTATATAAATGCATGGAGGGGAGCTCTGTCAGTGTTACCGTCAACCTAGGGCAGCAGGCCTCCAAATATCAGGTGCAGAGCAATAATGGTGAAAGAATGTCCCTGTCTCCACCTTTCAGGTACTTCATAGACATTTGGTGGCCTTTTAGGAGACAAGATGTTGAACTAAAGTAGTTCTTGAATTTATTATAACAATCAATCTTCCTTCTACTTTCAGTGTAAGCATGCATAAAAGATTGCATATATTTTCAGAAAGTTTAACTCTGTAAATGTGCCTTTTATTATGTGAGAGCTTTATAGGACGGTTTTATTTACTTCCTGTTTTTAGTTGGAATTATATTGAAAGTTTTTAAAAAAAATTTGATTACCGTATATACTCGAGTATAAGCCGAGTTTTTCAGCCCACTTTTTGGGCTGAAAAAAGCCGCCTCGGGTTATACTCGAGTCTACAACTGGATCCGGCAGTGCTGTTGCCTGTTGGAGGAGGAGGAGGCGAACCAGCCTGCCATCGCCGGCCACCGCTAGCCCTGCCGCTCTTCCCACCCCCCTTCCAAGCCCCACAGTCCAGCGGATGGAGCAGCGAAGCCCCGGGGCTTCGCTACTGCTCCCCGCATTTTCTGCACGGGGATCCCTTGGAGAGGGGATTCCAGCCTGCCATCGCCAGCCACCGCTAGCCCTGCCGCTCTTCCCACCCCCTTCCAAGCCCCACAGTCCAGCGGATGGAGCAGCGAAGCCCCGGGGCTTCGCTACTGCTCCCCGCATTTTCTGCACGGGGATCCCTTGGAGAGGGGATTCCAGCCTGCCATCGCCAGCCACCGCTAGCCCTGCCGCTCTTCCCACTCCCTTCCAAGCCCCACAGTCCAGCGGATGGAGCAGCGAAGCCCCGGGGCTTCGCTACTGCTCCCCGCATTTTCTGCACGGGGATCCCTTGGAGAGGGGATTCCAGCCTGCCATCGCCAGCCACCGGTGGCTGGCGATGGCAGGCTGGAATCCCCTCTCCAAGGGATCCCCATGCAGAAAATGCGGGGAGCAGTAGCGAAGCCCTGGGGCTTCGCTGCTCCATCCGCTGGACTGTGGGGCTTGGAAGGGTTCGGGAAGAGCGGCAGGGCTAGCGGTGGCTGGCGATGGCAGGCTGGTTCGCCTCCTCCTCCTCCAACAGCACTGCCGGATATCCGCCCAACGCTGCGGGGGCGCCAGCGGGAGCTTCGGCGGTTTCACCTCAGCCGCAGCGCTGGGCAGCAAATGTGCTGGTGCTGTTGGAGGAGGAGGAGGCGGCGGCAGCAATAGCACCTGAGGACAGGACAAGAAGCAATGGAAACTTGTCAGAAGGAGACTCAAGCTGGAAATAACGAGCAATCTGACAGTAAGAACAATTAAAATCCTAGGAAAATGTCCTTTCATGAAAAATTACTTTTTCAGTTAACTCTGCCTGACATTAGTTGGGTGAACAGAAATATTAGTTGGCCAATTCTAAAAGGGAGCACCAGAAAGAACTTAAAATATTTTTTAAGAGAGCTGGGTTTTTCATTTATATTATATGTATGAACAGAATTAACACAAATTGCAGATACCAATCAAACATAAAGAAAAAAAGGATGAAATAATGCTCATTTTAAAAAACTCAGTGAAAATAAAAACAATATACCAAGAAGGTGGCATACTGGTTGTGATTTGATCTCTTCAGGGGATCCCGGGGATCCCCTATACAAGTATTTTAATATTGCAGACTTGCAGTATTATAAGTCATACTGATATTATAGAACACTTTAATTAAGCGGGTCCCTTGAATAAACATAACTTTGAGTTTCAAATAACACTGATTTTTTATTTTTGAAATTTACCGTAGCTGCTGCATTTCCCACCCTAGGCTTATACTCGAGTCAATAACTTTTCCAGCTTTTTGGGGTAAAATTAGGTGCCTCGGCTTATATTCGGGTCGGCTTATACTCGAGTATATACGGTACTGCAAGTTGTTCTTGGGCAATTATGCTAATAAGTAATTGGCCTCCCGTTATTTCTGTTTTGTGAAAACATTGCATTAATGCCCACTCCTAAAGATATTGCAGTTTTTTCCATATATTTTCAACTATTAGCTGATTATTTTATATCATTTGTCACATTTGTCTAAGAGCTTGTTAGCATGGGGACTAATATTGAACAAAGCAAATCAGTATTTTTGCTGGACCTTGGGTATAACTTAAAATTGTATTTATTTAATGGGTGACCATTATGATTACAGTTACACATGTTTATATTTTCAGTATTTGAAGTCACTGATACCTACTGTGTGAGTATGAGAGTGTATTGGAAGAATGGATAAAATTTTGGTTATACAGTGCCAGATTGCACTGCCTTATACATGGCCAAACACATTGTTTTTAGTACTGTATTACATAAGATAAGTCTGTTAATATGCAAAATCTTTATAGTGATCTGTACTTTTTAATCAGGTTTATTGCTAATTATTGTTGTAGATTTTTTTTAAAAAATATTTCTAAATTTGAATGTCCCTAATTCTCTTTTAGTAAATACTTAAATCAATACAAAAGAAGAAATAGGACCTCTTAGGAAACCTAACAATGCATTTTTAAAAATGTTTTGGATAGATTTTCATGGATCTCCATAGTGCCAGTAACATTGTTCTTCAAGTCTTGACCCAAGCTACTAGTCAAGATACTTCTGTATTAAAACCAGCAGAGGAACAACTGAAACAGTGGGAGACACAACCAGGTTTCTATTCAGTTTTGTTGGTAAGTTAAAACAATGCAATCACATTTGTTCAAGTACCTCTTCATAATCATCTTTTCTATTTACCTTTTTGCTATTTTCCTTTCAAGAATATATATTTTGTATCTATTTGTTCATTGTTTGAACTTTGCTACCAAATATATATGATTGTGTTATCTGTTTTGATGAACTTTGATGAATGCTGCTCCAATTAAAAAAAAACTTCTGTAAAATGAACAAACTGTTGTGGATTATTTATTTATTCAATTTATATATAATAATCAGCTCCTTTAAATTAAAGGATTTAGGATATCCTTAGACCAGGAAGTGCATGCCTTTTGATGGTTGAAAGTGAATGTGAAGAAAATACAAATAATTTTTCCTAGAAAAATCACCAAGTAATAATACATATTTTAATAAAGTCAGTATAAAATACATCCCAGTAACTGTGCAGTTGATCACATTTTAAATATATTGATCAACTATGCATATGAATTATAATTAAGCTAAATATTCATCTAGATTTGGCACAAAGTGCCAAAAGTGCTAGTGCGCCCACATCCAGAATGCAATGCATGCGTGATCCCACATGCATGCTTGATCCCTCATGTTTGCCCTGCACATGTTTGCGATAGCCCTGCATGTGCGCTCTGCCGCCCCATGCATGCGCATACATCTCCCGCATGTGCCCAGTGCATGTGCAGCAGGGACCTGATAACAAGCTGGCTGGCAGGAGATGCATGTGCGGCGGAGCTGAGGTGACGGCTTGACTTCCTGCAGAGAGGGCTCTGCATGCCACTTATGGCACACATGTCATAGGTTCGCTGTCACAGATTTAGATGGGTGCATATCCATCTTATTGACACTTTGTTGACATTCTTTTGTGAGATTAAGCATTTCTACATTAATTGCCTAATAGTCCTGGGAAAAGAGAGATGCTCTAAGATTTACAGACAGATGTTTCTGCCTTTCGTATGTCAACATTTTCTTGGGAATCAAAATCAGAACATTACTCAATAATGTGAATTTTAAGCCTATGCTATATATCTTATTAGACCAAAAATTATAGCATTTTCTCAATTGTACAATTCTTTGTGTACATCATCCACTACCACAAAATTTGGGAATATAGATTCTTGCAACTTTGTATAATACCTAAGACACACTGTATAAACTAATACTGTTATATTAAACTCTTTGTTTGTTACAGAACATATTCACTAACCACAGTTTGGATATAAATGTGAGGTGGTTGGCTGTTCTATACTTCAAAAATGGAATTGACCGCTATTGGAGACGAATGGCAATGCAGTAAGAAATAACTTTCTAATCTTCTATGTCATCTCTGCAGTTGTACTTTTAAAAATAATTTCCTGACTTGAAGCAAACAATGCCAGCAATCCATTATCCAGATAACCATGATTTCTACCTTCAGCATAATTTTTGTACTCGGTAGTTCATGAATGAAGGCAAATACATGTGTCCTAGGATAAAGTTGCAGGATCCAATCTGAATAGGGCACCAAGACCAGAGGTTTGTTCTTCCAAGTTTTCAGACTCATGCCATAGCCCATCCTCAAGGAACTTCTCAATCTCCAGGATGTGAGGACAGCTGAATGCACACATCTTGTAGATTAAGAAATTCCCTGAGGATGGGCTCTAGCATGAGTCTGGAAGCTTGGAAGAACAAACCTCCTGCCCCAGTGACTGACTCAGATTGGATCCTGCAATTAGTAGATGACTTTGCAGTCTTCTTTTTTTCAATGAGACAAAAATATCAGAAGACCCACTAGCTCCAAGCTCTGAGGTTCTTTCTTAAATGTTCAAGGTTATTATAATATGATAGTAATTATTTTCAGTATTAATTGTCTCCATATGTATAAACAGAGAGGGATAAATGTTGGCTTATTTTGCCATACCCCTGCATCCAGAAAACAGCAGACTAAATAACTAATAAATATAAATGTATTTCAGCTCCTCATTGGAAAAAATTACAAATTAACTTGCTCCTTTTCTTGTATTTTTGCCCAATTCATTCTCCATATTTTAGATATATATTGTCTGTTCTCATCTGCTTTATCACTTTTTTCTTCCCCTGAAAGCTTAAAGCTCTCATTTGCTACTCTTAAATCCTTTTATATACAAGTTAAATTAAAAAATAATAATAAAAAATAATAATAATATAGTAAAAAATTATCAGCCTCTTTTGTAAGATAATTACTGTGAATATTAACTTTAAAAAAATATATTTTATTTTGATTCTAATTAGTAATATTTTAATTAATTTATTTCAGGTTTTAATGAATTTAACAGACTGTCAAAATTTTCAAATCATTTAGTAATAAGGAAAATAATTGAATAATAAGACTGCCATTGAATCTAATTTCTGTTAATCCTGTAGATGTCAGTGTTACAACACATGAATTTTATAAAATCACATAATCCTTTTTAATATTCATTTCATTTATGTTTAAAACACATTAGAAAACATTGTCCCTTCACAAATATTTGTCACAAATATAGCAGTTGTGTGAAATCCTGAGAAATATAAGCTAGAAAGGAAGTCTGCTTTTACAATAACATACACTAAGATACCTGTTATCTTGTTTTCAAATTATTTGAAACTGTTAGTAAAATAAAACATGCAGACAAGTATTTCAATCAGATTTCCTGTACAAGATTATTGTTAAAATTTAACAATTTTTCAGCCATTGTTATTTGCACTTATTTGGAACCTAATGAGCAAAGGTTGATTAAATCAAGATATTTCTCTTTTGAATTTATATGTTTGGGTCGTAATATCCTCCTTCACACTCTTTACATAAATATGTTATATAAAGAAAGTTGTTGCAAGCCCCCCCCCCCCCCCCCCCCGCAGGACCATCACCATTTTCTACATTGTATTGTATTATTCTTGCTGATCATAGAAATCTCTCTATAAAGTTTGCATGGTTATTTCTAATATAGGGTTTAATTTTCCAATAAATAGTGCTTTGTCAGAAGAAGAGAAATCTACTCTGCGTGCAGGACTTATTGCTAATTTCAATGAACCAGTAAATCAGGTTAGTAATTATATGAAAATTGGATCTATTGATGCTTTTTTGAGACTATTTTTGTGAAAAAATATTTAAAAAATAAATGGGTTCAATCTTACATGTCAACTAAACTAAAGTCAAGTCACAATGTACATTTCTTTTATAAGTATTATGTATTATTTTATGTATTATTTCTAATAATGGTAGTTGTGTATGCACTTTTGTAACAAAAGTGTGACATCTGTAAAATGACCATTTGCCTTCATTTGTGACTATAAATACTTTATTATAAATGGCAGGCAATTATTTCAGATTTATTTAATTAATTATTTGCTTGGTTTTGCTCTTGAATTTTCCTTTGTAAAGCATGAACAAATTTTAATCATTATGAACAATTCAGATTTATCTCTTCTTTAGGTTTTTTCTTTTATGTTTTTTTCCCAAAACAATGATAACAGTAGATAGGGGTGTACTGAGCCCTACTCAGAATTACTTGGCCATTTGGGAATTAGCTGTTTTGAGAAGATGCTATGAAGTATGTAAGAAAGTTTGAATGTAACCATTTCAATCTCAAAATAACTGCTTGTCACAATCTTGTGACACCTTAAAAATTGTTAGTACTAAAAAAATGCCTAGAATGAAAGTGTACTTCCACTTTGTTTTGTGTATTTATAGTATATTGATTTTTTTTAAAATACTCATAGTAAGACTTTATTTGGAAAAAAATGAGCCAGGAAATTGCTTTATGATTAATCATTTAATTGGCCCATCCAGCTCAGTAATAATATCAGCATTGACTGGAAGGAACTTTTCAGGGATTTAGTGCAAAAAAGTTATAATTCTATTTGAAAAATCTGAAAAATAATCTTGAAACTTTCTAATTGTGAGATTTGTCACTCCTGTACCACCAACTATACCAGTCCTATAATTATTTGGAGACAACCCCCCCTCCCCACCCTACTCTCTCACCCCCCCACACACGAAAAATCAGTGCTCATTAAAATATTGTAGTAACATTTTCTTTCATCAAAATTAATTTCATCAAAATTAATAGTACTTCATAAAAAGTAGAATTTCTGTGCCAAATACACTTTCCATAGAAAAAGTACACTATCCTTCTCTGTCTTTCACTACATATACAGTATATTTTCTAGTTGTGTCTTATTTTTGATATGTAGATCATAAATTTCACTGCCAAAGTAAACATTAGAAAATATTTTAATCACATAGTGTGCATTTTATATGCCATCCCCCCACCCCTGGGATGTTAATTACAGTCAAAATAGTGCCATCTGCATATAAGTGAATAGATGATATGGAAAAGCCCCTAAGGCTTATGGATGTACAAAAATATTTTAGAAAAATAGAATAATTCCAAATGCAGTTGCAGCTGTGCTCAATAGTCATGGAAAATTAATTCACTATTTTGGGGAGAAACATGAGAAAGAAAATAGTATTTTGTATAGACTGGCTTGGAAAAATGAGTGAGATCGTTCCATACTACACTATTTTCTTTCTGAGTCTTATTTGTGTTAACTGTTTTGTTTAGATCTTACAGCCTTAATCCTGTGTTTATTTTTTTTCTGCAGTGTATAACACAATGTTGCTGAATTTTCAATAGATGTGATTCTGTTTTGATTAGAGTTCAGTATGCCTACTAGCTTAATGTTGAGTATTTTGTTTGACTACCTTTGCAGATTGCCACACAAATTTCTGTACTGATTGCAAAAGTTGCTAGGCTGGATTGTCCTAGACAGTGGCCAGAACTTATTCCTACCCTTGTAGAATCTGTTAAAATTCAAGATGATCTTCGCCAACATAGAGCTTTACTTACCTTCTATCATGTTACAAAGACTTTAGCATCTAAACGGCTTGCTGCAGATAGAAAACTTTTCTATGATGTAAGTATGAAACTTTGCTTTATTGTATATATTATTTCATTCCTAAAGGTGAACATCCTGTAATTCAAGAGTTGAATAATTTTGAGTTCAAAATGCCCCTCTCTGGAATAAGATGATTTGGCCCCTCGGAGTTAGTTTTTATCTTGAACTGGTTCTGTTTCTAATTCCATTTAGCCATTTTAATCTGGAAATGTTTTTTGTGAGATCAGAGTAGCTTTGTTTCAAAATCGAAGAGTGTAATTTCAAGCTAAAAATCATATTAAAAACATTTTACACAGTTCTGCTTATTTTTTTGTTCTTCAAGACAGATCAAAAACCTAGTGCTGAAATCTTCAAATTTAAAATATTTTTAAAAACTGATTAGGCACATTGACAAAATCTGTCATTTTGAGGATAACTTCATTTTTAGTTTGTTAGTTATTAGATGTATGTGCTGCCTATCTGATCTAAAGGTGGCATTTAGAGATCACAATGATATGTTCCAGAGATACCAGTAACCCCAAACTGTAGACAATCCCAGTAAATAATGATTTTTGAGGTTGAGATTTTAGGTTGGTTTAAGAATGTTCCTTTTTGAGGGGAATGACAAATCTAGTTTCTTGGTTCTGGTATTTTATATTAACTGGCATTTCAACTTTCTAATTTGTTTTAACTTGGCAAATATTTTTGGATAGTGAGGAAAAGATACTATGATGTGGCAGAGAGATTCAGATCAATTGTGAGAAGTGCAATATGAAAAAATCAATCCCTGCGTTCAGGCTTTGTGTAAAAGCTCATGTTGCTGTTTTGATGCTTGGTTGTATCCAATTTAACTTTATTCATTAATAAAATTACACTCCTCATTGCAGTTATTTAAGAAATGAACAGCTTACTAAGTAGGACTTGCTCTGGGTAAATATGCTTGTGTATCCCAACAAAGTTGCTAAATTAAGTTTTCTAAGTTTGTAACAGCTGGATTATATTTAAACTATTAAAATCTATTGCATCTATATTTAGTTTAACTGTGCTTTTTAAATTATATTTCTGCAGTTAGCTTCTGGAATTTATAGTTTTACCTGTTCCTTGTGGAATCATCATACAGATACATTCCTTCAACAGATTTGTGTTAGAGATGAAACTATGAGTAACTCATTAGAAAGAACTCTCTTATCATTGAAAGGTAATTGACAAAAATATTGTATTTAAAATATAGTATTATTGTGAAATACAGTCTCAGGTTTTCATCTTTAGCATAGGACGTGCTATCTTGGGTAGGAGATTAGTTTAAAGAATTGATCAATCTCAAGTTAATTTTTTTTAAAGTATCTTCCATTTTTCTTAAATTATCCTTTGATCATCAAAGTTAATTCAAAACAGGAACCTTGGTAGTGCAGTGGTTAGAATGTAGTATTGTAGGCTAACTGTCCGCAGTCTGGAGTTTGATCCTGACAGGGATCGAGGTGGAAGTATATTGCAAAGGTCAGAGATGGGGTGGGAGATAGATGGCCAAGGCAGTCCCTTGGGCTGGGAGAGAATGGCTTGAATTGGTGGGTAGACACTTAATTATGTGATTTTCAGTTAATTGTGGCAATGGAGAGTGCTGTAATTATGGTCACTAAGCGATGCAGTCACATGTTCTCTTGCTTTACAACCACATTGTTTCACAATGGAAATTCTGGTCCATTTATAAGTTGAGGACTATCTGTAGAAATTTAAATGATAATAACATTTTTCTGAGTGCTTTGAATAGCCCGTTGAGTTGTCAGACAAGGCTAAATTTGTGAAAGAATTCTATACTTTCTTGTAATAATATTAAAAACTTTCTAAATTATTAAAATTAATGGATTTTATTTTTTTACTAGTTCTTTATATATAAATTAGAATACTAAAATTGTCCTGACAAATGTTAAAAGCTTTGAAGATATTTTATTTTGAAAAATTAAAGTTGTGAGAGAATTTTGTTTATTACATGATGATCATATTTAGACGTTAAAGTTATCCTTCTAAAAACTTTCCTAATGTGAATAAGCAATGTGTTTTGCTAAATTTCTCCTCTCGGGGAAATCTGAAGTTGGTGTTTGAGGGAAAATACTAGCTTGTTTCCTTTCCTTGTTCACAATAAGACATAGTTATAAAGATGATGATTAGAATTATTTATTATTATAGAAATATTGTGTACTATTGAATTTTAGATCAAAAGCCTAATGCATTTTATATTTGTAAGTATATCAAAGAAAATTAGAAGTTATCCTTTTCTTATTTTTCCTTTTTCTTTATTTTTTCCGACCTTTTCCTTTCGAATTTTTTCCTTTTAAGTTATGTTTTGCTATTGCTTTTTATATTTTAATTCTTGTAGAAATTCAATCAAGTATATTAAAAATAAAACAAGGTCAATGAATAATTTTTGTGATGTACGGAATAACAGTTTTAATTTTTCAGTGCTTCGCAAGTTGACAGTTCATGGGTTTGTGGAGCCTCATAAAAACATAGAGGTGATGGTAAGTGTTTATTTTTTGTAAATAGAGTAACTATTCAAAAAAAGGGTAAAATACTATTCTTAGGTGTCTAAAGTTGTGTCTGGGCATAATGATAACACCAAGCTCATATTATTAAAGCGCTTTTGCTTTTATTTTCTTGCTGCACGAGTGGTTAAATCTGGAAGGATTTCTCTCCCCTTCCCCCCTTCCTCCAATGGCTTCTTGTGTAACAATATGGTAGAATTCAAATTCTGTCTTGTTGGAAGAAAAGGAAAAGATCCTTCAGGAGTTGGGCCTTTGACCTTTGAACAGTGTGCTAGGAATTGTGCTGCACAAGTAGACAGGGAAAGAACTATATTATTTGTGTAGTTAATAATTTTCTCCCCTTGTGACATTAAAAATATTAGTTTGATAACAAATTCATGAAGGGCTTTTGAAAAAAATCTAAAAGAGGGCAGTAGTAGCACTTTTTCCAACTAATACATTTATTAAAAAGACAAACTCCTGAGCCATACTCATTTCATCAGATGTATTGCATATAGAATTAAAGTTATCTGCCACTGATCAAATGAACTTCAGCTCATAAAGGCATATGCTTTTAAGAAGATGTGTTGGAAAAAGTTTTACCAGACTCTTGATTCATTGTTACCATAGATTAACATGACTCTTTCCATTGTCTAGGAAGGGCTTCTGCACTTTACTCAAAAATTTGGATTGTACTTTATGTAGTCCTACTATAAAGAGCTATAGGCTTACTAGTTTGTTTGATTAGCTATAAGCAATATTGCCTTATTAGTATATCTAAATTGGAACCAGTAGCATTCAAGCTATTTGGAAATGTTATGTTGGAGAAAAATGATTAGAATCAATATCTAGCTGATAATTTTAAGAATTATTTATATTTTCTTTGCTCAAGTTATCCTGTTCTTGTTCCCTTACTTGTTGTTTTGTATGCTTTAGTGCAACAAATATAATTATTCTTTAAGCAAATGTAACACAATTTGCATCTTTTTGTTTTTAACTCCTCAAGGGATTTCTTCATGCAGTATTTGTACGATTAAAACAATTTTTGGAATGCAGTAAGTATTTTAAGACTTCGGGATACAATTCTGTCTATGCATATTAGGATCAGTCCTGTTGATGTCAGAGATTTGAGATTTTAATAATACTTTATTATTGGAAACAGTTGTTATATAAACAGACAGTTTAACTAAACAGTTTGTTTTCATGTTGTAAAAAAGACACAATAATTCAGATATGATCCTAATATATATTCAAATAAATCTTGGATTCTTTTGTTAAAGATAAGTGGATTTTATGTTCTTGTATTTATAGTATCTTGCCTTCCATTATAATCTGAGGAATGGCAGCTCTAAATCTTGACTTTAATTGAAAATTCACTCCTGGCAAGTTCACTTGAATCTTAAATAATGCAGATCATTTATTGATTTCATGTATGTATTAATCACATTTTTATATTGCCCATCTCTCTTCAGTGATTCTGGGCACTTTATAATAAAAACATAAAAAGTAATATAAAAGCATAAAATAAGAGCAGTGTTAAAACAGTTAAGAACAAAGTTAAAATTAAAAATAGTTCAAGATAGAGGAAGCCTCCTCATGTCACTGACCATCCCCATGGTCGCCTACCACTCTTCAACCGCAATTCCAATTGGCAATGTCAAGTCTTAACACACTTTTGCAAGGCTGGAAGGAGGGGTTCTGCCTTATCTCTCAGGATATGATATTCTAGACCATGCGGGTAATGGCAGAAAGGACTTTCTTCCTTCATCCCTCCAGTCAAAACTCTTTAACTGAAAGGATTCCTCAATATACCCCCTGTGATTAGCAATAGCAATAGCAGTTAGACTTATATACCGCTTCATAGGGCTTTCAGCCCTCTCTAAGCGGTTTACAGAGTCAGCATATTGCCCCCAACAACAATCCGGGTCCTCATTTTACCCACCTCGGAAGGATGGAAGGCTGAGTCAACCCTGAGCCAGTGAGATTTGAACAGCCGAAATGCAGAACTGCAGTCAGCTGAAGTAGCCTGCATTGCTGCATTTAACCACTGCGCCACCTCGGCTCTGATAGGCCGAGACAATGTGACTAGGGTAAGACAATTCCTCAAATAACCTGGTCCCATGCCATGAAGGACTTTAAAGATGATAAGCAACACTTCAAATTGCTTATCCTATCAGAGGCCATCCAAAAGTGCGACCGTGTCATCCAAATGTGCTGTTTCTGTCCCATATCTGGGCTTGAAACCTCACTGTAAGAGATTCAGATAATCCATCTCATCCAGGGTCCTCTGGATTTCTACTGCTTCTTCATTCCTAAATTATGGGTTTTGCTATATTAGATAAATGTGAATTTTTGGCAGTAGCTTTTAACAAATATTGGTTCATTTGAATTAAATTCATAGGTCTGACTAAGCATGACTGATATTTTTGTATTTATAAATTAATTTTATTTATCAGGTAAAAACATTGAAACAGATAATGCTTGTAGGGATCGTCTAGAGAAGACTATAATCCTTTTCACTAAAGTGGTAAGTTTCTATAGCTACCAATCTTTTGAAAAATTTATCTAAATAAATTCTTAAGATTTTTAGCAATTTTAATGTAATAATTATTCTATTATATTAATAATCAGTATTAGTAGAATTGCTGTCTTACAAAATGTGATTTGCATAAATAAGTATAACATAGGTTCAGTGAAGAGAAAATAATTGGAGAGATATTAGAATTAAGAGAGTCTAATGAATTCATTATAAATGAAGTTTGTGAATTTCCTTGCAGGTTCCCATATTCTACCCCCAAACTTATATTAGAGATATCTTACTAAAGTCTGTATTCTTGCTTCCTTGTCTCGCATAGTTGTGTGAATGCTGATATTTGACTAGAGGCCAGAAAGAGAGGCTAAGTGCAAACAGTACTGATATACTTAGATCTGCATTATGGATTTCATAAATTCTGGTCCAAGCCTTCAATGTGGGCGTCTCCAGAATTCTTCAGAATTACTTTTTCTTATCATCCAAACCACTTAAGGAAGAGAAACTGCAGATTCAGCAATCTACATAATGCCTGATTTAAAAAGTTATATATGCCACCCAACAAAGAATATTCAGGCTATTACATTGTTTTCTTCATTGTCTGGAAAAAGAATACATGGAAAACCAACCTTGATCCAAAATGGGTGAATCTTTGTATAAGCTGCAGAATATTTCAAATGAAAATTGGAAATTTTATGTGTGATAATTCTGTTAAATGTTAATAAGCTGTTAAACTTTAAATGCCAAATACATCTGGTGTATTTTAAAATAAACTATTTGTTATTCTGAAAGTTACCCGTATTACCTTGACCTCTTATTATTATTACATTAATCTTAACATTTTTGGAGTGGTATTCTCATGTACACATTTATATTTTCAACTTTTAGCTTTTAGACTTCTTGGACCAACATCCATTTTCATTCACGTCTCTAATTCAGAGATCATTGGAATTTTCTGTAAGCTATGTTTTCACTGAGGCTGGTGAAGGAGTTGTTTTTGAACGTTTCATTGTCCAATGCATGAATCTGATTAAGATGATTGTCAAAAATTGTGCTTATAAGCCATCCAAAAATATAGAAGGTAATTTTTTTAGTTCAGTGGTATTCATAATTGCTTAGTCCTTTCCAATAAATTAGTAGAATACATATTTTCTTTTTGTGAACTGTTTTACTGCAGAGAGCAGTCCTGAAACTCTTGAAGCTCATAAAATAAAGGCATCGTTCTTTACATATCCAACTTTAATGGAGATATGTAGGCGGCTAGTTACTCAGTACTTCTTGTTAACTGAGGAAGAACTAACCATGTGGGAAGAGGACCCTGAAGGCTTTAGTAAGAAATCTTATTCTTTCAGTTGAATTTTACTTCAGTGATTAGCATTCTGGTTTTCTAAGTGCCTAATTACGATTTCCATAAATGTTTTGTATGTGCAATTGTTTTAATATGAATTTCATGTGTATTCAAGAAAATGTGACACCAAAGGATAAATATTGAATATTTAAATAAAATTTAATGTATTTTTCATATTATATAGTTGTTGAAGAAACAGGAGGTGATTCTTGGAAATACAGTATTCGGGTAAGTATATGGCATATAATTTAAATTTAAATTAAAATCTTTTTTTAATATGAAAATTAACTAGGGAAAACTTTCTAACTGCCTGCTAAAGATAAAACCAGGAGAGTGGAGTTTTGTGTATAACAATCAATCACTTACAAATTGTTGAAGTTATAGTGGACCTTCCTAGAGCTATCAGTGACCTGTTTTTAACGTTCCAAAGCCCCTCTCCTGTGATCAGCTAATCACATTTTGGGTACTTGGTGACTGGTTTTACGACCATCTGCAGCACCCTACAATCACATGGCTGCATTTTTTGCCAGTTTCCCATGTTTATTTTGGCTTTTCAGCAAACAATGCCCATTGACTATAATAGATTCATTTAATGACTGCAGAATTCACTTAATGACCACTTCAAAAAATTGTAAAATTGGGTGCGGTCACATGGTTGCCCATGGTTGACCCCTCTGTCTGATGACCATGATTCCAGGTTCAATTATATTTGTAAATTGAGGATTGCCTGTAATCTAAAGACTGTAATGACTGTTGAGGGGGGGGGGGGTTTGTCTTGTTATTTGTTTACTTTTTATATAGTATGGCACTTCTTCATGGATGTTGACAGCAGTTTGAAGATTTTCCAATTTGAATGAACCTTTGCTTATAAATTACTGTTGGAGTAAATTGCTTCACACTGAGCATCAATAACATATACTTTACATACGGGTATCCAAAACAACAATTTAACCTGAAATGTGACATAGTAATAGCCTAAGCTATTTTTAAACACATTTTCCTGTATGTCCGAATTCAATTATAAAAGTAGAATTTGGTATACTGGACAGTAAAGTGATGCTTCTGAAATGGCAAACATTGTAATAAGAAAATAACAAATTAAGGTGACAAAGAAATGGGAAAAACACTGCAGGGATAAAAAGCAGTACAAGGATAAAACAGTGTTACAATATATGCTTAAGGCAGATGATAATATAATTGGACATATTCACTAATTATAATGTCTGTACGTTATAGAACTAATCTAACCACACTTTGTGCATCTACTTTCATGTTCTAGTTAGGTCTCTTAGTACTTCAAGCTAATTTGCTCAATTGTTATTTGCTTTCTATAATTAACCATTTTAATTCATTTTCAGCCATGTACAGAAGTGCTTTTCATTGACATTTTCCATGAATTTAATCAAACGCTTACTCCAGTTCTTCTAGAAATGGTTCACTCCTTACAAGGTATTTTTTTTAAAAAAAATGTTTAATAGCATACACTATAAATTATATAATTTTCATTAAGTAATATAAATATTTTACCAGGTAATATTTGCCTCTAATTAAGACTTTAGGAACTAATATAATTCTAAGATATTTATTGGCAAATTAATTGAACTTTTAATATTGAATTCATTAGGTGTCGTTAAATTTTGTGAATAAGATTAGAGTTGAGATGGAAAATTTGGTTTGTTTTTGTTGAATGAATTATTAAAATTCATTCATTCCCAGTTGTCCTACCTGGTTGAAAGACCTCTTAAAGTCTGAGTGTATAGTACAGTATGTTGGGACTTTTATTATAGTTGAAATAATAGAAGTTGAAATAACGTAAGGTCAGATCAGCAACTGTTCATCTGTGTTCCCACCCTGCTTAAAGCTGTAATATTGTTGCTTTGTGTGTCCTGGGAAGATTTTTTTAAACAGAAGCAGAGATTTTATATTAAATGGAAACAATTCAAATTTCATATGTACAAGTAGTCCTCACTTAATTGTAATTATGATGGGCAACTTTGTTGCTAAATGACATGGTTGTAAAGCACAATGGTGAACATGTTGAGTTACAAAGACATTTCCAGTTGCTATGGCTGTTAGACATGACATCATGTGATTACTATTTGTGACGTGCTGGCAGGACCTGACTTTGCTTATTAGAAGCTGGCAGTGACGGTTGTAAATGATGATCATGTGACTGCGGGACACTGCAACCGTTGTAATTGTGAGCCAGTTTCCAAGTGTCTGAATTGTGATTGCTTGACTATGGGGATGCTGTAACAGCTGCAATTATGAGGTTTGGTTCTAAGTCTCCATGTCCAGCACCATCATAATTTTGAATTGTTGCTGTACAAGTGGTTGACAAATGAGGACTAACTGTACTTTGTAATAAAGGTTACTTAGCTTGCTTTCTCTCACTTTGGGAAGAAATATGCTGACTCTGTTAACCACTTAGAGAGGGCTGTAAAGCACTGTGGAGTGGTATATAAGTCTTAATGCTATTGTTATATATTTTGAGCTTTTGAAGTCAGAATTTAAAGGATCAGAAGAAATTAGTTAGCAGTGGTGTTTTCATGCATATCCCTAATTCCATGTGTGTTTCTTGTTTTCTTAATCATGCCCTCATCACAGGGTTTGACACCCAGAGTGAAAAAGGTATCATAAGTGGGATATTTTTAGAGGAGGTGATATTGAGCTAGTCTTCTGAATAGAGGTATACTATCATCCGTATAAGATGCAGTAGTTCTACTATAGCTATCATGCATTAAAATCTAATGAGCTGTAAGAGGGCCAAGGTACAAGGCTCTGAATGTAAATTATTAGATACTATGCAGAAACAGAAGGAACAATGATACTAAGGAATGATAGCAATGTTAGAAATAAGCACTTGGATGTGAACAAGTAAGGTAGGGTCTGGATGTTTTGAAGAGTAACCATATAAAACCCGGGGAAAGTAAAGCAGGAATTTACTCACGGTAAATCTAATGTACAGTACCTGATTCCCCCATATCACTCGGGAACTATAAAATAATTGTAATAAAAAACAGAATATATATTGGATAAGCTATACATTGGAAACATTTCTTGAAGAATTTGTTACTCTCATACCCTCCTGTTAAACATATTGTTCCAATTTGGAGTTTCTTGGTTTTTGAATGTTGATTAAGAAGTCTTTTCCCTGCCAACTGACCAGACTTCTCTATTGTGAAGTATTCTGAATCAAAGGTTATCTTAGCCTGTGGTGCTTCAATTTAAGACCAGTCTTCTAGTTCATGAAATAGTGTATACCAAATATTTAATGCATTGCTGCATCCAGACAGAGGAATCCTGACATACTTAACTTTTTGATCACCTGAATTATTGCCAATTAATAACCACACACAAAAAAGAACTAGTTATTCACCAGCTCTAGTTTTTCAGTGGTGATCTCGAAATATATAAAAACTTCACTTTTACCTGTACAGATGTTATTTATAGATTACAATGTTTATAAGCGATTGAGGAAAGTGATGAGAACCACAACGTCTTCCTAAATTCTAGGACATTCTGCAATTGCCTTATATGAATTGCCTTCATATAAGATTATTGCATTATAATGCTGATAAGTGGTTACCATGCATAAATATCTACTTTTCTCTTTTCAAGTAAATGCTTTCCTTTCATTATGATTTCTTTCAATTTTGATAGTATTATAATTGTAAAACAAATGCATATTTATAAATAACTTTCACATGAAAACAGTTTATTTCTTCATTTGTCAGCGAATAAAAAGAATTTCTAAGTATTTTTCTGTTACATATATTACTTCAGGCCCCACCAACATGGATGATACTCATGCTCTTCTGATTAAAGATGCTGGTAAATACAGTTTTTTAAAAATAATAATTTTAGATTGACATGTGGAATATTGCTTGTTTACTAATGTCTTTTAATAAATGACAGTATAACATAGTCAGAAGTTTTGAAAACAATTATCAGAATAAACAGTGCAGGTAATTAATATAGAGTTTATAAAATTAGGTTCTGCACAGGATTGAATTAAAAATGTATTCTGAAATTGATATAGAACATTTCCAATTCTTCTTGATATAGAAAATGTTCTTTAGATGCTTCCAGCAGAACATTTTTGAAATTTTTGAATGTTCTGACATAGGAAACAAAATCCCTCCATTCATTTAAGTCCTAAGGTCAGAGAAATAGATTATTTGATGCCAAAGCCAACCTACCATACAACCTACAAAATAATTGGCCAGGAGGATATTTTTTAAGAAACACTCATATCAGACAAAAGGAAAAATTAAATGGAAATCTCTATAGGATTGTTTCATATCTGGCATGGACATGCAGAGTTTTGCATTTAAACAGGTTTTCTAATAAATGCTATATATAATGGAGAAAGGAACTTACATTGAAATCAGAGGAATTATGATTAGGCATGTATCAAACAGTGGAGTGACATTTTTAGATTGATAGACAGATACAGATGTGTATGTAAAGAAAGAAATTGTAAGTTTGCTAGAAAGAGCTAGATTATCTTTATCTTTAGACACCCATGAAAAATCATGATAGATCTACTTATACTGGACCTTGTTTAGTATGAGGAGTTGGATTATATATAAATCCAACAGTTTATAGTGAATTCTTAGTTATTCACTTGTTTAATTGAAACTTTAGAAGATTGTGTCATTCTATGGGGCTCCCAAAAGCACCCCATAATCTGTTACTTTGTGTGCAAAATAATAGATTAAGTAAATCTTCGATGTGGCCCAGCAGTATTCCTTTTATGTTACAGCCCAAAATGATAATTTTAATAATCTTACAAAAGTTAATATGTTTGGCAAATTGCATTCCTTGTTGAACCTGTACATTTAAAATTACATTATAGCATTTTTTTTAAAAATGCCCACATTAATTTTGCTTTGTTCAGTGTACAATGCAGTTGGACTAGCAGCATATGAACTCTTTGATAGTGTGGATTTTGATCAGTGGTTTAAAACCCAACTACTAGCTGAATTGCAAGTTATTCATAACAGGTATGTGACTTTTTTAGCTGATTGTTCCCACAAATTTAGTGTAAATAATGCAGTTTTGGGAAAGTTGGTTTCTCTGCATTCAATCAATTTAAAATATTGTATGTATTATAGATTATTGACAAATATTATGCATGTGTTGAATTTTATCAATCTCTCTGTTGCTTTCTTCCCTTGTTCTAAACTTGGAATCTGACACAATTGCTGGCATTGCACTTGCCAACCTACTGTTACTTCTTTCCATATTCCTCCACAATAGCTACACACAGTTTTGTTAAAGTAGAAATAAGGAATTGCTACAGTGGCAGCTCCATACATAGGCTGCACTTTGGATTTTAACACTTTCTGGATTGTGATAATACAAGATACCAATTGTTTTGTATAGTTTGTATTCTACATTATAATGTAGATTGCCTTAACATATAATGGGAACACTTAGCAACAATAATTGATTGGGGGGGGGAGCAAATGATAGGTAATTAGTGAGAAATCCTAGGACTGCAACCTAGACAGAGATTTTTTTAAAAGATTAAAAAGACAACAAATCAGTTCAGTATTTTTAATAGAATTTGAAGGAAGACTTCATTTTTCTTTAATGTACATTCTTGAAACAAATGTTATTGGAGCCAGTCATATCATATATATGTTTTGAATTTTTAAACAAACTGTCAAAAAAGCAATGACATTCTTCATAAAGTTTTCCTACAGAAAATTATAATTTACCAACATCTGGAAAAAATTGTTTGCTTCCAGTCATAATGATATTCATTAGAAATGAATATTACGAATTGTGATTCCTGTAGATTCCAAATGCATTTGTGATATAGAGATTACAAACGACATATCCCTAAAATGGCTACCATGTTTTTTGCACTATAAGACGGACCTAGGTTTAGAGGAGGAAAACAACAAAAAAAAACATTCAGAGTACTGTGAATATGGGGCGCCGTCCCACTGTTAATATGGAGTGCTGAATATGAAGCAGCAGTGAAGTGAGGGCAGGAGGCAGAGAGACCACACATAAGTTGCAATATAAAAGACTGCAACATTCGCTCCATAAGAAGCACAGACATTTTCATCCACTTTGGGGTGAAGAAGTGAGTCTTATGGAGCGAAAAATATGGCAAACTTACTGAGTAGTGCAATGGCCTAGAAGCCTCCCACTCGGAAAGTTGAGAGTTTAATCCTAGGCAGCAGACAGTTGTTTCTCTATCAGGGCAGAAAGAAAATATCTCACTGTGAACTCCACATACGTGTCAGGAAGAGCATCCCGCCAGTAAATGCTCAGCTCTATTCAATTGCCCTGATTCCACCCCGATAAAAGGGATTCCAAGGTTGTAAAAAGAAAAGTCAATTAACTTTATTTCTTGAATGTATTCAATATAAAATATTTTGTTGTAATCCTTTTTCTTTGAAATTATTGTCAACCGATTTTTATTTATTTTATAGAAAATTAAACATTTGCAATCAGCTGACCCCAGATTCAAATATTGTTTAAAAAAATCCTGCAAGTGTTCAGACATTGTAGGAATAAAGTTACTGAGAATGTTTTGATATTAACCTTTTTAGTTACCAGTTTTAATAACCATGACCTCAAAAAATAATGTTTGTATTTATAGGTATAAACCAATACGGCGGCGAGTGATCTGGCTAATTGGTCAATGGATTTCTGTGAAATTCAAGCCTGATTTGAGACCTATGTTGTATGACGCAATCTGTAATTTGCTTCAAGATGAAGATTTAGTGGTATGTCTGGCTTATTTTTACAAATACGTAGCTTTTCTTTATTATATACCTAGCCTTCCATGTTCAGTTTATTGATATTTGCTTCTTGCCACATTCTTTTGTTAGTGATGTCTCTGTGGATTTTGAAATGTTCTTTATGTAACTCAGAAAATCTGAAGTAGTTTTTCCCCCCCAGTATCCAATCTAACTGAAGGTGTATTCAGTTAGTATTCAGAATAACATTTCTGTGCTAAGCCAATTAAAATAATCTATTTTAGTACCAAGCCAGATGAGTGGTTTGAACTCAAAGTAATCATGCACCATTTACATTTTGTTGTCCATTGTGTATTTTGCATGTGGAAAAAGTAAGTATACCCCTCATTTATCACCCTTAACATACCTAAATTTAGAATCAGGTGCACCAAATCAGGTTCAAATGAATAGAACATCATGAGAGAGTAGTTGGAAGGCACCTGTCTTATTTAAACCTCAGATTTTAGTTTGATTTGTTCTTTGTTTTTTAACTGGTGCATCATGATGAAAGAGTTCTCTGAGGCATTCAGAAAGTTGATTATAGAGTCTAGAAAGGGATTTTAAAAAATTGCCAAACAATTTGACATCAATCTTGAAAGATTGTCTACAAGTGGAAAGGAATTCCAAGCTCGGCTATCCCAGCAAGTCCCAGCAGGTTTCTAGAATTCCCTTGCGTTTTTGGACTTGGCTTGGTCTAGGATGGTCACAGTTTTCCAATTGAAGCCATGGTTAAATCGGTTCATGTGTTGTGAAATTACAGAGTTTTCACCATGTCTTCCGACTTCTAGTTGGTGTTCATGGATGCATTCTGCCGATCTCCTATCTGTTTGTTCTTCTTAGTAGTTGTTGCAGTCATTACACTGTATTTTGGAGATGACACCTGTTTTTTCTTCTGGGGCTGCTGGGTTTTTTGTTTACGTAGGATGTTTTTAAAAGCTTTAGTTGTTTGTGTCTTATGATAATAGTAATCTGTTGGTTGTTTCTGAGCTAGTCTTGATGTATGGCAGTGTTATTCTCTTAGGACTTGTGTTGGTTATGCTGTATTGTGTTGAGTGGTCAGGTACTTTTTGACAAAGTTGTGTGGATATCTACTTTGTTTGAATATATTGTATAGGTGCTTTGTTTCCTTTTTCTGTTCAGGTTTGCTGCAGCGAGTTTGTGTTTGTCTAAACAAAGTTCTTGCGCAGCTCCTCTTGTGGAAGGTAGAGTTGTTGCTTTGGTATTGGAGCACTTGATTGATATGGTTGATTACCTATACACTTGTGTTTCTAGTTTGCCATTGTGGTCTCTGCTGATCAGGATGTGCAGGTCGGGTAGTGAGTTGTTGTTTTCTTCTTTTCTGGTACACTGGATTCCTTTGAAAATGTTATTGATGGTTCTGTGAGTGTTTTCTAATTGATCATTTTTTATTATGGTGAAGGTGTCATCTACATATCTATTTTGGATTATATTTGTGGAAGTGCTATGTCTTCTAGACGTTGCATAACAATCTCTGCTATAAATCCTGAAAGTGATGATCCTTTGATTTGACAAAGGATTTAATTTAGGCAGATGTTTATGAGACCCATAATCCTGATTGTTTAAATCTTTGTATATTTGGTTAAGGTAGGGGTGCTGTGGAGCAGTGTGGTCATAGATTCTTTGGCTAATTCCAGATCTGTGGACGTGAACACAGCTATGATATCAAATGGGACCATGATTTTGTCCTCATCTATATAGTCAGGTCTCTGATTGTTTAAAAGCACTATAGTGAAGAGTTGATGGACTACTTGCTTCATCTTGTGACGTGCCCAAGCTTTCTGTTAATCCTTTTGCGATCTTGTAGTTAAGGATTGATAATGACATAATTTGTAAGAGGAATATGTCAGCCTTGTGCATTTTGGAGCATCCTTAGAGGTGTGAGAGGATAGGTCCATTGCTGCTTATCCACCACTGTTCTTTGTTAGTTTGGCCTTTCTTATTGAGTCACTGAGAGTTCTCTTGATTCAATTGTCTAGTTTTTGTATTGTGTTAGAATTGTATCTGTATATCACCTTTATTTTCATATACTGTTTTAATAAAGATAAAACATTGATACATATTTATTTTTCAAATAACTGTACATATCTTCATTTAGTTGCAATAGTAATAAAAAGTAACTTTGCAAACAATCCTCACATATATGACCTTTGCAAATCTGTAAAGCAAAGGAAAGCTATAGTAAGGTATAACCACAGCTGCGATTTCATTTAATGACTACTCCGCTTAACAGCCAGAGCGTCAGTACTAATTGCAGTTGCTAGACAAGAACTGTCTGCATCATCAACTACTGCAGCTGCTAAGCTATTAAAATCAAATGCTCTGCCTTCTGCTACCATCTATATTTATAGACATCTGTGTTTTTGTTTCAGTTGTTTTAAACAGTCTTTAAGGTGACTCTGTCCATCCCATATTATTGTAGTTTAAACAGAATGTCATTGACTAAAGCAAAAACTGTTTCTCCAGGGTAGGGTTCATGCAAAATACTCCTAACTATATCAGTTGTAATTCATTCGTGAGCTTTCTCAAGTTTAGCTGCTTCCTTTTCTTGGAGTGCTTATTTCTTACCTAAATTAAGATCCAGCTTCTTTGTCCTGAATGCATCTCATGTTAACTACATTCCTCTTTGATTGTCAAAAACTTGACATTCAATTCAGTGTGCTACAAAATACAGCAAACCTATCTCAGAAAGCCTTAAGGAGGTCATCTTTGTATGTCAAAACGGTATGTTTGCTTTGTATTATACCAAGAAAGTCTTTGATCCATAAGAATCGCTGTGGGTAATGGTAGGATGTGACTATCACAGAGAAAGTCTGAAGATGTATTTTCACTAGTTGCCAGTCATTTTTAGACTGCAGTTATAAATTCATCTATTCAGTATTCAATGGGGTTTGTGTATGGGCATCCTATCTTTACCTGAAAATCTTTTCTCTTTATTAGGAAGTTAAATGAAGTATAATTCAGATTCATTGATAATTCTGACTGGTAGGGAATTCAAGTAGCAGGAAGAAAAACCTTGCAGAAAGCTAACATTTTTAATAAAAAAAAGATAAGACATAGTGTGAGGCATATCAGTCTGGACCAAACCAATATTCCATATAGTAGTTTCTAGTCCAGACTCCTTGCACAATATTATTATTTTTTCTATCTTCTCAGTGAGAATATTGTCAATAACAAAGAAAGAAAATAAAGTTTATACACTCTTCCTCATTGTATTCAACCTCAAAAGTTATTCCCAAATTTGAATGTTATTAATTTATATTCTACCATTTCAACTCCTTACAAGTATGGGAAATATATTAGCCTATGAGGAGTTTTTCCAAAGATGTTTACTTTTTATAAAATATTTAATGAAAACTGTTCTGCAGATCTTTTAAATATACAATTTTGAAAGGTAATCTTTAGATCTCTGTATTGCCCTGGGGTCCCCAGGTGTGCTAGCAAAAGCACATTTTCAAGGCCTTTCAAAAGAATATCAAGGTGGAGCCAGTCTTATGACTGCAGGGATAATGTTCAACAGGGGGAGAGTTACCATGGAAAAGGCCCTTCTTCTTGGTCCATCCAAATGGATCTCCTTAAGAGAGGAGACCTGTAACATACCCTGCCTCCCCAGTCTGGTGGGTCAGATAGATGTAACAGGGAAAAGACGATCCTTCAAATAACCTGACTTCAGGCAATGTAAGGCTTTAAAGGTGACAATTATTGTCATTAATTGCCAACATTTCTACTGTACACATTTAGAGTGAATGTATTCAGATAATAACTTGACTTCTGAACAAGCAGAATTTAGATCAGAATAATCAAGTGTATCAATGAACGGTTTTGCACCATTTATCTGAAAAATACTTGCCCTATTAAAGAAGACCTTTATGTGACATTTATTGAATAGTCTTCAGCTCAATTCCTCAGGAGAAATTATGGAGGAAATTAGTTGTCTTCTTTCAATAAGAAAATTAATCGCCGTCTTACATTAATGGACTACAATGCAAATTAATCAACCTCAGTCCTATCAAACAGGGCTATATTCTTTTTCCCTTCAACTTCTACATAAAGGACATTATTACGGACCTTTCTGAATAAGAGTATCACTCTTCAACATTTGCCTACCACCCTATTTCAAATCTCTTATATATCCCGTTTATTCGTAGCCCAAACTGATCTGCATACTGTAGGTGACTTGGTTTTTTTTTTTTATTGCCACATTGTTCTAGAGAAATTCTTAATTTCCTCAGTTACTCCATAACTAAGTTATTCAGTTATTCACTATTGCTGCAGAATGCCTTGCAGCAATAGAATTTTATAAAGTAAATGTTTTGGCTTTCATGTTATTTGGTACACAACTCAGTGTTTATAAGTATAACCCTGCTTTAGAAGTTGTTCAATCTAAATTTCTGAAAGTCATATTTCCTGTCCGTCTCTGATTCACCTTGTGGAAATATCACTTGGCCTGGTTGAAGTCTTAATCAAACTTACCCAAATGATTTGAGATTTAGAACCTCAAGTGAAAATGCCAAAATCATCCATCCCAATTATGGCATACTGCAATGCGCTCTACATGGGGCAGCCCTTGAAGAGCATTCGGAGACTTCAGCTCGTCCAGAATGCAGCCGCGCGAGCGATTGTGGGTGCACCTCGGTACACCCACATTACACCTATCCTCCGCAAGCTGCACTGGCTACCTATTGGTCTCCGGATACGCTTCAAGGTGCTAGTCGTCACTTATAAAGCCCTTCATGGTATTGGACCTGGGTACTTGAGAGACCGCCTGCTGCCAATTACCTCCCAAAGACCAATTTAGATCCCACAGATTAGGCCTCCTCCGGATTCCATCTACTGGCCAATGTTGCCTGGCTACTACCCGGAGGAGGGCCTTCTCTGTGGCTGCTCTGGCCCTCTGGAACGAACTCCCCCATGGAGATTCGGACCCTCACCTCCCTCCAGGCTTTCTGTAAAGCCGTTAAAACCTGGCTGTGCCGGCAAGCCTGGGGTTGACAAGTTCCCTTCCCCCCCTCGAATTGTGTGACTGTTGATTGTTTTTAAATTCTCTCTGTATCTTGTTTGTTGTGTTACCTTGTTTGTTTTAACCCCCCCCCCTTCTGGGTTTGTTAGCCGCCCTGAGTCCCTCCGGGAATAGGGCGGCATATAAATGCAATAAACCTTCAACCTTCAAACCTTCATAGCTGTATGTTCTGCAAATAATTCCTATATATCTTTATAATATGTTCTGATTCAATTATTTTCACTCAGGTCCGTATTGAGACAGCAACAACATTAAAACTTGATATCCTTTTCCTTGTGTAAATTATTATGATGTACAGAATTCTGAAAACATTTAGATTGGGTTTTGGGTTTTGTTTTTGTTTTAAATCATGAGATACAGGGTTCAATTTTTCTTAACTCAATTTTACCAGTGGATGATTTTGAATTTAGGACTGACCAGTTCTTACCAGTAAGTATTTTATCTAATTACAAGTAAATATTTCAGTTGAAAGGTGGGGATATTTTCATTATAAAAGTTGATATAGTAGTATGTATTGTGCAACTATGAAAGTTTCTAAATTTTATCTTGCTGATTTATAGAGGAAACACACTTTTAGTTATCTATGTCTGATAAATATTGTATATTTAATGAGCTATTATCATTTCAGGTATCTTAAAACTGAATATGAAGAAATATAATTCATAGAAGAGGCATGAGGGACAGAGAATAAAAAAAGAGAAGGAGAAAAACTAATTTTGAAATAGGAAGTGAATCCTAGTAATGTTTAATACAAGTTATAGGATTAGATTTGTGGCAAAGATAGACCAGATATTTCAGATATAAAAGTTACTCTTATTAAATATTTGGGATCAGTAAATGAAACAACTATTATTAACAGCCAATTTTTTTCTTATAGTACTTGGAATCTATGTTTACATTGCTCTTTAAACTTCTTCAAGAAGTTAGAGAATGTGACACAAAGATGCATGTCCTCCATGTTCTCTCTTGTGTAATTGAAAGAGTCAATATACAGGTAAATTTCAATTTTTCTTTCATTTTTAAATTCATATTAAACTTAAAAAAAGAAATCAGATGACATTTCCTTGAACTTGTTGAACCACGTATCATTTTAATTTGTTGAATTTTTTAAATAAAAATGCATTACCCTGCCATTAAAGTTCTGTAACAGTTAGAACTTTTTCATATTCATGATTTCTGTTCGATCCTAAATAAGTAAACAAATACGTTATATCAAGCAGTTTATTTATTTATTTATCATGTTTATATCATATGATTGAGTGAAAAATAGTACAGCAAAAAACAAACAAACAATATGTCAAACAGACATTTTTTAAATGGAGCACATACAAGAGATTCAGTCAGCAATGGAACCATATCAACAATGAATCTCACCAGTCCCCTAAGATTTCCAGGCTTGATGACAAGTCAGATCTTGAGCACATTAACATTGGTTTGGGTGTGTTTTTCTTAATAAATAATACGTCACTTTCTATTTTAGCCTGTTTATAAAATCACTAAGCTAATACATTAAAAATGAAATGCAATAAACATAAAATTCTTCAAAAATATAGTAGCAAATTAGTAAAACTTAAGAGAAACCAATGGATTAATATATTTTAGTAGCCACACTACATTAAAGATATCAAAATATCCTAAAGGATACAGTATGCCCATTGTTTGGATTGAAATCCTGTATTTGAGTAAATTAAGTAAACTCATGAGATAGAGTTCCATAGACTGAATTTTCATTGCTCCTTTAAGCTCTGATGAAACAGATCAAATCTTCAGGTATTTTACCTAGCTTTAGAGGTGAAGAACCATTTCCAAGAACAAACAGTCTGATCTGCCTACCCCAAATTAAAAGGATACAATTCTGTCTTGCATGGTTGTACAAATACAGTACATAACTGAGAATAAGAAACCTCTAGCCTAAGGATCAAAATACATGCTTTATATTATCATACGCTTCCTGTGGTGCTCTTCTCCCCTTTCCTGTTCCCTAAAGAGCTGTTGAAGAGGGAGTTATAATTGATAGGTTAAATGTTTTCGGTCAGAAACACCCTCTATCCTGCTGTGGTTTCTGAAGGAAGTACCACTGGAAATAATTGCCTTGGCCGAAATATTCCCTGATATCCATGCCTCTTATCCATCCTAGAAACAATACTTAGTTCTCAGTTTGAAAGTTCAAGAAAATCCAGTACTGATTTTTTTACACATTATTTATGAATAGTATTTATAACATAATTTAGACTTGCAATAAAATATAAACTTTTTTTCTAGAGCTTCTCTCAAAATTGTTGTAACGATGATGCTAATTCTTAGACAAAGCTGTCACTTGATTTTGCATATTGTTTTCTTTAAAAAAGAGTATGAAATTGTTTATTTTCTTGAACATATGCAGTCATGGAATTAAGATGTTAATACAATAAATTAGTGCATTTCTTAATTTTTAGATGTAAGAATTTAGATTCACTTCACTCTTAAAAACAATATTACATTGCTTTTGATTACAGATAAGACCTTATGTAGCATGCTTGGTTCAGTATTTACCTCTACTTTGGAAACAAAGTGAAGAACACAATATGCTGAGATGTGCTATTCTGACTACCTTAATTCATCTTATTCAGGTAAATTCTTCTCTTTTTTTCTTCCATGTATTTTTAACTTATATAATATTGATATCCCAGTAAAATTTAATATCATACTAAATATTAAAGTGTACCTCAACCTCTAAGGGTTAGCCTAAAAGGAATGTTATAGGGTTGTTCAGATCCTTTTTTCTTTCTCTTTGCTTTCTTTGCTTGTGAGATTTTCTTGTGCTGTGCATAGTTAAGCAATAAAACAAGTAAGGCTTGTTTTGAATGTGCACATTTTATTACATTATAATAGCACAGGTAATATTTCTGTGGCCATGGAACAAAAGTAATGTGAGGATAGGGTCAGAAGGTGATTAAGTAGGTACGGTTAGTTCATATATGGGCAGTGACTGGTGTTTAATGGTTTTTAATTGTGATAATCCTTATCCTGGGGACTGCATTATAGTTTATATGAGTTTCTCATACCAAATTCTAGGAAAAATTGCTGTGAATTTTAGCATTCATGATAGAAGGCCACAAAAGCCAAGGGGAAAAAAAATCTCAGGAATTACATGCAGATTGCACACACTTGTTCAAAAGGAAAACTCAGGAATTCCTCAAGACTATAAAGATTGTTTTAAAAGGAAACCAAAAAAACCCAATACAATAGATTTAGAATATCTTTACTAGCCAAATCATGGCTAAAACTTTTTTCTTTTGAAAAAAGAAATGGTGGAAAGATTCCCTTTCATTTCTCTTGAAATGTTGTCTATAATTCAGAGAAGGGAGTTTGTTTTAACTTCACCTGTTACAACCTCCCTAGTCTTGCTTCCGTCTCTATATACACACTTTGGAGGATTCTGCAGAACTATTCCAACTTTTTTCTTATTCTAAACTTCTTTTCTTTTGCTTTCACTTCATATTCTTATGCCTTGTATTTCAATTCTTCTGAATCTCAACAAGTTCATCCCGTAAGATGAGAGCAGGTTTGAATTCTTTCATGAATCCTCCATTGTTAAGCTTTCTACATTTATGTCAGTGCATATTTCATATAATGTTAATAGAGAAGGCTGCTGAAATAGAAGAGTTGATCTCTATTATGGAAAAAATGTAGATCATTATATACTGAATGAAACCTGACCTACTTAGTATTTCTAGTTCTTGAACAGTGGAAAATATGTTCTGCTATCTAAAGTTAAAAGGTACTGACGCTGCATCTAACATCCTTAATAATAGTTATCAATTCATTTCATAAAATAATTTAATTGAGTGCATTTAATGGGACTTGTATTCCATTAGAAACAACAGATTAGCAATATTTTACAAAAATTTGATATTTATTAATCATTGCATTATTTGTACTTGTACTTGACGCCTCTTCACCCATCGTGGGTATAGGCGACTTCCATGGAAATTTGACGCCACTGTTTTCGGTCCTGGGCTAGGGTTGTCAGGTGGTGCAGCCAGTCGCTAGCAATGTTTGCACATTGAGGCAACCGATATTGTTTAGCCCTAAAAAGGAATGGATACGGCGATCCATGGAAGCTGTTTCGGCTGGATATACCCAAGGGGACGCCAGTCCCAAGGGTCAACAGAGCCCGATTGGTGGGAAAATTGCATTATTTATCATTATTTATTTGGCATAAGTGGATACTTTATTCCTCTCTCAAACCATCTACCTGTCCAAAATGTGAACATTATTTTCCTCTAAAGAGTGTCCTTTTTCTTTAAAATGAAGGTATATTCTGATTCTGGTCTTGTAGTGCTGCTTCTCTGCTGGGTCATCTTGTGTAAAGTTCTCTCCGCTTGGTTTCTCCAATGTAGAACTCTGAACACTCTTCCCTCCACTGAACTGCATGTACTACATTGCTCTTCTTATCTTTTGGTGTCCAATTTTTATCTTTATGAATAAATACCTTAAAACAGGTACTTGGGAAACACTACATACCTATGTTCTTCAAACCCACTAACAAAGTGGTTCCCAACCCCTGGGCTGCAGCCCACTACCGGACTGTGACTTATTCAGAATTGGGCTCTGCAAGAGACAGGCTGTGGGTAAGCATGCACAGCTCCACTCACATGAGCGATGCTCCAAAGGCTTCTCTTTTGAGCCACCGCTCGCTCAGTCTGGTCCCCCTCTTCTCCCCCACCTGCCAAGCCACAAAAGTTGGGGATCACTGCACTAACACACTGAGACAGAAGCGTTCCCAAGCTAAAGTTCATACACCAAAACATAAGCGCAATAAAGTGTATGAAGTCTATCACTTCACATTGTTGCAAATGAAATAGGGACAATTAACATGCATACTCTCACCATAGGGGTTTGTTGTTTCTTTTGATTATTTTTTTCTGCAGGGTTTAGGAGCAGAAAGCAAGAATCTTTATACTTTTCTGCTCCCAATTATTCAGCTAAGTACTGATGTTAGCCAGCCTCCTCATGTGTATCTCCTAGAAGATGGATTAGAACTATGGTAAGTCTTTCTTCTTTTTCAAAACACTTAAAGAACATAGTACATATATACCATAAATGATTAAACAAAAGAAAAAGAAGAAAATGAGTAATGAGTAAAATGTAGTAGATGTGACACAAAATATCAGTAAATAAAAAGAATTTACAATTGCCATAAAATTTAAAACTCGCTATTATTTATTGATTAAATAATTAATTGAATATATAAAACTAAATTCATCATATCATTTGGGAAAAGATTATAACTCATAATGAACTCTAAACATTAATATTTATATTGATACCATCACTGCCACTATAAACAAAACTTAAATTGAAGTCTGTTTTTCTATTAGGAATCTTTCCAAAACAAGTAAATAAAAATATCATAATATATTAAGATATATGCTAATTGTTATAATAGAAAAGTGATACTTAATGGCTTATATCAGATATTTGGGGAATACGCAGCAACAGCAATTAACAGCATATACCCAGAATAAGTGTTTGACTAAATCTAGCAAAAATGTTTCCCCTAAATTTCACATAACAAGGAGAACTTGGATACCTAGAGCAGCAGTTGCCAACGTTTCTGATTCTGCAGACCAGCAGAAGTGGTGGGGAGAGGATGGTTCTGTGCAAGTAGTAGGCAAGTGCACAAAGCCACATTTGCACAAACAGAGTTTTGCACGCTTGCCTGCCACTTGTGTAGCCCAGGGGTCCCCAACCCCCATGGGTCAGGGACCCCTGAGCTAGATTACAGATGTAAGGGGAAAATATTTGAGGTAAAGTTAGTAACTAGTAGTAGTGTTCAAATTTATAAATAATTTGATACAATCACCAGTTGGGATCACTGGGAGAAATCAAGAATTTAATACTGTTTTTATTTACTAATTTTAGTATTTTTAAAACAGTCTACTATTTTCACATAAGAACATGTGCAGGTCTATCTTCTTTTGTGTTATTACGAGGGGAGGGAGGAATCAGATTCTTTATGTTAAGATTTGGCTGGTATGATACTCATTGTTCCAGTACAACCCGTTTGCCATTAAAAAGTCTGGCTAGCTCTTTCCTTCCTGGCTTTTTCATAAAAAGACATAAACAGGAAATTCAGCAACTGAGGACAAGATTAAAACAAATTGAGAGGGATATGGCCATAAGGGAAGCACAGCAGGAAATAAAGGAGACAGAAACGATGTATCACTGCTCAATGAGCAGTGAGCCCAGCTATAGCATAAAGAAATGAATAAAGAAAATCCAGGGTGATGGATTAATTTAGAAACCACAGCTAAGACTACATTTGAGTAGCCTTTGGGCAGAAAGAGCTTGTAGCTAATCTGTTCTGGTTTTCAGTACAAAATGATCCCTCTGTTATGTACAGTCAGATTAATAAAAGAAGGCACAAGGGGGTAGCAGAAACTGTGTTATACCCTCTTTGAATGGGAATACTCTGAAAAGGTATTTTTATACAATCCACAATAATAAGCATGTAACTTGGAAATTATTTGTATTTTGGGGGGAAATTGAGCAATATGAATCCCTTTATCTTGAGATTTTAGATAATTTATACTCTTGCATATACTTGATTTTAGGGTATACTTGCTCCTGTATGATTTACATCTTTTGCTGATCAGTTTTTTATTGTACCTCTTGATTATATTTACGCTTATAGTTTAGATTTTGAAGATATAGACAGTGTAAAAAAATAAAGGCCCACACTTAATTTATTGACTTTGCCTCTACAGGCTGATTAACCTCAATTAGGATTTGACCTGCCGTATAATTAATGGAGCTTAACAGTGTCCCTTTCGGTATAATATGTCTCCCCTGTGCAAAGAGACAGTAATAAATTTTGTGGAAGAAAACCTTACTTAGCCTAGGAAAATTATTCAGGTGCATTTTAATAGTAAATGATTTTCTGGAGCAATTTCAGTTGAATTTTTAGCTGAGATTTGGTACTGGAATTGTTTTCATTGATTTGTGAATAAACTATACCACTAATTGGATGAAAAGTTGTATAGTCAAAATCATAACATTGTTAAATGTTGCAACATTTTGGCACAAGGATGGAGGGGGGGTATGTGGATGGAGAAGAGCATTGCAACTTTAGTCTTCCCTTCCAACTTACCTTTGAATTGTGGGGAAACCAGCATGGAAATTTGCAAATGGTGATCATGTGATCACAGTGTGCTTGGCAAGTAGTTGTGAGTTCAAATGGGTTGCCAAGCACCCAGATTGCCATCACATGACCACAGAGGTTCAAGGACTAGTCTTAACCACATTAATTCAGTGCCACTGTAACAATTTAAGGTTGTTGTTGTTTTTTAAAGGTACAGTATAAAGTAATATGTTAACAAATTACTAAAAATAAAATAGTATCTCTCACTGCTTTTTATCAGTTCACATCCTTACTGCATAGGTATATGAAATTATCACTATTCAATATACTGTGACAAGAAAACTTCATTTTTAATCATATACTTTAGTTTCTAAGAAAGATTCTATTATTTATTGTTATTTTGTATGTATCTATAGGTTAGTAACATTAGAGAATAGTCCTTGCCTAACTCCAGAGCTGTTAAGAATATTCCAGAACATGTCAGCTCTTCTTGGTAAGCTATCAATATTTGAATTTAATCTATTCAGATTCAAAAATTGTATAATTTTTTTTCCTGTACAAAATAGGTTTTTTTTTACTTTTTTCATCTAAATGAAAAAAGACTGATATAATGGCTAAAGACTGATATAAGGTATTGCAGTATCTGAGAGATAAATCAATCCTAAAAAATTTAAAGAATTCTGTTTCACATGTATCTTGCATGTTCCATTGACTCTATTATTGCAAAATTTTAATTGTACAATAAATACTCCATTAACTACAATATATAGCATCAAGGGGAAAGATAATAGTGGTATATTTATTGCTTTTGTATTTATATTTACCATATTTACCAAAATTTATAAGATCTTAAAAGTGATTACTTGTTTTATAAGCATTATTGAGCTGTGATCTCTTCACTTATCATAAAAATATTAAATAAAAATATTTGGAGATTTTTTGCAGAATGTACATATTTGACCTTTTTAAGATGTATTTTTTATTTAATAAACAATTTATCTTCTAAATATTTGAATGAATTATGCATGCATACATAAAGTTTCCACTGTTCTTTTAATGGCACTGTAATAGCCTTTCCAATAATCACTAATTAGTAATTAAAACCACTGTTTCTGAGTAATTTCCAGATAGTGTAAATTGTGTCTACCTAGATGATTTTAGAATAATTTATAAGAATATAATGGTTATATAGGTAATACTTGACTTAAAATAGTTCATTTAGTGACCGCTCAAAGTTACACTGAACTGAAAAGCACTGAAAAAAGTGACGTATGATCATATTTCGCACTTATAACCATTGAAGCAACCTCATTGACACATGATCAAAATTCAGATGCTTGACAACTGAACCTTATTTATGATAGTTGCAGTCTCCTGGGGTCATGTGATCACCTTTTATGACCTTATGACATATAAAGTCAATTTGGAAGCCAGATTCACTTAATAACCATGTTATTAATTTAACAATTGCAGTGATTCATTTAATAACTGTGACAAGAAAGGTTGTAAAATGGGGCAAAACTCATTTAACAAGTTTCTCACTTCGCAACAGAAATTATGGGCTCAATTGTGGTTGTAAGTTAAGGACTTACCTATATTATAGAATATTTCCTAAAATCGTGTTAACTTAAGTGGTATTAAACCGCAGTAAAAATGCTAAAATCATCTAATGCTCATTTTCTAGAATTAAGTTCCGAAAACCTCCGAATTTGCTTTAAGATCATCAATGCTTATCTTTTTTTATCTTCATCTGAATTTCTTCAGGTATGTATCAAATCAAATTCAATATTATGTATTATGTATTTTGTAAAGCTTGAATTTTCTTGAGTTAATCTTTTATCCATTCTACTAATAATTACTTCATGGAGTATTGTAATAATTAGCTCTACTTTTTTATCATGTGCTTTATGGGAACAAGATGAGAAATAACATTGGCCAATATTTTATTGTAAAAATATGATAGAGAATAGATGTCACTTTATCCCTTACGATAGCCAACTCCTATCTTCCCCAAATTCTCCAGTAGGTGGAGATATCATTAAGGCATCATCCAGGCATGGGTATGACTCCGTCAGGATCCAATACGACTGGGTCTACAAGTATTAAAGCCACGCCTATGAAGCTCCTCCCCAGAAATAGACTCAGTCGATCCTTCGATTAGCTGTGTTTCCCTATCTCTCCTTGCTAATTTTCCTTTCAATTCTCCAGCTGTACTTTGCATGACTAAATGGCTTATTTAGCAGATCTGTAGCCAGTCCTATATGTTGGGGAGCAAATCAAATGTGATCAAAAAAGATTTCATTGCATCTGCTTCCCTTAACAGTTCTTTATTCAAAATGCAAGTAGTCCTCGAAAGAAAGACTGTAGATGCATTTTGAATGCAGACTTGAGATACGCATGTGATTTGAAAACAAAATCAGTAGAAAAGCTGTAGTTTCATCAATTATATAATTAAATTTTGGGGCACTAATGATCACGTCAATTAATATCCTTTTTTGTATTATTACTATAGTTAACTTGAAAGTGGAATTTTTATTATTAAGGTCTCTGTTCCTTCAGTTACAGCATGCTTAATATTTGGATTTCTTCCTTTTATTATAGTACACTGTGTCTAAGACTCAGTTAAATGTTTTGGCATCATTGGCTTTTCAAAGTATCATAGCAGTTCATAATGACCTGGTTTATCGTTGATCGACTTCCAGGTTTATAAACTAGCTTCATTTAGCAAGATTACAAGTGAAATATAAGGCTTTTAACCTACTTCATTTTTGTATGCAAATTATTGTAAGTGCTAATGACAGTCACATGTACTCACCTTCCTCCAATGTAAAAACTGAATTAAAGTTATTTTAATAATTATAATAGAACTTCTTACAATCTTACTGTTATTTCTGTATGCTTCATTGCCTATCCTGTTAGCTTTATTAGAATAGATGAGACAAATTAGAATTCAGTTGACTATGAATTTTATAGTCCTCCTTCTTCCCTGGGTCTTTTGCCTTTTGGAAAAGTTGTTTCTGGAAATCATGGTGTTCTAGCAATAACCAGTTGGCACAGAGGGATGCAATTGAAGAGATAATGAATGAATTGTCCTTCAATGAGTTCTTATGCAACAGTGCATAAGTCTAATTTTATTGTATCCACCTGTTAAAGGCAAAGAAATGTTGGAGGAGGAACAGTTTAAAAATAATTCTTTTAAAGCAAATGAAAGTAACATTATATTATAAAATTGTGTTGGATATTAAAGCTAGAAGACAAAACATCTTCAGCTACTATAAAATGATGTTAAAATTATAATTATTGATTTAATAAATGCACAATTAGTATGTCATGACAGAATAATTTTTATAAGCAAATTGACAACAGAATTCTACATTAATTTTTATTCTAGATTTATTCATCTGATCTCTGCAGATCATTTTGTGAGATCTTAAAAGATGTAACTACTGAAGGTCAAGTTCAAGTTCTGAAGGTAAATAACTGACCTTCTAATTTATTGTTGGGATGTTGTAATATGTAGAATATTTTTAAATTAAATGCAGTTATAAACTTGTCATTGCTTACATTTCATTATCTGTTATTAAACAAGCATTGCAGATTTTGTAAAATGGTACATGTGTTGATACTCCTTACTCAATTAACTCTACTTCTTAGCCAAATTAAATTACTATTACTAAATTATATTTGTTTGTTTGTTTATATCCTGCTTTTATTATTTTCATAAATAACTCAAGGTGGCAAACATACATAATCTTCATCCTATCTTCCACCCAACAACAAAACTGTGAAATTGGTTGGGCTGAGAATGTCTGACCCAAAGTCATCTACTTGGCTTTCATGCCTAAAGCAGAACTAGAACTCACAGTCTCCTAAGTGGTGTTGGACTGTGAAATTGAAAATAAATGAACTCTTCTGATGAATATTACACTTTCTTCATTCCCCATCAAATTGGTCTAATCAAAGAGTCGCCAAAAGTCAAGCTTAACTCAAGTGTATCAGTATTGTTTTATGCCATATATATTATAGTGTACTAAGCATTTTCTTCTCTGTTGATTGAAACTGGAGACTATTTGAATAATTAATCTGATTAATATCTTTAGGTTGTAGAAAATGTATTCAAAGTGAACCCAGTGCTGGGCCCTGAAATGTTTCAACCTCTTTTGCCATCTGTGGTTCGTGGAATTATACAGGGGGAGGTAAGGTGTGTTCCTTAGTTAAAAATTAAAAAAACTACTGAAATTTTTTTATACTTCCTGTATAAATTTATATTCAGTGTTAATTACTGCTAACTTCATTTTTTTCTTTTTTATTACCATGATGATGAAGTCAGTTTCAGTATTTATGGTGGTTTATAGAATGGCTCTGTATACTGGTATCATAACAATACTTTTTTTACTACTTTTAAAATCAGAGTTAATATATAGTGCAAATTTATGGAACTAGTGTATTGCCATTTCTAGACCTTTTAAAAAGTTTTCTCACTTCAAATAGCTGGTATTTGATAATGGGAAGTATTGAGAAATGTTACAATAACAACATTTAACACTTTTTCATCCACTTGTATCACTTCACAATACTGTCCCATAAAATCTTTGCACTGAAGAGTGTTGCCATTGAGAATAACAACAATGAGCTACTTGTTTCTACTTAATAGCACATTTTAAAACAAATCCCTCCATCTCACAAACAACTATAATGTATAAAAAACTTGTTTTTAAAGAATTGTTGTAAAATCTTTGGCTCCTTTGCTCACTTACTGAACTCAGTGGTATTTATTTTGAGCAGGCATTCATAAAATTGTTACTGAAAATCCTTGGAAAGGATGGAAGCCAGAGAAATAATAAAATTCATATTTTCTTGATATTCTAATAAGTACTTATATTGCAGTTTTCTCATATGGTTGAGCCAAGGTGGCACAGTGGTTAGAGTGTGGTACTGCAGCCACTTCAGCTGACTGTTATCTGCAGTTCGGCTGTTCAAATCTCACCGGCTCAGGGTTGACTCAGCCTTCCATCCTTCCGAGGTGGGTAAAATGAGGACCCAGACTGTGGGGGCGATATGCTGACTCTGTAAACCGCTTAGAGAGGACTGAAAGCCCTATGAAGCAGTATATAAGTCTAACTGCTATTGCTATTGCTACCTTAAAAATGCCAATGTACAGTAAATAAACAGTGCTGCAAAATTGATAATGCAGTAGGACAGCATGCTTTTATCATTTTCATACTTTCTCACTGATAGGAAAGCTAAAATGAACTGTTTATATTTCAGAGATACCCAGTTGAGATGTCAACTTACCTGGGAGTCATTGGTAGAGTCTTGTTGCAAAATAAAAGTTTTTTCTCATTGCTCTTAAACCAGATGGCTTGTGAGTTTAACCAAGAAGTAAGTGAATTATATTTTATACCTTTTGTGTATGAAAGACATAAATTGACCAACATTTAAATTATTCCTGTCAGAGCAAACTTTTTCTTGGCACTGGAAGTCCTTTTTTTTTTTCTCAATAAGTGCATTTGAGCTAATATTTAGCTTGTTAATTGAAGTTAGAGCAGTTTTGAGCAGTTCAATTTATTATCTTCACTGATTCATTTTCTTCTCTCTCTCTTTAGTCACTTTTTAAATGTTGTTGGCTTAATCATAAATATGATTCATTACCTTTTCTTTTTTTAATTTTGTATTTTTCACTTTTTATTCTTTTTTAAGTTTAATTTATATTAGATATTACACCTATAATATTTTTAAATAATTTTGTGTGCGTGCTTGTATGTCTATGTATATACCTTTTCAGAGGATTTTTGACTTCTTTGACATTATTCAGTGGCTTTTCATTCAATCTATAAAAAGGCATGGTGTAGATCTTGGATAGCATGACTTCTTACTCATTATCTATTTATTTAGGGCCAGAAGAAGCTAGTGAGGAACTTAATCAGCACATTTTAAAAAAAAAATACCATCACAGTAGTTGGAATAGTAGCTGTCCCCTGATTCCCTCCATCCATTCTGGTTTTGATCCACATGGAAGGCCATTTGCCGCAGCTGATTTCTTAATGAACAAATTCAATTTCTCATTTCAAAAATCTTTCATTAATTTTCCATTACTGTTCATGATAATTTTTACAGAGGTTCCAGTAAATCATTTTAGCAACTGTATATTGTCATTTATAATCAATTTATGTAATCTTGCATGGTCTACTGTTTCTTCTTCTTTGCAAAAATATGAACTTTGAATCATTTGATGATTTTTCAATAATACTCTTGATTGCATAGTTCAAATAACTTGCTCCTTGGTAGACAAAATCGATCCAATGTTTTTAATGTTGTAAGCTATTTTTAATGTTGTAAACCATTTTGTCCCCTCAGTTTTTGGTAGAAATTGACAGTGTATTTTTTTTTCTTGCCAGCATTCTTTTTCTGTTTTTACTACATTATTTTTGATACTTAATTTGTTTTTTCCTATACATTTAGTAAGTTCCAATTTTTATTGCATTAATGCTTGTTCTTAACTATCTTTTACATAATCAGCCAACAAACAC
The DNA here is from genome assembly GCF_009769535.1 of Thamnophis elegans. Lineage (NCBI taxonomy): Eukaryota > Metazoa > Chordata > Lepidosauria > Squamata > Natricidae > Thamnophis > Thamnophis elegans. Next base: position 119,298,100 of record NC_045543.1, on the reverse strand, counting down.
CTTTCTTAAACAATCAACCTCTGTTTACCCAAGATTTTCTGTCCTTCACTGTTCATTATTTTTCCCTATAAACAGTGAAATGATTTTACTGACACCAGTTGTTTCCGAATATTTGATAATCCAGCTATGTGGTAATGAATCAAACACCCTTTTTATACTCAATCAAGATTATATGTACCGGTAGATTGATGTTTGCAATTGTCAGAACTGTTTTGTCACTTAAGATATTGATATTTTGTACCTCTGCGTTTCCTTTTCTACTGCAAGGATGGTTTCTTCTTATAAATAATCTTGAATATTGTCTGCTATTATGTAATTTAAACATGGATTTTAGATTATAGATAAGCATTATAAGCCTATGATTTCCTGGTGTTGCCCTTTTGGCTGGGTCTTTCTGAGTCAGTCAATATTTATGCAATATTTCATTGAGCTGGTTTTTAATTGGATGTAAGTTAATCATATATTTGAATCCCAAAACATGCAACTGATACTCCCAGTTCAATCCTTTTCAGTTGTCTTAGACAGATGCTGTTATTCTTCCATTTCATTTTTACTAAATTCTAATTCTGTTATCCATCTAGCATTTTTATTATAGTCTTTTTGAGTTTCTCATAGATTTTTCCAAACTGAATTGCTTTCTTTTTGTTTGGTTTCCATTTTTAGAATCTCTTTGCCATTTATGCTTTAATAGAATCGTCTCTAGTCTGATTGATTTTGCTTTAATTGATGATTCATACCTCATAGCATCAGTTTCCACAGCTATTGCTGTTGTTTGTTCCTTTATGATTCCCAAAGCTTCTTCAATTTTTGAATATTTTAACTGATTTTTTCTTGATCCTTACATTCTTACATTTTTTGCTGTTTCCTGTTCTTTAAATTTCCTGCATCTGATCTTAATTTTTTTAAATCTTGGTTTCCAATCTGATCTTCCAGGTTGGGATTAAATAGGATTTTGCTTTTGGTTTTCTAAATTCAGCATCCAGTTCTTTTGTAACTACACTTCTGTACTATAGGCAAACTGATTGGTTGGTTCAATATTTCATTGCAAGCATACTATTTACATCTTCATTATAGATGCCAGGTGTTTCTTGGGCGCACTTTTGATGATGGCAGTCTTTGTCTTTCTACTGGTAATTCTGTGTATGCTATAATTTTCTCTTTTAATTCTCATCAGGAGGGTTTTTTTCTTTGCTGACTTTTTCTAGTTCTGTTGTTATTACTTCTTCTATGTTATTATTTCTGTAGTTTATATCAGCTGTTTTCTTATATTTGCAATTGTTATCTGAGTTTCTTTTATAATTTTACTATGTTTTGGGTCCTTCCATTTGCTACTAATATTAGTATCTGTATTCCTTCTTTTATATGTTCATAAGTAATTACTTATGAAGTGATTTGTTTATTGTGCCTCAAATTTTCATTCAGTTGTACATGGAAATCTATTTTTTAAATATCTACCTTTTAAAAAAAATCATTATATTTTCCAGTTTCTATTTCCCAGTGGGCTTAAATTAATTGAATATATTAAAAAATTATCTCAGTCATTTTCTGTGAAATGTTTAGTCATTAAATAATAATGAACCGGTTAATTTATTTAATGTTTCTATCCAGGGAAATTCACTTTATTCAGCAAGGATAGTTTAGAAGATAACTCCTGCTTAGCAATTATTATTAAAGAAATAGAATCAGATATTAGGCTTTTCTTTTAAGAGTTTTCAAAATAATTTTAGAAAGGATTATGGTAATAAATAGCTTCAAAAATATATACTTTATAGAATGTATGTTGACACATTCATTTTTATTTTGAATTTAGATCTCTTATGTAGTTTATTTTCACATATGCCATACATAGTTTTGTCCCCAGCCGTATCCGTGTTTTATTTATAGTGTTCAAAATTATTGTTTTGTATTTTGGAATCCAAGTTAGTTGATTATTCTGTTGGCAGAATTACAAAAACTCTGAAATATAAAATTATATTTTTCATTGTATTGCAATAGCTAGGTTGTTTATCTTTACTTTGTTTTTTCTCTAGCCAGACCATCTCCTTGGTCACATAATTGAAATGTGGGTTGATCGCATGGATAATATAACACAGCCAGAGAGAAGAAAGCTTTCAGCTTTGGCTCTGCTTTCACTACTGCCATCAGACAACAGGTAAGCAACTCTTTAGATTTATTGGTTACAAAATACAGTGAGCAGTCAAGCTTGTCAAAGTGCAACTTTCATTTTTGGATTTTCTTTTATTCAAATCCTCACAAATTTGTTCTCATATAAGCTTAAATATACATCCTTTTAGGTTTATGTATGAAGTTATTTGCATAGTGCTTTGGATTCTGACTCCTGACTGATAGTGATATGTAAATGTTTTAGTTTCATCATTATTTTTTGTTGGCCATAGAAATAAACAGTTAAACAAGTTAATACAAAACAAACTGAAAACTACTGAAACTCCACTGAAATTATGGATGATATGATTCAGCTTAAGAAACATAAATTCTTAAGTATGAAAGTCATTTTGATTATTGTAGTACAGGTAATCTTCGAGTTACAAATGTAACGGAGCCTGTCAATTACATTCATAAGTCGAGGATCATAGGAGTAAATCATGTAACTTGAACATGATCACTCCCTGCTTTCGCACATGCATTCGCTAATCAAATGCATGGGTTGTTAAATGCACAAGATATTATCCACAATTGGTGGAGACAGCAGTCACATAGGGTTAACTCCATCCAGTAACCAATAGGACTGAGTCTACAGATTATAAAGCCCTCCTCCTTGCTGCTCATCCCAGCTTTTAGACTCGGCCAGTTCTGGGCTGGACGTGTAGTTGTATTACTCTGATTAAATATTTCTAAAACATTCAGCTACATTCAGGCATTCTGAAGCCTTGCTAGTCTCTTTTCAGCCAGCTTCCCTGGGTTCTAAAATCTCCTTTTCCACCATAGGTTGCTGGCTTAGAGCCTGTATCTCTAAAGCTTAGAGGGCTAATGATCTCATTCCTCCACAGGGTATAACCCCTCATTCCACTTTTGGTGCGGCCACATCAGCAGCCTGGGCTACTCAGGCTTCAATGGAGGAAATTTGTAGGGTGGCCACTTGGACTTCTCCCATTCCCTTTATCCGCCATTACAAGATAGACCGATTTGCTTCGGCTGAAACGACTTTTGGAAGGAGAGTTTTACAGCAAGTCCATTCCTTGGACTCCTCTTTCACGGGGACCGGATCCCTCTCTTAATGCTTCCCCTCCCATCCTGCTGTGTTGGACTCACCTTGCAAAGATCTGACTCCTCTCTGCCACTCCTCTCTTTGCCTTTCAGATGGAGGCAAGCAGGACGATTTGGCTCCCAGCATTCAGTTGGCTTAAATTGCTTTATACGACGAAAGTGAAATGTTCGGGGGGCAGGGGTGATCTCGTGTGACTTCAGGCACCCATTGTCTGAAAAAGCATGAGTACCTGAAGTCATGAGAGATCACGGTCCCCAGAACATTTCACTCCCTGCATGAAAAGCATTTGCAAGCCAATCAGACTCTGGAAGCTATACGATTTTGCTCTCAGCCTCTGATCGGCTTGCAAATGCTTTTCACGGCAAGGCAAAAATGTTCTTGGGACCATGATCTCGCATGACTTCATGCACAAATTCTCTGCAAACACAAATGGATGCCTGAAGTCATGCGAGATCATGGCCCCCAGAAGATTTCACTCTCAGTGTGAAAAGCATTTGCAAGCCAATTGGATGCTGGGAGCAAAATCATTGTCCTCTCCTCTCCCTCAAAAGCAAGGAAACTGTGGCAGAGAGGAGACAGAACTTTGCAAGGTAGTTCAATGTAGCAGGATGGGAGGGGAGAAGTAGTTGTTGGGAGCGGGGAAGGGAATAGGGTGAATGTTGCAGTGCCTCTATGGTCATTCATAAGGTCGAATTGACGGCAACGTTTGTAATTTTGGGACTTTGTCATAAACACTTGGGTGTTATCACACATACCTCAAAAGGTCACTAAGTGAACTGTTGTAACTCGAGGATTACCTGTATTGGATAATAGCAGTAATAGAGTTAAACCTAGATACATCATTTTTTCATCCATAAACATATTTCCACATTCTGGTGGAAATAAAGGAAATATATTTTGCTCAAGAGATTTTCCCATCCTTCCAGATCAGAATGTTGTAGAGCTTAAGCAGCTACTGAGGAAGAGGCAAGCCCAGTAAGAAAAGATTGTTGTAAATGAAAAATAAATAAAATTAGAGTTTCATTACTAAGGATTAATAGATTTAATATTTTTTCTCAGAAAGCCTTAGATTCAACTGGAGAAGTCAGCTGCATTCCAGGGCTGGCAGGTAGAATAATGGCATATGGGGAGCTATTTAAGGATTCTCTTCATATCCTCAGACTCTACAGATTGAATAGTAGTTATGAGATTTGGTCAATTAAACCCACAGTTTAATTTACTGCATCTATATAAACAATGGCAATTCATACAGATAATTAAACTGATCAGCAAAAAAAAGTTTAATAAATGTCTAATTTCTTTTTTTTAAAAAAATAGAAAATGTTTATGCTTCCAACTTAATTAACATCTCTGGTTGACTTAAAAAATACAGTAAAATAATTAAAACTTCATAAAAAATATGAAACATTTAAAAGAGTTAATATTATGTATTAAATATTGTCTCAACTCCCTGAGCTTAATGCATGCTTCTCAGCCTATTGTTGCTGCACTTTCTCCAATGTTATTATGATGACTCCCTATAGTGAGATATCTAATATCCTAGAAGAGGGAAAGAGCATTCAAAACTATCTTGGTACGATGCAGAACTTCACTGAAAGTAACAAAATAAAAATTAATAGAGAAGTCACTAAACTTAGGAACAAAAATTAAATGTATGGGTATAGAAGGTGGGGGTGGGGCTATCTGGTTGGTGAAGACACTTGAAAAAAAAAATCTCAGTATAGCAGTTGATTGCAAACTGAATATGAGCCATCAGCGTAATATGACTGCCAGAAAGGCAAATGAAGTTTTGGATTACATCAACATAATAATTTACAAATCACAGGAAGTAATTGTTTGTATTCTTATTTTGGTCATGCCCCATTTCAATTACTATATCCAGTTTTGGAGGCCACACTACAAAAAGAATTCAGAGAAATTGGGATGACCTCAGAGATTATTCAAGGATGAAGCCACAAGAAGGATGATCAGCTGATTAGAAAATTATCACCGAAAAGAGAATGATCTAGTTATGTTTAGCCTTTTAAAAGTCAGCTGAGAGGAAATACAATAGCACTTTCAAATATTAGAAATGATTCCAAGAGAATGAAGTAAAGGTTATGTTCTCTTTTATTCCAGAATTGCTGGAAAATTAATTTAACCATAAGAGGTAAAGTCTGACTAAATGCTAGAAAAAACTTCCTAATTTTAAGAGTGTTTCACAAACCCTATGATGGGATGCATTCAACTGAAGTCTCTGTGCTTTAATTTGGATTGCTATTCTGATTAGATTTGATCCTGGATCTAATGCTTAATTGGTCATTTTTCTATGTGTCTCTATTGTGTAAGTACCATATTTTTCGCTCCATAAGACGCACTTTTTTTGCCCCAAAAAGTGATTGGAAATATCTGTGCATCTTATGGAGCGAATATTACATCACAGACTGGGCCACGGTGGTTTCCTATACCTGGGGGTTGGTGCGGCGACAGTGACAGGCAGCAGTGGCGAACGATGGCGGCAGCGGCAGCTGCTCGGCAGTTGGATCAGCCTCCCAGAATACAGCTGATCAGCAACGGGGATCCAAATCACTTCCAAAAAAAAGTGATTCCACTTTCGTGATTTGGCCACATAGGATAGAAAAACTGGACAACTTCCTCACACATCTCAACAGCCTACACTCCAAAATACAGTTCACCATGGAAATAGAAGCAAACAACCAACTTCCCTTTCTGGACGTCCTAATCTACAAAAAACCCAGTGGCTTCCTAGGACACACCATCTACTGGAAAAAAACAAACACCGACCGCTACTTAAATGCACAATCCCATCACCACCCTGCACAGATCAACTCTGTAACCAAGACCCTCATCTCCAGAACCGAACGCCTACCCGACAAAGACACCACCTGAAAACTGAATTACACACTCTCACAAACGTATTAATCTCCAATGGATTCCAAAGAAAACAATTACCAACCTAATCCAAAGGGAGACTCCCCCCAATAACTAAGACACAGAACAGGACAATGGCATTGCACTCCTCCCTTACATCAAAGTCATCACAGATAAAATCAGCAAAATTCTCCACAAAACACATATCAAGACAGCCTTCAACACTGACCAAAAAATAGCCAACATCTTAAGAAACCCCAAAGACAAAATCTAGCTAGAAAACCAAGGAGTCTACGAAATACCATGCAAAAATCTGCCCTGCAATATACATAGGACAAAGGAACAGGAGAATAAATGCACACATCGCAGAACACAAGAACGCAGTAAGAAAAAAAGAAAAAAAACTTCCTCCCTTTTCCAGCACCTTAAAGCTACAGGACATGAAATTAATTTTGAAGGTTAATCTCCAAAACAGAACATTTCAACAAGAGAATAATTATGGAAGCTATGGAAATAGAGAAACACCCCACAACATGAATAAACATGACGATACCTTCCACCTACCAGACATCTGGAAGCCAGCCCTAGTCAACATTTAACGAGACCCACCCACCACCCAGGCCGTTACAACACGAAACAACAATAGACACACAGCCAGCACCAATCTACCAATCATGATACAACCACACAACCAATCATTCCACTTATTGAAACAAAGCCAGCACTCCATACACACACAGCAAGATTTATAGAAAGATGGCAGCTCCGATCACACTTTAAGCCCAAAACCCAGCCTGAAGATGGTAAGTGAGACCTTGCTGAAACGTTGCCAAGACAATCTCAATCTTATATATATATGAAATCATGGAGTAATAATTGACTGGATCAGGCCAATTAGAGGACCTTTTTTGTCTTATTGTAGCACAACACTTCCTCTTCAAAAAGAACTTTAAGAAATCAGTTGTCTTATCTATTCAGCAACATTGTTAGGACTACTTCATATTCAAAAACAGCACCAGTCTGAGATCAGTACCGCTAATATTGTGGAGCTTTAAGCAATTAATTTCTGAAGTTATTTGATTCTGTTGCTCTGGAGGAAACACATTAGAGGCAGCTTTGATAGTTTTCCTTTATAGTTATTTTGGCGTTATTTTCTTAGTGTAAAATTTTGTCTCCTTCTGAAGCAATGTAATTATTTTCTGGATGCCTTGGGGAGTGCTTTTTGCTCTGATCCCATAAAGTGGACACTTATTTATTTGTACTTCATTCCCCTTGCTTTGAAAAACAAAAGCAGCAAGCAAAGTATAAAGAAAAGTGGAAAGCTTCTATGGTTTATAATGCTGTCATATTGGCTAAATAGAAGGTGTGCTGCTTGGCGCAAGGGAAGAAAAAGCAAAAACACAGACTTTTACAAAAAATCTGGTGGCAGTGAAGCAAAGCCAAGGGCATTATGTATGTGGCCACAGAGCAGCAATTGATTCTTTTATAACTATCATTTTTGCTACTTATGGCCATTTCTTCTATATGCATTCACGCATTCTGCATGGATCATAACATTTGTTTTAGTAATAGTTTGATTTGGGGGGGGGGGGCTTTCTAAGTTTGAATACAGTGAAGTATTTCTTTCTCTGCTTATAAGCAATTGATTTCACCATTTGCAAACACCTTACATATTTAATTGCTCTTATATTTAGATTTGCTTCAATCTATTCAGTAGTTGGAGAAGAAAAATATATCAAGTTTAGTTTTAAAATAAGTTAGAGATTTTTTTTCCATCAGCATTTCAGAACTGCAGATAAAATGACTTCCTGTCTCTCAGTTTCCTGTATCCATGGTAATTTGATTTCAGCCAGTCATTGTAGAGGAGCCGATGGGAAGAATATTTCCTGTAGGAACAATTGCAGGACTGGTAGGCAAAGTGAGAAATTTCAACAGAAGGAAAATAGTTAACTGACAAATGAACTTCATATTCTGGGTGAGAATTTTAATATATTTAAACATAGAATACTAGAAATGTTGTTATGAAGGATGAGTCATTAAAGGTTGAAGAATATAATTTATAACCTAAAACATAACTTATCTGACAATTTTGTAACAACTTTTATATTCTGTTTAAATAATGCAAGCATTTAATTTTTTCATTAACCATCTTTAAATATGGTAAATGTAAATTTAATTTAAACTATAAATGATGGAATAAAGTATAATAAATTTGGTAGTCCTTGACTTACAACAGTTGGTTTAGTAACTGTTCAAGTTAAAATAGCATTGAAAAAGGGACTTCATTGTCCCAGGGTCATGTGGTCCCCTTTTGTGACTTTCTAACAAGCAAGGTCAATGGGAAGTTAGATTCCCTTAACAACCAAGTTACTAACAATAACTGCAGTGATTCACATAACAAATGGGCAAAACTCACGTAACAAATGGCTCACTTAGCAAGAGAAATTTAGGGTTCAATTGTGGTCGTAAATTGAGGACTCCCTGTAGCACTTCTAAATAATTGTACGAGTAATAATGATAAAAATAATGAGCTATGAAAATTTGAATAAGCATTTTTTAAACTTTTTTTCCTGATAGCGCAGTCAAAGATGACTTGGAGAGTCAAAGCCTGGGATATGTATCAACTTCATCACTTTGAGTCATTTTGGCATATTTTTATTTGTCTTCTGCTGATGATAATCCAAAAGGATATATTTTGTTGTCCATCAGTTGCTATCAGTGTAGAGGCAGACAAGTTGACTGTCGTAATTCAAGTCTTTCTTTTATTCCAAACAATTTTTCACAGAATACTTCATTTTGTACTTAAGTGGCAACAATATATCACACATAAATCCCAATGCACTGATAAGCCTCCAGCAGCTTGTTGTACTACACTTGGACAATTCTGGCATTGTATATGTATATCCAAATATCTTCGCTGAATTGAAAAAATTATGGTATCTACAGCGAATAATAATATATAAAATATTGTATCCTGGAACATTGAAGGACTTTCAAATCTTCATTCTTTATATCTTCAGAATAATGAAATTGACTTTGTTTCCGAAGGATTATTTGGTAACCTCACTTCCGTTCATTATCTAATGCTGCAAAACAATCACCTCAGGATCCTTGGTAGCCGCATTTTCTTTGGCATGATTAATCTTCGAATTCTGAACCTAGCAAATAATAAGATTTCACAAATATCAGACAGAGCATTCCAGGACCTTGATAATCTTACAGACTTGCACCTTGAAGGAAATAATTTAACATGTGTGCCATCCACAGCATTTCTACTACTGGGGAAACTTCAAAAAACTTTCATTGTCACGAAACCCTATTGTGTCAATTCCTCCTTTTGCATTTAAAGGACTTAGCAAGCTTGATATCTATTTTTAAAAGGTGCAAAAATAAACACTATTAGTCCAAATGGATTTTCAGGGCTAGTCAATCTTAAAAGGTTAGTTTTAAGTGATAATATTTAGTAAACATCAATTCCCATACTTCTCATTGTTGGATCATATGAAGTTTTTGCATCTTGACAGAAACAAAATAATTGACATTTCAGGTAATACTTTTGGAGGAATAGGATCATCTTGAAAATACTTGATCTATCTTTCAATAATCTTACATTTTTACAGCCTATAGTACTCAAGCCTTTGATTTCTTTAACTCATTTACAGGCAAATTACAATCCTTGGGATTGTAGCTGCAAATTACAGAGATTGATGAATTGGCTAGCGGCTTTTTCTATCTCTGTGAAACTCCTTTGCCAAAGTCCTTCCAGTCTGCATGGAAGATATATGAATTATGCTAGTTTGCATTGTTCAAAAATTGTTTCAACAGTACAAGCCTTGAAATTTTCAAGAACAGTAAATCTGCAGGAATCCAGCAGGTTTTACTACTTCATTAATGGCACAGAATATGTACCTCACAAGGATACAGTTCAAGAACAGTTGAACTTCAATTCAAATGCAGTTACATCATTGGTAAAAGCATCTTATACATCTGCTTATCAAAATCTCAATGAAGAAAATTCTAGTAGGAAGTCAAAACAAGAACAAATAGCAACACACAAGATACCTGTTCATTTTACCATGGAAGAAAATAAAGTACCATCTCGGAAGCTGTTTCTGTATCATTTAAAACATCACTAATTTGTTCACAGCAGGTAGAGAAACTAAAGCAGGCTTTGACATTTTATTAATCTTTTCATTTTGGCCTGTGCTATGATCTTCTTTTTGTTATACAAAATTATTAAATTGAAACAGAAGTACAATATACAAAAGAACTCTGACAATGCAATAGAATACTATGGCTTTTATCAGGCTGGTAGTTACAATGTTACCGTATCTCAGAACCCGCTGGGAAGTTCTGAATTGAATCATGTTGAACTTTCTAAATCAACGGCCCTTGAAAACCAAGCACAGGTTATCTTATTTGAACATTCAGCACTGTATACATTCATCACATTTTTTTCTTTTCATGTGTATAGAAGGCACCAGTAGATGAGTTTTGTAAATGCAAGTTTAGCTACTGATGTTACGCTGGGAGGTTGAAATGCAGCTAATATTTTTTCAACCTTTACCTTTTGTTCTAATTTTAATATCTGCATTTTATTGATTGTAACTATGTTTTATCTATAATTACTCAATTTTAATTGATCTGTCTATAGCAATTATTAATCATTAATGTTATTTTATATTTAGCATTCTGCATAAATTTTATATTGGATAGATTTTTTAACTGTTCATTACTATTGATAAATTCCTAGAAAGAATTTCTGTTATTTCATATTACCAGCTATTTTGGATACCATCATAAAGCTCTGCAATATTTGTTAGATAAGACAGCTTTTATTATGAAATTATTGCATAAAAATTACATTATCTGGAATAAACAATATTCACAAGAAAAATTATTTATTCTGGTTTCAATCCTCATTTCCCTCTGATAGAAGTTCCAAAGGAAGCACTTTGCATATTGGAGGTTTTTGTTTGTTTTTAATAGTCCATAGCACTTCTGCTAGAGGAGGCAGCAGCTGATTTTATCAACTTCCTCCCATGTAATTTTTGTTGCCCTATGAAAAAGTGGTGGAGGCCAAATTGTATAGGTATAGGTATAGTGTATGTCGGCTCCTGGTGCTCTCTGAGTTGGTTGTTTTCTTGCAGACATTTTATTACTCAACTAAGTAACAACTTCAGTGCTAAAGGAGGGGGTGCTATTTGTTTGTATACAAGTGGCTTGCCCTATCGTGGTGTAGGAGTGTACAGTATGGTATCAAAACTGTAGAAAACAGAAGGAATAAGAGAAAAGAGATTTAGTTGAATTTCAGTTTCTTTCAAAGCATATCCTTAGACTCAAAGAAGGAAAAAATCTTGATGTGTACATGGAGTAATTATAATCTTCCAGGAACTCTACTTAAAAAAAAACAGCAATATGTATACATCTACTAATGGTGCAAAGCAAGCATTGTTTTTATATACTAGAGTGCCTTATGGCCCTATATACTGGTAGTTCTAGTTCAGAGGTGGTATTCAGCAGGTTCTGACCTGTTTTGGAGAACTGGTAGCAGAAATTTTGAGTTGTTCACAGAACCTGCAAATACAACCTCTGACTGACCCCACCTCCATCTATTCTCTGCCTCCCGAGTCTCAGCTGAGTGGGAGGGAATGGTGATTTTGCAGTAACCTTCTCCTGGAGTTGGGTGGGATTGTAGATTTTACAGTATCCCCTGCCACGCCCACCAAACCATGCCCACAGAACCAGTAGTAAAAACGTTTGCATCCCACCACTGTTCTAGTTATGAATTTTTAGAAAATAAAAATGATCCATGTTGCATTTCATTGATTTAAAAGTGTGCTCCTATTATTCCAAGAAGAAGAAAAATAATTGGAAAGGGAAAGTACATCCAGGAGTCATAGAGAGATGGTGAATAACTGCCTAATTCTGGTAGATGTCTGTTGTTGAGTTACACTGATTTGAATTTTAATATTCCTGAATATTGTCCTGCTGTCAAAATGAAATATATATTTGAGGCTTGCAAAGTCCTTAGCTTTATGGATTACATAGGGAAGAGTTGAGCAGGATCACTGGTTAAACAAAAACATGTTATTAAACATACGTATGCCAATGTGACTGGATTGTCAGGATAGATTGTATTACACTTGTGTAACAAGGAAATAATTGCAGCCTAACTTTTTTATAGTTAGATTGTAGTCTATTTAGTTATCATGTGTGTTCACTCTATCTCTGAATTGCAACTATTTTCCATGTAGAAACTATATAATACTGGTTATTACACATTATTCCGAAACCAGGATATTCTTAGTTTTGGGATAAACGTGAGTGATCAGCTAAGCATTAAATAAAGAAAAGAAAACTGAAAAGATATAGTAAAAGTAATGCTAAACTTGCGTTCTATTTAACTAAACAATTTAAATAATTTCCATGTCTTTCTAGTATTGTCCAAGATAAATTCTGTGGTATCATAAATATTTCAGTTGAAGGGTTGCATGATGTTATGACTGAAGATATAGAAACAAGAACATTCAAAGAGTAAGTAGAACTTTACTTTGCATGTGCATACTGCAGTGAAGCTACCAGAATAAGTAACTTGTTTTAGCCTAGTTTGTCACTAGAGGGAGTAGATGCATTTTGATATTCTTCTTATATAGAAATATTATAAATGTGATTATATATTACTCTTAGATTGGCTCATAAAGATAGATAATATTTTAAATGCATTTTCAGATATTCATTTCAAGTTTTTATTATTGTTCACTTTGAACAATACTCTTCATGCATACTTCTGTAAAAGTCTTTAGCTTTGAACAATACACATTTATACAATTCCTTAAAACCTTTCTTAGAATCATTGGAAGTCTAATATATTTGCATTCTTTTTTAGCTGCATGTTGATGTCTAGTTTTGAAGAGCCAAAGTGATAGAAGATGAAGAGCCACCCACAGAACAGGACAAAAGAAAAAAGATGGTATAGTCAATTCTTAATTATATTAATTAATTTTCAGCAGTTTCTAAGATAACCTTTTCTTCCTTCTGGATGTATAATTATTCTAAGAGAAACTGATGATAAAACATTGACCCTCCAGACATTGAATGTTTGAGATGGGGGGGGGGGGGATATTAAAGGAGACAAAATAGTAATTACACATTAAATATCAGTAAGAACAATAATAATCCGAGAAACATAATTTGTGGTTCAAAATTCAAATCAAGTCAGTTTTTATTTCTGACTTGCCATTGCCTTGAGAGCTGAGAGAAGTGACTGACCCCATATCACTTACTTGGTCTTGTGGCTAAAATGAGATTAGAAATCAGAGTCTTCTGGTTTCTAGTCTGTCTCTTAATCACTACACTAAATTAACTTTTACATCTGTAGTTGTGTTGTGATAAAAGTGTTATAAGAAAATAAAAATAGGAAGATTCTATCCATCCCAAACCAGAGGCATATGTAAATAGACAAATAATGTGCTGTTTCTGGTTCATCTCATTTGACAATTCAAATGAGAAACAACTTCATGCTATCATTTCATCTGAGAATGCTGGCTACTTAGTACTTTTGGGTACTAATAGAAAGAGATGTACAAAATATTCTAAGGTTGAAGCTTTTCAATACAAAAAGTCTCCCTTTCATTCTCACCACAGAATGGCTGATTTTCAACAACAAAACACATTCAGTGAGGTCAAAATGGAACAGTTTGGAGTCAGAATGTTTTACTCTTAAAATGTTTTGTACATACCTATAGATGTATACCTGAGCATTCCAAATTTCTGAGACTTAAAATTACTATAAGCTCTTCTGTTCAGTCATAAAGTCTTTAGCAGAAAAGTGTATACAAAGCAATAATCATCAGTTGGAATCCATGGATTTAAGGCTAAGCTATTTGATGATTTCCAGATGTTTTGGACTATTTCTGCCATGTCCCAGACTTACAAGCCTTAGTTAGTGTCAAGGTGTTTGAGAAATGTCATCTGAATCACCTGTGGAACACTATTTTACCTTAATTCTGAGATGCCCTGTTAGTTTCTACTTCTGTCTCCATGACAAAAAAAAACTCTCCACGTGAAGCCCATAAGAAGGTTTTTTTTCTCCCTAATTATTCAAATGCTACTTAAAACATTCTTCCTTATAGGACCTTATAGAAATCTGTGATCATACAATACTTGCCTCCAGGCTTACAGTCTAAAATCATTAGACAGCAAACATATGTGATGGTAAAAGGAAGATAAAAGCAAGCTCAGCATAGATACTGAGAATTCAATAATAACCAGCTGGGTTGAAGCAGCTCAATAGATTAATGAAGAGGTGGTTGCTGGGTGCCAGTTGAAAGAGGGCCAAGATAGTTTCTTGCAGAGACAGTGGTATTACTTTCTTCTCAGTTTACAAAAACTCAGGTATCCACTGTACTTCTTTCTTAGCATCATTATAAGTGAGTGATTTAGCTAAATCAGATCTTTAATTTGGAACATTTTATATCTTATCATTTTTAAAAAAATATATTAGCTTCTAATAATATATTAAATATTCTGTAAAAAGTGATGCTATTAGAAATATTTTAGAGAAGCTGATAATTACAAATAGCTGACGGTGAATAAATTAATCTGATAGACCAAAGTGGCTTCTTATTGTTGCCTAAGGACATTTGATGCTATTAATAATTTGACAGTTAAACTGTACATAATGTGTTATCCCTTATATGTCTTTGTTCAAATACAATACTATGGCAGGCATACAGCACTGAATTGTTAAAGTAATTTGCAGGGAGAAAAGTGGAGAATTTAGCAAGCTGTACAGTAATTCTTCAATGCTCCTCAAGAATCATATTATCACAGAGTTCACTCTTACAACCTACTAGTATAATGGAAGACATTAACAATATCCATTGACAGCAAGATGAACATAATTCAGTTTTTTTCATCCATAAAGGTTCATGGAAGAAAAGTTCAAAGATTGCTTACTATTTCAATATGCCAATACTAATTTGAGAATGTGAGGGTATAACCAATATATCTGAAAGCACTGATTTAAGTGGGAATGTAGAGTGAGGTAAAAAGCTCGAAATTAAAAACATTCTTTGAATAGGAAAGTTCCAATATATGAAATTAAAAGCAACTGTACTTTCCTCCGAAGATTATTCTTGTTATGATACAATGTTCATTATATAGTTCATTTAAATATATATTACTCTTCTTATTGGCACTATAGTGATTTCACTTCGTATTACCCAGTGCCTTTTTAGTCTCAGACAAATATAGAATGCATTATTAATACCTTTTGGTTTTCAATCCTGCTGTAATCTGAGATAGACATTAGATTTAGTAATTAATAATAATTAAGTAATTCTGAATCACTGTTAATGTCCAAACTGGTATATATAAACTTTTGACCTGAATAATTGTTTTGGTGCCTCAAGGTCAAGTGTTAATTCCTAGTGACTACTTGAACAAGTCATACCAACTTTCTTGTAAATTTCAGAGGTGGTTTGCCATTGTCTCCTTCCTAGGCTAAAAGACTGA
The DNA here is from genome assembly GCF_009769535.1 of Thamnophis elegans. Classification (NCBI taxonomy): domain Eukaryota; kingdom Metazoa; phylum Chordata; class Lepidosauria; order Squamata; family Natricidae; genus Thamnophis; species Thamnophis elegans. The sequence goes on along the minus strand of NC_045543.1, from coordinate 119,282,484 downwards.
TTGACCCCAAAATCACAGAGCTGGCTTTGTGCCTAAGGCCGGATTAGAAATTGTGGCCTACTGGTTGTAGCCTGATTCCTACCAGTCTTACCAAAAGGACCAGGAAAGGCCACATTAAGATCTGCTGTGTGCCAGTCCCCTCTTCGGTTTTATATCCTGAGAAATTAGAAAGGGTCTCTTCTAAGCCTCTTGCCCCTATTTCAACTGTGGACTATGTTTGCTCTTACTCAAACATTCTCTAGGCAGCCTGTCTCCCAGTCATTCCCACATACATTACAGTGCCTTAGCCACTTGAGACTGCACATTATTTTTTCTTCTTTTGGAATTATTTTGTGTGCTGTGCCAATACTAAATTTAGGGAATGAAATTGGAAGAGGAATGTCTTTGTAAAGAAGACTTTTCTTTCACTATTTTAAGCTCAGGGATTGGATATATAAAATACAGATGTAGTCCTTGACTTACGACCAGTTACTTACAATGGATTTCCCTGGCGGTACTTATGACCAGATTCTTAAGTTCCAATGACTGGGCCTTCTGGCTGCATATTGGGAGCTCAGCAACTGGTCCACATTTATTGTCATGTGACCACATTTTATTACATTTTTTTTCAAAAACCCAGCATTTACTTCCAGTTCTCAACAAAACTGCCCAATAGTGACCATTGGTTCCCTTAACAGTTACACGTTCACTTAAATGACTGCCACAAAAAACTTGTAAAATAAGATTAGTCACCTGACTGATCTGTTTAATGACCTGTAATGAACAGGCTAAGATGAAGACTATGTGTACTTAGCCACGTATAGAGATTCTTTTTGTAGGTGTAAATTGCGGTTTTCATTTTCTTATATCATCCTGAGCTGTATATAATTTTATTTTATTTATTATATACTTTGTTAAAGATACAACTTTAAAATTCAACCATTAGGGTTTACAATATATTGTCAGCGACTCTGTCTATTTTTAATTTTCAATTTCAATTCTTTGTTCATACTGCAAAATTTCACCCAAAATTTCTCAGAAAATTTTGCAGTAGAATATGGGGGTGAGGGTATTGCATGGATTTTATTTTTTTTTCCCTTTTGGTTGAAGACGACTTCTGTAACTGTGGAGAAGTATGTTTTTGCTCATTTCTCATAGAAATTGGATACATAGCTGAGGTCTTGATGTTATTCGCAAATAAGTTGCCTACTTATATGTTGACAAAAAGAGTAATTACAGAGAGGGGGGCACTCTTTACTGACAAATTATATTTAGAAGATCCAAATTTAGAAGTATAGTAAGTTAAATTGGCATTCATCATATCACTATAGAGAAGGATGAAACCTGCATTCGAAAATTTTCAGTTTGCTGTCTAGATATACTTGTTCATGGGCTAAATAAAAATGTCATTTTCTTCCTTTACAGTTTCATTGTGTTTTTAAAACAGATTAAGAATGGGTTTACTCTTTGAGGACTGCTGCCTCAAAGGGCACAAGATTTCTATAACTTATTCTTTAATAGCATTTCTAAGAAGGAATTTTCTGTAAAACGTATAGTATCATAAAGCGTACAGATAATGTATATTTACCATTTGTATGTGAGTAAAACATCTCAATGTTTATCGGTCTGTTGGACTGTTAACATCCTCCTTGAATAACTAAAGACAAAACACAGATATGAAGTTCACAGTACATAATTATGTTATACAATAGGCACTGAAGCTAAGTGTATTCATTTCAATTGATGAAGTAGCAGAAATTTTCTTTTCAAGGATTCAACTGGTAGACTATGTTTTCAGTGTAAGCAGTACAGGAAACAAAAGCCCTTTTCACTGCCATTAAGATTAGAAGACTGATTATTACAGGTTTGCCTCTTTTGTTAAATTATATATTTTTCTTATCTTTATCCTGCAGCTTGCACTAAAGGATCCAGTACACTCTGTGTCACTGCAGCAATTTGTATATGAGAAACTAAAAGCACAGCAGGAATTGCTGGGAGAACAAAGCTTTCAAGCTCTTATGGAAACTGTAGATACAGAAATAGTTGCTCAACTACAAGACTTCTTACAAGGATTCTGAATAAATGGAGACAAAATCTGTATCTTCAAAATAGAGGCAAAATGAGCAGCTTTCCATCTCATTACAAAATCAACTTAAATAGAGAGTTTGTATTAGAAATTAAGAGATGGCTCACTTTTTTAAAATTGAAATCCAATTGAGATAATATATACTATTTCTGATAGTTTTATTGTCTTTTTTCCTACATACTATAACCTATAATTGAAAAACTTACAAAAGAAGATTCTATTAAAATAGGTTTTTAATTTACCATTAGTGGAATGATGATGACTGAAATCAGAATCATGAAATCTTCTCAATAATAATAATATCTACACATATTTTTCTGTAAGGATATTAGTTTGCTTAGATTGCCTTATACTATTGCTAACTATTAAAACTGCAATAAAATGTTAAATTTTAAATTAAAGTTTGCAGTAGGAAAGGATGCCAAACATACATATGCTCCACCAAGCAATTCAGCTGTATAAATAGTGGAATAGTATACTATAATTTCCTCTATGGGGAGTTGAATACTAGTCTTTTGCATGAAAAGAAAGTAATGAAGTCATTCTACTGTTTTAAAATTATTTTGCTGAACCATTTCAAGAAATTAATTTGGTTTGGTTTGATTTTAGATCAAGAATTGTTTTGATCAATTATTTTTTCCCCTTGATAACCCAATTGGTCTCTGATCTCTTTGAAGGATGAATTTACAATATGATTTGAATATACTTTTTATTGTATAAAGATGTTATCCTCATAGGGTTAAGAATAGTGAACCCTGTACTATTTTTATGTCTTTCTGAATTACTGTAGGGTAATTGTAAGGCTAAATATTAAAATTTTCAGAAGAAACATAAAGATTTCAGGTCAGGGAGGCGGGTTGAAAAAGATTTTGAGTTGAAATATTGTAAAAAATAAAACAAAATGAATAAAATATGTTACGTCTCTCTCCATATGTTCCTGCCCAATTTCACATTTTTCTCTCATGTCTCCTATTTTAAGGAGAGGCACTTCTTTAAATTTTTAGGCAAGGCTTCTTATGCCTGTCTAAATTTTGTTTAGGGACTTTTTAAAAGTACATTTAACAAAATACTAGTAAGATTGTATACTACAACAATCATATGAACAACTATAAGTAATTTAAGATTACCTATTGAAGAAGATCTGTAAACTGTAGGTTATTAAGTATACTAGAAAATAATATCTAGCATTTTCAAATTATACAACCATACATTTCAATTAAATTTCCAGAAACAAATATCTTCTGATTCATTCTGTGTTCTTCTCTTAAAACATAAAGGGCTTATCAGTAATTGAGAATCAATGCTTCATTTAATACACTTGTTGCAGAATAAGAATGCATATTTAAATAGTAAAATTGTCATACAGTATTCTGTGTTATAAATCCCATCCTCTTGGATATGTCTGTAGCATGAAATATTGCACAGTGTGAAACAACTTCAGGATTAAGACCATAATTATGTAATGTATTCAAATAGATAATATCCAAAATATTGGTAATATTTGGCATCAGATCTCAATATTATGCCTTCAGATGGTACAATAATCTTTGTATCTTCTGTACAGACCTAAATATTCAATACCTGGACTGGCTATTTTTTAAAAAATGATGTTTGAGGTTTATCATGGCATTATCATTCTTTCTTCTAAAGCATATCAATGTGGCTCATTTTCTAAATGTTGATTGGGTTGTCTTTGTGTTCACATGAATGGCCTCCTTTATATTCAGATACTGCATATATTGCCAATGTTCAAAGCAGTGCTATCCAGGCTCATCCAAGCTTTGATTGCTGTGCTAAAAATTCACTGGATTGTCTTATCCAATACACAAGCAGGAAGCTATAGATGATGTTTCTGATATGTAGTCACCTCCCTTTTTGTTATCTTAAAGGGAGCCCATGATGATTTTTTAAGTAGTGGTCAATGTAGTTACATATTCAATTTCCCTTTCTTTTAATTAGGGCTGCATGATTTTCAGAAGCTGAAGAGCACATTTCAATCATGCATATTAAAAATGCAAATACACTTTCAATTAAAAACACTACTTTACAGAAGCACAATTCTGATTTGTGACTGGATAAATGGCCACTTCAGACAACTGATTCTAACCCTTTCTAAATGTTAAGAAGAGAAAGATAGCCAATGTAGTGATGATATATCAGTCTTATCTGAAATATCTGTACTGAATAAGAAAGTTATTTAGCATAATCACAGCTTCTAATGAAAACATTTTCTATCTAAAAAAACTATTTCGAAACAGAATTTGCCATTAATTCATTGTATGCTTTGGGGTGTTAATACTGTAATATACATCTGAAAGGTAGCAAAAAACACATATGAGAAGAAAGCCTGCGGTCTGTTAAGAGAACTGGTTTGAAGATGCTACAGATGTACCTGAACATCTCTGATCCTGAAAATTGCTTCAGTGAGAAACTACTATTGAATGTAGGATAGAAATGGGTGCATTCATTGATCTAGAGCAGGGGTATCAAACTCAAGGCCTGGGGGCCGAATCCAACCCGTGGGGTACTTAGATCTGTCCCATGGGGCCACCCTGAAAACAGCAAAGGCACGGGGCCAAAATTGGAAATATGTAGAATGAATTATGTGTTTGCAGAAATGTTAAATGGGGAATCCGGACAATACTCTGTTCACAAAATAATTTTTTATTGTGTAACAAAAATTAAGTAATAAACTTTATATATATAAAAAGGAAACAGCGAAGCACTGGCTCGCAGTGCCTCTGCCATAAAAAAACGAAGCTCGGGACAGCCTCTGGGTACATTTGAAATTTTGTGGCTATAACATAGGTGGTCTTAAAAAATGGGTACAATGGAGAGAAAGTGGCTGCTATTGGCCTGAAAGCTAACAGGTGAAGTACTTTACTGAAACTCTTATTCCATGCCATATCTACTGTATAGTTAATTTCTTCATTAAATTAGAGAAATTCATATGGTTAGGTGATAATTACCACACATTGAAAGCACAGAACTGTGTGCATTCAAATCAACTCTTGACCAAATAGGTCTTGCTAAATTCTCTAGGTGAGTTGAGAACAATACCTTAGCTACTACCTTTTCTAATAGAAATTTATTATTTTGCTAAACTCTACACACTCATCCTGCAATTAATGAATTCAACATTAATTTGTGTGCATATGAATATTTATAATTTGTATTTGCATCATTGCTTTCCAGCCACCTTGAATACTTCAATGAGTAGAAAGAGAATAATGAATCAGGTCTCCACAATATGCTTTTTCAGTGAATAATAAATAAATATATTAAAATGAAAAAAAATGAGAATAAAAATATCAGAGTCTGAACGGGCAAACTTTTATGAGAGGACAAAAGAAAGGAACTCAATCTATTTTACACTTATTCCTTTTTTTTTTTTACACACACTCCTGAAGAGTTCAATGTACCCTTATGTACCTACTGATACACACAGCTTGAATCCCATGTGAGCAGAAAGATGCTATTCTACAAGCCATATTCACTTATTTCAACAAACACTGATTCTATACACTATAGAGTGAAGTGAGGCTGAAACAAACATAATTTCTAATGTTGAATTTTCCCCCTTACCAGAGGGAGCTCCCTTATGGAGTACTGTGAGGCCGTTACTATGGCAACTCCACTGTGCTGCACAGTAGAAGCCATTTAAGGCACAACAGGTTGTATCTTAACAGAACACACACACCGAGTGGCTTTATGGGTGTCTTACCCCCCACAGTATTTGTTTCCAGAGAGTAGGTCATCTATGTACCTTGGTTGAAATTCTCAAGGCATTCCAGAGTTATGTTGGAACACACACACACACCTATATATGCACATCATTGATCATTCCAGTAGATGATGTCTCTCAGAGTATTGTGGTATCCTCATGGAACAAATAGGGCTGGGGAGTCAGGGCACCATATTTCAGGAATTTTAGTTTTAACCTTCCCTAAATATTTTGAAACTTAGTATGCTGTGCAATTCTAGCCTGATTGTTTAAAATAATACAATATTATGTAGCTAGAAGACACTTTTCACACATTTAAATCCAACCTTCTGCAGTAATATGAAACAAATCATTCCATAGCTTCTACTAGAATATAACTAAGAAAAAGAACCTATAGCTTACCAGATAATTAATTGCATTGTCAAACTCTTCTTACTGTTAGAATACTTTGTAGCATTCGGGAAATTTGTCTTCCTATAATTTAAAGCCATAGAGCACATAAGAGAAGATGTTATGTGACATCATTTCAAATATTTGAGAGTGCTTTCATATCCTTAGCCAATCTTTTCTTCTCAGTAGAAAACATTGCCAATTCTTTCAATTTTTCATCACAGAAGAAATGTCTTAATGCAGAGCCTAGAACTGGAACAGCATGAAAGCTGAGGTGGATCACTAGAGAATAAAGTGGAAAGCTCCTTTCAATGCTAAGTTTATATGTTTCTACCTAGGAAGATAGTTTTCTTCTTCCAACTTCTGAGACCTTTTCTGAATCAGTCCCTGTAATTCCTGTAGTAAAGGATGGAGGAAAATTCCATTCCAAAAGATTCAGAGATGAAAGAATTAGTTAGACTCAAACCTATCAAGCTAGATAATGGGCAGAGGCTTTTTCAATCTCTGAAAAGCCAAATCAGCAACAAGTAAGTTCAACACTTCAATGGGCTTTATAAAGTGGATGGGGAAACTCATCAGCCGATGCTTTGTCTCTTTACCTTCAATCATAGGGAAATGGCAGAAAGGCTCCAATCGGGTACAATCCACCGACTCCACCACCAACCTGCAAAAGGATTGGAGAATCCGAAGAAAATAGCCATAAGAGTATGTTGTTGTTTGTTGCAAAGTCATGTCCGACCCAAGGCCTTTGTCCAGGCCTCCTGTTTCCTACCATCCTCTAGAGTCCATTTAATCTCACACCTACTGCCTCAGTGACTCCATCCAACCACCTCATTCTCTATCATCCCCTTCTTCTTTTGCCCTCAATCTTCCCCAGAATTAGGCTCTTCTCCAGTGACTCCTTCCTTCTCATTTGGTGGCCAAAGTATTGAGTTTCATCTTCAGGATCTGGCCTTCTAAAGAGCAGTCAGGGCAATCTCCTTTAGGGCTAATCGGTTTGATCACCTTGCTCAGTCCAAGGGACTCACAGGAGTCTTCTCCAGCATCATAGTTCAAAGGCCTCAATTCTTTGGCGCTCAGCCTTACTTATGGTCCAACCTTTACAGACGTACATTGCAACTGGGAAAACCATAGCCTTGACTATACACACTTTTGTTGGCAGGGTGATGTCTCTGCTTTTTAGCATGCTGTCTAGATTGTCTAGAATATGTAGTGATACTAATATACTATCGATCTATAACTTGTGATCTGTTTGTTCTACCTGTAATCTGCCCAGAAGAGTAGCCATTGAATAAAGTTTCAGGATTCATTTCTTTTTCTCCCATTATTTTCCATTCCCATTTATCCCTGTAATCTCAATCTCCTGCTTAAGAGTGCTAGAGCAGCCAGCTCACTATGTGATTTGTGGAAGTACACACTCTATTATAACCTGTCTTAATTACTATTATGATTGCTGAGTGTTTCTAAAAGACATTATTTTTTGCTATTCGCTGGCAGCAATACTTCACCAAAATGTCAGGATGAAAAAAGATTGCAGGTTGAAAGAAGTAGGTGCTGGTGTGATTCTAAGCAAATATTGTTATATAGCTTCTTAGCATCTTATTTATTATTGCTTTAAAAATATATATAACTGCCCTTGTAAAACTATATAGCAATCTTGGCTGCCCACTGAACAATTAAAGACTTGTAAGACTATGATGTACAACAAAAACAAAAAAGTTATTTGGAATTTTTTTATACTCTTGCCCAGCTATCGTAAATTCAATTTTGCTTTGGGATGATTATGTTACTGCTATTTGTTATTAATATTTTGTAACTGCATTAGTTTGTATGTTTTATATGATAAAGCAGATAATAGTATTTTTGTAGTACATTGTCATCACATGCCAGTTCACTTAAAGCATTTTTGGAGGAATTTAGGAATTTGATAGATTCTAACGGGGTTGTAGCATATATAAAAAAGCATTGATCACAGTCACAATTCCCTTCCCTTCCAAATTTCCCTGGTTCCTGATAAGATGTTTTTAGCTAAATTTTAAGATAGCATGAAGATATTATTGCCATCCAAGATTTTGGAGATACAACTAGGAATACTGGTCATGCTGGTCGGGATTGATTGGAGAGCTACAAAGTTTCTTAAGGACACCGTATTGTATATCCTAACTTATCTTTTCAAGACAATATATATTGGATATTCATTACATACAATTGATATAAAAATGGTAAAGGGTCCCTTGTCCTGTCGTGTCCGACTCTAGGGCCCAGTGCTCATCTCTGTTTCTTATCCAAGGGAGCCAGCGTGTCCAAGGACATTTTCTATGGTCATGTGTCCACCATGGCTATACACCAAAGGCCAGAGGTGGGTTGCCAATTATTTTTACTATTAGTTCGGGTGCGAACCAGCAGCAACCCACCTCTGCCAAAGGTGCATGGAATGTTGCTACCTTCCCATTGAAGTGGTACCTATTAGTCTGCTTGCATTTACATGCTTTCGAATTGCTAGGTGGGCAGGAGTTGGAGCAACAAATGGAAGCTCACCCCATTTTGTAGCATTTGGGTTTCAAATCCAGGCTGTCACTTTTCCAGCTAACAACCTAAGCATCTATAACTGCTAAACCATAAAATTCATTACAATATATTGAACTAAAGATGATTCAAATTGATTATTATTGCTTTTGGGATAGTTGATAAAAAGTGCCAGACTTTTAAATGCAGCTTAGCTGTTGTATAGTACAATATAAAGGAGCCATGAAATGTCCTCCGGATATTTTGGATTAGAATTTCATCACCCACTTTTAGCATGTACAGTTTGGTTGGGTAGTTGGAATTGGAGTCCAACACATCTCAATGCTGTTATTGTGAAGAATTTGAAAACTGGAGAAAAATAAATGCTTTAGGTCAAACAATTGTCTACAAAATTGCTCCTTATTATACCAAGATTCATTTATAGAAAAAAAATATTTGGGCAAAAGAATATATTCCAACATATTTTCCAAATATTCCAACATATTTTCATGCAAGAATGTATACAACTATGAATTGATAAGAATTAAGCAAAATGGTACAGCTATAGATTGCTGGAAACAGGCCAATAGCATCAGTGTAAGGTTTTCCTTGTTAGATCAAGGAAGATAAATCAGTAGAGAATCAAATTCAGGTTTTAATAAAATGAGATTCAGACCTGTAACTGAGTCATATGCTACATCGAAAAGTAGTCATAGATTGGAACAAGTGTCCCCCTGAACATGTTGGAAGAAGACATGAGAGATTAATTTTAGTTCATTTGTGAAACTGTAAAATAACTCTCATCTGCTTCTATATAGGATCCATTTAATATGGAATCTGATAGCAACTTTTTCAACTAATGAAATTTATGAAAAGGCATAAGTTTCTGTGAACTGCACTAAGATTCATGAAAGTGTGTACTTTTCAATAAAATATGTTACTTGAAAAAGATCCTATCAGAGTCCTGATTTTTGCCATCAAAGTTTTCCTCCTACAAATTCATAATTTGGTGGAAAACAGAATAAATAAACAGTGTTCATAATCACAAAAAAAGAAGTAAGTTCAGCTGTTGATTAGGTATCATAAAAGTTCAGCTGTTGATTAGGTATCATAAAAGTTCAGCTGTTGATTAGGTATCATAATCAACAAAAGTTTATCGGGATAGAATTATGTAGTGGTTGTTTCAGGATAATGAGGCACATTTCTCTTTCCACTCAATTAACTTTTTCTTTTAATTATGTAGCAATAGTTCCATAAGTATGCTCTGTTCACACTATAAGAAAAAAAACCCTGCTCAATGTCCATTTGCTGGACTAAATTAGAAAATTGGAAGTGGTTGTGTTACAGAATTAAGATGAGGATGAACCAAGCTGATAATTTGATTTAATGATGAAGTTAATTGGAGATAAAGCTGATCTACTTGCCGGATAATGATTTGAATGTAACTTTAAACACATTTCTGTAAACTAAAATAAACTGAAGATAAAACATACATGAAGACATTTGCTTTTTCCTTTCTTTCAACATCTCAATACACATGAATGAACTTAAAGCTTTTTTTCATAGACATATATGAAATACATAACAGAACAACAGAGTTGGAGGGCCTTGGAGGTGTTCTAGTCCAACCCCTGCTCAAGCAGGAAACCTAAATCATTTTAGACAAATGTTGTTCAATCTTCTCAAAAACCTCCAGTGTTGGAGCATGTTAAAATATTCATGACTGGGAGAGACATGGGAACAAGGTCAGTCAATGAATAGGCATAGCAACTAAATCAGCCAATGGCAGCTTAAAAAGATTTGAGTCTGTGCAGAGAATTGAAACAGAAACTTAAGCAGTCTGCTGCTCTGAGAAATAAACTAGCCGACTGTCTGAGCTTGTCTGCTGAAATGAAACTAACTGATTGTGTTTGCCTGTAACTCTATTGCCTTGTGTTTACTTGGAAGAACCACCTGTTGGTATTATACATTTATTCATCTATTCTTATGTATATAAAGAAGTTAGTGAATCCTGCTGCATCAGTTATCTGTTTGTGCTTCTAGATTTGAATTTATGCAACAAACTGACACACAGTATCCACAACTTCTGGAGGCAAGTTGTTCCACTGATTGATTGTTCTGTCAGGACATTTCTCCTTAGTTTTAGGTTGCTTCACTCCTTGATTAGTTTCCAACCATTGCTTCTTGTCCTACCTTAAGATGCTTTGGAGAATAGATTGGCCCCCACTTCTTTGTGGCAACCCCTGAGATATTGGAACACAGCTATCAAATCATGCCTTCTTTTCATTAAACTAAACATACTCAATTTCTGCAATCATTCTTTATATGTTTTAGCTTCAAGTTTCCTAATTATCTTTGTTGCTCTTCTTTGCATTCTTTCAAGAGTCTCAACGTCTTTTTTTTTAATCATGGTGACCAAAACTGCATGCAATATTCCAAGTATGATCTTACCAAAGCATTACAATGTGGTATTAACACTTCACGTTATCTTGATCCTATCCTTCTGTTAATGCAACCTAGGGAATGCATTGGCTTGTTTTGGCATCTGCAGCACACTGCTGGCTCACATTTAAGTAATTGTCAGCTACAATTCCAAGATCCCTCTCACAGTTACTACATAAACAGGCTTTAGACAGTCTTAGAGAAGGATCATCTCCAATTATACAACCTTGGGTGGGGTGGGGGGGAAGGATACAAAATTGAAGTTGATTCTGTGTGATAATTTTAAGAGAAAAAATATTAATTGACTAAGGGATAAGCTGAAATGCCTAATTTAAAAGCATTCACTGTAGGCAGTCCAGTTTAAGATTTCAATCATCTTTTCTGCCCTTTGTTCCTCAGGAAATGCCTTGGAGTGTCTCATGACAACATCATCTATAATACTATACCTTTTCTGAGAGCCAGTTTGGTGCAGTGGTTAAGGCATTGGGCTAAGAAACTGGGAGACCATGACTTCTAGTTCTGCTTTAGGCATAAAGTCAGATGGGTGACCTTTTGGGCCAATCACTCTCTCTTAGCCCTACGAAGCAGGCAATGAAAAACTACTAAAATCTTACCAAGAAAACTGCAGGGACTTTTCAAGGCATTTCCCAGGAGTCAACGTTGACTCAAAGGCACAAATATATGAATATGAACATGCTGTTTAACCTAATAAATCTAATTAGCTTAGGAAATTAATGCCACATAAAGAGAAACAAAGAATTAATATAACCCAATGCCACTTTGAATACAGAACTTTCATTCTAAAATAGTTCACACATTTTTCATTATATCTTGGCAAGAGGCAATAAATAAAAGCCCAAGAAGCAATGCAAATCTATGCTTATTTTTTTTATACTTGGCTAAGCAATGCAAGTTTAATAACCATCAGTCTGCAATATTTTTCTTATAAGACATATACATTTAGCACTGTCAGTTGCACTCCTGAGTTTTCTATATTGTCGGTGCAGAATTCTGAGAGGTTATAAAAGGTTCCCTGTGATTTTCCTTCTCTGGACAAAGTTAATCGAGTAATTAATTTGAGTATGTTCCTCAACATCTATTGCTGAAATGGAAATGATGAAATAGCTGCCATCTGTAGTGCAGAATGTAAGACTGCCAACATTAGTTTTGATAATTAACCAATTCCTCTTTTGTTGGTGTCACAGGGCAACTATGTACTTAAATAAACTGCATTCATCACCATGGTAGGATTAGTGGGTTTTGCTTTCCTGTCACGACCTTTAAGAGAAGAGCAGTTTAGGCCTATTGATAGCCCGTCTACTAATGAATATATGAAGATCAGGCTAAAGTAACTGTTCATCCAGAATCATTGATCTATGTACATACAGTATATATAGCTGACAATTCACATGGAACAATCAGACCAATGGAAAAGAAGCAAGCACTCTAAGTCAGTCTTCAACTATGGGATTCATGGATATCTCTCTTGATGCCTATTTCAATGTTTTTTAATTAAAAATAAAGTAATTAGGAAGATGACAAATTTCAAAGAAAAGCACCAGTCATCTTCCCTAAACACAATAACTGTTTCTCAGTTTGTTGCTAATTATTTATTATTAATTTATTGCATTTGTATAGCTGCCCATATCACTTAGTGTGATGAAATATAGTCTGGATTCCCAAAAGAAAGGGGCTCCATCCCAGAGGGCAAAGAGGCAGCAGAGCTTGAAAAATTTGGCCACCAGGAAGATGATGAAAAGAAGCTCCTAGCTTTTCCCAGATTATATCTATAGTTATGCAAATAATTGCTTTACTCTGGCAAGATTCTGTCTACAGGTGAGGAGCAATAAAGGAAACTACTCATAAGTAACTCTACATGTGGGTCTTGGGCCTTGGGGCCTGACACATAGTGACTCCAAGTACATAATAAGACAAGATACAGAAGAAAACCTACAATTAAAATTGAAAATAAGATAAGGAGATCAAAGACAGAATGGAAGCAAGTATACAAAAAATTAACTAACATACATCATGGGATTCCCAAGGTCACTGGCAGAATTATGTCTTGAAAGACTCTCAGAAGATCAAGAGGATTGGGGCCAGCCTCAGCTTGGTGGGACTTACATTCTATGGTTCAACCTTGAAGCCATATGTCAATCAAATCTTTATTTCAGTCATTGACCACCACAGCAATAGATAATCAACCCAACAATTTGATTAGAACAAAGTAATGAAAGGCATAATTTTCTGCTTCTGATTATAAAATGGTATATAAGGGGCATGAAATGAGAAGAAAAGACCTAAATCAAAACTTTCTATAGTTAAGAAGCCAGAGAAGCAATCATCTTTCATCTTACAGTATAAAGAAATCTGGCAATGTTCAGAGAAAGACTGTTGGATCAGAAAAAAGGAATCACATGAAAAATAAATTAGTGTAGTTTGGACATTTTATCAAGTGAGAAATCAAACAGGCTCTAATGTCCCTATAAAATCAACAACACATTAACCAATGAACAGTAGATTCTACATCACCTGTACCATATAGACATAATTGAAGAGCATTTGTATCTTCTTTCCAGGACAGCTAAGGATAAAGCATTAAATTAAGCCTCAAAGTCTCTCCTCGGTTTGAAAATTGTGATGAAATTTAAGCATCTTGCAGGTCTGATTAAAGGAGATTAGCTGCTCAAAAAAAAATGTTCCTTGACTGAAAGGACTGATTTTCCTGTTGTAAGGTTCCAGCAGTTTCCCCGAGCTACTGAAATGCCAAAGAGAGTGAGACTCGAGATGAGGCTTGCAAAAAATATCAGCTTTTATTTATGGCCATAGCAAAAAACGGGTGACAAAACTATATCCAAAACATACAAACAAATGCATGTAAGGAATAACCACACCCTATGAGAGTGGCTCAGAGTATTATATACATTTTAGGCAGATAGAAACAAAGTTTATCCAATCAGAGACAAAGATTCATTACCAGCATGATCTTTAAAGTGTCCTTTTGTTCAAGTTCTTGTCTCTGTCTACCTTATCTATGGAGTATTCCTATAACCTTGTGTAGGGGGTGGCAGCCCCCCTTTGCCAAGTTGTTTTTCAGCAGAATGCTTTAAGAATTTGTGAGCCAGGAAAACTCCCTAGTTTGGGTCCTTTAGCTATGCAGCTTGATACTCCCGTGTAACAATTTCTTCTACTAGCTTTCAAGAATGTCCCTAGCTTTGAAGCCAAGAATAGAAGCGAGACGCAGCAGTGAAATAACATTTGCAGTCCAGTATTAAGGTTACAATTTGCTAGAAAACAATTAATTTCTGACTATACAATAATATAAGCAGAAGCCAATATTGATTCATATTGATTCATATACTCCTTCACTGTCTATGTCCAGAATATGTCTTTTACATGTTCAGGCTAAAAAACAACAACATCCTCTTCATACCACAGAGGCAGAAGGGTTTCCTGAAAGATACCATAAAAATGTATATTTTCTATAAGATATGTCTTCCACCTAGAGTTATAATCAACTGCTAGTATCAAAGGGGTTCAATCCTATGGGTAGAAAATTACCTTTACCCAATATGCAAGGAAAATTAGCCAGATTTTAGTTTAAAGTTTCCCACCTCACAGCAGTGAACAATATTGGCGATATTTCTCAAACATTTAGATTCCATAGTTTCTGTCTTGGAATATTTTTCTTAGGGGCAGAGCAGGGTGCCATATAGATATTGAGAATACACAGTGCTAAATAGTTTTAAATTGCATAAAAAGGCCCCTCTGAATTGGTAAAAGAACTTACATCTATGGCATAGTGTGTGTCCTCTCCTTTCTCATCTCTTTTAAAATTGTTGCCAAATTGTAATTTGCATGACAATAGTAAAAAAAATTGTTATAAAATCCATGGGGAATAATTGTATTCATTTATTTTAAATCCAAATTAGATTAAATCAAGTTTAGGTTTTACCATTGACTTTAATAAATTTTGGGAGTGTGACCCCCATGTACACAACTTGAAAATCAAATGTGGACTTCAACATGAAACTTTCAGTCTCATGTAGCACATCCCACATCAAGGCATGATGTAAACCTTTTTGAATCATTTGGCCAACCATAGTGGAACTCTCAATTTAAACTAGCAGTTTTTGAGAGTCTCACTCCTGTTGCTTATTATCATTATAGTACTGGATGTGGATCATCTTTGTTGATTCACTTATTTTATATTGTAAATTGCCATGGGAAACTTGTTTTCCTTGATTAATGACACTGCCAGGTTCTTACAAGGGCCATATATCTGATTAGATGATCCATGAAATATTGCAATTTAGTGGAAATCCAATTATGAACATTTGGAGATACTTGATGCCTGAAGAACAACATTTCTTTTAGGGATTGGTTCAGATATTGTATTGATTTGAAGAGGCTCTTTTCATATTCTGCCACATTGGAAGTGCAGTCGGCAAGATGAAAAAAATAGCCTTTTCAATTTGTAGCAATGTATTTTCAAGAGAGAAATAAGAAAGAAGAGCCTAACAATCTTGCTATCTATGTGTTGAGTTTTTGCTCTCTTCAGTGCTCCTCAGTTAGACACTCTGCAAAAGGACTATATAAAAGGAGAGCCAGTTTAGTTCTAGGCATGAAAGCCAGCTGATTGACTTTGAGAAGTCACTTCTGCCAGCTCAACCCCCCTACAGGGTTGTTATTGCGGGGAAAATAGAAGGAGAATAGGAGTAATAGATATGTTAGCTGTCTTGAGTTATATATAAAAAGGTGGGCAACAGTAACAATAAGAACTTGGAACAGCTTCCATTCTGCAACATACCTTTAGCATCATCAAACAATATCAGCCTATCCCATGTCCTTGGGAAGGACTTGAAGGCTGGATAAAAATGCCAAATCCAGTTTACACATTTGGCTGACTGTGCAACCAACCACGGTATATTCCACCGATAGTAATAAGTGCCTTGGGTGCAATTCTAAAACACCTAATTTTTTTAATGCTTGCAATAAAAAATGCAGACAAACACTGTTTATTCTGACTGTTGTAAATTATATTGAAATAACCTTGATTTTGGTGTCATGATTTCATAAAAATCTCTTCTTTGGTGAGATATGAGTTTGATTGACACAATAAATATAGAATTGTATTGCAGCTCAGTTATAACTAGGCAGTGTTGTTTTATTCAGACAGGCTTTTTCAGATTGAAATTGACTTTTTTTAGTGAGATGGCTTTAACTGGTGAATGTAATTATTTGTTTAAAACATATTTGTTTCAGCGAACTGTTTTTATGTTTTAATTTTATTTATGATTGAGACTATTATTGAAAGATTGTCTAGAAATTTAATAACAAAATGATTTAAAATAGGATGTGAGACTATTATTGAATTATTTTAACACTGATTTTGCTCCAGAAATGGAAACTATTTCTCCACCCCTCAGTCACTTGTACCACGTCAATTCAATTTTTGATGGTGGTAGAAGTGGTAGTAGTTGGGTTGCTAAATTTAAGAAAGCAGAAGAGAGGAAGGGAGGGTCTAAGGTAATCTCTCTTATTATGTTATCATGATATCAGAATGTTGTCAGAAATGATCCAGTCTAACCAGTGGTGGGTTGCAGGTAGTACAATCTGGTACGGGCATATCGGTGCTGCCGGGAGCACCAGGTACCATTCCGATACAGTGTTCCGGAGGGCCCACCCGCCTGCCCTCCTTACCTGTATTTAAGCTCTCTGGCGCTTCCGCACACAGAGCATTTGGCGCCTGCTCAATGTTCCGCCAAGCAGCTGGAGCGTCACAGAGGCGTCACAGAGCACCAAAGGAGGTAAGGATGCATGTGTGCGCTGCGCATATGTGCACGTGTGCTGCGCACATTCATGTGGTGGATGCCAGGCCTCATTGCACCGTACCGGTTGCATCGGGATCTGGAACCCACCATTGAGTCTAACTCTTATTCAGGTATGCATTTTTTTTGTTTATTGTTGATTTGATTTCTATAGTTCTGAATGGTGTACATCATAAAAACAATTACAACAATACAAAATAAATATATGGTGGCCAAGAAAAATTTGTGCCATGGATATTAATATAGCCATGAAATAGAACCCATAACATACTTGGGGCATTTCTAAATAAAATATTACACTTTCTTTCAGTTCTCACAGATGTATATCAAATGAGTAAAATAGGAATTAATTCATAGAGCAGAAAACATGTACTGATAATAAGATTTCTCAAGAGGTCCATTAAAAGCAGAGTTTAAAATATTACTTTCTGTTATTGAAGTACTCCTTTTGCAGATGTATAATTTGCAACATTGTGCCTGCCCTAACCTACTGATTTCCATGAATTGCTGTCCAAAAGATTTTTTTTGTTCAGCAATGTTAACCATGTCCTCTGCAGAGCATCACACAACAGTGTAAATTGTGAATAATGTATAATCAAAGCTAATAAATAATATATCTCTATTTGTGGAGTCCTTGGTGCTCTCTGCTTGCAAATATTTCATTACCTGACGAGGTAACATCATCAATGCTTAGTCGGGTAATGAAACATCTGCAAGTAAACAACCAAACTTAGAGAGCATCTGGGGCTCCACAGTTTAACCCTGAGCCACACGTACGTATCAGGGGTGGGTTTCTCGCCCCGTTCCAACCGGATCGGTTGGAACGAGGCCGGCGGCGTCCTCACGCACGCACGCGGCGCGCGCGCGCACGCATGCGGCGTCCGCACGCACGCACGTGACGCGCGCGTCATCGCGTGCGCGCGCGCATGCGTACTAGCGTCTGCGCGATGCTCCAGCTGCTCCTGGAGGATCGCGCAGGCGTTCTGCGCATGCGTGGAAGCGCGAAATTCAAAAAAACCGGGTAAGGAGCGGGCGCGGGTGTGCGGGCGCGCGCGGGCGCGGGGGGGGGCTTCGCCGTTCCCGGAAGTTACTTACTTCCGGGTTCGGCGACCAACCGGATCGCAGGGACCGGTGCGATCCGGTCGAAACCCAGCCCTGGTACGTATTCTATTGGAACATTTCTGATTGTTCAGCTGATGCCAAATGCCCTCACCTTCATTCTAGGTAAAACAGGTTGGTGTTTCAAGTGCTGAAGAATGGTGGATTGTTGTCACTACAGATAGATGTGCCATCTGTCCTGGCAGTTGCTTCAAATTTGTGCCATTCTACAATCTAAGTTTTTGCATTGTTGCTACTGTTGTCCAACATCGGAGATCACTTGAAGCCAAGCTCCTGTAGTGACCCTGCTCAGAAAGAAAAAAGACAAATCTACAAAGATCCAGGTGTTAGTGATAATAACCCAGCTACCAATGGGGAAAGGCTTGAGTCCAAGACAAATGATTAACATGGCACAGCTGGTCATTCTGACCTGAATGATCATGCAGTATGTGTATCTCTTGGATGAATGTAGGACACAGACAGTGCAGCCTTGAAAGGAGTATCCATAGGAAGGCTTTTCATTTGGTCCTGAAGATGGGAATTCTCTACATGTAGCACAAAAATAATAGATTTTGACTGATGTTCAATTAAATTCCAAAGGTTTTCATCTTTGTCTAGTATTTCAGCATGTTACAAATCTTTTTGCCAATCCATATGTCATGCTGAGGAAACTCTCCTTAGTCACTTTAATTCATGCTATTCTCTTAAGCACCATTTCAATCTTCTCTATTAGAACTCAACGTTATGTTCTGAACCAAAACTGGCAACAGATGATGGACATACTTCTGGTTGTGCTTGAAAGGCTCAGTAATTTGCTTCTAAACTACTTCATGTTTCAAGATTTAAGATCCGTATAAGGCTGCTTCTTAGGCAATCCAAACAATATGAGAGAGAGAAAAAGACAATGGTATATTTGTTGACAGGCATTAATTAAAATACATATTAGAGCACATTATTTAATAGGGTTGCATTTAGCCTTCAAAAGAAATACTTTGGAGCAGCAGTCACTAACTGGTGGTCCGTGGACCACTGATGATCTGCAAGAAAATTTTGGTGGTCCACAGAGAAATTATTTGCATTTTTATATTGCACTAAATCAGGGGTCCTCAATATCTCTTGGGCTGGATACGTGCAATGAACATTTGTGTTGCTGCAGAGAGTCTCCCCTTCTGGGTCTTTTTGTGTGGGTTGGAGGGGGGGAGAAATTCAGACAGGGGATCTGCTTCAGCCTCCTGCTGCGGGGCTTTGGATGAAGGCTGGAGGGAAGTGCCACTGGTGGCAAAGAGCTGGAGGGCCCTGTTCCAGTGGGACTGCATCATGGCCTGGAACTGGCTGACCATCTCAGCCCACTGAGACTCCTGGTGCCAGTACCTGGCCTTGCACTCGGGCAGGTCTTCCCTTTGCTTGGAAAGCCTATGCTCATAGTCTTCAGTGAGGTGCTTCTGCTGAGCCTCCTTCTCGGTCAGTTCCAATTTGAACTGAGCCAGCTGTTTTGCCAACTCTTTCTCATGGTGGCTGCTTAGCTCCAGCAACTGTTTCCTGTTGGGGCCCTCTTTCTTTGCAATATCTCACATTGGACGCCAATAAAACTAATAATGAGAAAGCTAATAAATGTTGAGCCTTTGTAGCAGAAATTAACTATCTCAAAATGGAAGGATGGAAGAAGGAAAAGATGATGAAGAAAGTATTATTTCCTGAGAACAATCTGTCCAGAAAACGATTTATTGAACATAGACTTTTTTGCTGCTGCCTAATAAGATCCTTGCTATCTTAAAAAAATACAGATCACAGATTATTAAGTTGTACGATTTTTTTTCCTTAATACAATTCTCTTTTAACTTAGTTCATGGTTTTTGATCTTAATGGAGCTGTCCTTCTACTGGTACTAACCAGGGTAATGATGAGCTTAATAGAGGAAAGTAAGATCAATTAGGACTTGAAATGTATGAATATATGCAGCATATTATCAGAACATTTCAAACTCTAGTTATATGTATCTAGGGTGAGAAAATGGATTTTTCAACATAGTGCTGCTATTCTTTTTAAATCTGTCAGTTTTATGCTGTCCTCACATGTACTTATGTAGAATTTTCAACACAATCCTTCATATGTGCTATTACAGTATATCTTACTAAATTCAGTAGGGTTCATTTGCAAATAAATAATAGATTGAACATTATTTGTGAGATGACATGAATAGGATTACATATACAGTATCTATGATTCAAAATTACTTCTATAATCAATGGATCTTTTAACGCTGATTTCAGTGGTGTCTAAGTGCAACTAATTCCATCAGAATTCAAGCAATTAGTCATGAGCTGTACAGCAATATAGATATACTGTATAGCATGCATATAGTACATAGGTAAACGCGTCATCCTGGGCCCAGTGTTTGGGAAGCCAGGCTCTGCCTATAACAAGCAGGACAAGACGTGAGTGATGGAGGAGTAACACCTCCTTAAAAACCTTGGTCCAGCTGGCCTGGCTGGTAGCATCTTGTAAGGGCCCCCTTTCCAGGCTTACAGGAGAAGAAGGTCAATGGTTTTGAAGGCGGAAGAGGGCTCTACACCCCAACGACAGATAAAAGCAGCAGAACCATCATCTAGGAGAAGGGAAACTCTGATTACAAACCTCTACTGCCTTGTGGGCTAAATCCACTACTGAAAAGGCTTCAGGAGTCAACCTTGAGGCAAAATTCGGGAGACGGAGTCCTGGCCGCAGTTTGTGACTGTGTACAACCATGTTCTAGTAAGTCCTGGGACGCAGGATGATTAGAACCAATCTACTGCTTGGGAACCAATCTATCCTCCATATTAATCTACCCGAGGCCTCGTGCTCTGGAGGGGACACTACAGCTTTGTATATAGCCAGAGCACAATAGTCTTTGTGACTGAAGGATGCCAATGCAGTACATCAGGTATATAGATCATTTTATTTATGAATCCAACAAGTTTGAATGTGGATGAGTACTATTGTGTAGTTCCTCTAGGAATAATTAAGAGAAAAAAATCACTTTTCTGTCTCATTGATCGATAAAAATATTTTATATCCCCAGAAATCAATCTAAGTTAAATGAAAGTTCTGAGCATGATCTTGATTTGAGAAATTTCAAATTGAACTTGTGGGATTACATTCTTTAAGCCTAAACCTTTAATCTCTCTCAGAAGATTTCTCTCTGTGTGTCTCTCTGTGTGTCTCTCTGAGTGTATCCACAAGCATGGAATTTTAAATTACTTCAGGTAGTCTATTTAACCATCTTTTTAAAAACATTGATGCCTTAATGAGAAAAAAAATTTGTCAGGTGAATAAGCAACCTTTTGTTTATATTTCTGTTCTATAAATATTTCCATCCTCTATAATAATTATGCATCTCTCAGCATCTCTTCCTTTTCTGCTCAGGAACTCAAGCCATGTGATCTTGTCCACCATTAAAACCATCTTTCCAAACAGTCTTTTTCCCCACTTGGAACTTAAACCAGATGGATATTTCTTCCAACATTTCCCTTTCATAAATTTCACAATGTGGTTAAATTGTATATTTCTATTGCTCCTTGACCCAATTAGATTGCAGCATTCATCTTATGTAAGTCTGTAAGTTGCTATATTTTTTATTATTTTATTATTATGGTTGAGTTATTCTTGCTTTATTCACTGTATAGAGTCTTAACTGATTGGAATAGTTTATATAAGTTGCAAATGAATACATGAATGCTGAAAGCAGAGAGAACAGAAACTTAAACATTTGTTTTCTGATAAGTGGAAGTTTTGTGTTTGCTGGCACAATAAAATCTTAACTTTTGAAATGTATGCAGCAGCACATCCTGGTATGCTGAATAACCAAATTCTGAGGATTGCTTTTGATTTCTGTGAATTTGTGTTAAAAACTTTCAGCTAACCTCTCATTTATTTTCAGCAGTGCCCTGCTTTATACATGCATTGCTTCAGGCTGTTCCCTACTAATAGTGGAGAAATCTGTCCTTTTCAGTTTTGCTCAGTTTTTTTCCAGCCTTAAGTTTATTTTGTCTGAAATCACGTTAGCTTGCTAATAAAATAAAAACCACAAGGAAATGTGTATGGGCATGTTTTCACACAGTTATTCTAGAATAGGCAATCTGGTATGCATGTTTTCTTGGAATACTTTTCCAACCATTTTTAAAATGTATTCCTAAATTTGTTGGATTATTTTTTTTAAAAATCACTACATTACTTTATGTGCAATATTCCCTTCTGTAAGCACTTTTAGGAACCTATGTGGAGAACTATTTCAAAATTCAGAAAAGTTGCTATATCTGTTTGCAGTTATGATGACGACGGTGTTGATATCTAGTTACTCTGGACAATTCACAAAATAAAATCTCTCCCTCCCTTTCCTCCCTCCCTCCCTCTCACCCTCATACCACACCATTATCTCTCTCTCTCCTCCTCCCTCTTGCCCACTTCCTCCCTCTCCCCCTCACCAATACAATTATATACATACATACATACATACATACATACATACATACATACATACTGTCACGTTCCGGCGTTCACGTTGCATACAAACAGAGATTCAGTTTGTTTGGTGAAAAACTTTTATCTCTATCTAAGAAACTACATAATAACCAGCACTAAATGACAATTATACAAAGGTAATCAAATCCAAGTCAGTTCTAACCAAGTTAACACCAGCACCCATATATATATATGTATGTATGTATGTATGTATGTATGTATGTATGTATGTATAGGTCTCTAGTTGTTCGGGTTTTCTCCCGTGCAGAATTGGAGATGTCTTGGCGACGTTTCGACGAAGTCTCATTCGTCATCTTCAGGCTGCTTCAGACTACTTCAGGTTTGGTGTTTCCAGGAGTAGGACTACTTTTTCCTAATTGCTGAACAGAGTTTCGTGTTCAGTTGTTTTCTCTCATCTAAATGACAGCACAGTTTTGGGACAGATTATACTATCTCCTATATTTAATTGCCTTCTGTATCTTCCTATCACTTTTGTCTTTTTTTTTTTTCTTCTTTCCTCAGAAAATCCATTAAAGGACAGGAGGAGATGAGTCTTTTGACTGATAGTGTTGGCATCCATCCAGCTGGAAGCATCTTCAATTTTATGGTGCACTACAAAATATCATTTTTTAAAAGTCTCATCCAATATATATTTTTGATATGCTTGCAGAGGTTTACAAAAGGTTCCAAATTTACAAGATGGTGCTGTCCTATGCAGAATAATTAAAAGTTTATTTCTGGCACGCACAGGCACAGATGGAAGGCTGTTTGTTCCTATGTTAGCCCTATATTAGTCTTCCTCAAGGAGGAACAAATTTGCACAAATTTTAATGCCCAGAATTCTCAACCAGCATGGCCAATATGAGAATTTGGGGATTTTATGTCAGCCTGTTTGACAAACCGATCTGCAATCCAAGTTGCAGAAGTTTAGGTTCAGATGGAACTGAGAAAGGGTCCAATTGTGTATAGAGGGCTCTTGAACATATATGCATGTGGAAAAGTAAGTACACTCTATTTTACTTCTATGGTTTATATATTAGAACCAGAGGTGGTATTTAGGAGGTTCTGACCAGCTCTGGAAAACTGGTAGCGGAAGTTTTGAGTAATTTGGAGAACCAGTAATACCACCTCTGACTGGCCCTGCCCCCATCTATTCTCTGCCTCCCGAGTCTCAACTGATTGGAAGGAAATGGGGATTTTGCGGTAACCTTCCCCTGGAGTGGGGTGGGAATGGAGATTTTACCGTATCTTTCCTCTGCTACCAGTGGTGGGTTCCTACTGGTTTGGACCGGTTTGGCCGAGTAGGCAGTAACTCTGCCTGCCACGCCCCAACCAGTTCTCTTGGCGATGCTGTAGGCATTGCCATCTGTTTTTTTGCTTCTATGAATGTGCAGAAGCATTTTTAAAGTACTGTGCATGCACGCATAGCGTGCATCAAGCACACGAACGTGCACAGCACATCTCTGAGTGAACCAGCAGTAGCAGCAACCGGAACCCACCCCTGGCACACCCACCAAGCCACACCACACTCACCAAGCCATGCCACAGGACCAGTAGTAAAAAAATTGAATCCCACCACTGATTAGGACATAGTAAAAAATCATCTGGTCCTTAGAAGTTCTTAAAATTACAATTGTACAATACAATTTCAGGTGAACCACAACACATGACATTTCACACTGTGTATGTGTGGGTAGTATTATTATTTTATTTGGTATATGTCTTCTCTTGAAAGTGAACTGCAAACAGACTATTTCAAGTATTGAGGAATAGAACATTTCTCAGTTCTGCACTATAATGTAAAGGAAAATTTGTTAAATTACTCTGCTTTTCCAAGAATGCTATTGAACTATTTTTCTTCTTCGGTTGATTCCAATGGCTATAATTTATACCAAGTCATTTGTAGCAGTGGTGGTGCTATGGGCGTGGCTTTGTAGGAGTGGCAGGGCAAAGATCTGCAAAATCCCCACCACCACCACTTCTCAAAATTTCCACTACCGGTTCTCCAGAATCTGTCAGAATGGGCTGAATACCACCTCTGATTTGCAACTCAGGGTTGATTCATTTAATAAAAACTCGATTACACAATGTCACTAAAATGTATCATCATGATTAGGCTGCAGCTGCTTTCTCCAGATCCAGATTAAATTGGGGCAGTGTTACATGCAAACCAGAAGGGCCCTTTACATCCTTTGCAAACAAAATAAAAACAAATCTAGAATCATAAAGGCATGACACAAATGTTACAGAAATGTCTGAGTGGAATTAGGATTAGTAATCTCTGACTCCCTTTGGTAACTTTAGGACCACCAGTATCTTGTGGCCATGAGTTTTGCAAGTTACTTATACATGATTATGAAGCCTGTTTGTCCCCTGTAAATCCTCTGCCCTCTAATAAAGTTGTTCTTTTTCTCCAGTGCAAGTCACACTCTCATTAATGTTGTTTTTGAGCTTCATGCAAGTTAAATCAGTGACATCACAATACTTACCACTTATCACAATACTTATCTCTTCTGAAAGTTTATGCTGACCAATTGGCCCCCATATGATGATTGCATGTTATGATTATGATCACGATTTATCACTTGTTGCTCGCATGCACGTTGAGAGTTTATGCACTAGAGATAAGTATTTTGTGTCCAATCACATTTGGCCAATAAAGAATTCTATTCTATCCAGTTCCAGTGTTATTATCTGAGTCTCAGGCACGAGTACAAAGAACAACAGGATCAGGACACACACATATATGTGTTATATATTTGCCACAGAAGCGTACATTTTTCTCATCCAGACTGGAGATCTAAGTGACAAATTTTAGATAGCAATATTCTTTTGCTTTAGAATGGCTGCTTCCTATTTCTTAATATGGGATATACTTTATCTCTAGCAGTCAGCATTAATATTGCACATAGCTGTCAGGAGACTATTCATCCAGCCAAACATTTAATCAAAGAAGCAGATTCCTAATGGATTACCATTTGTGAGTCAAGCAAGAAATGTTCAGATTCCAATGGTGCAAAGCAGTGAAATGAAGACATAGTTTGCAGCAGTAACAAGTATCTCGTTTGGGGGGGGGGGTAGGAGTTCCCATGTGCCAGATGTTTTTTCTACCGCTCTTCCAGAAAATTTCTGGAATGAGGACATTACAAGTGAGACATTAAAAGAGGCTGGGGCTTTGATCAGGCGGTTACTCTATTATCTCCCCCCCCACACACACACACTTCTGCAAAATGGTACTCTTTTGAAGACAGAGCTATTTGTGCCATACACAACCTGTCACCTAAGTTAGCTGGTTCTCCTCAGGCACAGATGGTTACATTGAAGCAAGATTTAATAGCTAGTCCAATTTGCTTACACACATAGAATGAAAGGGAGAAAAGACTGTAAGCCAGGGGTGTCAAACTTGATTTCATTGAGGGCCGCATCAGGATTGTGTTTGACCTGGGGGGGGCGGGGGCATGGTTGTGGGGCATGGCCATCTTGATATCGTTTGTGTTGGGGGTGCCAATGATGGCCCAAGCTCTCTGCCAGGCTCCCAAGTTCCGTTTTTAGCTGCAATGGCTTCCTGCAACCCGCTGCCAGGGAAAACAACTCAGAAGCGCTGCGGGCAGTCCTCCCGAGCTCCGTTTCACTGGCAAAGGCACCAAGGGCCTGTCCTACACTGTTTCTAAGGCAGTGTTCTCAACCTTGGCAACTTGAAGATGTCCGGACTTCAACTCCCAGAATTCCCCAGCCAGCGAATTCTGGGAGTTGAAGTCAGGACATCTTCAAGTTGCCAAGGTTGAGAAACACTGTTCTAAGGCATCCCCTTGGGCCAGATCTAAGC
Organism: Thamnophis elegans; assembly: GCF_009769535.1. Lineage (NCBI taxonomy): Eukaryota > Metazoa > Chordata > Lepidosauria > Squamata > Natricidae > Thamnophis > Thamnophis elegans. The sequence goes on along the minus strand of NC_045543.1, from coordinate 119,256,106 downwards.
ACCCCATGGGCCGGATCTAGATCACGGATCTTGAGTTTGACACCCCTGTCGTAAGCTTTGCAGGCTTGCATTGGGCCACCTCAGTCCGGGAAGGGGGAAGCTCTGTCTCCACCAGACCCTTGTACTCTGATGTAAATAATACCTTCTCTGCTGTTGCATTTGAGGTGTTGTTGCACGAAGTTAAATTACTAACTTCAGTCGACTATCTACATGCCTCCTGAAGCTTCTACTCATCCCTTAAAAACTGAAAAATGTGTAATTGAACATTTGATTAGCTCATCAGTAGAAGAGACAGGCACAGGAATGGAAGCACAAAGTCTGTTCTCTTTTTGAAACTCAGAAGCCATAGAATGAGGTTTAGACTGCTGCATTATCAGGAAATGAAACGGAACTCGCTTAGCCCAGTTGCATTCCATTATGTGAGCACTAATCTCTTTGGCTGTTTCCAGAATGCTAACTGGCAGATCTTTTTTTTTTTTAACCAATATCACTTTATAGTGATTCAGCAGCAAAGAGGGCCAAATGTTGTGCTGTTTTGTAAAAAATAAAATAGAATCCAATCCAATCCAATCTGTATTTCTCATTCAAATCCAACTAATTGCTGCAACAGAAATAGACAGATGCTAAAGAGCAGAACTCAGATTTTTCTCCCCATTCAAAGGACTACTTTCATTGGGACAATCTTCTGAAGACCATGTGAGGATGGAGTAAGTACTGAAGAATGTGCGATGATAGTAGGGACAAGCAGACAAATGTCACAAGTGGAAAGGAAAAAGGGTGATTTGTGGCAGGGAATAGAAAAGTCAAGATGATGGTTATGACCCCATGATCAAAGTTCTGTTTTTGACATTCCCTTGTCCCCATGGACCTCTTGGGAGGTAATTAGTTTTCCCCCTATTTTCCTTATCTCTCTATTTCACCTCTTTTTCTCAGTTCCAAAGATTAAGTTGAAGGAGGATTATTTTTACCAGAAATGTGCATGTATCATCATCAAACAGCAATATATTTAAGTGGATTTTAAGAGATAAACATTTGGAGAATCATACATATAATACAAACTTTTGAGTATTCTAGAATTCTTAAACAGCTCAATCAGTAAATAAAACAAATCAAAACAGAGCTGAGAAGGAAGGGAAAAATGGATTATCCCCTTTGGCAACATCTAAAGAAAGGACAAGAAGCAAGGAATGGAAACTAATCAAAGAGAGTACCAACCTAGAACTAAGGAGAAACTTCCCAACAGTTAGAACAATTAATCAATGGAATTGATCCATTCCAATTGATCCATCATTGGAAGTTTTTAAGAAGAGATTAGACAGCTATTTGTCTGAAATGGTATAGGGCAGGGGATCCCAGGCCCCAGGTTGCGGCCTGTTAGTTACAGGTCCACAGCCTGTTAGGAACTGGGTTGTGCAAGCAGCGGGTGAAAAAGTGAAGCTTCATCTGCGCATGTGCAGGATCTAGTTTGTACATGAAACTAACCCACCCTAGTCTGTAGAAGACAATTTTTCTTCCAAAACCGGTTGTTGTAACCAGAAAGATTGGGTGCCATTGGTATAGGGTCTCCTGCTTGAGCAGGGAGTTGGATTGGTTAAGATCTCTAAGATCCCTTCCAAGTGTCTGTTATTCTGACTTTAGGATGTGTGTAATTTCAATTTCTGGAATTCCCCAGCCATTCTATAAACATCTGTATATAGATAAGCCTATCTCACATTCAAGTTAGTTACAAACTAGATTAATTCTAACCTCTGTTTTAACAATGATTTGGTTGAATCAACATTAAACTATAAATCATATTTTACAAAACCGCATATTAAGCCAAACCAATCAGAACAGTGTGTGAACCCCACACAGTGCTTATGAGCATTCCATCTGTGCATCTCCTGCTATGTATTTGTTCAGATATATTCTTTAAAAAATAAAATAATGGTTGGCTGCAGATTACAGAGTAGCATTTTGTTTCTTTCTGGTGAATTGTTTATGTCATTGGCCATGTTATCACGAGAATGAGTGTTTTTATGAGAATGGTCAGAATGTGTTTTCAAATTTCAAAATGTGTTCATTGGTCCCCAAAACTGCTTTTTGCTCTGCTAAGCATGACAGTCATTTCAGAAACTATCTAAGACAATTTTCAGTCAACCTTGCCAGCCAACATACACATACGCACACACACGCAGAAACAAGAATACACAAACAGATTTCAGTTTCCTGTTGAAATTAAACAGGGATTTCACAACTTCATCATCAGTAATTGTTCTCCACAGCTATTCATGCTTTGTTTTCCTTTTTTTTTATTATCTATCTTGAATGCTAGAGAATTCAAAGACATTGCTTAGGATTTTTCAGGTGACCGAAGAAGTTGTAGACAAGAATTCTTTTTGAATTCATGCTCAGGTATTGATCTTCATCTTAAACTGAAGAAAAGAAATGTAAACTAAATTCATTTAATTGTGTACCAGTAGGTGTCGTTGTATAGAAATAATCTTTTCATTTTTTTATAAACTCTTTTGATTATGTTTATTAAAAAAACATAAACAAAATACTTCCTTTACTTTAACTTCAAACTTCCCCTAGACCTTTTAGGATAATAACTAACACCTTGAAAAGGTAATGCAAATTATGTGTGGCCTTGGAAATGCTCCTTTTCAATATCATCTAAGAAACATATTGCATATTCTAAGCCAAAGTACTGGAGTTGCATTGCTTTGCTGTGTAACGCCCAAAAATCATACAAAGGAGCAAAAGAGGAATGTGTTTGTCACTGCTTTGCTAATGCACTTTATCATTTTGTTAGAGTTGTTTGGAGATAATTTATTTACAAAAATCTCACTGCATAGTCTCTTTCATCCCTGTGGTACATAAATAAAGGATGCTGTTCTGGCTTAAGATCTTTACTTTCCAGAAGCTTTGGGAACATATCAAAAGGTGCATCTGGCAAATCTTCCTTCATTTAATTTAGATCAGGGATAGATCTCCTGAAATCCCAGAACCACAACTATAATGTCTAGAACAGTGTTTCTCAACCTTGGCGACTTTAAGTCCTGTGCACTTCAACTCCCAGAATCCCCAGCCAGCTGTGCTGGCTGGGGGATTCTGGGAGTTGAAGTCCACAGGACTTAAAGTCACCAAGGTTGAGAAACACTGGTCTAAAAATCACTACACACATGAATACCTATAAATATATACAGATACACACAAGCACCTGAAGGTCTCTTCAGAAACCCAGGTACATGATACATGCACCAAATGTTGACCCACATATAATTTATTTATTGACAGTCTGCCAAAGCTATCAAGAAACTTTTCATTTTATTTTAATAAATTTAAATTTGACTGATCCTTAAAAAAATGGAATGGGAGTGAATAGGAAAGAAACATATTTGCATATTGTGATATAAAAAAGTAATACAATGAATGCCAGGCTCTACACTGAGTGGTACAGAAGACAATTTGGAAAAGAGAGAGGCCAAACTACAATGGGTCCCAGTCAGGCCATTAGAGGAGACTTAATTGTCTCTATTTTCTCATACACATAATCAAGAGGGGATTCTGTAGAGGGAAACTTTTTATTCTACGAACCTGGACTGAGATCTGTTTTACTATTTTATGTATGGTATCTTTAAAGTAGCAAGCCAATTTGATAGAATGGCTTAGGCATCAGCTGTGGTGGAATTCAAAACTTTTACTATCGGTTCTGTGGGCATGGCTTGGTGGGCATGGCTTGGTGGGCGTGGAAGGGGAAGGATACTGTAAAATCTCCATTCCCTCCCCACTCCAGGGGAAGACTACTGTAAAACCCCAATTTCCTCCTGTTCAGCTGATATTTGAGAGGCAGAAAATAGATGGGGGTAGGGCAGGTGGTATTTACTGGTTCTCCAAACTATTCAAAATTTCCGCTACCAGTTCTCCAGAACTGATCAGAACCTGCTGAATACCACCTCTGGGCGTCAGGCTAAAAACCAGGATACCAGGAGTTCAAGTCCTGTTTTAGACACAAAACCAGCTGGCTGACCTTGGGCCAGTCTCTTTCTCTCTCTCTCAGCCCTAGGAAGGAGGCATTGGCAAGCTACTTCCAATCCTTGACAAGAAAGGTTGAAGGATTAATCCAGGCAGTTACCAGGAGTCAATGCTACCTTGAAATGGGGGGAGAAGGCAAGGCAAAGGAGTGACTCCTTCAATAGAAGAGACCTAATGGCAGCTGAGGCATTGAAGAATCTGGTCCTTGTAGGTTTTTCAGCTTCACCTATGTCTGAGTGTGAAGTAATGGGGCATTTTTCAACTGAAATATTTTTTTTCCTTCCGACAGTTCTATATGAAAGTTATGAGCATGAATTCCTGACCTTAAAACCAAAGCCAGTGTCTGTGGTTATCTTCTGCTAGAGCTTGACCATTGGCTGTGAACTCCATGTCAGACCTTTAATTCTTGGTCTGACTTCTATTTCCTGGTCCCTTCTGACAAAAGATTGCTGTGTGATTTATTGTGTACCAGGCAAATAAAACAGTAGATGTCCTGATGATTTATGATCAACCTGCTTACTCCCTGCTGGAGCTAAGTTAAGCTGTGAAGTAACTACATTACATATTTGGGTTCTGGAAAAAGTTAGGAAGAAGGCGGTTGCCTCAGTGTTTGAGCTCTGAGCAGAGATTGAGATGGAATTCAATACTTCTTCCACTATCAAGTTCTCCAAAAAATTGTCTGAGAATAGATTTGAACTAGTTCCAACTCTAACTCCAAAGATCACAATGGCTTGTCCTGAAAGTGACAACCAAGTTGTTGCCTATCCTATTTGACATTCAGAAAAAGAAATATTAGTACAAGCATAGTACAATGACAAACTTCCTGTTCCATCACATGGAGAAAAGTTATATTTTATGCCTTCCTAGATAGGACTTTCTCTCAAAAATCACACCATTTCTGCCTGAACCAAACTCTTTCTACCTTAAAATTATACCAAACACACTTAATTCTAACATTATTGAAGATGGAGACTAATGTCTTTCTGTCTACTCTCACTCTCACTTTTTTTTTTTAAAAAAAGAACAATAAGTGAGAGAACTTTTAGTCATCATGTGAAAGCTCTTCATGGCCTCCATGTTTAAAGCCTGTCCTGGAAATTTATTTCCATACCAGAGTGACATCTTAAAAGTCAGTATGATGTGATTATTTCTGCCAAAGTTAATTGTAATTAGCTGACAATTGTGAAATGTTCTGTCACTTTTTCATTTTTTATTCAGGCTGACATTTAATATATGAACCAATTAAAATCATTCCAAAATTTGATTGGGGTAAATGGGGTAATTCTTTACACATAATTAACTTACGTAATTCACAGACACAACAAAACTGTCACAACACTAACTGGAACCTGAAGAGCAATGTTGTCATGCACCCCACACCCTCAAGATGGCTGCCATCCTAATTCTCTTCCAGCGTCCACTACTTTCTCCCTGCACTTAGTTATCTTTGATCAGGCTGTTTCAAAGTATTTTCGTTCTCTTTTTATGTGATTCACATTTGTTGCTGGGTGAATTAAAAATGCAATAAATAAATATGTGCTGCTAAAGTGAGATTTCGATTGCCATTCTCTTTTTTAGATCCCATATTTAATTTGTTTTTATGGATGAATTATCTGTGTTGTTGATTTTTACTGACATTACTTGATTAGCCACTTCTATTATTCATATAAAGAAAAGTCAACTATGAGCTACTGCATATGATAGTGCAACACAAAATCTAAATCAGTGTTTCTCAACCTTGGCAACTTGAAGAAGCATTCGCTGGCTGGGGAATTCTGGGAGTTGAAGTCCGGACATCTTCAAGTTGCCAAGGTTGAGAAACACTGATCTAAATGGTCCCTACATTGTTGCTGTTTATTTATTTAGCATAGGGCAATGTTACCTTAGCCAGGAGACTACAGTGCTAACACAATAGTTCCGCTGCCTGAGACTGCTAGTCCTGTTTGTTTCATGCTTGCATGCTCTCCAAAGTCCAACACAAGGACGAGCTAGCTCTGCACCGGAAAGATAGACAAGCTTTCCTGCAGCATCACCCAAGATCCTCCACTTAAGCTCACAAATGGGCATCACAGTCGGGAAGGTCCAGCAGCTGCAGGATTCTAATCATCTGCATGAATGCCTGCCTCTTTCCCCACTGAAGTGGTACCTTTTTTTTCCTATTTGCATCAGGAGTGGATTGCTACCGGCGTTACAGCCGGTTCGCTGCGCGTGCATGTGCTTGTAAAATGTTTTGCACATGTGCAGAACATTAAAAAAAGAAGAAAAACCATGGCAGCAATGCCAGCAGTGACTGGGGAACTGGTTTGGAGGTGCGGTCAGCCTGGGTCACTGCCAGTTCTGTAACCCAGGCCAACAAACCACTACCAGTTCACTCTGATTTGCTTAGACCATGCTTTTGAACTGCTGGATGGGCAGAAGCTGAGACGAGTGACAGGAGCTCACTCCATCACACAGTGCTAGGACTCCAACTGCTGGAGCAAAAACCATCTCCAGTGTCATTTAGCCACTTAGCCACTTAGCCACCATACCAGGGGTGGGTTTCAACCGGTTCGCGGCGGTCCCCGTGAACCGGTTGGTCCGCGAACCCGGAAGTAAGTAACTTCCGGGAACGGTGAAGGGCCCACCCGCCCGCCCGCGCTCCTTACCCAGTTTTGACGAGTTCTGCGCTTCCATGCATGTGCAGGACGCATACAGCGCCTGCGCAATCCTCCAGGAGCAGCTGGAGCATCGCACAGATGCTAGTACGCATGCGTGCACCGCGCGCGTGCACGAGGATGCCGCCGGCCCCATTCCAACCAAACCGGTTGGAACGGAGCGAGAAACCCACCCCTGCACCATACCTCTATTATTTCATTATTCAGACATCAGTTTCTGCTCTCATATATTCTGGTGCTTTTTACCCATACAAATTTCATTTCCTGTAAAAGCCATGTTCCATGGCTTACAGATCCCAATCTTATATATATATTTTCTGCAACCAAATTCCCCTATATTTTCTCCAACTTTTTTCAGCAAATTTATAGTGCTTTCTCTCATCATTTTTAGAGACCTTTTCCCCAGAGCTGAGATATAGTGCTATTCACTTGCTTGTGAACTGATAGAAAACTATACTACTTTAAAATTTCCTGTCCTTGTTATCCTTCCTGTTAAGGATAATGCTGCTAAATAAGGGTATCCTTATTTACTGAGTGCAATACATGCTAAGCACAGGATTTAGTGGATTAACAGCAACTTTGTTTCTGATGGCTTCCTTCCCCTCGAACATCTAACTAATCAGAAAGCATCTACCAATCACTTACTTTAAAATGAGGACAGGTTTTGCTAATGATTAAATGAGCAGATTTAGCCAATTGTCTCCAAAACTCACTCCTGGCTTTATGCTAGTGTTTTGCCTGTTTTACTAGTAAAGGAGCCTAACAAATGACACGTCTTAATATGTGGGGGCTGGGTGGATGGAGGGTCTGCATAGTGAAGCAGCAAGAGAGAGCAGAACAGCCCCCTGCTGGTCAGTTGTTTGTTCAGGCTTGTTTTGAATACAATTTTGCCATAACTCTGGATCAGCTAAGGATGAGTTAAGTCAGTGATGGCTAAACTTTTCAAGACTGAGTGCTCCCAAAATGCAATGCATGCATGGCCCCATGTATGCACCCCATCCCCCTGTGCATGCATGCACAGCCCCTGCCCCCACACATGTGTGTGTGGCCCCCACATGCATGCGTTACCTCTGCACATGCCCTATCCTCTCATGCACCCCGCCCCTGCCCATGCACACATGGCCCCACCCCCTGTGCACAGCCCCACTGCACGCACGGAGCCCACCACACACACCACACTCCCTGTGCATGCACAGAAGAGATGGGAAGACCAGCTGGCCAGTGGAAGGCACATGCACTTATGTGGCAGACCTGAACTGGGGCGATGGTTCACATGCCCCCAGAGAGGGCGCTGCATGCCACCTTTGGCATGCATGCTATAGGTTTGCCATCATGGAATTAAGGTTAAGCTATGGACAGAGCCTTGCTAAAAGAGACATTTTGAGGACATGGGGGAAAATACAGGTGGTTGGAGCATGTTTATGCCATAATAGACACAAGAAAGATAAAGCCCCAATATATTCCAGTCTGAGAAATTAATAGAAGTGCTGGTACCAATAAAATATAAACTTCAACTCCCTGTCTAGTGCAGGAATTCAAATTAAAACATTACAGTCTATGCCTGAATGTACCTAGCAAAGGCAAACCTACCACTGCTCTTGGTAATTGGCTCCACTGTTGAAATGTTATTACTGGAACTTTGCCTCCAATATTCAACCAGATTCCATTTTACTGTACTTGAATTCATTATTTCATATCCTGCACTTTTGAATGATGGAAAATAGAATTTAACTTTATTCTATATAATAATTTATTTGAAAAATGTTATCATATCAAGTCATTTTATTCTAAAGGCTAAAACCATTCCATTCTCTTTTCATGGGATTTTATATCAAGCACTTGATCATTCTCCCTGTACTTTTTTGACATCCTCATGTATTCTTTTTTTATTTTCCGCACAGGGAGAGACATAAAAAATCACTTCCTTGTAAATGATATACAAATATTGGTGATTAATGCCTTAAGAAAACCCTTGAACTTAAAAATGGATATAATGAAGAAAAATTTCAGCCTGGACCTGTTTTCCACGACTTGCTAGATTTGCTGAAGCTTCTCTTTATCATTTAATGGCAGGGGAAATAAAATTTCAAAGACAAGGCAATGCAGCAAAGAAGGCAAAGAAAGGAGACCAACCACTGGAAAATCAAAAGTATAATAAAAGATAAGCAGGTCAGGCTTGCTTGCTTTGCTAAACCTTGGGCGTTCTTTGTTTCTGTGACATATTAGTTGGCTAATATTGCAGATATTGCAAATGAAGTCCAGTCAAGCTTATTCAACTGTTGTTATCTATTATAGATCTGCATGAAGATTTGTGCAATCTTGCTGTTATTGTTTATAAAAACAGAGTTATTTCAAATGCAAAAAGCTGCATTACAATGCCATTTGGGGTGAAATTGAGAAGAACCATTGGTAGCTTATTAGTCCGCATCCTTCAGAAAGCTTAAATGCTTCTTGTCTAATAACATTTCATAAAGTATGCCATTTACATGTACATTGTACATACACATAACATGCAAAGGAAGAAGAGGAAATTATCCCTCTTTTTCCAGAATGTGAGCATTCTCCATCCTTAATGGTTGCTTGTACCTATTGATCTGAAATATTGCCTTGAGTAACATCAATTCATCCAAAGACAAGCAGAATCAGATTAGTTCTTGGATGGCAGATGATCAGAAAATTCTAGGAGTTTAGGCTATTCAAAGAAGGAAGAGGAGGAGGAGATGGGGGTGGAGGTGGAGGAGGAGAAGTAGTAGTAGTAGTGGTGGTGGTGGTGATGGTGGTGGTGGTGGTGGTGGTGTAGGGTTTCCTACCTTAGCAGGGGTTTGGACTAGAAGACCTCCAAGATCCCTTCCAAATCGTTATTCTGTTATTCTGTTAAGAAGAAGAAGATGACAACAGTGGCTATTCACTTAGTATTGCTGCCAAGACAACTACACTAAAGTTATATCAGGCCCAAGGAACAAAGAACAACACAAGGGGATATTTCAGCATAATTTTTAATTGTTTATTTGTAAGCAGGAATTTTGTTGACCTAAAACAACTATCCGCATAACTGTTATATACCCTGTGAACTGCTGGGTGTGTTTGTCCACCTTCATCCTCTTCCTGCATACCAAAGATTCCAAGCTATGAGGTCTCTTTGCTATCTGTGAAAGAGCCCCTCACTCCTGTATCTCTGGACTATATTTCACTGCTAGTCACCAGGAATTGAGTGTCATTGAATGTAATTTTCATCTGACTACCTTAGGAGTGTCTAGAACTAGCTCTAGGATATAGATAGTAGTAGCACTTAGACTTATATACTGTGTCATAGTGCTTTACAGCCCTCTCTAAGCGGTTTTCAGAGTCAGCCTATTGCCCCCAACAATCTGACTCCTCATTTTACTGACCTTGGAAGGATGGAAGACTGAGTCAACCTTGAGCCTGGTGAGATTCGATCTGCCAAATTGCAGGCAGACAATGATCAGCAGAAGTAGCCTGCAGTACTGCACTCTTACCACTGTGCCACTGCAGTTTTTTGGTAGTTTTCATTCAATTTTTAGAGAACTAAAAAAAAAAATAAGCATAGCCTTTTTAAAAATGGTTTTTCACAAAACATTATTCACTTTTTTCTGTCATAGGTTTCACCTCACGGAGTCTACACCATCAAATTCTTTAAAAAAAATTAATTCAACAATTTTGTTTTAATTCTGAAGAAATTGTGATTTTTAAATTGAAAATGAACTTCAGATTTGAATCAAAATCATGTGATTTCCAGTTCAGTTTTAATGTTGCCGTAATAGTAGAGACATGTTTCTAACATTAGTTGCAACAGCTCCTATGGGTAATCAGAATGTCATTGTGAAATGTTAGATGTGTTTATCGAAAAAGTGATCTATTCAATAATTTTCCAAACTATACATTCAGTTCGGAAACTTCAGTCTCAAAACTCCTTCTGACTTTTTAACACATTTGAAACCAGGAGAATAATTTCTCTATTGAAGAAATTTTCCCATGCGGAAAATCTAATTGCTAAAAGTATTTTCATAAGCTTTTCATCTTAAATATTTATTAAACTTGAAGTCACTGCTTTGAAGAGATTTCATATTCCTTAAATGATTTCTTGATTAAAGAAATATTTGTGTAACTACTTTGAGTTTATGAGGTTTGATCATTTTTAAAAAACCTTCCATACTTTAATTTTAAAATGCACCTAAAATATCTGCTTTCATTTCCACTTCTTCAGTATCCTCCAGTGGGTGATTCCTATGGAGTCTTGTTTGCTTTTAGGATATTTATCAAGTGAAAAGATGAAACAACCCTCCATACACATGTCTAGGGGTGGGATTCACTTGGTTTGGATCGGTTCGGGCAAACTGGTAGTACTGGTGATCAGTTGACCCCACCTTCCCTGCTCTATTCGGTCCTACATTTCCTTTGCTTGAAGCCCAGCTGATCGGTGCAGCATAGCAGATTGCCACGTCTCAGCTGTTTTACTCACTGGGACTGCAGGAAAAGGTAAGATTTAGTGCTGATTTCAAATGCAATGTTTACGTGCATAGCACGCGTTTGGCGCACATGCGTGAAGTAAACCAGTTGTTACACCAGTTGCTAATCCCACCACAGAACATGTCATGCATACTCCTTTGGAAATAAGGTGGACACGTTTGATTGCCTTGCTTCTATTGAAAGATCTTGTAGACTGCTATTTGTGCTACTGCCTCTACTAAACCAGCGTTTAAAACTATGATTTGTTTATACGCATGTGGTACCTAGACTCATTCAACATGCCGAACATAGGGACTTAGTTCACATTGTAAATAATGAATTAAGTTATGAACAACCAAATGCATTGTAACTTAGTTGGATAGCCTATCATGAAGTGTTTGAATTCAGTTGTTAGTTTATTCCTTGGTTCCCAGTTTTGAAGAAGCCCTGGGCAAAAACTTTTCTTAGTGATCCTTTTGTTTATCAATGTCTATCAATGTACTGTGTTTAATGCATTGTGATGGATGGCTGGATTAGACCATCCTTTTTAATTTTGTCCCTACTTACTTTAGATTAATTCTAAAACAATTAGTGACATTGAATAGAATAGAATAACAAAGTTGGAAGGGATCTTGCAGGTCTTCTAAGTTCAACCCTGTGCTCAGTCAGAAAACCCTATACCATTTCAGACAAAGGTTGTCCAATCTCTTCTTAAAAATGTCCAGTGTTGGGGTATTCACAACTTCTGGAGGCAAGTTGTTCGACTGATTAATTGTTCTAACTGTCAGGAAATTTCTAGGTTGCTTCTCTCCTTGATTAGTTTCTACCCATTGCTTCTTGTTCTACCCTCGGGTGCTTTGGAGAATAGTTTGACTCCCTCTTCTTTGTGGCAGCCCCTGAGATATTGGAACACTGCTATCATGTCACCCCTAGTCCTTCTTTTCATTAAACTAGACATACCAAATTCCAACAACCATTCTTTATATATTTTAGCTTCCAGTTCCCTAATCATTTTGTTGCTCTTCTCTGTACCACTTTTAAAGTCCCAACATCTATTTTACATTATGCTCAACACAGTGATGAGCAAAACTGGATGCAGTATTCCAAGCATGGTCTAATCAAAGAATTATAGGGTGGTATTATAATACATCATGTGATTCACCTTAGTTTTTGAAGTTTCAAAATTAGGAATATATTGTAAATAGTAAATTTGCATGGTCCAATCAAATTTCAAGTTCAGAAATGCCACAATATAACTATAATTAATTAATAACAGATGACTTAGCTAATATTTAAGAAGCTCACTGAAAACAGTGAGGCATATGTGACTAATAATACATTTTATCATTAAAAGGGGTCTAATATATTTTAATGAATGCATACATCAATAGTAAAGATTTGGCCAAGTTATCCATCTAAATCAGCCTAACAACATTATTTATAGTATTATGCTAAGCTAAACAACAACAACAAAAAAATACATGAAAGAGCATTAAAGGATCTACCTAACCTTAAAATTGAAAGCATAGCAATTAAAAATGGGGAGCAGAGGAGAAAAATCTCTGGAAGTTAAGTTATAGATAGAGCAATTGTAAAAACCTGGACTATATTGCTTGAAAGTACTTGTGGTGAAAAGATTAATTCAAATGCTGGCAAGCCACCCATATCAACAAGTCATTGCTGCCAGTCAGGTCTTCCAAGTAAGCCAAGTCAGAAAACAGTGCAAGGATTACAGGCATGCTACTTTATTGTAGGGCAGTGTTTCTGAACCTTGGCAAATTTAAGATGTATGAACTTCAACTATCAGAATTCTCCAACTAACATGCTGTGGAATTATGGCTGGGGAATTATGGCTGGGGAATTCTAGGAGGTGAAGTTCACATCTCTAAAAGTTACCAAGGTTCAGAAACACTGTTCTGGAATATAGTAATAGAATCTTGAAAGCTTGACAGATTCCCTCTGACTCCTATTACACTAAATATACTCAAAGTAGGATTGAATATCTTCTCAGGCCTTCTTTCTCTAGGCCAGGAGTATCAAACCCATGTTGTCCCATTGTTAGCACATGATGTATCATGACTTTTTCCCCCTCCGCTAAAATGGAGGTGAGCAGATCTGACCCACGAACCGTGAGTTTGACACCCTTGCTTTAGGCCCGTAATGGGGAACTTATGGCATGCATGCCACAGGTGGCACAAGGAGCCATTTCTTAGGGCACGCAAGGCATTGCCCTGACAGCTCCAGTGCGCAGGCACGCACTGGCTAGCTGATGTTGGCCTTCATTTTTGTCCGTTTTTTGCCCTCCGGAGGGCAAAAAATAACCCAATGAGCAAACCAGAAGTTCGGGAATGGAATTCCGGGTTGCTTTTAAGACCATTATTCACCCTTAGGAGGCTTCCCTGAAGCCTCCAGAAGGAGAAAAATGGCCCAACACGCAAATCGGAAGTCAGAAAACTTGTCATTTCTGGCCTCCGGAAGGCCTCCGCAGGCTCTTAGAAAGCCTCTGGAGTCTGGGAAGAGTGAAAAACGGGTCTGCTGTGCCATCATGCGGCAAAACTGGGGGGCGGGCAGGGGGGTTGCACGTGCATGTACGGGGGATGCAGATGCGTGGGGTCATGAATACGTGCACAGGGGAGATAGCATAGAATTATGGGTGTGGGCACGCATGTGCATGAGCCCCGCTTTTGGCACACGATGGCAAAAAAGTTAGCCATCACTGCTCTAGGCTGAATTGTCTATTTTGCCTTAAGTGTTCTTGCATTTCTTTTGCAACATTATCTATGCATGTATTCTTCTAAAAAAAGACCTTCAAACCTTAGAAAAATGGCATGGTTTTTCAGTGATGGGTTAATCAAATTAGATTGGTAATTGTGAAGATTTTTCTGCAATTAATTTTCATAATTAAGGAGTAATTATTCACATTGATTAGAAGCGTTTTTAAACATGGGCGCAAGAGATCAATGTGTATTCTAACTTATTGAATTGTTTCCTTTCAATCATTTTATGATGCCAACCATAGCTGGCTGACAATGCTGAGAGATTACCCAATTACTCATAATGGGGGATTTAGAGCTCTATGGCAACATCTCACAATCATTATCCTGGGACGTCAAAATATCTGATGTGTGTTTGTTCCAGGCTATGGCAATTATGCCAGACATGCTTATAGTACCACTTTTTATCTTTTGTAGCAAAGATTTCAATGGTTCTGGGCACAATTCAAATTATTGGGGATGATCTTTATTGACATAAGTTAGATGAGAGACACTACTGTGTCTTATGATGGACCACTCAGAACTAACAAGATTTTAACAGCAGAGTCTAGAGAGGAAGAAGGCAGGATCCTTCTGCAGATGTCAGGATTTAAGTCTGGCTGAGGGATACAGGGATGAAGACTTTGTGAATATGTAGTTTATGAGTGAGAGAGAGAGTACAATGGTTACCGACCTAGCACTTGTACTGCCACTACAACTCTATTTGTCCACACCAGTGGTGAGTTTCAAATTTTTTTAGAACCTCTTCTGTAGGTGTGGCCTGCTTTGTGGGAGTGGCTTGCCAGCCATGTGACCAAGTGGGAGTGGCTTGGCAGTCATGTGACTGGGTGGGAATGGCCAACTTGCAAAATGTGGTGAAACTCACTTAACAATGCTCTTACTTAGCAACCAAAATGTTGGCTCAGAACCTCTGGCATTTGAAGCACGCAAGTCTTAAAGCTGTCAAGTTACAAGATCTTTGCACCCCTAACACTTTAGAAAAAAAACACTCCAGGGGTGTTCAAATTTGTCAGCTTTAAGACTTGTGGACTTCAACTCCCAGAATTCCTCCTCCAGTCATGTTGACTCAGGAACTCTGGCATTGAAGTGTGCAACTCTTAAAGCTGTCAAGTTACAAGACTCTTGCACCCCTAACCCTTTAGAAAAAAAACCCCCAGGGATGTTTAAACTTGACAGCTTTAAGACTTTAAGGTTTAGATAGGACTCTTAGAGGCGGGCGGGGTGATTGGTGAGCCAGCCAATCAGGGAACGGCGGGCGGGTGTGTGGATGGGCCGGGGGAGGGAGCTGGAACCGGTTCTAAACGGCACTGTAGGTTTGTGGAACCTCTTCTATAGAAGAGGTTAGAACTGGCAGGAACCCACCCCTGTTCCACACCTATCACTGCAACTTGTCACTCTATAGCAACCTTTATAGATGGAAAAGGTTTAACAACCAATATGACATTGAATGCTACCATATTTTTTGGAGTATAAAATGTACCTTTATCAACCAAAAAAGAGGGTGAAAATCTGGATGTGTCTTATACACTGAATACAGCATTTTTTGCCTCCCGAAGCCTCGTCCCCTTTGCAAAAATGCCCGTGCATAGCCTTTAGGAGGCTTCCAGAGTGCTCCTGGGGGCTGGGTAGGGCAAAAATGTATGAAAATGGGCCATTTTTTGCTTGTTTTTGCCCCCACAGCCCCAAGGAGCACTCTATAAGCCTCCTAAAGGCTAAGCATGCCCTTTTTTTGACAAAAAAATGAACCTGTTTTCACTAAAAATGAGCCATTTTTGGGAGGTCTGCAGAGTGCAAAAACTTTTTTAAAAAAATTGCCTCTTCAAAATCTTGGTACGTCTTATGCTCTAGTGCGTTTTATAATCTAGTGCATCTTATACTCCAAAAATATGGTAATTTAAGGCCGCAGTCCTATACTTGCTTACTGAAAGCATCACAAAGAATTTGTTAAAGATATCAATCAAAATGGAAAGATATTGTAGGTTGTGATCTGCAGATGGAACCTCCTCTCCACCCACCCCAGTCAATTGGGCCAATTAGTCTTGCTGCCTATAAAATGTTGATGGAGACATGAAAAGGCCATTATAAGATTTCATGGTATATCAGAGACTTCCAACCCAGAGCTACAAGACTCTTTTCTGAAAACATGAAATCAGAAGTAACTTGAATCTGTCTCTTTAATATTAAAAGCGCACAAGTAAGTGAAGGAAAAAACAAAAAAATGTGGATGTATTTAAACTGTTAATATGGCAAAATAGGTGCGAGAAGATGAAGCATCTTGACTATCCTTCTGCAAGTTAACATCTACATTGCATCCCTGATAATATGGTCTTCAATTAATCTGACATATTCAGTGAAGAATATTGACATTCCATGGGGTATCACAATGCTGTTTTCAGTGTTCTCACATTTGTGCTTGAGGTAATAGCTGCAGAACTATTCTTACGCCTTTTCCTCCACTGAGATTATCTACCACAGTAGTTTTGAAATAACATTTTTCCCCTTTGTTAACTATATTCCACCGTATGGATAACAGAAACAAGCTATTTCCCAAGATTCTCCTCCTAGAGAAATGCACAAAATACACAAACATGCATAACACTCAGGGTAAGAAGTCAGTGTGAGAGGTTTTTTTAAATGGTGGTCACATATCCTATGTATAATAATATACAGAGAGTTAAATATACAGCCATTCTTTCTTAAATCCTCCATACGGTTCTGTTTCCAGTGTTTTCCTTGTTTTCCTCCTCCTTGTCCTCTTAAAATTGATTGACCCTTTTTGTCTTTGTAGAATATGGAGGAAGCTGTAGCTTATAACTAATCCTGAAGTGCTGCCATAAAAATAAATGAGAGATTAATACCAATACATTTAACTGGTTGATTCCTATAATGCATTTTGTTGAGTCTACAGCTTTTGTCAAATGATATTTTAAAAACTTAACTGGAAACAAGCAACGAATAGTTATTTTAAAAAATACAGATTAATATTCACAGATTCTTTGTCTCTTAGTACAGTCAACAAGTTTATATAAGTGTCTCTGAATGTCTATAACCAACCTATCTAACTACTATTAAAACTCTCTTGTCTATAACATTTAACTTGAAAAAGGGTACATCATACAGCAAAATGTTTTCAACCAAAACATTACAAGTGGGTTAACTTATAATGCCAGAGCCTATTGCCACCAGCAGCTGGAAAAGGAGGGGAGGGGAGGGAAGGAGAAAGGAAGGGAGATTTCTAATGCTCATTGCCAGCTTCCCACAAGGAAATTCAATAGGGAAGCCAGCAGGAAATTGGTACCCACCTCCACCAATATTTTGCCTGCCTATCAGAAAATATCTCTGAAATGATGGCCCAAGTGGTCATGGATTGTCTAATAAATTCTTAAATCAGTTTAGCAATGGATTAGGACATTCAAAGAAAGAGCAAAAAGTTCATTTTTCCCTTAGTTTTAGATATCCTACAATTCAGGAATACTATTATGTTGTCATGTTGTAGTAATCTAGCACAGTGGTCCCCAACCTTGGCAACTTTAAGACCTGTGGACTTCAACTCTTAGAGTTCCTCAGCCAGCAAAGCTGGCTGAGGAACTCTGGAAGTTCAAGTCCACAGGTCTTAAAGTTGCCAAGGTTGGATACTACTGATCTAGTATATAATATTACCCTCAAAACAGTATGTGTGTATGGTGACCTGTTCTGACCCACCCTCCAGCCTGCGAATCACCTAGACACAGCCTTGACTGTTTGCCATTCTTTAATCATGGAGTTATCGACTCCTTTGGCTGAAGGCCCAGACAAGACTCACATGTAAGAATAGTTAGCAGCAACCCAAAACCCAACAGACACGGATTCAAAACAGACAGAGTTTTCCAATACTGTTTCAAATGGTTGTTTCCTGCAAATGCCCCCTCCCAACTTCTCCACTTATATACTCTCTTGGGAGGAGCCAAGCCACAACCACCTAGGCTTAATCATCATCTATGAGTCTGCCTATGGAGCTGCTGCTTCCGTTTCTCCGCCCTTCTTAATCTTGCGTCAGGGACAAATTGCCTTTGATCCTCTCCACTGCTCCATGCCTCAGGCGCCTCCTGGTAGCCAACCAGCCTCTCTGGTCCCTGCTCTGAGTCTGAACCCTGTCCAGGGTCCTCCACATCTTTCCTGGCAGACTCATATGGTTCCTTGCTATCCAAGTCCATCAGCAGCTCAACAGGATCCTGCTGGGCCACAACAGTGACCTATGAGTTAGGGCTACATGAGTTATAGGGTTATAAATTGTTAGGACTACACTGGCCAGTGGTAGGATTCAAATAGTTTAACAACTGGTTCTCTGCCCTAATGATTTCTTCCAACAACCAGTTCACCAAACTGCTCAGAAACTTAACAACCGGTTCTCCCAAAGTGCAAACTGGCTGAATCCCGCCACTGAAACCGATTCACAGAAACATTGGTGAGGGGAGGTGTCAAAAAGTCAAGATAACATCCATGCCTGCATGATTGAAGCCTTGCTCCTTTTCTATATGTATTCTTCAGTAGAACTAGTGAATAATGTGATATGAAAGACATGTGTGGCTGTATAAAATTGGCATCATTTCCTGTTTTGATTACTATATGTAGGCTTGAATCCATCAGCACTTTTAACTCTTCTGAGTAGTTCCTCAAGCTGTGATGAAAGGGCTGAAGATAATGCATTTTATTCACTTTTGGTAAAAAATTTCCATTGACTTTATATTAACTAATATAACTACTTAGTTATATTAACTAATTAACTATTATTAACTAATATTATTAAATAATTTTATCTAAGGTAGCAATAGCAAAAGCACTTAGACTCATACACTGCTTCATAGTGCTTTACAACCCTCTCTAAGAAGGTTTACATAGTCTGCATATTGCCCCCAACAATCTGGGTCCTCATTTTACTGACCTCGGAAGGATGGAAGGCTGAGTCAACCTTGACCTGATAAGAATCGAACTGCTGAACTGCTGGCAGCCAACAATCAGCAGAAGTAGCCTGCAGTACTACATTCTAACCACTGTGCCACCACAGTATCATGGCTCATACACTAAATATAACTATTTAGTGTAACTAAATCATAACACTATGATTTACTTGAGCAAAATGTTTTAAATAAAATCTTTCATAAATGGAATATAGCTATGAATTCCCCTCTTGCCCCCTCATCTTCAAGGCATTTCCCCCCCCCCAAGCCAACATGATTCATCAATATATTTTCAGTTGATATGGTGTTTTCTAGTTTAATAAGAATGTTAAATATCTGTTCTAATTGAAACCATATTAGTCTGAAGTATTTCTGGCTTTGGTAGTTTACAGCAGTGACCTTGGCTGTGGTGAAACATCAAAATGCATAATAAGCAGGCACAAGTGATTCTGCTGATTGCCCATAGCATTTAAGTTTAATTACAAAACCACTTGACCAAGTCATTATCAGCTTAACTCTTCGCACTATTTATAATAGCAGTTTAGTTTTGTTCTGTGTCACTAATAGACAGTGGTGGGTTCCGGATCCAGTTGCAACCGGTACGGTGCAATGGGGCCGGGTGTCCACCACATGAATGCGTGCAGCGCTACATGTGTACTTACCACCCGCGATGCTCCAGCTGCTCAGCGGAATGTTGCACAGGTCCTGTATGCTCTGTGCATGTGTGTGGAAGCCCCAAACAGCTCAAGTACAGGTAAGGAGCGGGGGCGGGTGAGTGGGCTCTCCAGAGCACCATATTGGAATGATACCTGTGCTCCCAGCAGGCACCGGCACGCCTGTACCGGAGCATACCGGTCGTATCCCACCACTGCTAATAGAAGATAAGTTTACAAGTTGATATAGTTAGAGTTAAAGTTAGTAATGATGGCCATTTTGAAGATGCACCATTATTGTTTTGCTTAATATTTGGATATCAAATACTTCCAGTAGATCAGGGCTATCAAAGTTGAGGCCTGTGGGCTGGATGCATCATGCGCTGCCCACGTCCACTGTCAGTTTAGTGAAAAAGCTGTGACACCATGTAACAATGCGAGTTTGACACCCCTGCAATAGATGAATGAAAAATTGTTGCTACATTGGAAGCCGATAATCTTTTTAAAATAAAACATTCCTCTTAGTTAATGGAGATCATGTATAATACCTAAAGTATATTTTAGGAAGAAGAGTCTAAAAGATTAAGGCTAGAAACCAGGACAATTTGATTTCTAGACCCTCTTTAGGATCAAAGCCAATTGGGTTGATTTGGGGGTCAATCAATCTCTTTTAGCCGTAGAAAGGAGGCAATGGTAAACCACTTCCAAGCTCTTGCCAATAAAATTGCAGAGACTAGTCCAGGATCGTCATCAGGAATCAACAATGACTTGAAGGCATACATACACACACACACACACACACACACACACACACACACACACACACACAAATTCATTTTGCAAATGTGGCTTAAGAAAGTTTTTTCCAACCTTAAATCCCCAGATATTGTTGGATATAATCTTTAGTATTATGGTATGTTCCGTCAAAGATCAAATTTAGAATGAAAATACCTGAATCAGAGAAAAATTCTCTGATGCTGTACATGCCATGTGCGTGCGCGGAAGCTCCAAAGACTTAAAAAATCAGCAAGGAGCTCGGATGGGCAGGCGGTCCCTCTGGAGCACCGTACCATACTGGTATTCAGTGCTCCGGGCAGGCTCCGGTATGCCTGTACCGGGGCGTATCGCCTGCAACCCAATGTTCCCTCTAATTTTTTTTCAGTGTGAGCGGAAAAGTATAGTGTTTGAGCAGCACATTTTCATACCTGAGCACCTGGATTTTTTTCATAGATGTCACCCAAGACAACGAAATTAGTGTTATTTGAAACTCAATTCTACCATGTAAATATCCATTAAGTAAAGAAATCTCCCTATACAGGTAGTCCTCAATCTACGACCATCATTTAGCCCAAAGTTTCTATTGCTAAATGAGAGATTTGTTAAGTGAGTTTTGCCCCATTTTACAATCTTTCTTGCTACAGTTAAGTGAATCACTGCGGTTAAATCAGTAACCTGGTTGTTAAATCAGTCTGACTTTCCTGCTGACTTTCCTTGGCAGATGGTTGCAAAAGGTGACCCCAGGACACTGCAACCGTCATAAATATGAGGCAGTTGCCAAAGATCCAAATTTTGATCCTATGACCATGGGGATGCTGCAATGATCATGTGTGAAGAACAGCTGTAATTAACTTTTTTCAGTGCTGATGTAGCTTTAGTCATTAAGTGAACTGTTGTAAGTTGAGGACTATACTTTCCCCCTTACTATCCAATAGTCTGCAGTGATTTAGCAAGTTATGAATAAATTACCAACTGATGTAGATTAGCAATTGGAGCACTTAAAGAAGCAAACAAAGAGGGGAGAGGAAGGAAGGGAGGAAGGAAAGAAGGGAGAGGGAGAGAGAAACAGAGACAGAGGGAGAGACAAAAAAGGAAAGAGGAGAAAGAGAAAAAGAAAGGGGAGAGGAGGGTGGGAGGATAAGAAAAAGAGGCAGAAAAAAGAAAGAGAGAGAAAGAGGAAAGGAAGAAAGAAGGAAGGAAGGAAGGAAAGAAAAAAGGAAGAAAAAAGGAAGAAAGAAAAGAGGAGAGTAGAGAAGGAATAGAGGCCAAAAAAGCAAACAAGGAAAAGTAGGGAAAAAACTTTCACTGGAAAACACTATTTTTCCATCAGTGCAAAACTTTCCTAAACAAGGTTAATTTTCTGGATTTTGACTTTCCGGTCCAGGTGGACCAAGAAGCCTTTATTTTCTTTTTCTAAAATCAAATAAAATCTGCAGAGCACCAGCACGCCATATGAAAAAGAATTTGTATTTGCAAGTAGGTTGATCACCAATCCATGACAAATAAGCTGAAATGCAATATTTAAAACATTCTTACTAAACAGCAGTCTGCCTTCGCTGGATGGCTTGGATCTCTCGCTGACTCTCCATGAAAGCACCGAGATAGAAACAGCCCTCCTGTGCGACATTGACAGTAGGGAGATGGGGGAGGGGTGCCTCGCCCTCTCCTGGGGAGCCCTGTCTGGGGAAGAACCCCCCTCCTCCGGCCTCGGGACCGTCGGTTTCTCCGACGGGTCTCCCCCCCCTCCTCTGCCCCCGACCGACTTCCTTTTCTGGGCTTTTTGCAAATGAGCCGGACGCAGCCGAATCTCTCTCTGTGTGTGTATGTATGTGTGTGTGTGTGTGTGTGTGTGTGTGTGTGTGAGCGCGGGTTGCCCAATCCAGTTCCTCCCTCCGTAGTTTTGAACCTGGGAGGAACTGGTTTGGGCAACCCGAGAGCTCCGCCTGACGCCCGAAGGGCTTTGCACGAAGAAACGCGGCTTGAGGCGCAAGGACGGTCCTGGCTGTGGGGCGCAGGCCCCTAAAAGCCTCTCTTTGGTTCCCTCCTCCTCCCCCTCCTTCCACAGCCTGCGTGACGCCCTAGGCTGAGAGCTGCTGCTGCTGCGCAGTTGAGGGAGGGAGAGCGAAAGCAGAGGCGGGGGCGCCAAGCTTTGGTTAAGGCAGGCAAGGGAAACCGCGAGCCGAAAGGAAGTCTTGCTGGGAAGACGCGGCAGCAGGGCTTTAAAGGGCTCCCCCCTCCCCAGCCAGCCAGCCCACCCAGCCCATTCTTCCCCCGCCACCACTGTATCCAACAGGCGAAGTTGCTGGGAGGAGAAAGTTTGGGCTGCAGGACATGAGATTCCTCTGGGGAGGTCCTTTGCGGGAGGCCAGTTCTAGCCGCCTGCAAAGGACTTCCCACGTTTGCTTTGGTAGAAATCTCTGCGCGGCAGTTAGAAACTTCTGCGCGGGGATTTCTTTCCATGTGCGCGGCCGCGCACGCGCGCACCTTAGAGGGAACAGTGCTGCAACCCACCACTGGGCAAAGTATAGAAACCTCTAAATATGTGTGAGAAGTTTTTTTTAAAAAAAAAATAAAGAAAATCCCCAGTCTTCACTGAATTTTCTGAAATCTTGGCTCTCACACTTTTATGTGATACAATCTCACTCAGTTTGCATCATTGCCAAACTTTTTGTAAAGCTTCTTTTACAATGATTAATTGTAAAATTAATCCAAAATTTGAAATCCAAAATGTTCTGTGGTAATATTTAAAAGAGTTCAAAGCAGAGTGTGAATAACTAACAGTTCTCTGTGCATAAAAGGGGTGTGTGTAACCAGCAGTTCTCTGTGCATAAAAGGTGTGTGTGGGGGGATTGGGGGTTGTGTGAAGGGAGGGAGAAAACAAAGACACTAAATGAAGTTTGGATGTCAGATTTTAGTTCAAAACAAGATAACCAGATTCTTCAGTAGAACCCTGGTTGGAGGAAACATCCAAAATCTTTGACCTGACAATGATAGCAGAAACGGAAAACAGGGATGACAATGCTGTGACAAATAATTTTGGCTAGTAACCTAAATTAAAA